>NC_051246.2:29978635-32967385 GCF_015237465.2 Chelonia mydas | reverse complement strand
GGCAATCTACCCTAGGAAAGAATGCATTTCAATTGTGCTGTATGCATATAGGGGCCAGATCCATGGCCAACTAAAGTAAATGGAAAGACTGACTTTAGTGGCCTTTGGATCAGGCCCGTAATAAACACTGTGCTATGGGATCGAAGAGGTTATATATTTTTGTACCATATTGCTTGGACATTAGCCTAAAACACAGGATGAGCACATTTTTAAAAAGTTAAAAGCACAATCTTTGAACTTAATAATGAATATAAGGTGGGGCAAAACTGCAAACAAATTTATAATTGCCATTGCTAAGTATAAGATAATCTGTTGTATCACAGTTATGGGGGCTGGGACAGTTGGCAGCTGACTGGAAATGTTCTCATTGCCACCCAGAATGAATGAATGAATGAATGAAAAGATGAATTTAGTTTCTACTCCCCGTCTCTCAATCCCTGTTGCAGTAAGGGGACAGTGCAGCACCTTCACTCCACAAAGGTTCATGCTCTGGCCTCCCAGGCTGAGGAGAATCCTCTTCAGCTGAAAAGGATGTGGGGCCTAGAAGGGATTACAGTGGGGGAATGAGGGTACACAGTGAGACTTCTCAGGAGAACTTTGGTCAGGATGCAATGTGTGATGATTCCAAGGGCAGGCAGAGGTCCATAAAGAACGCAAGGACATTCAGGGGTTGGCAGTCCGATCACTTTTTTTAAGTGGTAAACTTCAGGAACTGTTACACATAGCCCTCAGAATTCTCTGGTTTCAGACACACAAATATACATGCGTACACTCAGACCACCATTATGGAGTTTTCTTTCAGGCTTTCATGTACTGCTGCGTACCCTTGGGATCTTCTGTCTGCAAGCCTCACACTAGACTCCTCCTCAAACTACCACCTAGGCTCAGCTTCTGTCTTCCTCAACCATTCACAACAGCCAACTGCACATTTAGGAAGGCAACCCAAGCAGCTGCTGAGAAGTTCTGAGGCGATGTGGCCATGCAAATGAACGGTACCTCCTGAATTGTCTCTTTGAAACTAGAGTAGATCCTAATAATAGGATAATGAGTTCATTATTTATCTCCTCTCCCTAAGAAAAGTACCATTCCCCAAGGCTCAATAACTCCAAAGAAACCAGCAGGCTGGCTTCCCAGTTCCAGGATTTGATCTAGCAAATGCAGAGAGACTGATGTCACTTGCCTCTCGGGAAGGAACGAGATGGTAGTTTATTACTCTTTACACCCTATGTGTGCACACACACTCATCTGCTAGTGTGGCTGGAGTCCCTCAGGGACTGTCCCTGTGGTTTTCAACTTTGGTCATTGAATACAACTTGAACAAGCAATGAAGTCTAAAACCTGTTTAAGTGACAAAACAATTCTCATCCCAAGTAAACATTTTAAGATAAGGAAAGGATCGCTTTGGTGACAAGTAGGAAAAAAGATAGATTTTGGTAGAAGGGTAAGATTTTTCATTTACCTATCTACACACTCTTCATCCCAGGCAAAGCAGCAGGTAGGAATCAGTTCTTCATAGTGCTGCTCTATGGCCTTGAAAGCAAAGATCTTCCTACTACACCATTCAAAGCTGCACATTACTTATCTTTCTTTGGGGACTTCAGCCTGCAGATAAACTTGTAATAGACTTAACTACAAGAGCTTGCTGGTGCCCCTGGATAGATATGCAGCTTCAGATGGGAACAACAGAAATCCCATAGAGGATTATTGAAACACCAGCAGATAAAAAAAATTGGGGACAAGAACCAGACTATCAGAAAATAAACTAGAAGGCCAATTCTGTTCGTAGATGGTGTTTGGAATGAGATTTATCCCCATGCATATAAAGGCAGACTCAGGCCCTAAGTAATGCAAAGAGAACGTGCAATATATTCTCAACACTTTGTTTTTTCTTGTGCCCTGTTGTCCAGATGTAAACTGTGAAATACATCCAAGTTCCTTAGAAAAGGAAGTGTTGAGCCAGGCGGTTCAGGCTGAGCTGTTGCAGTTATCACTCCACTGAAAATGAACAATAAATTCAAATAACAGACACTGTGCTCATTTAGGGATCCTTCTGAGTTCTCTTTTTCCAGCTCCCACCCCCACAGTCTCACCTCTCCCCCTTTATGATAAAGGTCTGGTGCCCTTTACGATAATAATGAATGGAAATCCCAGATTACTGTTTTAGAGGCTTAACTGATTCTCAGTTTTTTCTATGTACTTACCACTTTTTCATATGTTTCTCAACTTACATATAAATAGACTTGGAGTCAATGATTTTTTTAAGAGTTTCAACAGAAAACTCTATTTATTCCCAAAGATTTTTAATTTTTCGCTCCAATTAAATTTTTCACTAGCACATGTGCAGCTGTACCAGATAGCCACACATTTGGAACCTTTGTCAGCACATCAAATATCTCTTTCCCTAACACCACTTTTATAAAAACATATAACCTGCATAGTGCTCAGTTTACAACAACCTATATTCAACAAACATACACAAAGCCTTTTGGCACTATAGCTCCTCCTAAACATGTTCTGAGTGGCCAAGTAATCTCAGCTGGGAGTTTCTCACTGCTATCACTATTTCCAATTTCATATCCTATATTTTCTTCCTTGAAAATGTGTAGCTGTTTGCCTTTTCTTTACATCTCTGTAAATGCTATATGGAGGGAAATCATTGAGTCACCAGATCATACATTTATTTTTATGATATATTATGCTGTTTGATGTCATGTTGACATCTAATTGATGTTGGTTTTGCTTTTTTTCGTCTTTGTTTTGTTTCTTGGTTTCAGTAAAAAAGATAATTTTTAAAAAGCCTTTAGAGTGATGACTTAAGGTACTGACAGACAACATAGTATGCATCTCTTTTATGATGCATTGCTGAGTAATTGGGCATATTTCTAGCTTCAGATAATGTATAGGAGACCTCAATATTTTTACTGTATAGATTAATATTTGTATAATTCCAGTCTATAACCTCAAAGGTATATTTTCCTCTAGCAAGAAAAAAATAAAAGATACAGAACGTATTTTCAGTCAGGGCTTGATCCTTGATTTAACAGTCCATCATGTAAAAAAATGTGAAGACAAGGATGGAACTAAAATGCAGCATACCGAAGATTAAATGTCCCCTCCCCCATTTTGCATGGTGAGGTGCAAACCCAATAATTAACAATAAGATGGTATGGATGCCAAAAGATATAGAGTTTAAACAAAGCATACATTTTTTAACAACAGGCAACATTACAGTGGTTTGAGGGGAAATGATTTCCAGAATGCTGAAGCCATATGTACCTTTTGCTAAACTAAGCCTTTAGGGCCAAATTATAGATGAAATCCTGGCCCCATTTTCTTGAATGTGTTGTAAGACTTTTAAGAGAGAGCCTCTGCTCGAGGGGATGTAGAGAGACTTTACTATAGTAGGAACCCCCAGGAGGAATTGTGCCTAATCTAGTCATAATTCTCCCTGGAACTCTTGAGATGCACATGCTGCAGCAGCAGCTCTGACACCCTTTCGGCTGCAGGTCTTTTTAAGGATGGAGCAGAGAGCCAGAGATCCACTCTCATTCCACCCCCTTTCAAGTAGCTAGTAGTGGCATCATCAAGGTGCAATGCCTGGAGCTTCCCAATAGGACTGTGTCAAACCACTTAATTAGGGGCATGGAGGGAAAGGGGAATGGCTCCTTGCACACCAGTGCAGGGACCACACAGTTGAGCACCCCATGCACAGTCTGTTCATACACGCATATTCTCGGTTCATGTCATATGACACATACAAGAACACTTAATATTTGAAGCCAAGCAGTAGATTGCAGATGGGTGGCATCTGTGCCTCATTTCCCTCTCTGAATAATTCTGAGAAGTTTTCTTCTGCAGTTGTCATGAGTGTGCTGAATTAACCAGAAATCACAAGTTTAACATTTCACACATTCTAACCTTTGAGAGGCAGGCTCTTCCTTTATAGGTTAGAAATGTATATATGCAATATCAGGCCACACCATTTTTACCTCAGTTACATCCATTCAATCACACTGATTTTAAAAAGCCTCATGTCAGGGCTGCCAGGCCACCTGAATATTCTGGGACTTGGGCAAAATTCCTGGCTGTTCCCCAACTGACAGTAGGCGTGTGAACACTACTTCCTGTAGCACTGAAATGTTCCTTAAAGTATACAATTCCTTGAAGACTTACAGACCCATCTTGCCCATGAGAACAGATGGGTGCACAACAGAGGGTGGCGTAGCTAAAGGCATACACAACAAGCAAAAACACAAGCGAGAGGAAAAAAACAGCATTTCATTACACATGCAAGAAACATACAGAATCGTATTTGCTATAGGATATCACCTACAATGCTCAAACATTTCCAAATAAAATAAGTATCAAATAAAGATCACTTTGGCAGAGAGTAAGCCTGGTAAATTTCAGCCCAAAGTTTTAGAAAGTTGTAAGGGATGGAAAAACAGGGGGTTAGAATGGAAATGCTTATGTAATGTTAACTACAGAGGTTGTTTCACTTTCCTGCTATACATAAATAAACGTATATACATATACACACACAAAAAAGAGGAATACAGTATAGAGCTATAATTCCATCAAGCAGTTCTGGACTTGACACAAAATTCTTGAGCTTTGCTCTTGTGATGTATGACATCACCAGACACCAGACATGGAATCATAGCTTGAAATTCACAATGTGCCTATATTTTTCTATCGCTTATGAAATATGGATCAAAGACCCACATATATGCCCTGAACACACTTGTAACAGCTCCCCTCCTCAAAACTCCTGGATGCTTGCCTTCTTACCCCCTTCTTCCAAAACTCTAACCTATGCTGAAAATATCTTTATACTCAGCTCTGCTCTAACTAACTCCACATGGACTTTGCACAGCTAGTTCTTCAAAACCCAGACAGCTCTGCCCTGTAGTTGCTCGTCTCCAAAGCAGCCTTCCCTACCAATCCAGCAGTTGGATGAATCTTGTATTTCACAAGGGTGCCCTCAGAATCTGTTCATTATACAATTTTTATTGCATAGATTCATTGAAATTTTCTTGCATTCACAGGTTTAAGTCTGAAACCCAGGAATTATAAAAATATACTTCACTCAAGAAACATATAACATGACATATACTGAGTACACACAATATATATTTAACTAAACTATATATAAAGAATGGCACCAGTGCCTCTATTAAGTGTAGATACACCCAGAATCTCTATTTCTTAAATATTCAATTTATACAACTTCCCATTTTCAAAACTGCTTTTAGTTTCTTTACACTTTAAATCCACTAACTGGCATAGCCTGCATTGCTCTTAGGCCATGTCTACACTACCCGCTGGATCGGCAGGTAGTGATCTATCTACTGGGGATCGATTTATCGCGTCTAGTGTAGATGTGATAAATCGATCCCCAATCGCTCTGCCGTCGACTCTGGAATTCCACCACGGCGAGAGGCAGAAGCGGCGTCAACGGGGGAGCAGCAGCCGTCGATCCCGCACCGCGAGGACGCGAAGTAAGTGATTCTAAGTCGATCTATGATACGTCAACTTCAGCTACGCTATTCTCTTAGCTGAAGTTGCATATCTTAGATCGATTCCCTCCCCTCACCCCCCACTGTAGACCAGGCCTTAGTTTCTCTAGGTTGTGTACAGTGGTGTACTGACATTATTTAAACTGCTGCCAACTTGATAAAATATGGCAGCATTGAGGAGCAGCAAAAAGATCTAAGGACTGCTCAATTGGCTTTTTATCTTGGGAATATATGAATTTCAATCTCTACCTATCAATCACCTTCAGGGATGTGATGCTTTCTGGAAACTGAAATCTCTGTACATTTTTGACAAAACAACTGAATACCCAATTGTGTCCGTTCAGGGGGCCATGGACACAAGAACAGAAGTGCTACACCCATTAGCTAGTTGTGGAGGAAGGGAGCTGACTGGCCCCTCACTCTACACTTTCATTAATTTAAACCCCAGACCAGCTCCTTGGGAGGTTCTTGCCCCATACCTTCCCCCCGCCAGTAGGGTAAGAGCTGTGTTTTTTGCAGCTGCTGCTGATCTGACAAATCACTTCTCTGGGGATAAGGAAGAATTTTTTCTCTGTCTATTGGGGCTAAACTGGCAGAGGCCTGGTGGGTATATTGTCTTCCCCACTGGAGGCTCAGTTTGGCTAAACAGGAGTAGGGCTTCATAATTAGTAGTAGGACTTAGTAGGGATGTTAGTCCATCAGCAAAAAAAGGGCCAGTTCTCAGAAGTAAAAGACCTGGAATTTTGCTGATGGACTTTGTGGATGGGGGAAACCTTAAGGTCTTTGTGAGCCAAGGTCTTCCTTGTTTTGCTACCCTCTCTTCCCCTTGCAAGGGGGGGAATGGGTGTTAAGGATTTAGACATGCCAGTTTCATTATGAAGCTATTAGTTAGCTGCTATTATAACTATCTGAATAGTCTCAATTATTGATAAATAGTTGCCCCACTTAGAACTGCTTTAATTTTGGGGGAAATTTAGAAAGGGAGTTCTCTGTTTGGTTTTAAGATTCTGAAATATTCAAACAACTTTAGAGTTACAAATAATAAAATGTTGCAAACTTGTTCAAATGGAGGGAACTCACGCTCTTGGCTTCAACAAGCAATCAGCGAAGCACCTGACATGCTACAGAAATCCTGCAAAATCCAGCAAATAAATCATGCAACACCCGTTAAGCATCCTACAAAGCACACAGTGGGAAGCTGACACATTATTAACTGACTGTAATTTCACAGACACTAACATACGAAGAGCTTTATGACATACATGTGGTGAGAATAATTTTTTTATATATTCTTGAAGCATGTTTGTCAAAATACCTAAATCTCTCAAACCATTTTGTTGAATTGCTCTTCCCAGGAGTTGTATAAAGATACACATCATTACAAAGAGCAGGTTTGGGACATACTTCCTTCTCATGACTTAGAATTATGCGAAGAACACAACAAATGACACATTCATCCATTATGACAAAAAGCTCCATGATAGGGATGGTAGCAGTGTGACAGACAAAGAAGCCAGATCTCAGTAGTAGAGGAGATAACACTGAGAAACAACTGTTTGACACAGGGTGTTCCCTTTGGGCCTTGGCATATATCCAGTTGGAAACCCACTTGGAAGTCACTTCTGGAATATTATTCCAGGCAATGGAGGATACCACCCTGAAGGAGATGTTTCCATGAAAACACCAGCAGAGATCAAATGGTAACATGGGTTTCAAGGAAGCCATAAGGCCATAGTGGAGGAGACAGCTGAAGGTGCCATGAGGCAGGCCTGTGCTTCCACTCAGATGTTCTTCCCCTCTGAGTTTACCAAGATTTGCATGGATTTGCAGAGGCAAGCCTCACATGTCTGTCAGGAACATCAGAAAGAGATTCCATGAGTGTCAACACGCTGACTTTTGTAGCCCTTACATTGTTCTTCCCCACACAGGGATAACATATGGCCCAAAAGACCACAGTGGGAAAGGGCACTTAACCAATTCTTGTTAAAATCTGCCAACCTGTATATAATCTTCTTGTCCTCCACTTCATCTGATGCTGTAGCATTTATAACCTTTTACAACACTACGCAGCTTCTATTTAAAACTAGACCAGACTTTTTTAAATACTAAAGTAGAAAATATAAGCTAACTGTGAAAGCTGAGTGTATTTTCCCTCTACAGCCCATTATTTGTTACTGTATCATTTTCTCACTGCATGTAGGCCTAAAAAATAAACCCAACGTAAACAGAGAAGACAAATACCTTTTGAAGGCCAGGCAAATATTTAAAAAGCAAAAAAGAGATTCCTTTTCTATCTCTAGATCACCCTCCAATTTAACATTAAGTGTATAGGGGTTTTTTTCCCCTCTCTGTGCCTTTCTTTTCTTTACTGCTTTTTTTTTCTTTTCCTTTTCTGAAGGAATGCAGCAGCAGATGTACATTTCATAGTTTATGGAACGTGCACCAATCTATAGACAATAGCAATGGAATAACAAAGGTCGAATAATTATATTGTGCCTGTTATCAGAGTGTAAAGAAAGAATTGGCACTATAAAAGAAGCTAGTATCTGATAAACTAATGCAAAAAAGTCTCCATCTAACATTATTTTTAAACTCTGGAAACCATATGCCCAAGCCTGCAATCTGATCTATATGGGTTGACCTTAGTGCCTGTGTGGAGTCCCACTGACTTCAGCAAGAGTCCTCATGCTGTAAGGCGCCACTCCCTGATGGATTAGATTATAGGATCAGGACCTTAGACTGCATAAATATAGCACTAAACAGGTACTATAATTCAAAAAGACAAAAATGGCCAGTTGACGTTATGAGCGTGCGTCAATGCGTACAAAAATATCAACAGCAGCTCCAAAATCCTCTAAGAGGTTTCCTGCCTGAATTATTAAGGGTATAGAGGTTTGATTTGAAAAAAAGTTATTGGGAAGGAATAGGGCGTGGCAGGGAACTGGACTGGAATGCAAAAGCCTTTTTATCTCCAGCTCACTGTTCAAAATGTCCCCAGGTTAGTAATGAACACAGGTTATTACTGCTGCATGGCAGTTCAGTCGTCTATGCAAACTGAGTTGATCCAAACCAGTTCCACATAACAATGGGCAAACTTTTACCAATCACAGCAAAGAAACTAATGACCATATCAACCCAGAGACTGACCTGTCCCATCATCCAAAGAAGGGTTGGGGCATATTGTTGAGTAAGTGTGGGAAAGTTAGCTGTGCTGCAACATGTACTTCACCTGTTCTGTGAGTAAATAAGACTTCCCACTGTGGTCTTTTGGGCCATATGTTATCCCTATGTGGGGAAGAACAATGTAAGAGCTACAAAAGTCAGCGTGTTGACACTCATGGAATCTCTTTCTGATGTTCCTGACAGACACGTGAGGCTTGCCTCTGTGAATCCATGCAAGACTTGGTAAGACTTCAGTCTTTATGATAGACCACTTCTTTTGCCAAAGACAAACCCACTTACAGGCAAACAAAATTCTCCTAAGAATACCTAATGCTTTCTTAAACAGTTTGCAGAGAACCGTATATTATCTTATGTACAAAATAAGTAATAGTAACAGTGTTACTGAGTACACTGTTCTTGGCAAGGCAGGATTTCACTTTTTAAAATATAGCATTAATAATACCTGCAATTCCAAAATTAAGCCACATCCTCTGTTTTACGGCTTGTTTATAGTAGGAGAGACAAAGAATGAAAGATGAATACAGAGATCAAAAAAGATGATCAGAGAGTATTTAAAACTCTTTATTAGCTGCTTCTAGTCCATCTGCTCAAAAATGTAATATCAATTTATTTCCTTGTTTAAGTCTCAGTCTCTGAATATGCAAGACAGCACAAAATAAATAAAATGAAAACTTGGATGTACCAAAATATTCCGCTTAGCTAGCTAGCATGAGGGAATGACATTTTTCATAATAAAGGGACAGTGTTGGGTAGTCTACCCAACATATAGGTACTATAACAAATTAGAGGCTAAATAATGTAATCCTTGCCCAACTTTGTAAGCATATACAACATGAGTAGCCCCTGGGACTACTCATGTGAGTACTTGTGGAAGAACTTTAGACACGAGTAAGGGTTGTAACAACCTAAGGTATTTACACAAAACCTAATGTTACTGTTAAGAGTTATCAGTTTTATTCTGCAATTCAATGAAAATTATTTTTTTGTTTGAGTTTAAACATTTCTCTGCATTGGTTGCAAGCTACACATTACACAGTTGTGCTAGTGCATGAGAAATATAATGAAACAGACTAGAAACTAACTACTAAAAGCAATTTGAAAATGTCTCATTTATTTCCATTTAAGCTAAGACAAAGACAAAGAAAATGAAAAGCAGAAATAGCAAAAAGTGAATTCCATTTTTTAAAATGTTTTCTGTTTCACAAGAAATTGCTTCACTCGACTAGACCAGTATCCATCTAGTTCAGTAACCTGTCTGCAGCAGGTGTTAGCACCAGAGGTTTCAGAGGAAGATGTAACAAACACCTAAGTGGACAGTAATTGAATAAATAAGTTAGAACGTAAGAACAGCCATTGGAGGAAAGGATAGCTCAGTGGTTTGAGCATTGGCCTGCTAAACCCAGGCTTGTGAGTTCAATCCTTGAGGGGGCCATTTAGGGATCTGGGGCAAAAATTGGGGATTGGTCCTGCTTTGAGCAGGGGGTTGGACTAGATGACCTCCCAAGGTCCCTTCCAACCCTGATATTCTATGATTCTATAAGGTCAGACTCAACGTTCGCTCTAATTTAGGGGGGAGGGATAGCTCAGTGGTTTGAGCATTGGCCTGCTAAACCCAGGGTTGTGAGTTCAGTCCTTGAGGCGGCCATTTGGGATCTGGGGCAAAAATTGGGGATTGGTCCTGCTTTGAGCAGGGGGTTGGACTAGATGACCTCCTGAGGTCCCTTCCAACCCTGATATTCTATGATTCTATGATTCTTCAGAGGGAATGAACAGAACAGGTAATCATCAAGTGACCTGTCACCCATTCCCAGCTTCTGGCAAACAGAGGCTAGGAACACTTCAGAGCATGGTTTTGCATCCCTGACCATCCTGGCTAATAGCCATTGATGGACCTATCCTCGATGAACTTATCCAGTTCCTTTTTGAACCCTGTTATAGTCTTGGCCTTCACAATATCCATATCCTCTGGCAAAGAGTTCCACAACTTTGTTGTGTGAAGAAGTACTTGTTTTTGTTTGTTTTAAACCTGGCTACTATTAATTTCATTTGGTGAGCCCTAGTTCTTGAGTTATGAGAAAGACCAAATAATACTTCTTTATTTACTTTCTCCCCACTCGTCATGTTTTTATATCCATCTTTAGTTGTCTCTTTTCCACGCTGAAAAGTCCCAGTCTTATTAATCTCTCCTCATATGGAAGATGCTCCATACCCCTGATTATTTTGCTGTCCTTTACTGTACCTTTTCCAATTCCCATATATCTTTTTTGAGATTGGGGGAACGACTTATGAAGTATTCAAGATGTGGGCATACCATGGATTTATATAGAAGCAATATGATATTTTCTGTCTTCTTATCTATCCCTTTCTTAATGTTTCCCAACATTGTATTACCATTTTTGACTGCGCTGCACATTGAGTGGAGGTTTTTAGAGAATTATCCACAATGACTCCAAGATCTCTTTCTTGAGTGGTAACAGCTAATTTAGACCCCCATCATTTAATTTCTTCCTAACACTTACCTAACACTCTGATTACCTTTTCCAGACCTGAAGAATAGTTCTCCATAGCTCCAAAAGCTTGTCTTTTCACAAGCAGAAGTTGGTCCAATAAAAGATATTACCTCATCCACTTTGTCTCATGTCCTGGGACCAACACAGCTACTACAGCATTCTTTACCACATTCAGTTAATGGCTGGTTTGTGGCCTGAATCATGACGGTTTACATCCCCTCGTCTCAAAAAAAAAAAATCCTAACCTAAATGGTAGATGTTTTCATTACCGATATAACTGTCTCATACCTTTCCTCATCAGTTTTAATTTTCAATTACACTAAATGTCCATTTTCTCTTATATTATAAAAGACAAATCTTGTCTTTTCTATATCACTCATTATTTTGTAAACCTCTGTTATGGCTTTTCTCTAAACTAAGGAGCCCCAATATTTTTAGTTTCTCTTAATATGGAAGTATTTTCACACCAACTAATCAAATTCATCACCTGTCTCTGATGTATCTTTAAATTTATATCTTTTTGAGATGGGATGGTGGGAACTGGAGACTATTTCAGGTGAGTGAGTACCACTGATTTGTATAATGGCATAATCATATTTTGAGTATTATTTTACATCCCATTCTTTATAGCTCCTAACATGGTGTTCACATTTTAAATGAGGATTGCAGGCTGAGCAGAAGATTTTATAGAGATGCCAATAGTGATACCTAAGTGTTTAAAATGACTTTAGAACAGGGGTGGGAAAACTACGGCCCATGAGCCGCACCATGCAGCTCAACCCCGCTCCGGCCAGAGCACTGGGTCGGGGCTCCACCACGCGGCTCAGCCCTGCTCCAGCGCTCTGGATGGGGCACTGCATCGGGGCTGCATCACGCGGCTCCCGGAAACTGCGCCCCACTCCAGCTCCTACATGCTCAAATGGGAGCTGCAGGGGCACTGCGGATGGGCAACATGCAGAGCCGTCTGGCCGCGCCTCCGCATAGGAGCCAGAGAAAGGACATGCCACTGCTTCTGGGAGCCACTTGAGGTAAGCACCTCCCAGAGCCTGCACCCCGAGCCTCTCCCCATGCCCCTCAATCCCAGCCCAGAGCACCCTCCTGCACCCCAAACCTCTCATCCCCAGCCCCATCCCAGAGCCCGCACCCCTTCTCACATCCCAACCCCAATTTTGTGAGCATTCATGGCCCACCATACAATTTCTGTTCCCTGATGTGGCCCTCAGGCCAAAAAGTTTGCCCACCCCTGATTTAGAACCAAGCAGGATATGTAAGTAGTTCAAATTATTCTATTCCAAATACATTTATGCAATGTACCCTGCATTTTTCAACACTCATCTGACGTATTATTATTATTAGCATCACAGATAATGACTTTTTTTAATAAATGATTTTAAGCTCAACACTTTTCTTTTAAACAAGTGTGTAAAATTTGCTAATGTGTCAAGGGGCTAAAATCAGACAGAAGTTCAGATACATTACTATATGTGACTGTGGATCTGTGGACAATATTTTAATGGGTTTCTGTTGTAAAGAAAACAGGGCAGATACAACATGTGAACAAGCATATCTGAGCAAAAAGGGATCTTTTAAAAACATACACCAAAAAGAAATAACTTTGGGCTTGATCCTGTGCCCATTCAAATAGATGGCAAAGCTCCCATTGACCTCAGTGTTGTGAAGGAACAGGTCCTTATACATGTTCAAGCTGTAAAATGTACATACTTTATTATCCTGAGTGACAGACTTTACTGCTAATTCAAGACATTTGACAGGCAAGTAGGATTAATATCATAAGGATCACTCCTAAGCTCAGGTTTCTTATTTACCAAGGAAACATTCATAGGCTTCTAGACAATGGAAATACTCATTAACATAAATATAGTTCAATTTAGAGCTCATAAGCAAATTGGGTAGGTTCATTCACTGGATGATTGTACAAAAAGTCCTCAGAATGAAAAGCAGGTTAAAAGATTATGGTGTCCAAAAAGAAAATGCAACCCAAACAAACAAGATTAAGCATGTGACAGACCAAAAGGCAATTTTAAAAGGCACCAGCTCTTACTGTCTAGAGAGTTTACTAAGGAGATAATGTATATGCTATTGCTATAAATGTTGCCAAAGGAGTGGTTTACAATGCATTTCGCCTTGAAAACCTGGTAAAAATAAACTTAACAAAGAACATCAGTACAATCGCTCTAATCTCTAAAAGCAATTATGTATATTTTAGGTAATAAACTGATGTGTACAATGTCCAATTTCTTATCTGTATAAAATCAGAAACACAATAGGTGCAAGTTAAGGCATTACAACCTTTGGATAGCCAATTGGCCACTGCTCTGCCAGACTTCATCTCTTAAATTTTACAGTTGAAGTAAAAATTGCTAAAGCAATCAAAGACAAACTAGGCATTCTAATCAAAGCTTAGCTAATGTTTTTATAAATTAATTCTAATTATATTAACTGAAATAACAGACTAGTCTATTACTACAAATCAGTTTTGAAAATTAAGTGTGGCCTACCGGATAGAGCATTGGACTGGGGCTCAGGATAGTTGGGTTCTATTCTAATTCTACCCTGCTGGGTGACCTTGGGCAAGTCACTTTGCAGCTCTGTGCCTCAGTTTTTCTGTCTGTAAAATAGGGATAATGACACTGACATTCTTTGTAAAGTGCTTTGAGATCTACTCATGAAAAGTTCTGTATAAGAGCTAGGTTTTATTATTATACATCACAGACACACTCTTTGGTTATATACAACAGGACTGTCCTGAAATCTTGTGCCTTGTATCAATCTGCTAGTTAGCCAGGACATCAACATGCATATACAAATAAATGTACAGTAGATGTACATATATGCATATATACACAATTATATTTGTATATACACACCCCAATATAGACATATATACAGATGGACTCCTAATAAATGGAATGATAGGCAGACATCCTACAGAAAGAAGATACTAAATCCTGTGGAGGGAAAACACTAAATTGCCACTAACCAGGAATGGAGGTTTCATAAATGAACCTATGTTCTAGACAGTGCTCACAGTTACACTGATGCATACTGCTCAGAGTTATACTGGTGTATAGCAGAGTAAACGCCAGTGAAGTCCAGGGATTTATTTCAGTGGAACACAGAGCAGAATGTGGCCTCAAAGATATATCCTCCCTGAATTGCTATTATTGTTCATTCTGATTGATACAACAGTGTTATTCATTATTATTATTATTAATGATTTTATTGACTTCTGCATCAAGTCCAAGACTCAGCACTTGTTCCACCATAGGAAATCTATGCAAGAATATACTAAATACCTAGATCTGAATCCTGACAATTGAAGGAGGCTTATTATTGGTTGCCATAAATGAAAGCAGCATCTGAGGCATTCATAATCAGGCCGCATTACCTACATTACATTATATGCCAACACTTCTTTAAATGAACCTGGTTGTCAGTATGTATGCACATATTATAAATGTATACATGCACCATCACAAGAGTTGTGATCAGCTGATCTACCACCATTCAGTCCTTAGATCTGAACATCTGAGGCCTATTGGCAGGGCAACTTCTGTGGAGTGGCCCTTGAGTCTAGAAAGGCCTTCCCATGGTTCTTCTGTCAGAAAACCAGTCTGCTAACCTTGAGACACAGTATAAAGTTCATAGGTAAAATCTTGGCTCTGTCTAACTCAGTAGCAAAACTCCCATTGACTTCAATAGGACCCATCTATGTATCTACACAGGCTTTTTCAGGAGAGGGTGTTGATGAATTATACCTTAAGTCTCCTATATCCTGATCCTGCAAAATATTGTGTGTGGGTAGATTTTTGTACCCACACAGATCCCTTTGCAGGATCAGAAGCTTAACTTACAAATTCTCCAGAGCAGCAATCCTGCCCTACTCTATGTCTATATATACTCAATATAAAATGTCATGTAAATTTATAGAGTTATATAAATGATTTTAATACAAATAAATATTAATATCTCTGCCAATAGCTTATTATGGGGTTGAGTCTCTCTAGATTTGGTTGACATTAGTCAATGAATTTTGTATAGTTTTAATAATTTATAACAATATGCCCAGAGATATGGGCACATTTTTTAAAAAAATCTAAACATAAACAAACAATTGCTACACTGCTGGTGGTGCAGTTTTCATTTGCATGAGTTAAATGAGGATACCATTACTGATAAAGGAAGGAGGAGAAGTTATGTTTAATTAGTGCAGATAAAAATCTTACAAAAATGCTAGACAGTATAATATCCCTCGGTCTGTGTATGTTCATATGCCTATGGAAATGAGTAGGTAGTTTTGTTTCTAACAGTCACACATCCCTGGGGCCAGTACATTAAAAAGTGTGATCATTTACCAATTAAGGTATTTTGGTTGCATCCTTAAAAGGTCAACGGCATCATAGTGCAGATATCACTCAGGAAAAGGCTCAAGAAATAATTTTCTGGCACCAAAATTATTTTCTAATTAGTTCCCTAAAACCTTTTTATTTTTTTACTAAAATTGTTAAAATTAAGTTTTACGAACCTCCACAAAAGACAGATTGTCACTGACACTTTCTGATTAAAAAAGCACTTGTCCTCATTCCCTCCTTGCTTGTGAGTTAGAGATCACCAGTAAGTTCCAGACAGTGCTCACAGTTACACTGATGCATACTGCTCAGAGTTATACTGGTGTATAACAGAGTAATAGCCAGTGAAGTCCAGGGATTTATTTCAGTGGAACATAGAGCAGAATGTGGCCTCAAAGATATATCCTCCCTGAATCCATGAATTGCTATTATTGTTCATTCTGATTGATACAACAGTGTCATTAATTATTATCGTTATTATTAATGATTTTGTTGACTTCTGCATCAAGTCCAAGACTCAGCACTTGTTCTACTATAGGAAATCTATGCAAGAATATACTAAATACCTAGATCTGAATCCTGACAAATGAAGGAGGCTTATTATTGGTTACTTATAAAACAGTGGCTCCCTTTCTAAGCAGAATTTAAAATGAAACAAAACAATGTTTCTCCCCTTTAAGGTTTTATTTGACCTTTATATTAAATAACACTGTAGATTAGTAATCAGGCTTAGCAGACAGCTGTCATGGGGTCACCAATAGCTACTTCAGGCTGCCTCAAAACTGTGGTAGCTGTAATGTGGTGATAGCCTTAAATGGACTATGACTGATGAGAAAAGGGAGAAGAAAAAACAAAAACAATCAGCAACTTTCTATAAAACCACTTTACAAAGAAAAATGTATGGGCCGTTGAAAAGTCATAAATAAGATAGATTCGGCATGAACACTGAGATGCCATTTCAATTACAGCAACAAATGCTAAGAGCCTAATTCAATAAAGATAAAGCTATGAGCAACTTATATTTAGGCCAAATTTTTCACATGAAAATTGTGATGCAACCTCATTTTAAAATTATTATATATGTACACACACATACATAAGTAAGTAGGAAAGCAGAACATGACTTGTCTAAGTGGGAATAATTCTATGTTTGGAAGTAAGTGTGGTCACGAGGAAAAGCTCCTTTTTGAAATAATGGTTACTGGAAATAGCTATAATTTGCTTATAGCATTTCTCACCGTGGTTTAAGTAGATGACTTGCACTCAATAGTGGCAGGCAGCACATATGTGTGTGTCTGTGGCCCAGAGGTAAATATGGAGCTAGAAATGCAATCCTACCCCCAGGTCATAAAGAACTAGCAAAACCGTTCAAAAGCAGCTATTGCAGCCCATGCTCTTCAGCTGCCTCAGTTTCCCTTCCCTCTAATGGAGTGTGGCTGAGGGATCTACCCTGCCACAGGTCCATTGGCAGCTCTTCATCCACCCTCAAACACCCATTGTACTCCTACTAAACAGAACCACTATTTGGTATAGAAGACTCATCTGTGGGACTGTACTGGTGGGCTCCTATATGCCTACATGAGTGGGGTTAGAGCAGGTATTTCTAACCCAAGGCCAACCTTTTTTGTCTGAAGATGCCATAATAATTTAATAGTTATGCAAACACTCATTCCTAGTTTCTTTTGAAGATTACAGCAGGCACCAGCAGATTCTTTTCCAGAGACTATGAAAAATACAGCAACACCCATATGTTATAGACTGCATGATCATTCTGTTCAAACAAAGACAGAAGGGATTTTTTCTTAATTTTACCATTCTGTGGATGTTATGCAACATCTTGCTTTAGTACCACAGAACTGCATAGTGACAGTCAAAAATTACGCATATCTGATTGCTCCCTGACTTAGCCACTAAAAGTAAAATTCCTTCAAGGAACAAGAGCAATGTTTCAGAAGGTATGCCTTTTATGAAAAGTATTAGGATATGCTGGATATAATGAAGAACACATGCAGCCTTCTAATACTCCTGATGAGAAAAACTAATGAAAATAGTTTCCTGTGACAGCACCTGATCCGTTTAGTTTTTCATGATGGCTCACTCTTTGCAACAATTTAAAATAAAATCTTTTTCCATATTGCAGTAAAAACGATTGTCCTAGCTGCCAATCAAACATCCTAAAAGCTTTTCTTTCTACAGCATTAGAGAAACACATACCAAGTTTTTTTTCTTAAATGGACCCTTAAAGTTGGACTTTTAAGTCCATATTTATACACCAAAATAAGTGGCCTTATTTTCCGAGATGTTGAACACTGAGAAACTCTCACTGAAGTGAAAGCCCACAAGTTATTAGACCTGATGCAGTAGGAGGTGAGACTAGATGATTGTAATTGTCCCATATGACACTGAAAAGTATGATTCTCTCTCTTCCTGAGAGAGAGAGAGAGAGAGAGAGAGAGAGAGAGAGAGAGAACACCCCCACATACTGATCTGTACCCTCCGCTTTTGGACTCTGAAGTGGTACACATGTGCCAACCCACATTTGCAGAGGGATGCACTGTATTATCTTTCTTTCACTTGTTACACAACATTGAAATTCTTTAAATTGGTATCAGCCATGACTTCTCCAAGCTGCTGATGTTCTAAAGGGTCTTGATAAAAGTGTGGAGATAGCTCTTCAAGATCTTATGGTAATACAAGGGCTTGAAACATCGCTGAGCACCTGCTGCACAATATTTATCTACTTGTGATGTAAGAGTTTCCCCTCGTTGTGTGAATAACTGACCTTGGCCATTGTAACTAGAATATGAACTCTTGAACTATGCAGCCTTACACTAAATCTTGTAAAATACTTTAGCCTATCCACACAACGTCACTGAGTTCTTGATGAACTGAAACATATTCTCTCCCTCCACTCATTGCCATCACTGAGAAGGTATGTTGCAAAGAACTCAAGGGCCAGACTCAATGTTTCCCTCAGCCATTTAAGAAATAGAAATCCAACCAAATTCTCAATAACCTCCTTATTTTCTCTCTGTAGATAACCCCTGCAGGCCTAAGTCTCTCCTATGTATTCACAGAATGCAGACAGAAACAATATATACATCCATGTTCCACATCATCAACTCTCCCACCTCGCTGTCCCACCCATACAGCTTTAGGCAGGATGTTTTTACCACATGCCACAACTAAAACACTGAAGTGGGATGCTCAACATTTAAATCTCATAATAATGTCCACCTGGGCCCTGGGTCCAAGACTTGTACAGAACACCCTGAGCAAGTATCTTCAGTACTTTTCAAACTCAGCTACCTACCCATTCTGAAACAGTCAGGAATCTACAAATTCACTTTTACCAATAGAGGAAATGGAATGATTGAACCTTCCATAAAAATCCTCCTGCCAGAATTCTGGCTCAATTTCAGTCAAGTTAGCTCCACTAAGTCAGGAGACCATTCTTATCAATCTGCTCCAGACTTTTGTCAAAGTTGTTCTGTAGAAAACTAGGAAGCTTAAATTGGCATAAAAGGGAAGATCACGGCAACTGTGGGGCGGTGATCAAGTCACTGGTTATAGCTTGCCTTCAGGTGGTTATACTATGTGTTCTCTACAAGTTTGATAAAAGTTTTTAAAATGGGCATTAAATGGGGTTCTCTGCTTGATGTTTCTGGTTTCCATTTTACACCCTTTATTTAAGCATACTGTTTTTATTTGAGTTACAGTTAATTTACACCAGTTTGCGGATGGGGGGGGGGAGGAGGTTGTTTGTTTTTTAAGTTCTCACCCCTTTCTCTTTAGTTCTGGCTTCTTAAAAGATACAGCTAGTGTTTGGTTCATTAAGTTTCAGCCAATAAGCTGAAATTTATAATACGTGTTAAATAGATTACTGATATCAAGTTTCTACCAGTATAACCAGTACAATACCAGACTTCAGTAAGACATATCTATAAGAAAATAAGAAATTAGAGCCTGAAAACAGACTTTGGAATCCATTTAATCTAATCAGTTAATATACTATAAAATTCCATAAATATTATGCTTTATTCCTTCCAGATCAGCGTGTACCTTGTTTTGTTCTGTATAAACATAGCTACAACTTCTACTGATACCCCAACTAGGGCATTCCACAATTTGTTCCCTTGTCATTTTGACTAAACTTTTATTTTGCCTGCTGTTTCCTTATTTATAAATCTACCTTTTCCAGTCCTGAATGAGTCCCTCCTTTTGAGAAGTAGTTCGAAGAGTTTATCTGATTTGAACCTCGCTATCTCCTTTAATTTCTGGAAAACTTCAGTTCTGTCTCCTCTGAATTTGCTGCTTTTTTTCCCTCAGTGTTTTTTTCAGTGTATCTAGCCTTTCTATATGTATATCATTCCTATATGTATATACCATCCCTAAATAGTAATTGTTCCGTAACATGCTCTTTATATCTTAACAAGATCATGGTGCTCAAACTAGGCATGGCGACCTCTTTGCGCCTAACCGCACTCTTAAAGAGCACTAGGATAACTTCTTGGGATTGTTTTGTTTGTTTCTCTTACTAAGTCTGATTGTTCAGTGTACTTTGCAGTCATTTGTTGGACTGATGACTTCCATTATTAGCAGGAGCAAGAGCAGGGGATCTTAACTGATGCTAATGAGATGAATCCCCCTTTTAAAAAAAAAATCTGACCATCTTCTGTTAACTGTCTCCTTGCCTATGTAGGCCAGAGACACATAGCCATAAACAATGTGTTTCGCCAAACAAATTCAGCCTCTCTTTTCCACTTTTCCAATTGTCCTTTCTGCTCTTCTCTTCCCTTCAATTCTCCTTTGCCCGGGCCGGCCTTATCATAATCCAGTTCTCAAAATTCAAAGAGAAACTAGAAGGAGCATCCAACCTGGTGCTGATGATGAGCCTCTCTTCCCTTCCCCTTTGTATGACTCATGAAATGTTAGCATGTATAATAACTAAATCCTCAGGTGGTGTGTGGGCTCAGATTTGGGTTAGTTTGTGTTTTTAACTGCACTTTGATTCTCCTACTTCAACAGTCTCTTTGGTATAGCCTTCAGCCTACTTTATGGAAACAAGCTAAACAGTTGGTGATGGTAAATTCTTTTCCACCAACACAGATACTAACACAGCAAAGTATAGTTATTTAACACAGTTCTATTAACAAAACCAAAATATTTTAAAAATTATGTTAAATCCATTATGTAATTAAGACTGCACCATTTAATGATGTGAGGCAATATCATTAAATATACAGACTTTCCCTGAATTTCAGAACTGCTAGACCATTATTATTCCAACCATTTTATGCACCTCTGAGATAATAAACTGTAAACTGGAGACTATGTTGAAAAGGTAAGTTCATTCACGTATGTCTAACAAGTAATTTCAAGAGCATACAGTCCACGTAACAAGGACATAGGAAATTGTAAATTTCCACTACAACACAGAGAAATCAGTCTTAGATGAAATTGCATAGAGCTTATTTTCAAATGATCTAAACATTTTCCATATGCTCACCTCCTTCCATCCCAGTGCACACACTTTGTAACCCCACAAATGTTTCTAAATTAACATGAATGAATTCAAAATGGTTTACAACAAACAAATACATGCATCAATACTACACGAACACTGGGGCCAAGAAAACATCAGGACTGCTAAAGAGTTGTCTGCAACATATACATTTGCATAAAGCCATACAGTCTGTAAGCAGAAACATTGTATTCAGAATTACATACAACTTCTAACAACCCAGAACTTTCTCACCTAAAGAGAAATTATATAATCTTTTTGCTGGCAAATATGCAGGATTCTTTAGTATATATCACACTACAGCTTGTTTAGATTTTGCAATCACTTCTTGTTCTTAACCACAATCCAATCATGAATTTCTAAGATATTTCACTATTAAATACAAAGGATCTGCTAGCAGAAATAGTTATTCTTATCAATGTTAAAAGCACCATTTTAATTTATTTCATTCATTTTGGAATGTGGAAGATCAGTAAACGCAGATTCATACGCTGACAGTATAACTGATTCAACAAAGATTCCCTTTACAATTAGATATTCTTATGATGAAAAAACAAAAAGGAAAAGCCTTAATCTCTTTGAGAAGATGTCTTGCTTACCTGACTCTGCCATACCACACCGACAGGCTGAACAATATTATCAGCTCTTCAAGCACTAATTCTTGCTAACTGGAAGGATATTTTCTCTCTTGCTGGATTAATAATCAACTTTCCAGATAGTTCATTTGTAATTCTCTGCTGGTTAACCCTTTGCATTGCTCCCATTTTCCACTAAACAGTCTCCTATATGCTTTCCAGTCCATTTTAATGAGAAAACAACAAAATAAAATGATGGTACATACGTGAAACTACTATAAAATAAAAAATAAGAAGCTGATTTGGAAATTTGAGGGCAGGTATTTAATAAACTAAATACATACAACATTCAAAATGCTTTCAGACTAAACATCCTTTATAAAAGTTTGGATTTTTAAAGGACTCTAATCCCTTAAAATTAATAGTCTGAAAAGACAACTGCATTTGGATAAACCACACTATCAACAAATCGAATGCTGACAAGTCCAATGGCTCATACTACAACATGTTCCCATGAACTTACCACTTGGCCTCTCATCTTCAGTGTCTATGTGAGTGTGACACATGCCTGCTATGTTTGGAAAATAACATTTTTTATTACTGAATAGTTAGTTGAGAAATTATCACAATTATCAGTTTGTGCAAGGCCGTCCATCTGTGTTGTCAGAAAGCAAGAGCAAGAGTGGTTGGGAGCAGAGAGGAGATAAGAAAGGCTCAGAATAGCTAAAAAGGGGAGTTTAAATAAGGTCAGAACAGCTTAAGATGAAAAACCTAGTAATTACAGGGAAGTTTGTTTTTCAAAGATAATAAATAGCTAATTACCAAATCTGTTATCGATCTCACAGCTCTATTATGAAGCAAGTGAAAATTACTCAGCTGCGGTTGTGTTAAAGGTGTTAAGGGGCCCAATATGAAAAGGTGGGTGAAAACCTTAAAACCCCAACTTGAAATCACTAATCTTTGTTTTAGGGAAGTGAGATGGCCCTTAGCATATGCTTTGGTCAGGGTCAGGGGGGCAGGAGGGGGTGGCAGAAAGAAAATAATTTATCAGATGACAGAAGCATCATGTTACACAAGCAGAGAAATAAGAACGTGAAAAGCAGTGCTCCTACTTCCCTTTTCTTTCTGTCTTTGGTTTTAGGAAGCACTGGGCAAAATCCAAGAGATTACAGCCCTTTTCACTAGCAGAAATGCTTTCCCTGTAAAAATGTGCTGTAGCTGTTTTATTAAATAGCACTGAAGTACTTTTGTTTTCCCCACAGACAAAGGGGCAGAACCTCCTAAAGTTATGGCATAGCACAAAAGAGACTTTAGCTCCCTCTGCACAAAAGCACTCCTTTATTAGGATCCCTGTAGCACATTTATTTTTGTGCAGGATTGTAGGTCTCTCTGCAGCGGTACCTAATACTGTTTGCAATAAAAGTTCTATGATATGTGCTGTAGAATTTATGATAAAATGTTGTAAAGTGTTGAAGCAAATTTCTTTCATATTTATAGTTAATTTTATTCAGTGTTTGTTTGAAGGAAAACCTTTTAAGAATACCAATAATGTGAGAAAGCTACAACTAAATTTATTGTTAAGTATCACATCACTGGTACTCCTGGGGATTCCTCTTCTTGGGAAGAAAGCTTAAACAACATTTTCTAACACATTGGAGTGCTTCCCAGAGAAGTGATGGCCTACAGAGGCAGTGCAGTACAAAACACACTGGAATAGTAGGTCAGTAAACAAGCTTTTTCAGAGGATGAACACAAATAAATATAACTTTGTTTAATAAAGACAAATTATAGTTATCTTTTGTTCTGGAAGAGGTACATTATCTCTCTCTCCTGTTTCACCTGACTCAACTAGAGGTATTTGTTCCACCACCTGACTTAGTGGTTGGCTAGAAATAATAGGACAAAACAATCTACTATTGTTACATGAGACAACAACCTTTCATGTCCTTGAAGCTCGCCATGACCTTTCATCTTTCCTATTCCCCAGCGGTCTCTCCTAACAACTAAAACTACACTCAGTTAGGCTGAATTCCAGATTGTCATAAAAAGTGCCCTGTCCTTTCAGAACAAAACCAATTTTTACACCAAGGTGGGGGAGAAACACAAGTCCATTGTTCCAGCACAGATGGAAGTTAGAGTTACTAGGGCAACAGCTCTAATCCTCCTTTTTACCACCTTTTTCACATCATTGGCCTATCAAGTGTGCTACCTTTTAACTCATAAGCTCAAAAGCTGGTAGTCTAACTGGCTGCCCTAATTAGCTACGATTTTCACAGTACAGACAACATGATGAGCTAATCGAAATTTGCAAAATAATGACGTACCTCCAGCAAATATTCCTCCTCCTGAGGCCCAGTCTTAGAATAACAATAATGAGACCATTATTAGAGGAGGGCATTAAAATGCTGCACTGCTGCTAAACAGAGAACTTAATTGTTCTGGTCTTGTCCATTGAATCAACAACCTATTGTTGTGGACTTGAAAAATAAAGGACTGGAGAATGGGTGCCATAATGATTGGTCTGTGCTGCCATACCAGCACTCTGTAGAATTGTTTTCCTTTTGAAACTCTTGATGGACTAGTAGTTTTGTTTAAAAGTAATATAAAAGGCAATTGTCTGGATAAAAAGTCCTATTTATTGAAATCTTTAGAAGCAGTTGCATGGATTTGTTCGTGACCCCCGAGATAAAAACACAGGGACCATAATAATACTATTTGTAAAGGCCTGCTACCGCTGCCTACAGTAACACTAGATAATACAGTCTTGTCTAGCTGCTGTAAGAGGAAGGAAGGCATTTCCTTAGTAGACAGTAAGAATGACAAAAGGTCAAATACTGGACAGATCCAACTAATCTGTAAATGAGAAAATATTTTATTAAACAAAATATCAATTAGGGTTTCTGGTTTTAGGTTTAAACCAATAAAGCTACATGGAAATCAAGTGTAGCTCAAGTGTTTTGGTTTTTTTAAATAACTATCACAAATAACCAACTTCAGCTATTTTGAATTTGTTTCAACTCCTCTGTTGAGTGATGTCCCAAACTTTGTGACTGGGAAGTCAAATAATACATCTAGAGATGTAGGCAACTGAATAATGCAATTGGCAATTTACAGTTTTTTCCTGTGTTTAAAGAGACAGCATTCTTGGAATTGAAAATTGTAACTGGGAGGAAAAGTTTTTTAAAAATCTTAGGCATTCTTTGGTTTTAATTCTGTTTTTTAACTGATAAAACTCAAGTATGCAGTTTGAAAAGGTCATAATTTGTATAAAATAAACAGTGAGTTTCAGAGGAGAAAACAATAAAACCAGAAACCCTAGTTTTAATCCAGCAAAACGTTTGTCAAAATATATTGTTCTCAGTTCCATCAATATAAAATGGCAATAAGCCCATGAGTTAGTCTAGATTTATGCCGGTGGAAATGAAATCAGAATAAGATATGGATCAGAAATAAGATAATACAACAGTGCAAACTGAGACTCTAAAGTTAATACAAACAAGAAGAAATAAGAAGTTAGCCCCCAAAGTGATCCCACAGGTATTTTTGACATTAACTTCAGTGGCAGCAGATTCAGATCTTCACTTACTCTATTATAATCAACATTTTGTCGCCAATGTTAAAAAAAGAAAGAAAGAAAAAGTTAGAAGTTAAAGGTTAACTCACACTACATTTTTAACAGTAGCCAGACAGGTTTACATGCTGTAAAGGTGTCTTGCATGTAGAATCACAGAGCATATTTTCTCTAGAGTCAGGGGCTTTTCTTTTGTAAATTGAAAAATGCATAATATAAAGAAGTATTAAATTGTAAATAAGACCTCTTGCTTCATTCAATCCATGCTTCATTTATCTTCATCTTGTTAGGCTAACTTAATTAACAATCTCAGTGTTGCACACTTTCTCTTTTCATTACATCAAATAATGGCCTGGATGTGGGAGGAAGCCCTCACCACAGGGATCTTGAAACACTACCTTGAGGAAGAGTTTCTTACATATGTATTGCTTTAGCAATATTGACTAGCTAGATGTATTAATCTTACAACATATATTAAATGGACTCTTCACTGCTTTAAAAGAATTATGTTCCAAATTTCTTTAAAAAAAAAAAAAAACATTTTAGAGGCCTTTAATAGAAAGTAAAAAAAACAACAACAAACTGGCATCATAAATTCATAACTAGTTTTACTCAATACTTTATTTAATATAAAAAACAATTGCACTCAGGATACAAACAGTTTGTACCCAATTATGTATACCACCCAAAACAACATAATGTGTCAAATTACTCAACCAAAGCTGTCATACCATTTGCCTGTGAATGTTCTGTATATAATTAATTGGATGATTGGAATGATTTCATTGGTGAATCTGGTTATTTTAATACTGTAATAGGGAGCACAGTGTTAAACTATACAACAAGTTTTCCTGCTTTAACCTACAATATTATGGCATCTGGAGCTATGCAAATGGACAAAATAGTAAAGCCTTTTTTAATCTTACCCTGATCAACCAGCCCTCTTTCTCCTAGTGTTTCTTATTTAATTAAAACAGACACTGACAGAAGGACATGGATTAGGACTGTAATGATGCATTTACTTAGATTAATCGGAGGCTCCTCTTGGAGTAATGGCTTAAACAAAGAACAAAAGGAAATTGTTATGAAACAGCCTTTTATCCCAGGCAAAGGTCACATTATGAGGTTTTTAATTTTGTCAGCCTCTGTTACACTGGGCCTTGCTACTGGAACGAGAGTTTTTTTTCTCCCCAACGCCAGTTATTATAACACAGCCATTAAAGCTGCAAATTAAAATGTCTGATTTTAAAACAGGTTGCTTAGTTTCAGAACCCTCTAATTAGCATGTTGTGCATTGTTGTGAAGAAATGAAGCCTAAAATGCTAATGACCTGCTGCCAGGTGACAATACTGTTGCGCAAAATAATAAGGATCCTTTCAAGTAATAATAATAATAATATTAATACTCAGCTCTTATGAATTATCCAACCTCAGGTCTGTTCTGCACCACATGTGCTTAAAGAAACAATGTGCATCCAGCCAGAGATTTGAGTTCCACAGACAACACAACAGTGTTCCATATGAAAACTGGAGAGAAGTTTACATCCACCAAGACATTAGAAGAGGAGGGCAAAGCAAGGAAAGTCACCAGAAGCTAAGTGAAAATGGGGTCAGGCACAGGGAGAAGCAAGGAATAGGAAATTCTCAGTCTCGATCAAGGAAGAAATTCCAGAGCCAACTTCTCTTGAACTCACAAGCAGGGACAGCAATTGGGAGTTTTATGAGGGAATTCTCCAGGTGAAGGAAGTTACCCTTGGAGTGAGTTTTCTGTCAGTTTGTTTGTTGTGCTTGCATGCGTGTAGTGTGCCTGCTTACTGAAGTCTGTAGTGTGGTCTATTTGTGGGGACTGTGTGCTGAGACTAGCCACCTACTAGGCACGGTTGAGAGCTTCTTAAGGAAGCTCTAGCCTACCATTCTTTGATCCTTAATCCCTTTAGGATCCCTTGATGAGGGGACAGGGCTGACTCAAGGAAAACAAGGGTTAAAAAAAAGCCAGCTTGAAACTGACCAGAAGAGCTAGTAACCAGGAGCAGAAAACAGTTAGTTTTGCAAAGGAGTTAGAAGAGGGAGTGTGAGAGCGAGATACACCTAATAAACATTTTCTAAACTTAGGCCAATAAGACCCATGCAAACAAAACAAAAAACAAAACCCAAAAACAAAAGAACAAACAAACAAACCCCAAGGCCCTGCAAGAGTAAAAATAATGCAGGCAGAAGTCCAGCAGCAGAGTAGGGGCTATCCAGTTTATTGCACTGAATGCAGCTTGTACGATTACTTGCCTTGTAGGCAAGTGGTGTGTGTGTGCAAGCAGCTCATGGCCTGCAGAGACTGAGTGCAGGCTCTTGAGACCAGCATGGCTGAACTGCAGGAGCTAAGGGAGACAGAAATATACACAGACAAGACTTTCTGGGACAAGTAGAGCACTCCCACCCCCAGTCTGACAGCCTCTACGCTGTTGAGGAGGATGAAAGTCTCCAGGAAGGAGAACATCAAGCTGGAGCAGACGGAAATGATCCCATAGTTGGGACTCTCCTTCCAGAAGACGTAATGGTATCCTCTCGCACAGAGGATACCCCTCCAGGAGAGGGAACCCCAGTTATTAGGAAGAGACAGGTAATGGTAATGGGAGATTTGATTATTAGAAATATTGATAGTTGGGTTTATCACTGGGAGAACTGCATGGTGAATTGCCTGCTGCGTGCCAAAGACTGTGGACCTTTCAAGACATCTAGACAGATATATGTTCACTGCTGATGGTCATGGTACACGTATGCCAATGACAGAGGCAAAGGTATGAGAGAGGTCCTGGAAGCCAAATTTAGGCTGCTAAGGAAGAGATTAAAGTCCCGGATCTCCATGGCAGCATTCTTTGAAATGCTTCTATTTCTACATGCAGGGCCAGGAAGACAGGCAGAACTGCAGGGTCTCAATGCATAGATGAGACGATGGCATTTAAAGGAGGGATTTAGGTTTACTATGAACTGGAGAACCTTTTGGGAAAGGAGGAGCCTATACAGGAAGCATGGGCTCCACCTAAACCAAAACAAAACCAGATTACTGGTAAGTAAAATTAAAAAGGTCATAGAGGATTTTTTAAACAATGGGCTAGGGAAAAAAACAACAGGTGCAGAGAAGCACACAGTTTGGACAGACACATCCCTTGGGGGAGGATTTATTAAAGAGGATACTCTATATCCTAGTAAAAAGAGGATAGAAGCTGATAAAATATAGATAAGGAACTGAAGAGAAACAGTCAAACAAAACAGAGTCCCATTCAATTACATCACATGAAGGCAAACAACTAAATATTGACAAATTTTATAAGTGCTTGTATACAAATACAGAAGTCTAAATGCTAAGATGGATGAACTTGAATGCCTTGCATTAAATAAGGATATTGATATAACAGGCATTACAGAAACTTGGTGGAACTATGATAATCAATAAAAAGAACAGGAGTACTTGTGGCACCTTAGAGACTAACCAATTGATTAGAGCATAAGCTTTTATGGGCTACAGCCCACTTCATCAGATGCATAGAATGGAACATATAGTAAGACGATATATAGATATATATACACACATACAGAGAAGCTGGAAGTTGCCATACAAACTGTGAGAGGCTAATTAGTTAAGATGAGCTATTATCAGCATGAGAAAAAAACTTTTGTTGTGATAATCAAGATGGCCCATTTAGACAGTTGACAAGAAGGTGTGAGGATACTTAACTTAGGGAAATAGATTCAATATGTGTAATGACCCAGCCACTCCCAGTCTCCATTCAAACCCAAGTTAATGGTATCTAGTTTGCATGTTAATTCAAGCTAAGCAATTTCTCGTTGCAGTCTGTTTTTGAAGCTTTTCTGTTGCAAAATTGCCACCCTTAAATCTTTTACTCAGTGGTCAGAGAGGTTGTAGTGTTCTCCTACCGGTTTTTGAATGTTATGATTCCTGATGTCAGATTTGTGTCCATTTATTCTTTTGTGTAGAGACTGTCCAGTCTGGCCAATGTACATGGCAGAGGGGCATTGCTGGCACATGATGGCATATATCACATTGGTAGATGTGCAGGTGAACGAGCCCCTGATGGAGTGGCTAATGTGATTAGGTCCTATGATGGTGTCACTTGAATAAATATGTGGATAGAGCTGGCATCAGGCTTTGTTGCAAGAAGAGGTTCCTGGGTTAGTGTTTTTGTTGTGTGGTGAGTGGTTGCTGGAGAGTATTTGCTTCAGGTTGGGGGGCTGTCTGTAAGTGAGGACTGGTCTGTCTCCCAAGATCTGTGAGAGTGAGGGATCATTTTTCAGGATAGGTTGTAAATCTTTGATGATGCGCTGCAGTGGTTTTAGCTGGGGGCTGAAGGTGACGGCTAGTGGCGTTCTGTTATTTTCTTTGTTGGGCCTGTCCTGTAGTAGGTGACTTCTGGGTACTCTTCTGGCTCTGTCAGTCTGTTTTTTCACTTCAGCAGGTGGGTACTGTAGTTTTAAGAATGTGTGATAGAGATCTTGTAGGGTACATAATGTATAGGAATGACAGAGTAGGTTGTGCTGGTGGAGGAGCGGCATTATATGTGAAAGAAGGGCATAGAATCAAATATAGTAAAAATCTTAAATGAATCAAACAGAATCTCTATGGCTAGAAACTCAATGCTTGAATAATAAGAGTACAACAGTAGGAATATACTCCTGACCAGGATAGTAATGGTGATTGTGAAATGCTCAGGGTAAAGACAGCATCCATAGTCCCCTGCCCAACAATGAAACCTGATTGCTGTGGACAATGAGGTCTGCTAAGGAGTGAAGACCTTTCCAGGGAGTTATAACAATGAGACTGGCCTGTATAGGTCACACTTAGTGCAAGATCCTTTGCTCTCATACAGGGACACTATGATGTTGTCTTTCCATTCTGCTGGTACTTTGCCTGATGCCCATACTTTTAAGAACATGCTATCCAATGCTCACTGGCTCCAAGACATTTTTTTTAGCAGCTCGGGTGGAATAATATCACATCCAGCAGCATGTCCATTCTGCAACTTTTAGATAGCCTTTCGTACTTCAAGTTATGAAGAATCAGTATTTGTCCCTGGTCCTGCAGCTGTGCGGTTTGCCAAGTCACAGAGCTCTGGACAGTCTTCAGCAGGTGCATGGTTCAGCACAATAAGCTAATAACTTTTATAATGTGTTTTCCATCTGTCCAGGACTGTGTCCATCAATGGGCAGTGAGAGCCATCTGGTTTTGTGATAGAGATTTTAGAAGTTTGTTTATAGCTGCCACCAAGGGGATGCAGATTGTTTATTTTTGGCTGTCCTCTGCTTCATCATCCAGGAAGTTGATGTAGATCTCTTGGTCACATTGTGTCACAGCCTGGAAAATGCCTTTCAGCTGTTTATGTTCTTGCACATCTCACTGCTTACATGCTTCTGCTCTCCCTCCATTAATATATCAATCATAATGATATAAGGGAAAGTGGTAAATCTCTGACATCTCACAGGTAGTGGCAAGAAGGGTCCTCTCCAAGAGAACTACAGCCAGGGTGACTTCTGCATGGCCCCAAACAGTGTCCCTTGCTGAGAACATTGAAGTGGAGCTGTCAGACAGGCAACCTAGATGGAGCCCACTGGGCCAAAAAACATTCCACAACCATCAAGAGGAAGAGGAAATAGAGTACCAGTGATTCCCCATCCCCAACATAATACAGGGATCCTGGGCCAACCTCTCCTTCAAACAGAGTTGCATGGGCATTACAACATTCCCTGAAAGTGACAGTGAGTGGAAAGAGAAACTGAGGATCTGATTGTGGCAGCACGGGGCTGGATGTCAGCTCATTTGCATGAGTTTCCCATCCTCCACGCAGTTCTGCATCACCATGCTGCCAAGTGCAGGTGGATTCCATTCCATCCCCAACAATCCATCAGCCTGGCATGCAAGCCAGATTAGGTGATAGTAGCGGTATATCTACACTCTGTTTTAAAACCCACAGAAGCATGTCTCAGAGCCTGGGTCTACTGTCTCAGGCTCGTGCTATGATGCTAAAAACAGCTGTGCAGACATTCTGGCTCAGGCTGGGGGGTCAATTTATGAATTTGCCAGGGTGACAGATTTTAAAGCTAAAATCTAACAAACTATATTAATTCATAAATTGACCCCTTTTCATGTTTACATTCAGGCTCTGAATACCCCACCTCCCTCCAGGCTTCAGAGCCCAAGGCCCAGCCCAGCCTGAATGTCTATACAATTGAGCAAGCCATAGAGCAAGCCCCGTGAGCCTGAGTCTGTAGACCTTTGGGGGAGGGATAGCTCAGTGGTTTGAGCATTGGCCTACTAAACCCAGGCTTGTGAGTTCAATCCTTGAGGGGGCCATTTACGGATCTGGGGCAAAAATTGGGGATTGTTCCTGCTTTGAGCAGGGGGTTGGACTAGATGACCTCCTGAGGTCCCTTCCAACCCTGATATTCTATGACCTGACCTGGGCTCTGAGATTTGCAGCTGTAGGTTTTAAAAATGCAGTGTAGATATACCCTAAGAGGTACTGCACCTGTCAGTGTTGTGTAACACAGGGATTTTGAAGTTCAAATGAACCCAAAAACCTTCTATTATGTTCCAAACCATAAACTGGCTATATCTAAAACCCTAAGCCATGTGAGTCAAGGGTTTGGATTTCTATATTTTAGTAAGTAAGGGTAAAATTCTGTCCTCCCCTGCTCATTTGGAATAGTACCTTACTCAGTCAATAGCCTCAGTAGTCCCACTATGGGTAGGAGTGTCACAGTCTGGCCCTGAAGAAATACTTACATAGCTACATGTAAGTCACTGAAATGCCTACATTAACAGAAAATACATTTCTCTTCACAGGTATTGTCAGTTTTTACAGACAAACAATTATCAGTCCTTGTTTTGTTTTCCAAATGGCAAATAAAGTCTGGTAGACAAAGATTTACTTGTGAAATCTGATATGAAACAGAATAATATGTAGTTGAGAACATACTGAAAACTTGGCAGTATCAATCTAAAACTGGGGGTACTACTGTCATCTGCTAGCATGGCTGTTCTCCTACCAGGGCAAAAGAATCGTATCTTAACGGATCAGAACATATTTTCACAGAAACACATTTTAAAATATACCTTGGTTGATTCTTCACTATTATTCTACCTCAGCAAACAAAAAAAACCCAAACAAACAAACAAAAACTCCACCTCTAAAGAGAGAAAATAAGCTAATAACTTGAGTAACAAAAGTAGTACAGTGGCAGACACTCTATACCTAGTGAAAAACAGAACTTGAGAAAAGTGGTATTTGGCCTGAGCCTTCAAATCCTCCCCTTGCCTCCATTTGGAATTCTGCACACAAGGTGTGAAGGATTGAGCCCAAATATAGCACATTTTAAAGACACTGTGTAATGTTTGCAATTATATTATATATGTATTTATAAGCACAATGAATATACATTGGGATAAATTGGTCTCCAGAAGGTATATTTGTTGCTTAATGTTGAAGTACGTGCCATTGCCTTTTTGGTGAATGAGGTAAAATTTGCATCAGCCTCCTACACACAGTGTTAGTATGTGCTTTAAGATCAGAGCTGCTTAGATAATAAATTATCTGCATCATTTAACATCTACTGGATAGAAGGCTATCCAGGTAAAATCTTAATCCACACACCATTAGAACAATCAGTTCCTGCGTGGCCTACAGTACTTGGTGTCCTGTGGCTTCTTCTGAATATCTGTATATTATATTAGTACTTATATTAGCGTACATAGCAGAGAAGCAGCAATTTAAGACTTCAGCATAGCAATCTGGCTGTTCAGGCTGGCACAGCAGCAGTTACTAGCATGGCATATTGGAAACACTAGCTAAGCAGTTGTGTAGAATCAGGAATCATGCTGGTGTGGTGCAGGACAAGGCATTGAATGGGATTTGGTACATTAACGGCTCAATTGTGCCATTAGGGTGCAGCTCTGAGTAAATATGGTGCAGAGTCACACTGGCCTATGGAGCGCTGGTGGCTGAATACAAAGGGAAAATGGGGGCCACAGCTTCACCTTCCTCCGACCCTTCCTTTGAACACACAGTCCTTGCCCACCCACAGAAGGTCCAGTCACAATCTAGCCCTAAATATTGCATGTTGGACCAATCAATTAAATTGGAGTATAAAAACAGGTATACAATGCTGGAAAAAAGTCATAAAAGATCACAAAGAGACATCAAGGAACAAGGAGGTTAAGAGGTTTTCCCTTCAAAGATACCATTCTGATAGCTCAGAAGAAAACACAGAAAAAAGCTCTCAACATATAGTTGCAGTTTTAGGATCTATAAAACTGTTCTTCCATGGATACTAATTGAAACCAAATGTACATTCAGGGCCAAATCATGTTGTCAATCGAATTTCTTACATGAAAATTTAATCAGAGAAGGGGAGAAATAGGCTCCTTTTAAAATATGCTTTTATGCAAAAACAGCGTCCACAGATTTTTCAGGATGCCTCTCCCCAGTCACTGGGTCCCAACCATAAGATTTGTGTCAGTGTCCGTCAGTTTCAGAATGGGAAGCAGTGCCCCTACACCTATCACTGCAATATCTGTATACTTCACAATCATTATTGAATTTATCCTCATGCCCCTATAAGGTAGGGAAGTATTATCATCAGTCCTTATTTCACAGATGGGGCATTGAGGCACAAAGGGATTAAATCATTTGCCCAGTGTCATACAGGAAGCTTGTGAGGTATTGGGGACTGTGCCTTTCATGTCTGAGCTTTCCAGAGAGAGTCTGGATAGGCCGCTGGGAAGCTCTTGTTGTTATGCACAGCCAGTAGAAACAGGCCACAGAATAAAGCAGCGCTCTTGCAAGTATCTTAAGCACTGAGTGATGATTGAACACCACAGAACAGAAACTGAACTTAAACCACCACAAACCCATCCTTCCTGTCTGTAAGCAGATACCTTCAGCTGGGTGAGCATTGGTAAGTACATTCCCCCCCCACCCGCAAACAAACAAACACAACAAAAACACAGTTGCTTGCACCCCAGAAGTTCAACTCTTTTCAACAGAAATGGCCATTAACCTGATAGTTCCAGAATGGACAAGAATATTCATTTTATTTGCTACAACACAAATTATATAACCGCATTAATTACTACTACACAGTCACTATCGTATGAGCCTCTTTATTTCAGATTTAACAACTAGATCTGGCTCTCCATCTTCCCAAGCTATAAATCAGGAGTGGTGCTGTTATACGGACACTAATATAGCCACAAAGCTTCATTAGCCGATTCTACAGCTTTGCCATACCTCATTCCCCTTCTTTCTGAACAGCCTTGTGCATCCTGCATCCCTGCTCCGTGCATCCTGTTTCACCCAGCACAGCACAGCCAAACAACACTGGTACCATTTGATGCATGGCCTTTCACATCTGTCACAATGAGAGGAAGCAAGAGTTGCCGCAGAGCTACCCTTTGGATTTTCAAAAAACTGATTTTGGGTAGCCCTTTCTCATCCCAAGAAATCAGGTCACTCGTGTATTTTCTTAAATGCCACTTGCTAGATTAGCATAAAGAACGAGGAGTACCTGTGGCACCTTTATATGCCCAAATAAATTTGTTAGTCTCTAAGGTGCCACAAGTACTCCTCGTTCTTTTTGCTGATACAGACTAACACGGCTACCACTCTGAAACCTGTCTAGATTAGCATCAGAACGCCACTAGCCGTCACCTTCAGCCCCCAACTAAAACCCCTCCAACACATTATTAAGGATCTACAACCTATCCTGAAGGATGACCCAACACTCTCACAGATCTTGGGAGACAGGCCAGTCCTTCTCTACAGACAGCCCCCCAACCTGAAGCGAATACTCACCAGCAACCACATACCACACAACAGAACCACTAACCCAGGAACCTATCCTTGCAACAAAGCCCGTTGCCAACTGTGCCCACATATCTATTCAGGGGACACCATCACAGGGCCTAATAACATCAGCCACACTATCAGAGGCTCGTTCACCTGCACATCCACCAATGTGATATATGCCATCATGTGCCAGCAATGCCCCTCTGCCATGTACATTGGTCAAACTGGACAGTCTCTATGTAAAAGAATAAATGGACACAAATCAGATGTCAAGAATTATAACATTCATAAACCAGTCGGAGAACACTTCAGTCTCTCTGGTCACGCAATTACAGACATGAAGGTCGCTATCTTACAACAAAAAAACTTCAAATCCAGACTCCAGCGAGAAACTGCTGAATTGGAATTCATTTGCAAATTGGATACTATTAATTTAGGCTTAAATAGAGACTGGGAGTGGCTAAGTCATTATGCAAGGTAGCCTATTTCCCCTTGTTTTTTCCTACCCCCCCCCCCCCCAGACGTTCTGGTTAACCTTGGATTTATGCTGGAAATGGCCCACCTTGATTATCATACACATTGTAAGGAGAGTGGTCAGTTTGGATGAACTATTACCAGCAGGAGAGTGAGTTTGTGTGTGTGTTGGGGGCGGGGGGGGTGAGAAAACCTGGATTTGTGCTGGAAATGGCCCACCTTGATTATCATGCACATTGTAGGGAGAGTGGTCACTTTGGATAAGGTATTACCAGCAAGAGAGTGAGTTTGTGTGTGTGGTTTTTGGAAAGGGTGGGGGAGGGGTGAGAAAACCTGGATTTGTGCTGGAAATGGCCCAACTTGATTATCATATACATTGTAAAGAGAGTGGTCACTTTAGATGGGCTATTACCAGCAGGAGAGTGAGTTTGTGGGGGGGGGGGGGGCGGCGGAGGGTGAGAAAACCTGGATTTGTGCTGGAAATGGCCCAACTTGATTATCATACACATTGTAAGGAGAGTGATCACTTTAGATAAGCTATTACCAGCAGGAGAGTGTGGTGGGAGGAGGTATTGTTTCATGGTCTCTGTGTGTATATAATGTCTTCTGCAGTTTCCACAGTATGCATCCGATGATGTGAGCGGTAGCTCACGAAAGCTTATGCTCAAATAAATTGGTTAGTCTCTAAGGTGCCACAAGTACTCCTTTTCTTTTTAGATTACATAGTTACCAATAGATATTCTTACTACCATGTAACCACTCCTTTTGCAATGCCAGTTACTCTGTCTTGTTTCAAAAGTTCATTCACATCTGGTTTGTAACATACTGTACTAAATACTTAGCCCTCAAATCCCTTATAAATTACTTATTTGGTTTTGTAACTGTTTCTCATATAAATGTATAAAAGCACTTTTGACTTAAGTTCCTAAAATTCCCTTAGCAATGGTACTCTTCAAATGTTCAGAACTGTCAAATTTTCTTTTTCAATAATTAAGATAACAATAGATATATGTTAGATGAAAAATCATAGAAGCATTTGACTCAGTTTTTCTATGGGTCATCACTGACTTTTATAAATACTGCTGCCCTGTTTTTGCAGAAGACAATTTTCTAATATAATATTGACTTTTACAATTTATCACTGAATTAATCATGCCACCTTCATTGTGGGGGACAGAAATTAAGTTGATGAATGATTCTATTATTTGTAATACCAAAACTATTGTTATATTCTTACTATAGATATTTACCCAATAATCGCTTCATTCCAGTGGATACTGGTATTTTGCTACCACGTGTTTGTGCACCTACATTTACAAACTGTGTGAAAATTTCACATTGATTCCTACAGTTAGGCAAAGTTTACTTGATTTCAACTTTCCTTACAAGCTAAAATTCAGTTCAGTTTCACTAGCCAAGGGAAGAGTGAAACTGGGCCAAAAGTTTTGAAGGCTGGTGTGGGATCTATCATTGTTGGTGGAAACCATGTGAAATTGGCCCAGGTAGAGTTTTGCATTTACATTTTGGTTCCATTCCAACCTGAAACCTAAACACTTCCAAACTGAAGGCAACTACATTTTGACGTATTTATCTATACCCACACATGGAGATGATATCCATATGAAATTGCAGAGCCACGTGATAAATTAATTTACCAGGCACGGTTGACCACCTCATTCTCCTGCCATTTATACAATTTTCCCAGGCACTGTGGCTTAGTAGCTAGCGCACTAGACTAAGACGCAGGAGACTCAGGTTCTATCCCGCCGTCTACTACTGGGTGACCTGGGGGGAAGGTCACTTCACCACTCTAAGCTTCAGTTTCCTCATTTGTAAAATGGTGATAATGATAGTGACCTTCTTTATACAGGACGTTGAGATCTATTGAAGAAAAGCTCTGTGGAACAGGTAGGTATTAGTATCCTATGGCCCTAAGCAGCTTCGAACAGCCACCATTTTAAAAATGAATCTTCAAGAGAAATGTTTCACCTTCTCTCCCCATTATACATCCCCTATATCCAATCAGCCAGTCACACTATTAAATTCTACTACAATGATTTTAATTGTCAAATTAATCAAGTTAGTACGCTGAGTGCATTCTTGTTTACAAGCTACATCCTGTCCACTTCATTCCTAGGTTCCGTCTGAAACCAAGCTCCAGCTGCAAATAGCTTCCGAACTGCCAAGGCTTTTTTTGGAACCTTGCCATACAGAAGGTTTACGATCATATAAAGGTGCCCTAACCACACACTTTCACCACTGTTCTTAAAGCTCCATAGACCACACGTCCACATGCTGAACTTCCCCAGGCTCACAACGAGCTAAATTTAATCCTGGGGCAGTGGCAGTTTTTTTTAACACACTTTAATCCCTACAAAGCCCTACAAAGGGTGGAAAGGGACGCTATATCTTACTGGAAAGAGGATATTCCCAGCTTCCCAGAGGGACACATGATTGATTTGTCACCCTGGAAGGACCTGAAATATCAGCCTTCAAATCTGTGACTTTTTGTTATAAAAAAATGTTATTTTAGGTCATATTTAGATGTTTTCATGGCTCCTTCTAAGGCCTGTAGAGATAGATTTATAGTAATTAAGCCAACTGGCTTTACTAGAAAAGGTGTCTATGTATATGCAAAATAGTATGTCCCACTCACAATTTAAGAACATTGCTAAAATAGTTCTAATTTTTCACTCAGTATGTGGCATATACAGAATACATGATAATACAGTGTGGTTGTAAAAACATTACCGGACTCATATGGGATGTCCTGCATAACGCATTTGTGTCCTCAACATCTGTGAGGAATGTGATCACCCCAAACAGCTGCTGCTAAAACATGCATTACTATGCCATGCTGTGCACCATGATTTACATCATACATTTAGGTTTCAGAGTAACAGCCGTGTTAGTCTGTATTCGCAAAAAGAAAAGGAGTACTTGTGGCACCTTAGAGACTAATCAATTTATTTGAGCATAAGCTTTCCTGAGCTACAGCTCACTTCATCGGATGCATACTGTGGAAAATACAGAAGATGTTTGTTTTTATACACCATACATTTACATACACACAGATACCCTTTTTTAGGATTTTTGTTTTTTCAATCTTTTCTTTAAAGTCCATCTCCTACACCAGGGAAATGTGGAGCTGTGCCTATGAGGTCTTTCATTCTTGGCCTCTCTTTCTATGGGAGACAGAAGTAGGGTCCAGTCGAAAACGGGACCTGGCAACCCTAAATGGCACGCAAACAAAAAGGCCAGTTACCACGGGGCACAGGAAAGCCCAAGGTCATTAACCATGCCAGCGCCTGCTCAGCTGGGGCCACTTCCTGTCTGCAGGCAGGCTCCTTAAGACAATCCAGTGAGTGACGGGGGCAGCGGAAGAGGAACAAGCAATGAGTGTGGGGTCTGGGGGAAAAGAGGCAGAGAAGGGGCAGTGCCTTGGAAGGAAGAGGTGGAGCAGAGGCAGCGCCTTGGGGATTCCATTACCTGCAATTAGAAAAGTGGCAACCCTAGGCTGAAGATAAGGCTGAATGAAACAGATTTTCACCCTAGAAAGAGGCCACCTCAAGTCTCTCCTTTTCAGGCAGCAGAGGAGAAATGTTCAAGTCACATCGGTCCTCTTTTTGCTTTGCCTCTTCCCAGGGATAAAGGAGTTAGACTTTGGTCAGAGCGATCCTTCCTTCAGTGGTGCTGTAACAATTTTTATAGTGGGGGTGATGAAGGTAGAAACCATGTATTTGGGTTGTTATTACTACTTCAAGCCAGGGGGTGCAGCAGCCCTCTTCCCTTATCTCTAGTTCCAGCACCAACAGCTGCCAGAACCTGTGGGAGGAAGGCAGGCAGTAGTCAAATGAGGAGGCTTCTCCCAGGATATACAGATTATGAAATCTGGGTGTATCCCAGAGGGACAGCCTTGGATGGAAGTCTTTCTCACACAAGGGGGAACGCATGAGGAAGCAGTTATAGGCTTTTGGACAAGTGTGTTCAGGATGGAGGTGGATGTCTCTGGTATGTGGAACAGATATCTCAGGCATGGGGAGACAATGCATGAGATATCTGTTCCACATTCCAATGCATGAGAGGAGCATAAGAAAAGAAGAGCATAGTGAATGAGCTCAAGAAGGAGTCCCTGCAAGCTACCAGCAATCTCTTCCAAACATCCTCATATAGCAGAGTCTGGTGGTTCACGCTCCCTTCCGTGGACCTGCTTCATATTAGTTTTAGATTAATAAATAGATGCCAGAGATTAAACAGTTAAATTTAGGCATCTTCAACTAATATTGAAAAATAAATATACAATTTGTACAAGCTGGCACCCCTTGCTGTAATGAAATGCACTGTCAGCCCTCACTTATTGAAATATTTGTGTTGCCATGCAGCTAAACAAACGCTTTCTTCATTTTCTTTTAAAACAGCCTCCCACCCATGTTTCTCTACACAGTTGCAATCAGTACAGCTGAACAACATATACAATCTGGGCAGTTAAGTCTCTGACTGCCCACTAAAAGGGTCCTGTTCTTCTTTCATCAGTTAAAATATATGGGGAAAATAACAGGACTACCAAAATTAGAGCACAACTGAAAGGAATTCTAGTGTCATAATATTTGCACTTTCCATAATAAATCACAGCATATGAGCAGAATACAGCATGATAATAGTATTAACACAGCCATGTACATAAGGGCAAGGTAACCTTTTTATTTCTCTTTGCACATTGCTATTGTTAATACTACTATGTGCTCTTTCTCCTCTATTTTTTTCTTGTAGATTCTTTATATAAATTATGATGAACTCACAAGCGTTATCATCAAATTTATGGCATATGTTTTCTACACTGCATATTATAGTCTCCTAGTTGTTTGCCCCGGAGTATCAAAAGATTTCCATAGCGTTTAAGTGTGAGAGATCTATACAAACTATAGTTAAAATACTATTACAGTTATATGTTTTTCTATATGAACTAGTATAAAAATATTTTTTTATTCTTTTTTAGGGCAGCATTTTATTACAATTAAATTAAAAGGCTTAGCTCTGCTACTCCTTTGAAAAGAATCATGACCAAAAAGGCACAATTTTAGGCAATATAACTGAAAAGATAAAGGAAAACGGTCTATTTCCATTCAAGGCAATATCAAAACCAAATATATCTTTTTGATATTTAAAATCTGAATGGTTTTCCCTTTAAAATTCTTTCATCTGTGTGCACAATTTAGACAAGTGCTTTGACAGAGAAAAGACTGAAGCGCCTGCCTTTAATCCTGAGGTTTTTTAAATTCATTAAACTCTCCTCCCCCATTCACTGTTGACCACCACTGCAGTACCATACCTCCAGCTGTGAATTAGAACATACAGCTACTCTGAAGCCAAAACAAGTGGTGCTGATTTAAAAAACAACGGACAGTGTACATGGGAAGAGACTTGAGTTTCCATTCACTTTCAGTTTTAGTGCCACCTCTGTAATATAGGTTTCAGAGTAGCAGCCGTGTTAGTCTGTATTGGCAAAAAGAAAAGGAGTACTTGTGGCACCTTAGAGACTTGTTAGTCTCTAAGGTGCCACAAGTACTCCTTTTCTTTTTTCTCTGTAATATAGTATATGACACAGCAACCTGGATGATAAGACAAATTACAGAAAAAACTGTAAGAAACAGGATTATGGAAAATTTATCAAAACTTTAAAAGGCTAAACATCGCTCACGGGGAAAATATGCATCTTTTTTAGACCACGACTTATCGAATTATTTATTGTATTAATATTTTGCAAACTGTTTAATAGATTCTTGACAGTTCTGCTATACAGCTCAGCTGTTGAAATTCTACATTCCTAACATTATTGTGTGCTTCCCTCAGTGAAAAACTAGAGCATACTAGAAACAAAAGCAACAACAACAACAAAAAATAGAAATAAAGGTCCAAAGTTGCCTAAAATTGTGATGTAACAATTACAAAAAGAGATTTTTAAAAAGAAGTTGTAATTTTTTTTTTCCAATTATAGTCTGGAGTACACATTTTCTTTCGGTGAGTGCTAGAAAACCAAGTGCAGACTGTCAACCTGAGACAACAGGAGCTGAATACAATTTCCACAAGAGAGCTTAAAAATTAGTAAAAATTTGTATTTTTTCTATTCTCATAAAAATCTCAGTACTGACACTGACCTTTTTTAAAAGGAGTTTTATTTCTGTGGAGGAGAGCAAGCAGTCATCAAAACTTCAAAATGCCAATCAAATTTAAATGTGCTTTTTAGCAGACCTTTTTGTTGGTAGGGGCAATACAACAGTCCAAAAAGCTACTACAGCTGTATACTTCATAGCAATGTGCAGAGCAAACTTTTTAAAAAAATGTGGCTTTTAAGTTTATGTTAATATTGCCTCAAACCTGCAACATTTCAACATTCTCTTGGTAATTGCCAAATGGTTTTGTATTATTCTATGCTTGTCAGTTTTAGGATGTCACCAAAAGAAGTAGATTTTCCTTCCATATCAATCAAAACAGCAATTCTAGATCCAGTAAGTTGTTAATATAGTCACAAAAAAGCTCTACATTAATTTTTAAATTTAGTCTTCTGTAGTCTTCTGTTTCTACTACAAAATGTACTTTATCTCATGTTGATTTTCATATAAGACAAAGCAAGAAAATGCAACTACTCATTAATGTATCAATTATTGTATTACTATTATACTTACCCCAGTAACATGTACCTACACAAATTTTATCTATCAAGACAACCATAAGCAAAAGAGACAAGTTAGTCCAAGGACATGATGTCTTTCAGGCTCTATAGCACTTAGCAGGTTACTGGGCCTCCAAGGCCTAACAGATTTAACAAAGACTTTTCACACAATCAGGTAAAGAATGCTAGGCTAGTCAGCAGATGTCCCATTCAGATAACAAAGAGTATTTTAGTGACAATGTGAGAAAAACAGTAAAAATAGTTTAAAAAAAAAAAAACCACCACTCAACCGTGTCTTTTTTTCCTCTGTGCTAAGAACTATCCACAAGAGTTAGACTATGACATTCACTGTAGTCCTCAGTAAATGTGATGTCCATCGCACATGTTTTATCAGAATAGTCCCAAATAAAATACTTATAAGAAATCACTACATCATTGTTAGACAAGACGACATGTCTGAACTCCAAAAGAATTAGGACAAACACACTATGTATTGATATACAAGTCTCATAAGTATAAAGAAAAAGGTTATTGTTCTGCACATTAAATGGACAGATTGTATAGCATTGCTGGGTAATTTCTCTGCAATTTCGTTGTAACATAAATTAAGCATTAAGCATGTCCAATTTTATTGAGTTAGAAGATACAGAAAATCTGCCAACAAGAGATGGTTATTAATATTCCAGACAGTCCGAAATGACTGTGTTCAGTTCCACTCCAATGAAGAGGTGAAAGTGCTGTAGTATGAACAAAGCCAGTTTTTAGCATTTGTTAAGGTCACTTCAGTTCCTTCAAGTGGTCATTCTTAGAGTCCATTACCTCAGCTAAATATGCTCAGCAAACCATAATAATGATGGAGATAGTCCTAGAATACTGTCTAAAGAAACCAGTTTGGGGTGTGGTTTTGAATTTGAATCAGGGAAAAGATGACTCCACAACCCATGCTCTTACTCTTCTCTGAGGCCAAGTTTAAATAACGAAGAATAGTTTTCAGTTATCTTGAACCACATTTCAATGGCAAGGGAACTGTGAATGAAAGGAGTTTACAAAGAGGACTGTTAACCATTATAATATAATCACTGTTTGAATTAGTCATAGCCAGTTTAGACACTGTCCAACCCACTTTCCAATCATCTGCAACAAATGTGCTCCATTAAAACAGAACCACATGGAAAACAAGCTAGCAATTAACACAGTTTCTATGCCTACCTCTGTACAGCACAGATCTCAAACTTTTAGTGAAACTGACTGCTGAATTACTTCCATACTGATGCTGTTTAGACCTTGGCAACAGACATTTACCCTCACTCCCTACAATATGTCATCCTACGATACTGCTATATCATCAAAATAGCATGAAAAAGTCATCCACAATTTAGCCGCTCATTGTGGTTTACATTCTCTATTAATGCAAATATTTGAAGATCTGAGTATAACCGACTTTGTCAAAGGCTGCATAATGTTACTTAGCAGTCAATATCAAAACTAATAGTTGATATAGGTCATATAAATTCATCTAATTACTAATTAGTAGACATTTTGCATTGTTTAACAAAATTGTTTTAGGCTTTAGCAGCTTTCTGCTGTCCCAGGCTATTACATGTCCTAGAGATATAGCACTTAAGGCAACTTTGTGCTCTGTGTCATTTGCAAATAAAAAAGGGGAGGAGACTGGCAGGGGACAATGACAAGTAATTAGGCACTCTATTTAGATTTTGAAAAGTTTACAACACCCTTCCCCAAAATGCCATTACCAATAGAAATGTTTTCACTGAATTTTTTTTTAATAAAATCATGAGACTGGGTTTTGGGGACATTTAAACATTTGTCTGAGGTGTTGGAAGTCCAAACACAAGGCCATTGTGCTAGTGCATGAGAACCAATGCCCTAAACCAACAGAAAGGAAGGAGTGGAGTCAATGCTATCTTAATTCACCTAAATTAGCTGGCATTGCCTTCCATGCCTAATGCCTGCTGGCAAAGCTCTGTGAGTTTGCAGGGGTGGAACCAGGGAAGAGAGACACTCTGTGAAATGTTCCCCTCAACACCCCACACATTTTAAAGGCTGCATAAAACTCCCACAGGGTCCCCTGCACAGCTGTGGAGGAGACATCCAAACAGCCACCAAACTCTCAAGGAAGGGATAGCCACAATAAAGTGTAGAAGGCCTAGGATTTGGGGGGTTGGGAGCAAAGTTTCCCCCACATCATATGTTTTTACACATTTAGAGGGCCATGCTCCTTGACGCTGTGTCACCCCAAAACACCTGTCCCCCATCGGGGACAATCAAGAGGAAAGTCTTCAAAGTAAACTTCACATTCTTTCCTGGGCTCTCCCTTGTCCTCAAAGGTCTTGCCACAGAAGGGAGAAATATAGCCCTATGGCAATATCCAGTACTCTATATGGGTGAAGTAATACAACAATATGTTTGTATATCTGTGTGAACTATTACAGTTGCCACATATTTTGTTGTAAATGTTGTCAACTGTGAAGATTTTACAGCAGGTCTTGTTATTTGCCCGGGGGGCGGGATTCCAAGTTTTAGCTCCTGGAATCATGGGATTCCATTCACCTTTATTCCTGAAAAAGAGTAAGTTTTGAATCCTCGTGGTTATGGAAAAAAGCTTGAAAACAGGGCCCCTAAAGGCTCAAACACCCTAAGGGAAATAAAAGGGCTCACATATTTATTATTTTTAAAAGTCTCATTTTTTGAAAGTCTCATTTTTAAGAAAAATCTCATAATTTGGAGCGCTATAGCTCAATTTTTGAATACTTTGAACTGATAATAGTGTATCTTCACTTGAAAACAGGCATTTCCCAGTATCATAACAGTGATATTCAGGTGGTCTTATGATTTGTGATATTTCTGTGTCTAATAAAATTAAGAGTCCATATATGACCATATTTGAAATTAACATGCAAAACACACACTTTGCCAAATCACATCACATACGAGTGATTTATGTTGAAGACCATGCTGCCAATACACCTGTCCTTCCAGATAACACATTCATGACACAGAAGATATTTAACCAACAAGTCCAAAAAAATTTTAAAAAACAACATCCTTAGTCCTGAGGAAAATGCAATGCAATGCACCCCTGCATTACTACACAAATTTCAACAAATTCAATTCCTACTATGCCACTCTGTTTTCCTGCCAGCTGTTTTATATATTTTTGCCTGTTTCACTTTTTTTTTGGTCTAAATTACAAGTAAAGCTTAACCTTAGTTGATTGACAGAAAGGAATAACAATATTTAATTAACATCACTGCATTTGTGACAAATCTTAAGACTTCATCCCATTAATAAGGCTCTATGAAAGTATTCACCAACATTTTAAAAAGCTTTTTTAGACAGCTCAGAACACTGTGTTCTTAATTCAGAAGCACATGCCGAATTAATTATGGTCTTATGCTTTGACCAAAAGTAGGATTTGTCGGATTTTCTTTTTCTTAAATCAAAGGATTCAAAAGTAATTTATGAATGATACCGAAATAATGTTCAAATTAGCTGCTAACATGCTGTTAGTTTGGATTGTTCAAAACTTTTTTTTAAATGTATTGGTAGGGTCAGTGACAAAGTCATACAAGCTTGAAACTCTGCTTAATAATAAAAACTGCATTCACTAAATAATCATAACGTTTTACTTTCCTCCTATGAGGTTTTAGATTGTTGATCTTGACCAGGTTACTCATTTGGGAGATTCTAGTAGAGTTTCTACCAATTTAAATAAAGAAACTTCCATTGCTAAACAAATATTATGAAGTTTAGTACACACAGACTTTGCCTACAGGTCAATCTTGTTATTTCTTTATATACATGATTGGTTTAGATTTCATTCATTAACAGTGTTTCCATTGTTATCTGAATAGTTAAACTGTACATGCATACTGTACTGCTATATCTTCCAGTTTTATGTACTTGGGCAACTTACTGTTTCCATCATGATCTTTATTATTAACTATCTATATTTAAAAAGTCAAAACATATAATAAGAAAAACATATATTTACAAATTGTGGCTCTCTAGTTCATATCTGGCTTTAAAGTTATCTACTTCAACTGTGAAGCCAGACACCTAATTTGTTGGGGACTTGGTTACCTAACAGACCACTTCTCTCCCCAGGCCATATTGTCACAGTTTCAGTCAGCAGGACCACTCAAGCTGGAGCAATCTCAGTGTAAAGTGAAGGGGGCAGCTGGCAGGGTGTTCTCCATGTGCGGTCGTCTACTTTGTAATACGTTCCCCATCCTGGCCAACCAGAGGCTGAGCAGGGCACATTGCAAGGCCTTCCTCATCTTCAACCTTTCCCTCCAATGCCTCTGGCTCACATAAAATGATTTTCCTTCCCTTCTCCCCTCTTATTTTGGCTGATATGCTGTTTTAAAAAATTCTTATGTTTCATTATTACAAAAAAAATAGCCAAAATAAATTTTAAAAAAACAAAAGAAGAACAAATTGCTGTGCAAAATGGTTAGGATAGCAGGGGAGCACAGAACAAGGGCAGCTGGGTTTCCCTGTGACTCTTTAGCCCCAGTGCCCTGTTCTGTGTGACAGCCTCCCTGCCACCATCAATTCCTGCAATTCAGTCTTCTCTCCTTTTGCCTCAGCCACCCTGGGAAATGTTACTCTTGAGCAGAGGAAATCCCAGTTGAACAGGGCTCCGTTTTGGCAAATAGTAAGAGGCTTAGCAGAGGGAGAAGCCGCTAGCTCCTCAGACAAATTTAGCTTTAACTCTCTCTTTCACGAAGCTCCCTCCACACCTCCTTGTAGCAAGAGGATTTAGGGCATGGTCAGAACAGTACGAGGAAAGGTTAATTTACAGACAACGAAACCTGAGAAGCAGAGTTAACAACCGTACTACACAGCCACCTTCTTCCTCTTATGAGCCTATTGTGATTCACTAGACAGGAGCCACTTATGAACCTATTGTGATTCACTAGACAGGAGCCACAATGGACCTAAATCAAGTCAGGACTGGAACTATCACTGTGGAAAGTTTTCACTTGCAAAATATCCTATTTGTTGGACACTTCTGCAGTCTGAAGCCCTGTGTGAAACTTGAAGTTTTCAAATTTGAGATTTTGTTATAGGAGATGTGGGGGGAAAATGGACTCTGGGATTTTTTTTTTTAAAGAGAGTGATTTAAAAACTTTTAGAAATCTACCAAGAAGAAAGTGTGAAAAGTGCCTGGAAAATTAAACTTTGTGATATTTCTTGAAAATGTCCCTGTGTGAAAGTGATTTTTGTGATACATGTTAAAAGATTTACACCTTGTATTACGTGGAAAATTAAACACAACCTTAACAATGGAGCTTAACAATGGGGTGCCTTCATATTTTAACAGAGTATTGTATTCTCTCTGTAGGGTTTTGTAAAATTACCCCATAGAATTCTTTAGGTGGGATATAATTCTCTATTCAGTTCTGTGGGAATAGGTTACAATTTTCCAGTAAGTTGTATAGGACTTTTTCCATAAGGAACCATTGTCCATCCCTAACTTATCCTCCATGTCACCTAACGTGAACCCTTCCACAACTGTTCTGCCCCTGATTCCCCCAACACTCACCACAGGCAACTGGGGGTATATCTACACTGCAAAAAAAAAAACCACCTGATGCAGTGAGTCTCAAAGCCAGGTTCTACAGACTTGGGCTTGCACTAGGGTGCTAAAAATAGCCACATAGATTTTCCCACTCAGGCTGGAGCTTGGGCTCAAACTCAGGGAGTAGGTTGGGTTTGAGAGCCTGTACAGGAATGTCTGCATGACTCTTTTTAGCGCTGTTGCAAAAGCCTGAGTCTGTAGACCGGGATTCTGAGACTCATTACTATGGGGGCTTTTTTTACTGTGTAGACATACCATGGATGAACATCACAGTACAGCTTTTTCTTACTACCTTATTCTGGTCCTTTTTGTTTTGTTTTTCCAATCGAATCAAATGATACAGAATATAATGGAACTACTGCAGATATACTGTCCTATTACCAAAGACATAAAAATATTTTGTATTGCAGATGCCACCATTGTTTCAGATATAATTTAACATCAGTGCTATTTTCTCCAATATTTCTTAATCAGAGATGTTGCCCATGGCATATATCCATTGCTGAAATCCTTCCTAACACAACATAGACAATAAAACAGCATCATCACTCACAACTAATGAAATGGCCTTTCAGCTCCACAGAAATCCAAGCATGTCAGTGTCAATGACCAAAAGGGAACAGAGCAAAAGAGGTCCAAATATCATCTTGACAGTGTTTTGAGATGTGTAGCCTACACCCTGTGAAAGGGCACTCTTGTGGCCTACTTATGAACTGTATATCATGTTGTTCCATTGAATGTAATGGAACCCTATTAAAAAGTGTCATACTGGTAGAACACAGAGGCCTGGCAATAGAAGAGGGTCAGAGATCTTATTGAAAAGGCAGGAATTTAGCAGGACAAGATCACAACAAAGCAGGTTTAACAACTATTACATATTTTTGTATGAGGTCCAGCGGGTCGTTAAGTAGCAAGTAATGCAATCACTTTTATCTGATTGTCAGTGACTCTAGAATACATATAAATCTCTGTTATACTGAATAGTTCCAAAACCCTGTAAAACTTGGATCTTTTTTTCATTGTGTAACTGAAACACTCTTTTTTTAACCAAATGAGTACAAATGACCAAAAATTACTGAAAAAGAGTTAAGAAAAATGAACTCTGAGTATTAGGTACATATATTAAATTTTTATTTATACATATATAAAATGTAAATCACAAATTATTTTTTTCCTGGAAATGGTCAGAGATATAAAAACTTGGCATATTAGATCCTCTTTAAATTAGTTACCAAATCTATTAGAAAGACAGACCATACCTGAGACACAGCAATGAAGAAAGGAGAAGGAATAAGATTTAAGAATGAAAAAAAAACAAATGGGGGAAGAGACATTAGGCCTTCCTGGGGCTTGGTGCATGTCCCTTTTAATTTTTTCTGACACTCCAATAGTAAGGTTTTAGGAATAAATACACATATAATATTTTAATATATTATCAGCAAAAGCATAAATCATCAAGAGAATATCAGGAGACATTGGGCTTTTTTGCTGACATAATAAAGAGAAATTGTCAATAATCTTACAATATTTGAGATGGTGACCCCTCTTCTCCCACTCAATAATGTCACTCTTATGCTTAAATAGATCAAGGAGAAAAAAAGGTGTATTGATTATTCAGTCAGCGATGTCGCTAGGATAAACACAGAAAAGGTTTGTCACAGAAAAATATCTACAATGAACTCAAGATCATTAGGAACATAGATGTGACAAAGACCCCTGCATTCACCTGCTAGAGAAGTTACGGTATTTCCAAACCCCCAAAACAATTACTCAAACCTTGCCTCCTCCATTTCCTATATTGCTGCCTTCTTCTAAGGAACAAAAGGGACATTTTTCACACAGATGTGGTAGTCTTACTGTCTTTTCTATTATCTGCCTGTAACTGAATTTATTGCTTATGCCAGGTTGACAGCCTTAGAAACTGAAAGGCCTCCATTTATCCACAAAACAGGCACTGCAAAGCCTCTTCACATTACTTCACACCATTCTGCTGCAATCCTGACCCAGAAAGGCCACTTGCAGGAGTGTGAGGGTAGGTCAGTCTCCATGCCCATTCAGTTTTTAGTCTCTTTTGTGTAGACTGTCAAAGAGGGCACCAATAAGTGCCAGTAATCATGGATTTTGTAACATGGATACCTGCTTGCTAGGAATTTGGCTAAGATCATCAAATAATTTCACATAGATCCTCTATCAGCCGTCAAACGTTAACAAATCTAGGTTACTACTGGCCTGGCCAGATTTGAACTAGTGACTTTGGGATGACAAGCATCATCTTTCATTACAAATTCCCAGAGTCACTCAATCCCTCAAGGGTGAAAATAAATAGCATAAATGTATAAGTGAAGAAACAAGAATCTATTTATACCATATTATTTTCTTAAAATATTTTATAGATGCCATGTGGTACAGTTAGAGAAAAGGGCTAAGTACCAAGAGATTGTGTGAGCCCCAGCCTAAATTCAACCACTAATTCCCTGGGTGATCTGAGCTACGTCCGACCTAGCCATGCAATTGGGTAAGAAGAGGAATACACTTTAGGTGAGAGTCCAAACCACCCTGGGACCATAAGCTTTACTACTGGCATTTGCTGTACATGTTTATCATTGATATTTGTCTTTAAAGTTATATTCATATTAAATAGAATATAATGTGTACTGAAGAATTCAAGAAGAGGAATTTCACAGCAGAAAGTATCATCTATTGCAACATAGAAAGTTAAATACCAAACTAGAGACATTCTGGTATCAGACAAGCAACATAGCAGAAAAGCTAAAGGTGCAAGCTGGGGCCGGGGGACGAGAGAAAGAGTTGCTACATATGGTTCCATTACTAAGGCAACTTAAAAAATAATAATAATAAATCAGAGATCACTGCCTACATAGCCAATAAATTACTGATCAGACCTATTATTTTATTACTAATGATTATTGCTAGACTGTCCAAAGTAGTCCATTATTGTTATAAAATGGAAATTCTGTTAAAAAAAACTCTACTTAAACCAAAATAAAATTTCATAATTTTGGCAATGGATTCTCCACAAGCTCCCCCGTTCCATTCTTGCTAAGCCTAACCACAAAAGCCAAGAGCTGATTGGCACAATTCCCACAGAACTCAGACTTTTAACACCCTTGACCAACACAGAGGAAGTAATCAAAGTTCTCCAGTTGCCCCACATACAGTATGTGCTGACCTAGGGAATGGTCTTCCTGCAGATCAGAGATAGCGGGTGCTGGGTAAGCAAAGATGAAAATCTGTATCTACCAGTTCTATGTCTAAATGCAGAGGTCAGACAAACATGTGACCGGGCAACACCATGACACCCTAACAGATGATGAGTCCAGAGCAACCAAGGGACTAATGCTACCTGGGTGCTGAAGGATTCACAGCTCAGAGTGCCAAATGGCTTTCTATTTTTAGATTCTGTTTCAGGGGCCCAATTGTGCCAGAGTATCTGACCACAGATCTTCAGGAAATATGGTGAAGCAAAAATAAATGAATACAGAAAATTCCTCCAGGCATGACCTCCATTCCACTGCAAATAGAACCTTGCATTAGTGGGCCAGGCCTAGAAAGTATTGGAAAACCTGCAAGGGATGACAGAAGATACTAAATTGGATGAGGAGCAATGTGGTTGGTCCTGGTCACGGTATTTAAAAGGAACAGCAGAACAGCATCTGAGGCACATGCATTCAAAAGACAGCCATTAAAGGAGATCAGACCCACTCAGAGAGCAAGCTACAGCTCCCATCGTTGTGCCACACACAAACAGGCCTCAGAAACAGGAAAGCCAGACTGCAGAACAGAAGCAAAAGGAGGCAAAAGGAGATTGTGAACCCCTCTGAATACATGTTGAGAACGCTCTGTTCGGTGATGGGGGAAAAAGGAGGCACCCTCATGGGGATGAAAGAAGGTTCTCTCTGCACCTGAGGGCAGTCTCATTTCTCTCATGCATGGTGCTACTGCCTTTGAATTGCTGCCACCATTGTGGCAATGAGACTCCTTTGGTAAACATTGTCCCTTCGGCCAGTTAGCGCTGCCTCAGTCATCATAAACATCCACATACTTTTCCTTTCCTTTATCGTCTCCTTGTTCATAAGAGAATGTAGCTTGCTAGGCCACATGCTGGACTCAGTTCTGATTGCACAAAAGTACACCTGATTCACATGCTTATTCCTTTCTTGATGGATCTGTGCCCTGTTTCCACTCTCCTTTTCAGACACAAGTCATCATGCTGCATATTCTGTCACTGGCATTTTTCACAGGTTTTTCTAGCCTTTTGGGAACTCACTTCCTTCTTACATTCCACTGGTCCACTGGGAGCACCTAGCTCCTCAAGTGAAAATCGCAGCTCCAAACCTCATTCTTAAAATTAAAAATAGAAACTGCACTTGGGGCCTGCTTGAATCAGGCAGGGGATGTTAAGCAAAGATACTCAGAAATTTTATGATAATGTCTAACTCACTTGCAGCCCTCATGAAATTCTCACCTTTTGTATGAGTATGTCAGATGTCCATATAACTGTATAGTACAAGTTTCCCTTAGTGGAAGGGATATCTAACATTCTCCTCACAATGTACTGAGATTTAATGCAAAAAAACCCAGTGTACATGGAGAAAAGGGTAGACTCTTCAGCGTAGAGTGTAATGCAAAGACCTCATTCCAACTGTCCAGTAGTTCTAATCATGGCTCTGACACCAACTCACTTTCTCTCACTTTCTGTTCTTAGCCAAGTTCTAATCCCTGTACAACAGTTCAGCTGTAAAAATGAGATTAATTCTTCCCTGCGTCTCCTCTTGTAATTCTATCATAAAATAAACCTCGATTGATCCTATTTGTCTCTTCAATTTGCCTTTCAAACTCGCTTCCTCTTTCTGCTTCCTTCCCTTTGTTTCTAAACTTTTTGAATAGGTCTATTCCCACTGCTTTGAATTTCTTGTTCTAATTCTCATGCATTCCCTGCAGTCTGGTTTCTGTGTCTTGTTATCCACTGAAACTGTTCCACCAAGATTACAGAAGCCTTTGCCTGGCAAAGTCTAAGCTGCTTTTCTTTATTCTCAGCTTTCTCAATTTCCTCCCCTGCTTTCAACCCAGTCAGTCACTGGGTTCTCACTCCCTTTGGCATTTCATGCTTTTATGCTCTTCACACAACGCACAGTCAACCTGGGAACTCATTGCTGAGGGATGCTGTGAAGGTCAAAATTATTACTGGCTTCAAAAAAGAATTAGATAAGTTCATGGTCCATCAATGTCTATTTGCCAAGATGGTCAGGGACACAACCCCATGTAATGAGTGACCCCAAACCTCTGACTGTCAGATGCTGAGACTGGATGACAGGGGATGGATCATTTGATAATTACCCTGTTCTTTTCATTCCCTTTGATGCATCTAGCATTGGTCACTGTTGGAAGGCAGGATACTGGGCTAAATGGACCATTGGTCTGACTCACTATGGTCATTCTCATGTTATGTACTTATTCTCATCCTTTCCCTTCTCTCTCCATTCCTGGCTACTTCCCTCTCTCACCATACACTGAGGTTTCTATCCTTAATACTATCATCTTGGCGTCCTAAATCTTATCCTGGTGTGATCTCATCTACCTTCGCAGCCTCAATTACAATCCCTATAATTCCTTTACCCTAGCTCACATATACTGTCGCATTCAACAACTATTTCCCCACTTCACCCCATATTCAGGCTGTCAAGCAAATTCTTCCAACACTTCTTAAGCAATATCTCTGAAAATTATATTTTCTTCTCCATCCTTGCTGCTAAAACTGGGCTTATGTCTTGGTCACTTCCTGAATTAACTACTGCAACTGCCTCCTATTCTGCTTCCCCACCCCCACTCCCGACTCCATTCTGATCTATCCAAAATGCTACAGTGGAAATGATCTTACTGGAAGCCCTTCACCAGTTTCCCCTAACCTTATAAATCAGCTTCAGGAGCTTCTGGACCTTGCCTTTAAGCCTCTGCACAATTTTATTCCTAACTCACATTTCTTAGTTTACCCCTCAGTTCTAGGTTCTTCCTACTATCCTGCATGCTTCTTTCACTCCAGCCATGCTGCCCTCCTACCAACTCCCTTTATAGATTTTCTCCTGGTCTCACCTTTGTCCCTGCTGTTGTTCATGCTCTTGCAACATCGTCATTCTTGTGAGCCAAAAAAATCTCCCGGTCTTCATTCAAATGTATTATTAAAACACTTCAAGCATGATTCTCCATCGTCTTGCACCACATGCAGTCATTGTGCAGATCTGCCTCGTTTGATATTCTCCTGGAGAACTGGTGAATTTATGTCATCATCTGTCTTGCTTAGACTGTAACCTTCTTGGTGCAACGATTGTGTCTTTGTGAATTATACACTGTAAGGTATACCAGTGGGGCTAACAAATAATAACAACTAAGAAGGGTAGGGAGCACTTAGATCATCGTTCTAAAGTGTCCGGCAGATGAAAAGAGCTACATAATTGTGTAGTATTAAGTATTTCATCATGTAAAGTGATTGGTACTAGTAACTAATACATTGACTTACTTTAAGTTGGAAAAACACATACGCTTCTTCATAAAAAGTTACATTAATATTTATTTGAATTTTCAAAAAACCACAGCCAATAATGACGTTTTTATCACTTTTTCAAGCCACTGACCACATACTTACAAATATATGAGGGTCTTATGGGTGGATATTTTACATGTTAACGGTGCATGGTGGCTTTTGCCACATCCTGTTTCTTGGTATAGTCCAAGCTCCTTTTATATCTTCACCTATCTGGATTCTAAAAGAGCATTTAACATAGATAATACCCCAATATTTATAACAAAGATGGGACTCGGGAAGGAGTTTACTTGGCAATCCTGCACAAAATGAACACACTGAAACTCTCCATATGCAGTTTTCTGAAAGTCACCAATGCCAAGAAATCATTAGTTTCAGTGCCTACTATTAATTCACCTTCTTCCACTTTGCCAAAGTTGATCCATGCCAAAGGTACCTAAGTATTTTAAAATTACAGTGTACTGATTGTTTTTTCAGATAAATTTGAATATGGTACAAATGGAAAGGGTCAATTTATCTTCAGAACTGAGACCTGCATCTGTGTAGCAAAGCCCTTTCACAGCAAGTTGGTCCAAATAATTTCTCCAATGTAATTTCAACTGAAACTGTTAACGATAGATTGTAATTGAGTTAACATTCAAGACCTTGTAGCACCTCTCTCCAAATTGCAAATATACTCCGACATACAACTGGTAGTGGTCAGGTATCCGAGTACCCTTTTTTATTCTGTACATTATAGGTACCCATCACACACTTTGAATCCATACTCTGCAACACAGGCACAAAAGCACTTGAGGAAACAGGAAACATTGTGCTAACATGTCTTTGTACTGATGAATAAAAAACCATAACCCCCCAGGCTAAGCTGCCAAATAAGTAGTGAATTAATTTCTGTACAGTACTCCAATATTACAAAGGTGTGTTGAAAGGTGTCTGCTCATGTTTCAAATTAAACGCACTGCTGGTCAGCATTAGCACCTCAGCTTTGAACAGCAGCCATTTGCCGATAACACTTCAGGGGCTGGGAAAAACGGATTTGCCGTTCACACTGGAATAATTAGAACATGTCAGGAAGAATTAATTTCCTCATTTTTCAAAAGGATACACAGAAATTACCATGTTATTATATGACAGGGTCCCTTGGAGAATTGTATTAAATTTAATTTCTAGCGCAGCCCACACAACAAATTAAAGTCATAAATAAGATGGAAAGAAGCGGGACGCAGAGCATATGTTTATGGCAATGAGTGAAGCCAAGGGACCAGAAACAACTATCTTCATTTCATTTTATTTAAATCAGCCAGACACTGTATCTGAATGACAGCACTTGTTAATGGTGCTGAGATTATAGGCTCCTTAATTTTAGAAAACAGAAGCAGTCACTCAGTCACTATTTGAAATGGTATATTTTCTACAGTGCAGATATTAGTTTAAATTTGCTTCCTTTTCAGCAATTTTGGGGCCCTGCAGCAATGCAGCAACTTCAATAAAAGAGAATGCACTTGGTTTTTTTAAATACTTTCTTTGTTTGATTTTATTTTATTGTATAAGGGCAGAGGGAAGATACACTAAAAAGAAATAGTGAGCTAACAAAAGTGGTTAAAAATGGAAAAAGCTAGATCTCTGAATAGCTAGGGTACTATTACTCTCCACACCAGGCCATTCTGACCCAAATAAACTAATTTTGGGTGAAGAGATCATTCATTTCTCTTACTAAATGAGGAACATCCTGTTTCCTTCACTTATGAATATTGTTGGCACTAGATAGAGTATTTAACTGAGACTGTCTAAAATCATTACATTTGCTGCCTACAACCAATCCCCTGTATTTTGATCGCAAAGAAAAAAAAAGTAACAATATTTTAGTCTGCAAAAAACCTCAGTCACCCCCAATCTTCAGAGTGATACACACACCTCCTCAGTGTTAGTGCTTACAAGTCTCTCCTCCGACCCCAGCAGCCACGTGCAGCCTTTCCTCTGACCTCAAAGGGATTCGCACTAATGGTCATGTTATACAACACTAAAGTCAACCCAAGTGCACTTTAATAACATTAATACAATTTTAATAAAGGATTATAAAATATTAACAATATTTTAACATGCTTTAATACCTGCTTCTGTTCTATTCTGTGTACACTTCAATTTTTAGTTGTTGTGCAAGTTATGGACTAAAACAATAAATATGATCCAATTATACAGAATACTCTTAGTCGTCCCTATCATGCTGTCGTGGGTAGAAAGACTTGCTGCTGAAACTGTTGCACTTACAGAGGCATGACACCTCTGAAATACAGAGTTTGACCACTTTAAATTCCGGAGTGGAGGCTAGCACAATTACTGATAATCTAGACAGTAGAATTGCCTCTTACTACAGCACTGTATGAAATATCTTTCATTTAATCATTAGAAGCTTTTTAAGAAACTCTAGCTCTATTACCTTTTGCAATAAATGATGCTTCCTGTGGAGCAAACAGAACTGAATTGTATGATAACCAAGCATAGGTAAAATGAACAGAAACTTTCAAAAATGTAAAAATAATAGGCATAAAAAAGATGCCATAAAATATATTACTTGACAAGAGATTAACTTTTTCTCATTGATAGGTATACAGTGTGTTTTTCACATATATTCACTGTGACACTGAAAGAACCCAGAAAAGTCTTTAAACTATCATATTAACTAGAAATGGGCACTAGAAATTGCCAATATGAAAAAAAGAAAGAGTTTGTACATTTTAAGAAATAGCTGTCATGGATCTGAGCACTCCCATGGGTGCAACAAACTTTAAATAATTCGTGAATCAATTAACTGGCAACTCTCTACATAACACAGATTTCACACTCCCAGGTCACTGCATTATCAGCCTGATATGAATCATAACATTTTGGAGAAAAGTTCATAATTGAAATCATTAATTAATTTAACAGGACTTTTAGTTATGCATAGCATTACACAGCTGTAAAGGAGCAGAGATTAATTAGTTGTTTCTCTGACAATTTTCTCTACTTAGTGGGAAACTTTTCAACTTAAGAGACACATCACAGTAGACATAATGCTATGGCAGCCTCTTGAGCAAATTTAAACTCGCTATTATTTGCTACATTCAGAGGTAGGAAATATACAGAGAATGCAGTAAGAAACAACAGTTTCTTGCAGTACAGTTCCTCAAAATTATAAATGGGTCTCTACTCTTTTATACTGAAACTTCACAAAAAATTAAACTCTTTTAAAGCAAGCGCAAATGAGTTTAAAAGAACAGCTAGCATGACCAAGACTAACATAAAGACGAACTGATCTTATCCAGTCAGTTTATTCTAACATAGCAAATAAGGGATATGTACAATAGCTACAGTGGCTATATGAGACACATATGTGTGATTAGGAAAAAAATATTTGCAAGGTATACAGAAAGGAAGGAAGCCTTTGGTTAAGACAGGCCTTATAGCAGTGATGGGCAACCTGTGGCTCGTGGGCTACATGTGGTCCATCAGGGCAATCTGATTGTGGGCCACGAGACATTTTGCTGACATTGACCATCCGCAGGCATGGCCTCTGCAGCTCCCGGGGGAATGGCAAACCACGGCCACTGGGAGCTGTGGGGAGCCGTGCCTGCAGACAGTCAATGTCAGCAAAATATCTTGCAGCCCGCAATCAGATTACTCTGATGGGCTGCATGCGGTCCACAGGTTGCCCACCATTGCCTGATAGCGTGATACTCACAGGGCTCAAATCTGTTTAGTTTAACAAAATGAAGGTTATGGTGTAATTTGATCACAGACTATATAGGTACTTCTGAGTACTTCCCTGTGGAACAGAGTTCTCTTCAAACTAGCAGACAAAGATATAACAAGATCTAATGGCTAGAAGTTGAAGCTAGACAAATTCAGACTAGAAATAAGGCACAAATTTTAAGCTGTTAAACACTGGAGCCATTGTTAAGCACTAGAACAACTACCAAGTCTTGTGGTGGATTCTCCATCACCGGAAATTTTTTCATCAAGATTGGATGTCTTTCAATCTTAGTTCAACCGCAGCAATTGGACTTGAAGCAAGATTTACTTGAGGAAAATCCTGTAGTCTGTATTATGCAGGAGGTCAGACCTAGTGATCAGAGTCATCCATTCTGTCCTTAAATTCTATGAATCTATGAAACTTTCAAACATGTTCATGCTTGTGGCGTTTTACCATTGAGATCAATAGAAACAGATTTACGCCAATGCTGAGTACTTTTGAAAACATGACCTTAATCTTGCTGTGCCTCAGTTCTCTATCAATAGAATGGAGATTATACTACTTCCTTTCCTCCACCCTTAGTCTGTCTTGTCAATTAAGACTGTAAGATCACCAGGGAATGGACTGTCCCTCCCTACATGTTTGTACAGCCTCTTGTTCAGTGGGCCCCCAATTTCAGTTGATGCCTTTAAGCACTACTGTAACACAAATAAAATGCTAATACTGAAGTAATAAAAGCAACATAATAAGGTGCACTTCCATAATCTTCACCTGAGGATCTCAAAGCACTTTATAGTCATTAATTAATATTCAAAACCATCCTGTGAGGTAGGATTTTACAGATAGGTAAACTGGCACAGACAGATTTAATGGTTTGTCCAATGTTATATCATTGGTAAAACTAGGACTAGAACCCAGAATTCTTGGTTCTGGGTCTGCTATGCTAACCTTGAAACAATACATTTTCATTTTCTCCTTGTGGATAATTTATCCACTTATCACTTTAAAGCTCTAGAAACGCAACACCTGATTTCAATGAGTATGGCAACCGGAATTTAAAAAGATACAGTTGGTTTCTTTTATCCTAGCTGAAACTAGTATCATTGTCCCAAATTTCTACTTACCACATCCCTTTGCATCACATTATGTATCATGTTGTATCATTTAAATACAAATAGATTTACTTCCAACTTATAGTATTATGCATAGCAAAATTTACTATTCACAATAATAAAAAGAACAGTTTATAATTATTGCAGGGACTTCATCTGTCCAGAGTGAGAGAGAGAGAGAGAGAGAGAGAGAGAGAGAGAGAGAGAGAGAGAGTGTGTGTGTGTGTGTGTGTGTGTGTGTGTGTGTGTGTGTGAAGTTAAAATAAACTATTTTTCAGGGAAAGGAGATAATTAAAGCACACAACAAAGGAACCCAACAATAATAATAAAATAAAAAAAACCAATAACCAAAGTATTATTTGTGTTGCCTTATGATTATGAATTATAAATATAATTAAAACAGATTTAGTAAGTTAACCTATTTGGAGCTGAAATCAGTGGCGTTACCCCTTGTAAACCCAGCCCTACAGTTTTTTAAAAATATGTACATTGTATAAGCCATGTAAACAGCTAATTGTTGTCCAAGCACAAATAGGACAAGAAAATATCGATTAGTATTGTAAAGCAATTATTTAGTAGTTCATTTGATTTGTTTTGATTTTCCTCCTCCTATCCCACACTTCTTTTAGCAAGAAATTGCTAAAAATAAAATGCCTATTAAATTCTGGGAGAGGAAAGGAGGTAGAGGTTACTATGTGAATCAGAAACCCAATTTCTGATATGTTTGGTGGTACTGCCATTTATTCATCATTAAATACTTCATCAGCCTATCCCTCAGGGCCCTATTAAAAAAATGTTAACCACATATTTGAGCAAGAGTTCCTCTAGCTGACCCCACATAACTCAGTCCCAATGCAGCCCTATGATATAGTTTAAATTCCAGGCTTTGATGCAAATCCTGACTAGCCTGAACACCCACGACCCTTCATAGTCCTAGAGAGTGTATGCCCTGCTCTGATAACATCAGCTGAACTCATCCAAGCAAATTCCACTGGTGTCACAGTTGAGACTGTTCCCTGGGAATGACTGACAGCAGTACTTCAAGCCTAATCAGCTCTAGAAATCCAGTTACAGTGTTAAAAGAGTTTGTCTAAAGTCTGTTAACAGGACCTAGGGCTCTTCATTGATCCTTGATAGCACCTTTTCAGGCAAATAAAAATTCCATATCATCCAGCTGTTCCACTGGATTCCTAAATCAAATCCCAACAAACATCAAATTAACATTAAATCTGTAAAAACTGCATACATAAAGGAGCCAATAAAGCTCTTTCCTTGCTTATTTGGACAACAGAGCAAAACAGTAGAGACTTTCTTGATTTAAATGGTGTCTCCATCTCTAGTTGGAAGCCCAGGGCATGATGCGAAAAATGGCTTTCTGTGTCCTGCAATGGCTTCCCTGAATCTCTTGTCTCTGAGAGAAGCCTGATGTTCCATGTTCTGAGGCAGTGAGCATGAGTTGTACATCTGGGTCTTGACCTAGCGTTAGCTGGCCAAACAGCCAAGGATGTGAAGGAATACTGGCACTAGCTGGAAGGGGCACTCTCAACGCAGCCCCTTCCATTCTCCAGCATACTAAGACTCTACTGTTTTAATAAACAATTAATCCATTTCTATAGAATGTTAAAGAGTCCAACAAATCAGTAGGTTGCCTTAGCCATCTGTAACACCATCTACTGCTATGTTTATAACCATCTATAATGCATACTCCTAAAGGCTAGTGAAATGTTTATTCATAACCTTTTTTCAGCAGCAAATTGAGCTTTCAACTAAACATTTTTTGCAGAAAGCGTCTGTTTTCCTCAACAACAAAAAATAGATTTTTCATCTGAAAATTGAGAACACAAAACCCAAATATTTTTCAGTCAAATGTCAAAAAAATTGTGGAAAACTCCCCTATTTTCCAAACAGATCTAATACTACTCATGTCTGTAACATGCTTATACCATCCATTAATAAATTATTAACCTTTTGTAAACTATACCCTTAACATAAAGTGTGACCAATTCAGACACCGAGAATAAGGGTACAAAAAAAGGGTACAAAGGTAAAAGGTTACAAATTAAGGGTACAAAAAAAAAATCAGTTTTTACCTTACTCCCTGCCAAGGCAGATGGCTACACAGAACTGATCTGTGTGAGACCCAGTGTTTCCTGTCCAAACTTGTATTGGGTCTTGTGCAAAGTTTGGAATACTATAGAAGGGCGTAGTTAGTATCTTTATTTCACTACAGAATAATTGTTTATCCAGAGCACAGAAGGAATCTTTCCAGGGCTTTACATACTTCCTCTTTTACACCCTGGTTGAAGAAATGGAAACAGTAATGCTTTACTTTAGAGTAGATGAGCAATTTTGAAATCTTATTAATCTTAATGGTTTCTTTTCATGTGACAGAGTCCCTGAAGAACACTGGTGGTCTGTCCTGTGATCACTAAGCATAGCATTGACTGCTGTTCTCAGAATAGGTCAGCTTGGCTCATGTGGAGGAGGTTTTGAGGGAGGCAGGTCCAACAAAGGAGGTCATCTAAAATGTCATCAGCTTCACTTTCTGGATGAAATCATAGAAAATGTTTGAATTTTAGCCTTTACTGTCTCTTACTATAGTGCTTTTCATTCTGATGATCTAGCAATTCAGGGTGACAGGGCTCAGGCTGTTTGTTATATGGCTATGTGTTCTTAAAGGATTTTCCCTCAAGCACCTTGAGAATTGGAATCATCTATCTCCTGAACTGGTTAGCAAGTTTCTTAGGTTTCTATTTTCTGCTGGGTCATCACATTTTCACTTGGACTCATTTTTCTGATGAACCTGATACAAAGAGGTTCTGAACTGTTGACCAAAACAGAGACTAGCAACAAGAGAATTTTGTCAGGCAACCAACCAGTAGCAATCAGTATAACTTATTTTTTGCCGGTTGGCACCATCTGTAGTGAGCAATTTTCATGGTTTTCTGTAGAATGCTGAAAAATTGTTAGACTTGGAAGATTAAATATTCTAGAACTTTGACAACAAACATTTTGGAGCTAGTCAATGTTGGTGGGGGGTTTTAAAATTACATTTGAATACAGAAAGAAAATAAAAATAAAAAAATAACACAAAGTTCATACACTAATGGCTTAAGGGCTGTGTGTGAATTGCCACTGAGGTCTCCGCATCAAGAGGTACATCCAGACTGCAGCAAGCAGTGACTGTGAGGCCAAAAGCCTTTTGTTTTTTTAAACATGTACCAGGCAGAGGGGCTGCAACATTTTTCTCTCCAAAAGAGACCTTTATGGAACTGTGTCCAGAGCATTAAATGCGTGCCTCTAAAGGTTTATTAGAAATCTTCATACAAACACAATTTTTTCTCATTTTACAAATAGAAAGATTGTTTGCTCTCCCACTACATTAGACAGAAACTCTACCTTGACAGTACTGTCTGTCCTAGGATTTCCTGATCAACATATGGTAAATTGCAGTGAGTTATTAAAGAGAGAAGGTGGGTGAGGTAATATTGTTTATTGGACCAACTTTGGTTGGTGAAGGAGACATGTTTTCAAGCTACACAGAGCTCTTCTTCAGGTCCTCACTGAAAGTTACTCATGGCTGGGAAGGAGGACACTCCAGGGAACACGGTTTGAGGGAAATTCGGGACTGGGCATGTGTTGAGGGTCACCTTGCTGGCTGTAACCAAGGCTGGGGGAAGCCAGAGTGGACCTGGGGGACTGCAGACAGGTCTAGCACACAGACACTCTGGGTGGGACTTGCATGCTCGTATGCTGGCTGTGAGCATCCCAAACTGGGAGCTACAGCAGCAAAGCATTGTAAGGTACCCAAGTTGCAAGGCAAGCGGTGACAACATCCCGGTCTGGATTGCATCCCAGAGTATGATATTATTAGGTGTCCTAGGTACTCATCTGGGTTTCCTCACTTTTCTTGAGGCATCCTGTGGAAAATAATACTCAAAGGCTATATTTCTGTGAAGTCTGTAGTACCCCCATAGGGACCTCTTACACTGAGGTAATTCATTTAATAGATGAAACACATTGGCACTGTGCCTCAAATAATTCAGAATTCCCTCTTGTAGTTCACCATACTAGTATTCACTATACACAGGCTCAACTATCTGTCGGGAAAGTTGACTTAGCACAAGTGCTATTTTATTTTTAGGACAAGAGAGCATCTTGAATACATGACACACTTCATCTCCTGTGGAGAACAGAAGAACACCACACTTTGCGGCATGTTCTTTCAGCGACAGAGAAAATTTTTCCAATCACTCAAGCTAGTTTGACTAAAATGTAGAGTCAGGATCACACACTGGAAATTTTGGGAAATGTGGAAACATTCTCTTAGATACGGTGAATTAGCAGGAAAGTCACCACTCTTCATATATAATCTTCTGTGTGTTGTGTTTTCTGACTTATTTTTCCCCTCTTGAAAGGAATTTTTCACTATTCTATCTAGTTATTTCATTTTTAATGTAGATGTATTTTTGGCATAATTTGTTCATGCAGTATCTCAACCTGTGCTATGAGTTTACATGGTGGAAATGAATAAAACCTCAGCATTTTATAAAGTACTGTCTTCATCTTGGCATATGCATATCTTTATCCTTTTCCCTAGAGTGTGGGAACTGGCACCACAAGTGAATCAGGAGCACAGGAATAAATAATTTGTGCTGAGGAAGTATGCGCTATTACCAGTTCCCAAAATTATCACTTTCTCTTTACATCTACCAGTTTAGGTGCATTATCTATTGACAAAATCTGCCCTATTGTAAAGGAATATCAGTAGTGTCAACTTTTACAAACGTATTGTGTCTTACAATTTTAGTGTTTTGCTGAAAACGCCAAATCTTGGAGTCATGTGAACATATCAGAATTTAAGCCTTCACTTTTTTAAAAGCAAGCGTTTAACCCTCATTGGTTGTAGAGAAAAGCTTGAAAATGTGAATTCTAAAGACTCAAACTCTAGACGGCAAAATAAAAGATGCAGAGGGTTTGGTGGGTTTTTTTTCCATTAATCCCAGGTTTTTTTAGGGCTAGACTCAATTTTTGAATGCTTTAGGTTCTCAATACTGGAATACAATGCAAATGTAATAACACTGTTATGAGGACTTGTAGTAACAAAAAATGTGCTTGCAAATATTTTAAAATCTTAACACCTTTATGAAGCCCACTTACAAAAAAAATGTTCAATATGAGACTTAAGGGTCAATAAAAGTATTTGGCTTGATGCAGGTTACAGAGACTCCAAGGAATAAATAAAGGCCTAAATGAGATTTAGAAAATCTAAATTTGGAGCCTTCTATATGGGGTCAATACCAAGTATTATGCAAATTGAATGTATTTAGTATTAAAGAGATACAATTTGGATATTAACAGGTGGTTTTAATGTTCCGTTTGACTCAATACCAAAAGTGATTAGCATGAAAATCTTTATAATTTATCTATTGAGTAATTTACCCTAATGAGGTACTTGTGAAACTTCTAGGGAATAATACAAGTACCACAGTAATGTTAAGTACTTTCAAACAGCAATGATAAGATTTTACTGGTGTCCACTGTTCCAGGGAGTCTAACAGTAGCTGCATATTTTGACTGGTGTCTGCTTGGCCACAATAAGAATATATGAAGATATCACTCCTGATATGGGAAAGACAGACAGATTAGACTTTTGGAAAGGCTACATTGTGAAACACTTGAGAACATTTACTGGTATACAAGCTCTAAACTGGGAGCAATTTAAAAAAATCAGATTGATCACTTTTTAGTTTACTGAATTCTGCCACTATGTAAGTCCCTGAAACTCAAATGCAGATTTTTGCAAAGACATTTTGCAGGCCATTAGTTAAAAAAATAAAAAATAAAAATAAAAACTTTTACATGGAGGAAGGCCCAGAAGGAGCTCATATTTCCTTGTTTGTGTGTGTTTTTGTCAGACACTAAATGCAATCTGTATATAGTTTTTTTGTGGTTTCATAGAATGATGTTCAACTGTCCAGGCTGGTGGTTAGTACTAAATGATGCTGCCAAAGCTTTACTGTTCTCAAATTCTTAGCACTCTAGAAACAAACAAATGAACAAACAGTCTCTTCCATCTGGAATGGAAGACTGAATAAAAGTAAGAACAAAACTGTGGTAGAAAGGAACATACGCTCAAAAGAAAAGAAAAGAAAAGAAAAGAAAAGAAAAGAAAAGAAAAGAAAAGAAAAACAGGAGGAGGCAGAAAGCAACTACCCCAATTTACAGCTATAGTTTAAATGGTGCAGGCACCTTTAATACTGTAGCAAAGGAAAGGCATTTCAAATAATATTACTCTTACTAAAGCACAGCTCAGTCAGAGAAGACCAGGACTCATTCATAGGTGGTGCATACAATAAAGAAAAATCTAGAGAAGTGAGTTGTATTTTGTTTCAAAACTCAGTATCTGCCCCATTTTTCATGTTATGATCCATATTGGAACGTTCAAGACAACCAGTAAAGGTTTCAGTGTTCAAAAGCAAGACTAACTGAGAGGCTCCATGGCAGGTAAATAAATGTATTTCCAGTGAAATAATGATTTGATAGAATGTCATCCCCTCTCACTGCATAAATAGGAGAGGTGATGACATTCTGTAAAAGGCAATTTTTATTCCCATACTTCTGACTTCCAGAGATATATTACTCACTCAGTTCCTGTGAGTTATCTGCTCTGAGGTCATGTCTTATTTTTTAGAATGCCATCACTGACTGAACAACAGTTAAGTGACAAGAAAAAATGGGAATGTTATTTTCCACCCTACATAACCTCATGTAAGTATCTGAGAACATCCATTCACGTAAAATAGTTGACTATTGTTGTAGCTCTTGTTTCGTCATCATTAAAAGCTAATTCCACATATGTTTGAGCTACCTATGTAATATCTACAGGAGAAAATGATGTGATATGGTTTCCAAACATTGTCAGACTTATCAAGCACATATGTAGAAGAATTAAGATCCCAGAATTCTCTGTATCATCTCATAATTTTTAACATTTTAATTAATTAGCAGCTTATTCCAAAAATGTTTGAATACTTAAGACATTTGATAACTATGGTTAATCCTCATTAAAACTAAGATTACATGATATAATTACATGTAAATGAGAATGAATTCAATAAAATTCTTACCCTTTTCAGTGTTGGGCACTCTGTTGTGAATCATACAGTATATACAATTAGACTTATATTGCTAAGCTAAAAATATTGGTGAAGATCTAAAAATGACGAACAGTACCTTTTAAATTAATGTCTTATTAGTTGAGTGAAGTACACTGACAAAGAATAATTTATGCTTATTCAAACTGCTCTCGACATCTTCAGGTGTTTCCAAATGAGCTCACAGAAGAGTGATTAAATGCATCTGATAACAAGCCACACATTGCTGAAATTACTTACCGCCTCATTTTATGATTAATTAAACATGTAGATTAAAGTTGCAAAAGAATTTAGATTAATGAGCAAGTTAAGTCTTGCTGATATAAGTGAATTGGGAATTGGATGCTCTGTGGAACTTTATAAACATGCATTTTATAATGAGTAAGACAAGGCTACATGTTGAATCCTGGCCACAAGGGCCTTTGACGATGCAGTCTTTTTTAACATGGTTTGACAGCTTTCAAATAACATTCTACTATAGGCTTTAAACTTTGTGCATTGCTGTAAAACATGGCTACATAACTCATGTATTAGGAGTACGATTATTTCAAAGCTCTCCAAGGTAATGACCCCTTATAGCAGCAGCTGTTCAGAAAAATTACAAGCTCAATTGTTATTTTAATCAGAGAGAGTTTAGTAGTTAAAAGCAGTTATGCAACTTGTAAAATTATATGACACCTCATCAGTAGCTTCTCTACAGCATCCTTCATCCAAAAAAATAATAAAAAAACAGTTTGGACTTATTAGGGAAACAGGATGCTCAGTCATTCATAAAAAATTCAAAGCCATTTATTAGTGTGGTTTCTGTGCACAGCAAGGTAATGTTTAAATTTATGATGACTCTTATCAGCTCCAAGAGTGTCTCTAAATATCGGCTGGGTTTGCCAAGTATCCAATTTCTCTCTTTTAAGATCAGCTTTACCTAATCCAGATAGTTTAGTTAGTGTCAAAAAGCCAAGTTGGACTTTATGATTTTGCTGGGCAAGAGCAAATCCATGAATAACATTTCCATGAACAGTGTTTTGTACAGAGAAGCTGAAAGCAAAGCTATTGAACTAACCTTACGATTAATAAAAAGATTTTACTACTGTACTTGTAGCACAATGACATTTACAACTCCGCTTTCATGATCTACTGCACAAAACAGTGGCACGAAGTGTCTCCTTCAGACTCCACTGAGGAGTCTGATTAACACTGCTCTCTCAAATACACCTTTATTTCCTTTCCATACATAATTTTAGAACTTGAATTACAGATCTATTTTCTTGCAAAGGTTGCATACTTTCTATTTAAATTCTAATTTGAAGATATCAAAGGACTACTAAAATTAAAAATTAAGAAAAATTTTGTACAAGGACCAACAAAATCCCTTTGTAACAGACCTGGCAAATTGTGGATATTAACCTCACACATTAATCGCATGAACCTAATGGCCTTTCTGAAACTGTATTAACGAGAATACAACATTGTGAGTTGCATTTTATAACAGAGTGTATGACTTGATTGTTTTCATTGTTTATTGATTTACTCCCCAATCAGGCATAGCACTTAAGCACATGTTTTAACCCCCAGTGACTTCACCAGGACTTCTGCACATGCTTAAGTGCTTTTGTGCATCAGGGCTTTAAGGCTATTTAATCCTAAAATTTATTCAATTTGATTAAAGAGGTACATATTCCATGTACAGTCAGGATATTATATATTGGATCCTCACTTTTGGTGTGCCTATTTAAAAAAAAAACCTTTAAAAAGGTCATAAAAACACAAGAATGGTCATACTGGATCAGACCAAGATGGTCAATCTAGCCCAGTAGCCTCTTTTCCAATAGTGGCCGGTGATAGATGTGTCAGAGGGAACGAACAGAATGGGGCAAGTTATCAAGTGATCCATCCTGTCACCCAGTCCCAACTTCTGGCAGTCAGAGATACCCAGAGCATGAGATTGCACCACTGACTATCTTGACTGATAACCATTGATGGATCTATCCTCCCTGAACTTTTCTTATTTTTTTTTTAAACTCAGTTATACTTTTGGTCTTCACAACACCCCTAGCAACAAGTTCCACAGTTGGCTGTGTGAAGAAGTATTTCCCTATGTTTGTTTTAAACCTGCTGCCTACTAATTTCACTGGGTGACTCCTGGTTCTGGTGTTATGTGAAGGAGTAAATAACATTTTCCTATTCACTTTCTCCACACCATTCATGATTTTATAGACCTCTATCATAGCCCCTCTTAGTCATCTCTTTTCTAAGCTGAACACTAAACACTTTTAATCTCTCCTCATATGGAAGCTGTTCCACACCCCTAATCATTTTTGTTGTCCTCTGTACCTTTTCAAATTCTAATGTATATTTTTAGTGGCGGTACCAGAACTGCACCCAATAGTGAAGGATGGGCACACCAGGGATTCATGTAGTGGCATGATGATATTTGTGGTTTTATCTATCCCTTTCCTAATGTTTCCTAATATTGTTAGATCTTTTGACTGCCACTGCAACCTGAGCAGATGTTTTCAGCGAACTATCCACAACACCTCCAAGATTTCTTTCTTGAGTGGTAACAGCTAATTTAGACCCCATCATTTTGTATGTATAGTTGAGGTGATTTTTTTTTCTAGCGTGCATTACTTTGCAAATATCACAACATTAAATTTCATCTACCATTTTGTTGCCCAATCACCCAGTTGTGTGAGACCCTTTTGTAGCTCTTCACAGTCATCTTTGGACTTAACTATCTTCCATAATTCTGTATTGTCTGCAAACTTTGCCACCTTCAGTGTCTACCCCTTTTCCAGATCATTTGTGAATCTGTTGAACGGCACTGGTTCCAGTACAGATCTCTGGGGGACCCTGGTATTCTCCTCTCTCCATTGTGAAAACTAATCACTTATTCCTACCCTTTATTTCCTATCTTTTAACGAGTTACTAATTCATGAGAGACCTCCCCTCTTATCGCATGACTGCTTACTTTACCAAAGAGCCTTGTATGTGGGCCCTTGTCAAAGGCTTTCTGAAAGTCCGAGTATACTAACTATATCAACTGTCCATGTGTTTGACACCCTGACACCACCAAAGAATTCTAATCGATTGGTGAGGTATGATTGCCCATTACAAAAGCCATGTTGACTCTCCCCCAACATATCCCGTTCATCTATGCATCTCATAATTCTGTTCTTTACTACAGTTTCAACTAATTTGCCAGATACTGGAGTTAGGCTTACCTGCCTGTAATTGCCAGGATTGCCTCTGAAGCCTCTCTTTAAAAAAAAAAAAAAAAAAAGTGTTACATTAGTTACTCCCAGTCATCTGGTACAAACGCTGATTTAAGCAATAGATTGCATATCACAGTTGTTAGTTCTGCAATTTCATATTTGAGTTCCTTCAGAACTCTTGAGTAGATAGCATCTGGTCCGGATGACTTATTACTGTTTAATTTGTCAATTCATTCCAAAACCACCACTATTGATAGCTCCATCTGACACAGTTCCTCAGATTTGTCACCTAAAAAGAATGGCTCATGTGTGGGCATCTCCCTCACATCCGCTACAACGAAGAATGATGCAAAGAATTAATTTAGCTTCTCCACAATGGCCTGGTATTCCTTGAGTGCTCCTTTCCTCAGTAGCATCTGACTTCCAATAAAGGATGCTGTCAAGGTTCCTTCCCCACTCTGAACTCTAGGGTACAGATGTGGGGACCTGCATGAAAACCCCCTAAGCTTATTTTTACCAGCTTAGGTTAAAACTTCCCCAAGGTACAAACTATTTTACCTTTTGTCCTTGGACTTTATTGCTGCCACCACCAAGCATCTAACAAATATATATAATCGGAAAAGAGCCCGCTTGGAAACGTCTTTCCCCCCAAATCCTCCCCAAACCCTATATCCCCTTTCCTGGGAAAGGCTTGATAAAAATCCTCACCAATTTGCATAGGTGAACACAGACCCAAACCCTTGGACCTTAAGAACAATGAAAAAGCAATCAGGTTCTTAAAAGAAGAATTTTATTTGAAGAAAAAAAGTAAAAGAATCACCTTTGTAAAATCAGGATGGTAAATACCTTACAGGGTAATCAGATTCAAAACATAGAGAATCCCTCTTGGCAAAATCTTAAATTACACAAAGACACAAAAACAGGAATATACATTCCATCCAGCACAGCTTATTTTCTCAGCCATGTAAACAAAACAGAATCTGACGCATATCTAGCTAGATTACTTACTAAAGTTCTAAGACTCCATTCCTTTCTGTTCCCGACAAAAGCATCACACAGACAGAGAGAACCTTTGTTTCTCCCCGCCCCCTCCAGCTTTGAAAGTATCTTGTCTCCTCATTGGTCATTTTGGTCAGGTGCCAACGAGGTTATCCTAGCTTCTTAACCCTTTACAGGTGAAAGGGTTTTTCCTCTGGCCAGGAGGGATTTTAAAGGTGTTTACCCTTCCCTTTATATTTATGACAGATGCCTTTTTACCTCTGCCTATTTTATTCTGCTGTTTAGCCATGGTGACATTTTTCTTTTGGTCCTCTTACTTTTTTTATTTGGGATATACATTTATTTTGAGCCTCTATAATAGTGATTTTTAAACAGTTTCCATGCAGCTTGCAGGAATTTCACTCTTCTAACGGTTCCTTTTAATTTCTAATTAACTAGACTTCTGTTTGCTTATTATGAAATCTTATCCATGTTTTACCAATTTAAGAATGAGCTTAAATGTATCAACTGCATGACTTTTTTTGTTTGTCTGAACTAAATTTATTTTTAAATAATTGTAAAAATGCTGAATGAAAGTTAAACCAAATTAAATACGGTTTTACTTCTTTTCAGTACACTTGTCATTAGTGTAAGTAATGGTATACAGTGGTCACCAAGAATATATCAATATTTATCCACTGGTACTACACAGATAACAGAACTAGTGTAATTACTTCCTCTTTGAATGATAGAGAGAAAAAAATGCAGTTTCATGGTGGCCCAAATTTGCAAACCTAGTATCCTAAAGTTAGTCTTCTAAATCTATATTTAGGTACCTAAGGTTAAATTTTCAAAAAAGTGACTTAGCAGTGCAAGTCCCATCAGTCTGATTTCTTAAAGGTAGAATTGCATATGCATAATACTCTGTCATTTAGAGTTTGGCCTGTCTTGTCAAGAGACAATCAACCCAATATAATTTGTATTTATTTATTTAGATGAATATGAACATTTCATGTAAAATCATTTGGATAATATAAGCTATATGAAAACTTGCCTTAAAGATAGGCAGCAAAACTACAGTTTTTGTAATTGCTGTTTATACACTTCATTATGTCATGCATTTTCAACAGCGGATCCCTTCATGTCAGAATGCAAGTGTTCCTAAACAGCACATTTTTCAGTGTTGTCTGCAAGACTCTTGCTCCTTGGCCTTTCTTCAGTAGACGTTGCTTAGCTTGCTAAACTGCGTCCTGATTTTGTCATATGAGCAAACATCAATTTTGCATTAGTATTTGACCACTAAATTCATTTTCACTTGCCACTATACCCAAGTGTGTAGAGGTAGAATATAGTCCATTAATCCATTGCTCCATCTTTGCTTCCGAATACTTTGAACTACTAATGACTCCAGACTCTTCCTCTTCAAAGTTCAGGACAGTTAAACAAGGTTGTATGTGTCAAAGCTCAAAATTTCTATCTACTCCAAAGCAATCTTGAAGTGACATAGCACAGATTAAAGCAGACGTGCCTCCTGAGATGCTGCAAGTTCCTATGATAAACGGTGCCTTGTTTCAAGATGTGATTTTAAAAGCAAAGCAACTGTGAATAAAGTAATAATAATAGTCCAATTTAAGCTGATATATGCAAGGGGGGACATGCCTACTGATGAGGTGGCATTTTTGCTAGCAGTCATCCAACCTCAAACATGCAACTAGGAATGGATCTCCATTTGACAGCAAAGACAAGACATGCTACACCTCTCGACCATGTGTTTATTATTAGCATTTTTAGTGGTCTGGGGATGTCAAGATTTACCAAAATACGGCTCTAAAACACACCAAATTCTATCATCCAAAACATGCTTTTTCCATGGAGTTTGTGTTTTTCTATCATTTCCATGTGTTATTTCTGTTGGAAGAACCCTCTTTCTGAGATCATAGTGTAATGGAGACTATCTATTTTACAGTACATAAATTCTTCAGAAACTTGTGTCCCAAAGCCCTAGACAGAGCAGCACAGGATGATAGCGGCAGCCTAAGACTTAGCTAGAAATTGAAAGGATCAAGAAAATTTTTTCACTCTTCCATATATTGGTGTTATGGATCTATCTGGGTTCAATCATATGCCACTTATTGATGGTCCACAGATGAAAAATACATTCCCTTCCCCCTATCCCCTATTCACTTCACTCTAATCAGACATATAAGTTTACAGAAAAAAATGTTTTCTGGAGCCAAACATCTGCCCTCCAGGAGATTTAGTGCCACCCCTCTCCCCATCAACCCACTATACTCTTAGAATTTTGTGTGGAATTTTTATTATAAATAGAGGAGAAGGAAATAGAACTGCTGCAGAGATAGATATTTTAAAAATGATCTGATCTTTACTGAGGCACTTCAAACAGATTATATGAAAAAAACAGCTAGCCAACTAAACATTTAACCAACCAATTTAATTGTAGCTTCTCTCTATCTTTTTTTTTTTTTTTTTTTTTTTTTAGCAGAAAGCTTCCCACAATGTGTTTAAAAAGATCCTGGAGAAAGTTTTCAAAAACACCTATATGATTTAGGAGCCTCATTCCCGTTTTCAAAAGTAATTTAGGGGTTAAAAATTTCAAAAGGATTCTAAGTCACTTATGAAAAGGGGAATTCGACACTTTTGAACGTTTTACCCCATCTTTTCATACTGAGTAAGGAGATAAAAATAAGTGAAGTCGAGTAATAAAACCATGAAGGGAAGATCCTCAGCTGGTAGAAATTGTCATAGCTCCATGGAAGTCAATGGATGACAATTTACCTTAGTTGAGGAATATCTAGAATAAGAGGGTGTAAAATGGAAATGAATTCAAGTGATAATAAAAAGTACAAAGTAGTATGCAAAACATTTGATAAATGTAGCTATTCTGCAAAATTTCTAAATTATAAATTTGATAGTCATCCACCTTTAACTATCCAGCAGCTATGTAGCAACCCTGTTAAGAAACCTTGTTTTATCACAAAGGGAGCAAAACATTAACATAAAAAAGCAAATACACAAAGACCTATTACAGGTTTCAGAGTAGCAGCCGTGTTAGTCTGTATTCGCAAAAAGAACAGGAGTACTTGTGGCACCTTAGAGACTAACAAATTTATTTGAGCATAAGCTTTCGTGAGCTACAGCTCACTTCATCAGATGGACGAAAGCTTATGCTCAAATAAATTTGTTAGTCTCTAAGGTGCCACAAGTCCTCCTGTTCTTTTTGCAGAGACCCATTAGGGACTGTTTGTTGTTCTGGAGAATTGCCAATGGAAAACGTTGCTAACTTGTCAGTTTCCTTCTTCCAAAAGAGCATGTCCAGCAACCCATCTACCATAAGATGATATATTTCCAGAGCCAGAGAAGGAGACAGTTCCAAAATTATCAGTCAGGGCTGTCTACAAAGAAGGATCCTCCCACTCAGCTGTATCCAGAATAAGATTCTTCCAAGATGCAAATACTGAACAGAAACTTATTTACCGAATTGAGAATAAGCTCTGATTTAAAACTGGTTTTATACACACACAAACACACACACAGTAAGAAAACAAAGATTCCTTCCTCTTAGTGTCAAAACTAGTATACAACCATTCCTCAGAATCACGGCTGAAGGTAATACCTCTTGGCTCTTGTGTCTCCAATATTGCTCTATAGTAGAACAGAAAGAGCTGAAATATTTTGGCATGAAAAAAGAAGAAGAGTCCTGCAGATTGCAATGCAGAAAACTTTGAAGGAAGAATAAAGAAGGTGTTTACTGGAAGTCCTTTTGAATCAGCTTGGTAAACTATGCTAAAGATTTAACTTTCTTGGCCAGCAGGATTGGCCTGCATTCAGTACTGACATGAAGAAATGCTAACGTTACAGGAATGAGCACAGGATGTGCACATTAGCAAATAGCTGGGGAGATGTACACATGCTAATGGCACGTAGTCCTATCCAGATCTGAGGACACTATGCTGTTTGACATCACCAACATCTGGCTCTGAATTGTGTTACATCTCAAATGTATTAGTGCCAGTTTGACAGCCCCGAGCTCTAGTAACCTGACACTCAACGACTTGTTGCTTAGTTTGTGATTCTGCGTGCCTTGGTTTAAATCACAGGTATCTCCTTGCAACAGCAGTATATACCATACATCTAATGGAAAGGAAATAAGGTATCCACAGACTATGAAAATGATTGTTACATTTTTGTATATCTTTCAGTTCTGTGATACAGACTGACACTGAAGTCAACAGCCATGCAACTGGCTCATAATTTCTACATTTCTTTGCTCTCCAACATAATTTCTATCCAACACTATTTGGATCATAGTGTCCTTTGCTAGGGACACAATCAATACATCCATATTGGTTATATTAGATTTCTGGACTTTATAGCATTTTATCTGTTGTCTCTTCAGCATGTGAGATTTTCTGGGAGTTTCCCCTCTCATAAATCAATCAATTAGTCTTCCACAACTTCCCAGATTTAACTTTCTCTCTCTTTATTTGAACTCCTCACATTTTCATATCCTCTTGACCATTGTGTCAAAATATTGAGAGTCTAACTTAAAATCCAGAACCAGAATTCACAAAATCTGAATTTGAGTTCTCTGCCATGTTCAGAGGGCAGGAAAATGAAGATAATTCAAAGAAGGAGGAAGAAAGTATCTATAACTCAGAACTCTTAATATTAATTCAGAAGAGGGTGGAACTCTAGATCTCTTAGATGAGGGTTTTAAATTTTTTTCGCCTTTCCCTTGGAAACTAATTTCTTCTATGTGCTCATCTAAATGAGATGAGAGTCTCTGAAAAATACTAATGTGGGAGTTCACTAGTCTGCTGAGCTTTACTGCTAACCATCCCAGCCTCTCTCTAGCTAGCTACTTATGTGACCATCATCAACATAGTATCTGAGGGCCTCCTCATTAATAAAAAATACAGAAGAATAATTACCAGAACCAACTCTCTCTCTTCCCAGTAGGACTAAGAACTGTACAGGTAGAAGAATGTGTTTATTTTGAGTGTAGACTAGATGGGCGTAAATAACTTATGTTACATGTGCATGAGGAGCGACTGTGGAAATGCTCAGCCAAAAACGCAAGTTTTGCATTTAGCTCTGAATGCAGTGAGGCCAATGGTCATTACCTTTTGTGGGAGTGCATTCTATCCTCTCGGTCTGGCTCCCAGGAAAGTTCGGTCTCTTACACGCACAATTGTTCAGCAGTTTAATTGCTCTGTTGGAAGGTCATTCTCATGTAAGGAGAAGCACTCTCTCAAGCAACTGAGTCCAGTCTCATGGAGGGCTTTGAATATTAGGAGAGAGATCTCCAGTTGGATTCCATGTTTAATGAGGAGCCACCAAAGCAAACTAAGCACAAATTTGATGTGTTCACAAGAATCTGTGCTACTAAGGAGATGTGGCTGTATTTTGTACTAGCTAGAGGGTTTTTTAGGTTGATTGTGTTCATTAGACATGAGTAATCAAGTAGGGTGATTAAGAATATATGGATTATTTTGGCAAAACTGTGACCAACACAATGGGGAGCAGTTTTCTGGCCAGCTACAAGTGGAACCGAGGATTTTTCAGACTTGTGGTTATTTGATTATCCAAACACTGAGAAGTCAAAAAAGACCTTGAGGGTGTGAACTAATGTTAGTGGTATATGCACTCAATAAATGGAGATGTTATGGAGAAAGGGATTTCTTCAAAGTGCTTCCCTCTTGCTATCAGCATCACCTATTTTGCCTAGGTTCAGCTTCAGCAAGTTTATTTTCGTCCAGGTGCTAGACATTGAGAGAGCTGGGAGCTGGTGCCATTTACATCTACCATGAGAAAAAGGTAGAGCTGGGTATTGTCTGTGTATTGCTGGCACTCCATTGTGTGATATCTAACCTCGTTCCACAGCAGCTTCACAAAGATATTCAATATGATGGGGAGAAAAGGCTTGAGCCTTGAGGGGCACCACATACAAGAATCTTGGGAGCTAAGGAATGGTTGGCCAGGGGAGTTTGGTGATCAGAGAGATCCAAGAAGGATGACCGCTTGTCTACAGGAGAAGGTCATCCACCAAAACAGCAGGTGCCCAGGTCCGAAGCCCAGTTGTGAAGAACTCGGTACACTGGTAGCTGACAGCTGACATACTAAACCTTTTGCTACCTTCTTGATGAGCTCTCTTCGAAAAGGGAAGTTTGGTACCGGACAGTAATTGGTGTGGAGCCGAACATTATGTGACTGTTTCTTTAATAACAGATGCACAATTGTATGCTTTAGCGTGGGGGGCAGAATTCCCTCCTTGAAGAAGGTGTTGGCATCCTCTGCAAGTAAATGTCACAGATGTTCTCTGTTCTCTTTTACTTGCCAGGAAGGGCAAGGGATCAGAGTCAAATGTGATGTGCTTGAATGCTGGTAGTGTTTGTACAACTCCTACCAATGTGAATTTTTAAGAGAGGGTTGTCTCTTTTGTCCTGTGAGATCTATTGTAAGGAGTGGTCAGAGCAGAAGGGCAAAGTGATAGAAGTGTGAATCTTGTATTCTTTATGTTCACATCCAGAGCAAGGATCCAGTCAAGGGTATATCTGGGCTGCGTATGTAAGTCTAGAGAGGGCCCATGAGTCAACAGATCAGGCAGGAGATTCTGTAACGCTGAATCAGAGACGTTGTCCAGGTTTGCACTGAAGTCTCCTAACACAATGAGCCTTGTGAACTTCACTGCCCTGAATTAACTCCTCTGGGAAACCTTTTGTGCCTGAAGTTCTGGTGATTAATAGGATGACCAAGTTAATCTTGTTTCTAGACTCACAGATTAAGTGGATGCTCTCAAAGATTGTGTTTCAATGGATCTCTCACACTGGAGTCTGGATAGTGGATAGTCCACTTCACCATCTAATATCTGTTAAAGACATTTAAATACTTTCTTAGTAATATTACTTCCTCTGGTTACAACAATTCAGACTGAGATGTCCTGGGAAAATATTTGCTTATCTATAGAGCCTCTGTTTCTCTGTTACTGAACCCTCAATCCTTCATTAATATTCAGAGTCCCTTCTTTTTTTGCAGCTGGTGGAGAGGCACTTCCCTTTTTGTCCTAGCAGTGATGCAGCAAAGCCTTTTACTGAGGAGGGAATGTCTGACTCACCTTAACTCCTTAGAGTTTGTCAAGTCTTTGGTTTATCTGAGGCTTGAAAGAAACAAAGAGATCTTGTCATTTAGACTGCTACAAAAAGTCATTAACATTTTGTGCAGCAATTGCTTTTAGGATTTGGTTGATCTTTATTGGCTATTTGCACTGCACAAGGGGAGCAACTTCACAATATGGTTTTGCTGGGAGAAGTATCTTCCTAAAGCAAAGAAAACATCTCTCAAATAGATAAGCTATAAACAAACCTCTTTTCACTGATGCCAGGTTATTCCTCCATACTAAAGCACAAATACTGAAAATTATCATCCTGAGTCTTTGTGGACACATGACAGGGTACAGCAAAGTGGAAGCCTTTTGGCAGTCTGTCTTAAGTTCAGAAGCTGCCTCCCCGTCTGTGCTAACAATCCCATACCAGATGTTCTGGTAGATCTACAGACTGGCATAGAACAACAAACAAACTTTCTTTGCAAACTACCTTATTTAACCAGCTCAATTACCTTCTTAAAGGTGGCCTTTGGACCTCCCTGAGACAGAATTATATATCTATTATGTGTTTGGGTCATCATTCATTTGCAATATTTTTCTGATATTTTGGGTCAATATCTATCTCATGGCAAGATGTGATTATCTGAAAACTCCTAATTAATGATGGTGTAATACATCTCTCTGAAATGCTTGAGATCCTTAGAGTGAAAATTATCATCAACACATAAATTAATATATAACATTTAAAATTTTAGTATCAGTATTGTTAATATTATTATCCTGCTAAGAAGCTTTTGTTTCATTCCTACTGAATGAAGTATAGAAAAAAATCCAATATCTCCCCCATTTTTCCATACTATTTTAGAGGAAGAATCCTTGGATTATACCAACTGCCACTACTTTAATAGGTAGCATCTTCATTTAAATTATGGCTAACTGAAATTTGGGGTTTTTTATATTAATTGCCGATTTCCATAAATTTAATAATAATTCTATCCTATTCAGGTTCTTATATCAGCCCATCACTGTGATATCTGAATGTAATTAAAACTAACATTGTATGATACCTCCATTTTTTAGGTCACTACCACTCTTTGGTTTGGGGAATTTACACCAGTAATCCAGGATAGGATCTGATTTTTTGTTCATTTAATGTTATATTTTTAATTTGGAATAAAAGCAACACTGTTAATAAAGTTAGAAACTACCCCAGTAAAGAAAGTCTAATGTTCACCCTCAGATGTATATGTCGGAGGTAGGTGGTTATTGGGTCACAAACTCAGATTCCATTAAGGTTATTGTCTAATTAACTTACTGTACTTGATCTGGAAAACAATGCAAATAAAAATAGCTAACCCCAAAACATATCTTTAGAGAAACAACAGAAAGCAGCAATCAAGCTGGATGCATTTTCTTTGTGAACACAGCATGCTGCACAGTTCTACAGGGGAAATGTTCAACCATAGATACTAAGGTCAGAAGGGACCATTATGATCATCTATTCATATACAAAAGGAACTTGTGTTAATGTTTTCATATGTTGCTATGGGAGCCTAATATGATTATGGCAAAAATATAAGTAACCAAAGAGAAGAGATTATTTTCATACCTCAATTATAATTTGAAATTAAGTTTGCAGTGCAAAATAATGATAGTTGGTAAGAAGTCTGTTGTACAAATGATTACTTGCAAAAATAAAAAATACCCTTTTGTTAACAGGAAGGAATTTTCAACTGGACTAGTATGGTTTCAGAATTATATTATTATTTATTTGTATTACAATAGCACCTAGAGGCCCCAACCAGAATCACAGCATTATTGATGAACTTACAGTCTAAACAGAGAAGACAGACAGCATGGGAAAGGAAACACAGGTGCAGAGAGGGAAAGTGACTTGCCCACGGTCACACAGCAGAGCCAGAAATCCCAGTCCAGTCCTCTAGTCATTTGACCACACCGCCTTTTAAACTCACTGGACCCAAAATCATAGAACTTTAATGAGGCTCTTTTTGTGTGTGTGTGAGGAGGGTGGGGGGGGGTTCGTATTTTGTTTTTACATAGACCCACTAATAAACAAATCCATATTTTTTGCTCTCCCTGCTCAGATTAAAGTTCCGATTAATGGCTTCAGCGCAGAATGTTTAGGAGTAATTTATAGGCAGAATGGTACTTACCATAGGAGATCAGGTATTTGCCTTTATTTTCAGGCAGAAATGAGTTGCAAGCAAATTGATCCCTCCCATCTTTAAATTTTGAAACATCAGATTGCTCTCTTGGGTATACTCTCTCTTCCATTTGTACATGTAACTCCCATTAATGCTAATGTTAGTCACGTGTGTTTACAGAGAAAAGAAAATACCCCTAAATTTCAATGTGCTATAAGCAGCTTTCATTGCTAGCATTCAAGTTTATTGGCAACTCTTTTACAACTGCCCCCAAACCACATACTGTATCAGATCTCAAGTCAAGAAGGTTTTTCTCCAAAGAGTATTGAATCACTTTAATGTAGATTCTAGTGCTGCCTTACTCTACTTTCCACGTAGCTGGAAAATTCAGCTTTACTATGATACTATAAAGATGTGAAAGAACTGTAATAAGCAACTAAAAAATGATCTGTTAGCACTGTAGTGTTCAGTTTACAAAACTCTAAACAGAATACTGATGAAAAATTTTAATGATAGTTTTGCTGTGTTGCCAAGAGGAATAAGACAATTCACTATATTTTTTGTCATAAAATGTAAATTATAATGTCTTTAAGGCATCCGCAATATCTCCAAGCAGGACTGAAGAGAAAGTTCAAATGTCATTATATCTTCTACTAGTTTTTCAGTTATTTAATTTAAATTTGAACAAATTAGCATCAAAATACGCATAATCAATACTATTCCAGAAAGGAATTAAGCACACACATGGTCAATGGGACTATTCAGGAACTGAAGTCGTAAGTTTCAGAGTAGCAGCCGTGTTAGTCTGTATCCGCAAAAAGAAAAGGAGTACTTGTGGCACCTTAGAGACTAACAAATGTATTTGAGCATAAGCTTTCGTGAGCTACAGCTCACTTCATCGGATGCATTCAGTGGAAAATACAGTGGGGAGATTTACAGACCTAAAATTGCCACTTTTAGGTCTGTAAATCTCCCCACTGTATTTTCCACTGAATGCATCCGATGAATTGAGCTGTAGCTCACGAAAGCTTATGCTCAAATAAATTGGTTAGTCTCTAAGGTGCCACAAGTACTCCTTTTCTTCATGAGCTTGAAGTTACACATATTTAAGTGCTTTGCTCGATTAAAGCCTTTTTCTTGTATGCAAACCATTACAACTCAGTACAGTCTTGCATCAGATCATCAGCACAGTATAGAAAGATTTTAAATTAGTGAAATGAGTAATGTACAAAAATCAGACAAAAGCCACGATGCCAGATCTTGCCCCTGTTGTTTTCAGAGTGCAGAGCCTGACCAAAGCCCTGCAGGCATCTGATCCCTGAACCTGGGAAGTAGAATCCAGAGAGGAAAACCTCTCCCTATTTGGAAGTGGCCATGAAGCTACTCTGCAGCCACACTGCATCAACCTGACCCCCGGGCATAGTCCATGAGTCCTCCTCATTCCCCCCCATGCCATAAATGAAAGTGAAAGTGCTGGGGAGTGGCAAATATGGGTAGGCAGTGCATCCCCTGATATCCCTGCATGGCAGCTGGTGAGACAAAGAATCAGCCCACTGCCTAGAGAGCTAGTTGGCAGCTCCAAACAACAGCTGAGAACAATGGCCCATTAGAGTTAACTATCCGTTCTGCACCTACACCCAACCATGGTCCACAGGGGGAGAAGAAAAGCCCACTACAAACCTTTCAATCGCCCTCCAATCACCATCACTCCTCTGTTTCTGCAGTGCCTGCAAACATCTATACAATGGTTATTATAGCAGCCTCCACAATGCTTCCATAAACAAGACTCAGGGAGGGTGGAAGAATCGGGGTTCATCAGCACTATCCCCCCGCCTCCTTCTGCACCTCCACAAGACCCACCCATGAAGTGACTGAGGAGTCATTCCATGCCCCTACCTCTCTGTCCTGATCATCCCGAGGAACAAGTAGGCTGAGCTACCTGCCTGAACAAGGCACAGAGCCCCTTACATGGAGACTAGTGGGGGCTATACGTATGCCTGATGATTTTATTATGATTTTTAGACTCGAGTTTCTGAGCTATCGAGTTCTAAGCCTTCACAGTCTTATGCCTGCAGATATTGGCATGTATGACATTTAAAACTATGGAATACCAACCTATTTTGAATTTGTCCAAATCATTAGTTGTGGAATTTTCCTAGCACTTCATGAATACCACTGTTAATTGAGCAATTAACTCAAAACTACAGAATATGCTGTGATGGCATGATATGATATAAACCATGTAAAAGAAGGAGCAGCCAAGCAACTCAGTATGTTGAAAGATATTAATGAAGTGGCAAAATCTGCCAGAAAAATAATAATGGGTGATTTTAACTACCCCAATATTAACTGGTTGAATAACACATCTGTACATGGTTTAGAGAAGCAGCTTATTGATACTATAAATGTCTTCTTTTTGGAGCAGCTCCTTCTGGAGCACACAGGAGGATAAGCTCTGCTCAATTTAGTTTTGTGTACAAGAGGCAAGTATGGCTGTTCCCCTAAGCAACAGTGACCACAGCACAATAAGGTTTGAAATCTCAGTAGTAGAAGGTCTTTCAGTGGTGATGAAACCATTAATGGCAGGTGGATGGGTAACGCAAAAACCAAAAAATCCCTGCTGTTTCAGGCTGAAGGCTGTTTAGGAAACACAGAAGAGTTTCTTTACCTGCTGAGATAAACAATCAGCACTAACAGAGACAGAATCAATCCAGCATGTTCCTGGGCAGGAGAGTGGGGAGCAGGGAGTGGCACAGGGTGTGTGCAACATTATAAGGCAGCCTTTGGAATGTGCAAACTCTGCCGAAACACCTTTAACAGGGCAGATTGCAAACTGCGAGCACAACCTGCTGTTGAATTTTACACAGACAGAGGTAACTAGGAGCACATTAGTAGCAAAGAGACTACATTAGTGTTCCTGCAGACCACCTGCATAAAACAAATCTGGAATGAAATTGCACAAGTCCTACAGCTATTCTGAGGAGCACAGCAAAGGGATGATAAAACGTGGGTGGCTACATCCCTCTCAACCTGCGTCCACTGGCTGCACTTACGGTACATCCACAAGCCCTCTAGACCAACAAGCAATGAAAAATATGAGAGAGCAACTAAAGAAGTTAAAGAGTTTGCACAAAATTTATACACGTACATTGTCAAACTTCAATGCAGAAGAAATAACAAGAGCATTTTCTAAGACATAATATGGATTGGTGGGACGAGGCCTTAGCAGAGAATAAGACATTTTAAGGGAAATAGATAACTAGAAAACAAAGGTCAATGCCCTACCATTGATAAAAAATGGTTAAGCAAGCCAGAACAGAGAGTCCTAATAAACAGCTGCTTCTTGGAATGCAAAAAAAAAAAAAAAAAGAGCTAATATAGTTGTGAGGGAAGTGTTCATGACTTATTGCTATTGGAACCAGTGTCATGATCAGGAGGAAGTCACGCATAAAATGACAACATTTGCCAACAATACCTAAACAATGGTAGGTGAATGGGTAGTACAATGACAGAAGAAATCTAGTGTTGAAAAATGCGGGGTCATACACTTTGGAAGGAAACAAACACTTTCCTATTTACTTGCATTGCTGCATTTTAAATATACTGGAACCACTCAGGAAAAAGTAGACCAAAGAATTCAAATATCCAAGAATGTGAAGAGGCAGTTAAACCAGCAAACAAAACATTAAGATCTATAAAGAATCAGATAGAAAATATTTTAACACCATTAAATAAATCAATGGTGAATCCTCTCCCTGAATATTGTGTTCAATTCTGGACATTAATTCAAAAAATATAGCAGAAATAAAAGGGGTTCAAAAGGAATCTCCTTCCCACAGTATAGCACAGCATTATTCAACAAGCCAAGTGCATTATGTATCATTTTTACCTTCCTCTGAAGAATTATGTAATGGCTGCAGCCCACTGTGGAATACCATACTGGATAAACCATAAGTCTGATCCAGTATGGAAGATTCCCATGTTCCTAAGACTCCACATGTTGAAATATGATCAGTGTTCATATTGAAATTGGCAACCTGCTTTCAATTAAATAGATTTCCAAATGCAGTTCAGCAATGTTTAGCAGTGTTAAATATGTTAACATAGAGACTCCCAACATCGGTACAACTCCACTTAAAATGAACACACAGTATTAAAAGTGAAAATGATTCATTTCCTATTCTTTACTTTCTCAGTATTAATGCAAGTGCTTTCAAGGGGCAAATCCATGTTGTACCAGGAAATGAATTCCAAAACCATTTGCATGGATTTTCATAGCTGATCTTTGTGGTTTACCTCATCTTTGTTTTAGAGTAACATTTTTAAAGGGATGCTGCACTTTTATCAACTTTTTTCAATTAACCTTAGAAAAATAGGGATTTTCGCTGTAGAATCTTAATTAGGGATTGTGCTTAATTGGTGACATCTCTGCTGAGGAGTCAGGCATAGGTATATACTGTAGATCTAGTACATTCAGGGAACAGTTAACCTTTTACTGCAACATCACCTATAAGAGTGATTAGTCCTAAGCAATTCTCTTTCATATCAATAAATGAATCAAACTACCCTTGATATATATCCCAGGGAGTGGGAAATAGAAAGAAGCTTACTATGAACAGTTTACCATCCTGGCCCACTTAATAAATTTGACTCAGTAAGATTTCAGACAGTGTTCACACAGACAGTTGGTGTTGTACAGCCTGGCCTGAAGAAAATCCTTCCCTAACAACCTTCCTAGGGTCTTGAGTAATATCTATTCAGACACGTTAGGGCTTCAGTTGTGTGATGATTAAGCCTTTCTTTTCTACAAACACTGAGTCTGCAGATGCAAATCACCTGCAGAACCTCTGAGACCGTCTCAAGGTACAAACTGCTGTGAATGCTGTAGAGTACTCTTCTTCCACATTCTTGTTCCAGCTGTTCCATCCAAGAATTTCCTAACAGTTCTTGGTCTCCCATGTGTTCTATGCAGCTTGCACAGAGTACTCCGCTCTTGCAAAAGGAGAATTGTTTGGATGAGCATTTGGACTTTTCCCTTACTATTTTGTAAAGATTTTTGTAGGCAGCAGAGTGATCTAATGTGGCATACATATGTGGCAGTGGCAGAGCAGAGGGGTCCCCTGCTTGCATTCAGAGCACTGCAGTTCTAAAAAGGAGCATTTCTAAACATATTTTAACTAGAAAAATGTATCCAAAACAACAGGGCTTAACCCTTACCAAAAAAGTAAGTTAGTGACTACATATATTTTTTCTACTCTTGCACAATGTGATATGAGCCAGTTGGATGCTAATTTCCAACCCAGTGGTGGCTGCATTTCAGTAGTGCCATATATTTGTAGTTTATAAACATTTTAATAGCCTTTAGACGAGTATGAATGTAAATTATTATTTTATATGAATTTCTATTGTGACACCCATTTTGTTGCTTCTAAGGAAATGAAGGAGAAAGGGGCTGTGCATTGTAAACGTAGTCTAAATGTACCCTCCCCTTATTGTTTAAGAAGCAGCATTCCAAATTGAGCACAACACATATTGCTGCTCTAAACACCTGCATACTGTACATCCAATTTTTCTTGTCAAGGTACAGTCTGTACATGAAAAGTATACAACAATCAGGAACCTGACCCTGCAGAGCCCTACACATGTGAATAGTTCCATGACTGAATTGGAAACTTACTTACATGAGTAAGACTTCCTAGGCAACAGCCCCAAATCAAAGTCCTCCCCACTCACTGTAAGTTTGAGCAAAAGAAGGTACAATATTAACAATGAGTAAATGGAATCTTACAAAAACAACCTCTGCCTGTCAGAGTATATAAACCACTATGTCCTCCTGCCTTCTATAATTCCATTAAAAGCCTGTTGTGTGCCTGAATCTATGTCTATGGATGGTTCAGGAACGTTGAAACAGGACAGAGTAACAGGGAGGGAGATTTTGGAGGGATCTTTAAGAAAAAAAAAAGATAGGCAAAATAGGTACGTCAGCCATAATAACCTAAATGGTGTATGCATCTTTCTGGTTGTCTGTCTTGTTTATTTAAGATGGTAAGCTCTTTGGGGCAAGCATCATATTTTTGTATGTGTTTGCAAAGCACATAATACAATGGGTCCCAGATTTCTATTAGGGCATTTGGAAACTACTGCAATGCCAACATTAAATAATAATGATAGCAGTTAGTTCCATCTGAAGATGATTTCTTTATGTTTCTTTATCTGCCATAAAATAATCATAGATGATTCAGCCAAGACAGCCTGTGTTAAAGTACCACTTACCTTTCTCTATAAAGAACGGGTTCTTTTAACATTTCTATTGAGAAAGGTAAGGGATAAAGGTAAGGGATTTTTGAAAATGCTAATGGATTATGTATGTGACAAAGAAAGAAAATAAAAGAATCTTTAAAATAAACTTTCTAATATTTGAATGCACTAAAGAGTTGAGCTAGAGAGCGGAGAGAGATGGTGTATGTATCATAAACCAGCAGATCATTTGTCTACGATTAGATTGTAAAGTAGGGAAGCCTCAAATCCTTAGAAATCTTCATTTACATAAAGACCTCTTCAAAGATGCTTTATCTTAATTTACCTCTGTATCTTTGTTGCATCTTAATACATATGAAACTATTCACAACATTCATAGATTTTATCTTTAAATCTAAATGCATAAGACAAAGGACAGAAATGTATTTGGCTAGCTCCTCATTTAGTGTAAATCCAGTGACTTCATTGGAACCATGCTGATTTGCATCAAGGATCTGACTCCATTATTTCAAAAAACATAGGTCTTCGAAAATATATATTGTTGAGTTCGAAGCAAAAAACTTGATCTGTTATTGACAGCAGATGTGCTGCAATTCAAGAAAGGTCTGAACAAACAAAATTTGACACAACATTGTACATGATTGTTTAAATACACAAATTCCAGGTGTTTGTTTCACTATTTATAATAAATACTTGCTTTTGAAATGTTTTTACTACATCCTTTTTAAAGCCATCTGACTTTAAACAAAATTATATGGTATTATTTTCATCATATTACCCAAACAGGCCTTTCATTGAAGAGTTATTGTAGCAATACATTAGAAGTTTCCTGGACTTTGCTGATGTCCATTCAAGAAAGGCTTTTCTTCATTTATTGACGTTCTCATTAAAACTGTATATGTGCATAAAACCCATCTCTGTCATACACACACACACACGGGTTAGAATAAAATGTAAATACAGAAAAAAAGAATGTTAGAGGCTACCTGGTGCTGAAAGGATGTATGTATAACTGCTAGAGTACAAACAAAAAACCTTTCATAAGCTCAGAGCCATTAAAAATATCTTTCTATTTTAATATTTGTAAATTTAAATGACTCTTGCAATTCACCACTGAACAAGTCTACCTATGAAAATAATTCAAAATATAAAACCACTTTAAGACCACAAAAGTAACCTTCAGTTAGGATAATAACTCTGTGGGAAATATAGAAAAGGAGAGAAGTCACATTTTCTATGCAATTTGTATGAGTCATCAGTCCTATTTTCTCCTGAATGAAACTGGTTAGCTATAACAACAACAAAAAACAAAGCTGTCTGAACTGGGTGATCCAAGTAATTATATGTTACAGTATGAACACATTTATGACAAAACTTTCAAAAATTTGAAAAAAAAAAAAAGATTATATCATCCCCTGGTTGAAACAGCTTCTGAACTGATATAAACAGATATTTAACAGACACTGCAGTATACCTCTGTGGAAAATATATGAGGTAACTCTTAACCTTTCTAGCAGTGATTTCTACTCCTGCACGAATTTTTGGCCCACCAAATTATCCACATTATAAGAGTGAAAGACTACTCTAACATATCTAAACATTACATCTTAATTTTTTTAAATGCACTAATGAGATCGTATGCAACTAAAACATCTCATGATCGCTTACATCTCTTGTCCTTCTTATGCCAATCCCTCACACCTCCAACTTTTCTGTGTCATACCTTGCTGTGTTATGTCTAAGATAGGTCCTGATTCTGCTCTGATTACCTTCAATGGGGTCACTTGCATGAGTTAAGATTTTCAAAAATCATGCCTTTCTCAGAAAGTAAGCTACTTGAGGCAGCAGCCAGACTCATTTTGGCTGTAAACCACCACGAATCCTTATGGCAACATAGAAATTATCATAATTTAACAACATCAATTGACCTATTGTATGCTACATTCCAAATCTTTGCAATTTCAGAAAGCTACAGAGCAGTTTTTTGAAGAAGGCTTCATCCACTGCTAATATAGAACTTACTTCAATACTCTTTATAGTATCTGAGAAGAAACTGGATAGTACCAAGTCAGTTTTATGTTCTAAATTTTATTTTTAGCTTAAGTGAATTTAGACCTTGTAAATGCTGCTGTACTGATAACCCTAAATGCTAAAATAAGCCATCTAGCCACAGAACACGGACAGTCAGAAACAGCATTAGCTTCTCCACACATCCTATTAATTAGCCTCAGCCCTGATTTACAGAGACCACCTCTAGAGTCTAGATGGTAGTTGAGTTTATATATTCATTCAATCTTTGACCTCTCTGCTGAGATTGCCAACAAGTGTGCCAGCGGTGGTGGTGGCAGCATTGTCAGACATGGTTATCTGTCTTCCAGGAATTGTACTAACACCAATTCCTTCAGCACAGGCCAGTTTACAGGTATCAGATGGCAATCATTTATACTGCTTATTATAGAGTTCTTTCTAATGTATTTATTTGATTGACCTAAGTAGGACTACTTATTTTACACGAACAGTATTTTAAAGGCATATTTATGTTAATTTTTAAACAACTTCTGGTCACTACCAACCTGGGCAGGATTTAAACAAATGGCCTGAAATATGATTATGACAAACATTTATATCACGGTACAACTTCATGATGCTGTATGGACTAACAAAAGAATTTTACAGCCTTCCAGTGAGTTAGATTAGTACAAGGGGCAATGTTTAAAAAAAAAAAAAGACACCATTTATTGCCCCACAGTATTTGTTTTACCTTAGTGTATATCGAACTTGCTATACTTAGACTGAGAAATACCTGGGATACAATGATAAATTTAGCTACTATTTGCAGCACATGCTGACATTTTTTATTGCTACATATTTTACAGAGGAGGAAACTGAGGCACAGAAAGACTAAGTGATTTTTTTTAAAACCAGAACTATGCAGTGAGTCCTAGGTAAAGTCAGGATTAAAAATAATGAGTTCCTTGATCTCAGTCCTATGTTCAGTCCATGACTCTACACTGCCACGATCAGACATCAGAAATCTATTTTTCTAAGATTTTAGTAATTTTGTTTAAATGAATAATTTTATTTCTTAACTATTATATATTTTCTCCAAATTTGATTAACAATTTGCATTAAAAAGAAATATAGGTTGATAGATTAGTAAGTGAAAGGAATTTAAAATACAAGTGTCTGCCGAGGGATGAGTGGTAAGGCACTCTTTTGTAAGAAGAAAGTGATAGTAACTTCAATGTTATCTGTCACAAATTGTGAGGTTTGATCATGTTTCTTTCTTTGGGGGAAAAACAGCTGTTCTCCCATTTCATCATGATTTTGTGCACAACTTTAGCTGAAGTTCCATAAACAAGATTTTGTGCTTTAAAGTTGTTGTGTTGTGTAGATTTACTCCATTTATGCAGCACCACCTTATAGTAAGGTACACAGTTTGTCAGTTATTATTTTTGCCCCCTTCCCATGGGTTCCCTCTTATCACATCTGGCTACATCCAAACACTAAACAAGTTATGGTACTGAAAATTTTCTGTGCCTTTATTCTGTAGATGCCTTTTCTTCCCTACTGAGCTTCTTGTCTCTAAGGCCCCCAATTCAGAAAAGCACTTAAGCATGTGCTTAAAGCCCACTGACTTCACTGAACTTAAAACACATACTGAAGTGCCTTCCTGGGTCAAGGCCAAAATGACTACACTCTCAGGCCTTTTTCTGCAATTGTAAATGTCAGCCTCCTCCAAGTTAAACATGAATACAACTCTGTTTCAGTAGTCAGAGGTTTCCCTGGCATTTTCACAATAACCTATGTGCATTACCTCCAAGAACTCCACCTTCCTGGCATTGGTGCCCCAGTTTGCTTCCAGGTACATATCTCCATCACTGCAGCAAGAAGGACTGCTGACGTAAGCCACAGGGTCAGCACAGATTCACAGATGTTATAAAATGATAAGCATTATATAGTTACATCTCAATTACTATTGGGAAATTCAACAGACATACCGAGATGAGGGCAGCGGTGTTCACTCCTTAATTCAGGTATTTATATCCACCCTGAGAGACTGAAATGTAGGATTGCACAAGAACTCCAGAGGGACATTAACTCCTCCCTCCCTCCCTGCCCCTCAAAAAAATAAAACGTTTCTAAGTAGCTTGATAAATCTCTTAACAAGACATTCTGACTAGTGAGGTCCAAGGATGGTATTTTAATGTTGTACCTACTTTCATGTTAAAACTGTTTCAGACATACATGCAAATAAGTAGTGTAATAAATCAATAAATACTTACAAACACACAAGAAAATCAGCCCCAGCACCCAGAAATCACTGGTGAGTTGCTTTTGAATTCATGAAACTGACCTGAAAATGTAGAAAGAAAAAAGTTACAGCAAAGAACGGACACATTTAACTTCTTTTTTTATTGTAGGAGAGAGGCATTTTCTAACTATGAACTAAACAAAATTGCAACCAGCACTGTTGTCACCATTTCAACCAAATAATTTACACAGAATTTGTTTCCAGGAAGCCAATACCATGACAAACAATTATTTCATTGTTCTACATCTTACACCATAGCAACCCAGTCCATTATGGCTTGTAAGAGCTGTCAGAAATAACAGGCATGGTTATCTTTTTAATAGGGAAAACAACAAAGAGAATTTTTAAAGGGTTATGGGAACACACATTACTTTAGAAAAATCTGTTGGTAATAGTGTTTTGTAGCTTAACTGTTTTAATATAATATCTTTTTAGTATTCTAAATTGGAATACATTTAAGGTAACAGTCATACAACAAGAATGTTTTTGTTCTACCTAAGGTCTAGATCCCATTTAGAAGCTTAGCCTAGGTACAATGCATTCAGTATAAGGCATGATTCAATCCAACATTCTTTTTCCTCCATACCCTCAGTTCTGGCTGGAAAGGTAACAGATGCAACTCAAACCCACAGAGCTTGCCTTATAAAATTCTTTAACTAGCACAATGACTCACTTTATGCCTCTAAATATCCATGGTTTCCTCTCTCCAGAACCCCCATGCATTAGAAGGTAGTTCGGCAGTTTATTTTTATTGTTTGGTCTACATACAGCACATTTTTAGTTCTTGTGAAAACAAAGAAACTTTGTTTCAAACCCCTTGTTTTATTTCCAAAAATGTGGGAGATGGATATGGGTAACATTAAACTGAAAATAATAATGGGCCTGGGCTACTAGTTTAGGTCAAAATCTTTTTTTGTTCCTTGGGAACTATCTGATTAATTTGCAGTTCATAAAATAGTGGGCGTAAGTTTAGTGTAAAAAAACATCTAACTATACTGAAGATGAAATCATCCGTTTTGTTACCCTTCAGTAATGTGTAAGAAACACCTTCCCACCACATTTCTATGCCCTAAAGTGCACATTGCACAATATTGCACATTGCCTAGAGATAAGGAGAGAATACCAAACTTATCTCGATGTAGAATATCCTCCTTATCCCATCCACCCACCCTGAACTGCATGGTATTCATTCCAGTGAAGCCCTCCCCCACTCCAAAAGTACACATCTAATTGTGTCTTCTCTCCTGTAATGCCAATACAGAGTCAACAAATCTCATTTGCCATATCATTGCAGTGTTATTATATATGTTAAAAGCAACTCTGAATCTCATTATCAGTTGATTTATGCCATTAGTGTGCTTTGGAGCCACCAATTAAACAAGGACAGTGGTTCGTAAGGTCACAGTTAATTAATCTGAAAGAGTATAAATACACTTTAATGCGCACCACCTCAGAGAGAATTTAGGAACAAAGCACCACCACTTCATGGTGGACAAGCAATTAGGATGAAGGTTAAACACACAAAACTTAAAATTTAGCCTCAACGTTCAGCTAAAATTAAAACCATAGGAAAAAAATTAGCCTGGAAATATGCATATTAAAACATTAATGTTTATGACAACAATGCAAGTAAGTGAGAGACAGAACAGGGCTAACTGTGCCCAGTGATCCTGAGCAAATTAAAGCCTGTTGTTGTTCAGATAACACCTCAAAACTGGCAATCAGCTGCAGGCTGCACCATTATGCAGCTAGTCAGGCTGAAAAAAAAAATAAAATAAACAGCCCAATCTATTCAAAATGGTTTCACCTTAGCTAGGTTGTTATATTTAGTACATCGTGAAAAATAATAAAAAAAATATTTTTCCCTTACTAAATTAACCAAGGAAATGTGAGGGTAAAATAGCGCATCCCATATAATACATTCAAAGTAAATCAACAAAATGTGCAGTAATGTAGCAGCAGTCTACCGGTACAACCAGACTATAAGTAACAATAGTGAAAACACTTATTTACAGTGCAAATTCAAAAAAATAAAGTACCTTGACTTTAAATGAAGGAAAATTAGAGACATTTACTAAAATCACGACTCATTTTACCATGCATAGTTATTGGATCAAAAGAAAAACAATATTGCAAATATAAAACACCTCATGACTTAATTAATTCAAGTGGTTTCAAGACTTTTTCTTTTTGTATTTGTAGTCAAATGCTCTACCAGTAAGCATTGCCCCTTATTCTTTTCCTACTTTGTTTAATAGATGACCATTTTTCCAATCGAAAGACTAAAGATGCAGCTGTGAAAGGGAAACAATCTTTCCCCATCATCAGAAAGTTAACATTAAGTATTAAACCCACGTTGAATATATATTTTTAAAACATGCATTTATTTTTATTGATTAGATAAGGTAGTATAGACTTGTCAAGGTAACCCACTATTCCATGTGTAATATGCATCCCTCTTTGTAGCTTACCCATAAGCTACATAAGTCCGCCACTACTGCCTGATACCAGACAAGATATTTGTGTTTCAGCTCTAGAGATCTTTGGTTCAATGACTGAGATGAATGGTCATTGCATAAACACAAGAATAAAGTTCCTCTTCAGTGAAGTATTCCCACTGATTTCTATGGTACTACTCATATTAGTAACTTAATTGAAATGTGTGTTTGTAGTCAAAATGCTGTACAAACTGATGTCAGAGCTTATTCTTACACAGCTTTTTGGAAAGCTACTAGCATACTTACTGAAGATTGGCTTGCTCTTTTTTTCAAAAGGGACAGAAGTGAAGCTTTAAAAACAAACAAACAAAAAAACAACAATCCTGCACTCAGATTCAGACGTTTGCCAAAAGGTGCTCCATATTTAAAGCCCACTGCTCCCCAAACCAACCAAATAAATTATATGCTTTCTTCTGTTGACTCTTTTGTCCCACCACTTTATTATAAACGCCACAGTGAAAGGACCTTGCACCATACCAATCAACTCCAGCATCATGGCATTGTAATGCCCCAACCAGCAGCAGCCACCATGCAATTGGGGCATGGCCAGCATGCAGGGAAAGGAGAAAGCAGAAAATGCAGTGCAGTAGATCTCTATAGCTGCCACAACCACAGCACATTCGCTAGTACAAATACATTTTGAGAGCACCCTGTGAACAGCCAACATATTGGGAGATGGAATAAAAACAGTTGAAACACACTACTGTTAAAACATCAGGAAAGGTAAACAACAAAAAATTTAAGCTGGGATTTTCAAAAAAGGCAGTTAAGGTGCCCAACTCTCACTGAAAGTCAATGGGAGTTGGGTAAATAACTCCTCTTAGCCCCCTTGGATAATCCCAGCCTAAGAAGCCAGACAAAGTGGCATCTTTTAAATATGAGGGATTACACCAGGGCAAATGCCAATCAGATAAAAGTTACCCTTGAAAACAATAAGGGTATGACTACACAGCCCACAGCAGTAAGCCTCCCAGCGCGGGTCAATAGATTCAGGCTTCCAGGGCTTGCACTAGCACTATACGGCTCTTCTTAGACCACTAGCACAAGCCCCACAAACCCAACTCTATCCACCCAGGTTGGGAGGCTCACTGCTGTAGGCTTTTTGGATATATCCTAAGGGCTCTAGGTGTCAGGAGGGATGTACAGAATTCCAGACTAACAAAAAGGAAAACAACAAAATTCAATGGGTCTGGTTTGAAGGAAAGTTTATTATTTCTCCAGTAGATACATACATGTATATATTTATAGGGTGAAATCCTAGCACCATTCATATCAATGAGAGTTTTGCCACTGGCTTTAAGTTGGGCTGGGATTGCATGTACAGACTGTATATACAAAGACTACTGGGACAAATTATACCCTCAGAGGCATAAGCACATCTCCCATTGACTTCAATTAAAGCCATGCACATAAAACCAAGAATTTCCAAGAAACTTTCTGAGAAATTTGCTTTACAAAAGTCAGGCTTTATTTGCAAAACCATACTCATGCAAATAAAACCATGGACATAAGAGAGACTACTTTCATTACTAAAGGTTTTCAGGATCAAGCCCAAAATACTTAAAGTATCACTATAAATACCAGCAACCAAAGAAACTTCTAACAAAAACAGGATTTTTTTTTAGTTTCTTGTAAGTGAGCCCTCTTCCTCCTCAATAGCTTTACTAATTCCAAGTAGAAAATAGCTTATATTAACATATGATTTTACCACATTGCTCTACAGAAAGCTGAGAGCATATTCATTTAATAAAAGCTTTCAATAACAATAAAGGACCGTGGTTATTCTAAGATAACCAGATTATACAGGTAGTGTGAATTTTCTGCAGACAACCATCAGTGAGCACAAAAGAAGCCTGCATGTAAAAAATGGAAGCAGTTATTTACAAGAAAGCATGGTATCATGTTATATCATTTAAGAATGTGGCCTATCATTGTGGGCTGCTGGGACCAAACTATGTACCATTCAACAACTGAGTTCAGGAAAGGAGAGAAGCCATTTTTGAGTCAGTCTGGAGCCAGCCAGGGCAAGGGCAGGGCAGGCTGTGTGGGGAGCTGGTGAGTCCCAGGCCTGCATGCAAGGTTCCCCCCACAGCTGCAGACTTCTTCTGGTGCCGGTGGGTGCTCGACCCCCCTCTGCCCCCGGCTCTGCCCCGACTCCAGCCTTGCCCCGCTCCTGCCCCCATTCCAACCCCTTCTACAAAGTCCCTGCCCCAACTCCGCCCCATCCCTACCTCTATTCCGACCCCTTCCGCAAAGTCCCCGCCCCAACTCCGCCCCCTCCCACCCCCATTTCAACCCCCTTCCCCAAATCCACACCCCGGCCCCGCCTCTTCCCCTGAGTGCATCACATTCCCACTCCTCCCACTCCCTCCCAGAGCTTGCTACAGCTGTTTGGCGGTGGCAAGCGCTGGGGACGTGGCGCGCTCAGGGGAAGAAGAGGAGGAAGAAGTGGTGAGGCAGGGAGCTTAGCTGCCAGTGGGTGCAGAGCACCCACTAATTTTTCCCCATGGGTGCTCCAGCCCCAGAGCATCCATGGAGTTGGCGGCTATGATTCCTCCTGAGAACTGGCCTCTAGGGACCTGAAAGCAAGATCCCTCAGCTGGGCTTTTCCTTCTCCCCTGATGATTCCCAGGTTGTAGAGTTTTGCTAGGAAACTTCCCCAGCCAGGCTGAGTTAGCCCTCCAGCTCCCTCGGTGAGACCAGTCAACACATGGTCAGCTCTGCTCTGTCTGCTAGTCCAGGGCTGGTGCCTGCTGAGTGTGTGTCTGAACGCTGGGCTAGGAGGCTACCGTTTGGATTTTAGTACAGTTGCATAATCTGCACCTTAAGCCCTGCACCCCTTTATGGTGAGGGGAAATCCTGGGACCGAAGCAGCCTGATTCCTGACTGAAGAGGATCCCTGCCAGCAGAGATCAGCCCCTCTGCAGAGACTGAGGAGTCCAAAGTCATCTCTGAACCTGAGGATCATTCATGGAGTTTGTGAGTGCACCATCTTTTAGTTAGTCAGTCAGGGAATTTGTTTTGGAGACCCCCTACTCCCTGAACTGTGTCCTCAAGTCAGGGAGTAAGGGTTTGGGGATTTTATAACCTGCTGCATATTAAACCTGTGGAGGGATTTACCACCTTCTCCCACTTGTGAGTCCTTTGGGCTGTACTGAACCCAGTCAGCCACACTGCTAAACCATTGCAGAGAAGAATTTTATTGTCATAGGTCATCAAGGGCCCCACGCGTACCAACCGGACACTAATCTTACATTTGCTACATCAAGTCATGTGACTGGGGAAAGTCACAGGTATTATCAGCATGGGCACCGGTGACCCTAAAAATAGTGTTTTACCCTGATATGTTATATTTTTCTCCTGTTTAATGTAATTATTGTGTTGAATATATTGTATGTGTTTGTGTTATTTCTTGGAAGTCTCCAACTATCTGGCAAGTAAGTGGGGATTACCCTGTGGTTAGAATTTTCCTCTCAAGCTGCCCTGGTGACCCTACCAGGAAGGAGCGGGGGGGTGGAGGCACTGCCAAATAAATTCATAGGAAAAAATAAAGAAGATACACCCTGCTGAGTGGGTGGCGGGATCCCGAAGAACCCAGACCTGTCCATCAAAAGCTGTAAACAGATTGGCATTAAAGAAGGTAAACGGGTGAAGAGGGGGTGCTACATTAGTTTTCTGTAGCTTAATCCAAGGTCACACTTAAACCGATGGCAAAACTCCCAATGACATCAATGCATCCAGGATCTTACCCTATAAATATACACCTGCATCTACTGGAGAAATAATAATAATTTTGCCTACAAATTTAAGGATGATAAAGCAAACTAAGGTCATTTTATTTCTGAATGAGACATCCACACTGGGGTTTAATGTGCTTTAACTTATCCCACATTAACTTCACACCTTTAGCTAATTCATCTTAACTTTCCTGAGGGTCCCCCTGTAGACAAGCCATCAAAGGTACAGTTCCATCCATTAAGGAAAAGTGTTGTTTACTTCATGACTTTCCCTTTTGGAATCCTCCCACTTCATTGCTGTCTAAATATCATCAATTCAGCCTTCCAAAAGAATCCTCAACTTGATTTTTCTGCCTGATAACTGAAACCACTGCAAAATGAGCTATCAGAAGAATAATCAGATAACACCACCTATTGTATCAAAGTGTCACAACTCAGTACAAGGTGGAACAGATTACACATAAGGAGTTATAGGACAGAGAATTAGGGCTTGTCTACATGTGAAATGCTACAGCAGTGCAACTGCACTAGTGTAGCACATCAGCACAGACACTCCCTACAGCAACAAGAGAGGTTCTCCCATAGTCATAGTTAACCCACCTTCCAAGAGGCTGTAGCTAGGTCGACAGAAGAATTAATCAATCTAATGCAACTTACACAGGGATTAGGTCAGTTCCTCAGCACCCCCAAGCGACATAGCTGGATCGACTTAACTTCTGAGCATAGACCTGGCCTTAATGGGTTACAGACTGTTGTAATGAGACAAAACCAGTGTCTCTACTGAGTCCACGATTTTTGTCAGATATGGAGTGATGCTTTTATGAACAAAGTGTATGGGTGACAGAGTGTTTTTGTCTTTTATCATTTTCCTTTGTGAATTCATTTAAGAATGTAGTGATTGTCTAGTTTGACCTACAAAATTATTGTTGGGGCATTTGATGCATTAGATGAGGTATACCACATGTTTTGACAGGTATGAGTAGGAAAGATGGATCTTGAAAGGTGTGTTGTGGGGGGATTCATCACTGTAGCTGTGGAGATAGGGCTACAGGTTTTGCATCTGTTGTTGGGGCAGAGTCTGGTGCTGCTTTGAGTTGGTGTGTCATGGTCTGTGGGAAGCTTGATTCTTATTATGAGCTTGGTGAGGTTGAGGGGTTGTTTGAATGCTAGAAGAGGGGGTTCAGGAAAGATTTTTTCCAGGATGTGGTCCCCATCAAGTACGGGTTGTAACTGTTTGATGATACTCCATATGGCCTCCCATACCTGCCCTTCTGGCCTTCAAATAACCCCCCAGCTAGACAATCACCACATCCTCAAATGAACTCACATAGTAAAAGTAATAAAAGATAAAAACACCCTATCGCCCATGGGCAAACACTTCTCAAAAAACCATCACTCCATATTGGACCTCTCAGTCCTTGTCCTCAAAGGAAACCTGGCATACCACCTTCAAAAATGAGCCTGGAAACTTAAATTCAGAACTCTGCTAGATACCAAAAATCATTGACTCACTAGAGACACCAGTTTTATGTCTCATTACGACAATCTGCAACCCACTTAAGCCATGTCTACACAAGCAAGCTTACAGCAGCACAGCTGTACCGATGCAGCTGCACCACTGTCAGATCGCTCATGTAGCCACTCTATGCCAATGAGAAAGAGCTCTCCTGTTGACATAATAAAACCACGTCAATGAGCAGTAGTTACTTATGTTGGCAGGAGAACCTCTCCCATGACATAGCGCTGTGCACACTACCACTTATGCCAGCGAAACTTATGTCACTCAGGGGGGTTGTTTATTCACACGCCTGAGCAACATAAGTTATGAAAACATAGGCTGCAGTGTAGACATAGTCTCATAGTGGAGTAGGATGGTCCAGTGATTAGGACCTTAGCCTGTAACTCTGGAGACCTGGGTTCAATTCCCGGTCTGCCACAGACCTCCTGCGTGACCTTAGGCAATTTACTTAGTACCTCAGTTCCTCATCTGTAAAATAGGGAGAATAGCACGTCTCTCCCTCAAAGGGGTGTAGTGAGAATAAATACATTAAAGACTGTGAAGTGCTCAGATACTACAGTAATGGCAGGTTTCAGAGTAGCAGCCGTGTTAGTCTGTATCTGCAAAAAGAAAAGGAGGACTTGTGGCACCTTAGAGGCTAACAAATTTATTTGAGCATAAGCTTTCGTGAGCTACACTTCACTTCACTGTAGCTCACGAAAGCTTATGCTCAAATAAATTTGTTAGTCTCTAAGGTGCCACAAGTACTCTTTTTCTTTTTACAGTAATGGGGTTCGTACAGGAACCTCAGATAGACAATGGTTCTCCAAAACTTTAATTCTGCAAACCATTCTTAAGAAAAGGATCCCCTGCCAGAAGAACATCCTCTGCCAGTCCCAGTGCACAGTTCTCAAAATATTTCATTCTACTGTCCAGGAAAGGCTGTATGGACCACTGATAGATCACTGACTTATATTATATAATTGATATAGAGTATAATAGCTCCTTATGGTCTCTTAGGTAAATACATATGCAGTTTTGAAAGCATATATTATGTCCTCAATAGAAAACTCATTAAAGTTTCTCTGCTGTTTGCCTATCTATAAAGCATCCAATCGGTTTAGGATCTAAGTGCTAGATACCAAATTAAGGATAATTTACTATGCAATTTCATAACATACAGTCATCATAAGGATAATACAGGTACTAAAAGGAATTTTGATCAAAAGGTTACTGTGCATTGCCCAATACCCAATTTTAAAATGTTAATATATCTGCCTTTTTAAAATAACTTTTAAAAACTCCAGAAGGTCTTCATCCACATTGTAAATTAGGGGTATATGAAATTTCACTTAAAAATGTATCTAGAAAGTTACTCTAGATTGTGATGGTCTGTACTCCTGTATTTACCCCTTGCATACGAGTAGCATTTTATTTTTATTGTAGCCAATTCTGATGTTTATGCCTCATTACTTGTGTTCACTTAAAATCTCTCTCTTTGTAGTTAATAAACTTGTTGTATTGTTTTATCTAATCCAGTGCGTCTGAACTGAAGTGTTTGGGAAACTCCCTTTGGGGCGGCAGCAGTATGAGTATCATTTTTATTAATTAAACGATGAACTTTATATAAGCCTGTATAGTCCAGGGAAGGCCTGGGCTGTACAAGATATCTGGGACTAGAAGTGTATTGGGATCACCCTCCAGTGTAATTCAAGAGTGGCTGGCTGCAGCACTCACTCAATGTAGCTGGGAGTGACTTACATGCCGGAGGCTGAGTGTGTGAGTAGAAAGGAGTGGTGGCTTCAGCAGCGAAGTAGTGAAAAGGCACCCTAGCTTAGAGGGCAGGGGGACACAGCTACTCATGGGTCTGGATTTTACCCCGGGCATGTCACATAGATATTGTTGGTTTCAGAGAAGAAGCATGGTTCAGAGGATAGGGCATCCGGGGACAGATCCTCAGAGGTTGAAAACTGCGTAGGTCCATTGAAGTCCATGGAACTATGATAGTTTGCACAAGCTGCAGATTTGCATTCTGGGGTCTACTCCCAGCGCTGCCCCTAACATGTTTTGTGATTTTAGGCAAGTCACTTCACCTCTCTGTGCCTCTGTTTCCCTTCCCATGCTTAGGCAAGGTCTACACTGAGAAGTTAGGTCAACATAGCTACAGCACTCCATGAGTGCCATAGCTATGCCAAACAAACCTCCAGCAGACGCAGCTAGGTCAATGGAAGAACACTTCCATCAACCTAGCTAACATCGTTTGGGGAGATGGAGTTCCTACAATGACCCAAAAAACCCTTCCTTTGCTGTAGGAAACCTCCACACCAAGGTGGCCTACCTCCGCCACCACATCTGTGCCACTGTAGTGCCCATAGTGTATATATGAACTTAGTCTGTTTTGTATATTTAGACTGTAAGCTCTTTGGGGCAGAAACTGACTCTTACTCTGAGGTTGTAAAGTGCCTAGCACAATGAGGTCTTAATCTTCAGTTGAGGCCTCTGGGTGCTACTGTAATATAAAACAGCAACACATACACTGATTTTATTAGTTTAATAGCCTAATATATTTTTCTTGATAAATGGTATTAAAATTAATATACTTAATATAATTAAAATATGTTAAAGACTGTTTGACTCTTTTTCTTTTGTCAATTTGAACCATATGTCAGGTTTTCTGCTATTTTATATGTACAATGATGTTTGAAATATGTTTGCTAAAGGAATGGCTTACTTTATTTTAAAAGAGAATGTACTCTTTCAACCAGTCATATTCTTATCAAACACAGATACACGGCAACTTGACAGTGAAGAGTATAAAATTTTACTCAAACCTGTAATTTAACATGCAGTTAAGTCTCTTTAATGAGCTTCATGGGCTCTGAATTGGACAAAATTAAAACTCAATTATACAACAGATTGGAATCGTATTGATTTGTCTGAACCTACTTCAAATCAACTTAATCTACCTTTAAAAGTAAATATTCCATGAAAATTCACTGCATTACCACTTTCTGGATAACTTAACGTCCACTATAACTGATCTCCTCTAAACATATTAAGGTGGGGGGGGGGAGAAATAAAAATAAAAAAGATTCAGCAGCTAGATTTTTCTTGCTAGTCTATAGCATCAAGAATTATACAGAGTTGTGGTCGGTAAAATAAATTGTGTGTGTGAACAGTAAAATAAGATGTGCTGTGTTTTTGCCTAGTATGGAGAGGTTTAGGATACATTTTCACAAGGGTTTTTCATTTGTGCATGCAAAGATGTTACCCTATTTAAAATGCAAGTGCAGATAATTACAACTGCAAAGTGAGGATATGCATATCCCCCATATATTTTTCAGAAGGTCTGAAAAATTTCCCCTTTAATGCCAGAATAGTGCAGAATCTCCCTATCTCAGCTGTTCAGCCCTCACAAACCATACTCCTGAGGGAATTCCGTGCCACTACACAATGCAGAATTTTGCAGAAATTAACATTGTGAGTGCAGAATTTCCTTTCCACCACAAAAAGAAAAGGAGGACTTGTGGCACCTTAGAGACTAACAAATTTATTTGAGCATAAGCTTTCGTGAGCTACAGATACCGACTAACAGGCTGCTACTCTGAAACCTTTCCCCCACAGAAATGGGCTGCAGTGCTACTAGCTGCCACTAGGGGCTACTCGACCTGGCATATCCCAGCTCACACATAGAATACACGCTGGGGGGAGGGGGGAGCTAGCAGGTTCCTGGCAGCTGCAGTTCCCAGCACACCCTGAGGGACGGAGAGGGCAGCATGCAGGAAACTCCATGCAAGCCTGGGACCGAGCATCAGGCTGTTTCTCCCTCTGGATCCCTGGGCTCTGGAGGAGCGGGCGGGTGTCTGGGCAAGAAGTAGCCCTGTGGCTGGGCTCTGGCGGGGAGGGGTTGTGGGTGTTTCCTTTCCCCCCCACCCCCCGCTGGGCTCTGGGGAGGGGGGAAAGGGGACAGAGAAACAGGAACTGGGTTATTATAGGGGTTTCTTTAACTCTACTCCTGGGTGGACTTTTTGTCTGTGTCTGTATTGTTACAGACATTGCTGACAGGTATGTTGAAATAAATTACCAAAATAATTGCAACTGGCGTGATTATGTAGTGTTATTTTGACAAATAAAATTTGCAGAATTTTAAAATATTGTGTGCAGAGTTTTTAATTTTTTGGCACAGAATGCCCCCCAGGAGTAAAACCAAAAATTAAAGATAGATGAAGCAGTTTGGATTTTAAAAAATAAAAGACCTAAAGATTCACACACACCTTGAGCCCAAATGAATCCAAACAGATTGCTAGCCATGTCTGTGTTGCATTCTATCTCCAAGTCCATGTTTTTTATTTTTTGACAAATCTGTTTTGGAAAGAATGTTAAAAAAATGCCATTTACTCTCACCAATGCTGGATGTCATACCAGGAGATTGTGAAGGTCCTCTGGTGCACAATGCCCATAACTCACTGAAGCGGAGATCTTCAAGGCCATCGTAGCAATTCAGTTATCATAAATTTTAATGAGAATCAGCATCCAAATCCTTTAGACAGTCTTTAAAATCTCAGTGTGCATGGCTGCACCAGAGGTCTAACTTCAGAGAGTGCCTGAAGGACAAAATGCCTCTCCATGTCACCCCATCACCTATGTTTTGTTATGAGACACACAAATACAACTGAAGTCTCCAGTCTTAAAAAAGGAAGAGACTACACATTCTAGCTATCCATCTAGACTCTTGTTTATGAAACAGATTTTTCCTGGCTGACAGTACAGACGTAGAAAAGACGGCCTGTTTGTCCCAATTTTAATCATTCTTCAAACGCGCATAAGCTTTCTTGTGATAATCAGCTAAATAAAAACCTTCCATTTCAACAGCTCACCCAGATGGAATCCAACGTACTACATATATCCTGAGTCAGAAAACACTGAAAACACGGTATACACAGATATCAGCAAGTACACTGCTCTTCATTCTGCCCTGTGGATCATCTCTCTTGTGACAGTCACCAAGAAGTCAAACCTGAAAACAAACCATTAAGCCAAGTTTCTGTTCTTATCCATCTGCAGAAGGAAAAAAATAATAATCCAGAGGAAAAACATGCAAATGAGTTTGCCAGACCCTCAAAAGTAGAAACTTCTCAGCCCCATCTCCTCCTCAGCTAGTGGATAATTGTGGTTTATGGTATAAAGTACAGTACTGGGGGACAGGGTTGCACCTGAAAATGGAGAAAGGCCCAAATGATATCACTCAGAGAGGGATCCAGACTTTGGGGACTTATCCAAACAGAACCCCTGTTTCTTTAGAATTTCACCTATGCTATCCTATCAAAAGCATGTCTCTTCTTGTTGTTCATTAGCTAAGAATTCTGTTTTTCTAACTCTTCTCAGCCTTAGCCAGTTCAAGAAATTTTTGCAAACTGAGTTGATGCATGCTTGCCAGAGTTTAAATTCCTGGAAGACAATATTACCGGTAAAATAAGCACAACAAGGGCCTTCTCCCTAGCCCCAAACTATCCAAAACCACCTACGTCCACTCACTATTCAACAGGTTAAAACATTAAAATAGCTCATCATACCTGAAAAAGCTGGATGCATAGGAAAATCAACAAGTGGCCATGAAGAAATGCTTTGTATCAGTCTGCGAAGACTGGCCACATATTCAAAGCGTGATTTTTGTAGTGTATTCTAAGGGCCCAATCCAGCAAAGTGTAGAATGTCTTCAACTCCCTTTGACTTTATTGGGAATTGAAAGAACTTTACAGCACTAAAACTAAACTACAAACATTTAAATTAGAGATTCTAGTTTTCAAAATAAATGCTGAAAACAAATTGGGAATATTTCTTGGATTCTTTGAGATCTCATAAAACTATCTTCCAGGCATTTGAAGGCACTTAGTAGCACTGCTTGCAATCAGTGCACCCCAGGCTACCAGCACCTGTCCCCAGTATGAAATTGGCAAGCATTGATGCAAAGCTAACAGCTAGAGAGGTGACTACTGGGAGTTTTAAGGATGATATTTTAAAAATGTAATTGTAACATCAATTTAAAACAACACAAAAACTTAGCATAAGTCTGTAGAGCAAACAAAAAAGTTTCAGAGTAACACATCAGCATGATATTTCTTATGATCAGATACTGTAACTGCTTTAACTAAAACCAAAGAAAAATTGGGTGCGAGGGGTAGGGGGAGAGAAGCAACATATATAGAAAACTTGTGTTTCTTTCAAAAGAAACTTCTTAAAGAAGAATCTCAAACATACTCCTTGGTTGTGCTAGACGAAGGAGCTATTGCTGTGGAATTTTAGGGTGTTTTACTTTAATGAATACCAGAGTAAACACTACCGCAACATCCCACATAAATGATTAGAGTACAAGTTATAACTACTCCCAGGAAGGTACAATGTATGTATCCCTCCTTTTCTGTAAATTTTTCTGACTTCTTTATTTTATTTTAACCAGGCATACTTTACTTCCTTGAGCAAGAAATATCTCTTTTTGCAGGTGACCCTGCCCTCTTTTTGGCACACACACATCCCTTGGGAATGCAGTGGATAGTTAACTATTTGTGTACAAGGAAAAAAGTCTTTAGAGAATTAAAGGAACAAAGCACTTTAAAGCCTTTTATCACCATCTTTCTTCAGTTGCACAATATACATTAATAGAATGCACTTTCTCTTTTGCCAATGTTTATTTTCCTGTTGCCTGAATGTTGAACCTGCAAAGTTCTGGTTACAGCTTTAATGGACGCTATTATAATTTCAGGTATTGCAGTGATAAACAATCGCTGCTATCAAGTGACTTGAGTCCTTTGCTTTGTTTGGGCCTGACTGTCTTAAATTAGCACCCAAAGTTGCCACCTATCATCAGGGCCCCATTGTGCTAGGCACTGTACGAACAGTGTGTGAGGGACTGTCCCTGCCACAAACAACTTACAGCCTAAATAAAGAGGTTTTGCACTTTACAATTGTCATTAGACATCCTCTTCCATGTGACTGAATCTGATCCCTCGAATTAACATATCAGATGTCGGGGCCCTCATTCTCTCATAAGCAGCAAGACACTCTGTTTGGAACTTTGGGTAAAATCCTTACCCCACTTCAGGCAAGAGCAAAACTCCCGTTGACCAAGGTGGGGCTAGGATTTCACCCATTGTCTCCTAACTGTGATAAGACATTGTGAACCATGGCTATTTTCAGAACTCTGCTTATGGAGCTTCTAAAAATCTAATAATTCATTGCACCACAATAACTAACAACATCATATTGCACATATATAGCACTTTTCAACTTAGAATCTCAAAGTACTTTACCAACAGTAACCAATTAAAGACCCATATTCACTTTGGATTAAATTCACACCAGTGCAGAGGACGAGCACAAAGTTTATGCACCACTTCAGCCATATTTTGAGGCCCTCAATGCATGTTTAAGCAATGTACAGTCCTTACATGGCCCTCTGCACAAGAGAAAATTTCACCAATTCAGCAGTACACTAACACAAGAAAACTCTTCAAAATCAATAAGCCTACTCAACATAAGTAAGGTACTAATCACTGTGGGCAAGGAAGGCAGAGTCTGGATATAAGCCATACAAAATTTTGCGAAATAGGTAAGAATGCTAGAAAAAAGGTATTAGAAATAAAAAATATGAAGCCACATCATTCAGAGTGAGGTGAACAGTGTCTGTAACTATACTGACTTAGTGAATGTACAAAATTTAAAATAATAATTAAACAAAAAAAAGTACAAAGTGGCTCAATGCCAACAAAAGATTCTTCCATCCATCATGTCTGATACACTACTCAACATCCACTCCCATAATGGAAAAAACAGCTACACTTTGCAGCAAGCCTCTGCTGTGGCAGACTAAATAACATGCTCTGAAGACATGACCCAAAAGTATTTTTGGTTTTGTTCCTCACTGTGATGTGACAACATAAAAAGCAGGATCTTTGTTTTATAGAACATAATTTGCATGGAGAAAAGGGCACTAAGTGAAGAACAAGGGCTACTTCTCTGGAAAAGAAGGTGACAGAAGTCACAAAAGGCTCTATTACAAACTAATATATGACTGAGACAGGCAAACATCTGATATTCAGCCTTTAGGCCTGTCTGGAATTTCTTAGAAACAGAATTTTAGCATTACAGAAGCAAGCAGAAATCAATCAACAATTTGTCTTTAATTACATAGTTTTATTTCAATGAAGTAAACTACCCTTTAGCATTCAAACAAGTAAGCTGTATGTTTCTGTTACTGTACTTGCTCACTTAATAGATAGGGTCAGTCTTATCGCCCTGCAATTCTTCTGTGTGGGAAGATCGCTCTTAACCAGGTCAGACCACGTTAACATTGTTGCTATGGTCCAGAGTCTTCCCTCCCTGTCTCTGAGTTTGCCTTTTCCACTGTGATAGAAAAACATGTAGGTATAGAATTTGATCATTAGAGATCTTTGGAGTTTACCTCTCCTAGAGCCTTGATGTTCCCACCCAAAAGAGTTTCATCATCAGAACCATCTGGTGTTCCCTCTGCACAATTACCAAAATATGGAAAACATTTTGACTTGGCACTTGCAGTTGGTAGACACGAGTCATTTTTTTTTTTTCAGTAAGCAAAATGCCAGTGCATCTCCAAGAAGACATCATCTTGCCAAAGCCTCAAATGGAGATTTCAGCTCACCAGAACTCTGGTTGTACTCAGACATCTCCTAGTGAAACAGAAACCTATGCATGAATATTCTGGCAAATACAATATTGACAAGTCAGCTGCTGTCCTCACGTCCACACACAAAACTCCTGTTGCCAATTTGGTTATTCTTCTCCTCCTCTTTGAAATGGTGATTCAGAGAATAGTGACTCAGTCAAAGCTGATGACAAGGACTGAAGTGAACTGCCTAAGTTCAAAACTGTTTGCTTCATGATGTCTGGCCCTGAAGTCAAGCTACTAACTCACCAGAAGTCAATGTATTACAAGAGCAAAAGCCAAAAGTGTTGCAAAACAACATTCAGAATGAGACCATTGCATCATAATCTCCCACTCAATTTTACTTTGGCTCTTGGTTATTAAAAAGAACTAGAGAAGATGAAGAGACAATAAGAACACATATTAGACCACAGAAAACACTATAAAATATATCTTTCTTGAAGATCTCCTACCCTTCATTTATTTTATTAATTTCACTCAGGAAAGTTTATGACTGAAAGTCAAAACCTTTAAGTGACAATGGCATTATCCTCAGCATTCCCTGTGAAGTGTGGATAAAAAGAAAAAACAGAACTCAGCTGAATTTAATAAAAAGTAATAGTGATCAATAAAACAGGAGGAAAGTCTCAAATCTGGAAATTCAAGTTGCTTTTGAGGACATTGAGAACAGACTTCCATTAAGTGTCCATTAATCTGCAAAAGGCTACAGCATTATAGGTCACCAGCTGATGTAAGTCTGACTGGAGCCACATTATTAGGAGTATCCTTAATATTGTACCACTAAAACAAGAACCCTCCAGTCTCAACAACTTCTGCTTACTAGTTTTTATAGATGACCACTTCGGTCAATGCCAAGATGAGCAGATTAGGTGATTTTGAGACTAAGGGTTTATCTACACTGTTCATTAGTCAGCATTAGAGGGATGTAAATTCTAATGTGATCAGGGTGTCGCATACTCACTGGCTCATGCAGACTCTGCTGGCATGCACTAAAAGTTCCCTAGTGCACATTAATGTAGTGTACTTATTAGTGACAGACAAGAGTATATATGAGATAGTGGAAGAGATATTAAATCACTGGAGAAGATGCTGGAAAAAGAAAAGTAGACAAAGTAATATGCTAAGCCCTAACCAAGGAAAACTTGAAAGAAAGAAAGAAAGAAAGAAAGAAAGAAAGAAAGAAAGAAAGAAAGAAAGAAAGAAAGAAAGAAAGAAAGAAAGAAAGAAAGAAAGCATCAGCAGCCTCAAAGTTCAAATAAATTCCAAAAAGAAAAAAAAAGACACAGAAATAAAACAAACTCTCTTATCTTAAATTAAAAGTTGAACATTAACAGCATGAATGAGAGAGAAGACAGGGTAGTGATGCTGTTGGCCCACTGGAAAGAACCTTAGCACCTGATGGCAACAGCACAATGTGAACAATAACATCTGATGCATGGGATTTTTCCCACTTTGATTCACTGACCACTTTTGGTTGTTCCATGTACCATATTATGTACAAATCTTGGAGTTAGAAACTTAAAATCAAGACTTTGCAAAAAGTAGTAATAGGGACAAAATGTCCAAAATAAAACATCATGTAATGAAATCATGGCTATTTGGCTCTGCTAGCAGAAGTATAAGTAAGATGAAGACTGCAGGCAAATGTCTTAATGTACCAAAGATGCCTTACTAGGATTATTTTATACTCAGCATCAAGAGAGTCCCTAATGTGGAAAAATAGTTCCACAACTAGAGTCTAAGATTATCACTGCAATAGCTGAAACTACAGCGTATGGTTACCTGTCATACTCTCTAACACAGACTGGTGCTTAAAGAATAATTGCCACTGTACTCAAATGGATTAATACACCATCTCAAATGTTTATGGCAACCTGCAAAATTACATTACAAAATTACAGTGTAACCATCCTAATAAAACAAGCTTTGAGACAGCCAGAATGTAATATATGAGCAAGTAAACAAATATTTGACTTCATGAGTGTCGCATCTCACTGGGTGTCATTCCAAAAAAAACCCAAAAAACAAAAAACAATCCATCTCAGCCGTGGGCAGTTGCTTGCAAAAACAAGCTTCACTTTACATCCTTGCTTTTATAAAAATATCTCATAGCAGATTCCCCAATATCAAAATTTAAAGACCAAAAAAGTACATGGCTTACTTATTTTCTACGGTTTTTCAGTTTTATCATCATAGTTAAGAGAGCTTATAAGAAATGTGCAAAAGAACAAATTCACATATCAGCCATATTCTGCTGTCTAAACTTACACATGATTTTCTGAAGTCTATGCCATTTGCCAACATTTCATAAAATCTATACCTATTTTAGAACCATTAAGTTAAAGGAAGAAAGCCACTAGCAGGATACGCTGGGCCAAGGTCTCCCTGCATAAGCACAGCAACATTCCTGATCTCGTGTCTTCACAATGCTATGCAACATCATGTTGCATCAGCCCAGAGAGGAGTCAAAGAAAAAGAAACCAAATGGCACAGGAATTAAAAGAGTCTGCCCAAATAACCATAAACACTGGCATTCAAACATCTCCTTATCAAAGAGAATCTCAATGAAAAATTAACTATGTGATTTGTGCTACTTCTATTGTAAACCTGGTGACTCTTTTCAACATATTTTTGAAACAAATCCCATACAACCAGTTACTTACTATAGTAGACCATTACATCACAAATGTTTTAAAAGTTAAATTCTTCCTGCCCACTAACCCTAAGTTGCCAGATTTGACAAATGGAGGGATCTCACAGGGCATGGGGGTTTGGATACGGAATTCTCTTTCTTCATCATGAAGCCATGACATGGCTGCTTCTTCACCCCATTCTATTCAGAGCAAGGGAATGCTACTGTATGTCCATAGCAGCAGATACATTTGCCTGCCTTATTCTGACCCCCAAAGGAGGGCAGAATTCTGGCACAGGTTTCCCAAATCCTCCCCAACACAGCAGGAACGCACCAGTTCAAGTGCCTCTAGGGCCTTCCACAGCCATGGATTAGTCCATCAATACCTGTATGCAAAAGACAGATGGGGATAGGTTTGATCCTTAAGGCTGCTTTTCACTGAAACATTGTTTTCTTTCTTAGTTACATCCTGTATGTTCTGGTACACTTTCCACTTTGGGACAAATTCTTCCCTCAACAGAACGTGATTCAATGTGAACATCTCCCACTGAAGCCAAAGGGTTGCACACAGGTGAGCAAAATGTGCACTTATGCCCACCATCATCCATTCTAGTAGTTACTGTTAATCATATCTTGTGTATTAACATGCTTTTCTAGTAATATAATTCATGCAGTTTGTATTGTTATTCAAGAATTAAAAGCTAATCATATGTAAAATTAGGCCATTTAAGAAATAACTGCCAAGTCAATTAGAATTAGAGCTGTATGTGAACCATAGGATGCTAGCACTAGCATCCATGAATTAGAAAAGCTTCGCAAGCCTGCAAGGCTTAGGTATGGAGGCTAACACTCCTAAACTGTCCAAAATCCTCTGTTTTTTAAATAATTGGAAAGTCTTTGCTATTTGGGGGGGGGTAGAGAGGGAAGCTCCTGAGTGGCATAGCCCGGGTGGCTAAAATTTTCCGTTATCTTGTGGTAAACTATTCCACACAGCTATATTCTGTATTTGAAGTCCCTTCTTGCCTAAGAGGTAATTATAATACAAAGTACAAGAAAGTACACAATGCCTTTTCTAAGCTTCAAACATAAAAACTGAAGTCTGCCAATAGCAAAACACATTTAACCTGAAGAGGGATGCTTGTTCTTCACTCCCCTCATGTTTATCAGGCTGTATCTACCTCATTCTCTGTCTGTACAACATCTATACTGAAGTGACAAAGCTATTTTTAACTAAGCTCAGTGTGGATATTTTCCTATAATTCAGAGCTTCAAGTCGATCATATGGTAAATTAAACTAGAATAGAATCAATTGATCCAGAAATGATCAGGTTACACTGAGCCATATCAGTCTCACCAAATTATTGTGTTGTTCATGTTCAAGCATCAGTAGACTTTACTAGTTATTTGACTGTTGGATCAGAACAAAAACTTTGTTGGCCCTTTTGATGGACAGACAGCATAAAACTGAGCCAGTTCATCCATATGACAGTGGATGATTTTTTGTAATTTTGTGGTTAACAACTCTCTACCCATAAATTATATAACGAGTTGCCACAAACACATCCACATTCTACATTCACAGCTGACCAAATGCACAGGCAGTATTTCTGAATGAAAAGTTGTTCAACAAATGAAAAACATGAGTATAAATATTTCCTAAAGTATGGAAAGCCTAAGAAAGTCTAGAAGCAAAGTCCCATTCTCCTTGTGAAGGCAAAAATCCCATTCAAGCCACTGTAACTTTTGTTAGACCAAGGATTGCAGATTTGGCTTTGTTTTTTTGATCCTGTGTTTCATACAAACTATCAGGAATACATGAGGAACATTAAAGCCATCGAATCCCTTTGAAAGGAGAGAACACACCTTAGAGAAAGGGAGCATGGGGAGGAGAGAGAGAATATTGAAAATGAAAGAGTAAAAGATACCCAAAGTTATTCAAGAAAAAGAAAGATGAAGTTAAGGAAAGCAAAGAAGGAGAAACAAATGCAAGAGAGATCTAGTAAGTTAGATTTTTTTAAAAAAAATATTAGACAGCTGAATCTCAAAATATTACAATAAAATTCTTGTAACATGGAGTATATGGTAGACAGAACACCCTAAGCACACATGGTGCTGTAGAATAAGTACTGTATACTGTGCCAGAAAAATGCCAGAAGATCTGAAGTAGTACAAGCAGGTTCTGAATGGAGGATGGGGAAGGAGAAATTTCCCTTCCACTGAAGGAGTTTATTTTCTTCCCTCCCCCCTGCTTTCTGTTATTAAACCAACCCTGACAGGGATGAGTTTGTCACTGGTTCATAGATACATGTTAGGAGCAAATTATTTTGCTGTTTGGAATATACCAGATTGCACCAAATGGCAGTAGGTATTAAAAAAAATAATTCCCCCACAAATTAATGCAGCCAATTTTTCAGAAGTGTTCCTGGTGCTCATCTTGAGATACCCTCATGCCTGTAAATCATGCCTAAAGTATTACAAACTGGGCACCAAAAATTAAGGCACACAAAATTAGCAATCCACTTAAAATTCTGGCCTTGGTATTTTCTGAGCTGCTGAAAAATTTACTATCTAGGCTGCTTGAACTTGTCAGTCGAGCAATATGTATCCCAAGAAACATTCAGTAAATAGCAAACTGAAACATACTCCAGCGGTCCATTGTATATACTACTCCAAAGGCAGCAAAATATAAAAATAAAAAAATAAAACTGACATTAAGAAAATAGCTAAGTTTGTGTAAGAAATCTCAGAAATAACAAGGGCAGCATATTGTTAAAGTACAGAACTATTTCAGGCCACTAACAAAGGCTTTTCAGCGTTTAGGAATAAATGGAAATTTGTAGTTTTAAACATATAAATAAAGCATATAACATATAGATAAGAGACTATATTTGAATACTTCATTTAATGAAATTATGAATAGGTGAGGGTGGAGGCCTCTTCATAGCCTAGATAATTCCTATTATCATTGAAGGACCCAATCCTGCAACCCTCACTCAGGATCAAATCCACTCAGGCAGTACCCAGACTGATTAGCTGTCTGTGCGCTAGATAATTCCTGAGAGGGCATGGAGGGAGAGGGAGAGAAGAACTTAAAGCCACAGTACCCACCATAATCATTACACATGCTCTGTGAGGGTTGTGAGGAAAGTAAAAGTAGCTTGCATCAGTGAATCCTCTGGCTTTGCACTGAATTCCATGAGCTACACCGCATTCCTTTTGTGCCACCCTTCTGCAATCATGCCCTCCGTTGTAACGCTGATCTGCTTTGGTTTTGCTGCCAGGGAGACACTCAAGGCGCAGAAGAGCAGGGGGCAAGATTTACTCCTCCATCTTTATTGGTATTCAATTAGACTCGTCCACCTAAGACATTTAAGTGAAATTCTCAGAAAGATCACACAGCTCAAACAGCCAGGCCATAGCCCAAGCCACATATGAGAGGGGATGGGGTAATGCTCATAAAGATGGAATAGAATTTTAAGCTATCACCGTCCACTAAGACTACGTCTACACTACCTCAGTAAGTCGACCTAAGTTACGCAACTCCAGCTACGTGAATAATAACGTAGCTGAAGTCGACGTAGCTTAGGTCGACTTACTGCAGTGTCTACACTGTGCTGGGTCAATGGGAGACACTCTCCCGTCGACTTACCTTACTCCTCTTGTTCCGCTGGAGTACTGGGGTCGACCGGAGAGTGCTTTGCCGTCGATTTAGTGGGTCTTCACTATAGAACATACCACCAGTTTGGGGTTTGTGCCCTGTTCCTTGACCATGTGCCCTGAGGTTGGCACTAACGCTCATGAGCTACTCTAGACAGCTTGACAGTCTTCATTTGTGTTTTGCACAGCACCCAGCCCATCATCAGTGCTCAGCAAACAAAAAGAACAAAAATAGCAACAGATGCCAAGATGAATGATCAAGATGAACCTTTAACACTTACCCTTTAGTCCCAATGATACAGGAAATGAAATGGCAGCACATGGCAGTGTTCAAATGTAGTAAGATTTTCTTTTCAGACCTGAAACATGTCTGGTTTCTCCCACATGAGAAACACAAGTAGGAGACCTGTTAATTATGAAGGTCCTTCCTTTATAATAAATTTTTAAAATGTAATCATCCTTCACAGGTGAGATATTCTGTTTATTCTATGGAGAACCATTTGAGTTTAAATTAAACTCTTCAAATGGTTTTGATAATTACTGCAATAAGGACACAACAGGGAAAAGAGCTGGAGAGAACATCCTTCTCTTAATACTTAATAATATTAGATGAATGGCTGATAGAAATATTTCCAATAAATGAAAATGACTGAATTAAAATTTTCAACTAACATTGGTATTTTTTGTGTGGAAAGAAGTAGTGCTTATCTGCTTAAACTAATGCCAATCTGCAGTTTGCTTTTTTGATATCTTTATTAAGGACTGGATGCCTTTAAGGTAAATAAAAGACATAGGCCTAAATTTTCAAAAGTTACCAAGGATTTGGGGTGCCCATTTTGAGACACCTTATAGAGGTAGGACTTTCAGAAAGTGCAGAGTACCCACCATTTGAAAATCAGGCCCCTTAAAAGTGTCTCAAATATTGAGGCTCCCAAAATGATTAATCCATTTGAAAATTTAAGCCAGAGGTCCTGCCACACAGAGTTACAAACTAAACAGAAATATGATATGATAAGTAAAGGCAAAAGCCAAGGAAGAGAGGTTAAAAGCAGATGCAGATCTGGCCCTTCTCTGCTTTTCCTGACCCCACCGTCAGGCCTCATCCACAGACCAAAAGGGAAACCATAGCCAAATAGCTGTCCATCAAAAACCTGTGAAAGGAAGGTTATTTAATTTGTTCTCCTCCTTGGGTCTGTCTATACTATAAAATTTCATACTTGCTCAACAGCAGCGCACAGCAGCTCTGCAGTTACCTGTTGTGGAAAAATTGAGCCTAGACAGCTGCAGCTACACCACTGCTGAAAAACAGGTCTGAAATTTCCTAGCGTCTTTGTGCGTGAGGAGGACACAGGAGTGAAGCCAACTACATAATCTGTCACTATAGACAATCTCTTTAAGAGGTCCGCAAGTGAAACAGGAGATGTTGCAGTTCAGGAAAAAGGAGAGCTAGCAGAGCCGTGTGAGGAAGTTTACACATCACCTACTCGCAGTATGGCTGGCTGCAGCCAATGCTAATAGTACCGCACTTTCAAGGAAAATACCCTATCATCTCACTCATTGTCCAAGCTAAGCCATGGTAAACTTTTAGAAGTCCTATGTAAGGAATAGGGTCATTTTCGCTCTGCCATCCTGCACAGAGAACAGTCCCCTTTCCGTGGCAGTGTCCCCCCAAAAGGCCTTCTCACACATCTGGGGATTCATGCAGCAGGAGAGGGCAGGGACAAGCAGGATGGGGAAGAGACAGCAGACCAAGAGGGACTTACCTCACCTCCCCCTTTAATGGCCCTAGGGAGATTACTAGACAAGACAATACAGCTTCAGGCTTCCCTGCCTTCCCTGTAAAGCCTCCTCTGCAGTGAAGATCTCCCATTAAGGCCAAAGAGTTCCTGCTAGCACAACTCAAATGGAGTCACGCTGAAAAGGATTACATGCAGAGACGCGGCCTCTTTGTGGATGGGCCTGGATTCCTGCTGGTCCTGGGGCATTTTCAGGGTTTATGAACAGGCTATGTGGGCCTACTTTGCAATCGGAAACCTCTCCCTTAAAATAAATAAATAAATAAATAAATAAAGTAAAACCATGGACACACACACACACACACACACACCCCAGTTCATTCCTGCAATAGCTTTTGCTGATAGATGTCAGAGCAAAGGCTTTCTGAATACAAGCCAGATCGCAGGAAGCTATGAGGAGGAGTTGAACTGAATCTTATCAAGTCAGAAGCCTAAGGCAAGAGATGATACAAAGGATGAAGAATCTGAGACACTGCTTTACTAGAGGATCTGATTGTGGCATGGGGCTGCTGGAAATCAAGGGGCCTATGCAATCTGCATAAGGGTCATAGGCTTAAGGTCACCACTGTATGCAATTAAGCAATAAGACACTTGTTATTTGGCTGGTTGAATACCTAGTAATTAAGGGCCGGTTCCAAAGCCCATTTAAGTCAATAGCCATCTTTCCATTGACTTCAAAGGGGCTTTTGATCAGGCCCTTGCTACTGAGTAGGCCACCGCTCTCCCCATGTTATAACTAAGTTAGCAGCTGCTATCAGGAGGCACTCAAGCTGACAGTCCCATGGTTTAACCATGATAAGGTTGGTGGCAGGACACTTTCATTTAAGCACACTCAACTCTTCTTGTAACAAAGGCAGAATCTACTGATCTTCAAGGCATACTGTACAGGCCATCTATTTACCTAGGTTTTTGGAAGAGGGAGGGTGAGAACAGTATACTTGGATTTCAGGGTTGGGATAGTACTGATATTCCTATTGGGTTAACTGGTTAAGGACTAGACATGAATTTTTATTGATTTATTTAGGATAATATTAAATGTGTTTTTCTTATGGGTGCGTACAACGTATACAGTGACACATTTTAAAAATAAAAAATAAAACCATGGGCAGAAATTGCAAGCTTTTTGTTACATGCATTATACATCACTTGGATACTGACTCTATTATTAGACACTATTCTCCAATAGAGCAGTTACACTGTACTTTGACAGGCATGTATTTTGGCACATGTTCATTTTGAAAATGCATATTGTTTGGCTGAACCGTAACTCCTCACTGAAAGACACTGTGGAAATCCCTCTTATTTCATGGATCATTGACCCAATGTGTAAATCCTTTTTAGCTTGCGGCCCATTGACCAGATAAACCGTAAGGGCTCCAAAGGAAAAGAGCCTTTCTGGTCTGTTGATCAAATCCAGCAGCTGCGCATGAACTTCAAAAACACGTGCAAAAAATCCCTTTGAAATCAAGGCCCTGATCCTGCAAATACTTATGCACATAACTTTATGCATGTGAGTAGTCCCAGTGAGAGACAAAATTATATTTACCCTAGTACACCCTAGAACTACTCATTGGGACCACTCATGTGTAAAGTTACTGGCATGCCTAAGTGTTTGTAGAATCAGGACATAAATATACATGTACAAATAATCTCATTTCGAACCATTCCAGCTTTTTCACATTTTCCCTCAAAAGAGATTAATATTACTGACTTTATACCCAGTATTTATTTTTTCCTATGTTACAAGTAAACGAGATGGCAAAATATGCATCTAAACCTCACAACTTTTTTTTTTTTTAAAAACTTTCCACACTCTAGGAACTTTAAAAATAGCCAGTTGGATTTCTTTTCCCCCGCAAAACACACACAAATGATACAATTAGCTAAAAAAATTTCTGAAGATCTGTAGCTTTTTTGGCCAAATGTACAGCTAAGATGCAAGCCCCTGAAAATAGGCATTTGTCTAGAACATGCTGTTCAATAATATTTTTTCCTTAACAAAATATTTTGTTAGATAAAATGTTTTTCTTTAATTCCATGCCTGAACCGAATATATATATAAATTCAAAGCTACAGAAACACAAATGTTATCTTCTATGGTGGTGGCACACTGTTATTCTCCAGATCACCCTAACATGAGGTTACTATTATCAATTGTGAAAGCCCAACAGGTGGGTCACATAAAAGGTCGCATTAATTTTGTTCACAGGGCCAGACACAAGGTTTTCATCATCCTTAATAAAAACAGAAGCAAGTAATAAAAATATATCATTGCAATAGCATATCTCTCCATTCATATGCAATAACCTCATACATTAGATCCTACCATTTCAAAATACTGGCTCCAGTAACATGATTATTTTTGTGGTTGCTACTTATAAAAATAATACTATAAATCATGGCTTGATTTAAAAATTTCTACACTGTTCTTTTGAACTGTATTTTGAAATGTTGATCCAGACAAAACCTCCTAAAAGCATGCATGCACTTAGATATCTTAAGTACTTTAAATGGCCAATAAGGTGGCAAAGATATTTAGTAATTCCTGTCATTAGTGTAATAGCAAATCATGATAGCCTAGAAGCAGTTAGGCACCCTGGTCAAATCCTGACTCTAAGCTAAAGTAGAGGCATAATTCAGCCCCGGTGTCAGACAGTCAGAAAATATTAAATCCTTGCACAATAGTCTGAAAGAGAAACCAGTTCAACTGCTCCCTGTTAAGTGTGAGCTATATACTGCGCCATTGCTCGAACAATAGAGTTTTATGGTTTCCACATCAAGTGTGCATATGATATTTTTACTCTAGTGAATCCAATATTTTATTTTTGTCATATATAATTCCCCTGCGTATATCATCCTACTTAAAATACAGTTCCTATACAGTTTAATGCTAAAGAAGGCCAACATTTACAAGCACTCTATAGTGTTCAATTTTGTGTTTTTCATTCAGCCTTGTTTTAATACTCTGGGCAGATTTCTAGTAAAGATTCCATATGTATATGGAATATAAAATTTTCAGTGTTTTTAAGGTGAATGTAATTTTTGTTTAAGTTGTATTTTAATTTTAGTTTTAAATGGTGTCCAATGATTTCAAAAGATGAAGGATAAACTGAGAAATGGCTCATGCCTTTTCCCTAGTCTTCTCTGACAAGACGATGCCACTAGACCAAGGGTTCCCAAACTTTACTTATTGCATACCCCTTCCAGATCTACCAGCTGCCCTATCCTTCTCTTCACTGATACTTTGTGTGTTCTTCTTAACAATATCTGTCTTTAGCCATCTGTCCATATTTCCATAAACCTATATGTACAGATATAATTATAGTGTGATGTACACAACTGGAAAAAAAACCCCAAAGTTCCGAACTCAGTTACACTGGACTGCTGCTGGGCAACTGAACCTGTGCTGTACAGTGATTGGAGGTGAGGAGGGCTGGGTATCTGTATTCTCACTGGTACATCTTGAAGTAAATTTACTACCATGCTTTATGTAACAAATTCCCACAGAGTTTTAGCGCTTCATCTGAGTAGCCTATTATGAAAATGCAATCAATAAAATAATTAATATATAAAAGTCCACCATTTCACAATTTCTCCCGCATACCACCCAGAGATGTCTTGTGTACCCCCGAGGTATGCGTACCACAGTGTGGTAACCCCAGCCCTAGACCTACCTTCCTTACAGCCCGAAGCCTGACCTCAGGACCAACATTTCTGGATACTATCTAGCAAACAAAGAACTGCAAGGTAAGCTAAAACAAAATTACATTTGCCTAAAACATTCTTTTCCAATATAACAAGAGTACTTAAAAAAAAAAAAAACAGTGGCTGAAGTCCAGTGCTTTTCCCACTGAGTCCAGAACAAACCAAAGTCCAGGACTGTTCTAGAAAGCAGTAACTTTTTATCAGAAAGCAACACGTAGGGAAACACAGGAAATGTAAGGACAAACATAACTACTCATCACTCTCTCATCTACCTGTGGAAAGCTGCTCCTGGGATATGTTCCATCTATTTGCACACCACCGTGCTGGTAGCCATGTCTGGCCCAGGATTTTACTCCACTACATGCCCTGGTTCAGCAACATTGCCACCGCTTTTAGGACTGTACATGTCTTATCATTGCCATCCCTAGTGTGGTTACTAACAGGATTTTTGTGTGCGTTTCCACAGCAAATTTTATTGAAAATCCTACAAATAATTTGACAAGTGTAAAACTGAATCTTTGTGGCAGTTTACACCCTTGTCTCTCCCACCCCCACACCTTCCTCCTCTTGACATAAATCCCTAACACACACACACACACACACACACAGAAGTAAGTCCGTTTCAATGTTGGATGAGACAAGGTTAGGAAGTTCTTGTGCATTTTAAGTCAGGGAAAAATTTTTTGGTAATATTTGATACATACACTTATACTATGTGGTATTCTCCTGTTTACAGGGCATGTCATAAACCTTTATCTAGGTTAAACTAAGTGTTAAACTAAAAGTAGTGGCATGTAAATATTTCTGACATGAAAAACTTCTTGAAAGCAGGGTCTGACCACACAGAATGTGTTTTATTCTCTCTATGTTTAGGGAAAAAAATTCCAATGAGTTGTGTGGAATTATTCCAATCAATTTAGTAAACCAAATTTGTAGTTCACATTTTTCTTACATTTTAACAAATTACTCCTTTCCCTTCTATCTCCTCCCCATATTTGTGTGCATTTGCTAGAGTTGATTTCCAAAAATGGGAGGGTCGAACCACCTCAAATTGTCTCTAAGACTGTAAACTTTAGAATAAATTAGCATTTGTTGACAAATTACAAAGGAACCAGAGAGATTAAATGGTAAAAAGAGCTACCCCCCACCCATATTTCTATGAAGCATAATGCAAACTGAGCCTAAACCAAAACAGAGAAATACATGGTATGTAGCTAACATTTTGCAGACAAAGCCTAATGTAAAATCTAAAAGTGTTGGAGGCAAATTCTTAGTGCCAATAATTCGATGTATATGATTCACAAAGGTCAGTCTCGCTTATGGAAAATCTTTTGAAAGATTTATAATATTCACAATTCAGCTTCCTCTACAGGTTTTAGCTTATAAACCAACGAGTTGAACCAAAGTTTCCTCAATGGTCATATCAAGGCCACAGCTATACTGCAGTTAAAATCTGGGGATGTGGCTACAACACGGTTCTATTAGATAGATACACTCTCATCCATATGCAATGGAACCATGTGTGTATCTAGATCCCTAGATTGGGTTGTAAATTGCAATGTAGACTGAATTATAGACCCTAGCTATTTTAGAATCAGAACCACAGTGGCTGTTTCTAAACATGACTGGCTAACATTTCCAAATGTGAGTGCCTAAAGTTTGGCTCCTAAATCTATATTTAGACAACTAAATAAAAGTAACCTGATTTTGAGAGGTGCTGAGCAACCCTAGCTCCCACTGGAGTCAATGAAAGCTGTACGTGCTTAGCACCTCTGAAAATCAGGCCATTTCTATTGAGGGGGTCTAAAAATGGATTTAGGAAAATAATTTTAGGCACTCAAGTTTGCAAGTTTCATCAGATTGTTGCTGACAGGGTTAGAGCACCATGTCCCTGGCCAGCATGGGCTGCATTTGTCTTGCTTTTCCTGAGAACCGTATTGATCAAACCATGCCATAGATAAACTGCTTTCTGTGTGCCTCCCCTGGTGATTTCCCACATGCACTTACACTGGTGTTTCCAATGGCATGTAATTGGCACAGTGCAAATTGGGTTTTTGAAGGATCAGCTTTGAAGAAAATCAGTGTCTAACATTAAACCTATTTTATTTTATTCAGCACTGTATATTATTCCTTCCAAAGATGAAGGCAACATCTCTCCAAGAATGTACTGAAGCGGACTAACAGGACATGTGCAACATCATTATTTAATTCTGAAAACAGAACCATTTATGAACTGATGTAGTTTTGCACTTTCATGTGTGTCTGCACCTGAGTGTATTTGGAGAACGGCAGGTAGAATGGCTATTTTAGTAAGAGCACATGACTTCCCATCTACAAATGAAACTGGTAGTATGGACTACTAATCCAAACAAGCCATGAAGAATTTACTAGAGACAGCCTTTCATCTTAAACTGTTTTCCTTTGCCTAAGAAATCATTCTGTGTGATCTCATTTTTCTGTGCTTGTTGCGAACGACAGAGAATTTGAGAATGACTCAGAATTAGGGATTGGAAGAGGTGAAAGTATGTCTCTGGCTCAACCACTGAATCTATTATGGAGGATTAGTACCAATTTGATAACTCTGTTTCTCTCTGTTCAACCATAGAGACCCTCACAAAAACAATAGTTGTGAGACATTGCTTTGTACTACTGTATGGGGCGGTGGGTCTGTGGAGATTTTGGGGCAACAGGGTCTGGGATGACTTTTGAAGGCAATGCACTGAACTCTTGGAACCATGGGCAAAGCATGCCTCTCTTTTCTCAATACTGATCAATTTAGGGGCAACACTTACATACCTCCAAAGTACACTGTGTCCAGGCCTTCTTAGCTACAAGGTTGGTGACTATGATACAAAGCCTTGAGGGTAGGAAGATTAACATTAGGAAAATAGAGGTCTGAATGCTAATGAGAATACAGCAGTCATTTACAAACAATTAGAATTACAAACACCTGAGGCATGGTTTGATTTTTTTTCTTTTAATTTCATGTGGGTCAGATTAGTCACCAGTTTCTCTCTATTTATTTGTGATTACCTGAATTAATAAAATTTACAAAAGTATCTACTGACAGAGGAAGTTTGAGGCTTAGGTAAGTATGAGAAATTCTATTACTTCCTTCATATGTTAAAAAGTGGGGGGAGGAAAAGCCTTTGTACCTACCAAAAGTGTGCCGTTGTAATCTCAAATCAGTTGTTCTGCACGTACGGATATAATGACAGGAAAAAAAAGTAATTATAATTAGGTGTCTATTTTGATTTTTCTTTTCATAGTATCCGTACTGAATGTCATTTGATTTTTACAAACGATAAAGTCATTTTCAAGCAGACACACTGCATATGCTTGCAGTGACAAGTTTACTTCAATGAAATTTTCATATGCAACCATTTAAATGGCTAAAAACAAGTCATATTTTCAACCTACAAAATTTTAAAAAACCAACCCCTTAACACAATATGTTGACTGTCTAAATGACAATCCAAACTAAAATTCACAAGCCAAAATTAAAAATTCACAATCTCAAAAAAGTATAAAAAGTCATTTTGAGGGGGTGGAGGGGGATGGGAGGAGAAATCCCTAAAAAGAAAAATTCAAATATACCCAAAAAGTTATTGATGCACTGGCGCATATCTGTTAAGGCCCCAGTCTTGCAACTGGAGCTGTGTGGGAGATATTGGAGCCCAAGAGTACCACCACTTGACTTCAGTGGGGCTCCACATGGGCATAAGAATCCACAATATGTGTGAGGGCCCATCCACAAGGATAAGATTTCAGGATCAGGCTCTTCATTTTTTGGCATGTGTATTTACTGAAACTAAATTACTACCAGTTAGGGATCCCCATCTCCAACCCTTAATCACCCAGGAAGTCTCACTGATCTTAATTTGATTTGATATCAATAGGTCTCCTCAGAGTATATCTGCACTACGGGAAAAAGTGTGTTCTTACCACGTGCTAGCTAATATATGACAAATAACATGAAGTAAAATCCTTGTGAAGGCAAGGCACTTTGTTGTTTTCACACAAGTAAAGAGTAGGGGCGAGCCTAGGGTTTACCTTAATCTGTTAACTCACATTAATACTAGCTAACACAGTCAGAATGCATCAACACACCTTTTTCCCCCCCTAGAGAAGATAAGGCCAAGGGTAGCAGAATCTAGCGCGATGACTCTAGATATTATCTAGGGTAACAAAAATTATGTTCGAGGGCTTTTCCACCCACCGAGAACATGAGCTTTGAAATTTAGGTGGGCAATTTTGAACAAATAGAGAAACTAAGGATAATGTCAGGAGAAATTTTCAATTTTCAAGCTTCTTCAGTAGGACCTTTGATACAAAGGACACTCTGACTAAAGAAATGGAATTGCCACCAAATATCTCTACATAGCGAGAGGAAACGCTGAACAAATATATTTAAAGGGCACATTCAAACGTAGCGACTTCTTTTTTTTCCAAAGTCATTCTCGGCAGCTTCGATGGGAATTCAGTGTGATTCCTCTTTGTGGGATTTGTGCCTTAGTTTGCAAAGAAAATAAATCAAAACTGTAGCATATTTCTTTTTTAAAGAAAAGATCACTTCTAAGAGTTGTGTGTATTCTTTCTTATTTATTATTATTATTATTATGGAGGACTTATCACTAAAGGAATAATTTAGGCAGGTTTAAGGGAAAATAATAATGAGATACAATTATGAGAGGGAAAATTAAATTAAACATTAGGAAAAAATTTAATGACAGTGAAGTCTATTAGACTACTATGGAATATTCTCCCAAGGGAAGTGATGAAAGCCCCATCACGACATGGGACATTTAAAACTATACTGTACAAGACACTAAAAATCTATTATAGGGAACAATCCTGCATGGGCAGAGATGATCCTAATAAGTTTTTACATGCTTTGGACCCCAATTCTGCAAGCACTTATGCACAAGCTTAAAACTTTAAGCATGTGAGTAGTCCAGTGAGAAGTCCATGTGAGTAGTCCAGACAAGTGATAATACAGATAATAAATTTGTACTTCTTATAGAATTGTACCATTTTTAATCATTCCCACTTGTCACAATGGGTTGGTTAGGCAGGAGATTCTTTTTTGCTGGTATAAAGATAACATCTTATTTCACAGTAGATACAAATTACTTTCAATTGTGTAGACAGAAAGTACAGCTATGTCCCATCCGCACCAGGGTTTTCCTCTAGGTATATCAGGAATTTAGCTAGACCCTTTCCAAACTAGGAACTTCCACAGCCAGAATGGAGCTTCTTGAGTTGTCCAAAACAGCATTGAACACCTCTCCCTATATTTCTACACTATAACTAAGCAAGGTCCCAGACCACCACAGCTATGCCACAGAGACATGGCTCCATATAGAAGTATGCCTTCCTCATGAAAACTTGGAAATTAAAGAGCATCTTCCGCAAGTCCAAACCAAAAATATCAATTCCATTATTGCGTGAACAGGCATCATTCACACAGAACGGACCTGGAAACTCAGCTACAAAAGTTGCATGGTTTATCAAAAACAAACAACCCTACACCCAGTATCTGATGCAGGCCTGTTTCCACTGCCTTGCTGTTTGACCTTCTCCCTTCTTTTATTGAGCTAGGTCAGTTTTTCATCACCTCCTGAACCCTTTCTTATAATATATAATGCCAATACAGCTCTTCAGGATGCCATGAGAGCATCTTTAGCACTGAGGCAGTAGAAGCTTGTCATGAGCTGCAGAAGCTCCATTAACAGAAAAGGTCAAGGTCACTGGCAGCCTCTTCTTCCTTTACTGATAGCTGTTCAGAAATCTGGCATCACCTTCATTTAATACGGTCTCCAAACCAAATGAACCAGTTCCTTGGTGCCATGCCACATTCTTTTTTAAGAAGAGTCTCAAAGAGCCATCGGCATCAGAATAAACAGCAGGACAAGGAGGAAGGCTGAGATGTGAAACTGATGCACTGGATTGGGGCAGTAGTCCCTCCTTGTAGCAAGTATCCACTTAGATTTCCTGAGCTTTTCAGACTAGAAATACTGTAAACTACAGACTACATTTTTCTATAAAGGGTCTCATCCCCACCGACCCCCAACAGTGGCTTACCTGACCAGTGTTTTTTTCTCCTTCACCCCCACATGGCCTACTTTAACAAAGAAAATGAAGCAGTGGTGAGTAGCTGTCATGGTAATGTACTACTTCTCTCTATCCCTAGGAGAATGGTGTCTATCTTTGTCCAAGAGGCAAAGCAATAAGACCTAACCGTAACCTACTTTTGCTCTCTAGTTTTTCCACATGGGGCACCAATTAAAATATGGAATCCATCAGTTAAATAGCAGCTTTTCTCTTTCTGTGTTAAAAACAAACCCCCATCTTACATTGCCTAAAAACTGAAGTGAATCTGTGGGAAAAAAATTAGTTTTAAATATCAGAACACATTTTAATTGTAGTAAAATGAACAATACTGAAATTGTTTGAAGATGGAATTAAATTTAATGAAATTCACAAACAACCCCTTTTAGAAAGTAACAACAATTTTTGAACATTAAAGAGAAGCTCATTATATCAAGACAACTCCAATGTAAAAGGCAGCCTGACTTCAATCGCTGCATATCTGCATGTTAATGAACTTGCTGTGTGCAGCAGGGACTAAGCAGAGTAAGTAATGCGAAGACTGTCTTAAAGCATACAGTACACTGTGAAAAAAAACACACGCCACCTTTAATCAATGAAACACCTTTTCACTGGTACCTTAATAGCAACTGAAATGATTTCAAACGTAACACAAAAGGAAGATGATACTTAGTAAAGGTTTCTTTAAGACATAACATTTCTTGCACATTCTTTCAGCGTTCACATGCTGTCAGCATCACTGTGGCAAAGACTTTCAAGTTTCAGCAGACAGATACCTCCTAGTACAAAGTCTTTGTCATAATAATTTCATTGCAGCCCCCTGATCAAACATCTAGACAAATCTGAGACTGAAAAGTGAGTGCTAACCAGTGACCTTTGATTAGAACCACAAGCACCAGTTTTAATAAAATGCCTCATTCATTGCTTTCCACTGCCAACAAGGAAGGTGTGTTAGAGCCTGAAAAATGTAGTCAATACACCATTTACACCTTCATATAATGATTCCTATTATTCACAGCTGGAATTTGTGATTGTAGCAAGTGAAACACAGACATCTTAAAATAGCTAAATGAAAACATACAAACAACATTCTACCTTTAAAATAAATACAGGAGCCTGCCTCAGTCTCTCTGTTGCCTGCTATTGCCTTTCATTTCTTGCTAATCATATTGTAATAGTCTCCTTTCCAAAACCTTCATTTACACAATGTTTGGTTTGTTACTATTTCTAAAAGTCTATGGACTGTTGGCAAAGCTCAGTTTTCAGGGCGTTTGAACTTGTACTTTGCTTAACTAACAGTGCCCCATTCAAGTACACATCTATAAAGCTCACTTATATTCAAGTCAAAGTTTGAAAATTCAGCTCATTTTCTTGAGCTGGACTTCACAATATTTTTTTAAACAGACTTGATCAATCATTCAACACACTTTTATGCCTAATATGTCCAAGTTGCTGCTCTCTAGTGTGGTGGTTCAAAGAAATACAATTTAGAGTCAGTTTCGTGTATTCCTGCTTTAGCAAATCAAGCAAGGGGACAGAAAGGGGTCTTATCACATTTATTTCCCACTTGAAAAGAAAAAGTCTTAAGCAGGGTAATAAATATTCAAATGACTTTGCACCACTGAGCTACCATATCAAGCTAATGATCTGTAATCTGGAGCTCTATAAAAAGAAAGCTTACTGCCTGCCGTCACCTAGAGGTGTTGCCGTAAACACTGTGGGGGGATATTCTGCTCTCAGTGTGTGTGCGTGTAACTCCACTTAATGTTGTTTTCAAGATGAGAACATATAACTGAGTCGCAGAACAGAAACAAGGATTAAACAAATGCAGAAAAATCCAGGAAATTAAAAGTTTCTGGTGATTTCTGATACTTCTTTCTTCACTGTACTACCCAAAAGGGGGTCTGCATTCAAGGCCTCCCATGCTGTGGAAGCAATTGGAAGTAGAGCTCGGGGGGGAAAGGCGAGTCACACGTTTGGTGAGAGCCCTGGCTAGTTAACCAAGAACAGTATTGGCAAGCTCCAGAGAGATTCCTGTTCACCAGAGGATGTTGCTGCAATCTGGGATTCTGTGTGGCAGGACAAAGCTGCAGCTGCAAGAGGACTTGTGCTATGACTTGACACGCAAAGCAGCAATCAGCAGCAGTAGGAGTAAAACAGTAATAAATAGCAGATGCAGTACACACAGTCCACAGTTTCACTTGAGTATGACTCAAATGCATGTCCACTTAAAGTAGGACAAGAAGTAATCAGCTTAATCTGCAGCAAGGGAGTCAGTTAGATATGGGGGGGGGGACTTTCCAACTCTAAGGATAGCTAAGTGCTGGAATAGGTTACTGGAATCCCCATCATTGGAGGTTTTTAAGATCAGGTTCGACAAACTTCTGTCAGGAATGGTTTAGGTATACTTGTTCTCCAGCACAGGGGGTCTAGACTAGATGACCTCTTGAGGTCCCTTCAAGATCTACATTTCTGTGATTCTGTGAACAGGCATGTGCTACATCAAAAACCATGCAGAAATGTAGACCTCCACCTGAAACTGGAGCAACAGGCCTAAAACATACACTATGTACAATTACATTTTAAATGCAGGTGTATGCATACTTTTTGCATTTTTAAAGTAATGATGCAAAATATCAATGAATAAGTCATTCCATTATGATATACTACGTAAGACAGAGAGTCTTTAACTTAAGCATAGGACTGGAAACCAGACACATCTCCTGAGTTCTATTCCTGGCTGTGACCCAGACCACGTCCATGGGTTTGAGTAAGTCTCAACCTCCCAACTTCAGTTTCCCAACTGGCAAAATGGGAATAATCATACTTGCCTACAGTACATATCTTTCAAGGATAAGTGGAAGATTATTTAGAGTGTGTACTAGAGGTTTCTCTATCTAGGTCCTCATATGACACTTATCGCTGTAGAATATGAGTCTCCTCCCTACTGGTCAATGGTTTCTCTGTTCTGTAGGAAAATGCCTGTCATCAGAACCCAGAGATCTTGCAGGCAGCTAGGGCCAATGCCATGGAGGGCTTCAAATATCAAGTTAGAGACTTGGAACTGGATCGCAAAAGCTGTGGACCAATTTGTGTACTTCACAATGTTTCACAGATTTGAAATTCTAGGTGTTCAATCTGTACCAGACTGTATTTCCCACCAACACCTTCCTCCTTTCACTGTTGCTGTTTGTCCAAGAACCACGACACAGCAATCTGCGCAGGCAGCATGGTGGAAGATGGTGCATTGTTGCTAGAATTTCTATAGCCATAGTCTGGGAATGGTTTATAATGCTTTTCTAATTCTTCAGCTCCTTGGCCTTTTGGTTGGGTAGCTCACTGGGACATGACTACCCCAAAATGCTTAAATGGTGTAGAGTCTGACAAAAGCCAAGAAATTCTAACTTAAGTTTGACACTAAGTCATTAACTCATGCCTTGGTGCTTCTTATTTTCCTCCCTCAACAGGGTAAGCTAGAGATAGACTGGCCCATTGCAGATTTGAATTTCCTGGATTTTGTTGCTCACAGACAGACAAATAATGTTATTTAACCATATTTTAGGTATGGAATAGTAGCAACAATCTGTGTTCCTGCCAGAGAACTGAACATTTGCCCAAAATCTACATTTACATAATTTTGAAATTTTTCATCTTCAGACTTGTAATGGACTAATCATAATTGCTGCTGTGTTACAAAGATAATAATATTGTTTGTTTCTTTTCTGTATCCATTTGGCCTTTATGTGACTGCTGTCACACACACACACACAAAAGGAACAAACCAGATTGCTTAGCACTAGACCTACATTAAGTGGTAATATAGTCTATTTAGTGGCACGCTTATCAAGTCAGTTCCACTGCTGTTTGTTTAAATAGAAACTGAAAGATTAGCTACCCAGCAAACACCAGGCATTCTACACAGGAAATTGAAAGGATTCTAGGTTCTCCTATAATGAGAGAACTTTTGACATGTTCTCCTAACAGTTTCCTGTTCTGAAGTATAATAACCACTCTAAACCTCAAGAAAAAAATATAACTAAGCTGGAAATATGAACATAAAAACGCAAACGTATCTAAAGATGGACACACTGCAGACATACTGGTGTGTATTATATACCTGAATTTAACATAAAGCCCCTAGGCTCTGTGATTATAGGCTAAATGAAAGGATACCACTGAGCAGAATACCAAAATAGTCAAATGAGCTCCATAAAGTATAAACAGATTTCTAAGAATTCCCCTCAAAACACAGCTTTAACTGACACTTTTTAATTCCCTGCACACAGAGTATATTGCCTTTTTATTTTCTTAAACTTTATCTTATTGAAGGATAACCCTACCTATAATCTCACAGTTTTGTGATTACTAAAACTATTCAACAGCAAATGTTTTACAGGTATAGTAGTTAACTAGATTTTTTCATGTATGTATTTGCAGTTATTTACATAAAATGCAATCAAAAAGTTAAGTAGACCCTACAGTTGTACAAAAAGTTCAAATAAACAAGTTGTCATAACATCTTGTTAAAATCATTTGAAAAGCACCTCAGTTTTGCAGGTTTAGGCTCTTCAGTAATCCTTTCCGTTAAGTAGATATGCAGTGGACCTTCAAAATATTCATATAACAATTTCACAAGCTATAATCTTTATGATGGAAACCTTATAATTCCTAAAAGTCTGGTTAGTTTTAGGACTAATGATTCACACAATCAGACTGACTAAGAGATCCCAGCTTCTCTGTCTTAAAAAATAGCCTATCAGATGGAAGTTTGGATAGATGAGAATTACTATAATTGATCCTTTTTAATTTTGACCAATTGTGGAATTTTATCTGTCTTTAAAAAACAAAAAAACAAAAAAACAAAAAATACCATCCTCTGTGAGACACACACACACCCAGTAACTCTCATGCTTTTCTTTCTGAATATAAGTGCTGTGAGTTGAGATTATAAAGCTAAAGTGACTTAGATACATTTTTATTCCACTGTTTCATTCCACTGTTACCACCTGTCAGTAAATATTACTGAGGGTAGTGCCACTATTCCAAAGGCTTCACACATCAGAATGGAAAGAGTTTATTTTTCATCCTAAAATGGCTATTTCCGAATGTTCATCCACATAAAACTGGGTTTTTATTTGCTGCAAAATGTGTTCTACAATATAGGAAAATCAAAGGAGAAGTCAAGCAATTTCATCTAAATAAAGAATAAACTAAAAACATTTGTGTATGATCAAAGCTACTGTACAGCAATAGCATGGGTAACCAATTTTAGTCGACTAGCATATTATAAATAGCACATTATAGTATCCTACAAACTTGGAGCTTGATCCTGCAGCTTTTAATCAAGTAAACTTCACCACTGCAGTCAACAGATGGGCTTAATTGAGTAAGGCTGCAGAATCAGGCCCCATATTTTAGGCTGTACCAAAAAATGTTCTGTCTGAGGAAAGAAAGCCATGCTTTGTGTAGATTTTATGTCTCAATGTGCATATAAAATATATAGAACAATTCTTTTAAATACATGTCTTTTAACTATTTATTTTCACACATATTGATTGATACTGAGTAATACAAGAAATCTGTTCACGTTGATCAAATATTACTTTGAGTTCACACTAATGCCCTTATTTAATTATATTCATTTATTTCTCAAAAGGCAAAAATCAGTATTATATTCTGCAGAAGCAAATTGATGCTGGTATCTCATTTATGACTGTACCAGCACTGCTCAGCTTATTACTATTTGTTACTGGAAACTCTTTATTGTACATATTTTTCCATTTTAATAGATGATTCACTTGCTTGATACATAGGGATCAAAGGTCTTAGCAACTTAGTCAAAAATATTCAGACATGCACTTCCAGAATTAATTTTGATATTTCCTGTTGTCAAATTTGCCTCATCAGAACATAATCATAATTTTGTAGCAATGCTGATTTAACTACATAAAAATCTAAGGGAACATTTTAGATCGCATGTGTTCAGGAATGTATTTGTCTTATCCAGAGCAGCTACACAGTCAGTTTGTTTCAAGTTGCTATCATCTTCTCTTTAAGTCGAATGGTAACTGGATTCAGAGAGTTTCCTAAAAACAACACGAACTATAAACTTTCAATTCAAATATTTATAGTTTATCTTCATTCTGTGAGTTCTGCATCTCATGTAAACCTTTAAATCATTACCCTGATTCTACTTGTCATCAAAATTGCTTCCTCGCCACTTTAAAAAAATATGTATCTTGATCCTTTTAAGTAATTAGGCTATCAGCAAGTCAGGCCATTACAATTATTGTTCATAGCTTAATTTATACCATACATTTCAGAAACTAAGCTAAGCATTTTATTTCATAAAAGTCCTTTTCACCCTTTTCTCAAAATATCTTTCAGAACAAGATCAGCTGCACAAAAGTGTTAACACGTGGCAAAATGTTTGGAGTTTCTGTAGAAATTAAAAGTAATAAAAATTGCTTTGGACAAAAAGGGACAAATAGGCCAGACCAAATAATCATTTCACAACTTTCTTTAACCACTAGCTGCATTTTATATGCAGTTTCCTATATCTCATATTAAATTCGATCATATATATTTAATTCCATTCTTAAAAATTTCAGCAGACAACTTCAGTGCTAACCTACAACTGCCCTGTCAGAAAATCTTTGATGTCACAGCATAATAGCTCCTGAAAGAACAGCACTAATACTTAATGTAACATGAAACCAGGGCCCTGCAGTGGGGCTGTCTGCTGTCAGGAACAAACAGTTTCACTCCTGTTCCCCAGAAGTGACAAGATTGAGAACGAGCAGGGCAGCACCTCCTCAATGCTACATGATACTTGTGCACCAGAGTCACTGGCAAATCCAATTCCATCATTTTAAATACACTATCCACAACTTACACACACACACACAAAATTAAAATACCCAGCATTGCAGCACTCACACATCAGAGATGTTTTCTCAAATGTCTATGAATACAAACATTTTAAAGTTAGGATGTGTTAGGATTCTGCACTGCAAATGATAAAAACAAACATCTTTATGTGGAATTTCCCAGATAACTTAATATGTTTATAATCAAAGATACTTGTTTCATCTAATACTTCTTAGTGGCAGATTCTTCTGGTGAATTAGCAATTTTGGTTGCCGTGAACTTCTTGTTATTCCACCACAAAACAAAAGCAGATTCAGGATATCATATGGATTATTACTGTTTTGTGCATCAAATTAAGTCCTGGTGCATGTCAAAACCCATCAATGTTTCACCAGCTTGCTAACATGTGTGACGTTCACTTCCAAGCATTGTGCTTACTACTGAGGAAGCATGATGCACAATAGATAGTAAGCATCTGCAGGATCAGGCGCTGTGATTTTATATGGGCTCAATCCCAATCGGTGCTGAGAGTCTCCTACAAGGTGCCAGTTTCAACAGGAGTGAAGGATTCTCAGCACTTTGCAGGAGGCACCCAGCTCGTCATAGGATCGGACCCTATACTTCTCGAGCTTCAGGAAGGAGCTCTATTATTTGACCTCTTTTCAAAATGCTTTTAAGTCTCCTGTGTAATATTGCTCTTGGTCCCAACAAATTATTATGAATGAGAGTACCAACTCCCAAACAAACCAACCCCGCTGCTGGATTGTTCGTTTTGGAAAGCTGACTTATCTATTTTATACACCAGCAGTAGAAGTATTTTTTAAATTTTATAAAACCTGGCCTCTGTCTTACTTGTAAACATAGGATATATTATCCTTTTGTTTGTAAAGCTTAATCCTACAACCTGCCAGGCTTAATAAACATCTAGAACAATAGTAAAAGCATAAAAAAAATCCCTTGTCATTAATAGTAAATTCAACCCAAGGATTTAGATAAAAGGAGTCAGTGTCCGAGCTTTTGAAAGTAAACACATAATGGTGAGCACTTCCAGTCCACAAATTTCTCAAAGGCAATCTTGGGGCCACTTAATTTGGGTAGTAATGAGATGATAAATGTATGTCAAATATTGATGCTTCTCAATACTCTCTCAGTGAATCACTGAATCTTCAACTGTAGTGACAACAAATAATGTGTAATACTTTAAATATGGCCCCTTGCAGACACTGAACTACAAGTGAGATTCTACTCTAGGATTCACAGCATGCACCACCACAAACAGTATACAAAAAAAATCTACTTACACATATTTAAGGAAACAGTTACAAGAATTATTATGATTTATTTGTATTACAGTGCTTATGTGACCCAACTGAAACTGGGTTCCCATTGTGCAAACACACAGTGAGAGACAGTCCCTACTCCTAAGAATTTAGAATCTAAATTGATGACAAAAGGCAGGAGGAGAGAGTGAAGTGATGTGTCCAAGGTCACACAACAGGTCTGACAGAGCCAACATTAGACATTAGGTTTTCTGACTTCCAGTCCAGTGTCCTAACTGCTAGGTCACACTGCCACTCTAACTACACTGCTAATACTTACATGCTGCTAAACCCGGGATGCCTTAGATACTTCTGTTGTTGGAATGGTGCATAATGAAGAGCCAGAGCTCAGCTAGACCATGGTAGTTAACAGTCCCTAGATTTGAATTCTGTGGGGCTGCAGGCAGAGAGTTCTTATTGAGACAATGAAATTCTCTTTCTCCAGTGGTCTGACAAAGCCAAAGTTTATTCACCTTCAGGACACAATCAAAAATTTACCTATTCACTTCAGCCTTTGACAGAGGTGGTTGGAGTTTTCCTAGAATTTGTGAGGGATGCTTCATATTGATTGATCAGACATCTAAAGATTATGATGGGCAAATTGCATATATCATTGCAAGAGTGTTCCCAATAATCTTCATAGAATTTTTTCTGAACAATTTTACAATGCCAGAGGAAGGCATTAGATTATTTCTTTTCTCTAATTTCTGTGATTCAATGTAACAAAACTAAAAGCAGCAGCAAGATTACATTCTGTAACGGATCCGGTGAGAGGAAGAAGGAAATAATTTTGAATTAGTTTCCTCCTTGGAAAAGAGAGCATTTGGAGGGGATAAAAAATATTCAGGTGTAGTGATTTTGTACCACAGAACAACCCTATCAAAATAATGAACTGAATGCTGTGGCCGTACAGAGAGAAAGCCTGCTGCTTGCCATTAGTTAGAAGTGTTACACAGAATATTGTTTTAGAATGACAACAAAAGAGCTGGTAGAAGGCAGAGAAAAACTGGAAGTAAAAGGAATAATAAGTAAACAGCTAGTATCTTAAGTGTTACTGGTCTCTCTTATTGTGTTACGGGAGGGAGGGACAGGGGGCATGGATCAGTGTTCACGGCACGGTCCCCATCAGTATCTAGCCCAGGGAAGCTAATGATCCAACCACTGGACCAAATTTGGTGATGAATCCTGGTCACATGCCACCCGAGGTACGTTACGCATATGCTAACACGACTGTGTTAGCACATTAGCAGATTCTGAGATAAATAGCAAGGTTGAAAACAAACTGAAGATTAGAATCTGGCCCAAAGCACTTCATCTTGATCTAACATTTTAGCTATTTCACATTAAACACCAGCTGATTATTAAGAACATATTTATTTTCAGTAATTACATAATATGAGCCATATCCACCAGAAGCTATCCATAGCCTTCTAGATAGAACATGCCCAAGAAGGTTGCTAATCCTGACCATGTGATAGGCTGACCATTAAACAACAGGTCATCTCATTGAGGAAACCCATAAGACTCCCCCGCAAAAAAATCTCTGGAAGCTATAAGGGATAGTCCTGCAAGATCCCAATCCTGCACAGCATTTAAATATGTGCTGAACTTTAAGCACGTGAGTAGCCCCATTGAACAGAAGTCCTACTGCAGTGGTTCTCAAACTATTATACTGATGACCCGTTTCACACAGCAAGCCTCTGAGTGCGACACCCCTTAAATATATAAACAAGTGTTTTTAATTTATAACACCATTATAAATGCTGGAGGCAAAGCGGGGTTTGGAGTGGAGGCTGACCACTCACGCCCCCCATGTAATAACCTTGCGACCCTCTGAGGGGTCCCAACCCCCAGTTTGAGAACCCCTGTCCTACTGGAACTATTTAACTCTCAGCATGTGCTCGAGTACTTTTCGGGATCAGGGTCAGAATGCTCAGTACCTTTCAGGATTAAGTCTTAAATACCAACAACCAGCAGTAGAGAGTTCATGCAAATGATTTGTTCCACTCACCATAGTCAGCAACTCCCTATCTTCATTCCAAAGCCCTGACATGCAGCCATGCAGAAAGTGAGAGTCCAGATAACTCTCTTGCACAACCACAAGTAGGGGAAATGTGGAGCAGCCAATCTTTAGATCCATTGTAATGTTCTGTTTTGACTGTTAGATGATAAATAAAGAAGCTTCCAAATGCACTCTTCTCTAGCCCTTTAAATCTCATGACCATGATTGGCAGCTTTACTGCTCTTCCCTGGCTGACAAAGTCTATTCCTGAAGTCATCCAAAGCATAGTAGCCAATATTTAAAAATAGAATTTCAAGGATAGTTCTCAAAAGCGTGGTGTCCACTGGAGAGTTCAGACTACATTCTGCTGAATTTTAGGTTGGGGTTTTTTAAAATATATTAGGGCATCAGAGGCTGTCCCCAAAAGCTACCTCTTCCACAGGACAAACAGACAAAAATTCCACCAGACCAAATACTCTCTGTCTCACTCTGTAGCAACTTCATCTGCATTTCAACACACTAGAATACAACGTGATTCCAAGCTTTCCTAACCACGTTACTGGGACAAATAAAGAAGCTATTGGCATTCATAGAGACAGAGCTGGAAGCTAGATATGCCCTTTCCCAGGTCATGCACAATATATTTTGCTTTTGTCCTTGAAAACTTTCTGAATATGTGGCAGGCCATTTCAAACTTTGTCCATTTAGAAGTAATTTCTGCAACTTGTGCAGACTCCAGACACACAGCACTGAAAATTTACTCTTTAGTTTAATTGTAAGAACCACTGTTATTTGAATTATTACTAATACATTTGAATGTTACTCAGTCATTACAATTCATTTTCAAATGAAGACACTGACAAAAAAAAAATCCATTTCTCATATATTTGATCATATAATGTCCCTTCTGAGGTTTTAGCGTTAGGGAACCTCTAGTATGCAAGCTACGTCGATTTTGGAGAGGATGTACTCCAGTGCCTCACAGTTCCTTCTCCACCACAGCTTTTCTGGTATTCACCTACAAACAGACCGATGCCAGAATATGACTTGTGGGAAATATGCTTTTCACCATACAGGGTGACTTAAGACAAGTAAAATGAGACTTGCCATGTAAAAGTCCAAAATTAAATTTCTGACATCAGGCAAGGAGAACTAATGTTAAAATTATGTATCTTTTCTGAATGAATTTGTCTGGGCCCAAGGCCTTATTCATTACAAAGAACTTGTATACAAAATGCCTATCTTGTTCTCACATGTTTTAGGCTTTTTTAAGCATGAGGCAGGAGTGTGGATTTTATCGGATATGAACATAAAAAAAACAACGCTTAGCAAGAAATTGGCAGCTTAGTCAAATGTGGATTTACACATAGAAATCAAACGTCAAGAAAGAAAACACATCTTTATGTCTGATCACATGACCAATGTCTGAAACTGATATTTAATTTAATGGCTGTTCTGCCTCATTTCAACAATTGCACGAAACTGTGACACAGAAATCATTTAACAAATATGAAGAACCAGCCACAGATTGAAACCACAATCACTAGTTCAGTGGTTTGCAACCTTTTTTCATTTGCGGACACCTAAAAAATTTTGAATGGAGGTGCGGAAATCTTAGACAGTCTGCAGATTCCAAGGGGTCTGTGGACCAAAGGTCAAAAACCACTGCAGTAGATGGCTGAAACTAGAATAAGCAAGCAGCTTTCACAACAGAAATCACTACAGTCAGAAACACCGGTTAAACCTTTTCTTTTTTTTTTTTCCCTGAGAAAGGTTGACATATATAGTACAAAAGTTATTCAGATCTACTCAAGAAACCACAGCAATAGGATGATCCTACTAACTGTGGGCCTTATTCTTAGATGTGTGGAGGACCTGCAACTTTTCCCATAGGAGTTGCAGTAGCTCAGTGCCTTTCAGGATGAGGCCCCATTTGGTACTAAGTATAGACTGATCCCCTGTTTTCATCTCTCCCGTATACTTATGAGCACTGGCAGCTCTGTTGTTTAACAGATGCAGCACACTGGGTTCAATCCAGCCAACAATATCAATACACACATTCTGGAAGGCTGAAGGTAGTGGCTTTCTAGCAGGCCAAAAAAAGAGCAGCCTGCTATGGAAGCCCAAAAAATCCCATCCCCAAAGCACAGTCACACAGCTTCCTGGGAGGCAGTTGTCCCAATTCTTGGGACCAAACAGCCTTGGCAATGATGCTATACAGCCTTGCAGTCATTAATCCAAGTCTCAGCTAGTATAACATTCTTGTTTGGTTGTGGGTGGCGGAATGGATGAATTCAGGGTCTTGTCCTCTGAACTGATTTTTTCGGGGGAAGGGAGGATGGGTAAAGTAGAAGAAGAAGAGTTCTTGCCTCTCCTGAGTCATCAACGAAACACCATTCATACACTCACTCTGTAACTGGATGCGTCTCATCCATTACCATAATTCTGACACAATCTTTCCATTTTTCCCCTCTTTCTTCCTCTGATTCCCTCCCCACTCTATCCCTCCAATACTCCTTTTTCTCTCCTCTTCTCTCAATCTAGTGCACACTTCCCTACCCCAGAAACCGAGTTCCTTCTACCTAATGAATAATCTTCTGCCTGCCAACCCATAAAGCTCCTTTTTCAGTTCTGTATTGCTCCCAGCCAGATCAAACCTGCCCAGCCTACAAGACCTGCAAGCTATTCCCCTACCATTCATAAGGTAAGGACTCAAAACCCCACAACTTTATCTTGCATAGTGTCTTTCATACAAACTTCAAAGTTGTTTGAGTACACACACATTTGTGTGCAACAGTCTCAGTGAACTACTAATTTAAAATGATATTTTAGAATTTGAAGACTTAACATATCTTCCTATCAATCCATTTCTAAAATGAGGACTAAAACACCAAAAACTTTTATTTAAGACATTCAACCTAATTATACATACGTGTGCGTGTGTGTGTGTGTATATGGAGGCACGCATGTGTTCACACACACACACAAAATAGATTGACAGATGTCAAAAATGACTGAACAGATTTGATAATCAGTCTTTCTAAAAAAGCTCACTTTTTGTATGAGACCAAACATGGATAATTTCACCCTCAAAGAATTTGTTATGAGCCAGTCACATGGAACTGAGAAGGAATTTGGAACTCTACCTCAAGGATAGCAGGCACAAACTAGGCCTCCTTTAAGTTACCATGTACTGTTTTGATTTATTGGTTGGATTGACACTACACACAGTATTAAGATAACTTTAATAAATTATTAAATAATTAAAGCTACACAAATAATCATGTGGAAAGACTACAGAAATTCTCACACGTATGTCCAAAAGTCCTAACAGTGTCACTGATCATACATATAATTCAAATAAATGCACTCCCCTTGTCTCTCCTCTCTATCTTTGTCCTTTCCACTCCTTTTCCTTTGTCTTTGTTTTGTCATCCCTTTTCTTCTCTCACACACTTTCAAGAAGAACCAATTCAGCACAGTGTGATATCAGCAGAGACCAGCGGCAGCTGCTGTTCCAGCTACAACAGTGAGAGGATTTAAAAAAAAAACCAAGAAACAGCTTTAATATATGTTATATGTAATAATTCTACTGAGGATTTGGACTTTAGCTACACTCAGTAGGGGTGCTTCATTACCTACCTATGGGAATACTACTTGTGTGAGGAGGTCACAGTCTCATGGACATAAATTCCATATCTGCTGTTTATCCTGGTCAGTTGAAAACAGTCTACCAGATGCCATACTGATTTGCATCCACTTACTATTAATACTAGTGATACATTATATTGAGGACAGGAAATGTCATGGTGGGAGCCACAGTAAGGCAGCATGAGAGGAAGCAAACGTTCACCCTCTTTATCTTATCATTCCACACTTCGAAATCCACACTTTGAAAGGAAATCTTCCGTGAAGGCAAAGAGGGAACCACAGAAGATTAGGGTGGGCTTTGTCCCTCACTTTGTTATTTGTTGTCCACATCATTTTGTATGTGTTTTGTCTGAAAGCCTACCAGGAGTGGATTCAACAACCGTTTATCCTCAATGTTACATTGCCATCAATGATCATACTCACCTTGTCCTCTGCAGGAAGATTTCCTTCTAATTCTGCTTTTCATCATGTTGTGCAATGAAGATCACAGAACCTCAAATTCAGCTTATGGCCAGCCTTCATAAATTATTCTTTTGGCTGCCACTGCAGTTTACCTTCTCTCTCCTACCGATTTTTCTCTTCCATGGAGGGACTGGATAAACTCAGAAGATACAGAACCTTTTGCTTCTAGGTAATGGGTGTTAATTTGGCCCAATTATTCAATCTCAATACTACAGGACAGCTGACCTATATGAAATGGTGTTTTCAATCCACTTGATCATGGACACACCCCCACACATAAAAACCCACCATAATAAAGAGCACTAATTAGACCTTTGTCACAGTCTCGATATACAGGTCAAGGATTAAATCAGCATTGTTTATTATCAGTGGGTAAAGTAGATTGAAACAAGAGGGAGAGCTTTCACTGACCAAGGAGGAAAGGGAACTAGGGAAGAGCACTGCTTACCCAACCTTTGCATTGGGGAGGAGGAAACACTGCTCTCCCCACCCCACTGCTCTCCCCTCTCTCCTTATTTTGACTCCTTTTTACTACAGGACATCTCTGACCACCTAGCACCATCCCTGGTCAAATGGGGAAGTAGCATTATTCCCCATTCTATAGATAGCAAAACTGAGACACAGAGAGATTAAGTGACTAGTGCTAGGCCACCAAAGAAGTCTGTTGGAGAGCTGAAACTAGAACCATATTTATGTACCTGAACCCCTTATTATTATACGCTCTCTCACCTAAGGGTGGTCTGTTCAGGCATATTGATAGGACAGTGCAGAGAAACAGAGAAGTTGCCTCTGCTATGCCAATGCCACATCTCCACCCAACCTTACAAAGAGCATAAGGTGATGAGGAATAGTGGGAGCTAAAGGGAGCCACTTGCCGCTCACTCTCTTACCAGAAACAGCCTGAATGCACCAGGAAGCCAGCAGACATGATAATGGGTAAACTCACTTCTCCTCCCCCAGTGGCAGGAATTCTACAAGATAGTCAGGGAATCTGTGGCCTGCTTCCCGGCCAACGATTCTATAAGCCACAGGGTAGAGAAGTCAATGGGAGTCTGCTGTCTAAGCCCAGAAAAGCAAGACTTGATTGAGGCCAGTGATAGCTCCTTTCTTCCTCCTTGAAGCTGAGGAAATCCCGGTGACTGATTGCTCACCTGACACTTCCCAATCAGCTTTGCTTCCTTCCAGTGCATACAGAGCTCTTAGTACTGTGACCTGTTGTATTAATTTACAAAGTTTAAGTGGGCCCAGCAAGAAACAGAAGAGAATCTTGTTTTGTATTAAATTGGATCAGACTCAAGATCTCACATAATCAAAAAGAAAACCTTAACTCTATTTTCCATTACAACACACAGAGCTTGGACAAAGTTCTGCTACTTTTCTTTTACTTTGTTTTTGGAGGGACTACTTGTTGAGCACTGATCAGGAAAGTATTCTGGTGTTGAACAGCACAAGAAACATGGCAGTGATCAGCCCCTGTCTCTCACACTTGAGAAGTGAGGAAAGAAGAGGAATAGGCTAGTGGAAAGTGGCCTGACAAGGGGGTAAAGACGTTTTAAGAAAAAAATGTGGAAGAAGAGTCTTAAATTTGGGACATTCCCTTTTCAAGTAGGCATGCTGGCAAACTTGTATGTTGGCACGCTCTAAAAGTAATCTAAACATAAGCAACATTACTGACACCACAACAAATGCTCTCTTCAACTATTGTGCAGCAGAACCAAGAAGAAGTTATGTGTGATCTTACCCCAGTAAGCAGAATATTAACTGGCAAGACCTTTCCGCCTCGATCTTCCTTTCCTCTCCTATGAGTTTTTCCATATCCTTACATTTCTCCGAACATAGTCCTCATGGCCTAGCACACCTCCCCTTTCATCACCTTCTATCCCACCAAGCCAAGATGAAAAGGCTGATCATATCTAACTTGTTTTAAATAAAAAGTTTCCAATCACTAACCAAAAGGAGAAATACTACAAGTTACTGTGTCTACCTCTATGTCTGTACTGCACCTCCCGCAATGCAGACCTGATCCTGCTCAGGGCAACAAGGCACCACCATAATTAGGAAGTGCACAAGTGACTCCATAGTTAAAGCTGCATCTACTGTAATTATGTATAGCATCAAACGAGAAAAAAAGAGACAACAGGGTCTCTCTCTCTCTGATACTTTTTAGTGGGGGGAAGATTCATTTGGTGTTTTCCTTTTTGCCTCTTTTCCCACCTCCAGTAGGGAAAAAATATTAAGAGTAGGACCTTAATGATATACATTTCATGGTGGACACATTATCCACAGTATGTTTTAACAATCCTGTTCAACGAACGTATGTCTGTCCACACACAAAAAAAATACAAATTGTAGTTAAGTTTGCAGCTGGGACAGCAAATCCTAGTTTAAAACTGAATGCACATATCAAAACTAGTAAAGTCTACATTTTACAGACAAAAAGGTGATTGTATTTAAAATATCAAATGGTGTCTGGAAACATAAGAGCCTTTTTAGACATTTGCCTTTTGAAATTTTTGGCAAGTCAGGAGGATATTTTAGTATTAAATTTAAGAAAGTACTTAAGTAAATCAGAGTTGAACATAGGCACTACTCTATTATAAACCACAACAAAAATACCCTGAACTATACATCACTGCACATAAATGACAACTTTGCTTGTGCACAACCCATATACTTGTGCTAAAGACTAAGTGAAATTCACCCTCATTGTGAAGCACTCAGCATAGGGACTATATACAAGGATGTGCAGGCAAGGAGCCTGCACTCCACATATGATGTGGGTGAGAAAGGGAGTATGCACAGCCACAGACTCCAGGATTATTACATGGATTCAGTGGCCCAGAAACCACACATAATGGGTGAGGAAGCAGCAGCATCTCCTACTCCACCTGATCCACTGGAAGAGCAGCTCTTGAGAGAGAGCCCAAGAGGTGGCTTGAAAGAGATAAATTCCAGTTACTTAGTCTTTGCAGGGCAAAAGGGTGGGGAATGAATTTCATCCAAAGAGCAAAAGATAGCATCACACATAAGGGCCTGACCCTGACCCACTGAAATCAACGTAAGTTTTGCCATTGACTTCAGTGACAGCAGGTCCTTTTGAAGTCCCCTTGAAGTCTTTCCATTGACTCCAGTGGGAGCTAGATCAGCTCCTGTGGGCCATATCTTCAGCTGATGTAAAATGGCATAGTTCCACTGAAGTCCATAGAGCAGCGGGTCGGAACCCCCTCAGGGGATCACGAGGTTATTACGTGGAGGGTTGTGAACTGTCAGCCTCCACACCCCCAAACTCTGCTTCACCTCCAGCATTTATGATAGATCTAAATAGATATAAAAAGTGCTTTTAATTTATAAGGGGGGGTCACACTCAGAGACTTGCTGTGTGAAAGGGGTCACCAGTACAAACGTTTGAGAACCACTGCAACAGAGTTATGCTGATTTACACCAGCTGAGGATCTGTCCCTATCTCTCTAAACATTTTCTTCGAAAACTAGCTCAAGAACTAAAAAACTGAATAAATATAATCTTTTTAACTGTTCATCTTAACAATAAAATAATAAATCACTTACAACATATATGTAGCACCTTTCCTTGAGAAGGCTCCCAAAATGCTTTACAGATTATATAGCTCTAGTGATACCATCACCAACTGCTACACTGCAGCACTAGCTGGATAAAAACACAATAAATTTTCTGCACCAGTGACACTACACAACTGTATTTTTGAGAGGAAGTGAGGATTAACTCAGCCAGTTGATGAAACTGCAGGGGGAAATTTAGATGGGTAACTATATCCTATCTAAACTGGAATTCGGCCATGACACTGAGATTAATAACCCTACTCTTGCAAAACAATGTCATGGGCTCTTTGCTAACCACAAATGGTCAGGACCTCAGTTTAATAGCTCATCCACAATAATACTGATGTCAAATGCATATACAATATGCTGTAAAATCCTGGTCATGTGGTCCATTATATTCAAGTGTCATACTCCTAAAACAATCACCGTCTAAAAGTGGAAAAGAAATGGCCAAAGTGAGACTTATAATAAGTTTAACAGAACAGAACACTTTCACAAGATACAAAAATATGTTTATATTTAAAGTTTCCTGATGACTTCTAATTAATAATTTTGGATACTAAGTGGATGTAACAGATAATAGGAATCCCTAGCATAGATGGCTAGGGGTGATGAGGACACTTGAGGTGCATTCTGAGATTAAAGTATTCTTAGGCCTTGTCTACATGGGGAAATAAACTGGCATAGCTACTATAGAATAAACTACTCCAGAATAGCCATTCTAGAATAGTTCTCCTTGCAGATTCTCTGTTCTGGAATAAAAGTAATTTTTAATCTGGTATAATTATTCTGCTTTGTGAACAAACTAATTATCCAGAATAAAGTCACCACATGTGGACCTATTCTGGAATAGCTACTACAGAATAGTTTATCCCCCAATATCTATGCTGATCAATTTCTCTACGTAGACAGGGCCTTAGAAATAATTTCCTCATTCCCTTAGTATCATGTAAGAATTAGTCAGAATTTTTTAATGTGTATTGTATTATTAAAAATACTCTGTTCCAATACATACAGTGAATTTATTCTAAAATGCAGCATGTAATAAACCATGCTGACTTCAATTAATCTAAGAAGATATTTCCATTAAAATTTGAGTGATATACAGAAGGGGTCTTAGAAAAATAGAAAAAAAATCTGAATATAAACAAGCCATCATTCTGGTAAGAGGAAATACAAACAAGCAGAATAAAAATAGTTGATGCACAAAAGCCATAATGAAGGGGTTGCTCAAAAAATATCTTCTACTTTGAATGGTTTGGATGAAATACAAATTATCCACAGAAAAGTGTGGACTGGCATAAATGTTTGTACAAAATTATAAGTATATTTCTAGAAGTATGCAAGTGGCAACCGCCTGCATGCTGCACAAGGTCCCAACAACGCTCTGCTTAAGTGCTACTGCACAGAGTCCAAACCACTGCATTTTAATTACTATGCAGCCTCAGATATATTGCCTTTGATATGGAAATGTTCTTGTTCTCTCATCTTCACATACGGTCTCATGCACAGAAATCTTTATCTGATTCATAAAAAATAAACTAGAATCCAATCTCAACACCTGACCTCAGTGCTTAGAAGTTTTTTACTAAGCATAGTGTCACTATAAAAAGAATGGCTAATATTGGTGTAAAGTTAGATATTTTGAGCAATGATATGAAGGATTTGCAGTTAAGAATCAAATCAATACTGCAACTCTGAGGTTTTAGGGTTTCATATTGCCTAATATCAGTCTACCATAGTAGACTGGAGAAATAATGGGAGTGCACGCCTCTATATGTTGTTGAAGAAGTGAATAGCAAACATTTAACTAGGGTCTTGTCTACCAATCTATAGAAGAGATGCATCAGTTGTGATCATTTAGATCCTCAGCCACCACACTGAGCAGGTTCTTAAACCTAGTAATCCTACAGAATAAAAAAACCACCTTCCCACTGTTTGTTTGTTTTTTAAATGTGTAGATAACATAAAATTCTCCATGCATATTTTAAACACACATTTCCTCACTGCACTACAAGAGTTTGCTATCCCATATCACTTCAAGCAGGTAAAATAAATGTTCTACATTCTCACTGAAGAATGGATAATTTAGTCTTACTCCACACAAAGGTTCTTATGAAAACTTTAAAGTTTAAATATCTAATGTATACAGACTATAAAAAAGCATTTTATCAGCAAACTTATTTCTGGGATTCCCAGCATAAAAAGTATTTAAAACACATGCCAATATGTTTCCACATATTAAAATAATATGCAGACTACAAGAGGGTTAGAAATGTAATACATGCGGTCTTCGACAAATTCTACCAGTCCTTCACTATTCAGATTTGTCTAAATAATTCTGCTAACTCTATAGAAACTACATTCTGTTTTTATAAAGAATATGATCTTTGTAACCTCACTATAGTAGATAATGACCCATCTGTAAATCATTTTGTTGCAAGTTATCTGCTTTTTATCATTTCTAGTACCTGTCTGTGCCTGATATGATACTCTTAAACACATTAACTTGATGGAATGTTTCGCTTGACTTCAAAAACATCAATTGATATATATGTATTCTGTGTTATAAATGAATGACTCTGATTAACCAACTTCAGTAATGTACCCCATTTTATATTACCCAATCAAATTTGCAAACCTCAAGAGAAATGTGATAAAAATACTTCTACTGTCTAATCATTTCCAAACATCATTTTCAAGCTTGGCAGGCGGGAGGGCAGGAGTGTTGTTTGTTTTTTTAATTTTCTTTAGAGAGACTAAACAAAAAACATAAAACCAATATGAAGTTTTTAAAATATACAAGAGGAGGGAAGAAACCTGCATTTAATGATTCTTGTTCCTTTAAGAGAAAATCCATTTTTCAAGTTCCTGTTGTGCTAATTGAAAGAGAATTATTTAAAACTTCACTGAATACTTGAATATACCATGGTTATGTATAGCAGTTTCATCAGTGCCAAATAACTGAAGACTTTCTAAAAGGTAGTAAACTAAAAACTGGCAGGATATCTCTCATTGTGATGTCACAAATATTTCTGTTGCTATAGAATAATGTATTAAAAGAATAATGTATTGGTATCATGGACGTGCTTTGAAAACATGTCATTATCCAGTTTTATCATGGTAAAAATCAGTTGTTTTCTAGTCAACACATCTGCACGATCACCCTCCTCTGCATATGGTTACATATATACAAACATACACATTCAAACATCACACTTGTGTCAGATAGAGCCTTATTAATCACAGCTTTTTACAGCCTTGGACTTTAAGTGTGATGTCATGAGCAATAATGATACATTATTAAATAGTTACAGATTTTTGTTACAAAGTAACCTAATATGTGTTAATATAGTAAAAGGAATTTCATGTGTTATATTGCAGAAACATGTTCCCAGACATACCACATATGATATTCTACATGGAAAAAAAAATACAGAAAAATGTATGTAAGCTCAAACAAATAAAAATACAGTAAGAAAGACAATATATCAACTTACTAAAGGATTAAAAAACTTTACATTAGTGTCTGAGTTTTTTGTTGCCACTTCAGTAACAAGATACACCCAAACTACTGTACGTATTATTAGATTGTATTTTAATCTTGGGTCTCTGGCATAATTTACAAGCTACTCAAAGCTCTGTTTTTATGATTTATATTATTGCCAGAAACCTTAAAAAATACATCCTTGTACAATTACAGAGACGGCCATAGTATATATACGCTCACAAAAATAAACCACTTTTTTATTTACATAACATTTAAAGTATAAGTTGTTAAAGGTATCCTTTGCCAAGTACACCCAGTAATCTTTTAAGATACACTACTGAGAGAGAAATATACATCACCCCACAATACAGAGAGAAAACTATATTGCTACTTCTCTTCCATAATTCTTTGTTTTATGAAAAAAAAATTAAAAATGTCAGTAACCTTTTACATTTGATCCACATACTTTTTTAGAGGAGAATCAAACCAACTGTAAAAGATTAATGGATATTCTTCCTGAAAAAGTGATATCTCCCAAGGTGATTAAGGTGTTTAATAGATATAAGGTCATGACTGAAGAAACTTTCTGTGCCCACTGAGAAGAAAATATTTGGTTTTGCTATCATAGTGCAAAGTCCTGGTCTTCATCACTCTGAAGGCCTTTAAAGAGATGCAGACATTTCAACTCATAACAGGAGGGAGGACCTCCTGGAAAACACCTCCAGTGATTTTTTATTATTATTATTATTAAATAGAAAAAGTTTGGCCTGAATTGAGCAACTATTGGCCACACATTAAAAACGTCCCCCCCTCCCCCACACACAACTACTAATGAAGGGGGGAGTGGAGCAATATTTATTGACAAAAAACAAACTGACAACAGAGGCAACTAACTTTTGGCACTGGCTAATTGTTTGTACAAGTCAGATACTGTACGACTGGCCTGGCCTGGGGAACTGGTACGCTCTGCTCTTCTCCTCTCCCTTTGCTTTCATAAAGGTGTATGTATTTTTAAATGATTCTTTGGTGTAATAAGGAAGCACAGAGAGTTACAAAAATACAACACAACACACACATGTACATGCGCATATATGGCGATATCTATCCTACTCTCATTCCCTACGCATTACCCTGGTTTTGCACCCTGCAAGCCAACAGAAAAGAAACCAGACAAGCTCTCGAGTAGTCTCCAGCAAAGTCTCACAAACAGTTCTGAAATTCCCAGTGCGGCTGCTGCAAGGATGAGAAGCGGTAAGAGGAAGGAGGAGCGAATGTGGTTCGCCAAAGGGCCCCTCGTGTTCATTCCCGAATGAGTTAAAGCTTTAGGTTCAGAGAGGTTGGGGCGCAACAGAAAGCGTGACAAGCAGGGAAGGAGCCAGGCGCTGTAAACCCAGGCACAAACGCACGAGGCACGCCAGCAGCAAGTGCCCAGCGCGAGGTGTCCCGGGGCTTGCAGCCTTCGTGAGCTCAGATCTAGCGTGTGTCCCCTTCTCCTGCGGCGGGGCTGCTGCTTGGCTGGCTCAGGCCGCCGCTTCCCCAGCTGCCTGTTGCTGCTGCTGCAGCAGCCGCTGCCCCCAGCCCTCTCTCGCGCTGGCTCCCGGCCTTTCGCGGGGAAATTTGGGGCTGTTGCGGAAACCACCAAATCCCTTGGGTTGAATCGCTGCGTGAGATTCACAGGGGCTTCCGCAACACCCGGAGCTGCAATCCGGGGGCATTGGTTGCCATCCCCAATCGCCTGGGTGGCTCCCCAACGTGATTGCCGGGATATGGACTGGGGGGGGGAGGGAGGGGGGCTGAACTTCTCCAAACCAACCAGTGTCTTGCCTCCTGCAAAACCTGCTGGCCTCCGCTGGCCGGGGAGTCACTGGCTGCAGCCTCAGTGGGTGGCCCAGCAATTGGCAGGTCACTGCTTGGGTAGGGTCCGGGGGATGCACATTCACAACCCGCCTTTCGCTCTCCGCCTAAGAGTACAACCTCGGCCCTGCAAAGCAGAAAGAGCATCCCTCCCAGCATCTTTGTGGCCTCTGTACATACCCTGCCAGGGATGCGTGCACTGGAGTTAAGGCAGGCAGCTGCCTAACAATGCCAGGGAAAGTTACTACTTCTGCATGTAAGGACCTTAAAATTTGGGGAAAGTACCTGCCAAGGTTTGTCCAAGCATCTGTGGTCAGACCTGAAATCAGCAGCACTTCTCTCACTCTCTAAACCCAGGGCAAGTTGCACTGACAGCTCCTTATTTTAATACGTGTTCTCCCTCTGCAAAAAAAACAAAACAAAAACCAACCAATTTCTACGGAAATAACCTTCTAAACTGCACTGACTGGATTAACATCCCATTCTGAGTGATTTGCAAGGGGGGGGGTGGTTTGTGTCACCTACCCCCCTCCGCCTCCCTCAAGTGCACTTAAAAAAAAAATTTAAAAAAACGTGCAGACTCTGGCCAAACTACGTTTGATGTATTGATTCCAAGTACAGTGCATGGTTTGGTTTCCGTACATTCTTTGGCTTTTAATAGCTAGCTGAGGAAAAGAGAAAGCATTATTGTTTTCTTTCTTTCCTTCTCTCATTGCCTATTCTAAATTTGACTCCGAAGTTTAAGCAGTTGAATTGGCTAATTCTGAATACAGGCTATTGAGAGACCAGACACAGCAGTATATCCCTGTATAGCAATGGATACAATGTGCTGAATTGGCAGTCTAATTATAAATGTGGCATTTGGACCTCCTTTCAGACCCAGTGCCACCTTACCTTATGAGGGAACTTCAACTACAGCAACTGTTCAAAACAAAATGCCATTACAGGATCAACTTCACCCAACAGTGGGACTAGCCAGGGGATTGTTTTACAAACAGCCTTTCTCACTTAACACAAGAATGTATTATAAGAAACAAAGTTATGGATAGTACAGAGTTTAAAGAAAATGCTAAGTAGTTCCTGCCAGGTGTTATGCTACTTCAAACTGCAGCATAATCCAAGTGACCTAATTATTTTCTTTTCAATGTACTCACTATAAATAGATTATTTTTATTTTACTAGAATGCAATGCTAGGTATGGTCACTATTTATAATGTGCATACAGTGTGTATATAACATTGTGAATATTGAACACAAGAAATCTCATGCCGGGAGGAACCTGCAATAAAGTCATGGAAAATAGCTCATGATATGCAGTGGGCTTGTGGAAAAGTAAAAAAGGCGGCTGTCTTTTCTATTCAGTGTTTGTATATAATGGCAGACTATATTCATACATCTCATCCATTTCATTATTTCCTTTATGGCATAATGGCTTAATTAAGTGAGTGGGCACAAGCACGTCAATAAAACAAGTCAAGTCAAGTTAAAGTCTCAAAACAGGCTTCAGAATTGCCCCCTTACACGAATATGGAAAAGGGAAATTCGTTTATTTCTGTTGAAACCCTGCGTTGAGGACTGGGTTCTTCTCTCGCGTCCTTTTGATCAGTTTTAAAGATGGAAATATTAAAAATGTCAACATAAATGTAAAATAAAAATTTAAAAAGTTGCCGACCATGTGCTGTAGGCTATTTAAATGAACCCAGACATATACCTTATCTGCATACAACAGGCGAAAACCATGCTTCTTTATCTCTGAAAGTTTCAGTGTCTGTGTTTTTGGGAAACACCCCTAGGACAGAGCTAATCTCCCCCGCCCCCCACCGCGATGACTTTCTCCTGTAAAATACCCGACACACTCAGACACAACACTAATTGTCTTTTCAGGTTGCCACTTTCACTCTTTCCCGTCCTTAAAAAAACCCTGTGAAACGGTCCTGTCGAAAGCAAAGGCAGCAATCAAATCGATATGATCAGTGTCTCTGGTTCACCTCAAGGCCCTGCTCTCCTAAAGCACGCAGCCCTAGCGGGTTAACTGTTCAATGCTATTAAGTAGGAAACGGAGCTGGCAAGATCTCGTCAGAAGAGTAGTTCACTGACAGCTAAATTATTAATGTACATGTGTATGTATCTGATCATATAACGTGTGTGATCACACACAAACATAGACAGTGTCACACACTGATGCACACGTACAGGCATATACACAAGAATAATCACCAGCATACCCAGTACCTCCTACTTTAAAGACTAGAACTCAAGAAGTAGAAGAATTATTAGTTCTTACTGACCATTCTTTTCAGAATCATGAATGGAACAATTGCCAAAAACGCAAGAAAAAAAAAACACACTCACGAGATGAGTATACACAGATACTGTGTGTGTGCCTATTACATACATTTGTAGCCAACTCAGGGTTTTCATAAACCTAAGATCATTATTTAAGATAAAACATCAAACCTGATTACATAAAGAGGCTTCTTCTCCATAATCAAACACACCAACAGCTCCGAAAGAGTGAAAACTCGAGAAAGCACAAGCTCTCCACAAACACACCGTGCCTCACTCAGATTCTTACAGCATTGTCTATAAACTGCTACTATATGTAGTTGCATTGCGATTAATTAAAAAATATATATATATATAAGGGAAATACTTCCTGAAAACTTACGTTGCATTTAGCTTAGGCGCTATTCTTTTTTTCAGCTCGCAAAGGAAGCCGTTTTGTCCAGGTTAGGTATTGTCTACTTATGGATCAGCCCCTGGCTAAGGGTTTATTTTAATTTATGGCTTATGCATTCTTTTAAGGTCGATTTGCATGACCTCCGGCGAGAGCTAAGGCAGCAAGAAATCCCAAATTGAATGTTGTGGGCAAGCCCACAATGCAGCACAGCTCTCCCTTTCTCATGGTGTAAACAGAGCTCTCTGATGATGGTCTTTTTTTCCCCCTCCTTGTGTATCACAAATTAGGGTGTGATATCAATTTTAAAGTTTTCAGTATAACTTTATCCAAACCTTCTGCCTGGAGAGATAAGACGCCACCACAGGAACTGCAAATCCTCGGGATAGTGCCCCTGTGTGGCAAAACGCAATATTACCACCCACTGGTCCAATATCTTTGTATAATATGCTCCACGAATAGCACATTTGTGGCAAACTTCAATGCAATTACCCACCTCAAACTTAACGGAGAATTTAAAATCGCTATAAAAAGTCCTTGCATCCTCTTCCATTCTGTTTCTTTGGGTCTATCCACGGAGGACAAACCCACGCGAACACTACGGAGTAATGACAGCAGCTTTCTGCTCTGAAAGATTTATTCAGGGTTTCTTTCTCTCTTGTGTTACTGTACGTAAGAAACTATCTCCCCTAGCACCATGTGTTCTCTGCCGTGGGTGATCTTAAAATACAACCCTGATCTGTCACTACATTTTAAAATAGATTCAACTCGGGGAGGATGAGAAAGTGTTGTGATTTCAAGGAAGTGGAGTCCTTAAGGTCCCTAAAAGATTTCACAGCCTTGGAAACCTCACACACGGAGGAGACTGTAAGTACTTTTCCAAAATAAAATAAAATAAAATAAAATAAACCCTCGTGGTATAAAAGTAAATAATCGCGTGGGGGGGGGGTTAGTTCAGAATGTTAAAAGCTAAACAACACATCTACCTCCGGACGCTGCTGTTTTAGACAATTGCAACTAACAACCCATTAAAGACAGCGCAGGGGAACCCTGATTCTCTCCTGCAAAGCGACATAAATCCAGCGAAACCCCATTAAAACACTGCCGCCGCCGCCGCCGCCACCACCACCTAGCAATGCTGCACTACACACCATAGTAAACAACAGGTATACAACACAATAGGGCTTTTTTTTTTCCTGGTTACCTCCTCGGAATCCGGTGTGGCACAAAGCATTGGGAGAGTCACTCGCCCCCCCTTTTTTTTACGCGCTTCAGTAATTTTCATTAAAAAAAGGGCAAGGGGATGTAGAAAGGAGAGAAATAAACGGGGAATAATTCAGCAAATAAAATAAAAATAAATGCACTAAAGTCTGCTGGTGTTTCTCCGGGCCATGGCTGTGCAGGATCCGGATCGTTAGAAGTTTGCTGATGGGTTGCCTGGAGATTTGGTTACAATCAGGTTCATTATTATTATTTTTTCCCTCCTGAAACAAGTGAAGGCGATGGTTACTGCTGTCAATCTTGGCAATCAATGTGAGCGGCCATGTCGTAAGTATTCAAAGCATTTCCCGTCGTGCAACATCAGAAAGTGAGTGGCCAGGGCATTGATCTGAGGAAGGCAAGAGGAGGCAGGGCTCCCCCTCCCAGACAGCAGAGGCAAGATGAGACAACACAGTGAGAGGGAGCGAGTGAGCGAGTGCGAGAAACGCAACAACCGAAGAGAAAGTGAGCACAAAACAGAAAGTGAAATCACCCCAGGCTGCCAGCCGCAGCCCCGAGAAGCTATCACCACTCACATTGCTATTAGACAAATGAAACCTTAAACCTCTCTAGCCTAATGACCACTGATTGCTTGAGTGGTGAGGAAAGGTAACAAAGTTACGGGGGGGGCCGGAAAAGCAGGAGGGGGATGTGGGGAGTCCTGGGAGAACTGAGTAAGAAGAGAATAAACTAAAGGAGAAAAGAATCGTGTTACACACTGACACCCTCTCCCCCAAGCACTTTAAAGGATGTGTTTAGGAGGGCGCACGCAAAAGTCAGAAAGGATCAGTGTTCAAGAAGACGAGGAGAAAAATCTGGAGGGCAAGGGATGGACTGGTCAAGAGTAAGGAACATCAAATACAAGTAAAAGCAGCAAAAACCAAAACGCTTATTGCCAGTTGGCAAGTGGGTAGGAGCCCTCTCCCAAAGCAAAATCTGGGTAAAACCAGATTAAATGTATAAATTACACTAGAGATGGGAATCCAGATACAAGCTAGACAAACCCACGGCTGGGGGAGGGAAGGGAAGAGAGATAAGGAAAAGGGGGGAGTGCAAAGTATATAATGATGCATTCGACTGAAAGATAAAGAAGATGCACATAATTAAAACAAAAGGAGAGGTACGATCTGGGAGGAAATATCTGATACAGAACTGCAGATTCAGGTTGAAGTTCTGGTTCTGCTTGTGATGACGAGAGATTTATCTGCGGCAAAAAATGTACAGCTACAAAGAGGCGACAGGAAGTGAACAGTGATTTAGGAACTAACGCTTCCTTGTAAGTGTTAATAAAAAAGCAAATCCGGGGGGATGAAGATACAACTGTAAGTGGACCAGGAGTAAATCAACCAGTGGCTTGGAGTGCTGCAACAATCAGAAAGAAGCTCTCAATGGTTTACTTTTTAATTCCAAAAGGCAAACGTGAAAGAGGCTTTACAAACTGTCGGGGGCCCGAGGATCAGGTGGGCACACCAAATTGTAAAATTAGCGTCTCTCCCTGTTGATATTATCCACACCTTAGCCAAACTATTGTTAAGTCTAGGAGTGCGGAAAGCAGCCTCCTGGAAAGAGGGAAAGAGAGGGGAAAAAAGTTGTTGATCCTTCTTTATATTTTTGGCAACCCTTTCCCCATTTTCCAGAAGGCGCCTGGAACAGTTAGTAACAGAGAAATTTTTTAATTGTAAAATGGCTTCATAGGTTTTAGAGGCCAGAAAGACGAGCAGAAAGGCTGAATTCCTTTAAATTAATGCTCTCTCACACACACAAACCCAAATTTGCGGAGTAGTTAGAAACAGAAGTATAATCAGATCTACTGCAAACAAACCTTGCTCTCCAGGAACATGCTGAAAATCAGCATTAGCGTGATGAGACAGGATTGATTAGACCTGGTTCTATTTTCTTTGCTTTACAAGTTTTACAACTTAAAACTCTATTAAGAGACATAAATGTTGCATCTTCTTCCTTACTATTCAAAGAGTTTTATGGTATTGCCCTTCTAGTCAAGTCCTGGAGAAATTAGTTTAAAGTAAGAATCTGTAGGAATAACAAGCATTTTTTTAAAAAAATTATTTTGGGCACATTCACAAAATATAGGGAATCAACATATCATTTTGTAAGCAGATCACCTGCAAACAGAACTTTTAATTTATCCAGAGACTCTCATAGAACTTTATCCTCAAATTAGCTGACTGGCTACATTGTCTCATTTTCATGTATTCTTTTCATTTAAATAAAAGTGCTAAAATCTACAGTCAGGCAGAGGGACTGCAGTTTATAAGGTGTTTAAGTGACTGTACATTCACCTGGTTTCAGAAAATTCAGACTATTCACCTGCCTTTACTGCCTTGTGCACAGATTTAGAAACAGGAAATAACTCTCCTTTCTAGGTACTGCAGAGGTTTTTTTAAAACTAATTATAATGTCCGGGATTTGACAGTAATGACTTTATAGTAATACGTTGAACTATTTCATAAGTGAAGAAACCTTGATTTCTTGCATAATTTGTAACCTATTGGAACAAGAAATTGAGACTTGCAAGAAAAAAGATCTAGTCGAAGTACAAAGAAAAGATTCTGATGCGTATCTACTGTCCCATCAATATGCTGCTGAAAGTTTTCCCTCTTTTTTAAATATTAGCAGTTATGTCATCTCTTTCGAACAACTGAAACTATCAAGTGCTAGGTGCTAATGAACATCAAACAATTAAAATGCCAGAGGAATTTAGGAAGTTTCAAAGCCCAGCTAGCCCTTAACCTGAAGAGCATCTCTGCACCACCGAAACTATCGTGCAAAGAATGAAATGAAGACGGGGCAGAAATGCACCGCACAGATGGGTTACGTTCAAATAAATAACTTGGGCAATAAAGCTTGTTGCTTCCTTTAAATTAAGCTACAGGTGTAAATATACACAGAGGTAAAAGATGGACCGCATTAAAAAAAAGTCTCACTGTGCATTGTATGTAAATATGGGGGGGGGGGTGCTCTGCGGATAACAATTGTGTATTTATCTCTCTGCAAACTGAATAAGTGATCATATGCTGTTTAGATATGCAGTGGAAGACAGAAAACAGCCTTTATTTTTAGTATTAACAAAAGTTTACAGCTCGTTAAATTACTCTGGTTGCCTCTCACTGCTAAAGGCTAAGGCTAGCCACAGCAGCGCAGCCAGATGTTGAAGAGGGATGCTGAACATCTCGTGCTGTGGTTCCTTTCTCGCTTCTAGAGTGCAGGAATTAGAGGCACTCAGCTACGTTGGAGCACTTACCTGTTCACAGCTGTCACTGCATTTTGTGCTGTGCCACTCATCTAATACAGGCATGGAAAACAGTGTCCAATATGCAAAGCAACCTGTGTCTCTGTGTTGTTGTGCCACCTCCTAGAGAAGATGAGCAAACCTAGGACTTCTATAGAGTTCTTGGTATAATCTAAAGTTTTTATACAAAGGGCAAGCAATTCTATATTAGAAGTCATTCACCAAGCAATAACAGCCCTCTTCTTAATTCCGGACAATTAGTGGGCATGCTTATAAATTCACTGGTGACACACTCCGACAAGGACGACTTTTTATACGTTGTAAAAAAAAAAAGTGTTCAAACTTTAAGTGTGAGAAAGAGGGAGAGGTAAAGGAAAAGGAGTTAAAAACTTATCCTACAGGGAGAAAAGTTTTGTTAAACTGATACCAAAATTACTACATGTTTCTCTTGGCAAACCCATCAGATGATTTGAGTTCCCCAATAACAGCACCCTTGGGTGATATTCTTTAAAAAAAAAAAAAAACAACGGGGTGGGGGGGGGGAACCGATTACATTTTAGCAAGGACCCAATTGAAAACTCTGAATTCTTTAAGTCGTCATTTGCTAACACAATGTATTGTCCTTTTGGCGGAAGTAGATCAAAGGAACATTTTAATTTCATTTGAAACTGTGCATCATCCTGACAGAGAAGCAAAGCCGCAGTAACAACAACAACAACTCCCCCGCCCCCAAAACCGGCAAACCACATAAACTTTTACAAAGAAAATAAAAGCAAGTTTGACATGAAACCCCTTCCTGTCTCGGAAAGTTCATCTTAAAGGTCTCCTCTGTAAATCTAAAGTGCAAACACTAGGCTAAGGTAGTGAGTGGCTGGAATTTGCATGCTGATAAGAGAAGGCTGTTGTACTTACAGTGACAGAGGGCAGGCTGCGGAAGAAAAGCTGTTTGTGTTAGCCTGAGAGTCACCCAGGGCTGCAATGAGAGGAGTGGGAGTGCCAAGCTGGATACACCTTCACCGCATCTCATCACATCTGCCAGCCTCTCTCTCCCTCTCTCTTTCATTTCCACATTCCCTTTGTTCCTGAAAAAAAAAATCTACACGTCACATCAGAGTCCCCAGATGCAGTCTACACCAAAGAAAAAAAATGAATAATTCAATCAAACTGTGCATCGTCTCTAAGGCAATAAATCTATTGCACTTAAAGAAACGAAGGGTAATTACCGCTATGGAATTAGAATCAGGCCAAAGAGCGGAGGGATCCCAGGGTCTGTAAACTCCACGGTCAAATAAAGTTGCATTTACCTAATCCTTTGACATCTCCAATGTAAACTAAGGGGGAGGATCTGAACTTATTCCGGATGGGTTTGAAAATGCTTGGAGTGAGGGTCACAAAAGCAGAGAGAGTGATCAGTGACAATACAATGCAATGGAGTAAAGTGATGCAGTGGATCCCCTCCAGGTCCATTCCCCCCTAGTGAACAGCGGATCACACTGCGCTCCACAAATGCAGCATGGATCATTTGCAGTGAATGGCAGCCTTACCTGCTTTTAGAGCTCAAACAGAGGCTTACAAAAAGTCATTGTGATCGGCAATTTGTTCCACGCTCGGGCTAAAAAAAGCTGTAAGGGATTTGCACCAACAGCGATTGACTAGAAACGCTGTGACTGACTTCTGGATTTGTCCTAGGCTGAGTTTAGGGAATGTCTGACAGGGAGGGAGGGAAAACACGCTCGAGATCTGATCCAAGTTAGTCAGAAGAAGGCAGTGCCGGTAAGAAAGCTCTGCGACGAACCGACCTAGGATGGGATGGACGATAGCTACATTTGTTCCCCTATTCCTCCTCTAAAGTTGCCCTTTCGTCTCGGAGGTAAGATGACTCTATATTGTGTTTATTCTCTCCATGCAATTCAGGTCCAGAGAGAGACGGTCCGGTGTAAACAGGATCGCAATTTAGGGATGTTTCTCCCTCCCATCATTACTGCTAACATGTAGTTAGAGTTTAAAATCTTGATCTGTTGCTTTACACGTTCTTTGTAAACTACTCCTGTAAAAACAGGTGAGATTAAGATTGATAAACGGACCTTGCCCCTAGTTCTGAACTTTCAGAAGTGCACAGAGCCGGCTGAATTAAAATCCTTTCCATTTATACGGAAGACTTGCAGCTTTTATACTTTATACCGTTTTTAATAGGCAGGTTTGATTTATCCAAAACGTTAATGGAATTGTTATTCCAATAAAGGTAGCCACACTTGCCAGTCTCTCTGCTTGCCTGGGCTTTGTTTATGTGCTTAAAACGCCACCCTGAGGTCAGCGCAAATAAGGCAGCCAAGGCAAAAGCCTGCCAAGGAGTTTTCGGATTAGCACTTTGCAAAGCAAAACAAACAGTGTCAGTAGCATCGGGAAAGTCATCGAAGAATCTCGTCTTGGCAACCCCAGTTCTAATGGCTCTGCTAATGAACTTAGGATAAGGGGAGGATCAATCAGGACCTTCCGTCTCTTTCAGCCACATTGATGGACTCGGGAAAACATATGCAGAGAGATTTATATAGATTGAGGAGGTGAAGTGGGGATAGAAATACTGAAACGCATCCACTACTTCGCTTCCCAACCATCTGCTCCCAAATCCCGCTTCGCTTCTACACTTTTTGTACTGTGGACCACACCAACGATGGTTTCCACCGCAGAAACCAGCGCCTGACAGAGAGAACACCTCTTTACCCATCTTTACAAAGTAACCTGGGGAGCGAGGGTTTATACAGTCCCACTCACGCAAGGAAGTTTCCCCTCACATCCTCAGAACAGGGGCCTCAGAGCATCTCTGACTTCCCCACCAGATCCCCAGACTCTAGGCAAATTCAGGGCAAGTGCACTGCCCGGGTTTCCCTGGAGCCTTTCAGTTTGTCTCTCGATTTGGAGGTGGGGCTGAGTCTGGTTTATAATCTTTGCTGAATGGTTTGAATGAAAGAGGAATTATGGAAACACGTTGCTGTGACCTATAAGGGACCTCCTAGGGTCGAGGCTTGGCTTAGGTCGAGGGCAATAATTACCACACTGGGTTTGTCTATTTTCAACTGGCCAGACATAAGAAAGTTATCACAACAAAACAATGTCATGGAACAGGTCTTGTTCTACCTGGAAGCTATGGAAATACGTGATGGCGTCGTGTAAACTGCCAGCCCTGCTTTCACTAACTTTACATCGAGATCAAGAAAAAAAATACACGGTGGCTTTTAGAAGCTGAGACCTACTGTAGCTGGTGGTCTCCTTTTGGGGAATGATGTCTTTTCTGAACCACAGCAAAGCATTCATCATATCGAGTCACTCTTAACTGGAAGAGCAGTAACTTCCCTGGCAAATGTACAGTCATCAAACTTCTTTAATTGCAGTCTGGACTAGTGCAATAGTGTCTCCTACAAATGAATCTTGAGAAGGGTGGTAAGAAACTCGGCTAATTGAATGAAGAATTCAAACTTCATTTAACGAGAGTGACTAGAATCAACACTACCAATGAATTCCGGATACATAGCAGGTACAGAAACAGAGGGACTAACTAATGTGACTGCTGAAGAAGCAAAAATATCAGCTAAAAAGAAGCTGTATACTCCCACTCTGAGTAGTTCAGCTACTAGATTTGTCTGAGCCCTTCTTCTTGGTAAAAACTAATTTGTAACTTCCATTTGTATACCCCTCTGAAACTATGGGTAAAATACCTTAACAGATACAAAAATGTACCTTGAGATAAATTATTTAACACTGATATTCCAGTAGACTTTAAAGGCCATGTATTAGAGACTCACAACCATCATTACAACATATTTTGTCACATGCTCCTGCAGCATACACCTGTGTGGCCTGTTCTACTATATGATATTCCCACCTTTAAAGATAGTTCTGGGGTACTTAAATTGACTTTGTTAAAATGTTATTATTTAATAAATGAAGAAAGGCAAAAAGAAATACTACCTCATTTAAACACACACACAAACACTGAAAGGGTTGGGAGGGAAGACAGGATTAAAGCACCCTCTAGCAGGTACTAAGTAACCCATTGTTCCCATATTTCATATTATAGCCCAGTGAGCTAAGTGTAGATCACTGGTGTAAATATGACTGTTACTGAATATTTTTTCCCAAACCCCCAGTTACTAAAAAGCCTGTGTTAAATAGGGCTACTCTGATCCACTATGAAAATTCCAAGTGTTTATCAGTCCACGGAGTTCCTTATTTCTTAGTGGCAATGCCCTAATCTAATGTTGCACATTAGGATGCAAAATGAAGCACGTAAGTAGAGCACTTATATACTGTCTATAAGATACACCTGTGCTTTACCCCATTGGTCTGTGTTTGTTTCGTGCATCAAAAGAGAAAAAAATATGTTTTAAAGAGACTGATATAATCACAAAAGCGTGAACAATTGGTGAAAGAAAAGAAAAGAAAGAAAGAAAAGCTCAAAGGAGAGAACAAATATACACAACTATCTTTGAACTGAGGGCATGCCTACATTGTAAATACAGGCACTGCCACTAAGTCACACATGTATGCCACATAATAGGAAGAAAAGTGATTGTCAGGTATAGGACAATGGTTCTGTATCCCATACTATTCATAACAACACTTTGCACTTTCATATTACATTGATTTAAAGATGCACTTGTGGATTTGCTACAGTATGGGCCTGATCCTGGTAGGCCCATGTCATTGTCAATTATTACAGTGGGAGTTTAGCCTGAGTTAAAGACTGATGGTTCAGGCTCTGTGTACTTAGGAAGGATCTTTTTTATTAGCAGGGTTAGAAATATTGAAGTAGTTGAATAGATATACAAAAAAGATCATGAAGTGGGGGACAAAAACAAGACATTCAGTTTTACTAAGCAGATGAGTTTTGCATGAAATTTATAAATAAATATTGCCAGGCTGTTTCCTTTCCTTCTTCACTTCTAAGAATATTATTTTAATTTTTTCACCACAGTCTGTTGCTGGAACTTGCTGAGACAAACAAAACTGGGTCAAAAGCAAGTCACTTACCAATCTATTGATAAGTGGCTACATTTTGTAAATGGTTTTCTAAACCAGAAACGTTAGGTAGAAACTGCTGAAAGTATTGGATAGTTTTAGACTGAAATGTGACAATTTCAATCTATTTTTAACATTCAATTATTCATAACTTTTCTTATCGGCTAGTACCAAGTTCAGGGCCTGATCCTGCAGTCCTTACTCAATTCAACCTCATACTGACTGCTTTAGGACTTTTGCTGAGAGTGTAAACTGCAGGATTTGGCTCATAGTGTTTTATTTCTTATCTGTGTCAATGATCGACAAGTCACATGCACGAAATAATATACATTCGTAATATAAAGCACACTTTGTTTATTACCAGTGCAAGTTAGAATCCATAAAATTGTGTTATGACAGCAAAACTTCTGTGTAAATCTTTACAACCTGTAGCTATAAACTAACTTGAAACAAGCTATCTTAAATTGGTACTACACTTCTGATTCAAGTAAAACATCCACCAACCTCAATGTGAATATTGCCTGAATAACAGAGTGCATAGTCAAGCCCTTTCTACTCAGTGACATTCAAAAAGGCTCCAGATTAATACAATCACATAGTCACACTGAAGATGTGTATTTAATATGCAAAAATCATGCAATTTAGAAAAAGTCAGCTTCTTAATATTTAAATAATAGAATAAACGACTTTTTAAAGGTTGGTTTATTATTCTGTCATTATGGGCCAGATTCTGCAGACATTTATATAAGTAACAACCTACATGAGCCCCCCCAGGGAAGCAAAGCTACTCACATGCATAAGTATTTGCAGGACTGGGACCTATGACTGCACAGATAAGACTAAATGTGCTTTATTTACTCCAAAATATAGCAATGTTGTATGTAGTAAATTCTGACAGTTGTTTTGGAATATTACATTGTAAAGTTTTTTAATAGCTGGTATATAGTTTGTCCTTGTTTTGATGCAATAATGTTTTTGACTATAATATGTAGCAGAGTTAAAACAAAAAATGTTTACATAAAAATAAGAATTCAGTTGCAAAACTGCGAAAGTATATTCTCCTGTAATTTGCCTTTTGACAAAGTAGAGGAAGTATAGTTTTAAATTGAGCATTAAGTAAATAAATGTCAACCCTGTTCACTGACATTAGCATACTTGAAATTGTAGTTTATAAATGTTTGAGAGCATCAGCATCATGATATGGTTGTCATAGAAACTGCAACAATATGTCATTTAAATTAATTTTCCATGCAGTGATGATAAAGTCTATGTCTACACCAGTTCTATAAAACAAGTTCCAAAAGTAGACTGAAGAGCAAGGAAGAAGAAATATAAATAGGAAACAGCACATTTCAAATTATTACTTGCTTAAAAAAACCAATGTGAGATACAACTTATTGTTAAAATTACAACTCAGTATGCAATTGAGTAGAATTTTATTTCAAAGAAAGCTGAGAGAACATTTACTTACTGAAAAATTATCAGTGCTCAGTGAACCAGATCTGGTCATATTTAAAAAAGGTATGATCAAGTCCAGTTTAGGAAATGTGAAGTATTAAACAATAATTTTTAAACCATGAATACTCTTTCTGTATGTATAAGGGGGAAAAAAAGTTTAACATTGCAGATCCAGAGCCAAAACACAATTTAATATTTTTTTCAAGGTAGGAAACCTAACATGAATAGATTTATTTTTCCTCTATAATGCAGCTACTGTGTGTTATGAATGCTACCTTAAGTAAATCATTGCCAGACACACTCTATTGGCATTACTGACTTGATTATTAGAACAGAAAAGTTTACCAAAATAAAGACAGTGTTCTTTAAAAATAATAATCACACTATGATGATGTAAGAAGATTTAGCTCTTGATTTATCTGTCTTTTGCTACGTTATGGAGCACCAACATTTACTCTGATTTCTCCTATTACATGTTTCATAAAAATATCCAATTCAATAGGGAGACTATGGAGGAAAATACTGAGCAACACTTAGTGAGAAAAATATATTGGATTTCTTATTTAACATATTTTAATGGTGATCAGGAAATATATAAGAATTTTGATACATTTAGTGAGTTGCCATACAGCTTTTTATATCCAAGACCTCTGAAATTATTTGAGGCTTGAAATAAGTCATCTTCACATAAATGAAAACTAACAATGTTTTTTTTTTTTTAAAAAAAGAGAGACTGAAGTAGCTATCTGCAATAGAGAAAGAAGAAATATCTAGAGCTATTCTTCTTGATAGGATTAAGGAGTGCTACAAAAGAAGCATTTAAATCTCTAGTTTTCCCTGACAATTAACAATGAAAAGCAGATGTTTACAAAGCTATTTTATATGCTGGTTTATAAGATGCTAAAAGATGGTTTGTGGATGGTAAGAAGGAAGAGCTGGATAACTGCTTGCCTGGTGTATATTTAAAAGCATTTTCATTGGCTCAGTTATTGTTAATAATGAAAGAAACACTTTGCGCTGTGTGTGACTATAGAAAACTGCCGTCATAAAGTCCTCAAAAAACTCTTAAGATGTAATTTACAAAGATAATAATAATACAGAATTATTTCACTTCTCTGAATGCTACACATTTGCATACCAGGACTGTGTACAATATACTCATAATGCACATTCATAACAACAAGGACTTCTGAACACTGCAACTACAGCACAAGATCTGTGCATTAAACAATCTACAGTTCCAAGTTTTCCTTTTGGGTGTGAAACTGTTTGTCTCTGTAACCCAGGTGCTAGCTGTCTACACAAAAGAGGTCCACATTCAGCTCTATACCTTCACTGTGTATGATAATCTAGTGAATATCATAAAATACTACAAAACAGCAACAGTCTTATTTACCCAGTGTCATTTTGAAAAATGGCAAATTATTTAACATGAATTTGAGAGAAAGCCTTGCCTAAGAATGCATCCGATGAAGTGAGCTGTAGCTCACGAAAGCTTATGCTCCAATAAATTTGTTAGTCTCTAAGGTGCCACAAGTACTCCTTTTCTTTTTGCCTAAGGTTGAGAGTCTGCAGATGTGGATTCTACTCCTGGTTCTGCTACAGACGGATGGAGTGATTTTGACCAAGTAACTTTGGCCAAATGTTTTTCGACCCCAGCTTAGGCACATTTATTGTGATTTGTATGCTTACATTGGGTGCATGCAAAAACATGTCTGTCAAAAGTTAGACCTACACCTTCTGGGTTCTCAGTCTTATCCATAAAATGGAGATTATCCTATTTTACCTATCTTATAGGGTTGTCAGGATACTTAATTAGATTCCTTACCTGATGATCAAGCAATCCTTATGCATAAAAAGGACTTGCATTAAGGGTCCCAATCTTGCAAAGACTTGCGCACATGCTTACATTTACACAGTCTAAGGAGTCCCGCTGACTTTAAGGTGACTTCTCACTGTGCAAAACATTAAGCAGATGTGTAGGTCTTTACAAGACCAGGGCCTAAATTAATGGGACTATTTACATGTGTAAAGTCACTCACATGCTTAAGAGTTTGCAGGATCAGGCCCAACGTTTGTGAAGCTCTTTGAAACCTTCAGATAGAAGGAAATACAGAAGTATTATAAATATTATTAATCAAATGTATTCTGGTACAAGTAGGAGGACATATAGTAAATTCAACATTTTTAAAAAATTCATTGACTTGTGATATTTAAACACATGTGTAAAAAAGGTTTTACATTTCTATTTTCTAAAAATAATTCCTAAGATTTAATCATAAACATAAAAAGACCTTCATCTATCACTTGTGCACTACCAGTGCCTGAGTATTTTGGTTTTTATCTCAGACTCTGAATAAATTCTAATTTCAGTTAATGCCCACATTGTTTCTTTTATTTATCCAGTTGTGAATGAATGTATTCCAGTAAATTATGGAAATATTCAATTCATGTTACCTGACCAGATTTAGTTTTCTCAATAGACTCTTGAACTACTCTACATCCCTACACATAGGGTAGCTTTCCTAGAATAAAATTTATGCTGCTACTGTAGTTTAGTGTGTAACAATATACAGAGTAAATTAAGGCCCCAGTCCTGCAAACATACATACTTGGACTACTCGTGAGTAAAGATGAGCATGCGTGTAAATGTTTGCAGGATTGGAGCCCAAGGAAGCAATAATTTAACGTAATATAGGACCATATTCTCCCAAACTGAATTATTTATGTATACAATAGCAAGAAGTTATTGAGCAATATTTTGTATCTATTTGCAAAATGCCAAGGGGCAAATCCCCCTCCAATAGCTGTGATTGGCACAGGAAACAGGGGCAAGGGAAGGAAACCAATCCCTCAGGCTGCAGCAGCCTGCACTAGTACTGTGCCCAAACACTGTGTGGGGAAATAATCAACCCATTGCAGCTCACCAGCTCACTCTAATCCAAAATCCTACTGCACTGAAACACACAGCACGCCCCCACAGAGCTCGGTTGCATGCCAAAAGCGGTGTGTAGACCCCTGTCTGGCTCCCGAAATCCTGGCACCTGTCCCATGAGCAGCAGAATAGCATCAGTTCGGCTACCGGCAGAACCCTCCATAGCCCCACAGAAGGGGGCAGGATTTTATCCCAGTCTCATTTACTACTTTGCTGTTATTTCAATTTGATATTTTAACAACATAGAGCTGCAACTGTTTTAGGCTATGATCTGAAATGTCTGATTGTGAGGTTTCAGTTCTGTATATTCGTATTTTACATGCCCTTTCAATGAGCTATCTAACATATGCAATAGGAATTTATGCCCAAAGTGGACAGCCTCGTTAAAAAATAAGTTAAAATAGGAGATGTTCACATTCAAGAGCAAAACCGTCCATGGCTGTGGTTGTTAGAATTAAAAAGCACAATACTATGAGCAAAAAGAAAGTATTCTTGACTCAGCATTGCTTTTCCCCCTGCTATCTTCCGATCAGAAAAAAAATATTTATTTCATTCCTTTACTATGGTAATTTTCCACCTTAGGGTTACAACCCAAAAGGGGTTTGTAAAGATGTGCTAAGCAGTCATAGATTTTTCTATAGAACTCATCCCCCCCCCCCCCTCCCGATTCTGTAGTTCTTACGGTTGCAGAGAAAACTGCCATGTTAGAGGTTTACTGAATATATAATATTGGGGAATATGGAATGTGTGATTTTCAGTGAGAATGTACAAATTATATTATTTAATACACTTTTAAAATGTGAGATTATCACATTTATTTAACTTGAGTGTAAACACCTACTCTGACCATAGGCAAACAGCTTTTAAAAAATATACCAACTAATTATTGCATACCACAGATGTGGTGCTGTGGCATATAAAGAATAAGGGATTCTTGAATACTGTCAAAGGATTCTGGAATATGGAATTACAGAAGAAAACCTGGGAGTGTTTTAGAGGCTGTGCTAGTATTGATAGCAAACTAGGGCTTCATATTATTATTTGCAAACTCCACTCCGAAAACGTAACGAGGGTTTCCAAAAACGTAATGGACAAAGTAAGCAGTTGTGTGTGGAGGACCCAGCATATTACCAAAACAATTAAATTTCTGGCATTGCTTTATTGTATGTAAAAAGATCAGCAATTAATAATATGTTTCTCATATGTTTATGGAAATTTTCTTTTGGGCTTTTTGAATTTTTCTTTTGATCCTACTCTCCCTATATTCTGGCAAAACTCCTTTAAAATAAATGGGACTTTTGCCTGAGTAAGAATGGTAGAATCAGGAAAGCTGATGAAACAACTGAGGTTTGTTAATAGGAAAATCAATTTGATGTTCCTATAATTTTCTTCATTACGGGGATGAAAATGTGCACTCTTTGTAACTGAGTAAACTCACACTTGGGTTACTACTGTAACTCTTGTTCAGTCTCACCTCCTGTCTTTTACTGTTGGTTGCTCTCACTCTGGCTCACTTCTAAGATTAGTGTGTAAACTCTTCAGAAGAGGGAGTATGGAGCAGATCCTCATCTGGTGTAAATTGTCATACCTCCATCAAAGTCAATGGACCAACGATAATTTACACCAGCTGAGGATCTGCCTCCATCTCTTTATTTGATATGTAAAGAAACTCGTGCACTTTGGGGCACTGTATAAATAATTTTAAAACAACAATTTTAAAAAACACTCTTCTCACAACTCTATTGTTTTCCTAACCTCTCTCTCTCATTCATATATATGTGTATATATATATATATATATATATACACACACACACACACACACACATATATGCTTCTGCAATATAGATGACAAATCTGACCTTTATACTGGACAGATAAAAAGCGTCTTTTAGGAAATGTTGATCTGGAGCGGAGACTAGTGGTGAAGAGATCCCACTTCTAACTGGAATCTCGACTAAAAAGATTGTGTTTATTTGAAAATGTTGGAAATGTTTCTTAGCAACACCAATCCAACTGACAATTTCTGCTCTTCCCTTGCCCCCCTCCTCCACCTCTTTGCACCTCCTTTGAAAACACTGTAGAACAATCAATGACATAACATGGGAAAAAATTTCCAAAGGTCAAGACAAGGAATGCTACAGGATAATACTAATATTTTAGCACATGAAGGAAACTATTTGCAGCTGAATGACAGCAATGGGTAGCAGCACTAATGGGTTATAAGGGAAAAACATTAAAGGGGCCAAAAGTAGGGATCAGGGGTCACAGAGTCTACGGTGATTAGTGGGGGCTTGAAGTTGAGACAGTGAAGAGGTCAAGAGCAAAATGAGGCTTTCTGTAGGTGGTTTGGATACTTTCTTTAGAGCCAAATGGCTCCTGGATTAGGACTCCGGAAACAAAGGTTTTCAGAGTTTAAAAGGTCTTGTAAATTTTGGCAATTTGTAGCCAAAAGAAACTTAGTTTACTGGACTGCCCTAGCTGAGATTACAAAAGTAAAGTTTAATTGATTAAATCTAGTTGGCAAATATACTGGCTCCCCCAGTACCCCTCCTGCTATGCTCTGGCCTATTCTGTGGCATTCCCTGTGAATTAAACATAGATCACCTGGGCAGATGTGCCATAGTAATTTTCCCAATGTTTAGCTCATTGGGAATGCCACAGAATAGGCCAGAACACAGCAGGAGGTAGCCTGGTAGTGCTGGGGGAGAATGGGTTCTTCCCTCTCCAGATCTCCTGCATACACCAAGGTGGGCAATATGTGCAGGAATGCCCCCTCACTAGGATGTCTCTCTGGCACCTTTCTTGTGGGGTGGAGCTTAGAGGGGCATTCCTCCTCTTTCCATGGACCTCCTTAGGTCTTACAATAGGGGAGAACACCCAGCAAGATTTAAATCACCATGTCCCTCATAGTCCTATTTTAGCTCACAAGGCAAGGAATGGCAGATGAATCTATAGGTGGTGCAGGGTGTGTGGTGGGATTAGGAGCCTATTAAAGATGGACGTGGTGGTCTCTGAAAAGCCTTCTAAGGAAAGTTGGGGAAGAGGGGACAAGCCCAGCTAAAGAGTCATGGTTACAGGGCTAGCTGCACCTTTGACCCCCTCTGGTCTCTCTCAGTGCACACCTTCAGGTGGCTAGGCCCCATGCCTTCACCTCACTCAGGATGTAATCCTGTAATTCTCCTACTCTTAGACCAGGCCCCAGGTTACAGCACCGTGATTCAACTGTGCTTATCAGCAGGCCCAACAACGTTCAGCACCTGCAAATCTTCCCTTCATGAGGTTGTACCCAGTGGTCAATACAGGTGATCTGAGAGTCTTCTCAGACAAAGTATTGTATAATCTTAACAGTCGGAATACACTAAAGCATAAGAGAAAAGGAATTTTAAAATAATAAAAGGGCCAGGGATGCTGGAACAATTTTTATAGTGAGGGTGCTGAGAGCCACTGAACCAAACTGTAAACCCTGTATATAATAGAATCCACTTCAAGCCAGGGGGTGCGGTAGCACCCCCAGCACCTCTAGTTCCAGCACCAATGAAAAGGGCTATGAGTACATCTCTCTTCTTGAAGCTCACCATCCCCCAGATGCTTAGGAAGGCTAACTGCTTCAGACCCCCAAGCAGAAATCTGTCTATGTTAGTCTGTTCTACGCAAACAGCTCCCTGATATCTGCAGTCCCACTCTGGGCAGAGGAAGAGTTTTTAACTGTTACAGTCCTTTTGATCTGTTTATCCTCAGCCCTGGCAAAAAAGCTGTGTTACTTTAGCTTGAGCCTGGAAGTAGCATCTTTGCACCTAATAGCTCAGGCATTGTGTCCCAAATGATCCCCCAACATGTTTATTGGGAGGTTGCTTATCTAGATCCATTGTGTTGCTTTCTTGCTTGCTTCCTAACAGCCCTGCTATTAACCTAAACCTACATATGTATACATTAAATATTCCAATAAACCTAATATACCCATATGGTAACTACCCTAATAACCAGGTCACATACTGTATTGATAAATTTCAGAGTAACAGCCGTGTTAGTCTGTATTCGCAAAAAGAAAAGGAGTACTTGTGGCACCTTAGAGACTAACCAATTTATTTGAGCATGAGCTTTCGTGAGCTACACTTCATCACTTCCGATGAAGTGAGCTGTAGCTCACGAAAGCTCATGCTCAAATAAATTGGTCAGTCTCTAAGGTGCCACAAGTACTCCTTTTCTTTTTGTACTGATAAAATACTTCATATCAGCCTGACATCCTTCACATAGGGCCTATGGGATTATCTTGATTTGGGACAATTCTGAAGAACCTTCTGTGGCTCAGGGGGGAAGCAGCTGGGCCATGAGCCTCTAAAGGCTCACTGGGGCTGGAGGCTGTCAAGGTGCTAAAGACCCTTCTGAGGCTCACAGGGAGATGGAGGGAGGAGTCTTCATACCCAGGACCATCTCCTCAGGGAGAAGGATGAGGTAAGGTGTGTCTCTTTACTCCATGGGACCCCTGCTGGAAAGCAGTAGAGGGGAGTGATGATTCTCTCCATAGTTCTGCAGACCTCCAAGTCTTTGGAGATCCCAGTTCTAAGGACATTAGACAGTTGATAGGAGGGGAGCTGCATTTTGATGCATATCCCAAATTATGCATAAGGGAAGCCCTCACTCTCTGGTTCTTAGGAGGTGGACTCATTTTGTATGGATCTTAGGATATTTGCAGCATCAGAATCCCTCTCCAGTGGATGGTGGTTAGCAGGACACTTCAAGGGCAGCAGAGCTAGGGTGTATAATTTCCCCCCAACCCTGTGATATTTGAAAAGCTGCTGGATTGGGACGCCCTCCTTGCAAACTTCTGAAGGAACAGGGCTCTTCTCCAGTGGAACTTCGGGGGGGGACGGGGGTTGTTTGTTTTGTTTTTACACAGCAATTCTTACAGCAAAGTTAAGGTGAAATTAAGGTTGCCGGTCCATATCAATGTTGTGAGAGTAGGTTACATAGGAGAATAAACAAGACAAAAAATTAGAAACCTAGGGAATTCAAAATTAAGGTTTCTCTTCCACAACAAGTCAAAGTCACACTCAGATCACTACCACTACCTTAATTCTGCCCCAACAGAGACAAGAAACACCAAAGCTTGTACTGGGGGAGAAAGGCAAAATCAGAATTCTACTTCATGAAAGAGTCATCAAGAAGTCAAGTAAAGTGGTACTAATGCTACAATAGAAATTGGGCTGCCTGCTGAGTAGCTGTAATAAGCTTACTTCAAAATGTATTCCACTGCAGATTCATTTTCCAGGCACACCCCAAAATACTAGACTTAAACATCTGCCACTGTACACCTAGGGAAATCACTTTCAAATTCATAGCAGACATATTTCCTGCTCCTTTAGAAGTTCAAATGTGTATTCTTAGTTAACAAATTATACACAATTACATATTGTCTTCAAGTGTCATACATTATTAAAGCCCATTTTTAAAACACAAAGTTTGCCCATTCCCCTATGTCACACATCATAATGGAAATTGATTATGGCACCATTCCTCCTCCATTCACTGTATATTAAAATTACAGGTATACTCAGTTACAGTGGGCTCTGGACTTTATTAAAGTAGCATTTACTAACAAACAATTTCAAGTAGCTCTCCAGGCCTGAAGTTGACCAACTAGAAACTGATAAGTTGGTCCATGAATCAAATAAACAATTTTACAATCAATGACTTCTCTTGCTTCAAAATGTCCAACCACTACACATAAAGACTTCATTAAGCTAGACTATAAAAACAACATTATGCAATATGCACCTTTAACATTTTTGTGCACTAAATTTTAATTTACTTCAATATGTTACTGAGCTTTTCTTGGAGTGAAAAACAGCGATCAATTACATGGATTTTTTAAAAAAAATCCTATTTTTAATTGACAAAAATCTGATCTTTTAAATCCAATTACTCATGTAATGTTAGTATAAAAGTGATAGTTGCATAAAAATAAAGTGCAATGAATTATCTCTGTATCTAAATACAAGTATCTGAGTGGTGACACAAAGCCAGGACAAAAAATAACCTTTGCACACATAACAGCTTGATTAAGTATCTAGAAGGCAATTTTAGTCCTGATTCCATTGCCCAGTAGTTCAACATTCATATTCCGTATATGTGTCTTAAACAATAATCTCATTGATTAATATTATTTGTATTATAATAGTACCTAGGAGCCACAACCAACAGCAGGACCCCATTGTGCTAAGCACAACACAAACACATAGTAAGAGACCGATTCTGCCATGAAGAACTTATGTCTACACAGACAAGACAGACAGAAGGTGGAAGAAAGGGATACAACATAAAATTGGGACACAGAAAGATTAAGTAACTTGTCCAAGGTCACACGGGAAGTTATGACAGAGCTGGGAAACGAACCCTGCTTTCAAGTCCAAATGCAGTGCTTTATCCACAAGACCAGACCTTCTTCCTAATTCCCTTCATTCAAAATTATATGTGTAGTTTTGTTTGCCTTTCTCCAGACTCTGAATGAGCAGTACTAACTCACTGAAAATTCACAATGAAATAAATGGGAACTTTACATGAATTTTATGCAGGATATTTAGGACCTTTTTGTGTTTCTATATTAAAATCTGATCCTGAGAGGGGCTGAGTCCCAAACAAGTTCCAACAGCATCTCTCAAGATCAGGACCAGGTCAGATCAGTTTCTCTCTCTCTCTCTCTTTTTTTTTTTTTTTTTAGCGGAGGGGGAGAAGGGGGCAACTAAAAACTTTCTTTTGCTAAATGCATATTGGAGAGTCTTTGCGGGCCAAATCTTCACCCACCAATGGTAGAATGAGTCAGCTTGCATTTGAAGATTGCCCTTGAAGTCTTGTGAAAATACAAATAATAGAAGTGTGAGTAGGAGAATAATCTGACTGTTACAATTAACACCTTTGGTTAGCATGGTGCTAATATTTATGTCACCTACCTATCCAGGAAAAAATTCCACAGAATTAAATTATATATAGAGAGAAAGTCAGTCACATATATAATTAACATAAAAATTATTCGTAATTAATAATTCACATACATAAGTCTCCACATACATATATATTTTTAAGGAGAGAGAAATTATTCCTAGGCAGTCTATGCTCATTACCGCTAGGGGAAATGTTCATGCAGGTTTTTCCTACAGAAATGTACATAGTCATAGGTCTTATTATGGACACATTTTTAAAAGCTTCTGCAGCAGTAGATCTGTAACTTAATCAAAGGGTATAAACTAACCATTCCCTCCCCCTTTTTTTTGTCTGTTTAAATAGACAAGTTTTTTAAAAGGCTGGTATAATTTAATCATATAAAATAATACCCCCACAGAACTCTTGCCATTTAAACATTCATGAGTAAATATATGCTTATTGTAGTGAGGAACTAACAGCACTCACATGATACAGGCACAGTATAGGTAAGTATTATGCAGGCTTCCTCACATAGCTCTATTGATACACCTCAGTGTCACTCCCTACAACACATTTTCTTTTCTGTTGTTTCTCTAATCATAATTCCTACCTTCAAGACAGAGGCTGCCATTTATGTAATTGTAAAAACAGAACTGACCACTCGTGAGGCTGGAAATTGCTGGGTGCCCCGCGAAGGTCAAAATGCTCACAGAAGGATGGGAATCAAAATCAACCACAAGGCCGCAAAATATTTGTCCCAGCCTTTAAACAAAGCCCCGCTCCCTCCCCATATCTGCTGTCTCTGATTAATATCCTGCCTCTGCTTGGAATACGCACCTGCGTGCCACCATTACTGCCATTGTGACAGCATAACTAACCCCTGTTTAGACCTGGAATTACCAGGTTGCAACAGTAGATTAAAATAAAAGAAACATGCGTTAATAAAGCTGATGGAAAAAATCTAAGCAATTTATTCTGCTGACCTCAACATTATGCCTGGGGCATTGTGGCCACCACAAAACTAAACAGTGTGCTGAAGTGATCCACCTTGGAAGATAAGATCAGAATACATTTTCAATTGCAGATAAGATTTTAGTTTAGATTCAATCTCAATCTGCTCTTCTGTGGTCAATTCTGCAAAGAAATTTCTCAGCCACCCACTGGTCCAGTTTTATCACTAAAGTACACAGAAGAATTTTCTCCCCCCTCCATTTGTCTACTGGAGATTTTTCATTGTAGAAAGGCTTCCGCCAGGACAATTAGTTTAAGCAGTTCAAACTCATATTTATCTGGACAGCCTCACATAAGCTCATAAATGAACATGATGGAGAAAGTTCACAAGTGAAACATGCTAGAGTTTGGCAGACCATAAGAACAGCCATACTGGGTCAGACCAAAGGTCCATCTAGCCCAATATCCTGTCTTCTGACAATAGCCAATGCCTGATGCTTCAAAGGGAATGAACAGAACAGGTAATCATCAAGTAATCCATCCCCTGTAGCCCATTCCCAGCTTCTGGCAAACAGAGGCTAGGGACACCACCCTGCCCATCCTGGCTAATAGCTATTGATGGACCTATCCTCCACGAATTTATTTAGGTCTTTTTTGAACCCTGTTATAGTCTTGGCCATCACAACATCCTCTGACAAGGAGTTCCACAGGTTCACTGTGTATTGTGTGAAAAAATACTTCCTTTTGTTTGTTTTAAACCTACTGCTGCCTATTAATTTCATTTGGTGACCCCTTGTGTCAGTGAGGAATAAATAATACTTCCTTATTTACTTTCTCCACAGCAGTCATGATTTTATAGACCTCTATCATATCCTCCCTTTGTCATCTCTTTTCCAAAATGAAAAGTCCCCTTCTTATTAATCTCTCCTCATACGGAAGCTGTTCCATACCCCTAATCATTTTTGTTGTCCTTTTCTGAACCTTTTCCAATTCCAATATATCTTTTTTGAAATGGGGCAACCACATCTGCACGCAGCACTCAAGATGTGGGGGTACCATGCATTTATATAGAGGCAATATGATATTTTCTGTCTTATTATCTATTCCTTTCTTAATAATTCTTAACATTCTGTTCACCTTTTTGATTTCCGCTGCACATTGAGTGGATGTTTTCAGAGAATGATCCACAATGACTCCAAGATCTCTTTTTTGAGTGGTAACAGCTAATTTAGACCCCATCATTTTATATGTATAATGGGAAGATTCTAGTTATCCTGGAGTAAACATGGCACGAGTCTGTGCAAAATTTCACATGGAAAAAAAGCCTTACTCAAATTTGCAAAAGGAATTTAAATTCAATGTTTACCCAAACTGCACATTAAAAAAAAGCAAAACACTGCAAGCATTCTAAACATGCATAAAACAAAAAAGTAAAACCCAAGGGCAAGTTAAATAATGGTAACTTACAACTTACATTCCATCATGCATATCATTTCAGTATATGGCAATATATGGAACAGCTATATTCATTCTAACTAGGTTTTGAAACTTTCCCTTCATCCCCTCCTAACCTCTGAGGTAAAGTCCTGCAGTGAAGTTGTTGAGGAAGTACTGGTGCATCACTAAGCAGTATTTTGTCAAAGGGATTCTAGATAATAGAATCCAGGCCCACAATCAGCAATCTGAGAAGGAAGAAGCGGATCCCAAGAGGAGTTCTTGATTGTGTTTCAGAAGGAGACACCATGAAGTGGGAAGATAAGCCTCTTAGACAGAAACATCCGGAACAGGGAACATCCTGCCCACAACCACTAGCTTGAATGCGTGAGCAAGTGACACATAATCAAGTGACTTGTTTCCTGGACCTATGTTCCTTGCCCTCCTCTTCCACGCCTCATCCTGCCTCTGTGAGACAACTTGCCCTACTCCCCCTCCCGCCACACCATCCAAGCCCTGCTGTATATTATGGTGATTTATCTAACTGATACTTATTTTTCCAAGTGTTCAAAGATGTATTAGACATCTCACAAAATACCCAAGTCAAAACAGTCACTCTACTGAAACGCTCAGCATTTTTATGGCACTCCTCACAGTAGAATGAGATTGCCCAAATAGTTTTCAGTATCCAGATGGTGCTATGAAACGTCATTGTTTAAGGTGCTCTCAACAACAGTGTTTTCAATCACAACAAATTTGGGCTGTTGACAGACGGTATCGCTTATTTTCCCCAAGACCACTCTTTTCGGGATAGCTGTCCTTCACGTTTACAAATGTTGCTCAGAACCCACCACAATCCAGCAACATCACAAATGCATTTTAAATCATTGTAGTTTGTAGGCACCACAGAAATAATAATGAAATAGGCCTTGTGGCGTCCCGTGACATATTGTAAGTATTATCCCCATTTTACATAGAGGTCACAAAGGATGTCTGTAGCAGAGTTGCAAGCAATACCCTGATATCTTAATTCCCCATCCTATGTCTTTACCACGAGACCATCCTAAATTCCACTGCTGTTTAGCCACACTGAATCTTATCAAAGACACCAAACCTGAGATAATTCTTTTTCTAAGAAATAAACCTAACATGCATACAAAATGTAGCATAGATAGACCCTATGACAGATCTTCAGCAGCATATACTTCCAGGAATAACCAGTGCACAGTTACCATTCCTGATACATTATTCATTCATACACCAATATCCATAATCATTGGATTCTACTGAATAACCAAGGGTCAAATTAAAACTCTTTGATCCCAATAACAATTTAAACTTTCAATGAATGAAAGCTGAATGCTAAGAGAAGAAAATGAATTGCTATAATGATTGTACTAAAATCCAGTGTTAATTGTTAATAAATCTCAGTGTCACCAATACAGTATGATCTGCAGGACAACTGCATTCCTCCACCATCCTACCTATGCAAGTTGGCCACAGCAAATGATGTTTGATGGCTCCATCAAATAGGTTCAAGAAACTAAATTTGGCAATCACTGACATCCATACAACTCCACTGGGGCTGATCTTGTCCTTACTCAGCCAAAACTTCTGGTGATTTAAATGGGAGGTGCATAATTTTAGCCCCTGAAGCCAACTGGTAACTCTTAAAAAAATAATAATAATTAAAAAAAAGCTCTCCGAGACTGTACGACAGCAAGTCTGCAGCCATAAGCTGTCTTGCTTATAAATGAAACAGCTGTCTTCTCTTTCTTTGTTCAAGCTATGCTTAAGGCTTGTCTACATGCAAAAGTGATACCATTTTAATTACATCCATACAGTTAAAGCAGTAAAAAAAACCCAACAAAACACAAACTCCCTAGTGCAAATGCAGTTATATCAACATAGATGTACTTTATACTGGTAGAGCTATTTCTGCAGGGGAAGGAGAACAAGCTATGTTGGTATATAGCACCTTAAGACCAGTATAACTGCATCCACAGTTGGGTAGTACCTGTATAACTCTTTAACCAAAATATTTACTATATACTGGGTTGTAGTATAAAACCAAAAACTGATGTAGAACTGGCCTTAGATATATATTCCATGTTAAAAGGATTTGACTAATTGAAAAAGATTAATGTGTGACTCTTAATATTTTAGAGCTGTTGAAAGGTTCCAGATTTGACAGCCTGGGAAACTCACATCTCCCATCTATCCACAAAACAAGTATCACACAGGCAGCAGCTTCCTCACCCCTCAAGGGAACACCTCAGTGCAATGTAGTTGTGTTTTCTTGACATAGTCAGTGCTTGGCATTTGTCAACAAGAATGCCATTTCTGGTAGTACATTTTTCTGTAACTCAAATTGGACTGAGATCACCAAATTCTTTTCGCTATCACCAAACTGTGAGCAGAAGACTACAGCTTTGATTAACCGAGCCCTGGTTTGTATTAGAACTTGAGGCCTAGAAACACTGAAAGGCTCTGAATCCCCATACCAGCCCTCTGAGCCCACTGACTCCCTGTAAACACCTGACATTTTAAAAGCCTCATTGAATTTTGTTTTAAAATACAATGAAAATTTCAATATTTTGTAGAGTATAATCATGCTTTGCTAAAACCACTGTACTGTATAAATAACACTGGTATTGAACTATAAAATTTAATGTTGGACAATCAGATTGCCTGAAATGTTACTTTCTGAAAATATCTAAATTTTATTGATGTTATTACACATTAATTGTATTACAATAGTGCCTAAAGTGCCAGTCATGCATCTGGGCTGCATTGTGCTAAGCACAGTAGAAAAACAAATATTTATGTATTCTATGAGTCTTATTTTACAGAGCCCCAGCAGATCTTTATAGATTCCATGAAAAATAAACTTGATAATTAACTTAAGTATCTCTCACTTTTCTGGGGCTAAGTCATCATGAGTTTCTGCTTCCACATCTTTAAACTATGCCCCTTTCTGTGACAGTACATGAATTCTTTCATTACGTGAACACAACAGTTGGCAAGAAAATGTTATTTTGCAATAGTTATGGATTATTAAATCTTATCTAACATACATATTTCTAAGGACTCTACCACCTTGATGTCTAAGCACAAAAAAATCATTATATGTAGACAATGGAACAGAAAAATTTTAAACACTAATCAGATTGTAAATCAGATTGTAAAGTAATGTGATATGGGTTCCCAGAACACTGAGCAATGGGACTTAACAGGCCACAAGTTCCTAAATGTGGCTTCCAATTGTTTGCAAGTGGAATTCTCTGTATTATTGTTTCCTCATACAAATAATAATTTAAATGCAACAAGAGGATTTATATGGGTAAACACATTCACATGCAGGTGATAAGTGCAAATTTGATCTGCTCATACAAATTATAGCATGCAAAACGGTGCAAGCAAACTGTATTTTGTGCACATGGTCGGAGGTCAGATTGAGGGCCTTTTGAAAATTTGGTACAGAGATTAACTTGATTTGCTAAATCTCAGATGAAAAAAAGCGTGAAATGACCAAAAGTGTAATTTACAAATGTATCTATTTCAAAATGTAATTAAATTTATTACATTATATTTAGTGAAAAAAAATCTCATCCCTGAGCTAAAAGCTTCATACCAAGATTCAGTTCAAAAGTAATTTAAATGTGGATTTAAAGCGGCTCCAATTGCAGTAATAGGGGATGATAATCAAAGTAGTACCACAACCTAAACCACTGCAGTATTAGTGGGTGCTACTATAATAAATCTCCCTTCCATAAATCGATTTGAATGTTAGAGCTAAACATTAGCAAAAGTTAAAAGCATAGTTTTTGGATGCACTTACTATGTGTTTGTACAACACCTAACACCAAGCGGCACCAAACCTGTTTGGGGCTTCTAGGTGCTACCATACTACAAGTCAAAATAAATAAATAAATAGTTCAGAGAGTCAAGAGAAGAAGAGAGACTCTAAATATACTTCTATTTAAAACTTTTATTTTTTTTAAAAAAAGTTTATTAAGGAACATTTACTAGTTATTAAATCACTCTCCACCCTCTTGCCCTGCAGCACAGCACTACATATCCATTCATCCTCTTCAAGGCGTGGGTGGCCTCATAGATTCTGCGGCTGATTTCAGACTCCTCTTGCCATATGTATTTACCTTCCTGCTGCCATTTCACATTTATCGGTTTCAGTGCCATTCCTTCATATGGCCATGGGTTTTCATTTTGTTTTGTTTCTTTCTTTTAGTGTTATTTTCCCCATACAAGGGGAGGAGGGAATTCTAACACCAGTCAACTAACATTTTATATTGCTTCTGTCTCTTTAACACTCTAGAATAGTGGCCACTTTCTTAAAGGGACAGTGGTATGTTCCTGTTCCTTGTTAATTGTACTTTTTCCCCAGATCCCGCAACTAGGAGCCAAATAAAAGCCTTAACTAATATGGAAGTTCACCCTAAATGGTCACAAATTAAGCAGAGTGGGCTCTTTATTAGCCTAAACAAATTATTCTCATTTTCTATTTTTGGTTTATACCATAAGAAATGAGATAATTTTAAATGCAAAACTTTGTACACTGTGCAAATCATGTCTGTATGTCAAAGTAAAATAACAAACCTAATGAGGAATGTTAAAAAAGCAGGACCCATTAGTTTAAAGATACATGGAAACAGCCAAAGATGACAAACATGCATAAAATTCAAAACATGATGGAAAAGGGAACAGGCAGTGAACCACATAAATCAGTGTTTTGAATTCTATTTCTCTGTGGGTATAATTGTACCTTAGTTTCTTATAATGATTTATTGAGGTAAATATTCTGTATGGTTTAACAGCTACAGCTTCAAAGTGTCAGACACAGACTCTCCTTTATTCATGAGGCAGCTGAGTATTGGGATGTGAATTAGCTTCTGTATTCTGGGACTTGGCAAAGTTTGTTTTTAAGGTCCTTATAAAGGATTCATGTTGATGCAGTTATTCAAAAGTGAAAAACACTGTGCTGTAATGGATGAAATAGAAAACTTTTACAGTAATTCTGGAGGAAAAAAGTAAACAAACTGAAATAAACCATGCAGAATTACCTTCAGCAAAAGAAAGAAATGCCCTTGAGTTAATATTAGTCCACTAATTCATACACAGAATCACACAGCAACCTAATTTCTTGATGAAGTACTAAAGTGTGAGTGGAATCCAGAATTTATTTTAAATAAAAAGTATTAAAATATGAGAAACAAATGGAATGAAGTTTTAAACTGTGACATAGGCAGTTTGGGTTGATTGCCAAACCACATTTTCTATTGCTCTCAGACCAGGATAAACCAACCATTAACTAATAAAAAGAGTCATAGTCCATGAAAGCTATAATTGCATTTTAAGAGTTTTTAATCTATTATTAAGAAAGAACAATTTGCAAAATATATTCCCTCTTCTGTTGATATTCATAAGGCCATGGTTAGCAGAAATTATATATGGGCTCCCATAGTGTGGAAACCTCATGGAAGCCATGAAAATTCACTAAGCTTCCTTGAGTACTGTGCCAAAATATTTAGCAGGAACTTTGGCCGTTGCCAAGAAACATGTGTGCCTCAGATACAGAAGCTTTGCCTGTACCGGTATTTCAACAATACTGGAGAGAAATCTAACCCCTTGGTGCATACATTGGTTCTCTCCCCATCTGTCAGAGTGGCATTATGCCTTCTCACAGGGTGGGATGCCAGTTTTGAACAGTTTTTGAACGACCAAACATAGGTTTAGACTAATACCCAGAAATGCAGCAAATGACATTTCTTCTGCAAGATCATCTTAGTCGTGACCCATGCCAAATTAAGTTTGCACGCTTCGTTAGGAAGGGGTGTCATCTACTGACAATTGTAGGCATCATCAACAAATGCTTGTCTTCTGTATAATACCTGTTAGCTTAAGAGTGACCTGCACTGAAGCTCAAATCACAAAATGCCAAATTTTCATAACATTATATCCTTCCATCAGCTTATCTTTTCATTCATATTCAAGTATCTTTTCAGGAAGCTGCAAGGGACCATGAATGGATTCATCATTCCAGATTGGCCTATGAAAAGTTCCAGTGTTCTTAGAAAAGGCAACCAGAGTAACAGAAGAGAAGCATGAGCAAAGACTTCTGTAATCTCTCATGGTCTTGGCTAGCAAGACAAAGGAGGTGTTTTTATTCTACTGTCAAAATACACTGAGCCACCAGATTGTTCTCCTTTAAATATTTTTCAAGCGTTCAAACATTTAAATTGAACAATTTGAAATATTATATGCAAAAGTTACATTAAACAAACATTCAGTTGGAGAATTTCAATACAGTAGAACCTCAGAGTTACAAACACCTTGGGAATGAAGGTTGTTCGTAACTCTGAAATATTTGTAACTCTGAACAAAGCGTTATGGTTGTTCTTTCAAAAGTTTACAGCTGAACTAACTGACTTAATACAGCTTTGAGGCTTTACTATGCAGAACAAAAATGCTGCTTTTAACCATCTTAATTTAAATAAAACAAGCAGTTTCCTTATCTTGTCAAATCTTTTTTTTTTTTAAACTTTCCCTTTATTTTTTAGTAGTTTACTTTTAACCCAGTACTGTACTATATTTGCTTTTGTCTCTGCTACACTGGGTTGTCAACCCTCCCGGATTGGCCGGGAGTCCACCGGAATCGGCCTCAATCTCCTGGTGACTATTAAAAGCAATCCAGGAGATTTTAAAAGGCCAAAAGTCCAGTCAGCGGCGCGGCAGGGCTAAGGCAGGTTCCCTGCCTGCCCTGGCACCGCACGGCTCCTGGAAACGGCCGACATTTCCAGCTTCTAGGCGCAGGAATGGCCAAGGGGTCTCCACATGCTGCCCCCGTGCCCCGCCCCCCCGCGCTTGCTCCACAGCTTCCATTGGCCAGGATCCACAGCCAATGGGAGCTGTGGGGGCAGTGCCTGCAGGCAGGGGCAGCACAAGGAGCCACCCTGAGCCTAGGATATGCTGGCCACTTCTGGGAGCCGCCCGAGGTAAGTGCCGCCCAGCCGGAGCCCACACCCCCTCTTACACTCCAACCCCAGCCCTGAGCCCCTCCAGCACCCAAACTCCCTCCTGGCGCCTGTACCCCGAAGTCCCTCCCGCACCCCAACCCGCTGCCCAGACCTGAGCCCCCTCCCACATCCAAACTCCCTCCTGGAGCTTGCACCCCAAACCCCCTCCCACACCCCAACCCCCTGCCCCAGTCCTGAGCCCCCTCCTGCACTCCCCTCAGCACCAGCCTCAGTCCAGAGTACGTACCCCCAGCCAGAGCCCTCACCCCCTCCTGCACCCCATCCCTCTGCCCCTAGCCCAGAGCCCCCTCTCACACCCTGAACCCCTCATTTCTGGCCTCACCCTGGAGCCCACACCCCAGCCGGAGCCCTCCCATACCCCAATCCCCTGCCCCAGCCTGCTGAAAGTGAGTGCGGGCGGGGGACAGCGAGTGATGGAGGGAGGAGGGATGGAGTGAGTAGGGGAGCCTCTGAGAAGGGGCGGGGCAAGGGACAGGGCAAGGATGTTCAGGTTTGTGCGATTAGAAAACAGGCAACCCTACATACTTCCGGTTCCAAATGAAGTGTGTGGTTGACCAGTCAGTTCGTAACTATGAGGTTCTACTGTACATATATTAGGAAATGTAGTTAATGGTGGCACAACTCTGTATGTGGGAATTACCTTGCTTTTCATATGATCACAACACTGGATAATATTATTTAATAGTCAAAAAACATGATATTTTTCACTTTTTCTATGACCTTCACTGACAATTGTCATATTATATTTAATTAAAATTCCTGACTCAATTTTGTTTTAAATAGAAAATGCAGTGAGAAAAATAAGTTAAAAAATATAAATAAAAAGGTAAGAGGAGACGTGCAGTCCCAGAGAAATGAAGATTAAAATGCAGGTGCAAAAAACAACCAAAATGTTTATGGACTCTTTTACCATTGAGACCTCCCATTCAAGTATTGACCAGGCCCAACCCTGCTTAGTTCATAAGATTTGACAAGACCAGAGTCCACGGTATTTTGGCCACAGGCTAGTAATCTTTCTTGTTATATATATAAAAAAACAGGAGTAGAAATCATATCCAGATCTTAGAAGCTATTGCCATCACAGAAACCTAACAAACCTGAACAACTATCTTCACATGGTTCACTGCCAAATACTATCCAAGACCAAAACTATTTAGCTTTTAAAACTGGACAAAATCAGACATGCTTACTCCAGAAAAGCCATGTGCTTCAAAGAAATAATTCATTTTCTCTTTAATTGAAATTTACTAGGACTCCTGTAATTTATTCATCCCAGAATTCAGCTGATGCATCAGCAATTAGATGAATTTACTACCCAAGTAGAAGATTCAAATTATGCAATGCCCTCTGAATTGATTCTCATCTTAATATTTAGAAAGCTCACCTGCCACTCTTCCCACATTATGGCCGTGTTTGAATTTATTTGTATTTACTAGAATAATAGTAAAATCAAATGGATGTAAGTACCAGCTTTGATATTGCCACAACTGGATACATTTAGAAGCATATATTAAGGAGTGTCCTGCTTAAATGAATGCAAACAGTACACTGCACATGTTCACTATGCTATTTAGGGACCATAAAAGTCCTTAAAATTATTATTGCCAAACCTATATTTTTTTTCAAAGTAAAAGCATCAATTTTCAGTAAAGACTACGAATAAATGAATATTCATATTAAAAAGTTGCACTTAAATTAGGTTTTCTCACTTAGGAACTTAAAAAGTGCTTTACAAGAAAAACATTATTTTAACTAGAAAGAAGCACCAGGTAGAGCAAACATGTAGCCATCTAGAACATTTTAATCAAGAAAAACACTCTCACGGGATAGCAGAAAAATCAGTATAATATCTAATTTCATTTACCCCTAGGCACGTGGTCCCTGTATATCACCATCACTATCCTAACCTTTAAATATATTCTAGAGGGGATACCAGAACACAGTTACATTGTCATGCCTGCAATAAATAGGTCAGCCTTGGAATTCCTCCTCTCATCATCAGCATATAAGAAAGAAAAAGAACTAGGGGCCATTCCTAAAAATTAGGAAGCAAGTCATAAAGCAAGTGAACTCAGGCCAAATTATTTTATACAATAAACATATGGAATAAGATAGTAGGAAATCCAATTACATAAAGGGCATTAAGGAGTTCAGGAGACACCTAAATTTGTTTATGGAGAAGGGAATCAATGGCTATGGTAAAAAAAGGCTGAGGAGTAAACATGAAACATAAACAACAAGAAGGGATAGGCATGCTGGGCTGGATGGCCATTTTCTCTTCCTAACACTTTTTTATGTTCTTAAACAGTGCTTCTCTTCCATGTTCATCACCATGTCAAACTGTATTAAAAACATATTGACTCAGCAAATTGAAAACACCATGATAGATACTGTGCCTAGATATACCTATTCTCAAAGCTAATATGAATGGCCAAGCATTGTGCCTGCATCTGCTTGAGCTGAGATCTCAGTGATGACTGTTGAAAAGACACTGCCAACCAAAATGTCAAAGTTCGTATAAACTAACGTAGGGTTGGTTCTAAGCATTGCTATCAAGAACTTGTATGGTTTATTTAATACCGTCTGTGCATAGTCTGCAAATGTCACTGCATGATTTTTAAAGGGTCCACTGCAAAGAAACAAATCTTGGCAAGTAAGCAGTATTGAATTTTCCATTATTTTAGAATATTCATTACACAGTCACTCAAATACCCATAGCCCGCAACTGCTATACCACTACTACTTGATAATCCTAGTACATGAACACGAGAAATGAATGAACTTCACTTCTTTTTAACTTTACAGTGAAGATGTTACAGCAACAAAATGGCCAAACCAATATTGCCAAGAAGAGACATAATCTTGGTTAAAAAAAAAATAACAAAACACAAAAATATATACTGTCTAGCTACAACGATTATCAGCCTCATGTTCTCCAAGTAGACTTCCTAGGCGTGGGGGGAAATGGGGAAAATTAGATAATTATGGCAATATACTAACATATTTAACAGTTCTGGTTCCTTAAGCTGTGGATCCTAGAGCTCCTTCTCTAGTTCTTCAAGACTTCATGATCTCCAAGTCTAGCAACCAGTTGGTTTTAGGCTTTGTCTTTTAGAATTCCTTATCCCATATCCTAAGGTTCTGGTAGTTTCTTCTGTTACTAGTCCTATAAATGAATCTACCAGTTGCTTTAACCCAAGTTAAAGGTTTTGGATATGGGTTCTGAAGCAGCAGATGTGTTTCACTGCAGAAAAGAAAAAAATGTAATAATTAAGAGATTGAATATGAGTTTCTCTGATTTGCTCCATAAAAAATCAAAAAACAAAATAAGAGCTTCAGACCCTTTAAGAACCTAAAGTTCTTAAAAAGAATTTTAGTTAAAACTAAACATAAACTAAAATTCTAACTTGGAACTTAAACTTGGCAATTTTTTCCCAAACACATCTAGACATGATTGAAACAAAGTTATCTGTAGGAAGAGTAAACCATTTTAGACTGGATGGAGACAGACAGCAGGTATACCTCAATTTGATAGCTCCCCTCATTGTTTCTTCAAGGAGCCACATTATCTTTGCTATTGTTTTGTTTCCTGTGGTTTTTCTCCTTTACAGACTCCTTTGATTTAACTCCTGACATTCAGGCAGGTTAACATCAAACAGATAACCTGAGAGGCATATAATATTTATAACTACTACACATATTTCCCTCAGTCTCCTCTACTACATACAACAAAACTAAGTCAAAAAATATTATTTAGGTTGCAAAGTCAAGCATTTGAAAATTAGGAGACACTGGATATATGGTAGCATATGAAGCCTTAATTCTGACACCCCCCCCCCCGATGCATCTGTCATGTACATTGAATGAGGCAGGGTTCATGTGGAAAAAATAGTATGCAGTCATATAAAGACTGATCATAATGCAGGCTCAAGGCTACTAGGCAAAGTATTTCTGGACAGGAATAAAAATTCTAATGGGCAAATTTTAGCCTCAGACAGGCACTTGCCACTTCCATTGATTTCAATTTTACAGAAAACAAAAAAAAAGGGGGGGGGGGGGGGATGGACGGACTTCTTCGGTTATCTGCCAGTGCAGGATTTGTCCCTACAGGAGTGTTTTGTCCAATCCACTTACAAATTATTCAGCAGTGGTCTTCCATCACGTTGTTAGGAAAACACATATGGAAACAGATTTCTATTAGGTTTCCAATTTTCCCCTAAGCAATACAGGATTCTGCCTATATATAGGGCCGGATTTCCAATTAGGCACAGGAGGCATGTGTCAAGTATGGGATTTTCTAGCGCAATTGGGCTATTTTTAGCTGTCAGTTACAGGGGTTTTTTTAGCAGTTGCAAGTTGCGGTATTTTGAGCTATTTTGCTGCCCTGCTGCTGCTAGCTGCACTGCTTGGTTCTCAGGAGGGAGGGAGCCTCCTTAGATATCTCGCACCCTGCCAAGAAGCCCCACACACCACTTGTCTCACATCATGTCCCCTCCCCTTAGGTGACATTTGCTGCCTGTGCAGAATTCCTGTCCAAGGGAGGCAGAATTTTTTTTTCCTGCAGAAAATGTGCCGCAGTTCCAGCTTTTGCCCACCAGAGGCTGCTGTGGTGCCAGAACAGCCTGAGCGGGCTGAGGCTGACTAGTCTGGCAGGCAGCAGCAGCCAACAACTAGCAGGCAGGTGGTGGGTGCATTTTTTCCTCAAGTGAAAAGTCACAGCAGCCTTCTTGGAGGAGGCAGAGCAGGCCACACAGGCCCCTGGGAGTGGGTGGGTCACAGGGCCACATGGAGATGCAGGAGGAGGGCTCCAGACATGGCCACCTGGGGAGGGAGGGTCAGGTAGGTTCACATGGAGATGCAGGAGAGGGGGCTCCAGACAGAACCATATGGAGAGGCAGGGGGGGCCTTGAAGATGCTGTGCCTAGGAGCACATAAGGTATAAATCCAGCCCTGCCTAAATATGTATTTTATTCACATCACATGGATTTTCCTCAATTTGACTACAAGCTGATGAAACAGAAGGACTACTGAGGTTTCTTCTCTCCATGAATACAATATATGTTGATAATATTGATGCTTCCATGGCATTGCTTAGATTCGCACTAAAATAACTGCATTTGGCAGAAGTTTATTGGTTCTCTTGGTTGCACACAAGTACGCAAGGAATAGAAGCCAGAGAAGTAGAAGTAGAGGGCCATGTCTTCACTGCAAAAAAGGTTTTTTACTAACAGTTTAATATAGCAGAGGCAAAAGATTCGTAGCTCATGGGCAGTAATGAATTAAGTGTCCCGCTCAGTCCAACTTAATGTAAAATCCCAGTGGAGCTCTGTAGTTTTTACCTCCAGGTAGCTAGTCAAGGTAAATCGCAAGTAGGAGGCATAGGGTTGACCTCCACTAGCTACATGGAAGTAAAAACTACCTGTTCCTTGTCTCCACTAGGATTTTACATTTAGATATGTGACAAAGTTCCTGCTCTACCTTGGTGGGCCTTGCACTTATTGGCGGATTTGCTCGCCTTGGAGCTTCACGGCAGCCCTCAGCTTGGCTGTTTTTCTGAATTCATAGTCCAGGTCGACGACTCCTGTGTCTGACCAGGAGTTGGGGAGGATTTGGGGGGAACCTGGGCCTGCCCTCTACTCTGGGTTCCAGCCCAGGGCCCTGTGGAATGCAGCTGTCTAGAGTGCCTCCTGGAACAGCTGTGCGATAGCTACAACTCCCTGGGCTACTTCCCCAGGGCCTCCTCCCAACACCTTCTTTATCCTCACCATAGGACCTTCCTCCTGGTGTCTGATAATACTTGTACACCTCAGTCCACCCACAGTCCGCGTTCTCACTCTCAGCTCCTAGCGCCTCTTGCTCCCAGCTCCTCACACGCACACCACAAACTGAAGTGAGCTCCTTTTTAAAACCCAGATGCCCTGATTAGCCTGCCTTAATTGATTCTAGCAGTTTCTTGATTGGCTGCAGGTCTTCTAATCAACCTGTCTTAATTGTCTCCAGAAGGTTCCTGATTGTTCTGGAAACTTCCCTGTTACCTTACCCAAGGAAAAGGGACCTACTTAGCCTGGGGCTAATATATCTGCCTTCTATTACTCTCCTGTAGACATCTGGCCCAACCCTGTCACAGATAGCTGTCCAGAGTTAGCTATCATGATGTAAAAAACATATTTTTAGTAATAAAGACAAAGTCTAACATGTACCTATGCTTCAGCAAGCCAGCAGCTTACTAGGTTCAAGGATATAACCACTTCTCAAGTCTTTGTTTCCTTCAGCCTTTAAACTAGGGCAACAATTCCTCTTTACTTTGCACTGTAAATAAAAAGATTCTGCTAGTCCAGAAATAAAGGTAAGTGAAGACAGCACTCTTTATATTGATGTGCTTCCTGTCTTGTTTACGATAAAAACTGTTTTGTTTTTAGAGGGGAAGTGTTCTAAGAAAAGCTTTTATAACAGGTTCAGAAGTATAAAAGCCATTTCAAGACGAGGGCATTTCTACCTTTTATTTCCTTAGTCCTTGAAAGGGCTTTTTAAATGTTAACAGCTGTGACTGCCTTCCTCAGCTCTTTCCCTTTATAGCTATCTTTTTGACTGCTCTTATCTTTCCCCCGCCTTTTCCTCTGAAAACCAAATCCAGAAAGAGTCTAGACCTGAACTTTTGGTTGGCATATGATACTAAAATATATAGCCTGACACACTGAACAGATATCTTGTGCAAGTTAGATTTCAATTAAAAATGATCTTCCCCACGTTTCCACTCATATATTGTATATTTTCCACTCTCCTTTGTAGTAATATCTATAGTTGCCTGATGTGATCACTGCTAAATGGAGCTGGTCAGAAAAGAGTATTTTCAGCTCAAAAAAAAAAATCTGAAAATTCAAGAGTTTTGGTTTTTCAAAATTGTTCAAGAAAAAAAAAACAAAAAACCCCACACCAGAAATTGTTATTGAAAAACCAGAAAATTTTCAAAAGAAACAGATTTTCTGCTAAAATTCCCTTCTTTAAAAAATAGCTATTTTACTGTGTAAATATGTTTCAAATTAAAAAATGTTGACTGGCTATACTGCTAAGCTTTTTTATAGACAGGTTTCAGAGTAGCAGCCGTGTTAGTCTGTATTCGCAAAAAGAAAAGGAGTACTTGTGGCACCTTAGAGACTAACCAATTTATTTGAGCATAAGCTTTCGTGAGCTACAGCTCACTTCATCGGATGCATTTTCCACAGTATGCATCCGATGAAGTGAGCTGTAGCTCACGAAAGCTAATGCTCAAATAAATTGGTTAGTCTCTAAGGTGCCACAAGTACTCCTTTTCTTTTTGCGAATATAGATTAACACGGCTGTTACTCTGAAACCAATCACAGCTATGTTTCTTTTGGAATCAGGTGAGACAACACAATCTTTTTGGTAAGAAGTTGTTTTTTTTTTAAAAATAAGGAAACAAGTCCTTAGGCTAAGCAACACATAAACTGACTGTTGTAAATGTTCAACATAAAAAGTGAAAAAAAATACAATTCCTCTACATTTTCAAGGCACTGGAACTCCCACTAACATTTACAGAAGTCAAGGTGCAGCTATAACTCTACAAAACTTTTGGAAAGTTAAAGCCAGTGTGGTTTTATTACTACTGTATCACTATTCTACTGTGGGATAATACTGTGATTAAAAAGGTAGACATTTTAATTAGATTAAAATATGACTAGAGTTAGCGGGCCATCTACAAAAGAGATTATTTTACATTCCCAGACAAAATTTTAAAAATCTCCATTAAGATTGCAAATTAATTCAAAAGAACATCATCTTAACATTGTATTATAAAACAAAAAGCAAAAATTTGAAAGCCAGGAAATTCAGAATTAAGTTTCTACAAACAACTTTAACTCTGGCCTTGTATCTCTATCCAAATCTACCTACCTAACCTGGATACTGTTCTATCCAGTGTACTACAAAACACTAGATCTGCTGAACATTCTACTCCAGTGGTTCTCAAACTTTTGTACTGGTGACCCCTTTCACATAGCAAGCCGCTGAGTGCAACCCCCCTTATAAATTAAAACACTTTTAAATATATTTAACAACATTATAAATGCTGGAGGTAAAGTGGGGTTTGAGGTGGAGACTGACAGCTCACAACCAGTTTGAGATTCCCTGTTCTACTCTGTCTGCACTCCAGAATGCTCATCTATCAGCCACTCCTGCTTTTCTTTCATTCTGCTTCACTTCTGGGAGGAAACTGGAGGTGGGAGGGTGGAATCTGAAGGACAGGCTTAGGCAATTTTGAGAATTTTACACAGGTGACTGAGAACCTTACATCCCATTTTCCAACGGGACTGTCCATGGGACTTAGGCTTCTAAAAATGATTAAGTCACTTTGGAAAATGGGATTTAGGCTCCTCAGTCACTTAGGCATTTTTGAAAATTTGATTCTTTGTATCCACCAAGAAATTTTCCTTGTTTAACTTTAATATGTTTTTACATAAATTTAGTTAAACCAATGCAAACTCTGTGTGAGCTTTCAGTTTAAGAGTGGCTTATTTTGGTTTAGTAAAAACAGATTCCTTAAGTAATCAAGATAAACATGATTTAAAAACTGAAATAAAAATGTCAGCACATTCATTTGCATCAGTTTAACTTAATCAGTTTAAAATCTTTCCTTTACTTAAACTGGTGCAATTTTCTAGTAGAATGAAAAAATCACAGTGGAGGAGGATTACTATTAGTATTAATGGTAGGTTTCCGAGTAGCAGCCGTGTTAGTCTGTATCTGCAAAAAGAAAGGGAGTACTTGTGGCACCTTAGAGACTAACAAATTTATCTGAGTATAAGCTTTCGTGAGCTACAGCTCACTTCATAGGATGCATGCATGAAGTGAGCTGTAGCTCACAAAAGCTTATGCTCAAATAAATTTGTTAGTCTCTAAGGTGCCACAAGTACTCCTTTTCTTTTTGTTAGTATTAATGTTGGAGCCACAGAGATGGATGTGCATTTATCTGTCTAGATTTACTGAGTCTGAGGGAAAATTTCAGTTTCATTAAAATTTATCAAGGCAGTCCCTCTAGATTAAGACAATCCCAGAAAAGAGGAACCTCTGCTTCCAGGAAAAAGAGAAACCAAAGGGAGAACTACTTAGATGAATACCATCCAGTCCTGGTGACCCAAGGTATTTTCACCTCCATGAGTGACATGTCACTAATTTACCTCCTAAGGCTCCTGAGCAGTAGCAACAGGTGTGAGGGAAGTCAGGCTCTTATTCCCTGTACTCTTTAGGAGTGGTAATCAGAGGGCTTTGGGGCTCCAGATACAATGCAGCAATAACTGATGGAACCAGGAGATGGGGGAGAAGATATGCTTGTTGCGTGAGAGGGAACCTGAGGGAGTTAACAGAGTGAACCTTGAAGGAGTTGCTATAGTAGGGAACTAGGACCCAGGGATAGGTTACTAGGTGTGAGTAGGAGAACCTGTAGGAGGAGAAAAGATACTAACTTGGTTTGAGTGAGAAACATAGCCTGGAAGCCAGAAAGGGCTGGGGCAGGGAGCAATCAGAGAGGAGGCAGAAAAAAGCCTGTCTGTTTCATATGTCACCACAGTGCACTTGAGAGGGGTAATTGTTAGGAAAATGCTGCTCAGTCCCTGAAACAATGATTGGTGTATGAGCTCTTAGCAAGCTGAGGGAATATGTGTGTGTATGTGTGAGGGAGATCCACAAGCATTGTTTTTACTATGTATTACTATGGTGCACACAAACCTTAATTCTGAAGCAGGACATCATCGTGCAAGGAACTGTACAAAACAGAACAAAAATGTAGTCCCCACCCCAAACAGCTTACAAGCATGACTATTACACTCTGTGTATGATACTTAGCAAAATTGTGGCACCCCAAATGAAATAGAAAAGAAGAAAGAAGTCACATACACCAGTGACAAATGCACTTGCTTACTTTAGGTAAATGTTTCCCTAAGGTCCTAGGTCTTCTGAATCTGAGTCTCATGAGAAAATTGCTTTGCTTGGCCCTCATGAAAGGTACCTTCTTGGAATTATGGGAGTGGGCCTGCACAGGTTGTAGATTTATAGGCTTCCACAGCACCATATAATGGCAGAAATGTAGTAATGCAGCCTCGTATGTTTATTTTGTGTCTTTGTTTTTTTCTGGTGTTGCCTTTTCTTGGGTGGGTAGGCATGTTCTCATTTACCACTGCACTCAGGAGCCCCAGTCAGAGCTCAGGTCCTATTGCACTAGGTCTGTACAGATCTAACCACTTGCTACAACAGGCCACTGAAGCCTCATGTGAAAATTGCATTAAAAAAACCCTCCACACAAATATAAATGCAATTCAAACTAGCATGCACATTCCCTGCTTAACAGAACATGGGCCTATTTTTACCATGTATCTGCCCCCCGCTGCATATTCAGGCGAAGCCCTGTCACCTACCGATGGAAAGTGCTGGAAAATGGCCAGGTATTGTTATTTCACACCCCACCTTACTTGAAGGGGGGAGGGCTCCCAGGGGCTGGCCGCGCCCTCAGCCCACCTGCGCCTAAGATAGGGTGACCAGATGTCCCGATTTTATAGGGACAGCCCCAATATTTGGGGCTGTGTCTCATATCGCCCCCTACGACCCCCTGTCCTGGTTTTTCACCTCTGGCTGTCTGGACACCCTGGGCCGAGGAGAAGGCGGGCAGCTCTGTGAAAGGGGTTAACTGGGAGGCTCTCGGGAGACTTTAGGCGTCCACACAAGTCTCAGGCGGGAGTCAGAGCAAACTGAAAGCGCCGGGGGGGGTTCCATCGCACCGGCTGAGGAAAGCGGGAGAGGGCGGGACGCGCCTCACGGCTTTTGTATCCGAAAAGCGGCGCCCCGGGCGCACCAGGGCAGGCGCGGCAGCGGGGAGGCGCCCCCAGCAGGGGCCGCTGTGTTCCCCTTTAACACCCGGCCTCAGACTCTGCGCCAATTGCCTGTCGACCACTTTTCGTGGAAAGAGCGGGCGCGGGGAGGCAGCCTCACGAGCGCCCGTTTTTACCCACTGGGGGGGGAAGGAGACGAAGGGTTTAGCAAAAAGTAAACGGCGATTTTGTTACGCCGGCTGGTCGGGGACTCGAACCCCGGTCTTCACAGCCTCGGCGTGTTGTTATGCAGCAGGACCCGGCTGCTCCAGCGCTTTCGTCGCCACCCGCGAGGACCTGGACGCTTCGCGCCTCGGCCAATCATGGGCCGGTACCGGCCCCCTTTCTCCCGCCGCAGAGGATTCTGGGACGTGAGGTCTCTCCCGCCCTCCACCCGTGCGTGTCACTAGAGAGGAACGACAACTCCCAGCGTGCCTGGCGCCTGCCGGGATCTTGACCTGCTCGCGGGGGCTGCCCGGGCTGCCGCCGTGTTGCCGCCAGCCAGGCCGCGCAGGAAGACGTAAGGGCCGCGGCCTGGGCGCCGATCCCGCAGCCTCTTGCCCGGCGGCCTGAGGGAAGATGAGTTCGGCCAGGGAGACGCAGCCCCGCCACGGCGTGAAGCGAGCGGCCTCCCCCGATGTAAGTAGCTGGGCGAGGAGACGGAGGAGGCGAGCGGGCCAGGGAGGCCTGGGGCGACGAGGGGAGAGGGAGACTGTCCCCTTCCCCCAGGGTGAGGGCGGGCGGCGGGGCCGGTCTCGCCTGGCAGGCCCTGGTCGGCTTGTCGCCGCTCAGTGCAATGACCCAGGCTCCGTCCCCCTCTCGAGGCTCTGGCGCTGCCCGGTGGCGGGGAGGGACCGGAGGCTTTTCCCTGGGCTGTCCCGGCGCGTGTCCCGCTTGAACAGACTCGCCCCCCCGCTGCGAAGGCCGCCCGCGTTCCCTGAGCTGCCGGGGGGGGGTAGGCGGTTCAGAGGGGATGTGCCTCAGGGCCGGGGACGCCGTTTGCTGCATGACTGCCCGGTGCTCGCTGTGTAATGGAGGTGGTCAGTCGCCGCTGCTAGCCCGGCCTGCGAGCGCTGCTCGGGTCTTGGCACCGTTCAGCGCTTGTCATGCCTCCCGGAGAGGCCCACATCTCTCTCCCCCGTGGTCAAGATTTTATTTTATAGTTGATAGAGGTGAATCTTGATCAAGTTCAAAGGTGGCTTGTCAGTTAACTGTACGATTATTTTTCATTTGCTGGAGGTGAGTTTTCTCTCTCTCTCTCTCTCTCTTCCTATGCAAGTTCTTCATGGATTTATTCTTGCTAGGTATGTTAGCTTTTAGCAGATGGCTTCAGAAGTCGGAATCCGTTCTTGCATTTTTAAAATTCATTTAATGGCTTGTTGATGTTCTAAGAAGATCTCTTTCTAGTGCCTGTTGACCACCTTTGAGGCTGCATCTACATCAGTTTAGTTTATTAAAGTCCTTCCTGCTCCCTTCCCTGCTCACTCTTCTCAAGAGCCTATTTATTAAAAAATCCATGTCTTTAAAACACTTCTCGAAGTTGACATTATTAAATGAGTGAGGTAGGTCATGATCATGTGCCTTAGTCATGTATTGAACTTGCATGACTGTAAATGTTGCATCATAGTGCATTGGAAAAATGCTCAAATTATGTATAACTTGGAATATCTTATTTAATATAAACAAGCTTTTAGTTGAAATTGATCTATTTGGTTTTTTTTTAAAATAATTTATTACCTTCTATCTTCCAGCAGGGATCGAGCAGCTGGGAGGCAGTAGACTTAGGTAACGAAGAAAGAAAGCAAAAGTTCTTGAGACTTATGGGAGCAGGAAAGGTGAGATTTTGTTAATTATCTATTTAAATCCAAGCATTCCATGTAAATAAAGGGTGGTTGCTATTAGGGAAGGATTTTTAAAATGACAAAACAATTCACTGATCACATTGAAAGTGATTGCATAGTGTTTTCTGTTCTCTTTGGAAGTGAAGATGCATTAGTGTTATTGATAAGATACTGCTTCCTTGAAGGTCAAAGTTTTTTTTCTTTAAAACATCTTACTTATGTAAGCAACCAGCCTGGAGTAACTCAGTAGCAAACACAGTCAGATGGCTTGGAATTTAATTACTTATACAGGGCAAAATCTAAATCCACTTACATGTGTGGACATTGCATATTGTAAGTTTTGTTTTTCATGTGATTAATGTAGAAGGTACCCAGTGATATATAGTCACGAGAGATCAATATTGGAGCCTGAATGTTTTCATATGTGCCTAAAATACAGCTTAATGTTGCAATTTTTTTCTTTTATACAGGCGTCAATTACTAGATGTGGTGGCTTTTAGTTAAATTGGAGGCAAAAATTAAAATTTGCCTTCCATTAAACTAATTTATTTTCTCTAATGTTGTATTTCCCTAACCTAAGGGGAGTCATTATTCTCTGCCCTAACAGAGTAATTTAGTGCTATTGGGGATAGTAGCATGACCCTGGATTAACCTAGGGATTTACATAAACTGCAAGTTGTGCTCCCCCAGAGGCTCCTAATGAAACTGAAGATGGTGCTGGATCTCATGTTCAGGGCTGTGGGTTAAGGCCCATTGGCCACATCTTTGCTTATCCTATGTGGGTGTTTCGTTGGAAAAGAACAAACAGCCCTACGGAGCTACCAGTTCAGTCCATCAGGTGGTCTTCTGTCCAGTAAGGGAAGGAAAAGAAAAGAAGAAAAAAAAAAACAGAAATAAAGATGTGTAGGGAAGGATTCTGAGCTGCTAAGTCATTTCTAGGGGAATCAAAGAAAGGCTGAGTTATTACTGTAATTGGTAAAACCTGGGTTGTAACTTGAAACTTTGTTGTGCATTATAATTCTGGGTTCAGGTGATCTGTTGTCCCTCCTTCTGCTGCAACTTCAGCAGGGCTGTAGTCATCCTTTCCTTTTTACTTGCCAGTGTCACTCTAAAGAGGAAAAGATTTGGGGGTTGTAAGGGTAGAGAGAGAGTACCTGGGGTTTCCTCCAATATGATCAGTGGAAGGTAAAAATTAATCTAGCTTTGTCAACAGATAGTCATTGGCAGATGAAAGAGCTCATTAATACATGTTCTCTCCCCCCCCCCCCCCCCCCCCCCCCCCCCCAAAAAAAAAAAAAAAAAGCTTGTTAACAGTGAGCAGTAGGGTGTGTCTATCCAAGAATTCTAGTACGTAGGTAGAGCTGTCAGAGTTCACAATAAATTGCATTTTCTTTTAGAAAGAACACACTGGCCGCCTTGTTATCGGAGACCACAGATCAACTTCTCATTTCAGAACAGGTCAGTTTAATAGCTGATACAAATTAGAAGTCTGTAAACTAACATTGATCTAGGGAGGCAGAGCTGAGTCTTTGTACCTTCACTACTGTTGTAGTGGGGGCTTTCAATTTTGTGACTAAAAGTGAGATTCTGGGAGCTGTCATAATCTCATACCCTCTTTTACTAGTCTGTATAGTGACTGAAAAAGGCCTACTTTTGCTGCACATGTCTACTTCCTCCTGCCCAGATTCAGCAAAGCACTTCAGCATGTGCTTAAATTTAAGCACATGCTGAAATGCTTAGCAAAACTGGGGCCCATATATGCAGTCTCCTTTTTTTTGGCATAGAAGCAAAACAATCATATTGCTGCATCAGCACAGTGAGTATAGCTGCAAACTGGTAGGCTGCACTGTATTATGTTTCATGCATCATCACCAGTTACACTACCAGCTGATGACCTTTGATGGAGGATGTTGTGTATAAGTCAGACCTGGGCTTGATTTTTTTTTCAGAGTCCCTGTGATTATGTAGTCCTGATAGTCCTAGAAAGATTTTTTTTTCTTGTAAACTGAGCAAACCTTGAGATGAATTGCCATGGACATAAAACATGCAAAACTATAACTTATTTCTAATCAGTAGATGACTCTGCAAGTTGGTGTGTTTTTCCCATAGACTCTGATGATTAACTATCAGAAGCCAAGATATCTCTGACCTTATCATAAGAAATAAAGTTTGAAATTGGACAAAGTATGGAATAAGAGCTTTGTTAAAACCTCTCTTAACTGTATAGAATAGGAATTACCAGACTCCTCTGAATTTTCTCCAGTTTGTCTTGGTAGTAACAACTTCTTAGCTGATCTAGGTAGGCCATGTGGTCTAGTGGAAAAAGCACTGGACTGGGATGTGAGAAACTAGAGTTCTGTTGCTGGTTCTGTCACTGGCCTGTTCGGTGACCTTGGGCAAGTCAGTGATGATACTTACGTCCTTTGTGAAGTACTTTGGGATCAATATCTGAAAGAGTTATTATTGATCACTAGCAGGCAGTTGTGATTAGGTTTTGACAAGAGCCCTGCTCCTTGCTAAAAGACCAGAGCAACCAACTTCCTCTGTTCCTGTGTAAAGTAATCTTCTTCGTCTGCTATCCTCCTGTTTCCCACAGTCGGCAGTCTTTTCTCCTTTAATAATAACATATATAGTTACCTTCAAAGTACTGTACAAACACTAATTCTCACAGCAAGGATAAGTAATTATCTCTCATTTTACAAGGGAGGAAGTCAGTGGCAGATGGGAGTAGAACTAGAAGTCCCTGGTTTCTCTCTTGCAGTAAACTAGGCCAAGGGTTCTTAAACATTTTCAGAATGTAGGCTATACCTAGATAGACATAATGATATACCTAGACATAATATACCCATATACCCATAACGTAGGCTATACCTAGATAGACATACCTTATTGAAATAAATTGTAATAACTTATGCTATCCTGCTGCTTATTTCAATAAGTGAAAGCATCTATTTAATAGACATAAGAAAGAGCTAATTTTCAAATTGCTTCCCATGGCTGGTGAAAAGAAAGCTAAGCAGCTTCTGTTTTATGTGTGAGATGAAGTGGCCCAAGACACAGGTAGTTCATCTAAAATGTAGCAAATTAAGTCCAGGAATGAACTTCTGACTTACTGCTGTGTGTGTGCTACTTAATTTTAACCATTGGTTTGCAGTGCCTTGATTTGCCAGTGTAGAGACTGCTTGCTGCACAAGTGAATGTCTTGAAGCTCCTGCTCCAATATAACATTTTCATCTTGCTGTGAAAAATGGTAATAGTGGGAGGATGGGGTAATGTTAAAAATGAACTGTTTTAGTGTAGACAAGTGGTTGATTTTACAAGGTAGTATTACATTCTAGTAAACTCTGTTTATAGTACTATCCACAGTACAATATTGAGCCTGTGGTGAACTTGATAATCATTCCACCTTTATTACAATATAAGAGTATTTTACTTGCAACTCTACAAGGGTGATGGTGTATTCACTATGCAATAAATAGTCAACCCAATAAATTGTGTTAAATCTTTTGATACAGTGCTAAATCCTAAAGATCTGGTAATTTTGTGTAATCAGATGTTTTTGTTAATTTGACTGAACCATAACCAAGTACACTGGACATGCAGGGGAAGAAGACAAGAAAATGAATGAAGACCTAGAGTCTCAGTTCCAGCAAAGCATGGACAGCACTATGTCCGGAAGAAATCGACGACACTGTGGACTTGGTTTCAGTGAGGTAGTAGTTTACTTACTCTTATTGACGCAGACAGGCTTGCTCCAGTGGGCAAAGAAAATGAATGACAAACATCGCATGGCTTTTTTTTTTTTTTTTTAAACAAGTCAAACTTACTCTATCCCAGAGTGCCCCTATAAGTTTACCAAGGACAAATCTGCAGGAGCCAAGAGCTTCCTGTGCTTGGACACAGAGGTACCAGTGAGAATTCTTAAACACCTGAAAACGTTCATGCTCTACAGTAGCTAGATCATGTTAAGCTCCTCAGAGATGTAATATAGCAGGTGATTGACAGCACATAACAGCTCTACCCGTAGGAGATTTAGCATAGGAAGTGAAAAATTTTATTCAGTTGACTGCAAGGGGAATTTAAATAGACAGAACACTAACCAAAATAATTATGGGACTCTCACCTGCTGTGGAATCTTTAATGACTACAATGGTTAAGGCTTTTCACATCTTCCAAAAACCAGTACCCACATGAGAGTAGCACAATGCCTTAAGACAAGCTAGGGGCATCCATTCAGCGCTAACTCAGATAGAGGAGTACCCTCCCAGTTGATAGCCCCATTTCTTGAGATTCCCTAGAAAAGGCTGGGGGATGCTTCCTCTTCATGTACTGACCTAGATTAAACTGCTTTAGCTCAAAGAGGTGCAATCAGAACCTGAGGTTCTATGACTGCATGCTCCACTTATAATTATTTTGTGTGGTTCTAATGGGTGAGAAGGGGTAGGGAGATAGAAATCTGGAAGAGGCAGGAAATTACTGTTGGACACAGATGAAATCTTCAAATGATCCTATATCTCCTCAGTCATGTAGTTATGAGGCAGTCTCAAGGGAGGGAAGGATAGGACCACCAGTGTCCGGAGGAGGCAGAAAAGTAAAGGAAGACAAAATAAAATTGGTAGTTATGAAACTATACCTCTTTAAATGAAGCCTAAAAAAAAGATATTTGAGCATGAGGTTGAAATATCAGTGAATGTTTACTCTTGGTCAGAGCTAATACTTATGATTGTAGAAAACTTTCTGAGGTTGCTGGACTTGAGTTAAAGAACCACACTAGCAAACGCTTACTATTCCAAACATACATGCACGTTTTCCCTTAAAGACATATTTGGGTAAATAGAAGCTATACCTGCATTGGCCCATCCTTATCAGATTGTGCATTGAGAATTTTTTCCATGGTACTATGTGCTGTATTTGCCAAATAGTATCAGGTTTACAAAGCATTGCAGTCTTGCACGAGTTCCTGATGACCCTCACATAAAAATAATGTGGCTCACATTAAAATTGGCTACAGTATGGCAGCAATTCTCTTGCATCAAGCATGACTCTTTGAACTCCTACCAAAGCTAAAGTAGTAATGAAGCAGTAAAAACCTTGCATGGTCAATTGCATTCGATAGAGTTTCCAAGTTCTCTTGTTGGTTCCTTCATGATGAGGCTAGTGGTCAACCACAAAGTAGCTGCATTATTGTATGCACACAAATTCCTGCTAAAAAATCCTTCCCGGCATAAAGCATTATTGTTTAAAAACTTACTTCCTTTGCTGTTTAAATGTTAGCAAACAAAATGGAGAGGGTCCAGTTACTGCATTAGTAATGTCAAGGGATCCTGGAACTGTAGTACCATTTACTGATGTACCATTTAGTACCATTTACTGTAATTCAGGTGTCAAGGAAGTTGACAATCAGTCATTCCAGTATCTGACAGACTAATCCCTCTATATTAAAGACTGAGAGGGTTTTATCTGGTACTTCTGTTATTTAATCCCCTGTCCTATCTGCAACCACTAACACAAAAGGAACAATGTAGCAACTAGTGAAAACTCATTGAACTTGTATGTTAAATGGCAAAATGAGAGGTTGCTTGGGGGAATGATTTAGCTTCCTTTTGTAATCTGACTTTTATTCTAGCTGGAGGAGGCTGAAGGACAAGATGATGTGAACAGATACTCTCCTGAACCTGAAAGTCCAGAGGACTCTGAAAGTGACTCTGAGTCAGAGCGAGAGGAATCTGCGGAAGAACTGCAATCTGCTGAAAAAGACAGTGAAGCTGATGATCCAGAAAGCAAGAAAGATGTGAAAAGCAATTATAAAATGATGTTTGTTAAATCCAGCGGTTCATAACTTCAGGTCTAATAAGTCTTTGTATTTAAAGTACATTAAGTCTTTTTGTTAGTGCAAAGTGGAGGACTGCTTACAGCACAGATTTTTGTATTATGATTTTAAAAAAGCCCTTCTTTTAGATGAAAGGAAAAAATAGTGCTTGCTTTCTGATGCCATGGATGACATTTTTATGGGCATGAGTGTAATTTTTTGGGGGGTAAAGTATAAACAGATGCATTGGATGAAAATAAATTTAATTCCCACTCTCCTTCCATTGTAGTTGTCAAACCTCTGACACTACTTTCTTTTATTGGTGTCCTTTTGGCTTGGATGTTTTTGAAATAAGGTTTCATTGGAGTTGCCTGATGCTACATTGATTCTGATACTGTAGCAATGACATCCGTATTCTGCAGTGTAATACAACTTCAAATCTTGGTTCTGTTTGGTAATACCAGCAGTAGTCTGACATAATTGCCAGAGAACAGGTTTATTCATTTAGGTCCTGATTCTGTAATGAGGTTGTGATTATAAATCCCTGTTCCCCTGCAGAGTCCTACTGATGTCTGTGGCACTCCATCAGTGTTCGGGGGCCCCCACACCATATCAGGATGCAGAAGAGGGCCTTTAGGGTACAGCTACACAGGGATTAAAAAAACCTTTTGGTAGCCAAGGTCAGCTGACTTGGGCTTGCAGGGCTTGGGCTGGAGCCTGAGCTCTGGTAGCCTGTGAGGAAAGAGGGTCTGAGTGCACATGTTGCCACAGCAATTTTTAACCCTGCAGCCAGAGCCCCTTGAGCTCAGGTCAGCTGGCGTAGGCCAGCCATGGCTATGCCACAGGTTTTTCATCCCTGTGTAGATGTACTCTGAGTTACTTCTCTAGGCCTGTTTTTGACAGCTATAGTACAAGAGGGATAAGTTCTTGGGTGTAGATTTCCCTTTTGAAATGAAGGACTTTGATCCTTAAACTGCTTGAGTTGCAGTCTGCATGAGAGCTAGGTAAAAGCAGTGCTTGGGGAGGGAGTTTGTTCTCGTATTAACATACTAGTTTTAATAATTTCTTTCTACAAAAGTGAGATTTGCAGGAGATAAAGAACAACCAGGAAATGAGTTCGTTTGAAAGGAAAAGATACTTTGCTATGGAAAATGACAGGTGCCTCAATTTAATGACACTTTTTTTAAAGATGGGGATGCAAACTAAAGGGATGTGCAGGGAAAGTTGTAGTATGCAGTCCCCACGGCTTGAGTGCCACCAATCAAACTGAGGTGAAGAGAGTTGGTCACAGTTATCCGTGAAAGGCATGCTACCTCTTACTTTCCTTGCACCAAATCCTCTAGTCTGCACAAAGAAAGAAACAGAAGTGCTAAGACATAGTAAGGACTAACACAAGCCCATATCTTCTGCAAACTTATATATTTTTGGTGTACTAAAGATCAAACTTCCATATTATATGCATTTTCTCAACTGTTATTGTAATGGCATCTGTTTGAAAACCGGTCATCAGAATTAATCTGAGGATCACAAAAGGAATACCACATTGCACACATTCTGAATGCATTTCTTTATGGGAGAGCAGAACTTTGTCTGCACCCATGTCTGAAAGAAAAAGCTTACCCAAGGCTCTTGATGAAACTTACAACTTTTTTCTGAATCTGGTAAAGCTGTGTTTCTAATTTACTGATAATCTGTTGCAGTGATTATTTCCATACTGTTTGCTAATTTGTATGAGCTGAAATATGTACAGTGATTGTAAGATAATTGAAAATTAGTACTTCAGCCTTAGCTACACTGAAAGACTTTGAACAAATGTTACTTTGTGGAAAAAACAAGCAGTATTAAACCAGATACGTGTGATTATACACTAAATGTGACACAAAAAGTGACTTTAATCAGAATCTGCATTTACTTTTTAACCTAGTTCTTGAACATGAAATTGAGCCGGTTTCATTTTAAAAAATAACCATACTATATTTCACATTAAGGAAAGGAGTAGTGATATTTGACAGGGGGAAAGGCAAAGAAGTGTCTGAACTTTTGAATTTAAGTGCTTAAAAAAAAATGTGACAGTACTAGACCTTGACCAGCAAATAGATTTATGGATGTGTGTCCCTCTGTGCCCCCCATACATTATTTATTTGATCCTTTTTATACATTCCTGCAATATGCCAGGAAGTAACCCCTTCATTTTATTTGCATATAAAAGAATGTGCATAGATTGTTCACTTACTCGGTACAGAAGCCATCCATTTAAAAAAAAAGTGTGTGTATGTATACATACACTCTATTTACCAACGACCTTACTTTGTTTTATCTTTAGTGATACCATAAAATGGGGGTTATAAGCTGCCAATATTCATAAAAGCACCAGGAATTCATCAACTGCCATTTTACATTGATGTTGAATCATTGACAATCTTTTCAACTACTCCCACTGTCTCTAATGCATACATAAAAATTGGGAAGAGGTTATTATATTAACTTTCCCTATTGTTAAGGTGAAATGTGCATATTATGCTATTTCACCATCAAGGAGGGCCTGTTTATATGCAACATCCAGGATGTAAAGACATTAACTACAACTGTGAAGTTAAAGTGCATTTAAACTCTGTAGGGATGCTCTTATTCACAGCAAAGTGGCCGTAGTTTGCTTTAGCTAAATCACCTTTGAAGATGTATACACACAGAGAAGAATATGGTAGGAACCATTTTGATTTTAATATATTTGTCATTAGCTAATGCCTTTGGTTTGCCGAGTAAGGAAAATACATGTGAAATTTAAGAGAATTTTACTTCTTTGCGTCAGTAAGGGGGAAACTATTAGGATATTGTCCCAAAAGGAAACATCAACAAGAATCCACCAAACAAAACTGCTGCCCTGCTACTGCTAATATTTTGGCAGGTTTTCACAATTAGGACTTTATTGAGCTGCCTTTTCTAGTCTCAATGGCTGGCTTTCCTACAGTCTGAAATCCAGCTTCTGCCATGAGAAATTCCATCTAGCACGTAACCGTCAACAGTCTCATGCTGTCATGGTCTTCACCCGTACTCTGAATGGAACCAACATCCATGCAGCACCTCTGTGTTTTGGAGTATTCAACAGTCCATAGCTCTAGCATCAACTCAGTCTGGTACATCTCTCCTAATTAAATCTTCCTGAAGGCCTGAGGTCAGTTTCCTCCCAGCTAGAATGTTTAGTAGCATTTATGTCCATAGTCAGGTTCTTTTAAACACAGGTTTAAGAGAGCTAAAGAAAGAGCAAAAATTTGACTGGCACACCTAGCTAATCTGGATGTTTTATTCACACTAACAAAATCAGGATTGAAAATCTTGGATCCTGCAACTAATTGCGTGCTAGCAGACTATACACCTGCCCTGAGCCCCTCTGGCTTCTGTCCCAGCATTTAGGCTCAGGTTTCTTTCATAATCTTCATTTCATGGCTGTTCAGGTAGTATTGTAGCACAGCAAGACGCTTGCTAGATCGTTCTGTAGTAACCGTAGCTTATCCTTCAGCCCCCATGTCATCTCTCGGGTGTGAAAATCTGCCTGCAGCTCCTCGCCTGGCTCATCATCTCAGCAGTGTGTCATATAAGGGAGTAGCTCTACGTACTTTATTGCATTCTTCCCTGCCAGGCCTAAGGAGCTCCAGGAAGTGACTTGACTGGCATGTCTTTGGGACCCACTACCCAGTCCAGGGGAAATGGGGGAGGAGAAACTGAGAACAAGCTACCAGTTAGTGATCCCTGAATCTCTGCCATAGCCCAGGTTATAGCAGCCTGAGGGCTACTCTAATTTGCTCCACTCCCTTCGCACCACATAACAGAGAATATGCCCCCAAAATATTGATTGCAGCCCCCAGCTTGGTGTAAATAGTATATTACAGTTAATGGTAAACTGATCTCTAATACTAACACACAGAAGAGTCCTTAATGGAAAAATCAATATGCTACAGGATGTAGCTGGCTTAATTCTATAGGTGACCCTTTCCCCTCTGCATTGCTATGGAAAAAGTTCCCAGGAGTGGTATTAGACTTGACCATTGACTTACATAAGACTTAGCACATGCTTAGTTGTATTACTAGACCAGGGAAAGTGTGTTCAGGTCCTTGCACACTTGAAGCTCCTAGGCTGTTACTGTGCACTGTTAAAGAGCAGCTGAGAACCACCCCAGAGGGGCTTTGTTATGAAAGATGCTCTGTTAGTTTTAGATATTAGTATAATAGTGAGAGGTAAATAAATTAACTTTGTACATAAGGATACAACCTTTCTGTAGTCTTGGTTTCCGCTACTATGTCAGCCCTACATTGTGAAATAGTTTCTACATCAGAATTGCATTTACATTCAAAGATAGGCACAAACTAGGGTTATCTCCTCATGGCTGTACATGCATCCCCATTATTGCTAGAGATAGGAGCAACACTAAAAATGTGGTTGCAGGTAGTCCTACGTTTTACAGAACAGCACCACTGATATTTATATACAAATACTTTAAAAAGTAACATGGAGACTGATGTCCTTCAGGAAGATGGAATTAAATAAATCACTAGCACTTCTAATCTAGGTCTCAGTTGTGTCAAGGATAGGTGCCCTAAATTACTACTAATCAAACATTTAAATTCAACCTTCATGATGAGGGTAGACCAAAGCCAGTATATTTTGAAAGCCCAAAGCAGGAGACAGAGAAATCTTGATCCCAGTCTTCTACTATAAAGTAAAAAAAGTCCGTCTTTGAAGAGAAAGCAAATGAACAAGCATACATTCCATATAATTGCTGAGCGCACACTATTACAGTTCTCGCCACTATCAGTTTGTAGGTAGCATTAGCCCACAGTCTTTGAACAGGCAGAGCATTGGAATGACCTATCCCCCTCACTTCTTTGTACAATGGGGAGGACCTTGTGAGAAAGCACCATCACTACTACCCTCTACTCCAAAATTCCCCTATGAGAAGACGGTCAAGAAAGAATGCTTCCAATAAAAAGGGATCCGTTTTTCTCCCGTCCTTCAGAAGTGAAGGAATTCTAGGGCCAAGGAAGTATGATATATAAGGTGCTCTCTAGCTTTAAACCACTGCTTTTTACACTCCCCCTTTTCTTGAAGAGGAGCCTGGCAACTTTATTCCTGAAAGTACAATTTTTAGGACAGCTTCAAAGCTAAAAGTCCTTCTACAGCTGTCGTTGGGGAATTCACATCAAAGAGGATACGCACACGTTGTTCCGATGTCAGCACTGAAGGTTGGTGGAAATCTCTGTGGATTTACTACAGTCCCCAGAACAGAGATTAAATTATGCACTGAAGCTGCCTCTATAAACTGCAGGAGACAAAGAGAATAAGTGGCAGTGCACTTTCTCATAATCAAAGCCTGGCATCGTTATTTGCATTAGTTTCCTGTGAGCTGTCAGGGGAAAGTGAAAGGGACATGGTGTCAAGGGACAGAACAGAGTGCAATCTGGCTTTTAAAAGTGACATCAACTACATTTTTTTCCTGAATCTTTGAGAAATATCACCCAAAGAGTGTGTTCCTCTGGAGCACTGTTCCAGATGTTTCTATTCCCGGAGGAGAGTTAAAAGTACAATATGAGACTATGTTAAAGGCCAACAGTTTCTGCTATATAATCCATCCAACTCTAAAGATGGCATTTAAGGTGTCTCCAAGCTCAGTGGGAAACAGCTGGAAAAGGAGAGAAAAGAATGAGAGGTGGTGGATGACAGAAAAGAGACCTCCAATAAGTTATGGATCAGAAGTCAAATGTTCCAGGGCTGATCTGAATGGAACCTCCCTGTGTTTCGAGGTTTTCCCATTTGCTAATCTTGCCTAGCACTCTGTTTAGCCATTCCCAGTAGTGTGTCACACTAGAAAACAGTGTCTTGTAATCAGGTGGTTTTCAGCTCTTTCCATATCAGACATAGGTTGCAAGCTACCCACATCAGAAACAACTCAAACTAGATTAAATAAAGCACAGAATGTTTTGGGGCTATAATATGGTGCAGAAATGGAAAGGGGTCCACAATCTGAATAGCTCCTTTTCATCCTAATATTTATTATTCTAGGTTTTCACACAAATGCAGGGTTCAACCCATCATGTTACTTATATGCACAAGGCAGAGATCTGCTATTCATGAAAGCTACAAAACTATAGTGTTATGGGTCTTGTTTATTATAACTATAAATAGTAACAACTTCTCTTTGAAATGCAATAGTTCATGTATTTTCAAGCGATAAGCATAACTAAAGAAGCAATCACTGCATAAGTGACGTGCTCGATTTTATTTAGTGTGTTAAACAGCTGAAGCAGTTACTGCTATCCAAAATAAGAAAAATACAAGCAGGTACTTGGTTTGTAATTTACTCTTTACTGAGGTCCTTGGATATAGCTTATTTACAGTCTACATAGCTTCAGGCTTGGTAACTTGTCAGGTAAAACTATAGCTTTAGGAAGCTCTCCTCCCTCATGGAGTCTGAGTTTGAGAGAGACCTCAGACCTGATGAAGAAGCAGTCCACGCCCTACCTGATGGTTAGTTTCCTGCCGCTATTTTGCGGCACTGTCTGATTCTCTCTCATAACACAAAGATGTAAGAGGGTTAGCAAACTACATTCTGCTACTGTTGTAAGTCCTGTTCACTGGGCAAAGAGCAAAATGCAAGGAATCCATCAAAAGTTACAAATTGGAGACAAAAGGCGATTCTTGTAGACAATATCCATACAGGCACAATAATCACTCAAAAGCAAGCAGCAGTTTCCTTTACCATCTCATATTATCCTCTTTCTTTTCATTTAGTTTTCATAGTAGTAAAGCTCTTAATGGTAACAAAAAATGCTTTTCATTAGAACACAGTTAAGAACATTCAACTTCTTTATTTCATTAAGTCTAATCTTATATGACCAGTCACTAAGGTATGGAAGATAGACAAATTATGCTGTCAGAGTTTATATCTAGAGATAGACATGGGGGAAAAAAACAAACCAACCACACCCCTGCGCTCACAGCAGAATATAGGCAGTATTGTGTGTGTGTATATTTTTGTAATTTGTAGTTAACTGTGCTCGGTCCTATACATATGTATATATCCTTGATTGGGGCCTCTCATTAATAATGCAAATAAGTAATGACAGGTCACTGTTTAGATGTATTAAAATATTTGCATTAATCCAAAAGTGATTTTGTGGAATCTCTCCCCTCATTAGTAAAGTCCGGATTTGAAAATATATTATCCTAATTCTCAACACATCTCTGCAAATTCCCCATAGTACTGGATCATTTAAGCTTGTAACTCATTTAATATGGGAAACACTTACATTTTCTACAACTATTGTACTCTACTGGGTTCTCTTACCTTGCCGGCTGGTCCTTCAGCATCTTCATAAGCAGCTCCTCTTCATTTTTCTGTTTCTGTCCCTTAGAGTTTGGTTCTTAGTCTTCCTCTTTATTACATCTGTGCTACCATGGCTTCAGTTACCCCCTTTGTGCAATTAATTCCAAATTCTTCTTTGGATCCCACAACTTCCATCCCTTTCCTCTGTCTCACATTTCTAACTCTCAAATACCCCTTTGTCCTGTGAAACTCCAGATTTTCAAAACAAATTATTTTCCCCACTAATCCATCTCCCCATCTCCTTTCTTGATACCACCTACATCCCACTACCTTCCCCTAATTCCCAGCTCATCACTTTGGTGACATCATTGACTTCTCTCTCCTTCCCCTCTGCTTCCAATTTCTTGGTAAGTCCCTCAATAGTTCCACATTATCACCACCTTACCCCTCCCTTTGTCTCCATATCCCACTCCCATAAAAAACTCTTTTCACACCTTGGTCATCGCAACTTTATCACTATCTTTCTCCTACCAGGCCTCCCTTTTCTCACCTTCCCTCTCCAGGCTAACTGAAGTCCAACAGCTAGAGTCATCTTTCTTCCCTCTCCTTGAATCCTTTTACTAGCATCCTGTTTTACCACTCAATTCACATTCCTCATCCTTACCTTAAGGATCCTACTCAATCTTGCTAGCAACTAGATCTCTGCTCTTATTTCCTCCAAATCCTTTTATTTCACTGCTCCCATACTCATCAAACCTCCCCTTTAATACCCACAACCTCTTGAAAAAGCCTTCCATTCTTAGGGCATCAAGAACCTCCCACTCCCCTCGCCCCCCCCCCCTCCCCGGCCCACTCCATCTTTCAAGCTCACGTTTTCCAAGAATTCTTTGTAACATGTTCTCACCAATAGTGTTTTTACACCTTAGCTGAAATTGTTGTCCAATGTTGTTGTTTTTTTGTTTCTCCTTCTATAGGTCTGTAAAGCACCATGTACATTCATGGTGCTCTACGTGAGTAATAAGGTGCTCATTTAATAGTATAATAGTGATAATAGTATAACACACTTTTTTAATTCCTAGGACTCTACATGGTACATTTTTGTATTTTTAATTTGTTTTCTACCTAGAGTCCAAAGTTTTTCTGCCATATTCCAATAATTTATAGTATGCTTCACAATTTTATTTTTTTCTCCTTAGGTTTACCTGTAGTTTAACATTCAAAGTATGGTTGTGGCACAGAATACCTCAACAGGCTTATATTAAAAATGCCCTTTAAAATTCCAAAGCTTTGAACTAAAAGCAATATCTCAAGAAGTTTTCATGAAAAGTTCATCTCAGTTGGTTCAATTCAGCTACACTTAGATGCACCTTTTCAGATAATAGAAAAAAAGTGTAAAGGGGTCAGACTCAATCAATACAGTTGTTCAAACAGAATTCCAGTCACTGTGATGTGTGTACATTTTGTGCTTTTCCTTTGTACTGTTCCACTATGAAGAAAGGTTGCTTTTGCTAGCATAGCAATAAAAGTCTTAGCCTTTTGAATACAGCCAACTAACCAATGGGAATGTTTACCAGGTGCGGAAAAATATAGCAATTTTTCATGTCTTTCCTGTGCACGTCTCTTTCTTTTTATAACTATGCAATCCACACATCTTCTACACAAGCAAATGCTTTAAAATACCCAAAGACAGACATAAATCAGAGAAGCAAAGCCTCAGAACGTACCTCATAAGTTTGTTTTTTGTTTTGTTTTTGTTTTCATTTTTGAGACTTAGAAATCAACTAAGTAAATAGCATGAGTTGAAAATAAAGCTGGAAGCAATACCTAAAAGATAATGCCATAAGCATTATTGTATATAGATTCAAAACAGCAATCCTTGAGCAGATTTCAGCCATTTAAATCAACTTTACTCAGGCTTTGTCATTTTTTTTAAACAGTAAAGGTTTGGTAATTTTATGAACTTGCGGGTGGCAGAGCCATATATAACAATATTCCACACAAATGAGATTTTCTAGAATAAAATCCACTAAACTAATATGACTGGTGAAAAAAATCTCTCCAATACAGCTTGCTCCTTGTGGGTGTTTCTGGCTGTCCTGGATTAAATTAGTTTTTAGTGTTTATCACCACTATTACTCTCCATTCCCTTGAAGAGCTGGAGTTAATCCAGAGGGGGCAATGTCATCACCAAAACTTCCTAGCAGTCTCCCACACAACTGCAAAACTAGAGCAATGGGAAGGAAAATAAACAAAAGGAGTTCCTGTTCAGTTAAAAAAAAATGGAGACTAATGACAGGTCTGAGGATAACAAGGCTGAGGGTGTTGTGAATTTGTAACCTGTCATCAGTGCAACCACTTTGTAATGTAACAAACTAAAAACACACACAGGTGTAAAGGAAGAAAGACGAGAGTCTTTAGATTAAAAAAAAATACATACACTGAATTTTTGCTCGGTGTAAAAACTAGTGCAGATTAATTACAAACTAGCTCCTCCAAAAGAAAAATAGATACTATTTGTCTAATATATTTAATCAGAATGAAAAAACCTCTCTTTATTCCAACTATTTTATGACTGTAATTGAACGGTGTCTGATCTAAAAGATACCACTCTGAATACATCATAATTTTCTAGTTTTGATGCTCGTGATGGCTGCTGTATAAGTACATAAATAAGACTGTTTTGGTGAATAAATGCAAAATGAAATTGAAAAAAGAAAACAACCACCATCATCCCCAAACAGAGTGGTCACCAGATAGCTCATTAGCATATCTATATTTAAATAAGGGCTTTGAAAAAGTGTCATACTTGGGGATATTTTTGCCAAAATATGGGATTAATTATGGACATATAAATTGCTTTGTTTATCTCAGACCAAGAGTTTTCAAGGTCAGTTTATTATTCAAAACATTAATGGTATGTGTGTTAAGGGTGAAATCCTTGCATCTCATATGAAGCTCAAGTAAGCAGGTCGTTTATGAATGATGTACATGGCAGAGGAGGAGAATATGAACAGTCTCATCACAACCTGTAGAGCACCTCCACAACTACTATGACAACCAGCTGTGCTTCTCTCCCCTTCTCCCTCCCCCCCGCCCCCCGCCCAACACCCACCCCAAAAGACAACAGACAAGTGGAATTTTTGGTGAGTGGGTTGTAGTAGTTCACGAACCCACTGGCTGCACCCCTTCCCCCCCACAGCACAGCCCACACACTTCCCCGTTCTGCATCGATAACATATGTATGTTTGTTTGTTTGTTTTTTTTACAGAACCATGACACATCACAAATCCCTATGGCTGAGGGTTCCTTCACATTTCAGGCCATGCATGTCCCCACAAATGGGACAAGGGTTTCATAAGCATGTCAGCTTTGCGTTTCCTCTTCACACATTTGAAGTCAAATATTTACTTAAACTCTCTGAAGTTCACAATGTCAATCCTGAATGACAGAAATATCTAGATTTTCTTTTTTAAAAGTTATTGACTGTTTGTTCCCTACATTCCACTGTAGTAAGTAATTCAAGTTTAAGAAGAAAGTCAAGAACTAAAAACCTCAGTAGTCTGTATCAAACCCATGTCATTTGAAGGCACTGTCATAGTACAAATTGACTGTCACCTGCTATTACAAGAAGTCTTAAATTCCAGTTGGTTTCCAGACATTTTATTGGTTAATTTGTGTCCATACATCACACAAGCGACGGCATGATGTTTACAGGATTAGAGATGCGGAGTGGCAGTTTTTGCATACAGAATATGTAAATTACTCTATTTTAATTTCATACTGTACCAAGTGTCAAGAATTTGGCAGTTGAGAAAACTCTAAAATAGGAAAGACCAACATTTAGGTCCCAATTCAGGAAAGCTTGTACTTAAGTGCTTTCCTGAATAGAGATGGACTTAAGCATATATTTAAGAGCCATCCTAAATTCAGCACTTGGTACACAGGAGGCCTGATTCAAGTCCTATATAAGTAAATGGAAAAACTCCCATGGACAACAATGGGCTTTGGGTCAGAACCAGGGAGAGCAAAATGTAATTAACAGAGATTTTAAAAACACTGTTGAAAATGATCAACAGGACAGCTGACAAGACAAAAGCAGTAGAAGTGTTATGTTAATATTTTAATCTGTACATACACCATTTACCCCAAACTGTTACATTTTATTTAAATTAACATTTTCTTGCAAAATATTCATTTAATTTCTTTTCAAACATGTTTATAAAGGCAAAAATAAAAATTTTATTTTGGCAAAATGTTATGAAGCTGACACTGGCAGTACTGAGTTAGTTAAAAATAGACTGCATTTTCTAAATATATTTCTTAAGAATAGCTTCTGAGTATCGTAAAAATACAATATGAATTTTTATTTTATGCATTTTAAACAAATGTGAAGCTCAATCCATTTAGTTTCTTTTTAAACCCATTATTTGAATGCAGCAAAGAAACAGAAGTTAAAAGTCTCGCAAAACACTGCAAAGTATTTGTGAATCATTCCTGTCTTAGCACTGGACTCAACTAAAAATTACACAATATTGTGCGATTTTTGCATGCCTTATACTGAAAGTGTATACATACTTTATTCAAGTAAAGAAGCAATAGCAATTCATTTAAACTCATTTTCTTCATATGTAACTGGACAACTCTTCACCCTATACCCAAGCAAAATATCAGACTTGAAAGTTTTGGCAAAATTAAGCACCAGTTAAATTTACATACAAAATTAGCAAGTGCCACATTGCATTATTTCTGTTGTTTCCATGATAATGCAAAACATCACATATTGCTTTTTAATTAAAACAATTAAATATTATATATATTTACTAGTAAAATCACACATTCTATTAACATTTTATTGCTTACTTCACACATTAGAATTAAAATTTCTTTTACTTTCCAGTCCTCTTAAGAAAAAATATATTTTTTTAGCATCTTGTTACTGATGGGGACAGTGCTATTGTCAATGCTAACACACTGGGTACTGATATTTGAAAATTAACTACATGGAATTAAAAAATGTACATGAGTTAGCAGCTGAGTGCCATAATTTTGTTCATTATGTGCAAACATGATGGTTACTAACACTTAGAAATGGAAGCTGAGACCTTTGCTATTTCTTATTTAAAGGGCACATGAGAGTGATCAATTTTGCCAAAAAAAGAAGAAAATTCTCAGTAAACTTCTCACTTGAGTTAGCTTTACCCAAATGCCATGAGGTGCTTCCAAGATTATTTGATTTACATTTTGTCAAGAGGCTTTACGATATGCATCTGAACTTGAGGGTGAAGCAGTAATATTTTGTAAAGTCTGTGTAAGCAGCTTTTTTTAAAAAATGAACTCAGCCCTTGATTAAAACAATCTAAAATATATTCTGTTTCTAAAAATACATCAGTATTATACAGCGTATATCAAAAGTGCCATTTATTTATATAAAAAGTCTGAACTAAAACAATGCCAAACTAAAATGATTTAAATTTATTTGTTTTTCATAGAAAATCCCTCTATTATTCTCTGATTTTGTTTTTGAAAAATTCTGTGATCAGCTGATGAGTATCTTCCGAGAAGCTGGTGTCATGAAGACATTCTTTCTTCCACGCTCTGGCATCAGATGGTTGTTGGCTTGTATCTTATGTCAATGTTCCATTACTGCTTTGGCTGGTATGAATTAAAACAAAATGCAGTCAAATGAGGTAGCGTATGCTGATGCCAACCAGTACACATTTTCAGAAAAACATGGTTTTGTATTGCAGCCCTCAGTAAGGTAGGATGGATAATAGATATTTAAAATTGTCTGACCAATTGTTACTTGATGCCATTGAAATTCTGGATGATGTCCACTGATCTAGAAGCATCATTGTGCCCCTAATGTAATGGCTAAAATTATTAGATTCTTTCCTTAACTCTGTCCCTTAAAGAGAATGTGAACTTTGGATGTGAGTTTTTGTGGTAGTTCCCTAGGACAAGTTCACTGTTGGTATCTGGGGACAGTGCTTTTATTTTTTGCACTCTTTTGAAAAGTTCAAGGCCAGATTCTGATACTCTTACTCGTGGAAAAACACCTCACTCCAGGTATAATCCAGTTTGACTTGAACAAGACTACTAGAAGTCTCAGGTGCCATTCAGTTTGAGCAAGGGTGGTGGAATCAGGCCCTCCAAATCGGAAAGTGAACTAGGCAGACATTAGTCCACTTCCATCATGTTCCCCTGCTGCTCTGAGTGATGTCAGAACAACTTTACCGCTGTCAGTCTATCATTTGTGATACACCTTGCTGAAGGCAAGTCACCTTTTACGACATTCAGGTCCACTACTGCAGCCACTCTGAACAGAACTCCTATTACATAAACTGATGTGTGCGCAGTATTGGGCCTTTCTAGATCTTTTCTAAGTATGGAGATTTCTTAACTCTGAGAAGTGCTGGTCTCAAAAGTACTCCAAAACACAAAACCATGGTAGCCAGAGACTAACTCTTTTAAAGATGTTCAGTCACACTTACTACTAAACTTATTTCATGTACTTTTATACAATCATATGAGAGAAAACTAGTCCATCTGAAAGCAGGAAGACAAGAATGAATTAATAGTAAATTCTGGAGATACAGTGGGTGCCAAATCAGAATACTGTCAGTATTATGATATATTTAACTATTGGTAAGTATTTCCCATTTAAGTATAGGGAATAATGCAAATACCACTGAAATGGGCAGTAAATGTTCATTTTTAATGGTGGTGGAATAAATGTCCTTTTGAAATATGGTGCCCACAACACTTGCAGCTAAGAACTAACCTAAACGAGCAGCAAACATGATCATTCGATTAGTATAATAATTTAATGGCAAACCACTGAATGCATGGCATCAGTCAAACAAACTACTGTAAAGTTAATTACACAAGGCCAGCTTGTCTCAAACTAATCTTTAATTTTAGTTTCTTCAAAAATGTACCTGTGTTTGTCCCCACAAAATTGCATGTAGACCCAAAACTGCCTGTGTACAAGGGTTCCCATTTTTGCAGGTATGGTGCTCAACAGAGGTGTGTGCCACTTTGCAGGTGAAAACACATGCGCACATTTTCAATCCTGGAAATTGTTGCTGAAAATGTGGCCCCAAATTTGCCAATAGCATTGACATTTTAGTTTTTCTTTTGCCACACGAAGATGATCAAAATAACCTTTACTTATTTTTAACCTACAGCAATCACCTTAAAGGCTTCTGCTAGCTCATGTATTAGTTCGAAAGTAGCAATATTTACTGTCTGAGAACAGAGTCTTCTGATCACTGAAAACTGCATGCACGCATTAATGTGGATAAATTTTACATTACTGTAGTAAAAAGTGTTAGTTTTTGACAAAGTTAAAGCAAAGATGTAATGACAAATTAGACATGCAAGAGCAGTTAGTTCTTACTTTTAAGGTGTTTAGACAAATGTGTAGTGAAATCCATTGCTTAAGGGGGAGTGAGGTGGCTGTGGTACAGAAGGTGAGGGTGCTTTAGATGGGTAGGTCAACTGGTGAGCTAGAAGGGATCACACACACAGGAATTAGGTAGCATAATTAAACATACATATTACAACAGAGCCACCTTAACTATCTAACTACTACATGAAAAGGAAACACTGCACCAGATTAGTAATGCAATGAGGTGTTAAAATTATTTTCGTTACACACTATTTAACAACATCGCCACCTGTTTCTGTATCTTTCAGTCACATTAAAAGCAGAAATGGTTTATTTTCACAATACACAAAATAAGGAAAACCCATATTAATATGAAGCTCACTGGAACAACATGGCAAAAAACATTGATTTACACCAGTCAAACTCTGTACACAAAATCTGAAATCCCAGGATAGCACTGATACTGTACTTGTTAGTCCAGTTTCATAATTTGACTGAGGTTACACTGGTATAAATGGGCAGAAAGCAAGAAGATGTACAGCAAATAGGAAGGTGAAAAAATACTTTACAGCAAAATAAATATAGTTTATAGCTTAATTAATAAATTATATGAGAAGTCAAATGTCTTTTTAAGGCCTCAGCTTGAGGCATCCTCTGACTATAATGTATGCTCAAAATAGAATGCTTTTTCTATATACAATGCACAGAAATAATGTTACACTAGAAGACATGAAATCCTGATTTCTTGGCATAATATTAAAGACTCAACTAATTTCTATGCTAAGCTCTGCCTTTACAGTCATGGAGGGAAAAGGGTACCGTTCAGTTCAAACTGCTATTTGAGAAGTGGCTTTTTGATACTTGATCTCACAGATTTCATCCATGATTTACAGATTGACGAGAGATTCATATTCATTTTCAGGAGTGGAGGAACTTTGCAGTTGAAGGTTGTGGCTTGCCTGGGTATCAGCAGCTCACATTTTATATTACCATTTATTATTTTATAGCATCCTAGATGCATCACAAAAAGTATAACTTGGAAAAATTTCAGAAACAAACTTTACAGTAAAATTGTACAAGGCAATCTTTATACTAAATCTAGGCTTTATGGGTAGGATTTTCAAAAGTGCTCAGAATGGGCCTAACTGTATTCCCTGGGGATTTTACCACTGACATCCCTGGAGCAGGATCAGGCCAGCACCGAGAGTCTTTGAAAACCCCACCCTTAAATTCAGACCTAGCAAATAGAACAAACATGAACAGATATCCAACTGTGCAAAGAAGTAATAAAAATCCTGTGGTGCTCTTTTTAACTGGCCCGATCAGCCAATATCAATTTCTGAAGGCTCAAACACCTAAATTATTTTCATTCTGAAAGAATATATTGTCATTACTTTCACTAACTCTTGCTATTTTTTTTTTAATTCATTAACATTAGCTCTGGATTGAGGGCTACTGAAAGGTGTAACCACAGCAATCTCAGTTATAGAAGAGGAACATTTTGGTCCCCATCATGTGGATGCAGGGAGCAACTTATGTGGCTCTCCTTACAGGATTGGGCCCTTAGATGGTAAAAGAAAGAAAGAAAACAGAGAAAAGAGAAAAAGGAAAGAGACTATTGATAGTTGAAATAAGTTTTTCAGGAAGCATTTAAGATGTTCTAGGGACTATATATAATAAATGTTTGTGGGAATTTTGTTTTCCTGAATTTCTAACAATTTTGTTGGCACCCACGTAAGCCCTACTTTTTCAGTTTGATATAAAAGAAGTTAAACAGTAATAATAAAAATGTAACAGCTATTTTTGTGGGCTAGGAATTTGATCTCCAGCAATCTTATGATTTAGTGCATTTACAATGTCTCCTTCCACACAAGCACTCATTCTTCTCAGATTGGGGGAGAATGTGTTGTGGTTCCTACATCCTTACTAACCCATGAGCAATTTTCCCCTTTCATGGATATGGAGACTTTAGGTCTTTGTATTCAGTTTTTAGTGTTTTGTTTGTTTGTTTTAACTGAATGGCCCTTTTATTGCCAAGCATCCAGGTGCTGTCTTTCCTCCTCAATGAATCATCCTATCCTCCCAAATCAGTTGCCATGAAAATATCTTTCCTGAAGCAAAGATGATGTAATGTATAGCTTCCTCTTAAACTACACACAAAATCTCTCCAAATAGTCAAAACACATAACCCCCAAAATAACATTCCCCCCCCTAAAAAAAAAAATCAGCCTCCCCTCAAGGTTTGCTGCCACTGTGTCTTTGAATACATAGCCTTATTCAATAAAAGGAAATCGTGTGCGTTTCTATGGATGAACATTATATGTCCAGTTATTGAAATCATCTATCTTAAATGCAGTGGTCTCCAGTGCTTGGGTGGCAAGTGCCATTCATACTGACAATTGCAGTTGAGAAACATGTTTTTTCCCCCATCAGGGTTGAAATAATTTCCATTATTCTAATTCTCCACTAGAAGAGTTGGCAGTGCCAATTACAAATGAATAGTCAGATACTTGGAACAACAACTATTAACATGTTCACTGTCCTATTTGATACAGTTCTGCTGACATTTTCTAAGTTAACAAATATTTCAAACGTAATGAAAGCAAGAGTGCAGTTCCCATTTTCAATGATGACACACACTATAAAGAACCCACTGTCATCACCAGGCAAAGAGGATCCTTGCCTGGTTGGTCTGTTCTGATCACTAAACTTGTTCATGAGACAGGAACATACAGTAAGCCAATTTTGCAATAACTTCTTCAGCATTATTTAACTATATAGTGATTATAGTTAAAGTCGCAGGTGATTTTCTGTTATCCTAGTCACTGAACCCCTTTAATTTTTCTTTAAAAAAAAGCTCTTCTGGCCTAGCGTTTTTCTTGTTTAGCCTCAGCTCAACTGATTTATTTACTTTTCTTTAGCAACATACAAAGATGTTTAACAAGAAAGTTTCAAATACCGTGTCATTTGGCAAGGTTCAGCAGTGACAGTATCTATCAACATCCCAAACAAAACGTCAGCGCTCTGTTTCCCTTTAACCAATTTCTCTCTGCATTTTTTCCATTCACAGTAATGTTTTAAATAAGTATAGAAAACTATTCTGTCACTTCAAAAGGCAAAGTATTGTAATTTAGGCTACTCATTAATGGCTATGTCACAGTTTCGAGGTCATGGGATTAAAATCTCAAATATGACGGGCTAGATGTATCAGTGCCACCTATAACAATAGCAGGCTTTCAGCTTCATAATCATAACGAGAGAGGTATCTCCCTTTCTTTTTATACCAGGCCAAATTTTCAAAGCCAATCCTCAAGCCTCTCTAGTTTGGTATCTGTAGAATTTGATATCTGCTGTTTGATTCCTAATTTTAAATAAGACTGTCAATAGAATTGTATCATAGTGGCAACATCTGTATACAGTGCAGTTCAGCAGACAACCATATAGACTCTTAAAAGTAGGTAGCTATAAGAATAAGAACACATTTGTCACTGCCATTATTTCGGAAATAACAGAGCATTACCTGCTACCTCCTTGCTCCGCTGAGAGGCTTCAGAAGCCAAAGCATATGATATGGTAATGATGCGTTCCTGCTCCTGCAGCTGTGAATCTAAATCAACTGAGTTGTGTTTGTCCTGAGCAACAGTAGGCTGTAGGTTGTGCATACTAGTGGGAAAGTGAAAAACAACATTAACGTTTACAAACATACAGAAAATCCATGGTACAGCACAGAACAAAGCTTGCTTTCATACCCTAGAAATCACACTCCAGACTTTTGTAAAATGCTTTACAGAACAGTGATTTAGATACACTGACAATGCAGTGACTACAGTATATACCACAAACAAATAACGTAGTCATTATATCTTCTGCAATAACTCATGCACAGCCTCAAATACATCTTAAAACCCTTCGTTGAAAACACGTTTGTTTACATGAAAGCAATATGAAAAATTAATGGCTTTTCTTTGAAGTTAGTGAGGATACTTGTTAGCGCTAAGAGAAAGAGGCACAACAACCTAGTGGCCTACGGGTCCCGTCTCTTCAAACAGATTACAAATGACATGGCAGGCACTTGAGTTGATGATAAACTCTTTATGCTGAAAGTTTCAACTGCATCAATATGAGCAAGTCTATGCCAGCTCTAAGTAGCCAGCAAGTTCTTTGGAAATCTGTGTCTAAAAGGTGTAGTACAGATAGAAAACAGTGTTCTGTCCCCAGCTCTGACATGGACTTTCTGCCTTTGGGTCAAATCACCACCTCTCCATGCCCCATACCTACCACACCTGCCTAAAAGACATTTTGTCAGGATTCACTAATACTTTTAAACACTCAGACATACAAGTAGAAGTCATTATTAGGACAGTAGTAGCCGCAGCCCATGCTGTTATGTTACATGGCTGTAATTCATAAAGTCGCATGTATATAAAAGATGAAAATGGCTAAGAATTTAACAATTGAATAGTAACAGACTACAAATCCCAGTGATGATTGAACCCAGTGATATTCTGAACAAAAACAGCTTTCAGCCATGCTTGTAGCTGTTTCCATCACTTCAGACTTCTTGTACAGATATTTTAAGGCTTCAGAGTGATGCACACAGTGACATGCCTGGAATTTTATAGATAATCCCTCCTCCTATATCGTTTAGATACACATATCCCTCTTGAAGTGTATTTATCATGTATATCACATCTGTATATTTTTCATAAAAGTTACACAATACATTGTACCTTGATTTAATAATCAGCATTAGATCTGAAAAAATCTGTGGTATAGAGTTGTTTGAGATTTAAAAAAAAAGGAGGGATTATAAAAGTAATCTGACCTAGACCTGGTAAGAATATTCTTTATCTTTTCTGCTTTACGGTGTCTTGAGGCTAATTCTTCTGAACTGAGAGGTTCTTCAGGGTCCAGCTCAACATAGCGGTCTGGAATTGCCACCTTTTCAGGTTTTGACAACTATGGAAAAAGAGAGAGAATGTAACTTCTGATACCTAGGACTTCAAAAACTCCAAGGTATAGCTATTCTCCACTAGACATAATAACCCAAATGGGAATTGCATGTGCACATTGACTGGAGTGTGATATGGATCTTCACAGCCCTGTGTATTTCCCTGATTCTAAACATTTCCTTTGAACTTGAACTAATGCCCTTTAAGGATTTTTTTCTCTTCTGACTTTTTCTCTCCTTTTGGGAGGTAAGTCATTGGTGTAGAGCTGTGACTGGTAAAGGAGATTCTGGGAGGAGTCAGGGTTAATACAGGTTCTGTCTGCAGCTCATTCTGTCAGGCAGCAGAGCCCAGAGTGGAATTGTCTGGCTTGAAGTTGCTGTATAAAGTTGAGAGAGGCCAAAGCTGAGATTCTCTTGGTGCCCTTTGCTACAAAGCAAATATAACCTAATGTTTGAATGCTTGTATTTTACAGGGTCTGAGGCATGCACCACCTTTCCTTATGAATGGCAAAGAAGGAAATGCTTGGAGGTTGTTGGGTTTTTTTTTAAACAATAATTTGAAAAACTGGGAGTCCCAAAAATTGCCACGGGGCAATCTGACACAGAGATACACTCTGTGTGACTAATACTACACATATTATGCAAATATAATAATGCAGATTAAAACTTCTAATTAGGAAGTTGCAAAACAGCTGGCAATATATCTAGCAATTTTAACTTGGACGGATTTCCTGCTTGAAGAATTCAGAGCTGAATGGGACACATTCATAAGATATTGAACCAGCCAGCGAGCAGCAAATTGACAAGTGCACTTTGATAGCCAACACTAATTAAACATAACAAAGTGCTTGTGAAGAACACAAATGAATATGGTAAGAGTAAAGGAAAGGTGAAGAAAAGAGTGGAAGTCCTTCACTTCTTTGGATCTGCAGCTGAAAGCTATCTGGAGGACCGTATGATTCAGAGTTTTGAGTAAAGACATCCCAAGCCTTTCACCTTTAGGTCACTCTGTTAAAATCCAACCCAATTCAGTGGCCTACGAAAAATGACCTGATTTTTCCCCAAGTGGGCACCCCTAGCTATTGGTGTAAGTGTATACCAGAAGCGACCACAAACCCAAATAACATAGTACAGAAATCATATTATTCAGAACTCAAATAACTTTAGAACCAAAATATCTGACTTTTACCTTCCTTTTGTCATAATCTTAAGGAGTACCCCCCAAGTTCTATTCCTCCAACCTCAATCAGCCACAGAGGTCTGCCTGCTGAGACCTCCCTTTTTCCATCAGACTTCCTTACTTTTTAACACAACTTAATTCTGAGTTTAGCAGGTATCCTGCTAAGGTGTCTCTGCTGAGACCAGATCAGCTCATCTGCTCACTTTGCACTGTCTCAAGCAGACAGGCCAGACAGTATATAGTGTAAAACAAACAAACAAGCAAAAATCTATTAAGTGTGAGCAGCAGGTCAGTTGGCCAACGGTACAGAACTTTGTGACTGAGTTTTCTTAAAGGGTGTTGGGGAGCCTGAAGCCAGGGTGACATGGACAGGGTCTGGTGAGGTCACAAGAAAAGGAAGCCCTTAATCCAGATCCTCATCTCTGCTGAACTAAATTTGTGCCACTCCACTATGCAAAGTGACCACAGATTTTCCCTAAAGGGACAGCTGGGGACTCCCATGGCATGGGGGATTCTTCAATTGGCATAATGCCAATATAGATGGCTCTATGCTAGCCTCTTATGATCCCCCTCTCAGCACAGGGCTCACCCCAGGGGCCAGAGGATGAGGCTAGAACCCAGTGCACTCCAGAAATCTTGCCAGCATAATAGCCCCCTAGGGGACCAGAGCAGCTTTGGGCTGCTCTAACTTGTACCAGGAGCCAGCCCCAGAAGGCAGGGAAAGGCAGAAAGGAGGCTTAGAGCAGAGGATTGAACCCCTATTCTCTATTACAACTGGCACCTTTAGCAGGAATTTCATCAGAAGGGCCAGGAATCTAATGGGCATGGAGAATTAGCTACCCCCTCGGACTTCTAGACTGGGACCTACATTTAAAAAAAAATGATAACCTTTGTATCATAGATACATAGACTATGTATCTACCACAAAACTGATCAGATATGCATATAATTAATTAAAGGGAAAAATCATTCATCGAGAAAAGGTCTGACCAAACAGGGCACAGCTGCTGCCACTGTCAACAGAGATGAAACTCCAGCTCTGCTGCTTCCCATCCATCCCTGGTATATTAGTTCACACTAAGCCCTGGTCTACACTAGAGAGTTAGGTCAACACAAGGCAGCTTATGTTGACCTAACTCTGTAAGTGTCTACACTACACCAACATAACTCGCCTGCTACACCGACTTAATAAGTCCACCTCCACAAGAAGTGTAGAGTCAATGTCCATGTGGTTAGGTCGACGCAATGTCAGTGTAGATACCGTGTTGCTTACATCGACTGTTGCTCGCTTTCAGAAGTCATCCCACAATGCCCCACTCTGACAGTTCAATGGTGCAAGTGCTCCTGGTGAGGACACGCACCACTGACACAAGGAGCAAACTGTAAAGACGTACAACCGATGTAATTACTGTGGTGGCTATATGCCAACGTAAGTGAGGTCAACTTAGTTTTATAGTGTAGACATGCCCTTAGCCTGCCAATTTCCAAATACTGGCATGAGGGGAGCTGTACTGTGGTGCACCTTTCAGGGTCTACAGGAGTAGAGCTCCATTCCTGTTCAATTTAAGAAGGGGAGCCGGGTAGAGTGAGGGATTCCAATGGGCCAGGGTAGAGCTGAGCAGGTTTGTAAGAATAGGGCATGAATTCCCCAACTCCCAAAATCCACAGGAGTGGAGTGCTCCTCATTGCACACATACAAAGATTAAATCCAATACCAACTGAACTCTATCAGCAAAGATTCCAATATGAAGGTATCAAGATATAACAACTTCCTGATTCCACAGGCAATGTACTGCAATTCAAGACATTGTTAAGGGTCTTTACTGACTTTTCAACTCATTCTGTACACTAAATGCATCGATAGCAAGTATGTGGATGAACCCAGACAACCACTATATTCTTGAATGAACGCACACAGGAAAATGATAAAAGACAAAAACACCACCTCACTTATGGGTGAACACTTTTCACAAAGCGATCACTCTACATCTGACTTATCAGTCCTCATCCTCAAAGGAAACTTGAACAACACTTTCAAAATACGAGCCTGGGAGATTAAATTTATAACTTTGTTAGACACTAAAAATCATGGACTGAATACAGAAACTGGATTTATGGCTTACTGCAACTGCTCCCCCACCCCTTCCTTTCCTCCCTTATGACTGGAGGGGTATTAATGGGCCATTTCACTCTGAATGGTCCTTTGAAATGTGTGTTAACTAGTTATGCTTAACAATCCGTTCCACCTTGTATTTATTTAGCTGTGACACTGAATCAGTTTCCCAAACCCAAAGAAGAGCTCTGTGTAAACTGAAGAGCTTCTCTCTTTTACCAGCAGAAGTTGGTTCAATAAAAGGTATTTCCTCACCCACCTTTAGGGTGACCAGACAGCAACAAAAATCGGGACAGGGGGTGCGGGGTAATAGGAGCCTATGTAAGAAAAACACCCCAAAATCAGAGAAGAGATGTGGACAAATTGAAGAGAGTCCAGTGGAGGGCAGCAAAAATGGTTAGGGGGCTGGGGCACATGACTTATGAGGAGAGGCTGAGGGAACTGGGCTTATTTAGTCTGCAGAAGAGAAGAGTGAGGGGGGATTTGATAGCAGCCTTCAACTACCTGAAGGGGGGTTCCAAACAGGGACACCATTTCAGATTTTGGTAGGGGAGGGGACGGCTTTAACCACGATTCCCAGGGCTATTTTTTACTGCGTCAATAGTCCACAGTCACTTCAAAGTAGCCCAATCTATTTATTTAAACATTATTTGTTATTAACACTATGGTCTATACTTTTAAAAAGAATCACTATCTAGAGTATAGGTTTCAGAGTAACAGCCGTGTTAGTCTGTATTCGCAAAAAGAAAAGGAGTACTTGTGGCACCTTAGAGACTAACTAATTTGTTTGAGCATAAGTTTTCGTGAGCTACAGCTCACTTCATCGGATGCACCCACCTTGTCTCTCTAATATCCTGGGACCAACACAGCTACAAAAAAACCTGGATTTGTGTTGGAAATGGCACACCTTGATTATCATACACATTGTAAGGAGAGTGGTCACTTTAGATAAGCTATTAACAGCAGGAGAGTGAGTTGGGGGGGGGGGGCGAGAAAACCTGGATTTGTGCTGGAAATGGCCCACCTTGATTATCATACACATTGTAAGGAGAGTGATCACTTTAGATAAGCTATTACCAGCAGGAGAGTGGGGTGGGAGGAGGTATTTTTTCATGCTTTGTGTGTTTATAATAAGATCTTCTAAATTTTCCACAGTATGCATCCGATGAAGTGAGCTGTAGCTCACGAAAGCTTATGCTCAAGTAAATTGGTTAGTCTCTAAGGTGCCACAAGTACTCCTTTTCTTTTTGCGAATACAGACTAACACGGCTGTTACTCTGAAAAAAACCCCTGCATTCTGTTACAAATACTTTCAGATTCTTGATTATCACTACAAAAGGTGCCCCCCCCCCCACTCTCCTGCTGGTAATAGCTCACCTTAAGTGATCACTCTCATTACAGTGTGTATGGTAACACCCATTGTTTCATGCTCTCTATGTATATAAATCTCCCCACTGTATTTTCCACTGAATGAATCCAATGAAGTGAGCTGTAGCTCACGAAAGCTTATGCTCAAATAAATCTGTTAGTCTCTAAGGTGCCACAAGTACACAACACTATGTTATACTGCCTCTGAGCCACCAGATGGCTCTATAGCATTTCAAATAAATGCTTTACTGAGTTATGAAAACTGCTGACAAAATCCGGCACCGATATCACTGATTTATATTTTTCATATAGCCTATAGTAAAGACAAGATTTATTTTTCCTGACCAGTATAAAGAGACATTCACTCTTCTGCTGTACCATGTTGTGCCAGTTCACATTAACCATGAGTCACAGCTGGATAGCTTCCTTGAGGTAGCTTTTTCTTCTATACCTTTCTCTACTTCCTATTTTAAATTAGCCTTCAGTGTCTAATCCTTTCAACTCTAATCTGAAATCTGCATATGCAATATATAATTTGTTTTATTTTTCTCTACTAAAACTTTTGTAAATATTTTCTACAGCACAGGGCGAACATTTAACATTTTCCCTCTAATAAGGCCAAGCACTCATATGATCCTAGTCTCCAAAAGTGAGATACTTTCAGCACAGGGCCACCAGCCTAGTTCTTCATTGTTTATAAAACTCTCTATTAAACTGGAACTTTTAGGGAAACTCTTGGAACACAAGAATTTGAGAGGAGAAGAATTACCTAAAACTTAGAAAAACTGAAGAATTTTGGACATACTGTATGGAACAACATACCACTAGCATTACCTCTCTGCTGATATCTAAGTCATAATCTTGAGGTTCCAGGTCCATCTCTTTCACTGGTACAGGCTGAATTTTTAACCAGTCATTTTCGTTTTTCTCTTCTCCACGTATTGCTCTCTCAAGTAACTGCAAATCAAATTCTTGTTCTCGTTTCCACTGGTAACAGATACAAAACAATTAATGGTGTATACCAACAAATAGATCTCCTAGAAATATTTATGACCATAGCCTCTAATATTAGGTTGCTGAAAGAGTCCATGAAGTTATACTCTTAAATAACTGACACACAAAAAACACGACTGTCATGCAAAAAAATGTTTGTTAGTCTTATTAGTATTACATTTGATTTCTAGCTGTGCTATAAGATATTTTTTTTTGCATGCTGTAAAAAACTGTTGATCAGTATTAAGCTCTAATAAGTAAACTTGTGATGACTGTCCATAAGTCCCGTTAATAAGAAGTAAGTGCTCCGTGCACATACATTAAGGGGACCATAGGCAGACTGTTTTGGTTTCAGTGACCTTAGAGAATGATAGAATACGGAGCAATAAACATCATAAATACATATCTTATCAAATAGGATGACTTTGAAGGGTGGACGTTTAAACAACAGACTGAAAATTACACTAGATCTTATTTCAGAGTAGCAGCCATGTTAGTCTGTATTCGCAAAAAGAAAAGGAGTACTTGTGGCACCTTAGAGACTTAGAGATCTTATGCAGAAGTGCACAGTAATTACTACTAATACTCCACAGATAGATAAATTAACTGAAATTATAATGCTAATATTAAATTCCATTGGTCCTGGAAATATTTAAAATATCCTCAAAGCCATCTTAATCATAAAACTTCAATAAAAAGATTGTTTCATTCTTCTTATAAGATCAACCAAAATTTACAATTTATTGGTTATCATTATAAAAATAAAAATCTCACAATAAAAAGCTTACCAAAAGAATAATTGCCTTTACAAGGCAAACTTTTAGCTATCATAGAATCTCAGGATTGGAAGGGACCTCAGGAGATCATCTAGTCCAAACCCCTGCTCAAAGCAGGAACAATCCCCAATTTTTGCTCCATATCCCTAAATGCCCCCCTCGAGGATTGAACTCACAACCCTGGGTTTAAGCAGGCCAATTCTCAAACCACTTTGAATTAAGCAGCATGTTTTGGGGGTTCAAAGTTGAAATTATGACAGAATGCCCCTCCTTAGCTAGGCATATTTTATATAACTTAATACAAATTTATACGCCTAAAAGACGTTATGGATGTAGTTATGTTCTCATCAAATGCCACAAATGCCTAACATGGTGGCAATGTCATATTCATATTAGTGGAGCCCTGGAATTTTATCTTACAAAGCTGAAAACTGAAAATATCACACCCCCTCAACCCACAAATCAGTATTTATATTCTGAACAAGAAAAGCACTCTTCCAGTATTTGACAATGTAGAAAGCAGAATATGTTGCTATATGTTTCACACATCTGCTTTTCTTAAATCTCTCTCCAATAATTATACTGCACAAGAGCAAGTACTGTAACTCTTGACTGGCTTTGATTAAAGCTTACAGCCACTTTTACTCCACTAGGTTATACATATTAAAAAAAAACCCTGATTTAAACCTATTCATGCACAAGCTCTCAATAATCACTCAAAAATATGTAGTTTTTATATATATTCAAAATGTTATTTAATTATAAGGCAGTTAAAACTCATGTAAAAAGTTAGAAAATCTTTTTTTAGGATTCAAAGGGGAAAATACGTTTTCTTACAAACACAGTGCTCAAGACGCAATCTTCTACTCATATTCAACCAGGCCTGATTGCCATAATATATTTTATACTTACACAATATTAATTCCAAGATATTGTTATACTGGTAAGAAAAAACATCAAACCATTATTATGTAGCAATATGTTTATTGGCTTTGATGTGGAGACATTAAAAAGGCATTTTATATAACAAATAAATCCATGTCCTATGTTCAATATTTAAAATGTCATACTACACTTGAGAGGTGATGAATTTAAAAAAAACCCAGTGCATTATATTAAAATTAGAGTTACACATACAATGTATGTTTAAAATAGAATGTTACATACTGTGCAGCAATTAAACTAATTACATATTTAGCTGTTTACCATCTTGGCCACTAAATAATTGTAAGGCTGCAAACAAGCAAATGTGCTATCAAACATGCTTTTGTGTGTTGGAGCCCTCTAGATACAGGAAGAGATCTCTATGAAACATATCAATAGCTAAAGGAGATCATTTTAATTCCTTATAGCAAGAAACAAGATGGCACACACATTTGTACATAAAATATTCATTAGAATTGTTAAAGGAGTGTTATGAAATGTTTAAATTAGAAGAGTGCAAATATATTAGCGTTGTACATTAAAAGTTCAGGTTTAGTTTTGCTAACTAAAACATGAAAATGGCAGTGATATCAAAATTGTGCATTTCTGCAAATTTGTGATTGCAAAATGCAGGCCAGCATGGACGAATGTCTCCAAGAAGTGTACCCATATTTATTTGATGAAGTAAACAAAGATAATTGGGTTGTAAATTAGTGTTTCTGAAGGATTCTTAAGAAATGGGAATAAAAAATTGAGTAATATCAAGGGATTTAGAAGTGCTAATAATTGACACACAGCTACTAAAATGCAATTAAGCCTGGTAAAAATTGAGTAGTCTAGTTAGAAATTATTTTGAAATAATTAGAAACTTTTTACTTCTTTTAAACAAAAGAAGGAATTAGGTATTATGAGTGACAATTCTAAAAGCAAGAGATCTTGTGCAATGAATTAGGTAAATAAGGTGATCGTTCTAAGGCTCCAGTGAACCAAAAGAAAAATACATTTTAAAAAGGAAGGCTAGCATTACAGTGGCTGTGACATTTACAGTACATCCTTCGTTTGATACCATGACATGATCAGATAACTTCACCAATTAGAATTGCTTTGGTTAGTGTCCAAAATGTATAATTAAAAAATTCTGTTCAGTACAGCATTTATTCTCAAACAAAAAAAAAAATCCTCTTCTTCAGCAACTGAACTTTGAGCCTCATTAAAATATTCCACATTTGAGCTTTAAAGAATAATTTATAATAATTAAAACACATTAACTGTTGCATAAACTTCCATTAAATAGGATTAGATCTTAAAACTGATTATCAGTTTATTTATATTTTGTCAACACCTCATGGAAAAAACCTTGGTTTGCTATAACCATATATATCTCCTAATCTAGTTATAAAGATTTTAAACACACTATATAAGAACATTCTAAAAGGCCCATTCTGTCATAAGCAATCTGAAAGGTGTACAAACTTCATTATGCTTTCTAAATACAGTTCCAATCAATAAAAACAATTCCTGTCTCTGAAGTCATTTCAATATATACTATTCTCTTCTTGCCACGTTGTTCTCTGACCAACTTACCTGCACAACCAGCTACACAGACTGCAACTATTTGTTATCAAAAATTGATAACTTCACACTCTTGAAACAGGTATTACACTACAGTATATTTAGAGTAGAGTATCATGCACTCTCAGGTGAAAGTGCTTCCTAGAAAAATGACAGATCATATTTTTAGTTTAGTCCTTTTAAGGCATATCTAACATACTGAGCCTATGTCTGCAGAAACGGGCCGGATGAAAGACCGAGATGAAACAGACTGTCTTTCTCCTTGGCTAAGAGTTCTCTTGCGTTCACGAACTAATGCCTTCTGATGTCGCTTCATTCTTTCTAGTTGTTCCTCAGCACTCATCTTGAATCTTTGGTGGTCTCCAGAGTATAAGCGTTCCAAGGCACTCTTTGGTCTCTCCTGTTAAAAGTGATCAAACCATATGCTGTAATTAATACTTTATAAGTAGTATACTAAAAAAGTTAACTCTTCCTCTATTTCTCAGCGTAAATGAGTTGATTTTATCCTATTGTCTTTTAAACTATTTTGCATATTTTCAACTCTGCAATTTCTACTAAGGTAATAAACACACTGTATCATTAACTAGGTCCAAGGCCTTCCTTTGTGAATCTGTACCAAGTTCAGTGAGTCGTTCCGACTCTGTCTCTTCTTCTTTGTATTAATCCCATCAAATGGGGTCCGTTCTAGAAGGGTTCTCCCTCTAAAGTACTCTGATCAATCCTCTATCACACCACATTCTTACACTTCTTCCCTTATGACATCCCACCACTTCTTCTTGGATCAGCTTCTTTGTCTTTTTCCTTCACTATTGATCTGCTGGACCCTCTTACCCACAAAATTGTCGGGACTGTTTACATGACCAAATCATCCGAGCCTGTACTCCCTAATTTTTTCATTTATGGTGTTACTTCTGTCTCTAGGCATGCCCAATCAGTTTAGCAATGTGACTGGTAGGAGGCCTTACTATGACAGCTGTAAAAAAAATTTTTTAAACAGTTTTCCATCCCATGGGTGCTATCAGAATCAGCTCCTGTTACGCGAAATACATCTGCACTCAGCATATTGTCTATAGAGATCCAGACGCTTGTCACCAAAATATTTATTTAAAGTTACCTTGGCGCTATCTCTTTGAAATGTTGCATACGATGAAATGGTGGATGTTTGGTGCAGTCTGGAAGTTGATCCGGATAATCCTTTACAAAGAAATAAAACAATGCTCAAGAGACAGATAACAGGTGGGTGTTTCAAAAAACTGTTTTACATTTTCTATTATATATTTTTGTTACAGTTCATGTCTCAACATTTTCAGCCAGGTAGGGCAGTAATGGGATACAGGACTTTCACATCTAGGTCACCAGTCAAATTCATTCTATGGTTCATAGTGATTAAAATTCAGTACCATCTGAAGACAGTTTGGAAGCTCATGTAAAATAAGAAGTCTGTAGCCTCAGTCCTGTAACAAGAGTTAATATAACCAAAGTACCAGCAAACCTGACCCAAAATGGTACTTACAATCAGAGCAGAGGGACAAGGACTGAATGGGGATAAAAACTGAATTGCCCCTACTTTTTCCTCTAAGGTGGTTCCAGGACTGGAGGTGGCATAGGGAAAATTGCACTAACTCTGCTTATGCTGTATCTGTGATGTCTTCATTCTCTAGGGCTGCCAATATGGCGGAATAGATTCACTTTAAAAAAACTCTACAATTTAAGCCATTATGAACATAAGAAATCTTTTGGGTCAGACAATAATTTAAGAGCTGTTCTGACAAACTAATTTTTCCTGTTATGGTACACTCCCACTTTCTAACAAAAAATGGGAAGCTGTTTTGTAGAGGCTGATTATTTCTATGGCAAAATTATCAAAACATTGCTTGATATCATTGTTTAGCTAACTTTAAGATAATGACTCAAACAGCACCCCTAATCTGTAACAAATACACACACCCCATACATAATACGTCAGACACCTAGTACCTTTTAAAAATGGTCTTTTATCAATTCTCTGGCTTACCTCTGGTAGGTAATGTCTGGTATCCACTGTCAGAACCTATGAAACCAAGTGAAGTTTGGCTGAAGTCACCATCTATTGTAGCTAATTCAGGTTCACTCATGCATGAACGGAGCTCTCCCTACAAAGAAAAATATTCATTTGATCAAGTGAGACCACAGATTTCAGACAAATTAAAATAGTTTTCTTAGAGTCTTTGTGTTTCCAGGTTCCCATATAGCTGTCATTCCATAAGCAGTCTGTATACTATAAAATGTATCAGAGCAAAAAATTATAAAGGTCCATAAACTTTAAAGGCTGTGGCTAAGTGACTGCTCACCCTATAATCACCATTTACATATTGTCCCAGTTCTCGATCTCTCTTTCTTTCATCTGACTGACGTTTCAGGCCTCGCACTGATGTGTGCCTGATGACATTGGCTTCCCTTGGAAGAGGTGGAACAGCTGGTGGGTGATCATCAGGATTGTAGACCTGAGGGAGAGGAGGTCTGGGTGGTGCTTCATCTCCCTGGTAAAAGGTAAATAAACTGAGACTCAGCAAATAATATGCTATGAAGTTTAAAACACACTTTCTCTTATATTCTTGGAGCTTTAAAGGGTTATTTTAACTACTGAAGAAGGCTCTGTCTTAATACATAACAAAATGGTGAAGCATGTTCCTCATCCTACCAACTAACGCATATGATTTTACATGTTATCTACTCAACTTCTTCAAGCACTATCACTCAGTTCCTTTATAGAATCATAGAAATATAGGGCTGGAAGGGACCTTAAGGGGTCATCTAGTCCAGCCCCCTGCAATGAGGCAGGACCAAGTAAACTTAGACCATCCCTTACAGGTGTTTGTCTATCCCAGTGGTTTTCGATCTTTTTTTCTGGTGACCCAGTTTAAGAAAATTGTTGATGCCCGTGATCCAATGGAGCTGGGGATGAGAGGTTTTGGGTGCGGTGGTGAGGGCTGCAGGGTGAGGCCGGGAATGAGGGGCTCAGGGTGTGGAAGGGGGCTCTGGGCTGGGGCAGGGGTTGGGGTGCGGGATGGGGGGTCAGGGCTCTGGGCTAGGGATGCAGGCTCTGCGGTGGAGCCAGGAAGGGGCTCTGGGTTTGAGTGGGACCTCAGGGCTAGGGCAGGGGATTGGGGAGCAGGGTTGGGGCGTGGGCTTACCTCTGGTGGCTCCCGGTCAGCAGCGCAGCCAGGGTGCAGAGGCAGGCTTCCCGCCTGTCCTGGCACTGCAGACCGCACTGTGCCCCGGAAGTGGCCAGCAGGTCTGGATCCTAGGTGGAGGGGCGCAAGCGGCTCCGCGCAGCTCTTGCTCACAAGCACCACCACCCCCAGCTCCCATTAGCCGGTGCTCGGGGTGGGGGCAGCGCGTGGAGTCCCGTGGCCCTCCTGCCTATGAGCCAGATCTGCTGCTGGCTGCTTCCGGGTAAGGACTACGAGTTTTTACTATTAGTTTTTACTGGCCAGCTGCCAGGGTCCCTGGGTGCTGAGTAAGGTGACCCAGTGCCTTGCATTCCGCGACCCAATACTGGGTTGCGACCCGAACTTTAAAAACCACTGGTCTAGCCTGTTCTTAAAAACCTTCAACGATGGGGATTCTACAACCTCCCTTGAAACCGACTTCGGTGCTTAACTATTCTTAGAGTTAGAAAGTTTTTCCTAATATCTAACCTAAATCTCCCTTGCTGTAAATTAAGCCCATTACTGCTTGTCCTTCCTTCAGTGGACATTAAAGTAATTTAATCTACACCACATTTCCCTAGTTTGCTTATGAGAATGTCATCTGGGATGGTATAAAAGGCCTTACTAAAATCTAGATATATTACATCTATAGCTTCCCCCCAATCCCCTAGGCCAGTAACCCTGTCAAAGGAGGAAATTAGGTTGTCTTGGGATGATTTATTCTTGACAAATCCATGTTGGCTATTACTTATAACCCAATTATCCTCTACGTCCTTACAAACTGATTGTTTCATAATTTGTTCTAGTAACTTGCCAGATATCCAAGTTAGGCTGACTGGTCCTCTTTGATCCCCTTTTTAAAAACAGATATTATGTTAGCCCTTTCCCAGTCCTCTGGGACCTCACCGTTCCTCCATGAGTTCTCAAAATAATTTCTAATGGTTCCAAGATTGCTTCAGATCATTCCTTAAGTTCTCTAGTGTGAATTTCATCAGATCCTACTAACTTGAATACATAGAGCTCCGCACAACTCGGAAATCCCTCTATTTTGTGCAATATTTGCTGGTGAATGCCTTCCATTTTCACAATTAGAACTACATGTGAACCTTGTTTAATGAAAACACAATGCTAGATGCAATATGCTCAGTGTCACACCCCAAACTGTGAACAGATTCAGGGCAATTTTAGAACCTGAGCCCAAGTTTCTCCTTACCAGGCTAAATTCTGTAATTTGGCCTGGGCTTCACATTGATAAGGAAGCTATTATTTATAAAATGTTTTCACATATAGCATTAGATCCTCAGATATGATGGTGGCGAGAGCAGGAGACAGATTTACACTCAATTCATGGTAGCAATACTTACAACTTTTGACTTTAGCTTCACGGGTGACTGAAGAGGATGCTCCACTTTTTTCAGCTGTTGTGGTTGAGACTGAGTTCTAGGCTGAGTATAAGGCTGTGGAAACAGCCTAACCTCCAAAGAGGACTTAACAGGACTAGATGGAGGAGTTCGCTGAGTCAAAAGTTTGCTCTCCACAGTTGTGAGAGAAGTTGATAATGAAGGCACTTTAGACTGAGAAAATGAAGGCACTGTTTTTCTTTCTATGGCACAAACAAGTAAATAAGTTAAAAGTTGTGTGGATGTTATATCTACATCATGAGCACACACTTTTTCCACAAGAACATCACACAAAATAATAAGCAGTATGTATCTATGCGCTGGCTTTTGAAAAACCTTAAACTTCCCTCATTATTCTGACTATAGACTACATTTTTAAGATGTAAAAACCTATGATGTTATGGCTATGCCAAAAAACATCCAGACACCTAGACACAGATAGGTGTCTATAGTTGTATTTTAAAAATAAGTTAATACCTATGAGCTCCATGATCTCAAAACAAATTCACACTCTGTTTATAGGTAAATGGTAAATAATGTTAATAAATATACTCTTATGCATATGCTACAAACAATCTACATAAGACATCCAACTGACTTCCACTTCCCTTTTCTGGGAAGTCCAACAAAGCGGACGAGCATGCAGTCCATATACACCTTCTCACTTCACCTTTTCCTACGACAGAAGGCTGTTTGTTCTGTCTGCCAACCTTTCCCCACAATGGAAAACAGTGTGAAGTGCAGGCAGTGGAGGGGGCAGGACCAAGTGGAAAAGGCAGACAGACTGGGGGTGGGAGGAGTTGTCAGGTGGTGGGCAGGAGAGCAACTGTGATAGTGAGTGTTATGAAGGTTAAAACAATTTTTTCAGGTCTGGCTAATTTATCCCCTTGTTTGTTTTCTTATGCCTTGGCATTTCTTGGTTCCATCAGTAAGTACAAAAATACCTGTGAGGAAGGTTGATGTTACTGGGATAAGAGGACTCCCAACACAATCAGCAGCAGGAAGTACTGGAAATTCTGTAATAAATGATGACCTCAAGACTTCTAGCCCAATTCTGCACACTCAAGAGATTCAGATGAATTTAGATATAGTTTAACATCTTTACTCAATTTCTCTTACCTGGATTTTTTATAGAATCTACTATGACTTTGTAGTTTGCTTTATTTGCACTTAGGCCAGCTGTAACATCTTCAATTCTCCATAAATCTTTTTGCATTTGCGTTTTTTCCTAATGTTTAGTAAGAGGAAAGATTTTAAAAATCAGTTCAATCCCAAGTTTTCGTCAGTTTAATTTATTATAGCTAGTTTGAACCAAACATTTTAGTGACACTTGAACTCAGGCTGCATAGCTTGGAAAGATTATAGGAAAAAACTGGGCATAACACAACTGTTAGCATCTTAATTCAGCCAGTTCAGAACTATAAGAGTCTTTTGCATGACTATGCTGGTGGGAACAGAGTACCATCCAGACAAGAGATCAACTATGTAGTTTTACATATACATTCAAACAGAAATTGGCTTCCTTATGACCCTGGTGCCTATCCCTAACTATGACGTCAAAATATATCCAGTTTTTCAAAGTTTGCATGCATGCCTAGGAATCTGGAAGTAGGTTAAATAATTATCTGAAGTAAGAGCAAGGATTGAGACCTCTTGCTGCTGTTGATTCACAACATGCCCTACCTATAGGTGGAGCCATGAGTAATGCACAGTGTTTCCCAAAGTCTGAGGAGGAGTGAGGGAGGCGAGGGGAGCACAGACATACCTCTGAATTGTTCTCTAGACTCTCAGCTTTAATTTAAAATAAAAAGATAGTCTCTCGTTTTTAACCTTCAGAATGTAAAACAAGTAAAAACCAAACCATGTAAACAGGCCTGGGTTTACAGAGAATCTGAAACAGCTCTGAGGTGTGAATTGCCCCATTCATTTGAATGGGTACTATTTATAATACTTTAAATGCCACCACTGTTAAATATTTCACTTGTATTATGAAGATTTATTCAATCTACTCTGAGTGATCACTGATTTTGTCACAACTGACAGCTAGGATGAGGAAGAGGGGAGTTGGAAGCAGTCACTCACACCGTTTTCTTTACATGTGTGGCTTGAAGCTTCACAGCAGGACAGTTGTTACAGTCATAGAATCATAGAATATCAAGAGACCTCAGGAGGTCATCTAGTCCAACCCCCTGCTCAAAGCAGGGCCAATCTCCAACTAAATCAATCATCCGCTTCCTGTCTCCCCCCGACAAACAAGCCTGCCAGACCCCAGAAGAGAAGGATAGCCAATACCACCCACAGCAGCACATCTCCCAGGCCCCGCACTGTGTAGGTCATGCTGGTTTGTTATCCATTGTTTGTAAAATGTAGGGGAAGGACATACAAATTAACAACACATGGCAGCATTAAAAGGGAGTGTGGTTGGTTCCATCTTCCTGAAGAGGGGCTCAGCTTTCTAGAATTAGGGAAACACCGCTATACTGTATTACAGCCTATGGGGAAAGGCCTAAAACTCATTTAACCAAAGCCACACTAGCATGGACCTGTTGCATGCTGAAACCTTGCTGAACTTTGTTCTGAAAACATAACTTTTATAGACAGCAACCACCACTAACCTACCACTAGACCATAACAGGACCATCTATTTTCCTCCCATTTCCTGTCTCCTCTTCTGTTTTTGGTTGGGGAAACTGACATGACAATTCACAGCTTTGTAAGAAAGCTGGCAATGTCCTGGATGTAGTATCTTGAACATCTCCATGATTGAACAAAAAAGTTAAGAAGTAGAACTAAATTTGCAATTTTTCCTGTACTTAGTGAAGCAGAAGGGTCACTAAGAAAGTTAAGCCTGAGGCCCATTCAAAAGAACCTGACAGCACTCACCCATCATGAGGGCAAAAAATAGCATCTAATTAATCCATATAATATAGCATTGCCTTGGAAGAAAAGACAACTTTATTACTGGCTCCTAAACCTCCTAGCACTAGTGAAGGGAAATAAATTGCTTCACCTTTGCTTTCTTGGACCAGGAAAGTATATTCAGTCAGGCTATGTATCAGAAAGTAGAGTGCCAAGGAGCCACACAACAGAGAATGTTATTTGTTAGTAGTAGACTCATAGGAGAAGATGGAACATTTATTGAAAGATTATCAAGACACAAACTAGACAATCATACTTGTTCCACTTCAACTTCCTGAGAAGAATCACACTGCAGGATATTGAGTGATTGATTTACCACGAACACATCAAAAGGTAACCAGTCAAAAACTTTGAACCAACTCAAAAAATGCATCTTCCATCAGTTCTGAATTAGCATACAGAATAAGGAAGAATTTTTAATGTTATTTCTAGATAATAGTTAGTCCTGCCTTGAGTGCAGGGGACTGGACTAGAAGACCTCTCAAGGTCCCTTCTAGTCCTATGATTCTATGATTCTTCCCATTACTTAAATCTTGACGCAAACAGACTAGGTCTAAAAGAAAAGGAGTACTTGTGGCACCTTAGAGACTAACCAATTTATTTGAGCATAAGCATCCGATGAAGTGAGCTGTAGCTCACGAAAGCTTATGCGCAAATAAATTGGTTAGTCTCTAAGGTGCCACAAGTACTCCTTTTCTTTTTGTGAATACAGACTAACACGGCTGTTACTCTGAAACCAGACTAGGTCTAGAAAGTTAAACAGTTGAATATATTTTAAAGTATGAGCAGTCAAAGATTAATGTTTACAAAGAAGATGTAAATATACTTTATGTGCAAGGCAAGAAAAGTTGGTTTGAAGAAATAATCTCCTTTAATTTTCCAGCACGGAAGCATAATTTAGAGTGATAAAACTACAGGATAAACACTTAAGTGAGAAGCTAAAACTCACCAAAAACCCACATCTGAGTTCATTTCAGCTTACCCAGGTCCCTCCCATTCGGCAAAACGTCATCAATCACCACTCTAAAATAAAGATTTCACTTGAACAGGCTGCCTGAACCCTTGAGTTCTTAACCTTCTGATGAATGAACATTTTATGCTAGCATTCAGTATCAACTCTTCCCTCTAGCAACTTGAAATCTATGCCTTTATTAATATTTGATAATGTTCCATAAGGACCACTTTTTAAAAATAAAATAAAAGTATACAAGATGGTAGATTAACTGCTCTGGAGCCTAAATTCCTCCATACAGGAAGAGGAAGATTTTCAGAATCACTTTTGATTTTGGGTGCTTCAATTTGAAACAACATTAAGGTCCATGATTTGGACATCAGCACTTTCTGAAAGTCAGGCCCCTTCAACATTTTTAAATTGAGCACCCAAAACCATTTGTCAAAAAAAAAAAACACCCCACCCCCGAATGACAAAAGTTTTAATGGCGAAAAGTGCTGGTGTGGACAACGCTTTGTCTGCAGGAGCTGCGCTCCTGGCGACGAAGTTACCGCCCCTTGTTGGAGGTGGTTTTATTTTGTTGCCTGCGATAAAAAGCAGCTACACAGCGCACCTTACAGCGGCACAGCCACACCACTATAAGATGCGCAGTGTAGACATAGCCATATGCACCGAGGTCTTTCTTATCTTCTGTCATTTCCAGCTAAGGCTCTCCCAGCTTATAGTAGAAATTCTTCTTATTAATCCCTAAGTGCATGACCTTGCATTTTGAAGTATTAAATTTCATCTCATTTCTATTACTACAGTCTTCCTGTATAAAATATTCCAATTTTCAACTGTATTGAAAACGCCCCCCAACTTTGTGTCATCAGCAAATTTCATTAGCACATTTGTACTTTGTTTGCCAAGGTAATTAATGAAAATATTAAATAAGATTGGTCTAAAGACCAGTCCTTGAGGAACTCCACTAGTAACCTTCCTCCAGCCCAATAGTTCTTTCAGTGCAACTCATTCTTCACTGTAGCCAGTTCCTTACCCACCTTACAATTATTGTACTAATCTCCATCTTAACTAATAATATTCCATGTGGGACCATATCAAATGCTTTACTAAAATCCAGATATATTAAATCTCTACCGTTCTTCCCTTGCCTACAAAATTCAGTTATCTTGTCAAAGAAAGATACACCAGACAGGCTAGTCTGGCATGATCTACTTTGATGAACATAGGGATATTGACATCGGGAAGAGAAGATGGTGGACACCAGAATAGAGCTGTGTTGATGCGAAAACTAAAGGCAAGCCAGGCTCTGATTTCATTTAACTCAGTATCTTCTTGTATTCTGAAGGTGAGATACAATCAAATCTGTGGCAGTTATGGTAGTACAAGTATATGAACCCAAGCAGTTCCCAAGGAAGAAATTGAAGCATTTTATAACAATCTACGGGAAACTATATAAAAAGTTTCAGGACAAGACTTGTTATTGATGATGGGAAATTTCAATGTGAAAACAGGATTGGACTGGAATATCGTACAAGAAGATCTGGAGGATCTTGAAAATTGAAGTAAAAGAAATGGGCTGAAATATAATAGTATCCCAGTATCCCAAGTTTAGGAAAGATCAATTCAGACTGGAACAGGGTGCAGAGAAGGCCTATTAGGATGATCAGAGGAATGGAAAGCCTACCTTATGAAAGGAACTCAAGGAGCTTGGCTTGCTTAGCCTAACCAAAAGAAGGTTAAGAGGAGATATGGTGGCTCTCTATAAATACATCAGAGGGATAAATAACAGGGAGGGAAAGGAGTTATTTAAGTGCCATTTTTGATGCAAAAAATGGATATAAACTGGCCATCAACAAGTTTAGGCTTGAAATTAGAGAAAGGTTTCTAACCATCAGGGGAGTAAAATTCTGGAACAGCCTTCCAAGGGGAAGAGTAGGGCAAAATACCTAACTTGTTTCAAGACTGAGCTTGATAAGTTTATGGAGGGAAGAGTATGATGAGACTGCCTATAATGGCATGTGACCCATCTGCGACTCTTAGTAGCAAAAATTCCCAGAGGCTGGAGATGGGGCTCTAGATGGGGAAGGCTTTGAGTTACTATACAGAATTCTTTCCCAGATTTCTGACTGGTGTGTCTTGCTGACTTGCTCAGGGTCCAATGATCTCCATAATTGGGGTTCAGAAGGAATTTCTCCCCACATCAGATTGGCAGAGACCCTGGGGTTTTTTTGCCTTCCTGTACAGCCTGTGGCATGGGTCAATTGCTCGTTTAAACTAGAGTAAATGGTGGATTCTCTGTAACTTGAAGTTTTTAAATCATGAGTTGTGAACTTCAGCAACTCAGCTAGACTTTATGGGTCTATTACAGGAGGACGTGTGTGAGGGTTCTCCAGCCTGTGGTGTACAGGAGGTCAGTCTAGATCAGGGGCAGGCAAACTTTTTGGCCTGAGGGCCACATCGGGTTTCCAAAATGGTATGGAGGGCCGGTTAGGGGACGCTGTGCCTCCACAAACAGCCAGGCATGGCCCGGCCCCTGCCCCCTATCTGATCCTCCCTGCTTCTCGCCCCCTGACAGCCCCACCCCAGCACTCCTGCCCCATCCAACCCCCCTGTCCCCTGACAGCGCCCCCCCACCCCCGACTCCTGCCCCATTCACCCTCTCCCTTTCCCCTGACCACCCCCGGACTTCCCGCTCCATCCAACCCTTCCTCATTCAAACCCCCTGTTCCCTGCCCTCTGACCGCCCCAACCCCCATCCACACCCCCTCTCCCTGACCACCACCCCAACCTCCCCTGCCCTCTATCCAACCCCCCCGGCTCCCTGCCCCCTTACCGCATTGCTTGGAGCACTGGTGGCACCAGGACAGGCGGCCGATGGAGCCACCTACGCCACCCACACAGCACAGAGCACCAGGTCAGGCCGCGGCTCTGCAGCTGCACCGCTGCCCAGAGCATTGTGCCGGTGGCGCAGTGAGCTGAGGCTGCGGGGGAGGGGGAATAGCAGAGGAGGGGCCAGAGGCAAGCCTCCCGGGCCAGGAGCTCAGGGGCCGGGCAGGAGGGTTCCATGGGCCGGATGTGGCCCGCGGACCGTAGTTTGCCCACCTCTGGAATAGATGATCACGATGGTCCCTTCTGGCCTTAAATAAACTTAGACTTGTCGACTTTAAATACTTAGAATAGATTTTAATTGAGTACAAGTACAAGGTACTAAAGTCAGAAATGGTTACAACAGAAATAAAGATAAAAACACTTTCTAGTGCTAAAACTTAACAAACTTGACTTGGTTCAAGATAAAATACTTACCACATGCTCCCAGAAACAGGGCTGACCAAATTTCAGGTCAGGATCTTTCCCAAAGTCAAATGGCTACTTCTTTTATCATCTTAGTTGAAAGAGAGATAGATAGGGAGATACCCCTTGGGGGTGTTTTTGTACTTCACGTTTACAGCTTTGAGAACTGGCTAGAGGCATCAGCTTGTCCGTTGCCTTTGAGAAACAAGTTTATCCACTCCCCAGACTTGTCTGGTAACCATATTTCAGTCATAACTTCAGCTTATGTTCATAATTTAACATATAATGTTGCTACATACATTTCACCAGGATATTATTGACCAGTTAGTTATTAGTTTTCATATGATATCTCAAAAGGGCACTTTTTGTACAAGGATTATTACAATAGTGTGTAGGGTATAAATAGAGCGGTGCATTCAGTCACACCAGATATGAGGAAAGAATACAAAGAAGCTGTGAGGAAAACATTCTGTCTCTGCTGAATGAAGAAATGAGACATGGAACATGAGTTGAAGAGAAATGGAACAGTGTTAAAAATAGAATTACAAGTGTTGAGCTACAAGGTGAAAATGAAGAAACCAAGGTGGATAATAGATGAAGTGCTGCTGTTGAATGACAAGCATAGGAAGCTGAAGGAGAATAAAATAAGAGGACAAGTCTAAGAGCTAAATACAATAGGCTGACCAGAGAGATCAAACAGAGAGCAGAGAGAGACCGAAACAATTGAATACGCAAACAATGTAAGGAAGCACAAGAATACACAATGAGAATGTGATATGGGGTTGTATCCTAAATTCCCTGTAAGCTGTGTGGCTGCTCAGCAGCCTATTTAGTGCCACGCAGGCGCTCAGGAAACCCGCCCAGCAGGGACCTGCCGTGGCAGGGGAAGGGGCGCCCCTCCCCCGGCCCCAACTCAGCCTTGGACCTGCCGCAGCTAGAGGAGGGGCAGTCGGAACCTAGCCCCAGCCTGGACCTGCCGCAGCCAGGGCAGGTGCTAATTGGTCCAAATCCTCACACCAACTCGGGCGCCGTTTGGTTCGTATTCTTGCACCTCATGGTGGAGAGGGCTCTGATTGGTTTAGAGCCATGAAGAAGCACAGACTATCAGGCACCTTCTGCTGGTCCAGCCTTCCCATTCCAGGACGCAATGTATGCTGGGACTTGTGGTCTGTGCTGGCCCACATACCCTGGTTCCGGAGAGAAGGCTTTGTGATTGGTTCTCAGTGAGCGATGAAAGGTCATTGCTAAGGTAGAAGCACCAGTGAGCGGACTGGTCTTCCCTCTCCTGACCCCAACCCAGCCCCCGGTCTGACCCTGCTGCAGCTGGGAGAGGGGCACCTATCCCATGGCCCCAGCCCTGGAGCTGCCTTGGGGAGAGAGAGCTGGGGGGAGTCCTCTCTCCCTGCCATAGCCCCGGAGCACCCTCCTACACCCCAAACTCCTCATCTCCAGCCCCACCCCAGAGCCCACACCCCCTGCCTGAGCCCTCACCCCAACTCTCTGCCCCAGCTCTGAGCCCTTCATCCCTGACCCCACCCAGAGTCCGCACCCCAACCCTCTGCCCCAGCCCTGAGCCCCTCGCCTCAGGCCTCACCCCAGAGCCCACACCCCCAGCTGGAGCCCTCACACCCGTGCACTCCAACCCTCTGCCCCAGCTCTGAGCACCCTCCCACACAACGAATCCCTCGGTCCCACCCCCACCACATGAATTTTGTTATGTGCACCAATATGAAGGTGATGTGTCACACATCACCTCCATATTAGTGTGCATAACAAAATTCATTCCGCACATGTATTGGAAAATTAGAGGGAACACTGGTTGTATCACAAGGTAAGAGAATTGAATGGGACATATGAAATGGAGATGTTGGTGTGAATGACAAGCGCAGACAAATAATTGAGGACGAACAAGCGAAGAAAAAATAATGGAAAGAATATTTTGAAGAGCTGTACAATGCGAACAACACAGTAGATGAAATGATCCTGGAGAAGCTTCCCAGCACAAACAAAGGAGAGGAGATGCTGGAATTCTTAGAAGTTGTATTAAAGATGTTGATAGAACGTTTGAAAAAGAAAAAGGCTCTGGGAAATGACAACACAACCACAGAGGTTGCAGAATTGATCAAGGAGGATTTACAAAGAATAACTGACAAGGTAAACTGGAAAAACAGGAAATTCAGCTTGAAGATCAGCATGGAGAAGACAAAAATTATGGCAATGGGAAGACAAGAGAAAGGTAAATACCAAACTTGGAGATACAGATCTAGAACAAGTGGAAAAATTTGTATACGTTGGAGGACTGGTATTGAAGAATGGAAATTGTGAAGATGATGTAAAAAGAAGAATTGGGCCAGCTGCTTTTGCATTTGGAAAACTCTGCAAGATTTGGAAGGCTAAAAACAAAAGTCAGCGTATGTGAGACAACTGTCATGCTAATACTGCCGTACAGGTCGGAATGCCGGAGTATGAAGAAAGGCCATGAATGAAAGATTTTAACTGCAGATATGAACTGGTGGAAGGGAATACTGAGAGTTTCAAGACAGCAGAAAATAAAAAAGGAAGAGACAGGAAAACAGCTTTGGAGAAATAATGCTGTTACAGAAAGTTCCAGAAAGATGACTGCGACGGTTTGGACAGATGTCAGGAATGGACCAAGAAAGGATATCATAAATGGCGATACGTACCTAAGGGCAAGACACTCAGAATAGAGGAAGACCAAAGATGAGTTGGATAAACATGGTAAAGAATGACATAGAATGAAAATATTAAAGATGAATGAAGCCATGGAGCTGGCACAAGATAGAGAGTGATGGAAAGACTTCACTCCGCCCCATCGTCGCTGTTGACCTGACAGACAAGAATGAAAGAAGAATTTCACGTTCATAAAAGATAAAGAAAAAACATGGAATGGGAGGGAGCAGGAAGTCAGCTTGGGAATTAGGTTAGACAACTGAACTAGCTACTAGGAAACCCTGCTTCACCCACTTCCCATGTTGATGTCAATGCCACTCTCTATCCATGTCCCCCCTGCCACACAGGGCATCTTAATCTTCTGAGTCGGGAGTCCTGCTAAGTTATCAGATCAAGGGTCCTTCTGTGAGCCAGTAGAGGCTCCCCCGGGGAAAATGCTGCCTTCATAGTCAAACTACTAGCAACTCAAACAATTAGGATGGAATTCTCCCCGTCCTTTCCAACTATTGGGAACAGGGTTAGGATATGGAAGGAGGGCACAGGAAGAGTGTATAACCAACTACAATGTACAAACCCAGTTCCTCACTATGTTCAAATGCACAACTGAAACTGTGACCTTGGTGAAGCGTATTCTGAATGGACATATGAGCAGTCTTAATTTCCTTGGGTTTTTTGTTTTTGTTGTTTTTTTTCTTAGTTGATAGGACGTGAATTTGGGCATCTTTAACTCTAAGTTAATGAAGTTTCTTTGGTATGGTATGTTATACAGTTGACTTCAGTTTAATAATATTCTGGCACTCAAAGCTGCCCAGACATCAAGGTTGAGAAATGACCTCTTTAGAAGCAAGGGAATGGAATTTAAAGAAGGATGATACAATATAAAAAGCTTCTCAAATGCATAATTTGATAGAAGAGGTTTTGTTGATAACAATCAAAAGAAACAGTCTAATTGATAATGGGTCAGACGTACAGTGTAACCAGATAAGAATTTTAAAATATAACTGCTGTTTTCTTTTGGTAGGAAATATCCAGATAAATAGCCAGGGATTTAAATGAAAACTTTAATTGTTGTTGTTGGTTTTGCTTTTTGGTTTAAAATAATGCTTTGTAAAGATAAATGTAAAAAAACCCTCAACAACTTACCTTGTTCTAAGGATAAAAAGCAATAATTACAAACAACAGGTATGTAGAAAAAATCTGGCATGACACATTGAGTTTTGCAAATAAGATGACATATGAAAATAGCGCTTCTCTGCATGATTCAAAATTAAATAATTGGTTTAAAATCCAGATGTCTTTCAATCACTGATAAGTTCTAAACAATTGTTTCAATTTACAAGGGATCTGCAGAGATAACCATCCACTAATATCCCAACATGACAGAGAACAAGGAAGGAAAATAGCACGTCTGTGACTGATGCCCTTAAAAGTGGATAGATGAATCAACAAAGACAGATCAAATAAATGGAAAACTAGGAAGTCCAGCATAGACTTATAAATTAAAAAGTTATTAATGTAAAAATGACAGTATCTAATAATATACTGACAAATTTGCACAGACACAAAATTATGAAAAACATTTACCACACTAGAAATAAAGCTAAACATCTCATTGCTATGTTATCACCATTTTTCCACTTTACGAGCCAAAAGAATGTAGGATACAAACAGGCATTAGTGGAAACTTCAGGGTTAAGAATGCCAGGAGTCGGCAGCATTTAGGAATTAAACATATAGCAAATGAATATCTTCCTAGATGTTTATCCTAAGTTCAGGAATAACAAGGATCTGTTATTAGCAGTTTCAAATACCTGCAGCTGTAAATACAATACCTGAATCATGGGACATTGATTAGGATAGCCTTGCATGAACAAGATGATTGGAGTTACTTCCAAAATTTAAAATACCACACTATGGTGTTAGTAAATGGTGACTTTTTAATGGTGACCCCTCCACCCCCTTTATGTATGTTCTCAAAGAGTTTGCATTAGTACTAATGCCCTGCCAGTGGATTTCCCCATATCTTTTGCCAGGTAACGTTTCAAACTTTTTTTTCCCACTTCTAAATTATAGATGTTGACATTTTAGGAAACAGAATTTTTCTTGGGTTTAGTTCTCTTTACTCTCCGATATTATTGTTAGCAGAATCTCAAACTCTAGGTTTCAACCAAAGGTTAATTCTCCAAGAAGAAACTTCTGCAGAACTTCTAATTATTTTCCTGTTACAAATATCAACCTATGTCTAGTGCTTCTCCATTAGACCCGTCTTTCAAGCATGTCTCCCTGCTAAGGACTATATTTATATGGCATGTTTAAATTTCCTGTATCAAAATTAATTTAAAAACAAAAAGACAAAAGCAAATGATTGTTTCTGTATTTAATATTAAAACTAATATGAGATTCTTAAATACATGTTTCATTCAAGATAGCTAGGTATGTTGAGGTATAGTTTGCTGACTTTGGATACATCCAGCAGGAGCAGCAGGTAGGGAAGACGGCCAGCATACCCCACACAGAACAAGCATTTAGAGACTTCCTCCCAGGAGTTAAATCATTTTAGAGTTCAGACAAGATCTCAACAACAGTAATTTAATACCTGAAAACAGACTCACCTGAGGAAAAAATGATCCGTTCATCTGTTCCTGTAAGGCTTGCTTCAGCTGGTTCACATCCTTTTCCAATTTCAGATATTCATTCCAAGCATTTTCCATTTCCTGTTGGCAAAGAGAAAGGTTTCAGTGCAACCCTAAAATAAGCAATAAAAGGTACACAGCACTCTATCTTTCAGCCAGTTAAACAAATAAGTATGTTCTTAACTTTAAGAATTAGGTTGTTCCATTGAAAAAAGAAAAATGATCTGTTCTGAACAGAATGTAATGATATGAGCCTAAATGCTTTACTGGGTTATGGCCAGAATGCTCCACACCTTGCAGGACAGAGTCCAAAATCTTTAGTTAGAAATTTTTTGATAATATGCGAACACAGAATGCTGTATTAGTTATTTAATGACAAAGCAGGTGTTCAAAGGAATCTAGGCAATGATATGAATTCTTGAAGGAAGACAACTTAAATTTCAATACCCTGTTCACTTTACTTCTGTAATGTGTAAAACTGAACATACTATTTTAAGAGAGTTCTAAAATGTTGGTACAAATTCACCCCTGAGTCGGGGCCAACAGAGAATCCTTAAATCATTTACATTGTGGCTAACATCTGCAGCTGTACATTCTTCTATCTAACTCAAAAAAGTGGAAGATAATTTGATTTTACACACCTCTACATAAATTTTCAACACAGCCTGTAAAACAGCGCATTGTCTGCAGACACAAAACATTGCATACGTGCATGTATATGACAGACATTTTAATTTACCTGACATATACATACAAGACTTATGAGTACAATTTTAGAGGCAGTTTTCTAAAAACTGGCCTCATGTGCTGTAGGAGTTAGGGATTATATGGCTGAGTGCAGAGTGGGTAGGTGGGTTTAAAATTTCCCTTTTTGTGTGACCAATTAATGAAACATAACATTAATTTGATGTGGTGCCTTTATTAAAGTTTATTCTTATTAGGTCGCGGTAACTAAGAGAGAGAAAATTCTGGCTAATACTCCAGGGTAAGACCCAAATCCTTTTTTCTCCTAGAAAAGTTCCAGGGAATCTAGTTCAGCATTTTTCAAACTTCGGGTCGCGACCCACTTCTGGGTCACAGCATGTCAGGCACTGGGTCACTCTGGTCAGCACTGCCGATTGGGATGTTAAAAGTCCCATCAGTGGTGCTGCCCAGCTAAGGCAGGCTTGTGCCTACCTGTTTTGACACCGTGCTGCACCCTGGAAGCGGCCAGTAGCGGGTCCAGCTTTTAGGCGGGGGGCCATGGGGCTTCACGTGCTGTCCCCACCCCTAGCACCGGCTCTGCACTCCCATTGGCCAGGAACCGGGCAATGGGAACTGGGGTAGGGGGCAGTGTCTGAGGGTGAGAGTTGAGCGAAGCCGCTTACACGCCTCTGCCTAGGAGCCAGACCTGCTGCTGGCCACTTCCGGGGTGCAGCATGGTCCGTGGTGCCAGGACAGGCAGGAAGCCTGCCTCTGCACCCCGGTTGCACTGCTGACCGGGAGCCACCGGAGGTAAGTCTGCACCCCAACCCCCCGCACCAAGCACCTGCCCCAGCCCTGAGCCCCCCCCAAAATCTGGAACCCCTTCCTGCACCACAAACCCCTCATCCCCGGCCCCACCCCAGCGCCTGCATCCCCAGCCCAGAGCCCTGACCTCCTCCTGCACCCCTGCCCCAGCCCAGAGCCCCCTCCCACACCATGAACCCCTCATTCCCAGCCCATCCTGCAACCCGCACCCCAACCCTCTGCCCCAGCCCTGAGCCCCTCCCATACCCCAAACCCCTCATTCCCAGCTCCATTGGGTGGCGGGCATCAACAATTTTCTTCAACTGGGTCTCCAAAAAAAAAGTTTGAAAACCACTGCTCTAGTTTATATCAGGATAGCCAGTGGAGACTGGAACAAAGATTTGCAGTTAAGACTTCCATTAAAAAGACAGATCTGCATGATTTGCTTTCACATTCTGTACATTATCTAAATTGGTTTGTAGGATTTAACCCTATGTCTGAAAAGTAATTCATTTTAGTCTAGTGCTTAGTTTAGCATTTCTTTTGGAAGTTCTATGAACACATACGGTGGATGCCTTGGATATTTCAGCCCGAATATGAATGAGGTCCTCTTGCAAAAGTCTCTGCTGGGAAGAAATTTTTTCTGCATGCTGTGGTTGGTCTTTGTACAGTTCCATCTGTCTATGCAAAACCTCCAAGACAGATTCCAGCTGGTCCTAAAGAAAAAAAGGAAAATAGCAATAGACTTACATTTGTATGGGTCTGTACTGATTTACTACTGAGAATATGAAAAATCTTGTCTACCTCTCATGTCTTTCCTCTAAATCACTAGGATCACAGATTTTCCTTTTACTGAGAGAGCAAAGAAGGAAACTGATTATTGGAAGGTGTGAAGCTTTGGGCCATCACTGTAGCAAGAGTCAGTAGCAACTACTAAGTTGCAACACAATTCCCATTATAAATCCATTTTAGTGTTTGTACCTTTCAAAAACATTAACCAATGGGAGTGAAATTTTTCATGTTTAATTTCTGTGCAAACGGTAGAAAGGATTTTTTTCTAAACTGCCTCTGAATTTATTCATACCTTTTGGCAGAAATACCAAGCTGTAGTACAGATTAATTTATCTACTATAATCAGACATTAATTTTAATGAGCACATTTAATTTCAGCAGAGTATGTAGATATGTAGGTAGGGTATGTAGAGTATGTAGGTAGGGCTCACAGCTAGTAAAATGTTAGTTTTATACACACACAATGAAAGGAAGAGAAGGGAAGAAAAGGTCCTTTTGTTAATGTTTATGTCAAGGTTCCTTCCCCAGTCTGAACTCTAGGATACAGATGTGGAGACCTGCATGAAAGACCCCCTAAGCTTATTCTTACCAGTTTAGGTTAAAAACTTCCCCAAGGTACAAACTTTTGCCTTATCCTTGAACAGTATGCTGCCACCACCAAGAGTTTTAAACAAAGAACCGGGGAAGAGCCACTTGGAGACATCTTCCCCCAAAATATCCCCCCAAGCCCTACACCCCCTTTCTGGGGGAAGGCTTGATAATAATCCTCATCAATTGGTACAGGTGAACACAGACCCAAACCCTTGGATCTTAAGAACAAAGAAAAATCAATCAGGTTCTTAAAAGAAGAATTTGAATTAAAGAAAAGGTAAAAGAATCACCTCTGTAAAATTAGGATGGTAAATACCTTAGAGGATAATCAGATTCAAAACATAGAGAATCCTTCTAGGCAAAACCTTAAGTTACAAAAAGACACAAAAACAGGAATATACATTCCCTCCAGCACAGCTTATTTTACCAGCCATTAAACAAAAGAAAATCTAACGCATTTTCTATTACGTACTAACTTAACAGGAGTTGGAAGGCTTGCATTTTTGACCTGTTCCCGGCAAAAGCATCATACAGACAGACAGAACCCTTTGTCGTCCCCCCCGATCTCCCCCCCCACTCCAGATTTGAAAGTATCTTGTCATCTCGTTGGTCATTTTGGGTCAGGTGCCAGCGAGGTTACCTTAGCTTCTTGACCCTTTACAGGTGAAAGAGTTTTCCTCTGGCCAGGAGGGATTTTATAGCACTGTATACAGAAAGGTGGTTACCCTTCCCTTTATATTTATGACAGTTCACTATGTGAATTCTAAATGGGATAGAAACAGAAGGAAGGAAGAAGATTGGGAGGAGGAGTAAGAAGGTCCTAGCAGCAAATAGGTCAAAGAAGTTACTGCAAGTTTGGTTGAGACCTTTGGAGCTAGAACCTCAACTGTTGTAAATTGGCTTAGCTACATTGAAACAACTCAAGATCTGCTCCCCTCCGCCCCCTTTGTTATAGCCTTTTGCATAATGCTAGTGCAATCATATTACCTACAATGGTATTTAAATATAGTTCTTGTTAGCACAAGTTTTAAAACGTTGCTAACTGTGATAACACAGTTGCCTCTCTGGTGAGACTTTTTTTTAAATCTTATAACTGTGTTAAAAAAAATGATAGAGATTGAGCCCTTTCCTTGACCCAGCCCCGTGCCATCGTCAACTTAAAAAGAAAAACAAAACTATTCTGAAAATGTGCATTCATCAAAATTTGTAATAGAGGGCACATAAAAATAAATGTGAGTAGTTTTAAAATATGCATTATTGAAACTTTTTTAAAACTATATTTTCCAAATACATTACTCATCTCTAATACTCAAAACATACCATTTTCATTCTTTAATAAAAGAGTTGTATATATTGTCCAAAGTGAATTATTACAATATTGGTACATTACAATAATCTAATGCTTGGTTTGGAGTCCCAAAAGCTTGAATAAGAAACGTTAAGGTTTGTCCAAGAGAATGTATTTATTATTATTATCATTATTAACATATAAAATTTTCAATTGTATTTACCTTATTTTCCTTAAGGGATCTTATTTTGTCTTCCAAGTCCTGTAGAATCCCGTCCTGTTCACAGAAAACGCTTAGCTTGACCTACCAATAAAACCATATATATTTAAGTTAGATTTAAAAAAAAAAGAAAGAAACCCTTCTTCCGTAGCACGATTTTCGTTTTCATTTGGATCAGAATGAGAACAATTATAGTGTAACAGAAACAGCTAAACGCTAAAGTAACTATATTTGACAGGGTTTTGAATTGATGTTTGATACTTACATCAATATCACTTTCTGCAATCTTGACAGGTTTTGTACTTCGTTCTTTTAGTATATCACGCCCTGTCACCTAAAAAGAATAAGGTTTAACGATATATTAGACTGGTGGCAAAGTGAAATAAATTATGCTTCAGTGATAAAGAAAAAGTTTTGTTATATGCTCTAGCCAACACACTATATGATTTACGGACACTAAAAATAAATGTTAAAGGGCTTATCCTTTGAAATATAAGAAATTTTAGATAACTTGTAGAACTTGTATAAAAGTAACATCAATATTATTTTCTTCATGAAAAGAAAATGTACAACTCTAGAATTATTACAAAAAGCATGCCATATCAAATATTTGAAATATGACAATGGTACATCAATATCTAATTCCAAAGGATTACCAACTAGTTAAATTAGGCTATTTAATGATGTGATAGAGTGCAGATACCGAGCAGGGGAGCCTGCACTCTGATCACTTAGAGGCTAATTAGTGCCCCAGGAGAAGCTGATTGTAGTTAATGAACTCAACTGGCCAATCAGCCCAGGGCTTAAAGAAGGCACAGGAAGGAAGTGCAAGAAAAGAGGAGCAAGAGGGGAGAAGAGAGGAACAGGGCTAGCTGGGGTTAAATACACAGAGGTTTCAGACTAGGGAGACCTCTGTTCCCCTCAAGTCCTGCTGAGAGTGCCTAAAACTTGGCAAACACTGTAAATAGGTGGGAGCATGGGGGACTGTGGTGATATTGGTGAAAGGGCCTTGAAATAAAGCTTCACTGAGAGTACACCTGGAGGTGCAGTTTCTGCAGGTCAGAAGATGGGGGCGGAGCAGGACCCATGACAAATGCAATTGTGTCAGATTTATAATCAAAGGAAACATCGATCCCATTTAGTTACAAAGTAAGGCCCCTATCCTACAAAACTTTTATGTATGAGTCATCTTCACTGAAGTCAATAGGACTATTCATGTTCCTACAGTTAAATACGTGCATAAGCGTTTGCAGGATAGAGTCCCAGCTGACTAAAAACGTGTCTTAGTAGTTTCTGCATATCTACAAAGGGCTCACTCTTCCTCAGTTCATGATGAATGTTATGGGAATGCAAAGAGGGATATTAGTCTGGGGCAGGAGTGAAACTGATATTTAAATACACTTCATTTTGGATGTACTTCTTTCTAGTTTCACCCTCTCTCATTCCAGCAATCTCTGGCTCCATATCCAACTTCTAGAAGGAAAGAAGATAATCCTTAAGAGCTACCCACAATGTAAAGTGGTACAGAGACTCAACTATCCCCTCAACATTTTATTTTGGATGAAGTTAGCAGGCCACCAGGTAGGATTTTCATATATTATTCCAGTCTTAAGATATGAGTACATTTACCATTTTTATATTATTCATGGCTTTACATCTCACCTTTCCATTTTCAAAGAATGCATATATTTATCATGTGAATTTCATGAAATAAAAGCCAGATGTTTGTTATTTCCCCATCATCAAATACAAGAGGGTTTACTCTCCCTTAGAGGAAACCAGTCTTAATTATTTTTAACATTTTCAACATAAATTGCCAAATAGTACAATATTTTAATAGGAATGATTTTCCTTTTAAAATTATTAATGCAAGTCATTTAGCATTATTGATAGTAAATGTTCAGTCACATTTTCAAGTGTAGGAAAATATTTAGTATATTTAAGCATAAACAGAAGTGTGTCCAAGTACTAAATTTGCTGGTTTAATAATCTGCAAGCTAGTGAATAGGTGAACTTTTCTCATAGTCTGCAATGAAAATACTATGAATAATTTGCTATATTTTGAAATGGATTATATAATCACAAGTGCAAAAGTTACCTTAATTTTAAAGCAGTGAAAATGAGAACATAAAATAAGACTTAGCATGCTTTCACACTTTCGGAATTACATAAAGGAATCACTACTTAACACAACCATTCATTTGCAACATATGGTAAGACGAAACCAAGCACAGTGAGGTCAGCCATAATTTTGCATACAGCCTGAAAAAACATCTTGCAGGAAGCTCTTCTATTTATCATGATACACCTGTGGAAGCTAGGGTATGTACATTGATTGCCATTTGAAAAAAAGCGATGGAATGCTCACATTTCAGATACAAGCAGTCTTACATTTATACCGGACAGTAACCCTTGTGCTGAGTTCTTTAGCACTTTGTAAACCATGTTGATCAGAGGTCCATTATTTTTTATCTGTTTCAAACAAAAGTTTAGCAACAGTTTGTTACGAGGGAAAAAAATATTACAACTCAGAATCCCATGAAAAATCAGAAACAGAGATTCCAGAAGTTAAATAAAATATCTGTAAAGTTGATCTCCTCTCTCTCTCTTTTCCAGGGGAAGGCAACCAGCAGGTACTGTAGCTGTCTCATTCCTGATTGTTACCCCTTGACTAAGAGATGAAGAATACTGACATGTGTTGAGCACTTTCTCTTTCCACATGGATCACCAAAATTAAAAAAACTAACCTGGAAATTATAACTGGCTGCTTCTCCTCTAGTATAACATTAGTTATGATTTGGAAAGACTGCTTGTTCAACCATGAAACTAATTTTTTTAAACGTTTGCAACATACGCAAACACAGTGTATAACTCAGGGTCTTACAGTGTTGCCAAACCTGCAGCTTCCAAGGGCCCCACCAAGTATAGTGCGATATTTTCAGGTCATGATCCAGTGTCAGGAAATTAGCAGTACAGTACAATCTGCTTTGTGCAGAGTGCTTAGAGGTGATAACACGAGCACCCTCAGGATATCTATGTTTTGGCTTTGGCACATCACAGATCCTGCACTCCTCCTTTAACAAAAAAAACTGCTACCCACTATTCCTTAATTCTCTCTATGAACACATACATTCCACCTTACTTCTCTCTCCTCTTCACCTCAGTGGAACTGAACTCCAGTTGTTATAAGTTTGGAGCAGATGCTGCAGAGAAGGTTACAAAGTTATATCTTGATTTTAGTAAGGCTTTTGACATGTCCCACACATTTTCATAAGCAAACTAGGGAAATGTGGTCTAGGTGGGTACACAACTATAAAATGGATGCACAACTGGTTGAAAGACCAGTAGTTATCGGTGGCCCCTGTCAAACAGGGAAGGCATATCTAGGAGGTCCCTCAGGAGTCATTCCAGGGCCTGGGACCATTCAATATTTTCATTGATGACTTGGATAATGGAGTGGAGAGTATGCTTATAAAATCTGGAGATAACACCTCGGAGGAGTTGCAAGCACTTTGGAGGAGAGGATTAGAATTCAAAACAATCTTGACACATTGGAGAACTGGCCTGAATTCAACAAGATGAAATTCAATAAAGACAATTGCCAAATACTATTCTTAGGAAGGAAAAATCAAATGCACAACTACAAAATGGGGAATAACTGGCCAGGTTGCAGTACTGCTGAAAAGGATCTGGGAGTTGTAGTGGATCACAAATTGACTTTGAGTCAACAATGTGATGCAGTTGCAAAAAAAGCTACCACCATTCTAGGGTGCATTAACAGGAATATCGTATCTAAGACACAGGAGGTAACTGTCCAGCTCTACTGGCACTGGTGAGCCCTCAGATGGAATACTGTGTCCAAATGTGGGCACCGCACTTTAGGAAATTGTGGACAAATTGTAGAGTCCAAAACAAACAAAAACGATAAAAGGTTTTAAAAACTGATCTACGAGGAAAGGTTAAAAAAACTGGGCATGTTCAGTCTTGGGAAAAGAAGTTTTTGTTTTTGTTTTTTTTTGGGTGGGGGGGAACCTGGTAACAGACTTCAAATATATTAAGGGCTGTTATAAAGAGGATGGTGATCGATTGTTCTCCATGTCCACTGAAGGTAGGACAAAAAGTAATGGGCTTAATCAGCAGCAAGGAAGATTTAGGTTAGATATTAGGAAAAACTTTCTTACTATAATAGTAGTTAAGCTCTGGAATAGGCTTCCAAGGTACACTGTGGAATCCCCATCATTGGAGATTTTTAAAAACAAGTTGAACAAACACCTGTCAGGGAGGTCTAGATTTACTTGATTCTACCACAGTGCAGGGAGCTGGACTTGATGACTTGTCAAGGTCCCTTCCAGCCCTACATTTCTATGATGAACTACTGAATGGCTTCACAGAGGATCCCAGATTTTCCTGAATTGCTCTAGTACAAATGCTTAATGGCACACACTCTTGTACACTTCATTAGACCTTCCTCATTCACATTCTGCATTTCCTCATCTGGAATGTATGTTTGAATTAAAAAAAATCAACAAGTTACTATGGTATTATGAGATCAGATTTACCCACCCACTCTACAGATAGATAGTTTACACCTGATCTCTTAATTATTAAGCAGAAAACAAACTACTTCCTTTTAATATCTCAATTCTCCACTGCCTGTAGCATACTTTATTATAAGCTTACACATGAAATGTCTTTCCTTACTGTGTAAGGATTTGACTAGTTTTCAGTAAATAAGGGCTTGTCTACACTTTAAATGCTACAGCAGCATAGCTGCGCCACAGGGCAGTGCATCTGTAGCGTTTCAGTGTAGACACTACCTACATCAACGGGAGGGATTCTCCTGTCAGCACAGATAATCCACCTCTCCAAGAGGTGGTAACTAGGTCAATGGAAGAATTATTCTGTTGATCTAGTGCTGTCTACGTGGTGACTTGCTTTATCTTAACTACGCTGCTCAGGGGGGTGAATTTTTTACACTCTTGACTGATGCAGTTAAATCAAGCTAATCTTCTAGTGTACACCAGGCCTAAGGCATGGGGCCACACATTAAACAATGAGGATCAAACCAAATATCAAATAGTTACTCATTCTGTGAGCACCTTCCTTTCTGTGCACTGAATGAGGCAGGGATCCTATGGAAAAAAACTGTATGTGATCATGTAATTAAAAACTGACTCATAATTAGGGCTACAATTTTGTCACACAATTTTTTAATACATTTCATGGCACAGGTGCAAGAAAACAATGATATGTGTGGAAAGCAGGACAGTGGGGAGCCCATGGGTGGTTATGGGAGAACAAGTTCACTTCTTACGCTCATGGATCCTGTCCCGTGGGGCTAGGCCCAGGTCCCCTGCTCTTGGCATTGCGACCTGGCCCACTTGGTCACAACACCTCCATAGATCGAGACAGATAGCCAAAGTCGATTGGCATTGTGACCTAGCACATGGGGTTGCAACACCACTATCTACCAAACCTGAGTGATGTCATGATCCCATGTGCTAGGTCGCAACACCTATCGGTTTGGGGGCATTTCACAGACTTTATTCGAATTCACTGTTTCTGTGACCACTGTGACAAAACTGTAGCTTTAATTATAATACACACACACAAAGAAGGCAAATAAAGGTGGCACAGGCAACATTAATCTGGTATTTCTTAATTTTTGAGTGCTTGACTTTGCAATCTTTAATAGGTTGTTTTTTTAGAGTAATTTTCTAGTGAAAAAAACAAACAGATTTACAAATGCAGAAATTCAATCATTTGTAACCATACTGACACCTTTCCCCAGTTTGGGTCACTAGCAGGATCTAGATCCTTAGATTCACAGCACAGATTTCTACCACTTGAGCTAGCAGAGTAACTGGTAGCAGTACTAGGCTGTAATCCTCTATGTGGACCAGTTTCTAGAAGAGGGATAAGAAACATGCTTTGCCTCTGGGTTTCATAGGTACACTGGACTCTCGCTAGAACATGCGTCTATATAGTTCGCATATAATGCGGTCGTGGCCATGGATCCCAAATTTAATTACTTTAATTGCAATTCATTTTAACGCGGTCCCCACGTTAACGCGGTACCGCACATGGATCCCAAATCCTGTGTTCTAGCGAGGGTCCGGTGTATTTGCTAACAGCAAAGAAATGTAGAGTCTCAGGACCCCAGGGTTCAATTTCAGGTTCAGGAGGTGAGTGTTAACTAATGGTTATATAGACCTTTGTGCCCATGGTCCCCTGCATATCCTACCTTTTCTCTCTGACCTCCACCCTGATTCCTGCTACACTTTATACCTATTCAACTCCCACCCTGGCCCTCTTCTCCCCTACACCTATCCCCCCTCTCATCACCTGAATCCTGCCCCCCTGATCCTATTTACTCTCACCCCAACTCCTGTCTCCCTCTCCTTCTGCTTCTATCTACCCCATCAGCTTGTGTCCCCCTCTCCATGTTGCTCCTGTCCCTGTCCCCTTCTGCTTCCCCTCACCCTCCAACTCCTGCCAACTCTTCCCCAGCTCCTGCAACCTCATCCCTCCATATCTGCAATCCTGTATGACTACTTCCTTGTGGATAGGGGGGAAGGCTTTTGATACTGTCTTACGTGACAAACTAGGGAAATACAACCTAGCTACTATAAGGTAGGTGCATAACTGGTTGGAAAACTGTTCCCAGAGAGTAATCATCAGTGGTTCTCAGTCAAGCTGGAAAGACATATTGAGTGGGGTCTCGCAGGGATTGGTCCTCAGTATGGTTCTGTCCAATATCTTCATCAATGATTTAGATGATGGCATAGAGAGTACACTTATAAAGTTTGTGTATGGTACTAAGATGGGGGGAAGGTTGCTTTGGAGGCTAGGATTAAAATTCAAAACGATCTGGACAAACTGGAGAAATGATCAGAAGTAAACAGAATGAAATTCAATAAGGACAAATGCAAAGTACTCCATTTAAGAAGGAACAATCAGTTAAGAACAAACATACAAAACGGGAAATGACTGCCTAGGAAGGAATACTGCAGAAAGGGATCTAGGGGTCATAGTGGATCACAAGCTAAATATGAGTCAACAGAGTAACAGTGTTACAAAAAAAGCAAATATCATTCTAGGATGTATTAACAGGTGTGTTGTAAGCAAGACAAAAAATAATTCTTCCACTCTAGTTGAGGCCTAATCAGCGTGGAATAGAGTACTATGTCCAGTTCTGTGCGCCTCATTTCAGGAAAGATGTGAACAAATTGGAGAAAGTCCAGAGAAGAGCAACAAAAATGATTAAAAGTCTAGAAAACATGACATATGAGGGAAGATGGAAAAAACTAGGTTTGTTTAGTCTGGAGAAGAGAAGATTGAGAAGGGACACGATAACAGTTTTCAAGTACATAAAAGGCGGCTACAAGGAGGAGGGAGAAAAATTATTCTCGTTAACCTCTGAGGATAAAACAAGAAGCAACGGGCTTAAATTGCAGCAAGGGTGGTTTAGGTTGGACATTAGGAAAAACTTCCTGTCAGGGTGGTTAAGTACTGGAATAAATTGTCTAGGGAGGTTGTGAAATCTCCATTGTTGGAGATTTTTAAGAGCGGGTTAGACAAACACCTGTCAGGAATGGTCTAGATAACACTTAGTCCTGCGTGAGCGCAGGGGACTGGACTAGATGACCTCTTGAGGTCCCTTCCAATCCTACGATTCCGATTCCTCCTCCTCTTCCACGCTGGTTGGACACCAACTGCAGGCACTGAGAGCACAGGAGAGTCTTTCTGCTCTCAGTTCCTGTGCCCAGCATTAAGGAGGTTCCCAGTTCAGAGATGCAATTGCAGGGGAAAATCTTGCTCAGTCCCTACAACAATGATTTATGCATGAGGAGAAGAGTTTCACACTATGAGAGCTAGCAGGCTGTTGTGCTGAGCAAAATGATTAGTTTTCTTTTCATGGATTTTTCAAAACCTAATGTTTATTAATCTAGTTTTGTTTTCAATCTGCTTACTCTGTAGGATAGCTATTTTAACTGAGACGCAGAGTTTGAGCTCCAGGATAACAACACTGTTTAACATCTTGAATTCATTCAACATGATATTGGCGACCTGATATAAATAAGAATCTGAGATCTCTCTTTGGGAAGAAATGTCAATTAATTGAACTCACCCCTGGATGCCACTATTGCTTGATATAGATGTTAATACAGAATTTCACTGTGAAAAACTTGAACTTTAAACAATGTCACACGAATTTGATCCTATTGCTAAAGAATGATCACAAAGTAATATTTTTATAAACTGAACTTGTAAAATTTGTTTCAATAAAAAGCTGTGAGTGTATCAAAAATATATACTCTAAAATTGAAACAAAATGAGCCAAATTTAGAAGGATTTAACAGCACATAAAAAAAACTCAGCTACATTGTCAAGGTTGTGAATGCAAGCTGTAGGAACATGACAGCAATATGGGCTTATTTTTCAAACCTACCCTATTGTCCAGTGGGCTAATTCTAGGAAGTTTCTGGCTATTTAATAGCTCAATAATGACATGAAGTAGTTAGGAAAATATTGCATTACTCTTAAGTAAACCATGGAGAATAATTTAGGGAAAAGGTTGATTCATTCTGAAAGGAGTTCCACCTAATCTTTGGTTGTGAGCTGGGGGGCCATGATGCTAAATTTCATAGGATGAGTGGTTTGAAGAAGGGAATTATTTAGGATCTTCAGAAATGCAAGTATAGCAAGGAAACCCCCCACATAATAATATGGAGGTGAGAGGAAGATTGCAATATATTTAACTCATTTATCACAACACTACTACATTATAAATATGTTTAGAAATAATAATATTCTTACTGTTATCATAAAAGGAGACAGCTTCTAATAGAAATAAAGGAAAAATAGGAATGAATAAACACTAAAATTCTGTATTCTCTTAACTTAGAATACTCAGTTTTAACCATAACAGCATTACCATAATGCTGTAACAGACATTAATATTCTGAATCAGATTTTACTCTGGTTTCTTTAAACTTACAAAAGAAAAATGAAATTATTCTTGCTCTGTTTGTATATTAAACTAAAACAAAATAAACTTGCAACAAATTTTCTGAGTTTACATTTTCAGCTTATAGTCAGCGAAGTAAGACACTCTCAATTTTAGAGATTTTCCAGTTATACCAAAAGAAAATTCAGCATTCTAAAGTCTGGATACACAAGATTGTGAGTAATGCAGGTAGGGAGAAGATATACAGAAGACTGATGGGATGATCAATACTGGAAATATGATTCCTATAAATATGTCTTACCTTTAGATCCAGATATTCCAAGTCTTTCTTCAGCTGGATGTAGGTGTCATCAGCCTTCAGTTAAATATATAAAAAGAATGAACAATACAATGTATTTCACTACTTTAATAGTAATTTGCAAATACGGAAAATTTGTATTAAGCTATATGTAAATAAGAGATAAAAAGTAAAGTGACAAAGCGGGTACACAAGTGGCACAAAATAAGCACATTGGCCTCACTGTCACATTGCTGTTTATGATTGAATATGAAATAGGCAAAGTATCATGGAGACCAGATTCCCCCCCACTTTCATAATGTACAGGGTGACAAAAACATACTTATGGCTTAAATTATTTTCAAAGACATGAACAACATTTTTATGGCTAGTATACTCAGAGTAGGATACTGTATCGAAAAAGGTGTTAAGCCATGGCTTGGCATCCTGTATTATATGCCTTTTTGACAGAACAATTTGCCTTACTTAGGACTGGTCTTAGATATGAAATGCAAAATATTTCATTTAATAACAAATCCATCAAAACACTTCTGGTCAAATTTCATACACATTTTAAAATATGCATCCCTCAGTTTGGGAGAGATGGAACAGCCGCTTCATGGATAATATTAAATAAAAATTATCATATAGTTAGAGAACCATTCTGGCTTTTCATCTGATCATGTTCAAATTAATACTTTTTTTTTCTTTTTGAAACACTGTCTAGTTAATAGCTACTGTCTGTATGGTCTTATAATTATACAGAGATAGTATTACCTTTTCTTAAGTTACCCAAAAAATTGTGCACACCAGAGTCACAACAGAAAATGATGTCTCTTCTTTCAACAAAAATATTTTCAACAAACAACAAAGCAAGACATAACTGTTGCAAACAATCTTTGTTAACTGGGCAACATATCCAGAATATTGTTTGGAATTATTTTCATTATTTTGAATTCTGGACTTATTGGCATAAACAGAAGAAAAGACAACTATTCTGGTTTCAAGTTTTGAGACTTCAGTGTTTTGATACAATGAAAATAGTTATCTGAAAAAACTCTGTGCTAGTGAATCCATACACCACACTTACATTTCTTTGCAAGGATTAAGATTGCTCTGGTATGTTCAATATACTTTGTAATAGAAGAAGTTATGTTTGACCAATTAGCTTACTTGATTGCCTGAATATTCTATATAAACTATTTCACTGCAGCTGTTTGGCAGGTGAGGGAAATGGCAAATAAGTGTTTTAGAGAAAAAATAGTGAAAAGTTCCTTAAATCTGGTCAAAAGAAAAATTGCTGAAAGCTTTAAAAAAGAGCCCCCACATTTTGCTTCAGGTCATAAATGTTCCCAGGTTACTAGATGGCTCCCCTTTGGAGAATGTTACAAATCTAGTACCTTGATAAAGAGATTCCTAACAACTGCCTTTATGCCCCACCTCCAATTTTAAAACTTCTTACATCAAAGCAATCAACTGTGTTGTTATGGACCTATGATGGCTAGTGTTATTGACCAATTAAGCAAAAGAACAATTTGACTTTTATGAGCTAATCTTTACCTGCAGAAATTATGCAGTTACAAGCTACTATGAGTGTTCTAGCTGGTTGATATATCTCACTTTGGAGTTAATGCAGCATGTGGTGAAGTGAGCCACTCCCATTATGAAAGCAGTGCAAAGACAGTGTTTTGCTTCAGTCAGAATGAATAAAGTATACTTAATTCTCTTTTCTGAAAAGATTTTAAGAGGCAGCATTCTCAGAAGTAATATCAAAGCGAAACGATATCTAAAGCTTTGAAACCATAAGCAATAGCACCCAATAGCGTAAAATACTTATTTACAGCTTGTAAAACAACAAAGAAAAAACACAAATGATTCAGGGACTGAGAATACCAAAGAATGGTCAACAAAGCACAGATTCAAGCACATCACTAATGGAGCGTTTGCAGAGTCACAAAATATCATACAGCACAGATGAGCCAATCAGCAGCTGACCTGATAGATGGAATTAGTTGGCAAATGCTGTAGTAATTGGGCGATTGTGTAATTTTGTATACTAGCCAACTTAGCCTGATGTCTCCTTAATCGAATGAGAAGCAATGTTAGCTCTTCAGGCTGCAGGTATTTAGACACATTGTAAAGAGGAAATTAGCAGTCTTTAGGGAGTGTCACTGTAATTACATTCTTCACCTCAGTGCCCAGACAGCATTTACTTGACCCGATTAAGCAATTATTGAATTAATTCTGCATTTGGTCAAATAAACGCAATAAAAGAAGAGGGTTTACTAGAAAACTATAGTATAGTAACAAAACTAAAGAACTTCTACACATGGCCTACTTCCGCCCCCACTAGAGTCAACAGCAAAATTCCCATTGACCTTAATGAGAGCCGGACATGGTCCACGCTTAAGCTTTCGTAGTCAAGTTTAAGAAGAGTTAGCTGGGTTTCAAACAACATGAAAAAACAATATGACTAAGAAAATAGCAGGACTTGAAAACCTTACTACAGTAATTTGGTGGCAGGGAAGGGAAAAAGAATTCCAACGTTTCAACTTACCGACTTGCCATGTAAACTCGGTGCACTTACAGTATGGGTCATATATCCCATAGTAGGCATAGAGCGTCTATCAATGTGTGCTGAATTCTGTAACAAGAGCCATAGTCAAAATTATGAAGACTACCTCAAGTGGGAAGTATGGTCTTATGGTTTAGGTACTTGACTGGGATTCAGGAGATTTGGTTTATATTCATGGCTCTGCCAGACTTCCTGTTTGACTTTAGGCAGTCTCTAATTTGGGGTAAATTCATTAATGCTTGTGAGGAACGAAGATATTACAATAAGCATCATAGGAAAGCCTATAAATAAACAAGCATAGGAATTTGGGAACTGCCACACTGGATCACACCAGGGACTAATTCAGTACATCTCGCGCATTGGCCAGGACCAGATGCTTCAGCAGAAAGTGCAAGAAATGTTGTGGCCACACAGGAAGCTTCTTCCTAATACCTGTTAGTTAGTGATTGGTTTATGCTCTGAGGCAGCACAGTTTTCCATTACATTACTATGGATGTTCTTTTTTAGCCATATAAATATCTAATCCTTTTCTGAATTCCACTAAGCTGCTGGCCTCAGTGACGTCTTGCAGCAACGAGTGCCACACATCAATGTGGTGTTTGGTAAGACAAATAAATCATCATTTATCAATTCTGAATTTGCCACATTTCAATTGCACTGAACGTTCCTTTGTTCTTGTAATACAAAAAAGGGTAAAGAGTAGTTCCTGACTTACTCTCTCTATACTACTCATTATTTTGTGTACATCTTTCGTGTTCCCCTCTTAATCCCAGTCTTTTCAGTCTCTCTTCATATAAAGACTTTCCATGCCTCAAATGATTCTCATTGTCTGCCCTGAACACCCTCCAATATTGCTATCTTATTTTTAAGAGATAGGGTAACTAAAATTAAAACCCAGTATTCTAGGTGACGGAGTACCATGGATATATATAGGGGTGTTATAAACCAAAAAAATATTAAAAAGAACTAACTATTTTCTTCTAGAAATTGTATAGAAAGTGAAAACAATTTTGTTGTTCACAGCTTGGTAGAAATTACCGTATATACTCGTTCATAAGCCAAACATTTTTGGTAAAAAAGTGACGCATCAAAGAGCAGGGGTCGGCTTATAAACGGGTCTACACCAAAATTTGATATGGCATGAAAAAAATTAGTTTTTTTGTCACACAAATATAAATACCCAAGTAAACAAAAATGAGAATCAAGGAGCTGCAGTGTCAGGGAGCAACTCTAGCATTTTGATGGAGTAAGGGAAGAACGATATTGCACGTTCTTTTACAACGGTATACCTTCAACTGCAGTACAGCCAATGTAATTAAAAAAACAATGACAAGTGAGCTATAACAGGGAAGTTTAAGAACATGTCATTTTCCAGTGCTATATTTCACTGGGTTGTTTTATCAGGAGGTAATTTTGTCCCCCATTTATATATGTGAAGTATAGCATTATAGAACTAGAGTCCAAACCATATATGCAATAACAGTGATGAAAGATCTATGATAAGCTGAACCAGTGGAAAAGATGTGAAGCCATGAGTGGAACTGTGCAGCGTACATATAAGCAACAAATCCCAAAACGAGTTGAAGTAATCTTCTTTGCCGAAGATCAGCACATTACTGAATCTGAAATGGGTGTGGGTTTGCAAGTCACCTTCCCTACAAATATTTCCTTCCCACTCCTACACATTTGACATCTAAAGGATAAGTAATGCACTCCCACTTTGTTCTAGTGTTAGTGCTAAAAGATCTTCTATGCTCTCCTTTACCTTCCCCTCTACTCATAGTGCACTGGGAGAGAAAACCTATTTATGCTACAGTCCAGCACTGACACTGAGCTGAGGTTGAGAGACTAAACATAATCTGTTGCATGTGATCGTAGAACAGTTAGAAAATCTATGTTCATTTTTCTTTCAAAGAATTATGGAATATCTCTTACTCCTAGCTTAGTGTTTCGCATCAGCTGACAGTGGGGGCAAGCAAATTAACACAGGACAGGGTGGACTGCATTCTGTCTCACCAGAAAATTCTTTTGGACTATGGAAGACAGTGATCAGTGTTAGGAAAATATCCCCTCCCACTCAAAGATCAGGAGGGTGACTCATCTTCAAGATAGGAGCCAAAAGAGAAACAGGCCACCAGGCCTCTATGATAAAACCATAAAAGTGTGTGTGTGGTGGGGACAACGGACATAAAGGTCTGGGTTTTTTCCATTTTAGGTTGGAAAAATCTGAATTCCCAAGAAAACTGCAGGGATAGCCGGCTCCCAACCCTACAGTACTTAACCTTGCAGACTTCATGCAATCCCTATTTGTGAGCTTTACAAAGACTGGGTTTACCATTCCTCGATGGTGTTACTTTTATGATATGCTAAGGATATTCAATTTGCCAGAAATGTAATATACCAGATCTTTTGTACCAGACTTTATACTGTGCTTGAGGAGACTTTGGAAAATAATATACATTATATACATTCTGTAATTTAAAAGGTCTCTTTCCCATTCCCCCTCCCCCAAGACGACATCTGTAAAGCAGCAGCTGACGCAAGAAAAGAACAGTTACTTACCTTACAGTAACTATGCTTCTTCAAGATGCATTGTTTACATCTTGTTTACATGGATTCCACTCTTGGTGTGCATGTGCCCCATGCATGCAACATGAGGTTACTTTGGGACAGAAGGGTCTATTGCAGCCGTACTAATGACTTAGATGTCCTCATGCCCACCCATCTGAGGGCATAAAGGGCAGGGCTGGCCTAACTGTTCTTCAGTTCCTTCATCAGTACAGAAGCCAAGAGTAGAAGAACTCCACAGTTGAATGGAAGATGAGCAGGTTGTGGAGTCCATGTGGACACTACATCTTGAAGAATCACAGTTACTGCGGAAGTAACTATTCTCTTTGAGTGATTGTCGACATGGATTCCACTCTTGGTGGCTAACAAGCATGTTTGCTTGGAGGTGGGTACTTGGAGGACCCCTGTTTAAACAATGACAGTAGGACAGCCCTACCAAAGCAGGCATCAAATTAGAAGACTCTGTCAAAGAATAGTGTCAAGATGTGGACAGAGCTCCAAGTAGCTGCCCTATAGATTTTGGAAATAAGGACATTCTGCAAATATGCAGCAGAGGCTGCCTGAACTCTAGTGGAATAGGCTCTAATGTGGTTAGGTAGATCTAATCTAGCTACTTTGTAACATGTCCTTATCTAAGTAGATCTCAAATGTATAATCTCTCAGAGGATATTGTCTGACACGTAACCCTCTCTGCAAAGGCCACAGTCTAGTTATGTTCCTGAATGCCTTTGCCCTTCACTGTAAAATGACAGTGCCTTTAGTACATCAAGTGTATGAAATTTAGTTTCTCCCAAGGATGAGTGAGGCTTGAGGAAGAAAATTGGGATATTAATAAACAGGTTCACACAGAACTCTGAAATTACTTTAGGCAAGAGTTTGGGATGAGGCCTGACATTAACCTTATCCTTATGAAACAGTGTATAAGGCCAATCATGAAGGCCTGAATTTTTACTACCCTTTGAGCTGATGCAATGGCTATTAAAAGGGCAGTCCTCACTCGTAGGTGATACATCAAACAGGTTGCTATGTGGATCAAAGTAACAGCCGTGTTAGTCTGTATTCGCAAAAAGAAAAGGAGTACTTGTGGCACCTTAGAGACTAACCAATTTATTTGAGCATAAGCTTCCGTGAGCTACAGCTCACTTCATCGGATGCATACTGTGGAAAGTGTAGAAGATCTTTTTATATACACACAAAGCATGAAAAAATACCTCCTCCCACCCCACTCTCCTGCTGGTAATAGCTTATCTAAAGTGACCACTCTCCTTACAACGTGTATGATAATCAAGGTGGGCCATTTCCAGCACAAATCCAGGGTTTAACAAGAACGCCTGGGGAGGGAGGGGGGGGGGGGTAGGAAAAAACAAGGGGAAATAGGGAAAACTTTCTAAATTACTATATGCCACAAGGGGCCACAGCAATGGTTGCCTCAACCCACCCAGCAATATTGTTAACCTATCCAACTATACTCTCAGCCCAGCAGAAGCAGCTGTCCTATCTCGGGGCCTCTCCTTCTGCCCCTCCACCCCCACGAACATGATACAGTTCTGTGGTGACCTAGAATCCTATTTTCGACGTCTCCGACTCAAGGAATATTTCCAACATACCTCTGAACAACATACTAATCCACAGAGACCTCCCTACCAACACTACAAAAAGAAGCATTCTAGGTGGACTCCTCCTGAAGGTCGAAACAGCAGACTGGACTTCTACATAGAGTGCTTCCGCCAATGTGCACGGGCTGAAATTGTGGAAAAGCAGCATCACTTGCCCCATAACCTCAGCTGTGCGGAACACAATGCCATCCACAGCCTCAGAAACAACTCTGACATCATAATCAAAAAGGCTGACAAAGGAGGTGCTGTTGTCATCATGAATAGGTCGGAATATGAACAAGAGGCTGCTCGGCAGCTCTCCAACACCACTTTCTACAAGCCATTACACTCTGATCCCACTGAGAGTTACCAAAAGCAATTACAGCATTTGCTCAAGAAACTCCCTGAAAAAGCACAAGATCAAATCCGCACAGACACACCCCTGGAACCCCGACCTGGGATATTCTATCTACTACCCAAGATCCATAAACCTGGAAATCCTGGGCGCCCCATCATCTCAGGCATTGGCACCCTGACAGCAGGATTGTCTGGCTATGTAGACTCCCTCCTCAGGCCCTACGCTACCAGCACTCCCAGCTACCTTCGAGACACCACTGACTTCCTGAGGAAACTACAATCCATCGGTGATCTTCCTGATAACACCATCCTGGCCACTATGGATGTAGAAGCCCTCTACACCAACATTCCACACAAAGATGGACTACAAGCCGTCAAGAACACTATCCCCGATAATGTCACGGCTAACCTGGTGGCTGAACTTTGTGACTTTGTCCTTACCCATAACTATTTTACATTTGGGGACAATGTATACCTTCAGATCAGCGGCACTGCTATGGGTACCCGCATGGCCCCACAGTATGCCAACATTTTTATGGCTGACTTAGAACAACGCTTCCTCAGCTCATGTCCCCTAACGCCCCTACTCTACTTGCGCTATATTGATGACATCTTCATCATCTGGACCCATGGAAAAGAAGCCCTTGAGGAATTCCACCATGATTTCAACAATTTCCATCCCACCATCAACCTCAGCCTGGTCCAGTCCACACAAGAGATCCACTTCCTGGACACTACAGTGCTAATAAACGATGGTCACATCAACACCACCCTATACCGGAAACCTACCGACCGCTATTCCTACCTACATGCCTCCAGCTTTCACCCTGACCACACCACACGATCCATCGTCTACAGCCAAGCTCTGCGATACAACCGCATTTGCTCCAACCCCTCAGACAGAGACAAACACCTACAAGATCTCTATCAAGCATTCTTACAACTACAATACCCACCTGCGGAAATGAAGAAACAGATTGATAGAGCCAGAAGAGTTCCCAGAAGTCACCTACTACAGGACAAGCCTAACAAAGAAAATAACAGAACGCCACTAGCCATCACCTTCAGCCCCCAACTAAAACCCCTCCAACGCATTATTAAGGATCTACAACCTATCCTGAAGGATGACCCAACACTCTCACAAATCTTGGGAGACAGGCCAGTCCTTGCCTACAGACAGCCCCCCAACCTGAAGCAAATACTCACCAGCAACCACATACCACACAACAGAACCACTAACCCAGGAACCTATCCTTGCAACAAAGCCCGTTGCCAACTGTGACCACATATCTATTCAGGGGACACCATCACAGGGCCTAATAACATCAGCCACACTATCAGAGGCTCATTCACCTGCACATCCACCAATGTGATATATGCCATCATGTGCCAGCAATGCCCCTCTGCCATGTACTCTGGTCAAACTGGACAGTCTCTATGTAAAAGAATAAATGGACACAAATCAGATGTCAAGAATTATAACATTCATAAACCAGTTGGAGAACACTTCAATCTCTCTGGTCACGCAATTACAGACATGAAAGTTGCTATATTACAACAAAAAAACTTCAAATCCGGACTCCAGCGAGAAACTGTTGAATTGGAATTCATTTGCAAATTAGATACAATTAACTTAGGTTTGAATAGAGACTGGGAGTGGCTAAATCATTATGCAAGGTAACCTATTTCCCCTTGTTTTTTCCTACCCCCCCGCCGCCCCCAATGTTCTTGTTAAACCCTGGATTTGTGCTGGAAATGGCCCACCTTGATTATCATACACATTGTAAGGAGAGTGATCACTTTAGATAAGCTATTACCAGCAGGAGAGTGGGGTGGGAGGAGGTATTTTTTCATGCTGTATGTGTATATAAAAAGATCTTCTACACTTTCCACAGTATGCATCCGATGAAGTGAGCTGTAGCTCATGAAAGCTTATGCTCAAATAAATTGGTTAGTCTCTAAGGTGCCACAAGTACTCCTTTTCTTTATGTGGATCAAAGGGACTCATCTATCATGTTTGTACTATACTGAAGTCCCAAGAAGGAGGGGGGCTCCCTAACTGGAGTAAAGACATAAGTAAGGCCATTAAGGAAAATAGCCACTCTATAGGATGGCCCTGCTTAGGTAAGTGATGTGCAGATATTGCTTCTAGATGCACTCTTATGGAGCAGATTGTTTCAGGGCTAGTAAATACTCCAATATTGCTGGAACGGGTCTTGTTGAAGGAGACAGCTCAGCTGCAGCTGAGACGCTTATATAGAAAGCCTCTTCCACTTACCTTTTTAAGTCAGTCTAGCTGAGGCTTTCCTGCTTTGGAGCAGAACGTTCTGAATTTCAGCTAAACAGCTTCTTCCAGTGGACGTCATTCAGCTAGCATCCAGGCTGTCAGATCTAACAAAGCTGGGTCCAGCTACAGGCTCTGACGGCTGTGTTGCTAGACTATGTTGGGTAGGACAGGTAAGGTGATTGGGGGGTTATGTTGACAGGTTCATCAGATCCAAATACGAGAACTCACTGGCCCATGCTTTGGCTATCAGTCCTGTATCTTGCCTCAGTTTCCTCAGAACCTTCACTATCAGGAGGACTGGCAGAAAGGTGTACATCAGTCCAACATTGGGTGAGAATGGCATCTGTCAAGGAGTCTGGGCTGGGATTCCCTTTGAAACATAATATCTGACACTTCTTGTTGTGGTTTGTGGCAAACAGGTCTATTTCTGGAAATCCAGAAATTCTTGAAACTCTCTGCAGAACTGAGTCTTTGGTAGACCATTTGCAATTGTCTGAGAACTGTCTGCTAAGTTGATCTGCCAATGTGTTCTGAAGGCCAGGAAGGTGCATAGCCACTATTGTGATTTGATTCTGAATGCACAAGTCCAGAGTCAAATGGCTCCCTGATAGAGCAGAGATGACCTGGCTCCTCCTTGTCTCTTGACATAATATCAAGCACTTGGATTGTGGATCCAGGGAGTAGTAGGAATAATTATGACTCTGAACTCAATTACATTTATTTGGAGGGGGGCTTCTTGAGGGGCTCTGCCCTCCCACTTTTAAACTGCCTTAAGGATGAGCAAAAAGAAAAGGAGTACTTGTGGCACCTTAGAGACTAACCAGTTTATTTGAGCATGAGCTTTCGTGAGCTACAGCTCACTTCATCGGATGCATAGCATATCGTGGAAACTGCAGAAGACATTATATACACACAGAGACCATGAAACAAAACTTCCTCCCACCCCACTCTCCTGCTGGGATGAGGTGATGAGCGACGGTGGGGGAAGAGGCGGAGAGGAGCAAGCTGGGACGGGGCCTCAGGGGAAGAGGCAGCATGGGGCAGGGTCTCGGAGGGAAGGAGCAGAGCAGCGGGCAGGGCCATGGTTTAAGTGCCGATGGCCCCACACTTCTAGGGCGCTTCAAGTGCTCCTGCAGCCCCGCAGCTTCTACAGGAGCTTGGGGCACCCATTTTTCAGGGGGCCCTAAATTGGCCAGGGCCCCTGGGCATGGGCCCCATGGCCCTGTGTGTTAATCCACTACTGCCTGGAATTTGACACCATCCCGTATAAAGTCTATGTTTTGAGTTGGAGTAAGCATGGATCTCTCTCTGTTGAATTTGAGACTCAGAGAGGCAAGGATCTTTAAGATTATTTGAATTGAGTTAGATCACTTGTTAGGGTTATGATTTTCAGATCAGCCAATTGTCAAGGTAGGGGCAGACCTGGACTCATTGTCTCCTAAGATGAGTTTGCATGACTGCCAAGCATTTGTTGAAAATCCTTGGACCATGTTTGTGGATTGTGGATCAGATGCGGATACAAATTTTGTATCTGCGCAGGGCTCTACTGATAGTGAGATGCTCCTGATTCTGAGGTATGTCCTGTGGTCTGGCTGAATGGATATGTAGAAATGGGCATCTGATGGTTGAGAGCCATGAACCAGTCTTGACCAACGTCCACAATTACCTCATTAGAACCTCACCATCCTGAACTTGAAACAGTGAATGAATCTGTTGACTCACAGAAGGTCCAGAATGGGATGCCATTCTTTGGGATGAGAAAATAATGCTCCTTAACTAAGAACCCACATGTGAAGCTACTTTGTCTCCTCCAGCAATAGCCCAAGGTCCCAGGCCTGGTCCACTGTGTCTCTGGAGTTTATAGTGGATTTGCCTTATTCCCACTTTGGCACGTGATGCTAGTTGTGATCAGTCTTTTGACCAAAAGAGCCCCATTGGATGCTAAAATGAAGAGGAGAAGAACCAACCCAGCCCAGACCCCTCACTGGGACTGGGGCATTTCCCAATCAAGGTGCAGGAAAAAATCGAAATGCCGAGATTGTCCGCAATACAGAGACAGACCTCCCCCACTCAGCAGAGATTTTTCCCCATCAGAGAGGAGGGTCTAGTCCATGTTGACCTACGTGGGTTCAGGCTGAAGTGTGGGTGCAGAATATTGACTGATTCATGCCATCAAAACCAGCATAAATCATAGTGTCACCCTCCTTTCTGGGCAGCGGTCAGATAGACTGTAGTTAATTTCAATATATAGATTGATAAAAGTGTTCAGGCCATGTGGAGAATCTATCCAAGCCAGCTTAGCCTTAATATCCTCATTAAGACCATGCCAAAAATGACGGCACTGAGCACTCTTTTCCCATTCTGTGTCTGCACCAGAAGTCAGCAACATAGTTATCTGCCCACCAGCATGCTTGCCTTAATGTCTGGAGCGCAACCACTGCCATGTTTGTGTGGTTCGGGTTGCCAAAAATCACCAACATAGCATGGACAAATTCTTCGAACTGGTTAAAGTGTGGACAGGACTTTTCAAGGAGTTGGGAGGCCCAGGCCAACACCTCCTCGCTCAGCAAGCTGCTAAGCCCCACCTTGGTCTTGTCAGTAGGAAAGGTCTGCAGGTGCAGAAGGCGAAGATGGCACTGACTTATAAATCCACAGAGCTTCCCCCAGTCACCACTGAACTTGCTGGGAAATGTTATTTTTGGCTCTCAGTAGATCTGGGTCGCAGGTGGCATAGCTTGTGCTTACACGGTGGCATTTACTGCAGAGCACTGATCTGGGTCTGTAGATTCTGCAAAGCATTCACTAGCTCCACCAAGGAGATGTTGGCTTTAGAGGGATCCATCCTACTAGCTAAGCCAGGGACTTTCAGGCTACTCAGACTGATGTGACTAGGGTGTGGACAGTCAGGCCTAGTGGCTGGAGCAGGAGTCAGGAACCAGAGTCAAGGATGAGAACTGGAGTCAGGAACCAGAAATCAAACCAAGAGTCACAGCTGGAGTCAGGAGCAAGCAGGGAAGCAGGGCTGGAATGGATCTGAGCAAGGCAGGGAGCAAGGCTGGCAGAGGAATAATCACAACTGAGGGCGTAAGTGTTGAGCGGCCAGCAACTTGTTGCTGCTACTGCTGAGCTTACAAACAGGCCTTTCTGGCTCTTTTCAGCCAATCAGGCAGGTGGGCCAATCAGGTAGGCGGGCCAATCAGGTGGTCCTACCACAACCCCGTTGATATCATTAATCTGCCTAGAGGCTGGGCTGGCTAGTCCTTAGGCTCAGCTGAAGGAGCTCACTCCCAACAGCAGCCCTTTTTCTCCTACCCCTTATAGTACCCTCTCTCTAAAGTCCCTTCCTGATTCCCATTGTGCTAACCAAGGAAGGAAGGTGAGTGGGAGAGGACTCCCTGCTCTGTCTAGATAGGGATGGGGAAAAGGAGCACACAGCTTCCAAGGGAGGCACAGTTCTATCCAGAGTACCATTTTTGAGGGGAAGAGGTTGGTTCTGGAGATACCTCCTTAACTTGTACCAGTAACTGGTGTCTTAGATATTGCCACCGTCAGCCTCTCTAGGAGACATGAGTCCAGTACTAAGCCCACAATTAAACCACACAGTACCATATATGCTCTAGGTACCCAGATAGCAAGTTCTGAAGTGCGAGTATTAAGGAACACATTTCTGAGTTTCAGAGTAGCAGCCGTGTTAGTCTGTATTCGCAAAAAGAAAAGGAGTACTAGTGGCACCTTAGAGACTAACCAATTTATTTGAGCATAAGTTTTCGTGAGCTACAGCTCACTTCATCGGATGCATTCAGTGGAAAATACAGTGAGGAGATTTATATACACACAGAACAGGAAAAAATGGGTGTTATCATACACACTGTTAGGAGATATCATACACACTGTAAGGAGAGTGATCACTTAAGATGAGCTATTACCAGCAGGAGAGCAGGGTGGTGGGGGGGAAGAAAACCTTTTGTAGTGATAATCAAGGTGGGCCATTTCCAGCAGTTAACAGGAACGTCTGAGGAACAGTGGGGGATGGTGGGGGGGAAATAAACGTGGGGAAATAGTTTTACTTTGTGTAATGACCCATCCACTCCCAGTCTCTATTCAAGCCTAAGTTAATTGTATCCAGTTTGCAAATTAATTCCAATTCAGCAGTCTCTCGCTGGAGTCTGTTTTTGAAGTCTTTTTGTTGTAATAGTGCGACCTTTAGGTCTGTAATCGAGTGACCAGAGAGATTGAAGTGTTCTCCGACTGGTATATGAATGTTATAATTCTTGACATCTGATTTGTGTCCATTTATTCTTTTACGTAGAGACTGTCCAGTTTGACCAATATACATGGCAAGAGGGGCATTGCTGGCACATGATGGCATATATCACATTGGTAGATGTGCAGGTGAACGAGCCTCTGATAGTGTGGCTGATGTGATTAGGCCCTGTGATGGTGTCCCCTGAATAGATACGTGGACACAGTTGGCAACGGGCTTTGTTGCAAGGATAGGTTCCTGGGTTAGTGGTTCTGTTGTGTGGTGTGTGGTTGCTGGTGAGTATTTGCTTCAGGTTGGGGGGCTGTCTGTAAGCAAGGACTGGCCTGTCTCCCAAGATCTGTGAGAGTGATGGGTCGTCTTTCAGGATAGGTTGTAGATCCTTGATGATGTGTTGGAGAGGTTTTAGTTGGGGGCTGAAGGTGATGGCTAGTGGCGTTCTGTTATTTTCTTTGTTGGGCCTGTCCTGTAGTAGGTGACTTCTGGGTACTCTTCTGGCTCTATCAATTTGTTTCTTCACTTCAGCAGGTGGGTACTGTAGTTGTAAGAATGCTTGATAGAGATCTTGTAGGTGTTTGTCTCTGTCTGAGGGGTGGGAGCAAATGCGGTTGTATCGTAGAGCTTGGCTGTAGACAATGGATCGTGTGGTGTGGTCTGGATGAAAGCTGGAGGCATTTAGGTAGGAATAGCGGTCAGTAGGTTTCCGGTATAGAGTGGTGTTTATGTGACCATCGCATAAGTGGATCTCTTGTGTGGACTGGTCCAGGCTGAGGTTGATGGTGGGATGGAAATTGTTGAAATCATGACGGAATTCCTCAAGGGGCTTCTTTTCCATGGGTCCAGATGAGGAAGATGTCATCAATATAGTGCAAGTAGAGTAGGGGCATTAGGAGACGAGAGCTGAGGAAGCGTTGTTCTAAGTCAGCCATAAAAATGTTGGCATACTGTGGGGCCATGCGGGTACCCATAGCAGTGCTGCTGATCTGAAGGTATACATTGTTCCCAAATGTGAAATAGTTATGGGTGAAGACAAAGTCACAAAGTTCAGCCACCAGGTTTGCCGTGACATTATCGGGGGTACTGTTCCTGACAGCTTGTAGTCCATCTTTGTGTGGAATGTTGGTGTAGAGGGCTTCTACTTCCATAGTGGCCAGGTATGGAGGTGGCGGGTGCCAAAAGATTAGCACTGAGAGAAATGAAGTCTGCAGATTTAGTGGGTACACCTTGTGCTCTTTTTGTACCAAGTGCTGGCACAGAGCTTTTGGCCCTTATGGGGCTGAGGCCAAGTCAAATCAAAAGTCTGATATCCATGTCTCTACTCACTAGGCACTAGAAAAGGTGACCTGTGCTTTCTGCCCTGTCAGAGGAAGTCAACACCAGAATGGTGGCAAATGGGAAGGCAGAAACTCAGCTCCCACAGCTCTAATGGAAAGGGACAAACCTGAGGAACATGGGTTTAGCTCTGCCTTTCCTCTTGGTGTTCAAACTCTCAAGGGAAACAACTTTAGGCAGGCTTCTTTAGCTTTCTGAATTTGCTTCAAGAAGTGACATATGGAGCATACCTTGGAGATATGTCCATGTCCTAAGCAGAATAGGAGCCAGGAGTGCCAGTCATTAAGCACCAGTGAAGTGTCATATGAGGGCATGTTTTGAATCCAGGAGATTTAGCTCCTGCAATGTTGCTAGCACTCCTGTATGAGGGGGACAAAAGGGAGGGGTTCTATCCTAAACTGAAATGTTTCCAGGTTCTCTCTATCCACCTCCCCCGCCCAATATATATTAGCCTGCAGGCAATAACTATCTATATGTATTAACTACTAAGTATGAAGGCTATTAAATATGCTTGCATAGTGTGCAGAAAAGACAGTAGGCACTACACAAGAGTTCTGTCTTGCTGCCATGGTCATTAGGAAAAAACTGAGGAACAGTTCAACCAGCTCTATTCTTTATGCCCTTGGGTGGAGGGCATGAGGACATCTATGGCACAGGAATAGCTCCAATGGAGGTGGTTGGCTAACAGAAGCCAATGTTGTGCACATGGGGCAATGCGCACCAAGACTGGAATCTATGTGGACAATCACTCGAAAAATAACTATGCACTAGTTTAGATACAACAGCTTACCTGAAAGAGCTTTTCTGCGAAACACGTTAACCTTGAAGAGGAGAAATTATCCACAACTTTGCTTCATCAAAAATTTTGAAAAAAAATAGCTTTATCTGTTTAACAACAGTGAGAAAAACCACTGAAATGTGTTTGGAGAAGGTATAAAAGAATAGTTCTTTAACTTAATATTAAACTTCTCCATTAATATTGTGCGTGAACATCCTATACATATATTTATGTAACAAGTACATATATCCTAATTATGTGTAGCTAAATATTGTATACATTAACATATATTTACAAAATTTTAGAATATTAATAAGGTACTCCATTGAAACTATAAAATAAGAACATTTCAAATTAATGGGCTCTTTTTTTCTTAGCCACCCATTTATTCTTTCCATAACAAGAACAAAAATAAACCTGTGACAACTGAGCAGACGTAGGTTTGGAAAAAAATTTGTGTGTGTTACCGTGTTTACTTTTAGAACTTGTATGTCACTTCGATAACACGGTAAGGATTGCAGTTCAAATGCCTACATTAATTAGACAGATTAATATGCAAACCTATGTATGATTACTGTTATACTCTATACACACCTTTACAGCATGATTTCGAATCCTCCTTGGAGAACCAGCAAAAGGTATGTCTACACTCCGTCTCCCATCAGATGGTTTAACAGTAACCCTTTCTGCAGGAGTGTGCGGTCTCCTTGGCGGAAAGATTTTTGGAGGTCCTGGTGGAGGAATATCGGAAGGAGATGGAGGAACAGAAATTGATCGTGGAACATCTAGTGAACTTTTTGCTTTACCACGGTCAGTAAAGTCCGGAGAACCTGCATAAACTGGAGCAGTTGGACTGCCATGTTTAAACTGCTGTCTCTGTTGCCACTCGTATAGCTGCCATACAGTACCATCTTTATTAGCTTTCCTCTCCTCATGGGACATTTTCAAGTGGCTAACACGGTCTTGGGCATATTTGTAGTCACTTGGCAAGTTGCGATTTGGTGGAGGAGAGCTCCCTGAAAGCTGCCTGGTATTCTTTGGCAAGGTATGATAATTTTCAGGAAAAGACGAAGATTGACTGGGACCTTGACGAGTTAGAATCTGATCAGAAGCAAGACTGTGAGAAGAAGAGATATAGATTTAAATGTACATTTATCAATAGGACTGGCTAAAGTAAAAACATAAATCACCTCTTCTAATTCATGTTACCTTAGGAATTATACAAGATTCTGATTAAGGGTCCTTTATTAAAATTCACTTAAATGTGTACAAAATGAAGCTACTATTGCCCAGGTATCGCTATATAAAAAACCCTCGCTATTCACATATTAAGATTGCAGTAATCTGGTATGTAATTCTACTTCTGAGAAATATTTGAAAGCCACAATTCTTTGATCAATGATCAGCCTGGACCTACCACAGCAGAGCTAGCTTTAAGGGAAAAAGTTACATTACCTCTATGTTTAGAAACACTAGAAGTCAAGTATGCAAATAACTGAGTCGTAGTTGTGTTTATAAACAGCAAATACTGTAAGTAATTTTTACTTTTAGTTAAAAGGTACCTTGTTCACCACTAGATGGTGTAGTTTGCTGTACAAATGTGATATATTAATTCATTTTAAAAATTACATTACCTTAAAAATCAGAGAGGAGGAAGAAACCTCACCAGACAGAATAAGCAACTGTTGTGTAGATTTTGCTTCATTATACATAAAAGAGATAAACCATTTCTTAAATTCTTTGATATTTGAACATTTGTTTGGAATGTTCTAGTCCTTATGAGTTACTCTTTTACATGATACAATGCTATTAGTCCTTGCTATCTTAAGCAGCACACAGGAATTTACAAGGAAATCAATTTATGGTCCTGCTATAAAAAATGTCACTTCCTGGGTTCAGTACAACATGCAGAAATTAAATTGCAGAAATTAGCTCCACATTTGGCCAGCAGTTTTCATACGGAATCTGTTGGCTTCCAACTTTGACATAGTTGACTTCATGAAGTCTTTTCACAGCCTGAAATACCAGAATGATCCCACTTGCCTATTATCCAATTCTGCACTTAGCCATCAATAGCTTCAACATCTCCAGTCAGCAACAGTGCTCACTCTGCCAGACTTTATGGAAGACCATGTAAAGGAAAGTGTGGGGTGGAGGGAAAAGATTATATTTTCTCAGCATACAAGATGGATATAAGGAAGAACAAAAATAGAGCAAGTGGTTACTTAACAGTAACTGTTGTTCTTCAAGAGTTGCCTCTGTGTATTCCCACTCATAGGATTTGGTGCCCAGAGGCTGTGGAACTGCCTTGAAAAATTGTGACTCAAGTTGGGAGGCTCTTGAGAAATCTCATGTGAGAATAATGTCATCACCCTACTCTATATAAGGAAGTGCACACCCCACCCCAACTCAATTTCTACTCCCAAACTGTACAGTCCTGATGTTATTTAGAACTCCGAAGCAGAGGAGAAGGCGGGTAGTGTGAATGCACAGAGATGACTCTCAAAGACCAAGTAACCGCTTTTTCTTCTTTGAGGGCCTCTGCACTTTCATTTATGGGATTCTAGTGGGCAGTGCTCCATCAAGTGGAACATGGGTGAAGAGTGCTTAGCTAAACACATACTGTAGCATGGCACCACTCTCCTAGACCAGATACTGGACCATGATGCTAAGTGCAAAATGCGGTGCTTGGTGAAAGTGTACACTGAACTGCAAGTTTCTGCTTTGCGTATCTTCAAGAAGGAAACACATCTAAGCCATGCTGCTGCTGCTGCAGAAGGAGGCTCTAAGGAGTGAGGTTTTAAACTAGGATGTTACTGGTTTCCTAGTCAAGATGTAACAATATTCTTTGTACCTCCTAATCCAGTGTGAGTGTGTAAGAGATAAATGGATTCTCACTGGCATCTCGCCCATATGCTTCAAATAATCAATTAGATTTTAAAAAGGGCTTGGTATTTTCCAGGTAAAAACAGAACATCCTCTTCACGTTTAGGAGAGGAGTTTCCCGTGAGTGGGAGTGAAGTCTAGGGAAGAACACAGGGAGGGAAATGCAGTAAGAGAAGTGGAAATTTGAGACCTTAGGTATGAAGCTGAGATGAGGCCTCATGGTGACTTTCTCCTTGTAGACCACCATATTAGATGAAGTGGCTGGCTATTAAAGCACTAAGCTCACTCACTCACTCTCCTAGCAGACATTACTGTTATCAGGAAGGCTATTTGATCGATAGATGCTTGAGAGAGATTTGTGCAAGAAGTTCAAAGAGGACCAATCAGCTTACTTACGACAAGATTTAGGTCGCCTTAAGTGGGAGCTCTTTAATGAGGGGAAACACATTTACCATGCCTTTAAGGAACCCGGAGATTGTTGAGTGAGAGAAGATAGGTTTGTTCTGAACATAACTGTGATGAGCAGATATTGCTGCCATATCGACTTTCACGGAAGCTATAGCTAAACCCTGAGATTTAAGGTGTAGAAGCTAATCTAGGACTGCAGAGACCCCAGCTCGAGATGGAGTAAGTACTTTACTAGTGGCACAGATAGTAAACCATTTCCTTTTCAGTTTATAGCATTTCTGGGTGTAGCCTTCCCTGTATTACACTAAGCATGGCCTGAATTCTCTGAGAACAGAAATAGTCCTTATTAGTCAGAAGGTTATACTCCAATACTGCACAGTGGAGCATTTCTGGGTTGAGATGCAGAATTCCTTCCTGGCTTTTGAGACAGGAGGTCTGGACAAAGAGCAGCAAGTAAGATAGTTTTCTGACAAGAAGCAAAAGATCTGGCGATACCAGTGCTGGTAAGGTTACATTGGGGCTACTAATACACTGTTTGTTTTGTGCAACCTGATTTTGTATAGGACTCAGGTTATCAGAGGAACATGAAGGGAGTAAAGTGTTGGATCCAGTTTGTCTCTGTGTGCTCTGTTGAATACAAGTGGCATTTGGTGTTTTGTTCAGACATGAAAAGGCCAATCATTGAGTGGTCCCAATTGGTGAAATCGTCTCTGGCCACCACTGGTTTCAAGTACCACTTGTATGGCTTCTGAGACCTCCTGCTGAGTAAGTCTGCCTCCACATTCTCTCTCCCGCAAGCTGTAGAAAAATAGGGTGGAATTGGATTTGGATGTACCACAACCTGTTTTCTTGCCTCCACAGATAAAGGTTGGGAATATGCCCCCTCCCCGTTTGCTTAGAGAAGTAGTACTTGGCTGTGTTGTTGTCTGTACATGGCTGTGGTGTTGGCACTGGTGGTCACTGTGAGGTTAGCGGAGAGGGAAGCAAAAGGTACCCTCAGAAGGATGTTGCCCCTATTTTCCCACCAATAAAACTGTTGAAGCGCTTGAGGTGGAATGGTCAGTCTCCTCTGAAGGCTGTGAACATTTAGTGCATAGTTACCTGCTGCCCAGCTTTTCCAGGATCTAACGTTCAGATGTGTAGGATGATGAGACCATCAAGCCTAGTAGCCTTAAGAAAAACTGTGATCTTTACCAGGTGTTCTCCGAGAGTTGTCAGGATATCTCAAATTTTGAGAAGTCTCTCTTGTGAAAGAAAGGCTCTGGCCTGAGTCGAGTTCAGGACTGTTCCAATGAAAGTGATACTCTGTGCAAGCTGAAGCATTGATTTCTCCCAGATAATTAATTCCAAAGACTGGAAAAGTTGCACATGTATTGAATCACTGAGAAGAGATCTTGTTGAGAGCTGACCCTTTGAAGCCTGTTGTCTAGGTATGGGCAGATGAATATTCCTTTGTGTCTGATGTATACAGCAACCACCAGGAGACATCTGAAGACTTAAAGGCCTCTGGACAAGTAGAAAGAAAGGACTCTAAAACATTAGTATCCTGTCCCCTCACAGAACCTCAGGTACTTGATATGATCATCACATGAAAGTAGTTGTCCTTTAAGTCAAGAGCTGCATACCAACACCCTGCAATAAAGCCATGCACATCCTGAACCTGATGAGGTTTCTGAGGTACAGAGTGGGTCTTAAACTGTCACTCTTCTTGGAGATCAGGAAATATTATCCCAAGAGATGCATCAGTGAAGAGGAAAGTAGGAGCTGGAGGATGGCGAGGTGGCCCGTTGCAGAATTGGATAGTGTCTATTACCTGTGACTGGAAGAAATCATGCACCAGGTGATGTAGAAGGATGAGAGAGGAAGCCCAAAAGGAGGGAGAAAGAATTGGAGATGTGGTACACACTGGTGTGTGGCTGTCAACCACACCATCAGAATTGCTGCTTAGAGGCTGATGCTGAGGACCGTGAAGAGGTATGATGAGGAATCTTGCCCCTACGCCAGTTTGCCAGCAGCCTGTTTTGGAAGTACCTAATAAGGCCTCTGGGATTGCATTCCTTGGCATTACAAGAAAGTTTGTCTCTGGAAGCAGAATGACACTCTGCTTTCAGAGTGTGTAGCAAGCCTACGAACCTTAGTGAGTAAAGTCTTAGCCCTGGTCTACCCTAGGACTTTAGGTCGAATTTAGCAGCATTAAATCGATGTAAACCTGCACCCGTCCACACGATGAAGCCCTTTATTTCGACTTAAAGGGCTCTTAAAATCGATTTCCGTACTCCACCCCTGACAAGTGGATTAGCGCTTAAATCAGCCTGGCCGGGTCGAATTTGGGGTACTGTGGACACAATTGGACGGTACTGGCCTCCGGGAGCTATCCCAGAGTGCTCCATTGTGACTGCTCTGGACAGCACTCTCAACTCAGATGCACTGGCCAGGGAGACAGGAAAAGAACTGCGAACTTTTGAATCTCATTTCCTGTTTGGCCAGCGTGGCAAGCTGCAGGTGACCATGCAGAGCTCATCAGCAGAGGTGACCATGATGGAGTCCCAGAATCGCAAAAGAGCTCCAGCATGGACTGAACAGGAGGTACGGGATCTGATCGCTGTATGGGGAGAGGAATCCGTGCTATCAGAACTCCGTTCCAGTTTTCGAAATGCCAAAACCTTTGTCAAAATCTCCCAGGGCATGAAGGACAGAGGCCATAACAGGGATCCGAAGCAGTGCCGCGTGAAACTTAAGGAGCTGAGGCAAGCCTACCAGAAAACCAGAGGGGCGAACGGCCGCTCCGGGTCAGAGCCCCAAACATGCCGCTTCATGATGAGCTGCATGCCATTTTGGGGGGTTCAGCCACCACTACCCCAGCCGTGTTGTTTGACTCCTTCAATGGAGATGGAGGCAACACGGAAGCAGGTTTTGGGGACGAAGAAGATGATGATGATGATGAGGTTGTAGATAGCTCACAGCAAGCAAGCGGAGAAACCGCTTTTCCCGACAGCCAGGAACTGTTTCTCACCCTGGACCTGGAGCCAGTACCCCCCAAACCCACCCAAGACTGCCTCCTGGACCCGGCAGGTGGAGAAGGGACCTCTGGTGAGTGTACCTTTTAAAATACTATACATAGTTTAAAAGCAAGCATGTGAAAGGATTAATTTGCCCTGGCATTCGCGGCTCTCCTGGATGTACTCCCAAAGCCTTTGCAAAAGGTTTCTGGGGAGGGCAGCCCTATTGCGTCCTTCATGGTAGGACGCTTTACCACTCCAGGCCAGTAACACGTACTCGGGAATCATTGTACAACAAAGCATTGCAGTGTATGTTTGCTGGAGTTCAAACAACATCCGTTCTTTATCTCTCTGTGTTATCCTCAGGAGAGTGAGATATCATTCATGGTCACGTGGTTGAAATAGGGTGCTTTTCTTCAGGGGACACTCAGAGGAGCCCGTTCCCGCTGGGCTGTTTGCCTGCGGCTGAACAGAAATGTTCCCCGCTGTTAGCCATGGGGAGGGGGGAGGGTTGAGGGGGTAGCCATGCGGTGGGGGGAGGCAAAATGCGACCTTGTAACGAAAGCACATGTGCTATGTATGTAATGTTAACAGCAAGGTTTACCCTGAAAGACTGTAGCCACTGTTTTATAAAATGTGCCTTTTTAAATACCGCTGTCCCTTTTTTTTTCTCTACCAGCTGCATGTGTTTCAATGATTACAGGATCTTCTCCTTCCCAGAGGCTAGTGAAGATTAGAAAGAAAAAAAAACGCACTCGAGATGAAATGTTCTCTGAGCTCATGCTGTCCTCCCACAGACAGAGCACAGATGAATGCGTGGAGGCAAATAATGTCAGAGTGCAGGAAAGCACAAAATGACCGGGAGGAGAGGTGGCGGGCTGAAGAGAGTAAGTGGTGGGCTGAAGACAGGGCTGAAGTTCAAATGTGGCAGCAGCGTGATGAGAGGAGGCAGGATTCAATGCTGAGGCTGCTGGAGGATCAAACCAGTATGCTCCAGTGTATGGCTGAGCTGCAGCAAAGGCAGCTGGAGCACAGACTGCCACTACAGCCCCTGTGTAACTAACCGCCCTCCTCCCCAAATTCCATAGCCTCCATACCCAGATGCCCAAGAACGCGGTGGGGGGGCCACTGGCCAACCAGCCACTCCACCACAGAGGATTGCCCAAAAAAAAGAAGGCTGGCATCCAATAAATTTTAAAGTTGTAAACTTTTAAAGTGCTGTGCTTAAAGTCCTGTGTGGCATTTTCCTTCCCTCCTCCACCACCCCTCCTGGGCTACCTTGGTAGTCATCCCCCTATTTGTGTGATGAATTAATAAAGAATGCATGAATGTGAAGCAACAATGACTTTATTGCCTCTGCAAGCAGTGATCGAAGGGAGGAGGGGAGGGTGGTTAGCTTACAGGGAAGTAGAGTGAACCAAGGGGCGGGGGGTTTCATCAAGGAGAAACAAAGAGAACTTTCACACCGTAGCCTGGCCAATCATGAAACTGGTTTTCAAAGCTTCTCCGATGCGTACCGCGCCCTCCTGTGCTCTTCTAACCGCCCTGGTGTCTGGCTGTGCGTAACCAGCAGCCAGGTGATTTGCCTCAACCTCCCACCCCACCATAAACGTCTCCCCCTTACTCTCACAGATATTGTGGAGCACACAGCAAGCAGTAATAACAGGGGGAATATTGGTTTCGCTGAGATCTAAGCGAGTCAGTAAATTGCACCAGCGCACCTTTAAACGTCCAAATGCACATTCTACCACCATTCTGCACTTGCTCAGCCTGTAGTTGAACAGCTCCTGACTACTGTCCAGGCTGCCTGTGTACGGCTTCATGAGCCATGGCATTAAGGGGTAGGCTGGGTCCCCAAGGATAACTATAGGCATTTCAACATCCCAAACAGTTATTTTCTGGTCTGGGAATAAAGTCCCTTCCTGCAGCTTTTGAAACAGACCAGAGTTCCTGAAGATGCAAGCATCATGTACCTTTCCCGGCCATCCCACGTTGATGTTGGTGAAACGTCCCTTGTGATCCACCAGAGCTTGCAGCACTATTGAAAAGTACCCCTTTCGGTTTAGGTACTCGCCGGCTTGGGGCTCCGGTGCCAAGATAGGGATATGGGTTCCGTCTATGGCCCCACCACAGTTAGGGAATCCCATTGCAGCAAAGTCATCCACTATGACCTGCACATTTCCCAGGGTCACTACCCTTGATATCAGCAGATCTTTGATTGTGTTGGCTACTTGCATCACAGCAGCCCCCACAGTAGATTTGCCCACTCCAAATTGATTCCCAACTGACCGGTAGCTGTCTGGCGTTGCAAGCTTCCACAGGGCTATCGCCACTCGCTTCTCAACTGTGAGGGCTGCTCTCATCTTGGTATTCATGCGCTTCAGGGCAGGGGAAAGCAAGTCACAAAGTTCCATGAAAGTGCCCTTACGCATGCGAAAGTTTCGCAGCCACTGGGAATCATCCCAGACCTGCAACACTATGCGGTCCCACCAGGCTGCGCTTGTTTCCCGAGCCCAGAATCGGCGTTCCACAGCATGAACCTGCCCCATTAGCACCATGATGCATGCATTGGCAGGGCCCATGCTTTCAGAGAAATCTGTGTCCATGTCCTGATCACTCACGCGACTGCGCTGACGTCGCCTACTCGCCCGGTATCGCTCTGCCAGGTTCTGGTGCTGCATATACTGCTGGATAATGCGTGTGGTGTTTAATGTGCTCCTAATTGCCAAAGTGAGCTGAGCGGCCTCCATGCTTGCCTTGGTATGGCATCCGCTCAGAAAAAAGGCGCAGAACGATTGTCTGCCATTGCTGTGACAGAGGGTGGGGGGCGACTGACGACACGGCTTACAGGGTTGGCTTCAGGGAGCTGAAATCAACAAAGGGGGTGGCTTTACATCAAGGAGTATTTCAGGCAGGACTTCATGGAGGGTTCCAATAAGAAATGGTGCACCTAAGTTATTGTTCTTATTGGAACAAGGAGGTTAGTCTGGCCTCTGATTGATACATGGCTAGATTTACCTCGCTGCACCTTCCCTGTGAGTGACTGCAGCGTGACCTAGAGGAATGAGTCCCCTAGACGGGGGGTGGGGGGAGGAAGCAAATGAGTACAAAACAGATCTGGTCTATTTCTTGTTTTGATACACTCCATCTATCTTTTACATCTTTGGCTGGCAGCAGACGGTGCAGAAGGCCTGCATGCCATCCACATCTCATGGCTGCCTGGCAGAAGATGGTACAATACGATTGCTAGCCATCCTCATCTCTTGCCTGCCTGGCAGAAGATGGTACAATATGACTGCTAGCAATCCATATCGCCTGCCTGCTCACCATAAGATGGTTCAATAGGACTGACTGCAGGACTAAAGAGAATGACTTGATCAAGTCACTCCAAATTTAGTCCCTGCGCCCATGTCTGTCCAGGCGCTCCCGGCCGACGCAGCCAAGAGCACCTCGGACATGACGATGACGGCTACCAGTCCTATTGCACCGTCTGCTGCCACAAGGCAATGGGTTGCTGCTACTGTGTAGCAATGCAGTACCGCGTCTGCCAGCACCCAGGAGACATACGGTGACGGTTACCTGAGCGGGCTCCATGCTTGCCGTGGTATGGCGTCTGCACAGGTAACTCAGGAAAAAAGGCACGAAACGATTGTCTGCCCTTGCTTTCACGGAGGGAGGGAAGGAGGGAACGTGGGCCTGATGATATGTACCCAGAACCACCTGCGGCAATGTTTTAGCCCCATCAGGCATTGGGATCTCAACCCAGAATTCCAATGGGCAGCGGAGACTGCGGGAACTGTGGGATAGCTACCCACAGTGCAACACTCCGGAAGTCGACTCTAGCCTCGGTACTGTGGAAGCGCTCCGCCGAGTTAATTCACTTAATGCACTTAGAGCATTTTCTGTGGGGGGACACACACTCGAATATATAAAACCGATTTCTAAAAAACCGACTTCTATAAATTCGACCTAATTTCGTATTGTAGACATACCCTTAGCTATTTCTTTCTGTTCCTTTGGCAAGGAGTCCCTCATGGCATCCTACAAGATATAAACATAATGGGACATTATGGCCTTATAACTGGCCGCCCAAAGGGCTAGTTCAGAAAGAGCCAGATCAGAAGACACTTATGTCAAATATATAAAGCTTACTCTGTTGCCTCACACTGTCTCCCATGCTGCAGACACTACCACAGAACTAGCTGGCAAATGCTGTAGCAGGAACTGATATCCTTCACCTGGCACAGGATACATCCTGTCCGCTTGTTTGGACACATGCAAGAATGAAAAGGAAGACAGATATCTTTGGCTGTGTTGAAAATGCTGGAGCTACGAGGTGGAGACAGCTTCTCCCTGGTCTGCATCTGTAATATGTCAAACAAGGGATCAGATATCTCAGGGGCCATGACCCCTGCTGGTAATTGAAGAGTGTCTGCCATTCTCCCAAAGAGCTCCTAAACCGTTTCTGTTTGTCATGAGAGGAAACAGAGAGAGCTCCATTTGATTGTCTGGTGAGGAGGTGCCACCTGCACATTCCTCCACAATGGACCCTCTGAAAGAATCTCATCCCATTATTCAGATATAGGCAGATCCACCTGAGGATAAAATGGATTCATTGGTGGCATCAGGATGCATTCGTACCAGATGAGGCATAGGCACTGGTGCCAAGTGAAAGCACTGTTCCAGAAGGAGAATCAGTGCCAATGCCTAGGTCAGTATCAGAGTTGGTCTTGCAGTTTCCAAAAAAGGCCTTCATAAAGTCCTGTATGTAGGGCCACATTAGCAACTGAACTGGGCACTGCATGATATCCTTCTATATTACTTGGATTTGAGATAAGGGATAAGGTCTGGTTTCCTGAGATCTCATCAGGGGACCTGCAAGTTCATCTACAAAGGTGCTTTGAGGCAGGTCTGTATTGGGATTCAAGATGGCAGAGAGTCAGGTAGCAGAAAAGGATTCAGTGGGATGGTTAATAGCCTTGACCGTGGACCCCACACACAGTCAGATGCAGAGAAATGAAAAGTGTTATTAGAATCCGAAACAGTGAGGAGTTCAAGTTATTTGGCACCATGATGACTGGTTCTGGAGGAGCACTGAAAAGAGGTGACCACACTACTCTTTGAGCCTTCAAAGCACTCATGGGTCTCAGATTGCAGAAGGGGATTGAGATGATGCTTCCTCTTTTTCTTCAGTTTATGACTCTTGTGGGGAGATGTACTTCCTATTCTCCTTCCTGAAAGTACACTTGACTGTGCTTGAGGTACCAAGCCAGAAGCGTTGGTGCCAGAGGTCAGGTCTGGAGTCTATACTGAGTAATGGTGCCAGGTGAGGAGTAGGCACTGAGGTGGGCACTTCCTGTGTCAGCATCAGGGCTAATGAGGCCTAAAATGGATGCTTTGGTTGTGCTGGATGAAGGATTCCCTGTCAGCACAGAGCCAAGAAGATCCCTGTCTTGAGACAGTAGTAGAAGGCAGCACTGAGGATGGAGCAGTAAATGTGTGTCTTAGGTCCTGTGTAAAAGGACCTTGGCACAGAGACTGGTCTCAGTGTCCTCAACAGGCCTGCTGAGGTATCAGGCTGTAAACACTGAGAAGCCAGATGAACCTGAGTGTAGGTATGGCAAATCATATACTGGATTACCAAGTGAGTGTCTCCAAGACATAGAAGGCACAGGTCACCTCTGGTATGACTGCCAAGCAAGATGCACACCTCACAAAGCCCAAAGCCAGATTTATTCTCGATAAGGTGTTGAAGGCTCCCAGTATAGGTGAAGGGTAATTCACTCTTCTGTTCACTTTCTAAAGCAGCAGCAAAAAAACTGAGGCAGGTGGGGGTGTGAACACCCTTATATAAAGTAGGGTGATGACCCTCACCCATGTGTGAGAATGCTTATGAAATCCCCTCAACAGAGACAGTTGTTCAAGGCAGTTCTACAGCTTGATACCAGTGGAGCGAAATCTCACAAGTGGAAACGCATAGAAGCTCTTGAACAAGAAAAGTATGGCTCTTACCCAAAAGAGCCAAAAACAGGAAAAGCTCTCTGTAACAGCCAGAAGAGGAATTTTTTAATGCTATAATTGAAAGAGAAGGATATTGCTCAGCATGAGTGTGTTTAATAGGAAAGTACTAAACAAGGTTTAGCTTGGGTTTGACTCATAAAAGAATAAAAACAAAACCCAAAGCACAGATTCTTCTCAAGTTCTGTATTCCCATGTATGCCTGTGCATTGAAGTCTTCAGATTGAAGGATGGAGCATCACCTCTGAATGACTACAAGATGGGGGAGCCCCTCACTTGGAATTACTTAAAAGAAAAATCACTAACCTCCTGGGAACATCTTTTAAAGCTTTCTACCTCAGTGATTTTTGACCTGCATAATCTTTCTCGATGTCTTACTTTACAAGGGTGTATTACTGAGAGACAAAGCTCATCAATACCATAGAACCAGCTATGGGCACTATATGAAATGGGAGGAAGAGTAGCTTTTTTAAAATGTCTTATGCCACCTTCCAGATATTAAACTGTTGATCCTGAGCCTACAATAATTATGCAGGTGAACCCCTGGAGCCCACACAGAGTATCACTGATATAAATAGGTCTCTGTGTAGACACATGAAGTCCACTAGCATACATCAGTTGCAGGATCAGGGTCTTAGTTTGTTGAGTAGAGCCAGGAAGCAACTTCGCATGTATTTCATGCATCAGCAATTATGAGGTTTTTAAAATTTAAAATAAAAAACTAATGTTTATAAATATTACTTTTTAAAATGATGGGTATATAAATTGAAGAAACAGGCATCAGATTTATTGCCCCCAAAATAGTGCATTCTGCAAATCACATACTACAGACTTATTATAATTTACTGAATGACAACATAATCCATGGACTGTGAAGCATCATAAAACTAAGTGGGTTGTTCATGGTCAAATCCAACAAATTAAAATAAAAAATGAATTGCGCTGGCCATCTCTCAAAGTTAATATTACTACCTTAAATTTCTATAGCACTCTTCATCACATCCCAATGTCCTTTACAGACTGCATGTCTGTACTTTATTGTACTTCATTCATCCATCATTAAAATGCATCAGCCTCTGAGATGGAAACACATTCTGCATAAGCAGCACATCACAACAGTGTTTCTCAGGCAAGGATGTGAAAAATAACATCTAGCTAAACTACTATATGAAGAGAGCACTTACTCAGGCAGAATGTAAAAAATCAACCTGGATTTAGGCCAGGAGACTGTTGCTAACTAACACTGGCAAAAGTTCCATATAAAGCTTTATGGTAACAATACACCCGGTTGTTTTATGTCTCATTCAAAAGATGGCATCTGCAATTGCAATGTCCCTAGCACCAGGCTGGGAAATTTGCATACTACTGACTCAGAGGAAAAGTGCAATCTGTTAATTTTCCTAATGCCTCCTAGTTAGGTACTAATGAAGTCTGACCATAACCCACAATTTTCTTTTGCGGTGGGGGGTGATTGGGGAATGTTTTCAGTGGCTTTCCTATAACACTGATAGATTTTAAACTGGTCTGTTAATTTTCAGTCATAATTATAATGTTTTTAATTTTTTGTATGTTTGTGTGGCTAGTATATAACACTAAAGGAAGACAGCACATTGTGTTTATATAGCATATATTAACAACAGTGCATGTCAGGAAAAAAATACTAAAGACAATTTCCCCTACCTTTAACGGTGTCCACCCAAACAAATAAATATGCAAATAAAACAGAATGATAAAAGAATTAAAAATTATTGAAAATATTAGCTTAAAGCAGCATACAGGCCTCTGAGGGTTGTTTTGCTTTTTGGTTTCTTTTGAGGGGAGGTAAGTGGGATGAGTGGAAAACTAGAATTTCACATAGTTTGCATTATTAATTAATTGAAGTCTCTTACTGGAACTTTAGCAGAGAAATATGAACAATTTTAATATGTATTTAATTTTTTTTTAAAATCACAGTTTGAGTCCTCCCTCCACAAGTCACACATTCGATTGTCTCTATTCATTCAATATTACCATTTCATCTCAATTTCTTACGTTTCCTCTAATATCTAAGACTCTGATCCTACAAAGCTACTCCATGTGGGAGGACTTGCGTGAGCGTATAGCCCCCAAATAACTTTACTGGAACTCCACATGGAGTAACTTGGAGGATCAGTAAAAAGCAGGCACCTATTACTTATCAGACCATTACTTTCCAGAAAGAGAGAGACCAGAGAAATACATATGTGCACACACACGTTGAAGAAAAATAAACAGATGAAAACATTGGTAAGTTACAGATAATACAAACATTAAGCATTCCATCTGCCTATACACCCTGACTTTCATGTAATTTTCACATACTAAAAAGGAACAAGATGCATCTTGTATGCAACAGGGACATTTTAGTGCTGCTTCGTTAGACATATTGTGCATCCAAAATACTGAAGAATCCAGTTACATTGCATTTCATATATGCGTTACATACCAACATGACCCATGTACAAGTATTGTAGGGGAAAAGAAATAGGGGGGAAAGGTTAAAATTTCTCTCTCTTGTTTTTAAGTGGAAAACAGAGGTTAAACTTGTAATCTATTTTGTCCATGAATAAAAGAGGACTTTAAGAGGTAGTGTTTTCATTTTAGCTCTTAAATTTTGAATAAATTCAGGTCAAAATTTTTAAGAAAACATCTATTATGTTCAAAGAGAATATAAACATATTCTAATGTCTCATCTTTTCAGTTGACAATAAAAATCTGAACACATTTAAGGAAATGTTTTCGTCAGTATCATACTGACTTTTCCAGAATTCAAAGTACCTATTTGAAAAGTGTTATTCTGCACTGGATGGATGAGAAAATTAATGGTAGTCACTGCATACTGTCTTAACATGGTAGCATTCTGCTTGGTATAAAACAAGTTATCTGACATTTGTTTTCCTTTATTTTGAGAACACCACAATTAACTATTTAAAGACTGGCTTGTTACTAACCTTTTTGTGTCTCCTTTTTGGACTTTTACCCAATGCTCCACTTGAGTCATGTTGTTTTTCCTTTGTGTCTGTTTATCTGGATTTGCTCTGGGAACAAATCCTCTTTTATACAAACTGGTACCATTCTGCTCCACTGGGCCAACACTCATGTTTAATGAACTAGGAAATGTCCCATTCTTCTCAACTGGCTGAGGCTGAGCTACTTGGGGCTGAGACGCACTTGTTAAATCTGGAAACTGATCAACTTCTCCTGATGTTAATGGATGCTTAGATTTTCCCCTCTTAGATTCCAGAATTTCTTTTCTGAAGACATAACGTTCCTCATCTTCTCTTTCTTTTCTTATCTCTTCATGCCTATCATATCCAAAGGTTTCAGTTGCTTTTTGGTAACTTCCTTTTATATCAGCAGTATCCACCTTTGCACGCTCTTTACGGGAATCCACATGGTTAACTTGGGGAACAGCTTGCTGATCTGCTTTTTCTGTTTCTCTGCAATGAAAATATGTGCTTTAGTGTGAAATCTTAAAAGAAAAGTCAGTGTAGATTTGCTAAGATTTTAAGAAAGGGAAGCCCACAAAAATAGCCTCTACAGCTGGTGATAACCTGATGCACCAGGGGTGTGTGACTGCAGATAGGTCTGGGTGAGAATCCTTTGTTCCCCCATTTATACAAACCATTACTAAGGAAGCACCAAACAAACTTATATTCAGCTGCACTTTCCTAGGAACAGTTATGCTTAATTATTGAAAAATAAACTGAAAATCCTGATAGCTCAGCATAGTGTTTAACTTCTGTAAATGTAAAATTGTGTGTTACAGGGGTTGGGAGGGAAGAAGTTGTAGACTTAAAAACAAATTCCCAGGAAAGGAAAACACCTGCTATGTGGTACAAGCTTCTCCATTTCAAAAGGGAAAAAATTCTCTTAGAAGTATTTTTATAAGTTCCAAGAATAAGCCATTTCTGATAATAATAATATGATATAGCAATATCCAGAGAGAGGCAAAGTCCCATCAGAGACAAGAGAAATCATTCCAACCCTTCTTCAGTTTGGTGGCTAAATTTTAACAAGACTATCACAGATAAAATTGTTAAATATGTTATTTTAAGTACTTTATTTTAGGTATTTTCCATTTTTCTAAATCTTGCCAAAACCCCAAAACAGAATATCTTTTGAAATTATTTGATAATTGGAAAGCATATAAAAGTGTTAGGTACTATTGCTGGTTTATGTTATTTTTGAAAGCTAGCCCACTTCATCTGTAACTTTCCTCATTTAATCCTCTTTTGGCAGTTTATTAAGATGTCACTGATCTCTAAGTAGCACTTCATCTTCTCTGAAACCATATGACCAGATAGTCAGTTTTTGGTGTCAGCATCTGTAAAGCTTCAAAGTACGTAGCCTAGCTGTGAAGCCTTTTCTTGCAGTCCCTATTTATTAAATCTGTCTGAAACTTTGGCTGATATATTTTTAAACTATACAGGCAGTGCACAGATATTAACCTTACTGTTTTTTAAATGCTATATCAATTAAACGATTTTTGAACACAGAGGTCCTAAAGCAGACTATCCAGTGTCACTGTGACATTTGCATCTCCAAGAGACTAAAGCTATATTTTCACTTTCCTTTTAAGGGCCAGACAGAGTCTACACTGCTGAAGTGCCATTGTCTGAACAAATTCCATTCAAGAACTGGGCAATTCTGTAATTCTGTACAAGCCCTTAGCTGCCAAGATTCTAAACAGTTATAGAGCTAGTCAAAAATAAGGACACATTTTTTGCATACGGTTTGTCCCTTTTTTTGTTGAAAAATTTTGAATATCAATTTTTTTCACCCACTTCTATTTTTTGAAAAGACGATTTTCAAAAAAAAATAAATTAATTAAAAATTGAGGGACCTCACCACGGCAGCCAGTTTTCAGGGCTTGGTTCAAGTGTATTCAGAGGTCCAGGAGAATCAATTCAATTGAGCCACCCTCCCATGTAATTATATGATTCAAATTGCAGGTATACAGGAAAGAACAGAGAAGGACGGAAGGTCCGGAGGTTAAAGACAGGAAATGGCAGCATGCAGGCAGCATTATCACTTTAGAGTCCTGAAACAGCTTAAAGGGCAATCATCCAGGCACAGCTACTGAAGCAGGGGAAGAAGCAAGATAGCAAAATAGCTACGCTTTGTCTTCTCTAGGGGGGAAAAAAGTGTTCCTAATTTTTTTAACTCAAGGTAAAATCCTAGTGAAGACAAAGCTGTGTGTAGTTTTCACACAAGTTAGCAGGTTCAAGAGATTTTGGGAGAGCCTACACTCATTAACTCGTGTTAAGAGCACACATTTTTTCTTAGTGAAGACAACCGAAAGAGAGGACCCTGAATCACTCCCCCACTCACATACAGAGTACCCCCACTTTTCCTGTATCCATGTCAAAACAAGGCAGGCAAGCTAGCAGCTCCAAATGTCTGGACAGAGCTGGGTGCTGGTGTCTCCACGATTCACAAAGTACAGCTCTCCCAGTCATTATAGGATGAGGAGGAAGAGAGCTTGAAAAATGCCCTGATGTCTAATTGCCTAAGGACTAAAACCATGCTAAGTTTCCATTGGTACATCTTTATTCCCCATAAATAAATCAATTTTGCACCTATAAATAAATCTGGCCCACTTAAGAATGAATTAATTCTGTCCTACAAACAATGCCTACCCCTATCAAATAAATCTCAATACTGCAACCCTTCCCCAAGCTCCCACCTCTCCTCTTCTTCCCACTTGAAGTCCCTATCTTTCTCCTCACACTGCTGTCTTCACCCCAAAGACCAGCCCCATGTGTTTCAAGAATAAAGACTGACAGTTTAAATAATACAGGACAGTTTGAATAAATACACAGCTCTCCATAGTCTAAGCAAGCTGAAGACAGGAATGAATGATGAAAGATTCTACCTCATCCAATACAAACAATATTAAATAATCATTGCTAACTGAAAGAGCATCACCTAAAGCAACTGGAGTTAGGGATATGAGTACCTTTCTCATAAAATGTCTGCATTTCCATCTTCAATAGTTAGTACTAACTCTCAGTCACATTTTCAGTCTTGTGCATGGTCATAATTTACATGATACTAACTTTCTTGGGATTTTTCCCACCAATTTTTGTTTAGATTTATAGTGTACGGTCACACAGGGATAAAAGACCAGCAGCTCAGCCGCGGCTGGCCCAGGTGACCTGATTCGGGTTCGCAGGGCTGGGGCTGCGGGCTAAAACTCACTGTGTAGACACTCGCCAGCTGGGCCGTTAACAGTTCAGTTCTCCTTCCGGGGAGTTATCGCTGTCTGATTGTAGGCCACTTCCCCAGGGGCCTATGGGGTGGGGAGGAGACTCAGGCCCACCCAGTACTCCAGGTCCCAGTCCAGAGACTCTAATGCTGCTATGTCCCTTTAACAAAACTACCTTCAATTCCTTGGGCCACTTCCCCGCAGCCCCAGCCTTCACTGATGCTTCATCCTTAGCACAGGGCTATTCTGTGTTCAGGGCCAGGAGCCGGCCTGGAGCTCTTTCTCACTCCCCTGGACCCTGCCAGTACTGAGCTGTCCATGGTGCTGCAGTTCCCTTTGGCCAGTCAGGAGCACCAATCACCTTCCTCTGCCTCCAGCCAGGAACTGCCTGTCTCTAGTACTGCAGGTCCTTTTTATATGGCCATTCTGGGCACTGATTAGCTGCTCCCTGCAGCCTCTCTAGGCTGCTCGGAGGACTTAGCTCCACAGCTCCTTTCCTGGGATGGGTGTGGCTGGACCCTGAGGCCTCCAGCAAGGAGCCTCTGGGTCTGGTCCACCCTGTCACAGGTTCAAATAAAGATGGCCCTTTTCTTATTTTTCTAAATTGCTTTTCAGACTGAGAATTACATAAGTAAACATCTTCTGAATATTAGTTCCTCCAAACAAATATTATTCTATCTTCACTCTCTGTTTTATTCCTTCACAATTCAATGTTAGATATGGGTGAAAAAATGGAATCAGTATGTAAAATTTGCAGGGCCTCCCTGATATTTTTTCTTTCAATTGTTCCTAGCCATAACTTAAAAAGAACATACATAATGGGCATCAGCATGCAGCCAAAACCATAATCACAGTTTTGGATCTAGATTCCAGAGCAAAAAGATTAGTTACTAGTAGGTCTGTTATTTATATCTTAAAAAAAGAAAAGAAAAGTAATCTCATTACAGGTATGGCCACTGTGAAAACTGCTTCTGACAATAATTAACTGGAAAACACAAGGGTTCTGGAATTTGAAGGTTATCCTTTGTTTATTGTTTGAGAGTTTTGCCAAAAGCAAGCACTAGGCACAGTACTTCTGGGAAACTGCACTGTGAAATTTTAATCCTCAGAGCCTAAGGGTTAAGACCAGGATAAGCCCTCAGTATAAAGAGTTCTCTTTTCAGAATAGGTGTAAGAAAGGAATACATTGCCAAAGTCAAAATGTAGAAAAGTAGTACTAAGTCAATTTTAAGAACAGGGAAAAACAGGAAGCAGCTAAAGACAAACCAACAGTTACTGGTTGATTTAGTCCTCTCCTCACCCACCAACCCCAGGTTAGATGGGGAAGTCTTCAGCAGGCTAGAGGATATGGCCCTTACATGTTCCTTTTGAGTTATAAAATATAGAACAAAGACTGGCACAAATGTTTCTGAAATTGTGTAGGATGCTTACTAGTGAAGTGGGCCAAAATCTCCCAGAAAAAAAATAGCTACCACCTGCATTTCTATGCAGTTACATCTGTATCTGAACTTATAACTTGTCATTAACTCTTCACTAATTTTCATTGCCACTTTAAGTAGAGTTTTGAGATCCTCTTTGAAAAATTCAAATGTGAATCTGAATGTGAATTTCTGTCACCTAGCTAAACCAAGGACTATTTGTTTCCACACAAAAGATGCAGCGGTTCAACAAAATCAGTTTTAAAATCCATTTAGCTAAAGTATTGCAAACCTTTATGTGGATATGCAAATCTGATTACACATGATTTACATAGATATAATCCAGTTAAAGAGTAGTCAATAGAGGCCTGCACCAGTTTAGCTAAATCAATTTAAAAGCAGATTTTAGTTAAGACACTGCAACTTCTGTGTGTCTCCAAGACCCTAGTTCTACAGTCCTAGAACTTTTTCTAGGCCACTCGGGGCAGGCGGAGGTGCCAAGAAAATGGCAGTGACATGACAAAGAGAAAGCAAGATCTGTGGTTCCTGGGAGACAGGCAGGTCAGGGTTTGCTGCAGAAGGAAATCTAGGCATCACACTCCTTTATACAAGTCCTCTCCCAGTCTGAGAGTTGACCTCTGCCTGCCACTGTATACCACACCTTCCCTCATGCTGTGAAACGAGACACATGCACCTTAGTATGTTTAAAAAAGGCCACAACTTTATTAAAACCCTTAACTAACCAAACTACTTGAAAGGGCTGTTCCAGTGTGGATTTGAAATAGATGCAATGGCCCTGGATTCCACAGACCCAAGGGTGGGTAAGAGGGCAATGCCCCATGTACACTCTCAGGCCTGCCTTGAGATCCTGGCTGGATCCCTTGAGATCCCTTCCTCTATGTAGGAGGTAGGAGAAATAAAATGAAGGGAGTCACACACTGAACGGACATGGAGACATACCCCCTCACTGAACAATGTTGTTCTGTGGGCCCATGCCCAAGCATCCCATTGGGTTACAGGAACCTCACATCAAACCCTTTTTAACTGACCGACTGCACTGGAACCTGCTAAAGGTGCAACAATGAAATTGAAAGCCCCCAAACTTGACCTCCTAGATGCTGGAGGGAAGGTGAAAAAAACCACTCATCAGTTTGCCAGTTTTGCCATATGGGAAAAATCCCTTCCAGACCCCAAACAAAGTATGGCCATCAACATAGCCCCTATCAAAAGAGATCAAGCTCATTAGATATGGGTGGGTAACGGCAAGTCTCGAACACAGTCAAACTGATGAGTCATCAGCAGAAAGCGAAAGAGTTCAAACTGGCTACTACCAGCAGTAAAGGGAAAGAGAAACTACCTCATTCTACCTATCCCAGCAGGTAAGACCCAATCAGCCAGTCCCCCCATGCTCCACTGTCAAATTGGCAGGGGGCGTAAGGGAAAGAATATGAAGGCAGGAGGTGTCTCCGTTGCCTCCAGACCTATCAAAGCTGCACTCTGGTAGCGAGGAGAGCACTGTCACAATGGGAAGGATGAGATAGATCAAGGCTGAGTGTTCTCAGGTTCCACTAATTTTATGTAATGAATACACATGAAACAGAAGGAGGGAGTGAAAGTTCACTAAAATCAATTAACATCTGAATAAGCTGTAACAATGACCTATGCGTCATATAACTGAGTCAACATTAACAGTATCTTCTTGCTGACTGCATTTTGCTATTACACTCAGACTATCAACTTTTTATTTCTATGACGGTTTTTCAAAGTTCGCCTCTCAAGGACAAACTGATCTTGCCTCTTGGTTTGTCCCTCTTTTGGCGACCAGCTGTAAGAACAATTCATCTTTGACTATGGCTCCCCCTTTGTGTCATATCAGCAACTCAGCAGGTAATAAGTTTTTTTCTTTATTATCTTTTACTTGAAATAAAGACATCTAACTAAATAACCTCTTCATGTTGCATATCCAGATATCAGTCAGAGCCCTCCAAAGAGGTATTTCATTTAAAAATTACAGGAAAAAAATAATAAAAGGGTGGTAAATATTATATATCCTTGATGTGAACATTGAGGGAAATTCCTGTAAAATGGCATTATACTAACATCACAAGAAAGAAAATAATTATTATTTAAGGTATGAGATAATCTTAACAATTTATTACTATTGTAGAGTTCATAGTCTCTTCTGATCCATCACCAAGCATCATAAAGGGTGGTCTTAAAAATGGAGTCTTTCTTACTTTTTGTCTATTTATGTCCTGTCTGCGCCAAAACAGATTTTTTCTCTGGGCTCTGAGAGCATTTTCAACTGCTAGCTCCTCATCCCAGCCTCTTTTGAAGTTTACAGCTCAATTATTGCTTTTTCCTGGACTTCTGAATTCAGCACTTCAGACATTAGCTTTAGAAAAAGTAGCGTCTAGGAGCTCCAATCACAAAGCAGGACTCCACTATGCTAGTTATGTAACATAGAGCACATCGCTCCCCCAAAATGTTACAAAATGCAATGTTAGAAAATACAGTAAGGCAAGATGTTAACTAATACTAGTTTCCAAGATGTATCTATAAACTTATATTCCATAACTAAAAAGCATGGGAAAATCAAAGTTGATAAGTACATCTGTCCTTTTCATATAGTTTGGTTTTTACTCTCTACTCTTTAGAATACCCCTCTTAGAAATTTGAAAACAGTATCCCCATTCCACTCCTCTCCAAACGTTTTTTTTTTTGCCCTATTTTTTTTCTTTTTAAACTTGCTTCATTTCATTTTCCACACAGACACTTAGTGCGCAGCAAGCCAGGGTGTGAATGAATCTATAGTACACTAGCCTGTTGCACACTAAGTTACTGTGTGGACCCTGCTACAGCATACTAAAAGTTCCATAGTGTGCTCTGACATACTGCAGTCTATGGATCTCTAAGTCCACTAGCAGGGTCCCCACAGTGACTTAGTGCCCAACAGCCTAGTAAGCTGTAATTTCATTCACACCCTTGCTTTCTGCATACCAAGTCTTCATGTGGACAAGCCCTAGTACTTTCTTTGTGTACCAGCACCACTGATGCGGTCGAAACAATTTTGAACATTCTTTACTTTGTGCTCCCTAGCTTGTTGATTCATTAGTATCTAAGTATACTAATGTAGGACCACTATAAAAAAACCTGCAAATTTCTTTAAAATCAGAATGTATACATCTTATTCTCTGATTTAAAAAATTAAAATGAAAATAGAATATTCCCTTGCTTCTAAAAATATATTTTAACTCACTACTCTGATTTTTGAAAAAAACTTTTAGCTACAAGTTAGTAACCTGTTGAACTTGCCTCTTCAGTGATGAACGTGTTTGCATAAGAGTAGATTGATTCATGGCACGGATCCAGCCATTCATATCCTCTAGGGTATCTGCACTGAAGTAGTATGTGCGCATTCCTGAATGCTCTGCCTGAGAGCCAATAATAGAACTCTTATTATAAATGTATGCCCTCATCCCTGTGTGGACAGCCTGTAAAAGCAAAAAGCAAAGACAAATTAGACAAAACTGTTATTCTGAGCCTAAAAATTTATTATAACTTGAGTGGTTACCTTAAAAAAAAAAGTTATGAGTTCTCACGGTATCCTCCTGTACATAAAATAGAAGATACCATACTACTATAACCACAGCAGTGAGACAAATGTTGAGTTTTAATGTCACTTTTTAATTTTATTTGAGATCAGTTAGTGCTGTGTAGTTCCCTTCCCTCTTTTTCATATCATTAAAATAACACTGCAGCATTTTGTTCTGTTTTTCATACCAATAACTGGAGCTTTTCGTTTTACTCCTATCTTACTTGATGCATTTTATTTGCTGTGAACACAATACAAAACAAACTAATGCGTCTTTTAGCAAGAATTGCTTAAGTGAGTCAATTTTCCTAGATCATATCATGAAGCAATCTGTTTAGAAGAAACACAATATAAATCTTACCATACATGTTTTTTAAACTGGCATTTTAGGAATAATTGTATTGCATGTTAAGATCTTTAGGTTAAACAATATGCTTTTAAAAAACACTAAATTAGCTACAAAAACACTAGACTTGATGATAAAGTTAGCAACATTTATTGAATTATTAAAGCACATGGTACTGTATTTCAAATGCTATTGCATACAAAAAGCTTCCATGTGCTATCTCAAAACCAAAACTATTTGAGATATTTAGATATATGAAGCTGCCAGCAGCTAAGTATTAAACTTTAACACTCTGACATTTCTATTGTTCTTATGTACATAATTTTATATCAAATGTGTGTTTTCATTATTCTAGTCTAGTTATGTTTACTCAGATCTTACCCACAGTTCCATAAAGACATGGTACCCACATTACTAAGTAGGTCTCATCAGATGCTCCCTTCCTGAATCAAGCTACAAAATTTCCTGTGTGTTACTTTATAAATGCACTTTAAAAGTAGACCATCGGAACTCATCTGCTACTGTTAACAGAATTAACAGCAACTGACAGCCATTCACAGAATCGTAAGTGAGGTCAGCAATTTTCAAGTTTTCTCTATACTAGTTAGTTCTTCAAAAATCCTCTATTTTGGCTTCAGAAGCTTTGATTTTATTTGGTTATATTTATTTAATCACAAAATCTATGAATCTCCCTCTTTTCTGTTGCATTTCCAAGCACTGGAACTCTGACTATAAAACTCCATCTTGTAGGCTCATGCAATCAATATTTTGAGCACATTAGTAATTTAACTGTTCACAGTTTTTGAACAAACTACAGCTAGTATCAACACACACAAATACGAACTACACAGAAGCTTTTTTGAACCAAGTCTATTTTTCATTCACATATACATATGTATAAAACAAACATTCCTTTTATTTTAAAAGCTACATTCCACATATAACTCTTATAGTTGGACTTGTGTTTTGATGGAGTCTTTTCCCCTTTGTTATTCTACACTGAAAAATAACCTACCATCATACTTGGCTTTAGAAATACAAACACTTTTGACGGAACACAATACGTTTGATCTTGTGTGAAGCTTCCTACATGATTTGCTATATACTCTGAAATTGCTGAGTTAGTGTTAACATCAGACTCTCACTTCAACCATGTGCAAACTTATTGTAGAATAAGGGGGTTTCCCCACTATTTCAGCACTTCATGTTTTGTAGACAACTTGCTCCCTTCCTTTTTACCCAGAATGGCTGCAAACATTTGAACACGGTCTTTCACTCACCTACATGACTGCTACAAGGGAGCCCTCTTATATCCTTTAAGACAGCTCTATCATATATTTTGTTCTAGTGCAAGTCTTTTGGCTGCCACCTCCCATCTCACTAGGTGGGAAGGTTGATTGGACCAGCAGTGTGTTACAGGACAGCTTAGAAAGAAAAGGGGACAGCACATGCCTGGGATTCCAAGGCCTTCCACATACTATTGGCTAGCCAGGGGGAGGGGAGAGGGTGGTGCAAAGTGGGAAGCTGACTGGCCTCTCACATCCCCCTAACTTCACCATTAATTTAAACCTCTGCTAAGGTTTTTGGGGGCGCCTTGGCTGCCTATCCTCCCTCGCTGTAATTGTAGTATAGTAGCTGTGGTTTTGGATGCACAGAGTCTGACCACTCACCTGTTTTGGGATCAAGAACAAATTTTTTCCATTGTGCCAGTCTGGCAGAGGCCTGTTGGTTTTTTTCACCTTCCTCACAGTAAAATGGAAGCATAGTTTTGTTCAAAAGAAGTAGGACTTAGAAATTAATATTAGTAATTTGTAGGAATGTTTAGTTCATTGCAACTTGCTGCCGCTGTCCAGTGTGGATAAAGGCCAAAAGGGCCAATTCTCAGAAGTAAGAGACCTGGAATTTCGCTGGTGGACCTTGTGACTATGGCAGAAGGAGAGAGTTGAAGGCTTTGCAGATTGAGGTCACTCTTTGCTAACCTCCTGCCTTCCTTGGAGTGGGGAGCATGGGAGGATTCAGAAGTGAATTGAGTCCTAAGGATAGGGTGAAGAGGGTCTACCCAAGTTATGAGGTTGTACAGTGGGAGCCATGCAACCTTGCACTAAACACACTTAAATACCTGGTATGTGAGAGTCACAGGAGATGAGACATGCCTCTCCCGAGGATTAAGTTAATGAAGCTGTAACCTGCTGCTTAAACTGAACTCTGTCTTCATTCACCTGTATATCCTAATTAATGTGGTATGTCTTTTTCTCCCATAGAATTCTATTACACTCTCTTTCAGAGTAGCCATGTTCAGTACGCAACTGGAAGAGAGTGCAGGACACTATTTGCCTAACAAACTGTATAAGCAGCAAGCAATATATATATGGCACCTTTCTCTCTTCAAAGACTGAAGAAATTGCATGTATAGCCTCAGAGAATGAGGAATAAAGGTGTCATGCTATGATCAAAAAACCCTGACTCTCAATGGAGTTAAGAGAATGTAAAATTGGTCAAAATAACATTCAAACGTATTCCAGATATCTATTAGTAGCATGTCAAACATGCAAGAAAAAAACCACAATCTTATGCTGGTGTCTGATGGCTGTCACTGCTAGCAGACACAGAAGAGTTTTGAGAGCCTTGTTTTTTATTTTAAACCATTGTTAAACACATGAACATACATAACTGGGGAAAAAATAATATTGGTACCTATTCATGCATTCAGATGCCTTATTCTGGACAGACAGAGGAAAAAGCAGGCGCTCTCCCAGAAGGCACAGAAGGAGAAATGGAGAGCAAACCCCAAGAGCATACCAATAAGGACAAGACAAGGACAAAAAAAGTTGAAGTTAAAATAGTAAAAGGATTCAGGTTTTCAAGGACTATATTTTAACACAAAACTACACTGATTAAAGTAAGTAATAACTAATATTAAATGTCTAGAACCGTTACGTTCATAGATAGAAATACTAAACTAAGAGAAAGTCACAATTACACAGAGAAAGTTAGTACCTTTTTACGCATGCCTCTGAAAGTCAGGCACCACAATGACTTATGAAAATACAGAAGAATAACTCCTCTTACTCTTAGGTTGAAAAGTGTCAAATTTATGGAACACTTATGAGCCAAAATTAAATGAATATCTCATCCCTCAGCTAGACTGTGAATCATTTTCCTGTAAAAAAAATTATCAACATTATGTGGAGGGGGAAGAGGAATTAGATATAACAACTCTTCAGGAAATCTAGAAGCTGAGACCACTATTTTCCCCCTCCTCTTCCTCCATTCTAAAGTCTGAAACAGTCCCTTTCAGGTATACAGAGCATGGCATTTCCTCAGTTTACATAATGGTAATAAATCCATTAGACAGATTAAGGTACATAAGCTACCAGAGAGCCTAAAGGGAAAGCTCCCTGGTAGCATATGTGCCTTAAATCTGGCTATTGGATTTATATATAAAGAGTGAAGTATGTCAACACCAACTTCAGGAAGTAGTGAGATACTATGAGCAACTGACAAAGATGGCAGCCCAGATCCCAACATGTCTCAGCGATGAAGAGCAGCTCCACATAGTAAATCCTGATTTCCGCTAATACAGGACATTAAAATACCCAGAAACAGTGTTGCAATGGCCTCTATTTTATAGGCAAAAATTGGGATTTCACTCGTTTCTTGGTTTCAAGTGCCAAGAGATAACTCCCTGTCATAGAAGTTATGCATTGTAGTGTCAGTGTAAAAGTAGAGTGTCTTGGTAGGGCTGATGTCATTTGTGATCTCTTATTGAAGTTTTATTACTACTCCATCTTATTCATCTTCACCATATTGGACTTAAAGCAACAAATCATGGACATGATTCTGCAGGATCAGAACCTACGCTTGTATAATTGCTTGCAATGAATTGTTCCTTTGCCAAAGAAATGATGGAAAGCTCTCCACTTTCTCAATCTAGTATAATGGAGGAATATTCCTAAACTATTTTTTTAGTATTATATTTGGATAAACTTAAAAAACATTCCCTATGAAAATACTTTTCACACACACGAACAATCAAAAGTAATCTTTTCTCAGGGAGACCTCTCCAGCTTTTAGTATGATTTTAATACTCTGTGTTTTAAACTGTTTAATACTAAGACCAGCTCAACAAACTAAATACATCTATCAGAAAATAAATGTTTAAAATGGAAGCTGGCCAATAATTAAACTTATACTGTAATTGGCATTTTGCACTAAACTAAATAAAAGACAGACCATGTTTAAAATATGACAGGATACATTTTCCACTTGTTCAGGACTTCAGTGTGAAAAAAGTCCTAGCTTTATTTTGGGATTAATCTTGTTGTGTTTTCTATTTCTAGCAGCATTTAGTTATGACATATAATGTTCACCCATGCTCTGTATATTTAAGGGTACTGAACAGATTAGATAAATGTAATGGCTAGTGAGTGAGTGATAGTAAGGCAGTGCTCTTGAACTTCTACAAGCTGACACGTGATGGTGTAGGTGTGGAATTTGAGACAGTCTCACGTTATCACTACTATAGAAATCCTAGGAAATCTATTCTTGCCCCTGCTATAAACTTTGTTCTGAGGTAAGAAAGCCACAGGTCCTGGCTTTAAACCTGCATTCAAACATCAGATAAAAGCTTAAGTAGAGTCAATTCCAGCCAAACAAATGATCTTTTACAAACAATACAAGGCAGTCTACGTACGCATGATTTATTTTATGAGTTCTCCAGTAATAGCATAACACTGGCTTTGCAATAAAATCCTACATGACATTGTTTGGTGAAGAGACCATTATTAAAAGTCTTAGTATAATGGCTTATAGTGATTTTAACCAAATGTCCTCACCGTAACTGAATGTGGTGGGTCTTTGTCCATCCAGCAAGAAAAAGGGGATAGAGCTCCTTTTATGGTTCCCACTGCAATTGGGTTACAAGGGAGGAGGAAAGGGGATGGACTGACTTTAGCAGAGCCAGGAGGTGGGGGGGAGGGGTAACAGGAAGTGGATGGACAATGTGGCAGCACTTACCTACCATGTGCACCAGAGGAGAGGGAAGTATTTATACTCCGTACATTTGGGAAGGAACTTTCATCAATCACCAATCAGTAGCACCCAACTTCCCACCCACGAGATCAGAATAGGACTGGGCTTTATCATCATCTGCTGTAGACATTGTGCTAGTTCCTTGGAAGGAATTTTTGCTTCACAACCAGATTGGCTGAGGCATGGTGGGGTTTTTTTTTGTTGTTTTTTTTTTTGCTTTTCTCACAGCGAGTCAGGGCGAAGTACATGAGGAGGATAGGTCAAGATGTGGCAAACTTAGTAGGTGGCAGGTGTCCAGTACAGGTATTCATTACAGAGGGGATATGGTTCCCTGAGAAACAGAAATTGGAAGGGGATTTAAGGGATGGCATCCCCTAAGGAAGCTGGAAAAAGAGGAGTTGGGGCTCCTAATGTCCAGTACAGTGGGAAGACTACCTGCCCCATTTTCCAGCCCCTCTTAACCCTCATTTGAGGAGAGAGTGGTGGTGTCCCAGCAATGGAGTGGGACCAAATTGGGTTCCAGATAAGTGTAAACAATTAAGGAAAGAAAATGATTTATGAACTTATGATTTATTGCTGGGTATTCCCAGATACGTTAAGTGACTAATTAAACCACATTCTCTCTCTCTTCTCTTCTTCCTGCATGGCTGACTCTATGACTATATTATGCTGATCGTCAGAGACTAACTGAAGCCCAGTTAGGATACTCTAAATCATTTGAGAAGGAATTTTGACAGAACTTAATTGCTTCTGAAATTGTTATTTAACAGTAAACATAAACATGGCAAACTGCAGAACTAGTGAGGAGTGATTCAAATTTGTTGATCCTCCCTAGGTAAAAGCACAAGGTTAACAAATGTAGGTGTCAACAGCAGCACCAGAACTTGCATACTGGAGACGATGTCTGGCTCTTGAAACCCATCTAAATTCTTTTTTTCTTTTGTAATAGTTTTATATTGGTTTACAATCTTATAACTTTATCATAAAAATGAAAAAGTTTCCAAGCAGCATTTTTTCACTAAAAAGGTATGTTTTAGCTAGCACAACTATCCTTAATAAGATATTCCCTTTGCAATTGTTTCTTATTTTATACTTCAGGAGATGTAGAAGCTTGGACCTCCATTTTAACCTCTTTTTTCAGTATTTGCTTCTTCCTAGGGAAAAGGCTTACTGAATCATACCTGTTAAATGTTGGAGTGAAGATTCTTTTACAAAAGTTCCTTTGTAATTTTTCCTGTTACATGGTCTCTGAAGCTACATCTACACTACAGCACTTGCAGCTGTGCCACTGTAGTTGCTTGGGGTGGAAATATTCTAAGTCAATGGGAGAAAGCTCTCCCATCGGTTTAATAACTCCCACCTCCATGAGAGGTGGTAACTATGTCGGTGGGGGAAGCTCTCCTGCCAACATAGTGCTGTCTACACTGGCTCTTAGGTCAGTGTAACTTACATCGCTCAGGGGTTACACTGAAGTAACCTGTAGTGTAGACAAGGTCTCAGCTCTCCATATTTATTTATTTTTACAACTTTGCAAAAATACACAAAATGTTTCTAGAAAGTGCACTGGATTTGGTCACCATGCCCTCTTCTTTTATGGAACCAGAAAACACTAGGGATAAAGTCCCTTTCCTCCGTGGTGAACTGGAAATGGTTCTATGGCTCCTACATATAGAAGGGACAGCCTGTCTAAGCAAATGTTTGTGACAAGAATCCCTGAGGAGGGACAAGGAAAGCGGGATGGCAGGATGGAGGAGAAATGGATGGAGTTACCCAATGTTATAATTTGTAATATGCTTCCATGCAGGTCAAAAATGGGAGAGATGATCACCCAGGGGAGGAAGATAGGTAGTGTGGTGTTGCTGAAGATTCCCAAGGTAGGAAGGGTTCTTGACTTTCAACCAGATAATCAAATTGACCCTTCAATGATAATAAGGGTTGGGTGGCGGTAGGGGTCACAGCAAGCAGTCCTTCTGATATCTGTCTTTTCTTAGGTGGATCAGCTGGTCTATGAAAGCCAGAGAATTGGACCAGATGGATCTCTGTTCCATTTGTGATCAACTGCATTGTCTTTCATTTGCAGGAGTTGACAGAGAGTGGCCCTTGAGTCCTTTAAGATGTGCACGATTCTTTGGTGGACTCACTGAAAAGTCTCTGTGTGAAAAAGAAGGTTTTCTATGATATTTAGATCTCCCTAAGACATGCTGATAGCTGAAGCCAAGATGCTTAATGCATAACAACAGCAGTAGAGATAGAACAAGCTGCACTGCTGGCTGCATCTAGGGAAGTTTGCAGTGAGGTCCTCATTAAGAGCTAACCCTCAGTTTTGATGGCCTGAAACTGTTCCCGATGATCTGTGGGAAGATGATCAATAGAAGTGTTTAATTTGCTGTAATTGGTCTGGTTACACTTTGCCATCAGAGCCTAATAATTTGCTATTCTAAACCACAGCGTTGAGGAAGAGTAGTTTTTAAGCCCAAAGAGATCAAGATGCTTCTGGTGTGACTGTATGGCATAGACTCAGTATGGTGCTGTTTGCAACGCTCATTAACAGCTTCCACACAACCAAGGAATTAGGAAAAGGGTGTGAAAATAAAAACTCAGAATTCTTTGGCAGAACAAAGTATTTTTAATTGGCTTGCTCAAGTCTACCAGATCGTTTTGACAGGATCCAGTAGAGCCTCATTTACTGGCGTAGCTATTCAGTCAGAAGTTGTCATGTGGAGTATATACAAGAGCTTATGTTGTGACTCTTAGACCTTGTTCAATGGGATCTGAAGCAAGGCAGCAATCCATTTAGTCAGCTCCTAAAACTGTTTAAAATCTTTGGCATAAGAGAGTGTAGGAGACAGCACAGCTACATCTGGAGAAGATGAAGAGATATTAGTTTGTGGTGTCACATCCTTATCCACTCTAGTCTCTTGCCCTTTAAAAAGCTCCTCAAGAAGTTGTGGTTGTTTTAGTGGGAGAGATGAAGCAGATGATTGCCTTTCACAATATTCCCCACAGGAGTAGCTAGGATCCCTCAATATTGCTGATGGAAGGCTGCCTATGGGACCCAATATGGCCACTGAGGAGGACCATAAGGTAGAGGGGGATGCATCCAATGCTGCTCAGACTCATAAGAAGGGGCATGACATTCTCTTGCCCTTTGGGCTTTTTCTCAGGTAAGGTGCCTGGAAAGATGTCTCTATGGTGGTAAGTGGGAGATCCCTGTACAGCGATATGGGAATCTAAAGGGTCCACAGTATAGTGCAGAGGAGGAGCAGACCATTGTCTGGTTGATGGAATGGTACCAGAGAACCAGGGTTACCAGAAAATGGTAAGACCTCAGAGACCCTGAATATCTCAATACTGACTTCTATTAGATACCCATTCATAGTGCAGACTCTGGCTCATCAGACACTAACAAGTCCTTATAGAATCTGAACTTCTTGTGCGTAAATCTGCATCTGGATTAGATGAGGCTCCACAGTAACCAATGTCAATACTGAGAGTGTTGGTGGTAGTATCTGTCTAGCCGTACCTGTCTAGAGGTATCAATGTTGCAGTCTGGGTCACTTGTTTAGATACTAGTGGTACTATAAGGAGATCCAGAATTACTCCTCCTAGGAGCTCTAATGGCACCCTCTGTTCTCTTATCCTGCAAAGACCTAGGTACTAAGGTCAACAGAGCATGGTGCTCACTCTGAGGCTCATGTCTTGGGAGGGTATCTGGGCCTGTATCTGAAGCAGATCGGAGGAGGGAGTGCTCCAACACGAGGAGCCAAAGTTTAATCTCCCACTTTTTACAAGATCTGCTTTTAAAAGCTGAACTGAACTGAATTTAGCTGGGATGCAGGTGTTTCCCAAACAACGGATACACACAATGTCTGTTGCTGACCAGGACAGCTTCCCAGCAGGTAAGGCAGTGCTTTAATTCCAGGGACAGCAACATGCCAAGTTGATGATGCCCCCAGAAGCAAAGCTCTCAGAACAGGAACCCCCAAATTATAACTGAAGTAGTACAATTATCAAAAGAACTAAACAAGCTGAACTAAGAAGTTGAGGCAAAGCTGAAAGCTGTTTGCCTTTGCAGCTCTATATATCCTTGGTAGAGGGCACATGAGCTTCTAACAGGCATTGCTACTGAAAATTGCCAATCAAAGGCACATGTGCACCTGAGTGGAACACCTGTAGGGACACTACTTGAAGAAGAAATATTCATTTATTTAAACAAATCAATTTCAATCCATTTTCCAGAGAAAATAAACCTGAAATCAGCAACAGGCAGTCTGAATTGCTAAAACCCACAAATCAAGAAGAAAGAAAAAGCTCTGGGTGGGCAGATTTAAAAAGCTAAGTCTTTCTGTAATTCTCATAAGGCAAAAAGATGGAAGAAAGTTTCTTTCTAGAACATCATTTGCATACCACTTGATGAAACTGTGCATGATTAATGCTTGTAATTTACTTTGATGGATTCAATGTGTCGTGTTCTGTTCCAAATATCTGTATATTTTAAAAATATAACCTGCATTGAAGCCTCTATAATTTGCCTTAATGCATGTGCTCAGACATGTAGTGAGCTGGAAGCAGGCTTTTCCATTACCAAGAATAGGTTTATTTTCTTTTGTTGCATTTTCAAAGAGCAATAAATAGCTAGAGCAAACCATAAATCATTCAACATAGAATTTTAACAAAGAACACTCCTTATCAAAACAATAGATGTACTTAAACTACATGGAAGGCAAAATTAAAATGTTGTTCTAAGTAGAACCTTAAACAACTATAGCTTCAAGACTCTATTTAGTAGTTAAAGGTGGCTGTTCTTATTCTCTAAGATGCGGAAATTACAACATGAGTTAAGAGATAAAAGGAGGAAATTAATTCTTTTGAACTATTATAGAGGCCATACTAATTATCCATTTTTTGCAGAGAAAATAAATGAGAAGTTTAATTGCCACAATGCATTATATTATAAAGCAACTAAAGTCATGGCACTGTCATTTCCTCTCCTTGTCAAAACTTAGTGATGGTTTTGTTGCAAAGAAGAAAAAAAAAAGTCATCCCCATCCACAGTAAAGCAAAGCAGTCTATGAGGGAAAAAGTCAATATTTCTCTCTATTTATAAGAGAAATGATAAGGTTTGTCAATTTTATTTTCTGATATTTTACAGACAGAAGATCATTATCCACAGGCACATACTAAAGCAACAGGGAAACTTATAGCATAGCAGAAAAATGAACTATGATAAAACTATTAGATCCCAGAAAGAACTAGGTAACATTGTAAATATGTATGAAGTAGATACGATGTAAAAATGAAACATTCATTTTTACAATTATTTTAAAATGGAGATATTGTTATTGTTTCCTCTAAACAATGTCTTCTCTTATGCAAATAAACATTTTTAAACATCTAGTGTATTTACTGCTGAATATAAATCATAAGCTTTGTAATTTATTTACTTGTACCTTAAAGGAATACTTGCGGTTTATGCGATCTTCAGGTCCAACAGGAGATATTACATAACTAGGCAATGGTATGCTACCCAAAACAGTTTCTTCTCTGCTGTCTATTGAATGAAAGAAAAATCAAAATGATTCAGGGCACTTCTTCATCAGGTGTAAAAAAAACATATTCCCTAACACAGTGGTTCTCAACCAGGTATACACATACCCCTGGTGTTATGCAGAGGTCTTCCACAGCGTACATCAACTCATCTAGATCAGTGTTTCTCAACCCGGGGCACACGACCTCCCAGAAGGGTCACAAGTGCAGGGCCGGCATTAGGAGGTGGCAAGCAAGGAAATTGCTCAGGGCCCCGCGAAGCAAAACAATATGCTTCAGCTGCAGGTGGTGGGCTCAGGCTCAGGCTTGAGCACTGGTTGGTGGGGCTTGGGCTTCAGACTCCTGAAAGCAGTCGGGAAAGGTTGAGAATCGCTGCCCTAACATATACCAATAACAGTACCAACAAGTGATAAAAACAAGTGCTTATTATATGAAGTAATGCTACCAGAACTCTTCCAGCCAACCAAAATTTCCCCTTATTTTTATTTAGTCAGAAGAATACAATTCCAGAACAAAGCTCCCACTGATGTCCCTTTAGTGACCAAACGGCAGAAACATGGGAAAGTGGAAAAGAAGGCCACCAAGGTGACAATGAATTAAAGAGGGACAAAGCAGAGAGATAGTCCTTGCTCAGCTTTCTTTTAAAAACTACTGAGGCAACAAGGGCCTACTGATAGGCAGCACTGTCTCCACTTAGACTCCCCCTTGGATCCATTCCTAGTAAGGCCCTATGCATGGGGACTGGCAACCCACGTTGTCCTGTTTCTTCTTCCTTCCTGCCTTTTTACTCACTCATGTGTGCAATGTTCTCAGATCAATATATAGTAAACATTCTTAGATTTTTATTTTTATTTTTAAGGTCAAAATAGACCATTATGATCATCTAAAACAATTTCACTCAGTGATTTTTACGTCTAACCAAATAATTACTATAGTTAATGAACATTCATTATTACTGGCACTACATAGAGGAATAGCCATAAATATGAATAAATAATACTTGGCACTTCTATAAAGCCTTCCAAATATTTCAAAGCACTTTACAAACAATGTACTTAATCTCAACATCCATGTGAGTTAGGGAAGTATTATCCCCATTCGATTCAGGAACAAACCAAGGCATATGGAGAAGCTGTGTGACTTACCAAAGATCATACAAAAAACCTAGAGGTTAAAAACTGGAGCAAGAGTCAGGAATCATGGGTTCTAATACAGATTTTGCCACTGATTGTGTGGCTTTTGGCAAGTCACAATCTCATTGTTTTTCCAGCTGTACAAATACTTACCTTCCTATATCACCGGGGTGTTAATGTTTATTAATGTTGGTAACGTGCTTTGAACATGTAAAGTGCTATAAAAATACAAAGCAGCAGCATCTATCGTCTATACCACTGCTTGAAACACATGTCTCTGGACTACCCATGTCTTAACCATAACTTTATTCCAATAAATGTGAGAAACCAATACAAGCAAGCAAACAAAAATGGTGCTTTCTAATGAGGGTTTGAGTCACAATGTAATGTTAAACAACTGTTTGAGGGGTAAACAGTGGTGAAAAAGTCTAACAGTTTTTCGAGCTCTAAAGAGAAGTTCTGAAGAACAAATTAGAATATTTTTCACAATGACCTCAGTTTCATGAAAACTTTCAAAACCACTACATTGTCTACCCACCTTTATAGTAAAACAAACAATAATCAGACAGCAGAAACCATCGTCTTTTCCATAATCTCATTCCAGAGCTATCCTGCAAAAGCAAGGAATTTAATATAATTTTTTCAGTTCAAATAAAAGCTCATATAGTGTTTGTTTTATCATCTAATTCCTACAGTGCTCTACTAATTAACAGATTACCACAGTTGTCCCAAAATACAGTATTAATCATTACAAAAATGAATATTTTACATTTGCTTGGAGAAACATTATGCAATGATAGAATCATCAAGAATAACATCTAGTTACAGGACAAATCTTCCCTATGTGATCCAGGACAATTTTCAAAAAAATTATTTTTATTCTCTAACTAATCTCAAATCTAAAGTGTACATGGATTGCGCAGTATGGGTAGCTACCATGTATTTTCCTCACAGATCTATCAGGCAATTAGGATAATTAATTGTGTATCAGGAAGTGATACTCATTCCAAGGATTGCTTCTTGACAAAGATGAGGATCAGCATATAAGCAGAGTGAACAGGGAAAACTTAATGGAACAGCACAGAAAAGCATAAAAAAAACCTGTAAATAAATCAAGAGACAAATTTCATAGAAAATACAAAAAGGCTAAGACACATTTCCTAGACGATTCTGTCACTAACCTTCAAGGTAACTTAAAAAATCTATTTTGAATACACTAGAGCCTATGAGGCCTTAAGCAGTTGACAAGATTTTCAACAGAATATGTATTATCAACTAAAGCACAGAGATTTGAAAAGCAATTACAATTTATTTTTTTTGTATGAAACAATTCTTATTTTAGGAAAGAGAAAGCAGTTTTGAACATTGTCAATACATTTTAGGATGAATAGACACCTCTTAACCATGTCTGGATTGTTGATTTAAGATAAGATTTTATAAATTAAAAAGAACAAAACTGTCAGCTCCATACTGGAACAAAAGGAAAAGGCCTTTATGATCTAGACTATTGGGCCTGTCCCGCCCACTGCAGCTGCCACTGGGCATTAGGGGTGCTACCGGGGCCAGGAGACTAGCTCCTCTTTGCTGGTAGTGGAATGTGAGGAATGTGGGTTGATACAGTTTATTGCCTAGAGAGGTTAGCCATCATGGCTCCCATCCTCACCACCTTTTAATCTAACTGATAGATCTCCAGTGATGTGGGGGCTAGGCTGATCAGCACTGTAGGGTCTGGAAGGGAAATTTTTTCATATGGCAGGACTGGCAAACTGCTGTGTGGATTTTTTTTCACTTACTATGACATTCAGGAGGTCTGGTTCTGGGGCATTTAGGTTACAACTGCTGCAACACTGGCAGATTCCAGTGTGATTGGTGGGTTAAAAAGGATCTGACTAAAGTCCTGTAACCTAGAGTGGGCTGCTCAAGCAATAGTCCTGGTATGGTAATACATGATGAGAGGGCTGGCTTCTTTCTTGCTTGGCTTGTGGCTCCCCTTATCTTATCCCTCCTACCTCTACAGTGGAGGATGGGAAGGAGTCAGGACTCTGGCTTTGAGTCAGAATCCATTGGCAGTCTTTCATAATCACTCTCAGATTTATATACAGTAGGGTCACCGGTGCCAGTTGAGATCCACACTGGAATAATCCTGTCGGGTATGTGCAGTGGTTACCAGAGTTAGGTAGCAGTTTAAAATAAAGTTGTGGCTTCCACATTTAAACAAATACTATAGCATTTCTCTCATTTTTTCCATGTCCAAATCAAATCTCTATGGAAAGCCTAAGGGCCTGACTTTTAGAGGTGCTGAGCACAAGCAACTCTCTACTGAAGTCAATGGGAGCTTCAGGTTTTCCACAAAACTGAAATTCAGGCCCTTCAATTCTTTTACTGTTATCTAAAAAGCTTTCATAGATATCTGATATATTCTGTTGCACATTCTGCAATACAAAGAGAAACAAATAATCTCTCACATACCTGTTTGTGTAGCCAGCCTCTCACCACAACAGGAACATTAGGGTTCCTCTTGATAGACTGGTCCCTCTTTCCAAAGCTGTGAACTTTATTACAAGATTTTAAAACCTGAAAAGAAGCACATTGCAATAGTACTAAACATACTGTATTAAAATCACATCAGTTAGATTACAAATAACTGAGGCATCGTTTCATATTTTGTTACACAGTAATGAAATAGTTCTAGCACTCTTCAAAGGCACACGTATATTGGCACTGGTATTTAATTAAGTAGTTGAGGAAAATCAGCTTCCTATTATCATCAACATATCAGTACCAAATGCTGTTCCAATTCCATCTGAATCATAACAGTGTTGGTGTCCAACTTTTCCAATTTAAAAACTGGGTGACTGAGCAACAAAATGGCAGGTGAAATTCAGTGTTGATAAATGCGAAGTAATGCACATTGGAAAACATAATCCCAATGATACATGCAAAACAGTAGGGTCTAAATTAGCTGTTACCACTGAAGAAAGATCTTGGAGTCATTGTGGACAGTTTTCTAAAAACATCTGTTCAATGTGTAGTGGCAGCCAATAATGCTAACAATGTTAGGAACCATTAGGAAAAGGATAGATAAGACAGAAAACATCAATGCCATAAATCCATGATACGCCTTGTACCTTGAACGCAGTGCATTTCTGATCACCCCATCTTAAAAAAAAGATACATTAGAATTGGAAAAAGTACAGAGAAGGGCAACAAAAACTATTAGGGGTATGGAACAGCTTCCATGTGAGGAGAGATTAAAAAGACTGGGACTGTTCAGCATAGAAAACAGAAGACTAAGGAGGATGGAGGACTATATCATCATGAATGGTGTGGAGAAAGTGAATAAGGAACTGTTATTTATCCCTTCACAGCACATGAACCAGAGATCACCCAATGAAATTAGTAGGCAGCAAGTTATGTTTGACAGGTTATGTTGTATTTTCCCTGCAAACATAAGGAAATACTTCTTCAAACAACACACAGTCAACCTGAAGAATTAATTGCAAGGGGACATGAAGGCCAAAAATATAACTGGGCTCAAAAAAGAATTAGATAAGTTCATGGAGGATAGGTCCATCAACTTCTATTAGCCAAGATGGTTAGGGATGCAACCCCATGCTCTGGGTGTCCCTAAATCTCTGACTGACAGAAGCTGGGGCTGGATGACAGAGGATGGATCACTCAATAATTGCCTTGTTCTTTTCGTTCCCTTTGAAGAACCTGGTACCGGTCACCACTGGAAGACAGGATACTGGGCTAGATAGACCATTGCTCTGATCCAGTATAGCCATTCTTATGTTCTTCTAATAGTATAATATCATACTAAGTGTCTTATCTTTACATTAATTTCAAATGCCCTAATGTTTGTCCAGAGATTCTCGCTGCTGCTTAATACTGGCCAAGTGATCCTTGGGAAAGAGAAAAACAATCTTTGTTTGTTTGGGAGATAGCCAAAAATGTCCACTTTGAGTCTGTGGAGGAACAGGAGTGATTGAACTGCTAGGGATGCATGGAATAATTAAGTCTAGCTCTGAGTAAGAGTGGATCTGAGCTCTGTTAAGACCTTGGATGTCGTGTCGTCATCCCCGCACCCTGAAGACACGTAGATAATTGGAAGCAAAAGGTTCCACAAGGGAGAAGATCCTGATGATAAGTAAGAATCTCTGTGGGGCAAAGCAAAAGTGTGGTAAAAAGGATTTAGAGTAAAGAGGACCTCAGTAAATCTCATTGGAGGAGCACAAGAAGCAGAAGAGATTCCACCCAACCAGTTCACCCAGCTCCGTACTAGAGCCCATGCTGCTGCATCGGGGGAAATGCTGCACCTGATAGGCTTCCAAGAGCACTCAGGCTCTCTCTTGTACTAGGATGCAGACAGAACTGTAGTAGAGTTCCTCATAGGGCAAGAGAAGGACTGAAGGATGTTGTAAGGTGATGATGGACATCAGTTACTGGCAAACTGGAGAAGGGGGTGAGTAAAGTCTCCTTCCCACCTCTACAACGGAGTTCTACACATCAAAGTTACTTACAAGAGGTAAACTGTTAAGTCTGTCAATTTTGGCAGTGTCCCTAATTGTCTCTACCAAATCAACAAAAGCAAAATTTAAAAAATTAAACGACATTTAAAAAAATCGTAATAAAGAAGTGCATAAAATAAATACAAACATGTAAGTATTCGCAAGCGTGACTGAAAAAATTTACCATGTACCTCAAGTGACATTTAAGCTTACCATTTTAAGGTGACATATTAATCTATTAGTATACTTTCATTGTGAACACATTTGGCTTTAAATGTAATACTAGTGACTGACACATAACAACATGTGCATTGGTCTAATAACCTGTAATTGCATTATTACACTCTGGATCTAAAAAGTGTTTTTGGGTTTTTCATTACATGACTTACCTCTCCCCAGTAATCAGCCAAGAAAAATAATACAACAGAACTCAAGTTTTCAGCTGATGCCACATCAACAAAGAGGTTAACTCAGTAAGCACTCTTTACAATCAATTTGGCAAAACCCTTTCTTCTTTGACTTATGTGTCTCCTGCAGCTCTTTGCAGCACATGATAGTAAAACACTCTGTGATTTACTTATTAACCAGTCAGGATGCTTTTACTATGTTATTAACCAATTGTAATAAATAAATACAATACTACTACTTGGTGTGTGTCTGTGTGTGTGTGAGAGAGAGAGAGAGAGAGAGAGAGAGAGAGAGAGAGAGAGAGAGAGAGAGAGAGAGAGAGAGATGTTGGTCCTGAACCACAGAGGTATAAGTATCACTGACTTAGATACTTAGCAGGTTTTCCGCTTTTCCAGTGGGGAAGGTTTGAGAAGTGAAAAGGCCACAGACAAATTTAAGGCTTCATTTATATTTCTTAGGTAGCTCTTCTATTATTTTTGCTTCCTTATGGTCATTTTCCCCTCATCTTGTATTTTTTAATTTACTGTAGTCTTGGAGATGCAACTAAAGTAAGGTTGGGTTTACTAAAGTAAAGCACAGGTATATTTTGTGCCCTCAGAAAGATGATCATTTTTGTCATATTCTGTACCAGTTCTGCTTGTTGATTTTTTCTATTATTTTTGTTATCTAAATGTTCCAAATGTAGTAGTGGTGCAAGCACTAATGATACATGAGGCTAAAGTGGAGAAGTGCCTAAGATAAAGGAAGAGGAAGTGATGAGAACTAAAGGGAAATTAAGTGGAAGTCCAAGTTAAAATTTCCACTATTTTGCAGGTGATTTTGAAGTGCTTTGGACAATCATATGACCTGTGGGAATACTAGTATTACTTACACATACTTCCACTCCTTAGGAACCTCTCAAACTCTGCATTTCATCGCATCAATAATTTTCAAAATTCTCACCTAAAATTGTCATCTGCTTGTGGGCTTCTGAGCTGTCCAAAGCTTACTTAGTTATTCTTGGTTTTTTTTCTCAATTTTGCATGCGTGGAAGATAGTTTAATATCATAATTCCCTGGAAACACATTATTAGACTTCCAGGGTGAAATCCTGGCTTCACTGAATTCAGTAACAAAATTCCCAATGACTTCAAGGGATCCAGGGTTTTACCACCAGACCAAATGATATGACTTTTGTCTTACCTTGGAGCCAGGTTTGGTATCTACAGTGGATGTAGTTACTGCAGTGGATGTTTCACTGATCATGCTTGAGGGTCTTTGGTTTACTTGTTGCTTGGACATGTGTGAATTCTGCCTAGAAAAGAAAGAAAAGGTATTTTTAAAACACAGTATTTAAAACAATCAGCTTTTGCTTTTTTATATATATTTTCACACTTAAAGGATCACTTGGAACACCCGTTATTTTAGTACTAGGTCTTTTCTAAGAAGATATTGCCAATGGTATTTAGGGGTTCATAATTCTTTATTGGTAACAAAAAAGTAACAGTAGTATGATACACTATTCCACACATTGTAACATTTTTCTAATGTCTGTAAAAAGGAACTGAAATATACATCGATAATCATTAGCTAACCATTAACCACATATATATTACATATACACTTCTAGGCAAAGCAAGTAAGTAACCTATTCCTTCCAGGGTAAAAAGACAAACACAGTAAAGACACAATCAGGTCAAGACTAGAAAACATGGAATCATCATGGTTTAAAAGGAAATTCTATTTTAATTTTCTAAAGACAGAATTACTGGTGCAAGTGGTCAAGCATCATCTCTGCTGTGCTAGACTAGAAAATGGCAGAACAAGATCATCTAGTCCTTCAATATCCAATGATACTAAAAGAAGCATAAAATGATACCATACATAGTGAATGACATGGGACATTTCTAACAAATTAGAAAGGTTGCTTTGCTGGTGAAAAGTGTTATGTCAAAGCTAACGATTATTTTTCTCCACTGAATGCATCCGATGAAGTGAGCTGTAGCTCACGAAAGCTTACGCTCAAATAAATGTTAGTCTCTAAGGTGCCACAAGTACTCCTTTTCTTTTTGCGAATACAGACTAACACGGCTGCTACTCTGAAACTTTTCTTACATTGTTCTCCAATGTTTTAACATGAGAAATATTTCGCTTTCACAATGCTGTCCAGCTCAGTGAATGCCTGTGCTACATACAGTTACATTATATATTGGTCCTACAAACTAGACTACCTGAAGATTAGTCTAAAAGGTATACTTGACTTGAGGATGAAGATTTCACCGTAAAGGTGTTACACAAACATATAGAAAGACAATCTAAAAAGAGAAAACAGCTTCTGGTTCACTAAAATGTATCTGTGATCAGCAACAAGAAATCCATGCCACCCGCCTCAACAGGTATAATTCTTTTCAATTTACTATGGCATAGGTCATATGCTCAAGCTGAAAAAGCTAAAGCGGGAGGGGAATAGCTAATTTTATTCAATTGGAGAGAAAGAGAACTCAAAGAAAGTATGCAGATAGTAACAGATAAGTTGAAGGAAAAATATCAACAAAATATTTGATAAATATATTTTAGTCTGGAAAATTAAAAGTTATCCTCAAAGGGTGCATATTAAAATTCTGTGGAATTTTCTCAGCAACACATTGTTTCAGACTCGATTGTCATACAAGCTGTTCTTCATTAAGAAGCTGAAAGTCTAAGTGCTATGCTTTCATAGGCCCCGATGCTGCAAGTTGTTTCACAAGGGCAGAGCCCTGTGCCCACACAGATTCATCCAATCTGATTAATAAAATTAAGGGGCAGATCCTTCACATTGCCCAGAGAGAGAAGATCGTTCATATTTATAACATATCACTGAATGAAATGTGCATATCCCTTAAGGACAAAACAATAAGCCAACACCCTAGAGGAGGAACTCCTTGCAGATATTTATCACCAAACCTATTGCCCATTATTCCTCACAAGAAATGCACACTTCTTACTATGCACAGCAGCCATATACCAAGCAAGATAAGCACACTCAGCTACTTCTACTTGATTTGCTCCAATGGTTTAGTTTACTCTGTATGTAGAAGCCAAAGGATCTATTTTGAGAGCTTTACCTTCAGTAAAAAAAAGTAAGATATTTCAAATGCACAAACATGTGCAATGTCTCTTTTCTGCCTTTGCTTGTGGCATGAATAAATCTTCACACACTCTTTTATTCCAACAGCATTCACAATACACCTTTGGCTGGGTGGATTTCTTTCTCAGGAAAATGCCAGCTTGTTGTATCATCCATTTAACTAAGCTGCGGTTGTACTCTATTGCCACTAATCGGCTAAATGCAACATCGTCTTTCCCCTTTAAATTCATCTTTACTTGGTACCTGTAATCTAGCCAAAATACCAACTTTGACTGCAAGCATTTAGCCTGATGACAGCATGAGCATGAGGCTGAGCAGCCAGAGATAACCGCTAGCTGGTGCAAGCAAGAAAATATTCATATTAATGTATGCACTAAGGTTACACCCTTAAGCAGTGGTGAGCTGGAGCCGGTTGTTAAATTTAGAAGCCCTTTTAGAACCGGTTGTCCCATGAGGGACAACTCGTTCTAAAAGGGCTTCTAAATTGGACAACCGGTTCTAAAAGGGCTTCTATATTTAACAACCCACCAAAAGTGGCGCCTAAGGCTGGACTGGAGCCCCAGGACTGGAGCACCCATGGGGAAAATTTGATGGGTGCAGAGCATCCACCAGCAGCTCCCCACCCTGCACCCGGCCCCAGCTCATCTCTGCCTCCTCCCCTGAACACGCCGCCCCGCTCTGCTTCTCTCCCGCCCCCCCCTCCCCCCGGCTTCCCATGAATCAGCTGTTCACGCGGGAAACCGGGGGGGCTGAGAAGCAAGTGGCGGCTTCGCGCTCAGGCCCAGGGAGGCGGAGGCGGAGCAGAGGTGAGCTGGGGCAGGGAGATGCGAGGAGGGCCACCCGTGCCACAGCAGGTAACCCGGGGGAGTGGGGGCGCAGGGGAACCGCTCTCTGCCCCAGCTCACCTCCACCTCCCTGGGCCTGAGCGCGAAGCCACTGCCTGCTTCTCAGCCTTCCCAGGCTTCCTGCATGAACAGCTGATTCGCAGGAAGCCGGGAGGGTGGGCCAAGAAGCAGAGCGGGGCAGTGCGTTCAGGAGAGGAGGCAGAGCAGAGGTGAGCTGGGGCTGGGCGCGGGGCCAGGCGGGGAGCTGCCGGTGGATGCTCTGCACCCACCAAATTTTCCCCATGGGTGTTCCAAGACTGGAGCACCCACGGAGTCGGCGCCTAAGGCGCCACTTTTGATGTGATCTGTGGGGGGGGGGAGTGGCTGCTCCCCCTGCTCCCCCCCTAGCTACGCTCCCCCACCCCTAGGAATCAGAGGGACCTGCCGGATGCTTCCTGGGAGCTGCCCCAGGTAAGCACCACCGGGACTCCCTACCTCGACCCCCGGCAGGTCCCTCTGGCTCTTAGGGGTGGGGTGGGGTGGGCACCCACTACGGTGGCCCATGAGACCCTCCTGCCCAGTTCTGAGGGCAGTCAGGGGACAGAGGAGGGGAGTGGATGGGGCAAGGGTCCGGGTGGCAGGGCATCAAGGAAAGCAGGGGGTTGGATGGGACAGGAGTCCCCGGGGAGCAGGGGTGGGCCACAACCCCCTCGTGGGGTGAGGAGGGAACCGGTTGTTAAGATTTTGGCAGCTCATCACTGTCCTTAAGGTCTATGTTACAGTTACTCCAGCCCTTGGACGGAGTAAGCCTGTAAAATAAACACTGGCCAGGATCATATAATGTAATAATTTTGCAATGAAGAAAAATTATTATTTTTTGTATTATGGTAGCAGCTACAGACCACAAGCAATATCAGAGCCCCATTGCACAGGGCACTGTACAAACACAAGTCAGCCCCTGCTCCGAAGAGTTTACAATCTAAATAGGTAAAGGAACAGAGATAGGAAAGTGATATACAGAGAGGTAAAGCTTAACCCTCATTTTCAAAAGTGACTTAGGCACTTGAGAAAATTTTAACCTTGGGTGAATGATTTCTCTTAAATGAAGGGAAGCATTACAAATTTCTACATTCCTTTGTCTCTCTCAGTAGCCCTTAATCTTTCTGTAGAACAAAAGAGAAGAAAGCTATGCCATATTGTAATTTTCACTTGTAAAGTGACCTGAAAAAACAGAGGAGACAATCTTAACATTTCTGCTGAATGGAGCCCTTAGTTTTCTATGTTGGAAAATTTCAGAATACTGCTTAACTGGTATTCTGAACAGATTTAAACAAGTCTTCAAAACAAACTGTTTTCAGTTTTAAATTTTCATATAATATTTCAAAAAATTGGGATTTTTTTGCTAACTGGTTATAAATATTATCAAATAAAAACATGGTAATTTTCTTAACTACTCTTATGATCTTACAGATTTGTTTTAAACTCATTCTGTTCTAGTTATACATCAATTTTCCTCAGTTGAGTTTCTGGGTCTGTATCAATTTTGTTTAAATGGTTTTGTGCTTTTTACATATTTACATTGTTTTTATATTAAATGCCTCACAAATAGAGTACCTATTGTATCAGTAAGAGTTTGTCTAAAATGTTCCAGTAATGATTAGCTATTGTAGTGTACTGTAAGCTTTCAAAATCCACTTTATGCCCTGTAGTATATTAGTTATACAGATGTAGGTGAGTAGGGAAAGAAGAGATTGATATGTCAGTGTCATTTAAACTTTTTTGTAGGTCTGGCAAGCTAATGAAAGCCCCAAACTTTTTTTGCTAGGTCTGTTTTTTATGCCACAGGAGAGCTGATTGTTCAGTTGGAAAGAGGGAGAGAGGTGACATCAAAACAGGAAGCAACAAAGAATTATTGTTTGGTTTGAAGGAAGGTGGGATTAGTAAGTCTAGGTCACCAGAGGACAAGAGGAATGCCAACACTAACAAATAATTGTATTGATGCAGGAAGTCAATTATCTTGTTCCAGGATCAAAACAGAACTTGTTTGTTAACACAGTAAAGTTAAATGAAACAAACTTTGTTTTTTAAAGTTTTTTAATGTAGTAACAGACCACATGCGGTAAATTCTCAAGCAGCAGACCTCAGCTATTCACAAAACTACCAGAACATACAATCTTCTGCATTTATTTCGTAATATACAGGCAAAAAATATTTGAAACAAAGAGCTAACTTGTCGTCGGTCTAGACTTAGCACATTGGTATTGGTAATGGCATACCGGGCAAGGAAGATACCAGATGGCAGTAGTGGTGGCAGCCGTAATAACAATATTCATAATATATTTTACAGTTACATAGCCCCTTTGATCCAAAAAGGATCTCAATACATTATAGTAGCATTAATTAATTTTGCCTCACAGCACCAATACCGCCACTGATGAAATGAGAATTCTCTCTATTTCAAGATGAGGAACATGAGGCACAGAGTACTCTGCCTCTCTGGCAGCCAGGCCGGAAGACTATTGACAGTTTTACAAGTTAAACTGACAAGAGCCTTCCCTGAGGGCAGCTAGGAAGCTGAAAAAAATCTGTTTCCTTCTTCCTCCCCTCCGCCTTTTAAAGCCCTTTCTCTGAAAAATTTCACATTTGTGACATTTGTCCCTCTACAGGGCAACACTTTCCCCAAAAGCATGAACATGTTCATGGAGGGATTCCCCTTTTTCAGCCAGCTCCAATTCCCAGCTCTAGCTCTCAGAACTGTGCTTTAAACACAAGACCATTCTTGTTCCAAGGATTTAAAGAGGCCAAGTGGTATTGTCTGAAACATTCAAATACAATGCAGTTTGCTCAGCTATAACAAAGGTAACTTGTTAGACACATGGCAATTAAGGGTATGTCTACACAGCAACTAGATGTCCACGCCAACCAACTTGGGCTTGCAGGGCTTGGGCTGCAGGGCTATTTCATTGTTGTATAGACTTCTGGGCTTGAGCTGTAGCCTGAGCTCTGGGACCCTCCCACCTTGCAGGGTCCCAGAGGAAGGCTCCAGACCAAGCCCGGAAGTCTACACAGAAATGAAACAGCCCCACAGCCCATGCCCAAGTCAGGGGGCACAGGCCAGCCACAGGCATCTAGTTGCTTGGTAAACATACCCCAGTTACAACAAAAATGATTAACAGTGCAAACAGGTTAATGACAATCTCTGAATTTCTCCCACTCTAATCTTAATATGTGTGCATTAAAATTTACATAAAAATTTTGGCAAATTAGCCACCCTAAACATTGCTGCCAGAGATATTCAGTCAAATACTAAGTACAACAGGGAACAATAGCATTTTGAGCATTATCACTCATACAAAACAGCAAATAATCAGAGGAAAACAGTTTGCGATCAGAGCAGTCTGCCACAGGGTGTTCGTTCAAGACAAGAGGTTAGGCACCATCAGCTCTTCCTAAATTACACCAGTTATTCCATCCTGAACGATTACCTGTCCAACAGTTTCTCAGTTGATTTGAAGTCCTAAAAGAGAGACACTATTTCTGAACATGTAATTTAAATTAAGCTTAGAAGAAATAACAGCACAACTTTGATTCCCTCTGGGCGGGCGGCACGCAGTCCCCAGCCCCAACCACTGCACAGGAGATCTGGGAAGAGTGGGCAAGAGCAGGAAGCGGCTTGGGGGCGGAGCCACGCCTGGCTGTTTGGGAAGGCACTGCCTTCCCTAGCCTATGATACCTGCCTCCCATAATGGTTGGCCAGTTGTACATGCGCTCTCTCTCTCTCTCTCTCTCACACACACACACACACACAAAATCTAACATTTAAAAATCAAAACTAACTGACCCATTCTCCCATGGTAACAATACCTTTAGATTAGGCATTATGTGTCACAATACAGGGTAATTGTACCTGTAGTCCCACTCTATCATCCAGCAAGGGCTCCCCCTCTATGGGCCAGCACCCCAGCCATCGACTGTCCTGGGTGGAGACATGCATCTTTCTCCTTTCTGATGGGGTTGCTTTCAGGCTGCAGTTCCCTAACTATCCTGTGAAATCCCAAGAAAAAGTCCAAGCTGGTTTCTTTTGCCTTCTCTTCCCTTATAAACTCTTAGCTCAGTTTAGAGCACAAACCGTTGATGTGGGAGATGCAGGTTCAATTCCCCCCATCTGCCTAATGTGCAGAAATTATTTGAACTTAGGTCTCCCAATTCTCAGATGAGTGCTTTTAACACTAGGTTAACCACAGCGGAACAATGCCAACAAGAGAGACTGATTTCAGAGTAACAGCCGTGTTAGTCTGTATTCGTAAAAAGAAAAGGAGTACTTGTGGCACCTTAGAGACTAACCAGTTTATTTGAGCATGAGCTTTCGTGAGCTACAGCTCACTTCATCGGATGCATAGCATATCGTGGAAACTGCAGAAGACATTATATACACACAGAGACCATGAAACAAAACTTCCTCCCACCCCACTCTCCTGCTGGTAACAGCTTATCTAAAGCGGTCATCAAGTAGAGCCATTTCCAGCACAAATCCGGGGGGGGGGGGGGTGAGAAAATCTGGATTTGTGCTGGAAATGGCTCTACTTGATGACCACTTTAGATAAGCTGTTACCAGCAGGAGAGTGGGGTGGGAGGAAGTTTTGTTTCATGGTCTCTGTGTGTATATAATGTCTTCTGCAGTTTCCACGATATGCTATGCATCCGATGAAGTGAGCTGTAGCTCACGAAAGCTCATGCTCAAATAAACTGGTTAGTCTCTAAGGTGCCACAAGTACTCCTTTTCTTTTTGAGAGAGACTGAGACGCCCCTACTCATAGCCCACATATATCCCATGGCTCAGTAGTTAGGCTACTTTCCTGAGAAGTGGGAGACTCTTTTAAACATCAGACAAAATGTGAAATTGAACTGGGGTCTCCCCACATCCACGGTTAGCGTTTTAACCACTGAGCTAAAAGTTTAAAGCAGGCACCCCTACCATCACGTCCTTCTTGTGAGTTTAGATGTGCTTTTGAGAATGCCTGCCTGATCAGGTCCTGCAATGCCTCATTTAAGGATCCTGCTGGGGTTTAGGTGGGAGATACACGTCCTGGTGACTAGGATGATGCAGCAGTGAGAAACTTACATGTTATGAGGACATTAAACAGCAGAAATTTAGGTGCCTACAAAGTTAGGCAGAAGCTGAGTGGGGGGTCACAGGATCCCAGTGGTACCAAAACGTTGGACTTCGGCACTTAAGTCCTTTTGAAGATTTAGCTCAAAGTACATTTGCCTGACCAAAAAAAACCACTGCACACCTGACAAACTTTCTTTTAATACTGACATTTGATAGACATGCTTGATTTGATAAATCTGAGTAGAGTCAGTAGTTTCACTCAATTTACCAGAAACTACACTTCCTGCATTGTATAAAGAGGCTCACTGTGCAATACGGCAACACCTTACTAAATTGAGACATTTGATGTTTATATTACCACATAATCTCTCTCTGAACAAAATGAAAAGCTCAGTGTTGGAATGATTAACATTTTATTTCCAATGTTTACATGGCAATGATTCATAAACCTGTTAAGACATCCTAGGTAGTTATTTAAAAATAGCAGAATGTGGTATCAATCCAGTACAACATGAGAGAAAGGGTATATTTAATCTGTACCTGTGTCAGTTTAGTAATTCCTTTAAAATAATTAATACCTATTTTTCTATGTCCCTGTTGGAAACTTTTCTGAAAAATAGCCAGCTGATTAATATTAAACAAATGTATAACTCTCCAGCTCAATAATGGCTTGTGAGCCACCTGTGTGTTGATCCAAACTATCTGCAACTATATAAGGGCTAATGAGAACAACCGAAAAGAAAGGATAAATCCTATCAGTTTCTACCTGGCATTTCAAGGATGAATTTATATGTTCATCACAACCAAATCAATCCAGAACATAACCCAATTCAACACACAACATTCAAATGCAAGTCTCTTAATTGTCAATTAACGAAGAGGACATCCTTAGCCAGTTACTATTTTAAATAAAAAGGAAATATATGCAGAGACAATCCCATTTTACTGTCTGGAACACTCAAGCATATTAACACTGACAGAGTTAAAAACAGTTACTTTTACAAATAAGTAAAGAAAGCCATAATCCATATTCAGCATCATCAGTTCAAACAAACGTATATTGGAGTTTAATGATATCTATTATTCAACAACAGCTGCGCTGCCGTAACAGTGCCACGTTATTCAACGTACTTTTTCAGTTCTCTTTCTCTCCCATCATAAAAGCACACACACAGGCACCTACTCAAGGGAAGGTTAGCTAATCCAAATGATTACACCTCACTTGGCACACATTTTTGGAAAACTGACATTTGCTGCAGTTGGCATTCTGGACCTGTGTGAATCAATATAAAGCCTGTGAACGCAGGCAGTTTGGTACAATACCTCCTGACTCACTATGCCATTCCCCATCATACCTAGACTACATTCCTATCTATATGGAGAGCACAACATTTAATTGGTTACAAAGAATTTCTTGGAACCCTCACTTATTTTTACAAAACAACAAAATCCGATACTGCAGCATTTTCACCAGCAGCCAGAATTTTTAATGTCCATGAGATGGCTAATTCAGTTTTCCTAAAAGAGATACAAATATTTAACCCACAGAAAAAAACCTGTATAAATAAAAGCCATAACCTTCTGTTACTGAAACAAAGCAGTTTCAAATTAATCTGTCTACCTTTTAATATAATTAAACCTTCTACTCTTTTGGGCAGAAAACTAAATAGCCTAAGTTTATGTTTCTATATCCCAGGAGTTTTCATGCCATTTTTTGCTGCCATAGTAACCAAATGTAACGGATGAAACAAGCACAAGGCTCTCTCTCCGGGGTAGTGTATTGGCTTGATCAACTGCGGTTATACAGAATACGAGCAAACAGGCATGATAAAACTCAGGCTTGATTAATTAAAACACAAAAAATGTGCTTGTATTTTGTATTGAAGTATGCTATACCTCAAATCATCATCATTTCATATGCAATTGTACTACTAGTGGAAGTGGAAACTTTTAAAAACATCTAACAAACACAAATATCAGTAGTTCACAACAGATCCAGTTTCAAATATGCAGCTGTTAAAACACCTGCTTCTTATTAGTATGCATGTAAAAATAACTTTTTGAAAATCAGTGCAATATAAAATGAAATATTTAAACAATTATGAATATTTGCTCTTAGCACTGCTTCACCATAAAAGCTGTTTTAAAACAAAAACTTTTTTTGGATCTAGACTGCTTTAAGTAATATACATTTTTAGTCCTGATTTTAAATTCATGGATTTAAAAGGAGTGTTTTAATGAACTTTAGTCATACTTACTATGCAAACACATAAAAAGGATCTCTGAGGTGAAGTAAAGTAAGAACTTTTAGGTTGCTTGTACTTTTGTCTTAGGTAGTACTTAAATATATTTAAGACAAAGTTTATATTTTAAAAAGGTCCAACTTCAATAGCACAATGCTCGGTTTCAGAGATGAACTCCATACAAAAAATGTAATTTCAGAGTTTTATTCCTGGGATTGTACTGGGAATACTGTGAAAAACAGAATATTTCTATAGCAAGTGCCACTTCTATGGAATCTTTTTTCTCAGATACACTCAGAGCAAAATAGGAGGCTTTTGAGATTGGTTCACACTAGAGCTGTACTGAAATTCTGATTCAAACAGGTATTTATCTGAAATTCCACCAAATGCTGATATTCCATTTCAGACAAACATTTTAATTGAAATCAAGAAGATGATGAATACTCCACCAGAAAATGAAATCTGAGTACAAAAGACAGTGGTAGTAAAAGGGGCAGGGAAGGTATAAATATGCCAAGCAGACCCCGTGGACTGCAGAAGGTAGAATCATAAGAAATCAGTGAGGGAGCTCCTGCACATTTTTTGGGTATTTATTGAGGGTCTGGCACACCATCCCTACAGTATCTATAGATATTAGCTGCATATATGTCCTGCCCACCAAAACCTCTAATTGTGTGCTCGCTCTGAGTTCTCGGACACATCAAAGGAAATCTGTAGCACTCTGATTCAGAATACTCCAGACTCCATATCAAACCGCACATCTGAAATGGAAGAAATGGTAGGCATAACAATGGGTCAAAAGGATGAACAGGTAATTTTAGTACGAGGCTAAGCAGGCACTCTGCACCTGTTTTATTTATATCTTTATTTCTGTGTAGTTTTGTTTTTGTTTTTTTAAACCCCTTAAGATAGTGTGAGCGCAACAGGAAATCAACTTTTCGGTGAACAAGCTGAATCCAGGCAAAACAAAAGCAATGCTACTCAAAAAGGGAAAATGCTTTGAAAAACTAGCTGAGACACTGTCTCAATCTTCCACTGAAGACATACAACTCCCCGTTTGTCATGTGGTACAAAGCCTTATGGATCTATTTGACTCCTCACTAAACTTGGATGACCAGGTTGGATTAGTTTCCAAAAACGCCTTCTTTCACCTTTCTGATTGCTAGGATACTTTGTTCCTTCCTCCCAGACAAGGACCTGGCCACAGTAATCTATGCATTTGTCATCTTGAAGATGCATGACTGTATTTGAAGCCGAATGTGATTTCTCTATGGTTAAGGTCACCGTGTGGTTATCAGACGCATGATCAAGTCCCTCTACCAGCTCCAAGTCAAGTTCTGATGCCAGTTTAAGGCTTTGGCCCTAATCTTCAAAGCAATTAATGGATCAAGCACCAGCTACATTAAAGACCGAATTTCAGTCTATGAACCACCTTGACAACTGTACTTCTCTGGGATAATGCAGATCAGAATGCACAAGACAAAGCACAAGAGACATAGGTAAAAAGCACTCTTGGTCAAGAGGATCTAGCTATGGTACAAGCTTCCAGAGGAGATTATATAAATCCAGAATCTGACTTGTGATGCTGTATGATTGAAGATGACCATTTATATCATTGTTGCTACCACTGTTGCACAATTGCACTAAATTTGATACAAAATCTATCATGTAGGGTGTCAATAGAAAAGTTACAATCTAATATGTTTATCCTGGTTAAATCCATATATCATCACTATATCTGAAGTTATTAATATTGGCTTTGTATTTGTATCTCAAAAATGTTTCTTCTTGGGGTGACATTCATAAGGTCCTTTACATCCAGTGTCGCCAGTCCATTGTGAATGAACTATTCAAGCTTGATGGGCCATTAGGAAGAATCAACTCTCCGTATAGCTGTTCCTGAGGACGCCTCAGACAGCGGGGAGCCAATAGCCACCCCAGTGATTCAGTAAAACATGTAAGGGCATGTGATGTGGATAAGTGACCTCGGACTCCATCTTTGTCAGTAACTTTCCATATACAGGGACTGTGGGCTCTCAGGCGAGGGAGAGGCAGGGTGTTCAGGGGAGCAGGCGGAGTGGAGGTGAGTGAGGGGGGGAGAGTGCAGGAAGTAATGGGGGGGTAGAGGAACTGCTCCCCGCCCCAGCTCACCTCCGTTCCACCACCGCCGCCTCCCCCGAGCACGCCGCTGCTCTGCTTCTCCCTCCCTCCCAGGCTTGCCTCGCGAAACAGGTGCAAGCCTGGGAGGGAGGGAGGGAGAGAGGGAGGGAGAAGCGGAGCGGCGGCGGCGCACTCAGGGGAACGGGCGGAGGCGAGCTGGTGCAGGAGGGGCACATTTCTAGGGGCGGCATAGCCGGCGCCGGAATGCCGCCCCTAGACACGTGCCGCCCCAAGTACCTGCTTGTTTAGCTGGTGCCTAGAGCCGGCCCTGTGGCAGAGGATATAAAAGACACGTGAGACATCTTCATTTTGCCTCTTTCCTGCTCCAGTTCTCTGGACTGCAGATTTGCAACTAAAAGGAGTATTTTGAACTATTAACTGAGGACCTTCCAATCTTTTTGAAGTTACCAGAGAAACTTCTGCAAGCCAGCAGACTATTCCATCACGGCTACAAACTTCATCTAAGGACTTTGTAAGCATTTGTATGTATATGATCTTTTAGCCATTTATAACTCTATTCTTTTCTTTCCTTAATAAACCTTTAGTTAGTTTTCTAAGGATTGGCTGACAGAGTTATATTTGGGTAAGTTCTGAGATATATATTGAGCTGGGGGTTTGTGTCTGATCCTTTGGAATTAGCAGAACCTCATATATGGTTAACTGGGTTTTTAGTAACCTCTCACTATATTAGACCAATCTGTCTGGATGGAAGTCAAGGGCTGGAATGCCTAAAGGGGACTGTGTTTGACTTCTTGTTAACCAGTGTTAGCAGCAACTAAAAATGCAACCTTCATGGAAAGGTGGGACATGCCAACCCGGGCCAACCCTGGACAGCAGGAACTTCCGGTGTGAATGTCCACATCACAATACACGACTTTCATGTGGAGAATCACGTATCACATTACCTCCTGAAGGGAGAGGATTATACATGCCAGTGTAAGCATCCTGAATTTCAACTTTCTGATGCAGATGTTGAGCTGCCAAAGATCCAGGATGGGTCTCCATCCCCCGCCCTTTTTGGAGATAAGGAGTTATGGGGAATAGAACTCTCTCCCCTGGTACTGAAGGGGAAATGCTCTCTATTACTCTCTGATGTAGTGGAAAGAGTTTGCCTCCTGTTGAAGAATCAATTGGTGAGAGGGGTCCCCAAATGGCAGGAGGTTTGTATGGAGGGAAGGAGAGGAATTCTATGGAGAACCAGTGATGGATAACCAGTGATAGAAAATCAACCTTCTGCTGGTGGCATCTGACTCAGATAATGAAAATAAATATGCATCAGTCTGCACTGCTTTGGATCGTTATCGAGCAGAACCCAAAATCGGCATGGACGCATGTCCTCTGGAAGAATGGTTGAAGCATGAAGGGACATACGAATCTTGAGCACATCTGGCACATAAATATCTTGCGACGCTGGCTAAAACAGTGCCATGCAAACCTCTGTTGTCGCTTTCAGGTGACATTGTAAACAAGAAGCGGGCAGCACTATCTCCTGCAAATGTAAACAAACTTGTTTGTCTGAGAGATTGGCTGAACAAGAAATAGGACTGTGTGGACTTGTAGGCTCTAAAATTTTACAAAGCTATATTTTTGAGTGCAGTTATTTTTTGTACATAATTCTACATTTGTAAGTTCAACTTTCATGATAAAGATATTGCACTACATTATTTATATTAGGTGAATTGAAAAATACTATTTTTTGTTTTTTACTGTGCAAATATTTGTAATAAAAATAATATAAATTGAACACTGTACACTTTGTATTCTGTGGGATAATTGAAATCAATATACTTGAAAATGTAGAAAACATCCAAAAATATTTAAATAAATGGTATTCCATTATTCTTTAAAAATGCGATTAATCTCAATTAATTTTTTTAATCGCTTGACAGCCCTAGTCTATTTATGCAATATGTAAATATGTTCTCATTGTCTTTCAAAGTACTTTGAAAGTAACTCCTATGTGGGTAAAACACATTCCTTTGTCTGATGAAGGCCTGTTTACCAACCACCGTGGCATACCTGGTTTAAACACACTTTAGTCATAATTCTATCATATATACATAGCTCTTAATACTCATTGAGTACATACATTACAAAAGTCTATTAATGATCAATGAGTTATTATTTTTCAAATGATACCTCAAAGCATATTTTATACACAGATTATTACAATAGTGTATAAGGTGTGAATAAAGGGTGCTTAGAATCACATTTCCACTCTTCCTATGATTTCTAATAAAGAACAGAGAAGTCACTCCCAACACTATTGTGCAAATTATGCCAATCTTGATTGCTCATTTTAAAAAGTCTTCCCATAAGCACCTTCATGTTCCCTCCATTGGTTCCTCATTATGCTATCTCAATATGCTCCTTTGAATCCCTCCTTAAAACTTCTCTGTCATGATGCTTACAAAAAAACCTTGTCAACGATTAGGCAGTTAGCTTGCTGTGAGACTCCCATTTTTGATCCTGACAAGTATTGTGCTTGTGCTTCCCCCCATCTGTTTTATCTAATTGTTGTATATTGTCTTATACTTAGATTTCAAGCTCTTCAGACAGACTGTCTGTCATATGTTTGTACAACACCTAGTACAATGGCACACTGCCTTCCATAATGCAAAAGTCTTAAGACTATCTTAAACAGGTTGCAACAATGTAAGATAACCATAAGTATCTGAAGGCAATCTAAGGTTTTAGATTGATTTAAGCTGGTTTAAGGCCTTAAATCAGAAACTGCAAAGAACATTCCAAAAACCACAATTTAGGGGAACAGCAAAGGGGCTAGGTATTTTGCTTGAAAATACGAAGACACAAGTTAAGCAGAAGGAATCTGGTAATGACTCTCCATTTTCAGAACTATCTATTAAGGTCATCTCAGAACTGACCCAGCTTTGAACCAGTTTGAACTGATTTAAGGACTTGCTGATATTAAGCATGAACTAACTTAAAAGTACCAAACTGATTTCCTTTAGACTCAGCCTGTTTTCTAAATCTCATCAGGGTTTCAATATGAAGTTTCAAACTTCAGCCCGTTTTTCTGTTGCTCTGTCTAAAAATTATGCAGTTACATTTTTTCAATGAAAAACATATTTTTCGGTCCTGCTAATCTTAAAAAAAAAAAAATACAAATTTTGCCCAAATTTTCCTTAAGAATTCATTTTCAGGCAGAGGTCAAGCATGAAAAAATATTAGCCCAATATTCCAAAAAGTCAGGAGCATCTGAAGACAAAAGATTAGAATGGAAACTGTTTAGTAACTTCACCTATTGTAGACATATAAAGCTCTCACTACACTATTATACCATATTCCTTTAAGGCTGGTACTGTATATTTGGCATTTGCTTTACCTTCTAAGGTAGATTCAGCACACTCAAGAAAGTTAATTCCAATTCTAGAGGCATAGTACTAGTTATAGCAGTAGTAAACTTGGGAGGATATCACTTAACTTTTTTCTGTCTCTAAAAAATGGAGGTTATTCACCTGTAACTGCAAGTTCTTTAAGATGGTGGTCCCTATCTGTATTCCACACATGGGCACGCATGCACATCATGCACTCGAATCCAGAGACTCTTAGTAAACAGTGTTTGTTGGCCTGTATATCCACAGTTGCACTCCTCGTACTACAGACCAGGGGCATAAGAAGCAGCATGGGCCAATGCCTCTACAGTTCCTTTTCGTGGCCTGTATATCCACAGTTGCGCTCCTCGTACTACAGACCAAGGGCATAAGAGGCAGCATGGGCCAATGCCTCTACAGTTCCTTTTCTTACCCAACTCAAAAAAGATTGGAAGGAGAGGGGAAGGAGGATGGGTAGTGGAATACAGCTGAGACCACACATCTCAAACAGCTTTTAGCTACAGATACATAACCTCCATTTCTTATTTGAGGCTGGTCGCCATGCGTATTCCACACGTGGGTAACTAACAAGCAGTACTAAGACCAGAGGGGGATGTGAGGATGCAGTCAGTAAAGCCTGAAGAACTGCAATCCCTATAGCTGCATCTGCAGCAGAGGCCTAATCTAGCGCATAAAGCTTTGTGAATGTGTGAATGGATCTCCAGGTAGCTGCTCTGCATATGTCCATATCTCCTGGAGACATGCTGTGGAGACAGCTTGTGCTCTTGTGGAGTGGACCCTTACTCCTTCCGGGGTAGGGACATACGCTAATTGGAAGCAAATAACAATGCAACCAGAAATCCATTTAGAGATGCTCAGAGAAGATATTGCCTGTCCTTGTGACCTTTCTGCTATAGTGACAAATAATCATGGTGATTTTCTGATTGGTTTGGTCCTTTGCAGGTAGAATGCCAGGGCCTGTCTGACATCCGGAGAATGAAATCTTTTCCTGTCTATGGAAGCATGGGGTTTTAGGAAGAAAACCAGTAAGTGGACAGGTTGATGGACTTGGAATTCCGAAATTATGCTCGGGAGGAATTTAGGATTAAGACAAAGGAAGACCTTCCCCTTATGAAAAATGATGTATGGTGCATCAGCCATACATGTTCCCATCTCACTCACCCTTCTAGCTGAAATAGCAGCAACTAAAAATGCAACCTTCATGGAAAGGTGGGACATACAGCACGTGGCCAAAGATTCAAATGGTGGTCTGGTAAATACTGACAGGATGAGATTGAGGTCCCATTGAGGTGTAGGGTTGACCACTGGAAGAAAGGTCCTGACTAGGCCCTTTAGGAATCTAACCATTGTTGGCTGGGTAAAAATAGAACCCCCATGTACTGGAGGAAGGAAGGCACTGACTGCTGAGCCAATGGAAACACCTGAGTTCTCCAATGACAGGAGATAATCTAAAATGACTGGGATATCTTCAGATTCTGAGGAAGACTCATTGTACCTTGCCCAGGCGGAGAGGCAGCTCCATTTTAGTTAGGTAGCATTTCCTAACGGAATCTTTCCTGCTCTGAGTGAAAATGGATCCAATGGCTTCTGAAGATGATCATTCTAGTTCTGATGCCCGTCCAAAAACCAGGCTGTGAGGTGACGTAGGTCTGGATTGGGGTATCAGATTTTGCCTCTCTCATGAGTTATAAGTTCTGGGACAGGGCAGACCTTGGTAAGAGGATCGGTTGACATTCTCAAAACACCTAGGAACCAGAACTGTCTGGATCAGCTGGGTGCTATGAGAACGACCCTGCCCATGTCATAACGGATCTTTCTCAAGACTGTGGTATCAGAGGGATGAAAGGAAAGGCACATCTGAATTGATCTGCCCATGATAACCTAAAAGCATCACCCTGGGAGTCGTGGCCCATAGCTGCTCTAGACCAATACAGGAGAAGTTTCCTGTTCATTCAGAATGCAAAGAGATCCTATTGCGGTGTGCCCCACTGAGTAACTTGCTCAGGACAGAGTCATATACCTTCCACTCATGCTCTGCAGAAAAGTGCTTGCTAAAGTTGTCCGCCAGAGATTCTGAACACCTGATAGGTATGTAACTAGAAGTGGGACATTGTTTCTGATGCACCATTTCCATAGCTGACTGTTTCAAGGCCCAGGGAAAGGGATCTTGCTCCACCCTGCTTGTTTAGATAAAAAGGACCATGATGATATTGTCCAACATTATTTGGCTATTGTGTGAATGTATGAGCAGGAGAAAGGCCCTAAAGGTCAGGCAGTTACAGCAGGTTGATATGCAGCCTGGCCTTCTATGGGGTCCAAGTTTCTTTTATAGTGTGGTTGTTCAGGTGAGTGCCCCATCCCAGAAGGGATGCATCTGTTACAATGGTGGCATTGGGGTAGGAGGGATAAAGAGGACTCTCACTTGTACTCATTCTGGGTTTGATCACCAGGTGAGAAAGGCTATGGAATTCTGGAGTCACTCTGGAGTTCAAGTGGTCCATGTCTGGAGTAGACCGGCCAGAGCCAGGCCTGTAGGCAGTGTAGAAGTAGTCCAGTGAATGGTGTCACAAAAGTACATGAGGTCCTGTGGCCTAGTAGGGAATGACATCCTATGACCACAGTTTTTGGATTTCAAATTACCTGCTCATTAATTGGATACTTTCTGCTGGGAGGAAAGCTCTTGCTAAAATGGAGTCCACTTTCATGCCAATAAAGCTTACCATCCTTGGGGTGGGGCGCGAGGGGGAGGCACTCAAAGAGGACTTTTCTTTGACTATGCGTACACCCAGCACCACTAGAAGATGGAGCAGGAACAAAGTCACCAACCTGATTTTGTGGTTGGAATGACCTGTTAGGAGCCAGTCATCCAAATATGAGAAGACTACGTAGACATGATGTCTCACTTGGGCTGCACAACTGAGAATACCTTTGTGAATACCAATTGCACTATTGCTAGTCTAAAGGGAAGGGCTCTGAACTGGTAGTGTTCTTGACCTACCAGAAACCAGAGAAATTTTCCATGGGATAAATGAATATCCACATGAAAACAGGCATCTTTTATGTCAAGAGTGCAAACCATATTTCCTCCTGTAGGGAGGGAATTATTGATGCTAGTGTAAACATCCTGAATTTTGACTTTCAAATAAAGACGTTGAGTTGTCAAAGGTCCAAAATGGGTCTCCACCTGCTGACTTTTTTGGGACTAAGGAGGATAGTGACTATAACCATTGCCCTTGATACTAAGGTGGTACTTGTTCTATTGCCCTTTGCTGAATGGAAAAAAATATGTCTCCTGGCAAAGAATCGCCTCCTGAGAGTGGTTCCTGGAGAGAGGCTGGGAAGGGAGATTGGGTTGTGGGGGGGGAGGAATTTGATGGAAAAACCATGGTGGATGGTTTTTAGAACCCACTTGTCTGTTGTGATTGAGTCCCAATTGTGAATGAAAAGTGAGAGATGGCCCCCAAAGATGGGGGGCCGTATGCTATAAGTCATTGGCATCAATAAATGCAGGTGGTTCTCAACCCAAGTGCCAAAAGTAACCCTTAGTGGATGGATGGGAATAGATGGAGGTCATAGCAGCAAAGGGGACTGAAAATCAAAGCCTTTGAACTCTGTCCCTTAAGTAGAGGCTCAGCTGGAGCGAAGAATGATCGTGAAGGGGGCAGTCTTGACATATACACCTACCTCTGGTGTTTTCTCTTCAGGGTTGGGGTGTAAATTCCCAGGCAGTAGAGGGCTGATCTAGGGAGTCTTTCAACAATTGTAGGGACTCGGTTTTCTCACCGAATCTCGCTGAATGGTAAATCCTCTATGGTGTTCCGTATCTCACTCAGGAACCCTGAAGAGTGAAGCCAAGCCTCACCTCATAACTATACCAGGGGCTAGCCCTCTAGATGCCCATGTCCATAGCATTCACGGAAGCTTGTAGGGAGATTTTTGCCACTAGTCTGCCTTCCTCAATGAAGGTTTGAAATTAGGCTCTGTTCTCTAGGGGAAGTTTGTCCTTAAAGTCTGTCAGTCTGGAGTAGTTATTAAAATCGTATTTCACTAACAAACCTTGACAGTAAGAAATACAGAACTGCAAGCTTGTAGAGGAAAATATCTTTCTTCCTGAAAGGTACCATCTCTCCAAGCCCTTGTCAGATGGGGTTGCTCCATGGTATTGTAATCTTGCTCCATCAGTGACTACCTGCACCACCAGCAATTTGGGCTCTGGATGAATGAAAAGAAACTCAGCTCCTTTGGCCAGGATAAAATAGCACCTTTCAGATCTTCAAGATGTGGAGGCACAGGAGACTGGGGTATGCCAGACCACCTTGGTTGGTTCCATGATGCCCTCATTTACTGGGAGAGCCATTTTGCTGGGACTCATTGGCTGCAGGATGTCAAGGAGCCGATGCTGGGTATCTTGGACTTCTTCCAGTGGATCTGGAGGTCACTGGTATTGCTCTTGGTATTGCCTATGGTCATCCAGTGGAGACAGCGATCACTTTTTCTAGCAAAGATGAGAGCCCCATCGGTGCCTATGGATCTAGATCGATTTTCTCTTCTTCATACTCTGATGGATCTGATAGATTCTGTGTGGAACAGGTGCAGTAAGACTCATGGACAGATCTGGGATGTCTGTCATATGGATCCTACAGGCCCCAGTATAGCCAGTACAAAGCATCGACTGGTTGAGAGGGACTCCACAGTATCAGGTACCAACAGTCCCTAGGATAATGGTATCTGGAAGGAGGGTGCCTGGATCTCCTTGACTCTGTCAGGATTCATCTCTCTGCAAGGGGATGATGGATTAGCTGGAGTGTCTCACTCATCCCAGTAGGAGACTTGCTCTCGTTATACCAGTGTGGCTGTCGGTGCCAGATGGTGAACATTTCTACCTAAGGGTTCCCATGTTGTCAAAGTAGTTTCCATGTAGCAATGTCTCTCAGGAGAACCAGGCCCAAAAGGAGAGGAGACTGAGGATAAGAGAGGAAGATATCCTCTTGTGAGACATAAGTGTCATGTCCTGGTGTTTGGGGCATTCTGGTGGTTGGGACAGATGACTCCAATATGTTGCAAAATGTTGAGGGTGGACCATTCTTAGAAGGACAGGCCAGTACTGAAAAAGAGTCAAGTCTACCACTCTTAAATGTAGCTGGTGGATGCCCGTCTTTATGTTTAGGAGAAAGGATCTGTTGATTTTGACTCGAATGTGCTTTACCATTCTGCCCAGGAGTCTTAAGCAGTCCTGAACCCTTAGGATACATGCACGACGGCTCACTCAACCTAGACGCAGTTGGAGAGGGGCCTCTTCTTTTAGGAACAGACCTAGATAGGGATCTCTCCTTATTCTTGGGTGAAGCCCTGGATGATGATTCGTTGGACTCAGAACTCTAGACTCTGCTCCAAAACTCATACTTGGAGGGGTGCTCTTTATCAGTTGATGATGATGTAGAAAGGGATCTTCCTTGGCCTGGATCAGAGTGAGGTCTCATAGCCTTCTCCATAAGGTGTTTCCTCAACTGAAGCTCATGAGTGTCACTGGGGAAATGAGAGGCACATACTGCACTGTGCCAAGATATGTATTTCATCCAGACAGTAGAGGCAGCATTAATGTTTGTCCCCCATGGAAAGGAGCGAGGGCAATATACACAATTCTTGAACCCCAGGGTTCTAGGCATGGTCCCAGTCCACAAAGAGGGACTCCCTGAAAGGGGATAAATTAAGCTAACTATACTATACTAAAACTTTAACTATGCTAAATATTAAAGTTATTTACATATACATTTACAGGCTGATAAGAAAGAAGCTAGAGAAATCTGCCGACATAGAAGATTCTGACTCATGCCATGTGGCAGTAAGAAGGAACTAGAGAGGCGTAAGCCTGCACTGCATCTTAGGCCCTTGGTCCGGAGCACCAGGAGGGCAATTGCGTGTGTGTGGGTCAACAGACACTGCTTACTAAGAATCTCCGGACTCGGACGCATGGCATGCATGCATACCCACCTGTGAAAAACACACAGGGACCACTGGAAGAAAAAGCAGGATGTTTTTAAGTGCATCCTCTGTATCTATGTAATATCACTTCTGCATAATGAGAAGTGTTTAAGTAATTGTGATAATACAGTACGTAAGAAAGTACTTTTAAAAGTCTCAGAATGTGTCAAAAACTACTTACTCTTCTTGTAAAATAAATTCAATGTTTTCTGGAGAAATCTGTCCTGTCACAGGATGTCTAAATGTCGTGATCTGCTGGTTATGGCTGAAAGGAGAAAAAAAATGTGATTTAAGTGCTAAGCTTAGTAGAAAATTAGTAGTAGTTAGTTTGTTTTTTTTGAAAACAGAATTATTTATTTCTACTGATAGGTTATTGTTGCTACCCAAAGATGAATCATATTTCTGTCATGTATTCTAGGACAAATGTTTTCAATTACGGTACTTTCTCAGAGGCTTGTGGAATCTGCAAGTGCCCCACTGCACTAAATGCTAACCAAGCTCATATTTTGAAGCACACAGATTGCAATGCTCAGCAAAAGAGAGCCACTGTTTGAGACAACTTACATTTTAATAGTACCAAATTATTTAACACTAACATAGAAAGGGCACAATCTGATTTACTAAATTCTGTGAAGCTCTCAGAATATAATTTGGCCATAGATTCAATAATTTAGAAACCTACTAGGGACTTTTTAATAAGTTCATTTAGTGAAACTCTTATGGAGGTGCAGCACAATTTGCCATAAGCTTTTTTTGTTATTTAATGGAAACTCGTATCTTAAAGTTTGTCTACTACAGAATATTAGGCAAAGAAAATAGTTTCTGAAGACAAATTGGCATAGAAAAAAATATCTAATAATCAAAGTCACCATCTCAGTTTGGATTCTGTCATGCAATGTACATGCTCTGATAAAGTTGTATACCTAGCAAACATTTTCTGAAGCCTTATGCAAAGTTCAAGTCTACAGCACAAAAATCTGTTAAGTGATCAAGAAAAATTGAAAATGATTTTTAAACGTTATTGTTTCAAAGGAACAGTAAGGGTCACCTGCAATGCCTTTACGTAGCCTCAGTGTTCCAAAGAAATTCATTTGTAAAATCTATTAATCTATTTTTTAGTAGTTATAAACCAATGATCAGTTACTTACACTTTGAATTTTTTACATTTTTATTTAATGGTATTTAACTGCACAACATTCAAAATGCCACGTAAATCCAACCAAACATAAAGCATTAATATAAAATAATTTTATACAGGAATAAAATTCAGCAATACAAAAATATGAAAATGTAAACCTATTAAATGATTAACATCTGTATGAGCCAAAAAATGCATACTAGATGTCTTTGTAACTTTTCTTTAAAAAAAAAAAAAAATTGTTTTTCTTCTCCCATGATACCTAGCCATCTGGTATTCTAAGGTTTGAGGCACCCAGCTGTCTGATATCCCAGGATGCCCCCCAAAATAGATAGAAATGGAATTTATGCAAGCTAGAAGATATCTATTTTAATTAAACAAAAAACCTTCCTAATTTCCATAAAGACAACAGCAAGCCTTTCATACAAAGTGACAGCTTGAAAATAAAACAACAAAACATTTATAATGTTGAAATATAAATACAAGAACAACAGGAAAAACCTGAACTTGTGGGTATTCAGGAGTGACAGTCTGTTCTCAATTCTTACCCTAACTGCTCCCAAGAGGTTTGGTTCCTATTTAAACAGAGGGAGAGTCAGGAGAAGAAGCTGTTCATATAGTAAAGTCTCCACCTTTTTTCTAGCATGCCATGCTATTGACATTTTCCAGGGGTACAATAAGGGGAGAAAGCCCACAGCTTCTTTAAGCTGTTGAGGAAAGCGTGGGTTGAAGGAGATATTTTCTTAGTCATCTTTTCTCTCTTGTTATGTCGTAATTTGTGATTTATGGGATATGCATTCAAAGTACTGAGTGGGTACCTACAGATGTATTTTTAAAATTTGAATAAATAAACAAACAGCAGCTGCCGCCAAATTCTACTCTCTTCACATGGTCCAAGCATTTTCAACACTCTCCTCAAATGCTCTAAGTATTCCTTATAGGTTGGGTCTCAAGAAGCCTTCATGTCTATTCAAACTTTGATACTTCTACTAAGGCTGCCAACAAAGATGCCAACTGTGATGGCAGATTTTGCAATGTCATCACTTTCTCACTAGGAAATGTACTGAACCCACCAACACATTTCAGAATCCCAAACAAAACAGCCTTCACATACTCACTTTTTCAGTCATTATAAATCCAGGGTAGATTTGACCTAGAAGTGAAAAACTATATACTGGAACTAATTCAGAGCCATTCAGAAAACTAAGTTAACCTTGAGACCAGATTTATTCTCTATCAGCACTAAGGTGGAGGACAGCCAAAATAATCCTAAGGTTGGAACCTACTTCATATACAAAGCTCTTTTTAAAACCTCTTGAGAGAGAGAGAGAGAGAAAGAAAGAGTGAGAGTGAGTGTGTATATATAACAACACTTCAAAATGTACATTGTTGTGGACATTTTAGTTGTAGAGAGTGTATACAAACATGAACTTCTGTTCCAGCCTGACTGATTCATTCTTGTAACGTATATTACCAACACTAGCTCAGTTTTGGGAAGTATGATTTTGCAACAGACTATCACAGAAGAGAAAGGAGGCATAACAGTCTTTTCTCCTCTTACAATAGACATTTTGAGTTTCAAAGTTTCTTCACAACCTATTTGAGCTATTTCAAGAACTGTATTATCTAAGTTTAAGACATTGTGTCTTATCTGCCAGTGTAAAATTAAAGTGACACTTTTTACAAAACTACTCTAAAAATATTTGGGGTCCGAAAACAAGAACAATCATCATACCATGGTTAATAGCACACAGCCAAGAAAAACAGTGGTTTCTGTAGGCTTGAAAGGTGTAAATGTAGTTGGTTTTGCCTCATCAGGTCCACAGAATACAAGGAATGCAAGTCAGAACAAGCTACACATGATAGCTAAATGCCATCAGGCTCTGCTGCTCCCTCCATCTTTCTCCATGCCAGTGATTTAATTCTTCTCCAAACCTGTCGCTAAATTCCCCTCTGCTATTTGGATTTTTCAAGCACATTGCAATTAAAAAAGCTTGTTCTGACTGGAATTCAAAGAAAACAGTAAAAATTCAATAGAAGTGAAAACCTCCTGCTACCACAATTAGCTGTTACATAAATTGTCCAAGAATAAAAGTAAAGTAATGCACAAACTTTCGGGGTCGTATCACATCTAAAAGCCAGCTGAGACAAAAACATTTAAGAAAAACAACAGCAACTCTCTGAGGCTGGTTTTGAACTTTAGTCTCAAATACTAAAGAACCTCAAAACCTTTGAAAATATACCACTCTTGTACACCATTCTGCAACAAGCTTATCATGCCATTTTTGAAAGCTCTTGAAAAGTTACGGATTTCCTGTGCTTTACAAATTAAAAGGGCATCATACATTTATTCTGTGCCATTGCAAGGATCCCACTTCTGAATGTACTGATACACTGGGGTCTAACTCTCTCCAACAAGCAACAAAACCAGGTGGGTAAGTAGATTAAGAAAGATTCCATTAGTGTGGCTGCCACACACAAGATATTGTCTTAACTAATCACTACAACCATGCGCATTCTCCTCAATATAAAACTGAAGGAATAGTGTTGGCACCTAGTACGAAAGTGCACATCAATATAATAATCTGATACCAGATATTGTGCACCTTTGAAATACTCCTTATGAAAAGACTTGGACTGGGTGAAATTAAAGTATTTTTTACCTACTGATTTTGTGTAACACAAAAACCTATGCAGTAAACTAGGTTCACCATAACAAAAAGCATAAATCAAGTAGGGGGCAACTCACTGCTGAAAACCTTTTTTTTTTTTCCCCCTGTGTGGCTCACAGCACACAAAACACAGCCCCCTTCTCTCTCTCACACACACACAGGAAGATAAGCCACAATGGCTTCTGCTAACCCTCATGACCATATGGTTTAAGCTCAACAAATCAAGTATCCAAATCCAATCCCAAATACAATTTAAGAGATCAATCATGACCAACCAATCCAGCACAAAATTCATAAAAATAATGAAAAGACTTGCCACAAAATGGTCAATTACACAATTTGCAAATAATTTAGTGCAAAATTACTTCAAAAATTGAAGAAAACTTTTATAAAACCTAAAATAAAAAGTTATGTGCTTATATAATACTGTTCTTTAAAAATTCATCGGTAGGGCTTGAAACGATCATCAGTTTATACGAAGCCTAAATAACGATAAATCTCACAATCTACTAATACAGTTCTGAGCGCAGGAATGAATACAAACCCTCCAGCATTCAACTCTCTCATTTAGTACCAAGCCAAAAGCAGAAAGCTGAAACAATTTAATATGACCACTATGAAAACTGAATAGAACAGCTTTGAAAAAGTTGAATTAGCACATTCTCCTTCAGTATAGTTCACACAACCTCAAATATTTTCTCCTTGATGATTTTTTTTATTTTGACCACACATTTCAGCATCATAAGGAGAAGGCATTTCCAATTTATACTTCACGGAACTGAATTCAACTTGCAATGTGATCCAGTCATTAAAGCACAGCACTGAGGGTTGAGTGATTTGGCAGCATTCATCTGCGTAATCTCAAGCATGTCACTTTACTTCAGTGCACCTCTATTTTCCCATCTGTAAAATGGAGATAATTAAGTTACCCCAGGCACCGATAAATCACAAGTAAATAGTTTTATTTGCACATAAATATATCTTACTAATATCTACTACCTAATTTTATTTTTTGAGAAAAAGCTAAAAATATCATTATAAATAAAGAAGTACAAAAAGTGGACAACTCTTTCACTATTTAATTGTTGCCTAAGTTTTTGTAAAAATTTCTCAATACTTTCATATTCAGAATTGTCACATTCTTTATATCAGTTGGAAAGCAGAAAAAAACCCAGCTCCTCTCATATGAGTTGAGCTTTTGAAGCGTTCCTGAGCTAATGAAACTTCTGCTTCTGAAGCCTTTTTCAAATCAAAATCTTCTCTCTACGAGCAGGATTTGTATCAACTTTGTTATCCAGAAAGCTCACAAGAACAGAGTGGGCAGGCGGAGTAGAAGGGTGACATACCTGGGATCAAAAACAAATTGAAAGCACAGGGTTAGATGGTTGCAGGTCATCTATCCAGGAAGCTAAGTTTCTCCCAATGTTGCAATCCTTGGTTTGGAGGCTTTATTTTTTTTTAAGTTTACTTCATCTTTGAAAAAATGTTGTATAGCTTGATTCAATTTTTGAGCCTACAGTCCTTTGCAGTATCCCTTTATATAAGCATGCGTGTATATGTATATACACACCCAACCCTCTTAATTTCCCATTAGATTGTGTTTTTATGTAAAACACCCTTCTTCATACCTTTTTTTTTTACTGTGCATCTCATGGTAAGGTTGCAGTACATGATCTATTAGTCATTAATGTCTTACTCCTTTTTGTTAAGAGCTCTTTTTAAAATTCCAATGCCAGACAGAAAGTGGCAATATTTATTGTTAATATTTATTTTCCATTAAATCTTTTCAGAAGGGCAAAGAATTGGCATCATTCTGACATAAGAAGACCCAGAACAAACTCTTTCATATCCCTTCAGAGTCTTCAAAACCAAAGAAAGAAACAAGAGACAGATTTTCTTCCATGCAACAATAAAGGCAACATTAGGGCTATCCTTTATGTGGCAATGCGGGCTAGATGGGATGGTGGGAAATCTTTTCCCACTCCCATCATACTCAGCTGTTCTATTGACCAAGTTCTCCCATGAGCAATGGTACAAATTGCCTAGTTTGTCTGTTTTGAGGCAGAACATCATGTAGCATAGGTGCTGACTTCGCGGATGCTCCATCCCTGGAGCACCCATGGAAAAAAAATTAGTGCGTGCTTAGCATCCACTGGCAGCCAAGCTCCCCCCTCCCACAAGTGCCTTCTGCCTGCTGGCGGCCCTGCCAATCAACTCCTATCCCTCCCTCTCAGTTCCTCCTTGTGCGCAGGAGGTGCTGGGAGAGAGGGGGAGGAGCAGAGATGGGGTGCACTCAGGGAAGGGGGCGAAAAGAGGCGGGGAAGAGGTGGGGCAGCACAGGGGCGCGAAGAGGCGGGGTGGGGCCTTGGGAGAAAAGGTGGAATGGGGGTGGGAATGGGAAGAGGCAGGGTAGGGGGTGGGAGCTCAGAGGAAAGGGTAGAGTGGGGGAGGAGCCTGGGGCTGAGCAAGGGTTGAGCACCCTGGTACAACTAGAAGACGGTGTGTCATGTAGCTAACAAAGTTCTGCAATGTAGACACTCCACATTATGCAGGAAAAGAAAGGCACCCACAAGTCACACAAAAACACATTTTTAAAAAAATATCCCATTTCCGTTTAAGAGTTTTATTCAAACTTAACAGGCCATTAAGTACATCAACAAAATGGCAATTAATTCTATCTAAAGCCGTTTGCATTCTATTTTTAAAAAAATCAGTGAGCTTCACATAAGGTAATGTGAACTAAACTCCATCCCTGTAACACACACCTTGCTTTATAAGTCCACTGTTGATACTGTTACTTTTTTTTTTTTAACCTCACTGGTTAGCCAAAATTCAAAATCTAGCAGGTTGTTTCCATTAGGAGGAGAAACTGAGGTCACATATTTCTTTGATGCAGCCTTGTTTATTTATTAAGAATGTACAAAGTCCTATTTACCTGAACGCAGGATGAATCAAGCAGGAGACAGTTTCTCCTCTCACAGTCAGCACTCTTCCCAAAAAGCTCTCTCTCTAGGCTTTTTCCCAGGGTCACACTCCCATTATTTGTTCTGCTGTCTCCTTGACTTTCTACTTTTTCTCTATTTCTCAGGTATTTCAGTCTCAGAGACCAGAGACAGAGACCAAGTTCCAAAATCCAGTCACTCCCCTGACCTTGCATTTTATTAGCCCCTTAGGAAACTCCTTGGGCTCCTTGATTCAACTACTACTCCAGCCTTGCACATGGGTTTGTTTTGGGCCAAGGCCCCTATTGTTTCAGCTATCTATTCCAGAAAGGAGCTCAGCTGCTTTTTACATTTATTCTGAAATGGAGCTGACTGTTACGAACACCAGAGTTACAAACTGACCAGTTAACCACACACCTCATTTGGAACCGGAAATACACAATCAGGCAGCAGCAGAGACGAAGGGAAAAAAAAAAAAAGCAAATACAGTACAGTACTATGTTAAACGTAAATTACTAAAAAAATAAAGGAAAAGATTAAAAAAGATTTGACAAGGTATGGAAACTGTTTCTGTGCTTGTTTCATTTAAGTTAAGATGATTAAAAGCAGCATTTTTCTTCTGCATAGTAAAGTTTCAAAGCTGTATTACGTCAATGTTCAGTTGTAAACTTTTGAAAGAACCACCATAATGTTTTTTTCAGAGTTACGAACAACCTCCAATCCGGAGGTGTTTGTAACTCTAAGGTTCTACTGTATTTAGAAAAACTGATTTAAAAGTCTCATATTAAAATATACAAAAGTATAAAATAGATTGTGTCATTTTTGACAGGTACATATCAAGCTTTTGTCTCTGAGAATGATACTAATACTAGGGTACATCTGTCTATGGGAGTGGTAAGTCTATGCAAAATGGTTACAAACAGTTGTTCATTAAAACCAAAACTTCACAGTTTTGAACTGCACAGACTATTCATTTTCATCTTCCAGACAGTACCAGAACCTACAATGAAGAAATACCCGAGATGTACCAAAATTGCTTTAATATACGAGTCATAGCTACTGGGATAACTGCACCTCTGATCCCTCCTGGTCTTTAAGAGTATGTCTACACATCAACGAGGCACCCATGGCTAGCCAGTGCCCGCTGAAAGTGGGAGAAAGTGTCTTACGGCAGCTAGGCACCTGTGGCTGGCCTGTGCCAGCTGACTTGGGCTTGTGGGACTCAGGATGCAGGGCTGCTTCACTGCTGTGTAGACTTTCAGGCTTGAAATGGAGCACAGACTCTAGGACCCTGAGAGATAGGAGTCTACATAGCAATGAAACAGCCCTACAGCTCGAGCCCCGCAAGCCCAAGTCAGCTGGTACAGGCCAGCCACGGGTGCCTAGCTACTGTGTAGACACACCCTAATGGTCAATCCCCTTTCAGGTTTCAGGATTTGTCATCACCTTTCAATGTGGAATCATACAGTTCTCCCACCTTCAGATAAGATCTTGGGTGGGCTATGTAGTGTCGAGGACTGGGCCTTTAAGGGCTGAGCTTAGCAGATCACCACCACAGGCTATAGTACCCAGGTGCTAACCATGATTATCTGAGCAGGCCTGACTTCAGTTCAAGTATCCACAATTCTCTTCCCTCTAGAAGCCACGACAGTGGTATCCAGTCTTCTTAAAGCAAAGTATTTTATTTAGAACCAAACAGATCTCAAAATAGTCTGTACACTTGCCTGTCTTTCCCTAGCGTTTACCATTCCCTGGAAGATGGGGAAAGCCGCCATTTGCATTCAGACACTCCTGCAGGACCTGTCTCTCTTTCATCTAGGGTGACCAGACAGAAAGTGTGACAAATCGGGATGGGGGTGGGGGGTAATAGGTGCCTATATAAGAAAAATCTCCAAATATCGGGACTGTCCCTATAAAAGTGGGACATCTGGTCACCCCACTTTCATCTCAGTTTGTGCCACCAGGAACTGCACTCTCATAACTCCCTCTTTCTCTCCATAGAGTCCTTTTAACCACCTAGTGACCCTTTCATCTCTCAACTCCCAGCACTGGCAAAATAAGGCTTGCTCCTTTAATTTAACAGCTTTTCATATTGTCTTTCAAGTGTGTGCCAGGATGCTCTTATCTGGGAGCCTTTGTCTTGCCTTTCTCCTTGTTTTTCCAACAGCTGCCTATTGTGTTAAGCTAATGCATTCATACAGAAAAGTAATAACCCAATATATCTATACAGTAACTTACTGCATGTGACGTAGCAAAGTATTCGTATAATTATTTATCCACATTTTTGAATTACATAGCAGCTCCATGTCAGCTACAATCTGTTTATACAACATTGTTGCAAATCATGTGCACATCCCTAAAAATTCAATGTTAATTGTATTTTGGTACAATTAAAACCACCTATAACGGGACCATATAAAAACATGAAGGGAGCCAAAAAAAGGGGAGCAAAAATTCTTTTTAGTCAGTCTTGTGTTCCTTCAAGCAGTGATGTTTCAAAGGTTTTTTTGTATTGTGTCAAACACTGGTGAATCTAAAATCATCAAATAACATATTCATTTTAATCATTATTTGATAGAAAGCTTTTTGTGAATTTTAAACAATGCATCGTAATGCCCATGGGGCCAATCTAAAATATAAAGCTGATAAACATTACTAAAAGGTATGTCATTTACCCAAATGCCCCCCTTTTGGTTATCTAGATGTATCTCTACAGTGCACATAGAGAGAGTCTGATTTACATCCTAATATTGAAGAGGATATGCAGTTATTTCATCAATTAGAAACACAAGACAACCACAGAATCACTTTTCTATCTAGATTACACCACTTTCTGGCTAGTTAAATTATGATCCTTGGAATCCAGAAATGTCTTCCTTAATACTACATTTAATATTCAGACTAAAAAGTTACCCTATATGGTTACATAAACTACCAATGACCTTAATCAAAACTAGAACAACAGAGAATAACCTAGAGGGGAAATTATCCTTGTAGGTTAAAGTTTAACAATCTAGTTGTATAAGAGTGGAGAAATTCTACAGAACCTCCAGTCATCCAGAGAGAAAAATTCAGGTTTCCTCAGATCTTTCCGAGCGTGTCACACAAACAGAAATTACTGATTACAGAAATCACACTGCAACAGAATTAATTTGAAGTATTTTCTCTGACATTTTCTTATACAACCTAAAACATGATAAAATATAAAGATTATCATATTTATACAAATAGAGAAAATAACCTATTTAAAAACATTAGAACATGAATCTCATGAAAGTACAACATACTGAGCAACAAATCTAAAAGATATAATCTTTCCTTGCTTCATTCTACAAGATGTGAGTGAGTAGTTCAAGTGCAGTACACTATTTTCATTTATTGGAGATGATTACGAAGAACTCATTCTTTTACTCAACTCAGGAATCCATATTTAGTGATATTAACAGATGGATTTTTTCACCAAATTAGCTCATTTGGATCTGATTAAAACCACCACATTTTCTCAAAAAAACTACCATGATTAGATAGCTTCAGAACAATCTCTTCATGATAGGATCAATAATTCATATCAATAGTTTGCATTATGTTCATGTTTGTTTATGCCTTTTAATTTCTAGGAGTATGGACAGATCTGATAAAAGATAAATCTAAGTTCTGTAAATCTACTCTTCTGTAGTCCTTGTGTGTTCTCAAGTGTTACCTCTTGATACAATACATATACTGCCCACACACCAAGTGAAATTCACCTGGGTGCAGAGAGCTGGTTCAAAGTTAAGGCTGTAAAAAGGATTATGGCATAGCCAGACCAGTCACATAAGGGGTGTCCACATTCCCTGTGTGTCACTGAAAGGATACTAATCTGGTGTCAAACTGGCTGGTTCAAAGACAGTGTGAGGACGACCAATGTAGAAGCCTATTGGCAAGATGATTACACCGATCCAGGTGTGTGAAGGAGCATACGACCCCTTTAAGGGATAGGTTGGAGCCTACAGCTGATACAGCCTGGGGTGTAATCAAGGAGGCCCTGCCCCACCCTAGGGCTGGACTATATAAATAGGAAGAGAAAGCTAGCAAGCGAGAGGAGAGCAGAAGCCATGCAGACTGCAGTGTGTGATAGTTCCTCTTAGGCTCCAGGAGATCAGCCTAAATTAGGCTCACAGAGTTGATGTTATGGACCTGAAGCCTGGGAGCTCTGAACTAGGCTCCAGAGGGAGAATCTTATGAACTGTTTGTGTAATTGCTCCTGTCCTGAAGCCTTATTAAAAACAGGACATACTATTTTTGTTAATTTGTATTGGCTTCTCCGTGCATGGGCTCTTAAAACTTAGCTACTGCTGCCCATACAAGGGAAATAAAGGTGGGGCACACCTCCAGAGCCACAAGGGGACATGCATGGACTGCCCACACTTTTATACAATAGCTCAAAAATCCCTCAGACCAGGAGTCTGCAAAGAAGCACCTTCTAGCCTTTCAACTTGCCTACAGGCATAGGTAGAAAATCCCATCCCTAAAACTCCCTTTCTGGCTTTTGTGTGAGGGGGGTGAGAATTTCTTCCTCCATATAAACAAACATGCACATACATACTTCTAGCATGTGTGTTCAAAGATGATTCTGAATTGGGCCTGATGTGAAACCACACTGTCACAGGAGGACAACTAGAAGGCAAATTCCTGCCAGAATACATGGAGAGCACAACTATTTTTGTCACCCCTTTAGAAGGGAGAAGTAGTCACTTCCTTCTCAGAAAGCCAATAATTAGAACCAATGAAGATGAAGAGTTTGTTTACATGGTAACTTAGTGTGCAGCAAGCCAGTGTGTGAATCTACAGTGCACTGACTTGTCGTGCATTAACTGGCCATGGGGACCCTGCTACCGTGCACTAGAAGTTCTGTAGTCTGTTTTAACTTCTGAAATGGGAGAACAGCAAGAGCACTATGGAATTTCTAGTGCTTAGTAACAGGGTCCACACCATCAGTTAGTGTGCAGCAAACTAGAGCACTGAAGATTCACACCCTGGCTTGCTGTGCACTAACTCTCTATGTAGACAACCTCCAAGTGTGAGTTGGCTGGGAAAGTGAAATCAAGCATCCCCATCTCTGGGTTAGAGAAAGTAAGGCTGCAACAAACTCCAAACTATAAGGGACTCTGTGCCCCACTATTCTGTTGAAGTATCAGCTGCATTCCTTCTATGCCACTTGAGCAGCATTGCTGGGATTATATTATTTGCATATTGTTTATCTTGTAGGCAGTTTCACAACACTCCTGCATAACAGCACTCCATGCTAGCCAACATGGGGCCAGTATGGATAAAACTTCCAAGGCTGCATAGGCATCCTCCTGCAGTTGCTCTATTTACAACCACTTACACAGCCCCGGTGTAAGACTAAGCAGCACAGACCATCAAAGAAATGCGCCCTTAAATTAGAGCTTGGCATGTCAATGCTTTTAAACAAGAAGACTGAATTAGGCTTACCTTACACTGAACATTACATATAGTTTCAAACCATCTCTAAGCAACACCAAAAACTATACAGATTTCCTCAAGAATTCATGCCTTTGAACTTTCAAACAGCTGGAACTAGACATAATTTCTACTAATGTCCCATCTTCAGGGTAGAATATGCCACTGAGGCTTTACTACATCTAATTTGAATAAATACACTTCAGTTAGTTGTATAGATTCTATTAAGTGAACAGCGGATAACCTGTAAAGCATGCAACTAATTTCTCCTTCAAGCATCCTTGATATTCTCCCAAGCTGTTATAAGCAGTACAGTGATTAATGCAATCACTCACTTGGTCTGTCATTCCCTCTGCTTGAATTTTGCATCTCTGAAGGAAGCCTAGGCTCTTAGTAATCATTACACACACACAAAATTGCAGTTGGGCTGTGACTTTGATATTCACTTTCCTCTGGGACCCAATCCAGTTACAAGATACTGCACCAAGATTTCTGGATGGATAATCCGTCATATTAAAGTGGCTGGGTACTAACTGGCAAAACCCTGTATATGCTTTCTTAACATCTCAAGTATTGTGAAGCCTCACTGAGGCTTCTCTTCTATGTGGGTGCTAATTTAATTTCAGCTACAATTCCATTTTAACTTTAATTAGCCAGCTATAGGCACATACCAAGGTCATTATCACTCTGAACACCTGCTGGTCATGTTTATCTGATTCTTATAAAAATAATTTTGCTGACAACTTACATTTAATCATATAATGTAAAGTAGTAAACACTTCAGCTAAACTGATGTTAAAAAATGATCCACACTTGTAACAAGCACAGTCAATATTATAGAGCCCAAATGTGTTGATTTTTAGCAAAATTCACCATTGACTCAATGAGAAATTCTGCTTAAAAATCAACTATGTCATTATTTTTCAATGTTCTTTCAGAGAAACTTAATTAGAATTTCATTACATGATTAAATTTCAATTATTCTTGATTCACTTTGCTTGCAGGATCAGGACCTGTCCTATATATGCAGACCCCTGAATCCATGCAGAATGCCGCTGACTTCAGTGGGGCACCACACAGACACAGGATTCCACCCATATGGAAGAGCATAAAGAACGAGGGACTTACTTTGTAATTTGTTTGGGCATGCTGATACTGCAATCGGAGGTAAAATAGGCATACCTGAGCTACCTTTAATCTAGCTAGCTCTGCTAAAAATAATAGTGATGGCATAGCAGCATGGACCCCAGCGTGGGTTAGCAATGTGAGTATGAACGTCGTTCTTGGAGGACTTCTACAACCCATGCTAGTGTCCATGCCACCACATTGTCACTGCTATTTTTAGAAGTGCTCACTAGATTAACGCTAGCAAAGGTATGCATACCGAAACTACAATCACACCTGCAACTGCTGTATTGACATACCTTTGATGAAGCAAGCTTTTCTTTATTCTTTACTGCAAAACACATAGCTGAGAGCAGGTGCTATATAAATACAGAAGATAGATAATCTTCTGCCTCAGATTCAGTTTTCAGCCCTACCACAGACCTCTTATGTGACCTTGCCAAATCACTTAATCTCTCTGAGCCTCAGTTCCCCATTTGTACAAGTCCCCACAATGTGTGTTATGTATGTAGATTGTAAGCTCTTCAAGGTAGGGACTGTCTCTTACCTTATGTTTGTAACAGTGCCTACCAAAATTTGAGGTCTCTATGTGCTATTGCAATACAATTAAATAACAAATATTCTTCAGTTTCAAGGCCAGAAGGGAAAATTCTGATTATCCAGTTAGACCTCCTAAAGGGTATTATCTTTAAAAAATAAGGAAGTAGTTGGAATTGAGAGCAGTTTAGAAAAAATTGAGTATCTGCCTGATAAATTGCTGACAAACTTATTCTGGAGAGCACGTTTCTAGATGGCCCTCCCAACTGTAGGTGCTTGTACAAGATGACATGTCTCTATATAACCATAATATGAATTTATCAGTGTAAGCCCCCTGCTGTGAACTGAACGAAAACCGTATATGAAGTTCAAATTTACCCCTTCATGAGATTTGGATTTATTAACTTAAACAGTAACAATCTTCAGTCAAAACTTCCCCTCCAAGCTTGACTATTGCTAGGTTTTCTCCTAGAAGACTTTTTAACTGAAATCCTAGGTCCCTCTGCCAAAGAGAAAGTTCAACTGACTTCATAGCTGGCTGGTGCAAACTGAATCCAGCTGCTTGCTTGACTCAGCAATTATACTGCACCTGCATGTAGGGTTCAACCACCTGACAACAGGATGACTCAGGGGAACCTTGTTTCTCTAGGCCAGAGGCATGCAAACTACGGCCCACGGGCTACATCTGGCCCGGCCCTTGAGCTCATGTACGGGGAGACTAGTCCCCGGCCCCTCCCCTGCTGTCCCCTCTCCCCCACAGTTACACTGCCGCGGGGGCAGCACAGCTGGCTCCGTCCAGGCAGCGGGGCTGTGAGCTCCTGCCGCTCTGAGTGGCATGGTAAGGGGGCGGTGGCGGCGGCAGCGGCACACATGTGCGGCAGCAAAGGGAGCTGAGTAGGGGGTCCTGAGAGGCAGTCAGAGGACAGGAAGCAGGTGGCGGTTGGATGGGGCGGAGGTTCTGGGGTGGGGCAGTCAGGGAACAAGGGGGGTTGGATAGGGCGTGGCAGTCCCGGGGGGCCTGTCAGGGGGCGGGGGTGTGGATAGGGGTCAGCGCAGTCAAGGGACAGGGAGCAAGGGGGGTTTAATGGGGGTGGGGTCCCGGTGGGTAGGAAGTGGGTGGGGGTGATTAGGGCACGGGGCCCAGGCTGTTTGGGGAGGCACAGCCTTCCCTACCTGGCCCGCCATACAGTTTTGCACCCTGATGTGGCCCTCGGGCCAAAAAGTTTGCCCACCCCTGCTCTAGGCAGTTGTCCCAGATACTGTCATTCTATTACAATTTCTTCAATACCATTTTATTTAAAATCTAAATTAAATCATGAGATGAGCAGTGTTAAAAGAGATGGCAAGTGCAATTCAGAAAGATAACAGGTGCCAGTAGTCATTTATCACAAAGTGTGATGCATGAAGACAACTGTACATTCTAATGCAGACTATTTCATATGAGAGAGTTCAGAAATAAGACATTTTCCCTAACAAGACAATCCGGCACAAAACAAGACAATATATTCTCATTATGTTGGGTAATACAGACACAATTTAAGTTTTACCTAGCATTTCAGAAATTACATATTATAATTTACTACTTTAAGTTATACTTTAAATAGTGTTCATGTACAAACATCACTCAAATTCTGCAATAATGATCACTTTTTTTCATTATTTTGACATGAACAGCTTGCATGGGAAGGGAGAATCTATTCCTAACAAAGGAAGCAGAGGTAGCTCCTGCTATTTTGGCATCTTTAAGTGACCTGATCCTGCATGCCTTACTCTGGCCTCATCCTACAGTCCTTAACATTGAATTGAATGGGAGTTTTGCCTGTGTAAGCCCTGTAAGAGTTGAGCCCATAAGTTCTTGGTATGGACATTATATTACTGGCAAATGAGACAATGACAGTCAAGTGGGCTTAATTTGGAAATAAATAGCCAACTATTATCAATAGAAGTCTGAATAACTGAATATATTTTTATAAAATGATATAGAAATGAAGGAAACAATGTCACTGGATAAAGGCTCCAAGTTAGGCTGATATGACATACAGAACAGAACTTAATGATCCAGGGAAGTTACTGAGACTATGTCCAAGAAGGGCGGGGAGTTAGAAAGAGGATTTTCCCCCTTAATTGTTCTTGTTAATCTTAATTAATTTACAAATAAATTAAAAACTTTGGTTGTGCTAACATCATCTTCTTCTGCAACCACAATTTTCAGCTAGAGCTGCCAGGGTCTGCTTTTGAAATTAACCTTGGTTAGGCTAAATCTACTCTAGAGAAAAATGGTTATTTATGAAGGGGGGTTGGGAAGTGTCTGTTCTATTAATTGCAGCCCTAAATTTAGCTGTATGTGAAATAAATATATTTAATTCAAACCAAGCTGCATCACTTTCCAAGGCTTCACTCACCAGAAACTGGATTTAGGCTGAAGAGGCAAATGCTAGCAAAAAACTGAATGTTAGGATGATCATATGGCTTCCAGTGGAAGATAAGTTTTATTCTAGATCGGGGTGGCCAACCTGTGGTTCCGGAGCCACATGCAGCTCCTCAGAAGTTAATATATATATATTGTATAGGCACCTACTCCGGGGCTGGAGCTACAGGTGCCAACTTTCCAATATGCCGGGAAGTGCTCATTGCTCAACCCCTGACTCTGCCCCCACTCCACCCCTTCCCCACCCCTCCTCTGAGCCTGCCATGCCCTTGCACCCCTGCCCGCCCCCCGGAGCCTCCTGCATGCCATGAAACAGCTGATTGGGAGGTGCAGGGAGGGAGGGCGAGGTGCTGATTGGCAGGGCTGCCGGTGGGCGGGAGGTGTGTGGGGGAGCTGATGAGGGGCTGACGACGTATTACTGTGGCTCTTTGGCAACATACATTGGTAAATTCTGGCTCCTTCTCAGGCTCTGGTTGGCCACCCGTTCTAGATTAAAGTAAATATTCTTTTAAAAAGTATTCTGGCCATTTCTAGTGGAAATGTAGATCTTGCTGGCTGAATTCAAGAAAACAAAAATAATTTCTTAGACCATTTTACACTAAAAATCAACAGAAACATAAAAATGAAGGGTCGCATTCTGCTTCCCTTTTTCACACAAGTCGCCCTGTGGAAGCCAATGGGACTACGCAAGTGAGAAAGCCAAGCAGAATGTGACCTTAGGGGTTAGATGCAAAATGTGGTTTTAATACTAGATTAAAGGGATTACAGAAGGTCAGAAATAATAAATAAGCTTTTCATTGTGTTAAATAAATTAGCATGTTAAATCACATTAACAAATCACATTAACTGCATTATGTAAAGTACTAATTTTGGCACAATGCCTATTTCTTTAACTTGGTGTAATGAAAAGGAAAAGCAAAAAGCAACTTGATGTTATATGAAGTAAGAATGAGGGACATATATATGAATGGACATCATCGTTGAGATGTGATGAATGAAATACTAAGAAGGGTAAAATGAAGACCTCAGCAGCAATTTTTTTCCTGTTCATCATAATCATGTCTGCTTTTATTATCCACAGAATGGAGAACATTTGTTGTTACTAGCTTCTGGAATGGTGCATTTGACATTAAACAACATGATGTGACAAGGTTATTATGGTGTGTGTACTAATTCATATTGAGTGTGTTTGAAAGACACATGCCTTAAGAAACACTCTGCCAATATGTACACCGTAATTCATTCATGAAAGCATTCAGAACCGTATTACTGTTTTAAAATTTTATAATCAAATACTATTTTAAAAAAAAACATTTTCCACAGTGTGCTTATTAAAAGAATGAGCTACATATTTTGGGCTAGGATGATTTTTATAGTCATAGCTATGCATTCTTTTTAGACAATCGGATCACTTTATTCCTTATTTTATCATTGCTTTCATTGGTATATACTGATGGTTTTTTGTAAGTATACATGTCAAGACTGTGCTTTCAGATCCCACACATTGTGGTATACATTATTGTAAAACATAAATAACAACAGTCACTAAAGGGCAAAGAATTTAGGAATTCCATTAATAAGATTTTTCATTTCACTAGTCTCAGATACAAAGGCCCTGGATTCAGAAAAACATTTACATACATGCTTAAGTCCATCCCTATTTGGTACAGCACATAAACACATGTTTAACTGTTAGCTTATTTTTAAGTGCTGTCCTGAATAACGATACTTTCCTTACTAAGAGCCAAAAGATTAATTTTCTCATTTCTCATTAAAAACAATGGAAACAAGTCAATACAGGATTATGAAATTTATGTCTGGCTTTTATGAGTGAATGTTTGAAAATAGAAATAAGATTCTACTGTCAGCTGTTATTTGACTATAAGTCAAGAATCTATCACAATAAAAATCCAGATGCTTCAAACCAGGTCAGTGACCTAATAGTAGTGTTCTACCATGAGACTTGCTCCCAGGCTGCAGAGCACAACTGACCACTGAAAAGGCAACATCCTCAGCTACAAGATAAAGGAACATTTCTGTTGCTCAGTAGTCTTTCTGGGAGATTATTAGAAGAAAATAAAATTAAAATAACTCATTTGAATTTAAATGATCTACTATACCCCACAGAAAAAAGTTTCATGCTCTAAAGGATACAGTCTCAACTTAAAAACACAGAATTCCTGCTATTGTTAAAGGAAACTGTGTAGGCATGTATAATAGAAAAAATATACCCCAACATACAAAGTAAGGTACTTTTGGGAGCAAATGAATCTACATCAAAATGCAAGGTGCCTTATATACAAAAATAGCATGCACAAGAAACCAATTGTTCTATAACTACCTAATGACTGGCCCAAGAGACAAAATGTTAATTTAGATTTCCCTTTCATTAGTACCGACCAATAGATATAAGGCAATTATATACATCAGGATTTACCTTTAAGGGCCAGTTTCATATACTGCTTCATTAGTGCTCTTTAATGTGTCTGTCTAGATCCTTGTGGGTTTGACCTGCCTGGTTCTTTGATGACACTTGAAACTACTGCATAACTGTCTGAAAATCTAAAGTGTCAATAAAAGTGATAAAGTCTTTTTACAACACTATTGTACACAATGAGCTGTATCACAATTATGGGCAATAAACCAAATATAGTGTCATATGATTCTGGAGCCAGGTTACTTCCATCTATATCTTCTATATGTTGGGAAAGTACATTCAGTTTTCTCTTTCATCTAGACATGTTTAGACTGAATCCACTAAAACTAACAGTCTGAATTATTTTATACTATGCCAGACATATTTGGGGAAATATGTCTGGCATATTTCTACATAATTCTCTCACTGAAACGACATGGGACCGGTCAAAGATACACTTTGATTGCAGTATACTGGTCTGTAAAATGTTTCCATAGATCATTTGTATACCTTCCTGTTAATGCTGATTGTATTGTAGATCTCCCGGAAGGGTCTGTGCATTTCAGTTAGAAAAAAGAACAGCGGAAAATGACAACAGTTCATGTGCATTAAACCAAGATATGACAGGAAGGCATTTACAGGGTAAGTGAAACATACTGTGCTAAAATATCTTCAATTTAGGTTTGATCCTGAGAAGCACTCATGTCTCTCAGTAACTTCAGAAGTAGTTGAACCTCAGCACCTTGCAGGATCAGGATACCAGAACCCTACAATGTTATTTGTCTTAGGCAGTATTTCAAAGAAGATCCAAAACTTCTGAAATACATTGAGAAGCATAATGAATGCTAAATTGTGAAATATTAAAACAAATCAATCATTTAGTGTGAAATGAAAGCAACCAATGCTATGTTTATTTTAAAAAAAAAATCTTGTTCAACTCCAGATGCCTCAGAAAAAAAGAAGGGATTTGGGGGTGAAGGAGACAGTCATCCTCATAAATTTATATACCCACTTCTCTTTCAAAACACTGTTCGGGGAAAGGCAAATACTCAAATCCTGATTTGGAGCATTACTGTAGAGAGGTTCATAGTTTGTTCATATTAACTCTAGCAAAGCCTGAAGAGAAACTGCCTCCTATGATCTAAGTTCTGAACTGGCTGCACCTTTTCACTTCTCTTTTAATTTAGTCTTTATAATTAATCACAACAAAATATTGGAGAAAAATATAAAGAAAGGTATATGTATTTTCAAGTACAATATTAGCATTATTAGAAAATACACACATTCTCTTCCTTTAGCTCTCTTTTTTTAAACCTACAAACTGTTTGTAAGGCTTCTTCTACTTGAAGTAGATTTTTTTTTAAATTAAACACAACATAATATTTATTTTATAAATTTATATTTCATCCATAGATCTCAGTGCACTTTATAAAACGGGTCAGTCTCATTATCTATATTTTACAGAGGTGGAAAACTGAGTCACAGGGAGGAAAAGGATACTTGCCCAACATCACACAGCAGAGTAGTGGCAGAGCCAGGAATAATCCAGGTCGGGGATAAGCCAGGTCGGGGACGCAGGAGTGTAATCAGGAAGGCCAAATCCCACCTGGAGTTGCAGCTAGCAAGAGATGTTAAGAGTAACAAGAACGGTTTCTTCAGGTATGTTAGCAATAAGAAGAAAGTCAAGGAAAGTGTGGGCCCTTTACTGAATGAGGGAGGCAACCTAGTGACAGAGGATGTGGAAAAAGCTAATGTACTCAGTGCTTTTTTTGCCTCTGTCTTCACGAACAAGGTCAGCTCCCAGACTACTGCACTGGGCAGCACAGCATGGGGAGGAGGTGACCAGCCCTCTGTGGAGAAAGAAGTGGTTCGGGACTATTTAGAAAAGCTGGACGAGCACAAGTCCATGGGGCCGGATGCGCTGCATCTGAGAGTGCTAAAGGAGTTGGCAGATGTGATTGCAGAGCCACTGGCCTTTATCTTTGAAAACTCATGGCGATCAGGGGAAGTCCCAGATGACAGGAAAAAGACTAATGTAGTACCCATCTTTAAAAAACGGAAGGAGGAGGATCCTGGGAACTACAGGCCAGTCAGCCTCACCTCAGTGTCTAGAAAAATCATGGAGCAGGTCCTCAAGGAATCAATTCTGAAGCACTTAAAGGAGAGGAAAGTGATCAGGAACAGTCAGCATGGATTCACCAGGGGCAAGTCGTGCCTGACTAATCTAATTACCTTCTATGACAAGATAACTGGCTCTGTGGATGAGGGGAAAGCAGTGGACGTGTTGTTCCTTGACTTTAGCAAAGCTTTTGACACAGTCTCCCACAGTATTCTTGCCAGCAAGTTAAAGAAGTATGGGCTGGATAAATGGACTATAAGGTGGATAGAAAGTTGGCTAGATTGTCGGGCTCAATGGGTAGTGATCAATGGCTCCATGTCTAGTTGGCAGCCGGTATCAAGTGGAGTGCCCCAAGGGTCGGTCCTCAGGCCGGTTTTGTTCAATATCTTCATTAATGATCTGGAGGATGGTGTGGATTGCACCCTCAGCAAGTTTGCAGATGACACTAAACTGGGAGGAGAGGTAGATATGCTGGAGGGTAAGGATAGGATACAGAGGGCCCTAGACAAATTAGAGGATTGGGCCAAAAGAAATCTGATGAGGTTCAAAAAGGACAAGTGCAGAGTCCTGCACTTAGGACGGAAGAATCCCATGCACCGCTACAGACTAGGGACCGAATGGCTCGGCAGCAGTTCTGCAGAAAAGGACAGTGGACGAGAAGCTGGATATGAGTCAACAGTGTGCCCTTGTTGCCAAGAAGGCCAATGGCATTTTGGGATGTATATGTAGGGGCATTGCCAGCAGATCGAGGGACGTGATCGTTCCCCTCTATTCGACATTGGTGAGGTCTCATCTGGAGTACTGTGTCCAGTTTTGGGCCCCACACTACAAGAAGGATGTGGAAAAATTGGAAAGAGTCCAGCGGAGGGCAACAAAAATGATTAGGGGACTGGAACACATGACTTCTGAGGAGAGGCTGAGGGAACTGGGATTGTTTAGTCTGCAGAAGAGAAGAATGAGGGGGGATTTGATAGCTGCTTTCAACTACCTGAAAGGGGGTTCCAAAGAGGATGGATCTAGACTGTTCTCAGTGGTAGCTGATGACAGAACAAGGAGTAATGGTCTCAAGTTGCAGTGGGGGAAGTTTAGGTCCGATATTAGGAAAAACTTTGTCACTAGGAGGGTGGTGAAACACTGGAATGCGTTACCTAGAGAGGTGGTGGAATCTCCTTCCTTAGATATTCTTAAGGTCAGGCTTGACAAAGCCCTGGCTAGGATGATTTAGTTGGGGATTGGTCCTGCTTTGAGCAGGGGGTTGGACTAGATGACCTCCTGAGGTCCCTTCCAACCCTGATATTCTATGATTCTAGGACTTATATCCCTATTTTAAGAGGCAGACAAGTATTTTAGAGAAGAAAATGTAAGCAGGTTGCACAAGGACACTTCTGGCCGACTTGGAAACAGAACACAGGTTTCAAATGTGATGGACCCAAATATCACTCACTACACCCCATGCCTTTCAGAACAAGAATGCCAAAAGTATGTGGTTTCTCTCATGCCTAGAATAGGACTGTGATGGGTTCGGTCACAGAGACCCCCCTTGGGGCTGTCACCTGATGTGCTGGAATTACCTTTGAGCATGTTTTCCCTGCCAGCTTGCAACTCCAGAACCCTGCCTTGTTGAGCCAGACACGCTAGCCTGCTGCAACACAGACCCAGGTCTGGTCCATGGCCCCAAAGCTGCAGACTTTAACCAAAAACTGTTCAGCAGGTCACTTATCTCCAGCAACCAGACACCCAGTTCCCAATGGGATCCAAACCCCAAATAAATCCATTTTTCTCTGTATAAAGCTTATACAAGGTAAACTCGTAAATTGTCCGCCCTCAAGAAATCTGATAGAGAAATATGCACAGCTGTTTGCTCCCTCAATATTAATCACTTACTCTGGGTTCATTAATAAACAAAAGTAATTTTATTACATATAAAAAGTAGGATTTAAGTAGTTTCAAGTAATAATCGACAGAACAAAATAAGTCACCGATCAAAATAAAGCAAAAACATGCAAGTCTAAGCCTAATACATTAAGAAACTGTTTACAGGTAAAATCTCACCCTCAGATGTTCCAATAAGCTTCTTTCACAGACTAGACTCCTTCCTAGTCTGGGTCCAATCCTTTCCCTGGTACAGTCCTTGTCCATTCCAGCAGACATCTTAGGTGGAAAGCAGGGGTGTTCTCATGACTGGCAGCCCCCTTTTTTCTGTTCCACCCCCTTTTATAGCTTTGGCACAAGGCGGGAATCTTTTGTCTCTCTAGGTTTTTCACCCCTCCTTCTAAATGGAAAAGTACCTGATTTAAGATGGATTCCAGTAGCATATGACATGGTCACATGTCCTGTGAGACCTTGTTCTTCATTACCCATGGGCAGGCCCACATGTACACAGGAAGGCTTGCAGGTAAATAAACTATTCACAATCAATTGTCCTAGCCAATGGGAGCCATCAAGATTCTAAGCCACCATTAATGGCCCACACTTTGCATAGTTATAATAGGACCTCAGAGTTATACTTCATATTTCTAGCTTCAGATACAAGGATGATACACGCATACAAATAGGATGAACACACTCAGTAGATTATAAGCTTTGTAATTATACCTTACAAGAGACCTTTTGCGTAAAGCATATTCCAGTTACATTATATTCACATTCATAAGCATATTGTTCATAAAACATATGGAGTGCAACGTCACAAGGACTACTCTTTCATAACCAACTTTGAGATCACACATGAGTAAGCACTACATAAATATTTATAGCACCCAAGAGTTATAAATCTTAGTCCCATACTCTAACCAAGACCACTCTCCTATTTCTCCGCAAAACCCAGGAGTAGAGCCCAGAAACCCTGATTCCCAGCATTTCTCTTCTGTCTAACAAATAGTTAAATTCCTATCTTGTGGATGTTTCAGAGAGGATAAAATCAGAGAGGATAAATAACATCTTCCAAAACTGAATTCATCAAACATTTGTATCCACAAGAAAAGCTTCCCATATGACACAGTAAAATCTCTAATTTCAAAAACATGTTCTGGTCTTCATGGTGTATAAATGCAATGCAGAAGTCAAGTACAAAAGGCATAACATTACATTTCATAAAACAAGGAATTGTACTTAACTGTAAAAGGAAAGGCTGTTAGAAGAAATCAAATCCATTTAAGGTAGTATACTTGAAGGGAGCTGACAATTTTTAATGGTTTTGTCAACTAGCAGTTCCTAATTATCAATTTGGTCTTCATGAGACCATGTGCTGTATTTTTGAAGATGAAGCAATTACCAATGATATTTAAGACACATTTCAGAGTAGCAGCCGTGTTAGTCTGTATTCGCAAAAAGAAAAGGAGTACTTGTGGCACCTTAGAGTTTGCATCCGATGCATCCGATGAAGTGAGCTGTAGCTCACGAAAGCTTATGCTCAAATAAATTGGTTAGTCTCTAAGGTGCCACAAGTACTTCTTTTCTATTTAAGATACAATTATTCAAAAAAATTGCTGCACCAAAACCACCATCAAGATAGTTTTCCTTTATACAAAAAGATTTTTAAAAGCCCATTAAGGAAATCTGCAATTTTGTCCTACAAATCTTTCTGAAACATTTTAAATGTTTATAATAAAGCTCTCACTAGCAATTACACACTTTCAAGCTGTCACTCAAGTGTCACCATGACAACAACAACAAAAAGCTTTCCTTGAGTAAAAAAAGACAATGGGGATTTTAATTACTGCCATTCATTCTGCTGACAGTTTGAATGAAAACATTTACCAAAATGTTACCCTGAACGAAAAGGCAGCAAATACTAATTTAAGATTTCAAGAATAACCTTCCTATGTACACATTACCACTCTTTCCTCCCCTAGTGTTATGTTCTTTGCAGCTTTTCATAAATTTATATTCAACAGTGCCTGTTTACCAAACATTTTTGTGAACCTGAATTTTAAGATGGCTGTTAAAATTCTTCTGACGTCAATACAAAGTAAGTTTCAGAAGTCTGCTTCTCATGTTGAAACCTAAAATGTTAGTTACTCACTTATCTAAATAAATATAATCACAGAACATTTCATTACAAAAGGAACAGGGAAAGCTGAGGACTATTTTATAACTGTTCCCTTTGCCCCAAACAATGAGCCAGATATAAGAGAGTGCAGGGGGAGAAGGAGACAAATAAAGAAATCCTTCTTTTAAATATTGTCCAAATCGTAAATGCTGGATTCTACAAAATCTTAAAGATAATCCTTATTCATGTGAACACTCCCAATGACTTTAACCAAACTACTTGTGAGTGAAAGTATGCAGATTCTGGCCCTCAGATTGCAAAATACTTTCAGTTCCCTCATAAAAGCATACAAAGGGATGACAGGAAGAAGTCTCGGTGTAGTTTTCCCTCGGGGATAACACCATACATGAATGACAGCAGCTATTTAATCTAACCACATCAGAATGATTTGCTTTAACTGGCTGGCAAATGGATGCAGTTTGATCATTTCACATTTTGCCACTATTTTCAGCTGATGCCTTCATACTGTATAGTTTTTCAGGCAGTAATACTCCAGGAATATTTGGAACATTAAGTTATGTTGTAAATTAGGGGAACGACCCATTATAATGTTTTTATTCTAAACAAGTAATCTATCCCCTAAGGTTCCACTAAGAAATGCATAGGAACAGAAGATACCAGAATCTGCAAACAAGCATCAGAGATCTGACCTGCAGAAAAAAAATGTTATTTGTATCATGCTTACAGAATGACCAGTTCTGCTTAGATTTTGATAGAGTACGAATAAATAAGGAGGCATACCCAATGAAGTTAAATACTATAACACTGTAGATGTATTAAAGCATCTTAAATTTAACATTTTTTTATAACTGTAGTCTTCAACTCAAATCTTTTAAAATATATTATAGACCTGGTGCTTGATTATACCACAGGATACTGTCAACATCACCAGATGAACTATATGATTATACGGATATATATGAAAAGATGCTGTTAGAATAATTAAAACAGTATTCTCTAGTATGGACATATATACATTGAGAGTAGAATTGCATTTTAACACACTTCCAGATACTCTCACAAAACACACAAAAACTACCACTTAGGCTTTGTGTACACTGGAACTTCGTTGGCAAAACTTTTGTTGTTAAGGGGTGTTAAACCACCCCCCACCCCCTCGAACGCCAAAAGTTTTACCGACAAAAAGCACCAGTGTGAACAGCGCTTAGTCAGAAGGAGCACTCTCCTGCCGACAAATCTGCTCCAGCTCACTGGGGGTGGATTTTTTTTTTTTTTTTTGTCGGCAGGAGAGCTCTTGTCTGCTGACAAACAGCAGCTACGCTGCGTGCCTTTTAGCGGCACGGCTGTAGCGGCATGAGCCGTGTTGCTAAAAGCTGCATAGCATAGACATAGCCTTACTTATAAGCTGGTACAGAGATATAACTATAGATGTAATTTTTTTGTGTGTATATGATAGTGTATAGCACTTTGGTCATCCCACTGTCCTTTAATCCATAAAACGTGAACTGAAATAAAAGCAAGGCCAGGACAGATTAAAGCAGAATCCACAGGAAACACTACAGAGTTGAAGGAGGCAAGGTGTATGCGTGAAAAAGAGAAGTACTCTTGGGAGACTCCAGGAGTGCTGCAGGAATAGCTGTTAGTCCAGGAGAGAGTAATGATTTTTGGGTGCCCAATGTCTGACACCTTCAGGAATCTGATTTTCAGAAGTGTTAAGCACCTGCCCTCTGAAAAACAGGTCCTTTTATGGTGTCAGAAGTTAGGCACCCAAAATCATTAGTCACTTTTGAAAATGTAGGCCTTTATCAATTACCCAGGATGGATGTATCATAAAACACATATTTTATATGCAGAGTGTGTTGGATTCAAGTTGTTATGGACACCAGTGAGGGAAAAAAAGAAAAGGGGACTGAGGCTGGAAAAATTAATTTGGGGAAAACTTTTCTGAAACACAAGTAAGTATTCCTTAGGAGGAAGATGTAGTTGGAAACATAGGCGCTAACCCCATGGGTGCTCCGGGGCTGGAGCAACCAGGGGGAGAAAATGGTGGGTGCTCTGCACCCACCAGCACCCCCCCATCAGCACCTCCCGTTCCCTCCAGCGCCTCCCGCTCACTGGCAGTCCCCACCGATCAGTGCCTGCCCCTCCCTCCCTGTGCCTCCTGCCCGCCGGTTTTGCAGCATGCAGGAGGCTCGGGGAAAAGGGGGAGGAGTGAGGACGAGGCGCACTCGGAGGAGGGAGGGGAATGGAGTGGGAAGAGGCGAAGGGGGGGGTGAGCTGGGGGTGGGGACTTGAGGGAAGGGGTGGAGTGGAAGTGGGGCTTGGGTCAGAGCCAGGGGTCAAGCACCCCCCGGCACAATGGAAAGTTGGCGCCTGTAATTGGAAAGTAGCAATCCTGAAAGAGATGAAAGTTTTGACAGTGGGAAGCAAAAATCAGAAATACCAACTCTCATGATTTTGTTATGAGTCTCATGATAATTATTGTTTTCCTTAAGGCCCTAGCTCCCAGAGTCAAGTGGATATGTATGATTTCAGCCTTCATTCTTAAAGAAAAAGTAAATTTCTAGCCCTCATGGTTTTGTAGAAAGCTTCAAAATGTGACCCCAGTAAAGGCTCAAAACACAGAAGGCAAATAAAAAGAACACCAAATTATTATTAATTATTATTATAATTTAATGATTTTAAAGCCAATTTCATGACTTTAGTGAGCCTGACTCATTTTTAAATATTTGTGGTTGCAATATGGACAGAAAAGCCACTGTAGTTTTCAACTGACCAGTGATACTATAAAGAAAAGGAGTACTTGTGGCTCCTTAGAGGCTAACAAATTTATTTGACCATAAGCTTTTGTGAGCTACAGCTCACTTCATCAGGTACTATAGTATCTCTTAGTAAAAGAGTTATGATATTACACATGGAATTCTATGTTAATTTCTAGACTCTCAGTACTAGAAAGATAGCAACAAATTTCCAGGAATTCAAAGAGCAATTAAAACTACTAAGGGACTGAACAGACTCGTTTGCAGAATGAAGAAGAGTAAGAATTACATATATGGCTTTATCAAGAAGGGGATGTAACAGTCTACACATAATATCTGAAGAGTCTGATCACGAAAGTTAGGAGAATTATTCAGGGAGATAAGCTGAAGTACAAAAATGTAATAGGATGAAGTGAGATAAAGGAAACTTTAGACTGGACACCAGAAATATTTCATAATTTTCAGATCTGTTAGAAGATGACAACTGTGTAAGTCTCCCACAGGAAGTGCTCAAATTACATTTTTGACTCATTTAAAAAAGGGATAGAGCAAAATGCATGTAATAACTTAAGTTGTCCCTTCTACTGCATTTCATTTCTGTGGTTCTAGAGATTGAATTCCTGGTCTTCTGAAATTCTTTATACTGTGAGACCATCAGGGGGTTTTTTTTGTTTGTTTGTTTTTGTTTTTTGAGGCTCACTAATGCAGATCAACTTACATTAAGGAATACATAGTTGAAGTGATGTGGATAATTCCCAGACAATTTTTGCACATTTTTCTGAACATCTAAATAGTCTTCCTCTGTTGGGGATTTGTGCTGAGTTAAATTTTATGCATCACGCAAGGGCAATAATTGGTGGGATATCAAAGCTCTCCTGCACTTATCCCTCTCTGATCTATGTCAGTGACCACGTAATGTTGAATGATCATTTCCTTTAAAATTGCACCATATGACAATAACAAATGCATTCATACACTGTAGCATGTTCTTCAAGGAGAATATTCAAAGTTAAAACAAAATTTCTATTTCATGAACATTCAAAATTTAGTTATTTAAAGACACCCAAGCAAATAAAATCTATTGCCATAACAACTTCCATTTATTTCCATATCACATGGACAATAAAAGTTAGCAGTCAAAAGATCTAAGAGTTTTACCACTGATATTGATTACATTAAAATGTACAAAGCGATTGATGATTTTGTGGACTAATGGAATTATTCTCAATCATTAGTTTGAATCCAACTCAGGTTCGTAAAGATGGAAAGTGACTGGCATCTAATGATTTACAGGCCTACATGAAATGTTATTGTTATCAGTGCAGTTACCAATGATGGTCTCCACATCACAAAAATTACAAGTGATATCAGCAAGGGCCTGCAATTAACTGAAAACAAAATTAATGTGTTAATTTTTTAATGGCGTTAATCGTATACGTCTGGGTGAGTGGGGGAGAGGCACTGGCTTGGAGGGACCTGACAGTGTCCAGTCAGGCACAGTAACCCAATCCACCTCCAGAGAGTGGGAAGAGAAGAGGAGAGGAGAAAAGAGGAAGTGGCCCATCCAGGCTCCAGCAGAGAGGTAGGGATCCTGACCCCACTGTGCCCCACTGCCCCCAGCTGGCCCATTGCTCCGGGGACCAAGCCCCTCCAACCCCTCCACACTATGCCCCATTTCTCCCGACTGGCTCCTTGCTCCAGGGACTGACCCCCACCCTTCAGCCATGCCCCATTGCCCCTGGCTGGCCCCTCACTCCAGGGGTACCCCATAGAAAACAGAAGCCTGGCGAGCCCAGGCTCCCTGCACCAGCCTCTCCTCTGCCACATGCCAAGTCCCTGAGGTAAAAGCCACCCTCCCTTACAAACAAGGACACGCTCAGCTGAAGTGAGCCCACAGAAACCACCCTTCCAGGAGCAGCAGCAAGACACCTCCCTCACCCTCCTCCTGAACAAGTCATTGCTTGTCCCTTTCCTGTCATCACCCCCTGTCATCCCAGACCCTCCTTCTGCACAAGTCATTGCTTGCCTCCCCCATCTTCCCTAGACACTGAGTGCATATTTCTAAGATGAAACCCTCTTCCTCTTCGGACAGGAGGCAAGCCTTGCAAGCTCAGAAACCCAACCCAAAAGGAGCAGCATCAAGAATTCACCCTTCTCCTGCACAACTCACACCACTCCCATCTCCTAAAATTGTGATTAATCATGATCCTTTTTTTAATCTCGCAATTAATTGCAATTAATTTCTGTAATCGCTTGGCAGCCCTTCACCGTCCTTCTTCCTCTATAGTTGGTCCCTCCAAGACAGAGTTAAGGATTATTGGCAAGGCAATATAGGTATAGAGTTTCTGATTTTAGGTTTTAACCAATAAACATCTATAAAACACCATGATTTAAAAAAAAGAAAATTGGTGTTTATCCAATAAACAGACTAACAATGGAAATGGTTACTTGTATCGAAGGACTTGTCTACATGGAACAGTAAGGAAGACCACGGTGATGTGATTTCTAGAGCATATTAGCATGTTGCACATTAAATGATCTGTGTAAACCGTACTGATGTACACTAAAAGTTACCAAGTGTGCTATAACACAGTACTATTTGAAACATTACTATATTAAAGCTCATTTGAGAAAATTACGAAGAGATTACTCATTACAGTACACAGTATATATTGCTGTAATGAGTAAAATATATAATATACGTTACTCATTACAGTATACACAAATAAGCAGCCTCAAAAACTCCTGATTTTTGGACAGCTATATAAAATTAAAAAATTGCAAAAAAAAATAAACCCCGAAAAATAGAAGCCCCAACTATAAGGAAGCTTGCATTACTATTATATACTTCTTCTGTGGGAAAACACTGGATTTTATTTTAACAGCAGAAAATTAAGAAACCTTGATTATTTTGTGCTGCATCAAAAAGTAGTTAGAATTTAAGACACGAGCCACATATTACAACTATTTCAGAATTATTTTTTGCAAGCAAAATCTTAATTATACTAAAATTATGTTGATGCTTCTTTCATATGCATTTTTCCCTTCTCACTAGAATTTATTCCTATAATATTTTAAAATACAACAGTGGGTTGAAAAGTAGCTGCAGGTGGCCTCAATTCTACTGGAAATTAATTACAGCTTTATATAGCATGAAATGAGCTATTCATGGAAGTCGTACCATACTTGAATGAAAGGCCATTATAAACCTGCACACTGGCTGCAACCTGATTATTAGCTTAAATCACACTATCCACAGACATGTCAAATGTAACTTAACCGTTCCAGAAAGCCATTTTGCTAGCTATCATTGTGCAGAATTCAACTATTAAAATGCCTATATATCTGTAAAACCACACACTCTCTCTTTAGATCACAGAGGTAGTAACCAAGAATGATTCCATTACTGCAGTCTTTGACTTTCTTCTCTCTTTTCTGTACTAGGAAACAGATCTAATTGATTAGGAATATCTGATAACATTTATAGTTAAATCGTTTTTATGATAGATACTTCACATTTTCAACAAAATGTACTCATTAGATTCTGCAGTGACGGAATAAAGTATTAACTATTGTTCTTTGTCAGAGAATACATAGTTTAAAAAAATGAGCCAGTACAAATTATGCTAGTTTTACCCACCAATCTTTAAAAGCCCTTATGCTTTGCAATATATCAAATGCTAGATGTTATACTTTATAACATGTATCACTCACTTTTTAAGTTCTGTGATTACATAACATTGAAAACAGTAGCTGCGCAGTAACAGAAAAAAAATGTGCCTGAATTGAGTCTACGGGATTTTAATATTTGGTAAGTGCTTCAGAAACAACTTCCAGATAATACAGTAATATTAGTCTAATTTTACTGTCTATTCCATAGTCTGAAGTCACTGAAGTTAACTTCTGAAACCACTTATCTGAAATACAGGAATGAGCTTGCAAGAAACGAAATTCTCAGAACTCATGATATTCAGTATGTTACATTAAAAAAGGCAACTGACAGCCACAGAAAAATGTCAAATTACAATCTTTAAAATGGTGCACATTTTACTTAAAATTGATATCCTGTGACCAAAAAAAAAAAAAGCACAAAACTACCACTTTACAATAAAAAGTAGGAGACTGGAACAAATATCCAAAGCATTTCCCATTCTCAGTATTTCTAATATTGAATGCTCAAGTTATTTGCCCCTTTGTACTGCAGAGATGTGTGCCTCAACAGAGCATTCAAACATCTGCTATTTATTGGCCTACTTCTCAAATCATCTTTTTGGTCAATGCATTCAGGACTAAAGTGTAATTAATCTCACCAGCATCCAAAAAGATCTTCAAGGAATTAATTGGAAGGCACTGCAATACTGGACTGAATTCATCCCTGTATTCACACCCTAAATACTACTGTAATAATCTTTGTACAAAATATGCCTTGTAAACTATCATTTGAAAACTAATATTTGTCAATAATGTCCTCGTGAAATTGCATATAGCAAAATTATATGAAAGTTTTCAACATAAGCTGAAATCAAGACTGAAGTGTGTTTACCAGACAAGTCTGAGGAGTGGGTAAACCTGCTTCTCAAAGGACAAGCTGATGCCTCTAGCCAGGTGTCATCAAAGCTGATGAGCAATCACTTATCAAGTGGCCATTCTTTGACAAGGAGGTGGGGCAGGAACAAACAGATCTCAATCTTAGCAAACAGCAGCACAGAACTTCTTCCTCCACCAGATTCTTAGAATCATAGAATCATAGAATATCAGGGTTGGAAGGGACCTCAGGAGGTCACTGTCTCTGTCCTCACAGTGGGAATGAACTTTACTTAGAGGCAACTCTCAGGAAAATGCATTTCAAAGGGTGACTGAACTATAAAAGTGGAGAGAAAAAGCACCCCAAGTTCTCTCTCCCTATTCGTCTCTCTCCTTTTCACCTAAGACAACAAAAGGAACAGCCATTGGACTTTTGGAGCAGATCCTGGCTTCAGAATTTGGGCAGCAATGTTCTGGAAACATGGTAAGGGACTTTTTCATGAAACCAGTCTAATTTGTTAAATTTAGCCCTAGAGAGCATTTTGTCTTTTTCTCTTGTAACCATTCTGACTTTTAATGCCTTATATTTGTACTCACTTAAAACCTCTCTTTGTAGTTAAATAGACTTGTTTTATTCTTTAATTAAAACTAATGCAGTGTTGTGAATTATTTGGATAACTTCATTTAGAGTATCAAACTGTTGTATATTGATCCCCTTTGAAGGGTGACAGACCTGAGAGGACTGGACTGTCCAGGAGAGGACTGGACAGTGCAGAACACACATTTTGGGGGAAATTTCAGGATTGGGAATGTGTTGGGGTCACCCTCTAAGTAGTAACCAAGGCTGCTGGAAGCCAGAGTGTAGCTGGTGTTTGCTAACAGGTTGCTGCATCAGAGTTGCTACGCCAAGTTGCTGTGTGGCTATACATAGACACTCAGGGTGTAATCTGCATGCTGTCTGGCTGTTTGTGAGGAGCCCAGGTTGAGATCTACAGCAGCAAAGCACTGTGAAGCACGCCAGGCTGCAGAGCAGGAGTGACACAATCCCTCACTGGTCTGGATAACACCCCAGAGTGTCATACATATGAATAAAAGAACAGTTTGAATGCTAATTTCCCTATGTGATTTCCCATATGCTGAGTGACAGACTCACTATTCAGACATTTTCATATATTGGCAGTGATACTCAGAATTTTCACTTGGTAGTTAACAGACAGTATGTTCTTTGGAGCAGGGACTAATGACTACCTTTTATCTTTGTCCTGTACAGTGTCTCACAGACAGCATTTAAATTAATATTACCACCCTCCAAATATGCTTACAAGTAGTAAAAAATAAAATAAAATAATCCAACTCAGTTCTTCCCACCACACTCCAAGTGGCGGGAAGAACTGAAACTAGGACTCTGATGAAAAGGAGAAAGTGGACCATGAGTTTGAATATACAAAGGTCATCCTGAACATGAGTAATCTTCATTTCTTCTTTGAATAGCCTCTGCATATTCCAACTCTTGGGATTCTCGCAATCAAAGCTCCTCGTTATGGATGGGGGGATGAGAAATCCTAGTTAAACAGAGATGAATACTGCTTTACCACATTGTGCATCTGATCTAGATGCCAAATCTAAGGAATAAGAATGAAATTTTGTGAAAGTATGTGTTGAGCTGCAAGAGGCAGCTCTACAGATTTCTAATATGTGACTATGTCTAAGCAAGGCCATAGAAATGGCCTTCACTCTAGCTGAACATGCTCCAAGCTCTTCTGAAAGAAGAGCAGGTATGTTTATATTATTCTTCATTACAGAGAGGGGAGCCATTTTGGGTGGGGACAAAGGACCATTATATTTTTTTGTGAAAGATCGTAAAAGGGGAGTGAGCAATAAGAGCCTGCAGCTCACTCACTCTTCTAGTAAATGTAATAGCTACAATGACAACTATCTTAACTGAGAGAAAAAACAGGGAACATTCTCTCATGTGTTCAAAGGGAAGATTACGGACTAAGTACTAGGATTGAGGTCCCATATAGGTGTGGGTTCACTAAATCCTTCAAGAATCTTTTTGCTATACCATGGCTTAATACAGTTTTTTGCTCAACTAAGTGGTGATGAGCCAAGATAGCAGTGAGATATACTTTTAAAGATGATATGAAGAATCCTGAGATTTAAAATTAACCATTCCCATGTGAGTTGAAAAGAAGAAAAAGCTTGGTTATTGTTATTATTGGTTACCCACAGAGAGACACTTTTCCACATATGATCATAGCACAGATGAACCGACTGTTTCCTGGAGTTCAATAGAATGTCCTGTACCTTTTCCAAACAAGACAGTTCTAGATCCCCAAAGTCCTATGGCCTGTACTGTCATGTGGAGAGAGAGAAAAAGCATCCAGATGGCAAATCCAATCTCTCTGATGGTCAGTAGGTCTGTAATCTCAAGGAAGGACAGATAAACCCCTTCTGACAGTTGCAGTAGATCAGAGAACCACTGATCTCACCGAGGATGGAACAATCAGAACAACCCTTGCTTTACCTTATTTGACTTACCTGAGAATTTTCTAAATTAGAGGAATTGGGGAGACACGTAGAGGAGACCTATTCTCTCAATCTAGAAGAAACATATCCGCGATGGACTGGTTGCCTGCTCCTTTACTGGAGGAAAATCTCTGACATTTGGAATTCCATTTTGTTGCAAATAGATCTATCCCCCCCCCAGATACCTCAACAGGTATCCCCATAGATGTAATTTACTACCAGGTTCTTGAGTGACCACTCATGCTCATTGTGTAAGTCTCAGCTAATCTGCCACTATATATCATCCTTACAGAGTTATAGGATAAATTTGCTGTATTATGCACCACTCATTAAGATCTATGGACCCTTTGCACAGCTGGTTGGAATATGCTCCCTTGTGCTTGTTTATGTCAGATTCCCTGTATTATTGTTGGTAATGACAGAACCACTCTGTCTTGTAGTTGTGGGTAAAAGGATTTTTGAGAATCCAATTTACTGCTCTTAATTCTAGAATGCTGATGTGGAGGTTTTTCGCCCAGAAAGTTCAGTGATTGTCAATTGTGAAATTCTTGTAATGAGCATCCCAACCCAGACTGTAAACAGAAGAGGTGACTGTGACTGAGATCTGACAAGTTAACAGTAACTCTTGACAGTGCAAGTTTGAGTCCACCATATGTGGGATTGGAACACAACCTAGGTAGGTCCATGAAGCATAAACATGTGCCTATATTTGGTATACAGTCTTGTGCTAGCCAATGCTATAGAGGCCTCATCTTTAGATGTGCATATGTAATAACATATATTCCACACACACACACACACCTCAAAATGTGAGGGAACAGGCTTGTGGCAAGGGGAGACAGCTCTAGCAGTGTGGGAGATACTTGATAAGGGACACCAGGTAGCTCCTCTCTCCACCCCAGAATCTCTGGCACCCATTGGCTAGCTGGTGGTGAGGGTTGTTGATTGACCTGCATCCCCCAGTTCCAGGGATTTAACCTTAAGCATGGGTCATGTGGAGCCTCTTGTAGCTCCATTCTAGCAGTGAAAAGGTTACTCCCCATTCCAGCAGCAGTCATCAGGATGCAAAGAAAGACAGGTAAGGAATCCAGGGCCCTCCTCCCCATGGCAGAGGGTCTTGTCCTGGAAGGGGGAAGATGTGTCTGTCCCACTATGGGGAAGTCAGACCCTGACCCCTGACCATGGAACTAGGGCAGGGTATAGATCCTTAGTACAGCATTTGCACGCAGTATTACCCTTTGCTCTGTCTCTGACTTGCAAGTTTTGTAAGTATACTTTTGCATTTCAGTGCACAGAACCAGAAGTACTAAATCCTTAGGGGTATGTTCTCGAGGGCTGGCTCTTTCAACAGAGGCCAACACCTGTGAGGCTATGCATTTATGTTTCAGTTGGATCTGATCTTTGCAGATTCATATGACCATTTATGAAGATTTGGGGAACTATATACAACTTATGATTCCTGGTTATTATGAAATTATGCAGTTCTTGCTGTGAAAATTGCTGTATCACGAATGCCTGTTTCTGTATCTCTGTCATTGCTGACAAGACTTTAAGCATGTTCCTCCCAGACCAGAGGCAGTAGTCAATCATTAAGGACTATCAGCACTTGAAGGATATGGCTACACTGCAATCAGAGATCCACAACACGGCCATGGCTGGCCCAGGCTCAAGCTGAGGGACTACTAAATTGCAGTGTAGATGCTCAGGCTCAAGCTGGAGTCTGGGCTCTGAAACCCCATGAAAGGGGAGGGTCTCAGAGCCCAGGCTCTAGCCCTGTGGTCCCCAAACTGTGGGGCACGGAGGAACATGTGGGGGGTGCATGGGCCAGCCCCTCCGGGGAGGGAGCACCACATTGCTAGCCCTGCTCTGCCCCCAACCCTATTCAGCCCCCAGTCCTGCTCCATCTCCAGGCCCAGCTCTGCCTCCAGGCCAGATCTACCTCCAATCCCAATCCACCCGCAGCGCAGCTCCACACCATTTCCTCTCTTCCCCAGACCAGCTCTGCCACTAGCTCCACCTCCTCCCCCATCCCCAGACCCGCCTTCAGGCCAAGCTCTGCTGCTGAGGCAGGCCTGGCTGTGCAGTAATGGGGGAGGGGGTGCGGATAGATTCCATTAATGGGGGGGAGGGAACATGCGACTGGAAAAGTTGGCATACCATTGCTCTAGCCTGAGTGTCTACCCAGCTCTTTTTAGCCCCACAGCCCAAGCCTGAGTCAGCTGAGATTCACAGAAGTTTGGGCAGGAGAAGGAAAGAGGACAGACTAATAGAAGTCAGACTAGAAGAGCTAAGGGAAGAAGGCTCCAAGTTTCAAAACCCAAGCCATGCCCTGCAGCAGAAAGGTCCTGGGTGGTCCCAGACAACCCTGTCCCAGCTCAAAGAATGTTCTGGAGTGACGAGAAAACAGAGGCATCGGGATCCATATATGGTATATTATTTTTGTATAAATTTGGCGTGTCTTGTGCTATTAAAGAAAATGCATTAACATATTATAATTCTTTGCAAAGTCTGTATGTGTAATGTGCTACACCGTGCCAAGTGTCCATTGAAAAAGGCAACCAGAAGGCTCAAACCTTGAAGTGGAGTTATGACAGAGGGTGTTGTAACAGATATTGCAATCCCATGCAGTATCTATGGGAACCATATCATATTCAGTTTATGTATCACTATGTGACATGAACTGTATGCAACTCCAAAGGGGAGGGTTATCACAACTCTGGCAGGAACTAAAAACTATGGTGGGTTATATTAAGGTGAATCCCCACCCCGTGGGGAGGCATACATATACTGGTTCAAACTGGGATATTCAGAGACCAACAGACAAAGAACAAGCTTTTGGAATAAAAAGGCTGGGGTTAAACTGCCTCCTCTCAGAACCAGCAAATGGACAGGGCCTTCTGACACAGGCTGGGGGAAGAGGGGACAACACTTGCTGAAAGATTGGAAAGACTTGGGGCCTCATAAGGCTGATGGGTGAGCTGTGGTAAACTTTTAGCATGTGTATGGAAACTTTTTATTTTTTATGTTTTCTCTTTAACACTTATCTTAGGAATCAATGCTCTTGCTTAGAAAGAGCTGTGTGGTAACTTGTAACTGCTGGCAATGCACTGTTCATAGTCCTCAGAGAGAATACTATGCACAGGTGCTGGTCATTAGGTAGACTGGACTTCTGAGGATACAACAGCATGAGACTGGGAGCTATGCATCCTTAAAACCACCCCATCATAAGGGAGTGGGACTAGGGTCTCTACCCAGAGAAAGGTGACAGCTGGAGACCAGAGATATGACTGGGCACTCCTGGAGAGGACCTTAGGGGAGAAATACAGGTGCAGTTACCTGAAACTATGTCAGATGTGTTTAAGCTGTGGATGGAGTCTGAGAGGTCAGTACTGGTAATATGGGCTGGGCAAGAGACCACACAGTTGCAACTTTCAACGGGGGCAGGGGTGCCAGATAGAAGATCTGCACCCAGAGGGCCCTAAGACAGTGGCAGTGTCTGGACTCGATTCAGACTTTAAGTGGCTGATCCCCTCATGACAGGGGTGACCAGCTGGAGGTGCGACACCAGCACCTTAGCTTTTGCACTGGTCAAGGAGGCCAACACCTGTGCCAAGACTTTGTGAGTTTTAACCCAGTCAGTGGTTGGATCTGAGGCTCATCTCCCAGCACTTATGGGTCTGTACACTTCAGAGCTGGAAGGTTTAACCACTTCAGTAGCATAGCTTGGAGGTAAATTCAGATGCTCATTTCTGACCCTGGGGGTTAACGTGCTGAATATGAAGCAAGGAGAAGGCAAATGACCTTCCCCCAAACAAGCCAAACACTACACATGTGCATCCACAGCATGAAAAACACCAGGACAAGAAGGGTACATCTCTTGAACCCCAGCTTTTTTGTCATTGGCTCCAACATATCAGAACCAAAGATCCACGCACCACAATCCTTAGTAAAGGAAAAGAAAAGAAAAGAAAAAAGAACTAACTAAACCCTAACTAAACTAAGAAGGCAGCAGCACTGGCGCAATGTGTTCTAAGGAATCCAGGTCCTCACCTTTAAGGCACTTTTTGGTGAGGTTCCTGGAGGAACTAACTGCACCCAGGCATCCCCTTTTTTTATAGCCCCAATGAGGGGAGAGGTGGGGTATGACAACACTCCAAAGGCACTGATAGAACCATGTTCCACCAATACAAACTACTCCACTGCTGCATCTCAAGATGGGAATGTGAAGTTGTTGCTCGAAAAAAGGACATTTTGTTTTAAATTTACATTGCCCATCAGTGTCTCTAACCCAAACATTGCAGCATTGTGTTAGTGCATAAATGCCAGAAAGTACAAGTGACAAATCTATTTTCATTGTCCAAATGTAGGAAAGTACAAATACTGAACAGTATAACAGGTTGGGGCTGAGGGGGAAAGCTAGGTTTGAAAGCCTGGAAAACCATGATATTTAGTCAACTCAGTTTTAAATATAAGATGACCTGGAAATGCAGGGGGCTTGTCCCTTGCGAGGTTCTGGCATTTGAAATGAAGCAAATCATGAGCCTTCAGTGGTGGAGTGGGCAGAAAATAATAGAGAGAGAGGGCACAAGAAAATGAAATCAAGTGGCACATGGAACAGCAAAAGGAAAATTTACATTAGCAAATCCACTGCAGGCTTCTCTAAAGTTTCCAACATTGGCAGACAGCAGCAATAAAATCATAGGAGAGAAATATTTTGCTACTGACTGAATAAAATAAAATTTAAAAAGACTCTTGGCAGGTATTAATAGATCGGGGCTGCTTATCTTAATTTCAACAATTAAGAATTAGGATCTGAAATTCACATGTTCAACAAGTTGATTGACGCAAGACCATATTCTGAGTGTTTACTTCTTTTTATTACCTTGGATAGTTGCACAACATTTTTTTATAACTGATATTTCTGCATCTCTGAAAGTATGTCTACACTATGAAATTAGATCGATTTTATAGAAGTAGATTTTTAGAAATCAATTTTATACAGTTGATTGCGTATATCCACGCTAAGCACATCAAGTCGGCGGAGTGCGTCCTCACTACCGTGGCTAGCATCGACTTACAGAGCAGTGCACTGTGGGTACTTATCCCACAGTCTCCGCCACCTATCGGAATTCTGGGTTACGCTCCCAATGCCTGAAGGAGGCAAAAACATTGTCGCGTTCCGTCAATAAGGGTAGTTTTGGGTACATGTCGTCAGTCGCCCCTCCCTCCGTGAAAGCAACGGCAGACAATCGTTTCGTGCCTTTTTTCTGTGCAGATGCCATACCACAGCAAGCATGGAGCCCGCTCAGCTCAGCTCAGCTCACCGTCACCACTGCTGTTGTGTCCTGGGTGCTGCTGTCAGCAGACGGTGCCATACGACTGCTAATCGTCATCATCTACCGCTTCCGCTGCAACTCTGCTCTCCTGGTGCCATGAATGCACCTCGCAGGTCCTCTCGTCGTTCTGTATAAATATCTATTCTCATGGCATCCGTCATCATCCACTGCTTCTGCTGCAACTCTGCTCTCCTGCAGATGCCATACCACGGCGAGCATGGAGCCCGCTCAGCTCACTGCTGCTGTTGTGACCATTGTAAGCACCTCGCACATTATCCTGGAGCATATGCAGAACCAGGCTAAGAGACGCCAGTGTGAGGACGATTTTGATGAGTACATGGACACAGACATTCCTGAAAGCACGGGCTGTGGCAATCGGGACATCATGGTGTCAGTGGGCTGGCTGATACAGTGGAACACTGATTCTGGGCCTGGCAAACAAGCACAGACTGGTGGGACCGCATAGTGTTGCGGATATGAGATGATTCACAGTGACTGGGAAACTTTCGCATGCATAAGGCCACTTTCCTGGAACTCTGTGAGTTGCTTTCTTCTGCCGTGAAGCACAGGAATACCAAGATGAGAGCTGCCCTTACAGCTGAGAAGCAAGTGGCGATAGCCCTGTGGAAGCTTGCTATGCCTGACTGCTACCAGTCAGTCGGGAATCAATTTGGAGCAGGCAAATCTACTGTGGAGGCTGCTGTGATCCAAGTAGCCAATGCAATCATTGACGTTCTGTTATGAAGGATAGTGACTCTGGGAAATGTGCAGGTCATAGTGGATGACTTTGCTGCAATGGGTTTCCCTAACTGTGGTGGGACAATAGACGGAACGCATGTCCCTATCTTGGCACCGGACCACTTTGCCAACCAGTACGTAAACCACAAGGGGTACTTCTCAATGGTGCTGCAAGCACTGGTGGATCACAAGGGACGTTTCACCAACATCAACGTGGGATGGCTGGGAAAGGTGCATGGCGCTCGCATCTTTAGGAAATCCAGGCTGTTCGAGCTGCTGCAAGAAGGGATTTACTTCCCAGACCAGAAAATTACCATTGGGGATGTTGAAATGCCAATAGTTATCCTTGGAGACCCAGCCTACCCCTTGCTCCCATGGCTCATGAAGCTGTACACAGGCAGCCTGGACAGTAGTAAGGAGCAGTTCAACTATAGGCTGAGCAAGTGCAGAATGGTAGTAGAATGTGCCTTTGGACATTTAAAAACTCGCTGGCGCTGTCTGCTGACTAGGTCAGACCTCAGCGCAACCAACATTCCCATTGTTATTGCTACTTGCTGTGTGCTCCATAATATCTATGACAGTAAGGGGGAGACGTTTATGGCGGGGTGGGAGGTTGAGGCAAACTGCCTGGTGTCCGATTTTGAGCAGCCAGACACCAGGGTGATTAGAAGAGCACAGCAAGGCACGCTGCACATCAGAGAGGCTTTGAAAACCAGTTTCATGACTGACCAGGCTTTGGTGTGACAGTTGCGTGCATTTCTCCTTGATGCAAACCCACCCCCTTTGTTGATTTTAATCAACCACCCTCCCCCCTTTGAAATAAAGTAACTATTGTTTTGAAACCATGCATTCTTTCTTTATTAATTAATTTAAAAAAAAAAAGATAACTGACAAGGCAGTCCTGGTACGGTGGGGTGGGGAAGGAGGGAAGGACAAGGCCACATTGCTTATTGTAGCCACACTACAAATCAAACTGTTTGAATGACAGCCTTCTGTTGCTTGGGCCATCCTTTGGAGTGGAGTGGCTGGGTGCCCGGAGCCTCCCTCCCCAAGTTCTTGGGCGTCTGGGTGAGGAGGATATGGAACTTGGGGAGGAGGTCAGGCGGTTGTACAATGGATGCAGTGGGGGTCTGTGCTCTTGTTGGCTTTCCTACAGCTGCACTAGACACTTCATCATGTCCATTTGCTCCCCCATTAGCCTTAGCATTGCCTCCTGCCTCTGCTCTTCGCGCTCACTTAATGCTTTCCTAGCCTCTAACACTGAATGCCTGCATGCATTCAGCTGTGCCCTATCAGGCGGGAGGACTGCATGAGCTCGGAAAACATGTCATCATGAGTGTGGTTTTTTTGCCTTCTAATCTGCGATAACCTCAGGGATGGAGATGATAGGGGGAGCCTAGAAACATTTGCACCTCGGGGGAGATAAAAAGGGAGAGTAAAATTTAAGATGATACATTTCTGAGAACAAAAAGGAGACTCTTTCACAGTGAATCAAGCAAGTCACAGCAGACAGCACATGTGCTTTAGGTACAAGGTCGCATTTTGCCTTTTATATTGAGCACCTGCCGGTATGGTGAGACACATCACGCATGGCGGGGCAACAGAATTTGGTTTCCATGCAGCCATGGTAAGGCAAAGGGTACGTGGGGTTGGCTTCTTATGCATAACATGTGGGAATGGTTTCAAACTGCAGCACCATCCTTTCCCATAGGAAGCAATGGGTTGGGTTTCACATTTAAAAGAAAGGGCTACGGTTTTCAGGTGGATGTGCAGCACACACCTCCCCCCATCCCGCTGCGTGGCTATTCTCCTGGATGATCCCTTTTAGCCAAGCGCAAACAGCCCAGCGTGAAGGGGGTCCCTTTACTGTTCCCTTACAAAAATTCCCCTTTTTCAACCAGGTGACCATGAATGATATCACTCTCCTGAGGCTAACACAGAAAGATATAGACCGAATGTTGCTTTAATGCGACCAAAACCCAGGACCATTCGTTGCCACGCTTTGTGCTGCAATGATTCCAGAATACTTTCAGAGTACCTCCAGGAGAGCTTCATGGAGATGTCCCTAGAGGATTCCTGCTCCATCCCCAGACATGTGAACAGACTTTTCCAGTAGCTGTACTGGCTGCAAATGCATCCCAATTCTTCAGGGCAAATCAAACATTAAACACTATTGCTTTTAAACCCTGTACTGTAGTTACAAATGTGCACTCACCAGAGTGCCTTCTCCAGCTTCAGGGTCAGGGATCCTGCCTTCAGAGGGTATTAGCTCTAGGGTGATGAAAAGGTCCTGGCTGCCGGAGAGAACGGATTCACCACTTGCCTGCTGCGCATTCTCCTCCTCCTCCTCCTCATCTACAAAATCCTCCTCTCTGTTGCGTGAGACTCCCCCCTTGCAGGTGTCCACGGACAGTCGTGGGGTAGTGGTAGGGTCCCCTCCTAGAATGGCATGCAGCTGATCATAGAAGCAGCATGTATGGGGCTCTGACCCGGAGTGACCGTTTGCCTCCTTTGTCTTTTGGGAGGGTTTGTCTCAGCTCCTTAACTTTCACACGGCACTGCTGTGTGTCCCTGTTGTAGCTTCTCTCCAACATGCCCTGTGAGATTTTGGCAAATATATTGGCATTTCGTCTTTTTGCTCGGAGTTCTGCCTACACAGATGCTTCTCCCCATACAGCAATCAGATCCAGAGTCTCCCTTTCAGTCCATGCTGGAGCTTGTTTGCGATTCCGGGGGGACTTCATGGTCACCTGTGCTGCTGAGTTTGCCACGCTGACCAAACAGGAAATTAAATTCAAAAGTTTCCAGGGCTTTTCCTGTGTATCTGGCTAGTGCATCAGAGTTCAAAGTGCTGTCCAGAGCGAGCACAATGGAACACTCTGGGATAGCTCCCGGAGGCCAATACCGTCGATTTGCGTCCGCACTACCCCAAATTCGACCCAGCAAGGTCGATTTTAGAGCTACTCCCCCTCGCCGGGGAGGAGTACAGATGTAGATTTTAAGAGCCCTTTACGTCGACGGAACGGGGTTGGTTGTTTGGACACATTCATTTTAAAATCGACCTAACACAGCTAAATTCGACCTAACCCCGTAGTGTAGACCAGGCCTGATACACCATCTGGAACTCATATCGTGTGGCTGGAAGGAAAAGGCACAAACTGTGCTAAAAAAGTTTGGAGCTAAGGACTACATTCTACTTTGTCGTCCCCCCCCGCCCCCCACCCCACAGACCATCCTTCCATAGCACTGAGGAACAGAGAGAACTAGAGAAGAAAAAATATATATGTCCTATTCCAAAATGTCAACTTACGTCAAAATACACTGAACACAAAAACTAATAACTCTTGAGAACAAAGCCAACAAGGTGAATCATTACAAACTTCTGTGCATAATATACTCAAACATTTGTTGGTAACAATACTAAACAGTACCACATTAATCATCACTTGTACTCTTGGGACCTATCCTACAGATCCATACAGAGACAATTTTAGACAGTGGATAAAAAAAAGTGAGAAATTCTCAATCACTCTCACTACTGCAACATTTGCAGAGATGAACACAGCTAAAAACCAGAATGAACCAATAAGGAGGAATAAAATTACGAAGTGCCTTAAAGGTGAGGACAAAAAGCTTGAATTTAATGCAGTGAAACAAAGGAGCCACTGGAAGGATTCAAAGAGGAGGGTGATGTGATCAGAGCAACAACCAAGGAAGATTACCTAACAACCTGCATTTTGTAGAGATTGGAGGGGAACAAAGTAGATGTTAAGCAGGATAAAACGAAGAGTGCGATAATCAAGGAGACAATGAGGTTCCAAACAGGAGAACTGGCTGTCTGGACCAAAAGAAAAAGATAGATCTTAGAAAGAAAGAGGCAGACATTTTGACATCACTCAGATGTGTGCAGCAAGAGGGAGGTACCAAAGATTATTCCCCAGACTACTGGTCTCACAGAGAGGACAATGGTTTTGTCAATAGTAAACAGATAAATGAAGTAGCAGAGAGTATGAGAAGAAAGATCAGGAATTCAGGTTTTGCCATGGTAAGGTTAAGTTGACTGTGCAGCATCCAAGAGATGTCACAGAAACAGACAAAGATGTAGGATTGGATGAAGGAGAGAGACAAAGTGACTGTTCAAAATCCTGGTTAAAATTTATGGAAAAGATTCATAATATTGGTCTGAAACAAATTACACAAACATTCCTCTTTTTGCCTCTCTCTCTCTCTCTCTCTACCCTACCAGATTCCATGTCTTTTGATTCACTTTGGAGAGGAAAGTAGGAGCATGATCATGACACTGGCTCCTAGATAGAAACCGTGAGAACAGGAGAGAGAAAGGGGGGGAAAGAATCTCTGCCATGGTCTTTGAGCAATCTGACTTATGATTCTTCCTATTAGTCAGATAATGCAAGTCTTGTTCCAGACTGATGTGTCAGAGGTTGAAGGAACAGGAGTAGTTAAACAATGATTATCTGCTCCTCTTGCTTATTCCCTTCCTGAAGTCATAATCCACTCCACCAAAACAGGTGGATGTCTGTAGTAGAGAATTATTCCCCATCTGAAGTTGAGAGGATGAAACCTTAAGCAAAGAGCTAAAATCCTGCTGCCAATTTCCAAACAATTAGCAACAATGTATCATTTATATACAATATTACCAGCACTTACCATCATTTGATCAGAGTGGAAGAATTAAGAACCAACAAAATTCTATAACATCAACATAATGAACTTTCTTTTTGTCCACAGATTTTAGTTTATTATTCCCTTCAAGACAGAGTTCAAGGAGGTGGCACAGTACATTTATAAAATTATATCTTGATCTTTAATATTCTTGTATAGAAATAAATGTAAAGCTTCAATTTCAAAACTGCTTAAAGTTAGGCTTGCTTACGCCATATGAATGTTTTTCATCAATATGTTTCTAGATGAAAAATTCTTCATGAGTTATAGAACTTGTGACATTAATAACCCAATTTCAGCAGCCAATCATATATTTCTTGTCAAAATAAAAGGAGTATAAAGGAGAATGAAAAACATACACATATATCAAAATCTATTATGATATATTTGATTTATTTCTATGATTAGTTGATATTGTTGCAAACTAACAAACAGCATGCTGTAAGACTCTGCCTATGAAGAACTGTTGTGAAAGCAATACACTTCTCTGCTGTTTTAGTGTATGTCCATTTCCAAAGTTTATTATGAATTTTGATTTAAATTTGACTTAATGTACACAGTCCTTAAAGACAAGTTGCAAATCATTTCATACAAATTTTATACTCGTATTTGGGATTTTTTTTTGTCCTGATCACATTAGAGCCAGCTTCTATAATTTAGATTTTGCAGTTTATTAGACAAGTTCTGTGCAATATATGCTATCTTTTTCAGTTACCTTCCTTTAATACACAGGGCTTCCTACCAGCAAATGACTCCCTCACTTAGACTAGCAAAACTTCTCCATAGCTTTGTTTCTCAGGCATGTCCAAAAGTTAATTAGAAAATGTGGGTAGGGGGAGTGTACACTTAAGCATCCAAAACTGTACAATAGTTCTTTTATATAGTTTCCCCATCTGTGCACATTCACACATACAGAATACATTTGTACCCTAGCTACTGAAATATGTAAATCTTGGGAAAGGAGAGGTTACTGACCTTACAGGAACAGGAGTTCTCTGAGATGTTGTGCCTACAGTGCTCCACCATAGGATACAGACACGCCCATGCAATGTCCATGGGCCAGGGCCAGTGCCTGTGCAGAGCAGCACCTCATTCCTTCAAATGAGGATATATGGAGGTGTGGGTCAGATACCAGTCAGTTCCTTGTTGACCGTGAAGCAGAGCCTCCAGAGCAGGGATGGGCACACTTTTTGGCCCGAGGGCCACAATCGGGGTGTGAAACTGTATGGAGGGCCGGGTAGGGAAGGCTGTGCCCCCCAAACAGCCTGGCCCCTACCCCCTATTTGCCCCCTCCCACTTCCTTCGCCTGACTGTCCCCCTCAGAACCCATCCAACCCCCCACCCGCTCCTTGTCCCCTGACTGCCCCCTCCTGGGACCCCCTGCCCCAAACTGCCCCCCCATCCAACCCCCCTGCTCCCTGTCCCCTGACTGCCCCGACCTATCCACACCCCCACCGCCTGACAGGCCCCCTGGGACTCCCACGCCTTATCCATCCCCCCCGTTCCCTGACCACCACAGAACCTCCACCCCATCCAACCTCCCCTGCTCCCTGTCCCCTGACTGCCCCCCAGGACGCCCGCCCCCCGGGACCTCCTACCCAACTCCCCTACTGCCGCACACGCGCCGCCACCATCTCTTTACCATGCCGCTCAGAGCGGCAGCGGGAACAGCAGGGGAGGGGGAGGGGCCAGGGCTGAGCCTCCTGGGCCAGGAGCTCAGGGGCTGGGCCGGATGTGGCCCGCAGGCCATAGTTTGCCCACCTCTGCTCCAGAGCCTAAGTGAAGGAGGGAGGCAGAGCACCACTAGGGACAAAATATCTAGCAGGCGTAATGCATGTCAAAGGTACAGATGGAAGACCAAGTTGCAGACCTGTTATGGGAATTCCTTCAGTGGAGTTATAAATGTAGACTGAGCTCTAATGGAATGTGCTATCATGCTGCAAAAGGACTACTTCTCAGAGAATTCATGGCAGGTTAAGATAGTGTCTAAATTAGCTGTTACCACTCAAAACAGAACTTGGAGTCATCATAGATAGAATCATGGGACTGGAAGGGACCTCGAGAGGTCATCTAGTCCAGTCTCCTGCACTTATGGCAGAACTAAGTATTATCTAGACCATTCCTGACAGGTGTTTGTCTAATCTGCTCTTAAAAATCTCCAATGATGGAGATTCCACAACCTCTCTAGGCAATTTATTCCAGTGCTTAACCACCCTGACAGTTAGGAAGTTTTTCCTAACGTCCAACCTAAACCTCCCTTGCTACAATTTAAACTCATTGCTTCTTGTCCTATCTTCAGAGGTTATGAAAAACAATTTTTCTCCCTCCTCCTTGTAACAACCTTCTACAAACTTGAAAACTGTTACGTCGCCTCTCAGTTTTCTCTTTTCTAGACTAAACAAACCCAATTTTTTCCAATCTTCCCTCAGAGGTCATGTTTTCTAGACCTTTAATCATTTTTGTTGCTGTCCTCTGGACTCTCTCCAATTTGTCCACACCCTTCCTGAAATGTGGCGCCCAGAACTGGACACAATACTCCAGTTGAGGCCTAATCAGCACGGAGTAGAGCGGAACAATTACTTCTCGTGTCTTGCTTACACCATTCCTGCTAATACTTCCCAGAATGATGTTCACTTTCAACAGCATTGCATTGTTGACTCATTTAGCTTGTGGTCCACTATGACCCTCAGATCCCTTTCTGAGGTATTCCTTCCTAGGCAGTCATTTCCCATTTTGTATGTGTGCAGCTGATTGTTCCTTCCTAAATGGAGTACTTTGCATTTGTCCTTATTGAATAGATCTCTAAAAAAGCTAACAATGTTAGGAACCATTAGGAAGAGGATAGATAATAAAACAGAAAATATCATAATGCCAGTATATAAATCCGCGGTACGCCCACATCTTGAATACTGTGTGCAGTTCTGCTCGCCCCATCTCAAAAGAGACTTATTACAATTGGAAAAAGTACAAAGAAGGGCAACAAAAGTGATTAGGATTATGGAACAGCTTTCATATGAGGAGAGATTAAAAAGGCTGGGACTGTTCATTTTAGGGGGGATATGATAACAATCTGAAAAAATATGAATGGTGTGGAGAAAGTGAATAAGAAAATATTATTTACCCCTTCATATAATACACGAACTAGGGGTCATCCAATGAAATTAATAGGCAACAGGTTTAAAACAAACACAAAGAAGCACTTCTTCACACAACAGACAGTCATCCTGTGGAACTCATTGCTAGGTGATGTTCTGAAGACCAAAAGTATAAGATGCAACCTGAAACCCACTTTGACAGTCTAAGTGGAAACAGGTTGACCTTCATCCTCTCCGCAAATGATACAAATAGCCTAGAAGAGACCAGGAAAGTCTTAGTTCTGTCAAGGTAGAAGGCAAGGGTCCCTTTGACATCTAGCGTATGTAAGGCTGGTCTCCTCTTGACAAATCTAGCTGTAGTAGTGTAGGCACAGACTGAGAAACCCTCAAGAGGTGAGTGGAAGGCTGTGATGGCGGCCAAATGTACTCTGAGCTCATTGATAGACCTCTCATATTGAGATTCAACAGGTAGTCTGAAGGGTAGACGTTCTGAGGCTTGGAAGAGTGAAGAGAACACCAGGAATGCAAGTGTTTCCACTTTTGAAGATAAGTTTTGTGAGTAGTAGGTTTTGTGCTAGATATGAGAACTGACTAGACCTTCTCTGAAAAAGTTAGCTCCATGCTTGAGAACCTCTTAGAAACCAGGCTGTCAGATTCAAGGAGGAGGGGCTGAAATAGATCAGGATCCCTAAATTCTGTGACAGTAGATCCTTCCTGAAAGGAAGTCATAGAGGCATTGCCACAGAGAGACTGAGGAGGCTTGAGTACCACACTTATCTTGGCCAGGATAGTGCTATGAGGATAACCCTTGTTTTCTAAGTTAGATCTTGAAGATTATAAGTAGAGGCAGATAAGCATACAGTAGGGTACAGAGACATAATATTATCAGGGCACCTCCCAATGAGTTGCAGCTGAATCCTCCTCTGGAACTGAAAAGGCAACATTTTGTGTTGTTTGGGATAGCAAAGAGGTCTGCTTCTGAAAGACTCCAGGTTTGGCACATGCTATGGAAAAGAATCATTGAGCTCCAATTCGTGGTCCTGAAGAAAGTCTCTGCTCAAGGAGTTTGCACTGTATTATGAAGGCCTGGGAGTTAAGACAGCAACAAATTCTATCTGATGAGAAATTCACCAGTTCCACAGCCATAGTAACTCTGCACATAAGGACTGGGATCTTGCTTCACCTTGTCGGTTGATATAATACATTGCTGCCCTGTTGTCAAGCATTACCCTTACAGAGTGGTCCTGTACGGTGTGAAGAAAGTATTGGCAAATGTAACAAACTGCTCTCAGCTCCAGAATGCTGATGTGGAGTGTGACCTCTTGTGCGGACCACTTGTCCTTGGCTGTAACCCTTTGGAGGTGAGGGTCCCTCATCCCAGAGAAGTAGCACCTGTTGTAATGATCTTTGAGCGTGGGGGATATGAGAAAGGGGTTCTCTTGCAGACTGTCAGTGGATCCTTCCACCAACTGAGAAAATCCAGAAGTTTCTGAAGTACTGACACACGTTTGGAGAGACTGTGTCTGTTTGGGGTGTAAACAGACTTCATCCATCTCTCAGGGCACCTGAGGTGCAGTCTTGCATGAGATGTGAAGAACGTAGATGCCAACATATGGCCCAGGAGTTGAAGCCAGGTCCTTGCAGGCTGTGTTGTATTGTCAAGATTGGACTGAACAGAGCAGTCAGGGGGTCTAGCGTGGCTCCAATGAAGTCTATTCTTTGGACTGGGGTCAATGTAGACGTCTTTCTAATTATGTGAAGACACAGAGACTGAAAAGATCTAGAGCCCTGGAGGTTGTCAACTAGACCTTTAGAGCTGATTGACCTCTGAGGAGTTAACATCGAAGTGAGGGAATATTGCTATGCTCGATTGACATAAATGGACCACCACTGCCGAGAGAAGCTTTGTAAAAACCCTCAGGACTGTGGAGAGTCCAAAGGGAAGGACTTGGTACTGGTAGCAGTCTGAGCTTAATTTGAAGCATAGGAAACATCTGTAGGATGGTTGGATAGCTATATGAAAGTAAGCGTCCAGGAAGTCAAAGATGATGAACCAGTGTCTTGGATCTAGGGATGGATTACAGTGGCTAGCATCATCATCCTGAAGTGCTTTCAAAGGATATTTCAGGTTTCTCAGGTCGAGGAGCCATCTCAACCCTCCACCCCTCTTTGAAACTAGGAAATAGTTGGAATAGAAGCCTCTTCCAATGAACTCTGGGGCCAACGTACAGGAGGGGGAAATGGACCCCACTGGGGCTAGTGAATTGGAAGGATCTTCAGTCTAGCCTCTACATCTTTCCAAGACCTGCCTTTAAATTCCATGCAAATCTTACATTCAGATGGGACATGGGTGAAAGCTCAAATGCTCATTATTTGGGGACAAGACCTGTGGCAGGTCTGGTAGGGCTTAGACCTTTGGCATACCCTGAAGTAGTTGTGAACCAAAGGAGGAGACAAAAAGGGCAGGGGAGTAACCCCCCTCATAAACACATCTATATAAAATTAAATAAAATAAGTTAGCAAATTTTAAGAATAAATGATATACTAAGAAAGGTGGGTAGTTGTAGAATCAATGGACACGCAATCTCTCAGTCTCAAACTGCAGGCTGTTGAGAAGGAACTGAGAGGCAGCAGGCCCACTCCTTCCTATATGCCCTCATTTGGAGGGACAAAGTGCTGCTCTGTGCAGTCATAGGCCCACAGCTACTGCTTTGCATTCTCCAGTCGAGAGCACATAGGCACACATGCATCCTATTGTGGAGCACCCATAGAGACACACATTCAAAGAAGAACTCAAGATTTATCCTTTTAAGTATCCTAAAAGTACTGCTCTGGGTTGGCCATGCTGTAGATTCAGGTTCTATTTCCTGAGTCACTTTAACTTCCAGGGCCAGCTGATCTAACACTTTCACAGTCCCTCAGCAATACAGAGTACTTCGCACTATTCAGAAGACACCTAACTGGCCAATTAAGAAATTGTCCTGATGGGCTACAATGGATGTCTCATCCAATCATCTTCCATTTGAAAGAATAGTGGCTAGAGCATGTACCTTGGGAGGCAATACGGTTAAAGGGAAAATAATTACAGCTCTAAAAGCAAATCAGCAGGCTGATATGAGACAAAAGGGAAATAGAAAGAATATAAAACTCTGAACTTTCCATTCTTTAAAAGCCTTCTTTTGGACTCTGCTGTTTTGGAAATATTCTGTGTACAGTTCTTTAAGCACCCTTGAAGAACTTTGGTACAAAACTCACAAAAAATAGTTATTTTAATAATTCCACTAAACAACAGAAATAATGCAAAATGGTTCAGAAGTATAACAGAAGTAAGTTACCTTTATATAATAAAATTCTCTGTATCATGCAAAATGAGTACAAGCAACTCAACATCACATTCTGGAGTTCTTATACTTTACTCAGACTGGATGGTTTAACATTCCTTTGAAATAATGTTTTGGTTCTTAAAAAAGCCAAATACTGTACCACTTATCTTAACTAAGATTCTTTGGCAGCAAGATCAAGGTCTTTAGAAGAAAAGTTTCCAAAGTTCTGCAAGTAAAAGCAGAGCCTAAAGTGTGTCAGGTATCAAACAATTAAAGAGGAAAAAAATTCTACATTTTCCATTTGCAATATATTTTGTTTTCTTCGTTAAGAACAGTTCCTGAATAGAAGACCCCATTATAAAGCTCATTTTTCTGCCAGACATCCTTCTTTCTGACAGAATGATTTATAATGAATTGCTGCAATCTGCAACTTCATTAATCATGAAAACACCCTTATAGTCAGTTTTAACCTAACCCATGCTTTGAATTATGGAAAGAAAAGTTAGGGACTCAGAAGATAATAGGATTGAGCAACAGAGAAAGCTAAACTCAGAGCTAATGAAGGCATTACTTCACACCTAATACAATACAGCACAGGTTAAACTGGATAAAATATTTATGCACGAGCAAAGTTTCATAACTACTCTTTGTTTAAACATAGGTGTAGCATAAACTAGGGAAGTGGTTTCAAAGTTTTGTCTATAGACCGCTGGTCAACCACAGAACATTTACTGATAAGTTCAAATTGCTGCCAGCTCAAATGGGGCTGGCTCTGCTTTTTCCAACTGGCACATAACAGATGGGAGGGGGGAGATAAAACAAACAAAAATATTAACGTACAAAAACATGTTCAACCTCTTTTTAAAAAATGACAAGACTGATCACACTGAAGACAGTTAAAAATAAATTCTTACCTAAGACTACTTTTCCAGGTAAACAATTGCTGTAATTGCCACAGGAACCATCACATTAGCCCACACATTAAGTATCATCTCTCAATCACACTGATTATATGCTTGAGCTATCAGAACAAACTTTAGGTATAGTACTCTTGCAACATGCTGCATCTTTAACAGCTTTTCCCATTATTTTGTGTTCACAGAGAGCAGCATGTATTTAACGTTTATTCCCTGGAAGCAAAACTACACAACTGCATTATACATTACTTTGTTGCTTCTGCTAGTGGTATATTTTATCTCTTTGTCTGAGATACATTTTTGGTTGCCAGACAAGGCACGTGACTGATTGTACATAATACCATGAAAATTAAACTAAAGATACACGAACACACACTATTCCTGAAAAGTAATGAACTACAATTAGTGAAGCAGATTTTTCAATGCTATAAAAGCAGCAAATATTTTTATTTATCTTTCCCCCATTCCTGTCGCCTCTTGGGTAGCTGTCAGCTGCCATTTGGCTGAATTCACTACATTTCACACATTTAAATTCATCCCAATCTTGTCAGGTTATACCATGAAACACAATATGTGCTTAATTCCATATAAGAAAGTTGGCCCTTCATGGCTAGTCCAGAATGTGGGGTGCGACTAAGAGGTCAAAGTTACACCCCTGGCTGAGCCACACCTGTCTGTAAAGGACATTCCTACTGATTAATTCCCAGAGCTTATTTCAAGTGCTTAGATTGGATGGCTGACCACAGGTGAGGGAGGCACCTTCAAACGAACAGCAGAAGTGAACTTTTTTTTTTTTTTTTTTTTTTATCTTCTACTTCTTCTGTCAATCCCTCCCTCTTCTCCATTTGAGGTTATTGGTTCCATGCAGTTATCATTCTGTCACTCTGTATGTGAACGGTTGTTTGTTGCACACTGTATTATGACTGGATATGGCCTGCACCTCTGAATATTGAAGCAACTGTGCAGGCACATGGTACAACTCTTTTGTCTTGAATTCACAGAATTACAGCTTTGTGACTTATTCTGCAGCCCTCCTTCTCATCCACGGACAAAAAAAATTAATGGAAGTGTTGGTTGGTGCTCCTGGCCCCAAACAAGTTATGTAGCCGCTCCCCCCACTGATCACATCAAAAGTGGTGCCTTAGGCACCGACTCCATGGGTGCTCCAGGGCTGGAGCACCCATGGGGAAAATTTGGTGGGTGCAGAGCATCCACTGGCAGCTCCCCGCCAGGCCCCAGCTCACCTCTGCTCCGCCTCCACCCCTGAACGCGCCGCCCCGCTCTGCTTCTCTGCCCCCCCTAGCTTCCTGCGAATCAGCTGTTCGTGCGGGAAGCCTGGGAGGGCTGAGAAGCAAGTGGCAGCTTCACACTCAGGCCCAGAGAGGCGGAGGTGAGCTGGGGCGGGGAGCGGTTCCCCTGCTCGCCCCTGCCCCCCCCCCGGGTTACCTGCTGCAGCGCGGGCAGCCCTCCTCTCGCCCCCCCCCCACCCCAGTTCACTTCCACCTCCTTGGGCCTGAGCGCAAAGCCGCCGCTTCTCAGCCCTCCCAGGCTTCCCACGCGAACAGCTGATTCGCTGGAAGCGGCGGGGGACAGAGAAGCAGAGCGGGGCAGAGCGTAACTCAGGGGCGGAGGCAGAGCAGAGAGGAGCTGCACCCACCAAATTTTCCCCGTAGGTGCTCTAGCCCTGGAGCACCCACGGAGTCGGCGCCTAAGGCATCACTTTGGGCTGGTTGTTAAATTTACAAGCTCTTTTAGAACTGGTTGTCTCGCACGAACTGTCTCCAGCTCACCACTGATGTACTGTACTTTATGGGCGATATAAGGGATTTTCAAGGGTAATTTTGACTATACACAATTTTCACCTTACGCGCTGACTTTAGAACCTAACCCCCGTGTAAGATGCAACTCCACTGTATTTGTATAAATGTATTACTCTTGTATCTGAAACTAGAAATATGAAATACAACTCTGAGGTCCTACTGTAGTTATGCAAAGTGTGGGCTATTAATGGTGGTTTGGAATCTTAATGGCTCCCATTAACCAGGACAATTACCTGTAGATGGCAGTTTTACTTGTAAATCTTCCCATATACCTGTGGGCTGGCAAGTGGGTAATGAAGTCTTACAATGACATGTGATCATGTCACCTGAACTGGAATCCATCTTTAACCTGGCGCTTTTCCATTGAGAAGAGGGGTGGGAACCCAGAGGGACAAAGGATTCCCAACTTATGCAAAAAATATATAAGTGGGTGGAACAGAACAAAGGGGGCGGCCATCATGAGAAATCCCCTAGCTACCACCTGAGCTGGAACAAGGGCTGTACCAGGGGAAAGGATTGTGCCCAGAATAGGAAGGCATCCAGTCTGTAAAATAAACTTATTGAAACATCTCTGAGGGTGAGATTTTATCTGTATTCAGTTTCTTACTGTATTAGACGTAGACTTGCGTGTTTTATTTTATTTTGCTTGGTAATTCACTTTGTTCTGTCTGTTACTACTTGGAACCACTTAAATCCTACTTTCTGTATTTAATAAAATCACTTTTTACTTATTAATTAACCCAGAGTATGTATTAATACCTGGCGTGGGGGGAGGAGGGAGGCAAACAGCTGTGCATATCTCTCTATCAGTGTTATACAGGGCAAACAATTTATGAGTTTACCCTGTATAAGCTGTAAAACAGATTTATTTGGGGTTTGGACCCCACTGGGAGTTGGGCATGTGAGTGTTAAAGACAGGAACACTTCTTAACCTGCTTTCAGTTAAGTCTGCTGCTTTGGGGCATGTGGTTCAGACCCTGGGTCTGTGTTGGAGCAGACTGGCGTGTCTGGCTCAGCAAGACAGGGTGCTGGAGTCCCAAGCTGGCAGGGAAAGCAGAGGCAGAAATAGTCTTGGCACATCAGTTGGCAACCCCAAGGAGGTTTCTGTGATCCAACCCATCACAGCTGGCTGCCCCAACTTCCTGCCAGGAGCTTGGCTGTCCCTTTGGGCTCTCAGATCCCTGCTCCCCAACCCCACCCAGGTACTCTGCTCCCCACCAGGAGCATGGCATCTGCCCGGGCTCTTGGCTACCTGCTAGCTCAGCCGGACTCAGAGCGGCGATCCCAGTGGGTGCAGCCTGACTTGGGAGCGGGGAGCCCAGGTAGCTGCCTGGCTGGGAGCAAGGAACCCAGGGTGCCGCCGGGCACTAGCTGAAGCCCCCCCACCTACCCTGGCTCTGGAGCCATGAAATTGACAAGAATTACAGCCAACAGCGGATGTAAGTAACCCACAGTATCTACACCGACACTACATCGCCCTAATTCAGGGGTCTCAAACTCCTGGCCCGCAAACCTCCCCAATATGGCTCATGGGGCTCCAGCAGTTTTGGGGCTGGGTCTCTCCCTTGGCCTCACCTGCCGCCCCCGGTACTCCCCCACCCAGACAATTTACAATGTCCCAGGGTCCTGGCAGCGCAGCGGAGCTGAGCAGTGTCTGCCAGCCCCTCCCTGCGGCCCCAGGGCGGGACAGGGCTGTGCTTCCACGCGCTGCCCCCGCCCCGAGCGCCCCTGCGGCCAATGGGAAGCTTCAGGGGTGGTGCCCAGGGGCAGCAGTGTGCAGTAGCCCCCCAGCCCGCCCCACCTTGTAGCCCCAGGTAAGCCGCGCACCCCCAAGCCCCCTCCCGGAGCCTGCATCCCCTCCGTACACCCCCCAGCCCACAAACTCCCTCCCAGAGCCTGCACCCCCTTCCCACATACCCCTCCCGCCCTAAACTCCCTCCCAGAGCCTGCACCCCCTTCCCACATACCCCTCCCGCCCTAAACTCCCTCCCAGAGCCTGCACCCCCACCCCTTTTCCCACATACCCCCTCCTGCTCCCAAATTCTCTCCCAAAGCCTGCACTACCTCCCCTTTCCACACACCCCCTCCCGCCCCCAAATTCCATCCCAGAGCCTGCTCCTCCCCCTCCTTCCTCCCAGTGCCTGCAACCCCTCCCCCACCCCTGCCCCAGCCCAGAGCCTGCACCCAGCACCCAAACTCCCTCCCAGAGCCTGCACCCCAATCCCCTATCCCAGAACTCCTCCCCCACCCAAACTCCCTTCCAGAGCCTTAGGCAGGTGGGGGGCCAAGTTTGGGGCCGGTAGGTTCTGGAGGGCAAGATTGACATTATTGGCCCACTGGGAGGATTTGAGGACTGGCACTGTCCCTGTGGAGGGATAGCTCAGTGGTTTGAGCGTTGGCCTGCTAAACCCAGGGTTGTAAGTCCAATCCTTGAGGGGGCCATTTAGGGATCTGGGGCAAAAATTGGGGATCTGTCCTGCTTTGAGCAGGACTAGATGACCTCCTGAGGTCCCTTCCAACCCTGATATTCTATGATTCTAAGCTAAATTGAGTTCGAGACCCCTGCCCTAACTACACCAACATAAGCCCTATGCCTCTCGTGGTTTAGTAGGGCACTTATATTGGCAGGAGCAAGGCCATAGCACATATGCTGACATAATTAGCTTAATGTGAGCTGTAGTGTAGACCAACCCTAAATCTTCAAGTTTCTGCTTCCTAGGCAATATGCAGATTCACACATTAAGTAGTTTTCTGCTTGTGAATGCTATTTAACATTATTCCTAATGAAACTGTAACAGAAACCACTGTTTGCATGAACATTTTATACTATTTGCAAGGTACATTCTCTGAAAATGAACAAACTAATTATTAACTTATTTTCCTACACCATTCTTCAAATACACTACAAAAAGATGTGTATTTTTGGCTCAACTCAAGTTTTCACTCTGTGTGTCATTCTTGAACCATGAAGAGGCAGAGACTTCAAACAGACACAATGAACAAAGACGTCGCATTCCTTTAGAAAGGTGTGCCAGAAACCTGAGGTATTTTAACTATCAAAAGTTGAGAATGCAATACATTTACTCCAATTGTTCTGTGGTATATTGCAGTATTAGGAATAGCAATATAATGACTTTTAAACTTCAGTTCTTTCACTGTCATTGAATCTTACAGTATGTCTGACAAAAGTTATTTTGGGACTTATTGTGAAAAAGGACAAACTGATTAGTGTTTACATTTGTCATACATCTGAACAGTGTACATCATAAGAAATCATCTGAAAATCAGCATTCACCACCTTTTTACATATGCACGTTTTGTAAACTGTTTCATTTTATACGCATAACTACAAACATGAATGAACTCGTTATTTAGCATAAAGGAGTGATTCACTAAGAAATTGTTTCATGTGATCAAACAATGTTTCCTAGAAATGTGTGCATGACAGTCCAATTCTCAGCAATACCGAAATTTATCTTTCCAATAAATGATCCAAATACATGAACCATTTAGGAAAAATTTTCTATGGCTACAATTTCATTTGTTCATGAAACACTGATTTCAAAACATTTAGTGTAATCATAAGACCTCAGATAAAATCCTGATCATTAAAATAAACTTCTTGCTTAAAATGAAAACAGATTTTGAAAAATCAATCATAGATCAGGCACATATAAAGCACATGCAAATTTGATTAATATTTCATTTCCTTATTTCTCTAATTTAACACATTTTCAGTCACCCAACCAACCACTAAAATTGCTACTAGCAAGTCAGGCACTATTGTACACTTTTACATAAGACCATTAACAGAATGAAAACTGAAAACACGTACATACCTGTCTGACACCAGGTAGAAAGGATATCCTGGTTTAGGAACAGAGTTTGAAAATAGAGACTGACTACACATTGCCTTCACGTATTGTATCCACTTAAAGTGTTTTCATATTCCTTACCAAAAAATTAAGTACAAACATACATCTGTAGACTTGTTCAGAAGATAACTGAAGAGAAACCAAGTGCATATTCAAAGGTCTTAAAATTCTGACTGCATATCAGACTACTTCTTCCTGAAATTCCTAAAAGCCAACACCCTCATGACATCACATGACACAAAATTACAAATGTAATCATCTCCTTAAAAAGAAAAGAGTCTCTCTCTTTTCTAACCAGAAATAAAATCCTGCAGTGCATCCTTCTTGTAAAGACAGCACATGTAAGGCTGAAGAGAAAAAAAGAGAGAGACCTGCTGTCTGAAACAGCAGCCTTGGTTTGGCAGTCAGCCAGCAACCAGCAGAACTTATTGCCAATGCTGCAAATCCCTCCTATCAGCTAAAGAAGATCAAGACTGCAGGGGAAACATGATTTTAGTCCCATGACAAGAACTCCCTTGGAAATGCATATAAGAGCTAATGATATGACCTTGAATCTCTATTACAAAATTCTCTGAAAGAATCATTTCAACAAAACCCTACAATTTATACAGTTATTTTATCAACCATCTCAAATCAACATCACAGAGCATTATAGTAATATGACAGAATCCCTCTGTGCTAAAAAGAAACCATATCCCACTATTCTGGCAACTCAGCTAAAAGGTATTGTGTTTTTTTGTTTTTGTTTTTTAAAATCATACTGACAAAATTCTTTAGGCAACTGAGCATATAAATTAAGTAATTTTGAAGAGGGTTTGTGTGTGTGTGTTTTCCTCTTAAAGAGGAAGGGAGAAAAACTGAATAAAAAGCAGGAAACTAATGTGAGCAAATCAGTGTTACTAAAGCCTCTACATTCTAGTACCATAATGCTTATGTTGAACATGTTTAAACCATACCTAGTATTTATTAGTTTTACAGTGAAGAATTTGTACATGTTCTTCCAATAAGCCAAAATGGAGGATGGATGTGGGTTTTAATTTTAGCACTGTATAATTTTAAAAGGACACTGAGGTTAAAAATAAACAAATTTCCTTACATATGCTAGTAAAAATACCGAAAGTAGAATTTAAAACATCAACATTACGATTTACTATTTCTGATTTCTTTTTATTTCTCATCTTGGAAATAAAAAAGGGAATCAACTTCATTTTTGTTTACTTTAAATTTCTGGTCAGTTTCTCATTCACTATGAAAATGGTGCAAAGTTTGGTTTGCAAACACTCAGAGTAATGTTTAAAGATGACCTTCAAAGGAAAAAAATGTGTGTTGTATACTAAAATACTTACATTTCAGAGCAAATTTGATCTGATAATGAAATTAACCAATTTTAAGATGTTTGGGGTTTTGTTCATATCAAAATGTAAAGTTAAAGATTTCCACATTTCACCCAACTAATCTGCTTTATGCAGTGTTTTTTCCCAGGATTGAAATTAGGGGGAGTGTTTGAATTTACAGGAGATAACAGCCGACAAGGGGTGAAACTGTGAAGGCGAAGGTGGGTTGTATGGCACCACAGTAAAAAATGAAAAATGTTTTGACCATTTTATTAGATTTAACTCATATTTTAAAATCATCACACAAATTAAAGTTGGCTACTCAAGCCTACTATGAAGCACTATATCTAAATACTTCTTGGTTTCTTCTTGTAATTTTGCACAACTTTCTTAATGAATTTCTCGAATGCAGTGTGTTCATCTTTGGTGGTTTCTTATGTGTCTGGTATTTCCAGTTCTTCGTGATATGCTCATGATCAAGCAGAAAGCGACTTCTTTCAGAGTACAAAATTCTATTCAATGAGAAAAAAGAATGCCAACTGTAGCTGCTGGGACTGGGAGTAGCAAGAGATGTATTCCTACTTCTTTCAACCCAGGAAGCATAGCACAAAGATTGGGTCAAACCACTAGCGATGATAAAGAAGAAGTTGAAGTCAAATCTTCATTTGTTCATTGTATGACATTCCACTCTGTGTTCAAATTCTCTATTCTGTCCTGATCACATGGCAGCCCCATTACTGGTAGTGCCTCACTCCACACAACCGGTGGTGTTTTATAAGACAGGCATCTGTAAAAGCTGGGCAGACGTTGAGTAGGATCCAGAATTTGCTGTTGTAGATTTATAAGAATCTAATCTGTGTACCTTTTCTGCTGAATTAACAAACACTTCTTGTCCTCTTCACATATGGATTCAATATAAGTGCCTTCATTAGTCAACCTCTGGACCAAAGTCTTTGCTTCTTCCAGTACATTTTCAATGGATCCAAGTGTAGCTTCTATTGCTGGACAAAGATCTACTACTGTTATAGCAGAAGCCTGGATGGCATTGTTTAATAACCCAAGTGACTTCGTCAGTAGACTTACAAGAGAGAGAATGGTGATAGTCTACTCTGAACTTAGTAGCAAAAATAGTTCACCAGCCTCACTACTCAGATCTATCCCATCTCAGTAGATTCTTTCCAAAGCCAGTAATAACTGTTGCAGTAATTTTAAGACAATAGCCAAAGACCGCTCATGAGAAAGCCAGCAGGTGTTTCCAGGTTGGACTAATCTGAACTTCAGTCCCAGTGTATCTTCTATTTTTCCCAAGACATTCAGTCCTTCTGGATTCTTACTGAAAAAAAGAGTATAACAAAGATAGCTTTTTAAATGACTTTTTAAAGATCCTGCAGCTCATACTAGTGCTAGTTGGAATAGATGGCCTCCTGAGTGTGTATAGAAGAGATTAGGGTTACACTTTTCTCTGAGCAAAACTTGTACTCTACCATGTCTTCCAGAGAAGTTTGCAACTCCATCAAATGCACAAACAGCCATCTGTTTGGGATTCCATTTACAAGCATTTCAATCTTCTACGATGTGGGTTATCTCAGATGAGGCCAATGTGTCTTCCATAACCTGAACATCTAGAAATGCATCTATTGGCCTACCACTGACATGAAGATAACCACAATGACTTAATACTTGATTACCATTTGCATCAGCACATTCGTCAGCCATGTACGCACATTTTTTGAATGTGGTGAGAGAGTCCTTCACTCCTTCGACTGCTGAGTCTTTCACTGTTGCACCACATGCTTTTAACCGGTCAGCTGAGTTTCTTGCAGAAAGATAGTGAGCATTTGCTGGTCTTGTTTGGAACTAGTGTCCATCCAACTTCAGGACTTAACATTGGCCTTCAGTTTGTAATGTGTGGTATCTTTTGCTTAAATAGAAATTATGATGGGAAAGCCAAGTTTGTTCACATAAACTGTGTTTGTGTTTAGAGCATTCTCAAAAGCCTCATTAAATACTTCTAAAATTGGCTTTTACAGTGACTGGCTTCTAAGGCTTTCTACATGTCCCTGCAGTCCAGAGGCTTGGTGTTCTGAAGCCTATGCACGTAGGTTGTCAGCATTGGCTTTGCTGATCGGCCTAGCAAACCAAGCTCCTCCACTTTTGCTATATAAATCCATGATACTCCCACATCTTGAATACCGTGTGCAGTTCTGGTCACCCCATCTCAAAAAAAGATATATTGGATTTCGAAAAGGTACACAGAAGAGCAACTGAAATGATTAGTTTCAGAGTAGCAGCTGTGTTAGTCTGTATTCGCAAAAAGAAAAGGAGTACTTGTGGCACCTTAGAGACTAACCAATTTATTTGAGCATAAGCTTTCGTGAGCTACAGCTCACTTCATCGGATGCATTCAGTGGAAAATACAGTGGGGAGATTTATATACACAGAGAACATGAAACAATGGGTGTTACCATACACACTGTAACAAGAGAAAAGGAGTACTTGTGGCACCTTAGAGACTAACAAATTTATTTGAGCATAAGCTTTCGTGAGCTACACCTCACTTCATTGGATGCATTCAGTGGAAAATACCACTGAATGCATCCGATGAAGTGAGGTGTAGCTCACGAAAACTTATGCTCAAATAAATTTGTTAGTCTCTAAGGTGCCACAAGTACTCCTTTTCTTTTTGTGAAATGATTAGGGATATGGAACAACTTCCATATGAGGAAAAATTAAAAAGACTAGGACTTTTCAGTTTGGAAAAGAGACGACTAAGAGGGGATATGATACTGTAGAGATATACAAAATCTTGACTGCTGTGGAGAAAGTGAAAGTGTTATTTACTCCGTCACATAACACAATAGAAATTAATAGGCAGCAAGTTTAAAACAAACAAAAGGAAGTATTTCTTCACACACCACACAGTCAATCTTTAGAACTTTTTGCCAGGGGATGTTGTGAATGCCAAAACTGTAACAGGGTTCAAAACAGAACTAGATAACTTCATGGAGAATTGGTCCATCAATGGCTATTAGCCAGGATGGGCAGGAATGTAACACCATGCTCAGAGTGTCTCTGTTTGCCAGAAGCTGGGAGTGAACGACAGCAAATGGATCACTCAATGATTGCCTGTTCTGTTCACTCCCTTTGAAGCATGTGGCATTGGCCATTGTTGGAAGACAGAATACTGGGCAAGATGGATCATTGGTCTGAGTCAGTATGGCCATTCTTATGTAAAAAATTAATTATAATATAAAAATAAAAATGTTTAGCACAGAAACTCCCCAAGATAACAACTGCTCAAGACAGCGATGATGTGAGATAACGACCTTGGCAAATAATGCATTTTAAAAATCTTGGCCTACTAGGAAACATATATTTATAGAAGTTTCCCAGTCACAAATCTAGCATTCTGAAGCAAAGTCACTAAAATATAGTCCAAACAAATATTCCTTTAATGTGCCTCTCCCATCTCCCTCCACTGCACCCCACTTATAGTAGTTGCCCTTGATCAGTGGAGACCCAGAGTTCAGAGGTTCACAGGTGGGGGGACAGAGGGCACCATGCTCATTCTTTCAGCCGCTCGCACTCGCTCCAGCTGCTCACTCTCGCCGCTGTTATTCGTCATGCAACCATTCACTCCACTGCTGCATAGCTGATGGCCCTGCGCTGTCAACTTCTGCTGCCACCTGCCACTGTGACCTCTGCAAGTCATTTCTTGAGGTTCTACACAGCTCTCGTGATTTCAGCTCTCAGTGATAGAACCTCACTGCTAGTGCAGGCTGGGCAATCTTGTCCACAGAAACACTGTCCTGCAGCAGGACTAAGCACTTAGACCTGATTATCAGTGATTTCAGCTCTAGTGGTCACTTAAAAAAAGACAACAAAGGACTCTCTATGGAGCCTAATCAGCTCTATATTTAAACAGGGGAGAGGAGCAAGTCAAATAGTGCCTGTGACTCTTAGGCTGAGCCCACACTACCAAGCAAAACACCTGTCCCCACTTCCCCCACTGGGATCTGACGTCAAAGCCCCCTGCTTAGCAAGGTCAGTTCAGGTGAGGGTGACCAAGTTTTTTACATTCACCACGGAAGTGACAAGCCCAGAGGTCCAGGGGCTATGAATTGCCAAGCCTAGAGATACCAGGGCTCAGCCCTGGCACAAATTAAGCACTGAGGGTGATCCCCTCAATCATGACAGGCTAAGCACAGTTCTGCTGCCCTTTACTCAAACAACAACAACATTTAATTAATCCAACACCAGAGAAAACTGATCACTTGGGCAACACATCTCTGTCTGCTGGATACCTAGGCAGAGTGGGTGTGTTCATGTAAATATAGTCTGGTCCTGAAGCCTTTCCCCTCACCCCCACCTCATCAGTAGCTGTAAGGGGAGAGCTCATTCAGACCTTGCTTATGAATCATTATTTGAAATTATAAGGTTGGCCAACATCACCAAAATGAATGCGCTGACACTGTCATAAAAATAGCTGTGTGAGGAAGCTAATCTTTCTTCATACCTTTCAAATCTATTATGCTTTTTGAGGTACATGTATTTTATCATCTATCATATATGCTTTTTAAAAGTGTGTATTAATGTTTCAATTTCAAATCAAATTTCTAATTGACTAAATTGGCAACACTGCATGTAACTAGTTGACCACTAGGGTGGGGGTTGATGGTGAAATCCAGAGGAGAGACGAGGGGAGTGTACAGCCTCCACCCCCGAGGGGGTGCAGGGAAATCCTTGCCCTTTATGCCTTACATAGGGCTTAATTTAACTGGCAAGTTTTGCACTGCTGCAGCCAGCCACTTCAAATACACTGATGCAAACTCCGAGCATAGACACACTGCACTGGTGTAAAAAGAGACTTGTACTAGTGAAGCTTACCCTAAGTGTGAAACATTGGTGTGGTTACCCCAGAGCAAAAAAGGTCTTTACTTGTTTGAATGCTTATTAGATGGGTCTGGGCTCCAACATGTTTGTGCAAATCCACCGATCCATCATTTAGCTCTTCTGTGTCCAGTTCACCATGTGTATCAGGATTATAGTTGCTCACATCAAAGGTGTAATGTTAAGCACAGTTTTTGTAATTACATCTTTGAAGCCATCTGATTAAAGGTGTGTTGTGAAGGCAAGCAGCTATAATATTTTGAGGGTGTGGGTCTGAGGATACTTGATTTTTTTTCTAGTGTCCTCCCACTCTTAATTACTATAAAAAGACAAACAACAGAAATGTAATTGACTCTGGAGCTAACAGTAAGAACTGTGTTGCTTCTGCCATGTTTTTAAATTTGAATGAACCTGATCCTTAAAGGACTAGACAGCTTTAAGCAACAGTTAAGACTGGGAAGAGAATTTATAAGTAACCCACAAACTTGAAACTGGAATGTATTTTTAAAAGTGGGATTCCTCCATTATAACATATCTGTTTAGTATTATGGAAGTTTTTTTAAATAGGGGTGGGGGTAGATATTGACACCATACACAAGCATATCTGCAAACCGAAAAAATAGACCAACCAACCGAGCATACTTTTCCTCATGCAAGCTTATTGTTATGTACAAATCTACTTCCTGGATCCATGTTTACTTGACAAATAAAAGTTTCATTCCGAGTCTGATCGCATGTATATTTTACTTCTGTGTTTTAAACTGATAGCCAGTGCCAATCAAGATAAACTTAACAAAACACTGATACTGTTTGATGGACTATAAAATGTTCCACTCAAACTACCAAATAAGAAAACTACAGTGCTTGAAACAAATTAAGGTTAAACAAACAAAATAAGTCACCAGGTTCAGATGGTATACAATAGTTCTAAACTACCTTAAGAATGAAGTAACTGAACTGCTAGAAAAAATATGCACACACTCTTTAAAAACGGCTAATGGAGATGACCGGAGGGTAGCAAATCTTATACATCTATATTTTAAAAAGGCTTTAGGGATGATCTCAGGAATTACAGACCAGTAATGTACTTAGCAAACTAACTGTCAAAAATAGTTTAAAATAGAGTAACAATATGCATAAGAGGGGGAAATGTGTACTACCTTACTAGGCTCTAAATTAACTGTCTGCTCAAGAAAAGGATATGGTCATCATTTAAGACAGCTCAATGAAGACCTAGGCTCAATGTGAAGCTACTGTAAAAAAGTGTAGATTAAGTGTTAAAATGGATAAAGAATGCAATGGAGAATAATAAAGAAATAACACCATTTTATAAACCAGGAGTTTTCCCTCATCTGAAATACTGTGTTCAGTATTGGTCACCCCCATCTCAAAAAGGATTTTGCAGAATTAGAGGAAAGTCAAGAGACCAGCAACAAGAATGAGAAGGAGGCATGGAAAACTCTAGTGAAGAGAGATTGAAAAGATCAAGATTATGTACTTTAGAGAGGAGACGTTACTAAAGTATACAGAATAATGAATGAAATTGAGAAGATTGTTTCGGAACTTCTATTCTCCTATCTCAAAAATACAAGACTCCAGGGACATTGAATGAAACTGAAAGATAGAAAATTCAAAACTGATCAAAGGAAATACTTTCTCACATAGTGCATAATTAGACTGTGAAACTCATTTGTCAGAGGATATATTTGTGACACTACACCCCATATTCATCTTGGGGGTATGATTATGATATGATTATGACATAATTATGCTGCATTATGTATAAGATGGGTCATGTAAGTTGTCATTGGAAAAGTTATGATTTGCTGAAATATGATTATCCTATTTGTGTGCATGTAGCATTTTTGTATCTGAAGTTATGAATGCTGACTATGTATCTGTATTTCAAATGTGATTATACCTGGGTGACACCCACAAGGACAAATTTTTCAAGCCTAGACAGCCGGTTGTGAAGGGCCTATGCAGGGTAATGGGGCATTAGGAAAAACAACAGGCCTTAGAAGAAGCTTATCCCCCACCCGGTGAGCCTTCCTGCAAACACTCTAGACAGCCTGTAAGTAATGGCTGCTATGACTCAGCAAGGGCATGTGACCAGATCACATGACACTTAACCCCATTTTGATTCCTGTCTTTTTCCACAAACTGGATGGGAATTGTTTTTGAAACAAAAGGATTCCCACCATATGTTAAAGCTATATAAGGTGGGGTGTAACATCATCTAGGGGCATCACTCCCCACACAAGAGAACTCCTGGAAACACCTAAGGAACAAACACTGAACTGGGGGAAGTGCTTGTCCTAGGCTGAAAGGATTTCTATCCTGTGTATGGAAACCTAGTGGACTGCTTGTATCATCAGGCCGGGTGAGAAACTGCATATTCATATCCAATCTTTCTAGTATTTTACTTAGCTTGCGGTTTAGTTTGTGATTTTGTTTATTTACTAGGTAATCTGCTTTGATCAGTTTGCTATCACTTATAATCACTTAAAATCTATCTTTTGGTAGTTAATAAACTTGTTTTTTGCTTTATCTAAACCCATGCGCCTTTGACTGATGTGTCTGGGGAAAATCTCAGCTTGGTTAACACCATGCTTTTTGCATATTCCTCCACACTGAGGGAGAGGTGAACTATTTATGAGCTTATACTGTACAGATCCCTGTGTAGTGCAAGACAGTATAATTTTGGGTTTATACTCCAGTGAGGGGTGCATGCCTGGGGAGCTGGGGGTTATCTTGGCTGTAGCCTCCTTATTGTTGGTTCATGCAGTGGCTGGTCAGTGCCTGCATGTAACTGCAGCTGTGTCCCCTTGCCTATGTGAATGCTGGTGGGAGTGTAAGACTGGGAGCAATCTACAGCTTGTCACAGCAGCACAATGTGAGAGGGAGCCCAGGCTGGTGAGTCAGAGGGCTAGTAGTACCCCAGTTCCAGGTGGCATCTTAGGGGGAACCCATCACAATATTTGAAGCCCAGAACTCATCAAGATTCAAAGAGGAATTGGACATTTGTGTGGACATCAAGAATATCCAGAAGCTATCACAGAAAATATTAAAAACCAAAAAAACGTCATGGGATATAAATTCTCATGCTTCAGCGCCCAAGATCTATAACAAGTAGGAGTTAGAGGAGACTCACTTGAGAAGCAGATTATTCCACATCTGCCTATTGTGGTGCTCAATTGTCCCTTCCTTGGAGACATCTCATGCTAGTTACTGTTGGAGATGGGATACTGGACTAGATGAATTAAGTGTCTGATCCAGAATGGCAATGGCAATTTCCATATTCCTGCTAAACTGATTCTCTACTTGATAAAAATAATCTTGTTTAAAAGGCATAGTATCTGATGTAGTTACAAATCAAATTCTCTTGACTTCATAAAATCCATTTTATTTGAAACCCATCCCAATCTTGGGAATAAAAAATTATATAGTTTTACTAAGTGGATCCTGTCTGTTCAAGTGATTGCCTTTATCATAAAACCTATTTAAAGAAAGTTCGCTTTCACAATTGGCAGGAATGGTATTATTAATTCCAGTCGTAGAGTATCTCAAACAAAGGCATTAATGATCCAGCCCTGAAAACCATTACCTATGTAGGTGGTCTTTACATGCGTAAAGGTTTGCATAATCAGTCCTTAGAGTTTTAAATCCTGCTGTGACTGCTTCTTTGCAGATTTCTTAGATGATGTTCTTCTGTACCATTAAGAGGATGAAAAGCACATAGGCAAATGGTAAGGACAAAAACATTTTTGCCATTGCTAAACATGGGTAAACCCATTTTCCTTGCAATCTTTATCTGCTCACTCAAGTGGAAAAATGACTAATCATGCAATACTGAGACAGAGAGTTTCATTGGTGGTTCATTACTCTACATCAGCAACTCCTACCAGGCCTGAGAAACCACTACACCTAACACATCGCTGTCATAGTATTCATCTATAAAGTCAGGTTTCAGAGTAACAGCCGTGTTAGTCTGTATTCGCAAAAAGAAAAGGAGTACTTGTGGCACCTTAGAGACTAACCAATTTATTTGAGCATAAGCTTTCGTGAGCTACAGCTCACTTCATCGGATGCATACTGTGGAAACTGCAGAAGACATTATATACACAGAGACCATAAAACAAAACACTTTCATCTATAAAGTGTGTCTTTTAAGGTATCACATGAAAGCTGGTAACACACTGGTTATTAATATCATTACAAAATGTATGTATTAACACTATAAAAGGAATTGTTGACACTTACTAGTCTTATGCTTTAAAGCCTGTAACCAAAAGAGAGAGCCAGGTTTTCTTCCATACAGGAGGGAAAGCAGTTATCTCCCTCTCTATAATGTAAATTGAGAATTGTGAAGCCAGATACAACAGGAGCTGTATTTGCATACAAGTCAACAGGAAAAAACGGGTTTGGGATGTGAAATCAGCATGGCAAGACAGTGGAGTCTGAAACCCAGGGGTTCATCCTGACTTTGGAAGCAAAGACAATAAAATTTGAGAACTATAAGGAGAAGCAAACAACATTTCATTATCCAATTTTGCTGAGGAACACTCTTGGCAGAGGGGAGTGATTCATGAAAAATCTGGATCCTAATTTGACTGAAAATCAGAAAGCTTGCAAAAGGACTGCAAGTGAGAAACTGTCCGCGCAGGTGTCCAGCCTGCTAAAGTTATGCTTAGTCTCTTAGAAGCATGTTATACTTTTGTTTTATTTATAACCAATTCTGTTTCCACTATCCCTACTCAATATCCCTTAAATCACTGTTCTTTATTAATAAATATATTCATGCTTTTATTATAAATTTATCTCAGTGTTGTAATATTAACTGAATCAGCTCAACCAGACAGGCTGGTGTGTACACTGTCTCTTTGTAGACAGTGAACTTGGTAATTTCTCTAATGTCCAGTGCCAAAGGATGGATATTACAGGGGGATGCTCCTGAGACGTTCAGGAACTGGAGTACACAGAGTGTTAACCTACAAGGAAAAGTAAGAGCTGGCAGAGTCCTGAGAAGTTTGTCTGAGGTAGCTAACAACCGGGGGTGACAGGGAGCTGTCTCCCAGGTTAGCACCAGCAAATCTCTTTCTCACTGAAGCATGGGGGTTACATGACGACTTATGGTTTTGGGCACCATGAGAAAGTATCACAAATACACAGACATTTATAACAACTTTCAGCTGAGGATCTTAAAAAGGCTTGCAAACAAGTAAGCAAATATTGTATTGTCCTCATGTTACAGATGGAAACTCGGGTCAGAGAGGTGACTGTCAGGCTGTGAACAGGATTTGATGACACAATGTTAATACACCTACACCTGGTCTATAGAGGAGCTTAGACCATTGACAGCACCAAAGAAGCCGAATCTTTACTGACATACCTTAAGTAACTTGACAGCTCACATCACAAGTTAATGGCAGAGCAAGCTATGACTGACAACGTGACCTCACACTGTTTTTGCTTTCAGGTAAGCATAATGTCAACAGGAAAGGAGAAACAACAGCCTCTAAATGAAGAGAGGGTATGGGAGCAAAGAAAAGGGAGAAGACATGGATGAAAACAGTACATGACTATAATACAATGGGTACAGAGGTGGATGGGAGGACTGTAAGGTTGCACCTCTGATCTCTCTCCTTTCAGTTACTGATCCCTACAATGTTCGGGGGGTTTTGTTATAGGATTCTATTCTCTTACATGCAGGCAGTTAATAGGATTATTCATTCTGATGGTATATACTATTATGGTCACCACTTTGTACAAAATGTATCCTATTCTTGTAAAAGTGTGCCTTGTGAGGCATCTTGAAATGTCATAATCTGCTGAACATTGTTGCCCTGGTAAAATGTGTATCAGTATTGATTGTAAAGTTACAAGATTCTACTGTATAACATTGTTATAACATGCTCCAAGATTAAGTAAAGCAGGCCCAAACAAGTTTTTCCACAGACAGAGACTCACTGGCACTCTAGCCAGGTGTTAAAGAGCTATCACAGGCTTCAGCAGCCATTCTCCAGCAATGGGAAGCTGTAAACAATACATTTACATTTCATCATAGGGATGGTTCAACCCTCACATGCACAAGAGATTACTTGTTGCCTGCACCCCATCTGGGGGTAACCCTCAAAGAGGTGCAAATGGATTAAATATATAGAGACAGTGGCCTCCACTTCACCTCTCTCTTCTTTCTCTCTGCTCATGACATCAACTCCTCTCAAAAAACTGAGCTAAGGGAGAAGGGGTCACAGGCTGAAAGGAGATCCAGCCTCTGAAATTTACCAGAGTGTATGGTGAGACAAAACCTTTTGCTTAGCATGTTAAGTTAGGTATTAGCTTGCGTTTTACCCTTTGATTTTCTTCTGTAATCAATCTGGACTTTAATGTATCACCACTTGTAATCATTTAAAATCTGTCTTTCTGTAGTTAATAAACATATCTTATTGTTTTATTTAACCAGCGAGTTTGGATTAAAGTGTGAGGGAAACTCCATTTGTTGCCCTGTTGGAAATTTGTAAGTGACTGGTCAGAGTGCTCACTTATTTAGCTGGGAGTGAATCTGCTAAAGGCTGTGTGAGCAGACCAGGAATGGATGTTCTGAAAACAAAGCAGTGTAAAAGACACACCAGGATAGAGAGTAAAGAGCAGTACGTTCAACAGTCCAGACTGTTCCCTGGGGAATGTCACATATATGTGTATGAGTCTCCAAGCATGGAAGGAGATTTAACAAGAGCTGAGTTAACAGTCTTATACTTCTTGTGGATATGTAGTTTCATTAATACCTTACATTTGGGAGTTCAAAGAAAACCTGCCATATTGGTTTCAACTTGATAATAATTTACATATTTACAACTGCAGCTTTTAAATGTCAATACCTTCAGAGGTCCAAATCTGCATTTTTGGCATTTAAGAACCCCCAATATTTATTTTAAGCATGTAAGCGCCCATTTCAGCATTCAAAAAGCAGGATTTGGTTGCTAAAAATATGCCCAAGTTTGAAAAGTTACGACTACAGACTTCAGCAGAATTTGGAGAGGCCCAGAATGAATACAGGCAAAAGAATCAAACTCCATACCATTTTTATCCTATATAAAAATTGGTGGGCCCCAGAACAGGAGCTCCATTGTGGAGGCATTGTAAAAATATGGCATCACGGCACTGTTGCCTCTCCTCAAAGTATTTTCATTTATTCATTTTTTTAAAATCTGAAATAAATTATCGGAACTAAAAAAACATGTTTTATTCTTTGAGTTTGGGCAACATAACACCCAACACCCTTGCAAATACAAACAAGCACAGCCTGAAATTGGACTGATCTGCTTTATGCTATATGAGGACTATTTATACAGGTCAGATATACATATTGATTATCCTAGATTAAGGTTACTGATATCTGAACTACCAGAAAGTACCTATGTCTTTGCTTTCACACACTGCAATATTAACTAATAATGCCTTTAATATCTCAACACAACCTAAGACTACATTAAGTTTCCAAACTGTACTTTGTTTACTGTACATATATTCCTGCCCCTCTAAATGCTTTTCATTATACATAATATGTACGTGATGTGGTTGTAATTTGGGAAGGCTGAAGTCTATTTTTTACCTCCCAGAAAACCTGAAGGGCAATCTTCTCAAGAGACCATTATTCTTACATATATCTTATTACTTTTAGAAGCCAGTGTTTTGTGTTAAGGACCCTGATAAGAGCTACATCATCAGACTTGTACATGTTGAAGACAGTTATAACATTATCTCATATATAATTTATTTTAAATTATGCTGTAATGTATAGTATATCTGGATAGTTATGGAAGAGGTTTACTGTTTTAAGATCAAAATTCACTCATTCTGCTTTTAAAATTTTAACATTTTAAATGTTGTATTTGGAAACCTCTTAGAACAGGAGTAATGGAAAAGATAAGGCTTACAAATAAACTCAAAGTCAATGCAGTGATAATGAGAGTGCTTTCAAAATAATCTTTCCTTATTAAGACTTTCTAAACAGAGCTGGCTGACATTCAGTTAACGTCTCTTCTACAAACAATCTGAAATATTCTTGATAAAATATTTTTAGTCTTGCCACTGTTTGACTCAGGCATACAAGAACAGGCTGAAGGTCATTTTGAGGATGAAGAAAATAAATCTCAAATAAAAGGAGAGTTAATAAATGAATCCCTAGAAAGACAAAGTATTTTAAAAACACCTATATTTAAAGTTGTGTATACGTCTTTGTTTACAGTAATCTGAACCTATTATAATTTGAACATTAAAAGCAATGGAACAAACTCATCCACAGTGTAAATCCATTGAAGTCAATGAAATTTACCCTAAGATGGACTTGGCCTGTCAGGAGTTTTTTGTTTGTTTGGGGGTTTTTTCCTCTCTCTCTTTTCTTGTGCTTTCAAGACTATAAAACAGCACACATAGTTTTGACTAAGAGTTCCTCATCTCACTTTTTCTGAGGAAAATTTTTCTTTTCTTAATTAAACACTCAAGTGGCTGCATTTATGATGCTTACATTTGTTCCATGTTCTTATTCTTAGAACTTTAAATGACATAATCAAACATTCTAATTTAATAGATAAAACTGAACATGAGATAACAATGGTTTTGCACACAAATGGAAATTGAGTTAAATCTATCTTATTCACCAAAATATCAAAAATTTCAGGACTCATCCTGAAAAGCCTTTACTATTGTTTAACCATTGCATTCTGTGCTGCTTTAAGAACTGAATTTATAATTATTTCTGGTATATTCTTTGTCATATTTCTTTGATCTGAGAGAAAAGAATACACCAATTAATTGCCCAAGTAATCCTTTGGTATCCTTTAAAATTCTATTATACTAAAATAGTTTGTGTCTTATAAGATAAGTCACCCCTTTAAATGGGCTACAAATCAATCTTGTAATTAATAAATAATTGACAACATAAAACGTGTTTTGTCACATATATTTAACTATGGGCATACTACTAAACATTTTTTTAGAATGTAAAAAGTCTCGAGCAGCAAAACCCAGAGATACTCCTGGAAACCGAAAAGTTATAATCCTTCCAAAGTACTACTGTAAGAAAAAGTGTTTCAGTGATGCGGGAAATCTCTCTCCTCTGGAATAAATATATTGTCTTTTTTTAAAAAAACATGACCTAAATATAGTCAGAAGCATCCTCTCAAGCATAAGGATTCTATGATTCATACTTACAGCAACTGAAAAATCTCATGTCATCTCACATGAATTAAAAAAAGTAAGCTGTATAAGATGTTCTGAAAAAGCCAATAGTAGAAAGGAAAGGACACATGTACAAATATGGAGAATACTATGTTTGATAAATTATAAGAAATAACTAAACTAATTCCCTGGCAGCATTTATAACTTCATTGAGCTTTGTACCTGAGCTTCAGATCACTGGATGAATCCAATTATTCCATAAGGCATTTTAATTTCTTCTGTCTCCCTTCCCCAATTACTTTTACAAAACAATACCTAATTTAATATTTACACACTTTCACAAAAGGAAATAGCAAAAATATTAATTCTAAAAGGACTACTATCAACCTCACAGCAAACTCCACAATGACAAATCCCAAGCCTTCCCGTCTCCAAAAACTTTAACAAGCTTGGAATATAACTGATGTAAGAAGCCAGCAGCATTAACGGTACATGCCAAAAATATCCTTCATGAGCTGTTCTAATTGCTGAAGATAAGAAAACATAAATTTCAAAACAGATATTCTCATAACAAAACAGACTTATAAAAACATAACATTAAATAAACAGCTTACATTTCAAGATATAAGTAAGAGTCCTAGTAACTCAATTAAAAGAATTGACAGAGTATTAATACAGGGCAGTATAAAATTTTTCTTGTAGTTTTGAATAGCAGGTTTCTCAGAAATCTACTAAAGTACAGAATACACCAAATTTGATCGTGAGTCTCAGCCAACAACTTCCAGCTGTCCAAAGAAAAGATGAATAATGATGTGGTGACAAAATACATACCTATAATTGTTTACTTGTAACAGTATCTGCTGTTTAGAAGCAACTACTGCAACCATCAGCTTCAGTCAGTCACTGACCACTCACACTGTCAGCAAACCACAAGCACACACTAATAAGTATTTGGCAGTGAAGCACAGTCATTAAAAGGACAAAGCTCAATTTCTCTCTCTCTTTTTTTTTTTTTTTTTTAACTGCTCAAAATGTTTCAGTTTGGGGTTAAGGATTCAAGTCTACTTGCAGGTTAAGACAGAACTGCTGATTTCTCTGAATTGCTAATGCCTCATCCCACTGTCACTGGAAAAAAGCATCCACATTTCACACAACTGTTTTTCCCCCCTTGAATCTTGTCTACAGACAAAAATTGCACCACTTTAACTAAATTGGTTTCTAAACTGATTTAAACTGGTGCGACCCTAAATCAGTTTAAGAAGGAGCTGTAGAGATTGAGCTTGTTACCAAAATAAGTTAAATTGATATGAGCCATTACATTGACTTAAGAGTGTCCACCCAAGAAGGTGGCACCCAGGGGTGAAAGTAACGGGGTAGGAGCTGGTACGGCATACCGGTAAAAGGTAACTGCCAGTACCGGCCCCTACCGCTGACTTTTACTTTGCTTCCCCTTTTGCGCCCCGATTGGAGGCCCTAGTGGGTCCCTACCAGCAGGGCTGCCAATGGGGAGGGGGTGCAAAAGGGGCAGCGCTTTAATGTCCCTGCCCCTTTTGCCCCCGGGCCACCGACAGTGGGGGGGGTGAAGAAGTAGCTGCCCCAGGGCCATGATTTAAAATGGCCCAGGGCTCCAGCCACCAACCGGAGCTCCGGGCCCTTTAAATCGCAGCTGGAGCCCTGGGTGGCACAGGCCAGGGAGCACAGATGGACTGGATGGGGGAAGCTGACCCTTCCACCTGAGGCTCTTCCTGGGGGGGCCAGAGCAACCCCGTACCAGTAAGAGCTGCATTTTACTTTCACCCCGGTGGCGCCACTGAAACGAAATTTTTTTAGAAACCTTATTTCCCAATCTTATTGAAATTAGTCGCATTAACTTTGCATATGTAAAATGATAAACCAATTTCATATAAACTTGACATATCTTATTTCAAATCATGTTTAAAATGCACCCAGCTCCTCACACAGTCAATGAGATGTCTGCTTGTATGGGGGGGAAAAATGTAGTACCGAGCTGTTCAGTTTCTAAAAGTTTCCTGATAATTTCTCAAAAGTCAAAGAACGTTTTAATTTTTTTAAGTCAGGTATTTTAATTTTATGTAAAGTATATTCAACTTAATGAAAGTAAATGCAATAGATGATGACTAAACAAATGCCACCTTGCACTAGTTGACCTGGAAATCCTGGCAAACATTTTTCTTGCTTTTTCTGCTCACTCAATGAGAACAGGAAAAACTTAATTTATCATAAAGTATATATATATATATATAAAAAAAAATATATATATACACACACACACACACACACACACACACACACTTAGAAATGATTCTGTGATTCCTAACTTACCTGATGGGGGAGTTGTGAGGATTTAGGTTAGTAATATGCTTTGAAAATATAAAGCCCTCTATAAATACTAAGTGTTATTATCAAAACCTACCAGCATATAGCATGTTCTTACTGTAATGAGAAACAATGGGCCACACTGTACAACAAATATTTTTATATGACATTACATCTAGTTGCAGGAGTTTACAAGGTAAAAACCTCATCAACTGTGGGCACCACATTCCTCTAGCATTTTGTATTTTGAGTTGGAATCATAACATCATAACTTATTTTCTGCTTTGACATCACAATGGTATCATGGTCCATCAAAAAATATGTCTACTTATTTTTCCTAAGGACATATTCAGATTAGGAAACAACTAGACAGATAAAAACAAGCTTTACAGCTAGGTTAGAAACAAGTTGCACCACTTCAGATGTGCATTTTTGACCAATATACTTCTACATAAAATGAAATACTGAAAGTCACAGAAAAAATTATGCACTGTTTCTAAACCCTGAAAACATCAAGTATTTTATTTACATTTGTATTTAATGAACCCAGTGCTCTGGATGTATATACCAATATCATAAAAAGTAAAACAAATGTCCATAAGATCATAAACTCTCCCAAAACTACAAACACATCGTGTGCTGTGGTAAAACTATCAAGAATCCTGTCCATTTCACACAGGTGATGTTTGGGAAGCTCTGGAGAGGGAAGAAGTGATGAAGCTCTTTCTTGAAGCTAGAGAAGATACAACTACATACTTATTAGTCTCTGTAGCTGGTATTGGATAAAGGTGGAACCATAGGAATAGTAACTTAATAGACATCCAAGAAACTTCCCCACAACTACCCAAGTGAGTCTGCTAGGTATTGCTTCTTTTCATTAATATCCCTACTTGATGCAGACTGCCTCCTCCACATACTATTATGAACACTGAACCGACCAGTCTCTTTTCTTTCCAGTGTCTCTGAATTCCCTTTATTGCCACTATTCACTCTCCTTCAACATCTCTCATTCTCTGACACCCCATCAATTTTGTGATCTCTACTCTATCAACCTCTTTAATTTCTCTGCTACTCTCAACCCTATGCTTCCATCCCTGACATCTAGTATTTTAGAAACTTAGGAATTACCCTACTTGATCAGACCAAAGGTCCATCTAGTCCAGCAGGCTCTCTGCAACAGTAGTCAGTACCAGATGCTGCAGAGGCAGTATAAGAAACCCTGAAGTGGGAAAATATTTAACAGGTCTACTGGGAAAATTTCTTCTTAACTCCCTTAGTTAGAGGTTGGCGTATGTCCTGGTGAAAAAGTTTACATCCCTTCTAAAACTCCTGTTTTTCATTTATTTCCCTATCTTTAAAAATCCTTACTACCATAATTCTGGGCGTTCTCATTATCAAAGTAACTACCCTTATTTTTTTATAGTATTTTTTAATCATGCTTTCAAAGAGGAAAGGTTTGAGAAGCACCCTACAATACTGCCTGAAAATTATAATTACACAAAATGCTAGATCCCTCATTAAAAGTGTCCTTGGGATCCTTATTTTTTTCTCAAGAGAAAAGTTGTCCCAGAGATTCATAAACCAAGCTCAGACTTAGATTATGCAAAACTTACACAGCTCTTGTATTACACTTCAAAGAAAATTACCAGATAATCAAGGAATATTTAAAAAGGAAACAGTGTGTTTGGTTATACTAACTTTATCAGAAATTCCAACAGAAACCAATTGATTGACGTATAATATTTCACATGAAAGAATGTAGGGAATCATAACCATAGCATTTGAGTGCACAACATGCGACCCACAAAACTAGGTGATGCTCTAAAATGGAAAAAATACAAGTATCAGGCTTATACTGCAAATGTAGAACGTAAGTGTTAAAACTGAAAATAGACATATTTTCAGCTTCAGCAATATAAACTGAATAAAGAGCAAAGAACTATCTTCTCACATATACTGCATTTCCAATAACTGAATGCATTTTGTCATTTCCAAGAACATTAAAGCCTGTTATTTTGAGGATTATACAATAGACTGAAGATTAGTTAACATTCTCTATAATCTCAGACTATTGAGAAAAGTACAAGTGGTAATTTCATTTGGTTTTAAAGCAGTTGTTCCCACTGTGATAGTTAGAATGAGTTGAAGTTTCCATTATAACTTTTGTCTTTAGGAGATTCTAACACATAAGTAAACATTTACTCTAGCATTAAACTTACCAAAACAATCACTCAGCTGAGAAGTCCTCTCTTTTTTCTAATAAAAAATAGGACTGTCGATTAACCGCAGTTAACTCATGTGATTAACTAAAAAAAATGAATCACGGTTAAAAAAGTTAATCGCAATTAATCACAGTTTTAATCACACTGTTGAACAATAGAATACCAATAGAAATTTATTAAACCTTTTTGGATGTTTTTCCTCATTTTCAAATATATTGATTTAAATTACAACACAGAATAAAGTGTCCAGTGCTCACTTTATATTATTATTTTTATTACAAATATTTGCACTGTAAATATGATAAACAAAATAAATAGTATTTTTCAATTCATCTCACACAAGTACTGTAATGCAATCTCTTTATCACAAAACGTACAACTTACAAATGTAGATTTTTTTGTGTTACATAACTGCACTCAAAAACAAAACAATGTAAAACTCTATAGTCTACAAGTCCACTCTGTTCTACTTTTTGTTCAGCCAATCGCTAAGAAACAAATTTGTTTACATTTACCCGAGATAATGCTGCTGGCTTCTTGTTTACAATGTCACCTGAAAGTGAGAACAGGCAGTCACATGGCACTTTTGTAGCCAGCACTGCAAGGTATTTACGTGCCAGATATGCTAAACGTTCATAAGCCCCTTCATGCTTCGGTCACCATTCCAGAGGACATGCCTCCATGCTGATGACGCACGTTCAAAAAATAATACTTTAATTAAATTTTGACTGAACTCCTTGCAGGAGAATAGTACCTCTCCTGCTCTGTTTTACTGGCATTCTGCCATATATATCATGTTATAGCAGTCTCAGATGATGACCCAGCACATGTTCTTTTTAAGAACACTTTCACTGAAGATTTGACAAAAGGCAAAGAAGGTACCAATGTAAGATTTCTAAAGATAACTACTGCACTCAACCCAAGGTTTCAGAATCTGAAGCACCTTCCAAAATCTGAGAGGGATGAGGTGTGGAGCATGCTTTCAGAAGTCTTAAAAGAGCAACGCTCCGATGCAGAAACTACAGAACCCAAACCATATGGCGGCATCTGACTTAGATGATGAAAATGAACATGCGTTGGTCCACACTGCTTTGGATAGTTATTGAGCAGAACCCGTCATCAGCATGGACACATCCTCTGGAATGGTGGTTGAAGATGAAGGGACATCTGGCACGTAAATATCTTGCAACGCCAGCTAAAACAGTGCCATGCAAACACATGATGTCACTTTCAGGTGACATTGTAAACAAGAAGCAGGCCCCATTATCTCCTGCAAATGTAAACAAACTTGTTTCTCTGAGTGACTGGCTGAATTAGAAGTAGGACTGAGTGGACTTATAAGCTATAAAGTTTTACATAGTTTTATTTTTAAAGGCACTTATTTTTTGTACATAATTCTACATTTGTATGTTCAATTTTCATGATAGAGAGAATGCATTACAGTACTTGTATGAGGTGAATTGAAAAATACTATTTCTTTTGTTTTTTACAGCACAAATATTTGTAATCAAAAACAAATATAAAGGGAGCACTGTATTCTGTGTTGTAATTGAAATCAACATATTTGGAAATGTACAAAACATCAAAAAATATTTAAATAAATTGTATTAACAGTGTGATTAATCGTGATTAATTTTTTTAATCACTTGACAGCCCTAATAAGCCATCAAGTTTTTAAAAGAAAGCTTAGTTTAAAGTATACATTAAGGAAAAGAAAAGGTAGGTTTTTACTGCCTTTGATATTTTGCATTTGTGCACTTCCAACGTAGCTTCTATATAGAAAATTTAAAAGCATACATATACACATACATATATAAATTTTGCCACGCAAAGTCCGGGACACCACGTAAAGTGCCATATAAACCTTTCAAGCAACTTCTAAACGTTGTCTGAATCCTCTGTATCGAAGGATATTTTACGCAAAGAAATTTACTATCAATTTTTAATGTTCGTGGGGGCCTTATTCAGCACTAGTGTTTCCCACAAAAATCCAAAGTAGTTTTGTGAAAGAAAGGAAAATTAAATAGGGACCTAAATTAGTTTATGGTACATATACACTTGCATAACAGATCACAGACCAGTTTTCTTATATAAAATGTGCAATATCTAGATTGGTCAAAAGCCCTAACTCCCATTAGCTAACTAGATTTTTTTAAAAAATCTGCTAAAGCAAATCTTCCCCAAACAAGAAACCAGAGGAAACTCTCAGACAAAAAAGTAATGTTAAACTTTGTAACAAAAATTACTATGGAAGCATCAACTTCACTAAACATGGCAAAAGCCAACAAAACCAAACATTTATAATTGCTTAGACTCAATGCCATCATTAAGGGAAGCAAGTACTTGGAATACAAGTAGTCTGAATCCTTATAACTTCAGCAACTCATTACTTGATTCTCCATTCCAGTAGGGCTTGCAGAAGGGAAGGCAACTTCCCCTCCCCTAAAAGCCATCACCAAAACACAAAATGTAGGTCATGCTTTTGGTATTGTCAAAGTCTAACGGTTAAATCTCTTTCACATTGAAACATCTACCAAAAACAATGGGAAAAAATCACTTAATCCCTCACTCTCAGTTTCTGATAATGGATACATCCTAAAGGAATTACGTCAGTTATAAAACAAAGTACAAGCCACTCAGTGCAAAGCAATTAATTCCTCATTCTTAGAGAGAGTAGACTAGATTAGGATCAACTCTAATCTCAGACAGCAATATCATCTTCTGCAGAGATTGATGATATGGGATACAAAAGTATGTATAGTTAGATAAATTAAATAAAACAAGTGTAGTTATTTTAAAAAGTATGTCTAGCACAAACATGCAGTAGCTAACAAAGCATACTAATTACATGTGGTCAAATCACTGGCATATCTCTCAGAAGTAGCTCTGGGTATATCTACCATTTGGGTTCGCTGTATCTCTCTCAAATAGGTTTTCTTATAATTTATGCCGTAAATCTGAGAGGTCAGAAACATAAAACCTTGAAACTGAGATTTATATAAAACCTTCACAATTAAAAAGCTTACTAATCTATTACATGATTAAATGATTTTCTCTAAAAATCAGTGGCAGTAACCAAACACAAAGGAGAAGGGACAGGATAATCTGTTCTCCCATATGATTGAAAAAGAAATAATCAGCAAAGAAACTGATGTAACTTTTAATAATAGCCCTTTAGCAGTTTGAAAGTGAATAAAAATTACATGTTAAAAACACAAGAATTGCATTGGCAGTGTTTTTTAAAAGAAACTCCGACCACAAATATGTTACATGTATTGATTTGTTCAAACCTCAATTATTTGTTTTCAGTTTTGGTCACCTCATCTAAAAAGGACGTAGAAACAGAAGAGATTCCAAAACAGCAACCAAAAATGTAGAAATGTTTGGTTGGCTGGCTAGGAGTTTGGCAGGGTTTTTTTGTGTTTGTTTTATTTTGTTAAGAGAGAGTGGGGTTCCATATAAACAGATTTTGGGTTGTTACTGTATCAGCATTCTAGGGTTATTTAATTTAAAAAAGGGAAAATAGATGTATGTGAACAGTATACAGAAGGGAATAAGGTAGAGAAAAGAGAGTTATCTTGCATTCCTGACCTGCAATACAAATGGAAAAAGGAACAAAAAAAAGTAACACATTACATAACAAATAATTAACCTGTGAAATATACAACCAGAGGTATTATTGTGTACTGAGACTGTATAAACAGAATGCTAGTCAAACATCAGAGACCATTGCTGTGTACCCCATATTTAGTGTGGTTTTCAAATTTTTCAATTCATCCTGAATTGTGTTTTAGTGGCAACATATCCACCCCCTTGTTCAAGCACAGTGAGATCAGAACTGCTCTTGAAAGTATTTAAATTAGTTGTAAACCATCCTTTTCTCATACTACCACCTATGTATTTATCTACTAGCTTTTCATTCACTCAATAACACTACTGCAAAGTACTGCGTAGACCAATATATGTAATGAGTTTACTCAGACAAAGGCAGTGTCAGACTGCAGAACATTTTGCCCTTTGAGGTCCCAGTTTGAGGAGGCACCTCATTCTCAGTGTAATTGATTTTTCAAGAAAAAGGTTTTGTTTATAAACTATAAAATCAAGGTAGACATCTATCTGCATGAACAACTGACAAATTTGAGACTTCCAAGATCTAAGAAATTCAGATGAATTATTTTTCCTCAAATTTTAAAATGATTGGGCATTACAAAGAGTACAATACCATCACTTCAAAAATGGAAGAAGCTCAAATAGACTTCTCAGAAATAAAAACAACTTTAAAACCTCTAATACAGCTGTGATATGAGGACCCTAAAAGTGCTGCATTTTGTCTTACACAGCACTCAACGACTGCCACGAGTCTGTCTACAAAAAAAAATTGCATTAGCATAACTTAAAGTATGAATTTAAACTAGTGCAAAAACCTGTGTGGACAAGCTTATTTAGCTTTACAAGTGGCTTATTTTAGTTTAGGTTACATTGATTAGGAATAAGCTTAAGCTAAACCAAAACAGGAGTGGCTGTGCAGCCTTTTGCACTGGTTTAATTATATTGGTTTAAAAGCTGGTTCAGGTTATATCGGTGCAATTTATTTGTATAGACAAGCCCTAAGAGAAGCAGGCACCACATTGGTTAAATGAAGAAATCTTACAAATCTTTCAGGCTGAAGGTAAGTTGCCACTTATCCCATTTCTGGAATTGGATAAGAAATTGGGGAACACACAGAGAATAAAAGTGAAGAAAAAATGAGATTTGTCTATTCTGTATAAACTCGGAGCCAGGAGGAATACTGAGACAAATGTCTAACTGGTTTATGCTGAACTAGACCAAGTATACCAGAAAAACGTGCATATCTAGTACATCCTGGTATATTATACTTGGTATGCCATGACATTCTATTTATGTTATGGTAAGAAAGGCACCCAAGGTCCATTCTGTAATACAAAATCAGGTTACATTGATACATAAGTGCAAGGTAAATCCCAAGATAAATATAGATATATTTATTTGTTATTTTATTTAATTTATCTATTATGGATGGATAGGGAAGGAGTGGTTATGTTTACTAGACTAAAGCAGAAACAAGAAGTACCAGTGTCTCAAGTTCCAGGCTGCATGCTCCCAGTACAGATAATCAGCATATAACAAATCAAATGAAGACAAAATAGTTTAAACCAAAACTTATCCCCTTTATTAGTTATGGCTTCTACCCATAGACTCCTGCTGTAATTCCTTCCATTTTTGCTTCTTCATAATCTTCTGCAGGATAACGAAATCCACCAACTCTGCTTGACAAATCAGAGGCACAACTTCACCTCATTTCCATAGCTGGTGGGTTTTTTCCCACCAAAGGATGAAGCCTCAGAGAATATCCCCGTATCCCTCAGCAGTAAACAGAAAATATAAATTGAGACAATAGTAAATCCTTCACTTGAACAGAAAATTACCGGTCTTAAATTCAAAATTTCCCCGGGGGACGGATTCTATTATTTATAACCCTACATTTAGATTACAATCTCTCTGCTCCTTTAAATAGGCTGGTAGGTTAACTCTGGGAAAAGGATGTGATCTAAACTTAACTGTGAAAGAAGGACCCACATATATGGTAGAAACCATGATTCTGGAAACAAAATTATTCTAAAAGTGCCTCCATTAGAAACTGTACTTTTTAATCATATAGCCAAATTTTCATGGCAGCAAATTCATAGACCAGCATGAGACCAACTTGTAAATGTCAAGCACTTACAGCCGGATACTTGGCTAGGTAAGGTAGGATCTTGTCACCTTGAAAGCATCAAATATTTTTTAAAAGATCTCATATTTAGCTAGCAGAGCCCATGATTGAAATCTAAAAGTTAAAATAGTTGTTAGAAGCAAAATATTTCTGTTAAAAAAAATAAGTAATGAAGGAAAAAGTGAAATCCCCACATCCCATCCTCAAGCCATCCAAGAGGAGAGCTTGAAAATTCAGTTTCAACCAAAAACAAAACAAGCCCTCCCCGCCACTAAATTTACAAAACCCACAACAAAGGGACACTTGCCAAAACCCACTACAATTAACTGCAACTTTTGACTCTGTCACCTTAAAAAGTGAAGTTTAATTCCATAAACAGAGGAGGGTTGCATTTGGGGAAAGTTAAGAGGTAGTGGTGATGGTTTCCTCTGTAGAATGCTAGAGTATCAAACATTTAAGACCTAACGACCTAAGGCGCAGCATACTGAGCCCCATTAATGGATTCTGGTCTCAAATATGTTATTAGGCTAATTAATTTGCATTTTCAATACATGTAGAAAGAGCTGTCTTTACTAATAAACATGAATGTAAAAGAATGTGAAGTGTCATAATTCTTGAGCCAGATTACCTAAAGAAAATTTTAATTTTTAACAAGATACAAGATTGCTCAGTGATGTGTTTGTCTGTATCAATTTCTCCCCTCCTCCAACAAAAAGAATTATTTTATGTTTATGAAAATGACAGCAAGCAGTGCTGAACCAAACTCCAAAAACAAGATCTGACATGGTTATGGGAGATAACATGAACACAGTTTACATCAAAATCAGTAACAAATCAATTTAGTGAAACTGAATTTAGCTCAGTCAAAGCATTATTACATTCCACTGTCTTAATTACAAACATGATTATGCAACAAAAGACCCACTGTTGAACTCTAATCCAATGTGTGTGCCTACCAAGAATGAAAGTACAACCTTTTTATCAGTGAGCTGCTCTTTGGTTTGATTTTCACTTGTCTCAACTTGTAACCCATTTTCTTTGTTTAAAAAAAACCTGACAAGGGCTTTAGAGTCATATCTGAAGCAACTCATTTACCATATATTCAGTGAATAGTAGTCAAAACCCTCAGAGAGTTCATTAGACCTCCATCTTCTACATTATTGTACAAAGAACCCAGAAATTAGGGCTAAGAATAGGTTTTTGGGCGTTCGCTAAAACATCACTATTAACAGTGACCTGGTAAAGTGCAGAAGACCCGACAGTAAAATAATTGATAACAAACCAATGGATTTACACCAGCATGAACTAGCACAACAGGTCAGAGGTCTGAGGCATTTTCATAAGACAAAATAATATTGGCTCAGCACCACCTGATAAGAGGTAATCAGAAAATCTGGGGCTCTATTTCCTGCCTTTTCCCCCATATTCCTTATTGGGAAGGAACAAAATGCATGCATATGTTTTTTTAAAGGGAAAATTCCTTTTCTCCAGGAAGGGCCAGATTGTGAAAACAGTTTTTAAAAACCACCAGAGATGAACCAGTGAAATACACTGAAGCATGCATTCTCCAGGCAGCTACAGGCTTTAAAAAACAGCAGTTGACAATCTCCAGCCAGGATTAGGGAAATCTAATAAATACCAATATCTGACATCAAAACTTTCAAATTTTAATGTTAACAGGAGCTGAATGGCTAAGATTCCACACGTTGTAATTTCCATATGTTGTAATTTACTTATCCAGTTTTGACCTTGGGAAATAAACTGATAGTGTCAGTTTGTTTTCTTACATGAAGATAATTTGCTATATTGCTTTTCAGTAAAATTACAAAGGAATAGTAATGTTGGCATTTCTTGAATCTTGAGCCTTCATTCATCTTAAAAACATTTCACCTTTTTGTGAATGTCAAATCTTATTGATCTTTGAACCTAAGGTCTAAGTAAGAAGGGGTCTAAAATAACAAGTATAAACATGAGTACTGCTGGAAATTCTAAAGAAAGTTGGAGGTATTTATGTATCCCCTGTTTATTGCAGTATCTGAGCAGGTCACAATATTTAATGTATTTAGCTTTACAGTGTTCTTATGAGATAACCATTATGCTGATGTCATAGATGGCGAACTTGAAACTCAAATCAAAATTTGAAAAATCTACTTGCCAAAGTCAATAGGAAACTTTCCCTGAAAAGTGGGCCAGGCCCAAATATCAACTTCTGCTTCATTTAAGCTTTCATTTGAAAAGCATTTCTAATCCTTATGGGTGTAAAGATAACCTTCCAGATGAGTCCAATGCAGTGTTGTGATCCTTACTCTGCACACATCTCCAGTGCATTTCTTGCTACTGATAGCTTTCAAAAACAGCAGCAGAGTGAAATTAACAAAATATGGGTCCACTTCTCAGCATCTTTTCAGAAGCCTTGGAGTAAGGCATGAAACAGACAACAGGCATGTCAATTCAATCTGCCTCTCCTTACTACCAGAAGTAGACACAATGAAGCTGTTCACATGGGAAGACAATACAAAAAAAAAAGGCCATGGCAGCAGCAGAGCAGAAAACTGTAGCCTCCCATGGCAGCAAACAGGAACTGAGGGAGTGAGACTAGAAAACAGCTCCCTCATCAACACCACTGCAGTTAGGATCCTGGCTGGGGTATAAGGGAGAGCAAAGTGAGAATGCTTTTTTTCTTTCCAGCAGCCAGAAGTGGAAAGGTGGTTAAGGAAGTATCAAATGTACCTGACACCTACTAACCAGAAAGCAAGGTCCCTGGATCAGATTCTGTTAAGAATCCTTTCCTAGTACATGACAATGGAAATGGGCATCATCCCAGATCTTGTTGATGGGACTCCCTCACTCTCCTCCTCCTCCCCAGCTGTTACACCTGTGTTTGGTGTGTTAGTGGCTCATACATTTATCTATTGGTTAAATTATAGAGTTTCAGAAAGGTTTTCAGTTTAAACTGTGAATTTTGTGATTGTACTGGCCAGCAGAGACATACATACTTCAGTATGTTAAAAGACAAGCAGCTCTTCACCTACCAAACCCTACAACAGGAATCCTCTTCACCTTCCAAATCCTAAGAGGTGTGATGGAACAACATTATTTTATGAATGAGATTTTTTAAAATAGTTCAATTGCTCACCATTTCATCCTTTTCATTTATTAAAAACACAGAGAGGATGTTACAGTGAAACAACTAATCTGTAACAAGAATAGGTACTAGGTGATGCTCTAATATAGATATCCACATAGTAGTTAAATTATTAAACATTCATCTTCACTCAGAAGACTGCTTAGCAGTATTTTAGCTGTACTTTTCAGGAAGGTAACTGCCCTTAAAAACATACAAACTACATACAAGACAAAAACTACTACGTCAATGAATTCTAAGACTACCCTTCTCAGTTCAAGAGATCTTCCAATTCCACTTAATGTGACAGCGGCCACGGCAGTGCACACCTCCTTTAAAAATCCAGACAACATGTAATCTCTAGAATCAGGCGGACCTAAATACAGTCTTTAATTATTTTCTAATGCAGTAGGATCAATTATGAACCATGTTTACAATTATAAATTGCAAGAGTATGCTTGTCTACCTTTTATTATTATTACTTAAATAGGCATTTACTGATTAAAAGCAATCCTGTGGATCATATAAAGCAAGTTTTAGCTTTGCTCAGCTCTCCTAATGATTCTTGATAATGTTGAGTTTGTATGAAAAGTATCATGGTTTTACAAAGGGGATTACTCTACAACCTTCTGAGTTTACTAAATCCGCTAGTGCTGCATTATGAATAATTTTAACTCCCTTTCAGTGAGAGTTTTCAAGAAATTAGCTCCTCTGTCTTTTGGCAGCCATTAGCTCTTTAGCAAGAGTCACTGAAGTGCCAGGTATCGTCATCTGCCCCTCAAGATATTATTACCTGGTTGATTGTTTATGGGCATCATGGCACAGCGGCAGATATAAAAAATTAGAAGTTTTTTTTTAAGTTAGGCTTAAGCACATCAGGAAAAAATTAGCTTTTAGATGCTGAGTGCTTTAAATATTAACACTTTGTCATTTTTATAAATTCTAAATCTAAGAAATTGTAATCTTCCAAATGAGAATTATATCTCACCTTAAATACAAACCTAACAATGCAACAAAACTTTCTATACCACTTGCCATTCAGAGGCGTACTAAAAACACATCCAAAGAACAGTCATTTCATTCATCTCAGTAAAAATTCATGTGGATTTCATTTTAGAAATTACACATTAATCCAATGAAGAAGCAGTGCTTAGTGTTGGGATACTTCAGTGTTTTCAATCTCTAAATCAAGACTACACTATAATGGAACAACTACAGAAAAGTCTTTCCTCTGAAGAATTGTCCACTGCTATATATAGATCCCTGCGCAAAATACAAAATTTGAATTCACATCCAATCCGCAAACATGGTCTGCGGATATAAAAAGTGGGCATCCGCAGATTTGCAGGCCTCTATCTAGTTATACTTCATTAACTATGTTCAATTCTTGCCAACAGGCATTCCATTTTAAGAACAGCATGTCTCTTTATTAGAATTATCTTTGTAGCATTTCAAATAAACCCATAATAGATTTCAGCACAATTCTAAATTGTTATTATACGGAATTATAAAGACCTCCATCACCATAATGCTTTAGATTAATAAGGGTACATGTTTTCTGCAGCCTGTAATCAGCTATCTGAAAAAAGGATAAAGACAGGGTATACAAGCTAGAAGACCAATGCCAGGGATTTCAAGACAACTGAATCAAGGGACACATCATACAACATTAAACATGGCCAGACTTTGAGTCACATCTTTCTGACAGGATCAGACTCCAGGAGTGAGGATCCATTAATAAGATTACTCTACTGCAGTCTAAATTTTATCTCCAAAATCATGACCAAGAAGTTAAAACATTCATATTAGCTTTTGTTAAACTGTATTCTAGCAATTAATTCTGGTGGTTTTGACATAAAAGTGAACTTTTATTTATGGCATTATCATGCAGTGTACCTTTCAAAACTTCTGAGCTCATGGACAGTACACAACAGTAGAACATATCACCTAATAGAAACTCAAAAGGGTATTCAACAGATAATTTTGTAAATGTCTTTGCATATTCCCATTGGGAATACTAGTAAGTATTTCTTAATAAACTTGTTTGCGATTCTACTTGGTAAAGTCTAGATACTTTCTTTTGTATTGGGCTTACTCTGCGTATTTCCCGAATACTCTGGACTAACTTGAATTAATGTAAATGCACTGTACTTAAAGGTTGAGTGACAGAAGTAGTTGTATTAGATTAACTTCAAGTCTCAGGTTCGGCCTTTTAGATGTCGAACACCTTTGAAAAAATACAGTGTCCAGATTTTTTTTTTTTTTTTTTTAAATAAAGGTTATGCAGAAAACCAAGAAATGATTCTGACCAAATCAGGGAAAGAAAATAAAAGCCATTGAAATTAGTGAGATTTCAAAGAGAATCAGATAAAGAAAGTGCATTTGAAGATGTGGAAAAGTCAAAGAAAGCTGACGGAGGATTCAGAGACTGGTGAATGGTTGACTTGCCTTTCCATTGACTGTTTGCATCTAAAAATGTGACAGGGCAAAAATCTTTTAAAACCAAATATGTAATCTGCTCTGTCTTCATTATCTGAAAGTTTTCCTAAAACCTGCTAGAATATTCAGTCTTCTCCCACAGCAGGGGAATTCAGACTAGAACACCTTCTTTGATCAAACCAAGGATGATTTAATGAATGGAAATGACATTTTAAAGCACTTAAAGATAATTTAACTAAGAGTTAAGCTAATATCCTAGACTTGGCATAGTCAGGATTCAGGCCAGGACATGAGATGGGAAACAGCTTTAGTGGCACTGATGGTCCTTACTGCAAATGGAAAATCAGCAAATATCCATTCTCATCCTCCTGGACCTCTCTGCACCATTCAACACTGTCAACTGTGAGATGCTGGTGTTCCACTTGAGAGACTTAAGGAAGGAGAGGGGTACATTGTAATGCGCTAAAATGGTTTCAGTCCTTCCTGGAGGGATAGGTAACAGAATCTCCACCACTAGGTCCATGCCTAACTTTTGGAGTCCCACAAGGATCAATTATCTCATTGATCCTATTCAACACTGACATGTAGCCACTAGCTGGAACTGGTCAGACCACACAGACTCAAGTGCCAGCAACAAGCAGATGACACTTCCCCTACATATGACCATACTACCACCATCAAGATAGCCCAGTGCTTGGAGAAAATCAGCTCATCATGACAAACAGCTGGCTGAAATTGAACCCAAGCAAGACAGAGGTTATGCTAGTGAGCAAAGAATAGTATTTTGAAAAGTTTTCAGTTAGAGTGCAGACTTCTTTGGCTGAAGGTACACACCCACAATTGGTCAATTCAGTCTATAGTTTAGGAGCATTCCTGGAGTCCTCACCAACACTGAGCTCTCAAATAGCTCTGTCCACAAGGAACACTTTTTACCATCTCCAGCTTGCTAGGAGACTGTGCCATCCTGACAGACTATGACCTGGCCTCAGTTACACATGCCTTTGTAACCTCCTGTCTAGACTGCAGCAAAGCAATACCTGCGGATAAAGCCTTCAACCTCTTCAGAAACTACAATACCAAATACTGCAACACAGCTCCTCAGCAATGCAGGCTACTACAGGCATATCAAATCGGTCACCCACACTCTACACCAGCTTCCCACAGAATATCAAGTCATATTCAAGGTCTTGGTCCTTATCTTCAAGGTGCTCAATGACCTGGGCCCAGCATAGCTAAAATATCACCCAACATGCCAAGATGAAGACTGCTGTTGGCAACTCCACTCCTCAGATCAAATTTTCTATCGTAAGGGTAAAAATTAATCTGTGCAAGAGACTGAGCTATGCCAGGGTCAGTCCAAGTCGATGGAACAAACTTCCATAAAAACTAACTATCATCATAAATATCACAACCTTCTGCTCCAAATGCAAGGCACATTTCTTCAACCTTGCTTTCTCCAACATAATAGCGTAGCAGAACGTACATTTAAAAAAAAATCCAAAACCAAAACACTACCCAAATAGAACACTATACTGCACACACAATTTAAAATACTCACTACTTCACATTTGCCTCCACATGCAAATGACTTGCATCAGTAGAAACAATCACCTTCTGTAGGTGATACAAACCCCAAAATCAGAAAGCTGTAGCAGACAATGCATGATGGCTGCAGTCCATTATACATACAGGGGAAATGGGCAACTGTCATAAGGATAAAATGAGTACTCTTAAGTAGGAAAACACATTAGGAACTCAGAAAGCCCATTTGATGAAATTACGAGTCATCAGGGACGTAGAGTACCTGTACAGCCACAAAAATGATGCACAAAGGATTGGCAAGATAAAGCTACTTTGCTTAACATTAGCTGAAACTGATGGTCTGAACTGCTTGGCTGTAGGATTAACAAACTATGTAGTGGATTTGGTCTTGGCATGATGTAACTACACTGTTATAAATCCTATTTACCTATGTATGTCCATTTGACTTCTTTATTGTTGTGTGCGAGATTTTGTTAAGAAATAGACGCTTTTTTGCAAGTATGTTTGGATGGAGTTTTGTTAGAAAAGGCTGAGTAATAAGAGCTAAAAAAAAATCCTGATTTTCAATCACCTCTTCTATACACCGAAGATTTGGCGTTCTGCATGCTCCATAATATCTGCATTTTTTCTTACATTGCTGCATTCTGTAATAGATGATTTGGCAGCCAACTGAGAGGCCAATTCTACCACTAGGATGGTCATTTCTGTAAAGATAGGAAATATAAAACAACTATACCCAGTCACTCCATCCTCCCTAATATTGTTTGGAGGCCATCCACTGTCACAGATCAGCCATACTGATTAAAGTTCTCCAATTACAACACCAGCCTACTAGTTTTGTAGATATTAGGAAATACTGTGGAAAATCTTCTCCTGGTTAGTTCTTCTGTTCTCACTGGAAACCTGCAAGAAACTCATCTAAGGGGGAAATACTGCACACTCCTCTTGTTTATCAGAAACATGCTGTGCCACAAAGCAAATACTGGAGAGGTTTTGAAATTCCAAGCATGCCAACTTTTCATAGGAATGAGCTGCAACTAATTTCAATGCTTCTCTTTATCTTGCAGTTCAGCAGAGTCCTGCCTAATTTCTAAAACATCGCATCTAACCAGGTTGTCTTTTTAAATTCACCGATAGTTTCTGGATAATAAGCCACAAAGTAGAACTACTAGGACACTGAGGTTTAAAATTGTAATGTATATCTATGACTAGACACAGAATACTAACTTATCTGAAAGTTTTTCCATGAAGTACAGTATAATTACAGAACTAAAAAAAATTACCAATATTTTTTAGATAAAAGGGTATCATTACACTCTATAAACCAGAAGAAAATATGTATTAACACTAGATCATTCATTAACATACTATTGTCATTTACCCTCTATAATTTCTAGTTAATTATACTGAAGGATTCCTCAAAGAAAAGCAGCTCTGTAAAACAAAACAAATCACATTAACACAATTTATTAACAAGTATCAGAGGGGTAGCCGTGTTTGTCTGTATCCACAAAAACAACAAGGAGTCCGGTGGCACCTTAAAGACTAACAGATTTATTTGGGCATAAACTTTCGTGGGTAAAAAACTTTAGGTTGATCTTTTACCCACAAAAACTTATGCTCAAATAAATCTGTTAGTCTTTAAGGTGCCACCGGACTCCTCACAATTTATTAACTTTAATTCACGTGTCTTTGATAAGTAAATTTTTGTAAGCTGTAACCTTTTCTAAACCTTTTTTAACCTTGAGGTTTTTGTCATCTTACCGTATCTTCTGCTGCTAGAATTTATATTGTGCTCCAACTCTTCACATTATTGATGTTGCCTTTAAGCTATTAACATCACTTTAAAATGTTTCACTACTTCGCCTTATGACAACCACCACTCTAAAGGGAGTGGGCAGAGGCATTACTCTAATAATCATTTGTGAACTGCTATGGAAATGTTAGAGACACAAGGTGGGTGAGGTAGTATTTTTTTATTGAACCAAATTCTGTTGGTGAAAGAGACAAGCTTTCGAGCCACATAGAGCTCTTCTTCAGAAAATGTTAACATTTCTAAATGTCTACCTGTTTAGTTAAGAAAATTCACTTGCTTTGATCCCCTGCCCACTGAGCACTCAATAGCTTTATGGATTACATAATTTTTAAATTCAACACTACCTGACAAGGCATACAAATACCTCAGAGAAAAAGAAACTTTTCAAAATTAGTTTATATTATGGTTTGATGGTAAGTAGCAGTGCTGAAAATACTGCAATGTCTCATAAAATTTCTATACAAAAACACTGCATTGTGCTACTTCTGAAATACAAACAAGATTTGAAATGAGTCATTTTAATAATATATCTTTTATATTGATAACAACTATATTTCTAAATCAATAAGCTCAGTAGATAAATAAGGCATAAATACTTTATTGATTCTACTTGAATTTAGCAAAGCAGCAAACTACTTTTATTGATATAAAACAGGGGGTGCTCAAATTTATTGCACTGCAACCACCTTCTGATAGCAAAAATTACTACACAATCCCAGGGGTGGGGGCTGAGCCCACCCGAGTACCACCGCCTAGCCCCGCTGCCCAGAGCTTTGGCCCCGGGCCCCAAAAAGCCTAAGCCAGCCCTGGCAACCCCATTAAAACGGGTCTCGACCCACCTTGGGGTCCCAACCCACAGTTTGAGAACCGCAGATAGAATTTACTCTAACTTGAACCCTGATATACTGATAAGTCAATTTCCTCATATATTAACCTTAAGACAAGTAAGACACTGACATTATAATGAGATTTTTGCAAAGTATGTCACATCCATGGCCAAAGGTCAGGTCATTACATTTAAAAGACACAACATACAAAATACTTCTTCTTAGGGCAGTCAAGCAATTAAAAAAATCAATCGCGATTAATCGCATTGTTAAACAATAATAGAATACCATTTAAATATTTTTAGATGTTTTCTACATTTTCAAATATATTGATTTCAATTACAACACAGAATATAAAGTATACAGTGCTCACTTTATATTTATTTTTGATTACAAGTATTTGCACTGTAAAAATACAAAAGAAATAGTATTTTTCAATTCACCTAATACAAAGGGAGGAGGGATAGCTCAGTGGTTTGAGCATTGGCCTGCTAAACCCAGGGTTGCGAGTTCAATCCTTCAGGGGGCCATTTAGGGATCTGGGGCAAAAACTGGGGATTGGTCCTCCTTTGAGCGGGGGGGAGGGATAGCTCAGTGGTCTGAGCTTTGGCCTGCTAAACCCAGGGTTGTGAGTTCAATCCTTGAGGGGGCCATTTAGGGGATATGGGGCAAAAACTGGGTATTGGTCCTCCTTTGAGGGGGGGGAGGAATAGCTCAGTGGTTTGAGCTTTGGCCTGCTAAACCCAGGGTTGTGAGTTCAATCCCTGAGGGGGCCATTTAGGGGATATGGGGCAAAAATTGGGGATTGGCCCTGCTTTGAGCAGGGGGTTGGACTAGATGACCTACTGAGATCCCTCCCAACCCTGATATTCTATGATTGTAAGTACTGTAGTGCAATCTCTTTATCATGAAAGTTGAACTTACAAATCTAGAATTATGTAAAAAAAAAATGCATTCAAAAATAAAATGTAAAATTTTAGAGCCCACAAGTCCACTCAGTCCTACTTCTTGTTCAGCCAATCGCTCAGACAAACAAGTTTGTTTACATATGTAGGAGATAATGCTACCCGTTTCTTGTTTACAATGTCACCTGAAAGTGAGAACACATGTTGTAGCCGGTGTTGCAAGATATTTACGTGCCAGATGCGCTAAAGAGTCATATGTCCCTTCATATTTCAAACACCATTCCAGGGGACAGAGATCCCTGGTGTTTTCCTGACTTTTATATCTATCTATCTATACATACATATGGTAGATCATAGATATAGCCCTTACACCAAAGTAAATTACTAGCCAGACAAATCAGGCACAGCAAAGCACTTGGAGAGAGGAGTCAGAGCCAGATATATTGATAGGTGCCCAAAATTGCTGTAATTTGGCTTGAGCTTGTATTTGAGAGTGTTGTTAGTAATAACATCATAACAAATAGCATACCCAAGAGCAGTGGTTTGGTTGGAGAAAATACAATTTCCCTGAAAGTCTGAATTTTTACTTACAAAAGATATTTCTAAATCTCACACACAGATATGCAGCAAAAACACTGAATATTTCAGGGCTTAAATTAATTCAACTACCACTTCCTTTACAGGCTCCTCTACTCTTTTCTGAGCACTGACAGAGAGACTCCCTGTGACACCACAAGATATCTATCTCACTAGTCCAACCTTGATGCTAATAATGTTCCGTAACTTGACTATATTTTATATGCGAACTCAGTCAGAATGGTTGCACACTTTGTGGTCCACTAGAGAAACTTACATAATTTGCCCTCATCTTGCAAAGCTGTTAAGATGGGGCCTAAAAAAATCTTTGCCATTAACTATTCTTCATGCAGCAGAGAAGAAGAGCTGAAGAAGACAATGTCAGGAAAAATCTGGTCCAAACCCAAGACTAAAATATGTGTTTCCAAGCATACCACAAATACTGTTTTAAACTCACAATGAAAACAGTTTTTATGAAAATTCATATTCCCCAGAAGTGTTCACAACATCAACTTAATGGCATTGTTCTAGTGCATTATGAGTTGAATGCAAAATTGATCAGCCATGGAAAATTAGTTATCCAATTTCCATTCTGGATCCTGACCTCTCTAAATGTGGAGGTTCATCCACATAAGAGCCCAGATCCTACTCTTGTAAAGAAGGGGAACAAGAAAGTGTGCCAGACGGCTTGCCAGGAGACTTACCCACTGCAGAACTTGAGGTGGGGGAACTCAAACTTCTTCCTGACCAAGGTATGGTTTGGGCAGGGGGGGACAACAACCCTTGATTCATAAGTGCAGATCACTGAAGAGGACTGACCCACCTTTAAAGAGGGGTATCCAGAGCCATGTTGGCTGATGTAAGGAGATGTGGAAGTTTCAACATACCATCCAGACTCAGAGTTCCTTTTCCTGACAGACAGAGGGACTGTGGGCAGGAAACAGTTATGACAGGGCTTAGTTGTGGGAAGTCTTCCCTTCTACAGTTCACAAAAGCTTCTTCTCACAGACTGAACATTTCTAGTCCTTTTGTTTTCTCCATTTTGTTATCCATCAGGAACACAGACCCACTTCTCCAGTTGGGAGAGAGATCATGAACCATAAATGAGGAAACAAAAGTAAAAACAGTCTATTTTTACTATCCAAACAGAAAAGTGCAAGAAGTAAACTATGAATAGAGGGAAAGGATTTTTACCATTTCTAGTTTTAATCATCTAAAATATTTACGCAAAATAGGCCAGGACTTTTTTTTTTTTTTTTTAATTTTAACAACAAAGTGTTTCTTTCAATGTGATTATCTTCTCCAGTCAAATTCAGCACAGATATCTTTGGACTTTTCATCCTCTCAGAATACTATTTTATGAATATGCGGAGTACTTTTCCTGGACTATGTATCATAAGACTTATTCTTTAAAATGCAGTTAGAAAAAAGTTTCATTTTTGTGCTATCCTTGTAGCTGGTTTTTGAAATTTCATTTTGGCTAAACCTGTTTGTCAAAAAAAAAAAAAAAAAAAAAAATTAAATAATCATTTTTCGGAACTATTAGAATTCATTCCAATCTTGCATTTCACTTGTATGTTTAAGGCAAAATTTCCAACAGAAGAGATGCATGACGTGATTTGTGATCATGAAGATGAAAGAGTAATTATGATCTGGTACCTCTAGTGTGAAGTGTTTTGGGGTATAAGCAACAGTCTCTAAGGACAATTACCTGGTGTGTAATAAATTTAAAAGCCACATTCTTCACAGAAGTCTTCGTGTTCTTTCCTATTTTACCACATCCACCTCATGGCTAGCATGGCGTCTACATTTTCTGTCACCTCTCACTGTGACCACACAATATATTTACTAGTGAATTCTTCTCAGTGAAGACCATCCCCTCCACATTTCATTGTTTTACTAGAGTGTTCCTAGAGGAAATATGTGGTTAATAAAGCTCTGGCAGCTATAGTACCACCACAAACAACCACCAGTCCACTCTACATATTTTAAGTGCGGATCAAAAAACTTTTAATATTATTAGTTATCTGTACTGAAAGTTTTCAACAGCAGAATTACTCACCGCTTATCATTAAAAAAAATTATTAAAGCCTCTCAAACAAATATTTCAGCTAGTTCACCTATCCACAGAAAAATCTGGTCTGTTCTTATGCTCTCAATTGGTTTCATTAAGTAATATCACTAGGCAACATCAAATCTAGGATCTGAAAGTAGGTTGCAGACAAACTTACTTCTTTAATAAAATTGACTGAACAGTAAAAAGTGTTTATGAAATCAGTAAACTTTAAAAAAATTATAACAAACAGGCTCTTCTCCTAAACTTGAACCTATGAAATGATAATAGCAACAGACAGTATGCTGAACAACAGTGATTTAGCAGTGTTCAATGCATGAAAAAAGAACCAACGGACAGAGCAAAGTATTCGATTTGATCATTTAAAACTGCTCACCAGGAACTGAGACCAGTCAGGTAATCCTTCTGCTTTCTGGCACATTTAGAAGTATTTCTCTTGTAATTAGGTTTAGGCCTGAAACATCTGGAGACCATGCAATTATAGCACAAACCCATTCTGTACCATGACATCTCTTTTCCACAATTTAATAAAATATATTTGCCATCTGTCAGGAAAGATGTTCACTATACACATCTTTGAGCTAAGCTGGTCTATAAAATGAATGTTAAGTAAATCAGTGAAAACCTTGAGTTAAATGTCACCAGTTACATCACATGAAATGGAATGGAATGTATGTGATGTCCCTGTTGTACAAGTCACATCCTCCCACTAGAGCAGTAAATTTGAATGGCTGCTTTTATATTTCTTGTTTACAAAAAGGAATAAAATATTTTGTGCCTGAATTTTAAAAGTGCATAGACTTTCAAACACAAAAGTATCTCCCCACACACCAAAACAATGCTCCATCATTTAGGTGCTTGAGAAGAAAAGTCCACTGTGGGATAGGAAAATATAAAACTGAAAAAGCAAAAGCAACACAGAGCTCCCATTTCCCTACCTCCCTGGGTTGTCCCGATGATAAATTCATTAAAGATTGTGAGGTGCTCAGATAATATCGTACTGAGAACCACATGACTACCTTATAAAATCTCACTTCACTTTTGATTTCTCAGAGTTTTTTAAATTTATAAACCTACATTACAATGTTTTGTTAGTAATCCATGTATGCTTATGTACAGACATTACTGTCTCCTCTAAAGGGATATAAAACATGGAATAGAACTTTGTACTCAAAATTACCCCCAAACCACTCTTAAGCTATACCTACCACCACTACAGAAAAGTTTGGTGAGAAGACTTTACACTTGAACTGGTAAAAGAATTTGGATTTTTTTTAAACAATTTTGCAAAGTTGCTATAAACATAATAAGGACATATCTGACATAAGTATGTACAGTGTCTCAATCTGTGATAGCAAACAGAGGGTTACAGAATAGTTAAGTAAAATTTTAAATTTATGGTCATGATGATCTTGTCCACAATCTCTCAAAGACATTTTTCTACCATCTAAAATTTAGAGGGGAAAGCAGCTTTAGATCATAAATGTTACAACGATTAAACAATATAAATATTTTTTTTTCAAATCAGAGTTGTATCCTGATTAACTTTTCCTAAAATAAGGGTTATAAGCAAAATGAGGCAAATATAGCTATACTAATGCTCAAGATTTGGGGCTCAAAATGACAGCTACTTTCCAATTTATCCACATCTTTCCTGAATATCCCTTTCCACAGTACTCCTTCCTAGGCAGTCATTTCCCATTTTGTATGTGTGCAACTGATTGTGCCTTCCTAAGTGGAGTATTCTGCATTTGTCCTTATTGAATTTCATCCTATTTACTTCAGACCATTTCTCCAGTTTGTCCAGATCATTTTGAATTTTAATCCTATCTTCCAAAGCACTTACAACCCCTCCCAGCTTGGTGTCATCCACAAACTTTATAAGTGTTCTCTGTCATTATCTAAATCATTGATGAAGATATTGAACAGAACTGGACCCAGAACTGATCCCTGCAGGACCCCACTCAATATACCCTTCCAGCTTGACTGTGAACCACTGATAACTACTCTCGGCAAATGATTTTCCAACCAGTTATGCACCCACCTTATAGTAGCTCCATCTAGATTGTATTTCCCTGTGCCATTATCTAAATCATTGATGAAGGTACTGAACAGAATCAGACCCAGGTCAGATCCCTGCAGGACCCCACTTGATAGGCACTTCCAGATTACTGCAAACCATTGATAACTATTCTAAGCATGGTTTGCCAACCAGTTGTGCACCCACCTTTTGGTAGGTTTGTCTAGGCCAGTAGTTCTCAAACGTATTTGATCAGGCCCTCCCTTCTTTGTGTCTGTAGTTGTTCACAATGCTCCCCCTCCCCCAGACAAGTACATATACTGCCACCTAACTCTAAAGGCAGAGTGGAGAGCAGCGGCTGCTGGCTGGATGTCCAGCTCTAAAGGCAGTGCCACACTAGCAATAGCACAGAAGTAAGGGTGTCAATATGAAAAGTGATATTAGTCAATATCACTTTTCACAGCAAAAGTAGCACCCCATTACCCCCCTTACTTCCGTGCTGCCACTGCCACCCAGAACTGACAGATGGAGCCCCCTTACCTCCAGGTGAGGGACTGGGGTGGGGAGGAGAGCCCAAACCCAGGTGGCGGGGCTCCAGCTGTCCCTTTTATCCCCACTTCTTGGGTGTGCACGGCCCTTCTGCATAAGCCCCAGCCATCTGGGACTGACAGCCAGAGCTCTTAAAAAAAAAAAAAAGAAAAAGAAAAAGAAAAAAAAAAAAAAGCACATAGCTTGCGCTTCCCTTGACACATTCCTGTGCCTCCCTGAGGAGGCCCACCCATAGTTTGAGAAATGCTGGTCTAGGCTATATTTCCCTAGTTTGCTTGTGAGAAGGTCATGTGAGACAGTATCAAAAGTCTTACTAAAGTTGAGATTATCACATTTACTGCTTCCCCCCTATCCTCAAGGCTTATTACCTTGTCAAATAAGGATGTTATGTTTGTTTGACATGATTTGCTCTTGACAAATCCATGTTGACTGTTGCTTATCACCTTATTATCTTTTAGGTTCTTACAAATTTATTGATTGATTATTTGCTCCATTATCTTTCCAAGTACTGAAGTTAAGTTGGCTGGTCTATAACTCCCTCGGTTCTCATTATTCCCCTTTTTATAGATGGGTACTATATTTGCCCTTTTCTCATTCTCTGGGATCGCTCCTGTCATCCAGGAGTTCTCAAAGTTAATCCCTAATGGCTTAGAGATCACTTAAGGAAGTGGCTGAAGTATTTTAGGATGTATTTCATCAGACCCTCCTGACTTAAAGACATCTAATTTTTCTGGACCCTGGTCTACACTGCAAAATTACTTCGGTATAACTATATCTCTCAGGGGGTGGGGATAATCCAGACCCCTGAGTGACAGTTATACCGACCTAAGTGCTTCTCCTACCAACATAACTACCGCCTCTCACAGAGGTGGAGTTATTAAGACAACAGGAAAAGGAGTACCTGTGGCACCTTAGAGACTAACCAATTTATTTGAGCATAAGCTTTCGTGAGCTACAGCTCACTTCGAAAGCTTATGCTCAAATAAATTGGTTAGTCTCTAAGGTGCCACAAGTACTCCTTTTCTTTTTGCGAATACAGACTAACACGGCTGCTACTCTGAAATAAAGTCAACAGGAGTGCTCTCTCCTTTCAGTTTAGAGCATCTTCATCAGCACGACAGTGGTGCAGTTGCACCACTGTAAATTTGTAGCAGCTGTCCTTAGTAATGCTCAATTTGTTCTTTCCCTATTTTAGCCTCAGATCCTACTGCATTTATGCTGATGTTCAATATGTTACTCATCCGATCACTACTAAACTTTCTGGTGAAAACAAACAAACAAAAAAGGCATTTAACACTTTGGCCATTGCTGTGTTTTTTGTTATTGTCTTTCCTGCCTCATTGAATAATGGGCCTACTCTGTCCTTGGTCTTTCTCTGTCTTAATGTATTTGTAAAAGGTTTTTGTGTTGCCCTTTATATCCTAGCTAGTTTAATCTCATTTTGTGCCTTGGCCTGTCTAATTTTCTGCCCACATGCTTTTCTTTTCATATATATTCATCCTTTGTAGTCTGGCCTATTTTCCACTTTTTGTATGATTTTTTTTTTTTTTTTTTTTTTTGGAGTTTCAGGTTGTTGAAGATCTCCTAGTTAAGTGAAGGTGGTCTCTTATGAGACTTCCTATCTTTCCTATGCACTGGGATAGCTTGCTCTTGGGCTTTCAATGTCTGTTTACAAACCACCAACTCTCCTGAACTTCCTGAACTCTTTTTTCCCTTAGACTTACTTCCCACAGGCTCCTGCCTACTAATTCTCTGAGTTTGCTAAAATCTGCCTTCTTGAAGTCCATTTTCTTCATTCTGCTGTTTTTCTGCCTACCGTTCCTTGAAATCGTGAACTCTATCATTTCATGATCACTTTCACCCAAACTGCCTTCCACTTTCAAATTTTCAAACAGTTCCTCCCTATTTGTCAGATTCAAACCTAGAGCAGCCCCTCTCCCTACTCAGTTTCTCCACCTTCTGGAATAAAAAGTTGTCTCTTAACACATACCAAGAACTTGCAATAATACAGCAGGGCACAGGTTATTTTCTCAACAGATGTCTAGGTAGTTGAAGTCCCCCATCACCACCAAGTCCTGTGCTTTGGATGATTTTTTTTTTTTTTTTTTGTTATTTAAAAAAAGCCTCATCCACCTCTTCTTCCTGGTTTGGTGGTCTATAGTAGACCCCTACCATCACACTTTTTTTAAGCCCTTTTATCCTTACCCAGAAGATTTCAACAGGTCTGCCCCGCACATCTATCTCAACCTCAGCACAAGTGTATACATTTTTGATATACAAGGCAACACCTCCTCATTATTTTCTCTGTCTGCCCTTCCTGAACAAGCTGTACTCTTCTATACCAAAAATCCAGTCACGTGAATTATTCCACCACATCTCTGTGATGCCAATTATGTCGTAATTGTGATTGAGTTTTCTTCTTGGACTACAGATTACCTAAGATTTAGCGGGGTGGGGGAAGAAATAAACATGCTGCCATGAAAATAACTATAAACTTCCTGGAAGGATCAAACACTTGGCCCCAGCTACTGCACCAAACTTTTAGGTTAGCACCTTTATTTTAAAAAAATGTGTTCATTCCCATAGTATTGATATCTACTTCAGCAATGAATGAAAGAAGAATGACATTATGTGGGAAAACAGGAAATGCACTTTTTAAAAATCATTCAGGTCCTAAGCGTAGGGGTAAGCTGTCAGCCTTGACGCCCTTAGGCTATAGGGGGATTTGCAGGGCATGGGCACGGCCATGTCTATAAAATTGTTATCTGCCCCTGATCAGGATCTGCTGTATTGACATTCATCAAGCCTCTCCGAGATACACAATTGGATTGATACTTGCAGTTACAAGACCTTCTTGGGATGCTGATCAGAGTAGAGGTCTGAAGCCTGGGGACTTCTTTTGATTCGAGGCCCAGGACAACTCATCCTTAATTTCCTCGCACAGGCCCCATCGAAATTGGTGTTGTGGTGCGGCCACATTCCATTCAGTGTCTGTGATAAGCCAGTGGAAATGTCCCTGCCAAAGCTTCCTTAAAACAGCATTTGCCAAGTGGACACAATGAGGGTCATCAACAAACTGACAACATTGACTGAAGAAAATGTCTTTTTAACAATACCAGAATATTGCCCTCAACAAAGGGAAGGCCCAATTCAACACTTCCCCGGACCGTAGACTAGCTATCATGCCCACTTTGACCCGGTCAGAAGTGTAGGACTGGAAACTGAGTAAGAACTGGAGGCAGCACTGATTCATGAAACCCCGAAATCTCTGATAATTACCATCAAATCATTCCAGCAGGGGTATCGAGAGACTCTTTTCAGGGCTGATACCATGGGTTGTGCCCACAGCGCTGTATTTTGAGAGCAGAGTTCGCTCATCCACTCCTGCAACAGTTGGTGCTCACTGTTCAATTGTGCAACTTGAGCCTGTGGTTGTTGGCTGTCCACCAAGAGGCAAGTGGCCCATTCAGGGGAGCCCAGGTCTTTTTGGAGCTGAAGTTGACCGATTGACTCCATCCTCATTCTTTCACTGGCTTATCTTTTGGAGTTGTGGTCCACACAAACTGTAGGGCCAGTACATAGGCAGCCGGGTTGAGTGGTTAACAACCTGGTTAAGGAGAGCCATGTTCAGGTTACTCAGAAACAGGCTGGACGCAACTGAACTAATCCAGACAGGGTCAGGCATGATTTGGGTCACCAGAAGTCAGGCCAAGGTCAGAATATGCAGAATCAAGGAGTCTGTAGTGCCAGGTGAGGGGTCCGAACAGCAACCAGGTAGAGCCCAGTTGTGCAGACAACTTACTGTGCCTCTCTCTGGGTTTAAAAAGGAAGTCCTGACCAACCAGAGGTCCCAGTCTTCCTCCAACCAGGGCCCAAAGGAGGCCTCTCTGATGTAACTTCAGGTTTCATGGTCTTTCAACCTAATCAGATGGTAGTGAGCAGCTGGGTGAAAGTAGGGAGGCATCAGCTTACACAGACCCAAATTCAAGGCATGTGTGGCCATGACAATTAAAGTTAAACTGGTGCAACTTTGAGTAGATAATGCCTTAGTCTTGAGTGGCAACTAATTCCTGTGTCTGCAAGATTTGTTTTCCTTGCTCTTAGATGCTTCAAAGACTCTAAGGAAGCCCATTTCAGCCACAAACTAGGTTATAAGCCGTAGCTATTAAACTTTTTAAATAAATTCACGTGTGGCCGACCAAGAGGGAAAAAAAAACCTCTTTCCTACTGGAGATAGCAAAAAGTTGGAAAACAGCTACTACACAGCTTTTTCTAAGCAAGCACATTTATTCTTAAGATGAAAGTATTACAGAGAAAACATTAAAATAATTAAAGAACCTACATGCAAGCTAATGTTTACCAAAGATCACCCCAACACCAATAAGGGCTCTCAGAGGAATCAGTCCTTCATACTCCATTAGTGGGTTTTTCTGTGGTCACAAGTTCATAATAGCTGTTAGCTCAGAACAAGCACACTCATGAATCTGTGAATTGCTCTTTTATGCTCTGATCTTGTCCTCCTATAACTGGTGATGAGCAGACAAAGGTCCCCTCCCCAGGGCGACGCTTCAAAAGGCTGAGTTCTTGCATTTCCAGAAGGGAATTTCCAGGGATTTCCTGGAAAATCCACTTAACTTAAAAAGTTCACTCATCTGGCACATGGTTTCAAATAATTCTTGGAATTAGTCAAGTCTCTTCCACCCCCATCCCCAGAGATGTTACATACAATCCCACAATGATAGAATCATAGAATATCAGGGTTGGAAGGGACCTCAGGAGGTCATCTAGTCCAACCCCCTGCTCAAAGCAGGACCAATCCCCAACTAAATCATCCCAGCCAGGGCTTTGTCGAGCCTGACCTTAAAAACCTCAAAAGGAAGGAGATTCCACCACCTCCATAGGTAACACATTCCCGTGCTTCACCACCCTCCTAGTGAAAAAGTTTTCCCTAATATCCAACCTAAACCTCCCCGACTGCAACTTGAGACCATTACTCCTTGGTCTGTCATCTGCTACCACTGAGAACAGTCTAGATCCATCCTTTTTGGAACCCCCTTTCAGGTAGTGGAAAGCAGCTATCAAATCTCCCCTCATTCTTCTCTTCTGCGGACAATAATGCACACACATTTGCATTTTCAATACAATGAACTCCTGTGATCCTAAAACTTAATTCAATAAGGTCTGTCCAGTATATTGCAGGAAATTGCCATCACAGGTGTCATTTGCACATTTTATAAGCATACTCTCCATTCCACTATGTTTTTAATTAAAATATTGAATAGTACCAGACCCAGAATCCCACTAGATACATCATCCCAGTTTGACAACCAACCATTGATAATTATTCTGAGTATAGTTTTTCAACCAGCTGTGTAGCCAACTTATAGCAATTTCATTTAGACCACATTCCCTAGTTTGCTTGTGAGAATGTCATGTGGAACTGTGTCAAAAGCCATACTAAAATCAAGATATATCATGTCTAGCCTTTCCACTACCCACTAGGCAAGTAACCCTGTCAAAGAGGGAAGGTAGGTTGGTTTGGCGTGATTTGTTCTTGACACCCTTATCTTGTATCTTACAAACTGACTGTTTAATAATTTCTTCCAGTATCTTTCCAGATATCAAAGTCAGGCTGACTGACCTGTAATTTCCCAGGTCCTCTGTTTCATGTTTGCACTGCGAGGGGAAGAGCCAGAGGTGAGCAAGAAGATGAGGAGAAGAATAAGGGATGGATAAGAATGGAGGGATTAGAGAAGAGCAGAATTCTTCATCTGTGGAGAGGAGAAAGTTGTAGAAGGGGAAGGTCATGCCATATTTTGTCAGTTTTCTCTTGCAAGAAATCAGCAAGAACTTGTGCAGAGTGAAGAGGAAGAAGAAAGAGGAGTGCTCAAGGGTGGTGAAAAGGCAGCTGAGATTCAGTTAAGCTGCAGAGGTAGTGTTGTTTAGTTAGGAAGATGGTAGAAGAACTGAAGAACTACAGAACAAATCTGTAATGGAGGAAATGTCCGGTCACGGGATTTCCACCAGAGATGTGTCTCAGCAACTTTTTCTGCACCTTCAAGTTATTTGCACTCCTACAATTGGTAGCTGTATTAGAGCATTTTAAAATATAGATATTCATATCAACTTGCCTCTAATATAATTTAAAATAAGAATGCTCTATAGGCCTGTGTTGATGAAAGTACAGCAAACATGAATGTCTGTGGTGATACTGTAAAAGTATATTAATTTAAAAGAGGTAGGAGGATGCTTATATGTTTCCACCATATGTGCTACTACAGAACCAGAAAACAATGAAATCAATTTTCATTAGCATTCTGTAACTAAACAGATTCTCTTCCCATTAAAACAAACAATTAAGGAAACTGCCAGTGGCATCAGCCTAATGTAACACTTTCTTCCTCTGATTTGCTTCCAGGATATGTTTATTATCCACTGAATATGGGGTTCAGGGACAGGGAGAGAATTTACATTGTTTTTTTAAAAACAAATATTTTAGAAGATAACACATGACACCTGGAAAACCGTACATAAAGTTCTATAATGCACATACCACTTTCTTTGCTGTGCTCAAAAACTGCTTTTCACACCTAAGAACGAAGCCTTTAACCCTAAAAAGCTCCAGCTTAGTACAAAATGTAGAAGTACAAACTCAGCAATATAGATTGCAGTGAATGTGTTGCCCTAATGGCTCCACTTGCTCACTGGCTCCCCACTTAAATATGCATTCTTGTTCAGGGTTGCTGTCCTAATATTTGAAGTTCTCCATGGGACTGACTTTAGCTACCTGAAAGATCACTTCTCCAGCAGAACAATGAAATTGCCAATCAAAAGGAAGAGCCTCATGAGTGCAGAAGAGAACTTTCACAAGAGTTGGACCTAGACTACGGAACTTATTCACGTAAATATAAAATGGAGCATACAGCATTCAGAACCAAATGCATCCCACACTTTTTCAGTATAGTTTTTTTTAAGGTTAGAGGGTTTTTAAGGCCCGGCTTTACAAAGCCCTGGCTGGGATGATTTAGTTGGGGTTGGTCCTGCCTTGAACTTGGGGTTGGACTAGATGACCTCCTGAGGTCTCTTCCTAATCAACCCTAATCTTCTATGATAGCTCTCCTCACCTGTACCATTAATCAGTGTCCCAACACACACACACACAAAATATGTCACGTGTTTCAATGTTTGCATAAGCCATGGAACAGTTTTTATTTTTAATCTTTTAAATTACATGGGGGCCCCTCAGATACTACTGTGTGAAGGCCGTGTAAGTACTATTACAATATTCTTGTACAAGAACAGTTTAAGATGATGCCAAGAAACCTGCTCCAAGGGATTCTTAGCAAGATTACTGTAAATGTCAATGTAGTGTGTTTTCACAAGAATTGCGAGACTGAAGTAGACTGTGAGAAGTGGACAATGGTGGTGCTCTATCCAAGTTACAGCTGCTAAAACAAGAACTTGAGTGATCAATACTAAATGTTTTTTCAAAAAAATCAACTGACCAAATCCAGAACTGGTAGAGTTCAGAGTTGCATCTTTTCACAGAAGTTGTGAATATGGCACATAGAATTTATCTAGTTTAGGGGCATGGGGTCAGAGGAAAGGGGGTGGAGTAAAGAAGCGAGATTTGCCACATTCTTCTTCCAGCTATGATTAGGCTATACTTCGTCACACAAAGGTTTAAAATAGCGTTGCTCTCCTAGGCAACACCAAAATCAATTTGAAAGGGGTGAGGGGGTTCTGAAAACTAGAATGAGACACCCACAAAAGGATCTCGACTGTCTAAGAAACGTGAGTTGGTTCAGTTCTGTTCCTGTAACTGAAGAGAAAAAGCTACCTTAGCTTGTAGTGAAGCATAAGCTTAGATGAGACTAAATATGCACATAGGCTGTTTTAGTAACCTTCTTCTCTAATGCTGTGTTCTAACTCCTAAATAAAAATACTTTGTTTTAAGAAGGCTGTTGGTCAGCATTACTGGTTTCCAAAGAGAGGATCAAGTAAGTGCCCAAACCAAGATGGGTCTGCACAGTAATAAGTGACTGACAGTGGGTTGTACCAAGGTACAGTTCTAACAGTGGAAGAATAGTGAGATTCCATTGCAAGACAGGCAACAGCAAGACAACTAAAACCTGAGGGGCACCCTCTAAAGCCAAAAAGGGTCCAGAAGCACAGCTAGTCCCATAACTGTGCTAGTAAAAGTCAGTTATAATTCTGGATTGAGCAGAGCAACATTTTTTTCCTGCTCTGAAAGTATTAAAGCAGGGGTCGGCAACCTTTCAGAAGTGGTGTGCCGAGTCGTCATTTATTCACTTTAATTTAACGTTTCGCGTGCCAGTAATACATTTTAATGTTTTTTAGAAGGTATCTCTCTATAAGTCTATATATTATATAACTAAACTATTGTCGTATGTAAAGTAAACAAGGTTTTCAAAATAGTTAAGCAGCTTCATTTAAAATTAAATTAAAATGCTGATCTTACGCCACCGGCCCGCTCAGCCTGCTGCCAGCCTGGGGTTCCGTTCACCTAGGCTGGCAGCAGGCTGAGCGGGGCCTGCGGCTGGAACCCTGGCTGGCAAGGGGCTGGCAGCCAGAACCCCAGACCAGCAGCAGGCTGAGTGGGGCAGCAACTGGGACCCCAGACTGGCAGTGGGCTGAGCGGCTCAGCCCACTGCCACTCAGCCCGCTGCTGGTCTGCGGTTCAGTCTGCCGGCTCCTGCCAGCCAGGGTTCCGGCTGCTGGCCCTGCTCAGCCCACTGCCAGTCTGGGATCCCGGATCTAGGTACACAGAGTGGGTACCTACCTTCTCCCTGGTTCTAGCCCATTCTCTTCCTCTCTCTCTGCACTGAGCTGAGGGTGGGAGTGCACTGAGCACAGGGCTGGGGGTGAAGGAGCAGGCTGGGGGTTGGGGTGCAGGGTCTGGCCAGGGAGGGAGTTCAGGCTTGGGGCAAGAGGTTTGGGTGTGGAGCGCTTACGTGGGCAGCTCCCATTTGGTACGAGGGGTGCAGGTGGGAATGTGGGAGGGTGCAGGAGCTCCTGTTTGGTGCTCGGGGGGGGGGAGGGGGAAATGTGGGGGGTGCAAGAGTCAGGGCATGGGGTGTAGGGGGGCTGGGTAGGTGTGGGGGGTGCAGGAGTCAGGGCTGGGGTCGTGGGGGGTGCAGGGGTCAGGGCAGAGGGCTGGGTGTGTGTGAGCAGGGTGCAGGGCTCAGGGTGTGGGCTGGGGTCATGGGGGTGCTCCCAGCCCCCTGCTCAGAGCAGCTCATGGCAGCGGGCTGGAGGGGATATGCCCTGATTCCACTCCCCTTCTCCAAGACCCCGTCCCCACCTCCTCCCCAAAGCAGCGAGCACGCTGCAGCTCCACTTCTCCCCCTCCCACACAATGGCCATCACCTGTTCTGCGGCAGGGAGAGGAGGAGGGGCAGGAACGCAGCACGCATGGGGAAGAGGCGGGGAAGGGGGGAGAGGGGGAGGGGCAGGAACACAGCACGCTGGGGGAAGAGGCAGGGGAGGGGCGAGCTTGCCTGCCCTGCAGCAGCAGCCGGCAGGACCAAGCTTCTTCATCTTGCCCCTGTGTGTGAGGGGGTGGGGCGGGGGTGGAGAAGAGCGGGCCGGGGTGGACAGGATTTTTAATGGCACGCTGCTGCCTGCCGGGGTCCCAGCCTGGGTTCGGCAGCAGGCTGAGCGGGGCTGGCGGCTGGGACCCGGGAGGCAGCAGCGTGCCATTAAAAATCGGCTCATGTGCCGTCTTTGGCACGAGTGCCATAGGTTGCCGACCCCTGTACTAAAGTAAAACACATTACTCAATACATGTACTTTCTTTTGGCTAGAGCTAATGTGCATTTTCAAAAAGCTTCCTTGTAATTGTGAGTACAACATTCAGTTTAGCTAATTCTTTCATACTAAGTTTTAAGTATATACAGGAAAAAATGCCAGCATGATGGGTCAAAGCTATAATGACTTGACCTCTATATAATAGTCTCCAGCTCAAAATTTAGTTCTACCAATAAAATGGTGGTCTAAATGTTTTTCCAGCCAGAGTACGTCTCTATTAGGACATTACTGTAGGTAAGTATAAAGATTATATCCCAATTAGTGAACTCTACATGGTCATGGACAATGCTCTAGAGCAGTGGTTCTCAACCAGGGGTCCGGGGGCCCCTGGATGGCATCGGGCAGGTTTCAAGGGGTCTTCCAAGCAGAGCCAGCGTTAGACTCAGTAGATCCCAGGGCAAAAAGACAAAGCCCCGCCATATGGATCTGAAGCTCGGGACCCTGAACTCTGCAACTGGGGGCTGAAGCCAAAGCCTGAGCAATGTAGCTTCACAGGGGCCCCTGTGGCATGTGACCTCAGGCAACTGCCCTGCTTGTCACCCCCTAACACCAGCCCTGGCTTTTATATGGAGAAAACCAGTTATTGTGGCACAGGTGGGCCATGGAGTTTTTATAGCATGTTGGGGGGTCCTCAGAAAGAAAAAGGTTGAGAATCTCTGCTCTAGAGAAGATTTTTTTTAAATCAATATTAACATATATATATTTTCCAAACAAATATTAGCAAATCTTAATCATAACCTGTATCTGTTACTTTTAAGAGATGCATTTGTGTTTGGTCAACCTCTTATTACCTGGGTATTTATTATGGTCAAATTCCAAAAAATGGTAACCATATATATTATAAAAATCTATTTAATCTTGATATAAAGCTGGGTCATCTCTACAAGCAAGCTAGTACAGACTGCTTAGAGAGAGACGACTCAAGAAGAAGCCAGCCCAAAACTTCATCAGGGATAGGTGAAAGAAAGTTACTACTAAGAGATCAGATTTTAAAACTCTTGTAATAACTTTGCTGGAAAATGAAAATGCTGTTGGTAACTTAAGTTACCAACCTAGGGTTGCCAAGTGTCCAGTTTTCAACCAGAAAGTCCGGTTGAAAGGGGACCTGTACCGTGTCCAATCACATGTACTGACCGGACAACAAAAGTCCAGTTACCACTGCGGGGGGAAAGGGGTTGCCAAGGGAGCAGGCAGATTCCCGTCCTAGCCCCAGAGCAGAGGGAGCCCAGCTGGTGGGGGTCGGGGATGCACAGGATTGAGCGAGGAGGAAGGGGGAGGGGAGGAAGCAGTGAGTGATGGGGGCAGGGCATCAGGAGAAGAAGCGGAGCAGGGGCGGGAGTTTGGGAGAAGAGGTAGGGAGGTGGGAGGTTCCGGCTCTCCAGCTGTAGTGTCCAGTTTTCAGAAATTAGAAAGTTGGCAACCCTATATTAACCATTTTTCTTGTTAATCACCAAATGGTTAGACCATGTAATTCCTGGTGAAGAGACAGGGATTAAACACTGGTATACAGAAAAAGAGTGGAATTTAACTGTATCTAAGATTCTTAATACTTGTAATTGACCTTTCCCAAGACAAGTCTTTATATGGCTTATTCTAAATAAATGATTTAAATATTTTCTTAGATTTCATAGGATTCAGTTAAGATTACTTTGCCCAGTTATAGACTGGCTGGTTATTCATAACAACCAGAGCAGTCTCACCTTCCCTTAAATTCTGTTGCCCAACTGTAACAGTTTAGTTATCTAATAGGATACTAAGACTGGATTCACAATAATTTTGGGAAACAATATACTTTAGTCTTAGCTTACCAAACAAAGAAAGCCATCAGACATGATCCACTCTCAAAGATGTCCAAAAGCTCTCCATAGATAGGGTGACCAGATGTCCCGTTTTAAAGGGACAGTCCTGGTTTTTTGAGACTTTTGCTTATATAGGCACCTATTACCCCGCACCCTGTCCTGTTTTTTCATAGATGCTATCTGGTAACACTATCCATAGAGAGATATACAGAAGATTATAAAAGGAAGGAACTAGTTTCTCAGTTGTGTTGCCATTCATGTTGGTTCACTTAATGTGTTTTCTTTTCTTTAATAAAAAAATAGCCATGGTCAATAATTGTGATTTTTTTGCTTGGTTTTAAACATGTCGTCTTCTAAGGTATGTAAAAGAATGCCTGTGACTAAAATAGCGGGAGTTCCATCCCTGATATGGCAATAAAAGAAAAAAAAATCAATAAGAGCTGGCCTACCATTTCTTGTTTCTCTGAACTCAATATTTTAATAACTCTTAAAATAAAATTAGTTGGCACCCAACAATTTAAAATTACACCTTTCTACCCACAACATACTACCTTCAAACCTCCAAAATCTTTTATTCAAAAGAGTTTCTTCTGAAATGACAAAATGTATGTAATACACGTGAAGTTTGATTTAACCATGTGCAAAACATATTAAATTTTAAAAAGTTTTAGCTTTTTAGTAATAAACCATCTCACTAAAAACCCTCCAGAAGACTTAATAAAAAAAAACCCTTGTACTGAATGCATAGTATATATTCATAAATATCTATTAATATATTAAACATATGCATATAAACAAATATCAGTTTGGACATCTGAGCTATCAGACTATTCTAAAGTAAACTTACTTCTGGACTATAACCAAACAGAAGTTATAGCTCAACAGGCAGTTTTATCAAACAGTCATATGCAGCTGAATACAAGTACTTTTAAAACAGAAATGCCATCTTAAACTACTAACGTAAACACTATTGGACCAGTTTCACAGCCTTTAGGCAAGTGAGCAAGGACTGCAATATTTGACCCTCTAGTTTTGTTTAAATCATATCATAAAAGTTATAAAAAACCTGTATAAATGCATATCAAATATAATCAAATTAGGTTTGTTTCATATCCATTACTACATCTTCTTAATACTATCCGGTCAGGAACAAAAGTCTCACTCAGCCCACTTTTTTATTTTGCCCAATTGGTCACAACCGAGAAGTCTATAAAAATAACTTAGTTTTAATTATTAGTGTAATTTCAAAACAGGATATCTATTTTAAAATAAAAAAACTTAATTGCTTTTAAAAAAAAGAAGAGGAGACCCAGATCATGTTGAAGAAAAAATTAATTAAAATGCGTACTTTTATACCAATGTAGTGGCATTTCAACAGTGCTACCATTGTGTAAACCTAAATACACTGCCTACAGACTCAAAAATGAGAAACAAGTTATTGTCCCAGTGTTGGTATGCACAGCTCAATCTTCCACTGATGACACTAACATATTGCACTATACTGTCAGCATAAAAGGAACAAGTTTAAGTCAGACAACACTACAGAAATTTAGAAAGAAACTTATAACAAAAATTAAAACAGGTATTTTCACACTACAAATATAAAATATAATGTTCTAACAGGACAGTAACACACTCCCCAAACTTTAAGAAACTTAAACAGACTACTTTTTAAGGGTGCTGTGAAAAACATTAATACAAGCCTTTTGACATATTAGAGAGACTTTGCAACCATAATAATGTTCTTCTCATGTTATTTTGTGAGAGTAATTTTCTGGGTTTTTAAAAACTGAAAAAAAACAGAAATTCCATCACGTGGCATCATATTTACATCCACACGGCTTATCAGCAGGGTTGGAACCTTTAGATCCACCACACGGACATCTGCCACTTGAGCTAACAGAGTAAATGATACAGTAATAGGCTGTAACCCTTTATGTGGACTACCACTAGAGGAGGATATGAGACACTTCGACAGTGGGTTTCACAGACATTTGACAACAGCAGAAGAATAGTGGGACTCAGGAATTTTGGCTTCCATTCTAGGCTCTGGAGGAGAGTGTTCTCTAGGGGGCACAGACTCTTCCACCAGTTTCCCCCAGGCTTGACCCTTCATGCCCCATCCCCTCCAACCTGTCCGTCATGTTTCTTTCACCAGTCCCATTCTCCCTGACTACCTACTCTTAGTGCAGGTCTACACTACGGCAGGATCGATGCTCTGAGATCGATCCACCGGTGGTCGATTTAGCGGGTCTAGTAAAGACCCACCAAATCGACTGCAGATTGCTCTCCAGTCATTCCCTGTACTCTACCCCCGAAAAGAAGAGTAAGGTAAGTTGCCGGGAGATTTTCTCCCATCGACGTACCTAAGGTCATTATTCACATAGACGGAGTTGTATAGCGTAGGTTGACTTACCGCAGTAGTGTAGACATAGCCCTAGTCTCCACTCAGGCTTTTCATCCAAATTAAAGTCTGCTTGCCCAATAAATCCTAGTAACATACACCCCCAAACACATTCACAATATTCCTTCACTGGCTTCCAGTTTCCTTGACCAACCAGTCCATTTTGCCCTCTCCACCTCGCCCCCTGGCCTCTCAGTCCCAGTTTCTTCTTCCACTCCCAGTCTCTGACTCGTAGTCCCAAATATACTGCTTTCCACGTGCTCCCTTAGTGCAGCGTTTGTCCCTTCTGTATTCAAATCAGACAGCTTCCTCCTCCATACTGCCTAAGAGTCAGCGGGAAGAAGGGGCCACTGAGAACACATCAGACAGAGGCTCCCTGCTCTCAACTCCACCCAGCCCAGAGTAGCTGGGAGCACAGTTTTTACAGGAGAAGTTTGGCTTTGCCACTGCAGGCCTGGTTCAGAGTATGTTCAGTCACTCTGTAGGGGATAGTGCATCAGCCGTCCAGTAACACGTAGGAGCTATAAAAGGATGGAGCATGCTCAATTACTCGTGGGGATGGCACATCCATAGCCCAGTCACAGGTAGGAGCTCTGAGAGGCTCAAGCCATGAAGGCAAAATTGTCCGAGATTTCAGCTCCTAAAAACAACAAAATCTCTGCTGCGCACGTACAACTGATTTTTCAAAAACTCAACTTGGTCAATTTTGGGTGGATTTTCGTGGGGATGGCGGAAGGCTCATTCACAACAAAAAGGTCACCCTGTCTACCAATTTCATGTCCAGGCTACAAAGAAAAGTCCACACTTCAAAGAAAAGGTCATAAAAAATTTTAACAAGAGTAAAACAATGTATTTTTCCAAACCTCCTTGTCAAAAATGGCTGAACTGTTTTAGCTGAAATTCTTCCACTATTACACCAAAAATAAAATCAATCTAAGGCAGACCCCCAGAATACATGAGTTCGGCCTACATAGTTAAAATGTGGCAAACATTGCAAGCAACTGAAACCAGACTTATAATGGGAAGTTTCAAACAACCTTAACTGGCAGTGCTACCAGCTCCACCCATAATAGATATTCAAGTTTCTGCTCAGTAATGGAAGTGTCCACTTGATGTTGATCTTTAGCTGGATTCAGAAGGATGACAAGGAACATTTATAATCTGGAGCTAATGAAATGCTACAAGTGAGGATTCTGCTCAAAGGAATGGGAGTAGGAGAGAAGGAGATAATGATGCCTTTTAAACTTATTTTGTGTGTTGAAAAACTGTGAATTACAATTTTGCAACATGAAAGGATTATGAATTTCTCAGTTTGTTATACTACAAAAGGGTTACAGATGGGACTACCACAGTAAACCAGTATTTACCAAGCCAGTATTTAAAAGCCTGATGGAACTCAGGTCATGAATTTGAGCAAATATTTGCTTATGTGGAAGAAGTCTTTAGTCTAATTTAAAACTTCCATGCCTGGCCTTTAGCCTCATGTCCCTCTACACCTCTCATGTCCCTCTAATCTACTTTATATTAGCAAGTAGGAAGAGGAGAACCACTAGAAAGCAACAAAGAAACTGAAACTTCTGGTTAAACATTACCCTTTATCACTGCATGCATTTTAGGATAAATTAAAACTCCACTCTGAAATATTTTGCTGAAAATAGATACTGTAACAGACTGAATCATGGAAAATGTACAAATAGATTATTAAAACTTTAGTAAAACCAAATCCTAGATATATTACAAGCCATGCATCTTTTCAGTTACAGCAAAATCGTACCTCCGCTCTAGTTACTTCTGTGGGCACCTGGGAACTCTGCAGAGGGAAAAGGGGAAGAATTCTTCTCTTCCCCCAATACTGCAAAGCTTCTCCAAACTAATAGCTGAATTAGCCTCCGAGCTCTATAAAGGAGGACAGACAGGATGATCTGCATAATTGGCAGATCCTCCTATTATTATACCGTGCTATTGCCCAACAGTGGCACAGGAATACAGTCACATTTGACTATTCAATCCTGCCCTTTTAAAAGAAATTGCACTGGTTCAGCTACGAAAGAGTCCTTAACTCCTGCTTCCATCTTTGTAGGGCTGACCCTGAAAGAACATGAGTTCTCCAAGATGATGAGTCTGGTCACAGCTACATAAACAATCTAAGCTCCCCAACCCCATTGCCTCCACTGCGTAACATAGCACGAAGGCTTGGGTGACCTCATGTATACATGAGAAAAATTAGATTAGATGCCTTTGTCCACTCGGTCAAACTGTCTAGTAAACAAGCGTGCATCCCACTGGCAAAGTGTGTGTCATGTCCCGCACTTGTAGCTAGTCTACAGAGGGAGGATAACAGGAACTCCCTTCATCTCAAGAGGCAGAGGTCAGAGCTACAGTGATCAAGAGCTGGAACTGAAACCAAGTTGATTACTAATAAATGAGGCCATTCTCATTGCACATGATGGAATTTCTTTTTTCAGTTTTCTGCTTTAAACAGGTTCACATTTGTCTCATGCAGAAAATATCCTTAACAGGTTTCATAGCTAAAAATTAATGAGATACTCCATGCAACAAAACCCAATGGTCCCATATTTTGGTCATTTCTCATACGTTTCAGTTGTTTGTGTCACACGCCAACAGGTCTGAAGACAGAGAGATATTTATTGCTTTAGTGATGATAGCTAGCTCCATCAAAGTATTTTTGGAATGAATATCAATCTGATTTTAAAGTTCACATGAAATTTCAAAGTATTCTTTGAAAAGAAAAATCAATTCATTTTAATATACACACATCATATTTGGTTACCACCACAGCCTGGAGCTATTCCCATTGTACTAGTTGATGTGACAGCAATAAGAAAGCTAAGGTTAGATTAAGGGAATTTCAAAAAAATCAAATGCATTAATTGCCTCAAAAGGGAAATTTGAGGCCTTCAACGACTACAGCCAAATCTCAAGAAATGGCTAATCTCCGGGGCGGTCTAAGCTGCTAAGAGAGAACGTGCACCTCTTAATATTTGTCTGCCACTCAGTTGCAGTAAGTAGACAATTTGTTCGTCCTATATATGGTGCCTGTTCAAAGGTGGTGATAAAGTCAAGTGTAGCAACTATAGAGCTATTATGCGGTGGTCAGTTCCACAGAAAGTTTCTGTTTCTGTGTTAATAATATCTCACATCAGCGATGCACTTTTTGGAAAAGGTCTGCATACTCAGTGCAGCTTTGGAACTGTTAATTTTACTATTCACCATATCTTTATCTTGAGACAACTTTTTGAGATGACAGCTGAATTTAGTAACCTGTGCGCAGCACTTTTTATAGGAATTCTGTCAGGCCTTTGATTCACTGCATTGAGCAAGCTTGTAGGATCTGACGAAGAAACTCAGCATCCATGGAAAGGCAGAGTTATTGATAGAAGAGCTCTACAAAGGAAGAGAAAGTTGTGTTCCAGATAATGGTAAATATACAGCATGGTTTCTTATTTCCATGGGAATTCAGCAAAGCTGATTCCTGTCACCATCATTGTTCAATATCAGCATTCATTGGTTGATGGATAAGCTTAGGAGGCACTTTCAAATTGCATTGAGCTGAATATCATTTTGTTTCTAAACCTCAAATAAACTAATGATATTGCCTTGTTATCTCAGTTTGGTGAATTGCTATAGCTGATGGCTGATGTGTTGGGGCAAAAAGCAACGTTCATTGGTCTGGTTACTAAATGAGATAAAACTAAGTCCCTGCCTATGACCACAAGCAGCCTCCAGCTCACTATTAACCTGTCTGGACAGGATACTGAGCAGGGGGGGCAACTGTTAAATACCTGGGAACCATCACAGACCATGCTAGAGGATGTTCAGCAGCTGAAAATGCTCACACAGCAGCAGCCACTGCCATGTTCTGGGCCTTTCAACTTCCTCTGTGGAGATGTCATGACATCAAGCTTGCCAAGAAGCTGTAGATTTACAGAACCCCAATTATACTAACTTTATGGTACAACAGTGAAACATGGGTGCTTAGAAAGTCTCAACAGTGATGGACTGACATTTTCAATGCTTGTCATCTTTGTCAGTTGCTTCATATTAAGTGGCAAGAAAGATCAGCAATGAGGATATTCATAGCTGAACCCAGCAATTACATCCATCAGCATTGGTTTGGTTTTGGTAGCTTTCTTGGTATGGACATCTTAGGATGAAAAACCAAAGAGTTACAAAGCACATTTATCAAGGAATGCTGCTACACAGCCAGCAATCAAATGGTCACCAAAAGCCTCAGTAGTGTTGTAAGATCACCAATGATGGACACAGACAGAACATCCAGCCTGACCAACTTAAGGATTTGTGTTTGAACAGTGACTAGCACAAGGGGGTCCCTGGTCCACAATCTGACTGGCATTCAATCAGCAAAGAAACTACACCCTTTTGATAGGTGCCTGATTTTTTATATAATAGATATATATAATTCTAATCCAGACTACTAGTTGAATATTTTATATTATAGAAAATAAAATCCAGCTGACAGTCTGGAATAGAATTTTGTGCCCTTTTCCTCCTCTCTCTAGAGATGTACATGAAGTTTCTACAGCTCAGTTACAGCTTTATCCAAATCTCACTGAAGTAAATAAGAGTTTTTCCACTGACTTCAATGAGCCATTGATTAGACCCCCTAATGACTTGCGAAGGATGAAAGTAAATGTTTTTAATACACTGGTCCTTTGCCCTCATAAAAAGGGTTTAAAGAAACATAACACTAGAATGTGGTAGATTTTGGTATGGTGTGAATTTATTCCTTTGATTTTTCCAGTTATGATTACTCTTGATACAATTTTGTTACTACTAAAGATGGAGTGCATTCATCAGTTACAAGAACCCAGGAAGGGAGAAAAGCCAAGAGACGCTGGCCTACCCAGAATTAGGAAAGAATGCTTCTGCACTTAAAATTTCTTTAAAAGGCTACATTAGAACCACATATGGTATAGGACTGTTAGCCTATAGATCAAGCATATATACCTGAAGGAAGTCACTTACATAGGTTGAGGGTGAGCTCCTACTTTCAATACAACCAAATGCATAAAGACCATTACAAAAGATATTATACAACTCTAAAATCATATAGTAAAAACATAAGAAAGACCATACTGGATCAGACCAAAGGTCCATCTAGCAGAGTATCCTGTCTTCCGATGCCAGGTGCCCCAGAGGAAATGAACAGAACAGGTAATCATCAAGTGATCCAACCCCGGTCGCCCATTCCTGGTACTTTACAGCCAAAACATTTAAAAAAATACTTGTGATTTTGGGGGCCCAACTTCAGGCATTTTCAGAAAGTGTTGAGCACTCACCTTCAGAAAATCAGGTCCCAATATTAAACATCAAAATATTGAAGTGCCCAAAGTCACTGGTCACTTCTTTGAAAAGTCTTAGTCCTTTTGCCCACAGTTTACAATCTGAACAAGAGAAATACACAGGCACTAGACACGGGACAACTGTTCACGAGTGGAAAGCATGGAGAATAGTTTCCTTAAATATATTTTTTAATCTTCAAACAGGTAACTGCTGCTCTCTAACTCCTGGACTGATGCATTTTCTGCCTTTAAACCCATGCCACAGAGACTTCTTGTGCACTCTATTTTAATTAATGCCAGATCACCGACTTACAATGCCTTACTAAGTGTGCTCATTTCCAAAGCTACTATTCTGGCTGAGAAACAAAACTAGGGACTGTGTTAGACAACTTAATCAAACCCAGCAGAAACACATATTTTAGAAACAAATTGAACATCCAATTCAGATAATTATATAGCAACGTAATCTCCCTCCAGATACCACCATATAAATAAAACTGAAGTAAACCTAGACGGAAGCATAACCAATCTAATAGATAAGCTCATGGCAGATTGTGATACAGCATTAAATATCCAAATTGGGAGAATAAAATTATGGGTAAGGAAACTAATTTTACCTTCCTTTATGAGTACCCACTGCTCTATCAGTCCTATATCAGTAGGAAGAAGCAAATATCCTTCATCAGCAGGAGCGGAAAAATAGATCTCTAGGGGACAGAACCAAAAAAATCCAGAAAATAAAGAGTATGGTTTTATTTTTATTGTAAAATCTATGCAGAAAGAAACTAAAGAAAGATCAAAAAATCCTTTGTCCAAAAGGGCATTAGATGAGGTCAAAACAACTCTTTTACAGCATTTATTGAAAGAATACACTGACAAGAGAAGGTTACTTAACTGTAACTGGAGGTTCTTCGAGAGGTGTGGTCCCTATTTGGATTCCAAACATGTGCATGTACACCATGTGCAGGAAGGTTTTTGTAGCAGTGCCTGTTGACCTGCATGTGTGCCATGCGTCCCCCTCATGCTCACTGCCGAAGCTAGAATAGACCACTAGGGTTAATGCAGCTCCACTGTCCCTCTTACCACGGAGCAGTACAGTCTGCAACAGAGGGAACAGAGGGTGGGTACTGGAATCCAAATAGGGATCACACATCTCGAAGAATCTCCAGTTACAGGTAAGTAACCTCATCTTCTTAAGGATTCCAAACATGCGTGTAGGTAGCGAGCAGTGATCAGCATAGAGGGGGGTGCGAGGACATGAGAGGAAGAACTGTGTAGAGTAAAGCACGGCCTCCGGCCGCATCTGCTGCTGCAACCGGTGCAATGGCGTAGTGAGTCGTGAAGATATGAATGGAGCGCTATGTAGCAACACAACAGATGTCCTACCATGATACGTCTGCATTTTACTGGTAGGCAGATGTTGCCACGAGCGCTCCTGTAGAGTGTGCCATGACACCAGCAGGGTGAGATATGTCAGCACGGGTGTAACATTCACAGATGTATCCAGAGATCCACTGTGAGGAGAAAGCTTGTCTTTTGTATTGGTCAGCAATGGTGATAAAGAGTCTCAAGGAAATCCGAAAAGCATGCGTGATTAGGAGCTAGAAGGCGAGTACAGGCAGACGTTGAGGAAATGGAGCACCCTGTCTGCAGGGGAGGCATGGGGTTTGGGATAGAAGACCAGGAGGTGAACGCACTGATTCAGGTGGATTTCTGACACCACCTTTGGTAGGAATTTCAGATGCAGGTGCAAGGACACTACCTTTGTGGAAGACCATGTAAGAGGTATCAGTCATCATGGCCGCCAGTTCACTGACTCTTCATGCTAAGGTAATGGCCACCAAGAAGAGTACTTTCATGGAGAGGTGGGAGACGGAGCAAGTGGCAAGGGGCTTGAAGGGCAGTTTTGTGATTATAGGCCTGAGATCTGATCTACCTCTCCCCCACCCCTCATATTAAGCCAGCCTTGGGTGAAACTCAGGAAGTTCACCACTAAAATTGGAAGAAAAACAAACAAACATTCTGCTGCTGATAAAGCATTCCCACCTCAGGAATGTCCCTAACAAGAGTTATAACCGCCAAGGTTGTAAAGGCGCTGGGAAATTAGGGACGATACAGAAAGACTCAACAAATGGTAAAATAAGCTCTGACCAGTGTTTTTATGCTGACCATTTGTATAAACCCACAAGAGGAGAGATAATTCTTGATTTAGTCCCAAGTGGAGCACAGGATCTGGTCCAAGAGGTGAATATAGCTGGACCACTTGGTAATAGTGTCCATAATATGATTAAATTTAACATCCCTGTGGTGGAGAAAACACCACAGCAGTCCAACACTGTAGCATTTAATTTCAGAAAGGGGAACTACACAAAAATGAGGTTAAACAGAAATTAAAAGGTACAGCACCAAAATTGAAATATCTGCAAGCTGCATGGAAACTTTTTAAAGACGCCATAATACAGGCTCAACTTAAATGTATACTCCAAATTAAACAACAGAGTAAGAGAACCAAAAAAGTGCCACTGTGGCTAAACAACAAAGTAAAAGAAGCAGAGAGATGCAAAAAGGCATCCTTTAAAAAGTGGAAGTTAAATCCTAGTGAGGAAAACAGAAGGGAGCATAAACTCTGCAAAATGAAATGAAAAAATATAAGTAGGAAGGCCAAAAAAGAATTTGAAGAAAAGCTAGCCAAAGACTCAAAAAGTAATAGCAAAAAATATTTTAAGTACATCAGAAGCCATAAGCCTGCTAAAAAACCAGTGGGGCCACTGGACAATCGAGATGCTAAAGGAGCACTCAAGCACGATAAGGCCACTGCGGAGAAATTAAATGAATTATTTGTATCAGTCTTCACAGCTGAGGATGTGAGAGAGATTCCCAAACCTGAGCCATTGTTTTTAGGTGACAAATCTGAGGAACTGTCCCAGATTGAGGTGTCATTAGAGGAGGTTTTGGAACAAACTGATAAACTAAACGGTAATAAACCACCAGGACCAGATGGTATTCACCCAAGAGTTCTGAAGGACCCCTCAAATGTTAAATTGCAGAACTACTAACTGTAGTTTGTAACTTATCATTTAAATCAGCTTCTGTACCAAATCACTGGAGGATATCTAATGTGCCGCCAATTTTTAAAAAGGGCTCCAGAGGCGATCCCGGCAATTACAGGCTGGTAAACCTGACTTCAGTACCAGGCAAACTGGTTGAAACTATAGTAAAGAACAAAATTGTCAGACACATAGATGAACATAATTTGTTGGGGAAGAGTCAACATGGTTTTTGTAAAGGGAAATCATGCCTCACCAATCTATTAGAATTCTTTGAGGGGGTCAACAAGCATGTGAACAAGGGGGATCCAGTGGATATAGCGTACTTTCAGAAAGCCTTTGGCAAGGTCCATCACCAAAGGCTCTTAAGCAAAGTAAGCGGTCATGGGATAAGAGGGAAGGTCCTCTCATGGATTGGTAACTGGTTAAAAGATAGGAAACAAAGGGTTGGAATAAATGGTCAGTTTTCAGAATGGAGAGAGGTAAATAGTGGTGTCCCCCAGGGGTCTGTACTGGGACCAGTCCTATTCAACATATTCATAAAAGAACTGGGAAAAGGGGTAAACAGTGAGGTGTCAAAGTTTGCAGATGATACAAAACTACTCAAGATAGTTAAGTCCCAGGCAGAGTGCAAAGAGCTACAAAAGAATCTCTCACAACTGGGTGACTGGTCAACAAAAGGCAGATGAAATTCAATGTTGACAAATGCAAAGTAATGCACATTGGAAAATATAATCCCATCTATACATATAAAATAATGGGGTCTAAATTAACCGTTACCACTCAAGAAAGAGATCTTGGAGTCATTGTGGGTAGTTCTCTGAAATCACCCACTCAATGTGCAGCAACAGTCAAAAAACCTAAAAGAATGTTGGGCATCATGAAGGGACAGATAATAAGATAGAAAATATCATAATGCCTCTATATAAATCCCTGGTATGCCCACACCTTGAATACTGTGTGCAGATGTGGTCACCCCATCCCAAAAAAGATATATTTTTTTCAAATTCAAAAAGATTCAAAAAAGGGCAACAAAAATTATTAGGGGTATGGAACGGTTGCCATATGAGGAGAGATTAGTAAGACTGGGACTTTTCAGCTTGGAAAAGACACAACTAAGGGGGGATATGATAGAGGTCTATAAAATCATGTCTGGTGTAGAGAAAGTAAGTAAATATACTCCTTCTCAAACACAAAGAACTAGAGTTCACCAAATGAAAATAATAGGCAGCAGGTTTAAAACAAACAAAAGGAAGTATTTTTTCACACAATGCACAGTCAACCTGTGGAACTCCTTGCCAGAGGATGTTGTGAATGCCAAGACTATAACAGGGTTCAAAAAGGAACTAGATACGTTCACGGAGGATAGGTCCATCAATGGCTATTAGCTAGGGTACCCCTAGCCTCTGTTTGCCAGAAGCTGGGAATGGACGACGGGATGGACCACTTAATGATTACCTGTTCTGTTCATTCCCTCCTCTCTGGAGCAACCTGGCATTGGTCACTGTCAGAAGATAGGATACTGGTCTAGGTGGACCTTTGGTCTGACCCAGTATGGCCATTCTTATGAACAGAGAAGGTCACAACTAAATTACAATTTGGGCATGAAAGACGAAATGTAAAAAACTTGGGCAGGAAGGAGAACACATAGGTGCCAGTGTGTAATTGGTTAAAATTTTTGTTATTTAGGAGTGTGGATAATGTGATAGGTTTAGTAAATTTGAAGGAGGTAATAAGTTTTACCTATATAATATAAATGAAAAACAATGTTCTTTGTGAACCATTTCCAGACTGCATTCAATATCAAGCTGCTGGAACTCTGACCACTCTGCATGACCATAACGTGCAGAGGCATCGCCAGGAACCCCCAAAGAGTGGATCCTGACTGGCCATTGGGTGAAATTTTTCTGTATATTGGGACTGATGAGCATAAGAGATTTCCTTGGTATTCTGTGTGTGTTGCTAATAAATAGATGTTTAAAACACAGCTGTGTAAGGCTCTTTCACTGGGAAAAGGTTCCGCAGACCCAAAGAGTCCTAAGCCCGGGGGGGAATACTTAAATTGACCAAGTTTCTTCCTGAGCCCTATGGGTAATGATAGGAGCCTTAAATCCTGAGCCCTCGGTAGGGAAAGGTTGGGGTGCCTAAATTGACCGGGTCACACCTTGAGTCCTCTGCAGGGTATTGGTAGGGTGCCTTAAATATAGGTGGGTAACAGTGAGGCAGAGAGAACAAGGTTAAGGTCCCATGGAGGCAGGGATTTTCACACTGGTGGGAAGCTATTAAGCAGACCTTTCAGAAAGTGGACAGTAGTAAGGTGCAAAAACACCATCTATTGGGGGAAGAAAGGCACTGAGCACTGCCAAGTGGACCTGGATGGAGCTGAGCACGAGGCCTGAGGCTTTGAGCTCAAGGAGGTAATCCAGGATGACGGGGATGGAGACCGATTGCAGCAGGTGTTGAGGCTGGTGCATCCATGAGGTAAAGCGCTTCTACTTGGCCTGATAGCAGGACCTAGTAGAGGCCCTTCTTCTTTCAGTAAGGATATGTCGAACTGGGTGGAATATGACCTGGTTATCCCCAAGTCCCAGCCAAAAACCAAGCTGTGAGGTAGAGAGTACCTGGATTGGGACATTGGTGCTGGCCCTGGTCTTGCGTGAGATCTGGGTGGGCTCAGAAGCAGATCAGGAGTGAAGAGGCAGAAGTGGTTTGTGAACCAATACTGATGGGGCCAGAATGTGGCTATCAGCATCACCATAGTGCAGTCTCTGCGAATCTTGTGGAGAACTTACAGGAGGAGGGGAATTGGGGGGGGGGGGGGGGGGGGGAAGAGTCATTGTTCAGATTGCCCATCCAGGGGAGGAGAAGTGCATTCCCCTGAGAGTCATCTCCCACGGCCCTTCTGGAACAATAAAGGGGCAGCTTGTGGTTGCTTTCTCAAGACCCCTCCCCTGGAATGTCTTCTTTTAAGTAACTGAGTTAACTACTTTCTTTAGTTTCATAGGAATTAAGACCACCTACCTTTGTTATTTATAAACTGTTTAAATTACCCATGATATACCAAACGGGATTCACCAACCAGCAAATGAAATTCCTTCATCTATCTATAACTATTTTAGTTAATTGTGATATACTGAGACAGGACTCTCTACTGATTTGGGGAAAATATAATTTAGTCTCATTTTATGGAGAAAAGTCAGTGTCCCCACCAAAGCAGACACACTCTTAAGGTATAATCTCTGTTGAAAGATCTTCACAGAAAAAATTTCAATTTACGTAACCATTGTTTGTATTCTGTTTTGTTTTTTATTTTCCTTTCTTCAATAATAAAAAAAGTTTATTGTGAGTATTTTTCTTGTCTTTAATTGCTGTCTTACCTATATCATGATTAGAAAACCCCAATGTGACTAAATTAGTGAGGGTCACATCCCTCAATTAGCATTGAGAGAATTAAGATTTGACCTACCATTTCTTGTTTCTCTAGACTACAAACTTTGCAGTCTTTTTTTGCATGAAGTTACTTGGTGCTCAACACCCCTTTCTACCCCACGGATACTTCTCCCCATTAGCTCAATGGGGAGAACATACCAAACCAAATTCAGGCGCCAATGTTCAACTGCACTCCTCACCAAGGATCTTTGTAGGTATTTTAAGTCTGATTCTCCAATGGTATAAAGGGGACTTAAAGGCAGAGCATCTCTACCTATGTTCAACTTTGGAACAGCTCTATGAAAGCTCCTGGATTAGGGAGTATACTTGGATGGGCCCAGAACGCCAATGCACTCCAGCTATTCTCAGCTGACCATAATTCCTAAAATGCCAGGGGCTGCTGGAGCATAAGTTTGAGCAGCACAAAGTCTGAAAAGAAAGAAGCAATAAAGCCAAAAACTCCTAGATAGAGCAGCCCAAAAGGAACATCTACCTTCCTGGTGGAGACTGGTCTGTAGGAGTGTTATCTAAGCATTAGGACATGGGGAGCTAGCAACTACCTAAAACACAGGAAAAGAAACAAGAGGTGCATTGGAGTAGGGAATAAAACCCAACAGTTCATGACAGGTCAGTAGGTTCCTCTTCAGGGAGGAGTAACCACTTCAAAACACAGATGGGTCACAATTCTTACCAAATAGGAAACTTTACAGAGGAACTTTGAATATATATTTTCATAATGTCCTTGTGAAGGAATAAAGCAGCTAAAGAATGCTATATCTCTCTTATCCTCTAAAATACTCTTGGCACTTCCCGATTCACTGCAAGTATCCCAAAATGCACAAACAACAATCTAATGCAATCCAGGGTAATTGTGATATCTCAGTATACATCATTCAGCAATATCTTCAATGAAACAGAATGCATCAAGAGGACTTTACAGAACAGAAGTTTTACTACGTTAGTTAAAATACACTATAACCAGTGCATCTCACAGCTTGATTAGTAGCAAACAGAATTCAGCATAATCTGTTTATATAACTCAGTTTACTTTGTAGTTCACCTTTAAAGGAGCCAGATAAAGAGAAATAAAGTGTATATTTTAAAGTCTGGTAATAGAGATTACCACCACCATATCTGGATTACTAATTATTTCTATGAATAAATTAAAGTCAGCAGTCAATATACGTTGCAAAAAAATACAATAAATACCTGAGAGAAGTTATCAGGTAAAACAAATATTGTTTTAAAATATTCATAGCTATTGTATATTACTAGTAACAACTTAGTATAATTAAATAAGACTCTTTAAAAATTACTTGTCAATCTTTGTTACTAACAATTTGCATTTTTCTCAGCTTGAAAAATTAAAGTACAATAGGCCACTTTACTTTCAGATTCTTATGCATTAGAAAACGCTATCGCATTTGGGTTGCAAACACTGCAACGGAGTATTGATTAGTTTAGGAACACTTTCATGGACACATTTCTGTTAAGCTTGTTTTTTTGTTGTAAAAAACAAAACAAAACCGCACATTTATTTTGACCAAATTTGACACAACTTCTTAATGTACCTTTGAATTTAGTTCTAAATTTCAGTTCTGAGCTCCAATCCTTGCATCAGATCTGATCAAGAACATATTTATGCCCACGTGAAGCCCCATTTAACTAATGAGGGTCTATTTGGGACAAGGCTCTTCCTGTACAGAGTAGGGTTGCCAGGCATCTTGGTTTTTGACATTAAAAGTCTGGTCAGCAGTGCAGCGGGGGCTGGGGGCTAAGGCAGGCTCCCTGCCTGCCCTAGTTCCGCATGGTTCCTGGAAGCAGCCGCCAGGTCCCCGCAGCCCCTAGGTGCATGGATGGCCAGGGAGGCTCCGCGCGCTGCCTCTGCCCTGAGTGCCGGCTCTGCAGCTGCCATTGGTGGGTGTGAGGGCAGCATGTGGAGCCTCCCTGTCCGCCCATGTGCCTAGGGGCCACAGGGACTTGGCAGCCGCTTCCTCGGAGCCATGGTAATCCCGCTGGGATGCCGCACCCCAAACCCCCTGCCACACCCAACCCCGTGCCCCAGCACACAGTCCCCTCCCACACCCAGTCTCCCTCCCAGAGCCTGCACCCCACACACACCCCAACACCCTGCCCTGAGCCCTCTCCTGCATCCCAAACCCCTCATCCCTGACCCCACCCCAGAGCCTACACCTCCAGCCGGAGTCCGGAGCCCGCACCCCCTCTTGCACTCTGAACCACTCGATCCCAGACCGGAGCCGCCTCCTGCATCCCAAACCCTTCATCCCCAGCCCACTCCAAAGCCCCCACCCCCAGCTAAAGCCCTCACTCCTCTTCCGCACCCTAACCCCCTGCCCCAGCCCAGTGAAAGTGAGTGAGGGTAGAGGGGAGTGAGCAACGGAGGAAGGGGGAATGGAACGAGCAGGGGCGGGGCCTCAGGGCAGAGGGTAGGGCGGGGGTGTTTGGTTTTGTGTGATTAGAAAGTTGACAACACTAGTACAGAGGCAGGTGCAGGAGTGTGGCCCTACTGAGTAATACGGTATTTACAATCACCTCTCTGATGGAGACCACTCCCCCACATTCCGAAAAAATAAAATAACTCAGCTACACCCTTGAGGTCAGCCATCTTTGCCACAGTTCTGTCCAATGGAGTCCAAATGTTGCTGATTTTCTTTCAAAGCAAGCACTACAGAAAATCTTAAATATTTCCCAAGACTGACTCAGAGGACAGCACATTACAGAAAGCTCAGGTCCATATATGTCAGATGTACCTGAACTGATTTTTAAAAAGCTTGCATTACACTGTAGTATTAAAGCATTCTTAAACTGGTCCTGGTACATTCCAATATATACCAATAGCACTGCAGACCAGTGGTTCACAACCTTTTTGGTCTCCGGATCCATTTGTAAAATGACCCAGTAAATTGCTTTAGTGTAAAAATAAATAAATAAATAAATAAATAAATAAAAAAATTGAGCTTACTAAATATTTCTTAACCACTACCTCCAATATACACATTAAGGAAATAAGTACAAAATAAGTATATCACAAATACTATAGTGGTGGTTCCTTTGGCTCCCCACTCATTAAGGTCTGGGGTGACGGTGCCTCTCACCTCACATTTAGCCCAGATGGTCCTGTCACAATAACAGAGGGGACAGTAGGCCAAAACTGAGCAGGACTGCTACCCCATGCACCAGGTTTCAACACCCGGAGCGGGGAGCTGAACCTCACCAGCCCCACGGGACTGGAGCTGCCACTGCAGTGGCAAGTACAAGGAAGGGTCTGCAAACCACCCCCCACAGGTACCCCAAGCCTCCCATGCAACCCTTTGACACATTCAGATAACCCAATTTTGGACTGCAACCCAGGGGTTGAGATACAGTGCTATAGACTATGTCTATATCTCAAAGCGTACAAAACCACCAGAGGGGTCCTTAAACAATTTCCCTGGACTACATTACACAGGGAATAAAAGGTGTTATTCAGTTACAACTTTATTATCAAGTTAACATCATACAATTAGATATTGTTATGGTTTAATGATCTGTTAGCAAAGAGAACTCTTATTAACTATTCCCAAAACATTTCTACATATTTTTTCTTGAATTCCCTCTGCACCTCACAGGCATGTTTATTTTGCTATGTTGTTCATTTGTAACAGACAATCTTATTTCACAGTGTTTTCACTATGAAATTGCACTAAGATTAAAAAAAGTAAACATTTCAGGTTTGTTTTTTTAGTGATGAAATCCTGCACAAAGAGGTGCTTCTTAATGAAAATGTGGTTTGATGTAATAAAACTAATTCTGAATCTGCCACATTAACATTCTTAATTTACATTTAGTAACATCTTACAGTGTGGCCAGCCTAATTTCTTAGTGCTATTGCCAAAAGTATTTATTTCCATAGGCGAAACTAAAGGCAGATAGCATTTCAACATTTGTAATTGAAACAATCCATTATATTAATCTCCAAATGCTAATCAGTCAACATGTCTGACAGTATGTGCCTCCCAAAGAGTCTGAAAAACTGGAACTGGGTCTGCATTAACTGAATCCTTGTTTTCTCATTTATTGTAAACGCCACCTATACCTTACATAGTTACCATAAACAGTGTGCATAATTAGTGTTTAAGGCAACAGCACTGAAACACTAGGAAAAAGAACTAGTGAATTTTAACAAAAATGTATAGAAACTCATCACCCTTCTACCATTGGTGAGAAAAATATGAACTGCAAAAAGACACCACCTCACTGTACTTTTAAATACACTTTAGAAAATTGAGATGACTTATAAATTATTGAAATCCTGTAAAAGTACAGTGAATGCTCATGATTCCCAATAAGACTCTGAATGTTTTCAAAGTGGGTAATGGGAGTCAGGAGTGTTAAAAGAAAAGGAGTACTTGTGGCACCTTAGAGACTAACAAATTTATTTGAGCATAAGCTTTCGTGAGCTACAGCTCACTTCATCGGATGCATTCAGGAGTGTTAAAGAAAGTATCAAGTTCCTCCAAATAAATATCCATGAAGAGCTCCCAGCTCTGGGCAATTTTTTTTGGGGGGGGGGTTGGTGTTTATTAAATAGTTCTATCTGTCCTGACTTATACAGGGAAACCCAGTGTAAGGAGAAAATAAGGGCCAGGTATGAGGAAATATGGTTTGTTCATCAAATAGAAATAAGCCTAATATATTACACAATTATATATTAGCCTGTGGAAATCCCTAAATCTGCACTGATCTGTCACTTTCTTCAACTTTATGATATTGATTATTTATCAAGCTACTCAGAGTTCTTCATTATGCTAAACTATCTGTTTGAACTTGTATTTTGCTGTAGCTCTGAGTAGCTGGAAAGCTTCTCTCTCTCTCTCACCAACAGACATTGGTCCAATAAATGATATTACCTCACCCATGTTGTCTCTCTAGTATCCTTGGACTGACAGGGCTATAACAGCACTGCATACAACAATGGAACGTATCATATTTTCAGTTGGCGTCAGTTAAAGACTTTAATTTAATAAAAATACTAAGGGTTTATCTGACAGATGACACGTTATGTCTCTTATGGAGTCTCCAAGGGATTTCCAAAATTTCTTAATTATGGGCACCTCCACCACATATGGAGAAATCTGTTCATTGTTTTGCATTCTCTCATGCATTTGCCTGTCCCTGTGCCATCAATTTATTTAATTTTAAGGGGAGATGGGTACCATGGATAAAAAAAATTATTATCATTTTCTTTGATTAATGTGTTTATTTAGGCATGGGGACCATTGTGTCATACGTTCTCTGATTTCTCAGTTTTGGAGTCTATGCCCGCATCAACTTTCCACGAATGCAGTTATTTCGTCTCAGTAATGGTTAGAGATTACTCTGTATTGAACGGAGAGTAAGCCTTTGTGTTTTCATGGTTGTAGAGAGTATTATTTCAAATTCCGTCAATTTTCTGTTAGGTTTGCCTTTTTGTGCAGTGGGTTTAAAAATTTCTCTATTGAAGGTATTGATATCCTGGAGTTTAGATGTCTTTTGCAAGTTATTTCATCAAGTGATCTGAATGTACTGTCTCAACAGTTGGTGAAATTTTGATATACCTATAAATTCCCAAATGTCAAAACTTTCCAGGGTTTTATTAGATTAAATTCTATATTATCTACTGCAGGCGCTAGAGGTGATGGGTATGAGCTTAGCTTTTTAAATAAATTATCTTAAGTTTCTATTGTTGCTTTTATAAAAGGATGATTATATGTTCATTTTGGCCTATTGGATTTCTTTATCCAGGGGATCTTATGCAGTTTGACTGCACAATAATGATCTTATTCCATCTCTCCCCAGTGCTTATTAGTGTTTGGTCTTATCCAGTTCACCAGATTTCTGAACTGACTAGCCTCAGAATAGTTCTTAACATTTGGTAAAAGCCAATCCTCCCTTTTGCCATGGCCTTTGTAAAGTAATTTGAGTAACCCCAGGTTTCTTATTTCCACAAATAAATTTGTTTATTATGGATTGCCACTGATCTAAGATTTCCTGGGTCTACTACCAGGAGCGTTTGGAAAAAGAATTTAATTCAGGGTAAGATATTGACAAACTTAAAATGATTGCTTTCAAAATCAAATTACATATCTGAAGAGAAAAGGAGTACTTATGGCACCTTAGAGACTACCAAATTTATTTGAGCATAAGCTTTCGTGAGCTACAGCTCACTTCACTGGATGCATGCAGTGGAAAATATGATAACACCCATTGTTTCATGTTCTCTGTGTATAAAATCTCCCCACTGTATTTTCCACTGGATGCATCCAATGAAGTGAGCTATAATTCACGAAAGCTTATGCTCAAATAAATTTGGTAGTCTCTAAGGTGCCACAAGTACTCCTTTTCTTTTTGCAGATACAGACAAACACGGCTGCTACTCTGATATCTGAAGAGGTTAATCATCTTACATTATTTGTTTTCCTTTAATATTTTAAAAAGCAATATTTCCACTAATCCTTTGTGTTAAACAAGTTTAATATGGTCTTTAAAAAACTCTCCTAAAATATTATCACCTTCTAATAAAAGGTTGGGTACACCAGACACAGCAAAAACTTTTTGAATCCTACACAAAAATCTAAGATAGTTAACATTTGTTTGTTGTGGTGAGATGAAAAACAAATGGCTTGTTACATTGCAGATAACTTATTTATATTTGCGGCATCCCAGGTTGTGAAATGTAGAATGAAAAATCCAAGCACAATTCCTGTTCTCTTTTTGGATTAGTGGTTAGAAGGTAGCATGCTCAACACAGAGGAAGAGTCAGTTTTGGTTTGCTCATTGCCCTTTCTTGCAGATTAGGGCATCACTAACTGACTCTAAAGGGAGAGTCCCTCCTCCTACGTCATCTCTTGAAATGATGGGCAGTGTATATGGGATCTCAAGCTTCCCTACTGCAATGTGGTCCGACGGTTGCCTCCAGGTGCCCAATCCAGAAGAGGAAGCATGTGTGTAAGCCTCAGTTTTTCCTTTGTTAACTCTTTTATATTCCCATCCCCATAAGCCCAATCCTCCGATGTAATATTTTGGACGAAGGACTCCAGGAGCTCTGCCTCAAAGGCATTCCTTACATAGGAAGTCCAAGCAAGTTTTATCCATGAGAAGGGGGAGGAAATCAAATTATAAAAATAGACTTAGTCCTAAAACTTATTTAAAGGTCTGAATGAATAAATCAATCTCAAGATTACTGTATACAAATTCACTATTGTACTCAAGACAGCTACGTAAACTGCAGTGAAAACATGTAGACAAATACCGCATCAAAAATGTACAGAAAGTAAAACTATAAAACCTATCAGAATTTGTTTTTAATTTAAGTCCTTCACTTATAATAAACACATTCCCATTTGTGGACCCCAAATATGGATTTAACATTGCAAAGGAGAAACATTTATATGATAAAATAAAAATACTTTATTGAAAAGTATTTAATTTTTTAATTGAACATCACTATATTATTTACAACCTAAACACTGAAGCATTGTACTAGTGCAGGAGAACCCTAAAGCACAGCTGAAGAAAGAGAAGCATAACTAGTTTCAACATCCAAGATGAACAAACGCAAAAAGTAAGGAAACCATATAACGTGAGGTTTTAAAAATATTTTTATATAGGAAGTGTAGTAATGTAAGGTGGGGTTGGTAGCTCAGACAACAACTTGTTTTGACAATATTCCTTTAAATTACAGAGTTTGTTCAAGCAAAGAGCTGCTTTTAGTCAAACACTAAGCTGAGTGGGCCATTATTTGGCATTCTATATTTCCCTCCCCTCAGGCCTTTTTTTAAAAAAAAAAGTGCAGTTGAATTCACTTATTTGAGTAGTGCTCTCTTCACTGTCAGTACCTTGGGCTAGCAGAATGGGGGCAGTCAAAGGCATACAAATAGCTAGACAGACAGACGTGAGTTTAACAAAGTAGAGAAGAAGTGATTTCTGGGAACTGGTGAGGCAGGGTGTGAAAGGTGAAGATCAGGATAAAAGATTAAATTATTTGGCAAAAATAATTAACACTAACCATTTTACCTTCTAAAATCTCCATATGCTTTTTTTTGCCCTGCCAGTAAAGCTTGCTTCTTGGGAAGGTTCCTCTTATTTTCCCCCCAAGCCTCTACTTTTACAATATTACATAAATTTCATAGTACCTACTCTATTTGCTGGTTGGCAGAATTCATGAAACAGAGAACTGACAAAATGTATACATTCTGGCAAACACCCAGAAGTCATAAGGACTTTGGAGCCTTTAAAATCCCAGGTTTCAGAGTAGCAACCGTGTTAGTCTGTATTCGCAAAAAGAAAAGGAGTACTTGTGGCACCTTAGAGACTAAGGTGCCACAAGTACCCCTTTTTTTTTTAAATCCCAGACACACAAATAGGAACTGTACTTTAAAGCTTAATTTCTCAATTACAAGGGTGACACTGAAGGTTTACTGGTACTGACAATATTACTTCCTCTATTAGAAGAAGAGAATGCTTCATCATTAGAAGTGAACACGTCTATTGCACTCCCAAAGCTGCAATATTCTCAGAAAGGAGTATTTTACACCTTTTCTGTTTTAACTTGGAGTAGTTTATCTTCCCCTCTACTCGCAAAGTCATAACTAGTATTGTTCTTACACATCTACTGCAAACTTTACCTTTTTCAGAGGGTTCTCCTCCTCTTTTGTACTACTACCACCTTGTGACAATTAATCCACAACAATTTTCTCCAAAAACAAATCAGAGCTCTATTTACACATTCCTGAATTTCTTCTGGATTGTTGCTTAATACAGGACTACTACTTTTTCAGTTGATTACAATCCAGTTGCTTGAATGGAACCTATGAGGCACACATAGTGATACTTAGTTGTTCTCACGTGATCTATAATTCAAAGTTTATGCCCACGCAAACTCAGCACCAGTAAATTACCAGAAACTAACATGCCAATGTACAAAGTTGTGAGATTACAGTGAGGTTGTAGGAGGTAAGATAAGGCAAACATGAACTATTTCACTGATTTACGTAAGAAAATACTGTTTATTCTTGAATTTACAAACAAAAAGTTTAATCTGCACAACCCCCAAAAAAGACAATGGAGAGAAGAGGGTTTATATGAATCTTCCCCATAACTCTCAGCAGAACTCAAACCCAAAAAAATTAAGAAAGACCTTCTGTAAAATTTCTTGAATATTCTAGGAACTTGCTATCAGAGAAACTGCCTTGCAGCTAGACCCCACTGTTGGTAAGAATATATGTTCTTGGTGTCAGTTTTTGTGGTGGTCTCCAGGACCAATCATCAGTAAGCATTCTTCCATTATGAATTTGCTCAGAGTATGGCTCTTCACTTTTAATATTTGGTTCCCTTGATGTTTACAGCAGTCTAGTAAATTTCAAGAGATATAAGGTATCTTCAGTTTTACTTTTTGTTTGAAAGCAAAAGCAAACAAATTTCATAAAACAAGGTTCTTTAACTTTGCACAGAAGTGCCCAACTCGCAAAGCCATAGGCACTATAAGATCAATATATTGACTGAACAAACTTCATTTTTAAAGGACACTGTCAAGGCAGACAGACAAGACAAATAAACTTTTGATACATTTATTTTACACCGAACAACTCATCACCCATTAAAAAAAAACACAAATGTGACTGTCGGAGAAAAAATAACCTTGTCAGTGCAATGGAGCGGTCCATCATACTCTGTTTGCACACACACTTCTCTGCAAATAAAATGGGACTTACTGTCAAACCAATGCAAATGTGGACATGTGTGTCATTGCCAAGGTTAGCTTTTCCCATAATAGGCCATGGATACATACCATCCTCACTGGCTGTACAATGATCAAACAACTCCACAAGCGCACATCTGGTCTAGTTAACTCTTGCTGTGCTTTGGTGTTTGTTTTTTAAAGCTACTATGTTTCTTGCCACACCAACAGATATGGAAATCTCAGTAGTAGACTATTTGGAGTGTTCATATGCAGTGCAACGTACAGAAGGCTCTTCTAGCTCCTAGCTATTTCAAGAGAATTGTGTGTCTAATATAAGAACAAATGAAAGGTTTGGGAAAGTCATGTACTGAGATCTCTTGTACCCAACCATTCATGAACCTCCTACCCTTTTATAAAATACAAAAGGTTATACCAAGGTCTCAAACTGTTGCATAGGAAGAGTCACTTGGCCACCTGATAAGGTTTAACAAGACAGACATATTCCAATCCATACATGATGTGATCACTCTGGTGAAGTAAATGCCTTTCCAAGGAGAAGTTATGGTCTCAAATTAGGAGACTGAAACAACAATGGAAAAAGATTTATTATGTAAAGAACTGACACTGCATCATGTTAGGCGAAGCCATAAATAATGTTACTTGACAAGATACAATACATCATATATAAAAGTTTAAAATTTTGTCCCCACCCCACCTTTTTATGGCAAAGTCATTTAATAATCACAATTTTACAAGTACCACCTGAACATAGCATTCAGCAGCCATTCACTGTCTTGAATGAAGGTATACTCTTCTGCAGTAAGAATAACTACGCCTATACTATGACTGTCACTCTGATATCTAAGGGCTCTATAAAAGTGTATTAGAGTCAACACAAGATAGGAGTTTCCTTTATAAAACTGCTGTAGAATCTGCTTTTCTATTGTCTAGACACATCTTGATTGAGGTGAATTATTACTAACAGTATCTCTGTATACATTTGACAAACAGAGAACAGATCATATTTGGTATATCAATTCCACAAGTCTGATGTCTATTGCTATATATTCCATGTCTACTGATATACAATCTACTAATAGAATCATATCCCATGATATGGTCAAAAGAGCTGATAAAGTCTTCATACTGAACATGGGTTTGTCTGGTGTACTTGTTGTGGACTTTTAGATTTAGGAATGCCCAGACTTAGCTCTTTGTAATTTCCAAGGATTTTGTAAATATGAAGTCCTCATAAGTTCTTTTGCTGGTATAGGGTCTATTGTCATATTTTGAAACAAACGATTCGTCATCATGCAGTCCCCTCATTTGTGATTTTTTTAAAAAAAAAAACACACACACACACACGGTTGGAATGGCTTTTAGGCTTTTCTAAAAAAATATTTAAAACAATTTCAGGTCTTAACATGTATTAAGTGCTTATGAAAGGTGCTGGATTGGCAGTAAGAGACTTCAGTTCTGTATTTACCCACATACACATACAATATAAGCAACAGAAGTGCAAGCATCTTTACACTGACCCAGAGGAACATTTATGGTGAGAGTAACTCTGTCTCCATGGCACAGTCCAAACTGAGTTTCTATCATGGCTTCCAAAATTTAGGCTTAATTAATGCCAACTGTGCTAATAATTTTTATATGAACATATCTTCACCAATCTGACCTGAAAAAGTCAACTATGGACTACAAATACTTTGCACATTTTCTTTGTGAAACGGTTTCCTTGTAAAAAAAAAAAAACTGAATTCGGAGGTCTGGTAGCTTTCCTCAAATTTTTGACTCTAGGTATACCTTTACCTAAAAAAAAAAAAAAAAAAAAAAAAAAAAAAAAGTGTATTCTTCCCTTGGGTTACCTAACCCAAGTTAACGAACTCAGGTTAAAACAGCAGTGAAGACATCTTAGTTTTAAACTTGGGTTAGCAGCTCAAGTTCTGCCCATGCTCTCCCATAGGCTTTAATTCAAGCTGCTAACGAACTAAAAGTCAAGTTAAAAGTCGAGTTCTCTCGTCTTCTCTGCCATTTTAACCTGAGAACACACTTTGGGGGGGTGGGGGGGGGGAGTTGCAGTGAAGACATACCTTGTATTCCGTAAAGCATGGAACACATCCACATGTAATTATGGAACAAGCTGCAAAGAAAACTAACCTTTAAAAGATGGTCTTGGGTAAACATGGGAGTAGTTCCTCACTGCACTTTTAAGTGCTTCCTTAGAGACAAAAAGTCCTTCCTAATAAATGAAAAGCCGTTCCTACCAGTAAATGAGAAAAGCAAATTATAGCTGAATTATATAACAGCAGATGCATTGTAACAGATCCACTGCAATAAGGTTTGTGAATTCAGCAACAGCCTTAAAGTGAAATAGCAAATTTATTAAGGAAAGTGTGCTGAAAGTCTCCATCTAGAGAATTTGTTCAGAAAATCCTCTTTTAGGCATCCATTCATTCATCTGTCATTTCTTCTTTGAAAGTATATACATTACAGTTGTATATTTTTGAACATATTTCATAATCAATAAAACAGATTGTTGCCTAGACACTTTTTAAAAAACAGAGCTATCAAGATAATGGACAGCAAACAAATCATAAAAACTGGTAGATCATAGTACAAAAGGGCATTATTCTGAAAGAGACAGCACAATAAAAACAGAAATTTGCTTCTCAATACAGTAACTACACCAACAGCAGAAAGAATGTATTCCACAATGAACCATGCCAAATCTGACTGAACAGCATTATTAAAAACAAGCATTCAGATTACTTAACTATGTAAGAAAATCATTAGTGTCACACTGGCTCTCTGCATGCAATATTCAATAGGCTTAGGACATCCTAGGAGAGAACATGCAGAGATGACGTTGTGGAATCCAGATTACAGTAGCACAACTGTTTATTTCTGTAACTTAGAGAAAACTATTAATTTAAGGTACAAATTTAGTACTACCTCAGTTCATAAACTAGAAAGACATTTAAGTATATATTTCAAAACATTAAACTAGGGTGACATCAAGAAAACTCAGAAGTGAATTAGTAGAGAGAAGTCTATAGGACCCCACTCTTCCTAGTGCAAATCCAAGTAAATTGAAAGAATGAAGCTAAAGACATTTTGCTAAACTGTTAATTATGTAATGAACAAGTACCAGATTGCAGTTATTTCTTTTTAATAAAACAATTTTGTTTTAAAATTAGTATAATTTTGCAGCAATTAATGCAGAGCTTTACAATTACAGCAATAAAACTATGTATATAAAAAAAGTACAATGTGGAGAAGACTATATTAAAAGATCTGACTTCATCCAGCAGAATTGTGCTGCAAATAGAATACGTAATCACTTCAAGTTTCCAAATTCTTAACGTAGTTTTAACATTTGCACATATGTTTATATTAATTTATCCCACCACCTTAAGAACACACTCAAAAGTACCGATGAGCACTTAATTTAAATATATATCAGTCACAGTTCCTCTCAAAATTACTGATAAATCCAGCATAAAAAAGCAGCATTCTTTAAATAAAAAAGAAGAAGAATTATAAACAACATTCAAAGTGGTCAGAAAGCCTCTAAAGACTAATCAGGCTCACAACTGGATTTGTAACTGGATTTCTGTTCTCTATAGATATTGTCACAATCATTATCTACAATATTAACTACATTCCAAATAAGAAATTTAAAATCTAATCAAACTTTTAGAGAGAGAGTGTGTGTGTGTGTAAATTTAGCAGTTCCAGAGAGATTTCCTCTAGTTTTATTAAAGTCTCACATAGTTTTACCATAGCCTTCCAAAGTGTTAATTACAACAAAGTTTTACAATATTACTGGACCTAAAAAAGAAAGCTGATCTACAATCTTATTTTGTCACTGCATGTGACTTTATTCTTGGTTGTCAGCACTGACAAGGTGGATTCCTATATAATGAAAAATTTTGTATCTGATAAACATCTAAACAAAGTTTTGAATTCAACAGAAATAATCTCAATTGTTTCAGAATACTTATAATTTTATATAATTTAGAAAATGTCTAAACAGTCCAATATGTCAGCCAAAAAATAAAAAGGAGACAAAGTAAAATCGCGTAACTGAATATTTATGCGCATTAGCTATATTTTTGTAGTTTTCAGTATATAAATATTACTTTCACTCCACTTTCAAGGGTGAGAACTTTTCTCAATTATCCAAAGTGCAATATTTAATAGCACATTCATTTATTTTCATATTCATAACTGAACTCTAAACATAAAATATTGTTATGGGAGGAGACACCAAATGGCTGTTACACAGTTTTACAAGTTATTTTTCTTGGGGGCAAATGTTGTTCAGGCTTTGAAAAAATGCTCCATTATTAATTTTGTGATGGGGTTTCCTTTTGGGTAACTTGCAAGCAGCAGGAGAGTTTGTTTTTGGCCTTAATCTCTCTAACTACAATCAGTTCTTGGGGAGAGTTGCTCCATGGGAACTGGGCACTGGTGTTTTGGCCAAGGGATATCCTGCGCACTGTTTGACCTCCTCTGTTCAAGGCCCTGTGTATATAGCATAAATAAAATAAGTTACACTAAGAAAATACCCAGACTGAAGACTTCACATCACTGACATCTCCTCCAACAAGAAATCATTCTGCAAGCAACCACCTATCTGCTGACCCCCCAATATACGCTAACGCTCAGCAGAGAGGGGACAAAGGTGTCAAAAGAATATCAATAAAGAAGTCAGTTTCCAGAAGAACTATTAAATTTTACACTTTCAACTCTAAGTTTTACTTTTCTACATCAAGCACACCACAAATCTTTCCAGTAACACAGTGTCAAAGGTCTTTGGCTATGGCATTCTTACATTTCACCTATTTTGAAGGCAGAATGTTGCTTTACTTAGGTTTTAGCAAATATGCCACTATTTAAGCATTAATCTGCAAAAGACTAACAATGCAGCAGTTCATTTGTAAGTACTGCAATAATACAAAGCCCCTGAGAAGAGGTCAGGTCTGAATGACCGCATTCATTTTTAGGCACCAAATATCTGTGCCTTCATGAGAGAAGGGGAAGCTTTGCACCTACAATGCTAAACTACTATGAGCACATTCATTAACTGATCATTCTTGAGTGCATTTTCATACAACTGATGCCAGTTCAGACAACTTGGCAGAAACCCATATTATTCATGAAGTTGTGACTAAGAGCTCATTCTCAAATCTGTTGTCCCTGGAGAGCTGCTGTGAAGCAACTCACTCAGCCATTTTGCGCTCCCATGAGTCTCCCTGTATTGAGCCATAGGCTTCCCTTATAATACCGTGCCTGGTCGCATGACCCCCAACAGGCACCACAATTCTCAGATCCCTGAGGGAACTACATACAGTAGAACCTCAGAGTTATGAGCACCTTGGGAATGGAGGTTGTCGGTAACTCTGAAACGTTCGTAACTCTGAAAAAAACATTATGGTTGTTCTTTCAAAAATTTACAACTGAACACTGACTTAATACAGCTTTGAAACTTTACTATGCAAAAGAAAATGCTGCTTTCCCTTTTTTTAAAAAAGTAGTTTACGTTTAACACAGTACTGTACTGCATTTGCTTTTTTTTGGCGGGAGGGTGGGGTCTCTCCTGCTGCCTGATTGTGTACTTCGAGTTCCAAATGAGGTGTGTGGTTGACTGGTCAGTTTGTAACTCTGGTGTTTATAATTCTGAGGTTCTGCTGTACCCCAGAATGTCTGTGCTTACAGGGTCAAACCCTCAGTACCAACCCAGGACTGCAGCATCCACTATTAGTGCTAGTCTTCACCAGTCACTTATCAATTCATGCAGGCGGGTTCGGCATTCAAACACCATATTCACAAGCAGTAATTGCACAGAACTCAGTCATTTCAATCGGACGAATGCCACTTTGGCTCTCATCCTCAGAAAGGATAGATAAGTTCTCCCTCAATTCACTGCAAAAGAATTTATAGAGTGGCTCAGTTTACTTCAGCACTAAGAAATGAAGGATGTACCCCCAGAAGTCTTAGCATCACATAGCATTGCACTGTAGTACAACTGCACTGTGGTTCTGCAGTGTGGCTATTCTCATCATGTTGGACTAAGGCCCGGTCTACACCTAGAACACTGGTCAACCTAGCTACGTCACTCAGTGGTGTGAAAAATTCATACGCCTGAGAGATGTGGTTAAGGTGCCCCAGTGTAGCACCTCTCAGAAGATTAACTACAGCAACAGATTAAATACAGCAACTTCCGTCACTGTACTGAGTTTCTGCGCCACCAAGCTATAGTGGCACATCTGCAGAGAAGTTATCCACACTCAAGTTAGCGCTGAAGCGAAGACAAACCCTTAAAGGGCCCAGCTCACTCTGCTACAATAATGCTAGGTTTAAGTTCACAGGAAGCGTGTGTAGAAAAGTAGAATATTTGAAAAACAATGTTCAATTAAAGATTAAGTCAATGGCACTTGTGCTCCTAAATCCTTTAGGCTTACTATTGCTACCCTATGATGCTAGGAACTGTGTAAGTGCCAGCACAGACAAGACACCAGGAGGTTCTGGGGGCGGGTTTTTGGTTTGTTTTGGAGGGTTTTTTTGCTGAGGTGGCTGGAGTAGTTGCTTACTATTGTGTCTCATACATTTTTGTGACACTGGTAAAAATGCCCTGCCCTACCTATAGTACTGTTTACACCATTCCAAGCACCACCAATACTGAAAAATGGACACTATGAACCACTGGTGGTTCACTGCTCTGTCAGTAACTCTCATCAGGCCTGACTACACCTAACACACTGCCATCATAATATTTATCTATAAAGAATGTCATGAAAGATCAAATGAAAGCTGGTAACACATCAGTCATTAATACTGTGAAATTTATGTATTAACACTAAATAAGGAAATGCGGTTACTGACACTATGCTTTAAAGTCTGTAACCAGACAAAGGGAGATACAGGTTTTCTTCCAGACAAGAAGAAGGACAGTTATCTCCCTGTCTCTAAAATAAATTAAGCTCGGTGATGCCAAAGCAGTTCATTTGCATCAGAGGTGGACAGGAGAATCAAATTAACACGAGGATGTGAACTCAGCATGGGAAGATACTGGAGTCTGAGCCCCAGGGGTTCATCCAGACTCTAGTGAAAAAGACAAACTTTGGGTAATAGAAGGAGAAGCAAAAAGACATTCTGGTTATTCATCACTGGGGGAACGAGGAGGTCAGCACTCTTTGCACCCATGAACAATGGATCCCCAACAATGTGGGTCAGTGATGCTGAGAAGTAGCTGTATGTGAGAAAACTGCTTTCAACAAAGCTTGGTTTGGAGCCTGCTAAAGTTACATGCAGTCTGTAACAGGGTACTGGCCAGGAGGTCCTGAGCCAGGCCTCTGTTAGTCCTGCTCCAATTAAGCAGCATTATTGGGGCTGGCTGAGTATGCCACGCCTAATTGGTACAAGAGAAGCACCTCTGGGCCTTATTAACTGAGGTCTATATAAAGCTGGCCAAAAGGAAGTGGGGGGGGGGGGGGAGAGACAGGAAAGGGAGTAGCCAAAGGCTGTGCATCCCTGCTGGCTGGAGAAGCTAGCTGTCCCCCAGGTTGCTGGTTTGGAGCACACTGTAAATAGAAGGTGGTGGGAGCTGACACTGAAAATAAAAAGGCACTGGTGATTGCACTCAGAAGAGGTCTCTGGCTGATTTGTTGCGAGGGCAAGTGAAGGCCTCGTTACAAGTCTTTTTGAAGCATGTTATACTTTTTTTTTTTTAATTTCTACCATTTCCTGTTTCTACTCTCTTTGCTTAGTATCACTTACACTTATTTTTGTTTTATTATAAATTCATCTCAGTGCTGTTGTACTAAAGTGAGGTATGAATCTGTGACAGAATATATCCATGTTCACAACCTGAACACCACTGCAATAAATGTTTGCACAAGGTATGCTTTGTGAGGTATCATTTAAAAACTAACAAACTGCTGGTCAGAATTGTCCTGATAAAATGTATGTGTCAACATTCTATGTCAAGTTATAAGACTTCCCTGTACGCTGTTATTAACATATGTTCCAAACCCCTCAGCTCTTCCCAAAGAGAAGTTGGCAAACGGGTCTGTCCTAAACAAAGGAATGTGTGCTTGACTTAATTTGCATTGAAGCAGTAAACAGAGTCATGAAGCAGGAAGGGAAGGCAACAGAAGTTCAAACAGGTGAATAAACCAGCAGGGAATATACTTCCATAGACTGTGTCTCCTAGGTCTCAGATGCAAATGTTTTTTCAAGTGGCGGACTGAAGCTATGAAAAGGAGGAACACATACCCCCACCCTCTCTCTCACCCTGCCCATCGTATTCACTGTACCTGAAAATACAAAGGAAGCAGCCAATGAACTCTCGGGGAGGGGTCCTGACCTAAAGAATTTGGTCAGTAAGACTGCTGAAAGCATGTGGTGAGAAAATTTTGCTTTGAAGCTAATATCATTTGTTATTAGGCACCAGTAAATGTTTATGTGACCATTGCTGATTTTTATGCCTCATTTCTTGTACTCACTTAAAATCTCTCTCTTTCTAGTTAATAAACTTGTTTTTATTGTTTTACCTAATCCAATGTGTTCAAGCTGAAGTGTTTGGGTAACAAGTTGTGTGCATATTATTCCCTTCAAGGAATAACTGACTCAATATATTTGTACCACCTAGATAAGACTGGGCAGCACAGGACATGCATTTCTGGAGGAAAATCCGGGACTGGGGGTGTGTTGGGGTCACCCTGCAACATAACCCATGCTCGTAAGAGCCAACGTGTGGCTGGTTTGCTGGCTGCAGCACACACACAGACCCAGCTGGGAGTGACTTGAATGCTGGAGGCTGTTTGCAAGCAGACCAGGCTGGAGGCTACAGCAAAAACGATTATAAAGGGCACCCCAAATTACAGGGGTGACAACTACTCAGTCTGGATTTTACCCTGATATGTCTCAGACTCCACAGCTCAGCCAACAGCCCGGTGTGTATTCTGTCTCTATGGAGGCAGCGGACTTGGTATTTCTGCAGTCATCCAGTGACAGGGGCTGGATGCTGCAGGGAGACACTTCTGGAAAATTCAAAAACTGAAGTATACCAAGGCTTAACCTGCAAGGCAAAGTTAGGACTGGAAGAATGTTAAGGAGTTTATTTGGCTGCCTAACAGATTGGGGTGGCAGGGAGCTGCCACACAGTATAGCACCAAAAATCCCACTTTTGATAAGGCAGAGGAATAACAGGGAGACTTACAGTTCTGAATGCCCTGAGAAAGCATCATGTGTGTGCGCAGACAAAATGGAAACTAGAATTACTAATGTATACATAGACTAAAACAGTAATCTCACTGAGGAGGGATAGTTTGCCCTCCTCCAAGCAAGTATTTATATAGGCAGACAGGCAATTTCTCTCTTTTCATACCTGAGCAGCATATTATTGTCTAAAAAATAATGTTTTTCTGTAATCATAATGTATTTCCAAATAAAAAGTTAGCTATAATGGACATGTGGTCTGATATTCCAAGGTGCTGAGCACCTGCATCTCACTTTGAAGACAAAAGGAGCTGTAGGCTCTCTGGCATGTTTTCAGAGGTGCAATGGAGTTATTGGGATAAACAGAATCTAATGAAAAACCATCTACATAAGGTCCCTAAGGTTGCCCAAAATCACTGGTGAGCCTATAAACCAAATGGTTCCCCCTTTGGTAATTTAACCTTCTAACTTTTTAAAATGCAGACATAAGTTTACAACGATGGAAAGGTTTACAGTACATTTCTCCTCTGTAGTATTTCATGCCAAATATCTATAGTGACAAGTCTGTGATTAACCTATTTAAACTTGTATCTGTATTTCCATTATCAACCCATATATTCGGGGTTGAAAATCTGGCCATGAAACTTAAGCCTATCTCTTTTACACAGACATTTCCTTACTGAGTATCGACTAAGGCAATTTACCAAACCTTAAGTGAGAAGTGACAGAACATTCATTTATGATGCACCTAACTCTAATCAGTTCTAAAACAAAAGTATAATAGGGCAAGTGGCAAATACCCATAAAACAGACACCTCCATTCTTGTCTGTAGCTATGTGCACCCATTTACAAATGCTAATGGCAACAGTCAGCCACACCTGGATTAAAGTTCTCCAAAGCTTCTGAAACCAGCATGAAAAAAAAAAACCACACACACAATGATTTATATATTGCAATAAAAATCAACAATACAAGATCTACTCCTCTCCAGAGGCTGCAACCTCTTGTCTCTAGCATATCTGGGATGGGTCAGTATTATCCCCTCCATCTCATGTTCCTTCTCTTTTTCATTGTAGCCATGGATCTCCCAGGCCAAATTGTCCATTACCAGCCTAGGCTGAATAAAGGGCTCCTTGGACAAGATCCAAACAAGATCTTCATTAAAAGGAGTAGTCTTCAGGACGTTCACAGAGGTGTTGTGGTCTAAAGGTCTGTTAGCTCCTTTGCCCTTAGTGGACTATCTTCTTGCGCCAGTTTAGTTAAATCAAAAGCATTTCCCCACTGCAACTAAACAGATTTATCTCCCATCAACAGAGTTGTTTCAGTTGTAAGTCAGAGACGCTTTCATCGATTGGAGACTTTTTCTTTTTTTTTTTTTTACGTGAACTGTTCCCATTGATATTACCTTTCAGATATTACCTTAATAATACTTTCTCCTTCACAAAGCTTGTTTATATTAATTTTTGGTTTGTTGTGTTTTTAAAAACACATTAACACATTTGTATAGTCTGGATACTCCCCCAAACGTTTATTCCAGGATACAAAATGTTCATTGTTTGCACCGGAGATCACCCTAAAGTAAACCACAAATATTTTTGTATTCTGGAACAAACGTTTGGGGAGTATCCAGATGATGCCTTCAAAACACTGACTACCTTAAGTAAATTGGAAATCAAAGACATTTGTGGAGTTTAATTAGTGTTTGTACAGCATTTTAAATACAAAATGTAGTACACATTATCAGGACCTCAAGAATTCTGCACCCAAAGGAATTTGCCACAGAATTCTAAGGTTCATTAGACTCTAAGGTCTTGGCTACAAACAAGTTGAACTTCTTTAACTAAATTGGCATAATGGTTACTCTTGTAAGTGTACACAGGCCTAAACTTTCAGTAAGAGAAGCGAGGTTTCTAGCCCTTATGTTTGCAAAGAAATCTTTAAAAATATAAAAAGAGTGAAAACTGGAGTAGTGCTATACCTTTTAAATATCCAATAATCTGAAACAATAGCTTTAAGTGTGAGTTGTCCCATTCATCTCAACAGGATGTTAACTCAGAAACTCTAAATGTCCATTTAAATTCTAATGGTTTCATTGTTCTAGCAGACACATCCAGCTAATACAATTAACCTACAATCTCAAACTGATTCCCATGACACCACAGGTGCCAAAACCCCAGTCTTCCCCTGAAATTTTTACAGTGCAGTTAAGCATTGTCAGTACAAACATCTGTAGCGCACTGAAAACCAAAGGTCAACATAAATTGAATATCAAGTTAACTGGCTCAGAGGCTGCTGTACTGACTGAATAAAATACAAAAATTAATGCAATTCTAGTCTCAATTTCTTAATTTACGTGAAGATGTCTGATTTCAGAGTAGCAGTCGTGTTAGTCTGTATCCGCAAAAACAACAGAAGTACTTGTGGCACCTTAGAGACTAACAAATTTATTACAGCATAAGCTTTCGTGAGCTACAGCTCACTTCATCGGATGCACAGAATGGAACATATAGTAAGATATAGATACATACACATACAGATAAGTTGGAAGTTGCTATACAAACTGTGAGAGGCTAATTAGTTAAGATGAGCTATTATCAGCAGGAGAAAAAAAACTTCTGTAGTGATAATCAAGATGGCCCATTTAGACAGCTGACAAGGAGGTGTGAGGATACTTAACTTAAGGAAATAGACTCAATATGTGTAATGATGTCTCTAACCTTCCAAGCTACCATACAACAGTGCTGCAGCATTTAGAAGTCTTGCCATAGCATTTAGATCTGGCCTGCCACACATTACACAGGACCTTGATTAAGATGATGACTTATATCTATCCTGTTTTATATTGCATCTGTCTTATGAAATGCAGAAACTCATTGGCAATTACAGTTTAAAGTGCAATCGGAATCCTCAGTTCAATAAGATTTCACACAGATCCAATAAACTGGACAGATAGAGTGCTTGGAAATAACTTGCTGGTTGTTATTAACACTATTTGTAAAAGAAGTGCATAGAAGAGCAAGAGATGAGAGTACAGGACCCCCAAAGCTGTCTTTAAAATTAGGAAAAACTTCAAATTATGGTACCAGATGAACTAGTCACTATTTGATTTGGGTCTGCAGTAAGTTATTCATTTGACTGACGTTCTTCATATCACACTTCTAACATGTAATGCTTACTTCTTCAAATTCTCAGAAATAGAACACGCAAAAAACATTGGAATAATCTAGATGCTAGCTAACAAGAAACACAATAGTCCATTTCCATCTGATAAATTTAACAGGCATACCTCCAACATCTCCACCTTCAACACATTTGACTTAACCACTCTGCAACTCGATCACACCCTGGACCACAAAAGGTGTCTGTCATCATGCCTCCCTAAGCTAGCAAAAATTTTCACCACTGTGCATCAACAGCCTTATACTCTCATTATTACTCTCTCCACTACCATCATACCACTTAAATCCACAACGCTCAGCTAGTGTCTCACATCTATCTTACCATTTCTGAGCAAGACATTTGAGCCAATGCGCACGCCCCCTCAACCACAGTACATTTGATCTATTACTACCTGCTTCCTCTGCACAGAAATAGCACTCTTGGTGTAACCAGAAACATCTTCCAATTGCTAGCTATGCTTCCCTCATACTCCCATCCTTCTTGATAGAGCTTAACATTGTAGGCTGGTGTCTATGGCTCTCTTCTTTCTTTAAACCACCGTTTTTGACTCGGGGCAGGGGGAGTTCACTCCTCTATAAAAATTCCTTGCTCTCTTTGTTCCTCTCTCTACTTTCATCCCACTTAGCAATATCAAAACAGTCATCAACCTCAATATTTGTAAATATCACTGATAGCAAGTGAAATGATTACAGAAAATAGCATGTAGGTTTGCTTCCCCCCTCCCCATTTTTTTTTTTTTTTTAATTCCCTGGGAACAATATCTTAGGATTCCCTAAAAGAGCCCTGACTCTCCTGCAACTTATTATATTGTGGCCTATTCTACGGATATTTTAACTGCCACTTTGGCCCTGCTCACATTCAAACTTCTGTCTGTTTAAAATGCTGCAACAAACTTTTAACCTATAAATGAGAATATGATCACATCCACCATTTCTTAAAACAATCCCCTCATTTGCTCTCTCTCTCTCTGTGCCTTCAAGATCAACCCTCCCACACATCATCCTACTTCAGGGGAAGTCAACAGGCAGACCACAGGCCAAATCCGGACTGCCAGATGCTTTTGAGTGGAGCCTGAAATCTTTTTATTTACTTATTGTTAACATAAAAAATAACAATACGGTATTTTCTCTGGAGTCTGGGCCTTGACAAAGAGATCTGGACCTTGACAAAAAAAAATTGACTATCCCTGTCCTACATGTTCTTACCTTTCCCTCCCACTGTTCTGCTATTTTTCATCACTGCTCAAACTTTGCTCTGGATAAAGTTAGTTTACACAATCTATTTGGAGAGTCTGATTGTCTGACTGCAATCATCCTTTTTGAAAGTCTCAGCTCAAAACATATATATGCTGCCTGTAGCCAGTAAAATGTAAACTAGTTCCCCCTCTGCCAGTACTTCTTCCACCGTCCTTTCATGGCTCTCATAGTGCGCTGGCCACAGATATTCCAACATTTTCCATTACCCATTATTGAAACGCTTGTATGTTGTGTGATTACCATTATAATGCAATATATAACACATACACCGTAAGTGACAAGTTAACTTATGTTGGGTTTAGGTAAAAAATGAGAGGACCCAATCAACATGGTCCAATTTAATAGCCAATTTTTTCTCAGATGCACATTATTATTACATGAATACCATGAAGATACACTGCAATGTTTTTTATGTCTGAGATTATAACCTGCCTTTACAAGTGCATCTGTTGCAGATTTGTGAATAGGATTTTAAGGTGCACATAGTAACCAGTTAATTTATCTGTGGAAAGCAGCTCGAGAGTCATCCTGCAGGCGTTAAGTACTTCATGATGTGTTCAAAACTTTGTAACTGTAAATAGAAACAACACCAATACTTAACATATGCAAAAAATATTGTTCTATGCCACTAAGGTTCTTCTGGGTGAAGGGGCACCATGAATTCCATAAAAATTACCATCTATATGTTATCTTTCCCTCTTTCTGACCTGTTCAAGAGTCTTTGTTCTCTGCAATTCAATAAAATTCTTCCACACCACAGAACTGGAAATTTTAAAAAATGTCATTAAATTCCAAAGCCTTAATGTTTACAAATATCTTTTCTAACTGAAAGTAGCCACCCACCAGCATTCAGACACTCTAGTTACAGGGGCCATAGAACCACCTAAAAGGATACTTCAGTAGCAATTCACTGGGTCACATGAGAAAACTACCAATCTGGTTGTGTTATCTCAGACTTATACACAATTGTTCTCTTTCTGAAGAAAAACCAAGCTGCCCTCACGAAAGATGGTGGCTATCTATGATATACGAGGTTTCTATTTTCCCTAAGAGCAGGCTGCTTTGCTCCCATTAGGAACAAGGAGAGATGTCAGGTCTTTTGAAAGAGAACATTTTACTAAGGGCAGCCTCGTCTGGCCTTACTTCCACTGATAAAAAAAGAGATGGCAGCCAGTCTGAAAGACGGTAGTTCTTGGAACTCTGTAGAAGCAGCTTCCATTTTTCAACAGAAAATATTACCATTAATCTAAAAGTTTCTTTTCGAAAACCACCTGTTGTACCAGATCTACTCAGGGAGAGCTGCAGGGGGAAATTCATGGAGCACTGTGCAGGAGATTTGGGGGGCAAGAGGGAGGGAGAAACTTGTATATGAATGCTTGCACACATGCAGGAGAACATGGAGGTTAGGAGCTGGGAGAAACTAGCCAGTACTTGCTGTGACTGCTTTGTGGTGCTCAGTGTGGGAGTGAAACTGGGGGTAACAGAAAAATAGATCTTTAAAATTCAGTTTAACCTAATCTAGGACTACAAACGCTATTGAACATAAATTTCATGGCGTCACTACAAAACAGAATTAAGGTTGTTTGGGTTCCTCCAGAACTTAGTGTTTGGATTTCTTTTAAAGTTTAACAAAAGCTCTGAATTTCCTGCGTTTGTAATTCTTGTTTTGGGAATAAATACATTTCTAATGTGTTTACCCTTAAAATTACTGATATATACGTCATCTTAACTATAGTTTAAATGTAGTTTTTATCTAGGAATATGAAAAAGGCCTATTAATTTTAAGTATAAAATAAGTTACAATCAATTTATAAGAACTAATATTGAATCTTATACCTTTTTGGTTCTAGTGATAAACTATTTTCCAAACTATGAATATTTTTTCTGAACAAAATAAAGGAACTTTGCTATAGAAAATGTTCCTTTGCAGAATTCAAGAATGCTTGTCACAGAAATGGGCATTAAGGTGCATGGAATTCTATGGATCCTGTAGATAATTGTTCAAGTCCATGAACCACATGCTGAAGAAAAGCTGGTAGATTGGAACATGCTGACACTAATTATAAAAAGTAAGTATCTTCAATCCTGCGTTAAAGGACACTGCCAAGTACTTCAACAGTTGTAGCTCCCCCCTCCTCCACTTTCAACTGTTTCAATACTTCTTTAAAAGCTAGACAACTCTACATCCTATTCAAGGAGTATGGGAATGAAACGTTTTCTGCAGAGCCAACAAGTGGAGTTCAGTTGGAAATTGTGATTTAAAAATAGCCACCTTTTTAAAAAGTATAAAAATGTATTTCTTTTACATACATACTCCACCCCCCCCCCAGAAGAGGACATTCTCTAACAGATTACATCAGTATTAAACAAAATGAAATTAGGGATCTACCACCATGACTCTTTAATTGAATGAATTAATATTTATCCACGGTTATACTAGTATGCCAAAGCGTGAGGTTAAATTTTTGCAGTTTATTTACTATAGAACTACACATCAAGCAACAGTATAATCTGTTTGATGCTAACTTGCAGTCAGCAATTTAACAGTTAGTTGGACTACTCAGTAATTCACAAATGACAGCTCACCCATAGCTGTTTGGGAGAATACCATACAATCATAGAACGTAGGGCTAGATGGGACTTTGAAAAGTCATCAAGTTCAGTCCCCTGCCCTGGGGCAGGACCAAGTAGACCATCCCTGACAGGTTTCTCCAACCCGTTCTTAAAAACCTCCCAGCCTAGCTTGGAAGCAGATTCCAGAGCTGAACTACCCTTACAGTTAGAAAGTTTTTGCTAATATCTAACCTAAGTCACCGTTGTGCAGATTAAGCTCATTACTTCTTGTCCTACCTTCAGTACACAAGGAAAAAAAATTGATCCAGACCCTTTTATACCAGCCCTTAATATACTTGAAGACTGTTACCAGGTCACCTCCATCTACTTTTCTCAAGACTAAAAACATACCCAGTTTGTTTAGGTTTCAGAGTAGCAGCCGTGTTAGTCTGTATTCGCAAAAAGGAAAGGAGGACTTGTGGCACCTTAGCGACTAACCAATTTTTTTGAGCATAAGCTTTCGTGAGCTACAGCTCACTTCATCAGATGCATTCCAGTTTGTTTAGCCTTTCTTCACAGGTCAAGTTTTCTAAACCTTTTATCATTTCTGTTGCTCTTCTCTGGATTCTCTTCAATTTGTCCACACCTTTCCTAAAGTGTCGGAACCAGAATTGGACACAGTGTTCAAGCTGAGGCCTCGCCAGTGCCAAGCAGAGCGGTACAATTACCTCTTGTATCCTACATACAACACTCCTGTTAACATATCCAAGAATGATATTAGCTTTTTTCACCACTGCATCACATTGCTGACTCAAATTCAATTTGTGATCCATTATAACAACTCTCAGATCCTTCTCAATAGTACCACCACCTAGCCAGTTATTCCTCGTTTTGTAGTTGTGCATTTGATTCTTCCTTCCTAAGCAGAGTACTTTGCACTTTTTAAAATTGAATTTCATATTGTTGATTACAGAACAATTCTTCATGGTCCTTTTCCATTCTAATCTTGACCTCCCGAAGTGCCCGCGAACCCGCCCCTCCCCCCCCAATGTTGCTGCTATCTGCAAGTTTTTTAGGCGTACTTTCCAGTCCAAGTTATTAATGAAAATATTGACTGATCCCTGTGGCACACCACTAGACATGCCCTCCCAGTTTGACAAACTGGTAATAACTACTCTTCGAGTACCATTTTTCAACCAGTTATGCACCGACCTTATAGTAACATCATCTAGACCACATTTCCCTAGTTTGCTTATGAGAATGTCATGTGGGACTGTTTCAAAAGCCTTACTAAAATCAAGACATATCACGTCTATTGCTTCCCCCCACGTCCACTAGGCCAGTAACCCTGTCAAAATATGAAATTAGGTTGGTTTGACTTTATTTGTTCTTGGCAACATGATGGCCTATTCAAAGCCACTATTTTTAATATATAATTATACTTTTTTAAAAGAGCCACCATTTTAAAATATAGACAATATACACAGTACTGAAAAAAGTAGATTAGATCAGACTGAGTTCTGTAGATAGCTCAAAATAAACTATGACTAGTAAGTATATTTGGGCAAAAGCAGCAGTCAAAGTGCCAAGACAAAGTACAAACAAAATGTTTATGGAACACAGATCTTTATATGCCCACAGTTTAACCGAACTTCAGGTACACAGGTAGCATAAGGCAGTGGTTTTCAAACTTTATTTCTGGTGGCCCAGTTGAAGAAAATTGTTGATGCCTGCGACTCAACAGCGCTGGGGATGAGGGGTTTGGGGTGTGCGAGGGGGTGAGGGCTCTGGGGTGAGGGTGCGGGCTGGGGCCAGGAATGAGGGGTTCAGGGTGTGGGAGGGGGCTCCTGTCTGGGGGAGAGGGTTAGGGCGGGGGCTCGGGACCAGGGCAAGGGATTGGGGCAGGGGCTTACCTCGGGCAGCTCCCTGTCAGCAGCACAGCGGGGGTGCTAAGGCAGGTCCAGCTCCTATGCGTAGGCACGCAAGCGGCTCCACACGGCTCTTGCCCACAGGCACACACACCCCCAGCCCCCTGGTTCTCAGGCAGCGCGCAGAGCCCCGTGGCCCCCCACACCTAGGAGCCGGACCTGCTGCTGGCCGCTTCCGGGGCACAGCACGGTGTCAAGGCAGGCTCGTCCCTACCTGTTCTAGCAGGGCAGCACTGCCGACAGGACTTTTAACGGCCAAGTTGGTTGAACAGAACCACCACAACCCAGTACTGGGTAGCGACGCACAGTTTGAAAACCATTGGCATATCTCTGCTAGAAACAAAACGTTCTTTGTGAGAAAAAATAAAGACATTTTACTGCCCTATTTAACAAGATCATTATCTTGGATCCTAAAATAAGCAGCAAATCTTCATATTAAGAAGCAACTGGCGCAGTGCCTATCGAATCTAAAAAAAATCCCTACCTAACGAGAGACATGGGAATGGATAGATACACAGTGAGGCAGGAATGCTTGTTCATTTATTGGATATCATTTGCTGATTTGGGGGAGGTTTAGATTGGATATTAGGAAAAACTTTTTCACTAAGAGGGTGGTGAAACACTGGAATGCGTTACCTAGGGAGGTGGTAGAATCTCCTTCCTTAGAGGTTTTTAAGGTCAGGCTTGACAAAGCCCTGGCTGGGATGATTTAACTGGGACTTGGTCCTGCTTCGAGCAGGGGGTTGGACTAGATGACCTTCTGGGGTCCCTTCCAACCCTGATATTCTATGATTCTATGATTTAAACCATTAACTTTTATTTTCTTCTTAATGATCCAGGTAACCGGACAACAGACTTAATGATAATCAGTGCTGCAAACAGGCCTGGAAAATCATCAATACACAGCCATCGACTGTTAGTAAATGTCTAAGAAAGTCACTCTCTAATCATATTATTAAGAGTAATTTTATAGCTAGGTATTTATTGTCGATGTAGCTTTCCACACATTTGAACATGGCTGACCAAAACGTCCTTTCATTCTGCAGTAACTGTTTTCTTCTGACATTTGTCAATCCTATTTCCCCATCCAAACAGCTAGTATTATGGCACCTCATCTACAGGCAAGTAAGAAGAAAATGTTGCTTTACTAATCAGCCAAAAGGATATTCATGAAGCATCTCTGATGATATAGCCCAACTCTCAAACATGACTGACCATTCTGGGAAATTAGGTGTAATAGGTTTTATCGGTATAGGCCAGGGGTCGGCAACCTTTCAGAAGTGGCGTGCCGAGTCTTCATTTATTCACTCTAATTTAAGGTTTCGCATGCCAGTAATAATAATCTATGCAATCCATGCTGAGCCGCACCCCCTCTTGGCCCTGTCTGCACCTCTCACTGTCCCAGGCTGGGGCCAGAGGACCACAGCTAGGGGTGGCTGCAGAGCCCTGGGCCGGCGGCCGGAACCCCAGGTCGGCAGCAGAGCCCCCCAGAGCAGTGGCCATGACCCGGGGCCGGCGGTGGGCTGAGCAGGGCCAGCAGCTGGAACCCTGGCTAGCAGGGGGCCAGCGGCCAGTACACCAGGCCAGGAGCAGAGCCCCCTGGACCAGTGGCTGGGACCCGGGGCTGGCAGCGGGCTGAGCAGGGCCCAGCAGACGGAACCCCAGGCCAGGAGCAGAGCCCCCCCAGACCGGTGGCTGGGACCCGGGGCTGGCAGAGGGCTGAGCAGGGCCCAGAGGACGGAACCCCAGGCCAGGAGCAGAGCCCCCTGGACTGGAGGCCAGGACCTGGGCCTGGCAGTGGGCTGAGGGAGCCAGCAGACGGAACCCTGGCTGGCAGTGGGCCGGAGGCCAGTACCCCAGGCCAGCAGCAGAGCCCCTTGGACCAATGGCCGGAACCCGGGGCCAGCGGACGGAACCCCGGCTGGCAGGGAGCTGGCGACCGGTACCCCAGGCCAGCAGCAAAGCTCCCAGGACCGGTGGCGGTGACCCGGGGCTGGCAGCAGGCTGAGCGGGGCCGGCGGACGGAACCCCTGCTGGCAGAGGGCTAACGGACAGTACCCCAGGCAAGCAGCGGAGCCCCCGGGACTGGTGGCCAAGACCCGGGCACTGTGAGTGCCACTGAAAATCAGCACGCGTGCCATAGGTTGCTTACCCCTGGTATAGGCAACCAACCCCTTTTTCCCTTTGAACTCAGGTGTTCAGAGGTTAAATCTGCATAGTACATACTTAACTACAAAAAAAGCAGCTTAACAGGACACCAACTTAAAAAAATTACATTTGTCTGAATTTTTTTGTTGCCTATTACGGTTACAATTGTCACCTGATACCACAAATACAGGCAGAATACTTGAGAGGCAAATGCCAATTTCACAATGTGTACAACATATTCCATTTTGAAACAAATCTGTGGGTTTGCAAAAGCCAATAACTGTTATGTAGTTTTATATTTCTACCATATTTAAAAAATAGTAAAAAAAAATCATCAGCTCACTTTGCTTTTAGTCAGATTTGAATAATCCATACAGAGTTACTTAAAGTTACACTTTAGCCAAGGACGCAAAGCACAGAGTGCTTACCTCTGTTTACACAGCACTGGGCCTCTGGGAGTTACCGTAAATAACATAATAGAAATCTCCTTGACCAGATCAATTTTAGTAAACCACACATAAATCCGAAAATTCTGTACTATTCAAGTGCATTTATCTCATGGATGTATTTGTAATTCATTTTATAAGGCTTTAAAATTAAAGATAAAGCTAATATAAGCAATGGGGTAAGGAGGAATTAGATGTAAAAGGCAGAAAAGCTCATCCCTACCATATACTGTCTTAGTAAGTAGTTTTCGCATTTGTCTAAACAAGTCAGAGTGATGGGTTTGCTAAGTATTACAGTACATAGAATGTACTTATATAGGGCAGACAATCAAAAAGAGAAGAGTTGGGAGACTAACCAGATACTTCTAGGGAATCAAAAGTTTTTTTCTCTTTTAAATGATAAAACTTTAGAGTAGAAAATGTAAGTTCTGCTTCTGAATGCAATATCCCAGGGCAGTCTCGTAAAACTGTCAGTCATAACTACGTGGGAAAAGGAGCAGTCTGACTGAAACAAAGAGATATTAAAGCAACAGGCTGTATTAAAAGCCATGACTCTTCTATTATTCAGGGTAGGAACTATGCCTTTTTTTTTTTTGTATAGCAACCAACAAATTGTGGACACTACTTGCTGCATCATAATAAAAATCACATTGCAAATATTTTGGCCTCCAAGAGACTGGAAATGTGGTTTTACCAGTAAAACAGACTGCATACTAGCTAATACAGCTTACTGAATTTTTTTTAAATTTGGCAAGCTTTTAATTAAAGATTTTCCACCACATTTCTAAACAGCTCTAACCAAACAATAACTTTGAGTGAAAATACTACAGATATTCCAGTATACAATATTTTAAAACTAATACCACATCACAAGAAAAAAGAATTAATCCTCTGACTCGGAAAGGAACAACAAAAATCCTTATTGTTGTACCTTATATTGTAGCTCTCAAGAATTTTTTTCTCAATCAGCTAGCCACTCAATTCTCTCAGAACTACAAGTAAGTTAAGAGAATTGCATAGCTGCAGGCAAAATTATTATAAACACAGAAGCATATTCCATAAAATGATAAGGGGAGAAAACCAATAAAAATTTGAGTTAAGACGAATATATTGCCTTTACTTTACCATAGAACATTTTTATGTTCCAAAAGAGAGTGTTCTAATACTTTACACTAGAATGCCTCACTAGAAATTGACAGAAATTGATGTATTTCATTGGATATATTAAGTGCGTATCATTTTAGCACTGTACTACTGCATTCTTGTAAAGAACCACTCAAGGAATGTAATATCACGTTACACTATTCAATATGAAACATTATGCTTCACTGTGAAAGATCAATAATATATATTCACCACATCTCATAAAGCAGTAAAATTATGTAAACAAAACTGCATTATGTAAATTTATGTATGACTTAATGACTATATATTTAATTTCAGATAAAATTTAAAAGTCATAAGGGATCAAGAAGATGTAGCCTGTTTGTTCTCTGCTCAGAGAAAAAGCTAAATTCAAAAACAAGATTCAGATTTTTTCCCCACACAAAACTTCAAATTATTTTATTTCCAAGCAAACTATTACAGTACATATACATTCACTAGCATTCAAACCTTAAAACTTGAAGAAAGTCTACTTTAATTGATTTTATTGTACTCAATTATTCATCATATGCAAAAAATAGCCTCATTTAAACAATTTTGCTCCAGACAAAAATCCTGGCATTTATTCCTATAGGCAGCAGAACTTGATAGCTGCACAAACACCTACAGTACAAGGAGACACCTGAAACAGAACACCAGTATCAACCTAAAAATTCTTTTCCCTTTTATGAGTTTGGGTCACCCTTAAAAAACTGTAACTATTATAATTAGAGCAGAGTATAGGGTTGCCAACTTTGCAATATTTAAAAACCAGACAATCCAGCAGGACACCTGGCAACCTTAGTTAGGAAGCATATTCTGAGAGATGTAAACTATGTATTTCAAAATGAAGTGCAATTAAGATAAAGCATTTCTAAAACACACAGTAGCATGTAACACACCCTTTTGCTTAAAGAGAGACATCATTTGTGAATCATGTGGTCTGGGGATTTAACATCACTAATTGTACCAAGATTCTAGTTCTCTTTAATGTTCCTTTAATGGTCACAAAAAAAAAATTCTAACATAAAGAATTACACGGCAGCAGAAAGATTATGGATGGACTTTGCTTTACAAATAAAAAATGATTTAAGAACTGCATTTTTAAAATATTTACAGTTTAGAGAGGCTTTTAGATCAGAATATCTGAAAGTAATAAAAAGCTCCCATGAAGACACATCTCCCCAATAAAAGTATATATGCGAATATGTATTTTCAGTGATCAGTGAACGGTATCTTCCATCTAGCACATTTTCAGCAGCAAACAAATCATCAGAAATGCCCCTTTTCAAATAACCAAAATTAAAACACAGTCCCTGAAGAATAGGTAAGAATTAGGACATTGATATTTACCATAAATTACCTCAAATACAGAAAACAAATTTAGAAGCCTATGCTTTGATATTTTTAGTATAACTTTATGATAACCTTGAACACAAAATAAAGAAAAAATGTCCGAAGTGCAGTCAACATATGGTGGTAAGTCATTTAAACAAGAAGGAACTTTTACTGTTAGCAAAAACACACACAGTCAACCAGATTTTGGATCCTATGTGTTTAATTCAAGTTATTATTTATCGTTTAAATACAGCACTTACAAGTATGCTAGGTACTTTACAGCAAAATAGGAAAACAGGTCTCTTACCCTGGGAGCTTACAACCTAATGCTATACTCTATAAATGTATTTTACACACACACACACACACTCTCTCTCTCTAAAACAACATTAAGGTTGCAAAGTCAAATGATCAAAACCTAGGAAATACCCAAATTAAAGTAGCCCGTGCAACCTTAATAATTCATCCTCCTTGGACATACACATTATGATACAATCTGATTACATGACCACAGACTATTTTTTCCACAGGATGGACCTGCTCTGGGGATGAATCAGGGTTGTGTGTGAAGGAGGCTGTCGCTTCATTTGCTGCAGAAGCTGGAAGGTGTGTAGTAAATAAGACAGGAAATTGCAGAAAGGAAAAGAAAGGATGATTTTATGGTTAAGGCAGATGAATGCTGCAATGGAGAAGCAGATTCTATCCCTGCCTTTGCCACAGAGTTTCTATGTAATTCTAGCCAAGTCACTTAAATCACAACTTTTCACAGGTAGTAACTAACTGAGTTCCTTATTTTCTGGGTGCCTGACAATGCATCTGATTTCTAGAATTCACAAAAACTAAATGATTAAAAAAAAATTTAAAAGTCAGATTTTCTTATTTTAATTAAATACAATTTTCTTTCTTAAACCCCTTTAAAATTAAATTTGATATTACGACAACCCATGTTGTCGTAATATTGAATTTGCATTCAGTCTAATCTTTGTGCAGTAACTTCTACTGTTTCAGCTCTCACTAAAAAAGGGACATTTAATTGTTCCCTCAGTTAGCCTGAATGGAAAGCATCTTGGACCACCATCAGATTCAACAAGTCCTCTGTGACAGCCCACAGATCTGACAGGTTTCAGAGTAGCAGCTGTGTTAGTCTGTATCCACAAAAAGAAAAGGAGGACTTGTGGCACCTTAGAGACTAACAAATTTATTTGAGCATAAGCTTTTGTGAGCTACAGCTCACTTCATTGGATGCACAGATCTGACCGTTTATCAAAGCACATCCCTACTGCCCCCACCACCACATATTCTCCCATCTACTCAGAGGGTGGTACTAAGGCCTACAGGTACACACTAAGCAAGGAGGAGAGAATAAAATGTTGAATAGCTGCTCATTAACTGAGCACTAAATATAGCAGGGGTCCTGTTGAGAAAAAAAATAATAGTATGCCATCATGTAAATAAAGGCATAAGCATTTGGAGGTTGAATTTAGGTTGCACAGGCAACCAGAATTCTAGTATTTCCTAACGTTTGACTGCTTATCTTTGCAACCCTAACAATGTTTTTTTGAACTAGTTTTTTTGTGTAATATTTAGTAAGAGTCATGTGTTTCTAAAACACCTGAAAGGTATGCTATGCATATTTTCAGCACACAGGAAAACATTGAATACACAATAAGAATAATACCATAGTTGTTATAAACAATGACTCTCTAGCTGAAAACAAACACAACTCTGTTCTGATCAATCTTCCCTGAAGAAGAGTCAAAGTTGGTACATAAGCCACAGATCAAAGACATTGCTTAAAAACAAATCAATGATGAAATATCTTGAGCTATTTTAAGTGCTGATTTCCAGCTATGTTTTCTCAATACCAAAGCAGCCATTTAAACATACCAGTTCCATTAGAGTCAATTCTATTCACTACTGCCGAAGGTTTTAATACTGTAGTACACAATTTCTTCTGGTATGTTATATACATATTTCTGTATTACCACGGGCAGATAAAGACCGGTTACAATTATCCAAATGAATTATTTGGGAGGGCAGAGCATTTTACATAGATATACCTCTCAGTTCTTTTAATAAACTATAAAAAGGCAACATAAGAACAGAATTTACAGAACTTCCAGTTCTCGTTCAGCTTAAAAGTCCTTTAGATGTTTAGTGGAGGCAGTAACCTAATGAACACACGTTAAGGCTTAAGTATGTGTATATCTTCTTCAATCAGCTGTTTCAGTATTTTCCCTGCATTCACCTTATCTTTACCCCAAGCAGGGAGTTTACCAAGCCAATTCACCTGCACATGCCAGTAACTCAGGTTTCTGAAACCAGTCTGAGCAAGTCTAAATGGGCTTTCATTCACTTCTACTACAGCTGCACTCATTCATTAATGCTGTGCTCATCCTATAATGACTAGATGGAAAGCAACGGTCCTTGAGGCTACCAATCATTAGAGAACAGAAAATAATGCCAATTTAAGCTCTACTCTGCGCTCATAGGTCCACCTACCATGATGCTCCCAGGCAGAAAACACAAATTGCAGTATCACTTCTCAATCAATGCTTCTCTAAACATAGCACACTGTTCTGTGACCCTAAACACTGTTGTCTCTCTGTTTTCAGTCTTCAAAAAATCAGAGCAATATAAATTCAACAAGTTAAATAATTATGTTTCAACTTTTCTCCACAAAGCTTGTGTGTTTAATAAATTTTAATCAGGCAGAATTTAAAAGAATCAATGTGTTTAAAAGGATTTGTTTCCTTTATCTGATATTGATGTACTCTAACAACAGATCAAGAATTTTCAGCATTTTAGAAAGGTATCTCCTCAACCGGTCTGATTAATTTTTATGTCACAAATCAGCATTCAATGACCCCATGAGATGAAAAATGTTAATCAGCCTTACAGATATAAATTTCTTCCTTCATTAATCAAAAATTGAACTCAAGAAGGCTTTACCCTAGAAAATACAACCAATTTTGCTTCACATTAGGTTAGACACATTATTATTGCTACTTAGTTTATATAAATGCTAAAAATATGCTGGAGAGTTTGGTTGCTTAGCTTGGGGTGGGTTTTTGTTTTGTTTTTTAAAGGAGCCTGCTTAACATTATCAATATTTGTATTCCTTGAAACTTGAATAGATTGACATTTTAAGGAACTAGGTCAACAAGGCTTGAAAGATGGTATCAAATAAAATGTTTTAAAACAGGTACTAGAAGAAAAGATCCTTTTCAATTATTTCTCATTTTAAATGTAAAACTACTAAGTGTGACTGTTAATTAAGAAGTGTTCATTTAACCAATAGTACAGAGGAATGACGTAACAAACATTCAAGTGTTTCCACATATTTCAATAAATTGCCCAACAAAAAAACTGGAGTGTTCAGCTACTGATATTCTAATTTCAAGAGTCAAAATAAATATTGCATAAAGGATTCACTTTTCAAGAAAGAATCTATTCTATCATTTGTTAGTATTTTTTCCCCCCACTTAATATAATAATTTTTGTTGATTACACAAGAAAAAAATGACAATTCTAAAACCAGAAAAAGATGATCCTGTCTTAAAAGTAATAGTAGGAAGCAGGTAACAGACTTGCCTTTTGAAAAAAAAAAAAAAAAAAAAAAACAGTTACACATCTGTAATACAATGCAGAATTGTCAAAGCTTCTAAATAATGATGAAGCAAATTGGAGTCCTTTTTAAAGTCCCCATCACCAAGTGAAGCCTTTAGAGTCAGTGCATTTTTTTAATTGCAAACAGACCATAAACAGGGTTAAACAGTAATAAGTTCTTCCTTATTTTTGAATCAAAGTATTGCCTTCTTACTACCATGATCATGTTACTGCACTATTAATTCAAGATTAAAAAGGTAAGATATTTTCTGGTACACATTCAGGTATTACTAGTTACCGACAATGTTGCATGGCATCTAATGTATAATGCAGTGAATTAACTTTAAAGTGTTTGAATGGTTGTGAGGTGCATCTAATTATCATGTATGTTAATCCGCAAAGCGTAAAGTATATATATTCTTCTCCTAAATTATTTCAAGTGACAATGGAGATTAACAACATCCAGAATAAATCAAACTTTCAGAGATGAGTCACTGATAAAGGGACAATCTGGGAAAGTTTTAATTGTGTTCCTTTATAAAGTCAACACTTAAAATCAGCAATCAATTATTCAAGAAAGTCAGAATGGAAAACTAAACTACAACGGGAGAAATAATGTTTATGAAGGAGAGCAAAAGGTCAGAAGTAAAACATACTACACTAAAATAAATTAAACTAAAAAAAGAATATGAATATACTGTGAACTTTGGGAGACGTTTCCTGGAATAGAAACCCAAAGTAAGACTTTCTAGGTCCCGTGGCAGTCTGCACAGGCAAAGTGAAAAGAACCTCTCTTCATGGAATGACAACCTACAAACACTGATTACTTCTCTCCCCCTAAACCATCCATAGCAGATGCAGAATGGCACCAGCTCCTACAAATCTCTCTGAAGCTTATTAGGCACTATATATCATTACACATGTAGAAGGACAGAAAATAAATTTCTATATAGCAGGAGTTTTTCAAGGAATGCCAACACACAAAGTACTCAATTACCCAAAACATTTTGTAGGATACAAAAGTGACTAAGGCATCTCATAAATATCAAATCCGAGTACATGATCTCAAAGGTCATATGCTGCATAAGTAAAATGACAACTGGTTTTCTGGGAACACCCCAAAAACACTACATCATCCATGAAAGCCATAGGATATGCAAAATGACAGCCATTTTCTTGAAATTTCCTAGCCCAAGAGGCAAACTTTTTCAGTAGACAACTCCCATTACAAGCTATTCAATTGAAACAAGAGCCCAGAAACATATCTTTAAAAACCAAAGCTATTATACCAAAGGAGACAGAAGCCACTCCACCTGTCCTCAGGTACACAACCTCAGAAGGTTCCAAATGACTCAACGTATGGGTTAAGATCTTCATTTATCTCCTAGGAGTTTGAAGGCATATTGTGTCCTTGGGTTGTCAGCCTCTCAGTATTTCACTTCTGCTGCATGCTCTAATACTCAGTGTATAGTATCCATGGGATCTTCTTAACTTTGGAACATCCCTGAACTATTTCACCTGTATCAGCCAACATATGATCACTTATTTTTAAATAGTCCTACATCCTGAATATTTGCAGGAAGTGACTGGTAATGCTGCATCACAGCTTTGAAAGAGGATCAAGTTTTGCAGAATTGACATTTCCCCGCAGCAAATATCCTTCCTTCAGGTCTAAGGGGTAGAGGGTTTTTTTCTTTTAGGACATAAAGATCCTCCATTTTACTGCACTGCCACAACTGTTCTAGTTTATTGTTCATTTTAACATGTTTCCTCCCAAACACAGATTTTAAAAAGTAGATTAAAAATGTGGAGGAATGAATAGGGTTATGCGGCAGAGAGAAAAGCAATGCAAATCCTACACAAGATCAATGTAGGTATTAAATATAGATTCATTATGGCACCTTCATCATTTGATTCAGGGTGGCAGGGGGTCTGGCATAATGTACATGGAAATATAGACAAAGTTATCCTAGTTTGGGCTTATATTGAACAACAGACAGGCCACTTTCTCCCCTTTGCAATACTTATCTATATAATTACTACTAGTGTAAAGCAACAACAAGGGTTTATTTATACACCACATCTGCAATTTCCCTGTAGGAACATCAAAACCCAAATATAAACACCTACACAATGTACCCCACATTTTCGGCAGCTTTCCAAACACCCTAATTGTGATCACACCCCCGCTTTTAGGATAGCATTGGTGTCCTCCAGCTCTTGTTAATTTGCTTTTGAATAAAGTTACACTTCTCAATTACCTCCCATCCTACTGTACTGTCATTTATGATTTAAAGCCTCATCGCAGAAACATCCTGAGAATACACTGCCGTTTGTTTTGGGTTTTTTTTTTTTTAACCAATGACTACAATCCACTCGGATTTAAAAAGAAAAGCCGCAGCCGCCCTTATTCATTCACGCAGCATTGTTTCAAAAACACACTTGGTTGCTGCGGTGCGGCTCCAAACACGTTCCATTCAGCGGGAGCAAAACACTCCGCCAAGTTTCAGCCACCGCGCGCTACTCCAGCGCAGCAAGCGAGAGCCCCAGCTGCCCCCACCTGCAATGTAAACACCACCCAGAGCAGACGTCCCTCCCCGCCTCCGATGAAACTTGTTGCTTCTCACTGGGGAAAAAATACACAGAGGAAGCTCAAAGGAGATGGGGGTGGGGGGCGCAAGAGCCGGCCCAGGACAAAGCTAGAGACTCTGGATTTCCATCTCCCGTTCGGGTCCTTTCCCCCCTTCCAAGCGACCAGCTCCCCGCCGCCTTTCTTTGCGCTTTCCCTGCCGGTAATCATTAAACAGGAGCCAAGCGTAGGCTGCGGGAACCATTTCACACGCGCAGAAACCGACCATCCCCCTGCGCGCCGTAAAACAAGCGGCTCCCTCCCTCCGCGCGGCGCCCCGGGGGCGGCGGGGGGGGGGGCGCCCCGCCGGCGGGGGCCGGGCAGCGAGGTACTCACTCGATGAAGTAGCTGGCTCCCTCTTCGGAGAACCCCTCCTCCCAGCCGCGGGGCAGATCTGGGGAGGCAGAACAAAGGGGGGGAGAGGGGGGAGTGAGAACTTGGTGCCCTGAAGGTGCCTCCCGGTCCGGCGAAAGGGGGTGGGTGGGAAGGGCGCGAGATCCCCCCCCCCCTCCTGCGCCCCCGCCACACAACGGTCGTTACCCGCTCCTCCCCCGCCCGCCACGCGACACACCCCACCCCCACCCCCGGGCGGGCACCCACCTGAGCGGATCATGTGGCCGGAGTTGACGGGCTCCTCGGTGCGAGGATGCAGCCAAGTAGTGGAGCGGGTCAGGTCACTAGGAGGGAGAAGCAGAAAACATGCACCTGTTAGTGACGGGCAGCCCCGGGCGGGGAGGGGCAGCCTCGGCCGGACCCCCCTACACCCACCCCCTTCTCCGCGCCTTACTCGATGAAGAACACCCGGCCGTCCCTGCAGACGCCATAGGACCAGTGCTCAGGTAGAGTGTCCCGCCCCACCGCCTCCGCCGCCATGTTCGCCGTGCGCACAGCCAGCCAGCCGGCCGGCCGGGGAGGGGGTGCCAAGGGGAGCGCGGGCGGGCGGCCGGCGCCCAGTGCCCGGCTCTGCTCAGCAGCGCCACCGCCACCGGCTGGGAAAGGCGCAGGCAGAACTCTGCCCGCTCCCTCGGGAGAGGAGAAGGGAGCGGGGCAGGGGCGGCGGCGGGTCCCTGGCTGTGCAGCCGAGAGGGAGAATCCCTCTCCCCGGGGAACTGGCTGCAGCGAGAACAAGACAGACCCGCTCCGGTCCTCTCTCCGCTCGCTGGTTCCAGCGCGGGCGTCCCCCTGCTGAGCCCTTCCCCGCCTGCATCTGGGCTCCAGGTGCCTGATCCACATCCGCCTACCCCACAACGCGCCTGAAATCCCCCCCACTCTCACAGGGCACAACAGGCTGCATTCTCCGCTTGCCTAGGCAGGTGCAACTCCACTGGCTGGAGCGGAGTAACTCCTGTTGTTCATCGATTGCTGGTTGATCCTCCATTCCTGCCCTCCTCTTCCTCTCAAACTCCAGCGCGCCTACACACACGGGATACAACCATGTGCCTCTTCCCCCCCCACCCCCCTTTTAATCAGACCCAAGCCTGCATTCTCTGCAGGGCTGCTGGAACAATTTGCATAGTGGGGGTGTTGAGAGCCACTGAACCAAACTGTAAACTCTGTACTGTATATGATGGAAACTACTTAAAGAAAGGGGGTGCTGTAGCATCCCTTGTTCCAGCACCTATGATTCTCTGTCTTTTCCTAATTCATTAAGTCCCTCACTCCCTAGCAAAAAATTGTTTGCCTGCTGGTTTTTGTTTTTCCTGTGGAGAACACTATGCGAGAAAACCAGCAAGGTGGAGGGAACAAATCAGGGCAGATGGAATGACTCAGTGAGGGGACTGAATATAAAAAGAAAAGGAGTACGAGTGGCATAGTGGCACTTTAGTGCCACTCGTACTCCTTTTCTTTTTGCGAATACAGACTAACACGGCTGCTACTCTGAAACCTGAATATAAAAAGTTATTATTCCTTCCTCCACTTGTTTCCCAGGCTGAGGCATTAGTCAGTCCAGGCCTTTGATGTAGAGGACAAGAGGATGATGGAGATTAATTGCTATCTTGCCAGCAACCTGTGGCTATACTGAAAAGGTAGGGAGAGAATAGGTAGTGGTTGTTCAGCCAATGGAATGGAAACACCGGATCGTTAATGAAGCAGAATTTTGAAATAATTTACATAGCACCTTTTATTGCAGTGCCTCCTATATGCAATACTGCTGAAATGCAATCGCTTTAGGGTTAAAGTGTACACACCCCAAACAGCATTGAGGAAGGGGAAATTTTAGCTAAAGCCACTGGGTCAAACTACTTCTTTTATTAAAATACTGTGGGATCTTTAATGTAGACAAAGTGCACACAGGCCCTCTGTTTCCAAGGTCTCATCTGATACCTCATCAAACTAAGTCCTCTGCTGAAAGATGAAGAGCTGAGATGAACTTGACATTTATTGAAACCTGTTTTTCTACTCTGATTCTCTACTATCTTGCATAGTTATATATGCCAGTGCAAAGTGGATGGAAAACACCAACCCTACCATTCTACCATGGTAGAGGTTTTGCATCCTGATTTTGCACAGGTGCAAATAACTACACAAGATAAAAGCCAGGGAGAATCAGGCCCTAAGAATTTTAAATTTGGGAAAGATAGTGGAAAGCAAGCTGGTTTCTACTGAACACAGGAAAAACATAGGATGGATTTTAATGAATTGTTGAGAGTTTAAGGGGTGAACATCTTTCCTATGCTTTGATTCGCAGATGCTGAAAGTGAAAAACTCCTATTCATCTTGTTCATGCCGGATTGTTCCCTATTATACAGATTACATTTTTTTTTATCCCATTATTCCTAATTATGCCTTCATGTACCACAGCATATAATTCCTCTCCCTCGATGATAACACCTTCCAAGTATCGGTAGAATCTTATGCACCGCTACTCCTAGATCATCAATAAACCAAGCTTTTCCTAACCTTTCCTCTTAAGTCAGCATTACAAACTCCTGAACATTTTTGTTACTCTTCTTTGAATTACCACCACTGTCAATATCTCTCTAGTGATGTGGTGTTCAGAAATGGGTATATTCTTGCAGATGCTTTGCACTGTGATAAGCTCTGTCCTCTGCATTTGTTATTATTGCCTTTATAATTATTTACTTGTTTAGTGTCAACAATGTGCATATAGCTGTAAAAAGCAGATAAGACAAGTCTCCTGCCCTGAACAGCTTAATTTACTGTAGTTCCCAGGGCAAGTCCTTTTACATCCATTAATTGCATGGACTAGTTAAATTGGCCTATAGCTCCCTGCCATGGCATTGCCTCTAGACCTGCATGACTGGTGGACTTATGTACTCATAATGACCACTAACTGAGTTTAACAATAACCCTTCATTGTGTAAACCACTACTTGGAATGTCCTTGTGACTTCAGTAACGTAATGGAAAATATTTTAAATAATTCAAAAGAAACCTATTCTACACAGCATTGTTCAACATTAAAACCTGCTTCTGATGCTTAATGTGTAAGCAACTATAAACTTCTGAAAAAGATGTTGCATACTTCTCTCCCTACCCGAGATAATGACTTCCCATTATTGATTTGAGCTCTTTAATCTGCACATTAAAGTCCCATTCTTATCCCACGGAGATTAAATTGTTTTACTGGTATTGACATGTTGAATTACTACTTCTCTTTCACATCACGTGGTGATGAAAGACTTCTACATGATTCAATTAATGTACCTTAACTTCAGTTACATGCACTTACACACTTTAATCTCAGCTGCTTTTGTATCAATATTTTTAATTATTGTCCTTTAACCAACAATAGGCTTTCTCAGTAAAACCATACAAATATACAGCTTAGTTTTCATATATGTTAAACAATAAAATAAGGGCCTGATTGGAAGACTATTGGTGTCCGTAGAGATTCCCCTTGACTTAAATGAGCTGTTTATCAAGAGTCTAGTCTACAGTTGCATAATCTGTATTTTAACATAAAGGTTCATATACCTTATAAACAACTATAGATGACTTTTTTGCATTATTAGAAAGTGCTGCATTGGCACTCTTATTACAGACCTTATGTATAATACTTAAAAGCAGAATATTGTATTACAGCACAGTAACAATAGTTAATGTTAAGTCATTTACTGATTAAAAGTACTCGAAAATCCACGTGCTGACTCAGATTGTCTTGAAATTTTGTGCGCCTCCTGGGGGTGCAGAGTAGGATTAGTGGTCTAAATTTGGGTTCATTTGAACAAAAGCCTCCCGAGATACAGCCCCCCTAACAAATGATATGTGTACAAAATCACCTATACCCAATTCTAGATGGTGCAACCTGCTCATCTTCCCCCAAGGCCATGCAAAAAAATAAGTCCAGTTCAGGAAGGGAAAATTCTCAAGTATGTAGTTATTACTACAAGTCAGAAATCCGACACTGACTCCTCATGTGAAAAAACTGTGCTCCTGTCAGGCTAAGGACTGGTAGAAATATTAAAAAGTCATTGGGGAAATTAAGTAGATACCTTCTTCCAAGATCCCTTTTTGAAGCTATTGCTCCAAAAAAAGTGGACTAGAGATTTAATTCCTGGAAATAAATGGTGATTTTTTTTCTTAACACTTTCTGGCTTAGTATCACAGATGTTAATATGTAGCACTTGTATAGCCCTTTGATATCTTTGGATTCAAAGTAATTTTAAAAGGTGAATAAGAATTACCCCATTTTACAGATAGCAAAAGTGAAATACAGCAAGGATGGCTTGCCCAATGTCACAGTCAATGACATAGCTGGGAATAAAACCCATGTCTGAGTCGTAGTACAGTGCTCTGTCAATTGGACCACAGGCGTCCATGGGAATAGACAGAAGTAAGTGTGGCAAGAAGTTACCAACAGGTGTAAAAAAATTAGATGAGAAAACTACAAGAAAGAAGGAAAGAGACAAGTGTTCTGACATTACACACTGCTGAAGTGTGTGGTCACCCATTTATAACTTTGATGTTGCTGTTGCATAAAATAATATATCAAAAAACATTTGAAGGAATCACCACAGTGTTACACAGTATCAGCAAATAATATTCAATCAATCAACAGTAATGCCAAATAAGGGTTGAACATGAGCATATTCTCTCAAAGGCCATTTTGTACCTTTAACATACATTCATTTAATTTTACTGTGTATTTAAAACAGGCCTACTGTGAGTGAATCACAGAATATAAGCTCCAAAGGACATGGAAAATAAAGGCAAATGGAAAGCAAATTGTGTGTGTGCGCATGTGTGTATATATATATAGAGAGAGAGAGCGAGAGAGAGAGTCTACCCTGTTCCCATTGAAATAGGTTGGAAGTTTTGCCACTGGCTTCAGTGGGAGCAAGATCACACCCTATAATGCTACAACTATCTTAATATAGCTCATAAAGTAAACCAGGTCAGTTTATAGGTAGGGGGATCCAAAAGTCGAAGAAAGAATTATTCATTTTTCTGGATTCTGGAAAGAATATGAATAAGTTTCACTGCTTCCTACAATTCCTGGAAGGCACTGAGCACAGCAAATACTGTTTAAGGATAGGTTTCAGAGTAGCAGCCGTGTTAGTCTGTATCCGATGAAGTGAGCTGTAACTAACGAAAGCTTATGCTCAAATAAATTTGTTAGTCTCTAAGGTGCCAAAAGTACTCCTTTTCTTTTTGTTTAAGGATATTATTCATGCTCACCAAATCAACACCCAGTGTGATCTGATTGACAGTGCATACTCGGGTCAACAGAGAGATTTTAACAACTGAGTGAGGCAGATGGGAAAATGCCACAGGAAAAGCAATGCTTGTGGTGCAAATCAGATTCAAACTCCTCCTTCCAGAACAGTTAAGTCTCCTTAGAGTTAAGAAAAATGCTAAATACTCTTTTTGGTTTAAAAAAAAGATTATTCACAACAAAAAGGATTAGAAAGTGTTACTGTTGAAAATGTCTTCTAATGAAGTTCACCTAATGTTATCTATATAATTATACCTTCTTTACAAAACTCCTCCACCTTTAAAAAACCTGGATATTAAAATTTGGAAATTAACATTTAAGGTATGCAGGTAGTTCCCCACTGCCATATAGTTCTTCATCATTCACTATCACTTGTACTGCCCTCAACAACTTTAACTTTGTTCTCTAAAATCTGCAAAACTATATTCATAAATCAAAATGAATTTCTTGTTGATTTCCGAGTAAAGTAATTCAGTTCTAATTTTCTAACATGTTCATTACAACATTATGGACTACAAAAAAAAAAAACACTAGGTGTATTTGTTGCTATACAATATAATACATACAGTGAAATAGTCTATTTAGATACAATTGTGGCACCACAAACATATTTCACAGCTAAAAATTGATTAAACATTCCAATTCTGTTAATAAAATTATTTTTCTACTTCACTACACGTCACACTTAGAACTTATGCAACTATTACATACCAAAGTATCCTAGGACTACTTTTCTTTCAAAATCTGTATTTACACATTTAGTAAACTTTATGTAAAGGCAACAGTATACATCCATACCCTATTTCCATTACAGAATAAAACAAGGTAGCACAATTAAGACTGGGTCTGTAATAAAGTGTATGCGGGGAGAGAGCTGAACAATTGTATAGCACTAGAAAGCCTTTAACTGTTAATTTTTTCAGACTTTTTAATGTTTGGATTTTTGTAAAGAGAGTGGTGGTGAGGTTTGTGTGGGGTTTTTTTGGTCAGGGAAATTTTTAGCTGAACTGCAATGAAACACACCTTCACCCTTAACACTTCCAATAAAATGATGTTTGTGAATATGTGTGTGTTTGTTTGAAATGAAGACAAACCTTTAAATCAACTAGATGAATATAGACTAGAGGAGCAGAGCCCTGCTCTAATAGAACTTACGAGGCTCCCCAAAGCAAGGCTGCCCTCCTGCAGACTTTGCAAGTCCACTAGTGGTGTGCATTTGTAGGTGTGCATTTGAGGGAAATTATCTTTGTGAGAGAGATGGGGAGAAGAAAAGTTTAAATCTATATAAAAGCCTCTCATCACCCTAAGAGGCTTAAAGTTTTAAATCTAGTATATGTTGAGCATTTTAAGTTTTATGCATAGAGAAGACTCTGCCCTTTCCTGCATCCCCTTCTGTGCCTCCTTTAATTCAATGCACCTCACTTCCACGTCCCCCAGTACTATACCTGTGACGCTCTGTACCTCAGGGAAACACCCTACACCCCCATGTTCATCTTTATAAAACTATTGTGTGGAATCCAATGCAAAGTTTCTCATGTTGGGTGTCTTCAGAAGGCTCATAATGCACTGAGCATGGTTGTTTATAGTGATGTTGTAGTAATTTTTACAGTAATGTTATAGAAAGGTTATAGGTTGTAATTTCATGTATACAGTTATGAGGCTGAAAATGTATCCTCATGGCTTAAAGCAAGCCCATGCAAAAACTCTCCAAGAACAGAGAGGCAGTGCACACCTCGTCAGGGCATGGATGGGACAAACCCAGCCCAGCCTCACAGGAACAATGGACATTGTCTTAGGCAGCAACACAAGAATCTGTTAGCCCCTCGAGGGAGTCACCCCCTTTCTTTGGGTAGTTTGGGACTATGATGAGGTAATGCTCACCTGACTCTGAAGGGGCAAAGCCAAGAGGAAAGAAAGGATATGATAAAAGGGAGAGACATTTTGCCATGCTCTCTCTCTCCCACATACATCTACAGCCACCACCATCACCAAGCGACTGAAGCGCTGATCAAAGGAGAGAGCCTGACTGAAAAGTAACCAGCGAGCCTGTAGTGAGAAGCATCTACATTTGTAAGGACATTGATAGTGTTAAGATCATCTTAGAATGTGTTTTGCTTTTATTTCATTTGATCAAATCTGACTTGTTATGCTTTGACTTATAATCACTGAAGATCTATCTTTATAGTTAATAAATTTGTTTGTTTATTCTACCTGAAGCAGTGCATTTGGTTTGAAGTGTGTCAGGGGCTCCCATTGGAATAACAAGCCTGGTACATATCAATTTCTTTGTTAAATTGACAAATTTATATAAGCTTGCAGTGTCCAGTGGGCATAACTGGACACTGCAAGACGGAGGTTCCTAGAGTCGTGTCTGGGACCGGAGATATTGGCTAGTGTCATTCGCTTGCAAGTTGCTAAGAGCAGCTTACATACCAGAGGCTGTGCGTGAACAGCCCAGGAGTGGGGGTTCTCACAGCAGAGCTGGGTAAGGCTGGCTCCCAGAGTCAAGGATTGGAGAGGCCAAACAGATCACTGGTTCAGATAACACCAGAGGAGAACGTCACAATACCCTACTATAAATCCACCATTGTTCTGCCCTTCTCCCTCTCTTCTGCTTGCCATATAGCCGCGCTCTATTACAAGGCCAGGGAGTAGGGCTTAATGTCATCCATCAATATCCTTTCTGTCACCTACCCGCACCTAGGCTCACATCCCTCTAAGCTTTCTCCAAGTTTCCTGCCCCATATCCATGTCCCTCCTACCACAGGCTCAGCTGAGCTGCTGCAACTGCTGAGTCTGGAATCAGCAGGAAGTTTGTTTATATTGATAAACATTTAAAGATACATTTACTTTTCCCATATACAGTACAACAACTCTGTATGAGAGTGACCCAGGCAATAGCTATGAGTAGCAAGAAAGCATGTAAAAACAAAGAGAAATAAAAACAAAAATATTGCATAGTGCCTAAGCACGGAGGTGCTTCTCCTTCTTAACCCAATGTGCATGGAGTCAGAACTGAAGCTGTCTTGAGGTTGGTTCAAGTTAGTGGTTCCCAAACTTGTTCCACCGCTTGTGCAGGGAAAGCCCCTGGCAGGCTGGGCCGATTTGTTTACCTGCGACGTCCGCAGGTTTGGCCAATCGCGGCTCCCATTGGCCACGGTTCGCTGCTCCAGGCCAATGGGAGCTGCTGGAAACGAACCACAGCCACTGGGAGCCGCGATCGGCCAAACCTGCGGACGCGGCAAGTAAACAAATCGGCCCGGCCCGCCAGGGGCTTTCCCTGCACAAGCGGCGGAACAAGTTTGGGAACCACTGGTTCAAGTAACAACAAGCAACAACAAAAATTGAAAATAAAAGAGAGACAACTTCATCAGGGGACCCAAAATAAACAACTTTATTTTAAGAAGTATATTATATGCAAGGCGGTCAATTTCCTAGTTTCTCCTTGCTTCCTGACCTGGTCCAACCCTAGGAGTTTCCTTACAGGCTGAAAAGGAAAGATGGCTTCTTCTTTATCACCTTGCTCTAATGAACCCCTAGTTTACCCCTTCCCTGTCTATCTTAATGTAGGGTATGTGCACCCATCTCATCACAATCCTTGTATATTATAGGTCTTCATAAAATTCCCATATTAACTTCACAAAGTAACACTGAGGCACCTCTCCTCAGCAAGAGTAAAACAAAACAAAAAACATAAAAGCCCTGATCTACAACTTGTTCTGCATAGGCAGACCCCTGTGCCCATACCAAATAAGCCACAGCACTAGCACTTTTGAGTTTGCAGGTTAATTTGTTTTGGAGATACGAGTCCAAAAAAAGAAGTTAGAAAACTTTTCTAAAGTCAAAGGTGCAGACTGCTGCAGCTTTGTCCTGCCCTGGAAAAGAGGGAAGAAGGGATTAAGCTAGTCCTATAGGAAAAGGGGAAGAGTCAATGGAGACTACACCAAATATGAGCCCCAGGAGGATACAGGATGGGTTGAAGAGGATTACAAGGGAGAACAGGAATAGAAAGAACTTTCAGCCAGAGGGAACAGGGGATAGACTGGAGAATAGCACAGTCACCAGGAAAAGGCAGGTCTCCGTGATCGGGGACTCTTTACTGAGAAGAATAGACAGGCCTGTAACCAGAGCTGATCCAGAGAATAGAAGGGTGTGCTGTCTTCCAGATGCTAAGATTTGGGATGTTGACCTGAGGTTGAAAAGGATCCTAAAGAATCCCCTAGTTATCTTGTGGGAACAAATGATACTGGTAGATTCTCGCTGGAACGTATCAAGGGAGACTATGCTAGGCTGGGGAAGATGCTTAAGGAAATCGAGGCTCAGGTGATCTTTAGTGGGATTCTGCCTGTTCCTAGAGAAGGGCAACAAAGGTGTGACAAGATTATGACTATCAATGGATTGCTTAGGCAGTGGTGCTATAAGGAGGGCTTTGGGATGTATGGCCACTGGGAGGAGTTCATGGACAGAGGACAGTTCTCTCGGGATGGACTTCATCTGAGTAGGGAGGGAAATAGACTTCTAGGATGGAGGCTGGCACAACAGATTAAGAGAGCTTTAAACTAGGAATTTGGGGGAGATGGTTGGGAGATGTCCAGGTAATCTCCACGCCGGATTTTAGCACTGAGAGGGAAGAAAACAAAGTAAGAAAGGATACAGCCGTGGGTAGGAGAATGGACATAAGGAGGAAGGGCAGTGTAGATACCAGTTTAATAGGTCATACTGGCAGTAGAATGACCGTGCCTAATTGGGTACAGAATGTGAGTGAGGCCAAACAGCAAAAATTAAGATGTTTGTACACCAATGCGAGGAGCCTAGGTAACAAAATGGAGGAACTAGAGCTATTGGTGCAGGAAGTGAAACCAGATATTATAGGAATAACAGAAACATGGTGGAATAGTAGTCATGACTGGACTACAGGTATTGAAGGGTATGTGCTGTTTAGGAAAGACAGAAATAAAGGCAAAGGTGGTGGAGTAGCATTGTATATTAATGATGAGGTAGACTGTAAAGAAATAAGAAGCGATGGAATGGATAAGACAGAGTCCGTCTGGGCAAAAATCACATTGGGGAAGAAAACTACTAGAGCCTCCCCTGTGATAGTGCTTGGGGTGTGCTATAGATCGCCGGGATCTAATTTGGATATGGATAGAGCCCTCTTTAATGTTTTTAATGAAGTAAATACTAATGGAAACTGTGTGATCATGGGAGACTTTAACGTCCCAGATATAGACGTCCCAGATATAGACTGGAGGATGAGTGCTAGATGCGATAGCTGATGGATTCCTTCATCAAGTAGTTGCTGAACTGACTAGAGGGGATGTCATTTTAGATTTGGTTTTGGTGAGTAGTGAGGACCTCATAGAAGAAATGGTTGTAGGGAACAATCTTGGTTCAAGTGATCATGAGCTAATTCACTTCAAACTGAACGGAAGGACAAACAAAAATAAATCTGTGACTAGGGTTTTTGATTTCAAAAGGGCTGACTTTCAAAAATTAAGGAAATTAGTTAGGGAAGTGGATTGGACTGAAGAATTTATGGATCTAAAGGCAGAGGAGGCCTGGGATTACTTTAAGTCAAAGCTGCAGAAGCTATCGGAAGCCTGCATCCCAAGAAAGGGGACAAAACTCATAGGCAGGAGTTGTAGACCAAGTTGGATGAGCAAGCATCTCAGAGAGGTGATTAAGAAAAAGCAGAAAGGATACGGGGAGTGGAAGATGGGAGGGATCAGCAAGGAAAGCTACCTAGGGATAAAGTGAGACAGGCTAAAAGTCAGGTAAAGTTGGACCTGGCAAAGGGAATTAAAACCAATAGTAAAAGGTTCTATATAGTCATATAAATGAGAAGGAAACAAAGAAAGAAGAAGTGGGACCGCTAAACACTGAGGATGGAGTGGAGGTTAAGGATAATCTAGACATGGCCCAATATATAAACAAATACTTTGCCTCAGTCTTTAATAAGGCTAATGAGGATCTTAGGGAAAATGGTAGCATGACAAATGGGAGGTAGATATTACCATATCTGAGGTAGAAGCGAAACTCGAACAGCTTAATTGGATTAAATCGGGGGGCCCAGATAATCTTCATCCAAGAATATTAAAGGAATTGGCACATGAAATTGCAAGCCCATTAGCAAGAATTTTTAATGAATCTGTAAACTCAGGGGTTGTACCATATGATTGGAGAATTGCTAACATAGTTCCTATTTTTAAGAAAGGGAAAAAAAGTGATCTGGGTAACTACAGGCCTGTTAATTTGACATCTGTAGTATGCAAGGTCTTGGAAAAAAATTTGACGGAAAAAGTAGTTAAGGACATTGAGGTCAATGGTAAATGGGACAAAATGCAACATGGTTTTACAAAAGGTAGATCGTGCTAAACCAACCTGATCTCCTTCTTTGAGAAAGTAACATTTTTTAGACAAAGGAAACGCAGTGGATCTAATTTACCTAGATTTCAGTAAGGTGTTTGATACGGTGCCACATGGGGAATTATTAGTTAAATTGGAAAAGATGGGGATCAATATGAAAATTGAAAGTTGGATAAGGAATTGGTTAACAGGGAGACTACAGCGGGTCAGACTGTCAGGCTGGAGGGAGGTTATCAGTGGAGTTCCTCAGGGATTGGTTTTGGGACCAATCTTTTTATTACTGACCTCGGCACAAAAAGTGGGTGTGTGCTAATAAAGTTTGCGGATGATACAAAGCTGGGAGTTATTGCCAATTTAGAGAGAGACCAGGATATCATACAGGAAGATCTGGATGACCTTGTAAACTGGAGTAATAGTAATAGGATGAAATTTAATAGTGAGAAGTGTAAGGTCATGCATTTAGGGATTAATAAGAAGAAGAATTTTAGTTATAAGCTGGGGACGTATCAATTAGAAGTAACGGAGGAGGAGAAGGACCTTGGAGTATTGGTTGATCACAGGATGACTATGAGCCGCCAATGTGATATGGCAGTGAAAAAAGCTAATGCGGTCTTGGGATGCATTAGGCGAGGTATTTCCAGTAGAGATAAGGAGGTTTTAATACCATTATACAAGGCACTGGTGAGACCTCACCTGGAATACTGTGTGCAGTTCTGGTCTCCCATGTTTAAGAAGGATGAATTCAAACTGGAACAGGTACAGAGAAGGGCTACTAGGATGATCCAAGGAATGGAAAACCTGTCTTATGAAAGGAGACTCAAGGAGCTTGGCTTGTTTAGCCTAACCAAAAGAAGGCTAAGGGGAGATATGATTGCTCTCTATAAATATATCAGAGGGATAAATACCAGAGATGGAGAGGAATTATTTAAGCTCAGTACCAGTGTGGACACAAGAACAAAAGGATATAAACTGGCCATCGGGAAGTTTAGACTTGAAATTAGACAAAGGTTTCTAACCATCAGAGGAGTGAAGTTTTGGAATAGCTTTCCAAGGGAAGCAGTGGGGGCAAAAGACCTATCTGGCTTCAAGATTAAACTCGATAAGTTTATGGAGGAGATGGTATGATGAGATAATATGATTTTGGCAATTATTTGATCTTTAAATATCCATGGTAAATAGGCCCAATGGCCTGTGATGGGATGTTAGATGGGGTGGGATCTGAGTTACTACAGAGAATTCTTTCCTGGGTATCTGGCTGGTGAATCTTGCCAATATGCTCAGGGTTCAGCTGATCACCATATTTGGGGTCGGGAAGGAATTTTCCTCCATGGCAGATTGGAAGAGGCCCTGGGAGGTTTTTCGCCTTCCTCTGTAGCATGGGGCACGGGTCACTTGCTGGAGGATTTTCTGCTCCTTGAAGTCTTTAAACCATGATTTGAGGACTTCAATTGCTCAGACATAGGTGAGAGGTTTAATTGCAGGAGTGGGTGGCCTGCATTGTGCAGGAGGTCAGACTAGATGACCAGAATGGTCCCTCCTGACCTTAATATCTATGAATCTATAAGCTGTGACTTTGAGTCACACTTTGGTCTCTAGTCTTCTCCTGAGGCAGCACAATTACACATGAATCTTTACTCCACAAATGTTAACTCCCCAATCTAGCCCAGTGCATCAACACAATATTTAAAAATGGTTTTGTTCAGTAGAAAATTGGAATTCCCTAGATTTGCACAAAGGGAGCCATATTCAGCCCTAATATAAATTGATGAACTTCACTGAAATTAATGGAATTGCATTTCTTACACCAAGACTGAATTTGGCTAAATATCTCTATTGCTTGGTCACTAGCCACAGAGATAAAATGCCATTATTCTATTAAATACCAGTGATCTGTTGGGTAGTAACCTGGATGGCCATTTCTGGCCAGAGTGCTAAATAACATGGGTATGCTTTAAAAAAAAGGAAAAAAGAGAATATTTTCTGAAGTTGCATAGAAGAGCTCTTGAAATTATTGGCTATGACTGGACTATTGAATCAGACTATCACAGAAGGGGTGGAGAGAAACATTCTAATATGTTCTCCATTCCTCTTGAGTCTGTGTAGGTGGCCCTTCGCATAATAGGTCAAAATAGATTCTGTGTCTCAGCTTACTTTATAATCGAATAGGTCATCATGGTGCAAAACACTGTTCTGTAATTTAATGCACTTATACATATGTCAAACCTTTTCATTCCTGCTTTAAAAATACAGGCATTTGAAACACATAAATAGTGCTGGCACCTTAATATCTAGGGCCAGTACAAAAAAACTAAGATCTCTATGAAATTTGGTATTGTTTTGTGTGAGTTAAAGTAAAAATTAAGCATTTTCCTTCCATTAAAATAGTAATACTATCTCTTCCAGAACTCTTATTTTCTACTCTAGCCTCTGATGGATTATAACCTTTTGGATATATCTGAAGCATCACAGTTCACACCATTCAGAATCCATGTGATACAAGTTTGCATTTTTTAAATCTACAAATGAATTTACTATGCAATTAAGGAGTGATAATATTGGGTATCTTTATAGTTTAACAGAATATATCAATGTTTTTCAAATAAACTGAAAGATTTCTGTCCTCTATTCAGTTAATCTCCCTCCCTCCATTAATATCCCTTTATTGGTGCTTTCTGTAATAGTTAAGACTCTCACAAGACTTCAGAATGTTTTGTTGTAAACTATTTTTTATAGCTGAGATATCTAATGAATGCAATAATCATCTATGTTGATGATACATTCATTTCTACTTCTTAATTACAAGTTCTCTGAAATCCAATTTTAACAAATTAACCAGACTGAATACAGAAGAGAACAAAAGCAAATCAATGTATTGTATAATACAAGGGTAAACTTGTCTTTTTGACTCCACATTGTATAGTCTTTCTACAGACTGCTTTGTAAAGTATTATATTTCTCAGTATCTCTTAAAATTCCTTTTAATTCAGATTTACAGCTTGATTCTTTCAGTTACAATGTTAATCATAAAGTGAAAAATATAATAAAACTAATTCTAATTGTTCTCTAGAGACTTAGCAATTTTTTACTCCCACATCATCATAGTCCAGCAGATGTCTTTTATATTATTTGTTTCTCAAGCAAAATGACTGTACAGTTCTTTTGGTCACTAAATACTTTTAAAATCATTGGTTCATTAACAGAGATGTGGATGGCTGGCTTAACAATATACCACTCTTGGTAAAATTACAGCTGTGTTCTATCAACAATCATTATGTGGGTGTTTTGCTCATTTCCTTCCATATTTTTCTGGTGGAGACATTGTCAGAGCAGCACCCATTTTAAAAAGAAAAAATCCAACATGATATACCTGGCTCAGGTTTGGTAAGGACATGTTGTGGTGTGGTGAAAATGAAGACCCTGAAAAACTACCACAGAGACTCCTTCCTACTGTATGCAAATCTTCAGAGAACATGAAAATTCTCAAGTGGAACTTTAGCACAATTTTGCTGTACTACTAACAGAGGCCTGGGGCATTTCCTAGGGACTGATCAAAATAAGTTTTGCTTCAGGCTATTCTCCCCAGATACTGACTAATTTCCCAGGAAATGCCTTGGCCCAAAGTCATGAATGAATCCAGGAAGTTTTTGGAAAGTGTAGGGGACAATTTCCTGGTGCAAGTGCTGGAGGAACCAACTAGGGGCAGAGCTCTTCTTGACCTGCTGCTCACAAACTGGGAAGAATTAGTAGGGGAAGCAAAAGTGGATGGGAACCTGGGAGGCAGTGACCATGAGATGGTCGAGTTCAGGATCCTGACACAGGGAAGAAAGGAGAGCAGCAGAATATGGACCCTGGACTTCAGAAAAGCAGACTTTGACTCCCTCAGGGAACTGATGAGCAGGATCCCCTGTGAGAATAACATGAAGGGGAAAGGAGTCCAGGAGAGCTGGCTGTATTTTAAAGAATCCGTATTGAGGTTACAGGGACAAACCATCCCAATGTGTAGAAAGAATAGTAAATATGGCAGCCGACCAGCTTGGCTTCACAGTGAAATCCTTGCTGATCTTAAACACAAAAAAGCAGCTTACAAGAAGTGGAAGATTGGACAAATGACCAGGGAAGAGTATAAAAATATTGCTCAGGCATGCAGGAGTGAAATCAGGAAGGCCAAATCACACTTGGAGTTTCAGCTAGCAAGAGATGTTAAGAGTAACAAGAACGGTTTCTTCAGGTATGTTAGCAATAAGAAGAAAGTCAAGGAAAGTGTGGGCCCCTTACTGAATGAGGGAGGCAAACTAGTGACAGAGGATGTGGAAAAAGCGAATGTACTCAGTGCTTTTTTTGCCTCTGTCTTCACGAACAAGGTCAGCTCCCAGACTACTGCACTGGGCAGCACAGCATGGGGAGGAAGTGACCAGCCCTCAATGGAGAAAGAAGTGGTTCGGGACTATTTAGAAAAGTTGGACGAGCACAAGTCCATGGGGCCGGATGCGCTGCATCCGAGAGCGCTAAAGGAGTTGGCGGATGTGATTGCAGAGCCATTGGCCATTATCTTTGAAAACTCACGGCGATCGGGGGAAGTCCCGGACAACTGGAAAAAGGCTTATGTAGTGCCCATCTTTAAAAAAGGGAAGGAGGAGAATCCTGGAAACTATAGGCCAGTCAGCCTCACCTCAGTCCCTGGAAAAATCATGGAGCAGGTCCTCAAGGAATCAATTCTGAAACACTTTGAGGAGAGGAAAGTGATCAGGAACAGTCAGCATGGATTCACCAAGGGCAAGTCATGCCTGACTAATCTAATTGGCTTCTATGATGAGATAACTGGCTCTGTGGATGAGGGGAAAGCAGTGGACATGTTGTTCCTTGACTTTAGCAAAGCTTTTGACATGGTCTCCCACAGTGTTCTTGCCAGCAAGTTAAAGAAGTATGGGCTGGATGAATGGACTATAAGGTGGATAGAAAGCTGGCTAGATTGTCAGGCTCAACGGCTAGTGATCAATGGCTCCATGTCTAGTTCGCAGCCAGTATCAAGTGGAGTGCCCCAAGGGTCAGTCCTGGGGCCGGTTTTGTTCAATATCTTCATTAATGATCTGGAGGATGGTGTGGATTGCACCCTCAGCAAGTTTGCAGATGACACTAAACTGGGAGGAGTGGTAGATACGCTGGAGGGCAGGGATAGGATACAGAGGCAAATTAGAGGATTGGGCCAAAAGTAATCTGATGAGGTTCAACAAGGACAAGTGCAGAGTCCTGCATTTAGGACGGAAGAATCCCATGCACCGCTACAGACTATGGCCCGAATGGCTAGGCAGCAGTTCTGCAGAAAAGGACCTAGGGGTTACAGTGGACGAGAAGCTGGATATGAGTCAACAGTGTGCCGTTGTTGCCAAGAAGGCCAATGGCATTTTGGGATGTATAAGTAGGGGCATTGCCTGCAGATCGAGGGACGTGATCGTTCCCCTCTATTCGACATTGGTGAGGCCTCATCTGGAGTACTGTGTCCAGTTTTGGACCCCACACTACAAGAAGGATGTGGAAAAATTGGAAAGAGTCCAGCAGAGGGCAACAAAAATGATTAGGGGACTGGAACACATGACTTATGAGGAGAGGCTGAAGGAACTGGGATTGTTTAGTCTGCGGAAGAGAAGAATGAGGGGGGATTTGATAGCTGCTTTGAACTACCTGAAAGGGGGTTCCAAAGAAGATGGCTCTAGACTGTTCTCAGTGGTAGCAGAGGACAGAACAAGGAGTAATGGTCTCAAGTTGCAGTGGGGGAGGTTTAGGTTGGATATTAGGGAAAACTTTTTCCCTAGGAGGGTGGTGAAACACTGGAATGCGTTATCTAGGGAGGTGGTGGAATCTCCTTCCTTAGAAGTTTTTAAGGTCAGGCTTGACAAACCCCTGGCTGGGATGATTTAGCTGGGGATTGGTCCTGCTTTGAGCAGGGGGTTGGACTAGATGACCTCCTGAGGTCCCTTCCAACCCTGATATTCTATGATTGCTATTAACACTGCTTTTGTTGTTGTTGCTGACCCAAAAAATGTAATTTAAATTAAAAATTCCACTTTTTATCTTGTACCGACAGCCTTGCCCTTTTTCCAGAATGCCAAAGGAACTGATGTTAATGATGATGCTGTTATACAGGCTTTGTAAAAGTACTAAGACCAGGTACCGTGACTAATTAGATTTACTCTTTGCAGTTGTAGCAATTTTGAGGGAATTTCTTTATCTTGTTTCCTTGAGTGAATTTAGTGTTTATTAGCCACACCAGACTGACCTCTCTAGCAACAGGTGTTCTCTAATCCACAGAACAGTTACTCCATGGATCATGGCAGTACAGGCTCCCACAGATTGCGACACCAATGTTGGACCAGATTATAGGGGTGTGTGTGTAATTAGTTCTTCATACTCATTCATACTTTGGCCTCAGTGGGAGACAGCCAAAAAGGGTTCCAATTCTGGTGATGATTTTTTAATGTGGATTGAGACTATCAAATTTACTTCACTTAAGGTGGTGAACATCCAATAAAAAACCTTCAGTAACTAGGGGCTTATCTACACTGGCAATTTACAGCGCTGCAACTTTCTTGCTCAGGGGTGTGAGAAAACACCTCCCTGAGCACAGCAAGTTTCAGCGCTGTAAAGCACCTGTGTAGACAGTGCACCAGCAGCGCTGGTAGCTACGCTTCTCGTGGAGGTGGTTTCTTTAGAGCGCTGGGAGAGCTGTCTCCCAGCGCTCTGCCACGACCACACAAGCCATGTTAAAGCACTACTGCGGCAGCACTTTAGCATTGCCAGTGTAGACTAGCCCTAACAAGCTGGGTCACATTCAGTCTGGATATTTAGGAGTAAAAGTCTTTATATCCTACCACAAATTCCCTAAAGCATCCATTCTCTTGGTCTCCACCTTCTGTCAGGGTTTAAGAATAAAGACAGTCCTCTCTAAGGGCATGGCTACACTTGCAGATGTAAAGCGCTTTGAGTTAACCAGCCTTTGGAGAGCGCAGTAGGGAAAGCACTGCCGTCTGTCCACGCTGACAACTTCAAGTGCACTGGCGTGGGCACATTTGCAGCAGCATTGGGAGCGGTGCACTATGGGCAGCTATCCCAGCATTCAAGTGACTGCAGTGTGCTTTTCAAATGGGGGGGCGGGGGTTGGAGTGTGACAGGCAGTGTGTTGTGTGTATGTGGGGGGAGAGATAGTGGGTTTTTGGGGGGCTGAGAGCATGTTGTCTTGTAAGTTCAGACAGCAGCAGACCCCCACTTCCACCCACTTCTCTCTCTCACACACAGCATTCTACACTAATGGTTTGCTTTGTCTCGGAGCAGATAAGCAGCCGGCTGTCAGAAACAGAGCTTTCAAAGGGCATATCCACGTTCCTGCAGTGATTCAAAAACAATGACAAGAGTGGCCACTTACGGGGATTACGGGACATTTCCGGAGGCTGATCAGAGCACAGTAATGCAACACCTCGTTCACACTGGCACCACGGTGCTCCAGCAGGTGTGTAGCAAATGTTATTCCACTCACCAGCAGCACTGTAGCCTCGGAGTCAGAGCGCTCTATGTGACTTGCCAGTGTGGACAGGTAGTGAGCTAGTGCACTCGGGGCTCCTTTATTGCGCTGTAACTCGCAAGCATAGCCAAGCCCTAAATGTAAGACTACAATAGTCTCCAGTGGAGCATAGCTTTACAACAGGAAAAAAAAGAAAACACCAATAAGACGCATATAATGAAGGAGCACTGTGTGTGTGTGTGTGTGTGTTCAATATCTTCATCAGTGATTTAGATAATGGGATACAGAGTACACTTATAAAGTTTGCTGATGATACCAAGCTGGGAGGGGGTTGCAAGTGCTTTGGAGGATAGGATTAAAATTCAAAATGATCTGGACAAACTGGAGAAATGGTCTGAAGTGAATAGGCTGAAATTCAATAAGGACAAATGCAAAGTACTCCATTTAGGAAGGAACGAGCAGTTGCACACATACAAAATGGGAAATGACTGCCTAGAAAGGAGTATTGTGGAAAGGGATCTGGGGGTCATAGTAGACCACAAGCTAAATATGAGTCAACAGTGTAACGCTGTTGCAAAAATAAGCAAACATCGTTCTGGGATGTATTAGCAGGAGTGTTATAAGCAAGACATGAGAAGTAATTCTTCCACTCTACACCACGCTGATTAGGCCTCAACTGGAGTATTGTGTCCAGTTCTGGGTGCCACATTTCATGAAGGATGTGGACAAATTGGAAAGAGTCCAGAGAAGAGCAACAAAAATTATTAAAGGTCTAGAAGGGAAGATTGAAAAAATTGGGTTTGTTTAGTCTGGAAAAGAGAAGACTGAGAGGGGACATAACAGTTTTCAAGTATGTAAAAGGTTGTTACAAGGAGGAGGAAGAAAAATTGTTCTTCTTAACCTCCAAGGATAGGACAAGAAGCAATGGGCTTAAATTGCAACAGAGAAGGTTTAGGTTGAACGTTAGGAAAAACTTCCTGCCAGGGTGGCTAAGCACTGGAATAAATTGCCTAGGGAGGTTGTGGAATCTCCATCATTGGAGACTTTTAAGAGCAGGTTAGACAAACACCTGTCAGGAATGGTCTAGATAATTTATCCTGCCACAAGTGCAGGGAACTCGATGACCTCTCGAGGTCCCTTCCAGTTCTTTGATTCTGTGATGACAATAACCAACTTGCTCAATTCTGGAAATGCATTAATGGCAAGAGTATTACAGTATTAGCCATAAATCAATTATCTGTTGTGCTGGCACATCAATTACTAGGAGAGCACAAGTTTGCTATCACCAGTACTGTTTTCCCACTGAATTCTGACCCTATTTTTGAAAAAGTGAAGTAGTTTACTTGATGCATTCAGTCGCTAACAGTGCAGTAGCACAGCTTCTATCTCGGGAGGGTGAATTACATTTGATCTCTCTGGCTTTATCCCAATTCAAAGCATAATGAACAATGTTCAGAGGGGAAAGTGAAAACTGGTGTCAAGGACCTAATGGAACTGACTACATGTAGGGTACACGAAAACTGCACATCATTTGGCAAAGCAACAGGGGTTTCAAATTAAGATTTTTCCCATATCATTTACTTACCTACTCCAGAGCAGTATTGTGAGGCTTAATGAATAGTTGTAAAGCTCTGAAGTCCTTGGATTAAAAATCACTATCTAACTGCAAAGTATTATACTATTTACAGTATGGGTAATGGAGAAGACTGCTAGGTCAAAGAAGCCATATGTAGCGGGTGGGGCAGGGGGAGTGAAAGGATGCAGTGTTAATATCTTTTCTAGCTTAAGGGTGTGTGTATGTTTCCTAGAGGCTTCATTGTGAAATGTTGGGAGTGACAGAAAGACTTGTAGTTTCTTTTGTTGTTTTCTCTTTTCCTTTGTTGTTTTCTCCTTTCTTAGAGTTTAAATTAAACAGAGTATATTCCTCTCTATCCTGATGCATTTCAAAAGGTGAATAAGCAAGGTTAAACAACAATGTGTAGTCAACCTGTGGAGCTCATTGTCAGGGAACGTTGTGAGGGCCAAAACTATAACTGGGTTAAGAAAGGAATTGGATAAGTTCATGGAGGATAGGTCAATTAAGGGCTGTTAGCCAAAATAGTCAGGGATGCAACCCCATGCTCTGGGTGTTCCTAAGACTCTGACTGCCAGATACTGGGACTGGATGATGGGATGTATTACATGGTAATTGCACTGTGCTGCTCATTCCCTCTGAAGCATATGGTAGTAGCCATTGTTGGAAGACAGTTTACTGGGCTAGATGGACTATTGGTCTCACCCACTTTGGCCATTCTTATGTTCTTCTTAAATGAGTTTTATGGCTATTACTCCTTTTGTTGTCCTGCTTCCCTCCACATTCCCTTCTTTTTCTTGGAAGCATCCTTCCATCCCTTTCTGAAATGATATTGTTGTCTTGCTGGAGTGGTCCAAATCCCCGCTAACTCAATTTAGAGGGCATATCAGTACTCAAGTACTTTTAGCACCATCAGGAGAACACTGAGCAAGAGAGCTCTGGAGAACTCCTCCAGGCCACCTTCGCCAATGTGGGTATAATAATGAGCTAGTATAATTCATTAAGTTGTATCACTCTTCCTTCCATGATGTTAGCTATGGTACTTTCAGGGAGAGTGACAGGATGATCTAATAGGTATTTTCCATCTCTAACTTCTATGATTACATGATTCTTTTCTCACATTTCCCTTACTACTCTCATCATTAAATGTGCCATAGTATTTTAAAACCAGTTGAAAAATGTATTCAAGAAATTAAATTGTCACTTTATTTCTAAACTGAAATTCTACATTTTTCATGATTATTTCACTGTGCTGTTTGTGTGGTTATGTGACCAATTCTGAACATCTATTCCAGGGGTTCTCAAACTTCATTGCACCTCGACTCCCTTTTGACAAGAAAAATTACTACTTAACTCCAGTTATCAGGACCAAAGCCTGAGTCCACCTGAGACCTGCTGCCCTGGGCTAGGGAGCCAAAGTCCAAACCCCACCACCCTGGATGGGGCCAAAGCCCAAGGGCTTCAACCCCAGGAGTGGGGCCTGTAACCTGAGCCCTGCCACCCAGAGCTGAAGCTATTGAGCTTTGGCTTTGGCCCTGGGCAGTGGGGCTAACACTAACCAGCAAGTCTAACACCAGCCCTGGCAACCCCATTAAAACGGGGTTGTGACCCACTTTGGGATCTAAAAGTTTGAGAACCCCTGATCTGTTCTATTCATGGTCTTATTCTGTGTTCACCACCAAAGTAGGAGTGCCTTCAAGTAGTACATTGAGCAACATGGCTACTATATGTCACATGGTGGTGCTTCTCTCATTCTTTCCCCGCTGGAAGAATGAAATGCAGTGGAGTGTTTTGTTTTGATAGGGTTGTTTTGTTATGTGGGTTTTTGTTTCATTTTGTTTCTTAATATACGCGCTGCTGTCGGGTCAGGTTATGGGCACGGAGCGAGCTGCTCAGTTTTGGGACCAAAGGTCAGATCAGTCTGGGGCTAGGCCAGGTCACAACCGCAAAATTGCAGTCCCTTACCAAATTGAGAAAGTGGGGCAAGAATTAGGGCCAGGCCAGGGTCTTTCACCAAGGTCAGCAATGGTCAAGTCAGAGACAGTAAACCAGGATCAGGGTCAAAAGTTAAACCTAGGTCAAGAGCCAGTAGTCTGGGATCAAGGTGAATTGCAGGATTGCTCAGACAACTCCCAGAAATGGCTTCTTGGTTTATATAGGGAGTGGCAGCCCATCAGGGAATCACAGCCAATCAGGGAATCACAGATTGCTGTCCCTCATGCCTCTTAGGGAAGGACTTCCTGCAGAACTTAGCCTCTCAGTTCTGCTTGGTGGCAACCCTGCCTGGGTCCCTGATAGTGTCAAGGAAGCAGCACCTGCCTTAAAACCTGCAGATCCTTGTTCTAGGCCCATGGGTTCTTACATTGCCTATGTATTTATGTTAGAGAAGGCAAGCTCAAAGAAACATGCCTTGCACTTGGAGAGGAGAGTGGCAAGGTTTGTGATGGTACTTACTTCCTCAAGGAGTTCATTCTACAGTCTTGGACTGGCCATGGAGAAAGTTCTGTGTCCTGCACAGACAAGCTATACCATTGGGTTGTCAACCACAGTCGTCATCCCAGAGCTTTACATGGTCTTTTAGATACCCTGGGCCCAGGCCATGGAATACCTTGAAGATAAGGACCAAAATCTTAAACTTGATTGGAAATTCTATGGAAAGCCAGCATAGAGCGAGGAGGACAGGTTTGAGGTGCATGCGGTAGCCTCTGTTGCTGAGGAAAGGTACTGCTGGATTCTGTATTAGTTGGAGTTTCCTTGGAGCTTGTCTACATGGTGGGCTCCATGGAGGTGTGATTTCTAAAACACACTAGCATGTTGTTCATTATTTTGTCCACGTAGACCCTGCTGGTGTGCACTAAAGGTTCCCTGGTGCTGTTTGACTTAGTACTGTTTCAAACAAAACTATCTTAAAGTGCACCAGCAGGGTCTACACGGACCAATTAATGTTCAGCACATTAGTGCGCTTTAGAAATCATACTGTATTACTCACCATGTAGACAAGACCTAAAGGCTGCAGGCTTTTTGCCCAGGTATATATAACATTGCTGTAGTCCAGCTGAGAAGTGACAAAGATGTGAATAACTGAGGCCAGGTCATCATCCACCAGGATGGGATAGAGTCTCCTAGACAACTGGAGACAGGGTGACCAGATCACAACAGTAAAATATCGGGACACATTGGGGTGCCGTAGGCCCTGCCCACAGTCCACCCCCGCTCCTCCCCGTCCCCGCTCGGCCCCGCCACCGCACCCCTCCTTAGCCCCTGGCCTGCCGCTGGCTTGCTCCATCCCTCATCAGTCCCCCACCCACCACTCGCCTCCTCTCACCCGATCCCATCTGCCACTCACCTCCTCACTCCCCTACCAGAAACCCCCATGCCCACCCCTAGGACCCCCGCCCGCCGCTGGCTCGCCGCTCGCCTCTTCACCCTCGCCCACCAGCCACTCGCCTCCTCACCCACCAGCTGCTCGCCTGCCCACCCTCCCTCCACTTGTCTCCTCACCCCCACCCCGTCGCTGGCTCGCCGCTCGCCCCCCCTCCCGTCGCTGCATCCCCGCTCGCCTCTTCGCCTGCCCGCCGCCAGCTCGCCGCTCCACCCTCGCCCACCCACTACTCACTCGCCTCCTCACCCTGCCTGCCGCTGGCCTCTTCACCCTCCCCTGTCCACCTGCCGCTGGCTTACCCTCGCCCGCCGGCCAGCCGCTGGCCTCCTCACCCCTCCTGCTCACCTCCTTACCTGATTATCGGGACAATTCATGTCCCGATCGTACATTGGTCAGGATGTGGGACAAAGGGCTAAATATCGGGGCTGTCCTAATTTTATCGGGACATCCGGTCACCCTAACTGGAGATGATAGCAGTATTAGTGAGTAATGGTTTCTATGTGAGAACTTATGCATTGAGGAATCCAAGAGTACTCCTAAACTGCAAACTGAATTGACCAATAGTAGGTGTGGGCCTTCGACCAGAAGAGACTGCACCATGGATATAAATTCTTAAAATGCTTTCCTCCGCTTACCAGCATGACCTGTCTTGTATGGATTCATCTTCAGCCAGCTGTTCTTCCAAGCTCTAGGTCCTCTTGGTGGTAGTGATGTGGTTGTATGTGCTGAAGGATAGGTAGAGCTGTATATAATCTGAATATTGCTGGCACTTAAGTACATGTCCTTTGACCAGTTAACCTATGGCTGCATGTAGATGTTGAAAAGGACTGGAGAGAGAATAGATTCTTGTTGGACTTCACAACTGAGGGGTCTAGCAGTGGTGGTGCAGTTTCCTGTCACTGCTTATTGGGTGCTTCCTCCAGGAAGGACTCAAACTATTTTACCAAATTCCCCTGGACCTCTGCCACCTGTTTCAGGTGAGACAGCTATATCTCATGGTCAGTATTAAATGCTGCAGAGAGGGTCAGGAGGATGCAAATAAATGTTTGCCCTTAACCCTTGACAGGAGATCATCCAACAGTGCCATTGAAGACTGTTTCAGTTCCATGTTCTGCCATGAATCCAGATTGTTCCATGTCTGGAACATTGACTTCAATTAGATGATCTTGTAGCCAGAGGCACCAGAACAGGAGGCCCGGGGACCATGGCCCACCCACTTTTAAAAGTGGGAGGGCTATCCTTCCCACTTTTTACCGGCCATAAGGACGAGCGATGGGGGGAGGGGGTGGAGAGGAGTGAGTGAGGGATGAGGGGAGAGAAGAGGCGATGCAGGACAGGGCCACGATTGGGTGCCTGGGGCACCCCCACTTTTAGGGTGCTTCTACCACTTCTTTTGTAGCTTGCCTTTAGCTAGTTTATCTGTGATCTTGCTCAGGAATGGGAAGTTTGACACTGGATGGTAGTTGGTTAGAGCAGATGTTTCCAGGTATATTCAGCATTGGTCAGATTATTGAGTGTTGGAAGGAAGAAGGGAAGAATTCTTTTCTGAATGATGTTTGAGCTAGCTTAATCAAGAGTGGAACCAGTTGTTCATGACTCTTTCACAAGCCAGGAAGGGCATGGTTTGGATTCACAACCCTTGGGTTGAGACTCCTTTAGGGTGTCCATTACTTCTTTATGAATGAACATATTGAACTCTGGGAATGCAGGTGAGCTGTTGGTTTGTGGTTATAGATGGAGTGGATCCATGCTATTTGAGAAGGCTACCCAAACGTGCATGGTATTTTCAGTGAAGTAGGATGATAGCTCTCCATGGTGCCTGGCACTCAGTTCCATTGCAAGTTATAGGCATTCAGGATTGATGAAATGGTTTACCAGCCTCAATCTTGGGGCAAGATTTGGCAGTTTGTGTCCTTGCCATGCATAATTAATTAGAAGTGAGAGAAAGGGGGAAAGCCAGGGCTTTAAAAGTTATGTACTTTTCAGTCTATTAGCTAATCCTTCCCACATTTAATTCAGGATGATACTGCCTTTGTTATGACTTTCACCCATATTGGCTTCTATTGTACCTTGGGAAATTAGGGAAAACTAACATTTTATAATTATTATTTTAACATGGTTTATTATGGCAGTGCCTAAGAACCAACAAAGAGTCAGGCCCCCTTTGTGCTAGGCACTGTACAAACTCAGGACAATAGCCAGTCCCTGCCCCAAAGAGCTTCCAATCTAAATAGACAAGACAGACACAAAGTGGGGGAAGAAGCAGAGTGCTCCAGCAGCGTGAACAACATGATGGCAGCAAACATCATGTTCCTGCTACTTTTTCGTGCGTTTTTTTTAGTTAGGAGGGGATAAGCTGAAAGTAAAATGGGTGAGGGGCACTGGGGAAGCAAACAACAATTAGCACAGGACAGAGAAAGTCCAAAGAACTGTAGAAAGTTCTCTGAATGTGCAGAGGTCCAAATGTCCCTGCTTTGGCTGCTTCTGCCCCTTCCAGCTGTCGTCTCTGGCTGGCTCCTTTCTGCAGCCATGGATCCTAGAGCCCCCAGAGTGTATTGAGAACTCACTGGTACAGTTCTAGGTCCAGTGGGAGGCCTGGCTTTGGCTGAGCCCCATTTTACCACCCCTCCCCTCAGTGCAGCAGTCCCTTAGTGCATCCATGACAATGTTATACATGTGGTTAAGATGCTGTCATGAGCAGGACTACTTACAATGAAATTACTCACAGTCGTAAAGTTAAGGTTAAAGCACATGCATAAGTGTTTGCAGGATCGGGGCCCAATTTTCCTCCTGCTGAAGTCCTAATGGTAACAGGATTGGCCACAAAATTATTTTCATTGTCTTACTAATTGGCAAGTTTATTTACACTATATTAATGCCAAAATATTTTATCATAGTTAATGATATATTATAGTGAATGCCAAAGCAATTTGTTATGATTAGCCACTTATTACAACGTGTTGCTAGGTTTATTCATTAAATCATAGACAGAGATGGAAAAGACCTATTAGGTCATCTTGGTCATCCTTGTGCTATTGTAGGATGATTTATTACTTACCTGCAAACTTAAGAGACAAAATGTAGGATACTGAACTTCAAAATTTAAAAGACCAAATGGCGGATGTAAATATATGTCCAGAAGGCCCCTGTTCCGAGGAAGGTGACAGGAAGGAAAGAGGGAGTGGGCCTGCAAACCACTCTTTTCTTCCCCACTACAACCAGGAGACCACTCCAGGACACTAAGTCCAAACAGCATCCACACGAGCTTGCACCATGCAGCTTCCTCCAGGGGCAGCCTATAAAAGGCCCCTGTTGCCTGGAGAGGCAGCAGCAGACTCTGTCTCTCCGTCCCCCTCCTCTGTTTTCCCTACCAACTCTAGGACCAATTGAGGTAGCTGCTCTGTGGCACTGGGCCCAAACAGCACTCAGCCATGTGGAGAAGGAAGGTACAATCAGAATGTTATAGTTTTACACCCACTATTCACTGGTGTAAAAAACGACACAGGATACAGGGAAATGGAGAGAAAAACTCTTTGTTTCAGGCTCTGTCACCTGGCATCTGTTGTGCTTGAGAGGGTCCTGTGATATCCCTGCAAGCCATGATTCTATGTGCAGTATTTCTTATAAGTGTCCTTTACAATTTAACATGCAAGCTGATTGGAAGTTCTATACAACCACTGAAATATATTTTGGCACACTATTAAGTGGCAGTAGTGTAATCTTATCTAATGAGGTATGTGGTACAATTATGACCCTGAGGGCACAGAGAGGGTACTTAATCAAAGAGGAAGGAGCTTTCATGATCATGTCGAGTAGGACAAGAAATGCAGCTCCATCTGAAACTATTGGATAGCAGAGGAATTTTAAGCAAACAGTGAAGGTTACTTTTAAATGTATTAATAATTTAATCAAAAATTGATTTTACTAATAATTTGGAAAGCCTCCTTTTTTGTCATGTGCTCAAATGGGAGCTACATTCCCTGTACCCTCCTCTTATCCAATTTGAATTCCTGCTGACCAGTATCGATGATAGCTCTCTCCGAGAGACATTCACAGCTATAAACACAGAAAACAGAGTTTCAACTGTTTTTATGCTCTCTCCCTCCCTCCCCCAAAGCATTGCACATCGAAATTTTCAAAAGCTACTTAAAGAACCAGCAAAAATCCCATGGCTCCCAGTGACCGTGGTTCGCTGCTCCAGGCCGATGGGAGCTGCTAGAAGCGGTGCCCGCGCCGCTTCCAGCAGCTCCCATTGGCCTGGGGCAGCGAACCGCGGTCACTGGAAGCCATGATCGGCCGAACCTGCGCATGTGGCAGGTAAACAAACCGGCCCTGCCCATCAGGGGCTTCCCCTGCACAAGCGGCGGAACAAGTCTGGGAACCACTGGTCTAGAGACCCCAACCAGATCAGGGTCCCATGGTGCTATGTACTGCACAAATACCTAGTAAGAGAGTCCCTGTTCAGAAGAGTTTATTGCAGGAGTGGCGGGGGTGAGATTCTGTGGCCTGCATTGTGCAGGATGTCAGACTAGATGATCATAATGGTCCCTTCTGACCTTAATGTCTGAGTCTATGAATTTGCTGTTTAAATAGACAAGACAAAGTGTAGGAGACGAAAAAGAGACACACAGGTGAAGTGAGTTACCCAAGGTCACACAGCATATCAGTGACAGAGGTAGAAATAAACTCAGGTCTCCTGTGTCCCAGGCCAGGGCCATATCCAGTAGACCACACTACTTTAAAGCCGCTCTTTTCTTCACTACCCCTTCCTGCAGTTTATCCCAAAACCCAAAGTCAGTTGGAATATTTCCATTGATCTCAATGGGTTACGGATCAAGCTCCAAATGCAGGAATAGAGTATCTAAGAATTGGGCCCAAAGACTCTCCTCTGCCCAAGGAGCTATATGAAGTGTTTTCCAGAAGGCAGAGCATTAATCAAGTGTCAGGCCTGGCCTACACCTAAAACTTAGGTAAACCTTGCTGTATCACTCAGGGGTGTGAAGTGACCTAAACCCTGCTACAGACACACTAGATCAATGGAAGAATTATTTTGTCAACTTAGCTACCATCTCTTGAGGGCGTGGATTTACTATAGTAATGGAAAAAACCCTTCCATTGCTGTAGCAAATGTCTACACCATAGTGGTACAGCAGTGAAGCTGCTGCACTTGTAGTGTAGATATAACCTCAGTACGAAGTGGGGTCTGGCAGATTTCCAGCACAGGGCTATACAATATTTGGCAAGCTATAATAGTATGTTTATAAACTTAAAGGGGAAAAAATTGAGTAATTCTAAAAAAACAAAAAACACACAATTAAGACTGTTTACACACCCTAAAAACTTGTGACCAGAGACTTGAGACATTCTATAAATCAGGGAGAAGTATGATAGTGTTTGTTATCTCTACTTTTTTGCTGTCCGTGAACAGCTGTCATAGAATAAGCAAAATTTCTGCTGCCTAATTTGAAAGGGAAAACAGCCTCTCCTACAGCATTCTGCACCCAAGTGAATCATTTCTGTAGAGCAGTCTTTCACATTTCAAGTAATAAAAAGTTTGATTGCAACTTTCTATAGCTGTAGTCTGGCTACCTACCATTTGCCAGTATCTCTGGAGTGGAATAAAAAACTATTTTTGTGTGGGCAGAAAAGACATTTAGATTAAAGAATGGTCACAGTGTGGATTATTTATCATGTTTGTGCATTAAAGTTGGTTTTCCAAACATTTTGATTTGCATGTGGTGACATTTTTAATCTAATAAAACAGTTTCATTGACATAAATATTTTCTATATCTCTGCCAAATCACCACCAAACAAAATTAACATGCAAGGCAAACAGCAAAGAACCAGTTCAAATCCCTTTGGCATTCTCCTCGGAATCAAAAGCCACTTAGAATAAACATTTGCCAGTTCAACAATTTGAAATGTCTTATACACATCTTTCTAATAGCCTCTGTAATCATGAGCATAACACAATACAAAGAAAAGACGCCAGCACATCACAAAAATATGAGGCTGTTGAAAGGATTAATCATAATCCTGTCTCACCAATGAATTAAGAAATGAAACTGTGTCATGTTGAATAGCACTGAGACATAGATACGTTTATGACAAGCTTTTTGGTTTTTTGCCCACCAAAGAATTTTGTCAAGAAGGTCATGCATGAATTATGAGGAAAAATGGCATTATTACTAAGGATAACAAGGCAAAAAAAAATCTTTGATTAATTTGTAAAGGACTTTGGTTCAGCTGGAACACTCTGCCAAGTAAAGACAAAACAGTAGCTTTGTTATTAAGCTGATCAAATCAACTAACAAGTGGAGAAATCCCACAGTTAAAATGTATTAAAATAATACACTGACTAGCAGACACAGTAGAAATATGAAGGAAATTTTGGCACAATTTTTAGGGACTTTTTACCTCAACATCAATGCCATTTCTGCTGGGGGGTGGTGGTGTCTTAATTTTTTATTCTACTAGACCTTGATCTAATATTTTAATTCCAAATATAGTATGAAAGAAGGAGACTCAAAAATATTTATCAGCTCAGACTACCAAGGATGCTCATTCTTATCACCTTGTCCTTATTTCAATCCCACTCCCACACACTGCTCTCTCTCAACTCATTTCCCACAAGCACCCTGACCCTCTCGCAGTTCCTGGAATATCATGAAACAAGATTCCCCCACTCTCATGAACTGTACTGGTTAAATTTTTCTAAAGGATCCATCAGCTTAGACAAATCTATCACGTTAGGGATCATATTATTTTATAGCATGGTTTGGTCTTACCAAGGTAGATGGTTCTAACTGCATTATCAAAACCTGTTGTTAAGACCAGGATCCAGATTTACTCCACATGGCATAGACTCTGACAGCAGTCCCCAGAAGCTGAAAGTCTATCACGGGAGGTTGTGGTGGTAAGTGGTCACAGCCACTCCTCTGCCACATAGAAAGACTTAGTGACCAAGCTGTCACAGATCCACGGGTTCTGGTCTATGCCTCAGCCTATAACCAGTCCCACGAGGGTGACCCTTCTAGTGTGTGTAGCCCAAAGGACCCACACAATTCAATAGTGGCCCACTCATAGCCTCCAAGGCTCTGAAACTGGGCCTTCGGGCATTAGCCATTCCTGTCTCGCTCTCCGTGGATCTTTGCAGCTAGTCCAGCCAAGCCAGAGTCCTGTGGGAGGCTTGTACTGTACTCCTTCGGGACAATGCTCTCGATGAGTATTTGCAGCAACACCTGGCAGTCTTTTCAAAATGATGCAACAATTTATTAGTCACCTAGGATATATAGAATCTGAAAAAGATAGCAAAGATAGGCAAAGGTTGAGATAGTGTTTAGCCTGACCAGTGCTAATCCAGGGCTCCCTTGAGCCATGATGCTGTTGAAGCCATCTTGGCATTCTCTCACTGTCTCTGTCCCTGTCCCTTTCTCCAAAGACCAGCGGTTAACCAAGCCACGTGATACCATTGCCCTTTCTTCTCCAGCTGGGGATTTTTCCCTGCTTTCCTTCGAAGAGATAGGGAAAAATCTCCTTCCCTCTTGGCTGCTGGTTGCTAATTGTGAACATTTTGGCCATTGGGGTTCCCGTGGTCTTTCCAGTTCCTCCATTCATATGGATTGGCTTCAACCAGTCCTTTAAGAACCATTCATGCCGCCACAGACAATTATGTTACACAACACCTCATGTCCCCTGCTTTGCCCCAAGAGCAGATTTTCAAACTTTTACACTCCATGCATAGCAATGCAAAGTACAGTGAAAACTGAGGCACAGATAGGAATCATAAAAATATTACCAAAATTCACACTTAGTCACACCAGCACAGACCAAAAATATGTTGTGCTGGCTAGGGGAGAGCATGGCCAGAGCAGGACAACTTCAAACTGCCCACTTCCCAGTAAAAACACCAAAGGAGGGCAAGCAGTGACATCACCCTAATAGTGAAACCCAGCTAGGTATCCAGGGCCATTTACCCATCCCTGCTCCATCTTGGGTGAATATAGTCCCAGGGCTGCAACAGTTTGGTAATGTGGTCATAAACCATTTGGTCCTGTTTACACAGTCAAGACTAAACTGAGTTATGTGGTCAGGACAGCCAAGACGATTCCTCAACAGTAGAGATGGCAGTGCAGTGGCACCCTAACCTCCTAGGAGTCTATTGCATTGTTCTCTCCAACAAAACCTCTCTGACCAGGGGAACCATATTCGGAGCCACCATGTTTTGCTAGGATTTTTTGAACAGTAAACTGGGCCTTCAGGTGATTAGTTAGATTGTGAAGGCTAGAATGATAGCCACAGCAGATTTGAGAGGGTATACCTTAGAATTAATGGGGATTTTGCACTTTACTTTTTTGAGCAGTCTGAAAGAAGGAAGACTGTTATGCTGCTCTCCAAACCAAAGTGTCACCCTTCTTCCTCCCTTAACATAGCACTCTGTCTGGCTGGGAATTATGCAGACATAATTTGCTTAGTTTCTAGAAAAAGAGAGACCATAGCTCCTGTTTCTTAACAAAAAAAATCTCTGGCCCAATGAGAGGAGTCAGTCTTGAGAATCTGAAACAGTTTTGTCCACTCTTTTACAGCCAGGAGCATGGGGAGAATTTGGGGATGTTTTCAGGATTTCACTCAAAAGAAAAAAAAAAAAGATTGTTATTGAAACACAAAGAAAATTCTTCAATATATAAAGTCTGTGGAAGTGAGCACAAAAGAGAAAAGCAGGGGCCGTCACTTAATATCATCAGAGGAGGTAGGGGATGCAAGTGGATTTTGACAGCTTTGGAGTTGGGGACATTTATCACTGACAGTAGGTAGGAGGATTTTTCAACTACAACACAGACTGATGGGTGAAGTGGATTTGTTACTGGCCGGTTGTGGAAGAGGGTAGACGTTGGGTAAGGACATTACCTGTGAATTTTCCTGTCTTCCACTTCCTATCGTGCTCTGCTGCTTAACTTTAAGCATGAGCTTGCTACCCAGAGGTGGCTCCAGTTTGAACTTACTATTTGAACTATTGCATGCTGTACAGCAGGCATAGTCAATTATTTTTTGTCAAGGTCCAGATATAATCAATGTCCAGACTCCAGAGAAAATAATAAAAAACAGCAATAAGAAGTATATAAGAAGATTTTGCAATCCGTTCAAAAACATCTGGCAGTCCAGAATTGGCCTGTGGTCTGCCTATTGACTACCCCTACTGTAGAGCAATGGAGCATGGAGGTGTGGCCATTCAATCTTGCAGCACATTATTTCATGTGAGATTTAGACATGGGTGGGTGTGACGTTCCCCTCTGGCATTATCCAGACCGGTGATCTGCTAGGTCACTCCAATCCTTGGCTCTGGGAGCCAGCCTTACCCTGCACTGCTGTAAGAACCCCCACTCCTGGGCTGTTCATACACAGCCTCTGGCATATAAACTGCTCCTTGGATTGTGCAACCGAATGACACTAGCCAATACTTCCGGTCCCAGACACAACTCTAGGAACCTCTGTCTTGCAGTGTCCAGTTATGCCCGCTGGATGCTGCAAGCTTATATGAGTTCATCAGTTTAACAAAGAAATTTATATCCATCAGGCCTGTTATCCCAAGGGGAGTCTATGACACACTTCAAACCAAATGCACTGCTTCAAGTAGAACAAACAGACAGATTTATTAACTATTAAGATAGATTTTAAGTGATTATAAGTCAAAACATAAGTCAGCTTTGGTCAAATGAAATAAAAGCAAAACGCAATCTAAGCTGATCTTAACCACAGACTGGCTGGTTGCTCTTCAGCCAGGCTCTCTCCTTTGATCAGCGCTTTAGTCACTTGGTGTGGTGTCTGTAGATGTAGGTGGAAGACAGAGAGAGAGAGAGCATGGCAAATCTCTCTCCCTTTTATCATGTCCTTTCTTCCCTCTTGGCTTTGCCCCCTGGTTCAGAGTCAGGCGAGCATTACCTCATCACAGTTTTAAACTGACCAAAGGAAGTGGGGTGACTCCCTTGAGAGTCTAACAGATTCTTTTGCTGCTGCCTAGGCCAGCGTCCTTTGTTCCTGTGAAGCTGGGCTGGGTTTGTCCCATACCTGCCCTGATGAGGTGTGAACTGCCTCTCTGTTCTGGAGAATTTTTGCCTGGGCTTGCTTTAAGCCATGAGGATACATTTTCAGCCTCATAACTGTATGCATGAAATTATAACCTATAACACTGTAACATTACTGTAACAATTACTATGCTATCACTATAACAACCATGCTCAATGCATCATGAGCCTTCCGAAGACACCTGACATGACAAACTTTGCACTGGATACCACACAATCATTTTACAAGGATGAACATGGGAGAGCTGGGTGTTCCCCCGAGGTACAGAGCGTCACAGTGGGCTAAACTGCACTACAGTTAACTGGGCAGGAGTCTTCGTAGCTAGGCTTCCAGTTCAACTCAATACCACAAGGATGGCAGAGCACTGGGAAGTCATCTGATTACCTGTAATCAAACCACCTTGAATTGTGAACCAGTCAACTCTAACATATTCTACATAGGTTCTTATACCGTGCTCTTCATCATAGGACCTGACTGCCTTCTAATAATGCATTAAGCAACCTGCCTCTCATCTAGCTTGTTTGTGTTCTCTCATCCTCGCCCAGGGGGAGAAGTGTGTGTAGTGAAATATTTGGTTTTATATCATACACACACAGACAGGTTGCTGTTTGTTATAGAAAGCAAGGTCAAAGGAATACACCTTGTCCTTTGAGAGGGAAGTGGTGATGGTTGTACTGGGTCAGTACTTTGATAAGAGACCTCCAAGTAACAAATGGGTGCTGCAAGAAGTTGATTTTGTAGGTGGTACTTTCCGCTCTAAGTCAGTTTTTGACCAGTGCCCAGCCTGGTGTTTGGGGAGGAGGGGAAGAGGGGGACACTGTATTTGCTAGAGGTGTTGTGTCTCAGATAAAATGTAGTGACAAAATCCTGTTTACTTGTGCTGATTAGAGATTTCTTGGTACCTGCCTAAATTCCAACTCAAATAGTTACATTCTGCTCACGTACATTCCTCCCACATTGTCCCCTCTATGTGGTATTCTACCCGTCCTGACCATAAGCATCACCGTCTCTAATTAAACAGCTGCTACATTTCACTGCAGAAGCAGATGAACTGACCCCTACCTCCATCTCCTAGTGGCATAGAGAGGCTTTATTATCATTTGTAACATGCTGTAAGTATCTCAACTGGAAGATGCTATATAAGTGGAAAGAATTATTTTATTGAAACTGGGATAAAGGACTGGTTTCAGCAATAACAGGCTGGAAATGTAAAATTGGGACATCCATAGAAAACTAGGGCATGATGTGTATGAGGTGCAGATAGTTGTTGGACATGAGGAGGAGGATGCCCAGGGAATTCAACTTTCGTTTGTTTTTTTAAAATGTTTCCTGTGCATAGTACAAAATGTTGTAAATAAAATTAATTTCCATTTCCAGATACCTCATTTTAAATCTTGCTTAGGTCTCAAGGGAAAGAACTTGGGTGATTTCAGTGTAATCCCTTCAGAAATTTATTCTGTTCACATGAGCATGGTTCAGCACAATTCTCTATAGGAGAAGCCAAGCACTGAAACATATGAGTTATTACAAGCTTAGATTAAGGAGGACAGGGTTGCACTGACAGCCTTTACAATAACCTATACCTTATGAGGTCCAGCAGCATGATTTTTGAAAGTGACATTAATAAGCCCGGGCATAATGCTGCATTTTACTGTACTTACACAGCAGAAGAGGACAGGGTGAGCTGTGGCCTCTCCCCTGAAGACTGCCAGGGAAAGGAGTAAGGGTGCAGAGTTGTCTGATTTAGAAGACATTGCTGTCATTTTTACTGTAGATTAAAGAGATCATATAATTTCAGAATTAAATCATAGGAAGAGGAAGGGGTGTTTGTGCAAAACTATAGGGATATTAAGTTGCAAGTAGGGTAATCCTACATGTGAATATCCCAGAAGGCATCTCCAAAATTCACTGCCTATTTAATGGAACTACTGTGAATTTATTTGGGGTATCAGCCACATTCTGAGGTGGATACTTACCTTCCATGCTAATCAGTTCCAAGGTTGCCTGCTGTTCCTACTTATCCAGGCCAATTTATTGAAATTAAGTCAGTTTACCTGACTGTGTACATGACATGAATTCACTGTATTTCCTGACATCCATGACACTAGTCCCTGGAAAAGTTATAAACAACAACATGATAAATGAAGTCCTTTTTAAAGCTCTTCTATACAGAGCTCAATTATTTAAGTCTGTTACCTTGAGGTACAATAACAGTGGTCTTTTTATACAATCTGCCACTTGAGACACAAACTAAACAGATATTCTAGGCCAAAATCTACTCAATTTCAATGGATTTACCCCAAATTTACATTGGTAAAAGAGAGAAGAATTCACCCTCACCAACAATGCAGCCAGACAGTCTGAGGTGACTTCTTAACTGTCGTGTGCCCGTTACAGGTCATGGATCAAGCATCTCCGTGTCTAACATTTCTAAGTTTTGTCTCTGATAGGCAAGCGTAATTCACATTATTAGTGTTCTATGCCCCCGTTCCTACAATCCTGGCAAACTGTTCTCAGTGACAAACAATGAAAAATATATTCAAACAAACAATAACGAGACTTCAAAAAAATCACTTTCCTAAGAATATGAGTAGAAACTAGTTGCCTGAGGTTGGGTTTAATCTCTGCCCAAAGTGGCAGAAAAAAGGACATCTGGGTGAGACATGGAACCTTTGTTACTTCCGCACTCAGATCCTGACTAATCATTTCCTGTCCCCATTCACTGCTTCCAAAGGGAGGGCTTAGGACTGCAGGGAATTCATTCCTAGGTCAGCAGCATGGCTGACACAAGGACTGAAGTGAGGGCAACTTCTCCCCAGTGCTGTGGTTATTGGAGGTGGCTTAGCCTCCAGTAGTTATTAGCCCCACAGGTTGCCCTAACTTGCACCCTGGCTGCCATGGTCCTTATTGGCCTTGTAAAGCCACAGAATAGCTGGGGCATAGAGACCCCACAGCCATACCACCTCCTGCCCCAAACATGCTCCCCCTCCTTTACCTCAGCACGTCTCCTGTGCCAGGGCTCCTGTAGTAAGAATGGTGAGTCAAAGCTGGCTTTACATCTGTGGAGCAGCCCTCTGTACCAGTGATATTCACCAGGGGAGCCTGCTTTACTGCCTCAGCATGCTGGTTATGCGGATATAAAGGGGCCATGGAGCAACAATGAATCGAGACCCTACTGCCTGCCCACTATGTTAAAACCATTGTTTAGGTGGGTAAACTATATTATAGTATTGCCAACCCCAAATGTTCAAAAATCATGAGCCAGGCTCTAAAAATCATGAAGTTTAAAAAATAAGTGCAGTTCTTTTTACTTGCCTTCTAATTTTGAGCCTTAAATTCATATTTTCAAGGTTTTGTCCAACCATAAGGAACTTCGTTTTTCTCCCAAGTGAAAGCTGAAATTCTCACCTATTGCATGACTGCAGAAGCTAGGGTTTTAAGAAAATACCAAATATTGTGAGACTCACAATGAAAGCATGAAAGTTAACAACTTTCCTTTCCGTTTTAAACTCAGGATTATGTACTAGAAAACTAAGTAATGAAAACCTATTTTAGTCAGATTTCTTCCACTTCTAAGAACTATTGTATCAGCACAAGAGAAAGCCTCATAAAATCCTTAGAGTTTACATTTTACTATAAGACAAGGGTGGAAGGACAGACAGAGAACTTCAGTTCTTGCTTCATCTGTCATTTTTCTGAACATTTTTGTGTAACAGTGGGGCCAGTATTTGGCACCAGTGAAATCTCAAGTCCTGGGAGTTGGAAGTAGGTGCAGGAGGGAACAAATTAAAAGAACTGCCAAATACCTCAAAGATAAACTCTGAAAAGTTTTTTTTCCTCTCTACTCTTCCACCAAAGTTTGCAATAAAATAAAAACAACTGAAAGGTCTTTTGGTTAAAGCACTGAACTGGCCATCTGGATTCAGTTCCCAGCTCTCCCACAAACTTTCAGTGTGACTTTGGACAAGTCAATCTCTGCTTCAGTTCCACATCTGTAAAAACCACAGGGAAGATAAACTTAGTCTGTCTAGTCTGTTCAGATTGTAAGTTTTTGGGGGCAGGGACACTCTCAGTTTGTTTATGTGCAGCACGTAGTAGTGAAGCCCTGATCTTAGTTTGGGCCTCTGGGTATTACCGTAATAATAATAATAATTAATAATAATAATAAATTATAGATAAGACTGAACCAAAGCCACAGATCAAAACACCCTCAAAGCCTAGGAAGAGTTCTGATCTGGTTCAGAACTTTGCAGCTCAGGCCCACCTCTACTGTAAATGGACTTGCACTGAGTTCCATTTCCAGGATGACTGTGCTCCAGCAGAGTGAACAAATTTGCTGCATTGCTATTTCTGGTAACCACTAGTTTTTTTGACTAGGGCTACTTAGAAGAAATCTAAAAATACTATAGAGGTAAATCATAAAATTCAAAATTCTGCATTCCCTCCCCTTGAAAATCATACCTTGCATCCTGAAAGATAAAAATGGCAAGAGCAGCAAGTAGAGCAATTATTAATTTCTGTTCCAGAGTCACACTCTCTCCCTCACCTAAGAGACCTATTCTTGATCAGCTACAGAAGTACTCAGCTTAATTAAAGGGCTGCAGATGGGGTCATGTTGTGCAAGAAGCGAATGGCACAGGTTTTTCAGAAAGCCAAGCATATTTCATAAGATGGGTGAGGTAACATTTTATTGGACCAACTTTTGTTGATGAAAGAGGGAAGCTTACGAGCTTACACAGAGCTCTTCTTCAGGTCCGACCTGAAGCTCAAAAGCTTGTCTCTTTTACCAACAGAAGTTAGTCCAATAAGAGATATTACCTTGTCTCTCTAATGTTCCAGGACCAACACAGATACAACACCACTGCAAAAAAGTGTATTTCATGTCTGAATTAACATGGGTATAGTAAGGAATCAAGTAAACGCTCCTAGGTATGAGAACAACCATGACACTGGTACAGGATTGTTTAAAACGGTTTTAAGAAATTCAGTTGCTTTATTTTACTTGCTGTGTTTTCTAAAGTGTATCTGAAATTTTAATAAAACAGGAAGTATTGGGACTGATTGAAAGTTTCTGGATCTCACTGCTAAAAAATTAGGGTGACCTAGTTCCAGCAGATACTAGCACCTTAAATTTATCTGATACTGGGTTCCCAAAAAACTGAGAAATTAGAGCCAAATGCCTCCAGAAGTGAATTGTTTACCATGGAGTGTTGCCCTTGCCACAGTAGGACAACTTGAGGAGTCCAGATTTGTTGGGGAAGAAACATTGGTGTGGAGGGAGGGTTAGAGTGTGTGTCTGGGAGGACATAGGACAATGCCAGAATTTGGATAAGTATCTGAAGTCTTGCCGCTGGGGAGGTTTTCCATCACTATGCAATCAGCTTGGTTTTGAACAGACTAATTCAGCATTACATGTTGTCATAAATATAAAGGGAAGGGTAAACACCTTTAAATCCCTCCTGGCCAGAGGAAAAACCCTTTCACCTGTAAAGGGTTAAGAAGCTAAGATAACCTCGCTGGCACCTGACCACAATGACCAATGAGGAGACAAGATACTTTCAAAGCTGGAGGCGGGGGGAGAAACAAAGGTTCTCACTGTCTGTGTGTTGTTTTTGCCAGGACCAGAAAAGGAATAGAGTCTTAGAACTTAGTAAGTAATCTAGGTAGATATGCGTTAGATTCTGTTTTGTTTAAATGGCTGAGAAAATAAGCTGTACTGAATGGAATGTATATTCCTGTTTTTGTGTCTTTTTGTAACTTAAGGTTTTGCCAAGAGGGATTCTCTATGTTTTGAATCCGATTACCCTGTAAGGTATTTACCATCCTGATTTTACAGAGGTGATTCTTTTACTTTTTCTTCAATTAAAATTCTTCTTTTAAGAACCTCATTGCTTTTTCATTGTTCTTAAGATCCAAGGGTTTGGGTCTGTGTTCACCTATGCAAATTGGTGAGGATTTTTATCAAGCCTTTCCCAGGAAAGGGGGTGTAGGGCTTGGGAAGATTCTGGGGGGAAAAAGACATTTCCAAGCGGGCTCTTTCCCTGTTATATATTTGTTAGACGCTTGGTGGTGGCAGCAATAAAGTCCGAGGGCAAAAGGTAAAATAGTTTATACCTTGGGGAAGTTTTAACCTAAGCTGGTAAAAATAAGCTTAGGGGGGTTTTCATGCAGGTCCCCGCATCTGTACTCTAGAGTTCAGAGTGGGGAAGGAACCTTGATATGATAGCAGAGCGGTGGGATTAACTTGAAATCATTTTGAGATCAATTTGAGATTTTTTTGAACAAGAAGCACAGTTTTTAAAAAGGAAATTTTTTTCCCCTTTGGGCTGCTGGAAAGCAGGTTTTCAGCTGAAAGCATTTAGAGTTTTTTTTGTCTCTGCTTTGGGGCCAGAGCAGAGACAAAAGGGAATTGTCTTTTGTGAGCTGGAGTTTTCTCTACCTAAAGGCAGGGTAGTTAACCTCCTGCAGGGAAATTCACAAGTCTTCACAGACCTGAAGAAGTTTTTTTTTTTTTTAACCTAAGAGCAACTAGAGGGGTTTTCTGTCTATTTGCCTGGAGACAAAGGTGTTAAGTTTTTGTTTTTTTAAGGATTTTTCTGTAGGCTGACAATCACTATCAGAGAACATAGGTATCCAGTTACAGCACAGCAAAATTTTACAAGCCCAGGTTTTTTTTGGTTTTATTTCTAACTCTCGGGTGTAAAGTTAGTTAAAAACAGAGAGGCAAACATGACAGAAACCAAGGTACAACACAAATTGGAGTTAACCAGACTGGAGGCAGCAAAAGAGGCAGAAAAAGCCCTAGAAGCTGCCCACAGGAGAGCTATGGAGGCAAAGGACAAAGAAATGGAGGCAGCAAAAGAGGCAGAAAAGAACCAAGAGGCTGCCCACAGGAGAGCTATGGAGGCAAAGGAAAAAGAAATGGAGGAAAAGGAAAAAAGAGGAAGCATGAACTGGAGATGGAGAAGGTAAGGGCTGAGTGGAATCAACTGAATAACCCTAACAATCCTTCCCCAACAATCCACAAATGGGAGCGACTATGTCCACAGTATGATGAATCCAGTGATATTGCTGAATATTTTCTCACCTTTGAGAGACTGTGCACACCATAAAATTCCTGAAGCTCACAAGACCACCACATTGGTTGCAAAATTGACTGGAAGAGCTCTGGACATATTCAATAAGATGCCTATTGATGCGGCTTCTGACTATAAGAAGTTCAAGGATTTGGTTTTAAAGCAATTTCAAATTACATCCGAAATGTACAGAGTAAAATTTCGAACCCTTAAGAGAGGGCTTGGACTAAGTAATCTGGCTTATCTAAACCAGATGAAGGATCTGTTAGATTAATGGGTCCAAGGAAGGGGTGTCACTAGCTTTAACAGAATGTGTGATTTGATAGCTCAGGAGCAATTCCTGAATATGTCCAAGGAAGAAATAAAACAGTGTTTATGGGATAAGGAAATGGACTCAGCAGAAAGTCTTGCTTCTTATGCTGATCGATACGAGCAGTCCCAGACCGCCAGAGAGGCGGGGCAAGCTGGAACAAAACAGGTGGAGGGAGGAGAGGGGAACAACCCTGGTCGCATTTGGAGCAGATACCAGAAGGAACACCCTCAGACCACACCCTACTACTGGGGGCAGCCCAAGGCCCCAACTACACACCAAGGAATACTCCAGACACCTTATCGTCCTGCCACACCGTTCTCCAGCAACCCACCTCGCCCCAGTAACCCGTCAGCTGGACGATGTTTTAAATATAACGAGCTGGGGCATGTGAAGGCCAACTGACCCAAGAACCCCAACAGATTACAGTTCATTGCACCAGAATCACACCAGAGGTCCTCAGGCCCAGATACCTCCCAGATACGCTTGGAGTGGAGGGAAACTGAGCGTGGGCGGGAAGAAGATCACCGTGTGGAGGGACACTGGAGCACAAGTGTCAGCTAGCCATGCTTCCTTAGTGGATCCAAATTTAATTGACCCAGAGATCCAAGTGACAATTCAACCCTTCAAGTCCAACTCTTTCAATTTGCCTATAGCCAAGTTGCCTGTCCAGTACAAGGGCTGGTCAGGAACGTGGACTTTTGCAGTCTATGATGATTATCCCATCCCCATGCTGTTGGGGGAAGACTTGGCCAATCATGTGAAGCTAGCCAAGAGGGTGGGAATGGTCACTCACAGCCAGGCTAAACAAGCTGTCACACCTAGATCTGTTCCGGAAACTTCTACCAGGACCCGGTCAGAGGTGATGTGCCCGGACCCCAGGCCAATGTCTGCAACAGCAGTAGTGGATCCAGTCCCAGAGACCCAGACAGAGCCAGTCCCAGAACTGGAACCAGTGGAACAACCAGCCCCAGACCCATTGCCAGCACTGAATCCAGTACTTGCAACCCCAACACCAGAGGGCCCCACCAAACCTGAACCAGCAGCAGCCAATAACCCTTCACCAGAGGCTCAGCCGGAGCCTGAACCCCAACTTAGTGCACCAGCAGAGAGCGGTTTACAGTCAACGGAAACAGCCCCATCCCCTACATCGCTTCCAGAGGGACCAAGCCTAGATCCACAATCCAATGAGGAACTGATGTCTCCAGCATCAAGGGAACAGTTCGAGACCGAACAGGAAGCAGATGAAAGCCTCCAGAGAGCTTGGACAGCAGCACGGAGTAACCCACCACCTCTGAGCTCTTCTAATCAATCCAGGTTTGTTGTAGAAAGAGGACTTTTATACAAGGAAACTCTTTCTGGTGGACCAGGAAGACTGGCATCCTCAGAGACAGTTGGTAGTTCCAACTAAGTACCGGGTCAAGCTCTTGAGCTTAGCCCACAACCATCCTAGTGGGCATGCGGGGGTGAACAGGACCAAAGACCGTTTGGGGAGGTCATTCCACTAGGAGGGAATGGGCAAGGATGTTTCTACCTATATCCGGTCTTGTGAGGTATGCCAAAGAGTGGGAAAACCCCAAGACCAGGTCAAAGCCCCTCTCCAGCCACTTCCCATCATTGAAGTTCCATTTCAGCGAGTAGCTGTGAATATTCTGGGTCCTTTTCCGAAAAAGACACCCAGAGGAAAGCAGTACATACTGACTTTCATGGATTTTGCCACCTGATGGCCGGAAGCAGTAGCTCTAAGCAACACCAGGACTAAAAATGTGTGCCAGGCACTAGCAGACATTTTTGCCAGGGTAGGTTCGCCCTCCGACATCCTAACAGATGCAGGAACTAATTTCCTGGCAGGAACTATGGAAAGCCTTTGGGAAGCTCATGGGGTGAATCACTTGGTTGCCACCCCTTACCATCATCAAACAAATGGCCTGGTGGAGAAATTTAATGGGACTTTGGGGGCCATGATACGTAAATTCGTAAATGAGCATTCCAATGATTGGGGCCTATTGTTGCAGCAGTTGCTTTTTGCCTACAGAGCTGTACCACATCCCAGTTTAGGGTTTTCACCATTTGAACTTGTATATGGCCGTGAGGTTAAGGGGCCATTACAGTTGGTGAAGCAGCAATGGGAGAGGTTTACACCTTCTCCAGGAACTAACATTCTGGACTTTGTAACCAACCTACAAAACACCCTCCGAACCTCTTTAGCCCTTGCTAAAGAAAACCTACAGGATGCTCAAAAAGAGCAAAAAGCCTGGTATGATAAACATGCCAGAGAGCGTTCCTTCAAAGTAGGGGACCAGGTCATGGTCTTAAAGGCGCTCCCGGCCCATAAAATGGAAGCATCGTGGGAAGGGCCATTCACGGTCCAGGAGTGCCTGGGAGCTGTTAATTTTCCCACCGCTACACTATGTCAAGGTTCCTTCCCCATTCTGAACTCTAGGGTACAGATGTGGGGTCCTGGATGAAAAACCCCCTAAGCTTATTTTTACCAGTTTAGGTTAAAACTTCCAAGGTACAAACTATTTTACCTTTTGCCCTTGGACTTTATTGCTGCCACCACCAAGTATCTAACAAATATATAACAGGGAAAGAGCCCGCTTGGAAACACCTTTCCTCCCAAACCCTATACCCCCTTTCCTGAGGAAGGCTTGATAAAAATCCTCACCAATTTGCATAGGTGAACACAGACCCAAACCCTTGGATCTTAAGAACAATGAAAAAGCAATGAGGTTCTTAAAAGAAGAATTTTAATTGAAGAAAAAGTAAAAGAATCACCTCTGTAAAATCAGGATGGTAAATACCTTACAGGGTAATCAGATTCAACACACAGAGAATCCCTCTAGGCAAAACCTTAAGTTACAAAAAGACACAAAAACAGGAATATACATTCCATTCAGCACAGCTTATTTTCTCAGCCATTTAAACAAAACAGAATCTAACGCACGTCTACCTAGATTACTTCCTAAATTCTAAGACTCATGTAGATTGCACTGCTTATTAGGGAGAGAAGATTAGGTCCAGTTCCTCCTTCACTATCTCAAATGCAGTGGGAGGGAAATAGGAAACTCGTCTGAAAAAAATTTAAAATAAAATTTGTATTTGAATTTTTAAAAAGGCATAGTAAAACACAGTTGCATAGTAGGAGAAATAAAATGGCTGATTCTGAGCGTAGCGCTACCTACAGATTGATTTTTATTTAAATTATTCTTCCCCCAATGTCTCTGCAACACTCTAAAAACTGTCTAAACTCTCAGAAGTGGCAACAAGCCTGTAGTCTGAAAGAGAAAGCACTGCCAAAAGAGCTGAAACAAACAGTGCCACCCCACCTTGTGAATGGAATCCTAGCCATGTAGCCTGGTCTTTGGTTAGGACACTCTTCTCAAAGATATAATTACTCTGGGGGTGGGGGTGGGGCATTCTGCGCCAAAAAATTTAAAGTTCTGCACAAAATATTTTAAAATTCTGCAAATTTTATTTGTCAAAATAACTCCACATAATCACACCAGTTTCAATTATTTTGGTAATTTATTTCAAAATACCTGTCAGCTAGTATGCCTGTAACAATGCAGACACACAAAAATTTTCCCAGGAGTAAAGAGTTAAAGAAATCCCTATGACAACCCAGTTCCTGTTTCTCTGCCCCCACCCCAAGGGGCCCCCTTGCTCAGATACCCACACTCCCTCCCCATCAGAGCCCAGAGATCCAGAGGGAGAAACAGCCTGATGCTTGGTCCCAAGCTTACACAGAGTTTCCTGCGTGCTGCCTTCCCCTTCCCTCATGGTATGCTGGGAATTGCAGCTGCCAGGAACCCTCTAGCTCCCTCCCTCCCCCCAGCAGTGTCTTTTATGTTTGAGCTGGACTCTTCCGGTCCAGTGGTGGCTAGCAGCACTACAGCCCATTTCTGTGGGGGAAAGGAAATTCTGAGCACACGTTAATTTCTGCAAAATTCTGCATTGTGCAGTGGTGTGGAATTCCCCCTGGAGTAATTATAATGGTGGACATACTAGGCATGAAATCAACTCTTGGCACTGTTCACTCCACACTGTGGGGTCAGACTGCCCGGAGAGGAAAGACTGAGGCTATATTCAAGCCTGTCACAATGGGGAGTTGCATTTGGATCCCCAAATCAGTCCATCAATACAGTTTTTTGTACCAAGTGCAGGATTTATAATCCTATTAAGGCTACCATGTTTGATAATTGGACTTTTGCTATCTCTGCTGTTTGGGGTGGGAGGGAGGAGATGTAAAGATTGTGGAGTTCGGGATAGCTCTGTTCTGAAACAAAATTCCATCAGGAACTCTGCATCTATTGCCAAATGCAAAAAGAACCGATGTCCTGTAAGCTTATACTTCACACAGACAATACCAATTTTTATCAGCTGATGAAAGGGAAAGAACTGATCACCTTAAGTAAACAACATTTCATATGCTAGTGCACAAAAACTACAAGATGTTTGTTCTCTTGTGACAGCACTTCAGGATAAGTCAAGAACTCAGCTTGATTTATTAGTGGGTGAGCAGCCTAACAACTAATCTAAAAACATATGTTTTATTCAGACAATGTGCCAATAGGTGTAATAGCCTGATACAAAAGTCTTTCAAAGCCAGAAAATTAAATCTGACTTGGTAGAATATGTGAAATGTTCATGACCATTAAATTTTTGGTTATGTTTTAAAATGGGCATTAAAAAAATAGACATTTAGAATTAAACTTGAATTTAACTAAAAGCATTCTGTGAAATCCAAACATTATACAGATAGCTGTGGCTGTAACTTCTTTGTTTCTACCTGTATTCTTTAGGGGTTGCTGTTGTCATGGTTAGAACACTATACTAAACAAGATTTTATTCAGAGCACTAGTTTCTGCATTAATGTGTCAAACCAATGTAATATTTCTCCCTGTCCTTCTGAGTATTAATGGAATGGAAACAAGATTGCAAGTCTCTAGCAAATCCATCAGTCTCACATTACTACATGTTAGATATAGGCCTTAAGATTTAAATTAAATATATGGTTATTGCTTATAGCTATAATCAGCAAGATAATCTGACTTAATTTCAAAGCAATCCATATTTTGAGGTATAGTTGAAAGGTACAGTTCCTTCCTTTGCATCACTCATGTAATTTCTATATGTAGAAACTGAATACCTTGACATATGAAATTGTGTTCAATATACTCTTAGGAAAGCTTGAAGGTATATTAGAACAAACAGAACAATCTCTTCTAAAAATGTGGTTTAATAGTCCCTATACCTCTTCCTTGCATAAAATCCCTGTACATCTTCCTTGTACAACAACATTTATTCAAACTGAGAATTAAACTTCAAGACAAAACACAGCCACTAGAGATTAAATATAGACATTTCAGGCTTGCACAAATGTATTATGCTATCCTTACTTATCACATTTTAAAAAAAACCCAGTAGTTTATACTCTGGTACATACATAAACTGTACAGGAAAATACAGAAGATATGAATGGTTCTTAATTTTGGATTGACTTGCATCCTATCATGATAGCACATAGAAAGTTGAATGCTTTGTAGACATTGTGCATACTTAAATAAGAGAAGAAAGCTATTTTTAGTTAGACATCCAAATCCATTTCAGCTCTGTTAGCAAATACCCTAATTTGGTTATCCAGTTCAGACTGCTCCTTATTCAGGATCCTCATCCTCACTTACAAGACCTTGCAGAATATTGACTTCCCCCTCCCCAGCTCCCCTATCCTCCCTTCTCCACTATAGTTTACTCCTTTCTCCTTCCCTGTTCTCTTTCCAGTGCTCCTATTGATCTTCCCCCACTAAGCCAAATTCTCTGTTGGTATAACTCCACTGACTTCAGTAGCACTATGCCGCAGAAAGTTTGTCTCATAATTCTTTCCATTCTTGATTTCATACCTAAAATGCTGCTGTCATGCTTGGAACATTCTCTTTACCTTTATCTGCCAAGCAATCTCTCAGCTCTCCTTCAAACCCACCTTCTCTTCAGGTAATCCTTCCTATCTTCCCCTCATCCTCACTCACTGAAATTGTTGTCCTGTGACTTGGCTTGCATGTGTCTCATTTAATCTTGATTCACATAGATGCTGAGCATTCATAAATCAAGGTGAAGTTATTGGGAAGTGTGTTTGCTCAGCAACTTTTTAATCATTCCCTACGCTTTCAAGGCAAGGACCATGTCCAATATCTGTTTTATAAGCAAGTACAGGTTTACTGAACAATTTGCTTTTATTGATCAGTCATTCTGTTCACTCTTGCAATAATGATTTATCAGTTTTTACCTGTGAAAACAGATTTTAATGAATTTGTGAGACTTGGTAAATTTGATCAAGATCCAAACAACCATCATTCATGGTATTGAGTGGCAAAATTCAACTGGGGAACAAATCAGCTTCATTACATCAGAGCAAAACCCATAGCTTTTACACGAGTAAAGAAGTCACATTAAGGATTTTTCTGGAAATATTGAAATATTGAAAGTTTAGAGAGTAAATGGATGTTCTCTCTTTTCAAGTAATACCGCATCTGTGATTTCCAGCTTGGTGGGAGAGTGCTGGAGAAGAGGGGGTGGGGAGAGAGGAAGGAAAGGGGAAGTGTTTTTCCTACACAGTTCTAATTGATCTGTGAGAACTGAATTTCTATCCCCAAGATACAAATGCTGTATCTTTGAGGGATGAATATCTGTAGAGGTTCAGTATTTGTGATCCTCACCAATAGCTTGCCAACAAAACACACACACAAGCCATCTTTACTAATGCAATGTACTTGTGCAAATTCTGCATGCTTATTCATGCAAAACTTCCATTAACTTGATCTACTGCTGTTGCTCTTCAGCGATAATTTTGCAAATCAAGACAATCAAGATTTGACCCTATTCATATAAATGAGCAGCACTTGCCTGATTTTCAAAGCTGAGCATTTGTAATTCCCAGTGACGCTCAACATCTTTTAAAAATCTTGTCACATCACATGCCCCCCCCCAAATTATGCTCTCATTTCCACCCATGAAATTCCATTAACTTCAACAAATTTGCATCAGTGTGAGAGCAGAATTTGGCCTCTATATAACAAAAAATTGTATATGCTGTGTGTGAGGGTGAAACATGAATTTTATAAGCTATTAAAAAATTTAAAAAAAGACAACCCCAAACTCATTTCCATTATACCTCCAAGAGACTGAAACAGCATCAGAAATTAAAGGTCATTCATTAAGTTTAACCCTTAATCTGTTGAGCTCTCAGAACATTTGTTATACTAAATCAGAATTTCACTTGCAATATTCAAACATGTTTTGGTGGAATTAAAAAAAAAAAAAAAAAGATTATGAGAGGCACACTGCCTCAGCTTATTACTTCAACACTGCTCTCTTGTGGCAGAAACTTAAAGTGAAATATTGATCTGCTTTGCACTAAGCACCACAATGCTAGGATATAAAACAGCCTGATTGGTGAGGGAAATACAAAACAAACACCTACCAATAAATGTGGCTGCTGAAGTGTGGCATAAATAAGATAAAGAGCAAAAGCAACAAGAGAGATCACTAGACTTTAACTTCTCAGGTGTGAAGTGTTCAGCTGATCTTTCTTACTACAGTGTTCATGCCAAGCTTTCCAGGAAAAAACACTACTACGAACAGCAGTCAGAATTCTCTTTTCCAGCCAATTCTTGAGGCAACTTTATCAGAGCAGCGTTAAGAGTCAGTCTGTTCATTTCCAAATACTTATGCCTTCAGGAAATTCAAACCACAGTGCCAGAAATGAAAGACCATTGCTGTTATCCCTTAAGCTGTTGAGCTCCAAGTCATTTGATATTCTGAATCAGAGTTTCACTTGTAATTCAGTCACTTCCTCATTTTTCTCCTCCAGCCTCTATATGTAGAATATGGAAGGTTGGTCTCAGTGGCTAAGCAATGATACAAATATACACACACGCTCACTCTCTCATGTTATCAAGCCATGGCTTCGATTCAGCAAGTTACTTACACACATTTGTCAGTTAAGCTCAGGAGTAGCCCCACTGATTTTAATGGGGTTACTACCATGCTTAAAGCTACATGCATGCTCAAGTGCCTTGCTGAATCAGGGCCTAAGTTTGGCAATCATCATCAGTGTGATTTAAAAAGTTGCTTTCATTTCTGTCCTTGCTCAAACAATTGGTAACATTTTCTCCTCAGTTTTGAAATTTAGGACATGTATGTCCTAGCACTAGAACAATGTTCAAACTGAAAAAGCTGAGGAAACCAAGGACAGATTTTTAAAGGTATTTAGGCACCTTGTGGTATTTTCAGAAGCACCTAAGTAACTCCCAGTGTCCAGTGATTTCAATAGGAGTTAGGCACTTAGGAGCTTTTGAAAATCCTCCTAGGCACCTAAATATATCTTAAAAATCTGGCCCTGCTCTCTGTAAAGACAGCTGAGTTGACATGCAGAACTCAGGAATGCCTTAATAAAGTGTGTTGTATCCAGTGATCTGTGAATCAAATGAGATATGAATTATCTCATTAAACAAGAACAATAGCAACAGTGGCAGTAATGAAGAATAGACCAGCCCAAGGTCAAACTAAATAGTAAGGGCCAGAAGGGTCTCGACTAGAGCTGTACTTTTTTGTGCCTTTATTTGTGCATCCAACATTTTTCGGAAGAAGAGGAGTTTGGATACCCAAATATACAGGATTCTACATGGAAACAGCATGTGCACTAATTTTGGGAAGTTAAAGTGACTATGTTCATGAAGATGTTATTTGCTCGTGCAGAGTCACAGCTGGAGAGTGCAAATGTAGAGATTTTTTTTGGAAACTATGACCCTAAGAAGGTAAAAATAATGGAAGCATTTAGCATGTAGAGATATCTTCTGAGGTTCAGTTGAGACTTCAACAACAATGAAATCAGTCAGCAAAATTTACCAGAAAGTTTTCATCAATTATTTTGCAAAGGCTGGAGGGATCTGTTCCTCCTGCTGGAAAAGTCTGGGCACTCCAGAGTTATTTGTGACTAAATCCTGTAGTCCACACTCAGGCAACTGCTCCCTACCCTTAACTGAAATCAATGGGAGATTTATCTGGGTAAGGCCTCCAGACTTAGGTCATTAAGGCTTGATGCAAAAGTCTATTGAAGTCAATGGGAGACTTTCCATTAACTTCAGTGAGCTTTGTATCAAGCCCTAGTGAGCTGGCTTTATAGTGCTATTAAGAAACTAAGATTTCAACCAGCCCATCTCCTTTCTGATTCCAGTGTCCCTGTCTGCACAATAGCATTGGAAATTGATGACATCCACATATACATGTGGTATCATATTATCTCTCTCTCCCCACCTGCTTTATACATACAAAAATCTCTTTTCCTTTTAGTTCATGTTGCTATATCACCATTATCACAAACCCTGATAAATCAGAGTATCCAGTTAAAGTCAATTACTGTGTAGGGAAGACAACGAGGAGTCCTTGTGGCACCTTAGAGACTAACAAATTATGCCCAAATAAATTTGTTAGACTCCTCGTTTTTGCTGATACAGACTAACATGACTACCACTCTAAAACCTGTGTAGAGAAGGCATTAGTAAAGCGAAAGGCTCATGTAGGATGACAACACTTACACTCATACAGAGTTAATATCACACATTGAACTCCAGACTGAAACTTTTACACTGATTTACTCCAGGCAGTTGCAAAATTCGAACATCTCTTTCAGTGTTAGGTTACAAAGGTTGGCAATAAGAGTCATTCAAGCATCAATACTGCCAGTAAAGCAGATGCTCTAGAATACTGATTAGAGCAATTATATAGACTTCATAGCTACAGGCCTGCTTTTGGCTTAGACTCTGAACTCAATGTTGCCAGTTCTCATGATGTTACTGCAAGTCAGATGATACTGGGTGTGTTTCAAAAAGCCACTGCTCCTGTCTCATGTAACTATGTAAGCAGTTCAAATTTTTAATGAAAGTACGTTTCTAGCCCTCATGTTTGCAGAAGAAAAGACTGAAAACGTGACCAGAGTGCACCCCAAAGGTTCAAAATCCAAAAAGTAAATAAAACCCCCAATATCTTATTTTCAAAATATCATGACCAGTAAACCAGGATTATTGGGGCTTGATGTATGATTTTTGAATGCTGGGACCGGAACAGTGAAGTGAAGGTGAAGTGAAGTGAAGGTTTCTGTGGATGCAAATTTATTATCTGTTACTATTAGCAAGTATGGATGCACTGGTACTAGCACTGAGGTAACCATTTGTGTTGGTTACTACTGGTCATGAATCTCATGTAAGAGCTGGCCAGCTGGAACTACTGAATGAAGAACTATCTCCTCATGCTATTCCCTCCTGGAAGTTACTGTGGGCAAGACGTGTATCGTGATGGGAAATAAAGGCCAGTTTGGACAAGACTTTGCTTTTGTGTGACATACATTCTAGTCCTGGAGGGCTACCATTTTTTCCATAAGCAGCTTTTTGTTCCTATCAGTAAAAAGGTGGCAACCTTTGAATCATTCCTGCTGTGGCCATTTCAAGGCAGTAGTTCATATTCTCTCCCATTCCTTAGCTCCATTTGGTGCAACAGAGAGGATTGGCCATCAGGGAGCACTCTGCCCTGCCAATTAGCAGAGTTTGGGAGCTACTCTAACCTACACCAGCTGACAATGGTCCCCAAAGGGCCATCTGCTAGCTCAGAATAGCCAGAGTGCCTTGTGCGCTAGCTCTTCCCACTCCTGGCCCAGGAGGAGAGTAGTATAGAAGCCATTAGATCATCTCTACATCTGCTGGGAAATCCATGGGTTTTCATGCTGGAAACCACATATTTGGTGTTTGTTATTACTACTTCAAGCCAGAGGGTGTGGCAGCATTCCCAGCACCTCTAGTTCCAGCATCACTGCGGGACTCCCACCTCCACAGCCATACCCTCTGTATGGGTGCTTCAACCTGCCTCAGTTTTCTTATTCTAACAGTCACATACACAGCATGCTGTCAGATAAAAAAAAACAACTTACAGTTCAGCTCTAACAGGTGTCCTCCAGCCCTTCCCCAGGGCAGGGCTTCACAGTCCTTTACTACTCTGTGCAAGGAGATTTCTTCTTCCCTTGTATCAGGGTTCAAACCCCAATGTCAGTTTCCAGGCATTGAGTGCGCTCTGTTTATATATATATATATATGTAACTAGTTAAGAATACATATACACACAACAGTTCTTGAGTTTTGTGGGACCAGTGAAACTTTTGTTGCTGTTGTGCTGCAAATTGCTTCCTTTGCACAGCTCTTTACATCCACTCTTAACCCAGGGCTGGATTGTCCTTCACACCCCTCTCAAGGCTCCCCAACCTCCTTCACCCATTTGAACAGGGCTGGATCCCAGTCCAGGGTTCTGTTACACTCTCCTCAGGTTAAGCTATTAGCCACATCCTTAGCCACTAACAGAGGAAAGAAGAGAGCCTCTTAAGTCTTGCCTCAATGCTGATCTCCCAAACAGAGCTCTTAAGTATCCCAGCATGCCTGGCTCTTCGCCACATGATCCTTCCCAAATACCATAAGGGCAGAAACTCAGTACTCCACTCTTCTTAAAGGTCCAGCTCAGCTTGCAACAGGGACGGCTCAGAGATCAGTGTGGCACCCAATACCTATATAACTTAAACACATTCCCTGATGGTCAGGCATAGGGACTCTTCAAGAACGTTATCTCGCACTGGATCAGCTAATAGGTCTTTCCTCTCTCTGAACACCAATTATTCTGTTATTTCTTCAAATCCAATAGTGAGGATACAAACTTCACAATAACTACTTTTGCCTCATTTGGCAGCTGGGTTGTGTTAGAGGACAAGAAAAGCTAAGGTGGGGAAGCCAGCTAGAGAATTAGGAATATGATTAATCACTGACTTTTTATGCATAATAGCATCTTACCTTTATATAGCGCCTTTCCCAATCACACATGCTCTATGTGTCTGCACCACCAACCTTGCTTACAGGAGGATAAGGAGAAGGCAAAGCAAGCCCATAGCTCCTTTCACCCTGAAGGATCCCAAAGTGTTGGATCATATTAAAGAAGTTCTGTATTAAAATCACAAATGAGTTTGATTCCCCACAGTTTAAATTCCAGGGTAGTACATTCTAAGACAGAGTCTGTTCTCAAAGCAATTCTTTGTAACAACAACTACTCACACAGAGAGAGACTCAAAGCAATACTCTGTAACAATAGAAACAGCACCCAGAGACTCTATGACAGCCTGTAGTATCTGGCTGTGCTAAAATAACTAGCTAGTAATAAAGATATCACTCATGAAAGTAGCTTTGCTCCTAACTCCTGTAAATAACTTTTTTTTTCTCTAGAGTGTTGTTAATTTAGCCCATTGGAGAGAAGGATTAAAAGGGAAATACTGTTTCCTGACCACTGAGACAGAACCGCTGAACTCTACATGATAAATAGGGTCTGTGAGTTGTCATGATGCTGCAGTATGGCTCCTATGAACATTAAATACTGTGAGACCATGCTGTCTCATAAAATTTGTGGAACAATAGCATTGTGTTGTAAGTGTTCAGCCTTTGCATTGCTCAAAGGTGACAGAGTTTCTTTAATTTTCATTCCGTGGAAAATATTTTTCTAGAATAATTTATCCAGCCCCCTGGACAATTTCTGCCTTTCGACAGAACCGTATACCAGATTGCCTGCTTTTCACAGGTGATGAGCACCCACTAATCTTATTGAAGGCTATGGGAGCTGCAGGTGTATACTGTTTTGCCTTCAGTACACACATAGCCTGCCAGAAGGAGCGTCCTCTCTGATTACCCATCTGCAACCATGCATTTGGTATACATCTAATGCCTTGACTGGCATCCCCACTTGGAAAGCTGTGGAGCAGCTCCACTGCTTGGCTGCTCAGCCCATATTGTGTGCCTCAAGAGCTCTTAGAAACTCACAAACAGGTGAAGCTGACTGAAGATGGGGGTGCAGACAGGCAGGAGGTAGCTGAGGTTGGCGAACCCAGCTATCGATAATGAGGGAACAGTGTTGGGTGGGGCCTTGCATTTGTAACTTTGCATAGAGCCCCATAAAGGCTCAGGGCTGCCCTACAGCAAATACAACAGAAGTGGCAGACAGGAATAACCTTAGGATCCATGAGGCCAGTGGTGAGCTGGAGCCAGTTTGCACTGGTTCGCGCAAACCGGTTGTTAAATTATGCAGCCGGTTTAGAACCACTTGTTAAAGGGGTTTGGCAAACTCCGGCCTGCGGGCCACATGCGGCCCGCGGCACCGTCCTGTCCGTCCCGCCTGAGCTCTCGGCTGGGGAGGCTCCCCTGAGAATTTCTACTCACCCGGTGGCCGTGCAGTCCTTCGGCGGCACTTTGGTGGTGGGTCCTTCAGTCGCTCCGGGTCTTCAGCGGCACTTTGGCGGTGGGCCCTTCAGTGCCGCCGAAGACCCGGAGCGACTGAAGGACGTGCCGCCGAAGACCTGAAGCGACTGAAGGACATGCCGCCGAAGACCCGGAGCGACTGAAGGAACCAGTTCTTCAGCTTCTGGCAGCTCATCACTGCATGAGGCCCATGAAAAACATCAACAGGACCATTATACTCTCTGCACCTTAATGAAGACTGTGCTCATTTAAAGCAGGGTTTCTGCTGTGAAGCCCCTTGGTATTAGGGGTCTGCACAGTCAGACTCTGCAGGCACCCTGGCTCATAGTTAAAGCAAAGGTCTAGGAAGAATGAGACTGGCTTACCGTGCAACCTCAGGCAAGTCACATAATCTCCCTGTGCCTCTGTTTTTCCATGTGTAAAAATGCGATAATATTATGTAACTACCTTTTAGATATGACTTCAGTGCAAAGAGTTGTCTTCAGTGGGACTGGCTCATAAGCTTAATTTTAAGCATATGCTTAAGTGCTTTGCTGAATCAGGGCCATGGTAAAGCAATCTGAGAACCTCATATTAAAAGTGTTATGTACATGCAAAGGGTGATTATTTAGTTTACATAATTGCATCTGTGGATTTGAACTATTGTTATTTCAAGTGTTCTTTAATATTGTAGTATATTTAAGGTTAGGATCCCTTCATACAGCTCTTTGATAATGAGGACTAAATAATATGAGTAAACATCAGAGCAACTGAAAGTAGTTCCAGAGAATGAAACTTACAGGTTTTTTTTCCCAAAAAGAGAGGTGCCTCTTAAGTCAAACTCCTGGCTACATAAACAGCACTGCACTTCTGTATATTGTAGGATTGTATATCACTCTGGACACACGCCTGTTATATTAAATTGTATATAGTCTCAATATCTGCAGTCTGACATTTCTGATTACAGTCATTTGCAGACAAGAAATAGCTTGAACTTTTCAGTTTTGGTGGGGTGAAGAAAAAATCTAATTGCTTCTTAAATCCAATGCAACACTGCAGCAAGATGTGATTGTGTTGCTCAAATAATATCATTGTTTCACTAAAGTGCCCTGGGCTGCTGCAAGGGATGAATGCTTCTCACGTCATAATCAGCCCTATTAGGCTGATCTGTGGATTAGATCAGAAGCAGGGCTGAAGGGCAACCAAATCTCTTCTGTCTGAAATAGAATCGTTTGTACAAGCTTGTGACCCTTAGAAATATATCCTACAGCTGCAGTTGGTGATGTGATTGCTGTTTTCTAGAGATGGAAGGCAGATAAGATGAGCATTTCTAAAGATTCCTGAAGTAACCACAGGCTCTGCATAGGCTCTCAGCGGAACTATCTGTATAAGGCTGTTAACTTGGGGTTTTATTGTGTAGTATTTATAATTTAACCATTTCAAAGGATATTGTATCAGTCAAGAGGTTACAATACTAACAACTGAAGTGGCTCAGAAATACAGTACATCCAGAACTCCCAACTTCTCTGTTTTAAGTGGCCTGATTTGTAACTTTCCTCATAGCAGTATATGGAAGGACAAGATTAGTGGGTTAGATAGGCACCTTGCAGTTTATCCTGAGTAAGGGGCAGTGGGTAGCTGAAAGGCCCCAGGAATTGTGACTCATTTTGATCCCTGCTTCCTTGTTACTCTATGGAGGAAGTCAGTTGTGCCTGCCCTATTCCTAGTACACCTAATTCCCCGCTCCACAGCAGTATAGTGATGCTGTGTGTTGGAGGGTGGGGCTGTGGCTCTGTCCACTCCTTGCCACTGCAAGTCCACTAGTACAGGAGGGAGAATAGGAGACACAGTGGCTGCTGCTGCCCATAGTGTGACCTGCAACATTGCTAACCCACACAGGGGAGTAAGGAGAGCAACTCATGCCTGCTACTCCCATTTATGGGTGTATTGCCTTGTTATACAACTTCATACATTTTCCCCCTACACATAAACATCATTAAGGGATTATTTAATGCTTTCATCTACTAAACTGAATAATAGTAGTACCTAACTCTTATATAACACTTTTCATGCATAGATTTCACAGTCATTTACAAAGAAGATCAATATTATTATCCCCATTTTACAGGTGGGGAAACAGAGACAAGGAAGTGAAGTGACTTCCCTAAGGTCAGACAGCAAGTCAATGACAGAGCTGGGAACTAAACCCAAAGTCTCCTAAATCGCAGTGCAGTGATCTACCTTTAGGTAGCCACCCTGACTACCCAAAAACAGATTTAACAAAAAACTCCCTCAGCAGGGAACTAAAATCTCTTAAGGACCTGACCTTGCAGGCCTGATACAGACAAGGCTCCTAGTAACATCAGTGGGAGTTTCCCTTTGGCCCAGGACCTACACGGGTAACAGTTCTGAGGTTTTTCTAGCATTGGAAGCAATGAGATTCACACAGAACCCATGCTACAGACATTTCTTTTTTTAAACTAGGCTAATATCTCAGAGGCAAAATAATCCATTTACTAAAAAATAAGTCACAGGATTAATTTATGGGAAGCATGTCACAATGTTTGCACATGTGCAAAAATAAATAAATTAAAAATCTTCTATGATGATGACAGAGTTTAGGACTAACCTCTTTTTAGTAAGAGGCCTTTAGTGCTTCCAGATAACTGCTCTGCTACTCTTCTGGTTGTAAAATGAAAAAGTAATTCTGTGCTACATTTGACAGACTAATTTGAACAGACATATCTTATTACCCTTTTGCATTTTGTATTTATAGTTTCTTTTCTCTTTATTAACCGTAGACAATTGAGTGTAACTTGCTAACTGACATACTGTCAGCTTTGGTACACGGCTAACATTTGTGTACTCTTTGCACGCAGCCAAATGAAGCTAGGGAGAAAGACTGTATATTTTATATGCAAAGAAAAAAAAAAAGAGAGAGAGCGAGAGAGAGAGAACACTGCAAGGCGAAGGATGGAAAATTCAAAGGCAGTACTCTGAGAATGAAGGACTCGATCCACCAGATATTTTACTCTTGGGCATGGCGCTTAACAGTTGCTGCATTCCAAACCACAAGTGGCTGCATTATAGTTATGGCTAGCGTAACATCTAAATCCCCTCTACCTACCTCACAGGAACGCCTGGAAGCTTTATTAGTTAATGCTTGTAAAGCCTTTTGAGATCCTTGGTTGACACTCACTACAGAAGTATTGTTGTTAGCCAGTAATGTAATATAGAAGTATTGCTAAAGAGGCAGGGTTTGGGGCACTGGCCTGACAGCCAGGAAACCTGAAGTCTGATTCTACTCTCACTTACATCTGTATAAGTCAGGAGTCGTTCCAATTAAATGAGAGGATATAAATGATATAAAATCGGTGTGAGAGAGCTTAAAAAGAAGCACTGGATATACCTGCCTCTGCTTGTGCTAGTCTCTGTGCCTCATTTGCCTCCCTCCTACAATCTGTAAATTGGAGATAACCATACTTATTTTCTTCTGCAAAGTGTTTTGCGCTCTATGAACGAAATGCCCTATACTACTGCTAAGTATTATCATAGTTGCAGTTTCTAAAAGGTTAATAATGTTCAGTCCTAATTTGTTTATGCTGTTTCACAGAGGTAAGCAAGGATGGGGGTGGAATTTTGTTTTGGATAAAGCGTCACATTTTTCATTGTGGGGGGAAAAAAGTCAGGTTTTCTTTGATCTGAGTTTTACCTGCTCAAATGCTGGATGTATGCCAACTGGCCGGCTTTAACAGACCAACTTACATAAAGTCGATGTCCATGATTTTCCACCCCTTTTCTCAAAATCTGTAAATGCTTATCCAAATCCCAAGCTGCCAATATCATCCACGTTGGAACTGGTTCTCTGGAATTTGGCTCAATTTGACTGTTCAGTTTAACCTGAACTTTTTTTTATGGCGATCACACATCCCACCACAGCTGATCAGGTGACAGTTTCTCCAGCACAAGATAGGAGCTGACTACTACCTACTCTAGAGTAACATGGAGTTAAGGGATTGCTGCAAATTACTAATCTCCATCACAAAGAACCTGCAGGAACCATAAAAGAGACTGGCCCCAACAGTCCTGCTCAAGTTGAAAGCCCCTTCTGGGTTCTGAAGAACGAGAATTCTGACCCAGACAAAGGTCCTAAATAAGCAGCATCAAAGAGAATAAAATATTAGCTCATAAAACCAGCCCAAAGGCACTTGCTAGAAAACCCAGGCAATGTATTTTAATATAGGTACTACACTTGCTCCAAGCAAAGCGAGCAGTAATTACTTGCTAAACTATATCTCAGGCTGACAGGTAGATGTAACAAGGCATGCTTCACTTCCTTTTGTCCTAAATGCTGAGTAGTATTAATTTAGCTATCTCCGAATAATTCTATGCCAGTGAGACCATTTACAGTTGCCTCTGGTATGTGTTGCACTGCAATTAACATTAACCTTTTATGTAATTCCAGTTACTTGACCTGCGCTGGTTAATATCTTGAATAAATCCTCCTGGTGAAAGGGAAGAACTTGCACTAGTCAACTCGCGGTTCATTACAGTGTTATAGCCTTCCAACTTGGATTGGAGGAAAAAGTTGTCACACAATGGGGCGGGAGGAAAAAAAAGCCTTAGCCCATCAAACTCAAAACTATTTCAAAAAATCCTCCAGAAGAATAAAAGGGCAATGAGCACAGTTTGCAGACATCCCACTTGTACAGTGAATATTGTTGAACCATTTCCTGTTGCCACGGCATGCAGTGGCTGCAGGTTACTATGGTAAGGCAATGTATTATCATGCAGATTATGCTGAGTTATTGCAAGGAACTGCCCAGGAACAGAGCAAATTTTTCACTCGATTGATTCCAGCATTGAAAAGGAAACAAAACAGCTGCATGAATGTGCAGCTGCATTGGCCCAAACCAAACCCACCAGCAGTCCTGAAAACTTGGGAGCCCAATCCTGCTTTCAGTGAATTTAGTGGGAATTTTTCTATTTACTTCAATGGGAGCAGGAGGAGGCCCTTGAACTCCAGGAAATACGTGCAATGTTTTTTAACTACACTGCTTGCTGTAAGGGTTACATTAACAGTGAAGAAACTGATCAGATGCCCTCCAGTCTGAAAGTACTAATGATGGGAGGAGCCAAAACACAGGTCTGTTCTGAGTGCAGGGACATTCACAACTCTGATAATTCTCAAAAAGATCTGCAGATGGGCATATTTATTCTCCAGTTTATTAGCCAGGAAGAACTAGACTAGATAATTCTTTTCCTCTCCCCAGAGAATCAGGAAGATAGGTTTTATACACATTTTGTTATTTAGGATTAATTCACATTCAGTGATTTGAAGTTGAAGACTGCAAAAAGGTAGCGAAATTCTGACTGAACACATTCTTGAAGTTCTGTATTTTTTCCAGAGAAAGCAGAATGGCATAACTTGCAGCCTTACATTTCTAAACACCATTAATCTGATCCTGCCCTGTCTGATTGTTACAGTCACAGATGTGCTGAGAGGTGGTGTTTTGTTTTTCATTAACCAGGCCCAAAGTTTACTATTTTCAGCAGTCTAGTGGCAGCAATGATTTATCACTGAGAGAATCTTTGCATTTCCTTACTTGAAATAAATTACCTGAGGAAAAGTCATCTATTTTTTCATAGAAGGACTTGAAAATGGAGCTCTGGACAATTATAAAGTTTTGCACATTTTAAATGTGGTTCTCACAATCTGAGGAATGGTTCCCCATTATTTGTCTTTTACAGGGGAGGCATCATAAAGTAAACAGTCACATACCACAAAATACTTCAGGATAATAATAAATATATATTTAGCATTCAAACAGGACTCTAAATCTGTAGAGCACCCTACAAACATTAACTAACCAGAGGCTTCCTTTCCTTCCAGCCCCTTATGCAGGGCAGAGGTTGGTAGTGTTGCTAATCTCTCCCCTCTGTACATTGTCTCCTACACCTTTTCTCTAGCGCTCTCTTAATGACTGTAGGAACGACGCATGCGTATCAAGTATATATTGATTTATTCCTAGGGGTGTAGGACTTACTATTCCAAGTCAGACTGTCAGCAGTTGCAAAGTGATGTCTCATAAGTGGGCAGAGGTGGTACTAACATGTGAAATTATGTTCAGAGACACAGATTTTACAGCTGCATGTAAAGGTGCCTGATAAATCAGGGTAAGCGTTGCTTAACCCGCCATGCCTTCACTGCATACTATTGCTCCAGGATGCCTATTATGTGCTCAGCAGAGGTGGATACTTGATGCTTTAGAGGAAAGGAACAATCCTTTCCCCAGGGCCGCATCAGTGTCGACAGCGGTGCTGCTCTTACCATTGTGTCAGTAGGATTTCTGGGGTACTGTCCCATGGTGCTTTGCACTGCACTAGGTTGCACCGTCCTATGATTCTTTCCAAGTGAATTACGAGAGAACCTGTTTCTGGCTATGTCATGGAAATTGTGGGAAAGTGTTGGACTATGAAGTCCGCACATGGATTAGTCTGTCTCCGCACTGCAAAGTTGGCAGGTTACCATCCCAGTTGAAAATGGGTTTTAGCCGATAGCTGCAGCCAAGTCAGCTAGTTGGGATGTAAAGTAGCCCCATGGTTGGTGAGAGGTTTTTGTATGAATGGGAGCCATGTTAACTCTGCAGTGAAGACAATCCCTGTGGGTGGCAGAAACGGAGAGCGCTCCCAGGCCAGTACACCCCAGCTGCTATGTAATGGGGGCACTCCTCCTTTCTTGATGGTTGTTAAGGTTCTGTCTATTTTTAGTAAACGTCAGGGACGGGTCACAGGCAATACAAATTCATGGAAGCCCACAACCTGCCCCAAACTTTTACTAAAAATACCCAGAGACGAGTGTGGGGGACTAACCATGGGACCGCTACTGGAGGAGGGTAGGGCGCTGCTCCGGCCCCAGGGCTGACCGCCGGCCCGCTGCTCCCGCCCAATCACGAACCAGGTTCCCCATTGGGCTAGGCACACTGTACAAACGTAGAACAAAAACATTGACCCTCTCTGAAGTGCTTATTGTCCATGTGTAGGTCAAGAAACAACAGATGGATACAGACAACTGGGGGAGCACAAGGAAATAACGAGATGATACTGGTCAGCATGATAGGCAGTGGTCTCAGCCTTCCAGCAGCCTAAGGGTCGTCAGAGTTTTTGTAGGCATGTCCAGAAATCTGAAATTTGATTGTTCAGATTAAATACAAATTAGTCCTGAAATTGTCCAACCTTTTTAAAATAAATCTAGTGCAGTATTTTACTTTGATCAGCATCTTCAGGCCAGCTAAATCCGCTGGGGAGAAGAATACAAAAGCGGTGTTCTGAATTTACCTCCCATACATTCTAAATTAATGTGTCTGAACAAATCCTGCAGCAAGTTACCGCCCCTCCCCACCCCAGGTCTGTGATTGGCTTCTGAACTTTTTAAATACTTTTTCCAAACTCCTCCTTCCCTTAAACAGTTTCCAAAAGTTGAGAAAATTAAATTTAAAAACATTTGAAAATAGCAGGTTTTGCCCCAAGCTGCACTTTGGCAACACAGCTCAATGGATATAGCAGGGAGAAGAGACTGAGCTCTAGTCACTCAACATAGCCTTAGAGACTATACTGCCTATCTTCAAGTCCCATGGCAATTCCAGCTGTCACGCTAACTTGAAGGTGGTGAGCACAGGAATGGTTCTGCAATTTATAAGTCAGTGAGACTACAGAAACTCCCTCACAGCAAAAGCCAGAAGGGGTACCTGCTTCCTCTGCAAGCTGCTGTCACATCAAAAAAGATACCAGCTGTTCACTTCACTCCTGCACCTCCCTCAGCACAGTAGGCCTGACCTGTTAGGAGCTAATGGAAAGAGCTGCACAAAAAGAAGAAAGCTATTTGCAGCACACCACAAGAAGTTTTACTGGTCCTACAACCTACAGGCCCTATGCTATATATTCTTCAGCATCACCTACCAGGACTGTGCCTGCTAAGACCTCTCATAACACCAAAGATGAGTACTAGTGGGCAATGTTCCCTCTAATTTTTGACAGGCCATGTGCACAAAAAACTTCTGTGCAAATTTTTGTGCGTGCAGTATTACGCTGTGTGCGTGGGGTTTAGGATCTGTGTGCATGCACACAGCTTAGAGGGAACAGTGCTAGTGGGTATGTATTGCTGAGATTAGAAGTGTGGGTATGTCACATGCAATCACTTCAGCAGTCCTCTATAGATTACAGTATATACATCTCCCCTCCCCAGGTCCCTGTGCTTTTCAGCAGCATGTAATTATGAGTAATTGCATTTACATCTCAAAGTATTTTACATGCTGAAGTTGCACATAAGACATACAGTACCACTGAAATGCAACCACCTTTCGGGCAGAAGGCATCAGGCAGGCAAAGAACAAGTCCAAGGAAGTTTAGGAAGAAGGAAAATATTGGCAAAGACATTGGGACAAACTAGGTTACAAAAGTTGAACAGAATCTTTAATGAAGGAATTGCATAGAAGAAAAAAACAGCTCCGGCTCACGGTAAGGCTATTCATCTCCTTCAGTTGTACTGTTGCCTATTGCATTCACATCCATGTATCTCCAGCATTGAATCATTAGAATCCAGGAAGATGGCTGGGGGGAGCTAAAGACAACATTGGTAGCCTTAGGACTGAACAGGAACACTAACATTAATCCACAGGGGAAATTTGGATGCTATCCAACTCAGCATTTGAACTACAAGGCCTGGGCTCCTCTCTGTTCACAGCTGACTATCTGAAAGTTAGTGATTATGTAGCAATACAAATATTTATATAAATGGTAGCACCCAAAGGCCACCTGGTATTGCACATACAGAAGAGTATCTGTACCTTGAAAGCATTTGACAGCAAGGGGGTGGGAAAGCTCCAGCTGTGAGCCTGAGACCATGGTTAATTTCATATAGGGAGCCTACCAGCCTCTTAATTTCACAGCTCCAACCCTGAGCCTCTTGCTGCAGAGCAGAGCTGTGAAACTGACAAAAATGACAGCCAATAGCCAATGTAAATAATGCAACATCTATATAGATACTGCCTCGCCCGAGACATAAGGGCTACACCTCTTGTGCTGGTAGAGTTATGTTGGTATAGTAAGGCACTTACACGAGTGGGAACAGATACTACCATAATTAGGTAGATGTAAGCTGCCTTACAATATCCTAACTCTGTAGCATAGACCAAGCCTAACGTTGAGACAGAAAACAGTGGAAGAGGGTGGTAGCAGCAGAAAGATAAAGGATGGTCTTGTAGTTAAGGGACGTAGAACTTTATTTTACTAATTCTTCCAGATAACATCAGATGCCAACATTTTTGGTTATGGCCACTATTTTGCCTACAGATGTTAGTTCCCCCTGTAAAATAGGGATAATAAAGTTTTCCTACCTGAGGGTAGACATACAAAGAAATTCAGTAGTGTTTGTGGGGCACAAAAACTGGAGCTGTGAAGGGAGAAGCAATTTTTTTTTTTCTTCCTTCATCAGCTTTGGCCATTACCAGGAAAATTTAGAGCAGAACTTCAGCATTAACAGTAGGGTGCATGGTGGGTATTTTGCCCCTACAGAACAGTTCTTTTAAGCAGGCATTTGCAGAACCAGCAGGGTCAAACTCTCAGAACCCCTTACAGTTACTATTTTCTGCACCTACCCTTTCAAAATGGAGTCGAGATTAAGATTGCTGGACAGTTTCTGCTCAGTAATCCTACTGGGGAAAAAAGTGGTTGTAATGCAATCAAGATGTAAGACGACAACTGAGGCAGTGAAGGGTGTTCCACTGGATCAAGTAAATTACAAGGAAAAATCTACTGCATGAAGTTCTTGCTGCAATTTAACTTACATGGGCACTAATTACCATAAAACCTGAGCTATTCAATCTTTGATATATTTATCCTCATAACACCCATGAGATAGGGCAGTACTATTATCTTAATATTACAGAGGTGAACGAAGGCATTGCAATACAGGAAGTGGGACACAGCAAGGACTTGTTTCAGAGTAACAGCTGTGTTAGTCTGTATTCGCAAAAAGAAAAGGAGTACTTGTGGCACCTTAGAGACTAACCAATTTATCTGAGCATAAGCTATGAAGTGAGCTGTAGCTCACGAAAGCTTATGCTCAAATAAATTGGTTAGTCTCTAAGATGCCAAAAGTACTCCTTTTCTTTTAGCAAGGACTTGTTAGCCAGTCCCAGGATAGCATCCTAAGCCAACTGGATCTCATAAGAAAAGTCATACTGGGTCAGACCAAAGGTCCATGTAGCCCACTACCATCTTCCAATAGTGGCCAGTGCCAGGTGCCCCAGAGAATGAACAGAACAGGTAATCACCAACTGATCCATCCCGTCGCCCATTCCCAGCTTCTGGCAAAACCTTCTAGTATATACATAAGCAACCTCAGCTGCTGTACTGTGTTAAGCACTTTTGGGTCAGCACAATTCAACAGAGGAACACAGTTGGATTGGAGAACTGCCACGGAGGAGGGAGTCCTCTCTGGTAAGAACTTGACCCTGAAGTCAACCACCCCTTCTGAGAGCTCAACTTATAACAGGTAAGGATTGTTTTGTAGAAGCTTTCAAGCTCCTGTCTAGGTCCTCCAGTAAAACAGGATACTAGATTTAACATTTAAGACAAGAAATTCTGCTTTATACATACAGAAAGCCTAAGGGGGCACAAACCCAACTTTTCCCTTTGTCAGGCGATTAACCAAATATTTAAAAATTGTAACCTTCCAAAAGTGATCTGAAAACCTGCTTTTTAAAAAAAGGCAGTGAGCGGGGCAAAGGACAGATTTTAGTGGCACAAAAGCAGGATTACAACTGGTTCTCCTGATATATTAAAACAAGATTGATCAGACACCACTATATTCAATCAACCTGTACAACTGCAACTGGATTATATATTTTCTTGTATCAGTGGCTGATTTAACAGCACAGAGCCTAGATTCAGGCAGTGCTAAGGGCATGGGAATCCCAGCTCTGCAAAATTCATATAATACAGAAGTTACGAGTACATTAAGTTACATTAAGTTACGAGTATTAAGAAGGTCTAACAAATAGTCAAATACCAGTCAGTCAATTTCTCCTTACAAGGGCTGGATTCAAACTATTATATTTCCAACCTTTTCCCAGACTGAAATGCAGCCGCTCAATTTGAATTTGCCACATTAGAAAAAGCAAATCAATTGTTTACCTGTTTTCTAAGTTATGGCAGCAAGAGAGACATGTGCTACTGTAAAACCACCACAAGGTAAGGACAAATAGTTCAGAAACTGGGCGTACAGCAGCAAGATGGCTACGTCACTACCTTCACAGATCAGGCACAGGCTTCAATGAGAACCACATAAAATATGTTTAACTGGTATGATCCAATTCACTACACATCCCTCCAAATATGATCCAGTATACTACTCATATCTCCAATTTTTAACAAGCACCCTTATATATGGATATAATTTACACCAGCTTCCCAAAGCTTATCATTTATTGAAACTTCCACACAGAATTTAGAAGACAACACAGGTCTTTAATGTGACTTTATTCTTTCAGTAAAAAGAAGAGTGAACTCTTATGCGACCAGAGCAGAGGCAGTGGATGACTCGCTGGAAAAAAAAAAAAAAAAGAATTATTTCCCTCTCATTTTGGATATTGCCAGTACAGTGGCAACGTCTCAGATAACGGAGTTGCCAAAACCAAAAAACAAACCAACCAAACTTTCCTTCAAATGAGCTCTTCTATACTTGACTGGAGCAAAGAACAGCTACAATAGCAGTAATTTTTAACAGTCTAACTAGCTGAATTTAGGCTTCTCAGAATTACAGGAGCTCACTCAGACATCCAAGGAAGGTTAACCCAACACTAAGGAAAACCTTTCTGGTGGAAACTGCAAATGGTTGAAAAAAAAATCAATCATCATAGTGAGCAGTCTGACCTGAGCAATGGAAGTGGTGTGGGCACTATAGAGAAAGGCAGTTTTACATTATTAAAAATATATAATTTGAAACAAGGTTGATAAGATTGCAGTTTACATATAATAAATGAATCTAGCTGATGCTGGTCAATATATCAGCCTACAAATTTACTGTATTTTCTAACCTAGCTAAGTTTGTCTATTATTTCGGTCACAGTCCTGCCCCCTGGAATGAGGGTGGGGGACTCAACTCCACTGTCAATTAGCTCTGTGGGACCTCCAGGTTGGAAATGACAACAAACACTTACTACTTCCAGTTGGGTGGGAGTACTCTTTTGGTCTTGTAGTAACGAGCCAGCCTGTGAATTCTGCTCTCAATCAGAATCAGACGAAATTTGGCATCTTTATCCTTAAAAAGGAAAGGAAGATACAATCAAATCAAGAAATTCCCATTATGACATTAAAAGAGATCTATTTACTCTTAAGACAAGCTTTGGTGAAAGGAGAAGTATTTGAGTATTACCCACAGCTATTGTAAAGGGCCACTATCCCCACTTTTGAGTTTAATCCTGCTCTTTGACCCATCAACCAGACTTAAGTAGAAGATAAGCATTTGTGCTAACGACAAGCAAGTCCAAAATTGTTTGTATGGTTTTCAGGCAATAAAAGTCTTAGCTTTATCAGCTGTGCCCTTTACATTTACTCAGATGAAGTAATGGCCAACATTTCCTGAAGCATACGGAAAATCTCTGCTCTGGCTGCAGTTACCAGCCATGTAAAGATTAGAATACAAGCTTAATACTAAGTATCAAAAACTGATCTGTACTTTGTATAACTGTATACAATATTAATTCAAATATTTATAGCAATTTCAGAATAGTATCACAAGGTTCACTTTCAAAATTCAATTCATCTAATAAAAAAAGTGAAGCTACAGAATTGCTATTTATATATTTCAAAAAACAAATGAAGAAAATGCAAATAAAGCTTGATAATCAGTTGGATTATAAATGTCTAAAATTAGTTCAAAGACTCTTCCAGGTTTAGTGTACGTTTTTAAAGAACTTTATCTTGGTAGAAACCTTTTTTTACTCTTTTGCCACTCAAAGACCTTGGTCAATGAAAGCTTACCTTTCTGTTTCTCTCAAGATGTTTACGAACAGCAACAGCTTTCTTGATCAAGTGGTACAGATCCTCAGGAAGGTCTGGGGCAAGTCCCTTGGACTTAAGGATTCTTAAAATTTTGTTGCCAGTGACAAAACGAACTTGGGCAACACCATGAGAGTCCCTTAAGATTACACCTGAAATTAGAAGTTATATACTTTATACCAGAAAAAACATGCCAACAAGTGCTACTATTATCAAGGCTCACTCAGACATCCAAGGAAGGTTTAGCCAACATTAAGGAAAACCTTTCTGGTGGAAACTGCGAATGGTTGGAAAACAATCATCACAGTGAGACATCTACATTTTACCAGAGCAATGGAACTGCTGGACCACAAAGCACTTTACAAACAATTAATTTAACCTACCTCCCCAGACCACCCGTATTATTCAGAGGGGAGAAAAAAAAAACAATCAAAGCAGACAGACATTAAGGTTTCACATTAAGATGTCCAATGTCACCAAGAAGTTTTGGCAACACTGAGAATTAAACCCAGATAAGAGTTCAGAAAACTTACCGATCTGTGAGGGAGTCAGACCTTTCTTAGCCAGTTTGTAGATCTGTTCCTTTACATCATCAGAAGTAAGTTTTAACCACTAGAAAAAAAAATTGATGTGAAGAGGCACAGTGATGAATAAGTGTAGATTACGCAGGAGAAACTACACAGCTAATAGTTTTGAAATGCAATAATAGTCTTAGATATTTATGTGCACTTTCAAGGGGATATCCTTAGCATGTTTCACTAATGGCATGTGCATGCACGGAACAGTCAGTGCTAATCATCAGAAGCACACATCCACACGACTGCTCTACAATCTTCTCTAGAGGCTGGAAGTAGACTGCTTTGTAGTGCCCAAGAGCACAACGAAACTTGGACTGGCACTACACCGTAACAGAAATGAAAAAAATTATATCACCACGGAGTTATGACCGAACCCATAGCAGCAGTCCGACTACTATGATCATGTTGTACATGGTGACATGCAAAAAACCATTTCTGGTAAAATTCCAAGTCAGAATTTAATCAGAAATGGTTCTGGTGAGTTAATTGTTAAAAGGCATTCTGTGGTTTGAAGTAAGAGATTGCCTTAGTGAACAGAACACTACCTGACAAAACGTGGAGAACTGAAGTTCCACAACAATCTGATAAGAAAACCTAAAAGGAACTAAATGGACTCAGATTTGTAACACCAAGGATGTTCCTCTCCAATTGGATCTTCAAATATGGTCTCCAGTAGTTACTTGGTTTTACTGTCTGATTTGTCAAACAAAATCATATGAAAAAGTAATGCAAATCTATAAAGTGAATTTTGCAGTACTGAAATTTAACTGAAGCCTAGAGGATCTCCAACCTAAAAACAGCCAGTTTGCCTTCTCTTTTATCTATCAGTAGAAACTAAGATGGAGAAAAGTTACTCTGTATTTTTAGTTTACTTTGTGCATAGGACAACAATCTCTGTCTAATAGGTTAATGTTTGTGTAGGTCTTTAACTTAAAAGAGTAACTTGCAGAGTAACTTTTTTAATAAAAATATATTAAGTTAAATAACTAGCATTTCAAACCTTTTAAGGTTTTCTTGAGGGAAGACTGCTCTGGTAGGAGCACTGCAGCATTCACCTCAATGCTCTATTCATAGCTGAGATCATTCTTAGGGGATGTTCAGGAAAATCAACTTGAACTAACTGAAGATATGACTAGACAACATTAAACCCCTGTGAGAACGCTCTCTTTCAGAAGTAAAGTGGTCTTAGTTCACTTTAGCTTAATTCACTTACACAATGAAGCTGAAGTGAAGTAAGGCCACTACATGTCATTAGTGTGCTTTAAATTCACACCTTCAGTTAAAGTTACCTGTGTCCATGTGCAGACATGTCTTTAGGAAGTCACATATTCTCCAAGTATAGTCAATCCCTTGTCTTTGATACTGCCTACAGAAGTTTTGTGAAAGTAATTGGAAAGATATAGAACTGTCCCATAAACTGTAGAGACCACAAACTCTTTCCAAGCAAATGGGGAGGCACTAGGTTATAGGATCTAGTTTTCTATTGACATGCTCTACAATCCCCAGGACAAAAATTGGTAAGACTTAAACACAAAACTATCTGCACATGCAACTCATGTAAATAAATATCCATATACTACAAGCCGTGCTTGACTTTCACTGGGGGCATAAAGCTGCATCCACCGAACTGGAAGCGTGGGTGAAAATCAGATCCTTTAACACTCTAACCTAAGCTCAAGTCAAACCAATGGTCAAGATGTGAAAGTAATATGACAAACAAACAAGATGTTTACTTACTGTGGGCACACTGCGTCTATACGGCAAGGCTGACTGGGACAGGCCCTTCCTGTTGAAAAGAGAGGCATACGATACTGAGTGGAAAAATTAAAGGAAAAAAAAATCTTTAAATTTTAGACCTCAACCGACACATGCATGTGGCAATCCCCCGGGACCGTAACTTACCACGGTCACTACTGCCGAGCCCAGTCTGTGCATCTGCCTGTATCTATGCACCCTCACCAGCGTGGCCACCTCATGAACTGCTGGGCGCTCCCCACAGCTCCCGGCCTGGCTGCTCTGAGCTAGGGCGAGGTCCTTAACAAGGGCTACTGTGAAACACTGGGGTGCGGTGGGTTTACAAGCGACTCTCAGAGGGGGGGGGGGCGGGCAGCAGAGCAGGCGCGCGCTGGTTCTTGCAGCCGGCCGGTGCCAGCCCCCAAACCCCAGCGCTGCCCTCGGCTGCGAGCGGGGTGCGGGGCCCAGCGCTGCCGCAGAGCCCCACGGTCCGAGGCCGAGCCCGACACGTGCCCCTCGCGCCGGCGGGGCCCGAAACCCGGCCTCAGCCCCGCGCAGGGCCAGGCCGGACGCCCCGGTCTCCCTCTGCCCGCCCCGGCCAGGCCCGTCTCTCCGCGCGCCGGGACGCCCCGGCCGGACCCACTTAGCTAGGCGCGGTCCCCAGCGCCGCCGCCGCTTACCCCGGAGCGTGCATGCGACCCATGATGGCGCCGGGCAGCGAAAGAAAGACCAGCGGGAGGCGGGGGCTCTGGCTCACCTCTTCCGCCGGAAGGGACGTCAACGCGTAACCCCGCCCCGTCCGCCCGCCGGCCAACCAGAGAGGCGGTCTCCTCACCCGCCCCGGGGTGGGGTGGGGGACTATGGCTCCCAGCATGCACTGCGACAGGAGGAGCCTTCCCAGCGGGCGCTGGGGGCGGGCGAGTGCGGATGAGAAATCCCAGCGTGCCCTGCGCCGGCACCCCCCCCCCCCGCACAGGCGGGTCCCCCTGGCCTCTGGCGGCCCGGCGGGCGCCCAGGGCCTGCCCCGCGCAGGGGCCAGGAGCGGGAGGGCGGGTCCCAGCCCCACGAGCTCTCGCAGCGGCTGGGCCCGGGGGAAGGGGCGCCAGGAACCGTGAGGGGGCCCCGGGGAAAGACCGGGACGTTCCGCTTGGCAGAGAGACGCCGGGCGGGGGAGCGGCCTGAGGCCCGTTTCTAAGGGACCCTTCGCAGAGCCCGGGTCGCCGGCGGCAGCCAGCGCCGTGAGCAGGCAGCGGGTGTAAAGCCCAGCCCGGGACCTTCCTCGCCACGCAGCGCGGGCGGGGGAGCGCGGAGCCGGGCGGGCTCGTGGAGGGGGGGGGTCCAGCTGGGCGTTCCCAAGCCGGCCAGAGATGCGACCTCGGGGTCGGGGTGGGCCTGGCCCTGGGACGGGCTGGATCCACTCCAGGAGCGCTCCGCTGCTCATTCCCTCCAAAGCGCCTGAGGGCAGCCACTGGTGGAAGACCGTACACGGGGCGGGATAGACCATTAGTCTGACCCACCCTTGCCACTCTCATGGTGGGAGGCTGCCCAGCAACAGCCCCCCTCTGCTTTGCTCAGTACCCATTTTGCTCTATGCTGCTTGCCCAGGCCACCTCGAGGCTCAGACTCAAAGGGGGGCTATGTCGCCCCCCCCTCCCCCAGCATCAACAGAGATTCCAGTCCTCCAGCCAAGGCACGCTGTCTCTAACCCCTGCTAAATGGGGAAGGTAAAAGCCTGGGCACCCACAGCACCTTAGCCTGTGTCAGAGGTGGACGGGGCGTGCGCCCACACCTCCTCATGTCGCTCTTCACACCATAGCCACACTGGGCCACAGGGCACTCACCTCTGCAACTCTGGCAAGAGGCAACAGTTGAGTAAACAGCCAGCCAGGGAGGAAACTGACAGCAAGGCTGAGCCCATGTGCATAAGTAGCCTCCCTAGTCAGAGTAGGCACAGGTGGTGGAAGATATTTTTTTCTTACTACTAGCCGGCAGCACTGCCACTTGTCCTAACCTGCCAAGCAATATATTCCTTACCATTAGTCTAGTACCTTAGAAAAATATTGCAGTTTCCTAGTCCGGTTAGTGCTTGATGTACCTAAGTGGTTATTTTCTCTTAACATTTCCTCCTGGTGACATTGGCACTGGTGTTGACTAAATTCTTTGAATCTTGCCCTTTCCAACAATTTGTAAGTTTCATATGCAAAAGGTTAGAGTATGTGACATGGTTCATTTTTCCTTGCAAGTCAAACACACCAAGCACTGCAGTTCATAGTACACTGCTCCTGCCAGGAAGAAACCCCTTCCTGTCAGCCACAGCACCAGATGGGCCATGCACAACTTACTCTTGTAGCATCCAGCAGGTGTTTTGCTCAGAACATCGGTGCACCATGTTCACCAGGCTGTAGTGCTGTAACATATGGGTAGTGGAGACTGGCAAGTATTCTTTTCCTGTTTACCCCCCCCCAATCCAAAAATGCATTGGAACTTTAATTCTAACACCATTTTTACTTTAACGCCTGGAGATAAATCCTTGAACATTTTTATTACACAAAATGTTGTTGTATCTGCTGGAAAGTTGTGATTTAATCCTACAACTTTAACTACAATAGGATTCTTTTAGAAAAAAAGTTGGTGCAGATGTGATTGTAAAGGGAGGAAAATACTAAAAAAAAGTTAAGACTTTTCTCTGAAGGCTTTGAATACTAGTCATATTACTTCCCTCATTATTCGCTCAGTGTTACTGGACTTCTAACCCCGTAAAAACAAATTGTAATTAACCACTTTCCATTGACTTGAGGCGATTGTTTGATATGGGTTTTAAAACTTTCTAGAGGTTAATCTTACAGTTTGACTTTTTTTTTTTTTTGTTAAAAGGGCATCAGGTTGAAGTGAGAAGAAATATACTAAGAATCATACATGCACACCTAAGAAATAAGAATTCATTCCTGAATGAATTTAGTTTTTATTGATTACATGAGATACATAAATCCACCATTTCCAACTACTGGAGACTCGTTTTTCCTGCTTATTGCCAGTGCACTAACTCAGGATTTCATAGCTCTGTGTACAGAGTTGAGGTTTTCCAAAGTTCAGGAGTGGGCTAGTTTTTGTTTGGTTTCTTTTATTGATCACTTTTCTTCTACCGTCTCCCTTCCTTAAGGCTTCTAAGAATGAATTCCAGCCCTTCCCCACTCCCCATCTGTAGAAATAAGTGTTTTGCATTTTACATGCACACAAATGTAATTTGTTGGGATCATCACTGTGCTGAGGTTTCCCAGTGAGGAGAGGAACCCTAACCCTGAATTTGATAGAATATGCTTAAGTGAACCATAAGATATACTATAGATACCCATGACTAAATTGTAGCCTGTCATGGACAGGTCACAGGCAAGACACAAAAATCCATGGGCCTGTGACCTATCCATGACACTATAAATATGGGGGTCACTGCTGGGGCCAGCTGTGACACTGGCTGCCCAGGGGAAGACTACGGACAGCTGCACTGGCCGCCCAAGCACTGCTGCCCCGAGGAAGCGGCTGCACCGGCCACCTGAGAACTGCTGCTTGGGGAGTCCCCAGGGCTAGTTTCCTAGGGCTTCCCAAACAGCGGTCAGTGTGGCTGTCCCCGAAGCCGCCTAAGCAGCTGGCCCAAAAGCCAGCTGCTTGGGCAGCCCTGGGGTCAGCCACACTGGCCCCTGCAGAAGTCATGGAATCCGTGAAACACTGAGCCCTAACCATAGGCCATGGAAAATATCCAGCTAAATCCCCTGTACTGAAAGTTTTCAACTCAGTTTACAAAGGTCACTATTAGGGTTAATTTAATACTAACCTATGGGGAAAAATTTTTTATAGCACTGGGCATTTTGAATACTGAAGGCCAATTAGTATCTTGACACATGTAGACTTTTCCTTTTGGTTTTCAAATAAAGTTGCCCACATCTTAGGGTAGAGTCTGGCTTCAGAGGTTTCTGTTTGAGTGGAGAAGGGAGGGAAAAGAGACAGCACAAGTTCTTTATTCCAGAATAGTGTTTAATGTCATTGTAAGACAGTCACATTTAACCCATTCATTACAGGTAGGGTTTTGATGGCAATATTGTGCATCTTAATTAGCTATTACTATAATTGAATTATTTGGTTCTTACAGATGTATAGATAATGTGAGGCAAACTACCATATTTGCTCCCAATGAGTTTTACCAATACCATCTATGAAATATTTACACTATTTTAATCACAGTATGTGAGTAAATAGCATACAAGGAAATGAATTTCCTGTGGATTATGAGAATGGTGCAATATTGGCCAAACATTTTCCCCCTCTATGTAACATGCATATCCTGCAAATACCAGAAATAAGATTTATTTAATTTGGAAAAAACCACCATATTGAATCCTAGAAAGAGCAGTCACTTTAAGGCAAGATATTGAGATGTCTACACAACCTTCTTTTTAAAAAAAATAGAGAAATGAGAACTTTTTATCAAAGATCGCACATGCTTCTACATATAGCTACCTGTAGATCATAAAAAGGCAGTAATAAAAACAGTGCAAAGTCCTAGGTTAGGTTATTTAGTAGAGAAAATGAGGTGATAACTCTTCTTAGAGCAAGCTGTTATTTTCAAATATCAAAACATATGCTCCTTAGAGACTATTCTGTTTCTGGCTGCAGGCCACATATGTTGCATAAAATGTAATCTTTACTAGATCAAACAAGGTATAAAAAGTTGTTGAGACTATATTCATTTTAAAACATCAAATTTCATCCCAATTTTAGTATGTTCCTTTATCATGCTTACTTTTATTTATCCTTTAATAATAAAAGATTAACAGTTTATCAAAAGTCTTGACCACTGATTTTTTCTAACTCATCAAGAATAGTGCAAAGAGATGCAAACTCAGTGCTGTTCCTCTAATATTTTGGTGAGGACCCAAGACTAGATTTTACAGACAAAAAAATAAAAACAATCCTAAAAAGCTTGAGTCAATGTGGATTTTGTAAAAGGGGAGGGAAAGGCACAGAAATCAGTTGAGCTATGAAGAACACTGTTAACCAGAGGTCAGGACAAATGCTAACAATCACACAGTACTACATATTTAACCGAAGTCCAGACAACTGTCACAGCTGCAAAATCAATTTTTAAAAAAGCATTGAGTTTCTACTTACCAGTATATTTTGTGCTGTAAGACACTGTGCTGTAATAACACTGCAAAAAGGCAGTATGTATTGCTTTCAATTTATTTAACAATGGAACGTTTCACAAAAACAGTAGTCTACTTTCCTGTGTCTAAGTGACTTGTGGTTTTGATGATGGAATGGAATAAGTCTCAAAAGCATCAAGTGAGCAGGAAATAAAATCTAGTTCGTTATATTTACTATAGGTTACTATTTACATGCTATATACTGAATGAAAAAAATTATGCACAAGATAGCTAATAAAACTGGGATTTTGGATTTTATTTTAACTAGCTCCCATCAGTAACAACCCAGTTTAACATTCAGAAAGACATTCTTCGATTTTTGTTGTAATCATTCCTAAGAAATTGGACCGTGAATGTTTTAGGCACCAAAAGAAGATTTAAGTGTACTTTTCTATTGTACTTTGCTCTTCTGGGTTGGAAAGATGATTGGTCATTATAAGAGAGAGAGAGTGAGTGTGTGTGTGTGTTTGGGGGCGGGGGAAGAGCATTTTATTGATGGGCAAATAAAATGGATTGTAAGTTGCCTGTCCTGTGTCTTCTTCACTGCATATTTTACTTTAAGTTTTATCACTGTTAGCCTTGATTGAAAAGTGTTTCTAAAATAGTGCTAAAAATTATTGTGTGATTTTACAGTCTTCATACAGCTTTGTCCAAAGAGACCAGACTGTGACCACCATAAAACTGATAGGTGAATAAGAAAACTATACATGTAGTGCAGCTAGACCCAGTAAAGTAACTAATCACATGCATGAGACCATAAATTGTATTTGCACCCTACGGTGTTTTAAATATTGTTATCACATAAAGGAATAAAATTTATCAATATATAGAGTTTTTACAAGAGGTGAGGGACTGAATACTAGAGTGAGCCAAGTATATCTGCCAACGCAAATCATTTCTGACCTGCAACATATCTGCTATTGGAGTCCTAGGATTTTCAAGTAGGGAGAATCAATTATGCGAAGTTGTGGGGTGAAGTATTTTCTTATGTGTAAATATCATTTGTGACCTGATAGTTGAACCCAAGTCCCTAGATGACAAACTAATGTATTTGCTGACTGCACTACTGAGGTCCTTGACATTTTAAGAACGGTTTTAAAATGTGGGAAGATCACACATGTGGCATCACAACCAACCGGTCTTCATTCAAAGTTTGCAAATCATCAGTGTCTCGCACAGAGGACTTCATTTAAATGGATTGACTAATCTTACTCAGATAGCTGGTATAAAACTCAAACTATGTCTAGGAAACTGAATACGTTTTCCAAATAAAAGATTCAGTAGGTGTCATGAATCTGCCTCTTTTAAAAAGCTGGATAAGAGCATTTGTTAAACCGGGCTAACAGGTACATTTTTAAATTTCAGAAATGAGGTACAAGAAGCATTTGAATTATAAGGTAAGGCACCATTATTTACAACTTCCATTATGGGCACTCATTCTGATCAATGTTTCAGATACATTTGAATCTTGAGGTTAAATGCAACACAAATGTTTTCCAGCTGTTCTGTCCAATTTCATTTCTGACTGTTTGTGCAACCACTGACATTTTACTGACCATTGCTGCACCAATGAATGGTGAATAGCGGGTACGTCGTCATAAATCGCCCACATCTTTCCTCTGGCATTCTACAACACCTTGCCATATATAATGTAACACAGGTAACAGAAAAGAAGACTTGTACTATATCCACAGGGCAAGTGATTAAATGTGGTTGAACTGATACAGTAAAGCCAGAATAAACTATCTGAATATTCCAGGGATGGTTTAAAACTTGAGTTACCCGCAAGTACTATGATTACAAAATTAATTTAGATTAATGCTTGGATATCACCATGTAAGTGAAAAACAGGTGGTTTCTAGAAATCCTGTGGTTTTAGCTTGGGGAGGGTTGGTCCAACATGTGTTGAAACGCAGAGTCTCATTTTAAAATGTCCAAGTTATTTTCAAGTAGGAAAAACGCACAAAGCACAAGTGAGCAGAATTGCTTCACTTCTGTTATTTTCTGCTGTAGGAGTTCACAGATATGGCACAGCAGTCAGCTGATACCAGTTAACAGTCTCCTTCCTCAAGTTGAAATCCTTTAGGGACAGCATAACTCCACCCAGAAAGAAGTTCTCACGCAACGATTCTGCACTGAGCACACTTAGCTGAAGTTCCCTCTGCTTCAAAGTCTCCTTACTGTATCCACTGTACACAAGCTATGAAAAAACACACAGTCAATGAAAGCTAAGACAGTTTATTTATTAGATGTCCAGAATAAGTTATAAGGACAGCTGGTGGTTAAAGGGATTTAGATGGGCTCCTGGGTTGTTCTCCTGGGTCGACCACCAACTTGCTGTGTGACCCCGGGCAAGTCTGTGTCTCAGTTATCCTTTGTAAAAAGGGGATGTTTATCTGTTAGAGGGGTATTGTGTAACTTAGTGTTTAAAGTATCCTGAGTAGCTTGGATGGAAGGTGCTGGGTAAGTGAAAAGATTGCTAAGTCCAATCAGTTCAGAGCAACCAGAGAGCCATCAAGCGATGTGGGTTACAGCCAATGCATTTTGTGAATTCAAGTTCAACTATGCCAACCAATATCTAAGATTTTTTTCGCCTCTTCCAGAGTTACAATCTTTATTATGAGAAACTCTGCTTTACCACACTTAAGATATTCTTTAATTAGAATAGCTTGTTTACATATTATTTTTTTTTGGATTATAGGGTAAGAAGAAGGGCAGGGAATAAATCTGGAACAGGAGTGTGCGCATTTATAAGGTACAAAGCTTTCAGAGGTGCAAAGCAAATTTACTGAGATGTGTTTGACAGGAATTATTTACCAGGCTTTCAAATAAATTGTAGTCACCAGCATGTATTTATGAAAGGCAGTTATGGAATTTTTACCAGGTAACTGACTTTTCTTACCATTTCATTGAATGTTGGGTTCCTTGTTTTTCGTGTGATTTTGGTTTTGCGCTTAGATGTTTTGTTTATATCTGGAAGTAAGTATGTTTTTACATAAGGATTTGGATCTGCACCATCTTCAGTAACCTGTAAATACAGAGCATAACAACTAGCCTTCATTCCATTTTAATGTAGTCCATTTGAATACCTTTTCTTTAAAAGAAATGCATTAGAGTCTATGTTCACCCCAATGACCTAACATATGAGCAACTGCTCATAATCAGACTAACTGAAGACAAATGTGTTTTAAGAAGATACTTCTATTCTGTCTCACACACACCAACATCCCACAGCGTACTATGGCAGTCATTCATAATACAAGTTTGTGAATTTCTGGTTCACTTTCTTCACTCACCAGGTCTTTAATGTGCATCACCATGATAAACAGAGTGCCATTTCTATAGGAGATGGACAACTTTACTTCTCCTCCCACTTTGCCTGAGGTAGGACTTGATGGACTTGCATCTAAAAATATGTACACAAGTTATTTTCCTTCACACAATTGTCCATCAGTACCACTGTACTAAGGTAAAACTGACAAATGTAAGACATGCTAAGTTCACGTCCTTTTTTCAGTTTTTATCAGTGTGTCAGGAACTTTTTACCTCCAAAATTGGCAAGGTCTGGGTACCCAGAAAGAAGAGATATTCTAACAGGCACCACCATGAAGGATTAGAGTAGAGAGAATTGGAGTACAGTAACTCTTCACTTAAAGTCGTCCCGGTTAACATTGTTTCGTTGCCGATCAATTAGGGAACATGCTCATTTAAAGTTGCGCAATGCTCCCTTATAACATCGTTTGGCAGCTGCCTGCTTTGCCCACTGCTTGCAGGAAGAGCAGCCTGTTGGAGCGAGCTGGTGGGGGCTTGTAACCAGGGTGGACCAGCAGCCCCCCCCAAGTCCCCTGTGCAGCAGCTGCCCAGCAGGCTATCAATTGCTGGCAGTTCAGCTGTCCCTCCCCCCAATCCCATGTGCTGCTCCTGCCTTGGAGCTGCTCTCCAGAGCCTCCTGCTTGCTGTGGGGGAGGAACAGGACGGCTAATGTCAGGGTGTCCCCCCTGCTCCTGCACCCTGCTTACCCCATCTTCCATAGAGCAGGGGGGACACAGGACAGGGCTCAGGACTGAGGGAGCTTCCTGGCAGCAGTGGCCATCTCAGCTTGCTGATTAACTTAAAAAGGCAGTGTACTTAAGAGTGGGGTCAGCGTACCTAAAGAGGCAATGTGCATCTTTCACACACACACACAGGGTGTCTCTGTCTGCCATGCTGTCTCCCCTCCCTCCATTCGTGCTGCCTTGTCGAGAGTGAGGCTACATTAACAACGAGTTAACCCTTGAGGGCATTCCCTGGGAAATATCCCACGCTCTGACTTCACCACCTCAACCAAGCTTCACAATCATCATCATCGCTGTGTACAGTATTAAACTGTTTGTTTAAAAACTATATATTAGTCTTTTGTCTGGTGAAAAAAGTTTCCCTGGAACCTAACCTCCACACCCCCGCCCCCCACATTTACATTAATTCTTATGGGGAAATTGGATTCGCCTAATATTTCGCTTAAAGTTGCATTTTAAGGAACATAACTACAAGGTTAAGCGAGGAGTTACTGTATTTATTTGATCTGATTAATGAAAGCATTAAAAATAAGCAAGAAATTCTCACTTATGTGCAATTTTTATTTTGATTGATCTGAAACCATATGGTGTAGGATTTACCCTGAAAGACATTTTCAGGGTAAAGGAGGCTTGAATTTGATTTGAAGACTGATTATTTTTTCCATGAGGGGAAAATGATTAAACTGAGGAATCAAAAGTTGGATTTTATACTGTGCGGTACTTTCAAGTTTTTCATGTTATATTGCAGTCATTCAATTTACCCCCCAAAAACACGTGTTCCTACCTGCAGGCTTAGCTATTCCATCTATTCCTTCAGCTTTCTCATCACGAAGTAAAGGGTGAAAAAAAGTATAAACAAGATCACACTGCATTTGGGAAAAAGGTTACATGTTAGCTTAAAATGTACTAAAAATGTGCGAGTTTGAACTCATTTTATTTAAATGCTTTGAGCAGTCACCTCTGACACCTCTGCTGAACTGTTCATCAAACTCTGTATGTAGCTGTTCAGCTCTACTTTTCTTCTGGCTGCTACATCCTTTATATGAGTTCTTCCCAGAACCATCTTATTAGGAAAGCTACAAGAGAATGACAAGATGCATTTTGTTGCTAATTTTACTGAAGTAAGTTAAGATTTAAGTACAACTAAAATCCTGAACGGCTGATATGTATTCTTGCCAATGAAGTCATGACTTGAGACAAAGCACACTAGTGTATTTGCTTTATGAACACACCATTACATTTGCTATATTCAACATAACACACAAAAATACATTCAAACATTAAGGTTGCAAAGCCACAAGCTTGGAAGTGCCAGAGTCAATGTGCAAATTTAATTCAACTCCTTTGTGTATATGCGTTGTGATGCAGTCTTTAAGTACATGATTACATACTACCACAGACATACCTTCCACACAACTCTTGCCTTATTCAATGCACAATTAATAAGCAGCTAGTCGCTATTTTGTTTTTTCATTGTTCAATGTAGTTCAGAGTACCTTATATGTTTAAAGCATAGCTTCCACTGACTTCAGTTGCAGCTGTCCAGCCCTTCTGCAAATTAGACCCCTGGGTCTAAAGTCAGGCACCCAGAAAAAACTGAACACACAATTAGTCACTATCTGTGAAAAGGAACTCTGACAGAGGCAGGAATAAAATACAAATCTTGAGGGCAGCCTTCAGCAGTCTTAATCATGAGACCAACCTTTGTCTTCCTACCCTCTCTAGCTTCATTCACTACACACACCTACCACCTTATGAAGCAGGGGGTCTTACACACAACCATCTCCTTCACCACATAACCCCAACTTATCCCAGAGCAGGTCCAGCCTGTGCATTGAATGAGGCTGGGGTCCTGTGGAAAAAAAATAGCATATGGTCATGTAATCAATGACTACAACATAATGCATATACAAGACGAATTAAGGTTGCCCGGCCATCCTTAATTCCAGCACTGCTTAACTTTGCAACCTTAACGTACGTACGTATGTGTGTGTGTGTGAGAAACCTCCCAGGTTTTTTAAAAAAGCCAATGAAAGACAGAAGTTCCATGTGTCATCATATCGACACACATGGGTCCTCAGCAGGGTTGGAACCTTGAGATCCATCACACAAACCTTTACCACTTGAGCTAATGGAGTAATTGACAGCAGGTTGATTGATAGCTTATCATCCTGCATGTGGACTAGCACTGTAGCGGGATTGGACACTTGGCCAGCGGGTTTCACAGATATTTGCTGACAGCAGAGGGATAAGGAGACTTGATCCCAATCTACCACCCACAGGTCCAGCTCTTTTCTGAATCAGGTAGCTTCTTCCTCCATGCTACCTTGGCCCAGCAGGGGCATTACAGAGCACAGGAGAGAGGCTCCCTGCTTTCAGATCCAGCCCTGGTACAGCCAACAGCAGCAATTGCAGAGAACGTCCTGATCAGTTATGGGATTGAACATGCTCAATGTGGACAAAGTCTTTGGGGAATTTAGCTGCTAAAATATAAGAAGTCGCCACTGAACATATGCAAACTGATTGGTCAAATTTGGGTTGATTTTTATAGGGATGGCAAAAAGGTACATCCCTTACAAAAAGGCCACACCCTGCCAAATTTTCATTCCAATTTTATCATCAGGGCATCATGAAAATTGTTGTGACCCAAATGTCAGCAGCTCAGAGACGCTTTCAAAAGGGAACTAAAGAGAATTCTTTTAAAATAATACTTTGTATACCTTAATGATTTGAACTTAGGAAAACCAAATACAGCAAGCTGATGTCTTACTAAGCAAAGAAACACCTCCCCTCTTCAAAGAGACAGTGGCTATTTTTGTTGTCATCCATGATTAGATATATTTCTGGATGTGAGCCCAACAGCAGAGTAAAGGGTGAGAACTTCCCCTTTTAACACTTATGCCAACACTGGAAAAACTCAGTGAAAGAAAATGTAATATAACATTCCTTTGTCTACATAAAGGACAGGAGGTATCTTAATTAGAAACATACCCTGGTAACTTCCAAAGAGGAAAGAGAATACCGAGTTTGTTGTGAAGTTCCTGGAACTCATCAAATGTCCGGAAGACAAACATTGGTTCAACTTGCCCCTCTCTCAAGACTCTCACCACATAGATCTGCGTTAAACACATTAAGATATGGAAAGGCAGTTAGGGCATCGCAATAACCATAACTGTAGTGCACCATGTGGAAAAAAAAAATCTAATGGGTCTTTAAAAACAATTTAATCTGGGTCCACAAAAACTAAACTTCTTAATCATACTGTTATTGCATAGCGTTACTGCAGGGTTGTCTGGGTACACTAACTGTACTTTCTCCATACCTTAACATGTCTTTTTTACATTTAATCTTAATTCCCTGATTATAATGCTTGATTTAGGAAGAATTACAGTAAACCTGTAATGTATTCTACACTAAATTAATTATGTACACTATAATGTTCTGTTCCCATTCTTGGTAGGTAAATAGGCAGCTGAGAGAAACAATGGAATCAACCCATTTAGGAATAGCTATGTTTTGCTGCCCTTTTTTTTTTTTTTTTAAACACTTTTGGGGCATAGACTAATTCTCTGTTAATAAGAGTTGAATTTATTTGGAGGAAGAGAACGTGAATAAAAGTGAACAGTGGAGAGGATGTCTGGCAGTGGCAGCATGCTGAATGAGTATTTACAAACTGGAATAAAATCCACACACTTACATAATGTTTATCTGGGTTGTACCTCTTTTGGTACGTAAACACGGACACTTCCTTGATTCGACCATCCTGTCTAAGTGAATATGTTTTGGGAGAAAATGAGAGAATGGGCTCATCATTGGAAGGTAGGCCTGAAAAACGCAGCTGAGCCAGGTTGTGAATGAAGAAATTAAACTTTGTGGCAACACTTCCCAAACTGGATTCAATCAGCCTATAAAAGAGAAAATAACTGAATGCTGGAGCACAATTACATATTCAGAGCACACATTCCAATTTTGTCAGTCAGCACCTTAACTTCCAAGTTCTAAAATATATCAAATCCTCACTGAGGTAAAAGGACACATTACGTTTTGACAAAAAAAATGGTTACTGGTCCATTGACATGATGACATTTCTGCATGTGCTGGGATAACTTTACCCAAAATTTGAGTATTGGATATCGAACAACAAAGGTTGTCCAGAGTTTGTCAAGGCTGTATGCGTACCATATTTTTCATTAATTTAGGTTAAACGATCAATAAACAATATGCTGCAGGAGATCCAGTAGTTCACTTAGTGAAAACTGGATACAGCAAAAATATTTATAATTAGATTTCTGAACGGTTTCTAAAACATGGCAAACTGCAGTTCCAGTGAGAGTTGTTCTTTGAAAGATGTGACTTCAAAACAAGAGGGTTCCCACTGTAAACAGCTTTAGAAGAGTCATATTAGCTATGGAATCAATTTAGGGAATATTTCCTCATGAATGTGCAAGTCTGATGGACAGTGAAATAAAGCTGTTAAGCTATCACTACTCCCAGAATTTTATGCATTAGAATTTACTATTTTTTTTTAAAATAAAACAGCCTCAACATTTTAGCCCTATATTTGAGAAAATGAAGTTCTGTACAGATCTCAATTAGTGATAGATAACAGATTAGTATTTTATTTTATAATTAGGATAATTTCAAGACTACTGAACTTCTATAAGCTATAAGTATTACAGTGTCTCAGTGTTTTAGTATCTTAGTGCAGGAGCTTCTAACAGGAAAAAAAAGTGGTGAGTTTATATATTTTGGTTCTGTTTCACTTGTCACTTATCTAGTACCTTGTAAAGAAAATTGTAGCTTCTGCATCTGTAGTTTGTGGCTGAAGAGCATCTTGGACATATTTTAAGTCTTGAACTCCAGTAAGTTCTGGTAACCCTGAAGCAAGCATCTATAGAAGACGAGTTACTATTTTTACATTGGAACGAGATATCAAATCTATTTTTACATTTAAATAATTAAAACACGAGGGCCCCAAACTTGATTGGGGCATCTGGGTACTACATTAAATACTAATGCTATTAACCAGTAACTACTCCCACCACCACATTGTGTCAGTTAACATCAGAGTTGAAGAAAAATTAGCTTTGGAATTCTTAATATTTAGCAGTTACTTTAGTTTTAGCTTCTGTAGTAAGAGGTAGGAAATTTATGCTGTATTTTAGTTTCCGTAGTGCAAAAACTAAGTAAAAAAATCTCAGTAACAAGTACCCCCAGTATTTCCACAGGAACACTACTACATTTCTGGCTTGTAACAGCATGTTTAGAAGTGCTTCTAAAGTATAAATGCCAACAATTTAGGTTTTTTGTATAGACTGGATTTGTCAGAAGCTATAACTTCCTAGGAGGGAAGTTACTAAAATCCACAATTAAACTACAAGAAAATTATGTGCAATAAAAACTATTACCAGTGAAAGCAGGTTAAGCAAGAGGTTTGCATGTTTCCTGATCAAATTGTAAGCTTGGCAGCAGAGATCCACAAACAACTGAAAACGAATAGTAGGTTTTTCACCACCATTAATGACATAGGCCATATCTGATGTTAGCACAAAAGGAGCCCGATCCCTGTTTAAAAGAAAGCAAAATACAGTTTATTAAATGGACTTTCTTGGAATTTCATGCACTTTTAGTTGCAATTTGCTAAATTTAATTACTATTCTAAAACAGTATTTTTCCGAGGGCTTGAACTACATGCATTAATCAATCACTGGACTTGCAGAGAGCAGGTCAGTCTCACTCACAGGGTAGGATCCAGTCTTCATAATTCTAATGTTACAGCCATGATTTCAAAGGGAAAGAATACTTTCCAAAAAATCATATTTAATAATTAATGAATCCAAAGTTTTACTCTGTGACCAGGTAACATCAGAAAGTAGTAATTCCCAGCCAAAAAAAACTAAGCTACGTTAAAGTTGTCAATGTAAATCAACTATATTTGAAAACACCAGAGAATAAAAAGTTAGGTTCGTCTTCAAGTGCTTGTTCATGTCAATTCCAATCAGGTGTGTGTGCAATGTGTACACAGTCATTGGAAAGTTTTCCCATAGCAGCTCCCATCAGGGCGGGTGTGGAGCCCCCAAGAGCAGCGCCTTCATGGCGCTGGATATAGGACCCTGCCAACCCCACGTCTCCTCAGTTCCTTTTTACTGCCAGTGACGGTCATTGGAATTGCAATCGCTTGCCTAGCAAATGCTTCCCTTAGCGTTCTTTCCACAGCATAGTTAGTTTCGTTTAGTTGTAGTGAATGTTAGGAGATAGTGTATATAGTAAGGTTTGGGAGCAGGGTTTCCCCAATCCCTAACACCCGCCTTGGGCTTCGAGGTATGCCGTGAGCCCTAGACTTTAAACCCTACAGAACCTGCAGTAAGCCTATGCCAACGAGCGACCCCCACGACTCATGTCTGAATTGTCTGGGGAAGGTGCACCAGACAGAAAGGTGCAAAATTTGCAGGGCCTTCCACCCCAGGACAAAAAAGGAGCAAGATTTCCGACAAACAGTTGCTCTTGGAATCTGCTCTTCATCCCCAGTCTGCTGCGGACCACTAGGACCTGGCACTGAGTGCGTCCTAATGGAGTACCCCAGCATCGGTATATGACAGTGCCGAGGAAGGACTTTAGTCTAAGAGACCCTCAGCACTGTTGCTCTCTGGCACTGCATGTTGGAGACAACCCAGCATCCCACACTAATACAGTATATCATCCAGCGCATAAGAATGATCCATCCATCCAAACATGAATTCTGTTCCTCTTCACATTATCCACTTGCTGACAGTCAAACACAGATGTTTCAACTCATCCGCCATATGCATTATAGGAAAATGTTCTCATTCACCACTGGTCTGTGACCCAGACTGGGCAATTTACTTCTTCCACACTCCAAAGTATACAGCAGATAATACCCCTGGGTCCTCACCATATCTCTTTTGATTCCTGATAAAGTTTAGGGTACTCCATCATGCAATAATATAATTGTATGCCCTCCAAAACAGCATACAGAAGCTATACCATAAATTATACACAGCTATTCCTTGGTGATCAGAGCTATGACATGGTAGCTGGGGTCATGGGGTCAGAGTTAAGTGTTCCCCAAACAATCTCAACATTTAAAAAAGCTACACTAATCTCATCTTAGAATATCCTGGTTCCAAAATGTTTGGTTTTTATAAAAACTTTAGGTTTTTCACTGATATGTGCAAAGCTCTTTTGGTCCAGGAAATTCATTTAAAAAATAATATCCTTAAGGAAAAAGTGATATTCCTGAAGTTATAGAAATGAAATATAGACTACAGTTGTGCCAATTAGCACATTTTGATCTTCCAGTTGCTGGAATAGTAACAACTATTTTAAAGCTACACCTGTGCGTCTAGTTTTTAAATGCACAGAACATCTCCAGTATGTAGGAACAGCCTTCACACCTTGATATTCTTCAAGCAGAGTTGTAACTACCAAAGTTGATGGCCAGGGAGAGATTGTGTAGACTTTTCAGAAGCACAGTAGTCTACAATGAGAATCCAAAATGGATTTTGGAAATTGGGTGGTTCAGCCTAATAGAACGGTTACTTATCTTACGGTAAATGATTTTTCTAGATGGTCTATGCATGTGGATCCCACCTATGATGCATTTGTGCCCTCTACACAGGAGTTACGAACGTTCTTTAGCAGTGTCCACTAGGAGTCCTGCATGCGCTTTAGGTGCTCTTGCTCCCCCACCCAAGAGCATAAAGGGCGGGGTGACCCCAACTGCTACTTAATTTCTTTTGCCGCCCAGAGTCCCAATGATAAGATTCTGAGCTGCAAGAATGAAGGGTGAGTCGTGGGATCCACAAACACAGAACATCTTGAAGAATCAGTTACTATAAGGTAAGTAACCATTCTTTCACCTTTGATCGCCTGTGCACATGGATCCCACTTACTATAATTAGCAAGCAGTTTGATTCTTTGGAGGTGGGCGGCTAGGTGGTTATCTGAACAAAGACTGGAGAACAGCTCTTCCAGCTAATGATGCCGCTAAAGAGTCATGTCTATTAAGTGTGTGAACTGATGACCACATAGCTGCTCTACATACTTCTGTCAGTGGAAACTTGCTGAAGCAGAGTGGTCTGACCTGAGCCTTCTGCCATATTCCACAAACAATCTAAGATTCTTCAACGGTCTTGTTTTGTTTAGGTAATACTGTGGATGTCGGAGCCCTCTTGTATGAAGTTTTGTTTTGATTCTGCGGGAGAAGCAAGAGTCCTAGGATAGAAAACTGGTAAGTGAATATACTGGTTAGTGTGAAAGTCCTGTATTAACCTGGGTATGACTTTAGGATGGAGGTCTTAATGTAACTGTCCACATGAAAAAGTGTATGGTGGGTAGACATGAGAGCTTGGCTTTAGCTAACTCTATGTGGTGAAGTAATAGCCACTAGAAACTCAGCTTTCATGGATAAATGATGAATAAAACAAGATACGGACTCAAAAAGACGTTTCATTAAAGCCACAAACACTGAACTCAAATATCATTTCTTGTGGGAACAGGAGATTTAAACCTTTTAGGAGCCTGGTAACTCTGATGTGGAAAAAACTGAAGATCCTCGTCACGAGGTGAACTCACTGCTGATGGTGCATCCTCTTGGCCATCCTGGGAATGAGCTCTGCTAGGTGCTGCACCCTCCTCCAGCAGCGTCTCCCCTCTCGTTCTCTGGACCCCTCTCACTCCAGGAACTGCAGCCTCCCCTTCGTGATATGGGGCTCTGGCTAGGTCACTATCGTGGTCTTCCTTTCTGGGGAGGGAAGTCTCTTTTCCCAAACATGCTCAGGCAGTCTTCTTATGCACTGCCCTGCTGGTGCCACTTCCCCAGTGGCTGGTTAGGAAACCCAGGCCCACCCTCTACTCTGGGTTCTGGCTCCGGGACCTGCTAGCCCGGAATCAAGGTCTGTTCCGCCCTGTACCATGCTGCATTTCCCTGAGCCCTTTCCAAATTTTCTGGCTCTCCCTTCCTTCTCTGGGTCTGCCAGTTTTACCGTTCCCTCCTTCAATGGAATAAATGCAGCCTACACATCTTTGCAGCCTCCAAACATGTCTCTTCAAGTGGCATTACTCTTCTACACAACAGGCAAGATTTAAAATCCGGTAAGCATGGTTGAGGCATCATGGCCGAAACCCAATATTGCTACCAACTACCTATAAAAATACAATTACTTTTTTTTTTTTTTTTTTTTAAAGCCAAGAGACAATAAAATATAAAAACTAACTTTCTCCTAAGCTACAATCTAAATGCTGTAAAAAGGGACTCAGAAGTTCCAACTCTCTGCCAGGACGGTCAGAAGGAACGGGCTGGCAGTTGGGTCACCCTGCCCTTTATGCTCTTGTGTGGAGAAACGGAAGAGCATGTCCGACCCCTAGTGGACACTGCTAGAGAAAACTTCCTGCATTCCTGTGCAGAAGACACAAGTGAACCATGAGTGGGACCCACATACACAGGAGCTTGAAGACAATACTAAGTTCACATTGAGGACCGTGATAACAAAAATTTAGATGTTAAACCGTGAGAAGAAAAATGCAAAAAGGAAGTTGCTTGCATTCTCAAATGCTAAACTGCAGAAGATACCTTTTAAAGCTACCAAACGTCTGTGCATGGCCCAAAAACTTTCCAAAGTCAATATGGAACATATGTCCTGTACTTCGAAGCATTATGTTATCGTTGTGACGGTCACAGATTCCCAATACGTAGGTGGCTACGCAGCATCCTGCACAAGAATAGATGAAGTTTTCTGAAGCCTGAAATTAGCAAAAAGTAAATGAGATCAAAGTGAATCTACCAATGGGAAAAACAATGTACTTCAATTTATCATTCATTCAGAGTTCACTTTTTACAATAGGGATGTGGCTCTGGGCAGCTGACAGTTCTTAAGTAAACTTCCCTCAGACTACTTGGGAAGCTATTCATTTAAGAAAAATTCTGTACACTGTACTGCTAAGGGGAAAGGCAATTTGTTAGGTTTTTGGGGGTCAGAAGGCAGATAAGGTAGAGAAAAGGCTGTTCAGAGATAAAGCACAAGCAAAGGCCAAAGAACGTGTGTTTACCATATCTGCATACCTCGGCCTGATAACGAAGTTTTGCATCCAAAGGAGAAGCAGCATGAGAAGGGGCCATATCTTCTAAGCCAAGATTAAAATTGAGACCTGTTCTAAACTAGAGTTAGGTCAACGCAAGGCAGCGTATGTCATTCTATTTACGTCAGTGTCTACACTACAATGCGGCTTCCACCGAAGTAAATCTCCTGCTACGCCACCATAACTCCACCTCCAAGCAAGGCGTAGCACTTATATTGATATAGTTAGGGTGATGCAGTGTTCGTGTAGACACTAGGTTACTTACATCACCTGTCAGCTGGAGCCCTCGGCTCTGAGCTGTGAGCCCCATGCCCAGCTGACAGTTCAGATCAGCAGAGCCCGGGGTGCAGGATCCAGCTGTCAGTGTCCCACAATGCCCCACATCAGTCGGCGGAAGCACTCCTGGTGAGGACATGCACCGCCCACTGAAAGAGCAAGTGTGGACGTGAACCACTGCTTCATTTACTGCGGTGGCTGTTCATGGACTTAAGTTCTGAATGTCATGCTTCCCCCTACTTTTAATTTTGGAGTGAAATGTTTCCTACAGTTAGAAAACATTTCCACAGACATTTCTAAGTGAAACATTAAACTGTTTCCAAAAGACTCCTTTACAATCCTACAGTCAGTTTTGATTTCTTTTCTGAAGTAGATACAGTACAGAAAATTCAACTTCCCGAATAGCTTAAAACAGATTGTTAGAAAACTTATTTAGTGGCAGAATCAGAAGAGTTGTATTCTCCTGTAACTTAAAATGTAACATTTTAAAGGAAGACTATGGAAATTACCTTTTCATATTCTTCCTCTGTAGGATTATACTTTCGCAGCCATTCTGCAAGTGGCTTGTCTTTAAAAGATCCTGTCACTCCATATTCCACTTGAATTTTCCTAAGCGTATCTGAAGCAGGAACAAGCTCCACCATTCCTTTACATAAAAATTAAGTTGTGAGAGAGAGGGAGAGAGCACACATGAGAGAAGACTGCTCTGGTTTAAATTCTATTTTTACATTATATTTTCCACTACCTCTCATTTGGTATGAAGTCTCCTGTAGACATTTGATTTTAAAATGTAGAGTCCAACCCCAGTCTCAAGCAATGAAAAAAATCTATGAACTTTGTTAGTCTGCTAAACCTCTCTGCAGGCAATTTTACAAAGTATACTACAAAATGTATGTAAGCAAATTAGGCTTGTGTGTTATTACTACCTGTGTTAAGGTTTGTGGAATATCGTAGGTAACTCCTACTTTGATTCCAAGAACTATCAGCTGGTTAAATATGCCATTTGTGTAAAACTAGTATTGGGTATAATCAGTGATGAGCTGCCAAAATCTTAACCAGCTCCCTCCTCACCCCACAAGGGGGTCGTGCCCCGCCCCCCAGGACTCCTGCCCCATCTAACCCACCACATTCCTTGACGCGCCCACCCCCCCAGGACCGCTGCCCCATCCACCCCCTCCCCTGTCCCCTGACTGCCCCCAGAACCGGGCAGGAGGGTCTCGTGGGCCACCATAGTGAGTGCCCACCCCAACCCACCCCTAAGAGCCAGAGGGACCTGCCGGGGGGTGAGGCGGGGAGTCCCAGCGGTGCTTACCTGGGGCAGCTCCCAGGAAGCATCCAGCAGGTCCCTCTGGCTCCTAGGGGCGGGGTAGCGTAGCTATGGGATGGAGCAGCTGCTCCCCCCACTGATCACATCAAAAGTGGCGCCTTAGGCACTGACTCCGTAGGTGCTCCGGGGCTGGAGCGCACCCACAGGGAGAATTTGGTGGTGCAGAGCCCCCACTGGCAGCTCCCCCACCCCAGCTCACCTCCGCTCCGCCTCCGCCGCCTCCCCTGAACGTGCCGCCCTGCTCTGCTTCTCCACCCCCCACCCCTGGTTTCCCATGAATCAGCTGTTCACACAGGAAGCGGGGGGGTGGGGGGGGGGGAAGGTGAGAAGCAAGCAGCAGCTTCACACTCAGGCCCAGGGAGGTGAACTGGGGGGGAGGCACGTGAGGAGGGCCACCTGCACTGCAGCAGGTAACGCTGGGGGGGGTGGGGCATGCGCAGGGGAACCGCTCCCCACCCCAGCTCACCTCTGCCTCCCTGGGCCTGGGCACGAAGCCACTGCTTGCTTCTCAGCCCTCCCAGGCTTCCCGTGTGAATAGCTGGTTGGGGGGGGGGGGAGGAGAAGAGAACCAGAGTGGGGCAGCGGGTTCAGGGGAGGAGACAGAGGTGGAGCAGAAGTGAGGTGAGCTGGGGCCGGGTGCGGGGTGGCGAGCTGCTGGTGGGTGCTCTGCACCCATCAAAATTTTCCCCCATGGGTGCTCCAGCCCCGGAGCACCCACGGAGTCGGCGCCTAAGGCGCCACTTTTGGCCAGTTGTTAAATTTAGAAGCCCTTTTAGAACCGGTTGTCCAGCGAACTGGTGCAAACCGGCTCCAGCTCACCACTGGGTATAATCATTACGTAATGACTGTAAAATATCTCATGTGCACTCCTAAGTAATTTAGGTGACTAACTCTGTAGTATAAGTAACATGCTGGAGTAGAAGAGGCTCCAAGTTGACTTATTTCTAGAGCAACACAAAATACTCAATATGTAGTGCTACAAGGGGCCTTATTTAGGAGAAGTGGCTATTAAAAAGTAAGAATTCCTATAGCTAAACCACAAATCCCTATTTTGGATAGTAGGTTTGTGTGTTTTGTGGAGAAGGAGGGGAAGCAGCAGGCACAAATCTGAAACAGAGCTTCCATTTTTGTTCATTACACTGGAAGTACTTGAAAAATACTCTATTAGACTGATAAGAAAAAAGGCATTACATGGTACGTCAGTCTAGAGCACAGTTTTAAGATGGGATGAAATGCTTTCTGTACATTCCAAAGCAAAGCTTTCGTATTCAAAAAGCAATTTATTCTCAGACACATTTATCTGGATGCCAATATTTATAGTACTAAAGTTGTCATTTGTGCTTTTGTGGGTGCCTTTGGGTCAGACCCAACTGACTTCAAAGAGTTGCAAGTTCTCAGTGCTGCTCAAGATCAGGCCCACAATGCATTAGTCAATAATTGCCTGTGTAGGACACCTTCCACTATTTAAGCTCCAAGGCATTTAATGTTTTGTGAATCAAATCCAGTCAGAACAAGGTGTTGAAGAAAAGGCTGCCTCATTCCTGTGTAAACAGAGTATGTGGTGCAAAGTTTATTGGATTTTTAAAATTTTCCGTTTTAAAAACTGAAAGTATTAATAAAGGTACGCAAGTACTGATTCTAACCTGTCTCCCTGTGAGTTTGATCATCTCTTCTGATGGACTGATGTCATGGTAGTGGCTTCAAACATTTTAGCAGTTCAATTTTGATCTAAATAGATCTCTGAAAATATTATATGGGATGCCAAAATTAGCATTGCTACTGTATTCCATCCATCCTTCTCAGTTCTGTTTTTCTCCACTGCATCTAATTTCTGTTTCTCTTTCATTTTCATGTTTCTTTTTTGTTCCACTGATCTTTAATTGTAAGGATCACCAAGGAGCTCAGTGGTCAAGAGCAGAAGAGTATCTCCAACAAACTGAAGCAAACTACTGGGTGATTCCAATCAGTTTAGTTTCACAATACTATTACACTTGTAAAGCACTCTTGCTCTTGCGTTGAGTTGAGTTTCCCTCGGGGGGGGGGAGGTCTATTGCTAGCATTCATTGTTACACACATCTGCCAGTCACAAGGAACCAGTGGGCTTTTAACTGATTGAGGCATGATGCCAAGAATCTGTTGTAGAGCCCTTCACAGGGACAAGTGCAGGAATACATTGGGCAGTTTCTGTCTGGTTACGGTACCTCGATCTTTTCCAGTTGAAAGGCACTTGAAGATAACCATCCGCAGGTCCAGTCCCTCCTGCAGCCAGATTTTGTCCATGATTTTTATCATTTGTAAAGCCAACATATCTTGTCGCAGATCTTCTCCAACCTTAAATAAAAAGCAGAAAAAGGATACTTTGAACAATGAACTAGACAGGTAAGAGAAAAACCATACTTTTCTTCTTAAATTGTGAGTGACTTGTTTCCTCTGCTAAGTGTAGAGAAAGGATAAATGATGGGCCATAATGAAGTCTGTCTATATAAAATGCTGATTTTCAGTTCATACAATACACAGACATCTCAGTTAGCCCTTGAGATATACTGTTTGAAAGATGAACATAGTCTTTTTCTTTTTAAACCTTATACTTTCACTCCAAGAAGGGGAGGAGAGGTAAGCTGGTCTAATGGTTAGAGTACTAGACTTGGCCTTGGGAAACATTTAATTCCTAGCTCCACTATGGACAGGGTGTGACCTTGGGAAAGTCACTTAGTGTGTGTCTGCCTCAATTTCCCCATCTGTAAAATGGGCTAATACTGCTCTACCTCACAGGAGTGTTGTGAAGATAAATACATTAAAGATTGTGAAGCACTAAGATATGACCACAATGGGAGCCATGTAAGTACAAAATGTGAACCATTCTTGCGGGGTTAGCTATTTTCATTCATCCAGTTACTTAAGTCAGTTTCTAAATATAAAGAGAAGATTCAAGATGCAGCTAACAGCCCGTAGATATGTGGCAAAGCTAGCCAGTTTTGTTGGCATTAGCTATCATAACCCCATATCTTTCCTCCAGTAGAACGGGGAGAAAAAAACCCAAAAAACTTACTTTAAACATAACATTAATTTCTTCTCCCAGAGGATCTGCATTCACCAATGTGATTTTTAATGGTACTGCATTAGAATTGAAGAAGGAACATGCCTGCAAGTACATGATAGTTTAATCCTTAGCAGGATACCAAGTGATAACATTTTTGGCTTTCAAATAAAACAGAACATTAATAGTTTGCAGATGAGATTTAAAATTGCTAGCCTGCCAGACAAAGTCACTAATACTTGGAATGTTTGCACACCCTGTAACAACGCAAGTTCTGAGATCCATGAAGTGGCAATATATCATAAAGTAGTATCTCTACAGTGTGTTGTCTCATAGTCCCATTCCTGAGAGCATCACACAACCAGTAACTAAACGTTACTGTTTTTGTGAGACCCGACAGATTTTTAAATTTTGGTGTTGATATTTAATAGACTCACATCTGACATGCATATTTAAAAATCAGGTTTAAATGTTTCATTGCCCCCAATTCACCAGCCTATACGCCTAACATCTTGGAATGGAGTTTAATCTTCCAATCACTGTCACGTGAATGCCCAGTTCTGACATGCCTGCTAGTTAACAGTAGTGACAACATTCCTCCTTTTGGTCATTCTGCCTCTTCCCTAACAATGTCCTCTGTATGCTGGTATACAATCAAGTGACATAACATTTTACTGGCATGTGTATTTTAATATGCCAGTATCACTAACAAATATATTTCCTAACTTGAAATAGTTATTTAAAAAAAAATCTTTACTAGGTTATCTTCCTGGTTGGAATCAAAAATTTTTCAGAAGTCTGCACACCACCTCCCATTTCTCCTAAAATATGGAAAGGCAGAGCTGCAGAGGGCTTTTTTGGGGACTAGGGCAAAAGAAGAAACTGAGGCCTCCCACCCTTCCAAACAACTTACCACTGAGCAGAGGTGGGAGTGGGGTAGGGTGTGGGAGATTACCTGCATCGCACTAACCTGGCAGCAGTGGCTCCTGTCCCATGGGGCTGGTCCCAGCTCCCCGCTGTGTGTGTTGCAACCTGGTATGCAGGGTCACAGTGCACTCAACTTCTGGCCCAGCTGCCTGTCACTCACAACGGAGAGGCCACCAGGCCAAATATAAGTGAGTGGTGCTGTGACTGTGTGCCAGGTTGCAACGCCACTTATACTGCCCTTTTTGCCCCTCCCGCTTGGTGGCCTTGTATGAGGGACATGACTATTACCCTGAGTTTGGTGGGATAAACATGCCCCAAAGAAAACATGTCCATGCCTCTCCTTATGTGCTGTCACAACAGCTTAGATCGTTTGGACAAAACTTTAGACAAAAATCCCTAGATCTGAACATCTCTGGGCTAGAGGCAGAGCATTCTCCATATGCCCCATGATTTTTGGATTTACTGCCTTTATTAGACTGAGGGTCAGTTTGATAACCAACAAACGGTGTAAAGTCCATGCAGGTATTCAGGCTCTTTCACCAAGGTGATTATGGGCAACACATCTGCTTATTTTGGGCAGCAATCCCTTGATTTATATTTGTGAAGTTTTTGTACATATTCTGGTATTGCAAGATAGGCTATTTTCTAACAAAAAAAATGAATAAAAATGGGGACCGACATTCTTAACTGAAGAAGCTATTCAAAGTTCGATTTACTGCTGCCTCTGAACTGTAAGTTTGAGATCTGAAGAGAATACAAATGTGGAGCTTTCCCATATCTCAGTTTCCTACTTTCCACTGATTACATAATATGTTCCCTTCAATTCATCTTCTCCACCAGGTCCCTCATGGCAATTAGGACCAATGTTCAGTAAATGTTAGTTTGATATCAATTTATTCAGAAGTTTTACAGCTTGTCATTTCTCTGCCCCACACCCATTAGAATCATATTACTGTAACTTTCTCCGGGAACATTCTAGTTTCTATTGGTTTCTGATTTAAGTGTCAGCAGTGTTGAGGCTTATACAATTTCTGAGACAGAGTTCCTCTTTTCACAGCATGAAATTCAGAACTCCAATGTTTTCTTGTTCCAGCCAGCCTTCTGCTTGCATTTATAACTTCAGCCTCAAAAGGGAATGGGGTTATAATCTTATTTTACAACCTTATGCATTACACAATACATATACTAAGTGTTGTATTAAGCATGTAAGACAGCGTATGCAACTTGTGCTTCAGAGGCTTTAAAGACTGTCAGATCTTGCACGTTTTGCAACTTCGCTTTCACTAACCTTCCCAGTTGCATAAAAACTCATATTTTAAAATATAGAGTCTTTGCCTCCCTAGCATGGAGGAACACATCCAATCACACAGCTGGTTAGCTCCATCCCACAATATACACTTCAAAATATTAGCAGCCAGTCTTGTACATTTCCTTCTCCCTTGACCATTGCTGGAGGCTGTCTAACTTTTCCATTCACGTACTTTGAAACTTCCTCTGTTCTCACACAATGTTTTTATGACTTATGTATGACCAGGTCCTTGCTGCTATGCAAGAAGAGCTCCACTGGGTTTTGATGAAGTAGCAAATTAAAATCAGACCTTGGTCTAACTGTGTAACAAATATTTCCATAATCTTTGTCTCTCTGCTCAACTAATTTAATTTTATTGTCTAGTTCTAAAGGCTCTTATTAAAAAAGCTCCCCACCAGTGTAATGCGTTTCATATATATGAAGTATTCCTTTCTACACGTTGATCATTTTCAGGAATTACAAGCATGTAATGCTGATTTTAAAATCTTTCCATATTGTACCTTGACATTTAATTCTTTTGCCACAAGGCTGGGACTGAGAGGCAAACGGCATTTGTTCTTCAGGAAAAAGGACTGTACACGTTCCATACCACTTTGCAGGACAACCTGAGAGCAAAAAAAATAAAAATAAAAATAAATGCAGAACTGTCATTAATCCATTAAAATACCAACAGGGATATTTTTGACAAGCAAAGTAATTGTGTAGAACAGCAGAGCCAATGCCCTAATTCCTGAGGAGTGCCATGGGATTTTAAGTGACCACAGTCACAACTTCTATTTTATTTCTCATCCAAAAAACATAACCCCACCAGTACAGCCCTAATGCCATGCCAGTGAAGTTTTTCATTGTCAGTTCCTTTCCTCGTATCATAGCTACTCCTCCACCAAAGCTACAGCTAACAGTTGAAGATTAGTCATTGACAAAAATCTGTTGATTTTTTTTTATTACTCTGTTGAAGAAACATTTAACATCTGTTGATGAAAAACATCTAACTATACTTTTATACAGTGCTGTATTTAATGTGAAAGCTGAGTAAATTTACTTTGAAATTCAAGTCAGTTGTATCCCTCTTTAACACACAAAATTAAAAGTTACGCATACGCACCTGCCTAGCAGATCCACTTGTTTGTTTTACTTTTTCTGCAACCACTCCCAAAAGCTGTACCAATCTGGTCTGCTTTTCCAGCTCTTCCCTCAGTCCTTTTCCACAGACCGAGAGGAAGGCACCAAGAATACACTCATACCTTACTCCAAACTTTGCATCATGTAGGGTATCCTTCAGAAGCCTGAAATAGCAGGTATTTAAGTTACTAGTTTTCCCTACAAAGCAATATTTCCCCTCTAAAGCGAACATTTTAGATAGAGTTCAATAGCAAGCCTTTTTTTAAAAAAGTCTGTTAACAAGCGATATTACACAACGCTGCACACACATAAGTAGTTACTGATTTACAGCAAGTAATGTAATTCTGAAAACTATACGTATATGATTCTTATGGATTCATTTGGTTTTATTACAAGGAACACTATCTTTTGCATATTATGCTGACTTGATGTAACATCCAATGACTTGTCAAACATTATTGAAATTTTAGCATTTAGACAAATTACTTTATTCTGGAAACACCAATCTGATGATAAATGATAATGAAAGACATGTTCTTACCAATATACACAGTGTGCTATTTGAATATTTCCTAATGCCCGAGTCAAAATGAATCTGACTAAAGAGTTGTCCAGGTAAGTTTCATACTTCAATGCCTAAATGTAAGAAAATCAGTCAATTTTTATATTGGATTATACACTGCCTTTGGTTGTTTTGGGGGGTTACCTATAACATTTAAAGTTCGGTGGTGGTCAGAGGAGCTTTAGGGGCTCAGAGCAGAGTAAACCCACTAGCTTTGGCTATTAATTCCAGATAATTTGGGAAAGTTTAGATGATTGAGAAACTAATTTAAAACAGACATCTGAAGCTACAGTGGTATTTTAAAGAGTAACAATTTTATAAATATAGACTATATTAAAATAACCAGGGATGTCAGTAATGACATTTCCCCCACCTCTATCCTTGCTCAGGAGAACAAAAATAGCCAAAATAAATATCTGCCCCAGATTGATTTATGTCATTAGCCTATTGGCTTTTAAAGGTCACTCCCTCACTTTTTGCTCAATAAATCGGCTTATCATGCAATTTATACGGGATAAAAACAGCCTTGTTTGTCACACAAGATCCTTAAAACGTCCTGGGCAACTGGAGGTATGGGGTTGCCAGATTTGTATCTCCATTATCTAGCATTCCAAATGTGTCCTATTGTAAGATGGTTCCCTCTCCAGTGCCTCTGTATACATACCAGCCTGGTTTGAGACCAAAAAAACCACCACACTTAGCTATGCCATTTGGCTCCCTCTCTTCTATACTTTAAAGGCTACCCACACCCTTAAGGGAAAATCCAATATTTGCATCTACTTGGGGCATCCTGCAAGGTGTTAAGACAATTACAGCATCTGATCTTACTAATTCTCTTCATACCACTATGGGATAACCCATGCCTCAAGATCAAGGCCAACTCCACGCTTAGACAATTTGGATAGAAAAAGGAACAAAAATTGAATATACAATACAAAGTGATAAACTGGTCTCCCTTGATCACATGATAATGAACAACAGCTACCACTGTCTCTCAGTTCCTTCTTTCAGCAGCTATGCTTAAGGATTCATGCAAAGATAGGGAGACAATTGGTCTGTTTTAACTCACCTCTAGAAGAGCATGTTAAGAAATAAGGAAACAAACTTAACTTTGGAGAAATTACTTAAAGTGCCTTAATGCTTTGTAGTACCTCTCAATCTCAGTCTGAAAGAAAAATGGGGGAACCTACCCCCCTCCCCCCCGGAAAAAAAAGCTTAGCCTTAGTACCGCAACAGAAACCCAGGAGGATAACTGGCTTAATGTGAAAGATACTTCAAGTTCTTTATCCTTGAAATTCCTCCAGAACGAAATACAAAAAACGGGCATTACTGGACTCCAGAACTTTTGTTTAAGTCTCGATTGGTAACATATGGCAAATGTTAGAGATGCAAAGAGCCACATGCGAACCTTTTTCACATCCTCTATACCTGTCAAAAAAAACGCATGTGTTCCGGATCACCATATTCAGCGCGCTCTCAAAAACACTAAGTGTCACCATCGTTCCTTGTCCAAGCTTGCGTAGTATAGGGGTGCTGGATGATTTGTTATTACCAGATGGCATGAACAAATGGATTCCAATAACTATTGTAGTGGCCAAAAAGTTATTTTGAGAAGATGGAAATCTTCAATTCCTCCTTCATACGCAGACTGGGTTAGTGAGAGCACTCTACTACTGCCTTAATGGAAAAAAATACTGTCTAAGAGAAGTGCTTGGAAAAAATACTGGGATGTCTGGTCACACATGAAAATTATTGTTTACCTTTTCAGTTTAGTATTTATTAGTCCAATATTCACAGGTTGTTTGCTCACTTATTTACCTATTTAGTCATTTTAGTAACTGATGCTTTGCATGACCTCTATGGGGTCATTTCCCTCCCGCCCCCACAAGGTTTTGCAAATAATGAACGTTGAATTTTGTTATTTATATGCTATTTCCACCTTATGCATTTGTATGTTTTGTTTCATTGTATTTATTTTATTGTTTTTATATAAAAGTTTAAAAAGTGACCATTTTGTACACCAAAGTCTTTCACGAATCCAGAAGGTGCTAATATAATTGTTTTTTGTTCTACCTAACCCAGCATGTAAACTAAGTAACTTAATATCACTCATAGCACCTCTGTACCTAACCTTCTAATGGCAACAGTAATTAAAAAAAGGACTCAGGTGTGTTTTTGCATCTAAAATATACCAAAAAATGTTTTCTTCTTCAAGAGTTCTAATGTTGGAAAATGTACAAAAAGGGAAAGCAATAAATCTCACCTGCACGAACTGGGGGAGGAAGTCTGTTAACTCATCATCACTTATTGCCTCAATCCAATTCACAGCTGTGGTTCGCAGTTCCTGATCTGCAAACCTGCAAGAGCATCACAACTCCACACTCACTGTTATTGATTTTAACCTCAGCAGAGATACACATGAAACACGACTAAGTCTTGGGAGCTAACATTTATTGTGGCAGTGCTTGCACACTCCCAACAGTATCAGGCCCTCCACGCAGAATGCATAGTATAAATACAGGCACAGGGATGCCTATCTCTAACAATTTATTGTCTTAGCAGCTTGCTTAGATAGCAAACCTATTCTCATAGTAAAAGGACAGATTTTGAAGTGAGTCACTAAAGTCTTCTCTTGTAATGTCATGGTAGGATGTCAATTTGGCTGAGTTTATCAAAGAAATTAAATCAGCTTTTGAAATGTAGACAAGGGGTTTTTTTGTTATAAAAATTTAGGCCATATTTTACAAGTGAAGGAAATCCAGATAATCCTCTTATAAATGAGAGTTTAGAAGTCATCTTTTGTTGGTAATCAAACCCTAATCAAAGTGCACTTTAACTAGAAGCCCATTCAGTAGCTACCTCTAACCATGCAAGCCAAAGAGAAACAATTTAAGTTAATGGAAGCCATAGCTTGTAAACAAAATTACAATGCATTTTGCAGCACCCTACAAAACTTGTAGTAATTCAACAGCGGATGACAAATTCTACAGTGAATTACAAATGAGCATGCTAACTATTTGCACAATACAACAACATTGGAAAAAAGTTAAATATCCAATTTAAGTGCACAATTACAAATTGTGCATTTGTTTCTATAATTTATGAAGTTCACTTACTTTGAATCCAGTAGTTCCAGGGCAGTCAAAGGAGGTAGGGGAGGCCACTGCTGAAGCAGTGAGTAGATTTCAGGAAGACTTGCCCAGTCCCAGTGTGGGGCACTAGCTAATATTTTTGGAAGGCTGTTTGTGTGTCCATGGCAATATTGTCGCTTCTCCCACAAAAATTCTTTATCTTCCTTTGATAGCCTGCAGACAGTCCAAAGAGCAGTTTAGTTCATAAAAATGACTATTGTTACTCTGAAGAATACCAAAGCACTTGCCAAAGCCCATACGTAAGTCACTTCATCTACCTCCAAGATTGAATACAACCTACAAAGTTTTAAGTAGGCAGTGAGGAAGGTACCACTGAAATGGTAGATTGTTGCTCAAAGCAATCAGAACTTTATCATCGTTTGAAGTTTCATCCAAAATTGAGTAGGGCAGAGCACCGAATGCCATACTGTAGTGTTAGTTCAGCACAGATGACACAGGAAGACTGCCACCTACAATATCCTAATTTCTTTTAGTGATTTCTCAAGCGTATATAGCAGCTTTGGGAAACTTATCAACTGTTCTGTGAAAAGTTTATTACATAGATTTCCCCCCAAAAATGGGTTCCTGTGTTTCCAGTTCTACTGAATCTCTTCATAATGAGTGCTGCACAGCTAAACCCAGGCACACAAGCCTCATTTATGCGAAAGAAAGGGGGCATATGTGGCTATAGAGTGTGCGTCAGCCTTTAGTAAGGATGACAAGTTTTAGGAGATGGGACACAGTGTTGCTTGTTACCTCCTTCCCAGGTGGGGGGGGGGGCGGGGGGGGGGGAGAAGAGAGTCAGGATATAGTCACAAAGGAGGCTCCCCTCACAACAGTATTTCAGCCTTATTAATGGAGAACGTTGTGCTGTTTATGAAGTTAAGACTGTTATAAATACAGAATCCTGGCCAGTAATCCTGTTCTAATAGAGGAACTGATGTTAAACAGATACAGCATCTATAAAATTTTGTCAGGCACCACCATAAGTAGAACTCTAGTCTCCCCCCATTTTCTCCTTCCTTCTCTAGTTCTCTTGTAGCCTTGCAACATTTTAAATAACCACTGCCCTCATCTCCCAAAAGCCAGAAATTCATTCACAGCACCTGCCAGGTCATTAATTTGCCACCACTGTCCTACAGTCTGAAGAGGTCCGAACAAGCACATTTTGCAGAAAGGGGTCAAAAAGAGAAAAGTCTAGTAACAAGGAAGATGCCTAGGTACAAGCTGTGGAAAAAACAAGTAGGTGTTGTAATTTCAAGACCATTGTTTTCTGGGGTACATACAGAACACTGAAGTCAATCATAGGACTTCAAAAAACACTAAGCTAATATTTCAGACTAATATAGAGGAAATTTCACTGAAGTTATGTACTTAATTTCCTCTTCAGAGTTCCGTACATGTAGAAAGATAAAATATTGCTACAATAGATGAACATACCCAAGGGTGCCATCTTTGGCAAGAATAGCAAGAAGACGCTCCTTTACATTTTTTTCCAATGTTTCTATTGAATGATGTACCAAACAGTTTGCAGCTTGTGGAATTTTGTATACAGTATCAAAAGCCAGGGAGGGAAAGTCAACCTGAAAAATGAAAACAGAAGCCGGTCTTAAAAAGCTTTCAGAAAGCTGAAAAGGCTCCCTTAGCACTGAACTACTGCATCAGTGGTCAATGATCACTGTTTTTACTCGGGCTGTCAAGCGATGAAAAAAATGAATCTCAATTAATTGCACTGTTAAATAATAGAATGTCATTTATTTAATTTAAATATTTTTGGATGTTTTCTACATTTTCTAATATCTTGATTTCAATTACAACACAGAATACAAAGTGTACAGTGCTCTTTATTTTTTATTACAAATATTTTTGCTGTAAAAAAGAAATCGTATTTTTCAATTCACCTCATACAAGAACTGTAATGCAATCTTTTTATCATGAAAGTTGAACTTACAAATGTAGAATTAGGTACAAAAAACTGCATTCAAAAATAAAACAAAGTCCACTCAGTCCTACTTCTTGTTCAGCCAATCACTCAGACAAAACAAGTTTGTTTACATTTGCAGGAGATAATTCTGCCCGCTTGTTTACGTCACCTGAAAGCGAGAGCAAATGTTTGCATGGCACCGTTGTAGCTGGCGTTGCAAGATATTTGTGCCAGATGCGCTAAAGATTCATGTCCCTTCATGCTTCAACCATCCACACTGATGTGTTCTGCTCGATAACGATCCAAAAAAGTGCAGACTGACATGTTCGCTTTCATCATCTGAGTCAGATGCCACCAGCAGAAGGTTGTTTCTCTTTTTTGATGGTTTGGGTTCTGTAGTTTCTGCATCAGAGTGTTGCTCTTTTAAGACTGCTGAAAGCATGCTCCACACCCTGTCCCTCTCAGATTTTGGAAGGCACTTCAAATTCTTAGGTCGAGTGCTGTAGCTATCTTTAGAAATCTCACATTGGTACCTTCTTTGCCTTTTGTCAAATCTACAGTGAAAGTATTGTTAACACACAAACATCCTGGGGCATCATCCAAAAGTACCATAATATGAAATACATGGCAGAATCCGGGTAAAACGGAGGCGGTGGCGTACTATTTTCCCCAAAGGAGTTCAGTCAAAATTTAATTAACGCATTTTTTTGAACCAGTGCCATCAGCATGGAAGCATGTCCTCTGGAATGGTATCCGAAGCAAGAAGGGGCACACAAAAGTTTAGCATATCTGGCATGTAAATACCTTGCAATGCTGGCTACAAGAGTGTCATGTGAATGCCTGCTCTCACTTTAAGGGGACACTGTAAACAAGAAGCTGGCAACATTATCTCCTCTGAATGTAAGCAAACTTTTCTCTTAGCGATTGGCTGAACAAGAAGTAGGACTGAGTGGACTTTTAGGCGCTAAAGTTTTACATTGTTCTGTTTTTGAGTGCAGTTATGTAACAAAAATCTACATTTTTAAGTTGCACTTTTACAATAGAGAGATTGCATTATGGTACTTGTATGAGGTTAACTGAAAAATACTATTTCTTTTGTTTATCATTTTTACAGTGCAAAAATTCGCAATAAAAATATAAAGCAAGCACTATAAACTTTGTATTCTGTGTTGTAATTTAAATCAATATATTTGAAAATCTAGAAAAACAGCCAAAAATGGTTAATAAATTGCAATTGGTATTCTATTGTTTAACAGTGTGATTCAAACGTCAATTAATCGCAATCAATGTTTTGAGTAAATTGCGTGAGTTAACTGATTAATCGACAACCCTAGTTTTTACATTGGTATTTTGGTTTGGTATCCCCTACCATAGCTCGAACAATGAAGAGGTTCCCCGTACCCCCCCAAAAGTGATATCTATTTCTGCTGACGGACAAAGTTCTTGATCACTTACGGCATTCAAACAGTATCTACTCAAGTCAAAACAAGAACCCTAAAGCTAAATCAGAAAATACACTACCTGCAATACTATTTTTTCCATGAGATTTCCTTTTTTGTGGGCCGTTCCTGATGCTGGAGTCACATGTGATGAAGTCCAAAGATGCAAGAGCTTCGTCCCACAAGTTAACAAACTAAGAACACACACAAAAAATAAAAAGCACAGTATTTCAGTAACTAACTTGTGTCTACTCCTCAAAAAGTTAATTAGTTGTGAGAAACAGTAGGAAGTCTGGGAAGCAGATCAAACACCCATTAAAAGATAGTAGCTCAAATGATAAAAATATTAATCTGCTATCTCTTCATAACTTAAATGGACTATCATTAGGTTCACTATAATGGCAAAAATTTGTCACAGAATATAGATGTTCTCAAACTGAGAGCAGGCCAAGTATCAAATTATAACCTTCCCTGAAAGAGGAAATTTTTTTTTATTCCAAAGAGGTTCTATATTAAGCTTCTGAACTCAGAGGGAACATTGGGAGCATGCCCATTTGTTTGGCTGCTCAAAATCATAATCCCCAACAAAGAATATCTACTAAGAAAAATTTCATTCTCCTATATGTTCATTTAACTATCTTCCATATATATATATTTTTCAAGTCCTCAAAATGCTTGAACCTGAGAGAAGCTCTAAGCCGGCAGAGGCAGAAGGATAAAGTTAAATAGTGAAATGGTGGACTTGACTAAGGGAAAAATGTCTCGCCTCTCAGATAAATAAAATGGAGCACAGGTTGCCCATGTGAAGCGAATAAAGCTTTCGGACAAAGTAAATATTCTGTAGGCAACAATCCTGCACCAACAAGGATTGGACTTGGGATCTTTTTTCCATCTCTAGCTTCTATGATTTGATCAAACCACATATTGGTTTATCTGCAGATGCAACATTTTGCTAATAACTTCACATTACTACTAACCAATTATACTAATTAGTATGAGTCACTACAGTTATATATTTACAGACTTCTAACAGTGTGCTGGGCATTGTACAGAACAGAATTCTTGCCTCAAGTAGTCTTAAAAAAACCTTCCAGTCAATGCAGTTTAATTTCCTGAGAAAGATGTAAGGGGGACGATCAAGCCTTCAGTGTGTTGGGGAGAAGGGGCTGGGAAGGAAGAGGGGGAGGAAAGAAGAGGCAGTGATACCTTAGTCTTTATTAATATGAGGTTCATAATGCAAAACAAAAAACAACCATGCATCTGATTACATGCCACTGAAGAACAAATGAACACAGATCTAGCCCTTAAGAATTACACAGTATTCTTTCAAGCACTTGTTAGTTCCCTTATGTGGTAGCAAGAATGGAAGAGCTGTATCCTTTCCAAACCCACACTTCATCACAAGTGCTTCCAATCTGGCTTTAGATTCTCACAGCACAGTAATGACCTTTGAATCTTCAATGTTCTAGTTAGCAGCAATTTTTAGATCCCCTTGTTATTGATGTAATTTGAAAATGCAGCTGGAGTATTTGGCTTGTATCCCTCAACTACCTTGGCCCGCGTTCAACTGTAGTAGTCCACGGTCAGTCTCTGCTAGCATTTCCACATCTACTGTCTGCATGTTATTCATCCAACTTTGGCCTAATCTTTTTGATCCTTGTGCTTCAGGGAGTTGAAATAATTCTCGCACGTGAAGTACGATTTATCCATCTCTCTGCTCTTCAAACTGTTGATAAGATTCTCTTCAAGTAGCCCAACATTACAATATAATTAAATTGACAACTTGACATTCAGCTGAAGATAAGCACGATCCTATTTGGTAAAAACTTAGATGCAGGACCATAGGACCAGCTCCTCAGCTGTGTAAGGGCAGTTGTGTGTCCCTGACAATAGGGGGTCCTCAGGTAGCATACAACCACTGTAATGCATCACTCCCTCACGAACGGTGCAGCGGGTGTGGTCGGAGCACTCCTGGGCTGCAGAGATACCAGCTCCTGGCATGGTCTCAGAGTTGGTTTACACTGTGATTAAAAAAACCTGTGATACCAAGTGTCACAGCCCAGGGCAGCTGGTTTGGGCTGTGGGGCTAAAAAATAGTTATGTAGCCAGAGTCCAAATGTTTATGCTTCCATTTTATAGCCCAAACCCTGCAAGCCCGAGTCAGCTAACCCAGGCTAGCCACAGGTGTTTTATTGCAGTGTAGACATCCACCAGTCAGCAACTGTAAAGGTAAGTTGCAGAAGCCCTCAAGCGGCTTCAAGGTGTGCCTGGGGACTAGTCTGGGGCAGATAGGCTCAAGATCAGAGAAGCACAAACATGACTTAAGGTTACCTTTGCATCCCCAGCCCGAGTTTTGCTCCTCAGCTTTCTTGAGCAAGGTTTGGATCTGGGCCAATGATCTTCAATGATGCAGAGCTTTCTAATATTTACCACTTTCTCTTTACATTCCTTTAATTGCACACTTATTACACCTTGTAAAAAAGTTACTTTAAATCCTATAATCCAGATTTTAGTCATTAAGTCTGGTAAACGATGTCTGATCCATCTTCCGATTCTTGTTCCAGGAGGCCTCTGAATATTCCCACTTGTGGAATCAAAGCACCTTATGAGCTTTTGGAATCTCCTAGCCTATATTGGCCACTTACCCCTCCCTCATGGAGCATTACAAGTGGAATGGCTCCAACTGCCTTTAAGTTCCTGCTCAACAGCTGAAGGTTTAAAACTCAGTGTTCAAAATGTTTCCCTCAATTTTAATGGTCTCCTGCCCCTTTGTACCTACTTTTGTTTATAGTTAAGACTGTTGCTTTTCATTTAAAAAAATAAGGAAGAAAAGGTTTCTTTATGGCAGAAGCACTGTCTGGATCAGCAAAGACCATGAGGGCTGCCTCAAAATCCCTTCTGATGGTGGAGGGTCTTCAGATCTACTTGACTAAAATTGGTATGGTGTAAGTCCAGCATCGATTTTGAAGAGCCACTCAAAGTTATTCATATTATTGTAGAGACGAGAGGCCATGACTAAGATCAGGGTCGCATTGCACTAGATGAAGCACTATGTCCATTGTAAACAGTCTGCAGGTGCCTGAGCTTATCACTGAGTTGAATGTCAAGTATCCAGCACCAATGACTAGGGACTGAAGAGTTTCTTGCTAATGTAGCTTTGTGTCCAGCATTACTGGTACCAATGTCCCCAGATCTACATTGTCAACTAAGTCCTTTGCAAAAAGAATCTAGCACTATTTAATAAGTGTGAATGTACTGGGGGGGGGGGGAGAGAAGAAAAAAGAAACACTAGTTACTGGTACATAAAAACTATCCTTAAAAAGACAGAAATTAAATACCTTGATACTCTCCTTTAAACTGACCCCAGATTACTACATTTAAGTCACATAACAGTTTCACTGTCTACGACAAGAAACCACTGTTCAGTGTCTGTAAAACTTGAAAGCATTTCATTCTAGTTTGTCTGATCTCTGGATGTAAATCTGTGAACCAGTAAACTTTTCCTAAATGTGGATAGGCTGGAAGTGATCTTTGTTACTTACAAACTATATTTGTTTTTCTCAGAGCTTTCATAATCATTCTAACTACTGCATAAGCAACTTACTACATTAGTAACACTAATGTAGCTTAAATGTATAAAGTCAATTCTATCCACTTTTTATTTAGTATTTTTGTAGAAGGCATTATCGTATTTGATTTTTTTTAAGCTCTTTCGAAGTTTGATATGGTTTAACTTTTTAAAAAAAGCTTACACCAGAGTAATAAGACCAGACATCACTATCATATGAAGACTTGAGACTAGAAGAGACTGACTGCTTTCGAGACCACTAAAAATAGAATTTCACAGAAGGAATGTAAAGGTGAGTCCCAGATAACATTTTTAAAAAGCCTCTTTTCCTCCAATCTCCATTTAAGAGCACTGCAAGAACTGAGTTTCTTTCAATGATATACAGTCCCAAAGACTTGTTCACATAAGCTCAATGTCCTGGCTGAAAAAGGTTTCAGATGATGCCCTATTTGTTCAAGGTGATGAGCTGGACAAAAAAAAAAAAAAGAGCTCTAACACGGAGTCAACTCCTGCTGAGCAAAGCAATGGAATTTAGCTGTACTAAAACAAGAGTAATCCTATTGGGAAGAGAACCCTGTGAAAGACCTATGAGCAAGCTGCTCTGCTCTCTAACCAAATCTGTTCTACCACCACATTGTTACCAGCTCCTGTCTGCTTAACACTTACAGAGTGAACTCGTCTGCCTTTCACACCTTCTGCCCAAATGCCCCTGATGCTGCTCATTAAGTGCTATTCTCTCCCTCTCTATTGAAGGTTCTCAATCAGTGGAGAAAGGAGTATATTTTTTAATTCAGTAAATGTTGGACAGTAACACTTGGGGACCCTTACATACATATAATCTATTGTTCACCAGATACTATGCTGGAAGTCAGTGGACTGCCTCAAGGATGCTCTTATTATACTACAAACTGCTGCTACTCTGAAGTACTGCTACCCACTGTGGTCTCTATTTGGGAAAACTATCATGCAAATGTGGGTGAAATATGAACATTCCTTGATTATTAATATCATCCAAACAGCCTATCAACCCAATCCTACTAGTCAGTCTGTTAGGAGAATGCAGAAGCATTTGAATAGCAGCATCTTATAAGCAGAATTCTATTTACTGTTGATCCTGTATCTAACTAACAGTAACTTCCAAGGACAGCACGTTCTATTAAAAACAATGGCAAAGAAGCAGCTTCTGCACTTGTGGAGTTCATCTAAATCCCCTTATACACCCAAGTCATTAGTTAAAACAAATCTTTTGGATGCTTACCGTCTAAAGTCAAAAAGAGGTAAAGAAACTTGACCCAACATCTCCGGGCCCTTTCTCTGTTTATTTGAATCAGGTGAACTTCCACTATTTTGATTTAATATTCCAAACAGAGTAAGACACAAGACAGATTCCAATGGCAATTGTGAAATCTGGATAGGGAAAATGATTCTGTAAAATAAAAGTATGTTAAAGAAGACTCAACTCAGAAGAAAAGAAACCATTAGAATCTTTAAAGGAAGTTACAATATATGTTGATGCTTTTTGTTCTCAAAAGGAAGTGAATTGGTGTTGAACATTAATATGCAAAATTAAATTTATTCACACACTGCATCACATCTCTAGTGTCAGTAACAATTTCTGAAGGACGCAAGGCAACAACCCTGCATCATATCTAAGTTCAAAAGTACCTCTTAATGGACAAGATTTCTTGTGTAAAATTACATGTTCTTTCCAAGGAGCTGGACTGTCTAGTATAATTAATTTTTCCACTTTTTTTGCTCACTATCAGGGCCTATAGATTTGGTTTAACACCCTCTACTTTTCTAAGTTTAATATTAAAGTCAAGCTTTGAGACAATAGGTTTTTTCATCCAAATGAATTGCTGTTTCATATAAGCATTTGCGTGTTCTGAAATGGCACACAAAGTAGAATCTTCAAATCTTACTAAACACTAATAAAATTCAACGTACAGATTAAAGTTCACACTATTCTTTTTCCTGCCTTGACGTATTCTTTAGTTTTATTGTAATGTCAGTTTTATATGCCACAACCCTACACTTCCTACATTAAATGGCCTGAAATTAGCCTAAGAGACTACCTGTCTCCAGTGATACAGTGCCCATCAGTAGAGATGCTCAGGTTAGGTCCCTCATTGTAACAGAGGGCAGCAACTTCGCCATGCTCTAGTGTGTCCTGTGGAGTCTGAAATAATGTTCTGCCCTGGTATAAAATAGCCAGGATTTTGTTGACCGCAGTACCCATTTGTTTAACCTGGCCTTTGAAGAGATAGGGAACTAAGGTTTTGGCAGGCGGGTAGGTTTGTAGGCATTTGGATTACAAGATGTTGCCTAGTAGAAGTGGAGAGTTGAACTGTATATTTAAATTTATAATTTTAAACAAAGGGTAAGGTGCTCAAAGCTTATGTCTGGGCACTTTATTGTTTTAAGTGTGATGGGGAGGGTACTGAAAACACAAACCGTGTATGGGTGAGAGGAGCCGACTTAACCCCCAGGATTAGGACACTATCAATCCACAGTTTTCCTCTTGTGTTCCCCCACCCCACCACCCCCACCAATCAAAATCTAAATTAGCTCATGGAGGACAGTTAAACATTCCCACACAGAAGATAAGAAAATCAGACATTTTTGCTATTAAATCTTAAGTGATCATTTAAAGAGAGTCTGCCTTTCTGTCAGTGGCAGCCCTCCCATCTAAGATTTTAAAAATTACAATATATGCACAATTGTCATACATTGCAAAGGAATGTTAAAACGCACTGCTTGCATTTAAGTGAAGATTAGCTTATCACTGAAAAATGCTTAGAGACTCCAATGAGAAGACAAACTTCCAGAGTACTTACAACACTAACAAGTTTTTCCCTCCCTAGACATTCGGGCCATAACTGAAGCCTTTTTTCAGTTTTCCTCTTTATAGGTGCAAACTGTGCCCACAAAAAGGGAGGAGTTTTTTAAAATACGAGTTTTCCGACAATTTATAAATGTGAACAATCAGCATATTACTAGCGGGCATTTGTTTCTTCCTTCTAGCCCCAGACTTTTTCAAAATTATCAGGGTAAAGTGCTACTCTAACCCAGACAGTATTAACATGTCAGACATGTGTGATCACAGAAAGTCTAAGTTCACTAAGGAGTTCAACAGAATTAGCAGCTTACGTAACTTTCTATTAACTATCCAAGTATAGTTAGAAAATACTATAACTAAAGACAGGAATATTTTAATGAAGGAGCAGAAGTTCTAAAATTACTTACAGTTCATCCCATTTAATCAGATAGAAGAAATTCTTGTATGTGCCAACCTTCTTGGACTGAATGGGTTTAAACAGATCTTTTCCATTATGGGTCAGAGAGCAAACCAAGTAGTATTTTTCGTAACTGGAAAGGAAAAGTCCGCATGTTGAAGCAGGAAGAACAAGAGATGGATAACTGATTTGTAAAACGGGACATTAGTTTAATAAATTACTCACTTTGACACCCAACTGGTAAGAATTCCATGAGCAGCAAATATTGTGAATTGCAGGTGCTCTGTGGCAGTCCATGCTTCCTTAGTGCTTCTATTATTTTTTGTTGCAGAATTGCAGCTACTGCAGCCTGAGTTTAAGTGAAGGTGAAGAAGGGCATAGACTGCTGCAGTCAACTGGTCTATGCTCACTTGCACAGGGTTTTCAGGCTGCAATGAACCTAGATTATAATACATCTTTAATGCGTATCTTCCTAAAACCACCATTTGAAAACTATTCCGAAATAAGATTAAAAACTTTACTTACCAACTGAACTGTTGCTAGTGTCATCAGCGGGCTTTAAGGACACCTGCACAGTAAGTTATGGCAAATTTCAGAACACTGAAGCAGCTTACATCCAAATAACCCCCAATTGCCATTCTTCTCAATGACAAACTTTGTAGTTTAAAACACATGATGATTATCTGAAACACTGGGCCAGATTTAGGCTCACACTTTGGTCCCTTTGCACTCTTGTAGCACAGAAAGTCCATAAAAGCTACCATATGTGACTGAGGATTCACAGTGAGGGATCAAGACCAGAGCAAACTGCTCCGGTTAGCCATAGTTAATGTAACAGCTGCTAGAGGACCATTAAAAAAATCAGAATAAATCAATAGTGCTGAGGGTGCTCTAACTTACACCATGGGACTAGGGGAACACAAAGGTGGCATACAGATCAGCTACACCAGAGGAACAGGACTGTTAGTGTCAATATACCACTTCTAGAAAAAAACTGAAACCCATAGTCAAGATATTTCTTTTATTGATATTTATTCTTGATATGAGAACTTATTTCTCAAACTATGCAACAAATTTAGTGTTAAGCATGAACTTTATACACCTAGGGAGCACCAAACTTTTTCAAAAAAGTGTATTCTATCAGAGGTATCTTTACCATACAGCTAGCTTCAACATTTTATTTTTTGTTCGGTGAGTAACTGATTAGACCTACTAGAATTTAGCTCCTTAATTGTTCTATATCTGTTCCATTATTCCTTTTTAAACAATTTCTTGTGTAAAAAGCAACCTGTAATATGATGCAATACCTGGATGCTCTATCTTCCATTACACCACTGTCATGTCATGAAGGGGTACTGCTGTAGCATAAAGAATGGAAAACTTCTTACTGAACTTCCTTTCTGCTAGCAGCACCTCACACAATTCTGGACGTCTGGCCTGCTTTCCTCTCTCGGCAGCTCACCGAGAAGGATCAGGGTTTTGGTGCCCGATAGTCTGGCCACATCACCTCTGTTCTTGCTGGCAGCCAGATAAGCGATTCCCAAGCTGTGAAACTTGCATGACAACAAGTACCAGAGACAATGAAAATAACTGTACCTTAGACCAAGACAGTCACATGGTAACAATTCCACTTAATATCTGACCCTGGACTCACAAGCCATCCAGGCTGGCTAGGACTATGGAAGATGCTGCTAGCAGAAAGGAAATTAGTGGTAAGAAATTTTCTGTTCTGCTGCTCTGTATCTCCCACGATTCTGGGCATCTGCAAAGCAGTGAGCAGTGAAACAAGTTTAGTAGGAAAGTACGATCCTGCCTTTTTGTGAACTCGCTCAAATCTGTATTATTTCTGGGCTACCGCCTGAAGCACTTTCCTGCCAAAGGAGATCTCTGAAGACAGACGGTCCACCCTACAGTGCTTCGAAGATGTTAGCTGTAGACCAAGTGATGACTTTGCTAATTTCCAACGGACCTGCTTGTTTCACCCATGAAGTTGCTAAGAATCTCATGAAATGCACCTTGATCCCTTTGGGACAGGAACCGCTGATGATCTGTAGGTTTCCACAATACAGTCTAATCTACCTAGCAACGGCAGACTTGGAAGCTTTGAGTCCATGGTACTTAGTGTGGAAGGATGTGAATAGGGAGCCTAATCTTGTTATGGATTCAGTATGCTTGAGAACTTTTCAATGCTCTTCTGACATCTAAAGTGTGCCACTCCTTTTCAATGGGATATTAGGGGTTTGGACAGAATGAAGGAAGCGCAAACTCTTGGGAAGTGTGGAAGGAAGGATGGATTCTGGTGTCCTGAGCACCACCTTGTCCTTCTGAACACTGCTCCTGAATAGGTAAGGCTGCCAGCTCCAATATACCTGGCAGATGTGACAACGATTTAGAAATCAGTATTAAATGGAAAAATAAAGTCTGACACTGAAGTCAGAGGCTCGAAGGGATGGCTTGTCAGGTCCCTCAAAACTAGGAGGTGGTCACATTTGGGGAAGAATGGCCTGACCATGAGTCTGGCAAATCAGACTGTGTGAAGGAATGTGGTTAACCTGTGGATGGTCTGCCAGGGAGCCCAAGGACCCTGTGAATAGCATGGTACTAAGAGCGGACACTTAATATGCAATCGTACGAGGCTACAGGCCTATCTATGCCTTCTTGAGGAAAGTTCAGAATGGCTGGAATTCCTGTGTTTGCACTGTGCTCTTGGCACCAATTGTTGAATATGGACCAGATAAAGGAGTTTGCTTTTAGTGTCAATACTCTCCTTGACTAAACCAATGTCTAACTATGGAAGACAGATGTGCTTTCTGGTCAACAGCCAGGTTGTTAGTTGAAGCTGTTTTAGGTCTGGATGAAGAAAAGAATTTTGTGAGAGGATGTCTGGTCTCTGTGGAACCTGAAGTGGGGGTTCCAATGTCAGCTCTATCAGGTCTGAGTACCAAGATCTCTTTGGCCAATGAGTTACCAGTATTGCCATCACCTATTCTTTTATTTTCTGGACCACCTTCTCCAGTAGTGGGGAAGGTAAACAGTCCCTGCAGCCAACTGTGCAATAAGGCACCTGTCTCTATGGATCTGAGTCTGCCTCCCTTGTGAAGTATTCTGGCCTCTTTGCATTTGTACCATTCACAAAACTAAACTAGTCAGTTGAAAGGAAAGTGAACATCTAAATGATGATATCCAAAAATCTCCTGATTTAGGCACCACTTGGAGTTGCTGACCATGCTGAGCCAGTCTGCCTTTTACTTCACACCCCCTTTGGTATGGATTTCTCAGAGGGAAAAGAGGAACTGTTTTGCCCACCTCATTATTTACACTGTTTGTGTGTAGTGCCACCTCCTTGTTCTCCCTTGGTTGTTTACATATGACACTGTAGTCATCGTCTTATTGAACAAGGACATGGTTCCCCCTTAGGATACGCTGGAACCATCACAGAGCTAGCTTGACTACTCTCAGCTCTAGGAAGTTTATGCTGTGAGCCTTTTTCCTCCAGGCTCCAGAGGCCCTGGGCTATTTGGGTTTCCAAGTAAACTCTCCAGCCCTCCAGTGTGGCATCAGATGAGAGGACTTAAAAAGCTGGAAGCCAGATGGGCTGACCACCATTGTACAGAGTTGAACACCTGTGTTGGAACCCATACAGGATCTTTCACGCATTCTAGGGAGTGGTCCCACACCATCAGATTGAAGGCCTGAAGATTTCTGATGTGTGATTGTGCTGATGGAGTGAGCCCCATGCAGGACACCAGGAGTACCAGCAGTTTGAGACATAGCACTATAGTAAGCCTCCTGAAGCTCTCAAACAAGAAGAATTCCTGGATGGAACCAGAGAACCTTTCTTGGCACTGATTATGAAGCCATGTGCCTTGAGGAGATTGAACATCTGAGACATGCACCCCTGTGCGATGTGGATTGTGACAGAGCTCTGATCAGGATGTCATCCAGGAAGGGGTGAGTTCCCTGTGACCTGATTCTGGTAACTGTCCCCAACATCCTTGTAAAAACCCTGAGAACCAGGACAGGCTGAATGGGAGTGTTCAGTACTGAAGTTTCCTGCCACAGGCAAACCCCAGAAGTCTGCGATGGCATGCCACGATGGGGCTATGGAGATAAGCTTCTGGTAGGTCTACTGAAGTCAAGAATTCACCCCTCCCACCCCAGGCCAGCGATGACACTGTAGAGGCTAGGGTCTCTATCTGAAACATCATTTCCTTCATCCACTCTGCCTTTTTAGGCAGAGAATAGCTCTGATATCTTCTCTCCCCCTCCTCCCCCCACGTGCTTCTGTACAATGAAGATGATGAAGTAGAAACCAGAGAACCTTTCTTCTGAGGAAACACACTATCACTCCCATATACAGAATATGAGATCTTTTGTTCTGAATCAGACTGTTTTATAGGGTCAGTGGAGCTGGGTGACTGGATGAGGTGCGCCCACAGCTCCAGGGAACATTCCTGGCTTGCTACTTCCCTAACCCACTTGTTGATGAAAACCATTCCTTTAGGAAATGGGAAATCCCGCCTCCTAGCTTCAGCTCCGAGCACAGGCCTGTGCGATCTTTGTCATAAAGTAGATTTTGGCAGGGCTGAGGTGATCTCCATCATTGGAGATTAAGAGCAGGTTAGACAAACACCTGTCAGGAATGTTCTAGATAATACTTACTCCTGCCACAAGTGCAGGGGACTGGACTAGATGACCTCTCAAGGTCCCTTCCAGTTCTATGATACTCAGACAGGCTTGCAAGTGGCTCTAACATGTCTCATGAGGCTCTTTGCAGCACATATTAAAACACTGATGCTTTTACTATGTTATTAACCAACTGTAGTTGATAAAACAATATCACCTGGTCTGTCACTTTGCTGAAAATGAAACAATGAATTCACACTACTGTGGCACTGGGTAATGCGGATTGCTAATTTGGCTCCTGAACCACTGAGGTCTGAGTATCACTGCACTGGACTTTTCCCCCAGACCTCGATTCCACTATTCTCCCCTGGGGAATTTGATGTCTGTTTGCTGGTACCTCTGTGAGGACAAGGAACGAACAGAGTGCCTCTCTTGGATGGCCAAACTATGCTGTATTTTGTCAGCCATCACCTTATACACCTTCTCTCCAGAAAGGATGGAGCATGTAAACTTGGCCAAGCACAGACCTGCTTTGTGAGTATCCACCTTTCAGGGCCAGAGCCATGGCTCAAGCTGTGAACCTCAACGAATCTACTGAGGCATCAGCTACAAATGCTGTTGCTAGGGAAACTTTAAAGTGGAGCCAAAGTCAGGGTGATGGCTGTTCGCAGGGCTTTGATATCTTCCAGGCAGGAAACAGATGCTCTTGCAAAGGAGATGGTCACCAGGGATGGTGGGAAGGGAGGGGGCAGAGGAGCCTTCAAAGCCCTTTTTAAGAGTGACCTCCATCTTTCTATCCAGGAGTCCTAAGAATCCTATCCCGCTACAGCAGTGTCACCCATTGGTATCTCATCAATAGACCCTGTAGATTCTTGAATGTTATAGAGCCTGATGTCGCACTTGTTAACATGCTAGCCCTTATCAGGCTTGTTCCTTTTATCCCTGATCACCCCCTGGAAGATTTCAGAGCCAGACAGCTCATCTTCATCAGTAAGGGAGTGGAAGGTGGACAACGACAACAACTTATTTCCTGGATTTTTGTGCTTTTCCTTTAGATTTTTCCCCCCCGTTCATCTTTTTAGAGTGCTTTGGAACCGTAGCTCTACTGCAACTTCGGTAAGGCCTTTTGCAGCTTGTCTTCCTTCAGCCCTCTTGAGAGGTCTGACTCAGAACTCTGTCCTGCTGGGTCCCATCCCCTGGGCAGGGGGGATCATCAGAGATCTCCTGGTCAGCTTGAGAATGAGGGGACCTGATTAGAAGCCTTGCTTCTTTCCCCAGGGTGCTGAGGACCCACTTTAAGGCTGGGACTTCTGGCTCCACAAACCTCCACTCTTTGTTCAGCAGGTGTCTAGTGGGACTTACCCCTGAGTCAAGTGATCAGGGTCCCTCTCGCTTTCAGAGCCTCTCCCTGCTCTACACTAGGGTTCCTGGTCCTCCCTCTCCCCCCCATTAGAGTTGCAGCTGCCTCAGCGGGTAGGAGACCCAACCTGTCTGACTCCTAGCTCCAGAGTTAGGGATAGAAGGCCGGGCACAGGCTGGGGGCAACTTGCCATCTGCTGAGCCTGGAGAAGGCTGCTTCACCTAGAAAGCACTGTTTGGATTTAACCCGGTGCTTTACCAGCTGCTCTGCCATATCTGGAAGGGGCAGAGGAGACAGCACAGAAATGCTGCAGCAAAGGTTCAGGGCAGGCTAAACCAAGCCAGGTGGAAGGAAGAATGCTGAAGGAGAAGATTGCTCCCCACTGCCCAAAAAACTAAGCAGAAAAAAGTTAAAATATGAGAATGTGTGAGAGCAAAAAAACAAAAAAACCCACCAAACCCTGCCACTGCCTGTTCCTATAGAGGCAGAGAATCTGTCAGTGAAAAAGAGCAGAGGGGGCATAGCCAGACCACATGGCACAAAAACACTGAATGGTCTCCGTGAGTTGCCTGCAAGAGATAGGAGAGCAGCCCAAGCATCCTCCAGAATGGTGGAAGATACTGGGCTGAAGAAATTGGGAATAAAATGCACAGGAATGACATGCCTGGACAAAATGAATGAGGGATTGTTGGTCAAATTCCAACTCTAATAACTCTCACCATGCAAGTTCTCCCTCAGTTTTAGTTTAGTTAGACTTTCTTCTAATGTCTTGTCCTAAATCAGTTAAAGAGACTATAAATGATTAAATAGCTGACAATTGATCCCAGAGGCAGCTAAATTTAAAACATAGATGAAGTGAATCTTCTACACCTCATACCTACCTCATAGGAGTGTTAAGAAGTTCTCTTATAAGCTTATTGTGCTGACATGCTCAATTAGTCAGATAAGACAGTTTAGATTATTAATTAGATAAAACCTAAGAACCTTGTAGTTATCAAAGATCTTAAAACTTGGTAAATCAGTTTCCACAAAAGAGCTAATTATATTTTTACTCACAGAGAGGCTGCCATGTCTCCACACTATTTATAAAACATTCAGAACCTGGGATGACAAGTGCTATATACATACCAAGCATTACTAAAACATGACTGGATAAAAATATATGTACAAAGATCTATTGTTACCCCTTGACTCTTGTGGCAACTGCTAATCATATGTAGTGTTTGGATGGAGACTATTAGAGAATTCCAATTAAATGCAGTTTTCCTTCTCCAGAAGTGAATTTCACTTACCCTTAACAAGGGTAATCTAAGTAAATATTTATTGTTACAAATAGATTTTTTTTAATATTAAAACAGATTACAGAAGTACAGTTTGTCAGTTATGAAATCATGATTCCACCCTCTAAATGTGAGGATTTTTACATTCTACAGACCATATTCTTTTTCAAAGTTTTCTTTTAGGCTGTGGATCAAAGAAATTTTGGAAATTGCTCCTGTGGGGTTTGGAGAAACGCTGATTTGTTTCTGTGACATTCTATGGAGCACAGACATTTTTATGCAGATTTTCTATATTTCCATGCCAAATTTTACTTTTCAGATGCAGTCTGAAGGGGACCGTCTGACTCCCTGTTTAGGCTGTTCTAGTGCCTGAGAACTTTACATTTGGTAATTGGCTGGCGAAGTCTAAGTATACATCTCACAACCAATTTACAAATACTACTGCCATCACAATGGTGAACCCAGGAAGGCTGATGCCAGTGTGATATTAGCATGGTGGTACAGCAAAAGGCATAGCTCTGCAAAACTCTGGCTTTGATGATTTTGGCAGTTTTATTCCTTTCTGAAAAGGACATTTTCCTTCAAATGAAGATCCCCTTTCAGTATAGCGAAGTCAGATCTTGTCAAAAAGTAAGCCAACTTCACGGAAACAAACTGCTCAATTAAAGTGGCTTTCGTGTGAGAATTTGCATCATTTGGGAGCACCTTTGGTCCCAGATTCAATACTCAGGTAAGATGGAGTTTTGAAGTGCAATTGGTAGTTTACACACTACAGACAAAAACACTGATCATTGCTCATAAGAAAGGGAGAAGTTCCTACCACTGCAGTTCTCTGCAGAAGGGCATGAACTAATCGTTAAAAGCTTCATTCGAATTTAGTGCACCCACTGCCATGCACAAGTCCACGCAGCAGTCTCAGGTTGTTGTATAGTACCCACTTAATATGTGAAAATACCAGTGCTCTCAGTAATTTCAAAAACATTTTAAGCCACGATCACTTAAATAGAAAAGGATGCCAAGAGTTCACCATCAATTAAATATTCTTTTGAACAGACTGAAAAGGGAATTTTTTAATCAAGTCTTCCACATTGTTTGTTAGAAGTGTCCCTTTAAACTTTTTATTTTTAAAAATCAACCCTACTTAGAAATGCTCAGGAGGTTTCAGTTATCACTACTCTGGAAATAACTTAATAAATACTGATAAAATATTTCTATCAGAATGCCATTGATACAATGTGTTCAAGTTCACATGATAAACCTGCTTACCTCAGGACTTTTACTCCTTGGAAGATTAACAGCCCTCCTCAGCTTCTTTACAGAGTCGGTTATTGCTTGAGTTTCTACTCCATCCAGTGCATAGCAGATTTTTCTTACAGCCTTGATTACATGATCTACTGCTTTCTGTTGGTTCTAGCAAGAAAAGTACAGACAAAGAAAGGAAAAAGTTTGATTGTGTTGGCAGAAATTGAGATTGCTGCAGTCCAAACATCAAGATAAAATTTTAGAGGGGAAGTCAGAAAAAAGAAGCACGTTTTTGGACATTATCTATGATATAGCCTCTCAGTTGCTCTAAAAAGTTAAGTTTTTAAACTAAAACCATAGTTTTGAAATCACATACGAGTTGTGACATCAACTTTTAAAGTACAAGTCAAGAATTTTTCCTTGAACTAAACTGCTTATGGCTCATTTACCAAGGTATGAATCACAGGCTGGTATGGATCCTAGTATATATCTGCCCAGAAAGAGCTCGCAAGATTCCTAGCCATATCTTCCTTTTACATCACTTAGTTTTATATTCACATCTATATTTCATGGTACAGAGACAATTAGGACCAAATCTTCAGCTACTGTAAGTCCATCAGCTCCAATGAAGTGTGATTCAATGTGAAGGAGAAATAGCATGAGTAAACTGATTCTGTTGAAATGCAGACTTAATCCTCATTGTTTAATGTGTGGCCCCATGCTTCAGACTATACACTATCTAACCTCTCTTCTTAATGAGGTAATGGTCTGCAGAAACCTTAATCATTACACACTAAAATTTCTGCAGTGAGGCACAAGTGCTCCAGACTAGCTTCTTACAGCCTTACCTCATTCACTATCAAAATTGGGCAGTGATTGAGCCAGACTTTGGGGCACAGGGAAGTGAGAAGAGTGACTATGTAACTGAAGATCATGTACACACATGCTGGAGAACTTTGCCTAGTAGTAACCATCATGGCAGCACACATGCCTTTTTGACTCCTTGTAGCCCCTCCCCAGGGTACTTATGGGCAGTACTGCCCCAACCCCACTCAGTTTTCTCACTGAAAGCCAAAACTGGAGACTGATGGAAAAGGGACGGAGAGTTGGTTATGGAATACACAACTGCACCCACTTCTTGAACAATTACAGTACAAATAGATAATTTTTCTTTTTTGAGTAGCTACAGACATGTATTTCACTCAGGTGAGTCAAGCAGTAACTGAGGGAGGTGAGGCTCAGTGTCTACTTAAACAACTGAAGAACTGCCTGTCCAAAAAGTTTGCATCTGGTCTAGATGTAGTTGTAATAGCATAGTGCTTGGTAAAAGTATGCACGGAAGACCAGATAGTGGCCCTACACACATCCAATATAGAAACATCATTGAGAAACGCGACTGAAGCTGCCTGGGTTCTAATCAAATGAATCAGTCTATTGTGGAGGTGTAGCCTGAGGTAGCCCACATGCTGTCATAATAAAGGATGTAATCCATGTGGAAATCTGTGTGGAAGCTGCCTGATCCCCTCCGACATGAAGCTGAAGTTTAGTCCTTTACAGATAGAATACCAAGGACCATCATACAACCAACAAATCAACATGCGGCTCCATCTGCATTCAAATGAGGCTTAGGAAAAAGAGATACAGGTTAAGTTTACTGATTGGTTAAGGTGAAACTGTGAAACCACTTAAGACAAATTTTGGGCATGGTCTGAAAGACACCTTTGTCTTTGAAAAAAACTGTATTAGAGGCCAGGCCATTAGGGCCTGCAGTTCACTTACTCTCCTTGTGAATATAACAACAAGAAGAAAGACTATCTCTTGGCAAAAGGAAGGATAGGGAACAAGTTGCTAAGTGCTCAAACGGAGGTCTCATGACGGAAGCCAGCACAGTGTTACGGTCCCACAAGGGAACAGCTTCTTTTACAGGTGGAAAAAAGGCAGACAATCCCTTTTACAAATCTTCCATGGAGTGAGAAAAATATGGAATCCACTTACCTTGCTATAAAAGGTTAACATTCACATTGTTTACAGAATTAGTTATCTGGCAAGGCCTAAGCAACTTGTTCACCAAGCTCAGGAAGACAAGAACCACCACTCCAAAGATGAAGAAAATATACCTTCTTTGATAGTCTTTAAACTTACCAATAAATGGTTAAGAATCGTTTAAATTTAAGAAATATTTTTAAAAACAAACAGACAGAAAAAACAGCTGTAATCTGGATTAATTTGAAATGGAATTTCGACTTTTATTAAATTCGGATAGAAACAAAGTTGAATTACAACCCTGTTGCTTACACTTTCCCAAAATGCATATGCATGAGGTGAAGATGCTAGCAAAGTCCTGAGCCAATAAAGCGGTCAACGGATTATATTTGGATCCAGTCATGCCCCTTAAAGAGGTGCCTCTTCGATCCTTAGTAAGACTATGAAGCCAAGAATTTGGATACTAGCTCTTGGCATTCTTCTTAGCTTCATCTCATCCACCTCATCTCATCCAAGTGAGCAAACTGAAGCAGCAAAAGACAGCTAACTACCACACTGCATCATCAAGAAATAAGCTTCCAGCCATGCCATCACGCAGCACAGAGCACCGGCAGCGCAGTGAGCTGAGCTGAGCTGAGGCTGTGGGCGAGAAGAAACAGGAGGGAAGGGGCTGGGAGCTAGCCTCCTGAGCCAGGAGCCGGGCAGGAGGGGCCTGTGGGCCGGATGTGGCCCGCGGGCCATAGTTTGCCCACCTCTGGTGTAAAAGCACTATCAGCAGATTAGATTTGAGTTATCACCTTAAATTTATTTTAAGGTGATATGTAAATACTATTTCAGTTTAAGATACTGTTTCTACTGTTAAGCAAAAGATTGTTCAGACTATGTATTCCTGGAGAGAGAGAAGCTAATCTTAGTAAACAAAAAGAAACAGTAGGATTTAATTTGAGTACAAGATTCTCAATTTTAATTAAGTTGCCTGTTTCAAGACTGTTCCCTACAGCGAGTTGATGAGTTTAAGAAAAACATTGCTCTTATAAAGGAGTAATTCTTTAATGACTGTCTAAATAAGAGTTAAATACTTTCTTCAGTTGCACAGGATTCAGTTTTTCATAGTTAGCGAGTATGAGTATTTTGCTTTTCTTTAGTCGTGCTGTCCTCTAAGGAACGGTAAGAACCATAAATGACTAAAATAATTGGAGGTGTCATCTCTGAACTGGCCGTGAAACACAATTAGAGAAATAAGGGTAGTAGACCAAATCTTAGAGCATACATTTTCAGCACTTTGGGGATAAAATTACTTGGCACACAACACTTGGGAAACCACACCATTTACCCTTATGGTTAGATGACCCAATTATTTTAGTTGTGTGTGATGGGGAAGAGAGACAGGAAAGGAGATCTGAAAGCCTAGAACTTGGGATCTGATTCTAAAAGGGAGAACTGAAAGACCCTGTTAGTGTTTTTGTAACTCTCAATACAAGAAGCTGAGTTAAGACGCATATAAATACTAAAAGATCATTCTTATGCAAGATTTAGTATAGCACTAATTTGAAGGAGAATCTGTACTAGAAAAAAAAAGATCTTACCTCCTTTTTAAGAACCATGTCAGTTTGAATATGGTAAGCCTCTAGGAGCTCTTCAACAGAATGCCTGGAATACATAATTACTGTAAAAAAGTGGAAGTTCATACTATATACCACCTTCTCACTAAAAAGGCAAATATGGTAAATTGTTCCAAAATTTAACAGAAGATGACTTGATCATGAAGGCTGTAAGTTACATATGGTTACCTTGAAATATTTTCTCTGAAAGGCTTTTCTGTTCTGTAGAGGTGTTTTGTTAAATTTGTAGGTGTCCTATCATCTTCTTCCTAGTAATGAGAAAATATTACTAATGTCCTAACTCAGAAAGAGGACAGTACAAAAAGACCAGCCCCTTGTCTACCCCCCTTCTACGCAAACATCAAGTCCCACCTGAAAAAGTGCTACAGTGATCCATATGCATTTTTAATTTATTTCCTCTATTCCAGAGGTGGACAAACTACGGCCCGCGGGCCACAGCCGGGCCCTGGCCCGGGAGGCTAGTCCCCAGGCCCTCCCCCGCTGTTTCCCCTCCCACACAGCCACACGGGCTGCGAGCCCCTGTCGCTCTGAGCGGCATGGTAAGGGGGTGCGGGCAGCGCATGTGCAGTGGTGGAGGGGGTTGGACAGGATGTGCGAGTCCTGGGAGGCCTGTCAGGGTTCGGGGGGTGGGGGTTTGGGGTTGGATAGGTCAGGGATGAATAGGGGGCAGGGGACAGGCTGTTTGGAGGGCACAGCCTTCCCTACCAGCTCTCCATACAGTTTTGCACTCCGATGTAGCCCTCGGGCCAAAAAGTTTGCCCATCCCTGCTCTATTCAGAGAAGAAAGTCATGCACGACGCTACATGGATTAACGAGAGTCTGTTACTCACGTAACAAAGTTACAATTCAAATCAGATCACTAACTGACCAACACTTCCATCCCCTTTAAGCATGTCAGCAAGCATATAAAGACCATAAAAACCATTTTTGTATTTTCTTATGCTCTCGAAGTCCAATTCAGAGGTTTAAGAGATTAAAGGATTTACAAATCTATATATGGATCTTTTACCCATTTGGGGGTATATTCCACCTTCCCCTTCCAGGATAGTAACATTACATATATAGTTTCAGAAATATAGAGAATCAGGATTATTATAATTGGAAATTTAATTTGTACTCACTGTTCGTGCCAGATCTCTGCGTACTACACTATGGGTCAAGAGCTGCAGTTTAATCTCTGTATCCCATTTTCGACAGTTCTGAACGTATTCGTGACTTCCTACACAGTGCTTACTGTTAAATAAATGAATGTTGTAGTTACCTGCCATTTCAAAAATATGCAACAAATGTTTTTCAAACAGCACTCAAATATTCAAGATAACCCTGTCTGAGTCATCCTCATTCTTCAGAAATGCTTTGAAAATCCAAGATCTTGATTAGACATTAATATCTTGATTCAGCATTTAGTCCTGCAGAACATCTCAGAATTTTCAGCCATTAAAGAAAAAGACTGCCACAGGTTGTAGGCGGTCTTAAAATTTAACAATTTACAGAATCCCAGTAGCGTGCATGGTCAACCGCCAATTCCAAATTAAGTATTTAAGAATCCATCTTAATTCTGGTTTAAAAAGCATCAATTCCTTCTGTGCCTACAGATTCATTTATCAGGTTGCTGACATCTGAATAGCAGTTGAAAGCTATGTTATTCTCTCACTATAGTCAAAGACCCTAGAAGCCTGCATACAAACAAGCACTCATTCACCACAGGATTTAGGTGAGGAATAGACCGATTTCTAGGTAACTTTTCAAGTCATCTTAGTTTCCCTCACTTTCCAGGATATGGGATCCCAGCATATGCTCAGATGTTAAAGCAGGAAACAAATCCCCATATAACATAAGTCTCTTTAGAATTCTGATCCACAAAGAGAAGCAAGAAATTCGATACAAAGCCTTCTTCAGAGATTTGAAACAAAGGAGAATTTGATTGCTTATTTTTTTTCTTTCAATCCATGAAGAATCCGAGAACCCCAGTCACACCACAGAATGCCAAAGATTCTCTAACTCCCAGTTTAATTTCCTCCTACTTTTCTCTTGTGCAATGAGGCATTTTCCTTGATTATGAACCCAGAAACAGCCCCAAATACTACTTGTCTATGATAGATTAGAAATTACTACATAAGTTTTCCAAGTGCGTTCCACATCATATTTGAAAGAGCATTCAGCAGTAAAAAGGTCACTCGGGGGGGGAATCCTTATATCACAGACTCGAGAGGCAAGGCGGCAATTTAGGAAAAGGCCTAAAGCCCGTTAAAGGCAGAATAGGAAAAACACGTTTTGGTTTAGTTTTCCCAAATGTCAAAATATATACACAACTAGAATCTACAATCAATAAAGAATGCAAAATGTGGCTTATATTTTGATGAGTAGGCCTCTTAACTCAGTCTAATACTGTACAGTATTTCATTTTTTTTTAAGTGAGTAGGAGTGGCTAAAAACCCCAAAACAGCTGATATAACATCACTTCTGTTTCTATACCACAATCCAACTCATGATAAGATTCGCAAGATCGTCATCAGAGTCTAGGATCATGAAAACAGCCTTAGTGGAAACAGGATTCTCATTACAAGGCAACCTTCCAAACCCCAAAGTTAGCTGTTACAGAACTTGAAGCAGTGTGAACTTTGGAAAATCCCTTATGATCTGACAGCCTGTTGCTTAAATCAGCACTTTATCCACCAACATCAGTTTCTAATGAAGGCTCAGAAAACAGAAAGTTCAGGTAGGAGAATATATGAGTTGAAGTGTGAAAACTAGCCCTGGAAAGGCAAATAAGGTGATTTATATAGTTAAAGAGTGAATTCAGTGCAGGGAAGAGCTGTCATACTGAGACCTAAAAATGTTGTCTCATTTATTTGCTGAACAGGCAAAGAGATACCTAACAGTTTTGAAATGCAGTATGGTACTCAAGTTAAAATTCTATTAACTTTTTAAATGCTACCCCCTCCCCCACCCCACCATGTCATCCCCACTTCAGTCAGTCACACAACAGCTGCTGTAACCAAGCTAGAAGAAGCTCAAAGACCAGTGTAACTTTTGAAAAATTACTCTCATGAGGAGAGTGGAATGAACATAGAAATAGGAACTGATCATCATATGATGTAGTAGAGCACAAAAGCCTAATATATGCATGCTAGAACAGAAGAGCCAGTTTCCAGATTAATGAATCTGCAGGGACATAGTACCTATGTGCACACACTTCTTCCCCTGTGCCCCCCACTACAAAGGAAAAACTAGTAATATTCAGATTCTAATATTCACTAAATTAATTTTTGCAAATTTATTTATACATTTAATGATGGGTAGATTTTCTAGTAACTGTGACCTGAACTGAGTGACAGTTAAACATTAATAAAAATTAAGTTTGCTTACTTTTGTAGAACTTCTTCTTGACCACAGACTTTCAGGATATAGCTGCTAATGTCCACTTCATTCAAGTCATCATGTACCCAGCAAAGTGCCTGCATTATTATAAGCTCGACAGGAGAACTCACTGTTTAAAAAACACACACCCCCACATCTGAAAGTTACATATCAATTACTGTACATCTCTACTAATTCGGTTGTAGTTGCTTACTCTATTACCTAGATATATTTTTACAGAAGCAGGCAACATTCTCCTCAATATACATGCACAAACATTTATATTGTGTCTTATCTGAATGGGTCTCAAAGCACATTAATTACAGAGCTCTCTAATACACATTATAAAGAAGGAATCACTCTAGCCATCACTGAAATTCAACCACACACTTGAGGTAGAATGTGGCAGCTATTGAACAAAGGTGCAACACTACGTAACTGTTTAGGAAAAGAAAACCACCTCCAACTGAAGCTGGAAAGGAATTTTTTAGACATGATGCAATTACCCAAATTGCAATCTTGCTGGGACACCAGAAACCACATCCTGAGCCAGTATCTTAGAATCTTTAATAACCGGAAGTGGTCAAAAACCAGTAATTTTGTCTCAGACTGGAATCCTTATTGTACTGAAACACTGGTTTAGACCCAACTTTGATGGAAGAGTGTTACACACTAAAAAATAGGAGTACTTGTGGCACCTTATAGACTAAAAATTAGAGCATAAGCTTTCGTGGGCTACAGCCCACTTCATCGGATGCATAGAAGTGAACATATAGTAAGAAGATTTTATATATACATACACACATGGTGGAAGTTACCATACAAACTGTAAGAGGCTAATTAAGATGAGCTATTATCAGCAAGAGTTTTTTTCTCCTGCTGATAATAGCTCATCTTAATTAGCTTCTTACAGTTTATATGGCAACTTCCACCTTCTCTGTATGTGAGTGTGTGTGTGTGCGCGTGTATACACACACACACACACTCCCCCCCCCCCCCCCCCCCATCTTCTACTATATGTTCCATTCTATGCATCCGATGAAGTGGGCTGTAGCCCTCGAAAGCTTATGCTCTAATAAATTTGTTAGTCTCTAAGGTGCCACAAATACTCCTGTTCTTTTTGCGGATACAGACTAACATGGCTGCTACTCTGAAACCTGACACTAAAAAAAGTGTTCCTGGAATATTCTGGATTTCTTCATAGATATATTTTCAGATATTTACAGCTCCAAAACTTTCCAAGAAGTTACACAGGGAGCAAGTTCTGCAAAACAATTTACAAAGCCATTCAAATGTAACATTGGATATAGGTTTATAATAAACCATCGTGACAATGGGGTATGTTTTTGTGCTGCATACAAACCAACATAATTGTATTTGTACTTTGGCATACTGTATATAACATTTGTTTTGTTCACCCATGTAAAACTAGTATACCAAAATGGTGTTATGTAACTTGTCAGTTACCATAAAATAGTGTAATTTCATAAATGACATTGCTTATTTTCATAGTTATATCCATTAGTGTAGATTTTTGTTACTTCTATTTAGTGCAGTCACTTAAAAGATTTCACCATCGGAATCCACTATAACGACTTATACTTTTAGCAACAGGCAGTCTATTAAACTTGCCTTTTATTTTGGAAATCAAGACCTTTCTAAATTTAGGATATATTGTGGAAGCTTACCCAGCAATTTCAAAAACAGAAGTCGATTTGTGGTGTCAGGTTTTTGCATTTGGATGGCATTTTTGTATATTATATGTTTATGTTTAATAAGGACCTTGAAAATAATGCAAGTAATCCCAGGGTTGCCTTGGAAAAAGTTTATTCTCTTAATAGAAAGAAGGAAGAGTTTAAAAAAAATGGAGAACTCATGTTTGTGAATTATACCAGCTACATAGACTGTACATATGTAGATATGCCAGATTATATAGAGGCTAAAAAAAATAACCCTTTCCAGTCACTCATCTAGTGCTACTAGTCTTTACATCATAAACAGCTGTACTGGCTGAACACACCATCTTAAATTCTCATCTGCTGGACCATCACTTAGCTACCAACAATTTCATAATTCAATTCCAGGTCATAAAATTTTTTGAAGTGTGCCAAAAAAAATCTGTAAAATTAGTATAGAAATTTAAGTTTTAATATACACCATATATTACGGATAGCAATATAATCATCTATTTCACATGTTGAATTGCTAATACTGAGTTTCAAATAAGAATCTGTAAGCAAAAAATATAAACTGGACCTAAGACATGGTCCTTTAAAATTGGATATTCTCATCTTGCTGAAGACTAAGGGCAGGTCTACACTTAAAGCTGCAACAGCGCACTTGATATATCTGTGCTGCTGTAGCTCTTTAGTGAAGACAGTGCTGTGACAATGGGATAGTTTCTCCAATTGACACAGCGCTGTCTATACTGGGGGTTATGTTGGTATAACTGTCGCTCAGGGATGTGGATTTTTCACTCCTCTGAGTGCAATAGTTCTACCAATGTAAGTTTGTAGCATAGGCCTGGCCTTAGGTAATAGCTCTACCATTCGTTAGATTTCAGTTAATAGCGTTGCCGTCAATCAGGAAGTTCATATGTTAGCCAATATTCTTGAACACACAGCTCTTTATCTGCCCTTATTTTCTAAAAATGTAGAGAAATATTGATAAAACTGCTGACAATGCCAACTTGGGCAACCTGGCAGAAAAAGCTCATTTGAATGTCCTCTTACCTCTCCACCCAGTCACCACATATTTTCAGTACACAAATCTCACTAGAATATTTTGCAATATCCCCTTTAACATATTAAAGGAATGTTCTCTTTAACTGATTGTGTTTTTTAGATTTGGATTTTTTTCCTGCATTCAAAATGGAGAACGTAGCATGGCTGTAGCTGTTTTAAAGAGATGTTTACAGGTTAATTCAGGCTCCAAAACTAAATAACTGAATTTGGGTTTTTTGGTTGTTGTTTTGTGCTTTAATTGCAGTGCCAAGTTTACACGGGACAACTTGTATCTAAACAGTTTGCTAGCACAAGACAGTCTAAACGTGAGTCAAACAAGTATTTTTGTTCCAGAAGATAAATATTAAGCAATAAGAAAGCCTTATATGAAAAAAGTAAACAATTTAAAAAAAAATCAAATTTTTACCTGTTAAATACCTCATTTTAAAACAAAGTATGCAGAACCTAAGGAAGAATGTATTAGGTGAGATTTTCCTGTACAAGTACTGCAGAACTGAGCTCACAGCATTACTTGTTTACTAACTGTGGTCACTGTTTGTTATATACCTGCTGCTGCAACCAGCAGTGAGAGAGAGCACACAATATTGTTTCTGAATGGTTTAGTACACCTATATACTGTAAACAGATTTATTTCGACGCTAAAGGACTTCCATCGTTTTCAACAGATTTAAGACTGAAGATAACCATACCCAAAATGGAGGTATCCCTTTGCAAAAAAAAAAATGCATTCAGAGTTGTGAATAATAGCATAATGCCACCCTAAATTGACCAGCATGACTAAAAAAAATTTACATGACATACCTGCTATTACTATAGCAATGCAAACACTGAAATTTGTATTGCTTATTTCAACGCTGGTAACATCGTTCTCCTTCTCCCCTTAATCCTGCTGCCCATAAACTCACACCCAGGAGCTCCAAAGGGAAAAATATTGTTATAGTTGTGTTTTAATCCCTTCTAATACACCTATCTTCATAAGAATGACATTTACTTTCTTACCAGGCTTGCCTATCACACTAATAATGGGAAAAATCTTTTCCCACCCCCAAAGACAGCTCTATCCACTTCTATCATCAGAAAGTGGATACACTTACATGTATTTGTTTTATGCAAGACTGATAAAGCAGCAACTTATCTACTTTATTGTAAATTAATTCAGTATTTTTAGATATTTAAATGAATCCCAGAAAGCCGGATGTTTTGAAAAGGAGTTTGAGGGTAGTCATACCGACAGGGCTACTCTTCAGGCTTAATTACTTCAAAAGAGGCATACGTTTTCTTTGAAAAAAAGGACTCTTGTCCCATGAGGTCTGAGGTCAGTCTCCAACTGATAATGGAGTCACCTTCTGGAATACTGCATCTGATTACACTCTCCTGCAAAAGTTAATTAGCAGCAAATGCTGCTTTGCTTGCTTTCTCTAAGTTAAGAAGCTACCATATACACTCGTTCATTAGCCCATTCGTTTATAAGCCGACCCCCCAACATGGATAGGTAAAAATGGCAAAAACTGTAACCCTTTTTGCCAACCCCTGAAATATAGGGTTTGGCTTATGACTGGCTCCCAGCCCACCAGGGTAAGCTGTTAGCAGGCCAGGATGTTTGGTTTACCTGAAGCATTTGCAGGCACAGAGCCCCTCATCTCCCAGCAGCAGTGGTTCGCTGTTCCCAGCCAACGGGAGCTGCAGGAAGCGAGGGCCAGCACGTTCTTTGACCTGCGCCACTTCCTGCAGCTCCCATTGGCCGGGAACAGCGAACCGTGGCCACTGGGAGCTGTGAGCAGCCGTACCTGCGGACGCTCAGGTAAGCTAAGCGTCTCATGGCCAGCCAGGGGCTTATCCTGAACAAGCCGTGAACCAAGTTTGGGAAACCCTGCTGTACAAGGGAAGTATCTGATCTCATATCTCACGGAAGAGTTTATTATTCACAGTGAAAATATCCAAATGCTGGTGGAAACCAATACAGGAATTTGAGGTTTCATATGTTCTCATTTGAGTTGTCTAATGTAGCAGACACAACAGCAGCCCAGTTTGGCATTTGTGAAGGATGCAAAAAAATTCTAGGCATCTACAGTTTCAACTACTGCAGACTAGAACACAAGGGGAGTGCTGTGACACCCTTTTTCTTATGAGATAACTAGCCCTCAGGGAAAAGAGATTCTTAGTTGCCCAGAGGTCAAAGATCTTTCCTTCCACATGCCATTCAGTATTTCCTGCTTGCTCAGGTAGGACAGATAGCAGCAGTTGTCACTTAACTTTTTAGCAATCCTTGGTAACGAAGTTAACAGAACCCACATTTACTGCTGAGTTAATATATTGTGCAGTCTTGTCCCCAAAAGGGACATAACCTCTGCCTTCTTCTTCAAGGCAGGTTAGAACTTAATTCCCAGAGAAGTATTTGTGATTGAATTGGGCTGATTTACAAGTGGCTTGCTGAATCCCTACTTTTTTGATGACTGCCATCATGTGCTCCAAAACCTAAGCAATTCATTTAAGTCAAAGTCTCTAGCGCTTATGACCGCAAAAATAACTTTTGACGTGTGAACAGAAGATGACATGATGCAAGGATGTCTATCTGAACCTACAGAGCGCCTCAAACAGCTTTGAGAGAAGTCTGAATAGCTTTGTTTCAGGGTTTTCAAATACATTTTATTTTAAAAAAAATAAAATAAAATTTAAATTCACAAACTAGGCTGAAAAAGGTCCAAAAGGAAATCTGGTCCAAAAGAAATTTTCTATGAAAAGGCTGTAAGTACCAAAAAAGTAAGGTTTAGAATGAGTGTGCCACCTCAATATTTACAATTATTAATACTGGTACTTTCAGAAGTCATTTAGAATTCAAATCAACTCATTAAAAAAATTAGTAATCTGAACTACAAAAAAAGAACTGAACTATAAAATGGAAATACTTACCATCACATGTAAATGTTACTGGCTGTTGGAATCCTTCAATTTCTATAGAAACCTTGATACTGGCATTCTCCCCACTTATATTTCTTTGCAGCATGACTGGACTCAGCACAAAGCCTGGATTTGTGTGTTGATTGGTATAGGGAAAGTTGGTCCTCAATCTGTAAACAAAGAGGGTTTTAGTTTATGAACTATTCTATGTATAAGTCCCTTGTCTGTCATGCACTGCAATGCAGTTGTCTGAAAGTAGTACCAAAGTTGTAAATACTTTCATTCTTAGCTTAAGCTGTAGATACAGAAACATTTGACTTGTCTGCTCTCTGCTCCAAGACTGCCCGTAACAAATAGATGAGCAACTATTTTAAAATTAGTGTGTAGGCTGGAGCAAGAGACTATGACTTTCACATGTTAAGCTCATTGATACCCATTATCTTGCTATTTGCATGATGTTCTGAAATTCCATGTTTAACTTTAAGTTACAATATAATTTGAGAGAGCAAACTATACTGTAGCATCTGCATAAGACAACTAATTTTCATTAGTCAAAAAATCTAATTTTTGGAACACAAGTCCTCAAAGCACTCTAAAATGTTTAGTCTTTGGGCACTGCTGTTGTGTACCTTTCAAATCCAATTATTTCAAACACTGAAATTTAAATAAAGCAGCAATGAAAAGGAGATAAGTGAAGAGCAAAAAATTGAGGAAGAAGTGGGCTCATTTTGTAAACCAAATCGCTAATGAGAGATGGGTATATGTAATTTTTCCCCCATTTGTTAGAAAATCTGTTCAGAAGTAAACTTTTTATTTTCAGTAAAAAGCAGCCACCAAACAATTCTATTAAAAATTAGTCACAATATGTAAAGTCATTTTACCTTTTTGCTGACATTACAGCAATGTTCTAGGACATTAGGAACAGAGAAATTATACTGGTCTATAATGGTCCAACTAGCTAAGTATCGTACCTCTTGACAGTGACCAACAACAAATGTTTCAGAGAAAAAAGGGAATTCCTTACATGGCAGCCTGTAGGTAGCTGTTAGTGGTTTAAGTCTTGAAGCGGATATATTTAATTGTAACTGATTTTAAAACATTCTTATTCCTACCTAATACTCAAATTTTGCCTCAGTATCTTGTAGCAGTCAGTTCCATAGGTTAATTATGAGTTGTGTAAATGTGTTCTCTTTCATCAGTTTTGAAGTTACCTTTTTATTTCATGGGTACTCCCCTTTCTGTAGTCGAAGAAGGAGAAAATGATAACCACCAACTGACTACCTCTTGCTCCTTCATTACTTTTTGTACCTTTTAGGTCTTAATTTCCTTTAAACTAAATATTCCTAATTTTTAGTGCATTTAAATATACAGAAAAAATCTTCTTGTTGTTCTAATAGCACCCAGAATGTGCTTGGTGCTTTCCAAATTCACAAGAAAGCAGTCCCTGCTCTGAAGAGTAATATTCCATGCTTTTAGTCATTTTTGTCATCTCTCTTGACCTTGTCTGTGTCTGCTTTGTCACTTTAGAGACAGAGTGACCAGAGTGAACAAAGTATTCAAAGCAACACTAGTTGGCTAATCGGATGCATCTTTCACAGACAAACACATCCCTACAAAGAATACAATATATTCAGGATCTTGTGTATAGTTTTAAAGCAAACAGACTCGGAGGTCATGCAGTATCCAGTCCACAAAAACAAACTAGAACTGAGATTGCTATTGAAGTACAGCTATAAAACTGTAAGGATCTTAAGGATCTTAAACATTCAGGGTTCCACTTCTTTAAATGATTCAAGAACATGTAGGACTTGCCCTACCCTATCTGTAAATCATGTACTTGGTCAGAGGAAAGATTGAGGGGGAAGCAGAAAAGCACGTCAGAGAAGGGGGGGCGGGGGAGAAAGCCTCCCTCATTGCCTCCTCTCTCCTCCCAGGTCAGGGGTGGCCAGCCACATGCAGCTCCTTGTATAGGCACCGACTCTGGGGATGGAGCTACAGATGCCAACTTTCCAGTGTGCCGGGGGGTGCTCACTGCTCAACCCCTGGCTCTGCCACAGGCCCTGCCCCCACTCCACCCCTTCCCACCCCCTCCCTTGAGCCTGCCATGCCCTCACTCCTCCCCCGAGCCTCCTGCACACCACAAAACTGCCGATCAGTGGGGCTGCCGGTGGGTGGGAGATGCTGGGGGGCTGCTGCCATATTACTGTGGCTCTTTGGCAATGTACATTGGTAAATTCTGGCTCCTTCTCAGGCTGGCCACCCCTGTCCTAGTATTTATGTTCTTGCTTAATGCTGCTCCCCTTGAGCAGCATCTCCCCTTCTCCCAGCTACCTCTTTCTCCAATACCAGTAATAAGCAGAGACTCCAACAGACAATGCATTCTCCCTGGTGAGAGACTAGATTAGAGAACAAGTTGAGGTTTGATCATTGCGGTCAGCCTGGATTTCCTGTCTCTTGCCCGGGGAGGGCAAAGGCTGAGGACATCTTTCCCCAAGAAGTTTATGCCTGTCTGAAGGAGATGGCAGCAGCCTGTGTGTCTGGAGATGGGGCCAGGGAACAAGTACAATGACTGAATGCATTTCAAGTGCAGAGAACAGTTTGATAGGGCTTGTTGGGAGGGAGAGAAGGGAGGGTAAGAATGAAGAACTTTGAGGAGAGATTGAAAAACCATGTGAAAGCAAGGAATAGAAAAGGAAGAGACAAAGACTGGGGGGGAACCCTGTACTCCAGAAAAATGTGTGATGGGGAACAGGAAGAGACAGGAAGTGAATACAGCCAGTCATATCAGTAGATCAAAAAGAAAGTCATGCAGAAGACATTTACTGCTTAACAGAAAACCATTCTAAAACGTTAAGATAAATGCCAACGAAAGAAAGGATGTGGGTTGGACAGAACAGACTGATGTGAGGAGAAAGGCATACTGAAGTTTGCCTAATGCAGCGAAGTGTGCAGGGCTAGTCCTGTGAACATTACCAGAAGTTCACGATATTTGAACTTTGATATTTATTTCCAGGACAGCAAACACTACCATTTAATTATCTGAGAATTAATTTGCAATCAGTAACTTCTTACTTGGTAACTGCTTGACAAAAAGCTGCCCGCTCTTGATTCTGCCCTTCAATATCTTGGAGAAGTGCATTTTCTGTTGTCAGGCTAGTGGTCCCATTGTCTTGCTATAGTTAAAGGATAAAACAAAACATTAAACTGGTTGAAAACATACTCCCATAAACCTTCAGATCACTAGTAAAACCTCAAAACAATGTAGTGTTTGCCACCAATATTTCAGCTACATGAAATGTGAATTTACAGATATTAGCATACATATGTAATAAGAAAATGAATATTTCAGTTATGATTGAACTGGTTTTGTATCAATTTAAATCAGAATTGATTCTTTGCAACATTACCAAACTGGAAAGTGAACACTCATGGAAGCATGGAATCTGGCTTAGATAGCGGTCATATATCTTGACTATAAACAGCTAACTCTGTGGCACTAAGTTCCCAAGTAAATGTAGCAGATACCGGGTGCGCGCACACAGATTGTCAGTCTTGTACTTTCCGTCCCATTTTATTGGGAAAGGGAATGCCAAGACAGGACATTAGGTCTATGTATAAATATGATTATGTTGAAGTTACACATTTTATTGGGATTATTTTAGCTTGAGAGCCTTCTGTCACTGTGGCATTTTTGAACCAGTTATTTTAATCATGCATTAGCTTCCAATTTAAAGCACAGTTTTGTCACATAGCCATGCCATAGCAGAAAAAACGTTCTACTTAGTGCAAAAAACCACTATGAAGAGACATGCACAATTAGTATTTGCTCTTCATTCAATTGTGCATGTTACTTACCACAGATAAACAGATTGGCCCTGTTTAACCACCTTTGATCTGCTGGGTTACTGTTATCAGTGTATTTAAGCATTGCTTGTAAGCATCTATGTTTCCGTGGATGCAATATGCTGTTTATTATATAGTAAGGAATTTTTGTTCACGTTATTGAGTCTGTGTAAAGCCAACTTTTGATATTTCAAAACTCAAACATCCAGAAGTTTTGGTTTTCTGAAGGAAGCACTGGTAATTTGAATTTGTTGTTTCACTTACAATTACTGGTCCTACTTCTTTTGTGTTGCATATCAATGCATTCAAACATTTTTCCCCCAGGTTAGTGCATTTTCTGAATCCAATGTGGAGGGTAACAAGACTACTACACTCTATTTTTTAGGATCCTTTCTGGTTTGAATTACAGTGAGAAGCCTGGCCGGGGCGGGGGGCGGGGAGACGGACACAACTAGTTATATTAAAAGGCATTGTAGGTGCCATTAAACCAGATCTCAGAAGGAAAAAAGTTCAAATGACTCATCTGAAATCAGACCATAAAGAATGATGGTTGACTGCAATCATCAGCAATTCAGACTTCAAAACTTTCTTCCTTATTTGTTGGCAGTCTGCAGGGCGTAAGGGCAAAGGTATTGGTCTCAATTTTTTTATATATATAAAAAATTCCCATGCCATGATGTTTTCGGCCACTCCCCAACCAAGCAATAAGATCTGCACGAGTAGGAGGATTATTTGTGTCTGAGATCCCTTGAAGGGAGTCCCAATTCTCCAAATTCAAAGGACTAAACCCAAAGACTAGTTGGAAGTTTCACCTAACAAGGTACTGTAGTCTTGTGTACCTTAGACCACGGTTTCTCAACCCATTGGGCAGAACCCCAAATTGCGTCACCAGAATGTTTCAAAGGGTCGTGTGACAGCTCCTGTTCCACAGGGCTGGCTGTGCTCACCTCCTTGATCCAGGCACTGCAACTAGGGATATAAATATTGTTTAAAGAGTTAACCAGTTAAATGATTAAAATATTGTTTAACTGGTTAACTTAGCCACTCCAGTGCAGCCGAGGTCTCCCTGGCTGGCATGAGGCCACCAGGGCTGGGGCTGCTCCAGACGGTGTGCACAGTGTTACCAATTAAGGTCGGTTAACAGTAAGCCTAATGCTTACTGGTTAACCTTCTACATCCCTAACTGCAACCTCTGGGGTCCCAGCACCGCTCCGGTTTGGCCCAGCCACCATGACGACAGGTATCTGGGTAGGCCAAATTTAAGTGAGTGGCACTCCAGCTCCAAAAGCCAGGTCACAACTTCATTCTCACAAATTTGGTCCAGTCAGGGGGGCAGGGATAAACCTGAATGGTGCTGCAATCCTGGAGGTTGCAATGCCCAGAGCAGACAGCCCCACAACACAGGAGCTGCCACTGTGGGGTGAGTGCTGAGCAGGATCCAACCAAAACTACCCCAGAGCCTCCACGCCCATACTATTTACTTGGTTGTGACAGGCCATAAACATTTACAGTGAGAACCAATGCCTTAGACAATGCCTCTCTTCCTATAGTAAAGGCAGGTGAAATCACATGAAGTGCCCAAGCTAGCAGCCCCCATTTATATTTGTGGGCACAGTGCACACAATGGAAGGCCACTCAATTCACGAACTCACACTCAGGATCAGACAGAGCACATTTGCTTTTTCCCAGAACATTCTGCAAGTCTATCTTTTTCAAGGCTTTTTAGGCAGAATGCATGCCTTTTGAAAGAGGCTTATGTAATGCATTGGACTGGTGGGCAGGGAAGGGTTACTCATATAGTCAGACTGGGGCAGCTGGGAACTTGTCTTTTTAAAATGTGTTTCAAGCTTTGGAAAGGTAAATCTAGGGTAGTTTTTTTTTTTTTAAGTATTTCTTTAAACTTCAGACATGGTATACTGTTGCTAAACACAGAAGTTACTTTGAAAAGTTTTACCTTTCGGGATGTTTTGATTAGTGACATTTTACCTTTAATACTTTTTTGCAAGATATTTAAATTCCAATTCATTTTAGCTGAAAATTGCTACACCACAAAATATGGAGCCATTGCGCAGAGTGCATCGTTCTCTTGTACACTAGTTAAAACAAATAAAAAAAGAACTAGAAGCAGTAACTTGACCTTTTTGCTGCTAGATCTTTGGTTTGACAAACTTACCAACTGGTGGTTGTTTAAAGACAGAGTACATAGGAATGTGTTTGACAGTCACAATTCAATACAAAGTGGGTGTGTCTACAGTTCTCACACACATCACATGAGTGTTAACTTCAGATTACCAAAATTTAAATGGCCCTCAGAGATGGCTCCCACATGTCAGGATTGAGGCAGTTTAGGAACGCTTGTATTTTGCTATTGGAGCTAAACTGGTGCTGGAAGTAACCATTAATGCTTCTCAGTGAAATTTACAAACATTAATCCAGTCACCTTTTCGCAAAAGAGAAAAAATGTGCACATGCCAGTCTTTCAACTATTTTACTATATGTCTTGTGTGCTAGCCTCCAGTTACTTATATCGATTATGCCCTTTCTAAGTAGTTTGTAAACCAGCAGGACTGGGGTGAGGCAGATCTGTACAAAAAGCAAGTCAGGATATACATGCATTCACATAACTAACTTAAAATAAATCTTCACACTGCCTTGATCCTGCTGCAGGTCTATGATGGGACAGTTTAAGGGCTGCTCTAACTTACACTGACTGCCAACAACCCTAAAGGGCTGAAATGCAGCCAAGAGTGGCAAGGGGGTATCCTGGCACCATCCTCTTTCCTTCAACCACACCCTATTTTTCCTGTTAGCGTGGAAGGCACATGGTAAAGTCATCTCTACACAACCAGTGGATACCCTGGCATTGGGTAAACATCTCTGGGCTAATATCAGTCTGGGGTTCAGTTTATGCTGGCAGAGGAAGAGGTCCTCATTGTAGATAGTACTGCTCAGTTGAAAACGTAAGTTAGGTAATTCACATTGCATACTCAAATTTTAAAATGCTATGAAAAGCCTTGTAATACATGTAGAAACAATAGTTGCCAGTACTTCAGCAAGTCAACTTCATATTTATTCATATTCAAATATTGCATCTTGAGTTAAATAACTCGTTTCCAATTGACCTATTCTTCAATTGGTAACAGCTGCTCATTAAATCCTGACCAAGGGAGCATATGAATTCAGAATGCACTAAAATGAACAACTTAGCATACATACAGACTAGAAACATGCTGATCCAAATTTGCCTGGTCTAGACCAAAAAGTTTACAGTTCTCAAAATTGCACGTCATAGGGTTGTCTACATGGTGCAACAATGTGTACCAGAGGGGTGTAATTTCTAACTGTGTTGTGCACTAACTGATCCGTCTGAAGTGGCACAATGTTAATATGCACTAAGGAACTTTTAGTTCATGATAGCAGTATCTACGTAAGCTAGTTATTTGTTAAGCACACTAGTGTGTAGCGCACTCAGACCCCTCTAACTCATGTTGCTGTGTCATGTAAACAAGCCTATAGCAGTTTATTTTGTAAACTGAGTTTGGAAATGTTTTTATTTCCAATGGTTTAGTTTGCCTTGTACCTTAAAAAAGGGACCACAAACAAATCACTTCTGCCAAATTTGTTTTAACCAGCTATAGTTACTAGTGACAAAGTTAATTTAGCTGAAAGGCTACAGACTAAACTGAACAAAAATAGGCAGTTTACTTTTGGCATTTAATAGCATTATTGTCCGTTTCACTGTTTGGGACTTTACTAATCCCAGTTCCTACGTAAAACTTAAGAAAATTGGATAAAGACTGTAAACCCACAAAAACTGGAATGTGGACTTGGTTACATGTGCCACACTTGCAACTACTTTTAAGTTCTTTAAATGGGACTAGACTTCAAGGTAATGTCTTTAAGCAACTCATACATTTGTCAGCAATCCAGTACAGCTTCTTAAGAAGTTAGGTGATCAAGTCAGCAACACACAATACCAAATCACGCACAAGGAAACAGGAAGTTAGCGTACTAAAAAGGGGAAGGCAAACCCATGATAAAGGTTCAATTCATATCACGTAAACTGCAAATCAGGAAAAACACTTGAATTTAACTCAAGGGTATCACAGCATAGCTTTAGAAGTAAAAGTGTTTCATCACACAATCCACCAAGAGCAGGAACTGTTCTATGAAAAACACTACCCAGTAAGATATAACCAGAATCCAAGAGTCTTCAAAAAAAAAAAAAAAAAAAAAAAAAGAGTAACCTTACACTTAGACAACACCTTTCAATTCAAGCTGTACTGTACAGTCGACACAGGGATCACTTCCAATAATGAAATAAAGGTACGCCTGTGATACAACATTGCCACTTCGGTAACGTTATACAACTGTTTAAGACCAAACAATATCTTACCCCACTGGAACTGCAGGAGGATGTTTAAGGAGGCAGAATGTAGTCACTCAAGTTGAAGTTTGACTAGGGTTAATAATCCGTTCCTATGAAAAAGTTTCATGGGATTGCTGATAACCACCAGTAATCAAGACATTCATTTTATGGACCATCCAAAAGATGGCAGCTCCTCCAACACAACATTACTGAACCAATACTCAATCAAGGTATTAGGAATGACTGAAGGAAAACTCAATAAAATGAGTCAAACTTCCTGTAGCTCCACAGCGTCTCTTTTTTTTCCTCGGAGGTTTTACATCAAAATATTGATCCAATTTACAAGTACAATTGATTTATCGCAGGCCATAGTGTGGCTGAAGGCCATGATGAACCTGATGTTTCTGGGGAAAGACATCTGATATGTTGTCATTGTTAAAGGGTTGGCTACAGAAGTTAAAAACAAGGAAACTATGTTTGCCTCTCTAAACACAGACTACAGGAAGAATGAGTTCACAGATCTCAAAGCTTAGAATTACACAAGACAAAGTTATATTGACGTTCTACTCCTCACACATCAGCTTTTCAAACCTCTAGTCTCTTACAAAATACAGGGAACTATGGTGCAAAAAAAGCCTTCCAAAATATGACAACCAGCTCAGAACAGCAGGAAACGCTCACTGAGATGCCAGGAACATTACTAATAGAAAATTAAGGATGACACGCCTCCCCTGCCCCCACTGAATGCATCCGATGAAGTGAGCTGTAGCTCACGAAAGCTTATGCTCAAATAAATTTGTTAGTCTCTAAGGTGCCACAAGTACTCCTTTTCTTTTTGCAAATACAAACACGGCTGCTACTCTGAAACCCAACATTTTATACTATTGCTTTGTCAATATTTCTTTTTCTAGAAAGAGCATGGTTAGAAGATTTTAGGGAGCAAATTTAGAAATCTATTTACTTTACAACAAGTATTTTAGAGATCCAGCAGAAGATCCATACCTTTGTTCTGTCTGGATGTTGTGTAGATAGCGTATGATGTTATTCAAATAGCTGAAATACCAAAGCAAAATTCTCAAAGCAGTCAAATCCTCTAAATCCCTTTTCTGTGGTCACAATTTCCACAAATATGACTTTGCAGACTGTAAGGGGGAATTGTAGCAGAAAAAAATTTCCTGCTGAAGTCTTTAGAGATTTTATTGCCTCTTTTGACAAGTATGAGGAATTCTATAGTGAAAGACTATTTTCTGGAGAGAGAGCAGCTCAGGAAAGCTAATCTGGCCACTTAAAAAGGTGTAATTTCCAAACCGAATCAGCCCCTTGGTCCATCTAGTCCTGTACCCTGTTTGACAGTGGCCAACACGGATTGTTTCAATGGAAAGCACAACCCCACAGTAGGCAGATGGGAGATAATCTGCCTACCAAAGGTAATAATCCCTAATAAAATAGTTTAGGCTTGCAGCACAATGTTTTATCTCACTTCCAATATTTTTATTTAAAGAACAACTTTGGTCATTCTTGTCCCTATTAACATTTAATTCCTTCTAAATCTTGGTAAGATCTTGGTCTCAGCATCCTGTGATAATGAGTTCCATAGTCTAGTTATGCAACGTGGGGAAAAAAAACATCAGTTTTGAATTTGCCACCTGTCTGTTTATGTTATGACGGGGCAAGGACAACAAAAGCTTCCAATCTATGTTCTCTACACCATTCATTATTTTGTATATCTGCATCATGTCCTTTCTCAAGGTAAGCAACCTTAGCCTTTTCAATCTCTTTGATTATGAAGGTGCATGACTTTTATATATTCTCATTGCTCTTCTCTGGACCCTTTCTAATTCTGTAATATCCTCCCAGATGGCAACACCACTGATTTTTATAATGCCACTGTATGACCAGTTTTTGATTTAGTGCACTTTCACAGAGACACTTGAAAGTCCAAATCACCAAGCTAATATGTTTTTCCTGGAGATAAACTAAATAAAGCATATACACTTGGCAAACATGTGTTGCCAGTTGCTGGAAGAATAGTATATCTTCATGAATTATTATGAATCAATGTAACAGTATTTTAAATTGCCTCGCCTCAGCATTCATAACACTTTGTGCCAAGAGTCATTGATTAAAGTTCTAGCAACACTGGAAAATAGTAAGTGGCTTGTGAACTGATTTCTTAAGTTTTTTCACATTAAAGTAATTTTAACAGCACCCATCGAGGATTTAGAACTCGTCACAAGGCTACATATTCCTAGCAGTTTAAAACAAGAAATCCTATATACCTTTAAAGATGTCTGCTAGTTACATGGCTTGTTATCCAAGGAATGTAGTTTCATGGAAAGGTAACATTTCTGTAGTAACTAGGGCTGTTAATTAATCAGTTAATTCATGCAATTAACACAAAAATTGCAGTTTTAATCGCACTGTTAAACAAATAGAATATCAATTGAAATTAACTATTTTGGATGTTTTTCTACATTTTCAAAAATATTGATTTATATTACAACACAGAATACAAAGTGTACAGTGCTCACTTATTACAAATATTTGTACTGTAAAAATGATAAATAGTATTTCTCAGTTCTCAAGTACCGTAGTGCAATCTCTATCGTGAAAGCGCCACTTACAAATGTAGATAACTGCACTCAAAAACAAAACAATGTAAAACTTTAGAGCCTACAAGTCCACTCAGTCCTACTTCTTGTGCAGCCAATCATTAAGAAACAAGTTTGTTTACATTTACGGGAGAGAATGCTGCCCGCTTCTTATTTACAAGATTACCTGAAAGTGAGAACAGACTTTCGCATGGCACTTTTGTAGCCAGCTCCGCAAGGTATTTAAATGCCAGATATGCTAAACATTCGTATACCCCTTCATGCTTCGGCCACCATTCCAGAGGACATGCTTCCATGCTGACGATGCTCGTTAAATAATGCATTATATTTGTGACTGAACTCCTTGGGGAAGAATTGTAGGTCTCCTGCTCTGTGTTTTACGTGCGTTCTCCATACATTTCATGTTATATCAGTCTTGGATAATATTTTTTGTTTTAAAGAACACTTTCACTGCAGATTTGACAAAACACAAAGAAGGTACCAATGTGAGATTTCTAAAGATAGCTACAGCACTCAACCCAAGATTTAAGAATCTGAAGTGCCTTCCAAAATCTGAGAGGGACGGGGTGTGCAGCATGCTTTCAGAAGTCTTGAAAAAGCAACACACTGATGGAAAAACTACAGAATCCAAACCACCAAAAAAGAAAATCAACCTTCTGCTGGTGACAATTGACTCAAATGATAAAAATGAACATGTGTTGGTCTGCACTGATTTGGATGGTTATTGAGCACAACCCATCATCAGCATGTCCTCAGGAATGGTGGTTGAAGCATGAAGGCACATATGAATCTTTAGCGCATCTGGCATGTAAATATCTTGCAATGCCAGCTACAACAGTGCCATGCGAACCTCTGTTCTCACTTTCTTGTAAATAAGAAGTGGGCAGCATTATCTCCTGCAAATGTAAACAAACTTGTTTCACAATGACTGGCTGCACAAGAAGTAGGACCGAGTGGACTTGTAGGCTCAAGTTTTACATTGTTTTATTTTTGAATGTAGTTATTTTTTGTACATAACTACATTTGTAAGTTCAACTTTTTTGATAAAGAGACTGCACTAAAGTACTTGTATTAACTGAATTGAAAATGTTTACAGAGCAATTTTAATAAAAATATAAAGTGAGCACTATACACTTTGTATTCTGTGTTATAATTGAAATCAATATATTTGAAAATGTAGAAAACCATCCCAAAATATTTATATAAATGGTATTCTATTGTTTAACATCACAATTAATTTTTCAATTGCGTGATTAATTTTGTTAATTCCTTGACAGCCTTCGTGTCAATTGATTAAAACTATCCACTAAATCCTCCAACCAAAAGGGAAAAAAAAGGAGGAGAGGAAGATTAGACTTGACACACTGATATATCAAAGTAAAAACTTTCTGGGGAAAAAAACTTGTGCCTACTTTATACATCATAAAAAACACCCAATATTTTCCCTTGGCAGGTAGATCAACTTTAAGAGGAAGGTTAAAGTTATTTGTTTGTAATCATTCACTTGATTGTGCTATATGGATTGCATCCCTGATTTTGAAAGTATGGAATGTACATTTTCACTGACAACTGCCAGGGCAGGCAGCCTATTGCCCGCTTATGATATTGTCAGAAGTTTTGACCTCCTGTAGCTCTAATTTCAAAGGGAGTTGTGGATGCTCAGCAACTCTGAAAGTCAGGCCAATGGCATACATTAGCAGTTAAGTTGCTCTGGATCATTTAAATCTTCAACATGTCTAGGAGAGAGCAGAGGATGGAATCCCTGCTCTCCTCTGCACTCTACTTCAGGGGTTCATTGCACCATGACCCCCTTTGACAACAAAAATTACTACATGACCCCAAACGGTGTGGGGGGAGTAAAGCCTAAGCCTGAGCCCTGCTGCCCAGGGCTGAAGCCCTTGGATTTCAGCCCCGGGTGATGGGGCTCAGGCTTGGGCCCCGAGCCCCAGCAAGTTAACACCAGCACTGGCAACCCCATTAAAACAGGGTCATGACCCAACCCACAGTTGGAGAATTGCTGCTCTTCTCTAATCCCAGTGGAAGGACTGAGAACAGCAGCCCGGCCATTATTATGACCCCATGAACTGAGGTGGCATTGACTATACATTCATCCTTCAGACCAATTTAAGAAAAGGTTTAATGTAGTTACAGATCTACAGGTGACACCCAACCTCTCCCTGGGTATAACTCCAACTCCTGAGCATTGCCTCAGAACATTGTTCCATGGCATGCAAGAGAGGTCTACTTATACAACAGAGCTACAGTAATCCCATGTGAATGTGCAATGAGTGGAGGTGCAAGGTTTGGTCCATAATGATCATATGTTCCAACTCCGCTGCTTCTGAGGGTAGGTCTACACAACTGCTTAAGTCGATCTAACTTATGTTGCTCAGGGGTGTGAGCCTAGAGCATCAGCATAGATAGTCTTCACCAGATGTACTACAGCAGTGAAGCTGCATGGATGGAGCACCTCTAGTGTAGGCCTGCCCTCTGGAGTGATTTAGAAGAGATTAGAATCCACTGGTAACAAGTTCAACTTTGAGAATGTGTGTCAACTAGAATTTAAAAACGACAACAAAACTGCTGTTCCACATTACAGCTATCAGATATTTTCATTCTGAACATGAACGTGGTCAATTTTATATGCTTATCTGCATATAATTTTTGCAGAGGTGTCTGAGCTCCAGGAGCAAGGGCAACAGTTTGGGTATGCTTATTGTTGAATTATAGAGTTAACAGAAGTTGAAGTTTATGCACTAGGTGACTCATGTTAAATTAATCTTCATAAAATGTATGTAACAAAAAAATCCAAGCACTACAGCAGAAGTTACCATACAAATAAACTGTTTCTTTAAACACCCAGAATCACTCTCTTCCTTTCACTGAAGGGTCACAGAATAGCAAATGAATTCCACAACTTCAGTGAACCACGAGAATGTCTTAGGAGGCAACTATTTAAAATTGATTAGATTGAGTTAGGATCACTCTAAAAGATCAGTATTGACTACTCCAAAATTCATCAAATTTAAACATAACAGTCCAATGACTGCTGGCTTATTTGAAGATTTATCCCTGCCAATAGTTTTTAAAAGACTCCATTTATGGTTTATATTAAGGACAACATAGGTGCACATTTTAGTCTAAGTATCTTGCAAGATATTGTAACAAGTATTAGAAAGTTTAACAATGCAATCCGAAATACTGCAGATTATACCTGTGGTGTTTGGTCCTGTAACTCTGCAAGCTGAGTTGTTCGAATGTTTAAAGACTGGCTTCTTGTAACTGTTGCTCCAGCAGTGGATTTCCCATTCACTTTTCTTTCAAGATGACAAGTTACTAGCAATTTTTCTTCTAATAGCACAGCATCCCATGGATCTTCTGCAACTGTACTTGAAGTCACCTTTGCATCATCCTCTGCATTACACAAGATCTCCACATTATCCACTTTTGGTTTACTTAGAGGATCTAAGTCCAGCCAATCAAATTTACTAATATCACTGGAGTTTTCTGAGGTTGGTAGTTTAGGTACGATAGACTTAAAACCAGTCATCTCTAAGTCAGTGCTGGATTTCCCATTTTTCAAGAATTCTGAAGTGCTGGCTATTTTGTCAAATACTTTTGCCATTTCTGGTGTGAGTGTTGGAGGACACATGGGCAGGCTTCCTCGTGGATGGAAAGGTGTAGTAGTTGTCAACGGGTACGAAATGTATGGAGACCGCCCGGGAAGACTAAGATAAACAGGTTCTGTAGATTGATACGTGGACATTCTTAGGTGGAAGCCATTCTGAAATGCACCAGCTTGTTTGTTGTAAGAAGCTGATGAGTAAATAGGAGGTAAAGTGCAAGTCACAGGCCCAGGTAGCCCAGGTGTCCACTGTCCTCTTTGACCAGTAGGCCGAATATAAAATGGTGAAGAAAATGATGGGCTCAGAACAGGAGTTGCTGGTAATGCACGTACTTTACTAGATTCAAAACTTTCATCTAGCAGCAGTTTCTCTAATTCAGCATGGGTCATTTTATCTATATCAACAGTGCTTAATTTATCTTCCACCCTTTTTTTGGCAACAGCCTCTGGAAACACCATGAGATCATGGTCCTGTTTATTATGAGTTTGTGCTTTTTGTCTGGTGCTGCTTAAAGACTCAGAAGTTTGCTTATTACCAGTTACCACTCTTTCCTTTTGCATCTTAGCTAGTGCCTCAGCTTCCATCTGCAATGCCTCTTCTTTGTCCACATCTTTTGTCCTTGCAGTTCCCAAGGAAGGAGATGAACGCTGTTTAAGTCCATTGCTACTGGATATCTGAGCCATAACGTGAAAGCAGATGTCCATTTAAGAGATCAATCCCTTCTTCCTAACAATCTTTGACCCTTGACTTTGACAATAGATTCAGTAGACCTGAACAGGGGGAAAAAAAAATTAGAAAGACATGTACAGGCATAATTGGTACACTAAGTACATAAAGAACTGTTTAAGCTGTAAAATGTAAATTTAAAGCTTTACATTTCAATCCATTTCAGAATACCATATTTTCTAAATTTCTAACTAGTTACAAACCTTTCCTACTATTCTGACTGGATTTATGTAGTTAAATTAGGTACAAATTTTATAAACACACACAGTTCAGAGCTTAATTTTGTTGGATTCTTTGCAATCATTTATTATGTTATCAGCAAAATCATGTAGAGAGCAGTTATGTTTTGACTGGAGGTGAATGCTGGTCCAGTAGTTAGGGCTGTAGCCTAGAACTCAGGAGACCTGGTTTCAAGTCAGGAAATCTGAGAGACTTTGGACAAGTCACATACCCTCTTTGTGCCTCAGTTTGTCATCTGTAAGATGGGGAAAAGTTCCTTGCCTCACAAATGTACTGAGGGACCCTGAGTACCAAAGACAGGTAGTGTTCCCGATGCACTCTAAAAGAACACCCTCCATTTTACCACCAGTAAGTTTAACAAAGCAACAAGGACAATAGGGCCCTACCAAATTCACAGCCATGAAAAACATGTCTCACTATAAAATCTGGTCTCCCACCTCATAAAATCTGGTCTTGTGTGCTTTTACCCTATAGTACACAGATTTCACGGGAGGAGACCAGTGTTTCTCAAATTGAGGGTCCTGACCCAAAAGGGAGTTGTGGGTGGCAGGGGGGTCACAAGGTTATTTATGGGGGAGGTGGGTGTTCCAGTATTGCCACCCTTACTTCTGCACTGCCTTCAGAGCTGGGTGGCTGGAGAGTGGCGGTTATTGGCTGGGTGCGCAGCTTTGAAGGCAGTGTCCTGCCAGCAGCAGCGCAGAATTAAGGGTGGCAATACCATACAATGCCACCCTTACTTCTGTGCTGCTGTCTTCAGAGCTGGGCAGCTGGAGAGTGGCAGCTAACAAAGGGCTGAGCTCTGAAGGCAGCAGCGCAGAAGTAAGGGTGGCAATACCATACCATGGCATCCTTACTTCTGCGCTGCTGCTGGTGGTGGCTCTGCCTTCAGAGCTGGGCTCCCAGCCAGCAGCTACCGCCCTCCAGCTGCTCAGCTCTGAAGGCAGCACCAGCAGCAGTGGAGAAGTAAGGGTGGCAGTACCACAACCCCCCTTGCAACCCCCGACTCTTTTCTGAGTCAGGACTCTTACAATATTGTGAAATTTCAGATTTAAATATCTGAAATCATGAAATTACAATTTTTAAAATCCCATGACTGTGAAATTGACCAAATTGGACCATGAATTTGGTAGGGCCCTATCAATTATCACAGTGTACCATACTTAAGATGTATCACTATTAGCAATGCTAAACTCATGATGAAGGATTTCATGGCCTCTGGAGGCGTTTCATCATACTTTGTCATCATAATTAAGCATTTAGAAAATGCTTTGTCACATACAAGCAACATATCTAGTTACAAGTTACATTCATACTTAATTCCCATAAGAGCTCTATAAAATAAGTGGGTATTAGTCTTCTTTACACAAATGAAGGCAGAGAAGCTAAATGACTGCTCAAGGCCAGAGAGCGAATCAGTGGCATGGCTGGTGTTTGATTCGCAATCCCATGATCAAACTATTAGACCGTTCTTCCCAACAGAAGGAGGGAATCTCCTTCCTTTGAAGTTTTTAAGGTCAGGTTTGACAAAGCCCTGGCTGGGATGATTTCGTTGGGGATTGGTCCTGCTTTGAGCAGGGGGCTGGACTAGATGACCTCCTGCGGTCTCTTCCAACCCTGATATTCCAGGATGATTCTATGAACATTAACCAATAAAATGGGACACATTTTAAAAAGCATCATTATTGTACAATAGACTGCCACAAGGAATCTGGTCTTGCATCTGAATTTTCAGTATTTACCATACTATAGCTATTTCCACTTTCCTCTATAGTTGTTAAACATGGGCAACTTGCTGCTGGCTCTAAGAGCTAGAAAACTTTCACCAACAGCAGCTGAGCTATTATGCATATTAAATTGCAAGATAAAAATCACAAATAATGAGTTTCTACGAAGAGGTTATACAAACACCAGTGAAGCTATGCTTATTAAAGCAGAGCGTTACTGGGCTGGACATGCCCTCTACATGGAGAGCATTACGCACCTAAATAAACTGTACAGCAATCTGCAAAGGGAAACAAAAATTGGACTTGTACATATTTTTGGTTCTTTATGATGTACAAAGTTTACATGAATTTCTCTTTTGCTCTTTTAAAAAATTCTGTTTTTAAAAACAAAAGTTGGTTTTCTACACAGGATGAATCCAGGTGACAACTACTGAAATAAAATCATTAGCCAGAAAAGTGAAAGCTGAGCCTTCCTGAGGTAACTGAGGACAGACAGGAAGAAAGATTTTTAATGCAGCTGTTAAAAGCCTAAAGCAGAGTTGTGATTACATCTGTTTATCCTCAATGATAATATGCTGGAGAAAGGAAATCAAAGGTTCTACACCTTCATTCTTCAGTTAAGGGTTGAGAATATGTATCATCTGTGGCTCCCAAGCCAACCCTTCAGCAAGACCAGAACTGACATTAGGTAAGATAAGGCTTCTTCTTGTTAAACTTTTCAGGCCTTCTTTACTCATTATAAAGCAGCAAAAAAGTAAAATGTCAACTTCTTTAAATACCTTTGCAGGTCACCTCAAAAGGCACAAAGAGAAATCAACATGTCCTAAAAGAGCACCTGTTGTGACAGATGTTGACACATGGAAAGCTACAGCAGCAAACAAATTAGTTTTGGTGAGGAACATCCAGTGCCAAAAGCTTATTATAAATAATTGCTGTAGAGCCTGCAATGTATGGGGCATTGTACATACAAGGCAGTCACTGCCTTTAAGAATTTACAGTTGATTTAGTTTTGAATTGAGACCAACAATAAGAGTACCTCAGAAGCAAGGAAGCATTGCAAACAGCTAGCAAACACTAAAAAACATTTCCATTACCGATCTATGAGAAGTCTGAAAATCAAAAAATGGTTTCATAGATCTACAAATAAACAGCTCTTCATAAATGATTAATCTTCTTACAGTCATAATTACTTCTGTGGAGGAAGAGTGGTACAGAGCAGAAATCCATATTGAAAAGAGGAGAGTGGCTTTCCTAACCTCCAGCTAAGAACCCACCATTATGTTCTAGAGGGAAAATAGTCCTTGAAACTAATTCATTCCCCATTCCCAAAACCGAAAATTATATGAAGGATTCCCTCTTATGTCTATAACTAATCTTAGTTTCATGTCCCTGTTAAACTTACAAAAGCAAATTCATATCCTTTTATTTGATAAACTAAGTCAGACTCACAACACATACGCAAACCACATTTGAAGGTTTAATCTAAGTAACAACGCATCCCAAAGCGCAAAACATTGCGTCAAACTCTATTTTAAGTAAATGTTTCATGTTTGTGCTGGGGCAAAGACTACTCAACTTCTGTGGTTAGACTTCAAACTACTAAGGGTAGGGGGAGGAAATAATAAAGCAGGGTTAGGAAGCAAAGGCCTTTGTTTTTCTTTGTAACAAACTTTATAAAAAGCTCTTCACAATAAAGCCTTTAGGAAGAAATTTGCACTGAATAATATTTTGATTGCTAAACCAGTTGATCCACTCCACCAGCTTACCATACTCTCTAAAGATGCATGCTACAAAAAAGTGGATCAGTTCCCCATTGCTCTGAACCTTACGTAGCTGTGTATTCCGGTGCAAAGTGAGTGTAAAATGCACACAAAATGCTTCCATTCAGAAACAGTAGTGTTTCACACTCACTGTGCACAGATACGAAAGATGCAGGGCAACGGATAAACCAAACTCAGCATGTTAAAACTGCAATGGAATTGAGAGCCCAGATTTAAAATTTGTATTTAGACTAATCTGTAGCTATAAGGCTTGGAGGCAGCTATGTTCTATTTCCTTCTTGATTTCAACCTAAATTTCTCACTGAACTGATTTGCCCTCAACACCCACCACCATACTTGTGCAGGAATATGTTCCTATGTGCTCCTTCCATTACATGCATACACAAAGAATTTATTTAAGGCATAATTCAAGGAGCACAACATCCATATACAAACTTTCTTGTAGGACTGTATCACAGTTAACGCCTGCAAAACTGAAAACAAAATTAACGTGTCAATATTTATAAAGAGGGTTAATCACACGCCTCTGGGCAGGAATGGCATCACTGGCTGCAGAGGGACCGGACAGTGTCCAGTCAGGTGCAGTAACCCAACCCACCTCCAGAGAGCGGTAAGAGAGGAGGAAAGGAGAGAAGAAGAAGTGGCTCCCATCCCAGCTCCAGTGGAGAGGTAGGGATCCTGATCCCACCATGCCCCCCCAGCTCCAGGGACCAACAGCCCTCCCACACCATGTCCCATTGTTCCTGGCCGGCCCCACCCCACCCCCGGCAACCAACACCTGCTCCATGCCTTACTGCCCCTGGGCAGTCCCTCACTCTGGGGACTGACACCCACCCCCTCGCCATGTGCCATTGCCCCCGGCTGGCTCCTCACTCCAGGGACCAACACCACTGCACCGTGCCCCAGTGCCCCCCGCTGGGCCCTCATTCCGGGGGATACCCATAAAGCAGTGGTCCCCAACGCGGTGCCCGCAGGTGCCATGGCGGCCACCACGGAATTTATGTGCACCCGCCTACTGACAAGGGAGCGCTTCTGCCAGACAACCCGCCACCAAAATGCTGCTAAGAAGCATTGCTGCCGAAATACCTCTGCTTCTCGGCAGCGACGCTTCTCGATGACGCCGCTTCTCAGTGACATTTTGGTGGCTGGTTGTCCGGTGCCCGCCACACTCTTCTGGGAACATGAATATGCTCTTGCAACAGAAAGGTTGGGGCCCACTGCCATAGAGAACAGGGGCCTGGCAAGCTCAGCCTCTCCTCCCCTGCTGCATGCCAAGACCCTCAGGAAAAAGTCCACCCTCCCTTGCAAGCTAGGACTTATTCAGCTGAAGGGAGCCCATCTAGCTCAGTAAAAGGAGGCAATCCTGGTACCAGAAACCACCCTTTCCATAAGCAGCTGCAAGACACCTCCTGAACAAGTCATTGCTTGCTTCCCCCCACTCCACCCTCCCCAAGCACAGAATGCAGATTTGTAAGATGAAACCCTCTGCAGACAAGAGGAGAGTCCAGAAACAACTGGAGCAGCATTCACCCTTTTCCTGAGCAACTCTTACCCTCCCATCTCCAGAATACTGACTTGCTGAAATAAAAAAAATCTTAACCCTTCAACAAGGCAAGATTCCTCTAAAGGAGGAACACTCTCAAGGATTGAGGGGACTTGTAAGCTCTAAAATTTTAGAGTGCAATAATGTAAAAAAACAATTCTATATTTGTAAGTTCAACTTTCATAATAAAGAGACTGCACTACAGTAATTGTATGAGGTGAACTGAAATAGTATTTTTTTGTTTATCTTTTTACAGTGCAAATATTTGTAATATAAACTGAGCACTGTACACTTGATATTCTGTGTTGTAACTGAAGTCAGTATATTTGAAAACGTAGAAAACATCTCAAAATAGTTAAATAAATGGTATTCTATTATTTAACAGTGCAATCAATCACTTGACAGCCCTACGGCCTTACTAATATTTTCTTTTAAATTTACTTTCCCCTTCATACTGTTTATTCTTTTACATTTCACTCAGCTTGAACATAGACAGGTCAACATGCCATCAGGTTCTGCTGTGGTGTTTGGGTTGACAACAGTCTACAGAAATGCTGAAAAATAGAACACTAAATTGAAAATCTGAAAGAGTTCCCTATTTATATTCAGTTTTATAAAGCCTTTTTTCTCCTCCCCCAAAGTCTCGTCTTTGGCTTAAAACTAGTTTATGCTAATGGAGGGGTGGGCAAACTTTTTGGCCCGAGAGCCACACCAGGGATGCAAAATTATATAGAGGGCCGGGCAGGGAAGGCTGTGCCTCCCCAAACAGCCTGGCCCCCGCCCCCTATCTGCCCCCTCCCACTTCCTGCCCCCTGACTGCCCCCCTCAAAATCCCTGATCCATTCAACCCTCCCTGCTCCTTGTCCCCTGACCACCCCCTCCTGGGACCCCCACCCCTAACTGCCCCCCCCAGGACCCCACACCCTATCCAGCCCCCCCTTCTCCCTGTCCCCTATCCACACCCAACAGGCCCCCTGGGACTCCCACGCCTATCCAACCACCCCCTGCTCCCTGTCCCCTGACTGCCCCCCGGGACTCCCCGCACCCTTACCATGCCAAGCCAGCCCTGCTGCCCAGCAAGAGCAGCCGTCCAGAGTGCTGGCAGCACACTAAGGCTGCAGGGGAGGGGCCGGGGGCTCAGAGGCCGGGCAGGACAGTCCTGCAGGCCGGATGTGGCCCGCAGTTTGCCCACCTCTCTGCTAACGGATACTTACATGTTTATGGAATTCTCCAGTTGTGAAGAGGAGTGTTGCACACACTTCTTTGTAAATTTATCCCATCACCAGTTTGCATAAACATGCGTATGGTTTTTTTTCGTACCAGAGATGTTTTGCATCTTTCCCAGCACATTTTAAAAAAATATGGTCCCAAATAGAGTTATGGCACACAGCTTATCAGAAGGTCACCAGTTTTCCTACCCGCTCAAGAACATTTCAGATAAGTCATAAGGGGCACAGGAACAATTTTAGAAAAAAAATCAGTGAAGCGTATAGGAATTTGTAGTGCATTAAACTGGATTCATTCTATTCTACACACCTCTGCAATCAAAGCATTCTCTGTGAAAGCACATAGAGTACTGTACTCCACTGATGGTTAATGAGAGGTAGATTCATAGATATTAAGGTCAGAAAGCAGCATGCCTGATGTGCCAGATCAAGTATGCTTGGAAATGGTGCATACTTATTTATTCACAATTCTCTTGTTAACAGAACATTGCAATACAGTTTTCTGAAATGGTTTCTCTCAAAATATTTACTGGTCACTTACTGAAGGACTGAACCTACTTGCCACAGACCACTAATCCTGTAGTTACTTCTCACACCAGTTTCTGAGGAGGCAGAGTGCTGTGCCTGGTTCCTACTTGGATGCTCAATCTTTTATACCAGAAGCTGGCTAGTTAAATAGATGTGCAGAGATGATGGATGTGAAGTTCTATCCCACATCTCCTTTCTCCACAACTACTAGAAGGGAGAAAAAGTTCAGTCTCTCCCTTCCTCAACACCAGAGATTCTTGGGTGTTATGAGAATGGATAAGTGTCCACTATTTTATCTGTCTCTCGCCCGTGGTACTTTTTGATCATCCCCTCAATAATCCAGGCACTACTGCTACTGCTTGACAAAGTTCTGAGTAATAGTGTGAAATTGGTACGATTTGCAACAGTTGCACTGTTGCCCAGAGGCTCCTGAATAGCAGCAGGAAAATTGCTTTGAGTTCAAGTATTATTCTGCTGTGCTTGGGAAAGCTAATGAGATTCAGCATATTCACTAGCACTATTCAGAACCCTTCGGTCAGCAGCAACTGTCAAGAATTACATGATTTTCACTTTGGTGCTGCTTGGAAAAATTAAGAGCAGCAGAAGCAATGCAGTTTTCTGATGAATCAGAAAGATAATATTGCATCTCTTTACACAGGCTATTGTGCAAACTCTAAACTATGAAGGGATTAAAATAAGTAAAGCTTAAGTTTTGAAGAAATTGAGGATCAGGCACTCATACTTTTCCTAGAAAAAGCTTCCCACTCTCCAGGGGCAAGTGGATATTTTTAGGCCCTGGTTTGATATCAACACCCAATATCTTGGCTCTCACAAGTATGGTGCAGTGCTACACATCTGTGGCAATACACCCATGATTAACACATAAAAGAGCCCATCCTTAAAACAAAAAACTTTGTCTCTCAATGACTTTACAAGTTCAGAAGATCTTCTATCGCAAATCACTTTCATACAATGAAGTAGTCAACAGTTGCATACTTTCGCTGACAGAAAACCCAATTACATCTGATAGCTAAGAAAGGACAGGATAGTTAGAAGTATATTAATGGAAGTCAGTTCTTTTCTAGTTTTATTTTTGCTAGGCAGACATTTTGTCATTGCACACACACTCAATTTGATCATAGCATTTAAGGCTTGTCCTCAGGGTATTCAGAAAGCCAAACCAAAGGTCTTAACCTGTTCTCCAATTCTGTATCATTGGCTACAACTGGACTGCAGTTTTCAAATAGTTGAAAAAAAATCAAATGCACTTGATAGGTCTGCAGTAGATTCATGAAAGGTGTTTGTGACAACCGGAATTCATTGGAAGCTCTAGGCCTAGCTAACAGCTAGATGTAACTGTGGTTTTAGTCAAGTCTTCCGTGCAACAATTGAGTCTTTTGGGGTTACTTCCAGTGTTTGGATCTCAATTTCTACGATATATTGCAGCCAATACCATTAGAATGTAGTTCTAAACTAGGTATTTCACCTATTTGCCTTCAAGAGCACAATTCTCAATCCAAATACTTAAATGGCATTTGTCAAATAATTAAATGAAAAAAAAAAAAACCAAGTGATTGCTATTTTTTTTTTCCAAATAAAATCTGACATTTTCCCTTTTCCACTTTGCTGATTTTCCGCTGCATCTGAAGTTGAACTAAGACACCTGTGTACTTTGTCTATGTATTAGCATCAATTATGTCAACACAGCTCTGGTTTTTATCTGTTGTACATATTATCTCCAACACCTTTGAAGGATACAACCAATGGACAATGATGCAGTTCTATTTACTAACAGCTCTAACAACCAAGTTTGATTAAAGTTACACGGCAAACACCTTGCCTGGTTTCTTTGCTTCCTTGCTCCACTTCCGGGAGAAGTTGTATCAGTCACCCCACTGCCCAGTTCTAACACTTTATGATCACCCCCATTTCCAAGCTTCCAAAAGAGAGAAAACAAACCATTCCCACCCCACCCAAAAAAAAGACAGGGAAAAACAGGCAGCAGGGTCATCTGAGGATAACTCCAGTGTTAAAATGCATAAAGCTGTTGGAATCAGCATTAATTCCCACAGGAAAACATAACAGCATGAGTGGCTGAGCCTGTACCTCAAACCCTAATCCTGTCCCCACCCACAAAAATCTAATCCAGGTGTAGCACCCAGATAGGGACTTCTGTGGGGTCAGAGACAGGATGCCATAAAATGGACCCTCTATCTCAAGACCGTGGGTTTTCTGCTCCTCTCCACTCAGAGAGGTACACTGAGCCGCACATCACTATCAAAGAGGAAGGAGCACAGAAGGACGTAATTGTTTTGTTTCTGCTACAGATTCGAAAAACAGCATATGAAAGCAGAATTTCACACTGAACATCCAAAAAAATAAATTGCTCTTTTCTCTCTAATTCACAGTAGTGAATTAATCTGTCTTTAGCAATGAGGGTGAATAAACTTATTTACAGCAAGTGTACTACTATTTGATTAGATTTACTAAGCCACACATCTGCCAACTATTATGCAACCTTTGTTTTCACGGCTCTGAACTAAGAGCATTTCCCCCACGCAATACTTTGAGATACTTTAACAAAACACGTGCATCAGACGTTGACATTTATCTGTTTACTCAATACTGATTTCCAAGTAGATCATTTTATAAAACTATTAGAAAAGTAATATTTTAAAAGCTGTATCAATATTAAGGTTGTGAGGAAACTGCATGATAAGGCTACCTGGCAGGAACAGGATATTCCCTAAGTTACAATTTTTCTGTTTTGTTGCCTATGCAAAATATAATATATTGTATATCAGTGTACAACATTTTAACAGCAATGTCACTATTGAGAAGATTAGGAATGAATTTATAATTTTAGGTTTTAGGAAAATCCAAATAAGGAATAATTCCAGAGTACTTTCATTTTTCCAGAATTTTAAACTTTTAACAAATTGAAAACTCCTCAAATCCCAGGTAAATTTCTTATCTGGAATCACAACGATGTCTTTTCTATAGAGAAATCCTATTACCCCAAGCAGAGGTAATCTCACCATCTGCTCACACTACATTTAACATTCTTGATCTACTTAAGTAGAGTTGGACAGCAACTTCCTGTCCCAAAATATGAGGTACTGATCACAATTTCATTTAACCCGTTATTTATGATCATCCATTTCAGTGAGGTACACAACAGTACACTCAAACACATTTTTTTGGTCAGTCTTTTTCTAATAGAAACTTTAGAACTATCAGCAATCTAACCACCTACTGAGGTTCTAAAAATTCCAGCACTAAATAGTGATGGTAACTTATAGGTCCATTTCCAACCTTCTTTTTAAAGTAATGCCTTGATGTACAACACCCTAATTTTATCTTCAAGAAACTTGGGCTATGTCTTCACTAGCAATGTTAAAGCGGTGCCGTGGCAGTGCTTTAACGTGGCTGTGTAGCTGCAGCACCAGCACTGGGAGAGAGCTCTCCCAGTGCTGTAAAAAAAAAACCCCACCCCATGTGGGGAGTAGCTCCCAGCACTGGTGCACTGTCTACACTGCCACTTTACAGCACTGAAAGTTGCAGTGCTTGGGGGGTTCACACACACCCCCACCCCGATGGAGAAAGTTGCAGGGCTGTAAAGTGGCAGTGTAGACAAGGCCTTAGGCTGTGTGTTTTTTTTAAAGTAGTCCCTATCGTTGTTTTGCTTTTAAACATCACTGAATTAAACTACTGTGTATTTGCTGAACACCTAATGATGGCTTAGGTTAAATTTAAAGAAAGTACTGACTTTTCCTGTTTAAGGAAAAATTATCATTGACCCCTATAAGAAATAGGGGGAAAAACTTGTACAAAATAATATGCAGCAATAAAATACTACAGAGTACTAACCAAATGGCAAGGAATTTATAGCATGATATTCTCCACAGCAGGCAAACTCCACAAGTAGGGGAAAAACATGAGAAGGAGAAACCTTACTGATCAAAAAATACCCTTTACCCCAGGGAGTCCCAGATTGCTACAAGCTTTTGAGAAAACCTAACAAGACAATTCAACCAGAAAACCCAGGAGTAAGCCACAGGATAGCTACTTGTGGAGGTATCAAAATAGTAAAGCCATCCTGAAACTTGTATGCTATGAACTTGATTTACACCAACTTTTTTTTACTAAAGTAACCATACAGTGATAACACTACTAACATCTAGCTCTGAACTGAAGACAGTATATCCTATTGCAAATGTCCTGAGCCACCTACTTCCTTCCCACCTGCTACACAGAGTTTATGAAATCTGCATTATAAGCACTACACATTAAAATAGTTAAGTTATTGCGGGTAAGCTTCCCCACAAAAATATCATATGCACTTTGAAAAGCCAACATTTGAGTCCAAATCATTTTCAGAATGTGCAGATTTCATCATTACAAATACATTAGCAAATATTTCCTCCTTCACTTACTTTCCAAATCTAGAGTCCAGACTTCTGCGCTCTCCTGCAATAATTGATACCACAACTACCCTTTTTGGTGTATAAAAAAAGTACAAAGAGTGCTGTATTAAGAGGCTGATGTCACTGACTGCTGCAGGATAAATAACGAACTCTATCTAGCCTTGCCAAGTGGCTAAAAATCCATTTCCTCAGTTTTTAAATTTTGTACAGCAATTTGTTAATTAGATCTACACATCCATGCAGCCACTGATTTATTCTTTAACAAGTTTTTTTAAAACTTTGCTGTACTTTCCCCCCAATATAAATGGAATACTACAGTAAATTCTGCACCAGCGATAGATACTAAAAGGCAGTCACTCATAAAACTCAAAGAAACTTTCTCTTCCACTTCAGTAGGTTAAATTCAAAACGTAATATTGCATTTTACAGGGTGGAGTTTGGAATTCTAAAGAAAAAATGAACCCCATACACTGGATTGTTTACTACATCAAGAATTTTTAACTCTTTATAAGTTGCAATTAAACTGTGTCTAAAGGTTTATAGGTGCACACCCCCAAAAAACTGCTAATTCCATTTCAATGTACTTTTCTGACTGGAGTTCAGTTATATCATTGACTACTGAAGTTAAAATGAATTTCAAATCCCAGTTTACTACATTCAGTCAACATTTAAAGGACCACACAGAGACATTACCAGAATGAGGAACTGACAAAGGGTAGAACAAAAACTCATCAATTGCACCAAGCTATTTATTGATAGTAGCTACCTAGAGCCCTGCAAATCTGCGGCAGTCTGCTTTATATCTGGGGATATCCACATCTGCGGATGCTGCTATTGGCGGGCCACGTTTGTAGATCGGACGCAGATACAAAATTCGCATCCACATGGGGCTCTACAGATCCAGATACTATTTTAATTTTAACTAGCAATCCAGAGTAAGGAATACCACCAATTTCAAATCCAGCCAATTTAAAGAGAAGAGTAAGTTAAATGAAATTTCAAGTTTTATATATGCTCCCAAAGGCCTGTGACAATTTTTGTGGTTTTACAACCACATTTTCCTATTTTTAAGTAGCTTGTTTCTTGATTACTGTTGAAAGTCCCAGACAAAAGGGAAAAATGACTAAGACTCTCCTCCTACATTTATTGTTGTTGATTTGTGCAGGTGAAGCCTTATGCCCCGCAGAGCCCCATCAACAACGGTACTCCTTGAGGACACAGATCACCACAGGCAATCCACTAGCAGGATCAAGATTTAAATGAAATCAAAATTGATCCAAAACTCACTACATAAAGCATTAAGTTAAAGTAAGCCAACTGGAGCAAAAAATGTTGTCTAATCTCTTTACTATGATTTTCTCTAGGTATTACTACAAGTAACAGCATATAAACCATTTTCAGACTGAAGTACATTTTTAAGGTGATTATGCTCCTTTAAAAACATGACCATTAGATTGTTGGTCAACAGAAAAATGACTACCTCACCCCTTTAAAAGCAAGTATTCATTTTTCTGCTCTGGGTCTAACCTTCTTCCACCAGGCAGCTTCCTTGCTCCATCACTGCTTTATTCATGCTCATCTTTCCTCACTGCACCTTATTTCAGTTTCTCCTGCCTTCAATTGCCCCTCTGTTCCCCCCCCCCACACACACACACACACACACATTTTTCTGGAGAGGACCTGATAACATAACTAAGTTTAACCTATTTTCTCCCACAAGGCCACCACAAAAACCTTTGTTTCAGGTCTAATCTGCATCAGTTAGAGTGATGAGTATTACAGGGAAAAGCAAACAGACTCTGCCAGAATGAGGGACTGAACTCCAGTCTGTACTAACAAGCATTACCAGTGGACCACAAAGTACTTCCCTTTTTGTAACTTCATTTTCCCTCCCTTACAATTTATCCTTCCCTTCCATTTTCTTTAGGATTTCACTCTTGACTGCTGCACATACTACATTTTCAATAGGAGCTGGAAAGGACTCCTCTGCAAACATTAGAATTTCCAGTTACTTTACATCCATCCGTTTCTTCAAAATAGGAGAATCTCCTCAACCCAAGTACGTTATTTTTACATTTTAATTCTTTAGTCAGCAAGAGACCATCACTTTCATTTCACTGTATTTTGGGAACACATTTAACACAGTAGTTATAAACATCACTAAGACTAATTTTCCTTTCTTCCACCTTCCATATCTTATTTCCCTCTTCCAGTTATTTTCTTACTAGTGTCCTCTTTACCCATCTTTCCTCCCCAAGGACTGGAAAATATTCAAAAAGTTATTTATACTTCCAAAAACACATGTATGTTTTATATTTTCTTATTATGGCTTCAATAAAGATAAGACTTAGACTACTATGTATTACAAAGGGGAAAGTGATTATGTCTGAAAAGTAATTTAAAGAGAGACAACTTAGTGGTTTAAGAATCAACATTGAAATGCTCAACTTAGCTGGAACAACGAGTGTCAAACACCAACAGGTGATCAGTTAAGCACCTCAGCCAAATACAGTCTAACTTTTGTGGGTATTGTAGAGGACAACTGAGATCCCATATATTCTGCATTGGCATGGGGGAGGGGGTGGTTGTACTTTACATAATATACATTTGATTCAGTATGCAGCGCCAAAGTTTTTCTTGCCTTCATGGTTGTTCACTATGCGATATACCAGTTGACACCTACCCCTCCAGTCCACCCAAGGTAGCAACCCCGACATCATACATACGCACACTCTGAAATGCAACCAGATCCTTGGGAGTGAATAGTGCTATATAAATGCAAAATGTTATTCAAGAGACTTGCAATTAAGGTCTTGCCGTTAGAAGACATGTTGTTCTACCGCTTGAAATAATGCGATTAACAGGGAGAAGTTACTAGGTATTTTTACGTTGCCGTTTATAGACAAGCCACCCCCCCCGGCAAACTTGAACCCACGTAAAGGAAAAGCAAGTTACAGCGACGGCTTCAGACCCGGGGCTAACTGTGCCGGGATGCCCCGCTGAGTCCCGGGCCCGGCGGGCAGTCACCCGGAGAGGTCACGGCACCGCACAGCCCGGAGCCCCCGGGGACCGCCCCCAAGGGCGGCAGGAGGCAGAGCCGGGGCGGGCGCGGGGGGGAGGCAGCGAGAGTCGCCGACCCGGCCAGTCCCCCTGCCCCGCACGGCACCGGCTGGAGCTGAATCAAGGCGGCTCCCCGGCCGTAGCCCCGGGGGAAGGGGCCAGGCAGGCCCCGGGCACAGCGCCCCGGCGGCGGCGGGGCGCCGATGCCGGGGTCCGGGCGCCGCAGGGGCCCCGAGGAAAGGGCGAGCCCGGCCGGGTTCCCTGGACGCCGCAGGCACCGCGCCGCCTCGCGGAGAGACCCGCCCCGCTCTCACCTCGCAGCGCCGCTACCCGGCGGGAGCAGCCATTTCCCGTCCCTGCGCCGCCGCCGCGGATAAAAGTCACCGGAGGGACGAGCCCGCCGCCGCCGCCGCCGCCGCCGTGCGCTCACTTCCGGCCGGGCCCGAGAGCCCGCCTCCTGGGGGTGGAGGCAGGGCGCTGAAGAGACGGGCAGGGGGAGGAGCGACGCAGCTGGGGGGGCGGGGAAAGGGGTGAAGAGGGCGGGACCCTGGGGGCGGGGGCGGAGCGTGGCCTGTTGCGCAAGGGTGGGGCTCTGCTTGAGCTCACGCCTGTGTTGTTATTGTTACGTCATTGCTTAGGGCTGTAATGACGCTGGGGGGCTGAGTCACTTGAACCCTGGGCCATTGCTCACAGCACCACGGGGCGGTGAAAGGGCAGCCAGCCCCAACTTCCCCCTTTTATACTGGCACCAACCCCCATGCCCAGCAGGCTGGTTCCTGTAATGGTGATTTGGGGTGGGGCCAGATTCCATTTTTCCAGCTCAGAGAGCATGGCTCATGTTGCGGCCACTATTGGCCCATGCTGAGGGTATCCCACGTTCTGCATGAGCCAGTGGTTTTTGTAGCAACAAAAATCCCTGCCAGAATTTTTTCACATGGTACGCACAACTGAACTACTCTTGCTTTAGGGGTCATATTAGCATCAATCAAGGGGCTGCTGGGCCAAAGTTCAGTAAGTAATGTTGTGACCAGCAACCCCTGTCAATGTGTTGCCAGGCCAAACCTGAGTGGCAATGCAACCCTGCACACTAGGTCATAATGCCACTCAGTTTGGGTAGGGTGACCAGACAGCAAATGTGAAAAATCGGGACAGGGGGTGGGGGTAATAGGAGCCTATATAGGAAAAAGACCCCAAAATCGCGACCCTCCCTATAAAATCGGGACATCTGGTCACCCTAAGTTTGGGGGCCCTCTCAGATGGGGCCTGGGACAAACTGGCCCTTGCCATCTCTGGCATGAATACCATGCATATAGCTCGCAGACACCACTCAAGAAAGACCATTGTGAAAATTGTCTCTTGAAATCAATGAGCTGCACAGGCAGGAAAATGCCTATTGTGTTATTGCACAAACAGTACAAGCTGTGAGGCTGTGTCCGTTCGAATGTGGAAGAACTCTTGAGGGAGATTTTAAATATCTGGTGGAAAAAAACATTGCATCAATAAGGACATATTTTAAAGACTGCCTTCAACTTAATTTAATTTTAAAATGTTTGACCAGGCTGTATATACCTCTCAAAAGGCTGGATATTGCCATAAAAATGAATTGCCATATCCAAAGAGATGGGGAGATTTTAGGGGGAGGTGCTACTCAACCTAATTTCCTTTTCTTATCGTCTCATCTAAGTAAGAATTTTCAGAATTACTGGAAACTCGCATAACAAACATGTCCTTCTCCGGGGCTGCAATTCAGTACAAATACAATGAACTTCCTTTATCACATGCTGTGGAGGAAGGGTACTGAGTGTGCTTTCTGGAGAAGAGAAAATAAATCAAACTAAGAGTTTTGGAATGACTCTAGTAAAATGGAATTAGATATAGCTTGTGATTTTTAATAGCAGAAGTAAGTATTTCATCATTTGTCAGTGGAAAAGGCTATAATGTAATCAGGGACATCTTCTATTAAATAAACATTCACTTACTGTAACTTTACAAAATATTTCATAGCCCCCAAATGATCAGCACTTGGAGTACTGAACTTTTCTGAACTGTGAAAATCAAAAAGAAATAAAAATTTTGTCTTAGTAAACTCTAAAAAGTACAAATTATTTTTTGTATGTTCAAAAGTATTATATATGGCATTTTAGACAAAGTTTAGGCAAATATAACATCTCATAGCTAATAAAATGCATTATATGTATAGTAACAAAAATATTATTTTTCAGTCTAAATTTTGTAAAAGCTTACCAAGAGAATGACACCAAATGCTCTACATTCCAAGATGTGTCATTCACAATGATCCAATGACTCACTGTGACACAAGTACTCCTCGTTGTTTTTACTGTGACTATTGATATTTTATTCAGATAATGAAAAACTTTTGACATTTCTGGAGACCCCCCCAACAACAACAAAATATATAATCCAGGCTAGATGATACATGAAAACTGTCGGTAAATCGGTTAGTTCATGAAGAAATTACATATATTGCTTACCTGGAATATACTCTTGTCTTAGTTTTTATATTGGCACCCATAGTGGCAGTATCTGACTGCTTGTTGTAAGGATTAATCAGTTAGGATCTGATCCTGTACCATTAAAATCAATGGGAGCTTTGCTATAGGATCAAGACCTTTAGGTCTGATGGTGAAAACACTCTGCATTCAGAACTACTATAGAGGGCTTGCATGATTGGACTTTTAATGATTATAGCTGTAAAACACTACGAAGGTGCTAGATATTACCTAAAATATGACTGCCTGGAACTGGACCAAATATGAGTCAGGAATTTGAGACAGAAAGGGACTAATTTGGTAATATAGTCCATTTCACAGACCAATGCAGAATTATTCTCTTCGGTCTATTATCAAGTCTATTTCCAAGTCTAAATTAAATGTCATAAGAAGCAGGGATTCTGTGACCTTTCTTGGGAAATTATTTCTGTCTAATACAGTAGTTCTTGCTGTCAGGAAAGTTTTCTGATATTCAGCCTGCATTCTTTTTTATCTCATCATAACTAGTTACCTAACTATCTACTCTAATCTATTTAAACACATTCCTAAAGTGCCCATCACTATGGTATAAACATACTGATCCCCTGGTATACCCTAAAATATCCCCTTTCTTTTGTTTGTTTGAAAAGCTATTCTATAAAAATAGCAATGTGTGGTACGATGGTCATAGTTTCTCAACTACATCCACATTAAATTCGCTCATTTTACACCCCCTGCCTTTGTACCATTAGATATACTTTAATAGAGCTCCGATCCAGCTTTTGGAACTTGTCTCCTCTTTGTTATGTGTCCAGTAGGGATTCTATTATATGTAAGGTGTTATGGGACCAACACGCCTTTTTTGACCAGTCAAACTTTCAGTGATGAGTGGATCCAACCAAGTGGTTCTGCCTCTAGAATGGTAACTACTTGGTACAAGCCCAGCTTGTAGGTAGGACAAAATTATCCCATTCTTATTTGAACTGATGAGGGGAATGCTGACACAGCCCACAGCTTTGTTTATAAAGGCATAATTATAATGTTCTCTCTGTGCCTTGGGTGAAAGAATGGTGTCACCCTTAAAGTATTTATGATACAGGAAATCACTAATGTGAACATTTAAATGCTGCACACATGTATAACCAGTGTCACTATTAATAAATGGGAAAAATCTCTTTTAAGGATTAACTCTGCCACTGCTATGCTCACCATCCTTGACACTCGTGGGACACTATGCTTGGTTCTCATATATGTTTTGTCTTAACTGCATATTTCTTTCCTCTATGGTTTTGTATTACATCTTTTTATTATTTAAATATAGTTATTTTGCATTATTCATTACAAATGTGGATTTATGAACTTCTAATTAAACAAATGGTCAGCTGCCTAGAACTAATTTCTCATAAAAGTATATTAAGCTTATGGGGTCTGATCCAATGCCTACTGAAGTCGATGGAATTCCTTCTTGGTATATGGTATTAGTTCTCTTGGTTAAAAATAGGAATGGTTCTAGCTCCAAATTCAGAGCTGTATTTTTAAAAACTTACTGTCCAAATTCTGGGAGTGTTTTTATTTGGGGTCCTGTTTCTGTCCTTTATATGAATAGGAGTAGTTGTGAAATTTGTACCACGATCCAAGTTTGATTTCTGACCTCCTCACGCCAATGTTTGGATCTGATAGTTTGGCTTACACCCATGTTTAGTTTAATATAGTTTCAGGTTCATTTCACTGCAGTATTTTCACAGAGGAATAACAATAAATGTATGCAAAAGACAAATAAAATTGAGCAACTAATTATAAGAATAGTGTTATGATTGATAACCTGATATGTGCAGCTTGCAAATACCTTTCTTCTGACAATATTCCAGACAGAATATAACTTTTATGTATGCCCAGTGCAAAAAGACAAAACATGTACATAACAAAAATTTATTTTTAAGCTTTCATGAAGATATTAAAATTTATATTTTTTTAAACTTCTACAAAGTTACTCCTTAGTGTCTTTTAAACAGCTATTCACAACCTATTCAGGTGACTCTGCCACTTTACCCGACCAAGATCTTAGCTGTATTATTTGTATTGCAAGCTAGCTTTTATGAACTGGTGAGAGTAAGCTCAAACACCATTGTGAGTTAAACTGTACTTCACTGAATGGGAGGTTGGTACTGGAAACACACTGATCATTAAGGGGCTGAATCTGTTTCCATCAAAATCAGTAGGAATAGGATTAGGCAATAATATAGGAATGGGGAGCATAGCATGCCAGTCACAAAAACCTAAAATTCTAATTCTGACATATGGATCAGTAGTTGGGAACAACTGCTTTAAAAATAGGGGATTAGATCCATAGAGCTATTCTGATCTGGAGCTGATGATTTGACCCAATATCGATTTTTAAAAAAATAAAGATTTGGTGCAATTTCGTTTTTAGTTTGTACTATATACACACAATATAAACGAGAAGGGGAAAAATCTTAATATTTAATAACTAAATAAAATATGCAGTTTTATTTTTCTCAATATACTACTCATATGAGGAAAGTCACTCATCTGCATGCAGGATCTGGACCTTGTTCAGGAAAACTATAAGATCCATTTACATTTGGGCTACTGGCTAAATATCTTAAAGGCATGTAAAGTTATTTTATCTTTTGGATAACTAGCTTTTACAGATGATGGAAATAATTACATGTTAAAAATATTTTCAAAGGTATTCAACAATTATTAGCTAAAATGGCATAATAGTTGAAATTCTAGAGCTAAATCTTTCTTACCTTACTCTTGCAACTAGTTCTAATGCTCTCACTGGGACTATTCAAGAGTGTAATGTGAGCAGGATTTAAACCCTGTCTGCTCATTTAATTAGAACTTGTATAAAAGCTTCAGTTAGGATTTTTTTTAAAAAAAGGTTTCAGAGTAGCAGCCGTGTTAGTCTGTATTCGCAAAAAGAAAAGGAGTACTTGTGGCACCTTAGAGACTAACCAATTTATTTGAGCATAAGCTTTCGTGAGCTACAGCTCACTTCATTGGATGCATAAAAGTGGAAAATGCAGTGACGATGTTTTTATACGCACAGAGCATGAAAAAATGGATGTTTATCACTTCAAAAGGTTTTCTCTCCCCCCACCCCACTCTCCTGCTGGTAATAGCTTATCTAAAGTGGTCACTCTCCTTACAATGTGTATGATAATCAAGGGGGGCCATTTCCAGCACAAATCCAGGTTTTCTCACCCCCCCCACCCCCATACACACACAAACTCACTCTCCTGCTGGTAATAGCTCATCCAAAGTGACCACTCTCCCTACAATGTGCATGATAATCAAGGTGGGCCATTTCCAGCACAAATCCAGGTTTTCTCACACACCACCCCCCTCCCCCCCCCCCCCCACAAACTCACTCTCCTGCTGGTAATAGCTCATCCAAACTGACCACTCTCCTTACAATGTGTATGATAATCAAGGTGGGCCATCTCCAGCATAAATCCAAGTTTAAACAGAATGTCTGAGGGTGGTGTAGGAAAAAACAAGGGGAAATAGGCTACCTTGCATAATGACTTAGCCACTCCCAGTCTCTATTTAAGCCTAAATTAATAGTATCCAATTTGCAAATGAATTCCAATTCAGCAGTTTCTTGCTGGAGTCTGGATTTGAAGTTTTTTTGTTGTAAGACAGCGACCTTCATGTCTGTAATTGCGTAACCAGAGAGATTGAAGTGTTCTCTGACTGGTTTATGAATGTTATAATTCTTGACATCTGATTTGTGTCCATTTATTCTTTTATGTAGAGACTGTCCAGTTTGACCAATGTACATGGCAGAGGGGCATTGCTGGCACATGATAGCATATATCACATTGGTGGATGTGCAGGTGAACGAGCCTCTGATAGTGTGGCTGATGTGATTAGGCCCTGTGATGGTGTCCCCTGAATAGACATGTGGGCACAGTTGGCAACGGGCTTTGTTGCAAGGATAGGTTTCTGGGTTAGTGGTTCTGTTGTGTGGTATGTGGTTGTTGGTGAATATTTGCTTCAGTTTGGGGGGCTGTCTGTAGGCAAGGACTGGCCTGTCTCCCAAGATTTGTGAGAGTGTTGGGTCATCCTTCAGGATAGGTTGTAGATCCTTAATAATGCGTTGGAGGGGTTTTAGTTGGGGGCTGAAGGTGACGGCTAGTGGCGTTCTGTTATTTTCTTTGTTAGGCCTGTCCTGTAGTAGGTGACTTCTGGGAACTCTTCTGGCTCTATCAATCTGTTTCTTCACTTCCGCAGGTGGGTACTGTAGTTGTAAGAATGCTTGATAGAGATCTTGTAGGTGTTTATCTCTGTCTGAGGGGTTGGAGCAAATGCGGTTGTATCGCAGAGCTTGGCTGTAGACGATGGATTGTGGGGTGTGGTCAGGGTGAAAGCTGGAGGCATGTAGGTAGGAATAGCGGTCAGTAGGTTTCCGGTATAGGGTGGTGTTTATGTGACCATTGTTTATTAGCACTGTAGTGTCCAGGAAGTGGATCTCTTGTGTGAACTGGACCAGGCTGAGGTTGATGGTGGGATGCCAATTGTTGAAATCATGGTGGAATTCCTCAAGGGCTTCTTTTCCATGGGTCCAGATGATGAAGATGTCATCAATATAGCGCAAGTAGAGTAGGGGCTTTAGGGGATGAGAGCTGAGGAAGCGTTGTTCTAAATCAGCCATAAAAATGTTGGCATACTGTGGGGCCATGCGGGTACCCATAGCAGTGCCACTGATCTGAAGGTATACATTGTCCCCAAATGTAAAATAGTTATGGGTAAGGACAAAGTCACAAAGTTCAGCCACCAGGTTAGCCGTGACATTATCGGGGATAGTGTTCTTGACGGCTTGTAGTCCATCTTTGTGTGGAATGTTGGTGTAGAGGGCTTCTACATCCATAGTGGCCAGGATGGTGTTATCAGGAAGATCACCGATGGATTGTAGTTTCCTCAGGAAGTCAGTGGTGTCTCGAAGGTAGCTGGGAGTGCTGGCAGCGTAGGGCCTGAGGAGGGAGTCTACATAGCCAGACAATCCTGCTGTCAGGGTGCCAATGCCTGAGATGATGGGGCGCCCAAGATTTCCAGGTTTATGGATCTTGGGTAGTAGATAGAATATCCCAGGTCGGGGTTCCAGGGGTGTGTCTGTGCGGATTTGATCCTGTGCTTTTTCAGGAAGTTTCTTGAGCAAATGCTGTAGTTGCTTTTGGTAACTCTCAGTGGGATCAGAGGGTAATGGCTTGTACAAAGTGGTGTTGGAGAGCTGCCGAGCAGCCTCTTGTTCATATTCCGACCTATTCATGATGACAACAGCACCTCCTTTGTCAGCCTTTTTGATTATGATGTCAGAGTTGTTTCTGAGGCTGTGGATGGCACTGTGTTCTGCACGGCTGAGGTTATGGGGCAAGTGATGCTGCTTTTCCACAATTTCAGCCCGTGCACGTCGGCTGAAGCACTCTATGTAGAAGTCCAGTCTGCTGTTTCGACCTTCAGGAGGAGTCCACCTAGAATCCTTCTTTCTGTAGTGTTGGTAGGGAGGTCTCTGTGGATTAGTATGTTGTTCAGAGGTATGTTGGAAATATTCCTTGAGTCGGAGACGTCGAAAATAGGATTCTAGGTCACCACAGAACTGTATCATGTTCGTGGGGGTGGAGGGGCAGAAGGAGAGGCCCCGAGATAGGACAGCTGCTTCTGCTGGGCTGAGAGTATAGTTGGATAGGTTAACAATATTGCTGGGTGGGTTGAGGGAACCATTGCTGTGGCCCCTTGTAGCATGTAGTTTAGAAAATTTAGTGTCCTTTTTCTTTTGTAGAGAAGCAAAGTGTGCGTTGTAAATGGCTTGTCTAGTTTTAGTAAATTCCAGCCACGAGGAAGTTTGTGTGGAAGGTTGGTTTTTTATGAGAGTATCCATTTTTGAGAGCTCATTCTTAATCTTTCCCTGTTTGCTGTAGAGGATGTTGATCAGGTGATTCCGCAGTTTCTTTGAGAGCGTGTGGCACAAGCTGTCAGCATAGTCTGTGTGGTATGTAGATTGAAGTACTCCTTTTCTTTTTGCGAATACAGACTAACACGGCTGTTACTCTGAAACCTGTCATCTTGCTATAGTCTCATTGCTAAGCAACAAACTGTGTAGATTTTTCACTGTCAGTACAGTCTGTCTACCTATGGTACTTATATGAATCCCATCAAAACTATAAAAATGGGGACTTGGGATGGCTAATATAAAAATATATTATTGGGCAGAAAAATGTAAGAAAAATAGCATTTTGCTATGCAATTAAAAGAGTGACAGTGTATTCAAACGAAGGTAGGTTTAAAAGAAACAACATTTTGTAGGTTTCAGAGTAGCAGCCGTGTTAGTCTGTATTCGCAAAAAGAAAAGGAGTACTAACAAATTTATTTGAGCATAAGCTTTTGTGAGCTACAGCTCACTTTGTGTGGGTAAATCCTTATATGCTAAGTACATGTACATTCTTGAGTCAACACGACCGTGCAGTATGGAGAAATAGGACAAATAGTGGATATTCATAACAGATTGTACTCATTTAGCTTGATAGTTAATCCAAATAAATTACTTCTGGAAGGCTTACTAAACTGGCACCTACTTATAAATACAAATAATTGAATATGTTTTATCCATTTGTTTAACCACAACCGGTTAATTGGTATAGTTTGAATTATAATCATCCTTATCATAAGGCTTTTCATTTTATTTGCTTTTTCAAATACCTTTCATGTTACAAATAGTTAATAAAAAAATGCTAACCAGAGGACCCATAAAGTTTATTTATTTATTTACTGAGAGTGCAATCTTAGAAATTTACAAAGGTATTCCTTGCTTAAAGGCTCTAATTAAGAATGTAATTTCTACACTGGAAAAAAATTCTGAATACCACACTTAAATGTTGGAAATATGAGGAACAACAAATCTAGTCTTCCATGCTTTTGCTGGAGAATTTCCTGAATGTCTCAGAGTATGTGTATCGTGAGCACTCAAACCTTTAATTGAAGAGGCAGGGTACCTGATCTTCAACAAAGAAGTCTTTTGTTACAAAATGCTAGTCACTAAAGTTAAACAGGTGTTAACAAAAACAGAGTTTTGAACATTCTAACTAAAAATCCCTTCCCTTTTCAGGTTTCAGAGTAGCAGCCGTGTTAGTCTGTATCCGCAAAAAGACCAGGAGTACTTGTGGCACCTTAGAGACTAACAAATTTATTTGAGCGTAAGCTTTCGTGAGCTACAGCTCACTTCATCGGACACGCATCCGATGAAGTGAGCTGTAGCTCACGAAAGCTTATACTCAAATAAATTTGTTAGTCTCTAAGGTGCCACAAATACTCCTTTTCTTCCCTTTTCAGTTACTCAGTTTCTAATCTCTTGGCTCTTTTGCTGTCATCATTTCACTAGTTCTCCAGTCACCACAGAGTCTTCAAGGGCAGACATGATCTCAATCACTAACGTAAAAAATAATCAGGGGTTTGTTTGTTTGTTGTCTTTTTAAAACAACAGAACTTAATATCATGAAGCAAAATAAAGAACAAGTCCAATTTTTATTTTTTTAATTTGCAAAAGGAATGAACAATGAGGGGTTTTAAAAATAAGGGTCAAGGTAAGGACAGCAAGGGAATGAAGGAGGGAAATGAACTATTTAGCATAGTTAAAAGGATTATAACTAGGTGGAATGGGTTGAAGTTAAAGAGACATTTCCCAGAGTTAGATCTATTAATGTGGAATAATCTTTCCATGGAAATAGTGAGACCGCTTGAAAATAGCATGGCAGAACACTAAAGTATAATCATAAGGAAGAATCCTGCTTTGCAAGAGTAAGGGCCAGATGAGCTAATAGGGCTTCACTGAAGTTAATAGGAGTTTTGCCACTTCCTGCAGTGGGGCCTAGATTTCATCCATGGAATGAAATGAAGTTACACCAAAGCTGAATCTGGACTTGCGCTTATATTATATTGTCTATATTTCCCTGTAACAGAGGACTCTGAAGTAAGTGTTTTGGATGGAATTAAATATGCAGAAGCAATAGCATCTGCTGCAGGTAATATAATCCTTGGTGGTTTTAGAACAGTTTATGTTCTTGTCTTTTATCACTTTGTTCTGTAGACCCTGGACATTGTTCAATACTGCTGATTTTCTCTTGCTAGCAATCCAGGTGCATTGCACAGATGTTTTTGAACAATATTTGAGCATAGGTGGATAAGGCTTGCCTCAGCTCCTTTCTGTAATAATACTTTCAACTTATACAACCCCCTTAATGTAAGGATTTCAAAGAGTTTTACAAGTGTAGGTATTATTATCCCCATTGTATAGATGGGGAATATGAGGCAACATTGACATCAACATTTTCAGACATGTCCACTAATTTTGAATACCCAGCTTGAGACACCTTTGGGCCATGCAAGACGATTGTCATTACCTCAGCAAGGTGGTCATGGAGCTGCTTTGTAACTGGCAGTGAGTATCTCTCATCTCTATCCCGTGTATCCGTCCACATCCTAGTTTAGCTACTCAGGCTGGGCACAGTCCTCTGGATTTGTCTTTGGCTGACAGGAAAATCATTGACTTCTTAATGTGCTGAAAAGTTAAAAAGTTGGTCTCCATCTGGCTGTGGATACAGAGTTCTTTTCCTAGCAGTTAATTCCCAATACCGTAACCAATGGGGGGAGTAAGGGTACATTCTTAACATTCCATTAGGTTTATAATCAACAGTATCACTGGGTTTCTGTTCAGCACAGACACTAAATGTTCTTTGCTTGACAACAATGGAGACAACACTTATAAATGTGGTGGCATGGCCCTCAGACTTCTGATACCGTAGGAGCAGGGTTCAAATAGAAAGTCGCTGAAATTTGCACGCTTATTCAAAATTTTAAATTTCTCTGACTGGTTTTAGATATTATTAAATAAAATATCCCAGAGGAAAAAGCTCCTCCAGTTCTTTGTACTTTTGTTTTGCTCACAAAGATATTGTGCTCTGATTAGTTGTTCTAAATCAGGAAAAAATATGACTCTCTCTTACCCCAAGTATATCGCTACACCACAAGGGAAAACATGCTGCATTAGATAAAGGTACATATGTAGGTATATAATAAAACTAGAGGGTCACCCACTTTGTTGCTTAAATAGGCTAAACTGTACACCCAGAGGACCTTCACCCCTACTATGGCTGGGTAGCTCACTCACACTCCAGCCAGTCCCTCCAGGTGTGCCCCATGGCTCTCCATTCTGGCCAGGCCCTTCTCCTACCAGCTGGCCCCTTACCATGCTTTGGGCCCCGCTCACCCCCCAGTCAAAATCCTATTGATTTTGATGAAGATTGGAAAACTGGAAAGTTCAGGCTGTGGGGGGGAGGGGATGACAGATCAGAGTGGGGGGTGAGAGACCCAGCTGGAGGGGGGTGGTAAAGGGGCCTGGCCAGAGTGGGGAGGGACAAGGAACCCAGCTGAGGAGGGGTTTTCTGGAGTGGGTTAAAAAGGGCCCACTAATCCTCCCTCTAACCCTAAGATTATAACCCTGTATGCAGAGTGACCAAATGGTGATTTTAGTGGAAATTAGACTTTTCCAGTTTTCACCAAAATCAATAGGGTTTTGCTCATCAATGTCTAGAACATTCCCTGAAATGTTGGAACTGATCAGATGTTGTTTTCAAAAGATATCCATACTAACAAAGAAATGTTATCGATTTGAGTATAGAACTTCACTTCTCTTGGCCAGTGAGAATACTTTGCAGTTATATTGTGTGTGACGGGTTCCCCCTCAGAGTGCCACTTGGAACTGAGGTACCACTGAGCCCACCTGACCCACCAGCCTGGGCTCCCTTTCACACTGTACTGCCGTGGCAGGCTCTCAAGCCCCCTTCAGCACACATACAGGTAGGGACACATCCAGCTGCAGCTTCACACAGATGCTGAGATCAGCGCTGCATGGGAAGGCTCAGCTAAGGGATTGCTCAGTTACTCCAGTGCACCCCCACCCCCTTTGAAGGGTAAACCCAAAATTATACCGTCTTCAGCTGCACAAGGAACTGTACAGTGTAAGCTCATAAAATTTGAGCTTCCTCAATGTGGATCAACAGCTTTTTGCCCCCCAGTTATGATTTCCACAAAACAAAAACAAGTTTATTAATTACAAAGGATAGATTTTGGGTGATTATAAGTGGTAGCAAACAGATCAAAGCAGATTACCTAGCAAATAAACAAAAACCGCAAAACTGAGTTTAACATACTAGATAGGCAGGATATGAATTAGCAAATTCTCACCCTGAGTGATAAACAGTCTGGCAGATTCTTAAGGCACAGGCTGCCTTGGTTTTCCCAGGTTTTCATACACAGGCTAGCCATCCCTTAGCCTGGGACCATCACTTCCCCCCTGCTCAGTCTTTATTCCTCAGGTGTTTCCAGGTGTGTTATTATAGGGAGAGTAAGGTATCATTATGATGTCATTGTTCCCCTTTTATATCTTCTTCCCACTTGCTGGAAAGCTCTTTTGCTGTGACCTGGGTCAAACAGTTCCCATTGTGTAGTGCTACCTCTGAGAGGTTTCTATTGTACACAGTTCCTGGGGTAATCCTTGTGCTTGTGTTCATTTCCTCAATAAGCCGTTAACATTGTTTGGCCTTATTTCTGTTGTACCTGAAAGGCTGCTTGTGGGTGTTTTCAACCTCACTTGTTTCAGTAACACATACATAGCCAAACTTCATAACTTCGCTTCGACAATAACATATGCAATTCAATGAGATATTAATGTCTAGCAGATCAAGCCTTTTAGAATGATACCTCACAATGCATACTTTGTACAAAACATATCCTAATTACATGACAGTGGTGAATACTGGGGTGCCAGGGTGTCACACTGTGCTTCCCAACTGATGATTTCAAAGGACTTTACAAACATTAATTAGTAAAGCCTTACAGCACAACTGTAAAGTAAGCAATAATATTTTCAGTATAGACAGGGTAAACTGTGGCTCAGAGAGGTTAATGGCCTGACTTCAGAGCTATGGAGCACATGCACACCTCTGAAAAATCAGGCCATATGCGATGTGTCCAAGGTGACAGAATCAGCAATAGAATCCAAGTGTCATAGTTCACAATCTGCTCCCATGTTCACTTTCCCTAGATACAGCAACTCCTGTTTACCCTCTTCACGATTACTGTCCCTGAATGACTTAAGACATCCTCTTGATCTTTGAATCCCTTTTCAAATGTCAAGCCAGTTTGAAAATTAAGTACACTTCTTGAGCATAATGACTACAAGGCCATTAATCCACTGTTGGGTTTCTTGAACAAAGCATTTCTTATATAAGCATTCAATTATTTCATCACCTGGTATTATGGGCATCTAACTTGCCTCATTTTTCAGGGTCAACACAAAGCCTCTTAACGCTATCAAACACTGTTACTCATGAGTAAACATTCATTCCGTAGTAAAAAACAAATGCTACATTTTGCTCAGAATTGAATATGCACAGAGGGGAATGTGATATACGCTGACTGGAGAAGACGCGGAGAGGAAGACTAACAACACCATTACAAAGGCACTCCTTACCTAATGACAAAAGGCAGGCAGATATGCCAATTGAGGTAAAGCTATTTGTGAAACCATTTTAAGAACCCATCCTTAAACTGTATGAGCTACTTTGATCATTATAAGCATAGGGATGAGCTCTTTGGACTGTTCTCACATCTGAGGTTTTGCAAAAATCTGATGCAGATTTGATGATTGAGTTTGCAACACCTCAAATGAGTAAGTAACAGAATCTTCAGAGATGTGGTTTTACCAAACTTACTGTTGCAGAAGTCAGAATATTCTGATGTACATGTGACAGCAGTTCCCTCATAAAGATTTAGTACTATGATCCCAGTCCTTCAGTCCTTACTCCAAAGGGAGTTTTGCCTCATGCCTGGAAGGCCAGGTGTTATGGTTATATTTGATCTACTAAAAAGAGTGGACATCAACTATGGGATAATTTCTACTGGGAAAGTTCTCTGAAACTTCAGAGAATTAAAAGGAATATATGCAGCTATATAACAATATTCATCCCCACCTCTGCAGGTACAGAAGACCCTATACACCAGTGGTGGGCAACCTGTGGCCCACGGGCCACATGCGGCCCATCAGGGTGATCTGATTGTGGCCCATGAGACATTTTGCTGACATTGACCATCTGCAGGCATGGCCCCCCACAGATCCCAGTGTCTGCACTTTGCCGTTCCCATGTAATTTCTCTGGTTGGGTCCAGAAGGGCATTATTTTGGAAGGCTTTAGAGGGTTTGTGCACACCCATAGTGCAGAGCTCTGCATGATTCTGCACAGTAGGTTTTGGGGAAGGTCATGGGCAAAAGATTCACTGATACCCAGGTCTTGCAGTCCTCCCATTTCTAGGCTCATAGAGCCTACTTCAGCTCTTAGACTGAAGTAGCAACTCTGCTGCTACACCAGGCTTTCTGGGGGAGCCTAATTCTGCAGTCATAATGTAGGAAAGACTCCCACTGAAGTCAAATTGGTTGCACAAATCAACTTGTCTATGACTCAGTTAACCAGTCTGTAAAATGGGTATAATTCCTATCTCCATGATGTGTTGTGAAGCCTAAGGGATGTTTGTAAAGTGCTTTGAGATCTTTTGACGAAAGATGCTATGTTTTGCCTGAATTTTTTTTTTTTGAGGTGTTGGTAGTAATGTGGATGTTAGGCCAAAGAGGATGTGACTGCAGTTACCAAGAATTTTAGCTGTCCTATTTTGTCTTAAAAGATATATTGTCTCCTGGACACTTCTCCCTTTCATGATCCTGTAAATTTCCTCTAGTCCCATTCACAATTGCATATCATCTTTACGGCAACTACATCTAGTGTTCATAAATAAAATTGCAAGTAATGCATATAGCTAGCTACCTCACTTTAATACTTCCTCTGTACCCTGGAGCATGTCACTAACCTCTTTATTCCTCAGTTTACCAGTTTGTGAAGCAAGTGTACTTACTGCACAGGGATGTGGTGAAAATTAATTAATGTTGCAAAGCACTTTGGATCTACAGCTTCTATAAGTACAAAGTATGTACTGTCATTGCTGTGCTTAGATAATGTTGGCCTTTTTTAAGAACTGACTTTTTAATATTACTTACATTTATTTAGTGCCTGTGCCAGCAAAACATACTCCTACAATGATCCTATTGTCTTCAGTTGCAGAAGCGTGGTCCATAATCTTTATTTTGTTTCTATGAAAGTTTCTCAGTGCCCTTCAGCTCTTTTTGGCCTCTCAATTAAAACTGATGTCAGCAGCATAACTTCTGTACAAATCACATGTGCACGCCAGAATTAGCAATCAGATGCTAAAGTAAATCTCTATATAGATTTTCAGTATTTTGGAACAAAGCTCGTGCTGTTCAAAGCATGTCATATAAATACATCGGTTTCCCCAAACCTGGATTTATAGGATCATTTATATAATGTTGGGTTATGACTTATTTCCATTCTTCTGCAGTTGGTGGAAGTGCATATTTCCATTTCCTAGCCACCCAGCTTAGCACAAGCAAGCAAACAACAGAGAAATGCTCCCTCTAATTTTTTTTTCCTTTGTGCACAGTGAGAATACAATTTTGATTCCTATGAACTTGTTTCGGGGGGGGGGGGGAACGTACACAAATCAATGTCAGACATTTATTGACAGAGAGTAAGACTCAGTGATTGATATATATCAGGAGTAGTAGTTGAAACAAAGTGAAACAAATCCCTAGCCATTTGTGTATGAAAGGCTTTTACATAGGTCAATGTGAAACATGCAGTGATGTACTATAGGGAACCTGTAGGGACCCCTGATTAAAATTCTGCCACAGAAATGAAGAAAAGGTTGGAATGATTTCTCTGCCTCTGATGGAGTCACTTCCTGCCAGAGATTATTTATCCCTGTGGCTCATAAAAACACTTCTGAAGAGAACGTGTTTTGCCTTTGATGTAGAGAAGATGGTTCCTATTGGATAGTAACCTCAAAAATGCAGGAAGGAGCAGAGCCCTGGACCCTGCAACAAGGTTTCCCCATCCTTATCCAGCTCAAATGACATAAGTAAACACTGCTGTACAGTTAGGATACTAAGCCTATTTTTCAGGAACAAAGTAATAACATTTCCAGCAAAGGACACAATGTGTTTTTGCCAAATGCTGTTTCCTCCCTCCTTGGTTATGCAAAACCACATGAACAGATCTTCCAACCTCTTACCATTCTTCTTGGTGAGCATATACATTGAAAGCAAATCTGAACTGCCAATTTATTAGTGATTTTCAATATCACTTTGAAAGTGTAAATATTTCCCACAAACATACTGGATAATGCATTGGACAAAACAAGGCACTTGTGTACTGTAGTATGTCTGGAAAAGCTCTGTAAGGGGCTTCTGGGTTTGAAATGCAGGCTTTTCCTTGGATGAATTGGTCCTAAAATTGATACAACTTTCCTGAGCACTGTCAATGAGCTGATGCTATACAAGAAGGCTTCAGTTGTCCTAGGATCATTTCCACGGGGTACAAAAATAAAAGACCACACTTTTTGGTTATCAGTTTCAACCCCCTGTCTTGCTCCCCTGTCAAACACACTGTCTCTCCCCACCCCTACCAGCCACATCCGGGATTTTAACTGATTCTTTAAAATTAATCCTAAAATCTGCCAGAGGCCTTTATTATTATTTCTGTTACAATAGCACCTGAGGACTCTAAAAAGAACGTAGCCATTTTATAAACAACAAAAAAGAAAGCCTGAATCATCATTGCCTTGCATCTTGCGTAGTCATTTATACCACAGCAGAGGGAGTGCAATGTGGGTGAAAAGTGTGACCAAATCAGAATGGTAACATTTTATGCACTGGTGCAAATGGTGACACAAGGTGAAGGACAGTGACAGATTCAGGCTCACACAGTCCCTGCTGCAGAGAGCTCACAATCCCACTGTTTCCCCATGCCCACAATCCAGCTCAAGTCTCTACAGGACAGTCTTCATTTTCTACACACTATGAGTGATCATAGTTGTGCAGCTGAGAAATGAGGGTTATAATTGGGTGAACCCAACTTCCTCACAGGACTTGGCCATTTGTGGTTGTTTATGCAGTGTGTGAAGCCTTAAAGAAATAATTCAATCATAAAAAATATGTAGGTTTAACAAAAACAGAGAAAACATAGTAAAATATTTCCATTACTTATCCAGCATATAAAAAGTTCTATGTGCCTTACAGGACACAAAGAAGATACAATTTCAGCTCTAAAGTTTACAATCTAAAGGTCTGATCCTACAATCAGATCTGTACGGATGTGGTGGCAAAAATGGGGCCTGAATAAAACAAGCAAGACAAAGCTTGTATGAAGAGATTGCAACAGACAGTACAAACAAAATATATGAGGTGATGTTAGGCACATCTCTTGTTAGGCACATGTTGTTTTATTATTACATGTATCTGAGCCTCTCTGCTCACCCACTTCTGCCCCAGAATAGACATATATATTCTGACTTCCCCACACACAAGTTTAAGAGTGAGTGTGAGAGGGAGAAAAAAAATGAAAGAAAGCCAATCACTGGATTATTATTATATTAATATATGCAATTAGAGAGAAGAAGAACACAACTAGGGTTTCCAGTTTTGGTTGGACGTATTCCTGGAGATTTAATCACATGACATAATTTCAATTAAAGATTAATCTTTAATTCCTGGAGACTCCAGGCCAATCCTGGAGGGCTGGCAACCCTAAACACAACCCATTTTAGAAGAAACAGTTGCACCTTTTTAAATATGCACTGTAGATTTTTGTTTTTATTTAAGTCTATAGTTCTTGACATATTTGATGGCGATGTGTACCTAGCCTGACGTTCAGGTACCATCTAATTCCTTTATAATCACCATGGTGCCAGTTAGCACACTTCCCCATGGTGTCCCCCTCCCATCCAAAGTTTTTTGCACTTGTTCAAAGTTCCATAGGCTGTGGAGTCATGGGGGCCACGGCCCAACCACTTTTTAAGCACTGCTCTTGTACTAAATCAGTACTGCTGCTGCCAGAGTGCTCTGGAGAATCACTCTGGCTGCGTGATTGCAATGCCACTGAAATCTGATCCAGCCACGCCTCCCTCCACATGGGTGTCCAAGTCAAATTTCATTGAGTGGTTTTTGACCTGGCACAAGGGATGTTTGTTCCTGTGTGACAGATGGCAGGGAAGTTGTCAACTGAGAACTTGACTTCTGGCAGTACCAGCTCACGCACTGTGGGTAAGAGAGAGCAGAGACTCCCTGGCTGAGGGAAATCTGGATTTCCTGTGGAAGGAGGGAGGGGTGAGGTGGGGGACAAGTGGGGACTGGAAGGGCAGGGATATCAGGGGCAGGGACTGGAATTTGCCCTCCCAAGAAATATCTGAATTGGCCCCACTGATAATGACAGTGGCATTTTCTGAACTCCCGGTGATCTGAAAAAAAATGTAATAAAAATAATTCAGAGAGCAAATAAAAGAAAAACTGAAGTGTTACATTTTCTTTTAGTTAGACATTTATGGTTCTCTTATTCCTGTTGTTTAGGTGGGATTATTATGAAATGTACCAACACAGCACATCCTTTCACCCCAAACCTTTTTTTAGGATAATGTTTCCATTAATGAACATCAAGAGACTGAAAAATGCTGCTAATGTTTACTTCTTCCTTCTCTGACCACATTACCCGGGTCTGAATTCCTCCATTGAGTTCCTGTCTCTTACCACATCACTTCAAGCTCTTCATCCGCACAAACAAAGCCCTACATAAACTTGTCCCAGTCTATATCTCTGTTCTCATTCTTCCTAATCTTACTCCTATACTTTATCCTCTTCCTAATCCCCTCTCTTTACTGCTCCCTTTGTCTGCTTCCCCCTCCCCCCACCTCCGTGTGCCTGGAACAATCACTCTCTTGCCCATGCAAATACCTCCTTAAAACCTTTCTCTTCAAACAAGCCATCCTTTCCATTAATAATCTCCACCCTACCTCCTCCTGAACGCATCCTAGATCGTCCCTTATTTATACTGTAAGATCTTTAGAGTCAGGAACATGTTTTTTTTATGTATGTAAAGCACCATGTACATATATGGTATAATATATCTGTAATAATCTTCTCAGCATCAAAATAAACACTGATTATCTATGTATTTTTAAATAAATCCAGTATAAATACTGTAATTACCATGTAAAACTTCTCTTTCTAATTCTTACTACTAAGGTAAAGATATAAAACCCTGATTCAGCAATCCATTCCTATTCAACAAGGCATTTAAGTACATGCTTTGACGATAGGCACATTCTTAAAGAAATTTAAGCACATGCTCAGAATTACGTATGCATTTAAGTGTTTTGATAAGTAGGGATGGACCTAAACATGAGCTTAACTGCTTTGCTGAATTGGAGCCTAAATTCCAACCTTCCTATATAGTTCAGCAGCTAATAAATTCAGATGCTTGTAACTCTTAAAGAGAAAATATGTTGTGTATAATTCTGCATGTATCTCTCTGAGAAAATGAGTCAAACAAAAAAGAACTCAAATTAAACTCAGATTTGCTCATTTGTTTTCCATTAATAATCTCTTTATGTGAAATTTAACTTATCTGGAATTTTTTTAAAAACATGAAATCTTTACCCCCAAATTAGAGCTATAACTTTAATCCCCCTTTCTCCCTTCAACTTTTTCTAAATTTTAAATTAACAGTATATCTTGGGGTTTTTATGTTGTTTTCTTAAAATTACAGCACCTAGCAATACCAAAAATCTTTTATAATTTTAAATGAGTGAATCCTTGTGAGAATGTGTATACCATGTCTTTAGATCTGTAGCAGGAAGTCAGCCAAGAAGGTGCTGGGGAAGGTTATAGGCAGATGCTCTACTGAAGCAGAGAAAGAGACAAAGTAGCTTTAGACTGCTCCTGGGACAGGGAGTCTTTTTGTTCGGTAGTTGTACAACATCTTGAACAAAGGGGTCCGACTCTATGACTTGGGCTTCTAGTTGCTACCACAATACAAATAATAATAATAATAATAGTAAAAATAACATAGTTTTCCTTTTTCTAATAAAATCTTTTGTCTAGTGTTAGAAGAAAAGCAGTTGACTCACGTCATAATCTAGTCCAGTCCCCTGCACTCATGGCAGGAGTAAGTATTATCTAGACCATTCCTGACAGGTGTTTGTCTAACCTGCTCTTAAAAAACCTCCAATATTGGAGATTCCACAACCTCCCTAGGCAATTTATTCCAGTGCTTAACCACACTGACAGTTAGGAAGTTTTTCCTGATGTCCAACCTCAACCTCCCTTGCTGAAATTTAAGCCCATTGCTTCTTGTCCTATCCTCAGAGGTTAAGAAGAACAATTTTTCTCCCTCCTTCTTGTAACAACCTTTTACGTACTTGAAAACTGTGTTCATGTCCCCTTTCAGTCTTCTCTTTTCCAGACTAAACAAACCCAATTTTTTCAATCTTCCCTCAGAGGTCATGTTTTCTAAACCTTTAATCATTTTTGTTGCTCTTCTCTGGACTTTCTCCAATTTGTCCACATCTTTCCTGAAATGTAATGCCCAGAACTGGACACAATAAGCCAGCTGAGGCCGAATCAGTGCGGAGTAGAGCGGAAGAATTACTTCTCGTGTCTTGCTTATAACACTCCTGCTAATACATCCCAGAATGATGTTTGGCTTTTTTGCAACAGTGTTACACTGTTGAATCATATTTAGCTTGTGGTCCACTATGACCCACCGCCCAGATCCCTTTCCACAGTACTTCTTCCTAGGCAGTCATTTCCCATTTTGTATGTGTGCAAATGATTGTTCCTTCTTAAGTGGAGTACTTTGCATTTGTTCTTATTGAATTTCATCCAATTTACTTCAGACCATTTCTCCAGTCTTGCCAGATCATTTTGAAATATAGTCCTATCCTCCAGGTAATCTCCTATAATCTCCAGGTTAACTAGTATAACACTATTGTTTTAACTAGATGCACCTATTGGATTGTGACAACTTTTGCTCCACGCTGACAGAGCCAAGATAACAATGTCATTTGGAAGATATTGCTATCGTTGTCTCCTCTTTGGCATCACACGTATCCCAGAAATCTTCCAAAGGAAAATAAACTGATCATCCAAGGCTTGCAGATACTGGAAGATACAGATAACATCTGAGTTTATGACAGACAAGGTCGGTGAGGTACTATCTTTTATTGGACCAACTTCTGTTGGTGAAAGAGACAAGCTTTCGACCTAAGACAGAACTCTTCTTCAGATCTGAATTTCTGGGAAGTCAGAGGACAATATCATGTAGGGTTAAAAAGTTCCAATGCCAACTGAGGCTGCGGAATTAAACTTTAAATAAAGAAAAATTAATGGTACAATCAATTTAGCTATTGATTTTAGGACGTGATTGATAAAGAGGGTGAAAAGATCTAGAAAGAGTGAGGTATGGTTGATGTACCACTGTTCAGAAAATAGAACAGATGCATTTCTTCCATATGATGACATTTTGCAGCAAATTTATACCTAATCTATCCTCAAAGGGCCAAGCTTTTCCTAAACTGCTTAAAACTGAGCTCCCTGTAAGCAGAAAGCCTGATTACCTATGCCATTCATACTGCAAGCCTTATACATCAGGGCCTCACACAATGTTGGAAGAATGTTTGAACATCAGGGTAGTGTTCCAGGATAGGGAAGGACTGAAAATGTAGGGTGGAGTCCTGCAAGTCCTGCAGAAGGACCAGAGTGACAAAATGTGAATAGTCTCTTAGCATTATCCACCAGGCCTTAAAAAAAACGGACATCATTGGAGCTGTGGGAAGAAAAGGGACGTACCTTGCCGGTAGCCATTAATTATTTTTCTAGATTTGTAGAAATTCTATTTCTTACTACATTCACAAGTCAACAGGTAATAGAAGGCATTAGAAGTTAGAAGGCATTTTTGCTTGTTTTGGAAGAAATAGTCACTGAAAATGGGCCAGTGTGCCAACTCTGAATTTCAAGCTTTTAGGATACAGTCTGATTTGAAGTGTTTTACTTCCAAACCCAATTGTTCACAAAGGTATGCACTGGCAAAGAGAGCAGTATAGATTGTTACAAGAGTTCTACAACTAAGAGAGGGCAACCACGCATCAGGAGCTCATCAGCTGCTTAGGGATTAACAGATCAGACCCCCATCTCATTTACCAGAGTAAGAGCAGCTCGGGTGCTTGTGTGTCAACAAGCTAAGAACAATGCTACTGATAGTGATCTTAGAGGTAAATCTTCCTCCAAACCAGTCCTGCTTAAAAAAAGTGCGGTGTCGGTTGAGACACGTCAAATCTAAGATGCCTCAAGTTTTCTGTAACTATTAGAATGCTACTTTGCCATGTTTAAACCAGGAGATCCAGTCCTGTTAAAACACAGTTAAATTGTTGTGTATGACCTTTGTAGCAATGGTACTCATGCCAGAGTTTCAGTGAAAAGGGACAATCTTGCTGAGAACAGCGCTACACCTGTGCAACAGGAGACTATATCCCCTATGGGATTTGATAATCCAAGAAGTGAATCAGCTGGACAAAATTCTCCTAAAGGGCAGAAGATTATCACATCTGGTCAAGTGGTGATGCTAGTGACTCATTTGGATATATAATTTAAGACTGCTCATACATGTAAAAAGGTTGCTGGTGTTGAACATGTGAGGCTATGTGCATTGTGTATTCAAAAGTGTAACATGAAAGGACCGGGGAAGATACGAGGCAGAAGCTTTATAGTGAAGAGAAAGAGAGAGAGAGAGAGAGAATAAATAGGACACATCCTCAGATGGAGTAAATTGGTGTAACTCCATTGAAGTCACTTCCTACACAATGAGATGTGAACCTGTGAAGAAACATATTTTACTGTCTCCCTCCCAATAATTAATCATGTTTGCACTAGTTCAAAAATCAACACCATCACAAACTGTCAACACTCTCTCTCTGCAGGATTGGACTGATCAAGGAATTACAGAGGGGCTTTTCACTTTTACATTCAATATGTCATTTCCAATCCATGTTTGTAGTGATGAATCTGTTACCCGGTGGCTGTTTCATTTTCCATAGGCCACCAATTTGTCAGTCTCAGTTCAGGTCCTAGCAAACTATTGTGCCCACCACACAAAACCAGCATCCCAAGGACACCAATGGGTCCTTGTGCTGTCCATTATAGCAGAGAACCCAGAATTATACAAGTATGGAGAATGAACTCTACTCTCTTCAAGAGGTGGTTTCTCTATCTCAGGACTGAGGCATACTGTCAGGGTAACATGAATTTCACTGCTGCTGCTCTCTGCCATAGGCAGGGATGTGGGAGAGGCAAATTATTTTAGCAGCAGTTTGAACATTCTGGAGGGCATATGACTATTCTATGGCTAAACAGAGGACTGCTCCTACATGCAGATTTTTCTCCCCACTCTTACCCTGAGTAAATGATGCTAACTGTAATCAGTGCGGAAAATACTGTATTTGCCACTGCATTTATCATGGAGTCAATTATTGGGTTGGGAGAGAAGATGCAGTGGCAGGAACTCACCGTTTACACCTGTGGGGAACTTTATAATAGATGTAACAGCACTCTGATGAATATAAAGAGCACATTGATATATGTAAACCCTGTAAAAAATCTCCCCAGCTACTCTAAAACCCTGGAACACAAAACACCACTTCGTCAAGGAAGGTCCCTTCCCCCTGCTGTGTTTTGATACATCTACCATTCAGAAAAGTGCTTCTCAAACGTTGGATGAGGTAACTGCTTCAATAGCAACGCTGCAGCATTTGTCAGTTTTCAAGCCATGAAGACTCCTGCAAGTTGTAGCCCAGTTCAGGGTGTTTAACCTTCCATACCTTTGCCTCCAGGGACTGTTGGTGTGCAATTTTGACAACAATTTCTCCCCTTAACAAGTCTGGTTTTACAATACTGGAAACGTATTGCATCCATTCATATTGATAAGTGTCAAACAATGATCTCTTTCTTTGTTTTTGTATTAGGCTGTCCTGTAGCTGGGACAGAGAGCTTAATTTATTCTTAATTACCTGCAGGTCTGCAGTATTTTTTTTTTAACACACAACAGTGCTAGCAACAAGACAAAACATAGAACACAAAACACAATTTCTATTGTGACAGTAGATTCATGGTATTGGGTTGCTTTTCAGCTGGTATCAGCTTTTCCTGATTTTCTGAAAGACAAAAAGAACATGTTTCTACCCCTTTTGGGGTGGCAGATTATTGCTTAAAATATTTCTTTTACAAATACTCTTGCTGATTGCAGGCAAAACAGAGGAATTACCCCCATATTTTCCTGTGTTTGTTCTATAGGCAGGCCAGGTTTCAATGGTTTCTATCTTTTAAGGGTTATGGGGAAATTATCCCACTGTTTAGTCATTAAATCCATGAGCTGGGGTACCTCAGTTCCCCGTCTTATACAGCAGACCAAGTTTATAATGTTTTTCCTGCTCTGTTAAGCTTTAAGTTTATTTACAGGTAATAGCTGAGAAGCATCATTACCATATGACCTTAAAGGATTTTTCCAAAAATCATACACACTATGATTGTTACATGGGTACGTATTATCATTAGAGTTATTAAAGTTATCTTGTTATCCCATGCCTTTTATTTAGACAATTTGTTTGCTGACCAGGTATGTCCTTTATCAGCAGCTCCTTTGTGCTGCTAGTTCTGTCCTTCCTTTAGCAGTTAGGTAATTTGCATTTTCACAGCCGCTTCCTGCTTTTGGATTTAAAGCCATCAGCAGCTCAGAGATTTTATCTTAAAAGGAAAAGGAGGACTTGTGGCACCTTAGAGACTAACCAATTTATTTGAGCATAAGCTTTCGTGAGCTACAGCTCGCTTCAGCTCACTTCGCTGTAGCTCACGAAAGCTTATGCTCAAATAAATTGGTTAGTCTCTAAGGTGCCACAAGTCCTCCTTTTCTTTTTGCGAATACAGACTAACATGGCTGCTACTCTGAAACCTATCTTAAAAGGGACACAATCAACTTTCACCAGAGTTTTGATTACTTTTAACTTCTGCTTCCAAAACACACAGCAATCTGAAAAAGAAAACCCAACCTATTGTGGCTCCCTTTGGAGTCCTAATAGCATTTTAATTAGGTAGCATGGTATGTTTGCATTTCTTTTGCCCCTTCTACAATATACCCTGCACATGTTCTGAGGCAAATGCACATTCCTTCCACAGTTTAACTTCTGTAACATTATCCATATCAATTTTTACATAAGGTGCAACTATTTCTTTTGTGCTTACAGAGTTTTCATGTACTTTTATCAAAGTGACAGTCTGATTCATCAGAGCCATTTTAAGACTCAGTGTTTCTAACATTGCTTCTTTTTGTTTTGTGCACCTCACCCCTGCTGTTGCTTCAGAGGGGCACTGTCTTTTTTCATTTCTTATGGTTTTTTAACTACAGCTCTCATCTGCTATTTTGTTACAAAAACAAACAAACCAAACAAAAAGAATCTAGAATTTTTTCCTATTCTCCTGATTTTGACTGCCCTGCTGCAGCCACTACTTAAAAACATTTTAAATTTTGTAAAGCATTGAGTTACCTCTTAAGGATTAAATGCCAAATCCCAAAGCCAAACAACACTAATCACCTGTGTCTAGCAAAAAGGTCTGTCAGTTTTGCAACTTTGAATTAAAGAGTCAAATGGATTTTTAGTGGCATTATTTAAAACAAAACCAAAACCAACTGGTCCTTAGAACTTTACATATTTACACACACACAGATAGATACATACACATTTTCTTTTCCTTAACATCCCTTCCACACTGCTCTGTTTTTTACATCTTACATTCCCTTTATACATTTGAGGCAGTTAAACTCCAATAGAACCCCCTTATGTTCTTTTCGCAAATTTGACTAAATTCTCCAGTCAAATGATTTTAATCAGACAGTTTATTTTTGTCTGGCTTATTTACACACATTCCTTTGGAAAAGGGCCCATTTTTACTTCAGAATGGCTGCAAAGAAACCAAGAATGCTCTTTCTCTAACACTTTTCCTTTTTAACATTTTCACAAAGTTTAACTGCTTAATTCTCTCCAGCCTCTGCAGAGTTAACTTTTCACTCTCTTTTCTCTTCGTAATTATGCCTGGGGGTGCTGTACATAGGACCCTCTCCCCCTTCACCAGCTGTAATGGCTGCTACCTGTTTAGTGGCAAAGCCCAATTTTTGTCTCAGACTCTTAATTAGTGACGCCCAACAACTATGATTTGCAGGTGCTCTGCCCTGCTTCAAGGTTATTTTCTTTACCGTACCTTGGAGCACATGATTCTCTCTTTCAATTTTCTCAGAGGCTTCAGCTTGGTCTGCCAGGAATCTTTCTCTCTCTCTGCATTCCTGGAGTGCCTCTTTCACTATTTCCAGCTGACTCTGGGTATTTGTAGCCAGCACCTTCCAGTTGTCTGCTCCCTTTTCCGTTTGGTTTAGCTTTTCCTGTAAAGATGCCTTTTCCTCTTTACACGAAGACAAGCGGAGGTAAGAATCCTTACATGCCTCCCACAACAACCAAATTGCTGCTGCATCTCTTTTGGCAGCACTAGAAGGTTTGTATATGAGGATATACTGAGCAAATCAATCCTCTAGGTCCGAAATAGTGCAGACATCAGCTAGGGCTTGTTTAGTCCAAGGACTGTGCCCAAATTTTTGACGGATTTGTTTAAAAGGTGTACTTTCTTTAACAAAAGGCGAGGTTGTCCTTCTGATTCCAGTCCTCCCTCTGGTACTGGCTTGCTCTGTTTTCTTTTAAACATCTTAACACAGGTATTTCAATCTCTTTGTCACTCCTGGTATTATTCAGCGAGTGACACAGCCTAGATTCTGAAATCATAGCTTATCAGATTTCCTCATCACACCTGGCACAGGTCAGCGAGTGACACAGCCTAGATTCTCTGATCCTGATACTCCTTGTTCCAGCAAGCAGCACTGCCTGGCCCTTAGGCCTTCTTGTTGCCCCTGATACTTCAGTGAACAATAGAACTTGGATTCTGTAATCGTAGCTTAGTAATATGAGCTCCGTGTATTTTACCTCTGCCTCCTGGAGGCCAGAAGGCTGGTTAACCAAATGGAAATGCCGAGCTCAATAGAGCTGGTGGTGTGCACACCAATATTTACAATAACTGAGGTTTTTTACCAATATTCCCCCTTTCGCAATTCTCCACCAAAATGTTATACCAATAAAATAAAAACCAGCAGGATCTTATTAAAGGGGAAAAGGCAAAATGCCACATTTATTGTGAATACAGAAAGAATCATAATAAGCAGTTAGTTATAGCTATAACATTCCATTCAATTTCATATTTATTCACACATTCATTCATACACACACACAGGTTCTGCAAGGCTGTTATCATAGTTACCAGCCTTAGAGTTGCTCATGCCAAGCCACTGGCCAGGTGGCCTGGACACGAGGAGGGAGCAGAGCCTTGTCAGATGCACATCTGACACTCCTGGAAGGTGGTTTGCAGAATCAGACCCCAAAGTTCTCAGTTTCTAGAGTCCATTTTTATAGGAATTTATTCCTATGCCAGTCTATGGGACTTGCTTCATCATGCTGTTGCTGAATCAATCAGCAGATGGCACATTCCTGACGGCTCCGTGTTGTTCTTCGGTTCTCCCATCCTTGAGGTTGTTGGGTGGATTCCAGTCTGCCCTCTGCGGGCTCCTCTGGTTGTTTCCACTTGATGCCTTCTTTGGCCGATGGACACTGGATTCTTAGGCTGGCACCTCCCTGATCATTCAGATCCACACCAAGCATCCACCCGCATACATCCTCTATCTCTATTTTAATTACAATTGTTAACAAAGCGAGATAAATACAACAAAAGGGCGGGGGGTCTCTGTGTGCTCTATTGTTACAAAGTATTGCTTTCAGAACAGACTCTGTCTTAGGATGTACTAACACAATTAGCAGCTTGGAAGTTTCACACAGAGAGGGAGAGAAACAGTACCAAAAACCAAGAGACCTCTTAATTAGTTTCAGAGTAGTAGCCGTGTTAGTCTGTATTCGCAAAAAGAAAAGGAGTACTTGTGGCACCTTAGAGACTAACCAATTTATTTGAGCATAAGCTTTCGTGAGCTACAGCTCACTTCATCGGATGCATTCAGTGGAAAATACAGCGGGGAGACTTATATACACAGAGAACATGAAACAATGGGTGTCACCATACACACTGTAACGAGGTGAGCTATTACCAGCAGGAGAGCGGGGGGGTGGGGGTGGGGGGGGACTTTTTGTAGTGATAATCAAGGTGGGCCGCTGGTAATAGCTCACCTTAAGCAGATGACGAGGACGGCTACCAGTCATACTGCACTTTCTGCTGCCACAAGGCAATGAGCTGCTGCTGTGTAGCAATGCAGTCCCATGTGTGCCAGCACCCAGGAGACATACGGTGATGGTGAGCTGAGCGGGCTCCATGCTTGCCGTGGTATGGCGTCTGCATGGGTAACCCATGAAAAAAGGTGCGAAACAATTGTCTGCCGTTGCTTTCACGGAGGGAGGGAGGGAGGGAATGGAGGCCTGATGACATGTACCCAGAACCACCCGCAACAATGTTTTTTGCCCCATCAGGCATTGGGATCTCAACCCAGAATTCCAATGGGCGGCGGAGCCTGCGGGAACTGTGGGATAGCTACCCACAGTGCAACGCTCCGGAAGTCAACGCTAGCCTCAGTACTGTGGATGCACTCCGCCAACTTAATGGTCTTAAAAAGAAAAGGAGTACTTGTGGCACCTTAGAGACTAACCAATTTATTTGAGCATAAGCTTTCGTGAGCTACAGCTCACTTCATCGGATGCATACTAGTACTTGTGGCACCTTAGAGACTAACCAATTTATTTGAGCATAAGCTTTCGTGAGCTACAGCTCACTTCATCGGATGCATACTTCCACAGTATGCATCCGATGAAGTGAGCTGTAGCTCACGAAAGCTTATGCTCAAATAAATTGGTTAGTCTCTAAGGTGCCACAAGTACTCCTTTTCTTTTTGCGATTACGGACTAACACGGCTGTTACTCTAAAACCTGTCATTAATGGTTTTAAGTGGGGACACTCAATCGACTGTATAAAATCGCTTTCTAAACATTCGACTTCTATAAATTTGACCTAATTTCGTAGTGTAGACCTCTGTACCAGAGTGAGGGCATGTCCCTTCGCACCTACTCTTAGATGTTTTCTTTTCTGCCTTAGCAGAAAGAACACAAAGTTATTCCAGAGGATTTATACAAGGTGATGGTTGTGTAGTGCCGAACCATGGCAAAACCCTGTTGCCTAAAACCAGTGCTGCTGGGGAGTCCTGTGATATGTCTGTGTTCCAGTCAAGGTGGGCTCCTGCCTCCTAGCACTTATTTATTATGACACTGCAATTTACACTGATAAAAGGGGCTTGCAAATTGACAGGCTCTTGTGCATGCTTTTTCAAAAATCAGAACGTACTCATGCTTAGACATATAGACTCGAAACACAGAAGGGACCTAGTCTAGTCTGACTTCCTGCACATTGCATGTAACGGAGCCTCACCCCCCGCCCCCCCCCCCACATACTCCTGTAGTAGGACCATAACTTGGTTGAGTTGCCAAGTCCTCAAATCTTGATTTCAAGATTTCAAGTTCAGAAAATCCACCATTTACTCTAATTTAAACCAGCCACTGGCCTGTGCCCCCATGGTGCAAAGGAAGGTAAACCACCCCACCTCCTCAGATCTCTGACAATCTAACCTGGTGAAAAAATCTTTTCTGACCCCCAGCTATGCAATCAGTTAGACCAGAATACTTGGGAAAGAATGTTCTGTAGTAACCCAGAGCCCTCTGCATCTTCACTTAGCCTTGTAAACTAGTCATTGTGGACTTGCTGTTTAGATTTTAGAACTACAGATGGTTCACAGTCATTGTAGTACATACAATAGAAGTTTAATGAACTTTAATTCTTAGGGAGAATGAAATACTTGATCTAGTTTTGTTTCCCTCTGAACACTTTGTAGACTTGAGATAATTTTCTATCATAGTGCACTGTTAATAAAATTCATTACTGATTTTCCCATAATTGGCATATCACAGTCTTCCAGTTGAAAATTCTTACTTGTGTAAACAATAGTTTTAAGGTATAAATCCTGTTTTGGGACTAAAATTGTACGCAGTGGAATATTTCAAATGAAAACATGGATGTTTTTAAGAACGTGATCACTTCGTTTTTTTTTTAAAATTTGTTAAGTATGTTTGTCTCAACCTTCAATAAGAGCTGTTTCTTTTTTATTCATCTTCTCATCTCAGTTAAAGTTACTGGACAAATAAATTCTAAGTTACATTGAAAATGTTTTCTCAAATTTGATAATAAAAGAAGGCAGGACAATTTTTAAAAATTGAAAAACATTGTGAACAAAATGTCATAGTCCAGTGATAACCAATATTTTCTTTGACAACAGTTCAGAGTTGTGTTAGACAACTTTTTTAAAAATAGCCTTATATTTATTGGTCAACTTCATTATACAAAATGTATACTTCTAGTTCTCTTTCACATAAACATGGAGCCTGAGATTTCCAAAACCACCTAGGAGATTTGAACACTCAATTCATATTAAAATGAATGGTAATTGGGTGTGGAAATCCTCTAGCCAGCTTTGAATCTCTCACCTGGATTGTATGCATCCTACTATAAACCTATTCTGTCTCAGATGTCTTTATTAATTAATACATACCTAGCTTTATTTATGTATGCAAGTTGGTGTAGCTGTCTGTCCCAGGATATTAGAGAGAGAAGGTAGATGAGATAATATCTTTTATTGGACCAACTTGTGTTGGTGAGAGACAAGATTTCAACCTTACACAGAGCTCTTCTTGACTTCGGAAGCTGGTCTCTAAGGGTCTCCTACCCATGGATCAAAGTAAAGCAAATAATGCAATAAACCAGAGAAAAATACAATCTCTACATTGGGAGTCATTAAACATTTACAGCCAAGTACAAAACACTTTAGAAGAAAGATATGTTTTTCCACAGCTAGCCTTCTATATAAGGCAGATGAGTCACTTTTGGGGGACATCATAGACAAGGTCTTCATTTTACATTGGAATTAACAAAACTGCACATTTGGAACCTGCTCTTACAAGGTGCTGAGTGAGCATGCTCAGCTTCCTTGAGACCATCCCTGTGAATAATGATTGCTCTAAAGAGTCAGGGCAGGTCTACCCTCAAACCATGGCAGTGGCAGCTGCAGTGCTTCAATGAAGACTCTACTACGGGACAGGAGAAGCCCTCCTCTAGAGGCAATAGCTACATCAACAGAAGAAGCCCTCCGGTCAACATAGCGCTGTCTACACCAGGAGTTAGGTTGGCCTAACTGCATCACTCAGGGCTGTGGCCTTCTCCACACCCCTGAGCGAGGTAGTTACACCGATGTAAGTTTGCAGTGTAGACCTGGCCTGTCTCTCTGTAGAAGGGGGCCCACGCTTTGTGAACAAGCCAGGGATCATACAGGACAGAAAGCGCGACATAAACACCAAGTTGTTATTATCATTAGAAACCATTATCCCTGTTGCTGGGATCACCCTCCTCTCCCCCATCACAAATAAACCACGTCTGAGGAGGCAGCTGTTTCAGGGATGCCTTTGCTGGGTCAGGCAAGACGAGCCGCTGCGACCAGCCGCAAGTTGCAACCCCCTCAACCCTACCCGTGGCTCCCAGCCTCTGCAGCCAGCCCGCCCCGCCCCCGGGCTCCCAGTCCGCGGGCCCAGCAGCGACCGCCTCACTCCCCGCCGGCTCCCAGCCGCTAGGACCAGCAACCCCCGGGTCCCAGGACAGGGGGAGGCACATGCACGCCGGGGCCAGGCTCCGCCCATGGGCGCGGGGCGGGGCGGGGCGCTCGGGCGCGGGGCGGGGCGCGGCTCAGCCCCTGCGGGGAGACCTGCCCCGGCCCAGCCGAGAGGTGAACCAGCCCCGCCCCCTCTGCCGGCGCCGCCACGTACCTTCTCGCCTCAACCCTGCTTGAAACCTGCTTTCCCTGCCGCGCAGCCTAACCCGCGGCCCGGCGGCCGCCCAATCAGAACCCTACGCGAGGACCAGAAGCGGGTCAGGCCCCGCCAATCGGCGCTGCCCCGGAGGCGGGTCCTATTGCTATAGGAACCGGAGCGGGGTCTGGCGGAGAGCTGCTGCTGCTGCGGGGGGTGCCGGCGAAGCGGCGGCGGCGGGTTCTGGTCGCGCTGTCAGGAGCGGCTGCGGAGCCCTGCCCGGCACGGCCCCTGCCCGAGAGGTCTCTGCGCTGGGTCCTGCCCCGGGCGCCCAGAGCGAGAGGAAGGTGAGAGCCCCGAGCCTGGGCGCGGGAAGGGAGCGGGTTGCGTACGGGGCTGTCTGCGCGGTCCTCCTGCCTCTCGGCGCCCGGGTCCCGGGTGACCGGCCCCCACGCGAGGTTTCCCACCCTCGGGCTAGCAGCGTCCTGCCCAGCGCGGTTGCTGCGGGAGCCGTCGGGTTTACCCGAAGAGCCCCGGGATGTGGTGTGTCCAAATGATGTCTCAGGATGGGACCGCGAGACGCTCCTTGGGGACTTGGGGGACCTGAATGCCAGGGCAGGAGAGGACAGGCTCGGGGGGAGGATAGGGGCTGGCTGGGGCAAAAGAAAATTTAGGTTGAAGCTCAGCTAAACTTACCGAGGTCTGCCCCTTTGGGGCGCAGGCTTCCCTAGGAAGGCAGTGCCAGCCCTGGGGGAAAAGTGCTACAGAGCTGGGACGGAGCAATCCTGCACTGGCAGGTGCAGCGGGCTAATGGGTCTCGTGTTGATTTCATTTATGGGATTCTCTGAAAAACTCCTTTTCCGCTTCTCCTACAAGTTGAGGATAAGGGCTAATAGTGCTTTTTAAAAACAACAACAACAAAAAAAACCCCTGTAGGCCTGATGTGCTACCAGATATCTGAAATAAAATATAGATGCTTATCTTGTTACCTGTCGCAACAATACGCGCTAACTACCCTGCATGGTCAAACTCCTGCTTTACAGTATAGATAAGCACAGTTGACTCTACCCTGTGAGCAGAAAATGTTTGTATTGAAAATGGTTACATATGTTATAATGGTAAGTATGTAACAAACTCACTTCTCCAAAACAGGCTGGAGAGATGAGAGAATTTTTAGTACATGTCAGAGAATGTGACTTTTCTGGGTAACAGGGAAATTTTAGATAACTAGCAGATATTCTTAGGGACCGATCCCTTAAGTTCTTATGCAAAATAAATAGTCGTTACTCATCTATGCAATCCCCATTGAAGAAGTGGGTCTGAAGAAATGACACTTGAGCAACCCCTGGTTGTGTGTGTAAGCAGAGCTAGTTTTAACATAGTGGCAGGATGGTTGCTTACCCTGCAGCAGATGACTGTTGATTGAGGGTTTATTGTGCAATCACAGCGTGGGCTGTGGTTTTCTAGTTCTTCCAGTAAACCAAAAATCCCCAAAGCTGCTGCTCTTAAAAATACTACGATTTTATAGGGTAGTGGTCCAAACCACTGCAGCTTACAATAGTGCTACTGGTGTTGTGGGCAGATAAGGTAGAATACTGTTGTGTAAGTCTAACCAAGTATGCAAAGGAAATATTACAGAAGAAAAAGTTTAATAGTGTCTGTGAAAATGTAAATTTCTTTCCAAACTTTCACAAGAACACAACTGTATGGCTTTCAGAACAGTTTGGGTGTGTGACACATTTCAGTGTGGGTGGATTGGGGTTCACACTGGCACTACCTGTGATTTAAATATTATTTGTGGGAAAGATAGCATCCAGTATTTTCAAGCTCAAAGCATCATAGTAACTAAGAAATTGTTCCAGTTTACCACTGAATGAGATGACATGAAGGTGGTTTACTTGAAAAAAATTAAATTAATAATCAAAATGGTCCTACAATGGCCTTGATGTTGCAGCCATTCTGGCCCAGATCCCCAGCCCAGACAAGCAGGGGGAAGACTCTTACTCCCAAGGTTATATAGCAGTGGACGAACCATTCCTTAAGGTTTACTCGGGCCCAATTTCTGGAACAGTTCTTATGTCCATTACACAATACCCCACAAAGGGTGAGGAGAAAATCCACATGTTCCACTCAACCCCATCCGGTAGGTTACCACACAGGGAACTTGTACAGAGCAAGGTACCACGCAGGCAGTGCACTTATTACGCAACAGAACTGCCCTAGTTCTACAGGACAGAATCTCTGCATTTAGAGTAAGGGCTATATTTTCTCATTTGTATGTGGAATGTCTTTGGAATCAAAAGTAATTCAGAATTGATTATTATGAAAATAAAGGATATAAACACCTAAACCTATGTTTAAACAATATAATAATCACAGAAACCAACAAAAGCAAGGAAACACAAAATTAAGGATTGCATTCTCCCCCTTTGGTCTGTACATAATTTTCACTAACATTGAGCATTATGCATGCATCTTGTGTCTAATTTATTTACTTAATGGAGGGTTTGATTAAAAAGCAGTTTTAACATCCAGTACAAAAGCAATCAGTATAAATTTGTTAGTTGTGGCTTGATGTTGTTATGTGGATTGTTAAGTAATCTTTACCTTGGCACACGAAATTATGTACAAAAACAAAATCTGGGCTCTTAGTCATTTAAAATAAGATTTCTTTAAGGGGAGACTTCAACAAAGTTGATTGTAGTGTTTCTGAATGTAAAAATGAGCTAATGTAAAATAAGAAAGGAGTTATAATAAACCATTTAGGTTTTTTAGACATTCTAGACCTCAGATACATCTATACAACGCCAGTGCAATCATTGTAGTTGTACAGGTAAAAGGGAAACATTTGGGTCACTATCACAAACTTATTTTACATATCACAGATGTGAAAATATTGACCCTTATTTCTAGCGATATGCTGACTAAACAAATGTTTTAAGAAAGAAAGATAATGTAGTTCATTGCTAACTTAAAAGCTCTTCTATCAGGGTTGCCATAAATTGAACTTCTGTACATCAAAGGTGTTTGCCTAGTGATATCTTGTACTTCTATCTTTTTATTTATTTGCTCAGTAGCCAAAATAAATATCACAGAAGCTCTTGTAATATACATACTTATACATACTACACAATCTACATCTCTGTATGTACTATTGGGGAACATTCTGGCTCTGGAACTGCTTGCGTATAGCCAAAGTCACTGTAGAGCATTTAGTGCCATATCCTGCTCCTATTGAAGTTGATGACAAAACTCACATTAACTTGAGGGACCTGAATTTGGCTCTTACAATGTATGATTTAAAGGTCGCTTGAAGAATTAAACAATTTTTATCACATTAGAACGGTGTCAACTGTAATCAAGTCTAGATGTTTTTCTGCATAATAAATATCAGTTTAGTAAACAGGCATATGTATTTTATGACTATATGTATAGTGCTGTCAACGTATCTTGTGCTTTATAAACAGAACAAGGCATGTTCTTTCTGCTGATTATCTGAGAAGAGTTAGCCACCCTGGAGAACAAGTTGAAAGGATGAATCAGCTTTGGACAGCAGCCATGGGGAGGGGAAGGAAGGACGGATAAGAAGATGCAGTGAAAAACTGTGGGAGATGGCAAAGCAAAAAACATAAAAAGCGAGAAAAAGGAAACATATGGGGGAAAATTATAGTGCTACCTTTGTACTTATTATTTATTAAGAATAGTTTTAATATTAAAAATTACCTTACAAAGTGCTCCATGAAGGTAGATAATAGAGGGTTGCTGCTCCAGAGAACTTATAATTTAAATGGAACATGAGCACACCGTGGTGTTGCCACGTCACTTGTAACTTTTAGACCAGTGGTTAGAGCACTCCCTTGGGATGCGGGAGACACTGGCTTCAATTCCCCCATCTGCCTGATGGGAATAAAGGGTTGAACGTAGGTCTCCTACCTCTCAGGACAGTGCCCTAACCACTGGGCTCTGGGATATTTTGGGTCCCTCTGATGCTGTTGCACTTTGGGTAAGTAAATAGTCACTGGAGCAGGGGGAATGGATCCTGGGTCTCTCCCAATAAGTGTCCCCAGTCCTCAGGCTATGGTCATTCTCACTTTCTCTGGCCCAATGAGCATGTAAGCATTTATCCAAAATGGATCAGCTTCAACAGGAGAGATTAAAGCTAAACTTTCATCAGAATATCCTAGAGGTTAGGGCACTCTCCTGAGAGCTGGAAGACCCATGTTCAAATGCTTTCTTCCCACCAGGTAGAAGGAGGAATTGAACCTTGGTCTCTCATATCCCAGATGCGTGTGCTAACCCCTGGGCTAAAAGTTAGAAAGGAGGAATCACTGGTGCTGTCATCTCCTCTTCTGACCAGTTTGTTTGGGCCCTGATTTAGTAGGCATGCTCAGAGCACACCTACCAGTTTGGGCCCCAGAGGCAAGATAGGTGGGGAGAATGCCTATCTTCACCTAGTTTGAGGATCTCACTGGGGCTTAGGTGTGAGATATGTTGCCCCTATGCCCAATGGCAGAAATTAATATGCTTAGGGGACTTTTATGGTGAAAACATAGGTGTCAAGGGATTTTAGGCAGCTACAGGTCTAGTGAGCAGCTGAGCAGGGGTTTTGAGAATCTCAGAAGTTCTTAAATTTGGGTTGAAGTACCTTAAGTGAGGAGTTGGGTGCCAAAGTGACTTGCCCAAGGCTACAGAAGGGGTCTTTTTAATAACTGAGATTAATACTTAGGAGTTCTTAGCTTACCGGTCCTGAATTTAAAAGACCCTTAGGTAGATCTGCTACCTATCTGTCAAATCTCTCTCTTGGTTTTTATATGCATTATTTCATCAGATAATGCTCATCTCCAAAGTACAGTAATAAAGTAGGAAATCATAGCATGATTCTGGATATAACCAAGATGACTGGCATCACTAATCCTGTGCTTTATTACTTCCACCTCAGATGAAGCAGTTAGGGGTCAGATTTTCTAGTGTAGAATCCAATTTGTGTGTCCCATATTAAGCCTGCATCTATGTGCACATTTACTAGGATTGCAAAGACAACTTGGCAAATGTGCCCATACAAACTGCCGGTTAGGATGCTTTGCTATTCCTTTGCATGCCTGGCTATTCAGCTGTCAAGTTCACACATGTTGCCATCATTGTGTGCACAGATATTGTTATACAAATATTAGTGAGCCTCAGTTTTTGAAAAATTGGCTTTGAGCATTAATACTGTCAATCTCCTTGGAGAAGTATTTATATATTTCCTTAACAATCAGTGACTAAAGACTGGAATGTAATTGATTTTCTGTCTACACTGTTCATGAATTTGACAGGCTTGTACATGTTCTTTTTAAACCATAGACAATTATATGATTTCTGCTTAAGTGAAGAATGAGGATCAAAACTAACTGCTTTTTACTCTGTGTAACATACTTCGGGCACGTTTTCACAAGCAACGTTAAAATGCTATAGCGCTTTAATGTGGCTGTGTAGTCACGGCACCAACGCTGAGAGAGAGCACTGTAAGGCCCCCCCACAGTGCTGGTGCACTGTCTACACTGCCACTTTACAGCGCTGAAACTTGCAGAACTCGGGGGGGTGTTTTTTCACACCCCTGAGAAAGAAAGTTGCAGCACTGTAAAGTGGCAGTGTAGACAAGGCCTTAGTTTCCAACAGGTATATGCAAATCCGCTGGATGAAATGAGACTTGACCAAAAGTTGGTGATTATGTCTTATGTCCCCTTCTGGTAACAGGCCTAGATACAAAGATGATATAAGTCTGAACAGTGAAGAGCAAAAATGAAAATAGGCTGGAAAAAAATGAAAATAGACAAGCTCAGATTTGTGTACTAAACAAGAATGTGCTGTAGGATATCACTGAGTGTAATAGGGGTATAATTCCTTAAAGGTAATTAAAGATTTATTTCTAAGCTTGTCCCCTACAACTTGGTGAGTGGAGGATATTCAAACTCATTTCTGATTGTCACACAATTTTCTTTTTCCATTGATCTCTCTCAGCTGGTGGAGATCTGTATATTTGGGACAAAAGGTCCACAACATCTAGGTTATGTTAGTGTAATTATATCCATTTTGTTCATTTTATTGCCTACATATTTAACTTTTTTTTTTAAAAGATGCACTGTATACTATCTACACCATGACATTTTCTCAAGACATTAACATTTTCTCGAGGTCCTTTCTAGTCCTATGATTCTATGAAGTGTAGCTCTCTCCTTTTGCCTAATACCTTCACTCAGTGTCAAAGGTTTCCATCAGCCTGTTTTACCTCTTTTGTTAAGTGTGATGCAGTAGAGTTGTTTCAGTGACTCACAGTAGAGACTGTCCAACTTTAAAGACTGACTCATAATTTAGTCGCCTATTCTTGCATGCACAATTTGATAAATGTAATCTCATGCCAAGATGCGTCTGAATCTGGTGACTGTTTTGATCAAGTTAAGAATATTTGCTATTTTAGTAGTTACATTTGACTAATATTTTAAATGTTCAACAGTTGGTGTAAGCAGTTGGATTCCTTCAAACTACTGGAAACCTGTGACCCAGAAACTGCTTGCTGCCAATAGCAGAGGGCCCCAGGTTTGCATAGAGTTTGACAGGGATCCCCTGTGTCGGATATATGAGTAAGGGTGGCATTTGAGATCTCTTCTGAGAACCAGTAGCCCACTGGTCATCATAATCATTGTAAAATGAATGAATGGATAATATTTTAGGAGTTGTCTGTACTGAAAATTATGTTCTTAAGGGAGGTAACCTGGAGATGACATGTCTCAGGTTCCTTTCAAGCATGAGGTAACAGGTAACTTCTCTCTATCTGGTCATGTATGTATTGGGCATTGTATGTCACACTGAATGCCTGTTTGCCTACTGAGCCAAATGCTAATCAAGAGACTGTGAAACTGTCGAGAGAGAAAATTTACAGGAGAAATAAACAGAAGGAGGGAGATCCTGTTTATGAGTAAAGACAGTAGATTGCTGAGGAATATCTGGGGGTACAGAGGTACATCCTGGATCCTTCACTGAGAAGGCAAGCTAACAGTGTGTTTGTTTTGTGAAAGGAGGGTCACAGCCAAGCCTGGTTGTAAAATGCTGGAAGGACTTTGAGTGAATATTGCTCTATAAGACAGGAAAGTATCTAGTTACGGGAATCTGCGTTCTAGAATGCTTGTTATGATTTTTTATTTTCTGTGTGAGCATGTTTCCAATACTTCTACTTGCTATCTTTTGCATCTCTATACCTTACTAAACAAAACTTTCACTCATTTTCACTGTAACTGTCTGTGTGTTCTGTGTTAAGCAAAGAAGTTATCTTAGGTGTAACTGTCACCTGGGGGCACTGCTCTTTGGAAGCAGCGAATCTGAATACTGTGAGAGTCCAGTGGAACGGGGACTAGACCCTCACAGAGAGATGCTTGGAGAGCTTAAAGTTGGAGTGTGCCTATCGCTAACCTGTAGAAGAGAGAGTGAGCAGGGCCTTTACAGGCCTAGAGGTGAGTGCTTGTGTTGCCTTTGGTTGGTGGAGTCAGGGCACTGACCCCTGGCAGGCACAAACAAGGCTTACTGTTGCTAAGTTCAGGTGGTAGCGAGGTGACTCAGCACCTGGGTGCCCCCAGGAAGCATTACAAAACTGTTAAAAACTCAAGTTCTGCAAAGTCAGTGGCAACAGATATGTAAAATTTCTTGTCCATCCATTTCAGCTTCTCCGTAATTTTAACTCTTCCCCATACCTGCAGGTTTTTCTGCTTTGGCTAAACTATCATACATACTATCCATTGTTGTATGCAGTGTAGCTGTAGCCGTGTTGGTCCCAGGATATTAGAGACAAGGTGGATGAGGTAATATCTTTTATTGGACCAACTTCTCTCTCACCAACAGAAGTTGGTCCAATAAAAGATATTATCTCATCCACCTTGACTCTCTAATATCATACTATCGTTGGAATGCTGCAGTGCAGGCTATCTCTCTAAAAGGCAAAAAGATCTGATCCAGTAATCTGCACCTTCTTTTGATAGCCTGGTTTTCAAAGCACTGCATCATCTCAGGTAGATGGGACAGATAAAGGGAGGATCAGGTCACGTTCCAATATCTTATCTGATAATACTTAATCAGAGGGTTGAATTTTCAAGAACATCTAATTTGCTTAAGAAATCAAGTCCCATTGAAAGTTAATGGGACTTGTGCTCCTAAGTTATTTAGTTTCTTTTGAACATCCCACTGAGACTAAATATCATAGTCTAAAAAGACCTATGAAATATTTAAGGTTCTTAGAAGCTGAAAATACTCCTTAATTTGGGGGAATATATTTTTATGAATGCTTTTTACATGCACAACTTGTACCAACAATATCTGCATCCACAAAATGAACTGCAGATATAAATTTAATTATTGATGTGACTAACTACCTGATTTGCACTCACAATCAGGTGCAAATACTCAGAACTGCAACTAAAATTCAGTTGTAGGTTGAAAACTTCATGTGCAAATCTTGTGGGCAGAATTTGCACCTGCAAAGGAGGTTGCACTTTTGAAAATATGAACCCAAATGTTTACTCTTACATCCTCTCTCCTACACCATGATATCTTAACAGCAAGCAATTCTAAGATACACCAATAGCCAACATTATTGCTCTCCAAAGTATTAGCAAATATTGCCAGTAGAACAAGCAAATAGGACTCCTATTTCCAGATGTCACTATAAGTTGGAACAGTTCTTTGAAATCTCATTTATTTGTTTTGGTTTGAGTGCAATGCAAATCGGGATAGTAATAGTACCAAACTCATCCATAAATATACACATGAAGCTCATTACATGTATTTTATCTATCATTTTACATCTTCAAAGCACTGTACACACCTTCGGGATAGCAGGGCCAGATGAACACAGGGGCTTTAGGGGCTGCAGCCCAGGGCCCTGGGCTAAGAGGGGCCCCGGCACAGCAGGGCTCAGGCAGACTGCCTGCATGCCGTGGCCCCACACAGTTCCCGGAAGCGGCCGGCTGCTGGCACGTCTCTGCGTCCCCTGGCAGGGGGTGGCGAGAGGCGGCTCTGTGCGCTGCCCCCATTCCCAGCACCGTCCCCGGAGCTACCATTGGCCAAGAACTGGCCAATGGGAGCTGCAGGGGCAGCACTTGCGGGGGCGAGCAGTGCACAGAGACACACTGTCCCCCTCACCCCAGGGGCGCGCAGAGATGTGTCAGCAGCCGGCTGCTTCTGGGAGTGGTGTGGGGCCATGGCATGCAGGCAGGCAGCTTGCCTGAGCCCTGCCACACTGCCGGCCAGGAGCCGCCTGTGGTAAGCGCCTCCCGGCCTGAGCCTGCACCTTGCACCCCTTCCTGCACCTCAACCCCTTGCCCCAGCCTCAAGCCCCCTCCTGCACCCAAACTCCCTCTCAGGAAAAACTAATATAACAGCTGTTCTAAGGTAAGAAATAGGTTATTTTGAATTAACTTAATCATATTCTATGTGTTTTAAAACTGAAATGTAACCACAGAACAGCTTTATGTTAATTTAAAGACAAGTTTAGTATAGTGTTAATAACCTCGATGCCATTATTGTGATCAGTTTGTTTTAAATTGGGAAAAAGAATTGGGCCCCACAAAATCTAATAGCCGCAGGCCCACAGGAGATTTATCTGGCCCTGTGGGATAGATATTAAAATATTCCCATTCCACAAACTATGGGCCAGGTTCTGATCTCAGGTACAACCGTGGAAAGGTAGAGGTAATTCCACTAGTTACAGCAGTGTAAATTCAGTGTAGCTGAGAGTAGAATGTGGCCCTGAAAAGTTAAGACTAAAATTTACAATTGTCTTTTGATTTTTCATTGCCCGATTTGGGACACTCAGGGCTTAATTTTCAAAGCTGTCAAGCATCTACACCTCCTATTAATTTCAAGTTGAAGCTTAGCAGCTATGAAAATTAGGCCAAAACTCTCACACACACGCACATACAATCAGAGACCACTGTTGAAAGTGCTGGCCTTAGTGACATGCCCAAGGCTAAATTGAGTCAGTGGCAGAGCAACTTTAAAAAAAAAAAAAAAAAACTACACACTTATGGAGAGTGATTTACAGCAATATTAAGTTAGTATTGTTAACATTTATGAAAACGTATACATTTATGAAAACATCTCAGACCAAACAAAACAATAACCTGTATCTTTAAAGGCCCAAATTATTGTAAGCTTTATCATAGAAAACAAGAGTGCAGTTTCTTTAAATGAACAATTAAAATATTTGCTCTTTTAATCTCCTTAAACACTTTTGAAAAGATACATTAGAGTTTGCTTACTATGTCCTCAGGCTCTGGTCATTATCTTATGTTCATGTCTATTCCTAGGATTTCCTGCTTCCTTTTTCCCTTTCATTTGTCCAGTTCACCAGGCTGCCCTCAAAGCAGCACATTTTGGGGAAAATTTTCAGGGACGTGGTTTCTACAATTTGACTGTGGATCTCTCGGTTAGTAGAGGTGGTTGGCCAGCACTGTGACTCTGAAAATCAGAGGAGCAGGGTCAATTCCTGAGATTCTGCTCTTCTCCAGGATTGTCTTTAAAAATACTGAGGTGACAACTTAGTTTAATAAGTGTCTGTCCTAACTTAAGTTTAGTTGCCTTTTTCCTCTAGGCATGAGGGTGGAGGGAGGAAAGCTTTCTGATGGCTGTGCATCAACCAACTTTAGAATAAACCCTTTTTCTCACCACCCTCCAAACCTCCACATCTACACTGTTAATACACCTCCTATAGCAAACTTATTACAACACAATTCTCCTCTGACCTAAATTAAGCCTGGTGAACAATTTGTAGCATAGACTGGGCCATCTAAGGTTGGAACAGTTAGATTATATGGTTATTGGAAGCAGGTTTGTAATTAGGTTCCCTGAGGTTGTGTTTATAATGAAACATTTAGGGGCCTGCCCATATTATGAGTAAAATAGTGTTTCTGTAACCAATTTGTGACTATCTGAACTGGTTGCCACAAATATGGTTGAGCTATTTCCACTGACAATAGCTTTTATTTACAACGCAATAATTTGTTAACTGAGCTTGTGCATTCAACTACTATGCTGCCTAACCATGTTTGTATCTGGGGGTACGTATCCTATAGCGCCTCAGCAGGGACTAGGGATAGAACTGGAGAACATGCAAAAAGAGTAGCATTAGCAGCACATAGGGCAATGAACTCTGGGAGGAAGTAGTATCAGGTAATGAGGCACAATAACGGAGTCTTGCTCACACAGGACAACAGTATTACACAGTGGTTACAGGGAGACTGCCACTGGCCAGCTTAGGGGGTTGCTGGCACAAGTGACACATGATTAGCTGTCACTGTTGCTAATCAAATATTAGTCACGTTGTATGTAAACACAAGGACTGCCACTAACAAGTTACAACTACAGTTAAAAGCTGTACTGTAGCTAGGGACATAGGGTTGCTTTCCTGCTACTTCTTTTCCTTTACCCAGTTGGCCTATTCTGTCCTGGTGGTCTAGTGCACATGAGTATTGGGAAGGGAGCTGACTGCAAGTGTATCAGTCTTGGTTGTTTGTGTTTCCGATATCCTGCTTGCTAAGTGCCTCCTCATTAATTTTTCCCTTAAAACTGTTAATGGACTTTGTGCAGCTGTGTACTACTTATTCGCACGTCACTCACAAAAATCCCCCAATGTCAAAAGCCAAGGATGGGTGTGTTTTTTTTTTTTTTTTTTTTTTTTTTTTTGAGAAGTCGTGACTCAGAAGTATGGACAAATACTCATCCTTGCCATTAACTGTCTTGATAGTTGTAAATAAGATCCTCAAAATGAATCTGTATTGTATTGAAATTGTAAAGCTAAACAAAGTGTTTTTAAAAAAAATCCGATAATCTTAGTTACTGCACATTTTTGTACAATCAAGACACTTCAGACTTCTAAAAATACTTAGAACAGTGAACAGCCTCACACATCAACTGTATAGAGCCATTGCAGGCCACAGAGAAGTCACCAACACTATGCTGAGGCTAGAAATTAATTTACTGATTCCAGCAAATCAGTTCAGATTTTTTTTAATAGGAATGATCCAGGGAAAGTTAATCTGATCTACTTTGTCCACAGCTGCTGACACTGAAAAGAACACATTCAGTGCATGATTGGTGGCAACAACAGCAGCTCTTGCCAATAGGGTGACCAGATGTCCCAATTTTATAGGTTTCAGAGTAACAGCCGTGTTAGTCTGTATTCGCAAAAAGAAAAGGAGTACTTGTGGCACCTTAGAAATTGGTTAGTCTCTAAGGTGCCACAAGTACTCCTTTTCTTTTTGCAATTTTATAGGGACAGTCCTGATTTTTGGGTCTTTTTCTTATATTGGCTCCTATTACCCCCCACCCCCGTCCCGATTTTTCACATTTGCTGTCTGGTCACCCTACTTGCCAGATACCAAGGACTAATGTACTCTACTCCAACCAGGCATTTTTTTCTGATTGCTTTAAATAAGAAAAAAATAATCTCAGTGAATCCTTGGGATCCTTTGTCTGTGACATGCTCAACAAAAGATGTATACAACATACAATATTAGCTTTCTCACTTTATTTCCTCCTTAACAAAAGACTTACGATTGTCTGTATTAACGTCTGTCTATATCTATTGTTCTGTAGATGTTAGAATGCTATTCTTTGTTTCTGTTATCACAGATAAAACAGGAAAAGTATATTAAGCTGGGGTGGGGGGAAAATAAACAGTAGCAATTTTATCTCCATTTAGCTTCTCAGCAAAGGACTGGCTAAGATCAGACAAAAAAGGTGCCATACTTCCCTACTGGGGACTTCACTATACATCCAAGAAAACTGGCACTGCGTGCTCTATTCATCTCAAAGATTTGCTGTCATTGAATCTAAATACTTTGTGATAGAATTATCTGCATGGCTAGTTTAAGAACTTGTATAAAAATTGCCCTTGTAGTGAGTACACTTCTTTTGGTTGGTTCATGGTACGTTTGTTTCTTTGACATATCTATACATGGACGGTACCCTATTGAAAACTTTTAGCTGTGTTCTGAGAATTATCTACATCACTGACCTAACAAAGGAACGTGCAAATATTACATCATATGTTCCTGATCCATCCCCTGAAATGAGTAGAAGTGCTAAAACTACTTCTGTAGACGGTAAAGCTATTGTGGACATTAACAATATAACAGCCCAAATGTTTAAAGGCTTCTCTATCACCAGATGCTGAAACAATTTGATGACTTCTTTTCATCTTCTCCTAAAGATATGGGGTTCAGGGGAGAATCTTGGTTCCAAAATAGGCAAGTCCTATACAATTCCTGAGGCCTGATCCTGTTCCCATTATAATCATTGGGAATCTTGCCATTGATTTCAGTGAAAGTAGTATCTGGACCTTATTTTGTATAGTATCTTTCACACTAACTAACTGACAATTGTACAGGACTTCGAACATCTAAATTAGTGTATAAATCCTAAACTTTATTGCCACTCAAAGCATTCTACAGAATTACTGATAATACCACAGCAGATTTAAGAGTCTTCATATAAACGTACAGAGCCAATATAATAATCCTTGTAATGCCTCATCTTTTACCTGTCTGTGGGTAGGGTACTTGCTACATTGCATATGCTAGCAGTGTAATATCACTGTCACTTTGACAGCCTAGTGAGGTCTAATTATGAATCTGTTAAGATTTTAAAATAATCCTTGAGTAGTATTTCTGTTTAACCCTGTTTGGCTCTAATGTCCCTTGATGGCTTTATAATGTATAATCAGTAGGATTATTGCTGGTGCTAATATGAATGTGTTTATACTGTCTAATTTATTTCTGTTAAAACACAGCTCTAGTGAGTGATGATGTTTCAGATGAGGTGGAGAACCATCCTACCACAACAGTGTGTTCTGCTGGTGACATGTCTCCTAATCAATTTGGAAGCAGTGCCTATAGACATAGACAAGACAAAAGTTCAAGGAGAACCCCATGTAGAAGGAGCAAAAATAGAAACCCCAGTAAGTAAATGAAAGGTATTATTTTATTAAATACTTTGTACTAAAAGGCAGTATTTTTTCTATCAATAACAAGCTCATTGATTTTTTTTCATCTTGAGATTTGTCCATGACTAGTCCTCCTAGGTGCTGTAATAAATAATTAACTTTGTTGGTGCTGTACTCCAAGGGGAAGGTAGTAGTACCTTTCCAGGTGGGGTGGTCATATTCAGTGTTCAATACCTGCTCCTTGTCTCTTGCTCCCTGATGTGGTAGGACTGGGGAGGTAACAGAGGCAATACACAAAGCTCCTGATGGGAGAAAATGCCTACTGTACACCTCCTCTCAACTGATTGAGTGGCGTTAAAAGGAAGGTTCATCCAGTCATCGTTGGCAGGAAGAATGCTGGTCCCAACTTGGGCCTCAACAGAGAATGGAAAAGGGTTAAATTGGGGAAATACAGAAGGATTTTTGCAAACAATTTTCCTAGTAACAAAATGCAGTGAGTTTGTGAATGCAGTGGGTAACCATGTCAAATAATGACAGCTGAGATAATGTGTTTGCCAAAGTGGAAAATGGAGTTGCCATGAAACAAAGTGCATGTAAAAGCTTTTAGTTATGAAACAATAATATTGCTGTTTTGCAAGTGAAGTCCTGCTACTACCCAGTTCAATTCTAGCTGGCTAGGCTCCTCTGGATTGTTCCCTTTGCCCCAAACTCACAAGGGAAAACACAATGGACATTAATATAGCCTGATGCCATACGGACTTTTGCTGGTTTGATGTAAAACTTCACTATGGTCCTGTACTTCCTGCAAATTCCCCCAAGATTTGCATAATTCTTGGAGGTATATATCAGGTTATGGGGGCCAAACTTGTGGCTGCTGCTTCTATCAGGATGGGATTGAAGTGGCACATTATGCTCCCTAAAAAAAGAATTCCTAGTAAACTCAGCAAGTGGAAACTCAAGGACATAATCTCCTGTAGGGGAAAATGGTGGGTTTATGCCATTCTGAATTGTTGTGGTCTATTGGTCTACCAAGTAAATTAAAGTTTTTTTTGTTTTGTATTTTAAACTGTATCTACATGATAGGCCCCAAATGTGCATGATGTACGTTCTTAAATAGCTCTCTGCCTTTACTCCTTTGTCAACTTCTAGAACAAAAAGGAAACAGAGGAAACTAGCTTGTGTGTGATAATTGTGCAAACCAACCAAAGCAAAGAAGTTCATATCTTATTGCTGGTATACTGAGTCAGTGCATTATGCTCAATACTACTGATATTTGGGATTGTGAGTGATTTAGATGAAATCTTTGCATTTATATGAAAATAGAAAAAAATGTCCCCAAATGTTTCAATCTCAAACTTCTTTTCCTAAAGGATACTGGGCTTTATTATGATGAATATCTCAAGCAAGTGATAGATGTCCTAGAAACAGATAAACATTTCAGAGAGAAACTTCAGACTGCTGATATAGAGGAAATAAAGGTATGTGCAAAGATCAGTAGAATTTAATCAAGATGAGTTTCGACAGCTACAAATAAATGATAATTTGAGGTGTTAGCATATTCATATTTTTCCATTCCTTACTTTTTATTTAGTATTGCTTTTACATTACTTTACACAATTTAAATTAGACTCTTTAAAGGGATCTTTATCTCTGCAGCTACAGGACAGATACTGTTTTTTAAAGAAACTGTACCATATCAGTCTCCCAAGAGGTTTTAATTTGCTACCTAACTACTAATAAAACAACTAGATGCAGATATCTTGCTTTTGGGAAACATTTATTAGCATTCTCCTGCAAAATGGAAAGCAAGGCCTCTTTGAAATTGAGAACGAACAGCATATCGTTCATTAACGTCAAAATGGCTCTTAGCACAGCTCTCACTTTGCCTGCCAAGTGATTCAGAGCACTGCTGAGCCAACAGCAGAGAGGCTTCTCTGCCCTCCCAGATGGAAGCAATGTGCCACATGTGAATTTAATGACATGGAAAAGGGTGGGGGAAGTAGAGAAACACAAAAAAGCCTGATCCTGAAGCCACTGAGAGTGGAGGACAACACACTGTCTTCAAGTTTTGTGCTTAAGGTGGTAGAGTTTGGGAAGAATAAAAAAGACTGAGCTGTGGTTTTCTTCTCTTCCCAATACCCCTACTTCACGTACCACTCCAAGCACCGTCATGGTGTTCTCTTCTCTCCCGCTGTTGCTACCCTAGGTTATGTTCATTCCTCCTCTGCCCTTCTCCAATCCCCAGGTCCAGCTGGCTGCTCCACATTCTCTTATGGTGAGAAGAGAGCACTAAGCTTTGCATTACCTTTGGTGTAAAACTCTGCTGCAGCTAGAGCAGAGGTAGGCAAAAGGCCCGTGAACTCCAGCCCGGGCACTGGGTTGGGGGCCGCACCACACAGCTCCTGGAAGCCATGGCATGGCCCCCGCTCTGAGGGTCGGGGGCCGCTCCACGCGTAGGTGCGGGAGAAGGGACATGCCACTGCTTCCAGGAGCTGCTTGAGGTAAGCGCTGCTCAGAACCTGAACCCCTGAACTTCTCCCCACACCAACCCCCAGCTCTGATCCCCCTCCTGCTCTCCAAACCCCTCAATCCCACCCCGGAGCACCCTCCTGCACCCCAAACCTCTCATCCCCAGCCCCACCCCAGAACCCACATCCCCAGCCGGAACCTGCACCCCTGATCCCCCTCTGAACCCCTCAGTCCCAGCCCAGAGCACCCTCCTGAACTCCAAACTCCTCATCCCCAGCCCCACCCCAGATCCCGCACCTCCAACCAGAGCCCTCACCTCCTCCCACACTCCAACCCCAATTTTGTGAGCATTCATGGCTCAACATACAATTTCTATTCCTCGATGTGGCCCTCAGGCCAAAAAGTTTGCCCACCGCTGTGCTAGAGTCTGACAGCTCTTGGCTCCACTCCATTCCTGGCACAGTCCCCGGGGGCTGGTAACAGTCTTCTGGTGCTGCTGAGGGTGATTCTTACAGCACCCTCAGGTGGCTGCTACTGTGCCGATTCCTCCTTCAGCAAGAGGGTGGTGCCCACATGACCATGTTGGTCTGTAGCTCTCTGATTTACAGAAAGGTTACTTCTGAAGAGATCTTTAAATACAGATATGCAGCTGTGCTCCAGGGTCCTGGTTTAATTATGGTATTTGGCGCATCACTTTTTTTTTTTTTTAATAAAAAGGCAGCTTAGAGAAGTCTCAGTGAGTGCCCTAACCTGATTTCTATTTTCATAAATTTACAAAGTTAATATTCTCCTCAAACAATGTTTGAGATACTAATCATGTTTATAAGGTCTTCAGAATTGGCAATGACTACCATGAGTAGAGAGTCTTACAGCCCACGTGTGGTGGGCATCTGAAAACTACAACACGATTGTCTTTATAGATCGCTTATTTATTTTAACAGAGTGGAAAGCTAAGCAAAGAGCTAGACTTAGTAAGCCATCATGTGAGAACAAGGCTGGATGAACTGAAAAGACAAGAAGTGGCAAGGTTAAGGATGCTAATTAAAGCTAAAATGGATTCCTTTCAAGGTAAGAATATGAAGCAGAATTCAGACAGAATTAACAGATTGGTCTTTATCAGATAGGTGCCTGGAATCCACCAATTTTGTTCTCCTCACTGGCTCCTATCAGCAATAATGATTAAACTAAGTTGGAATGGTAAAAGGGTCCCCATTTCATACTCCTGAAATGGAAAATATGAGGAAGACCATGTCCTTACAGGAAACCAGGGAGAAGAAGGGGAGCAATCTGTGTCTTACAAGTAAGAAAAACTGATGCTGACAATGGGACTTTTAGATGCTTATATAACTATTTCTCAGACAAGGGTTTCCCCCGATGTCTCACTTTCCACATCCCTCACTGTGTTCTAGCAGTACGGCTGGGTTGAATTTAACCAATTAAACTGTTTAGGGATTTTCCCAAAGCACAAAACAACATGGGCTAGTCACTTAAGTGCCTAAGCTCAACATTTAAGCACCACTGAGATCCTTCGAAAGCTGCTCAGCTTCCAACTCCCCCTATAGGCACCTAAATTCCCATGGGGCCAACGTTTCCACCGGTGGGCATGAACTAAACTTCTGCTGCTGCTTGGCTCCCGATCGCATGCCTAAGCCCTGCTAGGATTCTCAAACTAGGGTGTTCCACTGCCTCTCTCTCCTGCTGGGCCTGATCCAATAAGGCGGGCTCAGAGTATGCCTAACCTGCACAAAAGACAGCGTGGGTGACCAGATCAGGAATTTGTGTGTGGAATTAGGGCACTCACAGGGGCTGTGGGAGACCTGTTTTCAACTCCTGACTATGCCTAATTTGGAGTAGGGACTTGAATTTGGGTCTTCCCTCCTCCTGCAAGGCTATTTGGTATTTTGGATTAGGGCTCTCTGTCTTTCCCACTGGAGCTCTTCCACTGTGTATGAACAATTAAATATTCACTGGGACAGAGAGGAAAAGAGAAAGATATAGACTTTGTAGCCTGGTGGCTTAAACATTTCCTGGGATGCAGGAAACCCATGTTGCACTACCTACTCCAGTTAACCATTTGGCTGTTGCTTATAACAGCCACCTGCCCTCGAGAGAGAGAGACAGAGAAAGTACTGACCTGACCTGGCTTAGGGGCTTAACTCCGGGAGCAGGTATGTGGCTGTGAATCCCAAACACAGATAGGCGCCTCTCTCCTGTCCAGAATTAGGTGCCTCACTACCTTTGAGAGGTGGAGCTGATGTCTTATGCTTCTCCTTGGCATTTCCTACTAGCTAGTTTAGGCAGCTCCCTGCTCAGCATGCTGGCTTATATGAATCACATCTTTAGGAACCTAACTCTCCCCATGCATTGTCCAGGGAGCCTGGGTGTCTGACTTGGGGGTGAGAATTCCATTGGGTGCCAGGGTGCCTAAAAATTAGGCATTGGACTCCTATGTCTTTGTGGATTTAGCGCAACCTAAATTTTTTTAGGTTTTAGAACCGGTTTTTTTAACTGGTCGAATAGCTCAAAAGTGGCTGTCTTTCTTTCAACCTTCTCCTCACCAGAAATTAATTTTAGGCTTATAACAAACATGAGAAACTCAGCTTAAAGGATAATTTTTTTTTTTTGTTGCAGTTCTAAGCATCAGAAACAGAAACTTAGAATGAAAGTGTCTTCACATCCATAATTATAGCATTGCTAATGCTACACTGCAATCTACTTAGTAGGCCTTTATATTTAGAAACCAAGTATATAAGTTGCCAGCCTACAGTTACTGTTAGTTTGCTTGGCAGGGGATATTACCTCCTCTCCTTGCCCAACCATGCACAATTTAATTCTAACATGCAAAATATACATTTTAAAAGAAATTACCAGGGAGACTTGATGCAAACCTTTTACTGGAGGTTTCTTTCTGAAAATAATTGTATTCACAAGCATGGAGTTTCTGATGGTGATGCTAGGAATATCTTCCAAAATGTTCCACTTAGTTTTTTGTAAAAAGTGGATGTGTAATTTTCTGTTCAGATTTATCAGCGTAGTAGCAGCCTGATCCAATTCCTTATCAAGTCAATGGAAAGACTCCCATTGACTTCAGTGGGCAAAGAATCATAACCTAAACTTGTATTCTTGCCATTCTGCCACCCCACTGTAGCACTGAAACACTGCCAATGAGCTTAGTGTGGGGATAGAGGGTGGATTGAGGGAGTCAGGGCTTGGTAATGCCAGGAGAAAAACCAAGATCTTTGGGGAAGGACTGTATTTTTACTGCTTTTTAGTGTAGTGCTTATTCCCAGTGGTGGATTAGCCAACAGGGCCCATGGCCAGAGGCCATGGCCAATGTGGGGGTGCCCCAGAAAAATGTGTGCCCCCGACTCGCTCTGCCCACCCAGTACCCCTGCTGGGGAGCCCCTGTGCCCAGACTCCAATCCCCACTGCAGCACCGGCTGGGCGGAGCAGGGTACCCGCCGTGCCCCAACCCCACTCCCCTCACTCCCGCAAGCGCTCCTGCTAGGGAGACTGCAAGCAGAAAGGGTGGGGAGGGGCCTCCACTTGCTCCGGCCTAGGGGACCTACAAAACCCTAATCCACCCCAGCTATTCCAGTGAGGCCTTGATCCCTGATTGCTACAATTAGTAAATAATAATAAAATTGGCCTAGGGCTTTAGATCACTTTTCTGTCTTTTGTGCTTTTCTTTTTAAATGAAAGTTACAGTCCAGAGAGCAGAACCCACCACATAGCCTCTCCAGAGGAATAAATGGGTTGCTTCATATATGTACACAAGACCCACAGTTCATCTTGAACTCTAATGCAGGCAGATTTTCCACTGAAGTTGTGATGAAGCTCACAGTGATCTAATTCAGGACAACTAATGCGAATGGCACGGTGAATGGTAACTTTATGTAGCTGAAAATTCCTTTGCAATGCCCCATGAACCCTCACTGCCTCAGTATTATTGTATTTAGTAGCTTGTACTCACTCAAACTAAAGCCTCATAATATGGATGTAAAAATGTTATATGCACAGTGGTCAGATTTTTCAAATTTGGATGCTACTGACTTCAGTGGGAGCCACAGGCATGCAGCATTTCTTTTATTTAGATCTCTAACTTTAGGTATCCAGGTCTGAAAAATTTGACCAGTGTGCCTAACTTTAACGACCTGATTTTCAGAAGTGCTGAACACACACAAATTCCACTAAAGTCAATAAGAGCTGCAGGTGTTCAGCCAGGCAGCACCATGCCAGGCATCCAGATACCTAAGCTCCCTCCTCCCACAGCCTCCTGCACAAATCATCATAGGCACCTAACACTGAGGGCAAGTCTATACTACCGCGCTCCATTGGTGCAGCTGCACCGCTGTAGCATGTCTGGTGAAGATGCGTTATGCTGACAGGATAGCGCTCTTCCTGTCGGTATAATTAGTCCACCTCCATGAGAGTCAGAAGCTATGTTGGTGGGAGAGCGTCTCCTGCCAACACAGCACCGATGTGGACAGCTCTTAAGTCGATGTAACTGATGTCACTCAGGCAGGTGTCTTTCACAACCCTGAGCAACGCAAGTTAGAGTAATGTAAGTGGGAATGGAGACTAGCTCTACGAGAGGAGTTGCAGCAGAGAATCTCAAGCAAAAGGAGGCACTGCCCTGGAGCCCAGGCTAAGATGCCTGTCTCCAAGCGAGGGGTGGGGCTTAGCACACATCCTTTGGCTTGCCATCTCCCATGGGCTAGTTTAGGTGAGGTGCCACCTAGTGACTGGCTTTTGTGAATTCTATTCTGGGGACCTTCTCTCTCTTTGTTCATTGTATAGGGAGTTCTAGTTCTTGAACTCAGGCTTTGTGAATCCCAGTGATTTTTCTAGGAGCATAAATTCCTTTGTGAATCTAGTCCTTAACCCCCAGACTTAAGTGCCTAAATCCCAGTTTTAGGCACCATTACAATCCACAAAACTCCCCGTTAGCTGCCGCCGAACGCTGTAGGTGCCTAAACTCACTCAACGCTTAAGTTTTTTGAGGCACCTAATTTCTGCTTCTGGACATGCACACTGCTGCCTCACTCAAGGCACCCAGGTACCTATCTCCCACCCAAGCCGCATTGCAATACATGAACTAGGGGAAGATAAGCATTCATCCCCTTATCTTTCTGCAGGGCTAGATTGGGAAGGTGTGCCCAGAGGTCACCTACCAGATTGGGTTTCAGCTGTAGTTGTGATGGTGCTAACACTGTCCAGGTTAAAACTTCTAGCCCAGTGTCTCACCTGGGATGTGGGAGACAGGTTTGGTTCCCACCTCAGGCACAGTGATTGGAGCAGGGGTACTGCACTCTGGATCTCCCACCTTCCAAATGGGCGTCCTAATCACCAAGCTATAAAGTCATTTTCTCTCTCTAGCCCAGCAACTAAGTATTTATGCACAGTGGAACAGCTTCAACAGGAGACTGAATAAGGCCACATCAGAATATCCTAAAGCTCAGTGGTTAGAGCCCTCAGAGGGGTGGAAGACCCCTTTTCAAATCCTCGGTTCACTGCTCCATGAAGGGGGGAAAATTGAAGCTGGGTCTCTCACATCCTAGGTGAGGGCTCTAACCACTGGGCTAAAAGTTATACTGTCATTACCTCTTCCTCCTCTTCTCTCAGTTTTATGTGGAGTGGGGCAGGTGCTTCAGCTGCCTGACTCCAGAAGAGGGGGTTGCAGCTGTGGATTGCAGGGAGAACTAGGTTTCTCCCTGTAGCCTCGACTTAGGTGCCTATCTTCAGGAGTGGAGTGGCTTAGTACACCCCCCCTTCTTTAAGGTATTTTCAACTGGCTAGTTTAGGTGGGGAGCTTCCTAGCTTGCTGGCTTTTTTTGGATCATATTCTTAGATGCCTATCTCTCACCATTCACCGTATAGGGAGCCTAGGTGCTTGACTCAGGCTTTCTGGATTACAGTATTGTCTGTGACTTTATGAGTACCTAAAAGTTAAGCATGGCTACGCTGAGCCTCACAATGCCAAAATCCCTTTGTGGATCTGGGCCTTTGTGCCTGCTAGGGAGTGGTAGAGCATATTGCCCTTTAGCTATTCCCCACTCCTCCTCTGCTATTGATTATGCTGACTTTATGCAACCTGGTGATTCCCTGAGATGCCCTATCAGGGCAGCTTTCTGGCTGCTTTGCACTGCCAAAGAGAAAGTCAAAGAAAATCCGTGATTAATAAAAGTCGTATCAGCATGAGTTTGGGATGGGCATGTTACTCCCTACAAGGTCCTGAAATATTGAGCCTTAAAACACTCATGCAGGATAGAATATTTTCAGGTGTGTGTGTGTGTGTGTGTGTGTGTGTGTGTGTGTGTGTGTGTGTGTGTGTGTGTGTGTGTGTGTGTAAATTAGGGCATATTTCTCTAACCGCATGCCTGAAAAAAAGTGTTTGTTTGAAACTGCTCGGACATTTGATTGTTAGCAGTGGTCCTGGAAGAGATGAATTAGCACACAGCTGAAGCAGTCAAAGGCCATTATGTTTTTTTTTTTGCTATATACATTACATATGTAATATGAATATGTGCCACACAGGCACAGTGAAGTCCATATAATCATGTTTACTTATTATATACAGAATGCAAGACCTAATTACATATATACATCTTTGGCAAAGTTCTAGTGGTTTCTGTAACGTGGAAGAAAGTCCGGGCCTCTTAAGGACTCACACTATTTAAATTCCTATACCCTACAGAATCCATGTGCTAAACTTTATGTATCATATGGCCTGCAGTTTATCACAATGCTATCACCATTACATATATGGTATCTGTATACCTCGAGCAAGTATCCTGTATACCTCAGTTGCCCATCCGTAAAATGTGAATGATAGTACTTCTCTACCTCACAGGATAAATACAATAAAGATTCTGAGGTGCTTATACTACAGTAATAAGGTATTTACATGTCCCCAGAGGTGAAAGTAAGCTGGTACGCCCTGGTATGGCATACTGGCAAGAGCTGGTACATCGTACTGGGGCAGCCCGGCTTCCCCAGGGGGCAGTTTAAAGGGCCTGGGGCTCCCAGCAGTGGCTGGAGCCCCAGGCCCTTTAAATTGCCTCCAGAGCCCTGCTGCTGGAGCCCTGGGGTAGCGGCTGCTGGGCTCTGGCGGCTATTTAAAGGGCCCAGGGCTCCCCTGCTTCTACTGCCCCGGCCCTTTAAATAGCCGCTGGAGCCCCGCCGCCGCTACTCCGGGGGCTATTTAAAGGACCGGGGCGGTAGAAGTAGGGGAGCTGCAGGCCCTTTAATTAGCTGCCGGAGCCCTGGGGTAGCGGGGGCTCCAGCTGCCTCTGCTGCCCCGGTCCTTTAAATAGCCGCTGGAGCCACGCTGCTTCCCCAGGGCTCCGGCAGCTAATTAAAGGACCGGGGCAGTAGAAGCAGGGAAGCCCTGGACCCTTTAAATAGCCCCCGGAGCCCTGGGCTGCTGCTGCTACCCCGGTGGGGCAGGAGGAGGGAGGGCACTTACCTTACAGGGTGGGCTGGGGCTGGCTCTGGCTCTGATCCCCTCAGCCCCGCCCCTTCTGGGGGGCCAGAGCTGGCCCCAGCATACCGGTAAGTCGCTCGACTTACTTTCACCCCTGCATGTACCCCCACTGGATCTATTTTACAGTGTTCTATTTTCAAACAATCAAATAAGAACCTTTTGTCTTGTTTAGCAGTAATGTGGCAAGTTAAAATCTAATACTGCACTTTTTTAAAAAAAATGCTTTATAAAACAGTGATTCATCAGAGAAAGTATTTAGGCCCAAGTGATCTCACAGTGGAGGAATGGTGGTTGAAATATGCACTGGCCACTGTTTGCTGGTATGTGATGATAAAAAAAAATAGAGCACAGATGTGACAAGACTATCTTTAGCTTACTAAAAGGTAACAACTTGAAGGAGACTGTCCTACAATCTCCTATACAGATCAAACATTTCCTCTTTTTTTTGTTCAGCCATCTTGACAAGCTGCCCAATAAAAAAAAATTGATAGACTTCAAGAATCACTGGATATTACTGTCATGCCTAACTTAATAGAATAGATGCTGTTCAGTGTAATACTGGTCTAGAGTGTTATATGAATGTATCGACCAAAGTCACTGTAGCATATGAAAAACTCTGGTAGCTTAGAAGTGTTTGATGCTGTTACTATACTTGCATGTTTTATATTGTTGGAAGCAGCCCCTACAGAAGGGAGGGGGAAATGTTTGCAGCGCCTTATTTGGACACAGGGCCTGACTTCTGACTGCCTTGCACCTTGTTGTCAGTACAAAAGGAATCTAAACTGCTGCCATTCTGATTTGGAATTGTTTCACATCCGCTTTGGCCAGATAAAGGTGATTTTGCAAGGTGTAAGGGGAGGAGTCAGCCCTAAGAACCTAGTTCAGCTGGATGATACTGGTCAGCAATTTGGCACTTCAGTTGACCCCATCACAGCTACAGAATCAGCTGCTTTATTTATATGGTCATTTGCATGAATGAGAAGTAGTGCAGTGTCTGTTCTGGATTGTGAAGCTTGAAATACTTGTGAGATCTGCTTTCATTTCTGCATGTTAAAATTACAGTGTAAAAATGTAATACTCCACCTTGGTAGGAGGGGTGCCTATTCAAATTGCTAGAAGCTCAGTGAAGCTCACCAGTCTTCCTTAAGCAATGCTAGTCTAGAAATGTTGTTATTCTTTCATCAAATTACAAATACCTATCCAGTCCCTAAGGAGCCTCAAATATATGTATATCACAGGCTTGTGTTTGAAAGCTTTTAGCTTCCAGAACTCTCTCCTTCAAACTTGTTTGATATGTTTTATGTTTGTTTTAAAAACATTTTTACCTTGTTCTTTCAGACACTGGCGTAGACTATCAAGCTCTCCTTAAACAGTTTGAACACCTCAACCACCAGAATCCTGAGACATTTGAATCTAAAGATTTAGATATGTTGATCAAAGCAGTGAGTGTTAGATATAAAATATTGTAGATGTTCACTTGCTATGATTGATTATTTATTTCTCTGCAGTGAAAGCAAATCCTTTTACTTTATCTATACCAATCTTCTGTAAATACCACATAGATCTTAATCTTAGAGGAACTCAGTTGGCTCCATTGTGTATTGGAAAGCTTCTATGCAATTGATATGTGTTCGCCACAGAACCTGTTAATTTTTCAGGTAGCACCTTACAGCATTCTCATTCTTGTGCCAGTGTGAGGAGCTTTGGGAACAAAACATGACTTGTCAAGGGCATGTAAATTCATTTCAGTTTTGATAGATGTGTATTATGCCGTAGAATATTTTCAAAGTATATTTTTATACCTAAATTACTTTAAGCTTGTCACATAATGACTGTAATATAAGGTAACAATTGCCCCTCTCAAAATGGCCATATAGATTTCTGGACTATACATTTCTGGTGTATGGCAAGCTGCAATACCACAACACAACTGAACTTCAGATATCCATACTAAACGTTGCTTATGGGCACTTAATCTCTACCAGACCCAATGTACAGTAAGTGAATATCAGTCACAGGCATGGTTCTCGCTCAGCTGACATATCAGTGAGATGCAGTTTGGCTGAGAGTGCAGCATGGTTTTTTTCAATAGTGGAAAAATTATGCCTCTCATGGAACGAAAGATTTTAACCTCAGGTATGCAGCACGTAGCACTGTACATCTGACATTAGAAGCTGGTTGGGTGTTTCTTGCACAGAGAATTTGGTGAGTTAAAATGCTCCCTCCTAATTTACTCTTAAGAAACTTTCCAAGTATCTTACCAGTTAGGAGCATCATTTCAGAAAAATTCTGGTTGGTGGGGAGAGGGAAGTCCTTAACTAGCAGTTCTTTCTGTTCTTAAGCCATTCCACCTTTGTCTGCTTTCATTTACCAGCTGGAATGACACAATTTAAGGGATACCTTAGGGGGCCATCTCCTCTATAATTTGTTTTTTAAAATGTGTGGCATTTTGGAGATGAATTCTAAATAATTGGAAAGGCAGTGTCAGGTGAATCTGAACATCCGTTAGGGGACAGCATGAGACTGCTGAACTTCCTTTAATACTATTAAATACATTAACATTAAAAACTGAAAACTAACCAGCTGCAAACTGCTTCCAAGCTTAAGCAAGTCTGCATTAACTAACCCCCATAAGGGCTAGCATGTGGTCCTGTTTCAACTCAAGTTAATTGGCGATCAGTTAATTCAGATTAATTCACATGATTGTAAATGCTAATCTGGACAGTCCACAAACATAGAATTGTAAGACTGGAAGGGACCTTGAGAGGTCATCTAGTGCAGTTCCCTGCACTCATGGTAGGACTAAGCATTACCTAGACCATCCCTGACATGTGACTCCATGTTTGTTCACTAAACTCTCTAGTAAACCATAGACATTTGTATCCTGGAACAAACACCGGGAGAGAGAACACTAGCATTTACTATTTTAAATGGATTAAGCTGATTCATAATAAAGCACTCTTATTCCAGAATAAATGTCCACACATGAAGTTAATCAGGAAATAGCTGTTTGGGAATAATTCTCCATATAGATGAGCCTTAACACAGACCTTCCAATATTATCCATTTTCACTCACAGTATTTAATGTGTCATTACAGATTAAGGGCTCGATTTTGTAGAGTTGCCATGAACCCTGAGTAAGGGACACCGGAGAGTCTTATAGACTTTAAGGCCAGAAGGGACCACCATCATCATCTCATCTCACCTCCTGCACATCACAGGCCATAGAACCCAACCCACCCACTCCTGCAATAGGCCCATAACCTCTGGCTGAGTTACTGAAATCCTAAAATCTTGATTTAAAGACTTCAGGCTACAGAGAATCCACCATTTACTATAATTCATACCAGCAAGTGAACTGTCCCCCATGCTATAGAAGAGGGTCCAAGGCCTCCAATGTCTCTGCCAGTCTGACCGGTGGGGAGATTCTTTCCCAACCCCAAATACAGCAGTCAGTTAGACCCTGAGCATGTGGGCAAGACCCACCAGCCAGACACCTGGGAAAGAATTCTCTGTTGTAGCTCAGAGCCCTCCCCATCTAGTGCCCCATCTCCGGCCGTTGGAGTTATTTGCTAATGGCAGTTGTGGATAGGCCATATGCCATCTCCATAAATGTATCAAGCTCAGTCTAGAAACAAGTTACCGTATATACTCATTCATAAGCTGAATTTTTTTTAGTAAAAAAGGGAAGCATCAGAGGAGGGGGTTGGCTTATGAACAGGTATAGAGAAGGGGAGAGGTGGGACACAGCCCCTCCTCCCAACAGAGGGAGCAAGGAGAGGCAGCAGAGCCAGATGGGAAGAGGCGGGGCCAGAGTCTATCCGCTTCTGGCCACGCTGCTCTCCCCCCCCACCCTCCGAAGCAGCTGCAGTTCCGGGGCTGGCAGGCTGCAGCTGCGCTGCTCGGCCCTGCCCACCAGAGCAGATTATGGCCGCGCCGCCCAGCCTGCCGGAGCACGCTGCACCCATGCCACCTGGCCCAGCTCGCTGGAACATGCTGCGGCCGTGCCGCCCGGTCTAGCCTGCTGGAGCAGGCTGCAACCACGCTGCCCAGTCTGCTGGAGCAGCTCCAGCCAGGCCAGAGACATCCTCCCCAGATAAGGTGGGAAGGGATGGGATAGGGAGGGTGTAGGGGTCCCGCGCTAGGGGTGGGGTCATGTGGGGGGTGGTCACAGGGGTTACTCCATGACCCCCAGCTTCTCCCCCCTCCAAAAAATTTCCCCACCAGTTGCTGTCCCTGCCCATCAGGGTAAGCAGCTGGCTCACCGGGACACTTTGTTTACTTAGGTTTACTTCCGTGCCTGCGGACGCTCGAGGTAAACAAACCATCTTGGCCTGCCAGCGGCTTATCCTAATGGCCCGGGAGCCAAAGTTTGCCAACCCCTGAATTACAGGGTCTGCTTATGAATGGGTCATAAAAATTTTCCATTTTCACTTATCCATCTTGGGGGGTCGGCTTATAAACAAACTGACTTATGATCGAGTATATACGGTAGATTTTTGGCCCCTCTCTACTCCTCTTGGAAGGCTGTTCCAGCACTACAATCCTCTGATGTTAGAGACTTTTGGCTAATTTCAAGCCTATACTTGCTGAGGGCCAGTTTATATCCATTTTTTCTTGTGCCAACATTAGCCTTTAGCTTAAAATAACTTCTCTCCCTCCCAGGTGTTAAATCCTCTGATGTTTGGTACCTGCTACCTCTTAGCTCCTGGGAGGAGGTGCACTATGCTAGCCTTGTACCTGGTGCATCTTATTTCTCTCATTGTCCCAGTTCAGCTGCACTGGCTGGAATACGGGTGGGGAGAATGGAGTCAAAACTGTGTCCATTCTACAGTCCCTGCCCATCTGTGTAGGATGGAGAGTAATGGCCCTTTGTACAATGTGGGTAGCCTACACAGGAGAGAAGGGTGCCTTATTGCCTCCTCTTACACCAGTGCATGGGCGAGGAATGCAAATCAGTTGATTCCAAGAACATTAAATCCTGTGAAACTGATTGGTTTTGCTGAACAGGTAGAGTGGGGAAGAGACGGATATTACACTACACTCTGTTGAAAGATGATCCCCAATTAGTTTACCTTGTGTTTGGCAAATCACTGGCAATATGGCTCGTCATTCACACTTTGAAGCAATACAGTCTTTTCAGCATAAACATTTCTTACTTGTAGGCTACAAGTGACCTGGAAAACTATGACAAGACACGCCACGATGAATTTAAGAAATACGAGATGTTGAAGGAACATGAAAGGAGAGAATATTTAAAAACACTGAATGAAGAGAAGAGACGGGAAGAGGAATCCAAATATGAGGAGATGAAGAAAAAGCATGGAGATCACCCCAAAGTGAATCATCCTGTAAGGATACGGTGTTTACACATTTCTTATCCTGCTAGAGAAAGCTTTGCATACTGAAGAGCAATGGCTTATAACAAAACAGGCCCGGATAACACCTTGTTCATTCACATATGATCAGCATCTAAATGGGGAAGACTAATACTCTGTGGATGGGATTTTCAAAAGTCTCAAACTCTGCTCTCATTGAAATCAGTGAGAGTTTTACCACTGAGTTCAATGGAAAGAAAGAGAAACCCGTGCTGAGCACTTTAGAAAACCCTACCCTAGATGCCTGTTATCTTTGCTGTGTTTGGTGTACAGTTATGTGATATACTGGCAAAATGCTTGCTTATAAAGACGCCAGAGATTATTCATGATTATTCTGCCCCACCCATGCTTACACTGCAAATCCCAACATTACAGCTACCTTCCCTCTGGGCAAGAAGAGTAGACAAATTCACTTTAGACACAGTTCCTAAATGAGGAGCTGTGCAAAGCGATTCCAGAGATTCCGTTTCCCCAGAGTCTGAGTATGCTGCTTCATGGCACCCTCAACCCCTCTGCCTTGTGACAGCATAGAGCCTGACTCAGAACCCATTGAAGTCAACGGAAGAAGACTGCCATTGATTTCTGTGGGCTTTGGATCAGGCCTGTAAAACAGGGCCATTATAAAGGTTTTTGAAAAGCCTTTTTGAGAAACTTTAACTCCAGTTTAGTGCAATAAAATTACATGTCATTACTTTGAGTGATTTCTATTTGTAACTAATCTACAGGGAAGCAAAGACCAACTGAAAGAGGTGTGGGAGGAGTCGGATGGGCTGGATCCTAATGACTTCAATCCTAAAACATTTTTCAAGTTACATGGTAAGAGATTAGATTTAGTTTAAAAGGTACAAGTCAAATTATTCTTGCATTATCTATTTGTTTTGGAAGGTGTTATCTTCTGTTGGTCACACAAGCTATTTGGATGAGTCCAGAAGGACAGAAAGGAGTAAATCAGCAGTTTTGTCAAGTTCAAACTGTTCATGCAAGAGCACTTAACACCACATTGGGTATATGCATTATTGTATTGCTACACTCAAGCGGAGCAATGTAAAAACTGAACGTTATATTTTCAAAAAGAGCTCATGTATCTCCAAGAGGAGTGCAATAATTGTATGTGGCAGTAGGTTTAAAAGACATAGCTGGTTCTTCAGTTGCCAGGTAATTTTTTGTAGGGGGAATGTCCTTAGTTGTCATTTTGCTCACAAACTATGCCATCAGGATGAGCCACAGAAGGACTGTATGAATGAACTTGCAGTTTCACCATCTCACTGTAGCTCAGTAAATGGAGTGTCAGCCATTCTACTGGCTGGGGATGAGGGGTTGGAGGTGCAGGAGGGTGCTCCCAGCTGGGACCGAGGGGTTCGGAGGGTGGGAGGGGGGATCAGGGCTGGGGCAGGGGGTTGGGGTGCAGAAGGGGGTCAGGGGTGCAGGCTCCGGGTGGCTCTTACCTCAAGGAGCTCCCGGAAGCAGAGGCATGTCCTGCCTCTGGCTCCTAGGGGGAGATGCAGCCAGGTGGCTCTGCTCCCTGCCCTATCCGCAGGCGCTGCCCCTGCAGCTCCCATTGACCCTGGTTCCCAGCCAATAGGAGCTGTGAGGGTGGCGCTTGTGGCGGGGGCAGTGTGTGGAGCCCCTTGGCTGCCTCTGTGTGTAGGAGCCAGAGGGGGGACATGCTGCTGTTTCTGGGAGCTATGCAGAGCCATGGCATGTGTGGAGCGGGGCAAGCCCCCAACCCCACTCCCTGGCTGGAGCGCCAGAGCGGCGCAAGCCCCAGACCCCACTCCCCAGCAGGAGCTTGAGGGTTGGATTAAAACGTCTGAAGGGCTGGATGCAGCCCCCAGGCCATACATAGTTTGCCCACCCTTGTTCTACTGCCTCTGGAAAAACACAGAGAATTGGGCTCCTTCAGAGACCTCTAAAAAATAAATAAAGCTGCCTTTACTATTTCTCGTTTCTGCAGCCAGAACCTGAAACAATAGCAGAGAGGTGTAAACTTTGCCCATTTATCTTAATAGCGTGTTCACGTCCTTAAATCTCATTACTTAACTATTTCACTGCTGAGCTGTATGCAAAGGCACTTAGGCCTCATCTGCACAGTGGGATAATGTGCTCTATGATGGGTGATTTCTAAAGCACATTAATTGGTCTGTGTAGACCCTGCTGGCGTATGCTAAAGGTTCTCTGTTATGCTTTAATGTTGTAGTGTTTCAAATCTTTCAATGAGTGTACAACATTTTAGTGTGCTTTGGAAATAACACTCTTGTAAAGCACGTTACCCCACTGTATAGGCAGGCCCTTACTTGGTGCAGCTGGATGTGCCTGGTATTGTGCTGGTGGTTTGATGAAGGGCTGAACAATAAGTGGAGGAAACTAGGTATGGTTTTGGTTTGGACTCACCCAAAGGGAAAAAATGCATAAGCTGAAACTAATGCCAGCTACAACTGAAGCAAATAATTTTTGAACTGTCTGTTTGACCTTGTTTAATCTTGGTTTATGAGTATATTAAAGTCCTATGCAATTTAGCCACTCTACTTCACATTCAAAAAAATATTAGATTTTATTACTCTTCTCCTAGGAATCTAAGTAGAGCCGAATAGCTTCTTCTTTTGTGTCAGTTTCACCAGAACAGAAATAGCCAGCTCTTGCCATTGAAAATTAACATAAGTTCTCTGATGCAGCTAACTTATAATAGTATATAAACACTTATTTGAATTAGACTAGACAGTCTCTCATTAAAGTATCACATAATATTCAGATTTAAGAGTGGATGGTCACTTAGCATGAGTTACTGATCCACAGTTACCAAATAGTTAATAAATCTCCTTTTTGCATGCCTTGCCAAACTTATGTTAAACTGGAGTATGAGTGGAGTATTTTATATAGCAGTCAACACAATTCTGTAATTTGCTTGGAGAAACTTCCATACGTTTAGCCAAACTTTTCCACAGGTTCCTGTTGGTCCGGGATATATTTACAAATCTTGGCCAAATATAGCTACCTTTTCTCATGTTGAGCAATATCTTACTGTGTGAGTAGCCTGGGTATTCTTATTTTAGGTTTTAACCAGTAAAAAACACATACACCTCCTGCCCCAAAAATGAAATTAGTGTTTATTGAATAGACACGGGAAAAACACCAGAAATGGTTACTTGTAGCTAAGGGTTTGTCTACATAGGAGCAGTAATGCAGACTATAGGAATCTGTATAGATCCTGACAGTGCACACCAAAGGTTCCCGAGTGCACTTTAGCATAGTGCTGTTTGAAACAGTACTACATTAAAGCACACTAGGGAACATTACAAAGAGATTACAGTATATAGAAGAAAGCCCTGGGAAAAAAACTCATTTTTGGACTTCTACATAAAACTCAAAAATTGCTAAAAATAAGCCCCCCAAAATGAAAATAATAAATCCCCCCCAAAAGACAGAGGGCCTAAGGTATCCCCATTATGACCTGTTTGGTTAGCAGTTTCTTTTAGCTTTAGATGTCTTGTTAGCTTTTCTTATTTGAGAGTTAGAGGAATCCTTGCAGCCTTATCTAATCATAAGTAAATATCCAAGTCGCCAGAAATCCAGTGCAGACCAACCACAGCCTGGTTTACTGTTAAGTGGAATAATCTTCATGTCATACTCTGTACTCAGCATCTTATTAGGTACAGAGGTTAATCCACTCTAGACTCTCTGCTGACATCTGCTTATCTGACCCATTGTGAAGTACTGTATTCATTATTTTCTGTATTTACTGAATTTATATTTTCAACTTATACTTTTTTAGATGTCAATAATGATGGCTTCTTGGATGAGCAAGAATTAGAGGCCCTGTTTACTAAAGAGGTAAAAAGAACCCCAACCATTTCAGAGCATTCAATACATTGATGCTTCCCCTCTCTTTCTAAAGGGACAGTTACTTATTTTATTTTGATTTAGACTATGAACAAGAACATTCATCCCCAGGTCTGAGTGACCTTGACACTCTAAAATTATTCAGCACACCAGTGAGGGAGAGAAACAATAGTTTGGTGATTAAGGCAGAGTCCTGGGATTCAGGCGTCATGGGTTCAATGTCTTGGTCTGCCATGGACTCACTTATGTGACCTGGGATAAAGTCACTTAGGCCCAGGTCCTCAAAGGTATTTAGGTACCAAATGTCCATTGAAATCAGTTAGTCCCTCGTCTATGAAAATGGGGGTATTGGTATTTGTCTACCTCACAGGGTGTTGTGAGGATACATACATTGGTGATAGACACAACTGTGATGAGAGCCATCTTGCTGAGCACAGGTAGAATAAATATACTCTTGGTTTTCCAGCATGTTTTGTCTCAGCATCTCTCTCTCTAACACACACACACACACGTCCCTGCTACTACCCAGTCTCACAAATCTTCCCACTCCTCATGAGCCAGTGAGAAGAGATGGACCTGACAACATATCCTCAGGGTTAACAAATGCAGGCTATTATGGACCAAAGCAGAGAGTGAATTCTCAAGTGCACAGCCCTTACAGAGAACACCGTGCCGGTAGCCACCTCTTCTATACCAGTGGGGCAAGAGGCAGTCTTTTAGACAGGTGTTTGCCAAACACTTATGGTTTTGTAAGTTAAAACCAAAACCTGAAAAATCCACTCCGAAACTATAGGTAGCCAGTGCAGATCAAGGAGTACAGAACAATATTTACAAAAAGAGACACCACTTAACAAATGGACACTGGTTCAGCACCAGATTTACACCCAGGTCCTGCAATTGACCTCATATGGTCACACCTCTGTGCCCACACGGGATTCCATTGAAGTCAGTTGGGCTCCTCGCCTGCACTAAGGCAATCACAGGATCAGGGCCCAGATTTCCATGTAAATTTAAAATATAATCCTGTGTGGAGGACATTACGGTAGTCCACTTGAATTAACAAACAGGCTTCATACCATTGAAAAGCTCACTTTCTGCTTAAAATTATGCTAAAATAAATTATTTATTTACCTAGAGCAATCATTTCCCTTCAGATTTACTGTTCAGTCAGAAGTGCCTCAGCTAAATGTAATGCAAAAGCATATCAGTATCAGGGCTGGTTCAAATTGGTGAAGCTTTGTTTTTAAGCAACATTTTACATCGTCTCAAATGTGCTCTATTCTGAATAATCAGTCCTTTCTTCCAGCTAATGTTTACTACATTTATTTTCAGCTGGAGAAAGTATATGACCCCAAAAATGAAGAGGATGATATGGTGGAAATGGAAGAAGAAAGGCTAAGAATGAGAGAGCATGTTATGAATGAGGTGTGGTCTGAAGGTTAACAGAGTTGGCTAAATCCTGCTCTGTTGTACCTGTGCAATCCTACTGAAGTCAGCAAGGTTGCCCAGGTACAGCAGAGGGAAATTTTGCCCCTCTTACTATATACAATTAATTCAAAGCATACAATGCTGCAATATCTTGTCCTCATTCAGAAAAGATGCTGGCTGGCTAAAATTGCTTGGTAAAGTCTATGTTCCCACTTACTGAGTTCCTGAATAATCATGCTGTGGAGTAGGCATGGAGATCTCTACAGATGTCCCAGGATCCACAGATATTACCTGTGAATCCTGGGGCATAGAGTAGCACAGGGCTGGCCTCTGTGTTGTTCCCTTAGCCTGCCTTATACATCTGTCAGAACAGCTCCAAGTTGAGCAATTTTGTCAGTGCCTTGTAGATATTTCCCAGGGGTGTTGGGAAGGAATGATATACCATAGAGCTGGTGTCTTCCAGCAACAGCACTTCTACACCCAGCTATACCCCCTAAAGCTTGAGGAGTGCATTGAGGTTATGCTTCTGTTAGTCAGAGGGAGGCCCTGAAGGAGGGATTCTGGGACAGTTTAGCTGGTTTCCTGCTACTTTAATTCCCTCCTTAAAAAATGGAAGGTTAGGATGGATCACAATTATTGGCAGCAAGTTTTCAGTCAGCTTTTAGTGTGAGCGTCTTTTGGAGTTGAAAGGCCAAGATAACTAAATCCTGGATATTGAGGTTATAGATGTATTAGAAATCCTGGCTTGCAGTTGGGATAGCTCAGAAACATAAGACTGTGTTCAACTGAATTCTGCATTAATGTCTTAGTGAGACATTCCAGTGAGAGACCCCGTAGTAAAGCAAGCATTTGGAAAGGAAAGCAGAATCAAAACCAATTGACAGTTGGCATGTTTTTAGCCAGCCTGAGGATTGGCCTCCCTGGTAGACACTACTTGTTCCTGCTAAATTAGCACCACTAAAACAAATTGTGAAATCTTTTCTCAGGAAAATTGTACATGCTTGTGTTTGTTCTCTTGGTAATTAATTTATAATTCAGTACTAGGATTGTGGAGAATATTCCCAAGGAAGTTTAGAAATCTTGAAGTGTAAGATCATTTCCCGCCCACCCCCAGAAGAATCCATGAAAAAAGTTTGTTTTGCACTTGAAAATGAAAGTAGATCTGGTTTAACATGAAAAAACAATCACATTTATAAAGCAACTTAATCATGCAGGTACAACCCCCTCAAAGTCTCTTGTATTGGTAAAAGATGTTACATTTTGTTTTTGCTTTAACTAGATTGACGTCAACAAGGACCGGTTAGTAACTTTACACGAATTCCTGAAATCTACAGAGAAAAAAGAATTTTTGGAGCCAGATAGCTGGGAGGTAATAATAGCATGTTCCAGGAGGAACAGATTGTACTGTTACCATCAATCTAATCAGGAAACTAAGTGGCATGTTTGTCTCTGACTTTTCACTTTTCCTCATCCTTGGTATGTGCCTACGTACCATGGTTAGAGGCGTTAGCTAAATAACATGTACTCTAGGTGTTTAAGAACATGAATTGAATACATCTTATGGCATCATATGGATTATCTGTAAGCCTGTTGCTTGCGCAGGCCTTTGAAACAGAAAAACATTTTGGCTATGGATTTCATTAGATGGAGGACAGAGTTCAATTAAAAGCAGGAGAAGTAATTTTTTCCACCTCATCCCAAATTTTGAGCAGGATTCAAACCATCTCCTCATAAGTAGTAGCGATGAATTCCTTCACAGTACCATATATTTTTGGAAGTATCAAACAAAAATTTTCTGTATTGGTGAATTTTAGAATCCAGCTAGTAGCCATAGCATTGTGAAGATTACTAATTTCCTTTTGCAAGTTGTATTTTTATTATTCCTGTGGAAAGGTTCTTAGTTCTCTACATTTTCTTGCAGACATTGGATCAACAGCAGGTCTTCACCGAAGAGGAGCTGAAGGAATTTGAAACGCATATTTTGCAGCAGGAAGATGAACTCCAGAAGAAGGCAGAAAATCTTCAACAACAGAAAGAAGAGCTGCAGAGACAGCATGACCAGCTTCAGGCTCAGAAACAGGAACTTCAGCAGGTGCTGTCATTGTAATAGGAGGATTCCTCCCGTTTGCTGAGCCTTTCGCTGAATTTTAGAAAGGCAAAGTGGTGCTACTTCTGGAGTCATTGTCCCTTTAGGTAGTGTATGAGCCATGAGGGGTGCAGATGAATGTTAAACTCATTTTTCCTGCAGAAGGATACAACCTATAACTCCAGATTACACCAAACAGTGAAGCTGAACTCTGTATGTTTCCACTGGTGAAGATCATATGTAATGAGTGCACACACTGTCAAGAGCATTGAATTATGCAAGGTGAAAGGAAGCTGCTGATGCTGCTGAGGTCTCAGACCCCTCTTGTTTTATTTTCCCCATCCTACCCCTCAGGTTATGGAACAGAGGAAGCTACAGCAAGGAAGTTCTCTATCAGGACCAGCTGGGGAACTGAAATTCCAGCCACGTATGTAAATTATATTACATTATGGACATAAACTTTTAAATCTAAGATCCCATTTCAAAAGTGGTTTAAAAGCTCCTTTCTCTCTGGTGAAATTGTAAGTATAACGTGTCTGCAGTGATCCATTTTAGGGAAAATTGCTGAGGTTTCTTTACCCCAAGAGGAAAGTATTGAAGTTTTCTAAAGTAATCTTGTGGTCGAAGTACATCATTAAAATATCACTAAACCCAATAAATATGAGATTTTCATTTTTCCTCATCCTTATCATTCCTTATTAATAACCTCCCTGGAAAAGCCAGAGTTCACTTTTGCAGAGTTTCTGAGGCATGACATAGTCATAGAGACAAGATTTTCCTCATTTCAGAGTGAAAACATTCAGAGTGAGAACTGGAAGGGACCTTAAGAGGTCATCTAGTCCAGTCCCCTGCACTCATGGCAGGACTAAGTATTATCTAGACCATTCCTGACAGGTGTTTGGAGTTTTTTTAAGAGCAGGTTAGACAATGATGGAGATTCCACAACCTTCCTAGACAATTTATTCCAGTGCTTAACCACTCTGACAGTTAGGAATATTTTCCCAATGTCCAATCTAAACCTCCCTTGCTGCAATTTAAGCCCATTGTTTCTTGTCTTATCCTCAGAGGTTAAGAAGAACAATTTTTCCCCCTCCTCCTTCTAACAACCTTTTAGGTACTTGAAAACTGTCCCCTCTCACTCTTCTCTTTTCCAGACAAAAGAACCCCTTTTTTTTTTTCCAATCTTTCCTCATAGGTCATGTTTTCTAGACCTTTAAAGCATTTTTGTTGCTCTTCTCTGGACTTTCTCCAATTTGTCCACATCTTTCCTGAAATGTGGCACCCAGAACTGGACACAATACTCCAATTGAGGCCTAATCAGCACGGAGTAGAGCGGAAGTATTACATCTCGTATTTTGCTTACAACACCCCTGCTAATACATCCAAGATGATCATCACTTTTTTTGCAACAGAGTTACTGTTAATTTATATTTAGCTTATGACCCCCAGATCCCTTTCCACAGTACTCCTTCCTAGGCAGTCATTTCCCATTTTATATGTGTGCAACTGATTGTTCCTTCCTAAATGGAGTACTTTTGCATTTGTCCTTATTGAATTTCATCCTATTTACTGCAGACCATTTCGAATTTTCATCTGATTCTTCAAAGCACTTGCAAGCCCTCCCAACTTGGTATAGTTTGCAAACTTTAAGTGTACTCTCTATGCCATTATCTAAATTATTGATGAAGATATCGAACAGAACCCAACCCAGAACTGATCCCTGCGGAACCCCACTTGTTATGTCCTTCCAGCATGACTGTTAACCACTGATAACTATTCTCTGGGAATGGTTTTCCGACCAGTTTTGCACCTACCTTATAGTAGCTCCATCTAGGTTGCATTTCTCTAGTTTGTGTATGAGAAGGTCCTGCAAGATAGTATCAAAAGCTTTACTAAAGTCAAGATATACCATGTCTACCACTTTCCCCCCTATCCACAAGGCTTATTACCCCATCCAAGAGGCTGTCAGGTTGGTTTGACACAATTTGTTCTTGACAAATCCATGCTGACTGTTACTTATCAGCTTATTATCTACTAGATGTTTGTAAATTGTTTGCTTAATTATTTGCTCCATTGTTTTTCCGGCTACAGAAGTTAAACTGACATAGGTGACCCCTTGTCTTCAATCACTGTGTTTCCACACACAATATTCTCTGTATAGTTCTGTTCAGTCACTTATCCTGATTATCCATACAGTTAGGAACATTTGCTCCATAAACAGGGAATTCTCATTCACTCTTGTGAAATACTGTACGTAGTAGGAGAGGAGCTAGAAAAGCAGGGACAAAAATGAAAAGTAGGGTTGAGGTAGAGAAAAGGTGGTGTTTCTGAACATCTGGGAAAATCCAGAATAACTCCACTGACTTCATTGGAGTTAATTTAACTGATCAAAATATGGGCTAAACAGGTTACATAATCTCACAAACTTGTAGAAAGCATATAACTCCACCTCCGCACTTTTGTGACAGTGAAGGGTCCAGTTAAAGATGCTGCTGGCAATTAGACAAGTGATATCCCTAGGTCTTACTGATGCTGTCACCATTACTAGGATAAGTACAAACTGTTTATACCAAGTTTCTCACATCTTTGGCATAACAGATTTCCTTCAAAAATCAATTACAATTATTTTAAATGCTTCCTGGAGTGTGTGTGTCCCCAGAGTTTGTTCATCAAGTTAATGTGGTGAAAACCAAAGTAGCCAGTGCATTTTATCTGCCATATCCTTGGCTCCCAACAAGAGGAAATGAGAGAGAAAAGAGAAGAACTGATTACAGCCCTAAAGTTTCCAACCAACTATGATAAGTGACCATTATTCAAGGGAAGGTGAGGAGATAATGAGTTCAGATTGTGAACACGCTAGGGAGTAAAGTTCAATCAGGAGTTTACATTTTCAAAAAAAATGACTACACATGTCCGTTTATGAATCGAAGGTTCACTTTACCCTTGTTAAACGTGACACATTTCAGAAAGGGCAAATTAATGTAATCTCCAAAGAATCAAGATAACAAACAACATAATGGACAGAATGTTTCAGAGGGAAACAAATGTGTGTGGAAATAGCTAGTAATCCAAGAGGAAATTCTACATGTCATAATGTGTTTTATAATGTAATTTGGATACTCTCATCCTTGCGATTGTGTGTATGCTGTTGCTCCGACACACGAATAATTGATTCAATTTGTATAAACTAGGCCATGGAGACTTTTGCTATCATATCAGACATTTGAAAGAGATAGTAAGGGTGTCAGGATCCTGACAATGGTGGTCAGACAAGAGTCAGAGTTGCAGAAGAGTTCACAGTCAAGTTCCAGGCCAGGGTCGATACCAAGGATCAGAGTCAGAATCAGGTTTCAGGGTCCGGGACAGGAGGCGAAGTCTAAATCAAGCCAGGGTCACAGAACAGGGTGCAGGAATGGTTGTGGCAACTATAGGAGATCCACACTGTTGCCTGGATACTTCTTGGAATGCCCCTTGTTTATATAGGGTGGGGAGCCATAAGGTAGCAATTCCCATGGTCTGTGTCCACAATAGGTCACAATAGGTGGAGCACAAGTTGATTATAGCTGCTGCTGGGTGGCAGCATAGTGTCATCTGCTGCCTGGCAGCTTGCTAGGCCTTGGTTTAAGACCCATTAGACCTTTACAAAGAGGCCAAAAAATCACCTTGGACACAGTTTTCCTTTTTTGGTGTGAGGATAAGGAATCATTCTCTTAGGCCGAGCCACTTAGGCCACTGCTGGTCTGGGGTCCCGGCCACCGGCCCCGCTCAGCCTGCTGCCAATCTGGGGTTCTGGCTGTCGGCCCCTTGCCAGCCATGGTCCCAGCCGCAGGCCCCGCTCAGCCTGCTGCCAGCCTAGGTGAACGGAACCCGAGGTCAGCAGCGGGCTGAGCTGGCCGGCGGCGTAAGATCAGCATTTTAATTTAATTTTAAATGAAGCTTCTTAAACATTTTGAAAACCTTGTTTACATACGACAATAATTTAGTTATATAATATATAGACTTACAGAGAGAGACCTTCTAAAAAACGTTAATGTATTACTGCCACGCGAAACCTTAAATTAAAGTGAATAAATGAAGACTCGGCACACCACTTCTGAAAGGTTGCCGATCCCTGGTGTAGATGTTCGGACTTGGGCTGGGGCCCAAGCGCTGGGACCCTGCAAGCCCAAGCCTGAACATCTACACAGCAATTTTCAGCTGCACAGCACGAGCCCTGTAAGCCCCAGTCAGTTGACCCGCAATAGCTGCAGCCGTGCCAGTGCTGCAGGTCTTTTATCCCTGTGGAGATGCACCCTTAGTATTCTTCCTTGTGAAAATGGAGTACTACAGCAGGGAGTCACTTTCAACACACACACACAAGTCCCTATTGTTGGTGTATTTTGTGTCTCTCTATACAAATGCACAGATTTGTTTACAAGCAGAATGAACATGACATTTTGGCTATTATTTGTCTTTTAAACTCACATGCTGTAGCAATTTGTTTAATTAAAAAAAAAAAATCTTAGGGGAATAGTCAGCTTTATGCCCACAAAGGAAAAACACGTAGGGGAATTCTGATACTGCTAAAATCACTGACAATACCCCATCTTCATATCTCTGTTTAAAACCCTCGTTTTTGCCCTACTCTGAGACAGAAACTGAAATGTGGTCCCTTTAATCCTGCATTGGTAGGGAGATGAACTGAATGACCTAACAAATCTTTTTTTCATCTGTAACTGCAGATTCTTATGATTCTTTCCCTTTCTGCAATCTTGCATGCTTGCTTTCTCTCCTCACAGTTAATAGTGTGAAGGAACGTTTATTTAGATTGTCATTGCTTTTAATTACAGCCTCTTTCTTTTAATATAGTCCATCCCTGTTACACTCCATTGTCATGACATGTAAGCATTGCTCTACGCAGTTTTGCATGGCCTTTTTCTCATCTCTGCCTATAAAGCCTTTCATACAAGTATCTCAGATGATATTATAAATACAAGAATGTATTGAATTGGAAATAAAGATGTAACAGATGTTTACTGTTTTAATTTAAAAACCATAAAAATGGAAGGCTAGAAGGGACCTCAGAAGGGACCATCTAGTCCATCCCCCTGCATGGAGGCAGGACCATGTATACCTAAACCATCGGTGAGAGGTGTTTGTCTAACCTGTTCTTAAAAACATCCAAAGACAGGGATTCCACAACCTCCCTTGGAAACCTATTCCAGTGCTTAACAATCCTTATAGTTAAGAATATATTTCGAATGTGGAACCTAAATATCCCTTGCTGCAGATTAAGCCGACTACTTCTTGTCCTACCTTCAGTGGACATGGAGAACAATTGATCATCATCCTCTTGACAACAGTCCTAGCATATTTCAAGACTGTTACACTCTCAGTCTTGTATTCTCCAGACTAAACATGCCCTACTTTTTTAAAATCTTGCCTCACATGTCAGGTTTTCTAAATCTTATGTTATTGTTTTGCTCTTCTCTGGACTCCCAGTTGCCCACATCTTAAAGTGTGGCACCCAGAACTAGACACAGTACTCTAGCAGAGCCTTATCAGTGCTGAGTAGAACGGGACAATTACCTCCCATGTTGATATGACACTCCTGTTAATACACCTCAGAATTATATCCCTTTTTTTCCACAACTACATCACATTGTTGGCTGATATGTAATTTATGATCCACTACAACCCCCAGATCCTTTTCAGCAGTAGTACCACATAGCCAGTTATTCCCCATTTTGTAGTGGTGCATTTGATTTTGCCTTACTAAGTGAAGTATTTTACACTTGCCTTTATTGAATTTCATCGTGTTGTCAGACAATCCTCCAATTCGTCAAGGTCCTTTTGAAGTCTAATCCTATCCTCTAAAGTACTTGCAGCCCCTCCCAGCTTGGTGTCATCCGCATATTTTATAAGCAAACTCCCCACTCCATTATCCAAATCATTAAATAAAAATATTGAATCGTACCAGACCCAGAACAAACCCGTGTGGGACCCCACTAGATACATCCTCCCAGTTTGACAGTGAACCATTGATAACTACTCTTTGAGTATGGGCTTTCAATCAGTTTTGCACCTATTTTTTTCTAGACCACATTTCCCTAGTTTGCTTATGAGAACAGCATGTGGGGTTGTGCCAAAAGCCTTACTAAAATCAAGACCTATCACATCGACAGCTTCCCCACCATCCACTGGGCCAGTCACCCTGTCAAGGAAGAAATTAGGTTGGTTCAGCATGATTTGTTCTTGACAAATCCATGTTGGATATTCTGTATAACCCTGTTATCCTCTGGGTCCTTACAAATTTACTGTTAAATAATTTGTTCCAGTATCATTCCATGAATTGCCTGGTCTGTAATTCCCCAGGTCCTCTTTTGTTCCCTTTCATAAAGATAGATATTAGTCTGAATTTCATCAGTCCTCTGGGATCTTATCAGTCCTCCATGAGTTCTCCAAGATAATCACTATCCGTTCTAAGGTTGCTTCATCTAGGTCCTTCATCAGGCCCTGCTAACTTAAATACTTATACAAAGAGTCTTTAACCTGTTCTTTTCCTATTGTGGATTGTGTTCTATTTCATGCAACTGCTATGAAATGTCAAGGCATGTGACAGAAAACATTTCTATGGAGACATTAACATTTTAATGTTGGATGCCTACATCAGAAATGACATTTTAAACAAATCTGATTTCCATCAAGTGAAGAAAGAGTTGGGTGCATTTGTGACCTCCGCCTTGTCCAGTTATTCACTATGCATGGTTTTGCAAGATACCTAACAATATGCACTTTGTAGCTATGATCAGAATTGGTGCCCTTTGTTGGTAACTAGAACTAGGCATTCCCTTGAGCTGCTAAGCGCTGGTACAGAAGATTTAACCTAGATTAAATTAAGGTAAAACACAATTTTGGAGATACTGGACCCTGTGTTTAGTAAATTCAGATTTTTCTAATATAATCTCTCTGCTCTATAGTAAACTTCTATATTGTTTTAAATAAAAAAAAGCCTCTCTCTTTATTGGGCTGAGTTTGCTCTAGGAGCTCCCCTTACCCTTCACTCTTTAAAAGTTTCTGCTTCTAATTTACGTGCGTGTGTGTGCGCGCGCGTACGCACACATGTGTACATACCCAATTCCTGAACCCATCAATCCCACTGTTGGGCCAGCAGGGGAAAAGAGGAAAGATCAAAACCTCCCCCCCCACTACTGAGAATGAAGCAACTGCTAAACTGACCTATAATCTAACACTTAATACTGTTATGGAACCTGATGGTCACGTTAGCAAAATCTGGACCATTTTATTTACAATAAGCACATTGTAGCTACACCCACATTGGAACCTTGTCATTTTCTTTCAGGGACTTCTCTAGTTTGGGATCAGTTTGCTTAAGAGATTGACACTGTTTCTTATTTTGTTTTACAGCTGGGGAACACCAAGTCGGAAATGCACAAAACCATCTTGCAGGTGATCAGCCTTTACCGCCAGGGCACATACCAGTTCAAGAAACAGCCGCTGGAAGTGACCATGTTCAAATTCACCCTTAACCACTTGTGCCTCAACTTTATACCGTCTTTATTATTTTGGGAGTTGGGGTTGGGGACTTAAACAGAAACAGAGTGAAATATGAACTGCCCACAAGCAAGTGAAGAAAGTGAAGTCATTGGGAATGTTACAACTTTACAATTCAAACCCAACTGATGTTTAAATTAGATTAGTTTAATCTTCTGTGCATCAGTGAGAAAGATAACAGGCAGATCAATTGCAGGTTAAAAGTTGCGTGGGAGGTTGGAGGGGAGGAATGGAAGAAATAACAAAAAAGCAGCATCTCTCCACTTTCTGTAAACAAATCTCCAACAGCTCAGTCCCTGGAGCACAGAAGTCCTTATGACCAATAGTTAGGCATTAATCAGGAATTCACTTTCTAGAGAAGCAGATAACAGGACTAGAGATCCAGCTAATCCTGTTTCATATAGAAACACTTTCCAGAAGCACTAAACTGCAGAATTTGGGGAAACTAGGCCCAGGAATGGAGGTCTTCAGTTTCCAGTACTGCCAATGCTTTTCTCCTTTGAGACCAAATAAAAACAAACCTGCTCTGATTAATTTCAAGAAATCAGCACTTTTAAAAATGTAACTGCAGGAAAGAATTTTAGAACAGTGAATACTTTTCACGTTTACAGATAGCTATGAACTTCGCTGTAAGCCTTCAAAACGGAATACTGTACTTATGGTGTGTTGATCTGAACCATCCTCATTGTTAAGATGAATCCAGTGTAGCAGCTGAGTGCTCATCTTGCAGAGTGGCTGTTAAGACTATATTCTTGTCCCTCTTTCTTTCATTATCTTCTAGCTGCTCTCAACATTTTGCATGCTATTAAAACGAGGGTTTTCTTCGGTTGATGAAAAAATATTGTGAGAAATAGAAAAAGGACTGTCTTTTTCTGTGCATATTATCCTACTTCCTGTGGTAAAACCGTCCGCTCAAAATCCACAGTATGTTTCAAACAGCTTTTTTCAGACAAGACATTCTGACTGCTAGAGTCTCTCTGGTTTCCCATTGTTAATGCTCATTCGTTTTACAACAATCGATATAATTTTATGAAATTCCCTGAAACAGGCACATGTCATGACTGTATAGTTTTGGTATTGGTACCAAGCTGGTTTCTTCAAGCTAACCCAAGCTTTTACAAGAAATTATTTGATTTACCTGTGAATGTTGCCAAGATGTAGAAAAAGATCCATTTCGTATTTCAGACCTAAAGGAAGTATCTTGAAGTCCAAACCCAATTCCTTTAACATTAATGTTTTCCCTTTGCAGAAAACTGGTTCTGACTTTTTATATAAACATATCCCTCCCTCCAATCGGGATCATTCAGATCCCTTCCCATTCTATAGCTGCCTGCCAAAAATGACAGTATGTGGAATGGGTCAGCTTTTAAATAAATAAAAGTAAGCCTCTGTTCTGGAGAGATGTATGCCAGCATGTGTCATGGTAACTAGAGAAAGATGGGTATTTGCAAAGTAGTTCAAGCAGTATTTTTTTTTCCACAGAAGAACTTCAAGACATTTGTTTTGTAGCATCTTAGACATTAGAGATTAGAGAATAGCTAATGCAGACTTCTTCATGCAGGATGGAGCATATTCCCTTTCTCCAATCTAGTTTTAAAGGACTTACGTTCTTCCTTGGGAAACAATTCCACAAGGTCTAATAGAGCTTGCTTGTCAGGATAATTTTCCTGATGATCAGTTTTGATTTTTTTCTCCATTTCATCTTGTTAATTGTATGTAGGCCACAGTTCCTTTCCTCCTTGGCATTGACACTCTTCAAGCAGTGGTAGGTTTCTTCCCCCCCGAACCTCTTTTGTGGTTTGCTCAAGATGTATAACATTTTAAACCTTTCTTCAGATTAACAGGTCCTTGGTCTTTCCTTGTTACTTTTACATCAGTTTGATTTATTTATTTGTCCACAGATCAGATTACTTTTCTGCAGTTCCAATCCCTTGCTAGGAATCCCCCCATAAAGGAGGTTCGGGGCAGTTGTAGCCAGGTCCAGTAGAGTCATACTAGCATGGCAGGACACAAGGAGGCAGCACTGGGAACCCAGATGTAGCACAGGGCCTTCTCCAATGAATGGCCCTGGTGTTGGGTTTGTAAGCTGATTCTTGGGAGATGGGAGTTCAGCCACACTGCTCAAGAGGAGTCCATGAGGAGAAACTTGGGGAGATTTGCTCCCTCCTCCACATGGGTTTTACCGCGAGAAGGCTGGTCCAGCCATAAATTTGCATAACACCCAGAATGAAGGAATTGTAATCCTTGTGTGAGGTCCCTAGGCACTACTGCAATATAAATAATAGCTTCTCTCTGTGTTAAGTCTCTGACATCAAAGTTTTCTCAGTAATTTATCCTTCCAGCCGTATCCGATGAAGTGAGCTGTAGCTCACGAAAGCTTATGCTCAAATAAATTTGTTAGTCTCTAAGGTGCCACAAGTCCTCCTTTTCTTTTTGCCATCAAAGTTGTTTTCAATCCCCAATAATTCAGTATTACATATAATGCAGTACAGATCTTTAAATGCAAAATAAAACTGCATTTGCCACAAATCACATCTGCACCCCATGAGACACATGCTCCAAGCTTAGTAACTGCTTTAGTCAAACATTAGATTCCTCCCCCCCACCCCGCCCCGTTTAAGGGTAGAATGGCCCAACTCTACACCACTGATCACAGCCTATTCTAAGCACATCTATTTAGTTTTGTTCTGATTGATAATAATCTGTCTTATTTTTGTGCTTTATGGGAAGATGGGCATTATGTAGGTTTATAGTCAATTATTTATTCCAAGCCCTCAAACACTGAGGTATTAATAAAGTATTGTGGTATCTAGGTGCTGAACGTAGGCTCTTCCTTACCTTTGTGACTGCCACAGCTATTGTGACCGCCCTGATGCAGGGGAAGCCAAGGTGTTCCTTTGTCACTTCGTTGTGGGTCACCATTTTTCTGTATGCAAAAATCTCTCAACAGTTTTATACTGCAGCTGCATCACTCTATGCCAGCCAGTAGGGTGAGCTCCCAGGAAAGAAGTGCACACTGTCAGATCAACTTCTGTGGGTCTGTTCTCATTGTCTGTTTTCTTTTCATACAATATTATCAATTTAACCTCTTTAAATAGATTTTTTTTAAAATGAGATATAGCTCGTTTTTACAAGGAACAGGCAGACTTTGGATTATTGGATCAAATCCAGCTCTAGTCAAAGGTCACCTACTGATAACTGTCTGGCCTAATTTTTTAGTCTCTAAGGTGCCATAAGGACTCCTTGTTGTTTTTGCTGATACAGACTAACACGGCTGCCACCACTCTCAAACCTGTCTGGCCTAAAATGTTCGTGACATTAACCAACTTGCTAGTGGACAATTGTCTACGTTGCACAAAAGCCCACCTTAAATGGTTCCCTTCTTTGCTGTCTGCAAAGAGGTCAAGGAGTGAATGGACATGGAGACTGAACTTACTCTCAAAAGTTTAGTCTTCAGGTCAGAGTTTGACATATTAGCAGGGCACCTGGGAAAGCTTGTCCTGCTGCTGCCCATGCAGCACCTGTTCTAGGAGTCACCAGAGCTCTCAATCTGGCACCTTTCTCCAGTACTAAATTCACTGAAGTCTTTTTTGTAAAAGCAGGATAAAAAAAAAAATGCATCGCTATGGGTTCTCCCTCTTCAGGAACCCTCTGCCTTAAGATGATGATGTGCAGGGTGCTTAAAATAATGCTTATAAATGCAGTGTTTGTCGCTTTAATTACTTATAGCATGTTACTTTCATTTCTGCTGTTTCCTTTCTCATGCATGGAAAGACTAACCAGTATTGCCCACTTCAGGCATGCATCTCAGCTGAAGATTTTGTTACTATGGTACTGATTTCTCAGAAGCCTCTCAAGGTCATAAGTATGAATAAAAATGATGTTTATAGCTAAATGAGGGAACAGAAAGTGATAATGGGCATCTTACTAGATTTTCCAAGCTGTACCAGGGACTGAAGTGTCATGGATACCACTACTTTCAGGCTTACTTGGTTTTATTTTGTCTTAAAGGCCATTAAAAGAAAATTTAATGTAACTTGGTTTTGACACACATTCCATTACTTTATCACAGTGGTTCCTAAACTTGTTCTGCCCCTCGTGCAGGGAAAGCCCCTGGCGGGCCGCGCCGGATTGTTTACCTGCCGCATCCGCAGGTTCGCTGGCCGAGGGACGTACTGGCCGCTGCTTCCAGCGGCTCCCATTGGCCTGGAGAAGCGAACCGCGGCCACTGGGAGCCGCGATCGGCCGAACCTGTGGACACAGCAGGTAAACAAACCAGCACGGCCCACCAAGGGCTTTCCCCGCACAAGTGGCGGAACAAGTCTGGGAACCACTGCTCTAAAAGATGTAAACATTGAATTTCACATTTATTTTATTTTATTGTTGGGCATGGGAGGCAGGGAAAGGGGTAGGTTGGTCAATGTTGTAAAAATTCATATCCTCCGGTGCAATATTTGTAGAAAAAAAAATGTCCCCCACATCCTTTGTATAGATTAGATTTTAACTGGATTAAATTGAAACAACTCAAAGCAAGACATCTGGTGTTTCCTTTTTACCAAATTGTGCCTATGAAACTGGAGTGGATGACAAAGGGGTGATCACTAAGGCTTTCTCTCCTCCTGATTCGTAGCAGTGACTTTTTGGCAGTGCTAGGTGCTTTGGGGTCACCTGTCATGCTCCCACATGGGTTGTCTTTGTGGGCTAATCAAGAGGGCCCCAGGCCGGGCCTAAAAGCTTAGTCTCTTCCCCGTGTGCAGGAGCCTGAGATACTGGATAACTGTTTTTTTCTGGGTATTGCATTTGCAAGTATAGTAAGAGGCTGGGGAAAACGTTTTAGCTTTTACCAAGAGCAAAACTTTCTGCAGGTTCTTTATGTGGCCCCATTGCCACCTGGTCTGGGCTTTCCACTGGGAGTTGGAGTGGCCAGGCGTGGAAGGATATAGGATGGCTTTTGAACCTGGCAGTAGCAATGTCTTTGGCGCAGTTTTTTGATTTATTAGTCAAATTAGTCTTACACATAGAGTCCCTGTATATCCAGTCTTCACTTAAAACAGTAAGACAGAAACTAAACTATACTTAGTGCCAAGACTATGGGGGAAAAATTGAGATGCAACCTAAGGAAATAATGGCACATGTGGGAGAGGTCCTGCTGAGTAAGACAGCTTGCATTACATTTGAGAGACAAGGCGGGTGAAAAAATAACTTCAACTTCTGTTGGTGAGAGAGACAAGCTTTCCAGCCACTCAGAGCTCTTCTTCAGGGCTGGGAAAGGTGCCCCCAGCCAAGATGAAAGGTGGAACAGATTGTTTAGCATAAGTAGTTAGCACATATTATAAGGGACATTCAAGGTAGAGTGTCCCCTTCACAACTCTGCAGTCATAGGACAAAAAGAAGAGGTTACTGGGTTACAGATTGTTGTAGTAAGCCATAAATCCAATGTCTCTGTTCAGTCCATGGTTTTTAGTATCTAGCAGAGTAATGAACGTAAGCTTCCAGTGTTGTCTTTTGAAAGTGCTATGTATGTTTCCTTTGGGGATAGGTCAGTCCTGTACAGAGAAAGCCTTTGAATTGAAACTCAGAGGTGAGCTGAACTGGCTAATTCCTAAAATCAGATTCTACTTCCCTTTCTCGTGTTGAGTAGTACCTTGCTCTCTGAATATTCCCATTGATTTCAACAATGCTGCTTGTGGAGTAAGACACTACTTAACATGAGAGAAGGTCTCAGAATCTGGCACTAAATATATTTGAATCTATATACAAGTATGAAGGTAGGTTTTACTACATTGGGAAGTTCAGTTCCAAACCCTAGTCCACCTTCTGCTCTCAGTGCTATGTCCTGAATTAGCTATCTTCACTTTCTTATAGTACAGATCCCAAAGCTTTGCAGAGACAAGGGCTTGTCAGGTTATATTTTTAATCACTAAAATTGAGAGGTGACACCTCAAAATATTCCTGCTAAAAACTGGGTTGTTTAAAAGGTTTCAGAAGATAAATGAAACAGCAAGTTATTTGTATGCTGCAGTCAGATGTGCTCTGAAAGTGAAATCACAGAGCTGTATTGACTAACAGGGGAGGAGAACATACTGATAAGGATGCCATGGAGTAGTACAAATTTTACATTGTGTGCTCTCTCATTGATATGTTAATTACCCCATTACAAATGTATACTTAATATTACAGGTAAAATGGTATTTACTTTCCCATTTAAAGATTTCACAACTAGCTATGAACGAATACCTACTCTGTCAGGGCTGTCCCTAGACCTTTTGTTGACCTACGCAGCCCCAGGCCTCCGCTGGTGGGTGGGGGGGAGGCAGCCCCAGGCCTCTGCAGGGGGGGGCAGGAACAGGGCAGAGGGTAACCGCCCCCCAGCAGAAGCCGGTGGAGCAGAACGGGTTGAGGCTGGGTCGCTCCACTTCCTGCTGCCTGGTGATTGCAGGGCAGGCCCGAGCCCGCACTCACAGGGTGGCGGGAAGTGGAGTGACCTGGCCCCAGCCCGCTCTGCTCTGCTCCCCTCCCCTGGCTCCCAGCCTTGGGATTTGGGGGGGTGGAGGGAACAGCCCCCCAGCACTCACCGGGGGTGCGGCTGGGAGCTGGCAGAGCGGAGCGGGCTGGGGCCAGATTGCTCCATTTCCCGCTGCCCGGTGACTGCAGGGCACGCCCGACCCCAGTGCATTCCCCCGGGACATAGCTCAGGGGGAGGGGTAGAGTGGGGGCAGGGGCGGAGCATGGGCAGGAGCAGCTTTCCTGTACGGCTCAGGTAGCCGGGGGATTGGGCTGGCCACTGGAGCAGCATGTCGCTGCATAGGGCACCAGGAAATTTGGGGCAATTTGGTGCCTCAAATTTCCTGGTACCCTACATAGCTGCATAGTTTGCATATGGGTAAGGACAGCCCTGCTAACTTTAAATCAGAACCACACAAAGCCATCAACAAGTATTATACCTAAAACTGAGATAATCTGCAGAGCCCCCATCTCAAAGCAATGGCCCTACTCACTCCCATTTCCTCTTCAGACACAGGGATGGAAAGCCTACTCGGAGAAGTGAGAGAGGGCAATCATTCCCTCTTCCATGCCCTTGAAGGTCTCTCTGTGGGATCAGGGATTCATTTGCTTGGAAGGGGCATGATTGGAGAGGCTGTGCCTTGTTACACTATCAGATCAATGTATTGAGAACTAACACAAAAATTAACACTGATCAGTAATACTTTGTATCAGGCCTCTTGACACTTTGGAAACCCCTTGAAGGTAGCAGTGGGGGATTTTGGGGTCCATGGCAGGCAGGGCAGCTGGAGAGGCCCACAGGGACCAGAGAAGGAACGTGACCGGACAAGGCTTCCTCATGAATGGACCCAGACTCCAGCACATCCATGAGATATGGGCTTTGGGGACCTAAACCCCTGTGTATTTATGTAAGCTTAAAAGGCAACAGTCACATGTGAACAGAAAAAAATATGACTATGTAAAAATTACAACTTGAGCAGCAAAACATATCCTAACATTCAGCAAATATGAAGGTCCCTGCTTCTGAGGCCTTATCATTGTGTAGGTTTATTTATAATCTTTTTTTTAGGCCCTAGCCCAGTGGTTCTCAACCTGCAGCCCATATGACATCCTCAGGGCCATATGGGTAGTATTGGATGCGGCCCACAATGGTAAATAGGTTGAGAATCACTGCCATAGCCCCTCTAGTCAAGAGACAGCTAACACCCTGAAGACAGCAGCAACTTAAAGGCTGGTGAGGATGGGACACTTCACTGTTTTATATGTGGAAGGAATACAGGTGACACCTGCGTTTCCTGGTTTAAGGGAAAATATCCCATTGATGAAGGAATAGAAAATGCTGAGTATGAGGGTGGTTTTATTTCCTCTTTAAAGCCAAAGAACAGAACAAAGAATGTAAGGCCCAATGTGAGGCTGATACTGAAGATGGACCACTAGAAGAAACATACATTTTAAAGCTTGGATGATACATAAAGCAAGGAAGGTGGACATCAAACAGCAATTCTATCTCTGACTTTCTAGGGTTTAACAAACAGTTATTCTGTTCCTTTTAAACTTCTAACCAGAGTGACAGTTATTATGAGACAGCATACACATGCTGGACAATTAGTGATGGGAAAACTGGTTCAGATATAGTAAAAAATGACCTGAACCTCTGCCCAAAATCCAGACCCAGACAGAGATAAAGTAGGGAAAGAAATTTGATACACCCGTGGAGGGTGGCAGCAGAAATCCCAAGTTCATATCTCAGCTGGGATCCAGGAATCTACCATTTGTTGGACCTCCATGGTCCTCATCCTGACAGAGGTCCCAAATAAAGCTGGTTGGAATTCCTCTCCCTCCCTCCCCACTGCCTTTTGCTGGAAAATGTTGGCCAAAAAACCCTATCTTGTTTTTGTCAAAAAAATGAAATATTGGGCCAAAATCCAGAATTGAAATATTTGGGATTTGGCCAAATTTTTCAATCCTGAAATGCTGCTAGAGTGCTTTATGGGAGCTGCAGTTCGGGTGCCTCATGCTGCTCTATAGGCAAGGCCCACTGGTTGGACTACACTGGTGAGGGGAGGCAGTGCACCATGGTACTCTCATGGCAGCAGTGTATAATGGGAATTTAAGTATGGCTGGAGAACTTGACTCAGAGAGAAAAATGGGAACACAAAGCACCTGAACTACAAGATGGCATTTCAGAATCCAGAAATTTTGGTTTTTTGCTAAAATATTTGGATTTTCAGATGTTCTTTTGACAATATATTTATAAATAAATAAAACCTAAGTTTTCCCACAGAAAGCAAAGACTTTCTCTGAAAAATGTTTTGTCAAACACCCAGTTTTCCATTAACGAACAGTTTAAACACAAACTCTTTGACTAGCCCGAGTCCTGACTGAACAAGAGCACACCAGCTAATACCACTATCTGCATTAGGTTCAGCTGCACCCAGATGGATGGTTGGAGTTACTATTATCCTTCCCAGCCACCCTGTTGTGTCATTTTTCCTTATTTTGTCTCTTTCCTTTCTCTTTTTTTGCTTTCTGTCTTAAAAGTTTGGCTTAAGTACACAAGGCATTTGATTTTGCAACACTGCTGCAATAAGAAAAGGCAAGGTAAAATCAACACCTTAACATACACAGAAGAGTTTGCAGGTCACAATAAGATTGTGTTGTGCCTGTAACTTCCTATCAGCTAATTTGCAGGTGGGAAAGACACGAACAAAAGCTGCAATTTCTGTCTTTTGCTTTCCTCAAATGTCTCTTGTTTTTGTCTGAAAAGGAACAGACCTCAACAGTTCTGGGGTATTTATAATGGATTCTTCCCCCTTTTTTAAGAAATTTAGTATAATCTCAATAGACTAGCGAGAGATTTCTCTTTTTGTTGTGTTTGTACAGTGCCTAGCACAATGGGCTCCTGGTCCATGACTGAGGGTCCTAGCAACATAAATAATAATATAAAAGACACCGTACAGCAAACATAAAAGAAATAAGGGAGGTTGTTAAAATTCAAGTGTTACTTTTTAAGTTTCAAATGCTTTAACATGTGCAATTAATAAGCTATTAAAATGTATTTATTAGCTGGATGTTGCAATGGGAGTTTGTCTGCAGTAACAGATGCAAACCCAGAACCACAATTAATTGTTTAATGCTGCATAAGTGAAGAAGGGTTTTGAAACAACTCTGTCTCTCCTGGGCCCAAAACACCTCTCTCTTCTCCATACAACACATCATCCAACATTCTCACTTAAAAACATATACAAATGTAATTTATACACCAAGAAATGGAAGACAGTGACTTTTCAGGTCATTTGCAATTTGACTATATTAAATTACTGTAAAACACAAACTATAACAATGACAGGTAGTAGAGAGAGAATGTTTACAAGGGTATATATATATATGGTTTCTGCCTATACCAAGAAGAAACATGCAGATTTATGATAGCTGCCCAGCTGCAGTAAAACAGAGGGTTGGAAAATAACATTGAAAATAAGCTGAATTTCACAAAAGGAATTTAATCAGCAATTTTTAAAGCAGTTTGTATTTTTCAAAAAGGAGCATTTTCTTTTGTTTCCACACTATAATATTTCTAGGTTAATTTTTTCCTCAGGGTGCACATTTGTTATTTTTACTGAAAGTGTTTCCGAGCAAGGACTTTGTCTTCTCACTGTAAAACATTTAGTGCTGCACAAATATTGAAGTCAATGTGAAAATTCTTTGGACACTTGGAAATACATTTACATTCTCTTCAACGTTCACTTAGATTGCAGTCTGGATAGTAACAGTGAGGGTCTTTATATGTCTAAAATATGTAAATATGTAACAGTATTGTTACAGAGCTCTTACCTCCGCCTCTGGTGATGCAGCTCCTGCCTCAGTTTCCATTTTCTGTAGCAGTGGTTTAGCCCTTAAATCAAACTGAGCTTCACCCTTCTGAGGTAGCAAAGTTCCAATAACAAACAGCCAGCCTGGTCACAAGAATCCAGCAAATCGAGCCACCTCTCTGTGCTGGAAACCCTGAACCCTGAAAGGAAGCAGATGCTAACCCTCGGCTTTCCACAAGCCCTGCTTCAGTCCACAAGGCACCTTCTTCATCTCAAAAGCACTTGCCAAACAAAGCCCCTCCAGTCCACAAACAAAAATAAGACCCACCAGCCCTATTCTCCTCTCTTTTGGCACACACTATCTCTGACACACCTTTAGTTGTGGCCCAAGCTTTTAGAGTCCAACCTGGAGAAACCCATGAGACAAGCCTGCTGTCTCTTACTGCTCTGAGGAAAGGCTCCTTTCCAGGCACTCCTTCCCAGAATGCCTTGCTACAGCCTACAATTCCCATGGTTCTCTCTAGAAAGCCTTGGCTCTGGGCTGATCTGGGAATAGCACTATGCTGGGCCTGCAGCAAACAACATTATAAGAATAAGTAGCGTTTCTAATGTTTTAGAATGGGTTATTTCTGACATTTTAACAAGTGTACAAATCATAGTCATAAGCTTTTTGTTTAGGGATATGTTAATCTCAATTTTCTATGTGATGGGATATTACCACGTGGTGATTGCCTCTGTAAAGGGCATTGGGACCAGCCCTGCCTGTGCCATAATCTGTTGCCTCCCAACCTGAGAAGGTGGGGTGGGGACTAATGAGGCTAGGTGAGAGCTTGATGAACTCCTGGATGTCAAATGGTATGTTTACCCTGCACCTTATGGGTACCTATACACTGTGAAAACAGACTCATGACAGTAAGTCTCAGAGCCAGGGCCAACTGACTCGGGCTCTTAGGGCTTGTGCTATGGGTCTAAAAATAGCAGCGCAGGTGTTTGGGCTGTGGCTGGAGCCTGGGCTCTGGCCGAGGGGGCAGCGTTTGTTCCATGGGGGCTTCGTGCAAAGTTCAATTCCGGGGCCCCTACCTCTCTGGAGGACGCCATTTTGCTGAGCAAAATGGCATCCTCTGAACAGCGTGGCCTCCCATGTATTGTATGTGTGAGGTCACAGTGTTTGGAGCACACCATTTTTCTCAACAAAACTGGCATCCTCTGCACAGGTAGGACAGGTTCTGGCTCCACTGTAGCTGTATTTGTCACCATGGACAAGTAAGTTGAGTCACCATGTCAGGTGGTCCCCTGCAATTACATGGAATGCAGGTGCCTAATGCAGCCATTGGAGAGGGTCTTGGAGCCCAAATTCCAGACTGAGTCTGAATGTCCAAATGGCTAATTTTAGCCCTGTAGCACAAGCCCCAGAGCCTGTCAGTTGACTCGCTGCTGAGGGTTTATTTTTACAATGTAGACATATCCTAAGCATGGGCTCTGACTCAGGTTTGAGCCCAAGTCCCCATGCCGTCCACACACAAATCGGTCTGATTTGGGTCAGCAAGCACTCTGGATCCAAGTTCTGCTAAGGGATAGGTCAGAGCCTGAGTCCCATTGTGACTTGGATCCAAGCCCTGTCATTTTGCAATATGGACACAGCTCAAGCCATGGAACCAAATCAGACAGTCTGCATAGTGCAGTATGGACACGTTAGCATGGCAATGAGACCTGAGTCCAGAAATTGTAAATACAGGTTTACAATGCAGTGTGAATGCTCAAGTATGGGTTTGGAAGCACCAGGGCCACAAGCCTGGATCCCACTGACCCAGATTTACAATGAAGTGTAGACATAGCCTATAAGGGCTGAGAGAACTAAATGTATGTCTATGCTGCACCCCGTGGCAGTGAGTCTGAGGGTTTGTCTACACTTACGTTTTATAGCACCCCCCTGAGCGCAGCAAGTCTAAGCGCTTTAAAGTGCTAGTGTAGACAGGCTACGAGCGCTGTGTTTACAAATGCAGGCATGTCTATCAGACTTATTAACAGTGAAAAAGAAACAAAATTCAAATGGGATAGGTTTTTTGTGGCTGAGTGGACTATCAGTATTTTGCCAAGGTTTTTAAATAGGATCTGTTTCTTTCAATTTGTGAGGGTGAGATCAAAGCAACAATTGTGGCAACTCTAAAACGAAGTTATGGTAAAATAAATATCATAATCAAATTAATAATTCAGTTATTGACCAAATGAATAACCTGAATAAATATTTAGTAAATATTTTGTATGTTGGATCTTCACATCAAGTTTTGGAGCTTTCCTCATGATACGGGATTTTTTATAGGTGCCGAGGAGCCTGTTTTTAAAAGATTTCACTCTCTCTCTCTTTCTTGGCATGGTGACTCATGGTTATTCAGGATGTGTGTGTGTGTGGGGGGGAATTCCCTCCTTTTTTTTTTGACTAAGGTTTTCTTTTCAGTTTCAAGTTGCTTCAATGCTTTCCCATTAATTTTCATGGTCCACCCTTCTCATTTCTGGATTGTACAATGCTGAGTACTTAGAGAGAGTCTTGTCTGGCTGGGGAGGTGGCCCTGTGTGTCTGATTGTTTCACCTCCCTGCAATGAGGTGTAGCTGAATGCTGCAGCACAAATTATGAGCACAGGTTTATATACACAAATACATAAACTCATAACCACAGTTTGTATACGTATCTTATAATAACCAACTGGTTCAGCACATTACAGGTTTTCATACGAGACCTTGCTTGACATATTTAAACACAGTAATATTGTACACAACCAGTTGATTCAATTGCACATTCTTTGGGATTCAGACCCCAGAACTCCCTTTGGGGTGTCTAGACCCTAAGTGTCACAAATGAAGAAATATCAAAACAAAAACAAAAGACCCCCAACTCTGTAGCGTTTCTTCAATCAGCCACTGCATTCAAGTGGATTAAGCGGTTTTCTTGTTTGATTAAGAAAATTTTCCAATTGCAAAATCCAGATTTGCTAAAGTCCATAGCAGCTCCCATTCCACCAGCATCGCCAGGCTGTGCATACATCCTACAAGAAAACAAAAGGCCTTTTCAGCTTTAATAGAAATGGTACTCACAATCCTGTTGCCAGCCAATCTAGGGGGTTCTCTTTGACTGCAGTTATGTCACAGACAGTGGACAGCTCATCTAAGGTTTCTTCTGGATGCTACAGGAGCATTCCAGTTCTAGTCAGCCCATCCATGCTCTCTTACACACTCCAAAAGGACCTTTCTCCTCTCTCTCAGTTCGAAAGGAACTCTGACCTCTCCTCTCCCCCCTCCAAACTGGTAGGCAGGGTCTGGTTGTAGAAACTCCAGCACAGAGCCCTATGTCCCCCCTTTCTGCTTCATATACTTTGGATGCCTCCCTGCAGACGCAGTTTCTGTACACGCTTTCTTACCGGTGTCTTTTATTATAGCAGCAACATAATGCAGTCACCACACTCAGCTGAAACACAGTCAATAACACACCCTTCGTGGGCTACTGGAATTGTGACTACAACTCTGGGCCTTAGGACTACAATCATTCATCTGAGGAAACTCAGAAACTGAGGGAAAAAAACTGGAACACATCTTATTTCTACAGGAGATATGGGGAAAGAGATTTCCAGGGGGGCAGTGACCTCTCATGTGTGCCTCCCCTTAGCTACAGGGCTGATGCTTCTGTCTTCCTCCAGCAACCTAGGGGTGCACTAAGTGATAGGTATTATAAACAGGACATTTTTAAATAATTGCCATGCATCTTGGCTTTGGTAAAAATTCTAAGACTAACAGTAGTAATTAATCTATTTACAAATCATTGCCATGTAAATATCAGGGACAAATGATAATCACCACCACAGTGAGCTTTGTTTAGAGAAACCTTATACAGGAATATAATCATCAGATTTCTCCCCCTAACTGGGTGCAACCACCATTCTCCTCACACTACCCAGGACATGTTGTTGCTGGTGATCGCACCAAATGGAGTTGAAATTTCCGATTTACACATATTTCTCAAACCAGTGAGCCTATGGAATGTTAATATTCAAGAATAATGGACAGGTGTGCTGGGTTTTGGGGTTTTTTTGCAGGTGGGTGTACTTTGAGTATTGAATAAATGGTAACTAAACTGGTGCATTATTTTTCCATAACAACCTCCCACATTTTTTGAGCCATTTCTCTAGTTTTGGACTATTTTTCGTCTCGCAGAGAGAGGCTATCAGTAGCCTAGCAGCTACAAAATTCCTTCATTTCTCTTTGGGTGACTCTTTCTGCCACGCATTACACTTTTGTCGGGGAAGGGCTTTGGGCGATGGGGTGGGGAGGTAGAAGCTGGTGGGTCAGTGCTTTTAAAAACAAGGAAGTCCCAGCTTTTAGTGTTTGCGTGGGGGGTCACACAAAGGCAAAGCCAGAAAATGACTGGTGTTTCGTTGTACAAAGTACACGCCATGCGGCGTGCCAGCTGCGATCCCATCCCCAGGCTTCATGCACCGCGCCCTTCTTGGGGCCAAGGATACCAGAAAGAGAAAGTAAAAGGGAAACAACGTCCCTTTGCCATCCAGGCGCACGGCGCTCAGGCCCGGGGCAGACGGAGCAGAGCGACCGCCGCCCCCGGGCTGGGTCGGCCGCGGGCCATGGCGTGGGCAGGGGGCTCCGCTGGGCAGCGGTGGCTGCTGCTCCTGGGTCTCGGCGGCCTGCTCCAGCTGGCAGGTGAACGAGCGCTCGGCCGGGGGCGGCCGGGAGGGAGGTCCTCGGGCCACAGCGATGGGAGTTGCGGGCGGCCCTGGTACAGAATCGGGCCAAGCTGCGGGTGCCCCCGGGCCAAGGGGTGTGGGGTGGGGGGCGGGTGTAGCGCCCAGTGTCCCCGGCGTCCTGAGCCTGCAGCGGGGTGGGATGGGGAAGGGTTTTGAGGGGCTCCCCCCTCTCATTGCAGGGGTCAGTTTGCCTGGCCCAGCTGGTGTGTTGGGTTTAATTCTGTAACTGCTCCGTGTTCCGATTCCCCGGCTGGGCCCGGCCTCCCCAAAACTCCCCTCGCCTGTTTACCGGTCCGATCTGGCCTCTCCCTGGGGCTCAGGGCTTATCCTGGGCCTGGCTGTTTGTTTAAACCAGACGTTTAATATTTAACTTACAAAGGGCCATTCGTTTAAAATGTCACAACTGGAGGCTGAGTCCGGTGGGGAGGTGACGCTAGCGAGTCAGTGACAATCCCCACTCTGACTGGTGCCAGAGCGGTTCTTTTCACTCTGTTTATTAATTAGAGTTTGAGTGTTGGGTCTAACATAATTCGATCTCAGGCCACGACCAGCCTAAACTCCCCCTGTATTTCCAATGGCGTAGCCTCTGCTGTACTTCCTGTTCCATACGCTAGGGTTGTGCTGCTGTGTGCTGTTAGTCAGCTGCCCTTAACCCCCAAGTTGGCTACATGGTGAGCAAAGTGATTCCCCTCTATCAGTAATTTGTACAATCAGCTGTTCTTAAATTAGTTAAAAACACATTGGGACTTATTTAGATGAACTGGACTTACATTTTGCATTCAAAGACTGATCTTGCAATGCAAAATTGCCCTTATTCAAAGAGTGCAGCTCACATAAATGAGCCTCAGGGTTCTTTCACAAATTTTAGCACAGCTCACTGTGCAAACTTTTTATTTATATATAAATAAAAAATAAGTTGGTTGGACTGGAGCCTGGGACAAGCTATTGCCACTTAAGCGGCATACCTCTAGGCTGGTATTCTTTTTAAGTAGGCAAGAGCACATGAAGGATTGCAATAGCAACACACTTGTGCTGGTCTGTTGCTGTGTTGACTGTTCAAGATGGAAATACTCAATTCAGGAGAAAAAAAAAGAAGAAAGTATCTGTCTACCTCCTTTCTAGTAGATTCAGATTTTCTGACTATGATTTACCCTCCATGCCAGTGCATAGCACCCTTTAAATCACGGCCGGAGTCCTGGGGTAGCAGCAGGAGCTGGGAGCCTCGGGACTCGGCAGCAATTTAAAGGGCTCCAGGTTGTGGACCTTTAAATCACTGCTGGAGCCCTGGGGTAGTGCTGGTGGCAGTGGCTGGGAGCCCCGGGCCCTTTAAATCACTGCTGGGCCATGCCGAAGGACAGGCTAGGGGAGTCTGGCCCCAGCCCTGCCCCTTCCACCCCATGCCCCGCCCCTTCTGGTTGAGCCATCCCCCCACCTTGCTCAGGATCCTGTCCGCCCTGCATACCGGTAAGTCCCTTAAAATATTTTCACTCCTGGAATCAGTTATTCTCCCACCTAACTCAAGGCTCTCAGTTCTTTATTCAAAGGCTAATTTTAAAAAAAGCAATGTAAGTTTACATTTTTAGAAATTTCACCAAAATAAAGGATATATAGAATAAAACAAAGGGAAGTTTTGTAACTGTATAGACCCAAGCAAGACCCCAAACCTACACAGTGTAATTGCTTCTTAATCCATAAAAAGCTGAAATTTCAGGAAGTATAAACAACAAAATACTTGGGTTGCTAGACCATGCCAAAGCCTGTGCCAAAAACCCAAGTAGAAGCCCTTCAGGGAGTCTGGGTATGTACTCTTGTTGCTAACCCATGCTGAAGGCCATGCCAACATATCTAGTTATCCATGCTCTAGCTAGCTTAAAGCTACCACAGGTATGCTTACATGTGCTACAATCACATTTTTCATTTGGAGTGCAGACATACCCTGCATGACCACTAAAATAGGCTTGTAAAAGGATGCCAGCTGTTTCTGTGGGACCAGATCCTTAGGGCTGGTTATGCAGAAGCGATGGATGGGGTGACCCCTCACTGCCATATAAACTGGGATTTATCCCACAACAGTTGGGTCAGTGCAGGAACATCTCACTCCTTCACAGAAGCAAGTTGGGGAAGTGTTTGGGAAGGGAAGAGGAGCTCACATAAATCAACTTTTTGCCTCTCTAATGAGCTCCCAATATCCCGGTTCCTCTCCATTACTTGGGCTGCAGTATCACACAGCCACCTGCTGTGGTATGGAGGATGGGACCAAGATCTCTGTATTCTAAAATATTTTTCTTTTTCTTTTGTTTTGTAATATCCTTCTACTTCTCCACCTCATCACCTCCTCTGGCTGTCAGCTCCCTTTCAGTGCTGTCAGCTGAAAGGGCTGCGTTAGGGGAGAACATCCCTTTTTAAGTTCCTTTGGAGGCTGTGGGAAGAAAGAAGAAACCAACCCACTATCACACACATCATGGCGCTATAAATTTGCAGTGCCTTGCTGATATCTTACTTCCACCACAACCACCAGGGTGCAGGAATCATTCTGCCTCTGTGTAGGGGTGCGTATGAATTAATTGGACACCCATTAGGGAGGGGTTTCCCCCTCCACATCTGCTGAAGTTGCCTCCATAACTGTACAGCGCAGTTGGGCTGCATAAGTATGGTGGGGTGGTTCCCCACTTCTTCAAGATTCTGCAGTAATAATTAAATTCTTGAGACCACCATTAGGCCTCCTATGGTCTGTACAGGTCTTGTCAATGCAATGAGTACAGTAAGAAAGTGATACAACCTCCACTCTCCCCTGGTAACCTTCCTCACGCTCAGCACATGCCATCTCTTGTCATCTCTCCACTCTATGGAGTGTTATACAACGATTCCTGAAGGTCCTCGTATGTGAGCAGTCAAACTGCCTGAGCTCAAGAAGTTGAAAATCAACAACACTGAACCAAATGTGAATGCACCAGACTTAGGGGGAGATCACCCATTTGAGAGACTGATGTTGCAGTTCTCTATATTATTTGGTGATGCTGCATTACATCGTCCTGTGCGTACAGAATGCAGGAAATACAGAATGCAGCAAATAGAGACAAGAGCAGAAATGTACCTGAATGGAAACAGTGTCCCCAAGCAGGCCCATAGGCAGCCATGCAAAAAATGTGTATAGGGAGACACCTTTTCTTTTATTGTTGTCATTTAGACGTGCCCAAGATTGAGATCATTTTGGAGATCCTGGAGTTCTTCCCTGGCTATTTTGAAACAGCCTGTGAAAGTCTGACACATTTCCAAAGATAGATTTTATGCAAGAAACTATCTGTATTTATTATTCATCTGTCTCCCCAAAGGGAAGGGAGAATTTTTTATTTCAGAAGGTGGAGGAAGCTACCAAGGATAGGCTGATCTAGATTTGATTTTGACAAATAGGGAAGAACTGGTTGAGAATTTGAAAGTGGAAGGCAGCTTGGGTGAAAGTGATCATGAAATAATAGAGTTTATGATTCTAAGGGTATGGCTACACTTCCAGATGTAAAGCGCTTTGAGTTAAACCAGCTTTTGTAGAGCGCAGTAGGGAAAGCGCTGCAATCTGTCCACACTGACAGCTTCAAGCACACTGACGAGGCCACTTTTGTGGCACTTGCAGCGGCATTGGGAGCATTGCATTATGGGCAGCTATCCCAGCATGCAATTGACTGCAACGTGCTTTTCCAATGGGGGTGGGGTGGGGTGGAGTGTGACAGGGAGTGTGTTGTGTGTCTGTGGGGGGAGAGAGAGTGGGCTTTTGGGGGGCTGAAAGCATGTCAGGGTGCTGTCTCGTAAGTTCAGACAGCAGCAGACCTCCCCCTCCTCCCCGCCTCTCTCTCTCTCTCTCACACACAGACAGCATTCCACAGTAACGGCTTGCTTTGTCTCGGAGCCAGCTGTCAGAAACGGAGCTTCAAAGGGCATATCCGCATTCCTAGGCGAGTTCAAAACAACGACAAGAGTGGCCACTTGACTTAAGGGGATTATGGGACGTTTCCGGAGGCTGATCAGAGCGCAGTAATGCAACACCTCGTTCACACTGACGCCCGGGCGTTTCAGCCACTACACAACAAGTGTTAATCTTCTCGCCGAGATGGAGTACCAGCAGCGCTGTAGCCGTAAAGTCAGAGTGCTCTATCTGCCTTGCCAGTGTCGACGGGTAGTGAGCTAGGGCACCCAGGGCTGCTTTAATGCGCTCTAACTCGCAAGTGTAGCCAAGCCCTAAGGAATGGTAGGAGGGAAAACAGCAGAATAAAGATCATGGATTTCAAGAAGACAGACTTTAGCAAACTCAGAGTTGGTAGGTAGGATCCCATGGGAAACAAGTCTAAGGGAAAAACAGTTTGAGAGAGTTGACAATTTTTCAGAGAGACATTACTTAGGGCACAAGAGCAAACTATCCCACTGCATAGGAAAGATAAGCCAGGATGGACTCTTGCCATACTTCCTAACCAGGACAACTTCATTAGTCTCAAAATCAAAAAGGAGTCCTACAAAAAGTGGAAACTCAGTCAAATTACAAAGGATGAATAAAAAACAAAACAAAACACACAACACAAGCATGTAGGGATAACATTAGAAGGACCACGGCACAAAATTAAATTAAAATAGGTAGAGACATAAAGGATAACAAGAAAACATTCTACAAATACATTAGAAGCAAGAGGAAGACCAAGGACAGGGGAAAGAGTGAGGAATGAGGGAGGAAGATAACAACAAAAAAAATGGAAATGGTGGAAGTGTTAAATGCTTTTTTTGTTTCAGTTTTCACCAGAAAGGTTAGTAGCAATTGGACTTCTAACACAGTGAATGCCAGTGAAAATGAGGTATGATCTGAGGCTAAAATAGGAAAAGAACAAGTGCAAAATTACTTAGACAAGTTAGATGTTTTCATGTCAGCAAGACCTGATGAAATACATCCTAGAATACTCAAGGAGCTGCCTGAGGAGATATCAGAGACATTAGCGATTATCTTTGAACACTCATGGAAGATGGGAGAAATTCCAGAGAGCTAAAAGATGGCAAATATAGTGCCAATCTATAAAAACGGGAATAAGGACAACCTGGGGAATTACAGATCAGTCATCTTAACTTCAGTACCCAGCAAGATAATGGAGCAGATAATTAAGCAATGAATTTGCAAACACCTAGAAGATAACTAAATAACAGTCAGTATGGATTTGGCAAGAACAAATCGTATCAAACCAATATAATAGTTTTCTTTGACAGAGTAACAAGCCTTGTGGATGGGGGAAAGTGGTATATGTGGTATATCTTGACTTTAGTAGGATTTTTGATACTGTCTCACATGACATTCTCATAAACAAACTAGGGAAATATAGCCTAGATGGAGCTATAATAAGGTGGGTGCATAACTGGCACGAAAACCATTCCTAGAGAGAAAAGGAGTACTTGTGGCACCTTAGAGACTAACAAATTTATTTGAGCATAAGCTTTCGTGAGCTACAGCTCACTTCATCGGATGCATCCAATGAAGTGAGCTGTAGCTCACGAAAGCTTATGCTCAAATAAATGTTCGTCTCTAAGGTACCACAAGTACTCCTTTTCTTTTTGCGAATACAGACTAACACGGCTGCTACTCTGAAACCATTCCTAGAGAGGAGTTATCAAGGTTCACAGTCATGCTGCAAGGGCATATTGAGTGGGGTCCTGCAGGGATCGGTCCTTGGTCCAGTTCTGTTCAATATCTTCATCAATGATTTAGATAATGGCATAGAGAGTACACTTATAAAGTTTGTGGACAATACTAACCTCGGAGGGGTTGCAACTGCTTTGGAGGATACGATTAAAATTCAAAATGATCTGGACAAAGTGGAGAAATGGTCTGAAGTAAATAGGATGAAATTCAATAAGGACAAATGCAAAGTACTCCATTTAGGAAGGAACAATCAGTTGCACACATACAAAATGGGAAATGTCTGCTTAGGAAGGAGTACTGCAGATAGGGATCTGGGGGTCATAGTGGATCACAAGCTAAATATGAGTCAACAGTGTAACACTGTTGCAAAAAAAGCATCATTCTGGGATGTGTTAGCAGGGGTGTTGTAAGCAAGACACAAGAAGTAATTCTTCCACTCTACTCTGTGCTGATTAGGCTTCAACTGGAGTGGTGTGTCCAGTTCTGGGTGCCACATTTCAGGAAAAATGTGGACATATTGGAGAAAGTCCAGAGGAGAGCAACAAAAATGATTAAAGGTCTAAAAAACATGACCTATGAAGAAAGATTGAAAAATATGAGTTTGTGTAGTCTGGAGAAGACAAGACTGAAGGGGCATGATAAGTTTTCAAGTATATAAAAGGTGGTTACAAGGAGGAGGGTGAAAAGTTGTTCTTCTTAACCTTGAGGATAGGACAAGAAGCAATGGGCTTAAATTGAGGCAAGGGAGGTTTAGGTTGGACATTGCGAAAAGCTTCCTGTCGGGGTAGTTAAGCACAGGAACAAATTGCTGAGGGAGGCTGAGGAATGTCTGTCTTTGGAGGTCAAGAACAGGTGAGACCAGTGGTTCTGAACTTATTTACCATTGTGGGCCGCATATGCAGCACTCTGTGTGTTATGTGGGCTGTATCCACACAATATATAAACTACCTGTAAGGCCCTGAGGATGTCACATGGACCACAGCTGTGTGCTGATTGGGCCACAAGTGGCTTGCGGGCTGCGGGTTGAGAACTACTGGATTAGACAAACACCTGTCAGGAATGGTTTAGTTATTACTTATTCCTGCCTTAAGTGCAGGGGACTGAACTATTGAGGTCCCTTCCTAGTCTTACACTTCTATAATTCTATGACAAGGAATTGGTGGTGTTGTGTCCCTCTACCCCTCACCCCAGTGGCGATGGGGACTCAGCAGCACAGATTTTCCTTTAGAGGAGATGTACAAGTGGCTTCTGACTGGGACACTGAGTCTAGTGTTGAGGGCGCTAGCCTGGGACTCAACTGGGTTAAGTTCTCCACTCCACAACAGACTTCGTGCTTGGCCATGGGCAAGTCATTCAGTCTCTCTGTGTGTCATATCCCAATGGGTAAATTGGGGATAATAGCACTTCCCTACCTCACAGGGGTACTGTGAGGATAAAATACATAAAAGAGTCTGAGGTGCTCAGCGATTATGATAAGGGTCCATATAAATGATTATGATAGGGTCCATGTAAATACCTGGGATGAATGGATGGATACATAGAATGCACATTTCTCTTCCATTAGGTGCTGCTGTAGTTCTACCACAAAGCTCCAGTGTATTACATGTAATATGCATTGTATTCACTTCTAAAGTCCCTCCTGCATTGTAGTTCCTAAGGACCAGGGCCACCCAACTAGCCTGTGTTATCTCTATTATTTCATTCAAATAAAAGCAAAAATTGTTATTCATAAAGCCATTATCAATTTAGAAAGGAAAGCTTTCATTAGATTTCCATTGAGACAGGTTACAGAGGATTATGGGTCAGGAAACAGGCTACTAAAATACCGAATGATCCTTCAGCCAAATAACTGCGTTAAAAGGAACCTTGCCTTTAGGATGTATTGCTCAAAATATATACTTTCTGTTTTTGAAGAAACTCTTCAAGTGCTGATGGGAAGCACCCCACAAATAGTGTCACTGAATGATAACATCTCCATACCATGCAATCTCTCTGGGTACAATACAGCAGAACTGGATCTCAAGAATGTGGGAGTTACCTGGTATCTTAAGACTCCGAGAGCAGACCAAAAAGAGGAAGTATTCACATTTCTTATTGGAGACCATACTCCCCATAGAAATGGGGCCAGTATGTCTGACAGTGACCTGAGAAGAGGAAATGCTGCACTCTCTCTCCCACAGATTCAGTTTAAGGAAGCGGGAACATATACCTGCCAAGTTACCGTCACCCCTTTTGATGCTCAGGGAACAGCTGTTTTAGAGGTAGTTGGTAAGTGATTTTATTGTAGAATTTCTTTCATATTGTATCCTGGGGACTTGAAGGCAGATTATTTGAATATGGGAGTCCATTTTAGGGTACTAGTTTCCTCACCCCACGGAGCCCCTGTGGAGGAGTGGGAATTGCATGATATAAGTGGAATAGCCCAAGAAATTGGGTAAGTTGTGCTGCCAGTAATGATGGCAGGAGTTTGGTGAGCACACCTGCCCTGGGAATGTATATGTGGATTGGCAGTCTTCATCTTTGGGGTTTGTCCTGGTATTTTCTGTATATCTCCATCTTAGTTGCCTTGGAGAGGGCACAATCCCTGTTCTCTATTCACTGTCACTTTCCTTGCTACAAGCAGAGAACACTGCAGCTCATTTTCCCCTGCAACATCCCCACAGTGGTATCAGTCTAAATATTCCCCTTCCATGATTTTTTTGCAGATGAGGGGAAATATGGATCTAAATAAGCCTGTCTGTCATAATTGCTAAGGTTCTAGCTAGATAAGGTTTTCATTATCCAAACCTTAGTCTTGCAGTGGCATTTTCACTAGTCAGAAATGCTGTAAATCTGAGACACTATTATTCTCTCTCTATAAATTTTTTTTAGAAATAGCAGAGAATAACAAAACTGCCAAGGTCCTAATGAACATTAGTGCTGTTTATCATCCAAGTAATATTCCCTACTGCAGTCATATTTCCGGGGAAAAATGACTCGTTTAGGGAAAAAAGATGAAACATTGCACATATCAGACATTTAGGTAATATGTGTGTTACAACAAAAGTAACATTATTAAAGTGTCACCATAGCTATGACTATAACCGTAATCTAACTTTTTTCTCCATACAGCTCAACCAACTGTCAGCCTGTCTCCAAAGGAAGTTACAATAGAAAGCGACAAGGAGAAGACTCTGTCATGTGAAGTCAATAAGTTCTATCCAAATTCGGTTGACATTAAGTGGATGAAGATTTCAAAGAATAATCAGGATAGTAGCGTAACAGCAGAGGATATCTGCACAGGAGCCTCTGTAGAAAATGAAGATGGCACATTTAATGTCACTAGTAAATTAAGGCTGCAACCGTCTTTGCAAGATAATGGAAATGTCTATAGATGTATTGTGAGTCACAAAACATTTTCTGCCAAGTTACTTCTCAATAGCATCTTGACTGTCACAGGTATCCATCCCCTTTAGGGTCTTATCTCTTTTCTTTTGATATGTCATGTGTTCCAGACTGCTGTGGCTAGACCTCTTTTGAAGGCATTTAAACCATGTCAACCTTTTGCTATCCCTGGGGTGCAGTGATATCAGGTGTCACTTAGGAGAGACAGCGGGGCAGGAGAACTGGCCATGCAATGACACTCAAAGAAACAACTGTGGAATGGGAGGAGTGGCAGAGCAGCCCAGGAGTGCCAGTCTGCAAAAAGAAGAGGTTGAAATATGTTGGCGCCATGGACACTTTTGGATATTAGAGCTGTTCCAGGTGCACCATTTTAGTGGTGTGTATTTTTGGTGGTAGGTCAGGCTAACAACATTTTGGTGCCTCTCTAAGCTCACTGAGTTGATCCAGACTTGACTTTAACAAAAGGCTGTTTTTGACTCTACAATACATTGCAACACTTTTTTGTGGTCTTCATCCGTGAAGGTTTGCAAATATGTAATGTTTGAAGTGGGCGTTTCAGTACTCTTAGTGGTCTCTTATTACGACCTTTGGAAGCTCTGATCTGTTACAACAGAACATACCTGGCAGTTATTCTGTGGTCTCTTTTGTAGTTCAGTGGGTTATAATTTTAGGCCTACTTTAACTTTTCTGTGACATTTCAAATATTCAACAAGGAAATGAAGGAGTAGATATGTTTCACTAAATTCTTTGATTTGAGCAAGTTTAGGATTATCAGATTTCTTTTTTCATTCACAGCCCCCAGGTCCGATTCAAGCATTTTAATTGGAGCTGTCATTGGAACAATAATAGCCTGTATTATTGTGCTCGGTTTGGGAGTTTTCGTGTACAATAAGTGTTTTAAGAAAAGTAAGTAGTTTTAAAGGTGCACTGTGCTAATGAAATCCTAATGGAAACTCATAAACTTAGAATTCAAATATTCACAAGAGCTAACGCTAGTGGACAAACTAACAACAATCAGTACCTCAGAATGCTCTTTAGCCACCCATCAGTTAACTGAAGGTTAGTCAAATGTCCCAAAAGCAGGGCACGCCATTGCTTTTGTTCCCCTGCTTATCCAACCCCCATTTTCACTGAATCCTTCACTGCCTCTGAAGCCCTTTGGGAAAAAATTAGGTATTATTTTGTATTTGATTAGAACATTTTAAACAAATTGGAACATGATAGGTATTAAATAGGAGAAGTGACAGGCTTGGTAAGAAACGCTCTGCTTTCATACACTGTCAAAAAAGGATTTGCTCTTAAAGTTGCCTTTTATTGGTTTAGTAGGTGAGAGTGTCATTCTGAATTCTTCCATACAAACACAACATCAGTAGTAACTGGAATTTACTTAAAGTGATAACTTTTAACAATATGATCTATTTTTTTAGTACTAACTGTACAGAAAAAATACTGATACATAAAAAGGGAGATGTAACCCTTGCTCAGATACCCCTTTATTGAGAAAGATTTATGTGAAAGACTAAAAATTTGAGGACTATATGTATCTGACCATATAGTCACTTATCTACTAAGGATTGTGGAGAAGAAACAACAATTGGGGCATTTGAATCAAGGGAATTCAACCATATGGTATATTTAAAAATTCAGCATTGGTAAAGATAGTTAATGTTGGTAAGCGCAATGGTTTAGCATACAGAAATACAGTGTAACTTATGCAGCAGAGATAGAAAAATTGCAGTTCACCTTTTAGTGTCATTCTTCCCAACATGGTGCATTGTGCAACTAACTTACATATTTTCATATTTTATTGCAGTTCCACCAACAATAATGGTATTCATAGGGAATGTGGAAATGAAGCACTTAGAAGACACTTCTTTGTATTGTCAATTTTCTGGCTTTCGTCCAAAACCTATAACTGTAGCTTTTTTTCTGAAAAAGTATCTACAAAAAGAAAAGGAGAAAATTTACTGTTGGAACAGTGAAAAGGATGACATCCAGCAAGATGGGGAAAGTGCTGCTCTCCTGACTAAGTCAAAGAATTTTCAGTTTCAGATATACTTGAAGTCACTAGATAATGGCACTTATGAAGTTCCATGCATCATTCATATATCTCCAAACGTGCATGAGCTAGATAAGGCAGAGCTTTCTCTTGAAATCATACACGAGGCCCTTCAGCAACATCCTGCTATTGAAACAACAACACTGAAGGTCATAGGTAAGCAAAGTGCTTTGCAGTACGCAAAGTTTAGCTTCTTCAAGTTCAGTTACTGTCTGAATTAAGAACATAAGAACTGCCCCATACTGAGTTAGAGCAATGGATAATCCAGCTGAGTATTCTGTCTCCAGCAGTGGCCAGTGCCAGAGCTTCAGGGGAAGCATACAGAATAGGGCAATACTGGATTGATCTACCTGTGTTCCCCTCCCACACAGTCAGAGATTTAGAGACACCCAGGACATGGGGTTATGTCCCTGACCATCTTGGCTAATCGACATTAATGGACCTATGCTCCATTCACTTATCTAGTTCTTTTTTTAACACAGTTATACATTTTGGCCATCACAGCATCCCATACCAGTGAGTTCCACAGGTAAACCATGTGTTGACTGAAACAGTACTTCCTCTTGCTTGTATTAAACTTGCTGACTGTTAATTTCATCGGGTGACCCCTGGTTTTTGTATTGTAGGAAAGGGTAAATAACACTTTCCTATTTATTTTTTCCACACCCTTCAAAATTGTATAGACCTCTGTCAAGGTTCCTTCCCCACTCTGAACTCTAGGGTACAGATGTGGGAACCTGCATGAAAGACCCCCTAAACTTATTCTTACCAGCTTAGGTTAAAAGCTGCCACCACCAAAGTGTTACACAAAGAACAGGGGAAGTGCCCACTTGGAAACGTCTCCCCCCCCAAAATATCCCCCCAAGCACTACACCCCCTTTCCTGGGGAAGGCTTGATAAAAATCCTCACCAATTTGCATAGGTGAACACAGACCCAAACCCTGGGATCTTAAGAACAATGAAAAAGCAATCAGGTTCTTAAAAGAAGTAGTTTAATTAAAGAAAAAGTAAAAGAATCACCTCTGTAAAATCAAAAGATGGTAAATACCTTACAGGGTAATCAGATTCAAAACATAGAGAATCCCTCTAGGCAAAATCTTAAATTACAAAAAGACAGAAAAAGAGGAATATACATTCCATTCAGCACAGCTTATTTTATCAGCCATTTAAACAAAACAGAATCTAACGCCTATCTAACTAGATTGCTTACTAACTCTTTACAGGAGTTCGGACCTGCATTCCTGCTCTGGTCCTGGCAAAAGCGTCACACAGACAGAGAGACCCTTTGTTTCCCCCACCTCCAGCTTTGAAAGAATCTTGTCTCCTCATTGGTCATTTTGGTCAGGTGCCAGCGAGGTTATCTTAGCTTCTTAACCCTTTACAGGTGAAAGGGTTTTTCCTCTGGCCAGGAGGGATTTAAAGGTGTTTACCCTTCCCTTTATATTTATGACAACCTCTATCATATTTCCCCTTAATTGTCTCTTTTTGACGCAGAACAGCCCTAATCTTTTTAGTCTCTTCTTGTATGGAAGTCGTTCCATGCCTTGGATAATCTTTGTTGCCATTCTCTGAACTTTTTCCAACTCCACTGTATCCTTTTTGAGATGGGGTAACCAGAACTGGACACAGTATTCAAGGTGCCTGCACAATAAGATCAATATAGGGGCATTATGATATTTTCTGTCTTATTTTCTACTCCTTTCCTGGAAGTTCCTAACATTCTGTTAGCCTTTTTGATCACTGCTGTGTATTGAGCTGAAGTTTTCAGAGAGCTATCCATGATGACTCCAAGATCTCTTTATTCAGTGATAAGAGTTAGTTTAGACCCTATCATTTTTTTACAACATGCATTACTTTGCACTTTTCAATGTTGAATATCATCTGCCATTTTTTCATCCAGTGACCTAGTTTTTTGAGATCCCCCTGTAACTCTTTGCAGTCAGCTTTGGATTTAGCTATCTTGAATAATTTTGTAATGACTTTTGTTGACAATTTTATTGTTGACAGGTTCAAAGCTGGCATTACAATAAAATATTTCTTCTCAAAATGAATATTAGCTCCACATTGCAAAGCCATCTGATGGGAAATTCAGGCAGCATTTAACCTTGGGTTTTTCATTTATGGCATTTTGAGGCTGGGTGCTCTTTGTCTCTGTGGTTATATATAATACTTTGCCCCAGATTCCCTTTGCTTGAAGATCTATGGCTTTAGTTTCCCTTATTTGGCATTGCTGTTGGTAACATATTATATCCTATCTATGTGGTAATGTTAGTATCTCAATACTGAATTCTTAGGTATCTTCTCATATTTTTCCAAGAACTAGTAAAGTCACAAGGTGTTTCTCTAGTTTTCATTTGGACTGCTTGGAAACATGAATACTTGTGAATAACAGACCCTTTTAAGTATTCAGAAAATATCATGTAAATTTTGCACTGGAGAACTTAAAAGGTTACACTTGAGATATACATAGAGTCAAGAAGCAATTACAGATGCTGGGAAGTATGCCTTGCTAGCATGCTGGCCTGTGCATCGTGGCCCAAAGAAAGCATGGTCTGTGGCATGTTAAAATTAAAGTGGCTTCCTTAATTGGAATAAAAACAATGAGGAGTCCTTGTGGCACCTTAGTGACTAATGAATTTATTTGGGCATAAGCTTTTGTGGGCTAAAACCCACTTCATCAGATGCATGGAGTGAAAAATATAGTAAGCAGAATATATATTATAACACATGAAAAGATGAGAGTTGCCTTACCAAGTGGGGGGTCAGTGCTAATGAGGCCAATTCAGTTAAGGTGGAAGTGGCCTATTCTCAACAGTTGACAAAAAGGGGAGAATACCCCAGGAGGGAAAATTACTTTTGTAGTGTTAATGAGGCCAATGCAATCAAGGTGGCCCATTTCCAACAGTTGACAAGAAGTTGTGAGTATCAGCAGAGGGAAAATACTACCGACTCTCATTTAAAACCAGGGACTAACTGTATATTGAACTTGACCCCATAGCACAGAACTTTTCTACTGTGTCATTGATTTGGTTGGGGACTGGTCCTGCTTTGAGCAGGGGGTTGGACTAGATGACCTCCTGAGGTCCCTTTCAACCCTGATATTCTACGATTGACAACATGGGTGAGTTTAGCTGCTTAAAATAGATTTGTTGTCTTGGCATCACATTTTCAGTGTTGGAACAGCAACTGTTACATGTAGATTGAGAATTATTTTTTCCCCTGGACATTGTGATTTCAAGCTCTTTATAGCTTAATTGATCTTTTGTATCTGCTCCTAAAATTTATATATTGGGTCTAGAATTGAGATGACAGCTAGTCCTGCTTTCTCAGACTGACTGACTGCTTAGTAGAACAGCTGTATTAGTGTGTAACTCTACATACAGTGCATTAATAAAGCAGCTTTCTGCCTAAAGTTAGAGGTAGCAGTATGTAACGTCTGCTTTCTGTGCAGTGTACAATATTGATAGATGTCCAAAGAGATTCTTCTTGTGGGCAGTAGGGTAGATTTTTCCTGAATAAACATCAGCAAATCTCCCTTGCAAACACATGTAGAAATCTGCAGAGAGAGAGAAGCTTGAATTTAACTGCTTATTTTGTGATTCTGATCTTCTAAGTTCACCTTTAGGTGTACCTGAGCTCAATATTTTATTTGGCCTACTGTAAAATATTTTATTTGAGTGAACTATGACACTCATGTATGTTGAGTACAAAGTCTTAAGATAGCAAATGAGATGGATGAGGTAGAAGAGTCTAGACATAAGGTCTCCTGCAAGATGCTCAGCACCCCCAAATCCCATTGATTTCTATGGGAGCAGATGGCGCTCGGTACCTTACAGAACTGGTCGTGTGCTGATCATCACATTTTAAAAAGCTGATTCTTGTTAAATGCGCAAATCTCATTGTTTTACTTTCTAGCCATGCCAGTATTGGATCCAATCCTGTGTTCTACAGATGTGCCAAGACCAGATGAGCCTATAACTTTGACTTGCAGAATTCATTCTTTTTACCCTGAAACAATTGAATTGGCTTGGTATAAAGATGATGACGGAGTGCCAGAGAAACCCTTCATTAGTGACGTGACAATTGGACCACATGGACTTTTCTTCTGCACCAGTAGCTTAATATTACATCTTGCAGTTGAGGATATTGGAAGCAGATTCATCTGCAAAGCTAAACTTAAAGGCTCACACCAGTATAAAGAATCTTCTTGGGAGCTGGAAAATTTGAGTAAGTTAATTCTCAAAATACTATTTTAATAGTAGAATGAAAACTGTAACGACCATCACCATAACACACACATTGCTTTTAAAGCAAAAAATTATCGATCTCTGGGTCACTTTCTGCAGTACTCAGGTGCTCCCTTTTAAAAGGTAAAATACAGCCCTCCACAGAGAGCCAGCAGAAGGCCTAGGCACCATCAAAGCCACATTTTGTGGATTTAACTGCTGCATAGGCTTAGAGCTGCTAGATCTTTACATGGGGGTGAATTTCATCAGAAGGCCCATCCCCAGTAGGAAAACGGGTGTATTTTTATACATTAACACACACGTTAAAATCCTCTGGTAGACAAGACCGTTGCAATTTTAATAAGTAGGAGCTTTGGTGTCACCTCAGTGAGCTAACACGTATTAAAATATGGATTTTTACATATGTAAAACACCCAAACAAACCACGTTTTTTCTTAGTGAAGACAAGGCCTCTGTGTTCTCTGTAGGCCAGATCTTACACTCCTTATGTAGGCAAAATACCCTTTGAAATCACTACTGGTTTTGCCTGACTAGAAAATGAGTGGGTAAGTGCAGGATCACGTTTTATACTTTTACTATCTAAAAAAGAAAACCAAGAACTAACTCCTCCCCCAGAGTTTTGTTTAAAAATCCTGTGCTTGGTTCAAGTTACCAACATTTCTTTTCTGATCCCAGACTGATGCCTGCACATGCAAACAGGTTTCAGGGTGGTAGCCATGTTAGTCTGTATCAGCAAAAACAAGGAGGAGTCCTTGTGGCACCAATTTATTTGAGCATAAGCTTTCATGGGCTAGAACCCACTTCATCAGATGCATGAGGTATATATACATAGTACATGAAAAGATGGGAGTTGCCTTACCAAGTTGGGGGTCAGTCTAACAAGACAATTCAATTAACAGTAGAATACCAAGGGAGGAAAAATCACTTTTGTAGTGGAAATGAGGATGGCCCATTTCAAACAGTTGGCAAGAGGGTGTGAGTAACAGTAGGGGGAAATTAGTATGGGGAAATTAGGTTTTTTAATGACCTATCCACTCCCAGTCTTTATTCAGGCCTAATTTGATGGTATCCAGTTTGAAAATTAATTCCACTTCTGCAGTTTCACGTTGGAGTCTGTTTTTGAAGTTTTTTTGTTGACGAATTGCCACTTTTAAGTCTGTAATTGAGTGACCAGGGCAATTGAAATGTTCTGCTACTGGTTTTTGAATGTTATAATTCCTGATGTCAGATTTGTGTTTATTTATTTATACATTGGCCAAACCGGACAGTCTCTGCACAAAAGAATAAATGGTGCCACAAGGAGTCCTCATTGTTTTTGTACATGCAAAGTTTCACTTTTCAAGGAGGTTGGGGACATTTGTAAACTATTGTACATAAATGTGGCATGTTTTACTTTCTAAAGCATTCCTCTGGGAAATCAATATAGCTTATATAGACACACACACACACACACATTATATATATATGTCAAGCAATTAAAAAAATTAACCGTGATTAATTGCATGATTAAAAAATAGAATACTATTTAAATATTTTGGATGTTTTCTACATTTTCAAATATATTGATTTACAACACAGAAAACAAGCTGTACAGTGCTCACTTTATATTTATTTTTGATTACAAGTACTTGCACTGTAAAAGAACAATAGTATTTTTCAGTTCACCTAATACAAGTACTGTAGTGCAGTCTCTATCATGAAAGTTGAACTTACAAATGTAGAATTATGTACCAAAAAACTTCTAAAATAAAACAATGTAAAATTTTAGAGCCTGCAAGTCTACTCCGTCCTACTTCTTGTTCAGCCAATTGCTCAGGCAAACAAGTTTGTTTACATTTGCAGGAGATAATGCTTCCCGCTTCTTGCTTACAGTGTCACGTGAAAGTGAGAACAGGCGTTCTCATGGCACTGTTGTAGCCAGCATTGCAAGATATTTATGTGCCAGATGTGCTAAAGATTCATATGTCCCTTCATGGTTCAACCAGCATTTCAGGCAACATTCATCCATGCTGATGACGGGTTCTGCTCAATAACAGTCCAAAGCAGTGCAGACCGACGCATGTTCATTTCATTATCTGAGTCAGATGCCACCAGCAGAAGGCTGAATTTCTTTTTTGGTGGTTCGGGTTCTGTAGTTTCCGCATCGGAGTGTTGCTCTTTTAAGACTTCGGAAAGCATGCTCCACACCCTGTCCATCTTAGATTTTGGAAGGCACTTCAGATTCTTAAATCTTGGGTTGAGTGCTGTAGCTATCTTTAGCTATCTTCTTTGCGTTTTATCAGATCTGCAGTGAAAGTGTTCTGAAAATGAACAACATGTGCTGGATCATCATCTGAGACTGCTATAACATGAAATATATGTCAGAATGTGGGTAAAACAGAGCAGGGGACATACAATTCTTCCCCAGGGAGTTCAGTCTCAAAATTTAATTAGTGCATTTTTTTTTAAACAAGCATTATCAGCATGAAAGCATGTCGGAGCATGAAGAGGCATATGAATGTTTAGCATATATGGCACGTAAATACCTTGCAATGCCAGCTATAAAAGTGCTATGCAAATGCCTTGTTCTCATTTTCAGGTGACGTTGTAAATAGGAAGCGGGCAGCATTATGGCCTGTAAATGTAAACAAACTTGTTTCTCAACAATTGGCTGAACAAGAAATTGGACTGAGTGGACTTGTAGGCTCTGAAGTTTTACATTGTTTTGTTTTTGAGTACAGTTGTGTAACAAAAAAAAATTTCTACATTTGTAAGTTGCACTTTCATGACAAAAAGATTGCACTACAGTACTTGTATGAGGTGAATTGAAAAATACTATCTCTTTTGTTTATAATTTTTACAGTCAAATATTTATAATCAAAAATATATACTTTGATTTCAATTACAACACAGAATACAATATATATGAAAATCTAGAAAACATCCAAAATATTTAATACATTTCAATTGGTATTCTATTGTTTAGCAGTACAATTAAAATTGCGATTAATTGCAATTAATTTTTTTAATTGTGATTAATTTGTTTGAGTTAATTGTATGAGTTAATTGCAATTAATCAACAGCCCTAGTGTGTGTATATATATATATATATATTGTGGCAGAGCTCCAAACTTGTCCCCCTGGGTCCTGCGCTTCCAGGCGGTTTATGCTAGTTTCAGAGGCTCACTGCAACCCTCCACGTAGCCCTTCTCTCTCTAGGGCCAGGGATACAGTGTACTGAGCCCTTTTCGTCATAAGCCAGCAATGGAGGCTGGTGAGAGAATTCCCACAGTCTCTGTTGCTCCTGTGGCCTCATGCCAAAATAGTTTAGCCTTCTGTCCTGACAGGGGCCTGTTTTCCCCTCCCAGGAGGTGTTTCTGTAGTGGTGGGTTGGGGGGAACCTGGGCTCGCCCTCTACTCCGGGTTCCAGCCCAGGGACCCTAATGGTAGCAGCTGTTGGCAGCCAACCTTTTACTGCCAGAGTTGCTACATTTCCCTGGGCAACTTTCCCACAGCTCTCCTGCTTCTCCCTTACCTTAGGGCTCCCTTACCAATGACTGCGAGTGTCTTCATTAACCAGCCCTTCAGCCACACTTCCTCTCCCCTAGCTCCTCTCTGCCTGACTGGAGTGAGCCCTTTTATATTATCAGAGGGGCCTTAGAGTCAGGTGGTCACATTAGCTTAATGGCCTCACCTGACTCTTTGCAGGTTAGTTGGAGTCAGGTGTTCTCATTAGCCTGGAGCAGCCCCTGCTCTGGTCAGTCAGGGAACAGAAAACTGTTAATCCAGTGGCCAGTATATCTGCCTTCTGCTAATCTGCTGTACCCAACTGGCCTGGGTCTATCACAATATATAAATAAAATAAGACATCAAATAATGAAACAGACTTTCACAGAGATGTAATAGCGGCAAAGAGTCCTGTGGCATCTTATAGACTGACAGACATATTGGAGCATAAGCTTTCGTGGGTGAATACCCACTTCGTCAGATGCATGTGAATACCCACTTTGACATGCATTTGAAAAGTGGGTATTCACCCATGAAAGCTTACGCTCCAATACGCCTGTTAGTCTATAAGGTGCCACAGGACTCTCTGCCGCTTTTACAGATCCAGACTAACATGGCTACCCCTCTGATACAGTTCTGTAAAAAATAGCACATCCTGTCTGTCAGAAACAGAAGTGTTATCTCTGTGAAAAGTATCATTTAGAGTCTCTACCTCTTCCTCTGAGTTTTATTCCCATTTTCATTCTCATTTTCCTCTGTTATTTTTCTCCTTCCTTTCCTGTTGCTCACATGCAGCTGTTAAGATCTTTGCTGTCATTGGGAGCTATTGTGAATTTCTAATTAATAGAAACACAGTGGAAGGCCTGTACTTTAGCTTCTGTTTTCTCTCAACTGCCTAATCATTCTACTTTTGCCTTATTTGTTGTTTTATTTGCAGTATTTACTCCAAAAGTCTCAAATATTGTATGTGAGCCCAGTATCCCTGAGAGTGGTAAGGCCGTCACATTATCTTGCCAGGTGACAGATTACCACCCAGCACAGTGTCAAGTGCGCTGGTTGAGAGGCTTTGAAGAACTCACCGAGGCTGCAATTAAAACCCAGGACCCTCAACTTGATACAGCAACAAATCTGTACCACAGAGGAAGCCAGGTGACATTTACACCTGAACCTGAGGACCATGCAGTAGAGTTCACTACTGAAGTCATCCATTGCAACAGAACTACAAAGAAGTCCTATCCTCTCATGTTAAAAGGTGACTATTGAATTGTCTGTTCTTTGTGCAAGGTAATCCTGCTTTCTCCTTTAATCTTCTTTACATTATATGGGAAGGGCACAGGCCTAGAGCAGATGTTGATGCTGTTTGGACCAGTAGGGAGCATGGAGGACTGAGAGTGCACCCAAAGCCTCTAGAATGGCAAAATGTGAGACCTTGGCAAAGGGCAAGGGGAAAAATGGGGAGCACATAGAGATCTTACCATGGGGGAGAGCTAATGGAGGGAGAACACAGAAACCCTGGCATGGAGGAAGAACGGAGAATGGTACGGGCCTTGGGGGGCAGGAACTCTCCTGGAGATATCTGATTAGTGACTCAGGAGGAATACTGTGTGGAGCATCTTCTCCCCTACCTATTCCAGCCATAGCACAGCTCCCCACTGGCCACAGACCCTGCCCCCACAGGGTTGAGGTGTGGTGTGAGGATAAGGAGTGAACATGCAGTGAAAATGCTGCTCCTGCCCTCTTTACCACCCAGTCTGGCTCCGCAAGGTTCTGCTCCCTTCCCCTTGTATGTAGAGGGGAGAACATAGAATATTTTAATCAAGTTAAACACTTACTTGTCCCAGTATCAATAGCCAACAGATTTCTGACGAGCAACCCTACAATAACAAGCCAGTGTGTGCAAGGTAGGGAAAAATACTCAGTAAAGATAGATTTAGGTTGAGAATTTCAAAACCACTGAGAGGATTTGGATACCTCATTGCCATTAACTTTAATGGGAACTAGGTGTCCAAATCCCTAAGGCAAATTTGACAATCTCAAGCTTAAGAGACTCTAGGAAGCTTGAAAAATTTATGATCAACAACGAGAAAACAAGCATTCTTAGGAGATATGGAACATTTCCCTATCCGTGTCTTTTTGAAGACTAGAAGTATGACGTAACTTATTGGGAGCTCTGCCAAAAAGCAAAGAAGGAACTATTTTTTAGAAAAGCTCTGTAGCTGAACAGTTACTGAAAGGTATATAAATTAGGGGTCAAACTTCATAGCTTTTGTAGGCCAAGTTCATTGCACGCACCAGGGGACCCTTCCATCCCTCCATTCTCCACCACAAGTTCCCTGAATGCCACCCTCCTATCCCCCTCTCTTGTAGGGACTCTCTGCACCCTCACACTCTGTCTTATGTCAGGGGTCTGTTCCCGCCCCCCAGGCCTGTACCATTGTTCTCTGTTCTTCCTCCATGCCAGGGTTTCTGTGTTCTCCCTACATTAGCTCTCCCCCATGGTAAGATCTCTATGTGCTCCCCATTTTTCCCTTTGCCAAGGTCTCACATTTTGCCATTCTAGAGGCTTTGGGTGCACTCTCAGTCCTCCATGCTCCCTACTCCCCCCTTCCAGCCCATGCCATTCTGGGTGCCACTCTATTCCCACCTCACCATTTTTGTTTATTTTTGGTTTCTCCCCACCCTGCCCCCCCGCCCCTTCTCTCTGGGAGATAAGTCATTCAGGATGTCACCATATTAAACTTTATTGGGAAGATGGGCAGAGCTTAGATGGTGGGGGGAGTTAGGCTGGAATGTGTTAATGGGTGCCATCAACTGGTTATTGGATCTATAGACAATTAGATAAGTGGTTGAAGCTGTTGTCTATGCTAACCAGATGATAGCGCCCATCTTCATTCATCCCCCTTTCCGATTTTCCATTTTTCACCAAAATCAATAGCAATTCTGCCCACTGATGTCTATAACATTTCCTGAAATTTTGGAATTGAGCAGATGCAGCATTTAAGAGTTCTTGCATTATATCCAGATAAAAACAGAGAAATGTCATCAAATTGAGTGTAGGACTTCACTTCCCTTGGCCAGTTATATACATGTATTTATGGGGGATTGCAAAGTTATTCTTGTAATGTGTTTAAATTACCAAAAGCACAGTCACTTCCTTAACTCTGAGCCTTTGGTTACTTCCTGTGTATCAGATCCAACAGCTATCAACTTCACACTCTACTCTGTATATATTTAACATTAACACAAACAACAGTAGTACCTTCTTGAATATTCCTTTTGTTTGTGCAGATAAAATATATTTCGACACTTTTTGCAGATTTCCCAAGAATTACAAGTATTGTTCTTAGTCCAAATGATGTGGAGTATGGAAAACCCCTTTCTCTGACCTGCGAAATCATGGATTTCTTTCCCAACGATATTCAAGTCCATTGGTTTCAGGAGAAAGATGTAATCAAGGAGGGTTCATCAGTACAAGAGCCAAAGCAGGATAACAGGGGCCTTTTCTATACGTCTTCTGGTCTTCAGCTAATACCCTCTGCTCAAGATTATGGCAGAAAGATTGGTATAATGGTGATGCACAAGACTCTGACAAAGCCCATTACAAAAAATGTGTATCTAAAACTCCCAGGTATGTTTAACAAGTCTGTGGGTCTACAGTAGAGCAATGAGTTTTCTAGAGCATGAGGAAAAAAATATTTTTGTTTTACCGATAGCTAGCCAGATCCACCAACCATGGTGCAGGAGGGTGTAAATTATATCTTCTAGCAACAATGAGATTCACCTGGGTATTGCTCTCCCTACTTGTGTTTTGTCAGGGGCAGTTTAGGCTCCAGTCAGGACTGCATAGGAGTCCCAGAGATGGAGTCTGCTGAAAAGATCTAGGGCCAGAGTTTCAAAGGTAGATATGTGCCTAAAGATGCAGATAGGAGCCTAGTAAGATCTACAGAAAGTACCTATATGATATCAGTGCCTAATTGCAATAGCTTTTCAGCGGGAGTTGGGCACTTAACCTGCCAGACCCATTCATAAATCCAACTAAGCACTTATCTACATCTTTAAGCACCTGAAGACCTTTGTTAGTCTGCCCCCTTGACTATACCCTGCTGCTGGTTACTTTTAGTGTAGCAGCAGTCCATAGAACTCCTCTTACACACCACCCCACCCGGAGGGACTTTTTGCCTCTGGGGCCTTGTGCATTGGTTCATGTTGGCAGAAATTAGGATTAACACAGGCTGAAGTTAAACCCAAGGTTTGTCTGTCTTTTGCTAGACATTTAAAATTCCAGGTTTCAGAAAGATCTGGGATTCCTCCCCCTGGAAAATGTGTTAAAACTAAAGAGACACCCCTCTCAAGTCTCTCCTAACATGTATCTTGTCTGTAAATGGGCATAGTCACTTTGCAGTTAGACACCTGCAGCTGGTCTGTGTCAGCTAACTCAGGCTCTCGGGGCTTGGTCTGTAAAGCTGCGATGTAGACGTTTGGACTTGAGCTTGGACTCTGGGATCCTTTGAGAAAGGAGGGTCCCAGAGCCCAGGATCCAGTCCAAGTCTGAAAATCTACACTGCACTTTACAGTCCCACAGCCTGAGCCCCATGAGCCTGAGACATGGGTCATGCGGGTTTCTAACTGTAAGGTAGACATATCCTTAGAGTCTCTACCTCCCCCTTCTGACATGGATTGCGGATGGGTAGGGCCCTACGAAATTCACGGTCCATTTTGGTCAATTTCATGGCCACAGGATTTAAAAAATAGTAAATATAATTATTTCAGCTATTTAAATCTGAAATTTCACAGTGTTTCAATTGTAGGGATCCTGACCCAAAAAGGAGTAGCGGGCCGGGGGGGGGGCCTGCAAGGTTATTGTAGGAGGTGGGGTTGCAGTACTGCTACCCTTACTTCTGTGCTGCTGCTGGGGGCGGCGCTGCCTTCAGAGCTGGGCAGCTGGAGAGCGGCGGCTGCTGGCCGGGATCCCAGCTCTGAAGGCGGAGCCGCCACCAGCAGCAACGCAGAAGTAAGGATGGGCTGGTATGGGATTGCCACCCTTACTTCTGCGCTGCAGCCTGCAGAGCAGGGCCCTCAGTCAGCAGCCGCTGCTCTCCAGCTGCCCAGCTCCAAAAGCAGCAGCAGCGGCGCAGACGTCAGGGTGGCCTGGTATGGGATTGCCACCCTGACGTCTGCGCTGCTGCTGGTGGGGTGCTACCTTCAGAGCTGGGCACCTGGCCAACAGCCGCCACTCTCCGGCCACCCAGCTCTGAAGGCAGCGCAGAAGTAAGGGTGGCAATACCACAACCCCCCTAAAATAACCTTGCAACCCCCCTGCAACTCCCTTTTGGGTCAGGACCCCCAATTTGAGGAACGCTGGTCTCCCCCATGAAATCTGTATAGTATAGGGTAAAAGCACACAAAAGACCAGATTTCATGGCAGGGAGCCCAGATTTCACGGTCTGTGACATGTTTTTCATGGCCATGAATTTGATAGGGCCCTACAGATGGGTGTTTGTGACATATGTATTCAATCACAATCCTCATCATTCTAATGAAGTGCTTAGTAGCACATGCCACTCTTTGGACTTACTCCTGCTACTGGAGAAAAGTGATTTGGTGGCAGAACTCATTCATGCAGGATCAAATTCCCTGGCTTTCTCTGTTCTGCTTAACACTTTTAACCTGTGCTTATATGGCAGAGTACTGTGCACATGGCCTTGTGCAGGATCAAGCCCAGGTGCTCTGTCCCATTTAAAAAAAAAAAAAGTGAATATTTTCTCTTTTGCTGGTTAATTTTCTTTTCTTGATAATCCCATTGATAGTGCCTAGGATTGTTTTATTGCACTGTGTTTCTAATGGAAAACTATCCCTCCTTTTTAGCAAAGTCTCCTGCCATTTCTGAGATTAGAGCAACACCCGCATCACCCAAGGTCAATGAGACTGTCTGTCTTGAAGTTTCCATATCAGATTTTGCACCGGAAAATATAAAAGTTGCATGGTATAAAGACTGGTTAGAGTTACCTAAAGACAATCATAACATAGATACCCAAATTGGAAAAAATCATTTATGTTTCTCTACATTGAAAACACAATTTACTGCTAATGCATCTGATAATGGAAAAACATTCAGATGTGAGGTTATTCATCCAGCAACAAACTCCTGCACAGATAAAACATTTATATTGAAACTCAATGGTAAGTTGGATTTTTTAATTAAGGGCCTGCGATGGGAGGCACTCACCTCTTGAGTGCCTGTTAGCAGCTGAGTGTGGTACTGCAGTTCTTTCTCATCCTGTGCCTCCTGTAAGCTGCTGGCTGACCCTGGTGGGTCTTCCATGACTTGGCCCTCTGGCTGAGTCACAGAGTCCAAATGAATCACTTCCAGGGTAGTAAAGAGTTCAATAAAGGAGCAGTCCTGTTGCCCCTACTAGGGTGTTCAGCCCTAGCTCTGAGCCCTTTGTTTTGGCTCTCACCTAAGCCCTGTCCCCTTCTTGGGGTTTATGCCATTGTCACAGCAGGGGAAACCCAGGCCTGCCCACCACTCCAGGTTCCAACCTACAGACATTATAAACAGCAGTACACATTGCTTGATTTTAGTTTGTTGCTGTTTCTTCCTTGGGCCTCTTCCTACTTGGCCTGTTTTAGTGTCACCATTCCCTCAGGGCTAAGGATTTTAGGTTCTCTCTCTCCCTGCAAACCCAATTTAAGCAAATGCAGCAAGAAACAAACTCGAGTTCTTCCTCAAGCTCCACAGCACAGCACAGCACAGCACCCTTGTCCTCTGGTCCCAGCTAGGAACTAACCTTTTAAGGCTCTGCAGATCCTTTTATCTGAGCCTGCTAGGCTCCGACTGGCTGCTTCCAGGAAGCCTCTTTAGGCAGGCTTGGAGGACCCACCTTTGCTGCTCCTTTCTGTTTCACTTTGCTGCTTCCTGGGGCGGGCTATAGCAGAGCAGTGTGGCCTTCTGTGGGGAGCCACAAAGGCCAGGTGCACTCCATCACGGTGCCAGTTTTAGGTTGGGTAACACCTTACTCCACAGATACTCACATTGATTTCAGTGGAACTGGCTAATGAAGGAAGGGACAGATTTTAAAAGTATTTAGGCAGGGTAAACTTGCCTATCCATCTTTAAGCATCTAAATACCTTGAAAATCTACCGCCAAGATACTACTCAGTGTGAGTAAAGGTGTCAAGAATCAGACCCTAAATAAGCTTGAGTCTCTATACAAGTATCAATGTAGAATTCACTTCTGAACCTGAACTTTCCCTCCCAGCATCATCCACTGAACTAACTATATCCACTTCCCTAGCTTTATAGAGAAAATGGCCTGTTATATTATCATTAAAATGGAGATAGAACCTCTTGAGATACTCATGCTCAAAACTTGGCTTGTTTTAATGATCAGAGAAAATAAGTGAAATGAGTGAAGTAAGTGAAAAGGCTTCTGTTGAGTTCAGAGGAGTTTGGATCAGGTCCTCTGACAGTGAATGTGAAAACAGATGTATTAAATAACAGGGGATGAAAACATATTTATAAGGATGCCATGGAACCATACAAAATTTTGTAATGTGTATAATTGTGTGTTTTCCTACTGATTTGTTAACTACCCCGATGATAAATGTATGCTTGTTATAGATAACGTGGTATTTCTTCCTACTTTACAGATTTTTCTACCAGCACTGGAGATATATCCACTCTGACTGGAAATCAGAACCACACGTTGAGTGAGTTTTATATCTAACTGAGATAAGTTGCAAATCCTCCGTCTAATAGCAATGGTCCAACCCATCACTTTGTCCCCTCAGGCACAGGGGATGAAAAGCCTAGTGGGAGATGTGAGAAGGCCGCAATACTGTCTATATGGCATCCTCTTCCCATTTCTCCTATGGGTGTGGGATCAGGGATATGTGTGTTGGGGCAGGCAGGATAGTGGTAGTTCAACCTTGCATAGAAAGAATCAACTCAAACCCCCCCCTAACTTTTGGACAGAGCCCTTTCAGCTGTGGAACCCCCTTGAGGATGGCCGAGGGGAATTCTGGGGTTCATGGCAGGTAGGGTAGTTGGAGAAGTCCAGAGACCAGAGAAGGAATGTGAACATACAGGGCTTCCACATGGATGGTCCTGGTCTCCAGCATATTCACAAGAACCCTGGGATTTGGGGACTGAAACCCCTTTTTGTCCCACACAGGGAGGTAGCAAACCCACCACTCCCCACCCCCCAACTGGAGGAATAATCTGCTGGAAACTCCACAAGTGGTCCCTGCTTAGGGACGATTTGAACCTATGCCACTTTGTCTTTAGTTAATTAATTAGGAAAGGGTTCTGTCACCGCAGGAGCACCTCGTTATGTCCAGGCGTGGCATAACAGCTCTCTTCCAATATGGTACCCCCAGCCAGTGGTCTCTCTCTGTCTAGTCTCTTTTCCCATAACTTGGCCCTGTGACCACATCATAATTAATTCCAGAGTAATAGAAAGCTCAACATAGAACAGTTCAGTTTCCTCACAAGAGGGTCTTTGGTCCCAGCTCCAGGCCCTTGGTCCTCACACCCTTTCCTTAAGGCTTTCCAATGTCCTTTTGCCCATCTCCTGGTTCACGCCACCTTACCAAAGGTTGACAGGGGAACGTAGGCCCTCCCACTACACTGGGATCCAGCCCAGGGACACTGTAACCAGCAGTCAGGTCTGCTCAGTCCCACTCCTGGCTGCTTTTTCCTTGGGCTCCTTCCTATCCAGCCTTTCTCAAGCCATCTCCACCACAACCTCTCTAAGTTGACCCTTCTCTCTTGCACACCACAGGAGCCTGCTCCAACCCAGTAGCTACTACCCCCCAGCTGCTTGCCAGTCTTTTCTGCTCCTCAACTGCTAGGATCTCAGGGCTGCTGCTTCCTCCCTGGGCTTCCTTCTTACCACTGCTCTGTTCCCACAGGGTGGCTGCAGGCTCTGTCTCCTGGCAGTCCCCCTTCTTTGTCTTTGTTTTTTGGTGCAGCAACCTCATCGTACAAGACTATGACCGCCCCTTTCTTCATTCTTTTTTAGCCAAGTGTCCCCCACCTCCCCTAACCCCATATCCAGTCACTCAGTCTAGTTTCCTTAAAGAAATGTAGCCAGGGTGGGTTTTTTTTTTTTTTTTGGCACTATTCAATTTCCCTGACATTCTCACTAGTCCCTTTAGAAAAAAGTCTTTAATTCCGAGCAGACTCAGTGTTTCATAAAGAAACTTTTTTCCCATAGAACACGATCAACGGTTTCTGTGGTTTTGGACAGATTACACAGCCCGTCTTTATGTCTTTTTAATAAGTTTAACTTATCATATAAAGCACAGTGACCTGATAATACTCTAAAAATAACTACTTCACTTTTTCTGTCATGACTATGGAGTATAGTATTATCTTTGATTTTTGAGCATATATCATAGAACCTTTGTCCTTTTGTTTTCTTGGTCCACAATCTTGCCATTCCTTTGCAAGTTTCTTCATGGCCACACTTTTAAATTCTTGTCTACTTAAGGGTATCTCAATATCAATCTCCTAATTTTTTAGAGCATGTTCTGCTGTTTTGTCAGCCATCTCATTTCCAGGCCTTCTGATATGCACTGGAATCCATGCTGTTGTTACTTGTGTGCATTATTTCTGTAGTTAAGAACATTATTTCACATATTATGTCATTTCTGCTTTCCCAAGTCCCTGTTCTAATTGTCATTGTGCCTGACAAGGAATCAGATAAAATTACAGCTGCAGCTGGTCGCACATCTTTTATCCAGGTTAGTGCCAGCTTTAACCCCATTACTTCAGCCATCAGAATGGTCACCTAATTTGATAGCCTTTTTGATTGCTGGATTCAAAGACTAGGAACATACAAGCCTGTTCCCACTCTACCAGTGCTGTCATCTTTTGATCTGTCTGTATAGACTTGTCAAAGCTGGCCCCATTTTTCATAAATAAATTCAGAAATTTCATTGGTCATGTTTTTTTTCCTTCCCTCATTTTTTTTCATACAGCTCCAAATTTACAAATGTTGGAATAACTGTTCAGCTGTAATTTGATTTCCCATGGCTAAAATTTTTTAGTTCTCTCAATTTTTCTTTTTTACATATCCCCTTTACCCATTTTTGACCCTGATAGTATGAAGAAGTCTCTGGCAATCTATATCATTTTGTCTACTAAGCTCTCAGTAATCCTCATAAATCTGTTGTTCACTTCTATTTTCATTATTCCCTTTTACCTTTTGCCCGAAAGGTTTGATCTAATAGTTTCATCCTTAGATTTATAGGTGCTTCTCCCTTGGCTATTTGCAGCACAGACACTGGTGTTATTGTGCCACATGCCACTCTCAGAACTTAGAAACCTGGAATTGCTCCAGGGCCAAGAGTTGTTTTTGAGGCTGAACCAGAAGCTTGGGTTCTGTAGTCTAAACTGGTCTGATCGATGCTTTATACACCATCATTAGTATCGTCTTATTTGCACCCCATTTGTTTCCATCTACACTTTTAAGTAAGTTCATCTTACTTTTTATTATCTATGTGACCTGCCCAAGTTATTATATATCAGACACTTCTCCTACCACATAAACTTGTGAACTGTCTGAATTTTTTCATCATAAAGAAGTAAGTCCAATTTTCCCAGATTTTCTCCCTGGTTAAAAGCATTCCTTTTGTTTTTGCAAGTGAGAATTTAAATCCCCAATCATTTCCCAACTTGGAAATTCTCTGGAGTGCTTCATTTGTCTTTTCCATGCTACTTAAAGTCTTTTTGCTTAGTCCATATAGCACAATCATCTGCGAAAAGGGAAATACCTATTCCTATCTGCACACTTTCTGGAAGGTCATTTATTATAATGGAAAACAAAGCAGGGCTGATAATACACCCTCGTGGAGTTCCATTTGTAAGCTTGTAGGTTTTTGATAAAGCTGTTCCCAGTTTGACTTGTATAATTCTGTCACTTAAGAGGTCCCTTATCCTCCAAAACATTCTCCCTTTTACTCTAGTTTTGACCAGTTTATATCGGAGGCCTTCCCTCTCTAGCATGTCATATGCTTGTTCAATGTCCAGGAAGACAGTTATTGTAAAGGTCTAAGCCCTTACGATTTTTTTGTGCCTCTGTTTCTACTCTTACTATATGTTCAACTGTCCATCTTCCTTTTTTGAAACCACTTTGTACCTCAGTTACATCATTTTTCTTCAAGTATCCCACTAGTCTTACATGTTTCATTTTGTCCATGATTTTCCCCACACATGATATGAGGGCAATAGGCCGATAAGCATCAGATCTGGTACCTTACCTGATTTTCTAATTGATATCGCCAATGGTGGTTTCCATTCTATTGGCAGCAGTCCTTATTCTCATATATCATTATATAACCAGACTCCCTTCTGGCAAGTGTTAATTACATATATTATCTTTACCTGTAGCTGCATTTTTCCTTTTTCTAATGATTGCAATAAGCTTCTGCAAACTAAAATTTTTGTTTAACACATCATCAGTATATTCTCTCTAGCCATTTAATAGTTATCAGTTATCCTCAATAAACCTCCTTTTTCACGAAACTCATTGTTTTAATTCATATCACTACTGTCCTTTTGGAATTCTTTTGCTAAAATGCCTGCCTTTCCTACATTGGAAACCTCACTTACATTGTTTTTAATAAGACCAGGTATACATTTACTTTTATTTTGAAGTCCATTCATTCTTTGAATTTGCTTATATATTTCTGAAGGCTTTGATTCTTTGTTCAATTTCCCCACAGAATATTCTCCAGCTTTCTTTTTTTGTGTTTTTGATAATTATTTGTGCCACCACCTTACATAGTTTATAATTCATTAAGTCATTATTGTTCATTCTAATTTGCAATCCTTATTCCACCAGGATCCAGATTTCTAAGTCTGGGACAATTTGATGTTTTATAGATGCCAGATCAGCTGCTGCTGTAATTCCTTTTATTACATTATTGAATTCTCCTAGGTTGTCTCCTGTACCATTTCTGCATAAATTTGCATCACATTTATTCCTGAAAAAGCCCCAGTCAGCTTTTGGAAAATTACAGCTAGGAACTCCTCTTGTGTTTTTGACATTTTCCCAGCCTTGGTACTCAGTAAGTGATCTTGTCCCATTCCATCTTCTTTATGAATTTTCCAGCTGCATCTACTAGCTGGTAGATTGAACACTAGTTTACTTATTAGCCATGTTTCTTGCACCAGTATTACATTAGGCTTTTTTGACATTTCAAAGATGACTTAAATTCCTGTCCATGCATTATTAAAATGTGCACATTCAAGCTAATGATCATTAAGACCAGGTTATTTAAGCTGTGTTATTGCCTTCATTTAAAATTGCATGAATGTGATCTATTGAGATATTTATGTGATCTTTAGATATTTTTCTGCTTTTTTTGCTATGATTTTAATCCTTTCATTTTCCCACCCCCCATCTGCAAGATGCAGTTAATTGCTTCCATAATGAGCACTATAAACTTCTCGTCACCTACATCAATACATCAGACCCCCACCCCCATCCCGCCTCTTCCTGTCCCCTCTCTGCCCGAGGCCCTGTCCCACCCCACCCCTTCTCCCAAGTCCCCACCCTGCCTCTTCCCACCCCCAACCCTTCCCTCCTCATTCCACCCCCTCCCCTGAGCGCACCCCGTCTCTGCTCCTCCCCCTTCCTCCCAGAGCCTCCTTCACGCTGGAAAACAACTGATTGCAGTGGGCGATAGGCGCTGCGGGGCAGGAGGGGGAAGAGTTGAGTGGTAGGGCCACCGGCAGGTGAGAGGTGCTGCCAGTGCGTGCTAAGCACCCACTAATTTTTTTCTGTGGGTGCTCCAGCCCTGGAGCACCCATGGAGTTGGCGCCTATGCCCCCCACCCCTTGTCAGTTTCAGCGTTCAGCCTCCTGTCAGTTAGGGGTCAGTCGCAGCCCTACACCCAACCTGCTCCTACACCCCAGCCTCACTGGCTTCAGCCAGATGCCAGCATGCAGCCCTTCCCACCCGCAGCCTACAGCCAGCCAGTCCCCTTTCTGCTACAGACTGCTTCTTTTTATACTAACTGGCCTGCTCCTGCCCAGCTGAGCTTCATGATCAGTTAAGCCTGGCTGTCCTTCTGGGTGCAGCCAGCTAACATAATTGGCCTCTCAGGCCCACATTAACCCATTCAGGGCCCCTGTGGGGTTCACACTCCATCACATCAATGTAACCATAAAAGATATCAGTGACATGTACATGGAAAATATATAACTAACAGCAGAATGCAGCTGATTAATGAAATGGCCCTGGTGCTGAGGCCTTTGTTTGTAATCTTCTTTTTCTGACAATTGTATCTATCTTTAGGCCCTAGACTCATCAATCAGGAGATTAACACCCTGAAGATAGAGTGCATTACTAGCAACCCAAAGGCTGGTGAGGATGTGACACTTCGCTGTTTTGTACATGCACGGACTATGGAGAGTACCTATGTTTCTTGGTTTAAGGGAAAATACCCCATTGAAGATGGAATAGAGAACACAGACTGTGAGGATGAGTCTGGTTTTATTACTTCTGTAACTTTTAAACCTGAAGAACAGGACAAAGAATGCAAGATCAGATGTGAGGTTTCTACCGATGAGGAATCTTTTGAGGATTCATACATTTTAAAACTTGCATAATCTCCCTTCAGTGAAGAATATGGCCATCAAACAGCAACTCTATTTCAGTGTTTCAAGGGTTCAGTGAACAATTACTCCATTTTTAAAAAAAACCTCTTTCAGGAATTAAAACTTTATTAACGTATTGTGACAAAGCTCTGTCCTAGCCTCCGTGGGTTCCGCTTTTCCTGGCGGATTTCGCTAGCCTCAGAGGCTCATTGTGACCCTCCATGTAACCCTTCTTTCTCTAGAGACAAGGGTCACAGTCTACTGAGCCATTTTCATCATAAGCCTGCGAGGGAGGTGAGGAGAAGTTATCCTTCCTTGCACAGTCTCTGTTGTCTCCCAGTCTCAGTGATTAATCAGGGTGCAAAGGTGGGGGGGGGAGGAGCCCGGGCCCACCCTCTACTCCGGGCTGCAGCCCAGGGATCCTAATAGTATCAGCTATGGTAGCTGACCTTTTAGAAACATGACATGTACAATTCCCTGGGCTACTTCCCCACAGCAGCCCTCACTTCCTCAAGCTCCACTTCACCCTTACCTCAGGGCCTCCTTCCTTGTGCCTGATATGGTGTGTACTACTCAGCCTCTCCAACAGCACAACTTCCTCCCACAGCTCCTGACATGCACACCCACCTGACTAACTGGGAGGCTTTTAACTAGTTTCAGCCAGCCCCTGAGTGACTTCAGGTGTCCCAATCAACCTAGCCTTCTCCCTGCCTTCTGGAAAGTCCTTAATTGGCCCCAGGTGTCTTAATTGACCTGGAGCAGCTGTCATTTCACTTATCCTGGTACCAGGGATTTGTTTAGCCTGGAGCTAATATATCTATCTCCCACTACTTTTCTATAGCCATCTGGCCTTGACCTGTCACAGTATACAAATACACTACTCAGGAGAACCAGGGTTTGAGAAAATATGCACTATTCAGGACCCAAGTTCTTCCGCAGGATTGAAGTTGTCTAGACCATTTTTCCTCCATCTCGAGTATTTTTTACTTGGATTTCTTGGCCAGAGACTGTAATGATCCTATGATAAAAGAACTAAGGAAAATGGTTTTAACACCCAACAGAGTGAATCCTTAATTAAAATGCATATTCACCAAGACTTGGAAAAATTATGAAATATTTTTTAAACTTTAGTAGTATCTTAGAAGGTTTTTATTGTAGCAATAGGGAAACATAGTCTGGGAGTGAATTTGAAGGAAATCTCTTGGATATAACTAAAGGGCAACTACTTCTATGTTCATTCCCACATTAAGATATTTTCACTGTATGTTGTAAATTACCCAGAAAGAGATGAGTAAACTTCCACAATTTCTTGAAAACATTCCCTTACATTGTCTTACAATAGAGAAAGGCATTGAGACTATATCTGAAGAAATTAAGGAACTCTGGTTATGTGTTTGTGACTTGATTTTTAATGGGGTTGAGCACACACTGCTTTCATTGATTTCTGTCCTGAATTTAACAAGTGAGCAAGATTGGAAATCAGTCTTTTTAAAGACTATTTAAAGAATATAAAGATTTATATTCAACATCACAAATAACTTCAGTGGGCACTGCGAGGGTTTAGCCCTTTGAAAATCAGCCTATTATTGTCCTTAGATTTATGAAACCTTTCAGAAGGCCACCTGAAGTACAGTCTTTGCTGCTAGTATTCTAAGGGAAAACTAAGTCAGATGAATGTTACACACTCTTTGTTCCTGCATCTGCTTTTACACCACACATATTTATGGTGCTGTATTGTAATATGAAACACAATGATGGTGCTTTAAAGTCTGCAAAATAACACACTCTGTGAAATGGTGGAAAAAAGTCCTCGCAGGGTGATTTCTTACAAATGCTCATGATGCCACCAGAATATTTTGGATTGCAAAGGAGCTAGTGAAAAGATTTAGCCCCAGGTTCCAGGGCTATAAAGTGAAGTTGAATAGTTTTAGCTTGCATATACTGTTAAAGAGTCACTCTATCTTTCAAGCACCATGTATGCAAAGCAGAAATACACTAAAATAGGAAATAATTTAAATAAAAAATGTATTTTTTCCATCCCAATGATCCCATAAAATGGAACAGACCAAAAGTCACGAGAGAACCTTAAGAGCACTCGAGCTTGCCTAAATATAAAAGTTTAGCTTAACATTAATCATTGAAGTAAAATATAACCTTTACGCCAGTGCAGAATTACTCAGGATGGGTGTCGGAGTAATTTAAATCAGTCAATATCCAGAGAACCCTCAAGAGGAGAAAACTTGTGTGTGGACACACAGCAGTTCCTGCCAATTCAAGGACCATTCTAACAGAGGAATGTTTGCATGTAGACAGGGCCTCAGTTCACCTGTACAGTCATAGGTAAATTCCAGATAAGATTTTGCCTCTTCCTTATGATTTCTAGTTACCTATGGTGAATTCTGCAGGCTTCAGACAATTATTTTATGCTAAATTATCCACCATTAATGCATTTATTGACGTTAGTCCTACAAGGTGTATAAACATGTTACCAATCAGGGTTTTGTTTTTTTGACATTCCCTATCAAAATCAGCTATCACTTTAGAGAATTTGCTGGGCAATTCACAAACCACTGACCTCTCCCTGAGCCCTTATCAGTCTACATCCCACCTGAGAAATTTGCTAATCTTGCCCTATCTCTTTTCAACACCAGACATCCGTTATCTCCTCTCTATTGTCAATCTCTATCCCTTTGCCTCTACACCAACATTCCACACAAAGATGGACAACAAGCCATCAGGAACAGTATCCCCGATAATATCATGGCAAACCTGGTGGCTGAACTTTGTGACTTTGTCCTCACCCACAACTATTTCAGATTTGGGGACAATTTATATCTTCAAGTCAGTGGGATTGCTATGGGTACCTGCATGGCCCCACACTATGCCAACATTTTTATGGCTGACTTAGAACAACACTTCCTTAGCTCTTATCCCCTAGCGCCCCTACTCTACTTGCACTACATTGATGACATCTTCATCATCTGGACCCATGGGAAGGTGGCCCTTGAGGAATTCCACCAGGATTTCAATGATTTCCACCCCACCATCAGCGTGGACCAGTCCACACAAGAGATCCACTTCCTGTACACTACTGTAGCCAGACAGCCAGCCCCCCCTCAGACCAGCATTGCTGGAAACACACGGGAGCCAAAACAACAGGGCACTCAACATAAATTCCAGCACAGCCTTTGAAGCTGTGAGAAGCACAGGTGTGCTGTGACAATGTGCCTCTGGGAACATATACAACGATTAGGCTCACAGCAGACAGAGAAGCTGTGACAGACATGGCTCTTAGCCCCTACTAAATAGCGTGATGCACACACCCCAACATCCTAGGTGGGAAAATATTTACCCTGATAAAAGAAGTGTCCAGTAGTCGAAACTTATTGTTTCTCCCTTGCAAGTGTGAACTACTCTTGCGAGAGCTGGCGTCGCCCAGACAGACCAGCCCCAATTTGGCATAAGAAAGGAGAAAGGGAATAAAGGAGTACAGAGGTATAAGTATGGGACCTACAGCACCATGATTTTTGAGTGCTTTTCACTATCTATCTGCTGGTCAGATAAGTGACAGCCTCCCAAGGCTTCTGCAGCTAAGAGGGTCCCTAAGCCTTGTCCCTTATTCGTCTTTCCGCGGAATTGAGTGACCGATCCTGGCTTGGCACCGCTGGAATCGAGAGATGCAAGGAGGGTAAGAAGCACCCACACCTGATCTCCTATCTTTAGTGTACACATATTTTGAAATAGAGCTCTATACTTTGTTTTCTTTCTTTGGGATTGTGGCTTCAGTTTTGTAACTTGTTTGTGTGTGTAACATCTCTACATTTAAATAAGTAGGCACTAGCAATTTTGTAACCACATGATTAGAATCTAGTTTAATAAATTTTGGTAACCATTGTGCATAAGCCTGACTTGTTTCTCTGGTTTACTGTAAAGCAGCCAACACAATTAAAGAACCTCAGCCGTTTTGGCTATAAAGCCTGGCCATTAGGTGAGAGTACTAAGAGCCTAGCGTTGAGTTGTGCCGCCTCCACGGGGCAAACTCTTGGGGCACCTGTCAGTCAATCCTGGCTGCCCGCTGCGAAGGAGCTCTGAGCTCTAGCAGTTAAAGTCACGGGTGTGGAGAGGCTCTTAGTGCTGCCATTGGGGCACCTGTCAGTCAGTGTTGACTGCCCGCTGCGAAGGAGCTCTGAGCTCTAGCAGTTAAAGTCACGGGTGGTTAGGACCTTGGGGCATCCGTCAGCCTAGCCCGGGCTGCCCGCCGCGAAGGGACAGTGCGTCCTAGCGGTTAAAGTCACGGATGGTATAAACGGGCATAGCTGGCACCTCACCAAACATCCCTGGCCATCGGCTAACAGATTTGGCGTCACGAACAGGATTGTGATATAGGCTGCACTACAGTAACACAATGAAACCAGTCATGATAAACACCACAGAATTCCCTGAGCTAGAGAAAAGTTTGACCCAAGAGGGATGGGGAAATCCTCTGTGGAGCAAAGAACTGCTGGAGAAATATTGGGGAAAACCAGCAGAGATCTGGCAGCATTTCTGTAACTGGAGAACTGCCTGCAAGATGAAGAAAGGGAAAGGAAAAGGTGCTTGTATATGGCTGCTTACTAACATTTGGCAAGCTGCCTGTAAAGATTATCATAGTCTGGCAACAGAATTTAATAGGCTACAACAGGAAAGGGACACACTGCGCAAGGAATGCCAGAATTTAGATACCAGAGTAAGAACACTGAATAGGGATATGGAACATCTTCAGAAAAGATTACTTCCCTTAATTGAGAAAGAAGGGATAGAACGAAGGGAAAAGCTGGAGACTAAAACACACAGAATCAACCGGGCTAAAGTTGAGACTGCTCTCTGGCTAGACCCTGAGGAATGGGATGGAGACATTTGGGATTCAGCAGATGAGTCCCCCTCCTCTGAAGAGGAAGGTCCCTCTGTAAAATTAAGACCAGCTATCACACATCACAAATCAGAAGAACATGAGGGAAATTTGAGTGGGGCAGAGCTGGATGAAGAAGGGGATGACAATGATCCATCCACCTCTTCAAAAACAAAGAAGGGAGGTAAAAAGGGAAAAGGGAGTAAAGCTCCAACACACTTTACCAAAATTACCACCCGCCAATATACTCCCATGGAGTTAAAAACAATCCAGGGAGATTTTGCTAAAAAGCCTGAGGAAGGTATAATAGAGTGGCTGGTCCGCCTCTGGGACACTGGGGGTGGATATATACGCCTGACAGCCCAAGAAACTGAGCGCCTTAACTTAGGTGCAGGAATATTCCTGGAACACTCAGAGGGGAACACCCCTAAAACACTTTGGTCTCTGGCTTGTCGATGGGCAAGAGGAATTTACCCAGCAGACCGAGATGAACCCACAGTAATGCACTGGACCAACATAGATGAGGTAAAAGCAGTTCTATTAACTGTGGCTGTCATTAGCATGCTTGGCCAAAACCCTCAAGAGTTAGCCTATGAAAGTCCATGGGAGGGTCAGGTAAATGTAGAGGATCTCAGACCCCTGCTTAAGGGAGCTCCGAGTAACCATAGGGCTGTGGCACTGTCCCTTAGATCAGAAGCTGCAGCACATAACAGTACCTTTCGGGCACTGCTAAACCTTCTGGTGTCATACTTTAGAGAATTCGGAGACATCAGAGCACTGACAGGCAAAGCTAAGATGCGTTCCCTTCAGGGAAACAAGGGGGCACCATCTAAAGGACATAAAAACAAGCGAGAGCCAACCCAGGAGGAAAAGGAGCTTAGAGCCAAGTTGTGGAGACAATGTCTGGCTTTAGGGTATCCCAGAGATGTGATAAATGGACTGCCCACAGAGCGGCTAAAATTATTCACCACCTTTAAAAGAGCTGACTGGGAGACAACTAATGCTACTCCCAGTGCACCTCTGCAGCTCTCTCCTCCTTCCCCAGCTGCAAACACCCTGTATACTCCATTGCTGCAGCAACTGCAAGAGTTACCAGAACAGGGAAACTAGCTTGCGGGGGTCACTCTCCTCTCCCAATAAACCAGCTTAAATCCAAAGAGGAGAAAACAACAGCAAAAGACCCCCGGATATATGTAACTGTAAATGACAAACACATTGTTCCTTTCTTAATGGACACAGGGGCTCAAATGTCCATGATTAAGCGAGAAAGTTTTCAGGGCTCGCCACTTACTGGCCGAAAGCAGGTACTTGTTACAGGAGTAAATGGCAGTACCATAACTTACCCATTAGTTAAGATAAAACTGGATATCCCATTGCAACCCCACCATCAGCCCCGAAAATATGAGGTGATTTTGGGCAATGCCAACATACTGGGCATGGACGTTTTAAGAGGAAAGAAGGGAAGGATTAATGGGGAAAGATGGGCTTTTGGAGTCAGTTCTGCCACCCACCTGGAAGAGGAAAGCCCTCCCCACTATTCTGTAAACTTACTTAGCAGCGCGCCTGCTCTCCCGCCCTCAACAGTAACAAACATAAAGCAGTATAATGTCCCAGCTGAGGCCATAAGCCCTGTTACTGACCTGATCAAAGATTTGGAACAGCGAGGAATTTTAATTCGTACCCACTCTCACTTTAATTCTCCTGTGTGGCCCATCAAGAAACCAAATGGCAAATGGAGACTCACTATAGACTATAGGAAGCTAAACAGTAACACTGGACCATTAACTGCAGCAGTCCCTAGCATAACAGATATTGTAAACACCATACAAACCTGGGATAAACCCTGGCTAGCAGTATTAGATGTAAAGGACATGTTCTTCATGGTCCCTTTGCAACCAGCTGACCAGGAAAGATTTGCTTTTACTTGGAAAGGTGTACAATACACTTTTACCCGAATGCCACAAGGGTTTAAACACTCACCCACTATTTGCCATGGGGCACTGGCAAAGGTCCTAGATGACCTTATACTGCCACCCAATATACAAACTGTGCAATACATTGATGACATCTTAATAGGTGGGAAAACCTCAGAAGAGGTACAGGAGGCTATGAATCAAATCAAAGAAGCACTAGAAGCCCTTAATTTAGAGTTACCAGCTGAGAAATGCCAAGGTCCCTCCCAAGAGATAAAATTCTTAGGTACTGTATGGATGGGAGGTAGGAGGTCTGTGCCTAATGACACTGTGCAAGAGCTAAATCAGGCACCCTCCCCTGAAAGTAAAGATCAATTGAGACAGATTTTGGGAACCCTGGGGTTTTGGAGAAAACATGTACCTGGCTTTGCCATTATAGCCAGACCATTGTACAATTTGTTAAAGAAAAGTGCTGCCTGGGAATGGGCTCCTGCCCATGAGGAAGCCCTCAGGCAACTGATAGGGGAGATACACACCTATCAGGCTCTGGGTCCCATACATCCTGAAGCCCCATTCCATTTGTACCTAACTGTGGGAGCCACTGGAATGTCTTATGCTCTCTGGCAAGAAAGTGACACTGCTCCCAGACGACCAATTCAGTTTGGTTCCAAGTCATGGCAAGGGTCACAGGCTAACTACACGCCTTATGAGAAGGTGCTTCTGGCAGCTTACACAGCCTTGAGAGAAACTGAGGAATTAACTCAGAATAAGGACATCACAATTCACACTCCTCTTCCAATCATTAAACCTATATTGGAAGGGAAAGAGTTACCACCTGGTGTAGCACAAAAAATGACTGTCCAGAGATGGGCACTTTACATACACCACAGGGTAGGTAGTGCAGACACTGCACAAAACCCCACTATGATTCAGGAATCCCTATGGAAAATAGGAATGCCTGATGAATACCGCCTACCTCCACAGCAGTCTCCCATTAAGGATGCTGCCCCATTTGATCCTTCTAAGCCTGAGGGAGTATGGTTCACTGATGGCAGTGCCAGGCTGGTTAAAGGAAAATGGAAGGGAAAAGCTGCAGCAGTGCCTGCAGACACCTCTGCAGCACCCCTAACTGCTGAAATTGATGGGTCAGCACAACTTGCAGAATTGGCTGCAATTAAACTGGCCTGTGAAGCAGGAGCCACCGCAGTATATACGGACTCCTATGCGGTATGGGCAGGTGCCACTCAGTGGATCACTAACTGGAAAAATAACCACTGGGAAATAGGAGGTAAACCAGTATGGGGACTGGAATACTGGAAGTGGTTATATCAGCATGCCCTGCAACAACCCCTGTCTATAGGACATGTCTCAGCTCATCAGAGGAATAATACCCCAGCTGCACAGTTAAACAATTTAGCCGATGCAGCTGCCCAGCTCTTTACCACCCAAGTAGAATGGGAACGCTTATATTCATGGTTACATGATAATTTAGGACACACAGGAAGTGATGAGTTAGTGCGGCAAGCACATATCAGGGGGTGGCCTATCACCCACAGACAGGCTAGAGACCTGGTGCAAGCCTGTGCTATTTGTGCTGAGACTAGAAAACATATAGCAGAAGGACAAAGGTTTGCCAGGCTAAGAGATGGAAAAACACTATGGGCAACCTGGCAGGTCGATTATGTCGGACCACTGCCCACTACAAGGCAGAGGTGGAAATACATCTTGACTGGGGTAGAAATTGTTTCAGGGATTGGTTTTGCATATCCAACCCGATTGGCAACAGGGTTGTCCACAATTATGGGACTAAACCGCTTAACAGCAATTGTCCCAATGCCTCAAGAAATCCAATCAGATAATGGTTCGCATTTTAAGAATAAACTTATAAGGGAATGGACCCTTAACCATGGAGTCCAATGGACCTTCCACCTTCCATATCGACCTCAATCTAATGGCATGGTCGAGCGCTGGAATGGGTTGCTAAAGAATCACTTGAAGCCTACTGATGGCACATGGGGAGACAGACTGGACGAAGTGGTGCAGAGATTAAACAACAGACAGACTCCTACAGGAAGTCCAATCAGCAGGGGATTCTTCCCTACAGGGAAAGCTATCTCCCCTGCCAGAACACCACTGCACAGTTCCAAGTATGCTCCCGGGGACACTGTTGTGATTAAACACCCAGCCCTGGGAACCTTTACCTGCGTTTTGCACGCCTATAAAGAGAAAGGTGTATGGAGTGCCTTAAATGCTGATAAAAGGCTAATAACCATTACAGAGGCTTGGATCGCATCCAAGACCGGCTGACCATGTGATTTATTGCAGGAATGGTCCCATGGTTCCGAGCAACCTGCCAGCTAACCTGTCAGCAAAATGGACCATGCAGCAGATCTGTTTGATCACTAGAGACTACTATGGACTGTTGATATATTTGCCATTACTTATAATAGCAGGTGTAATTTTTGCTTTTGGTTTTAAAATAAGTTTTTTTGCTAGAACACGACCCACCCGAGATATGTTCCTGCAAGCCCTCATGATCCTTCTGTTGGCTCCAGTCACCTTGGCAATACCAGAACATCCTCTTCGGGGAGCAATCCAAACCATCGCCTCAGCTGCTGGTGCTACAAATTGCTGGATGTGCACCTTGCTAAATTCAACCAATGGACTGGGAATTGAATTTGTACCACTCAGCCTAAATGATTGGTGGAACAAAAGCGACATCTTTCAGTGGGGAGCAGCATGGTACACCAACCACCCTCGCATTGACTCGGGGGAGGTGGGACAATGGCATCGCACTGTTTGGGGACGGCCTGTGGAATATGTAACGGGATCATCTAAAGAAGTATACCCTATTTGTTTTGAAACTCAGGGTGACATACAAATGGGTAGTCTAGATAAGCAGCAATGTGCCCATACAATTGTATTTGACAAAAGAAGTGGGGATTGGACTACCTACCCACCCATGAACGACAAAAGGACTTTGAAATGTTGGAAAGGTCCCATCAACGGCACACTTGAACATAGACCCCTTTTTAGAATATATAATGCCACAATTGTTCCCCTGAATATGAGTAGATACCCTGAAAGCAGAGATTGGTATGACCAATCACTGTTCTTTATTCCCAGTTCCGGACACATTTATAACCCATTGCTAATCAAATCTATTAACTCCTTATTAGATCAGTGTAATGAAAATGGACTTTTTCGCTCAGACCAAATTTTAGAAGATTTGTTAATGGTTTTGCTCTGTACTAACATTAAGATGGGATATTGTGTTCCATATCACCAACCCATACCTAAACCTGAGGGGGGCAGGTGGCACAGAGGACCTTATTCACCTATTCTTAGTAAAGAACCTGGCTTGTTCTTTATTTGTGGGAACAAGGCATATAAATATCTGCCTGTAGGTTGGACTGGAAGGTGTTCACTGGGACATGCCAAACGAAAGTTCACCTACAACCCCCTGATTGAACGGCCCTCTGGTTTTCACCGATTTACACGTGCACTTATACCTTGGTTAGGTATAACTGAGCTCGAGATGGCAATAGCAAACGTTTCTGGACAATTGGAAATTGCTCTTAATCATACTGCTGATGCATTAGGGCTTTTAAATGAACAACTTCAGTCTGTGGCCCGATATGCTCTGCAGAACAGAATAGCACTAGACGCTACCCTAGCCCAGCAAGGAGGAGTGTGTGCTGTCATCAACCAATCTTGTTGTTTTTATGTAAATCATTCAGGGCAAATAGAGCAAGATGTGGTTGCTATTAAAGGTGCAGTTAAAATTTTACATGCAGTGGCTGAGAATGGACAAACCTCATGGATGCAATGGTTAGCTCAACACTTGGGATTTTCCCTCTCCCCGTTTTTACATTCAGTTGTAAATACTGTTTTAACCATTTTAATTATTGTAATTGTTTTTTGTGTAACTTTATGTATTATGAAGCGTTTGATTCAAACTGCTCTTTCCTCCACACAAATCAGATACCTAGAGCTAAAAAGGGATCCTAACCAATTCCGCGAACCCTCATCCTCTAATTTGGTTGTTGGGTATTTCTAGATTTCCCCAAGGAGGGCAAGAGGTGCTGGCATCACCGCCACCTTGCAATCTGGGATGTAGTGTGGTGCATCAGGGGGTGGAATGTAGCCAGACAGCCAGCCCCCCCTCAGACCAGCATTGCTGGAAACACACGGGAGCCAAAACAACAGGGCACTCAACATAAATTCCAGCACAGCCTTTGAAGCTGTGAGAAGCACAGGTGTGCTGTGACAATGTGCCTCTGGGAACATATACAACGATTAGGCTCACAGCAGACAGAGAAGCTGTGACAGACATGGCTCTTAGCCCCTACTAAATAGCGTGATGCACACACCCCAACATCCTAGGTGGGAAAATATTTACCCTGATAAAAGAAGTGTCCAGTAGTCGAAACTTATTGTTTCTCCCTTGCAAGTGTGAACTACTCTTGCGAGAGCTGGCGTCGCCCAGACAGACCAGCCCCAATTTGGCATAAGAAAGGAGAAAGGGAATAAAGGAGTACAGAGGTATAAGTATGGGACCTACAGCACCATGATTTTTGAGTGCTTTTCACTATCTATCTGCTGGTCAGATAAGTGACAGCCTCCCAAGGCTTCTGCAGCTAAGAGGGTCCCTAAGCCTTGTCCCTTATTCGTCTTTCCGCGGAATTGAGTGACCGATCCTGGCTTGGCACCGCTGGAATCGAGAGATGCAAGGAGGGTAAGAAGCACCCACACCTGATCTCCTATCTTTAGTGTACACATATTTTGAAATAGAGCTCTATACTTTGTTTTCTTTCTTTGGGATTGTGGCTTCAGTTTTGTAACTTGTTTGTGTGTGTAACATCTCTACATTTAAATAAGTAGGCACTAGCAATTTTGTAACCACATGATTAGAATCTAGTTTAATAAATTTTGGTAACCATTGTGCATAAGCCTGACTTGTTTCTCTGGTTTACTGTAAAGCAGCCAACACAATTAAAGAACCTCAGCCGTTTTGGCTATAAAGCCTGGCCATTAGGTGAGAGTACTAAGAGCCTAGCGTTGAGTTGTGCCGCCTCCACGGGGCAAACTCTTGGGGCACCTGTCAGTCAATCCTGGCTGCCCGCTGCGAAGGAGCTCTGAGCTCTAGCAGTTAAAGTCACGGGTGTGGAGAGGCTCTTAGTGCTGCCATTGGGGCACCTGTCAGTCAGTGTTGACTGCCCGCTGCGAAGGAGCTCTGAGCTCTAGCAGTTAAAGTCACGGGTGGTTAGGACCTTGGGGCATCCGTCAGCCTAGCCCGGGCTGCCCGCCGCGAAGGGACAGTGCGTCCTAGCGGTTAAAGTCACGGATGGTATAAACGGGCATAGCTGGCACCTCACCAAACATCCCTGGCCATCGGCTAACAACTACAGTGCAAATAAGCGATGGTCACATTAACACCAACCTATACCGGAAACCTACTGACCGCTATACTTACCTACATGCCTCCAGCTTTCATCCAGACCACCTCACATGATCCATTGTCTGCAGCCAAGCTCTAGGATACAATCGCATTTGCTCCAATCCCTCAGACAGAGACAAACACCTACAGGATCTCTATCAAGCATTCCTAAAACTACAATACCCACCTGCTGAAGTGAAGAAATAGATTGACAGAGCCAGAAGGGTACCCAGAAGTCATCTACTACAGGACAGGCCCAACAAAGAAAGTAACAGAATGCCACTAGCCGTCACCTTCAGCCCCCAACTAAAACCTCTCCAGTGCATCATCAAGGATCTACAACCTATCCTGAAGGACGATCCCTCACTCTCACAGACCTTGGGAGACAGGCCAGTCCTCGCTTACACACAGCCCCCCAACCTGAAGCAAATACTCACCAGCAACTACAACTACAGCAACAAAAACACTAACCCAGGAAACAATCCCTGCAACAAACCCCATTGCCAACTCTGTCCGCATATCTCTTCAAGGGACACCATCATAGGACCTAACCACATCAGCCACACCATCAGGGGCTTGTTCACCTGCACATCTACAAATGTGATATATGCCATCATGTGCCAGCGATGCCCCTCTGCCATGTACATTGGCCAAACCGGACAGTCTCTACACAAAAGAATAAATGGATACAAGTCAGACATCAAGAATTGCAGCATTCAAAAACCAGTAGAAGAACACTTCAATCTCCCTGGACACTCAATAACAGATGTAAAAGTGGCAATTCTTCAACAAAAAAACTTCAAAAACAGACTCCAACGAGAAACTGCGGAACTAGAATTAATTTGCAAACTGGACACCATGAAATTAGGCCTGAATAAAGACTGGGAGTGGATGGGTCACTACAAAAAGTAATTTTCCCTCTGCTGATACTCACACCTTCTTGTCAACTGTTTGAAATGGGCCACCCTGATTGCATTGGCCTTGTTAGCACTACAAAAGTAATTTCCCCTCCTTTGGTATTCACCCCTTCTTGTTAGCTGTTGAGAATAGGCAACTTCCACCTTAATTGAATTGGCTCATTAGCACTGACCCCCCCCCACACATGGTAAGGCAACTCCTATCTTTTCATATGCTATGATATATAGTCTTCTTATTGTATTTTTCACTCCATGCATCTGATGAAGTGGATTTAAGCCCAAGAAAGCTTATGCCCAAATAAATTTGTTAGTCTCTAAGGTGCCACGAGGACTCCTTGTTGTTTTTGCTGATACAGACTAACACAGCTACCACTCTGAAATCTGTCTCCCCAGTTACTGGTTTCCATGGCCAATTAAGAGGAAGAACATAAAAAGAGCTTAGTACTCACTAGCTGAAAGAGTGATGGGGGGAATTGCAGCTGGTAACTGTTAAGGACAAAATTGCTCTGTTGGGATGGAGCTAGCTCTTGCTTGTGACACAGCTAGCTTGTGACACAGGAACCTCTTGATGCTACCTGGCAGAAGGCACAGGGGGTGCACAGATCTCCTGGGTGGGTTATATGCATAATAATTCATAAAAGGGTAGCATGTGAGATCTCTGCTAAGAGCCAAAAACACCCAGATCATCATAACCATTTCAAAATGTATGTAAAGATAAGATTATAAGGAGTTACGTACTTATACTGGAAATTATGTTCTTAAGGTCTGTGAGTTAAAGCAGGTCACCATGAGGTGACAAACATGTTTCTTTCAGACAGGCAGGAGACGCTTATCTACCTGTCTGGTTGTATATAAAGTGAATATTGTATACTTCACAGTGGATGCCCATTTGCATACTAAACAACCAGATAATCAAGATTAAGAAATTAACAAGAGATCATAAAATCTACAGGAAGGAACACACAGCCAGATGGTGTCTGGTTTATGAATAAAGATCAAAGGGCTCTTTTGATGTATCTGGGGTTGCAAAGGCACACCCTGGTATCTTTCACCTAGGACGGAAGCTGACAGTGGGCTTGCTTCATGAATGAAAGATTCCAACCAGGCGGCTGTAATTCACTGAAAGGATTTTGCATGAGCTTTTGGTTTTATGACATAATCATGTCCTATTAGTTAAGTTCAGGCTCTGGTATGTGTGTCATGCTTTTATTTAATCTGTAACCTTTCGTTTTCAATATTGCTGTTTGCTATAATTTGAACTTTGGTCTTTGTTCAATAAAATTATACTTGCTTTCTCTATAAACAAATGAAGTGCTTTGAGTTAAGCAGAGCTGTGTTTGGTAAGCTCTGGTGTACAGCTCCTTTGGGAGCAGAGGATCTGGGAATTCTGTGAGTGTCCAGTAGCTCAGGAGCTGGGCACTCTAGGAAAACACCATGGAGGACCTGAGGTTGGAGTGTGCCAATCGCTAACCTGTAAAGAGAGAGCGAGGCCTGCAGAAGGCTGGAAGTGAGGGCTTGTATTGCCAGAGGCTGGTGGTGCTGGGGAACTGGTTCACAGGAGGCACATACAAGGCTTCCTGGCCCGAAAGGCAGGTGGTAGTGAGGAGCCTCACAACCCTGGGTACCTCTGGGAAGCATCACATAGCTACTAGGAGAGCATGCTCAGAAAGGTGTCCATGAAAAGGTGGCATTGGTAGCTAGGCAGGGAAAGCAGGGAGGGAAAAGGGACTACATCTCTCAGCATGTCACCACTTGAACATTGACAGATGCTTCATACATATGACAAAAGAAACTTTATGTATTGTCTGGACCAGCTTCTTGGCCCATTAATCTATTCACAGTGCTAAACTCTGAGGGTGCAATTCTGGCTCTATTGAAATCAATGGCAAAAATCCCACTGACGTCAAAGGGGCTTGGATTTCACTCCGAGGCCCAGATTCAAAGACTCCCACTGACTTCAGTTGTCTTAGAATCAGGGCCTGAAATCCTCAAGAGGAAAAAGATGTATTCTGCAGCTCAATCTTCCACAGTTCAAACACACGCAGTTAGTGGTGACAGTTCAGTTTTGTAAGTTTGCCACTCCCTCTTGACTTGTGCATTTGTGCAGCCCGCTAGGACTCCTGCCACCAGGGCAACAGTCAGTGGCAGTTTGCTTTGCTTGTGACCATTTCATTGCTAACTTTAATTTTTAAAGCAGACTGGCTCAGCAGATGATTTGTCAGTAACTCAGACTAATGTCTGAATCAAGAAATTTTCAGATCTGATGTGCAGAGGAATTTTAATGTATTGAAAAGCATACATTGCATATTGCACTTGCAATGGTTGGATCCACACAATACAACATGTAGATTAAATGAATTCCTAAATTTAGTTCATTAAGACATAAAGCACTGTAACCTTAACAGACATCTTCATTGAACTTTTGTTTTTGTCACAAATATTGCTGCCTGGTCTTGCATTATTCAATTCCACTTAATTGTAATAATTATTGTTAGAGCCTTTCTCTAAATTATGATAGCATTCGTGTTTTAAAAATAAGTTAACATATCAGAAATTTATTATATTCATTGCAAACCCCTAAATAAAACAGCCTGCTATATGCTGGACTTGGTTTCTAAGAAAAAGCATCATTCAATTAGGATAAATCAATGCCAAATGATCATGCAAATCAACACAACAATCTGATTTAAATTTAAGTGACAGAACATAAATTTAGCAGGCCCAATGTTGCTTAAAATGTTACATATGTCTTTTAAAAAAATGCAATTAACTTTCATTTGTCTGGCAACAAACAACACTGCACATACTTTTTGCTACCAACCTGAGTAATAAAAATAGAGGCCATCTCGGTGTGTTTGTGGGAGTTTCAGACACAGTTCCTAACAGTTTCCTTTACACAGTGTTAGGAAGGCTTATCACATACATTGACCACCCCTTTTTAATGGTGCTTTTTGGTGACAATGGAATGGAATCCTTGATGCATGGCAATAACTGAGTGCACCTTGGCTTGGGGAAGAATTCTGAGATTCCAACAGATGTAAACATTGATTGTACAATCTTTTAAGGTAGGGATTTTTGGGGGAATGGAGAGGGGGAAGAGGATTGGTCACTTGTAAAAATTAAGAATTCCCAGTGCAGTGTTTTTGGGAAAATGTTGCCTCAGTCATGCTTTGTACAGATTAATTTGTAAGTGGGTAAAATTAGAACTCAGAACCAGATGGCCGGTGTTTTCTTTTTTTAAAACCAAATTCTGCCTGTCAATGTGGAGTGAGTGAGAAAGTGGCCATCGCTTGAGTGAAATAACTTGGATATTGCTCTCTGATGAAGGAGGCCAGTTAATCAACCAAAAAAGGACGTTCAGATAAGATGGTGGGAGTCTCTGATGTAAACGTACGAACAGCTAGAAAATCCGGAGTTAAGGCTGCAAATCTATTCTTAACGCCCCCTGGTGCTAGCAATAGTCCAGCGCATACCCGCTATGTTAGACCAGGCACACAGCCACAGTCCCTAAACACGGAGACGAGCGTGCCAGGCTTTGTGGGTCAGTTCCCGATCTGCTGAGTGGGGATTAACCCCCCGACAGACCCAGACACCCCGGGCCGCTCGCGTACATTTCCCAGGCGCTGCCCTAGGGGCACTGAACTGTGGGTGGTCGCACAGGGCCTGCAGCCCGCTCACTGCCCTATATAGTCACAGCAGCTACCTGCTGGCTCCCAGCCCTGCCCGGGGCGCTGCCTTATTGGCGCACGTGTCCGAGGGAGGAAAATGAAGGGGAACCGCTCAGCCCAGTCACTGCCACGACCCGCGCCAGCGAAGCCCCCAACCCTACGTGAGAACATGGGGTGGGGAGCGGGCTCCGCCGGGCGGTGCTGCCGGCTGCTCGGGCTGCTCCTGTGTCTCAGCAGCGGGCTCCAGCCTGCAGGTAAAGGAGGGATCCCGGGTCCCATAAGGCGGGGGAGGATCGGGTCCAACTTCGGCTGCCCCTTGGCAAAGAGGGTATAGGGGCAGGGTCACTGGGGTCTGCGGATTCTCCCAGACCAGGGTCCTGGTCCTCCCCACCCCCGAATACTCGCCTGGAGGGGGAGCTGGAGTGGGGGTGGGACGGGGTCTGTCTGGGGGGGCAGGGGTGACACTTCTGGCATCCCAAGACTGAAGCTGGTTCCTTAGTCCCAGGTCTTTATTCCAAAGGCCATCAAAAGTCACTGCTGTAGGCTTCTAGTTTTAGAAATTTCGCCAGACTAAATGCTCTTGTATGTTGTAACAATATATATTCGACCAAGACCCCCAATCCCACATGGTGTAATGGCCTCTCACTTGCAATAAGTAACTGATGTCTGAGGGTGTATAACTGACAAATAACTTGACACATGCCTGCAACTATTAATCTGTTCTGCGGTAGATGGCACATGCCACTCCCTGACCTGAAGCTTTACTTCTGTGCAACATGCTGTATATATCACCCCCACCCAATTTTCCAATTTGCAAATGCTGCTCGAGTAAGGAATCGGCTTTGAATAGCTGTGAGAAAATAATTGGCACGCCAAGGGCCTCATCCTTATGACCATTAGGCTGTTCCGAAGTAACTGGCACATGCCATTCCCTGACACACAGCTTTATTTCTGGTCCCTTCCTTCCTTTCTTATTCAAAGAGCATTAGCAAACTGCAAGGGGGGTTGGGCTATGGGGCGGCAGCAGTTAGCCCAGAAATATCACCTGGGGTCAGAAAGTGGCATGTACCAGCTCCTTCAGAACAGTTTAACAGTCTCCTCTCATTGACAGCAAAAGGTGCATACAGCCTTTAACAGCAGAAAGGTTAATTTGACACATATTCTCTATAAAGCTTCACTCCAAGCTGTAATATGTGAGCAAACCTAAACATAGTGCCAATAGTATGGAATAAATATTCTACCCCAGGAAACGATTTCATATCTAAGAGACATCCTATTGGGAAAAACCTTAAGAGTTAGAGCTGAGAAGCTCTCAGCTGAACTATTTTTAAGCCACAGATGGATTGTAGCCACTCAGGCTAGACAGTCACTAAAAATAGACATGTAAAAGGGAAGTACTATGCCAGCTATTCCTGGTGGACCAAATCCTCAAGGCTGGTTATTCAGTAACAGTGGATAGGGTAACCCCCCACTGCCACATAAACTGGCCATGAATTGGGCAGATTGATCCTCAGGACAGTAGGCTCAGTGTGGAACCGTCGCACCTCTTCTTCACAGAAGCAAGTTGAAGAAAAGGAGCTCACCTAAATCCTGACTTCTCAGATCAGCTCACAATAATCCAGTGCCTCTCCCTTACTTGGCCAGCAGGATCCCACAGCCACTCCTATGGGAAGGGGGATGGAGAATTCCTGTATTCCAAAAGATTTTTCTTTTTCTTTTGTTTTTCAATGCCCTTTTAATTGTCCACCTGACCTTATCACCTCCCCTGGTTGCCACTTTCAGTGCTGTCAGCTGAAAATGCTGCATTCAGGGAGCACAGTCCTTCTAAAGTTCCTCTGGGGACAGTGGGAAGAGAGAAGAAACCAACCCCCAACCCCCCATCATGGCACTAGGAGTATGTAGTGCCTCCCCACCACTTCAGGAACCATGAATTCTGTCCCCAGAATTCTACCCCCAGGGGTAGGGGGTGGGATGTATAAGTAGGGGCATAGCGAGCAGATCGAGGGACGTGATCGTTCCCCTCTATTCGACACTGGTGAGGCCTCATCTGGAGTACTGTGTCCAGTTTTGGGCCCCACACTACAAGAAGGATGTGGATAAATTGGAGAGAGTCCAGCGAAGGGCAACAAAAATGATTAGGGGTCTAGAGCACATGACTTATGAGGAGAGGCTGAGGGAGCTGGGATTGTTTAGTCTGCAGAAGAGAAGAATGAGGGGGGATTTGATAGCTGCTTTCAACTACCTGAAAGGGGGTTCCAAAGAGGATGGCTCTAGACTGTTCTCAATGGTAGCAGATGACAGAACGAGGAGTAATGGTCTCAAGTTGCAATGGGGGATGTTTAGATTGGATATTAGGAAAAACTTTTTCACTAAGAGGGTGGTGAAACACTGGAATGCGTTACCTAGGGAGGTGGTAGATTCTCCTTCCTTAGAGGTTTTTAAGGTCAGGCTTGACAAAGCCCTGGCTGGGATGATTTAACTGGGAATTGGTCCTGCTTCGAGCAGGGGGTTGGACTAGATGACCTTCTGGGGTCCCTTCCAACCCTGATATTCTATGATTCTATGATTCTATGATTTGGTCACCCATTAGGGAGGAGTTTCCCCCTCCATATCCGATGAAGTTGCCTCCGTGACTGTAGAGCCCAATTTTGCTGCATAGGTATGGTGGGTGGGTTCCCCACTGCTTGAGGAATCTGCAGTAACAATTAAATTCTTGAGACCACCATCAGACCTCCTATGGTCTGTATAGGTCTTCTCAATGCAATGAGTATAGTAAGGAAGTGATACAACCTTTACTCTATCCCCTGATAATCTTCCTCAGCCTCAGCACATGCCATCTTGTGTCATCTCTCCACCTGAGGGAGTGTTATACAAGGATTCCTGAAGCTCCTGGTATGTGAGCAGTATGAGTCTGAGCTCAGGAAGCTGAAAATGAATAACTTTAAACCATGTGTGAATGCCCAACACTTAGGGGGAGCCCACAAATTTGAGAGGCTGAGGTCACAGTTCTCATCATTATTGAGTGATGCTGCATTACACCGTCCTGTGTGTACGGAACATGGCAAATGGAAAATAGGGACGAGCAGAAATGTACCTAAATGGAGACCTAAAGTGTCCCCAAGCAGGCCCATAGGCAGCCAAGCAAGAAAATGTGCATACGGTGCCATTTCTTTTACTGTGATCACTTAGATTTGCCAAAGATTGAGATCATTATCGGGATCCTGGAGTTGTTTCCTGGGTATTTTGAAACACCCAGTGAAATTCTGAGTAATTTCCAAAGATAGATTCATAGAATCATAGACTTTAAGGTCAGAAGAGACCATTATGATCGTCTAGTCTGACCTCCTGCACAACGCAGGCCACAGAATCTCACCCACCCACTCCTGTAACAAACCCCTGACCTATGTCTGAGCTATTGAAGCCCTCAAATTATGGTTTAAAGACTTCAAGGTGCAGAGAATCCTCCAGCAAGTGATCCGTGCCCCACGCTGCAGAGGAAGGCAAAAAACCCTCAGGGCCTCTGCCAATCTGCCCTGGGGGAAAATTCCTTCCCGACCCCAAATATGGCGATCAGCTAAACCCTGAGCATGTGGGCAAGACTCAACAGCCAGACACCCAGGAAAGAATTATCTATAGAAACTCAGATCCCACCCTATCTAGCGTCCCATCAGAGGCCATTGGGCATATTTACCACTAATACTCAAAGATCAATTAATTGCCAAAATTAGGCTATCCCATCATACCATAAACTTATCAAGCTTAGTCATGAAGCCAGATATGTCTTTTGCCTCCACTGCTTCCCTTGGAAGGCTGTTCCAGAACTTCACTCCTCTGATGGTAAGAAACCTTCGTCTAATTTCAAGTCTAAACTTCCTGATGGCCAGTTTATATCCATTTGTTCTTGTGTCCACATTGGTACTGAGCTTAAATAATTCCTCTCCATCTCTGGTATTTATCCGTTTGATATATTTGGAGAGAGAGCAATCATATCTCCCCTCAGCCTTCTTTTGGTTAGGCTAAACAAGCCAAGCTCTTTGAGTCTCCTTTCATAAAACAGGTTTTCCATTCCTCGGATCATGCTAGTAGCCCTTCTCTGTATCTGTTCCAGTTTGAATTCATCCTTCTTAAACATGGGAGACCAGAACTGCACACAGTATTCCAGATGAGGTCTCACCAATGCCTTGTATAATGGTACTAACACCTCCTTATCTCTACTGGAAATACCTTGCAGGATTCATCCCAAGACTGCGTTAGCTTTTTTCATGGCCATATCACATTGGCAGTTCAGTGTCATCCTGTGATCAACCAGTACTCTGAGTTCCTTCTCCCCCTCTTTTACTTCCAAGTGATGCGTCCCCAGTTTACCCTAAATGCATGACCTTGCACGTTTCACTATTAAATTTCATCCTATTACTATTACTCCAGTTTACAAGGTCATCCAGATCTTCCTGTATGATATCCTGGTCCCTCTCTGTATTGGCAATACCTCCCAGCTTCGTGTCATCCGCAAACTTTATTAGCACATTCCCACTTTTTGTGCCAAGGTCAGTAATAAAAAGATTAAATAAGATTGGTCCCAAAACCGATCCCTGAGGAACTCCACTAGTAACCTCCTTCCAGCCTGACAGTATGACCCGTTGTAGTCTCCCCTTTAACCAGTTCCTTATTCACCTTTCAATTTTCATATTGATCCCCACCTTTTCCAATGTAGTAAATAATTCCCCATGTAGAACTGTATCAGATGTCTTACTGAAATCGAGGTAAATAAGATCCACTGCATTTCCTTTGTCTAAAAAATCAGTTACCTTCTCAAAGAAGGAGATCAGGTTGGTTTGGCACGATCTACCTTTTGTAAAACCATGTTGTATTTTGTCCCAATTACCATTTACCTCAATGTCCTTTACTTTCTCCTTCAAAATTTTTTCCAAGACCTTGCATACTACAGATGTCAAACTAACAGGCCTGTAGTTACCCGGATCAAATTTTTTTCCTTTCTTAAAAATAGGAACTATGTTAGCAATTCTTCAGTCATACGGTACAACCCCTGAGTTTACAGATTCATTAAAAATTCTTGCTAATGGGCTTTCAATTTCATGTGTCAGTTCCTTTAATATTCTTGGATGAAGATTATCTGTGCCCCCCGATTTAGTCCCATTAAGATGTTCGAGTTTGGCTTCTACCTCGGATGTGGTAATATCTACCTCCATATCCTCATTCCCATTTGTCATCCTACCATTATCCCTAAGATCCTCATTCCTCAGTCTTTAATGAGGCTAAAGTATTTGTTTAGATATTGGGCCATACCTAAATTATCCTTAACCTCCACTCCATCCTCAGCGTTTAGCGGTCCCACTTCTTCTTTCCTTGTTTTCTTCTTATTTATATGGCTATAGAACTTTTTACTATTGGTTTTAATTCCCTGTGCAAGGTCCAACTCTACATGGCTTTTGGCCTTTCTCACTTTATCCCTACATGTTCTGACCTCAATAAGGTAGCTTTCCTTGTTGATCCCTCCCATCTTCCACTCCTTGTAGGCTTTCTGCTTTTTCTTAATCACCTCTCTGAGATGCTTGCTCATCCAGCTTGGTCTACAACTCCTGCCTATGAGTTTTTTCCCCTTTCTTGGGATGCAGGGTTCTGATAGTTTCTGCAACCTTGACTTGAACTAATTCCAGGCCTCCTCTGCCTTAGTAGATCCACAGGTTCTTCAGTCCAATGCACTTCCCTAACTAATTTCCTTAATTTTTTAAAGTTAGCCCTTTTGAAATCAAAAACCCTAATCACAGATCTATTATTGTTTATCCTTCCATTTAGTTTGAACTGAATTAGCTCATGATCGCTCGAACCAAGCTTGTCCCCTACAACCATTTCTTCTATGAGGTCCTCACTACTCACCAAAACCAAATCTAAAATGGCATCCCCTCTTGTTGGTTCACAACTCTTGGTGAAGGAATCCATGAGCTATTGCATCCAGGAAAATCTGAGCCCTATCATTATTACTGGCACTTGTCCTCCAGTCTATGTCTGGGAAGTTAAAAACTGCCATGATCAAACAATTCCCATTAGTATTTACTTTGTTAAAAACATTAAAGACGTCTCTATCCATATCCAAATCAGATCTCGGTGGTCTATAGCACACCCCAAGCACTATCCCAAGGGAGGATCTAGTACAGGGGTGGGGAAACTATGGCCCGCGGGCCAGATCTGGCCCCTCAGGGCTTTGGATCCGGCACGCGGGATTGCCTCCCGTGGTGCCGCAGCTCCCGTGCCACTCTCAGAAGTGGCTGGCACCACGTCCCTGCAGCTTCATGGGGCGGGGGGCAGAGGGCTTCGTGCATTGCCCTTGCCTCCAGGCACCGTCCCCCACAGCTCCCATTGTCTGGGAACAGGGAACCGCAGCCAATGGGAGCTTCGGGGGAGGTACCTGGAGGCGTGGCAGGGGCAGCACGCGGAGCCCTGTGCCCCCTCTCCCCCAGAGGCCGCACAGGGACGTGGTGCTGGCTGCTTCCTGGAACGGTGCGGCATGGCGTGGGGCCAGGGCAGGCATGCAGGGAGCCTGCCCTGGCCCCGGTGCGTGCTGCTGCCACCCTGGAACCGCTTTAGGTAAGCGGCACCAGGCCAGAGCCTGAACCCCTTCTGCACCCTACCCCACAACTCCCTGCCTGCATCTCACACCTCTCCTGCACCTCAACTCCCTGTCCTGAGCCTCCTGTCGCACCCCACACCCCCCCTGAACCCCAACCCCCTGCCCTGAGCTCCCTCCTGCTCTCTGTACCCCTCTTGCACCCCAACCCCCTTCCCTGAGCCCCCTCATATACCCCACACCCCTCCTCTGCCCCAATCCCTTTCCCTGAGCCTGTTCCTGCACTCCGCACCCCTCCTGCACCCCAACCCTCTTCCCTGAGCCCCCTCATATACCCCGCACCCCTCCTCTGCCCCAATCCCTTTCCCTGAGCCTGTTCCTGCACACCGCACCCCCCCACACACACCCCGCACTCCGTTCCACATCCCAACCCTCTGCCCCAGCCCTGCATACAATTTCCCCACCCAGATGTGGCCCTCAGCCCAAAAAGTTTGCCCACCCCGGCTCTAGTAGCTTTCTTCCCCAATGTGATTTTTGCGCAGACAGACTGTCTTATTCATTCCATCGCTTCTTATTTCTTTATAGTCTACCTCATCATCGATATACAATGCTACTCCACCACCTTTGCCTTTATTTCTGTCTTTCCTGAACAGCACATACCCTTCAATACCTGCACTCCAGTCATGACTACTATTCCACCATGTTTTTGTTATCCCTATAATATCTGGTTTCACTTCCTGCACCAATAGCTCTAGTTCCTCCATTTTGTTACCTAGGCTCCTCACATTCATGTACAAACATCTTAATTTTTGCTCTTTGGCTTTGCTCACATTCTTTACCCAATTAGGCACAGACATTCTATCGCCAGTATCACCTGTTAGACTGGTATCTACACTACCCTTCCTCCTTATGTCCATTTTCCTACCCATGGCAGTATCCTTTCTTACTTCATTTTCTTCCCTCTCAATGTTAAAATCTGGCGTGGAGATTACCTGGACATCTCCCAACCATCTCCCCCAAATTCCTAGTTTAAAGCTCTCTTAATCAGTTGTGCCAGCTTCCATCCTAGAAGTCTATTTCCCTCCCTACTCAGGTGAAGTCCATCCCGAGAGAAAAGTCCTCTGTCCATGAATGCTTCCCAGTGGCATACATCCCAAAGCTCTCCATTTGCCTGAGTCATCATGATCTTGTCACACCTTTGTTGCCTTTCTCTAGGAACAGGCAGAATCCCACTGAAGATCACCTCGATTTCCTTAAGCATCGATTTCCTTAAGCATCTTCCCCAGCCTGGCATAGTCTCCCTTGATATGTTCCAGCGAGAATCTAGCCATATCATTTGTTCCCACATGACGGATAATCAGTGGATTATTTCCCGCTCCCGTTAGGATCCTCTTCAGCCTCAGGTCCACATCCTGTATTTTAGCACCCAGCAGACAGCACACCCTTCTGTTCTCTGGATCAGCTCTGGTTACAGGCCTGTCTATTTTTCTCAGTAAGGAGTCCCCAGTCACATAGATCTGCCTTTTCCTGGAGATGGTGCAATTCTCCGGTCTACCCCCTATTCCCTCTGGCTGCAAGTCCTCTCAATTCCTATTGTCCTTTGCAATCCTCTGCAACCCATCCTGTATCCTCCTGGGGCTCACATTTGGTGTTGTTATCTCCATTGACTCTTCCCCTCTTCCTGTAGGACTAGCTGCTCTTCTCTTCTTCCTTGCCCTCTCACCATCGGTGACCACCTGCTGTGCCCCTTCTTCATTTTCCAACTCCGCAAACCTGTTCCTGAGCTCTATTTCGCCTTCACTAGCATGTCTTTTCCTCTGTCTGGTTCTCTTAGTCACATGTTTCCACTGTCCACTTTCCTTACCCAGCAGTCTTCCCTCAGAGTTCTTTGGTCCATCTGCAAGTCTGAGCTGTTCCCTTCAACCTCCTCATGTCTTTGCTCCATCGTCCGCTCGAACCCCCTTCTAAACCTGCATCTCCAGCGTTTCCACCTGCATCTCCAATTCTCGGATCTTTTCTTCCATCAGTTCTATCAGATTTTTACAAAAATTCTATCTGTATTAATTATTAATTTGTCTTTCTCCTCAAGGGGAAGGAGAAGAAATAGGTGATGATGTGTCCCTCTCCCCAGCAGTGATGGGGAGCCAGCAGGACAGTTTTTCCTTTAAAGGAGATGGACAAGTGACTCCTGGATTAGGGCACTAGTCTGGAACTCACCTGCATTAAATTCTGTGTGCCACCTTCCTACTTGGATGTGGGCAAGTCATTGAGTCTCTCTGTGCGTCACATCCCCATGTGTAAAATGGGGATAATAGCACTTCCCTACCTCACAAGGGTGCTGTGAGGATAAAATACATAAAAGAGTCTGAGGTGCTCAGCTATTATGGTAATAGGGTCCACATAAATACTTGGGATGGATGGATGGATAGAATGCACATTTCCCTTCCTTTAGGTGCTGCTGTAGTTCTACCACAAAGCTCCAGTGTATAACATGTAATATGCAGTGTATGCACTGCTAAAGTCCCTCCTGCACTGTAGTTCCCAAGAGCCAGGGCCACCCAACTAGCCTGTGTTATCTCTATTATTTCATTCAAATAAAAGCAAAGATTGTTATTTATAAAGCCATTAACAATTTAGGAAGGAAAGCTTTCATTAGATTACCATAGAGACAGTTTATAAAGGATTATGGGTGCGGAAACAGGCTACTAAAAAACTGCATGATCCTTGAGCCAATAATAACTCCTTTAAAAGGAACCTTTAGGATGTATTTCTTCAAATATACATTTTCTGTTTTTGAAGAAACTCTCCAAGTGCTGATGGGAAGCACCCCACAAATAGTGTCACTGAATGATAACATCTCCATACCATGCAATCTCTCTGGGTACAATACAGCAGAACTGGATATCAAGAACATGGGAGTTACCTGGTATCTTAAGACTCCAAGGGCAGACCAAGAAGAAAAAGTATTCACATTTCATGCTGGAGCGCATATTTCCCATAGAAATGGGGCCAGTATGTCTGACAATGACCTGAGAAGAGGAAATGCTGCACTCTCTCTCCCACAGATACAGTTTAAGGAAGCAGGAATATATAGGTGCTATGTTATTGTCGCTCCTTCTGATGCTCATGGAACATCTGTTTTAGAGGTAGTTGGTAAGTGACTTTATTGTACCATTTATTTTATACTGCATTACCTGGGGACCTGAAGGCAGAAGATTAGAGTCCATCTTAGTGGTACCAGTTTCCCCACCCCTCTGAGCCTCTGTGGGGATGGGGTGGGGGTGTGAATTGCATTATATCAGTGGAATAGCCAAGGCACCTGGGTAAACTGTACTAACAGTTATGGTGATGGTGTGGTGAGCCCAGCCGTCTGCAGGAGATTGTATATGGGCATTAGCAGTCTTCATCAGGCTAATGTGTTTGGGGTTTAGTCTGGTATTTTTCATCTCTCTCTCCATCATAGTTGCCTTTAAAAGGGCACAGTCCCTATTCCTTATTCACTGTCACTTTCCTTGCCACAAGCAGAGAAGACTGCAGTTCATTTTCCCCTGCAACCTCTCCATAGTTGTATCAGTCTAAATATTCCCCTTCCATGAATTTTTTGCAGGTGAGGGGAAAATATGGACCTAAATAGCCTGTTTGTCATAATCTCTAAGGTTTTGTCCAGGTAAGGTTTTCCATTATCCAATCCTCAGACTTGCAGTGGCATTTTCAATATCCAGACATGCTCTAAATCTGAGAAACTCTATTAATTTCATAGATACTTATTTACAAAGAGCAGAAAATAATAAAACTACTAAAGTCCTAATGATCATAAATGCTATTTATCTTCTAAAGAATATTCACTCTTGTGATCTTGTGATCATGTTTCTGGGAAAAAATGACTCGATTAGCAAAAAACAAAAACAAAACAAAAAACCCCACTTCTGCAATGAACATTAAACATTGCACATATCAAACATTTAGGAAAGGTGTACATTCAGGGTACATAAACACTGTTAAAGAGCCAGAATATCCCTGATGATGATGATGAAACTGTTCAGGAAGGACAGGCAGGGCAGAAAAGGTGGGGAAGTTGCATTGTATGTAAGGGAGCAGTATGACTGCTCAGAGCTCCGATATGAAACTGCAGAAAAACCTGAGTGTCTCTGGATTAAGTTTAGAAGCGTGAGCAACAAGGGTGATGTCGTGGTGGGAATCTGCTATAGACCACCGGACCAGGGGGATGAGGTGGACGAGGCTTTCTTCCGGCAACTAACGGAATTTACTAGATCGCAGGCCCTGGTTCTTATGGGAGACTTCAATCACTCTGATATCTGCTGGGAGAGCAATACAGTGGTGCACAGACAATCCAGGAAGTTTTTGGAAAGGGTAGGGGACAATTTCCTGGTGCAAGTGCTGGAGGAACCAACTAGGGGCAGAGCTCTTCTTGACCTGCTGCTCACAAACCGGGAAGAATTAATAGGGGAAGCAAAAGTGGATGGGAACCTGGGAGGCAGTGACCATGAGATGATCAGGTTCAGGATCCTGACACAGGGAAGAAAGGAGAGCTGCAGAATACGGACCCTGGACTTCAGAAAAGCAGACTTTGACAACCTCAGGGAACTGATGGGCAGGATCCCCTGGGAGAATAACATGAGGGGGAAAGAAGTCCAGGAGAGCTGGCTGTATTTTAAAGAATCCTTATTGAGGTTACAGAGACAAAACATCCCGACGTGTAGAAAGAACAGTAAATATGGCAGGCAACCAGCTTGGCTTAACAGTGAAATCCTTGCTGATCTTAAACACAAAAAAGAAGCTTACAAGAAATGGAAGATTGGACAAATGACCAGGGAAGAGTATAAAAATATTTCTCAGGCATGCAGGAGTGAAATCAGGAAGGCCAAATCACACCTGGAGTTGCAGCTAGCAAGAGATGTTAAGAGTAACAAGAAGGGTTTCTTCAGGTATGTTAGCAGCAAGAAGAAACTCAAGGAAAGTGTGGGCCCCTTACTGAATGAGGGAGGCAACCTAGTGACAGAGGATGTGGAAAAAGCTAATGTACTCCGTGCTTTTTTTGCCTCTGTCTTCATGAACAAGGTCAGCTCCCAGACTGCTGCACTGGGCAGCACCGCATGGGGAGGAGGTGACCAGCCCTCTGTGGAGAAAGAAGTGGTTCGGGACTATTTAGAAAAGCTGGACGAGCACAAGTCCATGGGGCCGGATGCGCTGCATCCGAGAGTGCTAAAGGAGTTGGCGGATGTGATTGCAGAGCCATTGGCCATTATCTTTGAAAACTCATGGTGATCAGGGGAGGTCTCGGATGACTGGAAAAAGGCTTATGTAGTGCCCATCTTTAAAAAAGGGAAGAAGGAGGATCCTGGGAACTACAGGCCAGTCAGCCTCACCTCAGTGCCTAGAAAAATCATGGAGCAGGTCCTCAAGGAATCAATTCTGAAGCACTTAGAGGAGAGGAAAGTGATCAGGAACAGTCAGCATGGAATCACCAAGGGCAAGTCATGCCTGACTAATCTAATTGGCTTCTATGACGAGATAACTGGCTCTGTGGATGAGGGAAAAGCAATGGACGTGGTGTTCCTTGACTTTAGCAAAGCTTTTGACATGGTCTCCCACAGTATTCTTGCCTGCAAGTTAAAGACGTGTGGGCTGGATGAATGGACTATAAAGGTGGATAGAAAGCTGGCTAGATTGTCGGGCTCAACGGGCAGTGATCAATGGCTCCATGTCTAGTTGGCAGCCGGTCCCAAGTGGAGTACCCCAAGGGTCGGTCCTCGGGCTGGTTTTGTTCAATATCTTCATTAATCATCTGGAGGATGGTGTGGATTGCACCCTCAGCAAGTTTGCAGATGACACTAAACTGGGAGGAGAGGTAGCTACGCTGGAGGGTAGGGATAGGATACAGAGGGCCCTAGACAAATTAGAGGATTGGGCCAAAAGAAATCTGATGAGGTTCAACAAGGACAAATGCAGAGTCCTGCACTTGGGACGGAAGAATCCCATGCACCGCTACAGACTATGGACCGAATGGCTAGGCAGCAGTTCTGCAGAAAAGGACCTAGGGGTTACAGTGGACGAGAAGCTGGATATGAGTCAACAGTGTGCCGTTGTTGCCAAGAAGGCCAATGGCATTTTGGGATGTGTAAGTAGGGGCATTGCCAGCAGATCGAGGGACGTGATCGTTCCCCTCTATTCAACATTGGTGAGGCCTCATCTGGAGCAGTGTGTCCAGTTTTGGGCCCCACACTACAAGAAGGATGTGGAAAAATTGGAAAACATCCAGCGGAGGGCAACAAAAATGATTAGGGGACTGGAACACATAACTTATGAGGAGAGGCTGAGGGAACTGGGATTGTTTAGTCTGTGGAAGAGAAGAATGAGGGGGGATTTGATAGCTGCTTTCAACTACCTGAAAGGGGTTCCAAAGAGGATGGATCTAGACTGTTCTCAGTGGTCGCAGATGACAGAACAAGCAGTAATGGTCTCAAGTTGCAGTGGGGAAGGTTTAGGTTGGATATTAGGAAAAACGTTTTCACTAGGAGGGTGGTGAAACACTGGAATGCGTTACCTAGGGAGGTGGTGGAATCTCCTTCCTTAGAAATTTTTAAGGTCAGGCTTGAGAAAGCCCAGGCTGGGATGATTTAGTTGGGGATTGGTCCTGCTTTGAGCAGGGGGTTGGACTAGATGACCTCCTGAGGTCCCTTCCAACCCTGATATTCTATGATTCTATGATAGTAATATAACCTTTATCTCCAAACAGCTCAACCGGAAGTCAGCCTGTCTCCAAAGGAAGTTACAATAGAAAGCAACAAGGAGAAGACCCTCTCGTGTGAAGTCAATAAGTTCTACCCAAATTTGGTTGATATTAAGTGGATGAAGGTATCAAAGAATAACCAGGACAGTAGCGTAGCAGCAGAGGATATCCGCACAGGAGCCTCTGTGGAAAATGAAGATGGCACATTTAATGTCACTAGCATACTAAGGCTGCAACCGTCTTTGCAAGATAATGGAAATGTCTATAGATGTATTGTGAGTCACAAAACATTTCCAGCCAAGTTACTTCTCAATAGCACCTTGACTGTCACAGGTATCCACCCCCTTTAGGTTCTTATCTCTTTTCTCTTTTATATATCATGTGTTCCGGAATGCTGTGGCTAGACTTCTTTTGAAGGAATTTGAACCGTGTCAACCTTATGCTGTCCCAGCAGTGCAGTGACACCAGGTGTCATTTGAAATAGACAGCAGGCCAGGAGAGCTGGCCATGCATTGACATTCAGAACAATTGGCTTGCTGACATGTCAGCTAGAATGGGAGTGGGAGGAGTGGCAGAGAAGCCAAGGAGAGTCAGTTCAGTGAAAAGAAGGGGCTGAAATGTGGTGGCAACATGTCACAGGTCTGACCTTTCGATATCAGGGCTTTTCTGGGTGCACCATTTTAGTGCCATATATTTGTGTTGGTAAGATTGTGTGACACATGCCACATTTTAGGGCCTCTCTGAGCTAATTGAGTTGATCCACAGGTATGTTTTACAAAAGCCTGTTTTGACCCTACATTTTATTATCCTCATTCTATAGAATGTTGTTAATATTTAAGTTTTTAAGTGGGCATTTTGATACCCTTAATGCTGTCTACTTATAGGGAAAGCATTTTGAAGCTGTGATTTGATACAACACAATGTGCCTGGCAGTTATTCTGTGCTTTCTTTAGTAGTGTAGTGGCTAGTAGAAGTTTTGCTCCTACTTTGACTTGCTTATGACATCAATTTCAAATACTCAGCCAGAAAAATAACCAGTTAATCACTTACTGTGAAAGTGTAGGTGCAGTCCACTAAATTTGTTTTTTTAATACGAACAAGCATAGAATCAGAATTTTCTTTATTTTTTTCATTCACAGCCCCCAAGGCAGATTTGAGCAGTATAATTGGAGCAGTCATTGGAACAATAATAGCCTGTATTATTGTGCTCGGTTTGGGTACTTTCGTGTACTGTAGGTGTTTGAAGAAAAGTAAGTAGTTTTAAAGATGCGCTGTGCTAAGGATATCTTAATGGCAACTTAGTAGCTCTTGTGAATGCTTGAATTCTGAGCCTTAACACTACTAACAATAATCAAAACAAACTAACAATAATCAAACCTTAGAATGTTCATTATCCACTCACCCATTAAGTGAAGGTTAGTCACATCTCCCAAGAGCCGTGCACACCACGCTTTTGCTCCCTTGCTTATGAAAAAAACATTGTTTGATAAATATGTCAGGTGCCTCTGAAGCCCTTTAGGAAAAATTGGGGTCATATTGTATGTGACTAGAACATTTTAAACAACCTGGAACATGATAGCTATCAATTCGGAGAAATGACAGGCTTGGTAAGAAATGCTCTGCTTTCATATACTGTCACATAAGGATTTGCTCTTAAAGTTGCCTTTTATTGGTTTAGTAGCAGGAAATTCTTCCACACAAACACAGCATCAATAGTAACTGGAACTAACTTAAAGTGACAGGTTTCAGAGTAGCAGCTGTGTTAGTCTGTATCCGCAAAAAGAAAAGGAGTACTTGTGGCACCTTAGAGACTAGTAAATTTATTTGAGCATAAGCTTTCGTGAGCTACAGCTCACTTCATCGGATGAAGTGAGCTGTAGCTCACGAAAGCTTATGCTCAAATAAATTTACTAGTCTCTAAGGTACCACAAGTACTCCTTTTCTTTTTACGAATACAGACTAACACGGCTGTTACTCTGAAACCTTCTCCCTTTGTGTGTGTGAGAGTCAGTGTTTTTTCTGCACAGTTACACTAACAAAAATGGATCATCATACTGTTAAGAGTTACCATCCGATGAAGTGAGGTGTAGCTCACGAAAGCTCATGCTCAAATAAACTGGTTAGTCTCTAAGGTGCCACAAGTACTCCTTTTCTTTTTACAAAGGGAGAAGTAACTCTTGCCCAAATCACTGCCTTCGTGAGAGAGATTCATGTAACAGACTGAAAAGTCAGAGGCTGTAAATAGCTGACCATATAGTCACTTATCTGCCAAGAACTGTGGATAAGAAAGAAAAAAAAACAATTGGGGGATTTGAATCAAGGGAACTCAACTGGATGGTTTATCAGTACAAAAAATTAAAATATAAAATATGGCAGCATTGGCAAACATAAGTACATAAAACATTTAAGTACATCAGCAGCAGGAAGCCTGCTAAACAACCAGTGGGGCCACTGGACGATCAAGGTGCTAAAGGAGCACTCAAGGACGATAAGGCCATTGTGAAGAAACTAAATGAATTCTTTGCATCGGTCTTCATGGCTGAGGATGTGAGGGAGATTCCCAAATCTGAGCCATTCTTTTTAGGTGTCAGATCTAAAGAATTGTCCCAGATTGAGGTGTCATTAGAGAAGGTTTTGGAACAAATTGATAAATTAAACAGCAATAAGTCACCAGGACCAGATGGTGTTCACCCAAGAGTTCTGAAGGAACTCAAATGTGAAATTGCAGAACTACTAACTGTAGTCTGTAACCTATCATTTAAATCAGCTTCTATACCAGATGACTGGAGGATAGCTAATGTGACGCCAATTTTTAAAAAGGGCTCCAGAGGTGATCCCGACAATTACAGGCCTGTAAGCCTGACTTCAGTACTGGGCAAACTGGTTGAAACTATAATAAAGAACAATATTGTCAGACATATAGATGAACATAATTTGTTGGGGAAGAATCAACATGGTTTTTGTAAAGGGAAATCATGCCTCACCAATCTACTAGAATTCTTTGAGGGGCTCAACAAGCATGTGAACCAAGGGGATCCAATGGATATAGTGTACTTAGATTTTCAGAAAGCCTTTGACAAGGTCCCTCACCAAAGGCTCTTACGCAAAGTAAGCTGCCACGGGATAAGAGGGAAGGTGCTTTCACGGATTGGTAACAGGTTAAAAGATAGGAAACAAAGGGTAGGTATAAATGGTCAGTTTTCAGAATGGGGAGAGGTAAATAGTGGTGTCCCCCAGGGGTCTGTTCTGGGACCAGTCCTATTCAACATATTCATAAATGATCTGGGAAAAGGGGTAAACCGTGAGGTGGCAAAATTTGCAGATGATAAAAAATTACTGAAGATAGCTAAGGGCCAGACAGACTGCGAAGAGCTACAAAAGGATCTCTCAAAACTGGGTGACTGGGCAACAAAATGTCGATTCAATGTTGACAAATGCAAAGTAATGCACATTGAAAAGCATAATCCCAGCTATACATATAAAATGATGGGGTCTAAATTAGCTGTTACCACTCTAGAAAGAGATCTTGGAGTCATTGTGGATAGTTCTCTGAAAACTTCCACTCAATGTGCAGCAGCAGTCAAGAAAGCAAACAGAATGCTGGGAATAATTAAGAAAGGGATAGATAATAGGACAGAAAATATCATGTTGCCTCTATATAAATCCATGGTATGCCCACATCTTAAATAATGTGTGCATATGAGGTTGCCCCATCTCAAAAAAGATATTTTGAAATTGGAAAAGGTTCAGAAAAGGGCAACAAAAATGATTAGGGGTATGGAATGGCTTCCGTATGAGGAGAGATTAATAAGATTGGGACTTTTCAGCTTGGAAAAGAGAGGGCTAAGGGGAGACATGATTGAGGTCTATAAAATCATGACTGGTGTAGAGACAGTAGATAAGGAAGTGTTGCTTACTACTTCTCATAACACAAGAACTAGGGGTCACCAAATGAAATTAATAGGCAGCAGGTTTAAAACAAAAGGAAGGATTTCTTCACACAACGCACAGTCAACCTGTGGAACTCCTTGCCAGAGGATGTTATGGTCTTGGCCTTCACAACAGGGTTCAAAAAAGAACTAGATAAATTAATGGAGGATAGGTCCATCAATGGCTATTAGCCAGGATGGGCAGGAATGGTGTCCCTAGCTTCTGTTTGCCAGAAACTGGGAATGAGTGACAGGGGATGGATCACTGCATGATTACCTGTTCTGTTCATTCCCTCTGGGTCACCTGGCACTGGTCACTGTTGGAAGACAGGATACTGGGTTAGATGGGCCTTTGATCTGATCAGTAGGGCCATTCTTCTATTCTTATGTAATTGATTTTGATACGTTTTTAGTGTATTGAAATACAGTGTAATGTTATGCTGCAGAGATAGGAAAAATTTCAGTTAATTTTTTCACTTGTCTTTCTTCATAATGTGGTGCACCAAGCAACTAATTTACATATTTTTCCTTGCAGTTCCACCTGTGACGTGACACTCCATATTAATTGTAGAAATATGTCTACGATATGAATAGGGCATAACTAAGACATATATTATGCAAGATGACTCATGTAAGGTATAATTGAAAAGGTTATGATTTACTGAATGTGATTATACAATTTGTATGCATGTATCATTTCTGTATCTGGGGTTAGGAATATTGACTATGTAACAATTACAACCGTGGTTATACTTGGAGACGCCCACCAGAGAGTAAGCAATCACACTTGATGGACCATTAGGAAAAGACAATGAGTCTTTAAAGATGTGGATCTCCCATCTTCTGGGAGTTCCTTCCTGTGGACGTGGCAAATAAACCTGGTTTCAGAGTTGCTTTGACACTGCTAGGTCACTGGGTAATGTCACCTGGTACAGAGTACCACCTTGGACACTGCTGGTACTTTTCCACTGGAGACAAAGGCTTCCCGCCTTATGTAAATTCTATTTAAGGCAGGGGAGTAAGACAAACAGGACTTTTCTCCATTGCCTTCCTGCCCAAGAAGAAAGACTGCTGAAAGTATCTGAAGAGACAGAGGAACTGAGCTGAGGGCAAGGCAATGGCTGAGTCCAGGCTGAGACAAGGGGTCCAGTCTGTAAAGAGAAATAACTGGAACTCTAAGCTACAGAAACTCTGCCACTTGCCTAAAACAACATTTAGGGTGAGAAATTACATTTTGTAACCTTTCAGAGTGGTAGCCGTGTTAGTCTGTATCAGCAAAAAGAACGAGGAGTACTTGTGGCACCTTAGAGACTAACACATTTATTTGGGCATATTTTGTATCCTGTTTCTTGAGTGTATTAAGCTTCGTTTGCGTGTTTGGTTTTATTTGCTCAGTAATTGCCTTGTTCTGTTTGCTATCCCTTATAGTCACTTAAAATTTACGTTTTGAAGTTAATAAACTTATTTCTTGTTTATAACATAACCCAGTTTGTGCAATTCATATTGGGGGGGGGGGGGGGCGGGGGCAAGAAGCTGTGCATATCTCTCTCCACATTGAGGGAGGGGGCGATTTTTATGAGCTTACACTGTACATATTTCTCTCTACAGCGCAAGACAATATTATTTTGGGTTTACACCCCAAAAGGGATGTGCATGTGAGTGCTGGATATAATCCCTGAGCTGCGTCTTCCCACACAGAGCTGGCTGCATTCTGTGTCTCCAGCTTGGTGTGGCCTTACCTGTGTGTGTGCCAGAGAAGGCTTGAGAGCCTGGCACAGCAAGAACAGGGTGAGGAAATCCAGGCTGGTGGAAAGGGTGGGCTCAGTGGGACTCCAGCACATCAAGTGGCATCCCGGACATGGGGTCCAACCCATCACACCACTGACAATCAGGGCTGGCCTTACCATGAGGTGAACTAAGGTGGCCACCTCAGGTGCCAGACTTGGGAGGAGGTGAGGCACCACTAGGACCCAGAGTTTCAAAGTTTTGGCCCAAGCGAGGGGGCATGGGGGTGTCATGTGAGCTCCCCGCCTCAGGTGCCAAAATGTTGTGGGCCGGCCCTGTCGACAATAATACCATTAGTAAGGAATGCGGAAATGAAGCATTTGGAAGATGCTTTTTTGCATTGCCAGATTTCAGGCTTTCGTACAAAACCCTTAACTGTAGCCTTTTTTCTAAAAAAGTATCAACAAGAACAAAAGGAGAAATGTACTCTTGGAACAGTGAAAAGGGTGCCCTTGAAGGAGATGGGGAAAGTGCTGCTCTCCTAACTACGTCAAAGAATTTTCAGTTTCAGATACATTTGAAGTCACTAGGTAATGGCACTTTCGAAGTTCCATGCACTATTCATGTATCTTCAGACGTGCATGAGCTTGACGAGGCAGAGCGCTCTCTTGAGGTGACACATAAGGCGCTTCAGCAATGTCGTGCTGTTCAGTCAAGAACGCTGACAGTCATAGGTAAGCAAAGTGCTTTCGAGTATGTGAAGCAGTTGGTTTAGCTTCTGCAAGTGCAGTAGGTTTCCTGTTGACAGGTTCATAGCTGGCATTACAATAAAACATTTATCAAAATGAATATTGGGTCTCGCTCCACACAGCAAATCCGCATGGTGGGAAATTCAGGCAGCAATTTATTTTTTTGCTTCAGGGTATTGAGGCTGGGTGTTTTTTTCTGAGGGTAAGAGCCATTTGCTCTGTCCCAGGCTTCCTTTCCTGGGTGACCTCTGGGCTTTAGTTATCCTGATCTGAACACATAGCATTGCTGGTGGTAAGATAATAGGTCCTGCCTATGTGACTATGTTGTTATATCAGTACTGAATTCCCTGGTATCTAGTCATTCTCCTTGTTCCCCGCCTCCCCCGTATAAGATGTTAAAGTCACAAAGAGCTTCCCTAGTTTGCATTTGAAATTCCTAGAAACATGGATACTTGAGAATGACAGGTCCTTTTAAATATCATGTACTTCTTGCAATGGAGAACTCAAAGGGTACACTTGAGATGGACATAGAGTCTAAAGGAATTACAGATGGTGGGAAGTATGCCTGGCTAGTATACTGGCCTGCCACCTTTAAAGAGGGCATGGTCTGTGAATTGGTGGCATGTTTAACCTCTGAAAAAACCCAAATCACTGGCATATATGTTGTCATTAGCAAATGATGGCTGGTGACACCCCTTTTGCTACTTCCCAGAGTTGCAGCAATATGAATTTCACAACACATCCCCCTATCCTGACCTGGGTCTTGATCTTACATGACTGAAGTCAATGGAAGCTTGACTATTGATTTCAATGGGCACAGGTTCAGCTGGTGGTCAGAACACACATGTGGCAGCTCCCTTTTGTTATGTAAGTTAGGGCACAATTCAACCCTTACTCTATGGTAACAGTGCCTCTAATTTGGTAGATGTGTGCGTGTGAACCCTATTTTTTCATACATTTTTGTACAACTTAATGCTTATGAGCAAGAAGAATTAGCAGCAATGGCTTGAAGCAGATTGGTGTAGGTAGGTTCCCACTCCAGCTTTGCCAATGGACCTCACTACTGACTGGTAGCATCCCTGTAGTCCCAATTCCTTGTTTTTCCTTGAGGGGAGATACACAGTTTTATTTGAACATGGTAAATGTACACACACACACATATATTTTGCATGAGATATAATTCAGCATATGAATTTAGAACTTAAAGATGAATATACTACACAATAGTTGGTGGAACAGTGTCAATAAGATTGTATTCGATAACATTCAGATCTAGTATTTTATTACCTGATAATATTCAGGTGGAAACTCCTACATGTATTTGCTCTTCCATTTAATAATACAGAATTTGACATTTAAATTTGTTATTTTAAACTTTGACTACTGTGATTAATGTGGCCCCTTTAATTGGAATAAGATCTACATCTATCAACTCTCATTCAGAACCAGAGACTACTGTATATTGGGCTCAGATTTCACAGAAGTTTTCTACTGTGTCAAAGACAACATGTACAAGTTTGAGTTGCTTAAGGTAGATATTGATGTCACGGCATCACATTTTCAGTGTTGGAATGGCAGGAGTTACATGTAGATTCAGAATTACCCTGTCACCCAGTCACTGACATTGCATTCTTGATGCCAAGCTCTGAATCAGTTAATTGATCTTTTGTTTCTGCTTCTGAAATTAGGGTATTAGGTCTAGAATTGAGAAGATAGTCAAGCTTTCTCAAACGGATTGACTGCTTAGCAGAACAGATGTGTAAGGGTGCCGCTTCAGTGTATCAATGAAGCAAAGTTCTGCCCAAAGTTAGAGGTATGTAATATTTGCTTTCTGTTCAGAGCCATAGGTGAGTAGTAGAGCCTTGTAGTATAAAAAACTGCATCTCTTTGTAAGTACTGCATATGGATGTTTCAAATGCATACTGCAAAGTGCACGCTCACAGTCTATTTTCCATGCTAGCTTTCAGATCTGTAGGTTGTGATTTGTGATTCAGAGCATAATCTTGGGAGTATTTTGTTCTAAATAAAAGTATATAGTATTGATAGACATTCAAAGGAATACTTACTGGTGGGAGGCAGTTTGATTTTTCCCGAACAGACATCAGAAAATATCTCATTTACAAATACATGTAGAATACATCAGTGAGAAACTAAAATTTAACCTTTGTTACATTTACGTTGTGATTTTGATTTTTTTAAGTTCACTATTTGATGTACCTGAGGACAGCATTTCATTTGGCATAATGTAAAATGTTTTACTTTTGAGTGAAACTATGAAACTTGCGAAAATGCATCAGCCCTTATAAAACCTCAACAGTTGTCATTTTAAGAGATGCCCCAGCATAAGAGCTGATAGCGTGCGGTTTCTGGCAGGAGAGATGCAGCACTTTATAGGACTGAGACATATATTGTTCATCACATTTTAAAAAGTGTGCAAATCTGATTGTTTTCCTTTCTAAACTGTGCCAGTGTTGGATCCAGTGCTGTGTTCCACAGATGTGCCAAGACCAGATGAGCATCTAACTTTGACTTGCACAGTTAATTCTTTCTTCCCTGAAACAATTGATTTGGTTTGGTATAAAGATGAACAAGTGCCAGAGAAACCCTTCATTAGTGATGTGACTAAGGGACCAGAGGGGCTTTTCTTTTGCACCAGTACATTAACATTTTGTCCTAAAGTTGAGGAACTTGGAAATAACTTCATATGCTAAGCTAAATTTAAAGGCTCACACCAGTATAAAGAATGTGCTTGGATGATGAAAAATTTGAGTGACTTAAAATCTCGAAGTGTTATTTATTTTCTTTTAGTAGAATGAAAACTTGGTAACTGTCCCCACTCAAACCCTTTATGCATAATAATCCTAACCCCCAACTGCCCACTTCATTTCAAGTGCCTACCTTCAATGTGTGTTACCCCTTTCGCTTAACAGTCTGTCCCAACTTGTATTTAGCTCACAGGAAGGGAAGAACAGTATGAGGTCATCCTGCCTCCTGAAACAAAGTAATTGAACTTTGGAAGATATAAGCAAGGAGAGAAGCCATCATTGGCGTCCATCACTAGCCAGACACAGGGGCATAGAACTCTTACGAGCTGAGACAGATAGGTCCTTCAATGACAGAGTGGGAGTTGAAGTCTCTGGAACCGAATATAAGTGAGAAACATGCAGGAGAGAGAAGCTTGGCCTGGGTTTTACTTTTGAAAGAATACATTGCAAAAGTTTACTGATCTATAAAGACAGGGGGGCTGAAACTGAAGTGATAAGCAACTGAATCAACTGATTGTATATAATATTACTGTATTATACAAATATATAGAGTGAGGTCATTTCTGAAAGCTAATGACAAACTGGTGATTAATATCATTGTGAAATGTATGTATTAACACTTTATAAGGAGTTATGGATGCTCATTGATATTAGGCCATATGGTCTGTCCAGACAGGAGGGAATGTCACAGATGTCTTCTATGTAAATTAAGCATAGTGGAATCAGGAACAATGGAAGTCTAATTTACATAGAAATCATACAGAATGATGCATTTGTAGAACTTTTTCTTATTGCCTTTTGTGTCCTTTGCTCGGCATAACTCATTTTGTGCCTTAATCTTTCAAATTTTGTACCTACATGCTTGTGCTATTCTTTTGTCCTTATTTCTAGCAATTTGTCCATGTTCTACTTTTGTAGGATTCCTTTTTGATTTTCAGGTCATTAAAGATCTGATGGAGCCATATTGGCCTCTTACTATTCTTCCTATCTTTCCTTCACATTGGGATAGTTTGCTGTTGTGCCTTTAATATTGTCACTTTGAGAAACTGCAGCTCTTCTGAACAACTATTTCCCTCAGATTTTCTTCCCACAGGACCGGTTCTCTGAGTTTGTTAAAATCTGCTTTTTAAAGTCCGTTGTCCTTAATTTGCTGCTTTCACTCCTTCTTTTCCTGAGAATCATGAAATCTATTATGTCATGATTAGTCTCCCTAAAATTGACTTCAGTTGTCAGATTCTCAACTACTGCATCTCTGTTAGCTGGAATCAAGTCTAAAATGCTGTTTCCTCTGGTTATTTCCTCCACCTTCTGAAATAAAGGTGTTGTCCCCAATACATCCCAAGAATTTATTAGACATTTTATGTTTTGCTGTATTACTTTTCCAACAGATGTCTGGGTAGTTAGAGTCTCCCATTACTACCAGGTCTTGGGTTTTAGACATTTCTGTTATTTGTTCTAGAAATGCCTCATACACCTCCTCTTTCTGATTTGGTACTTTATAGTAGACCTCCACCATGATGTCACCCCTAGTTTAGTCTTGGAAAAGCCATACTTGAAGAAGAGCTCTATGTAGCTCAAAAGCATGTCTCTTTCTCTTACAGAAGTTGGTCTAATAAAGATATTACCTCACCGACCTTGTCTCTCTAATATCCTGGGACCAACATGGCTACAACAATACTGCAAGTAACATAGTGGAAAGTCTCTACTTTTACTTCTATGCTCTTTTACTTCCTAATCATTTTACTTTTGCCTTATTTGTTGTTTTATTTGCAGTATTTACTCCAAAAGCCTCAAAAATTGTATGTGAGCCCAGTATCTCTGTGAGTGGGGAGGCTGTCACATTATCTTGCCAGGTGACAAATTACTATCCAGCACAATGTCAGATGTGCTGGATGAGAGTTGTTGAAGAGCTCACCGAGGCTGCAATTAAAACCTCAGCTTGATACAGCAACAAATCTGTACCACAGAGAAAGCCAAGTGACATTTACAGTTGAACCTGAGGACCATGCATTAGAGTTCACTATTGAAGTCATCCATTGCAACCGAACTATAAGAAATGCTTGTCCCCTCAATTTAAAAGGTGACTGGTTTTGTGCAAGGCACTTCTGCTCTCTCCATTTTTCTGTTTCACATTGAAAGGGCATGGCTCAGACCTAGAACGGAAGTTGATGCTGTTTGGGACCAGCATTAACTCTCATATGGATATTTGATCAGTGACTCTGGTGGGGGAAATTCTATTGAGCATAGCTTCACCCTGACTATTCCAACCATAGTACAACGCCTCCTATTCTACAGAGCCCACCCCTAACAAACATGAGGTGTTGTGTGGGCTGAGGATAAGGAGTGAGCTTGCAGTAGAACTGCTGTTCCTGCCCTCTTCATTATCCAATCTGGTTCCGCAAGGTTCTGCTCCCTTCCCCTTGTATGTAGAGTGGAGTAGGTATGTAGAGTATCTCAAACATGTAAAGCTTAAATTCAAAAATTTGTCCCAGTGTCAAAAGCCAGAGATTTCTTGCAAGCAACCCTACAATAGCAAACCAATGTGTGCAAGGGAGGAAAAATATTCAGCAAAGAAAGATTTAGACTAAAAATTGCAAAGCTGCCAAGGGATTTGTATATCTGATTACCATTAACTCTAATGGGAACTAGGTATCCAAATCCCTCAGCTTAACTTCAAGCTTTCAAGAGCCTCTTAGGAACAACAAAGAGAAAAGAAACACACTTAGAAGCTATGGAACATTACCCTATCCATATCTTTTAGAAGAATAAAAATATGAATATCTCAGTGGGAGCTGTACCAAAAAGATAAGAGGGAATTATTCTTTAGTAAAGCTTGGTAGTTAAAAATTATTTATATGTTTATAATGCACAAGTATAAAAGGGAGTCTGGGAAGTTATCCCTTGTGCAATGTGTTTTAAGCTACCAAGAGCAAAATCTCTCTTTTCATTAACAACTTCTTCATTAGCACTGAATCTTTGCTTTCCAGCTTCCTGCATATCAGACTCTGTAGCTACCAACTACATGTTTATTTGATATAAAATTCTTTCACACTCCTCTTTATATATCTATCATGAGCACATACTACAGCATACCTAGTACCTTCCTTGAAGTTTAACTTTGTTTTTATAAATTTAAACATATTTATTTATTTCCACACTTTTTGCAGGTTTTCCAAGAATTACAAGTATTGTTCTTAGTCCAAATGATGCGGAGTATGGAAAACGCTTTCCCTTACTTGTAAAGTCATGGATTTCTATCCCAAAGATATTCAGGTCCATTGGTTTCAGGAAGATGGTAAAATCAAAAAGGGTTCATCAGTACAAGAGCCAAAGCAGGATACAAGGGGCTTTTTCTATATGTCTTCTAATCTTCAGCTAATAGCCTCTGCTCTAGATTATGGCAGAAAGATTGGTTTAATGGTGCTGCACAAGACTCTGACAAAGCCCATTACAAAAAACGTGTACCTAAAACTCCCAGGTATGTATAACAAATGTATGGGTTGTTTTACTTTTAGGCATGATAGGGCAATATTTGAACGTGAGGAAAAAGAAGTATTTTTGTTTATGGATAGCGGGCCGGATCCCCTAACTGTGGTGCAGGAGGGTGTACATTATGCCTCCCAGCGACAGAGATTGACCCCAGAGAAGGGCAAACAATGTTACTAGCCACTGCTCTCCGCATTTATATTGTGCTGGGACAACTTTAGGCTTCAGTCAGGACTATATGGAAATTCCATAGGGGGAGTCTGATGAAAAGATCTAGGGCCAGATTTACAAAGATATTTAGGTGCCTAAAGATTGAAGATAGGTGTTTTTGTAAACCCTACTATGCACTGATGTTATGTCAGTGTCAAACCAATTGATTTTCAATGGCAGTCGAGTGCCTATCCTGCTTAGGTGTATTTGTAAATCCCTCTATGCATTTATCTGCATCTTTAGGCACCTGAAGTCCTTTGTAAAGCTGTCCCCTTGACTGTATCCCACTGCTGACTACTTTTGGTGTAGCAACAGAGCTCTCCCTTCTTACAAATGCTCATGATGTCTTCAGAATATTTTGGGGTATAATGTAGCCAGTTACAATTTCTAGCCCCAGGTAACAGGACTTTGAAGTGAAATTGAACAGTTTTACCTTTTATATTTATTTATTATATTTATGCTGTTGAAGAAACACTCTAAGAGTTATAGAAATTAATTGAAACAAAGATATCTTTCAGGCACCATATACATAAGCACAATGTACTAACTAGGACAGTTCTAACAGTGGAATGCTCACATGTAGACAGGGCCTCAGTTTCCCTGTAACAGTCATAGGTAAATTTCCAACAAGATTTTGCCTATTCCCTATGGTTTCTAGTTTCCTTCTGCAAATTCTACAGACTTCAGACAATTACTATAAATTGAATCTATCTACCATTAACGCAGTCTTCGATGTTACTCCTACAGAGTAGATAAATACATTAACAGGGTTTTATTTTTGTGACCCTCCCTATCAAAATAACTATCACTTCAGAGAAACAATTTTCTGGACAATTCACTGACCTCTCCCTGTTCCCTTATCGATCTACAATCCACCTGGGAAATATGCTAACCTTACCCCTACCCCTTCTCTCCTTTTCTTTACCAGACACCCACCATCTTCCCTTTACCACCAATCCCTACCCTTTTGCCTTTCAATTTATCTTCCCACTCAGCCTGTCTTCCAAGCTACTTGTTTTCAACCCAACAGCAGAGTTACTGACATCTCCACCCCAAAAAACACCTTCCAGGGCTAATTCTCCAAATCAGCAAAGGGGTGTTGAGAGTACTAGCCACCCACATCCTACCCCAGTGTTGTGTGTGCATTCCAGTAGCTTTTGGGGTTAAAAATTTAATTATCTTAAATGAACAGGACCTCAAACAAAAGACATTGTTCAATTTGTTTACATATCTGTGAGATTATTTACCAGCTTCTCAGGGCAAAGAAAAAAACCATACAAAAAGAGTTAAATACTCACAAGCTGGAAAGGTGAGAAGGAGTTACAGCCTGTAGTTGCTGAAGACAAAATTGCTCTTTTAGGGGCACAGCTGGCTCGCTCGCCCAGATTAAAAAGGCCAGCGATCAAGAGAGCATGCTCAGAAAGGCTCCCAAGATAAAGGAAGGGTCACATTGGTCACTAGGCAGTTATAAAGCAGGGAGATTTCAGGATAAAGGGGCTAAGCACCTTGCCCCCTCCAAGGCAAGTCCATTTCCATGTAAATAAAAAAATATTTCTGCTCAGAAGTACATTACGTAGCCCTCAGTGTCCTCCACTATATCATGGATCACAGACTGCTGCTGCTATAGCCCTGGGAGCCAATGGTACCATGGAAACTGGGGCAGCCATGTTGCCATGGCTGGCAGACTGAGGGAGGAGAATTTTGTGCAGCTGGTGCCAAGTCTGTGGGATTTGGCCAAGGGTTTCCCAAATGCTCAGTCTACACGTGTCTCTGCAGCAGGCCCTATCCCCGCCAAACCATTTTAGGAAAATGTATTCTGTGCTTACTAGAAAATTTCTTTTGAGTGCTCAGGTCCATAGATCCATTACAATGGGTATTTCAGCCTGCTTGGGGGCAGAACCACCACCTGTCAGGCATTGGAACTGTCCCTTCAAGTGGATTAGCTTCCCAGACAGGAAGGTTGGGGTGGGGTGCTGCAGAAGCCCATATTCTGTTAGGGGCAGTTGGAATGGAGAGGATCTCTTTCAAGCAACTTGATCCCAGAGTGATTCCTGAACACCACACAGGGGAATGTCCCACCCCCTACAGCTCACTTCAGTTTTTTCTGCCTCCTCGGTGGTTGGCAGCTAAGCCAGACCTCCCTGCTGCAGAACTTTGCTGGGAAAATTCCAGACTTTATTTCAAATTTCTGACTAATACTTCAGCTCAAAAATGTGTCCATGTAATTCCCAGGCATGTCCCAGGCCTGCATTTGATTTCTGGGGTGACTTTCTCCTTCAGCTCTGTTTCTCCTTCTGAGATGTTTGCAGCAGTTGCTGCCCCATCAGGCTTCAGGGAGAGAGCTAGGCTGCCAAAAACAGGTGAAAGGAATGGTCTGTGTCCCTTGCTTCCCATATCCAGTGTCTCACTGGGAGCTCATCTGGCTTTGTGGGAAGAGTGCAGTTTTCCTCTGAGCCCAGTCTGGTGAGGAGGGTCCCCCGGCCCTCCTCTCCCACACCAGAAAGGCACTAGGCAGGACTGGAGAGGCTCTGACGGGATGCGGGATACAGGCTACAGCCCAGGGCAGGGCAGGGTCACCTAGACCCCCCTATCCTTGGCAGGAAAGGAGGCAGGTAGGAAACATGGAGCCCTCAAAGAGTTAGCGTCTATGGGAAAGTGCAGATATTTTAATCTGTTGACTGAACTCAGTATTAATAGGTGTGTCAGAAGACAAACAGGAAGCGGAATAAAGAGAGACTGGAAATGCTTTGCCTTGGGAAATTCCTCCAAGTCCGTCATTCCAGACTCACATGTGTGACAGTTCTTTAAAGCTTTATTGTGTTTCTGCCTCTGAGTGGTTTGTAAATGTCACAGTAAACCAGAGCTGCATGTAGCATACAGCAACTCATAAACCCCCAGAACTGCTAAGAGATGGTGATATCTAGACACTCTCAAGAATGTCTTCTGCTCTTTTAATAGCACAGCTTGGGCAAGGGTGTATAGGTTTGTATCAGGTATCTTTCTCCTGTTGCTAACATCAAAAATAGTACACAGAGTCATTTGTTACAGACAGTGAACAAAACACCCACCAGACATTTTGAACACACTTCACATAATCTTGTAGGACCTAAATCCTGAAATATTTTCCTAGTTTTTCTTCAGACAAAGTTCTCATTGATCTCAGCAGGAGCTTCGCTTGAGTAATGACTGCAGGACTGGCCCCTCCATCTTCTCTGTCTTTGGGTTAACTCCTTCCCACCACTGACTTCAATGAGACTATATGTTTGTGTGAAGTTAGACAGGTGAGGCCCTTTGGGTCTGATCGAAAGCCCACTGAAGTCAATGAGAGTTTTTCTATTGACCTCCATTGGCTTTGTATCCGGCCTGGTATGCTTCTGTATACTGTGGACATGGCCTTTTACACTTCTCAAATTGGGGCAGTTATATCTGACTGAATGTAAGCCAGTTTGTGAGGTCAAAATGCAGAGAGTACCACTAATCAGTTCTGATCTCGCAAATTTGAGAGGAAACACAAGTGTGGCACTGCAAGAGAGGAAGGGGTGAGGAAAAGAAATGCCAGTTATTTAAAAATCTCTTCTTCCCATAAGTCCTGTCACTCCATCCTCATGGCCCCTTCGCTTTCATTGCTTCCATTTTCCACCTAATTAAAAACATAAAATCTTATTTTCTCCCTGTTATTCCTAGCCCCATAGCATCAACTGCTGAGGGAAGTTTATACACAGAGGGGGCACTATAGGGGAATCATTGACTCTCACCTTTAATTTCAGGGCCTTGCAGCAGGTCAGATTCCATTGCTAGTGAAATTGGAGTTCATGCAGTCCGGCATCTTCTAGTGTGATTTATTCATTCACACTATATATATTACATGTTGCTGGTTTTCAGCAGAGGGAGTCACAAGCTGCAAGCAGGCAATCTGCTTTACAGGCAATCTGCTTTACAGGGACTGCTTACAGCTTATGTCCCCCCCGCCTCCACATTACCATAGTATCTGAGTGTTTCACACTCTTTAATGTATTTATGTTTATGGCACTCCTGTGTGGTTAAGGAGCACTAAAATACCAGTCTCACAGATGGGAAACTGAGACACTGCATGACTAAGTGACTTGTCCAAGGTCACACAGGAAATCTGTGGAAGAGCAGGGAATATGGCAGTAGTCCCAAACTATTGCCCTAACCACTAGACAGGCTTCCTCTCTTTATTTCAGTCATCACAGCCTAGCTGCCCAGGAACAGCTCCCTTTAGTCTGTCCCTCTCGTCTCCAACTGCCTTTTTACACTCCTCCCTGACCACCCTCAGACTCCCTACCTCTCTCTGCAACCATCCCACAAGTGGCATGGAACCTGCGTGTCTTGGCAGCCTATAGCCCACCAGTGCAAGGGTCAGAAGAGCAGCAGATTCACTCCCTAGTAGAGTCATCACACTGCCTCTGGGACCTACAACTGCAGAGGCTTCATCCACATTTGTCCCACCTCCAAAGCCAACGTTCCTAATAATTCTTTTCATTCTAGAGGGAACTCATAAAAATCCACAAAGCCACTACTCTATCCTCCTGAAAATCCACTTGTGTTGTGATACCCACAAACTACCTGACTGTGGGTAGGCAGCCAATATGCTATGACTGATGCTTAGTCACCAATCACATGGCTGTCTCAGCATTCCCTTGTGCTCCCTGTCTGTTTGTAGTATCCAGCTGTTGTCTCCTGCCTCACCCTTTGCTTGTAAACGCATTTGAGCAGGGTCATTTTTTCATTGTTTGTGGCACACTAGGCCCTGCCCCGAGCTGGGGCGTGGAGACACAGTACATATATTAATTAATACAACTAACAGGGCGTTTTTCATCCAAAGCTCATAGACTGCTAAGCATCAGCTAAGCCTCACAACGTCTGTGAGCCTCAGACAGGATGGTGATAACTGGGGTTTAAACACCCAGACAATGGTTATCACCATTTTACAGATATGTTAACAGAGGCAAATCCTACACACTGGTGATCTGCGTGTTAAGAGCATTCCTGTAAAAACACTCGCACAGACCCCTGCTGCAAGGTGGCAAAGGGCTCTGGGTGGACACAGAATCCACCTGTGCAGAACAGTTTGCAGGATTAAGGCTTCAGTGACTACAGCAAAGGCACCAAATGAGTAAATAACTGAGATGGGACTAGAGTGCAGGATTACTGACCCTTTCCCTGACCTATTCCCCAGTATCTAAACCACACTCCCTCCCACAATGCCCTGCAACATGAACAAAACAAGATGCTTTGCTAGACCTTATTAGTATCCAATAGATATTAATAGGCCACTGATTCTTTAAGTTTTATTAATAAGAATCAGTGACAGGTGAGAGGCTTGATATTTCACATAACTGTTTTCTGTGTTGCTGAAATCTATGACATTCTTATGGTTGTTTTTTGGAAACAAATTCTTCAGTGCTTTTTTCACAAAATCAGATCTGTGCTACAATACTTAACCAGCGTATGTTTGTGTGCGTGAGAGAGAGAGGGGGATAGGGAAAAGCTTAAAGAAACAATTACAACTTCAACGCGCATTCTGTTGATTAATAATTAGTATTACATTATTAACTAGGAATAAATAGCCAATCAATCATGAGACTCAAGTACTGCAGTTCCCTCCCAACAAGATTTCCAGCAGGGCTCCTCTGTGCAAAATGCAGCAATGCATTTACTCACTGGATTGAGCAACTGTGATCATATTACTTTGGACCTGCATTCTCTATTATGACTTCTATAAAGGGTAGATTAAAAACCAGCAAGGCCAATTCAAAATCAAAGCCCATTACAGTATGTAGGATCTGGCTTTATTTGGTACCTGCTCCTGTCTTCTGACCATCCCATCCACCTTTTCGGTATTCAGTCATCTCAGCTTAGGTCAGTAGCTGATCAAGCCTTTCCTGTGGTGACTGCCCAGGCACGGCCCTTACTCCTCCTTGATATCTGTCTCAGTTCCTCTCCCCCCCCGCATCATATTCTTTTAAAGAAGTATTTAAAAATATATTTGCTATGACGGTTATTTGACCTTCCCAGCCACCACATGCATCTGCCTGAGTTTGCTTCTGGTTTTTAATATTTTTTGTTGCAGATATTGTAATATTGAGATTTTTATTGTGTTTTATACTATATTATTATGACTTGTCCATCAGTGCTTTGTGGCAGGGTCATTTATAACTAATATTGGGCTCTATAATGCTATCATTTAAAAAAAAATAGTGCCTATTGATTTCAATGGGGAGCTCTGCATAAAATTGACGGCACAACAGGGCTTATTACTCTTATTAACAATGACTAAAAATTATGTTAAAACTGTGACAAATACCTTGACTAGCCTTCAACTGATTTTTTAACATGATTCACCTGTTTTTTCTTGTAATGCCATCTGTTAAATTGAATCTTCTCCATCCCTTTATTGCTATAATATATTAATACCTGAGTCATGACACTTGGCTTTTCACAGAGACTTATTCAGGGTGTGATCCTGAGTTAAATGGGACTAAATGTATTTGTGAATAAAGTTTCTCGTGTCCATGTTTGCAGAACTGGATCCTTTCTTTCATCATTCAAACAGTTTCATTTACCCTGTTCAATATTGCCAAATAGAGCACTAGGCAGCATGAACTGTGAGCTTCTCATAACTTAATAACCATTAATGGGCCACTTCAGGGTACTTGCTAGGGATTACTCCCATCAGATATCCAGGGTACTCTTGGAGAGTTCAAAACCCCCACTCGTGGACTATAGAAGAAGTCATTTAGCTTCATGCTAAGATAAAGTTTTTTTCCATACAGAATGATAGCACTAAAGCTCTAACCGGATCACTCAGAAGAGAGAATGTGCTTGGTCAGTGTAAACCCAAACTCACAGAAAACTTCAGATTTTGGGTGTTCTCACATCCCTTGTAAATAACAGTTGATGGCAACAAAGTAAAATGTTCTTCACAAATTTTTAATGTCTGGAGGCACTTTTTAACATTTAACTTTTTTCCCCATGACATTTGACGTTGAAAGTTCTTTTTGTGTGTGTTTAAAACCTCTAAAGAAGAAGATAATTTAAACTGAGAAAAATAAAAGACTGGAAACAGATTTATGAAAGTCTTGGTTAAATTCATGAACATCTTGGTTAAAGCCACAGAAACCATTATTTTGTGATTCCTTTCCTTTTGATTCTCTTCCTTGAGGTTCCTTTCTTTGGCATCTGTTACTCCAACACTGGAGAAAACTAGATTTCTTGTAAAGATACACAAAAGATGGTCCTGAAAACAGTTCAGTAACAGCAAGCTCCTCCGCCCAGCTTTGCCCTCCTCATCTCACAGAAAACAAAGAGAATCCATGTAGCTTGAGTAATACAGATTCCCTTGAGGGAAGAATAATCACGGACACTTGCATGGTAGTGTTGCTTAAATTGCTTCTCACGTAGGCCAAATCCTTAAAAACGCTTTAGTGTCATAACAGCTTCCAAACAATTTCCAATAAACATCTACAAGTATCTCTTATACACTGATATAAGGCACAACAGAGAAAAGACAATGACTTTTCAGGTCATTTGAAATTCCCCTAGTGATATTTATCTATGCATTTTATAATGACAGGATGGTAGGATAGTGACAGGTAGCAAACAGAAGAGTAAATTTTCAAAGGGGCATACACCTTCCACCTGCACCTAGGAGAAACATGCAGAACTACCTTTCAGGAGCAGAATGGCACAGTAAGTAAAACAAAGGGTAGGCAAATAACATTGCAATTAAATTGAATTTCAAAAAAGTAACTTCACCACCAGAAACATTTTTTAGGCTTTTCCTATTTTTTTAAAAAATGTAGCATTTGTTTTTATTTTACCAAAATATAAAATGTATATGTTCAAATTTTCCTTCATGTGGCTATACATTAGTCCTATTTTGATCATAAGCTGTTCCGGACAGGGACCTTGTTTTCTCATTGTGAAACACCTAGTATACTTTTAGCACTGTACAAATAATAAAAAGTTTGTTAACCCTCTGGAAAATTAGACACATATTTACATGCTCCTAAGCATTCATTTAGCTGGCAGCCTGGATAGTGCCAGTGCAAGCCTTAATATTGCTAAAATATGCAACTATTAACAATATAAATAGTATTTCTAATATTCTAAAATGGACTGAGATTTTATTTCTGGAATTGCATTTCATTTTACCATAGATTCTTATTTAGTGAATATGCAACTTTCCTTTTCCCTTTTAACCTTAGCTTGCATGAATGTGTTATGATACTGACAAGTCTAAAAAAACTGACCAGAGCAATGCTAACACAAATTGTTTTCGGAGTTGTCTTGTCTTAGTGCATAAGAGACAAAGAGTTGTCACACTGAAATGCCTTTGAATAAAAGACGGTTAGTAATGTAACCTCTCACAGCTTCTTATGAAATATCAGCACCACACAACTTCTGTCACGAGTGTGGGCCCAGTCTCTGTTCAGGCTTAGACCAAATTCCCTTTCACTTCAATGACAATTTGAGGTATTTGTAAACAATATATTGTAAATTGCATTATCAGGGTCCTATACTGTAAGCCTTCCACACGTGGAAATGCTATTGTTCTTAATGGGGGGTTCCTCCTGTAGAGGATTTACAGGATCCGGCTAATAGGGACTGGCTATCCAGTTTTCTCTCTTCTATTTGTAAACTGAGTGAATTCGTTGTATGAATATGGATAGTTTGTTTTCCATTAAGTGCCTGATCCTGTATTAATAGCTCACACAAAATTCAATATAGGCAAGGAGAATTTAAGGTATGAGGGGAATTTAGGCTCAGACCCTAAATGAAAAGGAAACAAAGGTGACATGGCACCCAGGAAGTGGATTGCATTGTCCCAGAAGTCTCTCCTTTTCATGACCACAAATCACATTAACATCACTTTTAAACCTGAAATTTTTTTAAAAGGTGTTGCTGAGTGCATGCAAATACTGTTCAATGTAATTTGGGTCTGCTCTTCTGCAGATGACTTTCTACATAAGATCTCTGATTTTATTTAATTTCCATCTTATTTGATGGCATTTACTCTGATGTGTAGGATTGGGAAATGAATTTTCATAAGTGTCCTACTTCATTGTGGCAGGGTTTTTGTTTGTTTTCTTACATACAGTCACTTAATATATTTCATTTTTTTCTATGTACAGTACATTTAATTCACGTCATAGCAATTAATATCTGCTGTTCTTTGTAAAGACAAAATATTTTTAGAGCCACAGTTGCATCATTCACTGTCAGAAATGTATATTAAATATATTAAATGTTTATTTTGTAAAATGGTTTTAAAATTAACAAAAGCATGCAGTTTATATTGCTTTTTCAATCAACAGATCCAAACATACAATATGGGACTAAATAAATCTGTAAGTTTATTTCTTTAAGATATAAAGCACCATAATCTAAACAGACACCTTCACATCTGGACTTTTTTGGGGTGCAAATCTTACTGCATGGTCTTTTTGTTGTTATTTAAACTCCATTTAACTTTAATAATTATAATTGAAGACTTTTTTTCCTGTATTGTGATTGTTTATAAAACCAGTTTAAAAACATTAACTTTCTGAGGGCAGTGCAAGACCAAAAATAATGCAACCTGATAGGCTACAGATAAACTTACTTTTAAAAGGCATTATTCAGTGTGCACAAATCATCCAAAATGATCATGCAAATAAACAAGACAGTCTGAACTGAAATTACAAGCAACAGAATAAATTTTTTCCACACCCAATGTTGCTTAAAAATGTTGCACGCCTTTAAAAAAATAAAATTAACTTTAATTTATCCTGCAATAAATAATACTACACACACCTTGTGCTACCAACCTGGCTAAGAAAAATAAGAGGCCATCTCAGTGTTCTTGTTTATTGCATCTTTCCTCTAAAACGGCGTCAGGAAGGTTCATCAGTTATGGTAAATTTGGGCTTTAATCTGAAAGACCTCTTCCTGCTGGTGCTTTTAGGTGACAATGGGATGGAGTCTATGATGCTCCTGTCTTCCTCTAGCTGCCTGGCAGTGCAAGAGGGGGTGGGTACTCTCACCGTGTTGCCAAACTTAGAGTAGTCCACTGAGTACCTACCATCTTCCTCAGCCACGATGGGCACAAACCTTTGGCCCCAGAGGATTTCGTCGGCCAGATAGGAGGTCCTGGCTTGGGTGGTGATGCCAGTGGTCTCCACCACCCCTTCCAAGATGACGATGACTTCTAGGTCCTCATGGTGGTTGAGGTGTTGGGGGGAGATGTCGTAGAGGGGGCTGTTCTTGTCTATCACATGGTAGATGATGAGCGGGGAGACCAGGAAGATGTTGCTGCCCCCGACCGGGTTCTCCATCTGGATGTCGACCTGGTTGAGGGGCACCACCTCGCCCTCCAGGCTGGTGGTCTTCTTCACCACTTGCATGCGGATGGTGGCGCTGATGATCATGCTCTTGCGCAGGTCGCCCACCCGCAGCATGAAGCAGAGCCTGCCCTCCCGCAGGGCGATCACGGCGTGCTTGCTGAAGATGAGGGTCTCGGCTCGGCGGTGCGCCTGAGCCGTCTTCATGAAGATACAGCCCAGCATGACGGCGTTGATCACCAGCCCCACGATGTTCTGCACGATCAGAATCAGGATGGCGGCCGGGCACTCCTCGGTCACCATGCGGCCCCCGAAGCCGATGGTCACCTGCACCTCGATGGAGAAGAGGAAGGCGGAGGTGAAGGAGTGGATGCTGGTCACGCAGGGCACGAACCCCCCGGCCTCCGCCTCCCCAGCCCCGCGGCTACCCCCTGCCTGCAGCTGCGTGCTGTGGTCCAGGTCCCCGTGGGCGAAGGCGATCAGCCACCAGGTCATGCCGAAGAGCAGCCAGCTGCACAGGAAGGTCATGGTGAAGATGACCAGCGTGTGCGGCCACTTGAGGTCCACCAGGGTGGTGAAGACGTCCTGCAGGAAGCGGCCCTGCTCCCGGATGTTCTTGTGGGCCACGTTGCAGGTGCCGCTCTTCCCCACGAACCTGGCCCGCCGCTCCCGGGCGCGGTAGCGGGCGTGATCCGGGACATCCTCGGCGAGGCGGGTCAGCACATACTCCTCGGGGATGATCCCTTTCCTGGACAGCATGGCTCCCCCGGGGCGCTCAGCAATGCCCCATGCCGGCTCCGGCGAGCAGCCCGGCACACGCGGATCCTCCCCACCCGCCTGCTCTCCCTTCCCCGGCTCCGCTCCCAGGCCCCGCTGCCTTCTTCCTCCGGCCCCGCAGCCCAGTCCTGGACAAGCCCCAGCTGCTCACGCCAATCACCGCCCCGGGAGCGGCGCGGGAGGGTGGGGATAGGAAACGGGGAGGCAAAGGGTTAGCATCTGGTGCACGGCTCCGGATTGCCGCAGCCAGGGCTTCGGGCATGCAGAGCCTCCGCCCGGGCCTGTCCCCAAAGGCGGGGAGCTCCCCCCGCCACCCGTGAAAGGGACGATGCACGGAGAGGTGCATTCAGCCCCCCTGCGCTCGGCACGACTGCAGCGCTCTTGCGCCGCCCAGTGCAAGGTGGGGAGCACCAGGGGGCGCCTCGGCGCCAGAGATTCCCGGCTCAGGTGGATGGAGCGGAGCCGGGGGGGGGGGGCACCGAGAGAGCGGGTGTCACGAGACCGGGCGAGCAGGGGACACGCAAATCCTCTCTCCTTCAGCCGGGGGGCGGGGAGAAACGCGCAAAGGGCCTCACCGTGCAGGTCCCTCTGGGCCTGCGAGTGTCGGCTCAGTTCCCTGCAGCGATCTCCCTGCACCAGCTCCGTGTGTGCCCTTCCTCAGGGACAGAAAGTGCCCTGCGGTCATCGCCAGCCTGCTCGAAGCAGAAGGGAAATCTGCCGCCAGCCAGGTGTAAATAAAGCTAGCCGAGTAAAGAGTGTGCGGGAAAGAGAATGGAGTGAGCACCAGGGAATAGCCGGGGCTTTAATGCCGTGCAATGCAGCTTTCCTTGCCCTGTGAACAGGCTCCTGGTAGAGCAAGGCGTTCTGGGGTTTGAGCTTGATGGTCTTCTAACAAACAAAAAAAAAATTCCCATCGTTACGCATGCTGCGCACTGCAATTAAAAAGGGGTGGTTTGGCTCTGTTTATATTTACATTCTGCTGCTGCACTGAAAGCTAGCTCTGTTCTGTGCAAGGGTTGTTTCCTTTTAGCAGTGGAACACGGCAAGATTATAAATAAAATGTTTTTTAAAGGGAGGTTTGGCAAGTTTTTCCAGGGGGAGGTTTCTAGTCAAATTGTTGCACTTCGTAAACCGGTTTAGATCAGGGACAGAACAGATTGGGATAATGCAGACCTAGACAAAGGTCACTTGGCAAATTCATTTATAACCTAAATATTAAGATCATTTTTAGCACCATGATTCTCTGAATCCCAAATCAGTATGTTGGGGAACCAATCTTGTTTTTTCTATCAGTTTCAAACATTGTATCTTGTACAATTTAAAAAAAAGTTGACGTTTTGATTAAGTTATATGATATTGCTTTAGCTCAATAGGGCATAAAACTGCAGAAATTCTCAACTTCTGGTTGCTGATCCATGTGATAAATAAATACATACATTTCTGAGCTATTTCTGTGGCATATAGACTGCTGGTATGTAGGCTCCATAAATATATACATTAAATTTTATTAATTATCTTGTTTATTTAGTGGTGGTCTTGATTGAGAGTATTTTGAGGATAGCTTTATGTTTGTTCATATTTTTTAATATGATTAAGTTTTGTGTTTGTCTAACTTGTGCTGACATATAAAATGGCTCTTTTTAAATAAATCTTTATTAAAAGGAAATTCAGAGGAGGTTGCATTGCAATTTTTATTTAAATAGTAGGAAAGGCTGCATTTGAGAATCAGATGGTTCAGCTGGATAATGAAGGATGGGAACTTTGTTTACAGAGGTCTTGATCCAGCAAAGCACTTAAGCCCAGGCTTAAATACAAGCTTGTAAATACATTTAAGCCTGGGCTTAAATGAATCAGTGCCCAAACCAGCTCTAACTGAATTGTCTAGAATTATTTATCATTTATCCCTAAACTTTTAAAAGAAAGGTTACTGAATGGATAGCTAATAAAGCAGAAGAAGTAGTTTTCTAAAGCCAAGAACCAGTGCTCCAGTATGAGAGGTGGAGAAGATGTGAGCCATAGCAGGAAGGCACATGAGCGCAAGCAAGGGGTTATTGGATGGACCCTGCAAATGCAGTAGAAGAGAAAGGAAGGAGGGAAGGCTTAATCCTACCCCATGTGTATTTTAAAACAACAAAATTACTTCAAGAGATGTTAAAATTGCGAGAGGAGGTAACAAAAAAGAAGAACCCAGAGCTTATGTTTGTGTGTGCACACGTACTCACACACCATGTGCAACCAAGAGAATGCATTATTTAATTACAGAATCTGGAATGATTTTTCCAGAGTGTATAGTTAGCAATAATTTTTAAAGGGCACCATCAGTGGGTTTATGCTCAAAACTAATTGAATAAAGACAGTAAATAAGTATACTGTTTTATATTTGTGCCTCGATAGTAAAATGATTGAATTGCTTGAGTTTACCAGCATGTACTGCCTGGGATGTCTTTCTTTTGTGTTAACGTTAAGGAAGAATATACACAAAAACAATTGCTTTGCCCTGCATTAAAAGGAAAGGGTTGGAGGTTTCCAGGGGTTTGCATTGGTCAGATCCCCCTTAAGCTTTGGAGGATTTAAATGTTGTGCCATAAAATCTAAGCAGTTATGGGTATTGATTTACTGGATACTGTATCAATACTATAAAGCAGGTTAGTGGGTGGGAGCCAACCAGCATTTGAGGTTGAAATGAACTATGCAACTTCTGCATCTAATGTTCTCGTGGCCTGACTATTGATTTTAGAATGAATATTGCTGACTATACACTCTTAGCCTGGAAAAATCATTCCAGATTCTCAAATTAAATTGATTAATGTTGCCTGGATAGTTTTAAAAATATGGATAAACAGTTATACACACACACACACATCCAAACATATCTTAGATTGACGTACATAGTCCTTTGGGAGGCTCTATTTTCAGTATTCTCTCTCTCTCCTGCCCCTGACATTCTGGGGCTGTCTTTCATACCTTTTTGATCTCTAACACAAAGATGGTGGTGAAATGCTCAGGCACCCTGGTTCTGTGGGCTGTGCTCTGAGCCAAGTATGTTTTTAATTTTCCTGTCCACTTTATTTTCTTGCAGATATTTTGGTGCTGAACTCTAAAGTTCACCCTTTGTACATGGCAGATGAAAATCTTGAATGGTAAAGAATCTATGTTTAAATTCACACCCTTCACACACGTAATATGAATAAGTTTTACTCAAACAGGATTCTTTTCTCCATTTTTCTGACTATTTTTAAAAATGGGGAAACTAACTTAAAGGATCAGATGCTAAAGGCCCAGTTCTCCACCTCATTGCATCTTGTGCAGCAGTTACTTACACCTGTGTAACATAAGTGCAAAGTCCATGTAAAATGCTTCTATACTTACTTGGTAGCGTTTTATACTCACTTTACTAAAGCTATATAGTCTCAAATAATAATAAGGTGCTGGGGCACTAGACAATCAGGCCCTTGTTGAAATCAATCGATCAATCACAAAATCATTTTCTTATTCTTTCCATTGTCCTCCAGAGGGCAGTAATTACATTCACGTGAAGTGAAACTGAAAAGAAAGAAAAAAATGCCTGACACCCTTTGTGTTAAAATAATCCTATCGAAAGGAAGCTAGCTCACTACCAGTGCACTAATTTCAATGCTTGGGGCAGTAAACCAGCCGTGGAACTCTGAAATAGGTTAACATGAGCCAGAGTCAGATTTAGGGGCAGGCGACTGCCTGGGGTGCTGTGCTGAGGGTGAAATGGGCTACAAATGCAATAAAAATAAGGCATTCAAAAGTTTCACAAATGGAGGAGGGGGTGGGGTGCTAAAGACATTCCTCACCATTTGGCCTAAGGCCAGCCCTGACACGAGCTGCACTATCAAGCATGAGCTGGCTTTCTACTTTCGTTTCAGGAATGCTCAGTATTGCAGATCTGGCAGAGGGTTTCAGTGTCCCTCACCTCTGGTGGCTGTCACTTACGCACTTACTCTGTTCTCCTCCACCTCCAGCACTGGTTGTCTGTGCACGTAACTTCAGTCTGGGACAGCAAAACCCATGGCTTTTTGATGAAGAATGTAAATAGCAGAATAAAAAGGAGCCCTGTCTCTATGTATCAAGTAACAGATATTTAGAAGAAAACAAAAGGTGGCAGTTCTTTATGAGCCAACCTGTTTTTGTTTTAAGTGGTGTAGGACAAATAAGGGTTTACTAAGCTCACAGGAACAACCCCTCAGCCTGAGGGTTGACACATTGAATAAAGGTGGGATAACAGACCTTTTGTTCCTACAAAATGGATTTCATATTTTTATACATTTTTCTTATTGGTTTGTCTTGCTGAATCATTTCCGATGGGAATTGTGGTTTTATTATAAGGGACCCATAACTATAAAACAACATTAAAATGGCACTCTGATATTACTGTTTACTTTGCACTTATATTAGACCCTTAGTCCAAGGATCACAAAGTGCTTCAAAATATGAATTGAGCCTTGCAGCCCCCCATGAGGTCAAAGTATTATCAGTGTAGTTTTACAGATGGGTAAACTGAGGCAGAGAGAGAGCGTGCACTAAAAAGTAAGTCATTAGCAGAACTGGGAATAGAATCTAAGTGACTGATAGTCACATTATCCTGACATCAGTGGAGCCAGAATTTCACCCTAGGAGTCCTGAGTCCTCTCGTCCACTAGACGGTAATACAGCCTCTTTTGAAATAGAATTAAATGTTATTTAAAGCACTGATTTTTATCATGCTAATATTTATCCTAGTGGAAGCATTTCCATATTGCAGCACTATAGGACAAATCCTGACTTTGCAACGCAGCAGGTATAGATTCCAGAAATAGCTTCATGCCCCAGCCAGGCTCCATGCCCAAGGATAGGTAAATTAGGGTGACCAGATGTCCCGATTTTATACAGACAGTCCTGATATTTTGGGCTTAGTCTTATATAGGCGCCTATTACCCCTCATCCCCATCCCAATTTTTCACACTTGCTGTCTGGTCACCCTAAGGTAAATGGATTGAGGAGTGGTAGACCTCCCTCTGCACAGTAGACTTTGAGTTAAATAATAATCCTGATAAACTCCTTCCAAGGAAAAGGGTGGTTGTGGAGGCATCAGACCCCCCAAGGCATGCAAAATAATTTAGTCTTGTGGGACTAACATGCTGCTGCCTCATGCATTACTAATCTCTGGGGAGACAGGGATCAAGGATCCCCTAAAGGACAGTGAATTTCCCAGCCTCTTCTAGGGTTTCACAGCTCTCACCACAGAGCAGCCACTCCGCATGGGTCACTGCATGTGCCTGACGAGCCCCAGGATTTTAACCTCACAGGAGTAAGGGCCCTTTGAAGCCCTTAGGATTTGGCCTTTGATATGGGTGAAGTATTTCTCTCTGGTATAACATATAGATATAGAGTGCTGGGAAGACATGCTAAGTCTATTAATCTTAAGTGGCATTTATTTAATCAGGCCTCTAAAGGTCACACTATCACTCACCAGCAAGCTACCACGCAGAAGGAAATTGTTAGCTATGAATCAGAGGCAACTGTCATATCCTAACTCATGTGAAGCGACTCCATAAAATCCAGAAGCCATTTTGAATGCCCTCACACCCACAGTTTTATCAGTGAGAAATCTTTTTCTTATTGTATTTTAGTTATATCCTCTCAACATTACTGATATGCTATAGCAGATATAGTTGCTACATATCCTATGATACTTGCGCACTATAGAATACTCTTTTGTGGCACAGGACTTTAAATAATTTTACTGCTGTAACACACTAGTAATACTTGTAGTTTTGCCGCTGATTTTTTGGAAGTTCTCCTTGCCACCAAGTTTCTTTGGAAGAGGGATGTTTCCTGATGCTTGTTTTCCAGCTCTTCAGATATAGGTGGCGGTGACCGATCTGACACATTTTATTTATGTAACTGTATTGTGCCTCTCCATTTTTACTGTTCCTAGTGCTAGAAGCTCCTGTTGGTTGTATATTCTCACAATCCAGTTTAATGCCATTTCAGATGCATTGTACAAATAACAACAAGCCAGTGGTGCAAGAAGAGCATCATTTCTAAACTTGAAAAACTTTGCATAGCGGAATTTGTAAGCCTCCACTTAAGCAACACAAACAGTCTTCAGGTTTTCCAGCTCCTCATTGAGGCACTGGGAAGAGAATAACTAGTGCATGAAAAATGTCCCATGATAAATTTGAGGTCGCTGGTTGCAGAAAACAATCTTTTGAAAATGACAGTCTAGTGCACTACCCCATCTGGATTTCCCCAGGCATGCCTGATTTTCCAAATTCTATGAATCCCTAACCGGGGAAGAAGATGACAAGGATGTGCAGCAGAAGTCACCTGAAAGACAATACCAGAATAACATTGACTGCAGCCTTCTACTGACTCATTTACGTTGAGAATGTTTAGAAGTTGGTGTATTCTCAAAAGACTGCTTCTTTAGATCAGGGAATAGGAGTGAGGATGGGTAGTTGTCTAGCAATTAAATAAATAGTAGGTTGATTACAGTAGGTGTCAGCACCCTTGATAAAGGATAGTCCATATGCATGTATCACTTATTGATAAAAGTCACAGCGAACTGGAGAGACAACGTAATAGTGAGTTGAACACATGGAGGGCTTGGAGACAATGAACTATATTTTACACCTGGCTTTTCCACTCACTTGTGTTAGGCAGGTAACAGCCTTTCTAAGCCTCAGTTACCCATCTTTATGAGGGGCATAATAGATGTTTACCTGCTTCACATGGACATTGTGAGGATTAACTAACATTTGGAAATAGTGTGCATTATGTATTGTTATTTTATCACAAGTCTGGCCTGCCTCCGTGAAGGGGGTGGCTGAGAGCACTGGAACAATCTCAGCACTTTAATAGGAAAACTGTAGTGGTTATATGGCCTTTTAAAAACTCAAGGGTCTTTATCGTTAGTATGATGAATAGTACCTGAACAGGCTTATCTAGCCCAAAGTCCCCCTCCTCATAGGTGGCTGGCAATCCTATGGATTTGCCCAACTGTTCCTAGTCTTGTTAGTGGGCAGCATAGCAGTGGTGAATTGAAACTTGTGATGTGGGCTGCTACTTCAACAAAGCAGGTGAAACAAATAAGATGCATCCATGGAATTTATAAACTAAAACCACCCCTCCCTGCCTGGGGGATGTTTTAATTCCCCATCTGAATGGCAATTATAGGGCTACACAGTCTCTCAGAACTTAGTTCAGGCACTCACTGATCTGCCAACACTTTGGTTTTCCCCTGTAAACTGGGGGTTTCTGACCCTTTTACCAGAAAAAGCTGTCAGTCTAAGAAGAAATCTCCTCTGATTGGCTGTGCTGCCCACTCCTAAAGCAGTCAGCCCTTCTGCTTCCCAGCTAGATTATGATTTCTACCATCCCATCCCAGCAGGTGATGACCTTGCTTTGGTTATTATACACTCCTTCATCACCTCCTATCTGGACTATAGCAATGAAGTGTACATGGGCATGAAGCCATCAGCTTTTGGGAAACCCCAACTAGTATCAGACATTGTAGCACATCTCCTCAGCAACACTGGCTACTGCAAGCACCAAAACCAAAACCTTGCCAAAACTAAACACTGCACTGCATACACAGTTCTCTGTTGGGTGAGAGAATGAGATAAAGAACAAACCACACATGTCAGATATCAGTCACACCACTTAATGCATTACTGTAGCATACTCAGGTACTACTGTGATGAGAACAGAATGAGAACTTACGTAGAATAGACTAGAAAAATGGAGTGATGGGAGCTGGGGTTTTAGTTCATGCCCCTCTCTAATCAATAGAGTGTTAATGATAGCAAACGGGGAACATCAGCAAAGCACATGATCTCCCAGAAGATACAACATCCAATACATCTCTTGAATGTACTTAGAAGGGAGCAAGAGAAAAGGAATTCTATTCTCTAACTATCCTGAGCTCACTCCATCTATTTGTGTGAGTAAAGAGATGGTTTCAAGGTCTTTCAGATCTCATCTTGCTAATTAATAACACCAGAGATGAGGCTGAATCTCAAAATTCAGATCTAGATTTCAAACATCCAGAAGTTTGGGCCCATGGTTTTGCTTTGACCCATTATGGGAACAGGGGTGGCAGAAGGGCTAGGAGTGAAGCTCTGAAGTTTGGATCAAAATGCTGGGCAGATTCTGAACTTCTCCAGTGTTTGGGAGGGGTCTTTGTATTGAAGATTTTGTCCACATTTCTAGATAGTACAGCTCAATAAAGGCTGAAATTAGCTTGAGTGATAATAAGGAACATGGGCAGTGACTAAGGATGCTAACTGGATGCAATGTAGTAAAGAGGAAGCCAAGGGGACATGATCAGCATCAACAAATAACAGTGTACTGTATAAAAAAAGAAAGGAAATTATTAACAGCCTCAGAGAGTGGTAGGCTAAGGAGATCAATGCTTTAGAAAAAAACCTTTGATGCACCTCTTACCTGCTGCTGTCTAGGCTAGTACTTTGTGGTATACAGAATAGGGATAAACTTAGCATTATCTATGACATAAAGGTCCAGTTACAAGAGTGAATTTACTGTACAAAATATCATTGTGGGGGTGTATTGGATAACCAGATCCTGAGAAAGAATGCAGGTGTAACTACTTCCCCCCATGAATTATAGATCTCAAGCGTCCCTCCACACCCAAACTGTGAGACATCAGCAGTTTTATTGCTTTCAACCATTTTTACTGTACTGTTGCATATTTTTTTGATATTTTCTGCTGAGCACCTATCCCACCCTGATCTTTGTGATGGTAGAGAAGGCGCCGTATTGAAATTGCATTGTTTCAGTGTATATTACAGATAGGAAAATATTTTCACAAGGGCTCCACGCATGAACACTTGATATCTTAAGACTGCAATGTATCTCTTTCTCTCCCCGAGTCACTTTAGTCTCCAGAACTATTACTTAATAGGAAGTTGCAATTGCAACTTTTGAGACCAAGTAGTTATTTTTGTAAATATGGAGAGACAGCAATTTCCTTCCAGTTGCACCTGCTATTCTCAGAAAAAAAAATGCAGTAATGAAATATTATCAGCAGAGGTTTCATTGTTAGTAATAAAACAAACCCTGTGCCAGTTGTTCATATTTGCTGTACATTGTGCCACGTTTCAGAAATGTATTTATCTCAAATCACCCAATTCACTAGTCCTTAGTACCAAAATAATCCAGCAAACAAAAAGGAAAGGCACATGGATAATTCATTAAGAGTTAAAGACCCACTCAGGTTATTTCAAGAATGGAAAAACTCAGTCTTTTATTATGAAATAATCAATATTTTATTTACAGGTAATTTACATAATTAGAAAATGAGTAATACAATTGCACTTTGAAAGGCTTCATTTTATCCTATTATTTATCGGCTTGTACAAAAGAAGCAAACACACTCTCTTCTTGCTCCAGCAGAACCTCAGGCTTATCATACTCCAGAATAACCCCTCTCTTCATTACAATGACTAAATCTGCATTCAGAATAGTGTGTACCCTGTGCTGAAAAGTAAACAGATGAAATACAAGTTCAGTGTATTGAATATAACTGTGCAAGATAAGACAGAAATCAGAAATTCTAGAAATCAGTATTCCTATCAAAGTTCAAGCTTGATGGAGATGTCTTAATCCAATTAGTGAATCTCATTATTATGCCAATTATGTAGATATATATTTAGGCCCCAATCCTGAAACTGGCTCCATGGGCATGGATCCCTGTATCCATGCATAGTCAATGAAGTCAATGGAGCTCTGTGCAATCCCGGGAATCTGCACGCATGGTGTCACGTGCAGGGTCAGAGCTACAGATGCACTTTTACAGTATTTTGATATTGCTAAATATGGATTAGACAAATATAGCCCTTTTCCTACAATTTATCACTTCATCTTTATTAAGATGACAGTGTTTCTAAAACAAATGCAGCTGCTGAGATTACATTTACAACTGGGGCTGTAATAAACTGGGTTTATTTAAAATATTTATGTATGAATTGTGTATTTTAAAACCTGTTTTAGAACCCAGAGGCTAAATGTGCACGCACTGGCAACTTTAATAAAAAGACAAACAAAACCAAAAAACCCTCCCTCCACACATTCCCAAACAAACAAAATAAGGAACTCAAATGCAAAAAACTCAGTGCAACACTACCTAAAAATTTTAATGAAGAGAAGTCATGAAATTCTAAATTATGATTCCTGCAGCAATTGTATATTAGACATTCAATGTGTATAAAATAACACTGTGTACACTAATACGTAATATTACATACATGCAAGAAGGTCAAGTTATGAGTCCTACAGTAACTCTAACTATGAATTTCCTGACTTTTGTTTGCATAAAATGTCAATTATAATATAGTTTTAACATTTTAAAAAATATACAGTAACCTCTTATTTCATTGCCCAAAGACACATTTATCTTTAGAAAATAAAGGAGTGAAAGATATTTATTAATAATGACATGACTGTCAAGTACATTTCTTTGGTTCAGTTCAAGTCTTCTCTTTATTAACTAATTCTAGTTATTACTGTTTGAAATAATTATCTAATCATTTTAAAATACATTGACTAATAAATCTGATTATGTTTAACAATAAAACCAAATAATATTTTGAAAACTGCTAAAATGCTTATTTGTTTAACTTATCCAACAACAAAGCATTATCCAACAGGAAAGCTATATTGTTATTTTTGTTCTTCTTAAATTAAAGTATCATGGCTTAATTAGGGCCAAATCTTACTCTCAGATAGGCATGTACAATTTCCATTGAAGATAGTGGAGTTACACCACGGTTGAACTTGGCCTAAAATGAATAAGTCACAGAAAGTACACAATATCCTTATATGTGGTCCTTTAAAGTCAATGGTAATTACTATTGTGGAGCACATTTCAGGATTACGCATTAAATATTTAAAATACAAATATATGAACTACTTTCCAAATGGTTTAAATGGAAAATAAATGTATTTTAAATTAAATAAGTGCCATATTAGAAAACAATAGACTAGAGAAATCAGAAAAATTAACAAGGTACCTGATGCATTGTTTTACATTTGCTTGTTTGCATTTGAAGAAGCCACATAGAGTGTACTTACTGCTATGGTTACCACAGTACGGTCAGCAAACGCCGTCATTACAACCTTCTGAAGAATGTTCTCCTACATAAAGGAACAACATTATTATTTTTTAAATAACAGATTCTTCAAGTGATGGGCATAACAATAAAAACAAGTGTCAAACAATTAATACTAAGTTTTTTTTATACCTGTAAAGATATGAGAAATTAACAGTATGCTAAATTAGGGTATTCTAGAATGATCATCCAGAATGGGCCTAATTCTGTGAGGGACTGAGCAATGTTCCTTCTAATTTTTGACAGGCTGTGTGCACAAACATTTCTTCTGTGCAAATTTTTGACAGGCCGTGTGCGCAAAAAATGTCTTCTGTGCAAATTGTTGTGCTTCTGTGCAAATTTTTGTGTGTGTGGTGTTTTGCTGCGTGTGCGGGGTTTAGGATCTGTGTGCGTGCGCACACGCGCACAGCTTAGAAGGAACAGTGGTACTGAGCAACCTCAACTTACTGAATTTTGATACTACTACTTAGTTAGCTCTTACATAGCACTTTTCCTTTGCAGACCCTAAAGCACTTTACAAAGAAGGGTGCATATCACTATGTCTGTTTTAAAGTTGCGGACTACATTTTAAATCACGTTGTTGCAAAGGAATATTCACTTTGCTGCCAATCCCGCTCCATTCTGCCATTCTTTCTGTCCCGCGGAAAGCATGGAACGTTACGACATACTCGATACAGTTGACAGCACTGCAGGTGCATTTTGCTAGATATACCTGGCCGGTACAACAGCAGAGGAGGTCGTTAAGACAGTCTTAAAATACTCAGCTGTCCTCACAGAGTTTTCACCCATTGCTGTTTATGAATGTATTGGTGCGTTCCAAGCTCAGCAAGGCAAGATCGTTAGAATAGTTATCTTCATATTATCTGTGCCCAAGGTACAAGTGCCCCAATGAATGGACTGCTTGCTTAATACGTCAACATTCACAATGTGTTTTAACTGGTCTGTGGGTAAGTGCTAACTTGGCCCTCAGCACCACAGTCTCAAGGCTTGACACAGCAGTAACTTACACCAACCGGTACTAAAGATATTTAGCTACTATAATAAACCACTGCAATAATATTCTGCACTTATGTAGTGTCTTCCTTCTGAGGATCTCAACATATCTTATGACAGCCTTTGATAACAGAGTTTATTGAAACTGGGAACAAAGCAACTTAGAATAGTCTATTGTATTTGGCTAAGACCAGCCAGGGCAGTACTAGTGTGCAGTTTATCCTCTACTAGGGACTCTAGCTTGCACCTGCAGGAGGATAGATGCAATGATCTAACAGGTCTTTTTTATTTCTTATTTATTTACTTGACCTTACTTTCAACCCCCTGCAGGGCGAAAACTTCTTCATCACTTGTCCTCTCCATCCTGCTGAAGAATTCACCAAGAAACTTGCTATGCTTGGCTAGTACAAGTTGGAGGAGGCATAACATTACCAGCCAAGTTTGTCCTCAACTGACCACCATAGCTAAGCCTCTGAAGACTTATTTACTTTAGGAAACTGAACTGTCAATAAAAAAACATTTGCATCAATGCTTCAATTTAGTATATAGTGAGGGACTATCAAGATAGGTTTGTCAGACTAGTTAACAGTGACTCTCATATATGGGTCAATGTCTATGATGGGGCCAGCTTGTAAACACACTTGCAAGGAAACTTGTGTTCACACATTATTAAGTAGAATTATTTTACCTAAGTTTCATCTCTGGTTACTAACAATAGCATGGCTACCCTCTCTGAAAAATCATGTGCCATATAAAAAAACTTGAAACTCTGAACTCACCGTTGCCATGTCAATAGATGCTGTGGCTTCATCCATGATGAAGATACTTGTCTTCCGCACAAATGCCCGTGCTAAGCAGAACAGCTGCCTTTGCCCCTGGCTAAAATTTTCTCCACCTTCTGTGACTATGGCATCTGGACAACAAAAGTAATATTTAGGCTGTTGCGGGGGTGGGGAGCACAGAGAGCATGCTGACAAAGTAAGATCTCATACTTATGTTAAGAATTTTTAAGATAATTTATAAGTCTTAAGTTGCTGGTGCCCAGTTTTGCCACTTTTACTCACATTGGGTAGTAACACTGGTTTCAGCAGGATTACTCATGAAGTAAGTTACTATTCCTCATGAGGATGGCAGAACAGGACATAGTTATTTTCAAAATGGATGTATCTTATGCACAGAAATGAAAACCCAAAGTCCATAACACACATAGTTAAACGTAATTCTTCATATAAATAAAAATGGGCATAGTGTTCTGACATGTTGTCTGAAGGAACAGCATGAAAAGAACTATGCAAAGTAAATAAGAAACTGAAATACCATAGGGAACCCTCCCCTCCAACATATTTTGATGTACATCAAATGCAAAGGGGAGAAACTAATATATGAAATGTGTCTTCCTGTTTTATAAACCTGCCACAATGCCTGTGTGTAGATTAAAGCACTCTAACCTCATTTGTTGACATATGTCTCTTGCAAATCAGACAACAATCCCTGGAAGATCTCCCTTCTACAAATTTGGTTGAGCGTATCGTTTTATCTAGCTTACCCCAATGCTGAATACCTTCTGTATATACACATTAAATTGAGGAAAAGGAAACACACTGTTAAAAATGAGACTGACTTCAAAGGAACTTGTCAGAACAACTAGTTGTTATAAACTATTTTAAATGGAGTTGTATCTTTACAATGCTGCCTTCTTGAAAGAAAACAACTTTACGTGAGGCAGCACCGACTGCTTGTGGGCCCAACCCTGCAGTCCCTACTCAGGCAAAATCCTACTGGAATCAAAAAGAGCTTTGTCTGAATAAGGTCAGCAGGATCAGACTCCTTGTGCACTACAAGAAAGGTACAGCAGGTGTCATGCAGCATAAAAAGTGACAATAAAAGACAGGTAATATGCATTTTCCAAGAGCAGATTGATTTGAAATCACAAATGTATCCCTTGTAACATTGCACATTTGGGTACTACTAGTTACCTGGGATGTCCTCAATAGAGATTAAAGTCATTGGGATTTTGAACAGTTTGGAACTATGCTCCATGACTGCGCAGTCAGCTGCTGGTTGTGATTAGGAATGCGTTAGGCATACCATGGGTGATTAGGCTACCTAAAATTCATGTTCAGGAATTTTTTTTTTCTTTCAAAAATGGATACAGCTAGTATTGATAAATGCATAAAGAAGGGAAAAGTTTTGCTCTCACTAACTTCAGTGAGGTAGAACAGGGGTAACCAAGAGAAGGAGGTAGTTCATGATACCATTATTGTTGTTTGTTGAGCTTTGACAGTGTGCTCAGCCTTGTGCAGAGCACAGAGTATCAGATAGTCCCTGTCACAAGGAGCTTACAATGCTGTGTTTGTAATTTATTGTGCATTTCATACATGATTTTATTTTATTAAAAACAGCTGTCTGGATCAGTTTGTGCAGTACATTTCATTTAGCACACAATACCTGTTTCATTTGCCTATTCTAAGATTCATTTTATGTGTCTGAGTACTGTGCTCAAGTACTTAAATGCATTTGCAATAGTGAAAGTAGCTTACAAGAAATGCTGGAATTCTAAAGAAGACCTAATCACCCCATAGAAGTCCAAGGGCGTTGCTCTTTCAAGGGAAAAAAATAATCTGGGGAAATGCTACCTTCTGGTGCATATTAGAACACAGGGCAGCACTCACAAACAATTCCATGAATACCAACATTATTTTAACATGTTTATGTGACAGATTGTATCTCTCTCTCTAGTATATCTATTCTCGGTACCACTCCAACCATGCAGTATTCTTTGAATCTGTAACATAGGTGGGTTGCTGGACTTATTTCATTTCCTGAAACAGGGTCTTTCTTTGATTTTGTGTGTGGATTGGGGCATTATATCCCACTGCCAGCTTATATGTCCATCTTTTTTTTCCATCCCATAAGACAATAATTTTCTCTAATTTGTTTTATATTTCCATTTTCAAGCTCCTTAATATCTCAATTACCTTTATACCTGTTTGCATACACTTGACTTATTAGCCACTGTCAGTGGTGTACCATTACATTTTTAGTAAGGCATACAAATCTACACTTGCTTGCAGGGCGTGACCTTGCACACACTATGCTGTGTGGAAGATGCCATTTTGTTATACAAAACTGTGTACTTCATGTGCGTTTGGGGGCCGGAAGGAATTGTCCCACAGACACAGCTGGTCAGGGCTTTTGTATTCTTGTAAACTTATTTCTGGGCCATGCAATGCATGCATTATATACGTAGACGGTATGCCACTGGCCACAGGACCAGAGACCAAGAGTGAAAATCTGGCCTTACTGAAGTCAATGAGAGTTTTGCTATGGGTAAAACAGAAGAGGGAGTTGGATGGGACCCAGCACATTTATCTGACTTCATACAGGGCCCCACAAAAGCTTGGGCCAGCCTACCTGATCCGAAGTTGCTTCAGTAAGAGCCATTTTGCTATAAGTTACTAACTAAATGTTAAATAGAAATGAATTTAACACTGAAAGCATTTTCCCAAAGAAAAGAGAAGTATTACCTAGACCCCCTGGTAGTGCTTTCACCACATGTTTGAGTTGTGCTATTTCCAAGGCTTCCCACAGCATGCTGTCTGTGCATTTCTTTTCTGGGTCCAAGTTAAACCTATGATTCAATACAGTTAAAAGTTAACTACGAACATCAAATTCACCCATGCACCTTTATAGTTGTGTGGTTAAAAACAAACACACACATAATTATATATATATGGATTAAACACTTTGGGCCTGATTCTGATCTCACATCAGTCCAAGTCAGGAATAACTCCATGGAAGTCAGTAGATTTGCTCTGAATTTACACCAATGAAATTAAGATCAGAATCTGACCCTTCGAATCCAACATGACCCCCTTTTAGTTTTTACAGTACCAGTTTGTGGTACACAGAATGATCAGCATCATGCTGAATTATGAAACACAAACGGGCATCACCACAGCAGAACAGTAGCTATAAATTACTCAGCAGTTGTTATCAACCACTCTGAATGCATCCTTAGTCTATTATCACTCAAAATAGGCAGCGACAAGTGCTAATGTCCTTCATGTCATATCATGTTGCTTAAAATAAAACAAGGCTCATTCATTTTATTCAGGAATAAAAGACTCACAGCAGCAAATGTGATCTTTGATTTACTTTTTACTGCTAGTGTACATGAGGTGAATGTCCAGTGTTGGCCTAAATAAAATCTTGAATAAGTAAACAAACAAAACAAATATATACTGCCATTTTATCTTCTGATATAAATGATTCATGACCTATTCAAGCAAGTACAGCTTGAAATCTCATGGAATCAATAGGCAAATTGCAGCAGTTTCTAAGTCATTATAAATGAAACTCCACTCTAATTACTTTAATGCCCAAATTAGCCTATGTAGGCAATATAACTGTTTATTAAGGGTCAGATTGTCCCCTTTTGTGGAAAACGTCATAGGAGGGGATGGCATTTGTTGGAAACTCTGTGAAGTTCTCTTCTCTGAGTTTCCATTTCATCTTCCCCACATAGGAAAGAGTTTTGAACCTCATGGAGGAGGGAATGGGGCAAAGTCCTGGAAACCTAACAGAGCACTAAGCTCCAAATCAACAGAACCTGAACTCCATTTACACGGCTTCCCTGGTTCCCTTCCACTCTCCTTTGTTATGTGCCATGGCTGTCGTCCCCCTCACCTACATCTTCCCCACTTCACCTCTAAAGGGCTGGTGAATGCCAGTCTCACAATCTCCTGAGCTGACTTCGGCTGGCAAACTCACCGGGTCCTGAGGGTAGCAGGTCACAGACAGTGACTAGTCCCAGGCCCCACCTTAAGGAGCACCCCTCCCAGACTGTGGAGCACTGACCAGGTGCAGTTGCTCTAGAAGGGCTCCCCGGGCTCTGAAGAGGATGTGGGGAGGAACACACAGAGAAGACAATGCTCCCCTCTTTTAATTAAAGGTAGTGGAGCATGAGGCCTCTTAAATGCATTGTTTGCTGCTGCTCTCTCTGTGAAAATCATAATCTGTGGTAACACAAACCCTAGCTGTTTCTTGTTGTTTCTGCTTTATGCTTACCGGATTGTACCGCTGAACAAAATAGGATCTTGGAGAATGATGGACAGCCTGGATCTTAGTGTCTGTAAAGGGAGCTTTGCAATGTCTATGCCATCAATGATAATCCTCCCTATTCAAAAGAACATTGAGAGTCTGCTAGATTGTTCATCACATCATGTAGCTAGCAGCCAACAACACAACTTGATTTTAGTTTGCATGATATTACAGAGAAGCATGCAAGACTAACCCATGGGCTACATATTACTTTATTCACCAGTGAAACGAGTTACTGATAAGCAGCGAGTGCAATTCCCTTGAGACTAAATCATGGAAGATGCCTGTTATATTTTATGAATATTGTATATCCCATCTGGTTGTCACACAAATAATTATATATTTAATTTACAGGATGTCTAATAACCCAGAATAAATGATCAGATGTTGATTTAGTGCAATGTCATAAAGATACCTGAGAACATAGCTAAGGTGCATTTGTTAAGAAGGGCAAGTGCAGGGTGAAACTTCTTCCCTTCAGGTCTCTAAGGTTCACACTCTGTGTGCCGTCCATGAGTTGTCCATGCCCCAAGCCATAGAGGGATCCAATTCTATTCTGTTCTAGTCAAGTTCCTGTAGCCCCTCCATCACAACCATATGCAAGTGCCTTCCAGAAGTGCATTAAGTGATGTGACTAACCTCTATCATGAGTGGTTTTCTTTCTTTCTTTCTCCCTCCCTCTCCTCTCCTCCCCATGTGAAAATGTCATGAAGAGTCTGTTTGTGACATTCTAGAGCAGGGCACAGAGGATGAGGAGTGTGCTCCTCAAGCTTTAACACTTGCCCTCCAGATCTTCCTGTGCCCTCTAGGCTTCCTGCCCTGCTTGGTTTGCTCTGGCAAGTGTTAGCCAGAGGGGATGGCTGTGCAGGAATTGTATGTGGATAGGCCAACCAGAAATGGACTGCAAATGAATGGTGCTTCTACAGAAAAACATATCCATATTTTGCTGAGAAGTGAACAGAGAGAGAGATTTTGGCTCTAAGAATATTCACAGGGAGAGAGCCCACCTCCTCCGAGTGGCAGCTAATATGCACTTGCAGCTTAAGGGGATGAAGGTTCTTTTCACTAGCATGACATAGGGGGTGTATGAGGACTACTCCATTGTGCCTGTGTTCAGAGTAACAGGCAAATGAACATTATTTCCAGATGAGTTGAAATAGAGACATCTAACTCAGACTGGTGCACATGACAATTCCCCAAGTAGCCTCTGTGCTCATAGTAGACCCAGGAGGTACTATTTGCTATTCTTACACATCAGCCCTGGAAATACTGCTTCACAAAGGAGATCATAGCATTGTGCAGTGATGGGAAGGGATTTTGAGATGGAAGTAACCACCTGTTTGGACACAGTGTGGGTAGCAAAAGCTCCAGGTTATCTTTGGAGCCCTGAACAATTCTGTCCTTGGAGTAACCTGCACTATAGCATATCTTTTCAACCCTCCCTGCCACTGATAAACACTATGCTTGTTGGTTTGTGCTGGAGACAGAAATATGCTGCCTCTGCACCTTTGCCTACCCCTTTAATGAGTGCTGGTAAACGCTTAAGAAAAATGACATGCAAGACTACTTCTGGAAATAACTGTAATTAAAGGCTCAATCCTGCTCTCTCTGAAGTCAATAGGAATTTTGCTATTGACTTCAAAAGAAGCAGGTTCAGGCCCTATAGGAAATCAATATTGACACAGAATATGGATTTTTTTTTTAAAAAATACACATTTGAAGTCTTTTTCTGTTTTTAATGGAAACACTTGCCTGAGGCTGCTGATGGCGTTAGAAAACACTGATCACGTTGAATGAGATTTTATATTGACCTGGGTTATCAATATGGCAGAAGCTGATGAAAGACAGATGGTCCCTTACTTGGAATAAGCCCAGCAACAATGCCTCGCACAGTTTTACCGTCTTTGTAATTCACGACTGCTAGGGTCAGATGAACAAGGTTCAAAGTTGCTTCCCCAGGGATCTAACCATGACGGGAGGGAACAGCTGTGAGCCTACCTTCAAAGGTGTCAACCATTCTGAAAAAGGCGAGAGAGAAGGAGGATTTCCCACTGCCAGTTCTGCCACAGATTCCAATCTACAACACAGAAACAAGACGAGTAGAACATTAAATGAGTAGGAAGGAGAAGTATCTTACAGGGCATTTGCAACAAACATCTTGGGGTGAAATTCCGGCCCCGTCTGAAGTCAATGACAAAACTGAATTCTCTTCAGCAGAGGCCACATTTTCGCCCTTCTGTCTTTTAAAAGAGAAATTGACATTCAGGGTTAGATTTTGGCTGGCCCTCCATGGGGATGCTAGGGAACAGTGGGTCACAGGGAGTCCTTCTGGAGCACAAGGAGAGTTGGCTAGTGCTGCCAGCAAAGCTTAGAACCCCAGAGGGGGTGTGTCTGGGTGGGAGAGTCCATTGTACGATGGGACACTGACACACAAGATTAAGGAGATGAAAGAAGATTGAGGGGAAAGGGACAAGTGGGGAGAGATGACCAATGAAGGGATGGGGTAGGGGAGCCATTTGGGAATGATGGAGTGTATATCTCACATTGCAAGTGTCAGTGTCCCTTATTTTGGGGCCCTATGTCCCACAGCGGAGCACCAGAAGATTAAGCAGCACTGTACATCACTGTAACGGTACACATTTTTGAAGGCATCAGAGCAAAACTGTAAAGAAACCGGTATAAGGGATCAGGACTGGAGTATATTATTTTGGAGGAAGAAAAACTTGGTGGAGGAAAAACTTTGGAAATCATTAATAAAAAATAGCTCAGTACGTTCTCACCACTCTGTGGTTTCTATTACAAGCTGGTCTGACCAGGGAAAGAGTCATTTCTCAAATCATCTCCGCTTTTTTACCTTTTGCCCTGGAGAGATGTGAGCACTGACGTGCTTTAGGACTGGCTTTAGGTTGCTGTCATACCGGACACTCAGGTTCTGTATTTGGATCTCACCTCTGTCAGGCCAGTTCTGAGGAATCTGTGAAGGAGCTGTACCCGGAGCATAAAAACCCACTTGTGATCAATTCATCAATTCATTAAATGCTCTAATAAGTTATTTATGGCAATTCATTGTGAATCATTAAATATTTAACAAGTTGTTTTCTGCAGCGATACTATACCACACTCACAAAGGAGCCCTTCATAATTTTCAGCTTCTGTTTTTAGAAGGCCATTGATCCTTTTCACTGCTCCCAGCTGGATCTCCATATCAGCCAGGTTACGAACCATCCAGTTCAGGTAATTAGACACCTGAAATAATATAAATAAATAAATTTCACTTTTTGCTAATATGAAATACTGGAAAAGAAACAGCATAACACTATTAGGCCACCAAGCAACTTCCATTCCTCCAAGACAGCTTTTTAATTGTTTCGGTGAAGTTTATTCAGAGTACAAAGTCTTAATAAGCTGGACCACTGAATGAAACATTTGGTGCACATTAACACAGTGGCAAGACTGGTTGCAAGTTAAATATTCTAGTCATGGTGCTCTGGTATTATGGTGCTGCATGCCAATATTCAAAAAGAAAATAAAAGCTAAGAGAGAGAGAGAGAGAAACAGATATAACTTTTCTGTAAAAAAAACAAACAAACAAAAAACCCTGAATATCTAGAATGAGAGATTACAGCATAATGGTGAGTAAATTAGTGATCTAGTAATACTACTTTTCAATTAGTATGAATGATAACATTTTGATATATTTATTAATAACTGCAATATATATTACTTACATGGGATTTAAGAACTCAGAAAAGAATATGCTTAACAAACATATCACCCACGCAACATGAATTGAAGTTAATGTACTATTTCAGTGTTTTTACAGCTTCCCAATAAGGATGTGTAAACAGCACCCTCTGTTCTTCCCATCTTTGTGTCCTGAAGAAGGCAGTGTGTGTGTGGGAAGCCACTCAATGCATGATTTAACTTACCATAAGAGCATAGGTTAGTCCTAAACCCACAAGTCCTGAAGAGAGCTGATTGTACAAGGAATTGGTAATAGAAGTCACAGCTGCTATGAGAACCACACACGCTCCAATGTACTCCTGAAGGAATATGAATAAGCTCCATCACTATATCTATCTATCTATCTATATATATCACACACACAGAGAGAGAGAGAGAGAGAGAGAGAGACACACCATGCAAATGTTTCGGTAAGTTCAGTTTGAAACAATAAACCCTTTATATGGCTAAGACTGAAACACATGCAGAAGATTTTAAATAATCTGTGGATAGAGATGCCGTTTAACCATTTTTGTTGCAGTGTCCCATGACTCCTCTCTTATTTCTTGATATTGTCGGTTGTATCCACTGTTGTGTCCCCATCCCATCTTAAATTAGGCTTGGTCTACATGTAATTTTTGTACCAATATAACTATTTCAGTTAGGTGTGTGATGCTTTACTGAAATAGTTATACTGATACAATGCCTAGTATAGATTCAGTTATACCCATAATATAAAGGTGCCATATATTAGAATAGCTTATTCCCTACATTTACAGGAATAAGCTATACTTGAAAAACTGTGTCCACACTAGAGGTTATGGAACTGGTATAGTTAAAGTGGTACAATTTTTGCATACAGATAAAAACTTTAGAATGGGAAGTCAGTGGGGCAGGGACTGGCCTCCTCTATGGCCACATCTATGCTGGCAACTGGACAAAGGTACAAGGCTGTGTGTACACTTGCCCACATAACCCACACCTGCACAGTGTCCAAAAAATATGCTGTGCTGGACACGGGTGTATACTCTGAACCTGGGAATACCCATGTCCACACAGCTTTTTTTGGGTAGGCAAGGTTAGCACTAGTATTTCAGGGGCAGTATCCCAAGGCTCTATGAGTCACAGGATACATTCTAGGATCTGCCTTGCTGTGTGTTGGTGGGACTGCAGATGCCTTCACACATTTGGTGATAGGAGCTCCCACTCACCCCTCTCCTGCCCAACTGGTGGAAGACATGGCACAAGTGACCGATGGTACCCTGCTCCTTCTTGTGAGACAAATGAGAGTGCATTGCAATACAGGACCGGTGACAATTTTGGGTGAAAGGACTCGGACCTCTCTCACAAGCCAAAGAATGGTGGCCTGGATGGAGAGTAATCCACTGTTGCCCCATGACACAGAGGACTACCAGCATTGCAACTGTAAGTCCATGGGAGGCCACCACTTCTGGACCAGGAGAATCAGCACCGTGTGGTGGGATTACATAGTGTTGGAAACTTGAGATGATGACCAGTGGGCCACAGAACTTCAGGATGAGGAAGCCAACATTCATGGAGCTCCATGAAGAGCTGGCCCCAATCCTACAGTGGGAGAACACAAGGATTTGGAGACCCATCCCAGTGCAGGAGCAGATGGCTATAGCCCTCTGGAAGCTGGCAACATCAGACAGCTATCAGCCAGTGCCAAACCACTGTGAGGGTTGTGGTGGTGCAGGTTTGTGAAACCATCCATGCACTCATCTACCCACATGTGGTTGCGATCACCAAAGTTCCAGAAATTATAGTGGGGTCCCAGAGAATGGCCCCGTGCAATTTGGAAACACCATCAATGGCACCCACATCCCCATACTTTGCCCACTGAAAGGCGCGAGTGAGTACTTCAGTTGAAAAGGTTACTACTCACTCGTTCTTAAAGGCTTAGAGGACCACAAAAGCAAATTCCTGAATGCTGTCCAACACATAGGACAGGCCATGACACTGAGTACTGAGGAGATTGGGATTGTACTTGAAGGGGGAGGAAGGGACTTTATTCCCCAGAAGCAATGTGGTTCTCTTTGCCCACAGTTATTCTGGGGGACCCCCATATACTCGCTCCCACACCGCCTAATGAAACCCTAGCCCAGCTTTAAGCACCTGCCAAAATGGAGATTCAACTTCAAACTAAGCAGCTGCAGGATGATAGTGGAGAACACCTTTGAATGGCTGAAGGCTTGTTGATGATGCTTATGCTCTTGGTTGGAGCCCAGTGTAGCCAACACTGTCTGCATTATTGTGGCATGCTGTGCCCTTCATAACATTTGTGAGATTAAAGGTGAGTACTTTAGGACAGACTGTACAGGACAAGATGGGCTTGCAAAACCTTTACGGAGCAGCTTGATCCAGTGAATGTTCATACTGATGCTGGACCACAGTGGGCCAGGGAAACCAAGGATGCAATTTGTGCCTACATTATGGATGAATGGGCGGGCAGGTAGGTAACTGCAGCCTGGTCCCAAACAAAGTGCCACACCCTATGCATCTACTGTAAAAATAAAAGAGGGAACATTCCCATTCACTTGTGTTTCAACACAGGTTTTTTACCCTCCCACTGACTGTCATTAGCCGATTGTTTAGGTAATGACTCATTACAGGTAACTGGGGCAGGGCACCTCCGCAGGTATAGCACCTTCTGGTCTGTGATTGGCCTGCAGATGGTATCTGGCCAGATAAATTGCTCTTACACTTATTGTTCTTTCATTTTGTGTTAATGTTCACAACTGTTAGCCAGACCACAGTTCAGGTGGATTACTCAGTGTCTGAAGGACCTTGAGAACAGTTGATGAAGCGGGTGGGAGGGGCTTTTACATCTCATTTCTGGTGACTGTGATTGTGGGGGGATTTACCCACCTTCTCTTCCTCCCCACTCCACCGGCCCAAGTTAATAAAATTACTTGTTATTTCTATGCACACTGCTCTTCCAACATGTCTCCAGCTTACTTATATTCACATATACCAGGACAGGGAGAGTTTTGGAGGGTGGGGGTGGTTCTGGGAGGGTCAGACTGGACTTTGCAGTTTTCTACCCCAGAGAGTTATATGACTCAAAGCACTGACTGATAGAGCCCAAAACTGAAAGGGAAAAAACACTATCTTTACCAAAGCCCAAATGACAGGTCCACACACAAGTAAAAGAAACTAACATTTATTGAAACTAGTACATGTAGCATACCTCTGAACATTTTTTTTAAAAGAACTGTGAATGAAAACGGAATGGATCAGACTTCCTGAAGAATGTTAAAACTTTATTCCCTATGGCCCCATCTTCCTGGCCCTGATCTCCCCCTACTTTGTACAAGGAGGGGGAATGTCTTTAAAACATTCAGGGGGGGGGGGGGAAGGGTTGTCTCCTGAATGGGGTTTGGGGGCTAGACGCACGCTGGCCTTCAGGCAGTCTTGGGCTCATTGTTTCCCTCCTCCACGGTCACAGAACTTCCCCGGGAGGGGTTTTGGGGGCCAGTACAGAGTATTGGGCCTGGAGTCTTGCAGCCTCCCACCCCCATCACAGAGGGTGGGGTTTGGGTCCCCTAACTCAGCAGCATGGTGGGCTGCAGGTGCAGGAGGAGGAGTAGCTGGAGGAGGAGGTGCCAGTTTATGGATACTGGCACAGCTACTGCGGCAGGCAGGACCTGAATCCATTCCACCTCCCCTTGTATCAGGGACTCCAACAGGGCGTGCTCCCAGTCCCCTTGGGCAATTCCCATCCCCTCTACCATGTGTCCTGCTCCAGGAACCAGATCATTAATGACTCCTGCCTTTGGAAAAAACGTTCCTCCCACTCCATAGACTGTTGCTCCAGCCCAATAGCCCATTCCTCTCTTGCCCTTAAAATCAAACTTCTCCTGGCTCCTTCTGTCGACCCCAATGAGCACATCCTCCAGTGTCATCCTTTGTCTGCCCCTACTGCCCTGGGCTGCTGCTCCTGGATTCCAGGCAGAACGGGTTCACTCTTCTCAGACGAAGGTCCTGCCAAGTCAATCACAATTTCATCTTTCCTTGGAAAGCAGGTAAGAAATCCCCCCACATAACATAACACTGCTGTGGGAGGTCACAATAGTGATACTTCTCAGCATTTCAGGAATGTGATTGTTTTAGTATCCTTGATTCTCAGACAACTTTTGCAGCCCCCAAGAAAGGAGCACCTGCTGAAAATGGGAGTTAGCATCAACTAATGGTTTTTAAAAAATTAATGTCTTAAAGAATATGATTGGGCTGGTGGGGGCATTTATTTCTGGGGCAGTAGTAACTGTTCTTAATTCCTTCTTTTAAGGCTGGCCATCGACTGGAGAACCTAGTAGTTTTAAAATTACCAGACTGGAAAGGGGAGATAGATTTCTAGTCCCGTGATGGGGATCTGCCAATCTGTGACAGAGAGATGTTTGTGCTACTTGTCATCCTATTGGTATCACTGAACAGGAGGGTTTGGTGAACTCTGAAGGTGGGCCAAGCACATTTGTGCTGCTTTTGAACTTTAAGAAACCAGTTGGAGTTTCTGCTGCACCAGAAATTTTTTTGACCTATGCTTACAGGACTGGGAGACAATCTGAATGGAAACAGACTACAGTCCAAGATACCAGACTGAGCCTGCTTGGAGGGGGAGAAGCAAACCACTGCAAATGCCTACCCATCTCCAAACCAGGAAATCATTTCCCTTTATCCAACAAAGGGTGGAGAAAGGAACAGGGAAAGAAAGAGGGACATCGCACCTGTACTATGTTCCCTGAACTTCTTGATCAAGGCCGCAAATCAATGACCTCCCTACTGCAAAGTGAAACTGGATTGTTTGTGCAGCCACCAGCACAGATCCCAGACTCTTTCTCCCGGCTTATGGAGCACAGCACTGAGGGGGGAGAGGCAGGACACCAGGGCAGGGTAATGTTCGAAAACATTTATACTGCGACAGAGGGCTGCTGTTGTGTTCCTCAGAGAAGCAAAGGCTCCCCTTCTCTTTTCCTGTACATAACCGACCCTGATACTACACCAAAGCCCAGTTTTGCACAGCTCCCATGTGTTTGTTGTGCAACTGAGGGGAGGGATTATTGTAGTGAAAGTTTGTAATCTTGAAAGGAGCTATAACTCTGGAGAACCATTCATCTAGTACAAATGTCCTGTCCCCACAGCTGGATCTTTCCACCCCCTCCCTCTTTGTCAGTCTGTTGGCCAATAAACTCACATACCCAGGGGCAATAGGTTAGTTCACGAATAATCCACTCTATAGCTTCTGCAAAAAAGCTTTGTAGTGGTTTATGGTCGTTCAATAAAATGGTGAATTTCCAGTTGCATCTTGGTTGGGGACCATCTGGGTGAGGGTGGGGTTTAACTTACCAGCCTCAGGTTCTAGTTGCTGCTGAGTAGAGAGGTTCTCCTCTTGCTCATCAGGAGGGGCTTGCTGAGCTGTCTTCTCCTTGCAGGGCTGCAGGATGACATGCTCTTCTTTCTCCAAGGCCTCCTCCTCTGCAGTCCCCACCATCTCCACACCATGGCCTTCATCACCATCCCATCAGCTGATGAGGCTGGTGGGGGTTGAGGAGGGAGTCGTGCATCACCACAGGCTCAGTAGCGGGAGCCTGGGAGAACACTTGGTTCAGCTCCTTGAAGGATAGGCAGATTGGAGGACTTCTCCTGGAGCGACTGGTGGAGTCTTTTGCCTTCTGATACCGGAGCCTCAGGTGCTTTATTCCTTCCCGGGAGTGGGCCAGAGTACAGTGAATGCCCACCTGCACCAGCCTCTCTGAAACTTTCAGTTACAGGTGTAAGTTCCTGATGCTGTGGGAGAAGTTGTGGAAAACGGTGAACTCCGACCACACATTTATTGGGACCTGGGTGTGGTTGGCTGACTGGGCGGCAGCTCGTGGAACATGTTCACTTGTACTGATGAAGAAAGTCCAGTGGAAAACTGTTGTGAAGGGGTCAGTGCAGCTCACTGCTACCGGTGAGAATGAGGAGGCAGGGACCTTTATCGATTTGGATAAGGGTCAGGCAGGAAAGGGTTCAGTACATTGTGGGAACAGGACTGAAGGACTATTGAACTCAAGACACGCCCCTTACCCCATCCACTCTACGCACTGGCGTGGGTACGGGGCCATGCGACAGCCCGAGGCATGTTCATACCCACACCCCTCAGGTCTACTAGCATTCTTTCCCTGGACAGGTCTTGAAGCCTGTATTTCTGGGGTTTAGATGTGGATGCTAGGTGGGTTCTGGCACAACCATGTGCTTGGACCATGTCCAGTTGCCAGTGTAGATGTAGTCTACGTTTATACAGTGCCTAGTACAACAGGATCTCGATCATCTCTAGATGCTTCTTCATTATTATTCCTTATTTGCTGAATAGAATACAGACTAGTTCTCTTTCCTCTGAGTCACCAAAAAAACTGAGTTTAGGTGGCAAATATACCAATATATGTGAAAGTCTAAAATTAATGTGCAGATTGACATGAAATACACACACTGATGTACTTGTAATGTATATGGAAGAATCACACATTTATAAGATGAGTAGCAGCAGCTTTGTTACATCGGTGCCTTGCAGAAACAGATACAAATGCCAACACCACACAGCATAAGAAGCTCTCTGTATTGCCTTCCTGAAGACTCATTTTTAACAGATAATTTCTTTCACCTACCTGCTGTACTTGCGCTACAAAGGGAACAAGAACACAAAAGGCAATAGCCCTGTCCTTTGGCTGACTGAGGAAGGGCGTATGCCCAAATCCTCACATACCCTATTGGTGCAGAAAGCACCCAATACAGTGGAACCTCAGCACAGGTAGCTGGATGGATGAAGCCCAGGTGTACTGACATGCGCAGCCCCCTGAGGGATCTTGATAGACAGCACAGCTAGAGGATCTTTTGCTCTGATCATTCCTCCCCAAAAGGGGAAGGGCGGAGGTGGGGAGGCAGGCAAAAAAGGGCCATGAATCCTATTCCTGCTCTGGAATAATTCCTCCCCTCTTGCACTCCATTGGACTTTCATCGATGGGGTAACTTGGGCAAATTTTCATTAAAAAGACATGTACATGGCAAAGGTATAGGCTGGATAACTCATATGCATCAATGGAGTGCCAGGATCAAAGCGAAGCATAACACCGCCCTCCCTCGCCCCAAACAGAGTAATGTACTTGCCATGCGGACTTCCAGCCAACGATTGGCAGCTGTAAGGAAAAGGGAAGCAATATTGTTGGAATCTGTATATTCAAGAAGCTTCTGTCGGAACCGGCTTTCATACCTTCAAAACAGAAATGGCAAAGCAAGGAGTCATTGTGTGTCATGAGGCCTTGGAAAAGTGTAAAAAAAAAAAAAGCAAAAGCATTTAATAGGCTGTATTTTTAAGAGCAATTCAACCCAGCCTCTTAATCCGAATACCCAGATGTTGAGTGCATATATTAGAAACACACAAACAGAATTTGCATGCCCAAATTGTGGAGCTGGAAGTTGCAGCATGCTGCCACAGCTTCTAATTATAGATAAAACTTTAATTTTAAAGGTCTGAATCACACAACAGTTCAAGAACTGGAACCTCCCGAGTGTCCTAAACATGACCATATGAAATCATCCCTCAGCCACAATGTCCTTTCTTTAGGAACAAATAAGATTTTGCTATCTTCTTAAACTGGAGCTGACATTTTATATAGGACTCTGGGACTAACATTGGCTAGCTGGGCAGTTCATATTAAAACTATAATTTATAAATGACAACAGACTCTGGCTAGTCATTCACTACCATGGCAGCAGTGAGGAAGGTGGCTTGAAATAAAGAAAAAGATAAGAGTCTGAGAAAGTGTGTGCACGCACACGAGTGCACAAGAGAGCAAGAGAGTGAGCAATTGAAAGATGTGTTAGCTGTACAGAAAACACAACTCCTCTTTTCACTGACCATATAAAATCGAGTGGGTTATTTGCTATTTGTATTGCAGTAGTGCCTAGGAGCCCCCGTCATGGATCAAGACCCCACAGTGTTAGCGACTGTCTCTTAATTTGTGCATAGACAATGCCCAGTACATTGGGGGAGCCCCTGAACTACAATCAATAAAAGTAGCAATAAGACTTTTATAAACCAGTTTTTCTCTCTTCAGAATAAAGCAGCCGAAGAGCACAAAGGCTGTTAAATACAGCAAGTTTGTTTTACATTTACTACTGTAGAACTACACTGATGTACACTAACAACTAGAAGAACATTTGCTAGTTAGTGAAACTTCTGCATTAGGCCTTGATCCTGCAACGATGTCAGTGGGGCTCCATGTGGATGCAGCAGACTGCCCACTCTAGTGCTTTGCAGGATCAGGGTCTTAGCTAGTACTCAAATCAGTCAGGGTAATATACCAAAACGTGCACTTTGTACATTTATTTTGATAGCTACTAATAATACTTCACAGCATACCAGTAAATGGACTGTAAAATATTTTGTAAAAGAAATGAAGCCTTGGTTATAAAATATAGCTGTTATCAAATCATTACACCGACATGAGGAGAGAGACAGCCAACATTTTGTACAAATGATAAAGCCCGAGTATTAGTGAAGTTTTACTGTGTGTCAGTTACCAATATTCCTGTATCCCCTTCCAGGTACAGGCTAAAAAGTAATTACCTTTAAAAAAATCACAGACCCTCTTTATTAAAATGTCCAGGCTGTTCACAGATTATCCCAGTGGTCATGACACTATAAAACGCTAGGGATTCTGGCAGTGTGCAGTCAGCTGTGGAATGTGTGTGGGCGGTGCAATTGCTGACGAGTACAATTTGTCATTAGAGTGCTGCAAATTTCTCAGAATCTCACTACAAAAATTGTCCCTAAAGTGAAACCCTTCCATGGGGAAACCTTGCTTACATTTTATTTATTATTTAGGACAGACCATGTCAAAGTCCTTTATACACCAGACAACATATGGAGATGGTATATTTACACCCAGGATACTTGATGAAGGATTCTTTGTGGCTGCAGCGACAGCAGCTTTGTCTTTCTGATATAATTCCTGGATTTTTATAAATTGCTCAAAATGGCCCAGAAAAAATATAGGACAGTAAGGGTGCCACAGGAACAACTGGTACCTGCTAGCCCTATGGCTGGATTCCTCCTATATTACTGTGTTATTTTTAGGAACGTAGGAGCTGGGTACTTTGTTCAGGCTTTAATGTCTAAACTTCAAATGCCACTGCTACTACTCAATATGCAGCTGAAAAGCAATATACTCCTAAAAATAGCCAAGGTACAAGCTGACACAGAAGCTTGGCATGTAGACGGAATACAAAACCTACTGAACGTCTCCTGCTGTTTGGGTCAAAGATTCATCAGTTATTCTGGGATTTCAAGCTGATGAAATCGCAAACATGAGGCTCCCTAAATTCTGAACAGGCTTTGCTGGAGCAGTTCATTTCATGGTGACTGGGGATGGGGGATCATGAGGGAGTGTACTAAACAATGAAGGGTATCAGTGAGGTGGTATTAGGAGTGATTTATTGTAGCAAAACTCTTAAGCAGTGCAGCACTAATGGTCACATCTGTTAATTTCTGCCAGAGTAGAAGAGGATTGGGATAAGAGACAAAGAGAAAAGCAAGGATTAGAAACCAGAATGGAATAATAAATTTCCTTAATGGGGCACACAGGAGAACACATACCAATAAACTAGAGAAGACTGTTGGCACTTAAATAACAAGCATAAATCATAATAATTAATACTGAGAAATACTATGCTGTTCTCCAAACAGCAGCAATATGCCAGCATACTGTACTCTCATTCAGCTACGAAGTTCAAAGCCTGATTGGGACAATTTAAATACTAACATAATTAAATACAGGCAATGTTTTTTTGATCTCCATTTGTTCTGTTCTTTAAAAAATTAAACAGAAAAGAAAGGAAACTAAATGCTAAAGACCCTACAGGTTCATAACTTTGTGGATGAAAAGTATTATACAATTATGTAAATGAAACATTAAGGTTGTACAGGAATAACCACAAAGAATTATAAAATTCCAAAGGTGAGTTGTTAGCAGCAATGTTAACTTGCAACATATGTGTATGTGTAGATGAGACGGGGCTCGGGAGACTCAACTTTGACTCAACCTAGAAATGACAGAGATAATGTTGGTTTGGGGAAGCAGCTGGTAGGTTTGGCAGAACTTTTACCGGCACACCAGAGGGAATATTATATTTGTAATACAGAAGCACAACACAGGTGTGTTATTAGATCTTCCTCAGCTGTTTCCAAAAGTCTAAATAGATGTTATGGACAAGGACCAGTCAGGCAAGCAAGGACTTAAAAGATCGTTGTATTGTAATTTAAATTCTTCATAAATGCCCAGATTTGTAGCCACCAGCCTCCATTCTTGCAAGTGTGGATCAAATAACTGCGGGTGCAATTTTACCCCTCCCTAAAATTATTGGCATCCACATTTTAGATCACTTAAGTGTCCAAGAACTCCATTTACTGATGTAGTGAGGTACTTAAACTTCTAAGTGACCCAAACCATAATTATCTGCACCTACAAACCGTAGGTGCAAAAGTGGGTGCCTAGTTAAGGGTAGGTTGAACATTTCATTCATGACATATATCCTATGTCTCGCATATATCAAAACACAATACAATTTTTTTCTAAAAAATATACCTGAAAGCTCGTATAGTGGTTAAACCCTCCATAGTCTCTGAAAAATGGCAAAGTAATGGCAGCTGGGTGCTGTCATCCAACTGTTGCAGGTCCCTGGAAACAATTTTAAAAAGAAAATCAGCTTTAATAATACAGTGATCCTTTTGAAATAAGCACTACAGTGTCTTGGGGAGTAAAATGGAACATCTACAGAACAGAATCTCATGCCTGTGAGCCTAAAACGGCAGAATTTCAAATGCAAAGACTCTGAGATGTTGCTAATGGGACTCTTGCACTAAGACAGATACTCTAGAAAAGCAGGAGGATCGTTCTTACTAAACGCAAACACACAGTACTGGAGCTCTGAGAGGTCTTACTGCAATTCACCCCAACATGCACCTTGTTCCTACATTCCAATTTCTCATGTGGAATGATTTACTTCTGAAACACCATTCTGGCTTCAATTAACTCAAATGAATATAAGCAATTAATTTTTGCTACACTGCTTAGCAATAACCACCAAATCAATGTAGGCATTGATGATCTATGTAAAGTTAAATTCTGTTTAGTCCTGTAGGAAGTGGGAAAGGGCACAGGTAGCCCCTTCTCAATTTGTGTACATATGCAGGATCTAGGCAGAACGCTTCCACTAGCACTCCTTGAACACTGTGGAGAGGGGATCTACGTGGCTTTATGGGCCTGATGGCATCTAATAGCAACTGAGGGTGAGAGTGCTGCATCTTTTAGAGGCAATCGTGGTACAGATGCGGAGTAAGCTCCACCCCTCAATTTTTCTCCTTGATCCCTGAACTTTTCTTCATTTCCATCTGCCCTAGTCAAGCTAAATGCCTTTGGCCATTTCTGCTTAGCTGCTATATCTTCACACTTCTCCTAAGGCTCAACCTCACCGGAGAGGCTAGCATTTGGCCCTTGTTTTGTGGATTGTGAATTCTGGTATGGTCATTGGTTTAATGATGGAATCAAACTTTTCTCCCACTCAGAAATTCTAATTTAATAGTTATAAACAATGCAGCTGTAAAATGATACATTTTTACTGTGATAGACCTGACTTGCTTTCATGTAGGGATACAGCCTTGGCAGGGCCCCGTTTAAAACTCTCTATTTCCTGGCACCAGATCATGAATTTCAGAGTACGTTTTAAATACCAGAATGAGCCCGGTCAATGCTCTTACCTTGAGGCCACTCGAAAGTATTTCTGGATGAAATAACATATGATAGCAAGAGGAAGCAGGGCAATGAGAAACATTGGCGTGACGTAGGAGATTACAGCAAGAGCAGATACACATAGCAAAGTGGAGCGGCTCAGGCACTCCAGGGTAGCAGGAATGTGCTGGATAAATAAAGAACATTTAATATCAAAGGTAAGGCAAACAAAGGAGTAATACACAAGTCAACATCTCATCTCATTCTTCTTCCCCCCACTCACAAAAAGTTACCATAACTTTGAAGATTAACATTTCTGAACTGGCTGATGGATTCTGGGGAAAACTGATGGTATTTTTATGTGGCTCCTCTGCATGCATACATTGCACAGCACATTCCTCCAAAAGAATACATGTCGCACAGCTAGCAATAGAGATGAGGTTAATAACCAGTCAGCTTCAAGGCCTGTGACTATCCTAGGTACCCTCTTTAGTTGGAGGTGCTCTAAACGTCTTTTTAGTTCATTCTGGCGCAAGTGCTCCAACCCTGAGACAACACAGTGTCCCTTTACATTTCTTTACAGAAGAAAAAACATACCCAAGACCCTTCAGCATCTGAAAAGCCTCTAACCAAACAAGTTTTTCAGCATGGATTTTAAAAACAGGATTCCCTTTTTCTGAACACTGCAAGTCATAATGATTTATGAGCAGAGGCTGAGGGAACTGGGATTATTTAGTCTGCAGAAGAGAAGAATGGCGGGGAGCGGGGGGGGGATTTGATAGCTGCTTTTAACTATCTGAAGGGAGGTTCCAAAGAGGATGGATCTAGACTGTTCTCAGTGGTCGCAGATGACAGAACGAGGAGTAATGGTCTCAAGTTGCAGTGGGGGAGGTTTATCTTGGATATTAGGAAAAACTTTTTCACTAGGAGGGTGGTGAAGCACTGGAATGGATTACCTAGGGAGGTGGTGGAATCTCCTTCCTTAGAGGTTTTTAAGGTCAGGCTTGACAAAGCCCTGGCTGGGTTGATTTATTTGGGGATTGGTCCTGCTTTGAGCAGGGGGTTGGACTAGATGACCTCCTGAAGTCCCTTCCAACCCTGATATTCTATTCTATGATTCTATGATAATGGAAACAAATATAAAATGCATTCAAAAACATAACAAAATTTTCAGATCAGTTATAGCTAAATGAGATTTAGTCCATCTTAACACAACATGGCGGCATTCAGACAGGACATTTTCTGGGCTGAAGATGATAGGGGAAAATTGGCATGCATTTCTGGAGAACAGATTTATTTTGTCTCTGTACCTGGTCAATGGTGTTGCAATCAGCTGAAAATCTGTTCAAGATGCTTCCCAGTGGTGTTGTTTCAAAAAATCTAAAATGGACAGTAAATGGGAAAGGTCATTGTGACAGTGCCCCCCATAAGACTTTATGGAAATATGCTTATGGATATATATGACATAACTGGAATATGTTCTATGCTACATATGCGATATAACATATCTATATAAAGGTTATGATCTACTGAATCTATTAATCCTATTTGTATGCATGTATCATATTTGTATTTGAACTTATGAATATTGGCCGTGTACTGGCTTGATTTCTTAATAACCTTAGTAGAGCATTTGGTCAGTTCCTGGAGAAAGGAATTCGCAAAGTTAAGTGCCCAATCAAGAAGCACTTAAGGAACAATGCATCTTGGAATGCTCCAATCCACATAAGAAGTCTTCCTGGAGACATTCAAGATACCATGTGGGCAATGGCTTCTGCATGTGAAAACAGAGTCATGCATGGACATGTGACTTGCCCAGGTGACTCCAGAACTCCATCTTGGAGCTGGACTTTGCAAAGGAGAGAGGAGGGGGGTCTCCACCCAGAAGAGAAAGTCTATTTAAGCCTGTTTTGTCTTCAGCTGACTCCATTTTGTCTTCAGCTCGCTAAGGAGACAGCCACTCCACCCACAAGGATCCCTGAAAGAAACTGGAACAAAGGACAGTAACTACAGCAGGTGTGAGTGCTTGCTGGATCCAGACTAGAAGGAGGCTAGTCTGTAAAACAGATACTGGAACTGGTGAGGTTTTTATTTGTATTTAGTTTGATTAGACATAGACTTGAGTGCTTCATTTTATTTTGCTTGGTTATTCACTTTGTTCTGTCTGTTACTGCTTGGAACCATTTAAATCCTACTTCCTGTATTTAATAAAACCACTTTTACTTATTAATTAACCCAGAATATGTATTACTATTTGGGGAGGCAAACAGCTGTGCATCTCTCTATCAGTGTTACAGAGGGTGAACAATTTATGAGTTTACCCTGTATAAGCTTTATACAGTGTAAAACGGATTTATTTGGGGGTTTGGACCCCATTGGCAGTTGGGCATCTGAGTGTTAAAGACAGGCACACTTCTGTAAGCTTCTTTCAGTTAAGCCTACAGCTGTTAGGGGATGTGGTTCAGACCTGGGTCTGGGTTTGCAGCAGGCTAGCAGGTCTGGCTCAAACCAGGCAGGGCACTGAAGTCCTAAGCTGACTGGGCAGGAAAGCAGGGGCAGAAGTAGTCTTGGCACATCAGGTGGCTGCTCCCAGGGGGTTTCTGTGATCCAACCCATCACAGTCAAAGTTAATATGCAAGTAGATATTAAAATACTTCACATTTCTTTCCATTTCTCTTGAGCTCCACACTGAGCTGGAACACAATCTATTGATAACAGTGGGGAATGAGTAATAGGTCTATAGTCTCTGTTGTGCTGAAGTCAGCCCAAACTTATTGCATTCCAAAACCAGGCATAATAAAGGAATAACTGTGTCCTAGCACTATGAATCATCACGCCAGATTTCACATGACTTCCCTGCACAATACAAGTAACATAACTAAACAAAATATTTCATATTATAAATATATTATATATACATAATATTAACTATGTTGTTTATTTAATTATGTATTACACACACACACACACACACACACAAAGCACTCCTCAGTGAGGAAAAATACAGACAAAATGTAATTGCAAGTCTTGCATGATCATATTAATTTTTCTTGGACTAGCAATATACCGTAGTCAAAAAATTATCAGTGTAAAAGGATTAATGACATTTTAAAATGAACCTGAAGTTATTGTGGGGACATGACAGCCAGGTGACCATAGAGAGGTGTCTATTTTAGGTTACAGTCCACCAAAGTCATTGGGACCCTTTTTAGTACAGGAAAGAAAGGATATCAAATAATTTAGAAAGGATTTTTAAAAGGATGAAGAGAGGATGTTAACTCTATTGTTGCCTATTTCATTTTCAATTTAGTGTTCATTTTATATTCTATCCACTAAGTATGCATACATAAAACAAAGATTAAATGAAGGTGACACTTTTCCATCGTTCGAGTTAACTTTAAAGTGTGGTTCTAGTCTGAAAAGTAAGTTTGCAAAAATAGTGTTGTAGGGTTCCATGCTTATTGTCCCTCAGTGACTTCCTTGTCAAATGAAGCTTGTAAATAAAAAGATGTTTTTCTAACTGCCAGCCCTGTCCTGGACTCTGACAGTGTTCTTTCCCTCTCATGCATCATCACCAGAAATAAAAATTATAAAGGCCAAATGAGGACCACAGCGACACCTGTGCAATCCCACTATCTTTAATGATGCCCTTGGTGATACTTCTTCCTTTCTGTTATCTTCAACAGAGTTGCTCAGGTGTAAATATTTATACCTCAGCAAATGTTTCCATTGATGATGAATATCATGGAATAGAATCTGCAGCTCATGGACTCCTCCTCCTGTTTTCTCTTGGTCAAAAGAGTAAAAAGAAGTAAAAACGTATTTTCATCAGATATGACTCTGGGGAATCAATCTGTTGAATCAGAAGGTAGAATTTTTATATAGCGTAAAAATGGGCAGTGTCTATTGACTTTCAATGAGCCATGTCACATTTTTTAATTCATAGTAACTTCAGAATGGAACTGCACAGGAACAGCTGCCTTGACATAAAGAATATCAAGTCTCTACGCTGCACTACTGCTTGCATTAGAATCAAAGTAGTACCTCATTGGTGCCAAAATAATTTTATTCAGCAGACAATAGTGTAGTTTTTTGGCAACTTTTAGACCAGTCCACTCCACTGCTATTGACGTGACAAGACACAGTATAATCCCAAGGCAGCAGAGAATGCTGAACATCCTTGAATAGCGAGAATGATTAAATTCCTAAGTAGTAAAGAAACAGAAGCAAAAATATTATTTTTAATATTTTAATCATTTAAAATACAGTTTGCGTTAAGAGAAGTGGAGGTGGGATTGACAGCCTTGAGGAAGAAGTTCTCTTTTCTTCTACACAACAGGGACAAAGAGAAGGAGTACTTGTGGCACCTTAGAGACTAACACATTTATTAGTTATTATTAATTTATCATTAATAAATTTGTTGGTCTCTAAGGTGCCACAAGTCCTCCTTTTCTTTTTGCAGATACAGACTAACACGGCTGCTACTCTGAAACCTGTCACATCAGGGACAGTACAGGCAGAGGCAACACAAGCTTCCCCATTTTGTTTTGCCAATGATTCTCTGCCATCTTAAGCCATAATTAAGCATTATTCAGGAAAAAATGCTGTTTGGATTAGATTAAATTTCAAAAAGCCACAGAATCGCATAAAAAGATTCCAAAGATTTTACGCATTAGTTACTTCCAGTTGGGGAAACAAATACCTGTAAAGACTGTAATATGACATGCTAGTAGCCCTTTTTCAGCGGGAGCTGGAGAGAGGCCAGAAAATTTTTAAATAAATTGTTAATAACTTCACACTAAAACTTGGCTTTAATAAAATATTCTCTAGGGATGAAAACAAAGGCTTCACTGAAGTCAATAGCAAAACTCCTCTTTGGCTTCAGTGGCAACAGGATTTCACCCTAGATTTCCATCCAGCCACTACAGGTAATACCTTGGATTGAAAAATGTTGAAAACTATAGTCAAGACTGCTTCTTTATAGACATTAATCCCTTCATAGAAGACAACTGGAATTTTAATGAAATAATGTCATTGTTGTTAACTAATTAGATCCATGGGGATGGCTAATTAGTCTGTCTTAAAAAATACGTTAATTATGACGATGTTGTTCAACACAAATTATGCCTTTTTTTCGTTGGCAGGATAGAATCTCCTGGGAGGTGATGCTCTGGTTCACCTGAGCAATTAGCAAGGTAAATTAGGGGTTATTGGTAATTTAATGCCAAAGGAGGCTGGGATGGAAATGTACATGACTGCGCTGTACATGTCACATCTTGCCAGTCTTAGGCAAGCCTACCATTCTGTGCAAAATTAAGATGAAGTCAATCAAAGAGGAATAACCTGGAACAGACAGTTCATTTTAAAAGATCTTTGTTCCCTCTTGTTATGAAACTCAGCCTGAATGCTCTACCAGCAGCCAGAATGCTGCAGCACAGAAAGAAAAAGAAAAAAAAAAAGAGCTGTGAGTTCTATCAAGACTATTTTAGAGATGCGAACATAGTCTATCAAGCAATGCTAAGGGTGGCAAAAAGAAAAAAGCAGAGAGAGAGAGAAACTAAAAAACAAAAAACAAAACACCCCCTCCCTCAAAAATGTGATGGCCCTGAAAGCATTCTGTGATGTAAATTTTAGTAGGAATATAGCATATTGCATGTTAATGGTCAAGCAGAAGTTAGCATTGGGCGATGTTTCTTTGTCAAATAAAAGAACTGACTTAGAAGTACGGTACCTGGCATACAGAACAATTCTTTTGTTCTAGGTCACTCTTTGCAGAAATGACATCAGATGTCCACTTTGCAAGCCAGTAGTCAATAGCCACCATAACAGTGTGTTTCAAGAACTGTGAAAGGATCAGTAAAGGCAACAGCAGAATCCCTGCCGAGCTGAGGTACTTCCCACAGGCTCGCCAAGGCATCTTTGCTCTCTGATGAAGCACAGAAGATAGGTTGTCGTCATCATCATCACTTTCTGTTATTTCTTCTGTAATCAGCAGGGGAAAAAAGACTGTTGGATTGTAACATTGCCCTGGAAACCTTTTATATTCATTTTTTTCCATACCAAATGGCAGGTGACAAATTGCAAAATAAAAGGACAATTCAAACTATTTCACATGCCATGAAGTTTTCATAAATGTATCTGTCTGTTAGTTACACATTTTTATATATTACTTATGTAAGCCCCAATTCAGCAAAGTCCCTAGGCTGGTGCTTAGGAGTTTTGCTGAATCCTAACCACAATACTGCAAATTAACATGCTCTCCGATGGCTTAAAAATTATGGCAAACAAATATGCCAACAAATTGCATTTTAAAGGAACAAGTAAAATGCAGTGCACAACACTCAGAAATTGTAGGGGGATTATTATAGCAAATATTCCTCACAGAACCAGCAGGAGATCAGAGTTGTTTTTTGAAGGAGTGGAGTGGGTGCTTGGCAAATATTCCAAGCATAAGGGACTGCATGAGATGGAGTGAAGTGGGAGACAGGAGAAGTAGTATAAGACAGCAGTCAAGACTGAAACTGAGATAGAACGTAAAGAATGGGAGTTTGTGTAGAGGCAATAAAATCAGAGATGAAGGCTGGGGTGGGGGTTGCACACAGTTTGAAACTGAGGAGAGGAGCTTTAACTTAATATAAGAGGGGAGAGAAAGCGAGTAAAGGAGCACTTGCATCTGCATACATGGACATCATGCTTAGCTTACTGAATGGGATACAGTTTTAGGGTGAAATTACCTCCTCGGTTACCAGCACAACACCTTTGGAGTCAGTATAGTTGCATGGTCATAAGTGAAGAAAAAGTTGGCCCTCAATAATCAATGTCTTTACACCAATGTATTTGTGATATTTATATCTTATTGGTTCAAGGTTTTCTTGATAATAATGAAATAAAACAGTGATTTTCTTTTCTAGGTAAAAGCATAAGCCAGTGTTCCCAGGCTATAGAGAGGTCTGTAAATTCAGCTGGCACTAGCTATTCATCTTTAATTCATCTATTCTCTCACATTCAGATAGGCATTTAAATTATTTAACAGGTACTCTGATTTTTTTTTCAAGATGCCATGATTTATACATGCTTGGAATAATTTAATCTTGTAATCCAGAAGAAAATACAACCTTCGCATGACTCTTCTCCAGTCTATCACTACGAAAGAAATAGCACGGGTACATGAATGTTACATTATTATAGCTTCTTAGGCTCACCTAAAATTAGTTTTCATGAAACATAAGTTTCCTAAATAACTGCTAATAAATTAAAATGTGCACAGTAGGATTTGTGGGCATTGCAGAAAATTTCCCCTTAAATGATCAGGTAGGCTTGTCAAATAAACATTCAAATACTTTAATAAACATGGATAGCTCTAAATACATTGTGGATACACTATTTCCTTCTTGAAAAAGGAACAGAAAAATCTCCAGCAAGCAGCCTATTTGAAATTTAAATAGCTTAAAAAATCATTGAAGCAAAGAGGCAGATGCCCATGTGCCTCAGAACTCATCTTGGTGCATCTGAGCAGAGGAGAGGTATCTTAAAACCACTTTTGTGCTCCCCTGGTCCTGGAGCCAGCTCGGGGTCATAAAGCGAGCATAAGACGAGCAGCCTCATGTTTGCATCCCCCATCCTGAACTGCACTGTGTGCTCCTCAGCCATAGACGATAGTATGGGCCACAGTTCCTGCCCTGAGCCGCTAACAAATCCGTTAGTTGATAGTGTGTGCATGGAGTGCTGTATCCATGCAAAGCTCCACTGAAGTCATTAGGGCTCCATGCAGGAGCAGTACTCAGCCCACGTGCTAATTGCAGCATCAGGGCACAATATCTTAAATTACACAATCTATAGTGCCATAAGGGTGGATGGCCTAGTACAGAGAGAATGGCTACACCTTCTCTGCCCTGAGGCTTCTACGATCCAGAACCATAAATTACAAGCTGCGGAACAATCTTTGTTATTTCCTATATTAACTACCAAATCAAGTATGGGATTCTTTTGGTGTGCGCATTTTTCTGACTGGAAAAAAAAGACAAAATGTTTTCAAAATGTAGTGATATTTCTGAACTGCGAAACAAGGCAGTCCAAATAATATTGGCCTAGATTTTCTGCTAATGCAATTGGACAAAATTCCACTAAAGTCAGCAGACCTGTGCTCTTTTACACCATCAAAAAATTGGGCCCACTAACTCTTGTGTATTGTTGCTGGAAAGTTTACTAAAGCCCCAATTCAGGAAAAGCATGTAACACTTTCTTAAATCTATCCCTACTCAGGAAAGCATTTAGAAGCCCAAGGTTATGCTTAAGCATATGCTTAAGTGTGATTGAGTTTGATGGGAGTTAAGCAGATGCTTAAAATGAAGTATGTGCTTTAAAAAACGTTCCTCACTAGGGATGCTTTTCCAAATCAGAGATCCTGTGGGAACAATTCTGACAGCTCTCACAAGGCCATGGCTAACCAGCACCTTCAGATTGCTCTCTTTAACTATCAATTAAAGCCCAGTTTTAGTATGTAACTCTTAGGAGCCATGATCCACACAAAGAACCAGGCCACAGTTCCTCCTGGAAAAGATTGATTTGGTTGCGAACTTGAAATTTGTGAATTGACTCTATCTCAAACAGTTTGAACTGTAAAACGACAACGCAGTCAGCACTGGGTTTCAGGGTGCCCTTTTAGAAAAATTACTTTACCTTCATCCTCTTCATCATCTTTTAGCAGAGCTTCTCGGGAATACCTGGTCCTCCGGAGGTTCTTCCTCTCCAAAACAGTTTTTCTTTCAATTATAGTTTCCTAAAAGCAGGACAAGACATGTGGCTTCGCTTGATAAAGTTTTTTAAAATTACATATGTCACAAAATGTATTTTCAAATCAGTGTGTCAGTAAAAAGGAAGGGAGAGGATTACAATTGGCTGTCATGAATGTTTGATGTGCCATCTATTTTTAAATCCAAAAGCCATAAATCATGCAAATGACAATGTCAGTGTGACAAACGCTGCAACCCCATGCAGTACCTTTGGGGGACCATTGTATTAAATCTATGAATGGTTTATTTGTGATTGCATTCTATTACAAGGGAGAGGGTTACTACAGCTCCTCCTGGAACTAAAAAACAAGTGTGGGCTGTATTTAAGGCTAGTCTCTGAAACTATAAACAACCCAGGGAGTGGCACAATTCTGGAAGTGTCCTGCTTATTCTGGTCCAAACTGGGCAGAGACTGGGACACAAAGAAAGGACTTTTGGTAGAAAAAGTTGAGCTTGAACTGACACAGGACCTTGTTTCTGAGCCAGCAAATGGACATGAACTTTTCTCTGAGGGGCCTCGATTCTGCTAAAGCAGAGGCGGGCAAACTTTTTGGCCCGAGGGCCACATTGGGGTTGCAAAACTGTATGGAGGGCCCGGTAGGGAAGGCTGTGCCTCCCCAAACAGCCTGGCCCCCGCCCCACTTCCCGCCCCCCTCAGAACCCCCGACCCATCTCTCGGGACCCCACCCCCTATCCAACTCCCCTCCCCCCTTCCCCTCCCCCCGGCTCCCTGTCCCCTGACTGCCCTGACCCCTATCCACACCCCTGCCCCTAACGACCCCCCCGGGACCCCACCCCCATCCAACCCCCCCGCTCCATGTTCCCTGACTGCCCCTGGGACTCCCTGCCCCTTATCCAACCCCCCTCTTCCTCTACCATGCTGTTCAGAGCAGCAGGAGCTCGCAGCCAGGCCGCCTGGCCGAAGCCAGCCATGCCGCCACGCTGCCTGGCAGGAGCAGCGGGCCAGAGCGCTGGCGGCGCGGCGAGCTGAGGCTGTGGGGGAGGGAGGACAGCAGGGGAGGGGCCGGGGGCTAGCCTCCCCGGCCAGGAGCTCAAGGGCCGGGCAGGATGGTCCCGCAGGCCAGATGTGGCCTGTGGGCCGTAGTTTGCCCACCTCTGTACTAAAGGCTTTGGAGGCCTTTGGCCTACTAAGGCCCCATAAGACTGATGGGTGTTCCATGCTGTGTTTAGTGTGTGTTTAAATCTGTGTATTTATTAATATGTTTTCTCTGTAATTCTTTTAATTTAAGATTAAATGAGAAAGCTGTGTGGGAACTTGCAACTGTTGGCAATACACAGTTCACAGCCCCTGGAAAGAAAGCAATGTACAGGTCCTTGCCATTAGGCAGACTGACTTGCCAGGATTCATAGTGTAAGGCAGGGAGCTATGCAGCCTTAAACCCTCCCCCCTTCCTCTCTCTGCCCCCGGTCAGAAGAGAGTGGGACATGGGCCCGGGTCCCTTCCAGATTCAGGTCATGGCTGGAGTCCTGAAACCTGACTGCGTACTCCTGGAGTAGACCACAGAGAGGGAATACAGGTGACATCCCCCTGAAACAGTGACAGTCAGGACATGAATTCCTTCCATCTTTGGAGGCTGATTCTGCAGTCCTCACTCAGGCAAAGCTCCCACTGAAGAAAGTACGTGCCTGAGTAAGAACTATAGTGTCAGGTGCTGGATCTTCCTAACTCATAATATTTTAATTAACAAGATCTAGTCTAATTATCATTTGTGGCTGTTATATAAGAATTTAAAAAAAAATTAAAAACAGTACAATGGCTAAATTCAGCAACATTTCCATTTGCAGCATAACTATTCCTGTACATGCCACTAACTCAATTTTCTCTGTACTGAATGGTCCAATTCCATACTCCTAATGCAAGAAAATTTCCCATGGGACTTCACTAAAAAGGGTGGGCGTATGTCCTACCTAATATGGAGAAAATATGATACATTCAGATATAAGGTTTTTGTCTTAATAAATGGAACAAAGTTCATTCAAGCAAACTTCAAAATCACACACAGAGTATGTGTTACTAATGTTTTCAATTTAAAATGCTTCACCACATAAGGAATAATTTTTTTTAAGATGCTGACAAAAAATACATAATAAACCTTCTCCAGTTCTTGGTCCTGTCGATTCATGAGTGTTTTCCAGTGTTCAAAGAGCTCAGACTCTGATTTCTGAATGTCCTTGAGTGTCCCCTCTCTTTGAATGGTACCATCCTTCATTGCAATGATCTAAGAAGTTAGGAATACAAACTGTCAAGGAGATATTTGGTTATATTTATGAAGCTCCCATCCAGTGATCTGGGCACTGCACAAAAAATTAAAAAAAAAACAAAACCAATAATATTCCATAGATCAATATAGACAACATGGATACATAGAGGGAGGAGGATGATATCCTACTTGACATTATGACTCAAGACACTTCCCATTTTAGCAAACCCCAGCCTCTCTGTCATTCCCACCTCAGAGTGGGCTGTGAAGTGCTGCCAAGGACTTAGCTACCCGTTAGTCAGTTGTTCCCCTTTCCCTTCTTTAAGAGAAACAAGCAACGTGCCCTTCCTCAGGAAGGCATTCACTTTTTACTCCAGAATGGACCCAATACTTCCCAATAGCTGGCACCAGCAGAATAAGACGGGTGTCTTATTTGCAGTTACAATCCCCAGAATCTTCAGAGCTTCGGCAAGCATCATGGCTGAAATCCAAGCAGTGATAACACTGGTTCAATCCTCTGATGTGCTGCCTGAGCTGAGCATGGTGAACCAGAAGGGGGGTTATGCCAATTTTTTGTTCCTCCCAATCCTGGGATTGGCTAGGGCTTCTTCCAGCTACCAGAATAAATCAGAGCAGCCTTGGCTGTTTTAAATTGTACTGTCCAGGAATGGTTCCTTGTAGGTTGCTCCATTGACCCAGGATCACTAAAGCATATAATGCTCAGGCCCCTCCCATTCTTGATAAGCCCACCTACTGCACAGGGGATGGGCAGAAGGAGCTGTTTTAGAGCCAGCTCTTCTGGTTTTATGTCAGCTGAGGATTCCTTTATGGTAGAGGGGCACAAAGGGATTTATTGCAGGGCGGGATGGAGCCCCTTATGTTCATCCTTCCAAACATGAATTCCACTTTAATGGAGTAAGTAAACTCAGGATATGAGCCCACACAAAGTCTGCTGGCATTTTGGGCTCCTCATCCACAGATGACATTTGTTATTTCCAAATGACACAGGAAATTCCCTCTCCTCTTCAGCAGCCTCTGAATGCCAGGTTCCATATGCCTTCCTTTCCCCTTACATCATGGCATCATTTGCTTTGAACACGTGTAGCACGTATGCCATAATGACATCTATTTTTTGCTTCATTTTTAGGATGACATGTATTATGTTTCAAGCACCATCAGTTGTAGTCAGCATGAGATACTCTTAGATGTGATGTGGCTCAATGATATGGCATATTACCTGAAAACGATTCAGTATGCAGCACAACCTCTCCAAAAGCCACATTCAGTTGAATTTATCTTATTGCATAAAACAGATCTTTTTAAAAAAAGACCTCTTTTTAGTTCTCACAGGTTGAAATATTTAAAAAAATGTGGAATGGGACTAAGCAGCAATTGAGGCTACTCAGCAGAAGAGCTTCCCACAGTGAGTTTAAGGCAACAGATTCTCAGAATGTCTCTATTTTATCACAAATGCATATTTCTCTTAAAAAAAAATCCTTTGCTTGGTGTGATAATTTTTAGAATTAAAGAGGGTGGCATGAGCTAGTGGACTGAGAACAAGTTTGGGCACAGAAATTACTTAACATGGCATTTGACTAACATTTGAATTACAAAAATGCCCACATGCCGCTTTGAGTATTGGGACCCCACCGTACCAGGTGCTATGCAAACATATGTGAAGAGATGGTCCCCAGCTCAAGGAGCGTAGCTGGTCCTAGACTGTATAAAGAGAGAGCGAGCAAGCGAGCCAGGAACTCCTGTACTTTAATTCCCTGCTACTGACTTGCTACATGACATTGGGCAAGACAATTAACCCCACTGTTAAAGTGGGTTAATGATACCTCCTCTGTTGTGTGTCATGAGAATAGGGAATGAGTCAAATGCTGCTCTTACTTATGCAGTGAAGTCAGTGGCATTGTAGTAGCATAAAAGAACAGAATTAGGCATGCTGGGTCTGATTCTCCACTGCCTTACACCTGGTATACGCATCACCCCTTGTGCAAAGGGGGTGCAAAACACTGTTATTCTGAACTGGTAATATTTTATACCCCTTTTTCACAGATGTAAAGAACCATACAAAGTGCTAGGCAGTGGATAATCAAGTCTGTTCTTTGGATTTTATCATTTTTTATTTATATCACTTTAGTTTGAGGTACTGTGGTGCCTGGACAGATTTTTGCCTCTGCGTTGAAATAAGCTACTGTTTCTGAGAATTAATCCGTCTCTTAAAAAAACCCCCTGTTTATCGTTCAACTCTTATCCCCTTTAAAAACACACCTCAGCATCGTATGCCTCATATTAATGACACAGATTACTTTTAATTCTTTGTTCCTAGCTTACCACTCCCTGGAGGATGATGGAAGATACAGGGAGCTTAGAACTCTCTCTAAACACAGTTTATTAACAAGATAACAATTTTCAAGTTAGAGCTGTTACCACTGAAAAATGAAAGCACAGACTTCTACCTACATGCTGTGCCCAGCACCTTGGTCCTTCATGCAGGAAATTACATGTAAATATTCTGGTTCCACAGCCTGTTTGCCATCACGAGCCTTTCGGAAATGCTGTGGGGTTCTGGTTATTAAAGTTTGCCAAACAGTGAATGTTAGATGGAAGAAACACACCTTTCTGCAGGAAATTATTATAGTCACATAGTCACACTGAAGAATGGGGGGCCCTCTGAACTCCTATTGATTTCAAGTCAATGGGTCTCCTGATCTCACTTGCATCAATTTGAAAATAACAGAACTCCAGTCACTTCAGCGGAGTTACTTCTGATGAACACTGAGGAAAGCTGAAGGAAATGAAGCTCAGTGACTTGGACTGATAACTTCAGCTGAAGTCAATGGGAGCTGAGGGTGTTCAGCACCTCTCAGGCATAGGGCTAGTCAAAAAATTTCAGTCAAAACTGTTTTTCAGTGGAAAATTTGGCTTAAAAAAACAACACTTTTTCAAAATGTGTCTGTTTTCTATGGAAAAGTTCAATTTTTCATTGAAAAACGAATGCCTGAAAACTGAAAAATTTTGAACCACCTATACTTCATCTTCCATGATGCATCACTGCCATGATGCGTCACTTCCCCTCACCACAGGTTGGACTCTGGTGCATCACAGGAGATGTAGTCTGACAGGGAGTCCAGTCTACAGAGACGAGGAGCACAAGGCACCCAAACTACAACTCCCAGGAGGCACCACAGCAACATTGGTGAATTGAAATATTATAGTCTTTGACCAAAATATTTCAGATTTGGATTTTTCACTGAAAACTTGACTTCCACGGAAAAAACCTGAGTTTTTGTTTTGTTTTGTTTGTGCCAAAAATTTCCACAGGAAAAAAAGCCCTATTTTTTGATGACCTCTACTCAGGAAACACCTTCTAAAACAGGGACTTAAATTCTCTCAAAGGTTTTGCAGGAAAGTTTAGGAGTGTCATTTGACATATATATTTCACATTAAAAGTCTGAGAAATTTCTAAATGAATAACAATAGCAACTACTAGTACAAGTCCTGTTGCCCTGCCTTAGACAAACTCCCACTGGCTTTAATGAGAATTTTGCCTGAGAAAGGACTGCATGATCTAGCCTAATAATAGATAATGATGACTAATTATAATTTGCATTTTAAAAGCCCCTTTGCACCCTGCATGGCATTTGCCTATACAGTATTACAGTAACAAAAATATTAAAAAGAATTTCTTATTATTAATAACCATTCTCATAACATTTCAAATTAGGACAACAGACACGTTTGACAAATGAAAAGGAGGGAGCATTATTAATATGAGGCCAACAGTTGTACTTATTTAAAACATCATCTTTGGAAAAAATGCGTATAGGTGTTGTTTAAAAACGGGAAGGGATGGACTAAGACAGATGTCTAGAGGGAGGGAATTCCATATCTTAGGGACCACCACAGCAAAGGCTTGCTCAGGTCAGAGAATAACTGTGCTGCTGCATTACATATGTATTGCAAGTGACTGAAGCCCTGCTAAGAGAATTAATTACAATAATCAATCTCGTGGTCAGGAAGGCATGTGTTGCTGTTGCAAGATAACACAGTGAAGAAGTGTGCAACCTGATCAAAAACCAAAACAACAAAACAAAATTTTCCACTCCATCTGACTCATGAAATCTTTGGTGTTTGTGGCTGTGAGAGTCATTACATAAAAATGCTACTTTTATTTTGTCTATCAGCTACAAGATATAAAATAGGTTTCAGAGTAACAGCCGTGTTAGTCTGTATTTGCAAAAAGAAAAGGAGTACTTGTGGCACCTTAGAGACTAACCAATTTATTTGAGCATAAGCTTTCGTGAGCTACAATAGACAACTACCTAAATGATGGAATTATTTTGAAAGGGAAAGTGCACATCTCAATATGTTATTTACTACATATGAAGGCAAAGAAGTGTCCATTTTCCCCCCCTTGTGTCTGCCTTTGACTCAGTCTCCTTATAATGGTTTTCTTCTGTGGTAATAAAGCAACTGCATAGTAATGTCAAAGATATAAACAGATGTATCATTCCAATAGGTTCAGTTGTTTAAAGGACATCATGTAGACCAGATTTTCAAAAGGGACTTGTGATTTTGGGTATCTGTTTTTCGGTGCTCAACTTGAGATGCCTTAAAAGGGACCCAATTTCCAGAATTGCCCACCTCTGAAAATCAGGCCCCTCTAAGGTGTTTCAAGTTGAGAATGAAAAAATTAAAGGCACCCAAAATCACTAGTCAATTTTGAAAATGTTAATAATGTACATTCTCCCTATGCAGTCCTTTGTTGATACCGAAATGCAAAAATATTATTTTCAGTAATGTTTATTTTATAGCAATAGAAGTTAACAAGTCACTTTTCGATTTTATCATTAAAAATGACAGCTTTCTTACCCAGTCAGCATGTGGCAGGTACTGTAGTTTGTGAGTGACCAGGATAATGGTCCTCTTGTCTTCCCTTAGCATTTTAAGGATCCCTTCCTGCATAAGATGGTCACTTAAGTGGATATCCAGTGCAGAAAACGGATCATCCTAGCCACGGGAAAAGAGATTAAGTACATGCCATATTGCTGCAGCCAAGTCTTTACAGGATTTAATGGAAGTGATATATTTTAACACTAGTGCTGTCTTCAGTCAAGTCAGTTAGATCAACACAGACAACCAGAGGGAGGAGAAGATTAACAGTAAATCAGTATTTTGCAGTGGCAGGCGATTCTCAGATGGATGGCAACAAAGCATGAATTATCTTTTTGCAATGACTAAGCTGAAAGATGGTAATTTTAGCTAGACTTGTGCTGTGGTTTACGGAGCCTTAGGGTAACTGCCAGTTTATTTACCTGCACATTTCAAATATTGATATACTGGTGTAACTAAGGGCTTGTCTACATGGCGCCGCAGTACTGACAAGCCCCTATTTAGGCCTAACATAGTGAAGGCAACAGTAGCCTAAAACTATGGTGTACATGACTTGAAGTCCTCCAAAGAAACAGAGTATAAGCACATCTTGGTGCTTTGCTTGGTGACATACTTGCTCCCTTGTGAGTGATCTATTCCCACCTCTGAGAAAAATTTCCCTATTAAAAAACCACTGAGACAGAAAGATTGATCAGCTGTATGATCTTGATTAGCTGATTGCTTTTAAGGGCTAAAATTAGATTAATTCTGTCCTATTGACTCATTGATTTGTATTTAATTTACTGAGGAAAGATCTAACATTTATTGAGGATTTATTCATTTGATCCCATTTATATTCAGAGTTACAAACACAACATGTGGATGGTGGTACTGATATTACTGGTAGGATTTACTTTGTCTTCCCACTGGATATTGTTTATTAAAGGAATTATACTGATTCTTTTTATGTGGAATTTTGCTCTCTGAGCATTGAGTTAAGTCCGCTTTCTCCCACTGAAATCAATAGGAGTTTTGCAATCAAATTCAATGGGGGCAATTAGGTCAAAGTTGGATGCTTTTGAAAATTTGATGTCCTTACTTCCCCTCCCCCCCCGAATTTTGGAATAATGTCATTTGTAATTACATTTAATATATTTATTGTTGTATTGGTACATTTACAAAAAATCAATAAAAATAATTTAAAACATCTAGAAGCAATGATGATGTAGAGATGATGATTTCTGAGGGTGCAAAATATCAGAATATAATAAAATGAAGGGTAGAAATGAAGGAAATTCAAAGGTGCCATGTATTGTCGCACATATTGTCACAACCTCAGGGGTTCCCCTGAGGAAGGCAAATTAGCACGGCATGTTGCTAATGCTGTTGCAAGCATTGCAAAGCATTTTGGGGAGGGTCAAAGGTGTAAGTGGGGAGTGAAAAACTCTTTTGCAGGTTGCAAAAGGCAAAAGGAGGGGAAAAAAAAAAAGCAAAAAGCAAAAAACGGGTTAACAACACTGCAGCTAGTCCAACGATAAAACGCTGGCCCCAGTCCAAGGTCATGGCGCTAAACAAAAAGTTTATCTCTCACCCAGCCACAGCCAGCCATAAAAAAACCAGGGCTGAAAAGATAAAAAACACAGACAAGACGACGAGGTCGGGGGGGGAGCAGAGCTTCGCGTCCCTGAAGCCATTGTGTTTTGGGAAAGTGAAGAAGACCACAGAAAGCTGGTTTGGACTGGCACAAAAAGCACCAGGAACAGAGGTCGCGGAATAAACCCCGCGCCCCCCCCCACCCCCCAAAAACCCCAGAACTTAAAACCCTCCCGAAAGCTGGAGTAATTCAAAGATCACAGCGGACCCTGGACAACCCGTGCACGGGACAAAATCTCCCGTCCACCCCTCCCCCTCTTCTTCTTAAGTTACACTGAGGCTTGGCCAGCCTCGGGTAGTGCGGGTGTAAGTATAAAAGTGGGTTAGGGCTTGGGGATTTTAGTGAAATATTTTTACTACAGGGCTTTGGAGCAACAGGAAAGGACAAGCACACCCACTTTTGGGGAGTTTACTTGGTACAACCTTTGGTATTTAATAGGTTTTTTGTTTTTTAGCCCACTGGCTTGAGGTTTGGGGTAGCCAGAAAGATTTTATGTTTTATATGAGGAGTGGGTGAACTTTTTATATTTTTGCTTTTAGAGCTTGTTGGTGTGCGTTTTTAACAACAATTTTTTTAATTAAAAGGTTTGGCTTTACTAAGCCAGAAACATATTGCATTTATTTGTATTAATAAGTATTGAATAGTGATTTTTTTTGCTTTAGCAAGTATATTAAAACCTTAGTGTTTTTTGATATTACCCAAAACATTTTATATTTTAAGGTGAACAAAGCAAGTATTTGCATTTTAGTACATTTTATAGCTATAGCAGTATGTTTTTTTTTATTGTTATTTGTTTTAGTATTAGGCTGTTTTGTAGCTGGGACAGAGAGCTTATTTTTAATTACCTTTAGGTTTATAGTATTTATAATTTTTGCTTTAAAAATAATTTTTTTTAATATGGTGTTTGCTACCTGAGGAGGTTTTTTTTTTTTTACAAAACAAAAACTCCTGTCCACCCCTCCCCCTCTTCTTCTTACACTACACCCAGGCTTGGCCAGCCTCGGGTAGTGTGGGTGTCTGTATAAAAGTGGGTTAGGGCTTGGGGCACTAACGCTTTCTTCCTTCCTCTAAGTAATGTGGGAACCACCCTCCCTCCAGCATTCTAAAGCTTTAAATTTTAAACACTTGGAGTGTTACATCATCTCCTCCCTTATCAATCCTGTGGCCTCGGCCTAATCACCTAACGCTTCAGGTGGATTGGTAACAAAAATCTGTCACAATATGTTACAATAACCTCTCACCCTGACAAAGTGTATATTCTCAAATCTTTCCATGGAGTTTTAGTCACCCAGTTCCAAGTGAAGTCCATGGGAACCATACATCTAAAACACTGAGCAGGGTTAAAAAAAATGTATATGAAGTTGTCAGGTGAAATGCTGAATTCCCTTGAATCCCATGAGGATTTGGATCAAAACCGATCTTCCTTAACTATAGTTTTTGTGCATGCCTGCTACATATGCAATGTTGTACTCTTCATGATAGACAAAGGCAACTTTTGGCCAAGTATTGGCCATGCTCCACTGTGGCACTTGGCCGGATAATGCAGCGATATAGCACTTGTGCTATATTCACTGCCCGGGAAGAGCTACTCATGTTGTGAAAGGGTTTTCACTCATTGGGGCAGTCACATAATTGCTATGAGGCCTGCTCATAAAGACAGGCCTATGAATCTGCCTCCCAGGCTCTTAGGGATGTTTTTTGGGCGGGGGGCGGGGATTACTTGATTCTTCCTCATACTAATCCAAGGACCTAATTCCACTCCCCCCTCCCCATAGTACCTCCATTGGGGCAAAATATGCAGAGAACTGTTCAAGATGGCCAGAGAGCTTGTTTCCACAAAGAAAAGAGATGTTTTAGGCACAGGGCAATATTAATTTTATGGATGAGAATTTAGGAATTTTTACAAAATACTGCAGTCAATATTTGAAATGTACTAGCTCAAATAAATTCTCAAAGTACCAAAAATAAATGCAGTGGTCAAAGCAGCATTTCAAGCAGAAACTGAGGAGGGCGTGTTTTTTGCAGCAGGGAGTGATATGGACCTTGTGACATGGGTGATAGCATGGGTCAGCCTCCCAAGCTCAAACCAGCGGTCAGACGGACTTGGACTCAGGCAGCTATCCCATGCTGCCATCCATGCCACCACATCCACAATGCTATTTTTAGTGCACTAACTTGAGCCTGTCTGCTTGGAGGCATGTTCCCAGCCCCAGAGTAAAGTGAATGATCAGATCCATGATTTCTATTTACATTTATTTATCCTAAGATCTATTTTTGGTATTTATGGGTGGGTCTGTCCCCTGGGTATCCCAGCTATCACAAATGTAAAATAAAGTAGTGCACATTTCAATTGCGACTACCCCTTTTGATTCAGTGGAGCAGAATTTCATGTGCTGCCCATTAAACATTCTGAATGAGTATACTTGCTGCTGCAGTTTACAGCTCAGACATAATGGCATCTACTCACCAGGAACACAACATTTGTCTGCTGGTAAAGTGCTCTTGCCACACTGATGCGCTGGCGCTGCCCTCCAGAAAGATTAATACCCTGAAAGTAAACAGATAAAAAAAAATAATCAATTGATCACAAAATCTCTAATCCAGCTCTAAAACCAGAATACTCAAATTTTGCTTTGTTAGAAGTTTCTGTGGAGAAGACACCATGAAATGAAAGAACCCAGGCATATCCTTTTGAAAAAGTAGCCCTGCTGTTCATTTGGGAAAGCAGCAGACTAATTGCCTTGATATCTGGAATGCTCTACCATGAATTCTGGGCCATATATACACAACCGTAAAATTGTTAAAGCCTCCATTGCTATTGAGCAAATGCAATGCAGATTACACTGATTTGCTGAGATGTTCCAGATTTCCTCTTACAAGTAAGAGGAAACTTTTAGATGACCTCAGTTGTATGCTACCCGCAGCTGGAACTGACTTTTTAATGTTCTTTGTCCTCGCTCAAACTGTACTTCAACATCAGCGGAGAACTTTTAGTGCATTAGACCAAGATTTTTAAATTCTTATGTCCATATTCAGTTCCATGGGAAAAGCTGGGTGCTTGACACTTTTGAAAAAGCAGACCATTTGTTCAGGTGCTAAAATAAGGTCTTAACCGTTTAACTTTAGCCCTTAGACTCATTTTTCAGCGAGAAGGTCATGATGCGTTGGTGGTACCACTGAAGAGATCTGGGTTTGTGGATGATCTTTGGACTCTCTGTCCTTAAACTAACATTTTCAGCTTCTGGTGGGGTGGAAAGGAAGGGCAGAGTTTGCCCATAACACATTTATTTTTCTTTTAAAGGTAGCAATTTTTAAAATTACATTTTAACTGGCACTCCCCCAATCATTTATTCAGAAACATTAGTTTGAGAACATTCTTGAGGCATGTGAAGGTTTGTGTAATGCTGTGATGCTATATTATTATCTAATGTATCATAATTATACTAGGTAACTGAATTACAAGAGGTAATTTTTAAATCACAATATCAGACTGTGTTAAGATGAAGCATAATCTGGTGGCTATGAGAGATCTAGGTTCTATTCCCAGCCCTGACCCAGACTTACTGTGTGTAGCTGTAGGTGTGTTGGGCCCAGGATGTATGAGAGACAATGTGAGTGAGGTAATATCTTTGATTGGACCAACTTCTGTTGGTGAAAGAGTCAAGTTTTTGAGCCACACACAGCTCTTCTTCAGATAAATACCCAAAGAAGAGCTTTGTGGCTCAAGAACTTGTCTCACTCACCAACAGAAGTTGGTCCAATCAAAGACATTACCTCACCCACCCTGTCTTACAGATTTACTGTGTAGCTTGGAGCAAATTACTTAATCTCTGTGCCTTGGTTTCTTTAGCTGCAATGTATTAGCATTTTCCTACTTCACCACGGTATAGCAAGGCTTAATTCATTAATGTTTGTTAATTACACGATACCTTCAGATGGAAGGTGCTCTAAAACTGTAAAGTTTCATTTTTATTATATGCCTGTAGACACCAAACTACAAAGAGTGACACTTGGGCACTGATATTTCAGATAGTGACTGTGGGACTAATAAAATATTCTGGTAGCAGAACATTTAAACCAGCACATTTCACACAAACAGCAACGTTCCCATATTTACCAAGCGATGAGCTTTCAGACTAATTATCCAAAACTATATTTAACTCCAAGATTTATTTGGCAACTAGAGTACTGAAATGATTTAAAATCAAAACACAAAAACAAATCCTGTAGATGGTTACTGACCCTCTCTCCAATCTGAGTTTGGTCTCCATGAGGAAGAATGTCAATATCAGGCTGAAGGGAGCAAGCATCAATTACTGCTTTGTACCTGTGGAAACAGAAAAGATAATGCAAAATCCACACAGATATTGCCAGAGAAACACACTTTCTACCTTCATAGGAGCAAAGATTAACCAGCTGTAAAAAGTCACACAGTGGAAAAGACTCGTTCGTTGGGCACTAATTGTTCTAATGGAATCCCTTTCAATCATAGTCAAGTAAATACCATTTTGGCTAGCAAAGCACCTTAGGCCAGCTCCCCAGACCAATTAAAAATATTTAAAGGCTAAAAATAGGCAGAACAGGCACTGGTTCTTTTATGATGCATTGTTAATCTTTAAGGTTTACTTGTTTGCAGCATCAGGACCTTAGTTTCCTCTGTTTGTGTGGCCTTTCACAGAAACAAGGGAGAAACAGTAAAAACATATACAACGTGACTGTATAGCCAACAAAATTGGGAGAGGGACTCAGGAGTGGGGATGGATGGGAAACGGTTTTCCGGTCCTGCAAACTTTTTTTTTCCTTGTTCATCATTGGAACAAAATGGAGATATTCAAAAATTTTCCACCAAAAAACCCAGAATAAATAATAATAAACAAATGAACAACAGAGAGAGTGAGAGACACCCCCAAAATAGCCAATACTTAGGGCACTTGGCTGGGATATAGGAGACCCATGTTCAAGACCCTGCTCTGCTGATGCAGAGATTCTGTTCTGGAGTTTCTCTCTCTCTCATTTTGACCAGAAATTCCACTCTGACCCAAGAAACGCTCTTCACAACTAGTCCTTTCCTGCAAAAAGTTTCAATTTTGAAAAACCGACATTTTCTGACAAAAAAAGTTTCACTGGAAAATTCTCAGCCAGCTCTACTCAGGAGCAGGTGAGGCACCTGATACTATTTTTAACTTACTTTAAGAGACTTTTTAGGTTTCAAGTTAACAGGGAACTTGTAAAGATCTTATTCAATCAAGTGGGGTTGTTCTATCAATATTTCTAATTAAGCTTGTTCAACTGTTTTATTGGATGGAACCCTAGCAGCCAAGTTAGAGAGAGCAGGTCACTGGTGGCAAAAATGAAGGGACACATGACAACATTCCTAGATTCAGAAGCCACCAGGGCCAGATTTGTCACTGACGTTTATTCCATGCAATTCCACTGGAGTCAGTGATTGCACAGGGTATAAATCTGAGCAGAATTTGGACCATAATGATACTATTTAATCTCCTGGGCAATACAAAACAGTCATTTGGAAACAAAAATGTTGCAACAGAGCACTTAGCAAGACCCCTTTAAATAAAAAAAACAACCTACTGAAACAATTTTTATTTTTCAAATAGCATTTTTTTTGCTACTCCCTCTTTCCTTTCCAAAGTCAATAATAGTAGAGATTCAACGCCAAATGCTATTCAGAATGTAAAAAAACAGAGTTCAAAGATTAGCTGATCCACTCAGGTTAAGCACAAACATAGCACTTATCTTCAATAACATTTCAAATTTTTAAATTTTAAAAAAGTTTTAAGATCAGCTTACAAGAGAGTTTACTCAAAAGTGCCACTCTGGTCTATTAAATACTGTGCATCACACATAGATGTTCTTTGGAAGGAACAAAAGCGCCTAAAATGATTTTTTTTGGTGGATCTCCATGTGTGATGAAGCCAGCTGAACATTTACCGTACATACACTTTCACAACAAATTGATCAAAATACATCAAATATCTGGCTGAAGGAGCAGTTTGTAAATTTATGCCTCCGAAACATATGGTCAGTTGTTCACCTAACAGATGGCCCCAGACCTGGAGCTGAAGTGTTTGTTTAATGTTCTCCTTTCAAAAAACACAGAATGGGTTGTCTAATAATTACTTTTGCTGGCACACCAAACAGCATTATTTAAAGTGCAGTTACATTTGTAGTAAAAAAAAAACAGGATTCCAACATACAACCTAAAAAGATTGTAACGCTGATATTATTCCCAACAGTACTGAGCAGAAGCTGCAAATGCCACAGATATGGGAGGCTGGCTCTGGAAGTGTAAGACATGGGTAAATACAATGTCATGTATCTGGGAAATTATAAGGAGTTTCACAGTTTTCTTGTGAAGAGGTAGTTCAATATTGAATAATAAAATGTCAGTAATGGTATGTGTATCTCTGGGTTAACTGAAACAATGTTATCATTGGACATTTATTGTGGTAATCTGACGTAAACACTGGATTCTTTTGCAATGAAATGAGTAACTTTAGTACCAGAGTCTCAGCCTTACAGAAGCATAACTCTGTTTTCTTAGAAAAATGAACCAAATTCTCCTCTCCTCTATACAAATGCAACTCCCATGAAAGCCAAAGGGCTCAATTAAGCTCTTAGAGCCAAACCCCTGCTAGAAGGAGTAGGAGAGGAAGGGCACCATCTGAGCAGCTGTGACTGAAGGTATCAGGACTGATTTTGAGTTCGCTTATGCCAATATAAATCAGGAGTATCTCCACTGAAGTCAATGGAATTAAACCAGGACAAGTTGGATCATCATAAGGCCAATTGTGTCTGTCTCATATAGGAGCAGATAAAATATACCCAATTCTTCTTCCATTACACTAGTGTAAAATCAGAGTGATTGAGAACAGAATTTGGTCCACAGCCACTGAGCCCGCTGAGTGGATGGCTATCCTCTCTCTTAGGAACATATGTCCACTGGGGGGACATGGACCACTATCTAAATAGCTAGAATTTCCCTCTTGGATTCAACAAGAGTATTATGTCTGCTGTCAGCACAGAACTGCTGGCGAGAAAGAGATCCCAGGGTCACCTGACCATGCTGTACATCATACCAAGACACCATTATTGGCAAACCAAGTAACCAAGGAGGAGAATATGACTGGTTAGCCATAAACAGCCAACGCAATTGTCTCTGTGAAAGGCAATTAATCTTTTCCTTCCTTTTATTGGCAAGATGCTGAAACATGTTACCTTTGTTTGTTGAAGGGGCTTTCAAAAGTGATATTCTCTTCCACAGTAGCATTGAGCAACCATGGTTTCTGTGAGGCATATGCCACTGATCCTCTTTTCCTGGAAAAACAGGAATTCCCACCTCATCAGTACAATTAAAAAACAAAACAAAAAACAAACACAGCACGCAGAAACTGGTAATGAGTCTTCACTAATGCAACCTTTCTACTTCCTTTCATGAGGGCAAATGAGTTTTCCACGTATCACATCTCTCACCAAAGAAATGTTATACAATTAAAATCCGTCTTGCACATTGCCATTGTTTTCCTAACAAAGGTTTTGAATAGGAAAACACATTTGTTCCCTAATTTATTTTCCTCTTTGACATGACTTTAAGAGAAAGCTAACACACACCACATTCTGCTTGAGTAATGAGGGTATTGTGAGGCAAGCCAGCAAATGCAAGGAAGTCTGCTTACAGCATTGTTCCGAGAGCCTAATAGAAAGAGTATAGCAGCTGACCAGACAGGTATCACAGAGGAATACATATTACATCACAAAAGGGATATTCTGAAAATGCATATTTAAGGAGTTCAAAAAAACAAACAAACAATAATAAAATAAACACACTGTTTCCCCAATATAATAATAGTTCTTTGGATTTCTCAGGTAAAATATTTTTGAGTCAGGCTGCCCCATAACATAGAAAAAGTAGTACGAGAGGGCTAGTAGTGAGGAAGACTCTGATAGATTCCCCTTGTGAAGTTGTCCCCATTTTGCCCCACCAAATGGGATGTTTGCCCTCACTGTGCAACAAGTAGGTAGGGGTCAGCCTCAAGAATCTGCAGGTCTCAGAGGGTACACCCAGGGTATCATCACAGGCTTGTTCTTCCACTCCACCCCCACCCCGTTTTTAAGAGGCATGGTTGCTAGGGGTTTCTCACCAGCAATAAACCATGGTGCCTCCTCCATTACAGGGTGGGAGGTTACCTCAGTGCGGAGTCGGCCTGACTGTACTGACTTTAATACAAGTTGAGGACTCTCAGCACCTTGTAGGATCAAGACCTTAATTCCCACATATGTAGCGCAGACAGTTCCTGGATAAATATAGGATACTGACCCGTGGTGGCCTTCCTCATTCAAGAAGTCAGTTTCAATGAGACTGCTCATCAAAGTAAGATCAGCAAGATTTGGCCTGATGTGTTTTATTTAAATTAAATAGTTTTTTTTCCCTTTTAAAATGTTGCCTGCCTTCCCCAGATCACCATCTTTGTCTGCTGGAGCAACCATTTCATCATTCCTCTTCTGGCTGGACATTAATGCAATTCAAATCATGTGCTGACAGCCAAGTGCACTAGGCACCTTTCTTGTCAGAAACTGAGGTCTTCTGCCCTGATCTTCTCTCAAGCATTCACCAGACTTGCCTAGAAATATTTATGAGACACAAGTTTCTTTGATGAGCTGAGAAGACACAGTGTTATGTTACCCAAAAGGCTTTATTAGCACATTCTAGACATCATTTTGGAGCACAAAAAGTACGTGCTCAGTTGGTATTTTAATTATGTTTGATGAATATTCCTGGCTCACAGGTGAAATGGAACATCCAAAACCCTTTACTCCTACGTCTAACTCCTCACAGTCATTCAGTCCTAACTCAAAAAGAAACCATTAGTTAAATTGGTGTGAAGTTTATGTATAAATAATTTTTAGAAGAAATCAGTGCATATGTTATAGGATTAATATGTATTCAGCAATTCACTTTAAAGTCCAGAGTGTCTTCCATTCACTTGCTATGGCTTAAAATTGTACGTGTTCTGAAGATTGCTGAAAGGTTACTGCAAATTAGTTTTTTCTGAATAGTTAATTGTTAGTGTGATTGTGATGTTTCAGGGGGGAAGTCTTATAGGAAATGTGTTTTGTCTTTCAAAACATTGCTATGGAGACTAGCACACTGTGGGTGAAATTCACCCATGTGCAGTGAACCAGCACAGGCAAATTGCTTGAGTCCCACTTAGCCCATATTTTGAGCCCTTTAGTGGGAGTTACCTGGCCCATAGGACTTGTGTTGGCTCTCTGCACAGGGGTGAATTTCACCCTCTTTAAATCCAATTCTTCTTAACTGGAAGCTGAGATCAGGTTGACACACAGGGGTAGATCCCATATTTATTACTTGGGCAAAATTCTCGTGAACTCTTACCTGCATGAGAAATTTATGCCCAAACCCATAGCGTCTCTCATAAGGAATCCAACTGCTCATTCAAACCTCTCATTCAAATCAAAAGAATAATCATCTGAATCCAAACACAGGATCATAATATGAGAACACAAAATATTGTTAGTTGAGCTCTGAGCACTTATATCTCTGAAAGTCAGGCCTGAACAACCAAACATTTCAGTGAAAGAGTACATGCAAACACAGATAATTTAACAGAGAAAGACACACTGTGACAAATCTACTTTCTGTAGGCTGCAAGTAAATAACTGCGACCACTGGATAAACATCTCTCTTTTTCCAAGAAGTATAATTTTTCATGACAAAACGTGATGGACGGTTCACATTAGCTTAACCAGTGCAAGGAGGCTGATAGTCAAATTCAGCCTTAGAGTCAGTGGGCACAAGTCCATTAACTTCACTGGAGTGTACCCAGTAGACTCAGAGTCAATTCCATATTGATGTATCATACAGGAACATGGGTAAATAATTCAAACTTTTGACCTAAGTCCATATTCAGGCCTGATTTTCAGAAATCAATTCAAGACAACATACATAATTAGCATCTCTGAAAATAAGGCCATCTTTTAGTTGTTTATATATGGATGCAGGTGCTTAAATTTTGGCCACCAAATTTGACCAAACAAAAAACAAAAACAAAAAACAACATACTTAAAAATGTTGTGGAGTTAGAATTGGTGAAAAGGTGAGAGATACAGTATGTTGCTACCGTTTATTGTGCTTCTTGAGCCCTGGGTCAAAATTTAGGATGAGTGTTTCTCAAGTTTTTGCAAAATTCATGAATGCGTACTACTGATACAGCAAAAACATTACAAGTCAGCACTGAAGTTCCCAGGCGTATCTCAGGGAGGAACATACACTGTGTTGGTCTTTATACCAGTCTGTGCCACTCTCATTTTTACAAAAAATAAAATGAGTCCCTGCTTTTTTTCCCCCTCCAATCTGGCTCAGGTCCCAGGGTAGTAGAATGCTGCTGCATTACCACCTATGAATATGCAGAAACATCCATTTATGTTGCTGTCTAATTTATACCAAAAAAGTCTACACACTTAATTGCTTTTCTGTTTGTTTTCATCTGTTCTAAAGCTTTCAGCAGCTGCACAGAAAGTAAAATAATTCAATCTGATTTCCCAGGAGGCTCAATAGTTGCTACTCATTAATAGGAGACTGATTTCTTTCCAATTAGGTTTTAAAATATTGTACCTGACTTCCATGTCAACAGCAGTTTCCTTCTCTGGGCTGCAGAAACCAAAACATCAGTTATTTTTTAAAATCTGTAGACGGCTCACCAGACACGTTAAAAATATTCTAATACAAAAAATGTGAAACTAAATAAGTAAAAAGTTACATCACTTCTTTATGGTTAACATTCCAAATATAGTATCACAATTATAGCTATACAACAGAAACAAAGCTCCTTAATAAGTACAATGCTTTTCTTTATGATATGGAAATACAGCAGAGAAATTGGTAACTCAGGCCCCCACCTGAGAAAAGCTGTATACCCTTAATGGGAATTGAGGAAATGCTAATTACACAACACTGTTATATACATTGCCTTATTTGTTATTAATCTCTTCATAAAAATGTTAAAATCTTGTAGGTTTCTCTAATTCTGATCAGTTTTTATGTTCTGTTTCAAATCACCTTATTTTTTATTTAATGCAGATACTGTAAAGCATTCTTGTACAGAAGCAACTATCAGACAACTGAGTGCCTCTCCTCCACATTCTTGCAGCCTTTATGTACACAAAACTCCCATTTATCCAAAGGATATTGCTAAAGTATTGCAGAATTTGTATGCTGTTGCACATTTAGAATATTTCTCAATTCAGACACAAAAAACATGTATTCAAAGTCTGGATTATTTAAACATTTTTAAAAACAGAAAGCTGATGGAAATGATAGCTGTACACTTGGAGCCCAATCCTGCAAGATCAGGACATTTATAAGCAGACAAATATCTAGTTATAGAAATGAGGACAAAAGAAACATTACAATATTCAGGTTTCTGAGTAGCAGCCGTGTTAGTCTGTATTCGCAAGAAGAAGAGGAGTACTTGTGGCACCTTAGAGACTAACAAACTTATTTGAGTATAAGTGAGCTGAATGCATCCGATGAAGTGAGCTGTAGCTCACGAAAGCTTACTACAATATTGTTATGAAAACAGTAAAAAAACAAAAACAAACAAACAAAACCCCACAACCGCCTCCCCCCCGCCCAGTACCTTTTGACCAAAAAAGAGTAAAAGGGGGCTTAATTGTAAGGTACTGCAGCTGTTTTTCTGTATATCATATAATCCTGGAATCACATAATACACAGTCAATTTCTGCTCTCAGTTCTCCCATGCAGTCACACTGATTTTAGAGGGGTTGCACAGATGTGAATTAGGGCAGAATTTTGCCTACAGTGCAAACACACTGTATAAGGATTTCACAAACTGTTTAAAAATTCAAAACACAAACACAAAGGAAGATTAGAACCTTTAACAAACCATGTTCCGTGGGAATAGTAACAAATAAGTGCAGTTTTATGCTAAAAAGCCTCCTGAAATACAAGGAGTTCTATCTATATGTAGCTATCAATACACACACACACTACTAATGCACGACAAGATGTTACAAATTTATAACAAAATTCCTACATCTGAATGAAACATGAAGGTTATTTCTCTTGTTGTTAGTAAGGTTAAGGATACCCAAATGACTTCTAATAATTTGACAATTTAGTGCTAACAATGAGCAGATATAGCTATTACAGCAAATGGTGCGCACTAAATTACTGTTGTTTTGTAAATAAAAATTAACCTTGTCTACAGTTTGTCAGCGGCCTCTCTGTTTATTAAATTATTTTCATTGTCCTGGCTGCATTTTGAATATAACTGATGACACAAATAATGAAATAACTACATTTTGCACAGTGTATTAATCCAGTGTAATGCAAACCAATAAAGAATCAGCAAGCCATATGACTTCTGTCTCTTTATAAGCAGTCAATTGATAACCCTTCTTCACAAAGAAATATTAGTTGGTTTGACAATTCGGAACAGGTAAGGAGAACAGAAAACTTGAAATCTGGCTCAGGAATTAGACATAAGGAACTGCTTTATAGTAATGGCAAATAAAGAGGCTGTAAAGGAACATTGGAGAGTAAGAGGGAAATGTACTGAAGGTCAGGAATAAGATCTTGTCAAAGGGATCCATCAGATGCATACTTAGGTGGGAAATAAGCATAGTCAAAGGTACTCAGTCTGATGGGTTGGGGGACAAACTTGAGAAACAAGCAAATCAGTAGTGGAGGAGCATGAGGATCCAAAAGTAACAGCAGTAGAGTAGTTAATGTTTCAGAGAGCCAGGAAGACATTCTGGTCAGCAGGGGATATACACTATAGAGAGAGTCAGAAAAAAGGACATAGGGTGAAATCCTGGCTCCACTAAAATCAATGACAACGGTCTCATTGATTTTAAGGGGCCAGGATTTCACCCATGATTTTTTAGAACTGTCAACTGTACAACATTCCAGACATTTGCATGCCAGGCTAAGATGCCAAGCACGGCAATGTCTGTTCCAGAATGAGATTTGAGAAGTATTCCAGAAATCTAAGCTGAACTCAGCTCTCAAATTAGCTATAAGGCAAACATGATTTCCATGTCAGGATGCCAGTCCAAGACATGGACTAATCTGGACTCCCCAGATATTTTTTAATTTCCCACATGCCCGAAGACCTGGGGGTGTGAAAATAAAAGCCTCATGACAGGATGAAGGAAAGGAAGACAAGGGTAAAGGTGAAAGATTGCATTAACAAATGAGACTTTTAAAGGGATAGTGCTCGAAAGCGCTGATTAGTGCTGAAAATGTGGAATTAGGGAATAACCTGATTGAGGAATTTACAGTGGGATTCATGAAAGCACTTAAGTGATTTAGGAGCCTAAGTCATTTAGGTGCTGTGGAAAATTTTATCCTAAGTGCTTTAAGAGCACAAGCCCCACGGACTTTAAAAAAAAAACACTTCACCTTAAGTTTTTTCTTTTTAATAGTATTGAATAGTTTGACAAGCTGAATTCCCCTGTGGTTCCTTCCACTGTGATTAATTTAGTAGAAAGTAGAAAGACCAACAATCACATATAATACCATACCTGACATCTTCCCCTGTCTCGCTGTCAGGAATACTGCTGTATCACAAATAAAAAGCAGACAAAGATTGTTTACTTAAGTAAATATGAGCAATCTGCCCCAGAAAGAGTGACAATTAAATTCCACTTTGCGTATAGACTGCAAACACTGTTTATCACAGGCTGCTGCTGTTCGAAGACAGCAGCATCTGTTCCTTCTACAGAAATTGCACTTTGTTTTAGCAGTCATAAAAAAAAAAAGTGAATTTGTGACCAGCAGTGTTTTCCTCATAGTCAGCTCAATCAGCTCTGAACAACATTTGAGGCTTCTATAAGTGCCTATGGGCATGTCTTCCCAGCCGGGGTCAGCACTGTTCTTAGGAGGTGTGTATATGTATGTAGGTGTGTGAGAGGGAGGGAGGATTATTGTCTAGACTATTTTCAAATGTATCAAGCTATCTAAAAACCAAGGTGTTTTGATACAGCAATCTATTACATATATAAATGTGCCATCCCTTTTCTGAGTCATGCTAATTTCAGGTCCAGTGAGAAGAATGGAAATCAGTGTGTGTGTCCAATGGGGAAAACCAAATGAAATTGGGAAGGAGCACAATTTTTGTGCTTTAACGGGAGCCACCTAATTACCCTATTTCTGCTAACAAATGCAAGTTTGTGCAGGCACATCGGAAAAAACTACACCTGCTGTTTAAAAAGCTAGCTTATGGTCCCTTTGAAAAGTTAGTCCATAATAAGCCATCATGGTACCTAAATTCAATTGCCTACAAAATTCCCGACTGCAAAATTCTCAACATGTTGTATTTTTTCTACGCATTATTGTACTAAAAAATTCTCTCCCACACACAATTAATGTACATTTTACTCACGTAAGCCACTACATAATCAAAAGTAAACCCCACCACACCTTCCTGTCCAAAAGCCCATGAATCTCAATGCATAGCAAGTTTATTCAACAGCAATATATTGTTTATTGAAACACTGAAAGGGCTGATATATTGAAAATCTTCTCCATCCCTTGCATGCCCTGCACAAGGACCAGGCTCAGCCTCTGTAGCACACATTGCTCCCAAATGGGCTCAGGGAGAGATAGAGACTTCGCCTCACTCCCCTATGTCAGCCTGTGGAGTGGGTCAGGAGCAGGATTATGCAGTCTGCATGGTCCTTCTCTGCACTGGGTAGTGCAGGAAGGGACTGTATCTCTCTCATTGTGATGGGTAGTACAGATCCTTTCAGGCTCAGATGGGTCACTCATGGCCTGTATCATGCATCCTACTGAGTTCTCCCCTCAGGCAGTTTGCACCACTCTACTCAAGGCAGTGCCTGAGTGGCACCATCATCCTCTGAACAAGAAACACGTGCTGCAGCAATACACTGTGATGAGCCTGTATCTGACTTACTGCATTACCTGAATCCTGATCTTAGAAAGTGGTGGGTTTTGTACAAGTAATGCTCAATCAGGTCCTTGCTCTGTGTTTCTGTAATGTATTGAGCACATGTTCTCTAAAAATAATCTGGTCAATATGCAGTGGCAGTCAAAAAAGCGACCAGAACATTAGGAACCTTTAGGAAAGGGGTAGATAAGACAGAAAATATCATAATGCCGCTGTATAGGTGGATAGTACGCCCACACCTTGAATACTGGATGCAATTCTGGTTGCCCCATCTCCAAAAAAAGATATATTAGAATTGGAAAAGGTGTAGAGAAGGGCAACAAAATTATTACGGGTGTGGAACAGCTTCCATATGAAGAGAGATTAAAAAGACCAGGACTGTTCAGTTTAGGAAACAGACAAATAAGGGGTGATAAGATACAGGTCTATAAAATCATGAATGGTGTGGAGAAAGTGATAAGAAAATATAATTGATCCCCTTCACATAACACAAGAACTAGGAGTCACCCAATGAAATTAATAAGCAGCAGATTTGCTTTAAGCATAAGGAAGTACTTCTTCACACAACATACAGACACCCAGTGCAACTGATTGCCAGGGAATGTGTGAAGGCAAAAAGTTAACTGGGTTAAAAAAACCATCAGATACGTTCATGGAGGATAGGCCCATTAATGGCTATTAACCAAGATGGTCAGGAATGCAACCCCATGCTCTGGGTGTTCCTAAACTTCTGACTGTCAGAAGCTGGGACTGGATCACTCGCTAGTTGCCCTGTTCCATTCATTCCCTCTCAAGCATCTGGCACTGGCCACTGTCAGAAGACAGGCTACTGGGCTAGATGGACCATTGATCTGACCCTGTATGACAGGTTTCAGAGTAACAGCTGTGTTAGTCTGTATTCGCAAAAAGAAAAGGAGTACTTGTGGCACCTTAGAGACTAACCAATTTATTTGAGCATAAGCTTTCATGAGCTACAGCTCACTTCATCGGATGCATACTGTGGAAAGTGTAGAAGATCTTTTTATATACACACAAAGCATGAAAAAATACCTCCTCCCACCCCACTCTCCTGCTGGTAATAGCTTATCTAAAGTGACCACTCTCCTTACAATGTGTATGATAATCAAGGTGGGCCATTTCCAGCACAAATCCAGGGTTTAACAAGAACGTCTGGGGGGGAATAGGAAAAAACAAGGGGAAATAGGTTACCTTGCATAATGACTTAGCCACTCCCAGTCTCTATTCAAGCCTAAGTTAATTGTATCAAATTTGCAAATGAATTCCAATTCAACAGTTTGTCGCTGGAGTCTGGATTTGAAGTTTTTTTTGTTGTAATATCACAACTTTCATGTCTGTAATCGCGTGACCAGAGAGATTGAAGTGTTCTCCGACTGGTTTATGAATGTTATAATTCTTGACATCTGATTTGTGTCCATTTATTCTTTTACGTAGAGACTGTCCAGTTTGACCAATGTACATGACAGAGGGGCATTGCTGGCACATGATGGCATATATCACATTGGTGGATGTGCAGGTGAATGAGCCTCTGATAGTGTGGCTGATGTTATTAGGCCCTATGATGGTGTCCCCTGAATAGATATGTGGGCACAGTTGGCAACGGGCTTTGTTGCAAGGATAGGTTCCTGGGTTAGTGGTTCTGTTGCGTGGTATGTGGTTGCTGGTGAGTATTTGCTTCAGGTTGGGGGGCTGTCTGTAGGCAAGGACTGGCCTGTCTCCCAAGATTTGTGAGAGTGTTGGGTCATCCTTCAGAACAGGTTGTTGGGGGTGGGGGAGGTGAGAAAACCTGGATTTGTGCTGGAAATGGCCCAACTTGATTATCATACACATTGTAAGGAGAGTGATCACTTTAGATAAGCTATTACCAGCAGGAGAGTGGGGTGGGAGGAGGTATTTTTTAATGCTTTGTGTGTATATAAAAAGATCTTCTACACTTTCCACTGAATGCATCCGATGAAGTGAGTTGTAGCTCACGAAAGCTTATGCTCAAATAAATTGGTTAGTCCCTAAGGTGCCACAAGTACTCCTTTTCTTTTGACCCTGTATGGTCATTCTTACGTTCTTAGGATAACATTCCCACAAATTCAGTCTTCTTTTTGCTTTCCTCCGAGTCCTCCGTCTTCTTCCCCTTGCTTTACCTCCTTTATCCCCACTATTCTGCATTTATGGCACCTTAATTAGAGGGCATTTGATTTCAACTCTGATAGGGCCATATTCCAAGCATTACAGCTGTGACCACTGCATCTAGGGCCAAATTTTAAGATATTTAGGCATCTAGAGATGCAGATAGATGCTTAGTGGGAGTTTCAAAAGTGAGTAGGCACTTAACTCCCATTGAAATCAATGGAAATCATACATTTTCTCTTTAATATATATGAAGGATAGACCTTCCAATTGCATTAGAGCAATGTCCTTGTGGGAAAGAATGTGGAGCGATGGAATTAACAGTTACTTTGTAATGTGAGTTACTGGAGCCAAGAATTGCCCTGTACTGTAACAAAGCCCATACTAACCTGCACGGCACATATCACTGCCTGAGCTAGTACAGCAAATGATGCTGATTTTTTGATGAGATTACCCTCTTTGAACCTGAGGCCTTGCCTACACTGGCAAGTTTCTGCACAGTAAAGCAGCTTTCTGCACTGTAACTCTCGAGGTGCACACGCTGCCAAGCCACTTAGCGCACAGAAACTGCGCCGTTACAGTGCTATAAAAAAAACACCCCAACGAGAGGCGTACAGCTTTCTGCGCTGGGGGTAGTGCGCCGCAGTGCCAGTGTAGACACCCTGGTCGATTACAGCGCTGTGATTGGCCTCAGGGAGGTGTCCCACAATGCCTGTTCTTGCCTCTCTGGTCATTGGTTTGAACTCTACTGCCCTGCCCTCAGGTGACCAACCATCATCCCCACCCTGTAAATTCCTTTGAAATTTTGAAAGTCCCCTTTCTGTTTGCTCGGTGATGCATGCAGTGGTCTCAGCACATCTTTCCAGGTGGCCATGCCTGCTCCACACCCCAGGCGATCCCCGAGCTGCTGGACCTCATCAGCATTTGGGGAGAGGAGGCTGTCCAGTCCCAGCTGCGCTCCAGCTGTAGGAATTATGATACCTACGGACAGATTTCACGATGCATGACAGAAAGGGGCCATGATCAGGACACACTGCAGTGCAGGGTCAAAGTGAAAGAGCTGTGGAACGTCTACCACAAGGCGTGGGAGACAAACCACCACTCCGGTGCTGTGCCCATGAGCTGCTAGTTCTACAAAGAGCTGGACGTGATACTGGATGATGACCCCACCTCCACTGTGAAGGCCACTGTGGATACTTCGGTGGCTCGCGTGCCAGTCCAAAGTGGAGCGAGCCAGGAGGAGGAAATCTTGGATGAGGATGTGGAGGGGAGGGGGACCCAGATGCAGAGGATGACTTGGAGGTCAGAGCTGCATGCAGCCAGGAGCTCTTCTCTACCCTGGAGGAGGCTAGCCAGTCACAGCTGTCGGAGCTTGGCAAAGTGCAAACAGGAGAGGAGGCCCCTGGTAAGTGGCTTTGATTTTGGGAACCACTGAAGCGAGTTGTTGGGGGCAGGAGGGTTGCAGAAAGCAGGCTTGTGTTTGTTTGATCCGCGTACCACCACATGCCTAGTCTGAGTGGTGGAACAGGCTGTTGATTGACTCCCTCACTTCACGGAGATCTCCAGGAAACTCTCATGGAGATACTGGGCAATCCACTGCTGCAGGTTCTTTGGCAGAGCTGCTTTGTTTCTTGCCCCATTAATGGTAACTTTCCTGCACCACTGTGCCATCACTGGGGTGGGGACCATTGCTGCACACAGATGAACCGCATAAGGGCCAGGGCAGAAGCTGCAGTCTTGGAGAAGACCCTCCCTTGATTCCCTGCTCACCCTCAGCAGCGAGATATCTTCCATAATGAACACAGCCTGTGGAAAATGTGGGGACAGTTATGATTATCAGGCATCCCCTACAGTGTTGGATCTCCCCAAGAGCCATGTGCCCAGTGTACAGTAGGGTCCAGGAACACTGATTTACCCTGCCCCTGCAGCTACTCACCATTTTAGGGGGCTTGTAGTTCATGTGTGCTTGCCTGGGGTCAGCCAGTTAGTGACAGGTATGTGAATAGCGTCTTTGTTTTAAATCACTGCATCAGTGGTTTGTGTGTTGCAAACAATACTGCTTCTGTAAAATGTTGCATTTTGGCTTCACGGAGATGACCTTGGGAGCCCAGCCTCCCTCTTTGCTATAGCCAGCTGAACGGGACAGCAAGAAGAGGGACCGAAAGGTGAACGCAGCACGCCAGAATGAAGCTATGGAGTGGCTCTTACACTTTATGGAGTGCCAAGCTGACACGCTCCAGGAGATACCAGCACTGCGAACCGAGCAGCTCCGTGCCCGCCCTCCTCTGCAGCTGCTGTCACAAAACTCTTTCCCATGCGCCCCCCCCAGACACTGCCAACACACTCTTATCAACCTCCTGGCTCCAGTCTGTACCCACTGCATTCCACTCCTCCCCTGTCACAATCCAGCACTGTGGACTTCACTAACCACTGCACTCAACACCCATCCCTCTGCAGTTTGGCCCTGCTGAAGTACTCCAAAGGAGAAGAAGGTTGGATATGATCCCTAAACATACACAAATCTTTAACTGTCCCGGGACCCCACCTCCTCCTGGGACCTTCCCTTCCCTCATATTGATATCCTCAGTGCTGATTTTTTTATTTTTATTTTTTGGTCTCTTTCCTCCATTTGTTTTTTAATAAAAGAATTGTGTTGATTTGAAAACAATCTTCATTCTATTAATTGAAAGCAAACAGAGCCCTGCAAAGCAACAGACAATTATCTTAAACCTTCATAGTGCATCGTCTGCACCAATCACAATCACCTCCTAGCACTACAAGCACTGCACTCCTGAGCATAGCAACAAATATTAGTGGCTTTCAGCTTCAAATTGCTGCCTCAAGGCATCCCTGATCCTTATGGCCTGGTGCTGCACCCCTCTAATAGCCTGGTCTCTGGCTGTTCAAATTCAGCCTCCAGGCACTGAGCCTCAGCGGTCCAGCCTTGAGTGAAGCTTTCACCCGTCCCTTCACAAATATTTTGGAGCGTACAGCATGCGGCCATAAGCACTGGAATATTGTCATCAGCCAGGTCCAGCTTCCCATAGAGGCAGCACCAGTGGGCCTTTAAATGGCCAAAAGCACACTGAACAGTCATTCTGCACTGGCTCAGCCTGTTGTTGAACCACTCCATGCTGCTGTCAAGGTGCCCCATGTATGCCTTCATAAGCCACAGCATTAAGGGGTAGGTGGGGTTTCCGAGGATCACAATGGGCATTTTGACTTCCCCTACAATGATCTTCTGGTCCGGAAAGAAAGCCCCTGCCTGCAGCTTCCTGAACAGGCCACACTTCCGAAAGATGCATGTGTCATGCACCTTTCTGGACCAGCCTGCGTTAATGTCCGTGAAATGCCCACGGTGATCCACAAGCACCTGGAGAACCATAGAGAAATACTCCTTCTGACTAATGTACTCGGTAGCTAGGTGGTCTGGTGCCAGAATTGGAATATGCGTGCCATCTATCACCTCTCTGCAGTTAGGGAAGCCCATTTTTGCAAAGCCATTCACAATGTCACGCATGTTGCCCAAAGTCTCAGTCTTTTGGAGCAGTATGCGATTAATGGCCCTGCACACTTCCATCAACACAAGTCCAATGGTCGACTTTCCCACTCTGAACTGGTTAGCAACCGATCGATAGCAGTCTGGAGTAGCCAGCTTCCACAGTGCAATCACCACGCACTCCTCCAGTGACAGGGCAGCTCTCATTCTCGTGTCCTTGTGCCGCAGGGCTGGGGAGAGCTCACCACACAGTCTCATGAATGTGGCTTTCCTCATCTGAAAGTTCTGCAGTCACTGCTCATCATCCCAGACCCGCATGACGATGTGATCCCACCACTCAGTGCTTGTTTCCCGAGCCCACTGTGGTCAACACCTCCATGAATGCCACAAGCATTCTCATGTCGTAGCTACTACGCGTGGTGAGATCAATGTTGCACTCCTCTTGCCTTTGTCGTTTAAGGAATAACTCCACTGCCACTCGTGACATGTTAGTCAGAGTGAGTAGCATACTGGTCAACAGTTCGGGATCCATTCCTGCAGACCGAAGAGGCAAAGCGAGCAGTACACAAACCGTTGAAAGATGGCGCCAAATGTGGACGGAAGCACAGGGATTGCTGGGATGTGAAGCAATGCATCATGGGGCATTGGGACAGGACTTAGGATGCCCTGCGACCTCCCTCCACCTTCCCACAACTCTTAGTGGCAAAAGGTGAAGAGCTTCTCTGTGGGATAGCTGCCCAGAGTGCACTGCTCCGAATACCGCTTGAAGTGCCGCAAGTGTGAACACACAACAGCAGTTTTCCTTCAGTGCTCTCTGAGCGGTGCTGTAACTGCTGGCGCTGTAACTCTGCCAGTGTAGACATCCCCTTAGAATCTGCCTGGCCAGAAACTAGGGCGGTCTTATCAAATCAGTGCAGCTCCCATCTGGTAGCTGTACTGCAGGTGTGCACAATTTATATACAACTGAAGCCAACACTCAAACTGGGACCCCTGCAGAATGTTCTACAGATGGTGGTTCTGAAAGACGAGAAAAGAATCTCGCCCTTGGGAAGTCAGTAGGAGCTGTGCTAAGGTTGTTTCAGTTGGAAGCTCCTGTATACATATGTGACAGATAGCAAAGCAAATGTGATAACTGCTGGATTTGAACCTGTCATACTTTGGCACACTGGGATAAAAGAAATTGAAACCAGTCATGACCTTTACACTGTTATTGAGCACATACTTGGTCAACAAGCCAGTACTATTTATAAACAGTCTGATAAGACTCATAATTTCGTCTGCTTTAGTTTAGAATCTGCAGTGAAAACAACATTTTTAATGATATTTTTAAATAAAATATTTACAGTTTTACTGGAGTTATTTCAGCTAAACAGAGTGAAGCTCTGTTCAGTGTACAGCTGCTGATGCATAACTTTCTTGTGGTTATACTCTGGTTTCTCTCCAAAGCTGTGTGGCCTAATAGACAGAGCACTGGACTAAAACTCCGGAGACCTGCTTTCTATTCTTGGCTCTGCCAACATCCTGCTGGGTGACCTTGAGCAATCCACATCACCTATCAGTGCCTCAGTTTCCCAGCCTGTAAAATGGGGATAATGATATTGACCTCCTTTGTAAAGCACTTTGAGCTAGGTATCATCAATTATGAAAAAAAATATCACTCTGATTGGCTGAGGGTGAAGTTACTTCTCTGAAACAGTGCAGTATGTAAAATCCCTGTTCATTGATTGGCTGAGAATCATTATTAGCCAATCAGAGTGTCCTATAACTGCATGGTTGTTCCTTAATTCCCAGTCAGCTGGAAGAAAAAGTATTAATATCTGCTAGATTCCTCTGCAACTTGTCCATAGACTTCATGCAAGCAATTGTACATTAAAGAGTTTTAGGACACAGTGCCTAGTAAAACTGAAGAAAAAAAAAAAAAAAAAAAAAAAAATCTATTCTTGCAATAAGCCCAAGATGAAAAACATTCACACACATTTATCTCTGATCATGAACAGAGATGGTGGGATGTTACTGAAAATCTTATAAAAGCATAATATACAGTACATTAATTGAAATTTGACTTGATATTTAAAAGACCAGACTGACTATCCCTTATTCAAGTTTTGGGGTGCAGTTGCTTTCTCTCTCCATTGCCCATACAAAAGCCAGACATAATAACAGCCTGCCCTTGTGGGAGCACAGGAACAACTTCTTCTGTATCTCCTTGAGAATGGCATATGGACAAGACTATGCTCCCCCAGCATGGCCCACAAAGCAGGCCAGGTGTATCTGGGAAGTATCCTGAGCACATTGTGATTTATCCAATACCTAGGATGCGAGACTACGGATGAGACATGGTGACCTTTAGGACTAACTTCTCCCCTTGGATACATGTCCACAACACGCACGGAATTCACAAGAGCTGTGTACGTGGCTCTGAGGGTAGAATCTGGCCCTTTTCTGACCTATTACCGTTCAGCACAAACATGAAATCTTTAAATAAAGTTACCTGTTCCAGAATACGTTCCCGGAAGTCTTCTGCATCTCCCCAAGTGTCGCAAGCAAGAGTGAAGACTTACCACAGCCCACCTGTCCTACGATCATTGTTAACTGACCTGGGAGAGTGGGAAGCATATTTGAGGTTCTGATTACTAGACATTTGCTGAACATGTGTTATTCTATACATCTGCTGTGGTTTTTTACCTTGAGGGATTCGGATATCAATGTTGGACAATGCTGCAGATCCTTCTGGTGTCCAGGTGAAAAATCCATTTGTGATCTATAGCAATATGTTGAGAAATGAAAAATGGAAAAACAACCCCACCGTCAGGACACACCTGTTTATTTTTGGCGTATGAGAGAAACATCTGTTGTCATCCTTACATTGGACATGGGACCAGAGGTTGCCTCTGCTCAAAGAAGAGAAGCTGAGGCTTTCAGTGCCTGATTTTCAAAAAAGGGCCTCTTTTTCTGTGTCTGATACTCTGCACCCATGTGACTGCGAGAGCTGGTTGAAAAATGGTGAAAAGCTTTTGTGAAAAGTTTTTGAATTATTGTGTGAAACAATTCTGATGAAATTCTGAAAATTAAAACAATTTAACCCGCTCTTTATGTGCAGGTGTCAGCCTTCATGTAATTCTACTACAAATTCTGCAGCTTACCTTGTGGGTTTGCCACATCTTAAGTGTTAGGATTATATCAGCATGCAAAACATGGGTGACATTCATCCCTGTGCAGAGAGCAAGCACAAGGTCTATGTATCACTTAAATGTTCAGGGGCCTTGGCTGCTTTCTGTAGACCCCAGAATGTCACTCTTTTACATAACTACAGTCAGAGTCCCACGTATAATAGGCTTACAGAATTTTCCACATAATACATCTTCTGAAGCAGAAATTAAATATTGCTGCCAATAGTCACTCTTACGTTATTTTCTTTTGTGTTTCTTATGTATGATTCTCTGCCAGGTTTTGAGGTAACTTTTTCCCTCACCCGGATTTATCTGATCCTTTCTTCACTCCTTTTAAAAATTACTGTAGAGTAGTGCTCCAGGGCTTTAACTGGAGTGAAGCTTTCCTGCGACACTCTGATAAATGGGGACTTGGGGAGCAATTTTCCAGCACGGTAGATAAATTGGGCTGATTGTCCTCTCTTACTGAGTGCGAAGCAGGAATGACTCCACCAAAGAAGCCAACAGGTTTGCAGCGATGTAAGAGCTCAGAGTCTGGCCCAGCATATTTGGACCTGGGAAAGAGGTAGAATGGGGCATCTTTTTGTGTTGGCTTGCAACTTCCACAGGGGAAAAGTGACATTTGTTACCTTGGGGAGCCACCAGGAAAAAATGAGAGAAAGGCTTTGGGGTCCTTCCCTGTCTCTCTAGAAGAAAGGCAGCAGCCAAGGAATCCTCACTTGAAAAAGAGACTCCCCGGGGAAAGGAACAGCAAGGAACTGCCTGGGACGAAAGAGAAGCCAGGAACATCAGGGGCTGGGGAGCAGTCCTGGGTCACCTTGTGAGAATGGTGACAGCTGAGGGAGCCAAAGATTAGAGTTGCTGGCAGCTGGCCCTTGATCAATTTTTTTTTCTACCCTATTTGCAGTCAAATCCTGCATCCATAGTCTCTGGCTATATCACTACCGTTCCAGTGTCCTGGGGGCTGCAAAATTCTCTCTCTTGTCTCAGCGCTGCCTGATGTTCTTTTCCCCAGAAAGAGTTGATCTCTGAGAAGGAGCCTATCTTCCTGGCAGTCTGCCCCATGCTAGAAGGGCTCAAGGACTCAAAAATCAGAACAGTAATCCCATTTCACCTCTTATTAGAGTCAGGATATGTACTGGATTCTTCCGAGTGTAAAAGCTAATGCACTAACCAGTTGTCCTACTTAGTCCCTTTAGTAGTAAATGAACTGGCACAGATATCACTCATTTTGTTGTGTCAGGGATGCATATGCTGTCGCAGACAGGCTAAATAAATAACTCCATCATTATAACAGGTATCAACATTTGTTACTGCCAGACAGTTCTATAGCAAGTCAGACACATCCATCTTTAAAGTGGATTGAGGGCTTCCAATCCTTTCTTTGGAGAAGCTGGAGGTTTTTGTTTTGAAGTCAGGGCTAATTGTTCAAAAACACATGAAATGTAGAAGGGCTGAAGGAGTTTTAAGGAGGACATACACACAACTATTCAAAAGCAATAAATTGAAAATCGATTCAGCAATCTGTTCTCTACTTGAAGCACAATGGATGGCAACAGCTTCTTTAGGAAACAGTGGGGATAAAAATTACTCTTTGCTTTTGGTTTCTTTAAGTGGAATTAGGTGTCTGGCAGCTCTAGATTATCCAATAATTTTTGAACTTGTAAGAGTTTGAGAATGATTATTAGTCAAATTTAGTAACAGCATTATTAGAAAGAATGACCTTAATATCACCTTTACACAAAAATCATCTCCTTCTGTGATGTTAACAGGTCTTCTCATGTGAGAGCTGTAATTGTTCCAGTCTTCTCTCGCAGGCCTCTTACGGTTAACAACTCTGAGGGGCTGTGCAAGATCAGGAAGACAGAAATACATGGTGAACGGTGATGAGACCAGGAGAGTGTCTTCAAAACACTCATGCTATGATCTACAGGAAACAGGATATTAAGATGGATTTTTGCAAATACAGCCATTAATTAGTAGGAAGTGGACAAGATTATTGGAGTGATCTGCCAGGAATTAGCAAGGGGAGTAAATCAGTCCACCCACACAGTGTACAACTCAACATTACTACTTACAACCACCTGGTATTTGCTGTGGTTGTCTGCATTTCTTGACTCTGAACATTTATCATGCTCTTCTCCAATTTCTTCACTTGATAAAAATTCACTCAGTTTCTGCACACTGAAAGCAGAGAAAAGGGATTGGGCAGAATGTAGAATGCAAAATGTTTGATCAGTGCAATGTTCATTAGAGGATACCCACTGCAGTGCCCCAGCTATTCAGTTTACTGGGTGGCTTATACATTTGTTCTCTATAAAAATATGCAGTAAGGGATGTTTCTGCAGTGAAATTTAAAAACTGTGCAGTGTTCTCTATCACAATCAATGACTTCGTAATGATTATTTTAGATACTTCTTGGGTCCTTCTTCTACTCACACCGTCAGTGTCTAGGAAGGAGAAATTAGGACAAAATATTTCTTTAGTTTAAACAATGAGACAGAGATTAAACTTAATCACAGCTCATTTTTGATGCCACACGCTAAAGCAAAACCATTAATAGGTCACTTAAATTAATGAAGTGCCACACAATTAGTCCTGAGCAAACTGACAAGAATTAGGACCTCGAGAGAGTCTGTTTTACTTCCAATGGCCCAAATTCATCTATTGTGTCAGCTTCAGAGATGAATTTAGCCCACTATGGCACTAAGGATGAATCTGTCCCAGTGTGTTTACAGAGGCAGACCAGCCTAACAAATACAATTGTAAAAAGAATCCTGGAGACCAGCATTAAAGAAGAATGAACAAAATACTCCTTGAATATTTAACATTTAGTTTGTTAGGAGGCTAAATATCTTTATCCTATCACAGCCCATGATGTTGACTCTCCTGTGTGCCTGCACATGCTTTACAATGTCCATCCATGTAAACTGCTAAGACAATAGGCAAATCCATTCTGCAGTACTAGAATAATGGGTTAAATCCTGAACAACTCAATACCAAAAAGACTGTGACAAAAGGGAAGGAGTTCAAATAGCAGCAACCAAAATGAGGAGGTGCTGGAGGTACCGATCACAGCTGGTCCACATCATTTTGCCACCTGAGGCGGGGAGCTCAAATGATGCCCCCATACCCCCTCGCTTGGGCCAAAACTTTGAAAGGTCTCAATTCTGCCTTCTTCCTGTTCTACTCCTCTCATGGTACTGCTCTGCTACCTACCCCAATAAAGGAGAACTAACAACTTAAAATGCCGTGTTCAAAAATTTTAAGTAACACTTAACTTTCAAACACCTGAACAGCAAATGTAACTTTTCTTGTCTGCATAGTAAACACTGGCATTTTTAATCTGTTTCAATAATCAAAGTGGTGCTTTCTGTGTCTTCTTGTTTGCAAAGATTTGAACTGCTTCCTGCTAAAGGTCCACAGTCTGGGCCAGCTCATGGTCTATTGAGATGGTTGCAAGGCCGAGCAGCCTCTCCTGTGTCATTGTGGAGCGTAGATGTGTTTTTATTAACTTCAGCTTGAAGAAGCTGTGTTCTCCACTGGCAACTGCTACAGGAAGCGTTAGAAGTACGCACAGAGCAACAAAAGCATTTGGAAAGAGAGTGGTCATCTTATTTGTGCACATATATTCCAGAACAGCCTTTGGAGTTGATCCTGCTGAAATGTATCTTGAAAGGGCTTTCAGTTCATCACCTAAATCACTCGCATCAATATCGCGCATGTCATCATGTGTCAACACTGTCTCTAGTGCCCTGCATTGCTGGTGTAGGTGTTCTTCAGGTATAGTGAGGAGCTTTGGAATATCATACAACATCCCAAACATACTGCTGTGTTCTTTGAGCTGCATGAAACGTTCTTCAACTGACTGTATTGCACAATCTAGCACCTGGTTAAAGAATTCAACTTTGAATTGTTGTTTGGAGTCTCTTATGGGATTATCCAGTGCCTTGTAATCAAAACGCCTTCTTCTTCGGTGACTTGTATTCTTGAAGACTGTAGGTATGACTTTGCTTTGTCCAGTTGTTCCATTGCTCCAGATATATGGAGGCAAACACCTTGGAGTCTCTTGCTTACAACATTTATTTCAAACAGTATGTCATGCCACAACACTAAGCCACACAGAAATTTGAAGTTATGTATGTTTCTGGTGATTCCATTTCCCTCTGCCCCTGTTCTCCCACAAACAGTTCCTGTCATAGCATTATCCTCCATAATGGCAACTACAGCATCATCTATCTTCCCAATTTGGTGTTTGATAGGCTTTATTGCCTCCACTCAACTTTCCCATCGTGTGGCACTCAGTGGTTTCAGTGTCAGAGAGGATGTTCCCAGATGTTGCTTCAAAATTTGCCATTGATGAATTGATGCAGAGAAAATATACAGATGTTTTGAATTACATTAAAAAATTCAGCAGCCTCACTAGAAGCTGATGCTGCATCACTGACCACCAAGTTCAATGAATGAGAACTGCATGGGACAAAAAAAGCTCGAGGGTTTAACTCTTGGATCCATGTCTGCACTCCTCTGTTCTTTCCTCTCATGTTGGCACCATTATCGTAGCCCTGACCTCTCATGTCAGTTATTGCAATTCCCGTATCTTCCAGCTTTTTAAGAAGCACATTTGTCATACCAGCTCCTGTAGTATCATCAATGTCAATAAATTCTAGATAATACTCTCTGACAGTCACCATTGCAGGGACATTTTCACTAGGTTCTGTTGTTGTTACAAAACACACCATTAAAGTCATTTGTTCCATATCGCTGATGTCAGGTGTGCAGTCCAGAATAACAGAGTAATATCTTGCTGACTTCAGATCTGCCACAATCTTCTGTTTGACTTTTGTTGCCAGTAACCGTATGATCTCATTTTCAATTGTTTTTCCCAAGGTAGTGTTGTGTGTACATTTCTTGGGTGGTGACTCTTCTTAGATGCTGGAGTATAGCATCGAACTCAACCATCAGCTCCACAGTTTTAAGGAAGTTTCCACTGTTTGGCACATACAGCTGATCTGAAGTGCCACGCAGTGCTAGGTTTTGGGTAGCAAGCATTCTCACAATGGCAATGAGCCTTTTCAGAACATTTTGCCAGTAAAGAGACTCTGATGCAATCTTCTCTTGATGCTGATCATCTATGGTGGCCTTTAACCTTAGTCTCATCTAAAGCTCTTTCCATCTATGGAATGCTCTCTCGTGATTTGCTGCCTTCTCATGGCATGCCAGATTTCTAGCCAGATTTTTCCATTCCTTTGTTCCTGTAGAACCCAATGTGGCTGGAACATTAGACTGGAAGAGTCTGCAACAAAAACAGGATGCAGCATTCTGGGTTTTTGAGTACATAAGCCATGGCCTCTCCACTTTGTCACCACTGGGGATTTCACGCCAGTAATGTGTTGGATAGAAATGTCTATTTTCATTGTCTTTGGGGAACATGAAGTTTTTCACTTGCTGTGGCCCATGCAGTACGAGGAAGTCCCTCAGACAACTGCTCAAGTGGGTCCACAGTCCTGGATCATCTAGACTTAAGGAACTAAACTCAGCAGCAGCTGTTTCTTGCGCCTCCACCACACTCTTCTCTGATCTACACTTTCCTTCAGGAATATGCATGGTTACATCCATTTGAGATGGAGATATGGATGCTGCAGTAGCTGCCAGGTCACCTGCACTCTAAGTAACTGGAAGATCAGGCATCTCCTCACACATTCTCACTGGGGCCGGAAGGCTCACCGTGAACAGATCTCTCAGGAGAGTTCCTTCCTGCTTAGATAGAAAAGCTTCCTTTGCCTTCTTTCTTTTTCTGAATGCTGCCCCAGAGGGGCGTTTTCTTCTTTCACTCATGACTGCTGTTCTGTGCCAGCTATAGTGGCTCTCAACACTCAAGTGAAGGGGACAAATAAGCAGGCTGGTAGCAGGGCCTGAGTGAGGAAAGATATCAGCGTCTTAAGGGCCTAACTGGCTCCTACTACTTCAGTTGACTACCTGTTCTCCTCAAGTGGGTTCAGGGAAGCAGCAGAAACAGGAAGCTCCGTGAGAAGCTGGTGTTAATCAGTCCAGGTTCCTGGGGGTGCCAGAGAGGTACATAAGAGGCTCCTCCTCCTCTCTCTCCCTGCAGCTCCTGCTGCTTTCTGTTATTCCTCTCACCTTTTCTCCTGCCTGCCTGTTATGTCTCTTGTGCCCTCCTTCCTCCAGCACAGCACTCCACCATCTCTGTGCATCTAGAGAAGAGAGAATACATATGCCCCAGCAGCAGACACAATTTTCTACACTCTGGGTCCTAGTGGTCCCCCCCCACTCAGGCCGCCTCAGTTCGCCTCATGGTAAGGCCAGCCCTGGTACCGATTTATGAAGGAGGACTGAAATAACTGATTTAAATATGTCTCTCTGCTCAATGGGAGCAAATGTGTGGAGCTACACTGACTGTGCCATATTAGCATAGTGGGGTGCAAACCATGCCTTGGTGTGCCAGTCTCAGCAGGGGAGCCCTTGATGAGGATAGCAGGTGGTATTTCTACTGCACTCGCTCACTGCAGGTTCCTCCTTGGGAGGTTAGCTTTAGTTTCCTTTATAGACTCCACTGGAGCGCCACGTAGCAGGTTGATGCTCTGAATCAGTTCATCTGTGGCTGCCTTGGACACATTCCCTGCACGGCCACCACTGCCCGCTTTGGGATTGGTACAGGCCACCTGTGGGCTCCCCAATACAGAGGTGGTTGCTGGGCCCTGGTGCCAGCACAAATCCACCTGTCGACCTTGGGCAGCCTTCCTGTGGCCAAGGGACTGATGCAATAGTTTGCTTGACTAGGGAATGAATCTGGTCTAGTGGCAACAAGCATCTGAAGAATTTAAAAACCAAAGACGGGAATTAATTATCTAGTGTGGGGCAAAGCGATTTAGCTAGGAGTAATGATGGATACCAGGACAACAGTTCTCAATGCGGAGGTCTATGAGACCAAGGAAGGAGGTGGTAACATCCTGTCACTGACTATATTTATATCTAAACTGAACAAAGCAATAGAAAACAATGCTGAGGAGAATCCTGTCCTTTCAATGGGGTGGACTAAATGCTTTAGTAGAGATTTTTTAACTGACTGTGATGGGCCAAACTGTGGTTTTAACCCTTGTCCTGTGTAGGGGCTGGTGTGGAGCTGTACGCCCATTCTCCTTCTTGGGAAAATCAGGGAGAGACTGAGACAACCCCACCACCCATGAGGCCTACCCCATGAGTACACAGACTACCTGGGCTGCATCATCCTTTAGAATAATGCTGCCTGCTTCCTCAGGGAGGTTAGCCTGCTCTGCAGACTGATGCAGAGGAAAGAGTGAGGAGCATGGTCCCTCTGGAGTGCTGTGTGTCTCTGGAGATGTGCAGTTCCCATGCTCGTCCATGGACAGGGACTGCAGATAGGACAGGCCCTTGTGCAGCTGCACTGGGAACGAAGGGTGAGAGGCTGCAAGCATGTTTTTCTTCTATATATACCCATGTAAAGCCATGTCACAATTGTACCTTCTGAGCCTATGTTTTGCCCTCTCTGATCCTTCTTAGATTTTGCATCAAGAGGGAGGTACTTTGAATGTCAACAGTGTTACCTCAGAACATGAGACAAGTCTTCTAACTGCTAAGATGATTTCTAACCATAGGCTTATTCTCCTTCTCCTCCAACTGCTGCTGCAGCTGCACATACCATCATATACGGTCACTTAATCCTGTGAAGAACGATGATGGCTTGCTTCCCGTAGCGTGACGCGGTTATATGCTTTTAAGTACTAAATGTATATGTGTTACAGTGTTGTGGCTGACACAGCAGTTTTACAAACTGAAGCTATAATTTCTGGATTTCGGATATCTCCGCTAGGGATCTTATTTTTAACCATCAGATTGGACAGCTGGATTAGGCAATGGTGGATATTTGCAGAGCTAATTGCACACGTGGTTTCATATGAATCCCACTCAGATACCAAATACCACAGTTGCTCCTATACACCCCCAGTGAGGAAAAGTTGCATAGTTGTGCCCTTCACTTTTTATGTCTTCTCTCCACCTTTTAGCAGTACACCAGTCAGCTGCTTGGTTTTATTTTTATACCAAACACCCTGCGGATTAAAACTGCTTTTTAAATAGACACTTCTGAAGTCCTCACCTTGTTAGTGGCCTTTCTGCCACTAGGGGGTAATTGCCTTTCTGAATCATAAACAGCCTCCCTTTCTAAATCATACTTGCCCTGTGAGGTTTATGGATCCCATATGGTACAAAAGCCTTGAAGCTGGACTGGGCCCAACATGAATTTAACTGACATTTGTTTTGACTGTGTCAGTGAAATCCACTATGATGCTTTTAATTCGGACATTAGCTGAAGAATCAAAAAAGCTGTCAAGGTTATGAGAGAGGATACATTATCCTGCAGATCATCCTGTATTAAATATTCTGGCCAATGTTAACCTGCCTGGAGCTGTGAAATGGAAGTGTGAAGAGCCAACATCACTGCAATGTTGTCCCAGTTTGTGTTCCTCCTGGGCTGGTCCCACTCCTGGAACATATTTTGCTTCACTGAATCAGACAGTTTTTTTTTCAGTTGCTGGCTATTTAACAAACCACAGGTGTTTGTTTAGAGGCCAGTTCAGGTTGTCCCAGAGACTGAAGAAAGCCAAATATACACTATCAGGTTAGGTTACCTTTATCTGACCTTATTGATAAGACGTTTATTAGTAGAAAGATGAAACAGAAGGGCACAATTACAGCAAACAATTGATTTGTGTGCACTCAGCAGCTGTGTTTCCACAAGTAACAGAACAATGGACTCATTTTCTTACCACACCGACAGCAGGGAGGAAGGAGGACATGACAGTGTGGTTATGTAGTCTGAGCCTGTCCTGTCTACATTCCAAACAGGGCAATAACTTGGTAGCAAGAAGGCAATCAAATAGTAGCCAAGGGCACTGCTAACAAGAGTGACACATGGCTATCTGGGTCTTAATCTTACTTAATCAATTCCTGCCATTGTAGGCAGGTGCCTCAAGCACTGGTAAACCTCAGTTCCTCCTATTCTCTGCCTGTAGCACATAAAAGTGGAGTCTCCTAAGGGCTGTAATACTTTGGTCTAATTTCATGTGTGTTCAGTTTAGCGCACAGGTTTTGGTGGCTTGTGATGGACAGGAGGTCAGACTAGATGATCTGGTGGTCCCTTCTGGCCTTAAATTCTATGCCTAATTCTGTTCGAAACATTTGTCCATGAACAGAAACCTTGTCACGAGGCAATCATGCCACTAACTGTTTACAAATTGTGAAAAGTTCTACAGCGGAATCATTAGTTGTGCCCAAGTGCTTGATGCAGCTGACAGGGTGGGGTGCTGTAAAGGCCATTGGAATCTCCATGATCCGGAGATGGATCCAATGCAGGCCACCAGCCCAGCTCGCCAACCTGTAGTAGTCCCCTGTGGGCTACTACACCAGCTGGGAATTGCAGGAGAGAACTCTATTCCAGCCACTGCCCTTATACACTTGGAAGGAGGGTGTGCATAGATCTGGCTACATTGCTGGATGATTTTGCCACACTGGAGGAATCCTCAGCTCTCTGTTTAAATCCCCTTTGCACTATTAGAATAGCACAAATAGAATTAAGCATGAGACAGGATCTGGCCCATTGCTTTGTTAAGGCCTTAGAGAACTATATGTAATGTCACAAAGAGGTAGAAAACATGAATTAATGTTTATAAAGCACTTTGTAGAGGATAAGTGCAAAGAATCATTTAATTCAATCCTGCAGTACTTGATCAGACAAAACCACCACTGAAATGAGTGGGAGTTTGGCTTGTTAAAGGCTGAAGTTTTAATTCTGCTATCACTATTGTTGGCCGCAACACTCTCTTGCGTACAGCTGGCTATGAAATTGATGTGCCTTAACCGCATTAGCCTGATGAGCCGTTGGCTCAGGGGAACTTGGACTTTGACACTCATTAAGCACATTCATTATGAGAAAGAAATTCATCTGGTCCAGATTGAGAACTTATTCACTCAAATTTTTCCGTGTTGACTTCAAAATTTTTATTTTAAACTGTTCTATCACAGAGCTTTCCCTGCTAAAATCTAATTCTCCCTGGGCTTACAGCCAGAATCAGGGAAAAAGAATTCAGCGCAAGTGATACACATTGATGTTCATGTGCTTTTGTGATTATTTTGTTCCCTTCCACATGTTTTTATGTGGGAGGGAGAGATATAGCTGATTTTAAACAAAAAAATCCAACCCTTAAATGAGCTTTTATCGCTTATTTCCTGTTTCTATATACACAGATGCATGCATGTGCACACACAAACAGAGCGCAGCACAGAATACACTGTAGCCACCACAGAGATGTTCATTTTACACAACAAAATCTATACAGTGGACCATACAATAATTTATTAACAGGCAAATCCTTACACTTTGCAGTAACGATCAACTGAAAATACGCAGGGCCAAATTCTCTGCTGGTGTAAATGGCTGCAGTATCAGGCTAGTTAGCTCCATTTCACCTAGTTCAGAGAATTTGGCCCACATATCATAACATGGGACAACACTTAAGGTAAGAGTCTGGAAAGCAATTTCCAAATAAGGATGAAAAATAACCACAGCATTATTTTTGAATTACACATTGGGGAATTGAACAATAATGGCTCTCAAATGGAGGGAGGTTTCATCCAGCAACTCTTACCTGACCAGAGCTTTGACAGTAGATCTGACCACACTGGAGAGCAGGAACAGCGGGGTGACAAGAATGTGAAAGAGGGAGAGTGAGGCAAAGGCCACTGACGGGGAGAAGTCAGCATTTCCAGTCAGGTGGGCATGGACCACAAATGTCTACAAAGATACAATGATTACAGTCTTAAAAGAAGCAAATGTTTCACATTGCACTGTATTCTCCATCTTGTAATGGTCAGTTTATTGTTTTAATTGGGAAACATCATGCAACCAACCACTGCAGAGCTCCTCCTGACAGTCATTATATAGCTGTTACAATTTGCTGTTCATACATCAGTTATGTAAGAAGATTTTTATGGTCTCATCTTTTGGTCTCATGTTGCTGTAATTCCTTTCATCCAGTGGCAAGAGGCATAAATTTGGTTGTGTGATAAGTAAAAAGAGACAAGCACACTAAGGGTCAGATTGTAGCATTTAACTACTAGTATACACACGGGTTGTTAATATGGAGCCACCCAACCATAGCAAGAGCTCCGGGAGGGATTGTGTCCGAGAGGTACTATCCCTTCCATAGTTCTGAAGTGAGAAGGGGGAACATGGACACTACTCCATCCCTTTGAATGGTGCAGCCTGCTCCCCGGGGCACCTTGCCAGCTCTATAGGCTAGCGTGTATGTGGGAGACAAGGTTCAGGGCTATGATAAATTGTGAAAGGGGCTGTAAGGGAGCAGTCCCAGTGCCCCAAGCACAGGGATTGTAGTTGTGCTTAGACACTGTGCAGTACGTGAAAAGGACGGGAGGTGCCTTGCACCTCTTTCTCGTGGCCTCCTGTCCCCTACGTACCCATGCAAGGGCAGAGAATTGAGCTGCAGGAGCAAATAAACAAAAGAACAAAAAAGCAGGCAAGACCCATATATGCTTTAATGGTGAGATCATTGATGACTGAGAAAAAATAAAATTTGCTAGAATGGCGCTTCAAATCATGTCACACTGTATACAGAATATCTAGTCCTGAATAACCAGATCCATAGTAGGCCATATTCTGAGCTCCTTGCACAGTTTTCAACCCAGTCTCATTCAAGCAAAGTCCCCCTGGGATTCTATTTTCTGATATTTATTGCATGAGCTCAGTAATTACTCCTCAACCTACAAATCATTAAGGTCTTTCTCTCCTCAAGGCCTGGTCTACACCAAGCTTAAATTTTTCCCCCATTGTACTGGTACCATTTTAGCTCCATAGGTTTTAGTCCTATGCAGAGCATGAGTGCAGACAAGGTGCCAGTGATTTTACAACCATGTTTGTCTAGACTTGTTCTAAGCAGGGTTAGAGGATACAAAGATAAAAATGCCTGTGGGATTGTCTGCACTCATGCTTCCACTGTGACTACCACCAATGGAGCTGTGCTAAGGCTTCTGCCACTGTGGGAAAGGTTAAGAAAAAGCTTGGTGCACACACAGTCCCAGATCTGTGGTGAGTCTGGGAAGAATAAGGAGTTTTGTTCCATATAGTTCTGTTACTGTTGATTCAAAAGGCTTGACTTCAGTGGGAATGGGTTGGACCATTACCGAATCATAGTAATGTAGGTCTGGTGAGGACCTTTAGAGGTCATCTAATCCAGCCCCCTGGGGACGTAGGACCAAGTATGCCTACACTATCCCTGACACTTGTTTGTCTAACCTGTTCTTAAAAACCTCCAATGATGGAGATTCTACAAGGTTCCTTGGAAGCCTGTTCCAGAGTTTAACTATCCTTATAGTTAGAAAGTTTTTCCTAATATCTAATTTAAATCTTCCTTGCTGCAGATTAAGCCCATTACTTGTTATCTCACCTTCAGTGGCGACTGAAAACTATCAATCATCGTCCCTCTTTATAAAAAGCCCTTAACGTATTTGAAGACTTACCAGTAAGGCTAAGATTTAATCATGGGTATTTTTAGTAAAAGTCATGGACAGGTCATGGGCAATAAAAAAAAATTTCACAGCCGGTGACTTGTCCATGACTTTTACTATATAAATACCCCTGACTAAAACTTAGCAGCTCCTGGGGCCCAGGGTGCTGCTGCTCTGGGGGACCCCAGTACATGGCTGATGTGGGGGTCCGGGGGCCGATGGCTAGCCCCTGCACTGGCCGCGGGGGCTGACTACCCCCCAGCCACCCCTGTTCCGAGGCCCCAGGGACCGCTGCTTGGGTGCTTCCCCCGGGCCAGCCACCTGAGTAGTGATGGGTGCAGCTGGCCCCAGGGAAGCTCCCGGGACCGCTGCTCGGACCCTCCCTCAGGGCTGACCCTGGGACCACTGCTCAGTCGGTGTGGCTGGCCCCAGGGCTACTCCAGCAGCGCCCGGTGCGGCAGGCCACAGGGCGCTCGAGCAGCTGGCCCAGGGATCAGCTGCACCGGCCATTGCAGCTACAAAAGTCACGGAATCCATGACCTCTGTGACAGAATCGCAGTCTTACTTATCAGATCCCTCCTCAGTCTTCTTTTCTCAAGACTAAAACATGCTGTCCTCTGGACTCTCTCCAATTTGTCCACATCTTTCTAAAGTGTGGCACCTAAAACTGGACCCATTACTCCGGGTGAGGCCTCATCAGTGCCAAGCAGAGTGAACAATTGCCTCCCATATCTTACATACAACACTCTTGTTAATACACCCCAGAATGTATTCAACTTGTGATCCATGTTAAACCCAAGATCTTCTGCAGTGCTACCACCTCACTAGTTTTTTCCCATTTTGTATTTGTACATCTGATTTCTCCTTCCCAAGTGTAGTACTTTGCATTTTTCTTTATTGAATTTCATCTTGTTGATTTCAGACCAATTCTCCCATTTGTCAAGGTCCTTTTGACTTCTAATCCTGTCTTTCAAAGTGCCTGCAACCCCTCCCAGCTTGGGGTCATACACAAATTTTATAAGCATACTCTCCTCTCCATTATCAAAGTCATTAATGAAAACATTGAATAGTACTAGACCCACGACTGATCCCTGAAGGACCCCACAAAATTTGTCCCCCGAGTTTAACTGCCAGCTATGAATAACTATTCTTTGAATATGGTATTTTAACAGTTTTGCACCCATTTTACAGTAATTTCACGCTGACCAAATTTCCCTAGTTTGCTTATGAGAATGTAATGTGGGACTGTGTCAAAAGCCTTACTAAAAAGAAAGCTACATCATGCCTACAGCTTACCCCTTTAGCCACTAGGGAAATAATATTTAAAAAACCCCTTAGGCACTTCTTTTTAAATTAGCAAAAGCAAGTGAAATCAGATGTTTCTGGTGCAGCATTTGACAGATCTCAGTTTGGAATCTACCAGTCTTCGCTTTACGAAAAATCAGGTCGATCTGGCTTGTAAACACTGCTATTTAGAAAAGTTCATACTTACTATAAGTACAGCTGCAATTGGTATTGCTGCATTCATGAAAACTGTGAAGGAAAACATGCATCACTATTTAGATAGTTTATACTGAGCAGTCGAAAATATTTACAATACAATGAGTATACAATATAAACTAGTATTTGACTTTACCATGGCATTTCCTATGTTTAGAATAGGAGAAATACACAAATATTGTGGTAAATTTAACTACCGCAGCCAATATATTTGTATTTTTTTTATGGTGTCCACAGTATATTGCACTCCAGATTGTCAAAATACACAGCACCCATCAAATCACTGTATGAATAGATTATTGGTTTATACATTGCATTGCACTGTCAAGAGGAAGTTTTTCTTTTTTCTGGTACTCTTTTGGTGCGATAGGTAGCAATTGTGCCATTACTGACATATCCTCCACTCAATAACATTCCAAAATAATTACAATCATGATTACAGTAACAGATGCATTTTGAGACAGGAGTTAACTGTCAGGTTACTGCTGAAAGATCATATTAATCCCTGGCTTCAATTGAGTCATTCCCTGTATACACCAGGAATGGATTTAGCCCATCCTATTTTGCTATATTTCAGGAGAGAATCATTTAAAGGTTCTATTATAAAATTGCAGGACTACAGCTTCCCCGTTAGTAAAAAATAACAAGGAAAGGGGCAGGTGTTGGGAAGAGTGACAGGTTTTTATACTGATATTTTCTTGTAACCATCTCTTCTGTGAGTCAGGGTTTGTGACCTAACGGAAGGGGAAAGGAGTGGGGTTGCTTAGGTACAAGAATCTGCAGAGAATGGTCCCAAAAGCTGCAGATCCCTGACGCTAGGGATAGAGCTGAAATCTCTTCACATAGTGGGGAAAAAAGGTGTTCTTGTGATTAAGGCTTGTGACCTGGGCTTCAGAAGACTTGGCTTCTATTCCAAGCTCGGCCACTGACTTCCTCTGTGACCTTGGGCAAGTCACTTGATTCTCTGACTCATTCTTCATCTAGGAGATAGGGATAATAATACTTGTTTTATCAGTCTTGTCCATTTAGATTGTAACCTTTTTGGGATGGGGACTGTCTCTTGATATGTATTTGTACAGTGCCTAAATATGATGGGGCCTACAGGTGCTGCTGCAATACAAATAATGAACTGTAGTTTCCTCTCTGTCCTCTAGCTGTATGGTCCCTCCTGTGGCATGGTGTCATTGATTTCCCCAATATGGCCAGGTTATTAAGCACAGATGGTTGGGGACTGGAAAGAATGTGTGGCTTTTGGCTGGGGTCCACTTTCAGACCAGACATGAATATAAACTAACAACTTTACATAATGACTAATTATCTGTTTGGAAGCACAGGAAGAACCTTGCTTGTTTTTGTCAGAGTCAGCTGTGGTCACATCACAAGCTATTCACTCCTTTATCTAAACCCATTTACTTGAGCTTTTGTTTTACCCAGTCTTATTTCACTATCTGAGTATAATTGAGAAAGAGAGAAAAAATTTAAAATCTATTGAAAAAATAAAGAAAACTAATTCCTTTCCCTTAGTTAAATATTTTTCTCACTATAGCAAGAGGTGAACTTAGAAAGGTCACAGATATCTCATTTATATATATTCTAGTAATTTGTTTTAAAGAGCCACTGCTTTAATTAAGAATTTTGTTCTCAAGCTTCCTGCACCCACTAGTGGAAAGGCCTGGGATTTATGCAGCTATGCAATTTGTGCAATATGCAGTGCTGTTGTAGCCACGTTACAACATCCAAGGATATTAAAAAGACAAGGTGGGTGAGGTAATATCTTTTAGTAGACCAACTTCTATTGGTGAGAGAGAGAAGCTTTCAAGCATACACAGAGCTTTTCTTCAGGTCACTCTGTGCAATAGTTAACCCACAAGAATGGGAAAAGCGGCAGAGTCGTGTGGCACCTTGTAGAGTAACAGACGTATTGGAGCATGAGCTTTCATGGGTGAATACCCACTTTGTTGGATGCATGTAGTGGAAATTTCCAGAGGCAGGTATAAATATGCAAGCAAGAATCAGAACTTCTTCTCTGTACCCCAAAGGACAGTTATTGCCATCGTTGAGACTTCAAACAAGGGGAATTTTTCTTCTAAAACTCTCTCTCCAGCCCCAGAGTCCCGTATTTGCTCCTCCTTCACCTGGAGAACTCCCTCTCGAAACTCCCTGTCAGGCCTCAGATGATGTTATCTTGCCTTAGAAGCTCAATGCTGTAGAGGTCCAGTCCAGCTGCTGATTAGTACCCAGAACCCAGAACAGGAAACCCAGACCAAACAGGAAGCACAAGGGACAGTCACTCAGACCTTAAAGTTTCAAAGCATATCAAGAAGGCTGAGAATTCTTCACCAGTCATTTAGGTGAACATGCAGAAGTTTTGAGATAGTCATATTCCTTCTGCAGGGGGAAATAGTCCACTTAGTGCATTCAGCTGGAAGAGAGAATGTCAGCCCACAGCAACCAGTTACAAAATGGTCACTTTAGGGCTGCAGCTGCTTGTCTCTCTCCTGCTCCAGCCGCTGGACTATAAACTTATATTAAGCATTCTAATCAAGGAATTGAGGACTTTCCAATGATTTGGAAGCAGTCAGAGACTTGACTTAAGCCAGCAGTTTATTCCATCACTATTACAAGCCTGAACCAAGAACTTTGCATTTATTAGCTGGCCCTTTAAAAAATGGCAGAGACATTTCCACTACATGCATCTGACGAAGTGGGTATTCACCCACGAAAGCTCATGCTCTAATACGTCTGTTAGTCTATAAGGTGCCACAGGACTCTTTGCCGCTTTCACAGATCCAGACTAACACGGCTACCCATCTGAAGCTTGACAAGAATGGGAAAGACATCTGCTTGTTGTCATTACTGAACATAGCACTCTCTTAGATCTCTTTTAAGAAGGGCATTAGGCATATTAGGGATAATTTATTAGTAGGGGAACTCTATATCCTAGTAAAGAGCACCGGGAAGAAGTTGGTAAAGTACACGTAGGAGCTAGTGAGGAACAGTGGTGAAAAAAAAGTCCTATTTAAATATAACACATGAAGGCAAGCAACAGAATATTGACAAAATGCACAAGTGCTTATATTTAAATGCTAAAAGGATAAATACTAAGATGGGGGAACTGGAGTGCATGGCATTAAATGAGGATATTGATATAACAGGCATCATAGAAATTTGGTGGAATTAAGATAACCAATGGGACACAGTAACCAGGGTACAAAAATATATAGGAATGACAGAGTGGGTGGCATCAGTGGGAGAGTGGCACTATATGTGAAAGAAATCACAGAGTCAAATAAAGTAAAAATCTTAAATGAACCAAAGTACCGTAGAACTATAGAACTCTGGATATAAATTCCATGCTTGAATAATAAGAGTATAGTAAGAGGAATATACTACCGACCACCTGATCAGAATGGCGACAGCAATTGTGAAATTCTCAGGGAGATTAGAGAGGTTACAAAGGCAGAAACTGCAAAAATAATGGGGGATTTCAACTATTCTCAGATTGACTGGGTATGTGTCACTTTAGGAATGGATGCAGACACAATATTTCTATACACATTAAATGACTACTTCATGAAGCAGTTTGGAACCCACAAGGAAAGAGGTAATTCCTGATTTAGTCTTAAGTGGAGCACAGGATCTGGTCCAAGAGGTGAATGTAGCTGACCTGCTTGGAAATGGTGACCATAATGTAATTAAATTTAACATCCTTGTAGGGGAAAAATTCCAAAGAAACCCACTACAGTAGCATTCAACTTCATAAAGGGGAACGACACAAAAATGAAGAAGCTAGTTAAACGGAAATTAAAAGGAACAGTCAAAAAGGTGAAATGCCTGCAAACTGCATGAAGACTAGTTTAAAACATTATAATAGATGTTTTTAAACTAAATGTATACTCCAAATTAAAAAAAAACCCACAGTAAGAGCACCAAAAATGCAACCATGGCTAAACTATAGAGTAAAAGAAGTGGTTAGAGGCAAAAACGTACCGTTTAAAAACTGGAAGTCAAATCCTAGTGAGGAAAATAGAAAGGAGCATAAACTCTGGCAAGTCAAATGTAAAGTATAATAAGGCAATCCAAAAAAGAATTTGAAGAGCAACTAGCTAATTGCATCAGAAGCAAGAAGCCTGCCAAACAGTCAATGGGACCATTGGATGATCAAGGATCACTCAAGGACTCTTTACATTAGTCTTTGCTGCAGAGGATATTGGATATGGAGGCCCCCACAGCCATGCCATTCTTTTTATGTAACAAATCTGAGGAACTGTCCCAGACTGAATTGTCAATAGAGGAGGTTTTAGAACCAACTGATAAATTAAAACAGTACTAAATCACCAGGACCAGATGGTGTTCACCCCAGAGTTCTGAAGGAACTCAAATATGAAATTGCAGAACTACTCACTGTGGTATGTAACCTATTGCTTAAATGAGCCTCTGTACCAGATGACTGAAGAGTAGCTAACATAATGCCAATTAAAAAAAAAAAAAATCTCCAGAGGCAATTCTGGCAATTACAGGCCAGTAAGCATAACTTCAGTACCAGGCAAATTGGTTGAAACGATAGTAAAGAACAATATAATCAGACACATAGATAAACATGATATGTTAGGGAAGAACCAATACGGCTTTTGTCAAGGGAAATTATACCTCACCAATTTATCAGAATTGTTTGAGGATGCCAACAAGCATGTGGGCAAGAGTGATCCAGTTGATATAGTGTACTTGGACTTTCAGAAAGCCTGTAACAAGGTCCCTCATTAAAGGCTCATAAGCAAACTAAGCAGTCATGGGGTAAAAGGGAGGGTCTTTTCATGGGTCAGTAACTGGTTAAAAGATAGGAAACAAAGTGTAAGAATAAATAGCCAGTTTTTACAATGGAGAGAGAGGTAAATAGCAGGTTCTCCCAAGGATCTGTACTTGGACTTGTGGTATTCAACTTATTCATAAATGAACTGGAAAAGTAGGTCAACAGTGGCATGGCAAAATTTGCAGATGACGCAAAATTATTCAAGATAGTTAAGTCCTAAGCTCACTGCAAAGAGCTACAAAAGAATCTCACTAAACTGGGTCACTACGTCACAAAATGACAGATGAAATTCAATGTTGAAAAGTGCAAAGTCATGCACATTAGCAAAAACAATCCTAACTATATGTACTAAATGATGGGGTCTAAATTAGCTGTTACCACTCAAGAAAGAAATCTTGGTGACATCGTGGATAGTTCTCTGAAAACTTTCTCTATGTGTTCAGTGGCAGTCAAAAAAGGTTAACAATGGTACAAACTATTAGGAAAGAGATAAATATTAAAACAGAAAATATCATAATGCCACCATATAAAACCATGATACACCCACACCTTGAATACTGTGTGCAGTTCGGGCCACCCCATCTCAAAACAGATATATTAGAATTGGAAAAGGTGCAGAGAAGGGCAACAAAAATGAGTTGGGGTATGGAACCACTAAAAAGACTGGGACTGTTTCATCTTAGAAGAGAGACAACTTAGCGGGGATATGAGCGAGGTCTACGAAATCATGCAAGATATAGAGGAAGTGAATAGGGAAGTGTTATTAACTCTTCACATAATACTAGAACTAACAGTCACCCGATGAAAATAGGCAATTTTAAAACAAAACAGCAGGTTTAAAACTAACACACAGGCAACCTGTGCAACTCATTACCACGGCCTGTTGTGAAGGCAAAAGTATAAATGGGTTCAAAAAGGAATTAGATAAGTTCATGGAGGAAGGTCCATCAATGGCTGTTAGCCAAGATGGTCAGGGAGGCAATCCCATGTTTCAGGCGTCCGTAAACCTCCAACTGCCAGAAGCTGGGACTGGATCACTTGATAATTGCCCTGTTCTGCTCATATTCTCCGAAGCATCTGGCACTGGCCACTGTCAGAGACAGGATGCTGGGCTAGATGGACCATAAGGTAATACATTGCTTCTTTCCTTGGGGGTTCCAATAAGCTGCTCCATGAAGCAGTCATTTAATGTGTATAGAAATTTTGATAGACAGACAGGCAGATTGGAATGGTAGAGTCATCCATTCTAATGTTCTTATATTTTGGCTTGGTAGAATTTGATTTTTATGGGGGTTTTATTATTTTTATAGCTATCTATATTTATTTTTAAGCATTGTCTCCAATTATTGATTTACATTTTCACTGTTCAAAATTATGGGTTCTAAGCATTTTTTCAATTTTTATTGATTTAAATTTTCACAGTTATAGGAAATTAAAAGGGGTCACACAATAATTATTTAATGTTTTTAATCTCAATTTCTGCTGTCATTAAAGTTTTATAACAGTTAAAAACTCAACTGTTTGGAATAGCCTTCCAAGGGAAGCAGTGGGGGCAAAAGATCTATCTGGCTTTAAGATTAAACTCGATAAGTTTATGGAGGAGATGGTATGATGGCATAACATGGTTTGGGTAATTAAATATTCATGGTAAATAGGCCCAATGGCCTGTGATGGGATATTAGATAGGGTGGGATCTGAGTTACCCAGGAAAGAATTTTCTGTAGTATCTGGCTGGTGAATCTTGCCCATATGCTCAGGGTTTAGCCGATCGCCATATTTGGGGTCGGGAAGGAATTTTCCTCCAGGGCAGATTGGAAGAGGCCCTGGAGGTTTTTTGCCTTCCTCTGTAGCATGGGGCATGGGTCACTTGCTGGAGGATTCTCTGCTCCTTGAAGTCTTTAAACCACGATTTGAGGACTTCAATAGCTCAGACATAGGTAAGAGGTTTTTCGCAGGAGTGGTGGGTGAAATTCTGTTGTGCAGGAGGTCAGACTAGATGATCATAATGGTCCCTTCTGACCTAAATATCTATGAATCTATGAAACTGTCAACATCAGCTGTCATAATATACAAAGCAAATATCCTCAAATCAAACTCTAAGAAGTTCTCAAGCAGTATTCTCTTACTTTGCCTATCTGTAAATTCCAAATATTATTGATGGAAATATTTTTTCTTCAGTTCATGTGTGTACAAAGAAGTCGATGTTTACTGACATTTACCAATAAAAATCTACTTCTTCCAAGCCTAAGCATATTATAAGATACCTCATTGCATCTATCATAGGAAAATACCAGTAGTTTCGTAACACTAAAGAAAGAGGTTAACCTCAATTTTTATTTATATCCATTCCTGTCTTTTCCTCTCACCAGGCTTAGTCAATGTTCAGACAGTAAAAATATTCCCAAGTTATTTTATCTTCTCCTGCGGAATGTCCTCATTTGACCCTCAAACAGTTCTGGCTGACTCCCTGGCTGTCCTTTTTTGGACATGAACTCCCAGAAGGATTTAATGTGCTGTTAGAGATTGGTAGACTATCCTTCCTGTTTTCAAACATTAAAAAAGATCTGTAATGAATCCTGAAAATGTTCTCCATTTTTTCATGTTCTATATGTTTAAAAAAATGAATTTGTCATGTTAATGTAGCTCTAATTCTTATTTAGAGTATTTGCATTAATTAATATTGCATATATTTATATTTCCAGGCAAAAACTTGGTTAAAGCTAGAATTAAATTGTGAATATTGATCAATAATTAGGCAATTTTTCTGAAAAGAAAATGATTTCCCCCCTCCGTTCCCTCCCAAACAACCCACAAATGTTTAAAAGCCTGGAAAATTCAAAGTCAAGTTTACATTTAAAAAAAGATAAAATTAAATTTTTGTGCTGACGTTCGAAACAACCTCAACTCTGTCCCCCATGACCTTCCTGCTGCACAGTTGTCACATGTATGAAATATGGAGAAATTATGATGCAGGATAAGGAATGTGTTCCTAAGGCCTTTAAGAAATTTGCATCCTGCAGCTGTGGGTTTCTTAAATCCACTAAGCCACTGTATTTGAAGTTTACTTGTGGGAGTTTTGAAGTACATAGATTTGGTTTTTGTGCATGTCTAAGCAGAGAACCCAGCAAAGTTTGGTCATGGATAGACCCTCTTCTGCTGCAGACTGCCCACCGGCAATATTCTCCTCCAGCATATGATCATAACAGTGACCTATCCAACTGATTCACTTGCGGGTAGGGGGAAAATGGTTGTTGTGGGCAGGACTGGAGGTGAAATCCTGATTCTATGGAAGTCCATGGGAGTTTTGCCAGTTATTTCAATGGGGCCAACTAATTTCTTTAAATGAAACTATTTTAATGGTGACAGAGACAAGCTTTCTTGCAACCGACATGCTACAGCTGCACTGCATACATTTGTGAATCTCTCATTTACCAGCATTGTGTGACAACTCACAGGAGGCGGTTGTGCTGCTGGTAACAAATTCATTGTTAAAAAAGTCAAAACTTGCTTTTCACTGAAAATACTTTGCATCACTGCTAAGCTGCCCTCGTTGGTTTGATTCTGACAGGGGCAATTTATCAAAATCGATGGTAAGAGCCTATTTCCAAGAAAGTGCCTGCAGCATCCACTGCAGTTCCCTGCAAATGCAAAACTCTACATTTGTGTACACGAGTGAAGTGACAGACATTTAACTACCAATCTGTGTATTCAAATGAAGGTTCTCTTAAAGCCACTTCTCACTGATATACCCATAAATGTTGCAAATGCATTTATTGTGATCCACTGAAAATCTGTTCCTCATCAAAGGTGAGGTATACTCAACTGCTTCCTCCTGTTCAGGTTATTGGTTAAGTATAGATAAGATACCATCTTCAAGATTCAACGTTCAGAACATTTAAAAACAAATTCTAGAAAATATCCAATTTCTTCTGCTCCCATTGTCCTGAAAAATGTCTATCCTTCCTTTTGCCCAGTGACACACAAAGTATCTCCAACATATCTCCCACCCTTTTCCCTTTGCTTTTAAAAATAAAATCTTACACAGGCAACATATAGCTTTATATAGAGAGAAAAAGAGTGAGGATGACATCATCATGTATTATTACCACATTCTCAGGTGCAATATATATTTTATTGTGGTGAATTATGGTGATACCAGGTATATAGATACCAATGCTTATTTACCACAGGGATAGGTACCTTAGAAATTTTGATAGACAGGCAGACTGGAATGCTAGAGTTATCCATTCTAATGAATTATGTTTACCTGATCAAGTGTTCTGCAAAACTCACCAAAATTAATTTCCATTGCTTTGTACTGCCAGGACAATAACCAAGAGTCTCCATCAAGTTTATCTCCACCTAGTTAATATCACAATAGTACTATTTTTCTGTGCTGTTTTGAGTCACTATTGTGATTCTTAATAAGTTATTACTGGTGCATCATTTTTGGAGCTAATTTGTATTGACACATACTTGTATTTTTACACTATTGCTTTGAGACAATGAGGTTGACAAGTTTTCACTTATGGATGTGAACAACAAACAAAGAATATATATAAAAGACGTCTGAAACCCAGACAGCAGATCTAATGTTGGTTATGCCTGTCATTCTATTTATATCTATATTGAGAAAACTAATGAGTTCTGTGCCTTTATAATCCCCATATAGCCAGAGCATCAGCTAATGTAAATCAATGCAGCTCTATTGACAGCTTAAGGGCAGGTCTACACTTAAAAAGCTGCAGTGGCACTGATGTAGCACTTTAGGGAAGATGCTACAGGGCTAATAGGAAAGCTTCTCTCATTGGCATAGTTAATCCACCTCCGTGAGAGGCCGTAACTATGTCGATGGGAGAAGTTCTCCCGTCAATATAGCTCTGTCTACACCAGGGGGCTAGGTCGTTATAACTGCATAACTCTGGGGTGTGGATTTTTCACACCCCTGAGCAACTTAGTTCTACTGATGTAAGTTTGTAGTGTAAACCTGGCCTAAGCTAAAGCAGCAAAGGTGCAGATACTCCTGACCTGAGGTGATAGGAACTTTTTACAACCTCTTCAATTATAGGCTTGGCTCAGCTCAACTAAAAGAGAGAGTAAATGCTTTACAGAAGGCTAAGAAATGAAGTAAGATTGAAGAGGGAATAAAAAAAAGCTGGAATGCTGAAAATTGCTTGGGGTCTCACAGCTTCACACATCTCCAGAATGCTAGGATCCTGCTGAGTATCACCATAGTTTCATAAGGAAACCATCTAGGTTTTTTAGCTGTCTACTGTTCATAGGAAAAATCCCTATGAAGTCACAGGCCCAGTTAAAGCACCAATTAGGCAATTACTTCTAGTCTGTATCTACAGGAACTTTTTACAACCCTAAATGATGCACAGCAAGACACTGTGTTGTCCTGAATAAAACCAAGTATCTCTGCTTTGCCTTTGGCACTTCCCAACTCCAGTAGGATCCTATTACTGTTCCTCAGGCGGCAATACAGACTGCTTCCGCTGAGAAACCTCAGCTACACTAGCCAGACAATTCTCAAAGTGAAAGTGCTATACAAGCAGGCTTTTTCACCAGTGCATCACAGTGCAGCAACAGGCCCTAAATCCACTATTTTACACAAGATTTTGTAGGTTGAAGTTCAGATAATCCTGGATTACTGGGGCTGTACAAAAAATTGTGATGACTTTTCAAATCTGCAGACCCACGTACAAACGCTAGTTTAATTTGCACACATCACAAAACCATCACATGATTGACACTCTCCATTCCAGTGAGGCTCAAGACTGAAAAAAATAGAAAAAGTGATGCTACACAGGATTGGGGAGCACAGGCAGAGCCAGATGAGGCAGGCTACACAGCACTAAACTCCCCCAGGGAGCCCTCCTCTAGCTGCTGCTATTTGTCCTTCACCCTGACCTCCAAATTCACATTTTGTAAAAGAGAAAAAATTCCATGGATCACTTGAACTGACATTTTTTTAGATATTTAGTTTCTTTAGCCCATTAAGGACCTAATTATTCAGGGCACACATGCATAAACCTCATACAGGTAGAACTCTTTTGAATCAAAGGGAAGATCTGTGTGCACAGTAAGGAGTATGGGATCAGACCCTAAAGCGGTAGGATCTATGCCAGCTGAGAAATAGTAAACTCATTAGGAGGTAATAATGTACCAGTACATGAGCTCATCAGTGTGATAAGGAAGCAACTTACTTGATACGGAGGTATAGAGAGCAAAGGCCTTAAGGCTGGTCATTTCCTTTTGCCGGGTTTCCTCCACACTGCTGTGAAAGATGTGTTCCCACGCATAGAGTTTAAGGAGTTTAATGCCCCGAAGCATTTCATTTGTTTTCTTCAGTCTCTCATTGGAATATTCCTGCAACAATTACATGTAAATTAATTTAAGGAGGATTACTAGAGCACCTTAGAATGAGGATCTGTGTCACCGTGTAAGCTGCCTGCAGTCAACAGCAGGTTGCATACAGTAATCAGTCAATAATATCTTCAATGGCTCTGTCCATTCAACTTTCCCTTTCTAGGGGTGTGATTTTCAAAAGTGTCTAGGTGACTTAGAAGCACACAAAGTCCCACTGACTTTCAATGGGACCAGTGCTCCTAAATCACTTAGTTCCTAATGACAATCTCACCCCTACATGGGCTTTCAGTCACACCCAGGGGTTGGTTTCTAGTGCCAAAAGTGTTTGCTGAATTTTCACTGTGTAATGAAATATCCCCACATAAGTAATTCTCAGTAACTGCTGACAATCTGAAATAAACATTTTTACATGTTAATTAAAAGCACAGACTGCTCCTGTATAATGTGCTAGTAATGATGTGCTAAACTGAACACATATGTCATTTCGAAATTCTTTCCTTTTTCTCCAAGGCAACCCATTATTGCTCAGATATGGGGATGAAGACCACACATCTAGATGAGTTGATGCTACGGAAGGTATTTGGAGGTGGGGATACGTATGTATAACTCCCATTAATACTCAGTGCTATGTGTGCATACTGAGGGCAAAGTAGATCATAGGGAGAAAATCTTGTCCCCGGACCCCCTAAATGGGCTCACATGGCTGGAGAGGCAATGAAATAGTGATTCTACTGAGTATAGGGACAGGCTTCAGAGGGGGGCTCCACATTCTTTGTGCGGTGAAGCACTGATCCGTGGCAACTTGGGCTGCAGCAGTGCAGGCGACTGGGTGGGGGAGAATTTAAGTGCAAGTCCAGGGCAGGGTTAAGGGATGACCAGTGGCTATGCAAACTATGGGGTTCTACTGATCAAACCCCTACATGTATCATGTTGCATGGCTGCTAGTACTTTTCAGAGGCTATAGTAACAGCTGAGATGTGTTTGCACAGATACTCTGTGACAATGGCGCTGGAACATTTTTAATAGTGAGGGTGCTGAAAGCCAACCCCCTTACCCCTGTTCCACCCCACCCCACTGAACTGAGGCCGACAGCTGGGACCCTGGGCATGTGTGGCTGGCAGCCAGGACACCGGGGGTGCTGCAGCACCCCCGCACCCATAGTTCTTGCACCTATGCTCTGTGACTTGGTTCTGAGTTAAGAGTGAAGGAGTCCTTCTCCCTATTCCTCCTCCAACTAGGTTCATTTTTGGGGCTTTGTATGGGACAAGCATTTGGCTCTATTATGTACAATAGCATTTCAGTGGACAGAATGATCGTTGACTTAGTTTTAATTTATAAGATGGGAAAGGAGAAGAATGATCAAATCTCAAGTTACTTACTGTAAAGAGAAAAAAACAACCCTGTTTAAGAGAATAAATCTAAGACAAATTGTGTCCTTACTGCTTCTCTTTTCATCACTTTCACATCCTGCCCTTGACATACTAGACTGTTACAAAATCTTTGCCAGGTAGTATTTGGTCAATGTCATAGGCTTTGCTTTGCAATTCTAAATGCAGATGGATGAAGAAATACCAGAGATACTTACTAATGTGCTTCTTTGGGCCTGTGAGAGTTTCGTTGCCACAAAGTACTGGACAGGTGCAAGCACTATAATCACTACTGCTCCAATTAAGGCACTGATTCCAAGCAAGTAGTAGAGCAGAAGCACGCCTACAATAATCTGATGTAAGAAAGGGCGGAAAGACAAGGAATTACCTCAATGTATATGCACAACAAAGAATAAGCAGACAGTGAAGGCCATAAATGCCCCTGGATTGTGTGCTGAAAAACAGCAATTCACTATGACAAAGCCTGCCTCAGGGTTTCATGTACAACCCTGGGAGTTCTGCTTGATATGCTGCATTACTAACCTACCACATAAAGTGTTTAAAATCATCAAAGCTATGCAATCTCCAAGGAAGGCATGTGGTCTGAACAAAGATGGGCGGAGTAGAGGTCAAGCCAAAGTACAAAAAACCCCAAAAAACGAAAACCCAAACCAAACCCAGCATTATGGTCAATTTACTCTGCTCAGAGTCCCATTAACTTACTACTGGTAGAAAAAGCACAGCTTGGTGTGGAAAAATATGGATGTTCCAGTGTGACTCTAAATAAACATACAAGGATCTTCTTCAATTGGTGGGCTGTGTGTTTTTAATCTCCGATTGCAAGAAGTTTAGAAAAGCTTGCTGTACATTTCTGTACTGCCTGGATTCCCTGCTACCGATAGTACCATATACCGAATATTGCAGTGCTCTGTACTGCAACAAAGCACCATAGGTGCTACAATAAACAATAAAAATAGTTGAAAATCTTTTCATTTGGTATTTCTTGCCATGCTGTTGACAGTTTCTACAGCCCTTCCCCGCCCCCGCCGTGGTAATTGGATGACATGATGTGTCCTTTATTGCACGTGCACATAGTTTTGTCACAATTTTTGGCAGATTTAAGGTCTCCCCCCCCTTTTTTTTTAAATTAACAGGAAACCTACAGCTCCAAGTTTGATCTCAATCTTTCAGTCCATGATGCATCGAAAAAGTCTAATTTAATTCATTGGGATTTATACACACAGAGTGGCAGTTTCCCACAATAGAGAATAGTATTAAAGAATGTTAAAAATGCAGTTGATATTTTACTCATTTTGAATTTAAAGCAGAGAGCAGGATATTATATTGTGCAGCGATGGCACTGCTGCAGACAAAGGCCACACTGTACATTATAATGCACAAAGAAATAAGGAACAAAATCATTGGAGAATTCATGCCACCGACAGTCTCCACCTGAGATAAATTCCGCTGTAAACTTGTAAGAAGTTTCATGATCCTATGTGTCAGACACACAGTCCCTTAGCGAATGGAAACAGCCGAAGGACAAAATGTTCATTGCCAGTCTATGCTGTAGGTATTGAAGTATAAAACTGCAGTGTAGATTGGAGAGGAGAATTTTTCCCTTAGATCCTATAAACATCATTATAAATGTAACCCATCAAGCAAGACGTTCCCAGAAATGATGTACTAATGTACAAACGTGCGAACAATTTGGGCCACTGACATTCTATCCACCACAGATTGTATAAACTAAACTCTAACCTTCCACATAAAATGAGGGCATAGGACATAAGATAAGAAAATCAATTTCATGTGCCATTTCCCTTAAGTTTACTAAATTATATTTTTAATTATTTCCCTAATACTTTGCCTAATGTTTTCTCTGTATGGGTTCAGTCCTATAACGCTTACACATGTATAACTGCCACTGATGTCAGAGTTACATTCACGTTAGGAGAGTAGGATGAAGACCAAGCACATAGTTTCCACTGATATTAATGGGAGTTATGTGTGCATATGAAGAGGAAAACAGACTCTTTATTTTGCCCATTACAATCTGAGCTTTTTCAATGGGTTAATGCAAAGTTTCCTTTGACCCTTTGCAGCCTTTCCCCCTCCCCACACCTCTGAATAATCCTTTGGCACATCTCTGCACATTATTTAAAACGTATTAAAAGTTGACAATGCATACTTTAAAAAAAATTGCAGCGTTTACTTAGAAAAATACAGAGTAATGAAAGGTATAAGGGAGGAATAGTACACGCTGGACGGGAATCCTCTAGGAACAAAAAGTTAAATATTAATTGAAATACACTTTACAAACTGTTTGCAGTCATAAGGGTGTGATCCTACAAGTCTTCCATGGACATGATTCATAGCACGCTGAAGTCAATGGGATTCTTTCCACTGACTTCAGTAGGGTGTGTTTCACTGTAGAACTGCCACTGAAGACCTCAATGTCAGTTTCTTGCATGGAGTTGTTTGTAGGTAGAGGCCCTAAAGCAGTAAGGGGCAGATCCTCCCACCCAAGAGAGAGTCTTGGAAGGCTGTGAACACGCCATAGAACTCTCTGTGAGGAGGAGCCTGGCAGCACAGCTCCAACGAAGGCCAGAAACCCCGTGTATTCTTGAAGCCAGTGCAAAGGCACAGGAACTCCAAGTAGACAGCCGTAACCTTTGTGGACTGCCAAGGTCCATACAGTTCTCAGGGGATCCACTGATTCTGGGGATGGAACAGAGAGGAGGGGGAAACCCATTTATTTTATCTGCCACAGAGACAAACTTTGTGCTCTGCAAACTCATGAGATTCACTGTCCTCACTCTGGGAGTGGCCAGCATCTGGGACAGCAGGACTATGATCCTGTACTTTACAGTTGATTAAAAGTGATCCTATCCTCACCTTCTTCCCCATACTGTGATACAAGACATAAATGTCTTCAATATACAAAGCATACATTGGACAAAAATACCTTTGCAATACAAGGGTGTGGGTATTAGTAGCTGAAACATCTAATTATTATTGCAATGAATTCTAATCCTCATCATATAAGACACCACATAATCATGATATGCAGGGTTGTTGTAGCTGTGTTGGTACCAAGGTATTAGAGAGACAAGGTGGGTAAGGTACTATCAGTTGGTCCAATAAAAGATATTACCTCATCCACCTTGTCTCTCTAGAAGAGTAACTAGTCCTTGTTCTCAGCTCATTCAAATGTTATCTGGCAGCTAGCAAGTAGTTCTATCACAATTCCCAGAGGATCATGGTTTTAAAAAATCCTGTAATGAAACTTTACATAACTTCCTTTAAGCAAAACCTCAAAGCTCTTCTCTGCCCAGGACAGGGATATTTAGGACATTTTATCATGACCAAGAATTTACTATGACTGATTCTGTTACAAATGAATAAAAACCTAGTGTCTTGAATATTTCATGACGAGGGTACATATTTAGAACCAGTGGGTAACTGCCTTTTGTATGGTTTTAAAAGTAAAGTATGTTTGTAAAAATATAAATTATCCTTCTCAATGACTCGGGGGTTTAAGGATGTGGGATTTTCCATAGAGAAAGACGGACATCTGTGGCAGAACGGTAAAAGCCCTTACAGGGCCTAATACTGCTCCAAGGGAATCTTTCTATTGACTTCAATAGGCTTGAATCAGGCAGCTACTGAAAGCAGTAGCAAAACTCCCATTCACTTCAGTTGGAACAAAGATAGGCTCAAAGTCCATACACTTTTAGAAAAAAATATATAAATGCATAAATCTTCTAATCAAGGAAAAGATATGAAGCTCATAAAAATGACTGAAATGTTGGTTAAGTTTCTCCAAAGTAAAAATTAATTTGCTTTAAATAATTGCTTGGTTTGTTTAATTTTTGATTAGAAGACTCTTTTGAGCATCCCTTAAAGTGCTCATGCTGTATTATTAGGAAAAACAATGAATGGATGTGGGGCAAAGGCATCTTGGAGAGAGGAGTGTGACAAACCTGACGCAGAATTCATTGATTTCTATAGCACAGTGCATTCAGTATGCTACAACACAGGAATTATCCTGATTTGCTGCAGAACACCGTCAGATAATAATGCATTTTAATGTAGATATATTTTTTGCTAGGTTGACAGGAAAGTTAGAACACTCACTGATATTGGACACAATATTTTCAAAAGCTAAAGGATTGTTGTATACTACACAAAACAAAATTATTCTGATTCTCAGTCACATTGAGGACCCTTGACACTGACTTGGCAGTTTAAAAGGAGCCTTAAAGTAGGTGTAAATGTAACTTACACCCACATTACAGCCCTTTTGCACTGCCAGACTAGTGCAGGAGGGGGCCAGAGTGTAACTGAGAATCTAGCCTTATGTTTTCATCAAAGACACGGACTCTTCTATGTGTCTCAAAGCTCCTTCAGCAGTGCCTTTTTATCTTGGTACAATTCACTGTGTGTGTTTGTTGCAGGATAACTCTACAGCGAATGGACACAGTGCTCTAACATCCAGATTTCTTTTAAGAGCGAACAACAAGCCTTTCGCCATCTCTTCAATACAGTTACTTTCAGTTATAATTGTCCTCACAAGCTTTGCTGGAAATAATATTCATGAATGCACATGGGCATGCACACTCACACTCTCTCTCTCTCTCCCCCCGCCCCCCACCTGCTCCAATAATGATCAGGTTCTCATTTATTCCCACAATATCAGAGAAATTCAGGGTTTAAGCATTACCATAAGTTTAAAAAACATATTTCTTTGTACAAACATTTTACTTATACTTGTTGAGAGTCACATCTTAGGCCTTTTATACCCTAGAAAGTTGCACTGTTTTAATGATACAGGTATAGTTAAAGTGGAACATACTGATATAACGGCATCCACACAAGGGGGTAACTATAACTATGCTATAGTTCTTCCCATTTGAGAAGGGGATTAAGCTATACTAATAGAAAGCACCTTTATACTGGTGCAAGTGCATTCACAATGGTGCTTGTACTGGAATAACTGTATTAGTAAAATTAAAAAAAATCAATCACACTGCCTAATGGACAGTTACTTTCAAGTGTAAACTAGACATTAGAGCATGAAGAGCCCAATGGAGCTGTCGTCATTTATACCAGATGAAGATCTGGCCCTAAACGTGAAGGCAACTAAAAAAAATAGCTGCTACTTCGTAATTTGTTTACTACTTGTATTTTAGTCGGCTTTCTGCATAGCCAGCCTCCCTTCTGTGCCAATAGACATTATTCTCAATTCTCATGCATTAACTTGACATCTGAGGTCTGATGCAGCTTCTGTTGGAGTCAATGGGAGTTTTGCCACCGAGTCATCCAGAATTCCTCCTATTCTCGCTCATGTCATGGCTTAGAAGAGCTTCAATCAAGCACAATATTATTAGAATGATAACAGAAAGTGTAAGGGAATACATTAGATATTTCAAAAGTGAGAGCATTCTCCAGGCATTTCAAGAGGAGATGATTAATTGGATTGCAAGGGAAGAAATAAAGCCTCCTAATCCAGAAAACATCACTTCTTCCTCTCCACATGGTCTTCTAATAACATTCAGTTCAGTAACACATGAAGTAACTTTACTTGACCTTTCCTCACTCCCAGCATTGACTGTTAAATATAACTTCTGAACTGCATTAGAGGGAAATGGGTTCAATGAATAACATTGTTTTGCTTGCTCAGATAATTGTTTGAGTCAACCCTCCCATTTTTGATGAACCAATTCATTTTCTGTACAATAACATGACAATTTATTCCTGTAGTCCAGACACTGGCAACAATAATCATAAATGGGGCAGATGAGGATATGCTGAAAGACACTGTTGTGAAAAAGAACTAGGTATAGCTGGAAAACAACAATTCTATTATGTGAAAAGTTTTGAGGTTTCAACATTTGTTTTTGGTCCACAATTGGGATGAAACAGAGATCTTTCAATTCCCCACCCACCCACAGTTAGGGCCCTCACCTGGAACAGAGCAGGAGTACTTGTGGCACCTTAGAGACTAACAAATTTATTTGAGCATAAGCTTTCGTGAGCTACAGCTCACTTCATCGGATGCATGTAGTGGAAAATACAGTGGGGAGATTTTATATACACAAATAAATTGGTTAGTCTCTAAGGTGCCACAAGTACTCCTTTTCTTTTTGCCGATACAGACTAACACGGCTGCTACTCTGAAACCTGGAACAGAGCAGTCATCCATATCCCAGAACATATCCTAGGTCAGTGCTCTAACTTCCTGGCTACTAGCTATTCTGGCCAATGGCTATTCTAGACTCATTCACACACCAAAAATTCCATCCTGGACCTGAGAAACCTATTTAATGAATCTGCATTTTCTGATGAAAAAATGTTTAATCAGTAACTTCCTAACCAGCTCTAGAAATAACATTTTCTTTACAACATCTAGCCTATTAATAAGTCCCTCCGTTCTTTTGACTGACAAACTTGGCTATAGCTACTTCAGTCTGATCTGAGAGTTGTGCAAGTGACAAACCAAGCTAGGGAAAAGATTTGATGAGGGAATCCATTGTATTGCCCATGCAATGCAAGCACTCTTATGCTGGGGTCTTTACCATGCCCTTAATCTGCACATGAAACTCCCATTTATGGCAATAATTCTAAAGTGAAACATACATTTTAGTGATGCAATAATTAATGCTCTATTTGTGGAGAAAATGTAAGACAATTTTTGCACTTTTCTTTTAAAAATGCATTTTATAAATAATAAAAGTAGTAAATGATTTATTTGCATTAAATTTTACACACATTTAGATCTTGGTATGAATTTAGGAACAGGCTTTGCTTGAGCTCTGCAGACATTATATTGTTTGACTGTTTCATTTTTGCCCTTGCAGTTTTCAAAGTATTGGAATTGCAAACTAGTACATCCCAATTCCCTGAGAAATGAAAGTCTAGAAAGGCAGGAGCATAAAATAGCTACCTTTTATTGCAAATTAAAATTCCAGGGAAGCTGAATAATAATGCTTAGATCTCCAAGTGCTTTACAAAAGAGGGCATAAGAATCATTATTCTGATTTTAAAGATGCAGACACATAGGAACAGAGAAGTTAAAGTGGCTTGCCAAAGGTTAGAGCAGCAGCACCAAACCCCAGATTTATTGACTTCAAGGCCAGTGCCTTATCCACTGGACTACTGTGGTATCATCTATACAAAATTTTTTTTTTCTGATCCAGTAGCCTTATTCCCTCAATGCCTAATGGATGATTACATCATCAATACCCATATGTTCACGCCAGATGCATCCTCATGCATACTCTCATGGAAATTATACCTGCTTGGGGCAGGAGTAATCACCATGAAGCTCAGAGCAGCTGAGTTAGACTACATCCATTCTTCTGACTTTTAGACTATCCAGACCATCCCCTGTGTAACTCCGCTCACAGAGTGAGTACCTTTGCAGTATGAACAGAAATATCACTGATGTATTTGAAACTGAATTGTCTACTTTAAAAAGCAGCATATTAATTTAGAGTCTGTTGTCTCTTTCACTGTTGAGAATTTATATTTGTCAGGGAGGAATTCTTGGCAAAAACAAAAAAAGCAGCCCAACAAATACAATCGGAGTTGCTGTATTTATGTCAGATGAAATAATTTCCATACAGAGACACTGTAGTACCATCAACCTCCTCTCGAAATTCCCAGTAGGAGTTTGGGAGATTTCTATGGTTTTGTTAAATATGGACTTTTCCAAACTAAGTAATTTTCTCTCTCTCTCTGTTTTAGTGGGTTAGACACTTAGGAACTTTGTGCTTTCTTCGTCTTAAAGCCCTGATGCAAGCAAACCTGATTTCATTGGGCATTACACATGCATAAGGGCTTCAGAACTGGGCAATTAAGAGCCAACAACTGGTGGTGGCAGTACTGTACAAGTGGAAAAAGAAGAGTAAAGAACTGTGGATGGACATGTATATAGATCAGAGCAAGGAAACAGGAGAGGATAAAATAGCAAACTGATTTCATGTGGCAAGCGAAGCTGTGCAATTTCATGAGCATGAGCTGTGATTGGGATTAGCTGCTAGTTATAGTATCTGGATACATTAAAGGCACCTGTGTAAAACAACAGCCACAGTCATTTGAAATTATTAGTACTACAATCCCACATATTACATTGTGTATGTAGTGTAGCTTTTGGCTAGGCTAAATACTGTAGCAAATTAGGCCAAATAGGTATCCAAAAGAACACAGCTGTCTGTGTAGAAACAACTATGTTTTCTTCCAGATTTTTATTTGGTCTGTCTGGAATTCACAACAAGAGGAAAGAGTTGTAAAAATGTAATGGCCCTGAAGGATATTTCTAGGAGTAGGAATAGTGGGCGTATGTATTATCCTCTGGGGCAAGGCATCAAATAATATTTTGGGATATAAATGTAGTGGTCTGTGTCTAGTTCCTGTTAAACATTTATCCACAAAGAAAAGCCAGAACAAAATACTGTGCAGTTTGACAGGACCTTGGCACTCTATGACTGACAGAGATCCAGGGCTAAAATAGGAGAGGAATCAGGGTGGAATGAGCTGTACCAGGAGGGATATGGTAGGAAGTATACACAGTGCCCATCTGTACAATACCCGTGATGACCAGTGCTATTAGTTTCCCACTTTCACGTGCACTAAAATTCAAGACGAATGTTTAAAATATGTTTTTGAAAACAGCTTAAGACAGGCTAATGAGCATAGATGTTTAAGTGAAAAAAGCCAGCTCCTACTGTCCTTGGGCTTTCAGGGGAGTTTGGCATGCCCTGGAGGGCAGTTTTGTTGAATGACCAAAGAATGCAGGATTGAGCCTTAAGTGATTTCAATAAGCCCCTGCTTCCTTTACATCTTCCATTGGGTCACCATTGAGATTCAGAAAACAAGTGATTGTAATGCTCTCTGGTTAGCCCCTTTGCTGTTGTGTCACAATGCAGTGAACATAATGGTGCATCAAAGTAACGCAACTGGTATAAGGGGCAGCACCTGATGGTATTTGTGGCGGAAAGCTAAGTTTGTTTGGCAACACTCCAAGAGTTAATTCCCAATACAAGTCTAACATACTGACAAATTACATGCTATTTTCAACCACCACCTACACATTCTTGAGGAAATTTATGACATTCTAAGTGAAAACCCTCTTTTATCCTTGTTATAACAGTCTTATTTATTTCTATCTTCTTGTTCTCCCTGCTTCAATAAAATTCATGAGCGAATGATCACTATAGGCATAAGTACAGTAACAACATATGAACATTCCATGTTCTTACCTGCACAGGCATAGCCCAAAGGTTAGGGCACAGGAAGAAGAACCACATCAGTTGGTTTGTATCTATGGCAACCAGGTTACAGATCTGTCCTGCAGTCATTTCCCCCATAGACATGTTGGAAGTGGACAGTTGCATAATCTTATTGTATATTTTTGTCTGGAAATTAGAACATTAAGTTTCATGTTCAGAGAAAAATCTGACAGAGCTGACTGCTTTACATTACCATTAAAACAGATTGGTTTCTGTATTTTAGAAAAACTCCCGCCACGTGAAGGGCTGATCTTAAAATATAACCAATTTGTTATTTAGAAGACAAATGCAGCAAAGGTGGCCAAAAAGCGTGAGTGAACATACACAAAACAAGACCTCCAGTTACAAACAGAAGAATGCCCTAGTCCTGCAAACTTTAAATAACAAAAACTGTTACTTTCAGTGGGAGTTGTGCATGTGTGCAAGGAACTCGTTGTATGGGACTTAAAATTTCCAAACCTTCTGTCCTCCACTCCCATGGAAAACCTTCTGTCCTCCACTCCCACTCAGAGGTCAGATTTATAACATTTTGCTGAATATTCCCCACTAGGGAGGTGAAGCCTCAAAGAGCCCGAGGACCTACTGGTAACTTCCATGGAAACCACTGATTCTGCAAGGAGAGCTGGTCCTGTCTGTGGTACTTTTGCTTCTCTAACTTTCTATGATGTTTGGTTCAGGCCTCACCCAGCCAGAGGATCTGCTTTGCTGTGCTGATCTTCACTGTGTTGGATCTGAGAATTTAACTCTAGATTTGCAATAAAAATTTCACAAGCTCACAGACGAATAATATAGTTGGGCTAATGCTCCTTTCAATTAAAAGCCATTGTTAAGAGAGGGGAGAATTAGGCTCCATGATTCAGAAAATAAGTAATATGCAATATTTGAGAAGCACTTTTTACCAACTGATTTTCAGTTTAGGTACTAAAGCTATACAGCTTGGCTTCATGGCTGTTCATGAGACTTATTTGATGAAAGGCACTCAGATTCCATGTATCCATTGCATTCAGTTGCCGGCCATAAATCACAAAGGATTAAGCCATGTAGGACAGGGGCAGATTTGTATGAGGGAGGAAAGGAAATGGAAAGTTGCCAGGAAATTGAGAAACTATAGCACAAAGAGAACTTATCCAAAAACCTCAATACGGCTGGAAGACTGCCCAGCAAATTGATGATCTTCATTCTCCTGCCGCCAGGATGTTTGCTAAAAGCTCTCCATTGGAATGACAACAGAATTTCTTCGCAAGCTGGACTTTTGTGTAACATACAGTACAGGGAACAAAAATCTTAGCTTGTGACAACTATCCTGGAAGGAGTGTTTGGCAAGCACACTCATTTCCAGCAACTCGGTAACCTTTTTAGGGAATTTTGTATCAGTTTCTGGCAACGATATTTTAAGTACCTTTCATAAATTATTGGTGGTTTTAAGGGCAGCTAAAAGTAGTGGACAATGTGAGAAACCAGGCTAAGGAGGAGGAGAACAGGTTGGTAAAAAACAAACATTTGTGATTTCCTCACATTTTGGATCAAAATTCTGTTTTCACAGAAATTTTCTGATCAGCTCTAACCAGGGCAATACTGGTTGGAATGGGTGGAATCCAGAGATCTGGCAGCTAAGAAGAATTTATAATGGATAATCAGAAGTGGATTAAATAATAAGGCAGCTAATGAGAGTCCTTGTAATAAATGGGTACTCTCAGTGGCTGTTAGTGTATTTGAATGGATAGGATGTCTAATTAATGCTAACTATTATCAGGCTGACTTTTCACATCTCTTAGGGTATGTTTTGAGCAGTGTATCTGGCAATATTAACTTGTAACATTACAATTAATTATTCTATTTACTTTTAGAATTTTTCTAACTGCAGAACTCTGTATAGCAAATAAAGTCATTCTGATCCAGTGTTTACAGTTATATAATATTATAAGCCTGGTTCTGCCACCGTCACTCATGTTGAGTAGTAATGTATTTTTCAAGGTGTCCTATTGATTTCAATGACACTATTTTTGGAATAAGACATTTCTCAGTGGAATGGTGGCAGAATTATGTGCACAATACATTAAGGGACACTTTAACGGATTCATTGTTTACATAATCACAATTTTTAGGAGAGTTCTAGTATACTTTAAAATCTAGATCCCTCTAAGGTACATTCAACCTTAGTATCTATAAATAACCAGTATTCCATTTAAAAACAATCCATAAGTCCAATTATGGACTTCTTGAAAGAGCATAACTTTATTATGACTTGTGTAAATGATCCTTAGTCAACATGCTGAATGTATGCAAGGATGATATTTTAAAATTCCTTATCAAATAATATGTCTATACCAGGACATAACATGGGGCTGAATATTCAGTGAGAATTTTTCTAGTAAATCTGTGATTTTTTAAAATTTCTCTGCCAATTGTTTTAAGTCTCTGCTTCAGGTAAAATTTTGATGGGCTCTTTGCATTCTGCTCTTGTATCTTTATACTAAGACTTTTTGCAAAAGGGTGAAGGTTTATTTCTTTTTCCATGGAGGGAAGATTTCTTTTAATATGATTGATATTTTAATCCATATAGATATGATATATATATGATATAGATATTTGATTTTATTATACATGACCAGAGATTACAGTACAGTTTAAAATATATAAACATTCCATTGATAGCCATATGACATCAGTAAATAAGATGATTAAATGCAAATTGTAACAAAGGATCTTATTGTACAAGGCCCACATAACATCCTAATGGGTTCAATTTGGGCGATTATTTGTCTTTTATGGAAACCCACTTCTTTGATGACTCTCTCTGTTATGAGAGTCAGAAATTCTGGTCTTGGTTACCCTGCTGTAAATCCAGAATAACTCACAGTGGCACCAATTAGGGGTATCGGGAGGGGAAAAGACCCCTTTCCCAAAGGTTTTTGCACTCAAAGTTCCATAGACCACAGAACTGAGGGTGGCGATGGCCCTATTACTTTAAAGCAGTAGTCCTGTACTAAATCAGCAAAAGGCTACTGCCAGAGGCATGGTCACAACATGAGTGAAATTTGGCCCAGCCCCTCCATCCAGACAGAAATGTGGCTGGGCCCAATGGTGTTGTGATCAAGTGCACAGGGAGTCTGTTCCAATATGGCAGAGCACAGGGAAGTCCTCTAAGAATTTGACTCCTGGAGGCACTGGGTTATGTACTGTGTGGGTGAGAGAGAGAGAGGAGACTTCCTGTCCTAGGGAGACTCTGGGTCCCAGCAAGGGGGTCTGGGGGGAGGGCACGGAAAATGAGCGGGGATCAGAATGAGGTCCCTGCTGAGAGGGTGGGGAACCAGAATTCCTCCCCTCCCCCCAAATATATCTGAATTGGTGCCACTGCACTCTCATGATTCAGAGCATACAATCTCTAAATGAGAATGTTAGGAATAAAGTTCTCCTATGAGCATATTACTCCATAACCAGCAACTTCTGAGGCCTTGTACTTCCTCTGCATCCATTACTGCCCATTATTAGAGGCCGAATACTGGACTAGAAGGGCTGATGGTGTGATAGGGGATAGATAGGAACACTTTTGTTTCATTTATCTCAGTGGGACAGCTCCCAATTTACTATGATATAATTAAGTAGAATTTAAACCTATGAGTCTATTACAGCTGTTGCATTTCTAGTATGTATGCATTTTCCCTGTGTAGACATGTTACTTATTATTATCTTGGGTACCTGAATTGCTCCTCTCAAGTTAATTCCAGTTTCAATGGCGACATAATATGATGCCTGGAGAATTGTCCTTTGCAACAGAAGGGCGAAAAATAGGAGGACAGCCAAAACATAAGCATTGGCCAGGAACTCTTGAGATGAAATAAAGAAAACACCAAGAATTTTAATCTGTAAGAAAAAGAAAGTTAGAAAACAGATTTAAATTGGAATTTTTTTCAGTCAAGCTTAATTCTGTACAACTCATGTTTGAAGAGTTCAATTTATTACTTTGGAAGTTGTTTCAAATCTGACCCGATATGGTCAGTCTGAAGACTCAAGAAGACAGTGGTGTAGTGCATCAGACTGTGAAGTCTATCTTTGGATTCAGAAGAATTAGTAGATTTTTATTTAACTGCAAAATTATATTCAGCAGAATTTTTTTTATGGAATAACAGAAATCCATAGACACACCCAAACCCCTGTAGAATCCCTTAAAAAGCGGGGAGGAGGACTAACTCATGCAGAGCAGGGTTTTAAGAAGCCAGCACCTAAGCTGCCAGAGGTGCTGGCAAACAGGGCAGTTTTATAAGAAGGTTGAGAGAGAGAGAGAGCGAGCGAGCGCGCACTCTAATCTTAGGCCAATAACCCCTCCACCTCCCCGCCGCCCAAAACCCAACCAAGCAGACAAACAAGCACCCTCCCCCCACCCCCCACCAAAAAATCCCCCTCAAGAATAAAAATAATGCAGGCAGAAGTCCAGAAGCAGAGTGAGGGCTATACAGTTTATTGCACTGAATGCAGCATGTATGATTACTTGCCTTGTGGGCAGGTGGTGTATGTACACATATGGTGAAAGCAGCTCATGGCCCTCAGAGATGCAATACGGGTGCTTGAGGCCAAAGACGCTGAAATGGAGGAGCTAAGGGACACAGAAGTATATAGCTAAGACTTTCAGGAATACAATAGAAAGGTCCCACCTTCAGTCTGACAGCCTTTTTGCTGTCAAGGAGGATGAAAGTCTTGGGAAAGGACAACATCAAGCTGGAGTGGAGGAAAACAATCCCATAGTTGGGACCTTTCTTCCAGATGATGTCATGGTATCCTCTTCCACTGAGGATACCTCACCTGGGGAGGGAACCCGAGTTACTAGCAAGAGCCAGATATAGTAATGAGGGATTTAATTATTAGAAATATAGATAGTTGGGTTTGTGAGGACTGGGAGAACAGCATGGTAAATTGCCTGCCAAATGCGAAGGTTGCATATTTCACAAGACATAGGGAAAGGTAGGAGAGTGGTCCTGGAGGCCAAATTTAGGCTACTAGGTAATAGATTAAAGGCTAGGACCCCCATGGTAACATTTTCTGAAATGGTTCAGGATCCACACGAAGGGCAAGAAAGATGCAGAACTGCAGGATCTTACTGTGTGGATGAGATGATGGTGTAGGGAGAAAGGTTTTAGGTTTACTGGCAACTGGGGGCCCTCTTAGTAAAGGAGAAGCCTATACATGAAGGATGGGCTCCACCTGAAACAAAATGGAATTAGACTGCTGGCATGTAAGATTAAAAAGGTGTGGAAGATTTTTTGAAACTAAGGCTATGTCTACACTACAGCCAGGATCGATGCTCTGAGATCGATCCACCAGCGGTCAATTTAGCAGGTCTAGTGAAGACCTACCAAATCGACAGCAGATGACTCTCCAGCTGACCCCTGTACTCTACTCCTGATGAGAAGAGTAAGGTAAGGCGACAGGAGAGTTTCTCCCATCGACCCCCGCAGCGTAGACCCCGTGGTAACTCGACCTCACATACATTGACTCCAGCTATGTTATTCAGTTGCGTAGCATAGGTCGACTTACCACGGTAGTGTAGACATAGCCAAAAGGGTAAGGGCAAAGCCAACAGTTGTGGAGAGACACATGGTTCAGGTGGAGACATCCCTTACAGATTAATTTATTAAAAGTGGAAACTCTATATCCTAGTAAAGAGGATAGGAAAAGAATTGGTAAAGTACAGGTAGGAGCTAGTGAGGAACAGTCAGAAGTACAAAGTCCCATTTAAAGATAACACATGAAGGCAAGAAACTGAATTTTGACAAAATGTGCAAGTGCTTATATACAAATCTCAGGTTTCAGAGTAGTAGCTGTGTTAGTCTGTATCTGTAAAAAGAAAAGGAGTACTTGTGGCACCTTAGAGACTAACAAATTTATTAGAGCATAAGCTTTCATGAGCTACAGCTCACTTCATCAGATGTATCCGATGAAGTGAGCTGGAGCTCACGAAATCTTATGCTCTAATAATTTCGTTTGTCTCTACGGTGCCACAAGTACTCCTTTTCTTTATACAAATCTCAGAAGTTTAAATATTAAGATGAGTCAACTACAGTGCCTGGCATGAAATAAGGATACTGCTAGAATAGACATCACAGGAACTTGGTGAGATGAGAATAGTCAACGGGACGTGGTAATACCAGGGGACAAAATATATAGGAATCACAGAGTAGGTCATGCCAGTGGGGGAGTGCCACTATGTGTGAAGGAAATCACAGTCAGATAAAGTACAAATCTTAAATGAATTAAACAATACTACAGAATCTCTTTGGATAGAAATTCCATGCTTGAATAATAAGAGTATAGCAGTAGGAACGTACTACTGACTGCCTGACCAGAATGGTGACAGTGATTTTGAAATGCTCAGGGAGATTAGACAGGCTACAAAGACATAAAATGCAGTAATGAGGAATTTTAACTATTCTTCTGTTAACTGGGTATGTCAGCTTAGGAAGGGATGCAGAGATACAATTTCTGTACACATTAAATGACTGCTTCTTGGAGCAGCTTGTTGTGGAACCCAGAAGGGGAGAGATTTAGTCCTAAGTGGAGCACAAGTCTGGTTCAAGAGGTGAATGTAGCTGAACCACATGGTAATAGCGGCCATAACATAATTAAATTTAACATCCTTGCAGGGGAAAAAATTTCAAAGAAACCCACCACAATAGCATTTAACTTCAAACAAGGGAACTACACAAAAATGAAGAACCTAGTTAAACATAAATTAAAAGAAAAAGTCACAATGGTGAAATGCCTGCAGCCTGCATGGAGACCATTTAAAAACACCATAATACAGGCTCAAACTAAGCGTATACCCCAAATAAAAATAATAAAGGTAAGAGGACAAAAAAAAAAAAATTCTGCTGTGGCAAAATACAGAGTAAAAGAGGTGGTTAGAAGCAAAAAGGCACCCTTTACAAATTGTAAGTCAAATCCTAGTGAGGAAAATAAAAAGGGGCCTAAACTCTGACAAGTCAAGTATAGTAAGGTGGGCCAGGCAAGAATTGGAAGAGCAACTAGCTAATGACAAAAAACCAAACAGCAATTTTTTTTTTTTAAGTAGTACACGAGAAGGAGGAAGCCTTCCGAACAGTCAGAGGATGCACAGGATGATTAAGGTGCTAAGGGAGCACTCAAAGAAGGCCATTGCTGTGAAATAAAAATGAATTCTTTGCATCTGTCTTCTCTGCAGTGGATATGAGGGTGATTCCCACACCCAAGCCATCCTTTTTAGGTGACAAATCCGAGGACACTCACCGATTTATTGAGGAAGTCAACAAGCATGTGGACAAGGGTTATCCAGTGGATATAGTATACTGGGACTTTCAGAAAGCCTTTGACAAAGTCCTTCGCCAAAGGCTCTTAAGTAAACTAAGCTGTCAGGGAATAAGAGGGAAGCTCCTCTTATGGATCAGTAACTGGTTAAAAGATAGGAAATAAAGGGTAAGAATGGTCAGTTATTTACACTGGAGAGAGGTAAATAATAGTGGAGTCCCTGAACAATCTGTACTGGACTGTGCTGTTCAACATATTCATAAATGATTTGGAAAAAAGGGTAAACAGTGAGGTGGCAAAATTTGCAGATGATACAAAAATTACTCCAGTCAGTTTTGGATTTAACTACAAAGAGTAACAAAGAGACCTCTCTAAACTGGGTGACTGGGCGACAAAATGGCAGATGAAATTCAATGTTAAAAGTGAAAAGTTATGCATATTGGAAAAAAAATAATCCCAACTACACATACACAATGATGGGATCTGAAGTGACTAATCAGTACTGAATGTGGATTGTGTTTTTGTACTGTGGACACCTGTACACTGGGAATTGGACTGAGGCCAAACTCCTCATTAAACATTAGCCAAACTGAACAGCTATCAGATGGCAAGGACTTTCACTCAGCACTGACCTAGGCTGGATTTGAATGAGTGAAGGTCTCTTTGCCCTCCCATCTCCTAGTGACATAACATCTTGTAAACGGTGTTTGCTGACTATAGAGTATTGAGATTCCCACTGAGGCTGAGCTCAGCTTGCCACAAGTAACAAAAAACTCTGCCCCGAAGACTCTTACTCATTCAAGGATTCCTTACTCACACGAGTAGTTCCATTGAAGTCACAGACTATGTATATAATAAGTCAGTGGACTATTCACAAGAGCATTGAATATTACATGAGAGTCCCAAGCTCCCGAAGTAGGAGCATACACCATTTGTTTGTTTATTTTCTACCATCAAGACTAAATTGATGGATGCTGTTTTCCACAATAAAAATCAAGGACAGAAGAACAATTTCTGTTGCCACAGTGAAAGAAACATTAGGCCATTTGCCATCATTCAAGAGACATAAGTATTACAAACCATGGACGTTTAATCTAGCAGAAATGCATTATTTCAATTGATTGCTATAGAGTCAGATCTCTGTGACAAAGTTAAGGTTACATTTAGGTACACATAAAATCGTTGATATCAAGTACTTGCATCCAAATTTTCCAAACTGCTCATCTTCTAGTTTTAGGCACCTAAGTTTTTGGGTGATCAAAAATTGAGTTACCCAAAGTTACAAACCACTTTGGAAAATGTTTGCTTTAGTTTACAAAGGGCTACATCCAATATCAGAGCCAATTCATTCAATTATTCACGTGCTAATATATACTACATGTATCAGCCAGAAAATCATTGACTTCAGTGAGAAAGCAAAGCCAATTTACAATCTTTTGTTAGGACTGGAGATGACAGTTTCTGTAAGACTGAACTAATGAATAATGATGATGTAATGGAATTTGTGTCAGGTATGCTCCAAAAATTTACTACTTTGTTTAATACAGTTTATCATGGTTTTTAGAAACAATTTGCAGGCAACTAAGCATAAGGCCCTGATTCATCAAGGTACTTTAGCACAGACCCAACTTTAAGCATTTAATTTCTCTCATTGAAATGAATGGAACCACTCACATGCCTAAAGTTAGTCATGTGTTTCAGTATCAGAACTTGAATCCTTGATCTTTCCAGTTCATTTGATACTTGATGGTATCACTGAGTAGTGGAGAACAGACAACACCAAAGTTAAGGGAAATTAAAGAATAATAGCATCAGTTCTTTGCTTCACTTGTCAACATACTTTAGCAGCTATACTTGTGAACAGATAAGGAGACTGCATGGAATGGTACTAATTCTGCATTTTAATCCATATCAAGAATGAACCCATTGAAAACATGTTCAACCAGATGGAGTCTCCAAGGCATATCAACAGAACACAGAAAATCTTTGGTGATACTTGTTTTGCTAAACACATACCAAGTAGAAAATTTCTTCGAACAATCATGCTACATGTCCATCCACTATAGTTATGAAATTATGGCAAATGGGATATTATATTGTATTTTTAATTATCCATAGTTTTATAGATTTCACATTATTCTAAGGTAGTGTCAACACACATAGGCACTGTACATATATATAGTAAAATTAAGTCCCTGTCCCAGATTGCTTATGATTTTATGATTTTGGCATTTCAGGTAACAGTGAACTTCACTCTAACTCTGTGGAGATGGAGCTGCAGCTGCAAACTCAAACTCCTGTGAAAATCAAATAGAAGGGAAATTAACACCCAAAGTCCCACAGTTTAGCATGGAAAGCATTAACCCACAAAACAAAGGTACAAAGTGTTACTGTAGGTTATTTGTGCCTTGTAGCAGGAATAATACTTGGGGGATGGGGGAACATGTGGTTACGTCCCTTATTCACATGTTGAGGAGGGTGCTTAAGCCCAAGTGTCCTCAAACTTGCTTATTTTCCATCTCAAACTAGACCCTTTTTAACCTTGTGTTCTTTAAAGTAAAGGACTGGGCATATAGGTGGCTGGTGAACGGCTTCCACTTACTACAGATGACCATGCCTAGTATTTAACTTCATATCTGTGCATGTGTAGCCTCTGCTCACACTTAAACCAGAGTGCAAAAGCCTTGTGTTTCTTCCTGCACACTATGCAAGGACTTGCAAATTCAAGGCTGAATTACACCAGCAGAGAAGCTGGGTCTTTGGTTTCCAAAGGGGCATTACATAACCCTTTAAATGCAGCTATTGAAATACAACTACTTAAAACCACTATTCCAAGGATGCTATGAAGGGTATCACAATGTTTAAAAAAAAAAAGAAAAGAAAAAAAAAGTACCCTAGCTTAAACATAGGAGTTATTCATTGATTTTAATGGGGATATGAATGCATTCTATCCAGCAATATGCCGAGCGCTAAGGCCCTGATCCAGCAAAGCGAAGTGAAGTCCCATTGACTTAAATTTAAGTGCTTTGCTGGACTGGGACCAGAGTGCTCAGCACTTTGCCATGTCAAGCCCTATAATTGTTAGGGGTTTCCCCCCATGTCTTTGTGGTTTTGCTGTATAAATCTGCTCTTGTAACTTCATCTATGATTTCTAATGTTCATTCAGGATGGAAGATACACATCCCATTGACAAACCAAACAGGCTGTCACATCATGAGGATCTTTTCTTCAATGCAAGAAGATTGAGGTACATACAAGCTAAATATCACAAGAACATTCCGAGAGGTGAACAACAAATCATGATGCTACAGAGTTATAAACAAACATGAAAAGCTTGATAGAATTTATAAAATTATAGATCCGTGACTTCCTGTAGTACTGCCAACAGTACTTATTACACTGCCTGTGATATCCGTATGACCTAAGAGCCCAGACATTCAGTCTCTATGACTGAGGGCTTGAAAGATGCAGCAAATACCATATATTATCCTCATAGCTGTTTACCTTAAAGCTGCCCTTAGTATCTTCTGATTGTTTTTGTAATTTTGCTTAAAACAAAAATGAGACAGGCAGAAACTGTGGATAAGATAAGAATATTAAACTGTCCATGTCAGATTCTAAGGTTTTTTAACTGGTACTGTGTATACAATTTCGTAAAGGAATACTTTGAAAGCGATCATTAGCGTTGGTTCTCTGTGACATCTCCCCAGTGCAAGCCCTTTAGAACAAAGAAATGCTAAGTTATGGGACATCTTGTAGCTGCACCCTAATGCCCACACAGCATGTTTCGACTGATAGTGACAGACTCTGTATCACTACAGAGAACTTCCTTCTGCCTCCATCATATACAGATATCTGTAACACACAAGCATCCTCACAGGATAATGCAAAACCTTAATTACAGACTGACTTCTCCTGCAACACACACAGCACTGCATACCTAATTTGTGAACACACCAGCGCCCAGTAGTTGCTAGTGTCCTACGGTTTGTAATTAAAGTTTTGTACTACACTTTGGGACAGATTCAGACCTGTTACTTCAGCGTATATACGGAGTAAATCCAAGCAAACAGAGAATCAGACCTATTGACTTCTGTGGAGTTAATCTAGATTTGAAACTGAGACACAATCTGGCCCTTCATAGAGAAACTTCTCCTCCCCTCCGCCCCCAAATTATCCTTATCTTCATAAGATTGTCTTCTAAAAGGTTTCTCCATCTTTGTTTTCCCACAGCTAAAACACTTCCTACATTCCCAGGAGCAAACTATTAATAAAGGTATTTACCCTTTGATTCATCACAAATAAAGAGGTTTCCCATTCAGCGGCGGTGCTAGCTTATTGGGGGCCTTAAGCAGGAATATTGTGGGGGGGCCTCTCCCAATACTAAAATAGACAAGTGAATGGGGGCTCCCTTGAGCTGCTCGGGGCTCCAAGCAATTGCTTAGTCTGCTTATACCTAGTGCCAGCTCTGTTCCTGTTGCAAGGAAAATCACACATAAAAGCTTTTTCATAACAGACCTAGGCACATGCAGGTTTCTCTAAGTATATTGGTTTATTTACGTACAGCTTGAATTGAAAGATATTTCTTGTTATTTTGCAAGAGCTAAAAGCAATTTTCAGAGTTGAAGTCCAATTGCTGTTTTGGCAGTGAAGCTATGTGAAAGCCAGGACTAATGAAAAGAAAAAGCTTCTCTGGGCATCATTGTACCAAAGGCAAGATCCTATCATGCAGTCTTTCATGGTCCATAGTGGGACAGTGGACCAACCGGCTTCATTCATTCGCACTCCAGGCAGCCGTTGGCATGGGCATTCTCAACTTGAGGCTTTAGCCGACCCACCAAAAAAGATTTAAGGATTCCATTAATAAATAAAAGAAGCTCTAAGTTTGGAACAGAAGCTTGTTTATCTCACTTTTATTAATAGTATACAAAAAGTGAACTATGGATAAGATGGGGAACAGCCTATCCCTGAACTGTTGATTACACTGGAAAATGAATTCCTTCATATTTTGCTTTTGTTACCCCCCGGGTTCCTCTCTCACCTGGGACTCTGACAAGGAAAAATAGCAACTAGAGGCTCTTTGACCCACACGCATGATGAGGGTGGGGTCAGATGTTGTAAAAGGACAGCTGAAGAATCATGATGTCTGATCAGCCCCCTCCCTTTGTGAAAAGAGAACATGGAATTCAAGCAGAATTGGGATTGGGGGGAGGGAGAGGGGAGGAGGTAAAGAGATGAGCCAAACAGGAGGCTGCCCCAGAAAAGTGGCAGCTGTCTGGACCTAACCCAGGTCTCTATTGAGAGAGGGGAGCACATGCTCTTGTGCATAGAGTGAGAAAGAGAATCAGTAACCTTCATGAGAAAATAAGGAAAACAACTAGTCTGGCTACAGAAAGAGTGGCAGAAACACAGACAGGTGAGAAGGAACACTGCTTACTGAGCCATTTCCAAGCAAGGGTAGAAACGAGCCAGAGCCTGGCTACCAAGAGCCAGCTGTTACCCTGGGGAAAGATAGGGACCTCAAAGCAGCTGAGACCTTCAGAGGACTATACCCCTCCTGGGCTGAAGAGAGCAGTTATCAGGGGACTGTCCCTACTACAATAACAAAAGTTATTTTTTTTAAAGCTCTAGTCCGCCACCACCAAAAAAAAAGAAAAAGAAAAAGAAAAAAAGCAGCGCTGTCTATGCTCTTGGCTGTTGGTGTTGACAACTCCATATGCTTTTGCAAAACAAGTTTAACTCTGTTCATTACATTTTTGAAGAAAAGTTCTCAAGAATTTCCCCATATTTCACTACCACAACACTCAAAGTCTACAGGCTAGATCTTGATCTATGGCAAGGTGGCACGAAGGGGCTTTAAAACTGCCTTAAATGGGCATACCCACAATGTGAGGGAATCCCCGGCTCGAATAAAGCTAGCACAGCTAGTTGTATGCCACTCCCTCAAACTTTGCACTTCCCTTTCCACTGGGCGGTGAAGGGGGCATGACCAGAGACCATTGCATTCTGGTGACCCCTAACCTGCATAATTTAGAACAGCCCAGAGGCTGCCCCTCAATTGCACCCAATGATCATGGCAAGCTATCAAGCACAGCTGGATGAGATTCCATTCCAAGTTTATCAGGGCCAGTCTTGAGATTTCTGCACGGGGTGGGGAGGGGCGCGGGGATCATTAGTCAAAGCTTGTTAGGGGAAGTTAAACAGAGCAGAATCAGTAAATGCCTTCATTCCAGGCAAATCAGCAAGAGTCACAGCGCATGACTAAGGCTGTGATTTTGTCACGAAAGTCATGGAATCTGTTACTTCCAAATACCTCTGTGACTTCAGCCAGTGCCAGCTGGGAGCTGCAGGGTCCCCTGCCACCTACGGAGGCAGAGACCCCCGCAGCTCTGCAGCGGCCATGGGCAATAGGGAGAGACCCCTGGAGCTTGGAGCCCACAGGGGTGGTGCGGGCCCCTGGAGTTCCCAGTGTGCCCACAGCTGCCCAGGTTCCCCATTTTGTCACCGATATTTTTGGTAAAAGTCAGGGACAGGTTACAGGCTTCCGTGAATTTTTCATTGTTGCCCATAACCTGTCCGTGACTTTTACTAAACATATCTGTGACAAAATCTTAGCCTTACTCATAGAACATCAGGGTTGGAAGGGACCTCAGGAGGTTCTCTAGTCAGTGCCGGCTCCAGGCACCAGCGAACCAAGCAGGTGCTGGGGGCGGCAAATGTCAAGGGGTGGCATTCTGCTGGGCGCTGGGGCGGCAATCTGCTCTTGGCGGCAGCTCCGTCACAGTGCGTTTCGTGCTCGGCGGCAGGGACGCGACTCTTCTTCGGTCCCCGGTGGCAATTCGGCGGCCGTACCATCACTCCACCTCGGCAAGGTTTTTTTGGTTTGTTTTTTTTGCCGCTTGGGGTGGCAAAAACGTTGGAGCTGGCCCTGCATCTAGTCCAACCCCCTGCTCAAAGCAGGACCAATCCCAAGATTCTCCATAACATTTTGCAGCAATTTCAGCAATCTTTCCCTATAATCTGTTATTTTCGTTTGCATTGGCTGCTGTTTTAATGTCTTCCACTGAATTTGTTGTTTATTGTTTCCAAATATTAGGATAAGCACAAGATAAAGGACTGTTGTTGGATAAATGAATGATTGTTTCTAAGCTTAAAAACTTTGTCAAAAATCTCGCCTCTCCAACACATGCAATACATTTTAATATTTAGTTTGAGGCCTGATCCAAAGTACATTGGAGTCAATGGGATTTAGATCAGGCCCTTACAGGAAACAATGTTATATTAAAAAAGAAAAAAAATCAGCGAATAGCACAAATGATTCTTTCCTAGAAATGACTTAGCAGTATAGTGTGAAAATGCTCATTGTGCTTTTGTTCCTGAGAATAATCAAGAATGAAGTCTTTTTTTCTTGGATATTATTCCCTTGGATAGCATCGTCTAAGTCTTATAGTTGACCTTTCAAAGATGAGCTCCCTCAAGACTCTGATGGAAACTCTTTGTCATGGCTCAATTACTTTGTTCTTTAGTTTTATGATAAAAGCCTGCTGCTGCTTCAGTCCTTTAAGATAGCCCACGTTGTCAGAAATTAAAAGCTGGACCCCCATCCTTAAAATAAACTTCTCCCTTTTCAGAGCATAAGGTCATCAGGGCAGGCACTGAGGCTCCAGTTCAAGAAAGCACTTAATCACATACTTAACTTCAAGCATATATTTAAGTCCTTCAAGGGGACTTATGTATGTGCTTAAGCACTGTCTTGAATAGAGATGCTTTCCTGAAGTAGGGCCCTAGACTTCTTATGTGTGTGGACAGCACCTAGTACATTCTTGGCATCACAAGTGTTACAAATAATGATCATAAATAATAGAAAATTCCAAATGATAATCAAAACACACTTCAGGAGTAGCGTTCTGTTTGTTCACTTAGGGCCTGATCCAAAACCCATGGAAGTCAACTGAAATATTCCAGTTAGTTTTAGTAGGCTTTGGATTAGGCTCTTTGTTAAGATATTCTAAGTAGTACCTGCGGACGGATGGTGTTATTTCCTTTTCCAACGTGGTGAACAATCCCAGAGATACAGAGCGGACCAGCAAACCCAAGCAAGTCAGCCAGAATACGGAAAGTGCTGCTGAGAACTAGTGGTCTCCCAAATGCACAGCAGAGAGCGCACCAAATTGATTTGGAGCCTTGTGGATATGGAGACCTTTTGTTCTGCCCAAAATTAAAAAAAAAAAAAAAAAAAAAAAGAAGGTTATATAAACATTACAATATGTAAATACAATTGATATTTTAAATTTTAAAAATGAGCCTCGAGAGTAGATGATTCAGAATATTGATTTGATAAGCAGTAACCTCTGGGCTAGAGCTGGGCAGGAACTAGAATTCTGTTTCATGGGAAAATCCACAATTTAAAAATTCTTCAGCAAAAATCTTCAAAAACAGACTCCATCGAGAGACTGCTGAATTGGAATTAATTTGCAAACTGGATACAATTAACTTAGGCTTGAATAGAGACTGGGAGTGGATGGGTCATTACACAAAGTAAAACTATTTCCCCCATGTTTATCCCCACCCCCCCCCCGTTCCTCAGACGTTCTTGTCAACTGCTGGAAATGGCCCACCTTGATCATCACTACAAAAGGTTCTCCCCTCCCCCGCCAACGCTCTCCTGCTGGTAATAGCTAACCTTAAGTGATCACTCTCGTTACAGTGTGTATGGTAACACCCATTGTTTCATGTTCTCTATGTATATAAATCTCCCCACTGTATTTTCCACTGAATGCATCCGATGAAGCGAGCTGTAGCTCACGAAAGCTTATGCTCAAATAAATTTGTTAGTCTCTAAGGTGCCACAAGTCCTCCTTTTCTTTTTGTGAATACAGACTAACACGGCTGCTACTCTGAAATTTAAAAATTGTATTTTTGTTCTGAATCAGAATGAACATAAAAAAATTTCCCATGAAATGAAGTTTGACCACAAACGATTTTTTTAAATCATTTCATTTCAATTTAGACTTTTCAATTTATAGTATAAATTGCTCAACAAAAAAATTGGAACATTCCATTTTAAAAAAGTTTGTTTTGGGAAAAAATAATGAAGCATTCCATTTCAGCCTTATCAGAATGCTTCATTATTATTTTTTCCCAAAACAAAATTTTGTTGACATCAATATGTTTTTGTGCAAAGTTTCAATTTTGTCAAAACAAAATTATTTGATAGCAAAACATTTCACTGGAAATTTTTCAGGCAGCTGTACTCTTGGCCTTGTGCCAAAGAGGAGGGGAATTTTTCTCTAGTTAAACAGGAAGACTAAGAATGGGTAGCCACAAGACCCATTTATGCTGATTTGGCTTACGAGTTGCACAGTGAACAGTAACACAATGGTTCTACAACGTAGTGTTACATTAAAAGCCATTTTGTGCTAAAAATATAGGGGGAATTTGTGCAAATTGCACATAGTCTATAGTGAGACTGGCATAAATTGCATTGCTCTATAGGGAGCAATGAGAGGGGTTCTGTCTTAAAGAGGTAGAATTCCTCTCAGTTTGCCCACTGCTACATCGTGTTAATTAGCTTGATAGTGGTAGAATTGGCCTATTCCTCCTCTCTGCTCCTTACTGGATGCCAAAGGAGTAGGGAGGAAGCAATTCCTGTTCTCCACTGAGGTCAAGCCTGGAATGCTGCATTGCCCTTAAACAGGCTGCACACAAATGGGGAGGGGAGTCTCCTTACTACCTCTTATTCCACTGCACACACATAATAAGGGGCAGGTAGTAGTCTTAAGTGAAGATCACCAGGCTAGTTCATTTCAGGCTCAATCCTGAACACTCTCTCAGGAAAACTCCCACTGATCTCAATAAAAATTACTCCTATAAAGCCCCTGTAAGATTAGTCAAACTTATTTTAGGTTCTTATTAAGAGGCAAGTTAACCATCTTCACAAAAGTATAATCCATAGTTGTGCAAACAACTATATTTCCATAATTGTACATGCAAACCAAGCATTTGCACATGCAAATAACCATTTATGTGAACATCTGGACGTAATCATGTACAACAACCACTGTAAATACAAAAAGTGCACATACAAATTAGGCACCCAGCAGCATGCCTAGCTTTCTGCAAACCAGGCTCTTAATACCTACCATGTTTCCACTTTATATTTTTATATGACTTTATACGGTTACTATCAAAAAAGTAATGAGGTATTTTAAGCAATGTGTAAACACCACAAACATTTGTAGATAATCCCACTCCTCTTTTTTCCCCCTCATACCTTTTGTGCTTCAAAAGCCTCATTAAGGCGAATGTAATTTGTCAGAGCTCTCATGGCAATAGGCAGCTTGCCTATGGCTTTCAAGTCTATTGGCTTTTTATGGGCGGTCTTGATGAAAGTATTCATCCACCAGTATGTTCCTTTGGACAGCAGATTCACAAAGGGCTGTAGGAACCGAACTCCAAGATCCTGAAGATCCTCGGGGGGCTTAACCTCTTTGGGGGTTTTGAAGAAAACATATCTCTGAAATCCAAAAAGCCCACAAAGAATCACATCAAGTGCATGGAAAAGAAAAAGACAAATCTGTGTGGAAGGGGATACTGAGATAATAGAAATGCCTGTGATTGTTCAGGAGGAATAGATAGCCACCGAGTGTATGACTGGGATTTGCAAATAGGCTAATGAAATTAGGCTCCCTACTCCTATGAATTTCTGTCAAATTTGGGTACCTATTCCTTAAATTACTTTGAAAATTCCAGCCTAAAAAGGAGAAAGATATTCAAGCCCTAAATGAAGCCCACCAAAGATCAAAATTTGCCTGTGAATTTAATCCTGCACTGGGAAAATATATTAAAGCTCAGTGAATATTTGCAATATTTTATGTTAAAATCTACATTGAAGATTATTCTGGCCAATGCTGCAAACTGCACAGTACACACCCCCGCATCCCCTGCAAACTTTCATAGAGAACCATTAAAATTAGACTGCACAGGGCACTAGCAAATATTTCCATTGACTTAAATGGGAGAAAGATCAAGCCCCTAGACGATGATGTTTCATGCTGCAAGGATCAAAGCTCTTGTACAGTGTACCATATTTAAAAATATCTTGTAGTACTATCACTAGGGAGTTCTGCTCAGACAAAGATGACATGATATGGCCCATCATTTGCTCCTACAATATTTATTAACATGGAATTTAATACACTGTAGGGTTGTAGTTAATTAAGTAAAGCCATATTGATTAAAATTCTGTATTTAATTAAATCCCATGCAACCCATGCAAATCAACAAGGTTAAATGGGTGTAAGCGAGAGGAGAATTTAGTCCATGTACTTCAGGTTTTTCCCTTTATCTAACAACATAGATCTATGCAGATAGGTAAATCTATTTAGCAGATCCATTCAGGGCTTGAAATTGACTGCGAGCTAGTGGCCTGAAGCCCCACTTCCTTGCATCATTTTCAGCAACAATAATTCTGTGTTTACAATGAAGCCTTATTTAGCCTGATTTCAGTTTGTTGCTGCAATTTATTTTCTTCCCAGAAAACAGGCATTTCTGGGAGCAGGGAAAATGACTTTTCACTACTTGCTTTCTACTTCCATTTCTAATAAGGATTTTACTGGAAATTCAGTCCAGTGATCATTTAAAATAACTTTCACTCCTGGCTGCCATGGAGGGATTTTTTCCAACAAATCAATAGGAGTGACAAACTGAACATTCTATTTAACTCTTGATTAAAAACTACAGTTCCCTGTGCTGTGTTTTGCTTCTGATCTGCTTGCCTTCAATCATTCATATTCTTAGTTGCCAGAAGAGAGGCACTTTTTGCCTCAAAGCTTGGAATGATGCTATATTATTGGTTAGTTCAAGTCACATGTAAAAAGTAACATCTTTTAATTATTTACTCTAAAGAAATATGAAACTGAAAAAAACAACACTAAGCAATGGCTGATCATTTCAGTGGCTCATTTGATAGTCTCCCTTGTGGCCCCAACATTTTCTAGCTAATTAAATATCATTAGATTATAAAGTTATATAAAAAGAATCATATTTAAAAGCAAGGTCCTGTTGGTATCACAGCTGAGTCTCATTATTTCATGAGCTGACACAACAGTTGTCAGTCGTGAGATTAATATTTAACTTCCCATAGTCTGATCTACACTGTATGTGAGGGAAGTGATAAGGTATTTTGGATTGTATTCCATGTAGCAATCTCCAAAGCCATCTATTAATAGGGATTCTGATTGTGGCCATAGCAAAGAGGAAATAACCAGAGACGACTGGATTTGCTCTAGCACCATGATAATAATAAAACAATATTAATAATAATTTAAAAAAAAATCACATTGTGTGTGCTCTTAAGAGACTGGAAAACAACAGATACTCTGTGTGGGTATCACTGACTATTGTTTTCTGATAGAACGGACTATCCATTTCACTGTATCTTTCCCTTTATGAAGATAAATGATTCCTGAAAATTGAAGTTGTCAGTCATATAAGAAACACCTTTTCAGAACAAAATGGAGGAAATTCATTCTGAATTGCCAATGCAGTGGAGTCAAAGGAGTTTGCAATAAAGATGAATTTGGCTTAATTATATTACTCAAGTGTTTGGTTTTCAAATAGGTCTCTATTTCAGACTGATTTTGTTTTTACATTTAGCAGCCAGATAAAAGAAAAGGAAGAAACAGAAATGAGAATTACCTGGAAATTTAACTTACCCTCACCCTGATGACATTAATTTCTACAGCTAGTAGCATTCCATATAGAATAACCAGAAGTCCCGTGAGGCAAAATCGAAGCTGAGAAAATCCAACCCCATTATCACAGAACTTTACAAATTTGATAGTTTTGGTTATAAAAGCTAAGGTCCAGTAGAACAGCAAGGCTGCCAATAAACAAATAAATAAAAAACAACAAACATTAGTCAGTACTGATTGTGGAAAGAATTTATTTTAGACAAAATTAGAAGACTTTGTTAAATGGTTATGCAGAAGGGAAATGACAAGCATGCATGAAACTAGACAGTGCTCTTTCTCCTATCAAAATGGCAATCAATTCAGTTTCCAAGAAGGTGATCCTGCTCCCATTACATTCAGTGAGACCACGGAAAATTTTGCAGGAGGATCTGCTGGTGGAAATTTCCATCTGCTTGTAAAGCTATGCCTGTATCAGTCCCTCCAAGAGAGTGATGCTGTTTCAGTGGAGGAGGCCAAGGGGCCCAACCCCAAAGGTTTTGGATTCTGGGGAATCCACAGAGTTTGGTTTGAATGTTGACCTAGATATTCTGCTTTCCTTACCTGTGTGGAACTCTACTTGATGTAAAAGATAAAAGCCACCAAATAGTCCTCAGAGCAAAATTTCCCCCTAACATTGCTGCTTTCCTCAGTGCGTATGTACTATGCAAATTCCATGCAACACAGTTTATAACACAGATTACAAAAGCAAATAAAAGAAGGAGAATGGCACGAGTAGGAAACTACAACTTTTGTAGAATATTGATTTTCATAGAGCATTTTCTATTCAAGTGTACTCAGGCTGTATAGACAAATAATTCCACCAAGAGGCTCTGGTGACATTGAAACCCCAATCAGGAATTTATTTCATGTCATTCACCATGTCACGAGCCAGCTCTTCTGGGAGTAGTCTCACTAGCATCAGTTGGATTCATTAACTGAGTAGGATGAGCCAGAGGTTGACCCCACATTTGGTTTTATATATTTAATAATATCAAATTGGATTGTTCACTCTGACAGTAGAACTGTATGGGGAGGAAAATGCTGAGAGTATCCATTTGCAGCATTCTCTCCAATTCTCCTGTTGCAAGGCTGGGGGGCAGAGGGGTTTGTTGCCACCCCAGGCAGAATCAACTGTGAGGCTTCATCAGAAAGCTGGATGGTCCCCAGGGGATCCATGTAAATCTTAAGCAATCCACAGGAGGACAAGGCACTCTGAGATATCTCAGAAAGGGGAGAGGGATGCAGACTTAGGTCCATCTGATCACATTTTCTGTGCAGGATTGAGATCCATATGTGGAGAATCCCCTGCATTAACAGAACCCGGGGGCATGATCTGGCCCATGGTCTCCAATCCCACTTTCACTGAAGTAAATGATAAAACAACCATTTATTTCAATGGGAGTAGGTGTAACACTATTGGAGTCCTCACAGGGGGCACCTATAGTGTTTATATTACTTCTGCAAGACAATGGAAGCACTGTATTTCATCAAGACAGAACTTCCAAGGGCTACAATTACTTATCAAACTTAATGATCAATATAACGAACAGCTGTTACAAGGTAATGACTGTTGTCAGGGAAACCTGATCTTCCTATAGTAGGATCAGGTTAAAGTGTAAGAAAAAAGCCTATATATGGTAAGATCTTCAGGACTAGCTTTTGGTGGCTAGTGTAACTCAGGGCAGAATGGGGTGGGAGGGCCATGTGTTTCTCTCCTGCCTATAGGATCAGGTCACCCCTTCCTTGAAGCCCCTCACTGGCTTCCCAACACTTACTGAATCAAGTTCAGTCTCTGTCTCAACTTCAGGGCTCTGCATAATCTCACCCTTACCTACATCTCTGCTACTATTTCCTGCTACTCTTCCTCTTGGTTCAATTCTCTCTCTTTAATGATCTCTCCACTCACAACCATCTGCTTACTTCTTTCAAATTGACCCCTACACTTGGAAAATCTCCTACTCCTTGTCTGCCATGTGTCCCTGTCTTTCCTCTTTAAGATCCCTCTTTAAAATCCACTTCTTCTTGCAATACTTTATACCTTATTCTACTCCTAACTTCCTTGCTTAATCTGTACTATTGCTCCTTCTTGTTTTGTCTAAATTATCTCACATTGTAATCCCTTTGGGGTGGAGAATGTTTTAAAAGCATTATATAAATGTAGGGTGCTATGTAAAGTATCATCAACTGAGGGCACCCCTTTTAAAAAAATAATAGAAATATCAATTTAGAGTATCTGTATTAGCAAATAAGGCCATTCTTCTATTGGGAATTAAAGTACAAGTCTATGTGACCAATTTTCCTAATTACAGGATAAATTTGACAAAGCTGTTCTTGTCAAGTAAAAAGTTTGTATTTTACCTGAGCAGGTCAGCTGTGTTGTCTTAGAAGGTTCTAACCCTAACATCCTGAGATAATAGGTTGTACAAACACCTGGTAAGAAACAGTGTCTGCCTCTAAGAACTTGCAGTCTAAATAGACAAGACACAGAAAGAGTGGGAGAAAAAGTGTTATGATCCCCATTTTATATGTGGGGAAATAAGGCAGAGGTATGTCTACACTGCAATTAGACACCTATGGCTGGCCTACGCCAGCTGACTTGGGCTTGTGTGGCTTGGGCTAAGGGGCTATTTAACTTCAGTGTAGACGTCCGGGTTTAGGCTGCAGCTTGAGCTCTGGAACCCTCCCCCCTCGCAGGGTCCCACAGTCTGGGCTCCAGCATCAGCCTGAATATCTACACTGCAGTTAAACAGCCCTTGAGCCCAAGCCTTGTGAGCCTGAGTCATCTGGCACGGGCCAGCCGTGGGTTTTTAATTGCAGTGTAGACATACCCAGAGAGATTAAATTACTTGCTTAAGATCACACAGGAAATCTGTAGCAGAGCTGGGAATTGGACCCAGTCCAGCGCCTTAACCACAAGACCATCTTTCCTCTCTAGTCTTCCTCTTTCTCAGCTCATTTCTTCTATGTTCACATTTTCTCACATCTTCATCTATTGGTTCATCCAGTTGCTGAAGGCCCAGAATTCCTGCTGATGAGTTATAGGGAGTTGCATGAGAGTAACATGCCCACAAGACCAGGCATTTAAGTAAGCAGGGATTAATGAACTATACGGTGTCTGTTTAGAGAGAAGTCCTGTGCACTGGGCATTGTTTGAGGGAAAGAGGAAGGATGTTCCATTTTACAAGACAATAATCTAATTCTGAGGGAATAAATTAGGAGTAACAGCCAAGTAATGATAGTAATTAGTGAACCAGATTACTGTCAGGGACAGTGACTTAGCCCTTCTGCTATGAATACACGTGAACTAGTACTCTATTAATAAAATACATTTCCCCTGTGCCTCCCAACTTAATGCTCCCTACTCAGGAAAACTCCAAATGTCATCCAAATCTTATCCTTGTTTTTAAGTCTAATTTTTAAATCTGTAAAGACAAATATGTGTTTTTGTAGCTGTTAAACATCATGATTAGACACTATAATTCTGTTACATAGTCTGTAATATTGAGAAAAAGGGGTTTTCAATTTATATATAATATTTTCCAGAACAAGACAGAATACATTTATGAATGTGGCACTCCAATTTGTGCTATTAAAACTGTATCCCTAATGTGTTCCCATTTTGCAACACAATCTAGACAGCAACCAAATTTAGCCTGATTAGTTCCCTATAGGCCTTATCAAAATCCTACTGGCATCTTCAGTTTTTCTATGGATTTCAGTAGACTTTGGATCAAGCCCTATAAGCCCCAGCTTTTGGTTCTGTTAACCTCCAAGAACTATTTGCAAATTTAGGGCCTGGCCCTGCAATCTAATCTGTGTAGATCAGTGGTTTTCAAACTGCGGGTCGCGACCCAGTATTGGGTTGTGTAACGTAAGGCACTGGTCAGCACCGCTGACCGGGCCATTAAGATTCTGGTTGGCAGTACTGCCCCGCTAAGGCAAGCTAGACCCTGCCTGTTCTGACAGCACGCTGCACCCCAGAAGCGGCCGGCAGCAGGTCTGGCTCCTAGACAGGAGAGCGCCATGGGGCTCCACATGCTGCCCCCACCCCGAGCACTGGCTCCGCACTCCCATTGGCCAGTTCCCAGCCAATGGGAGCTGGCGGGGGGGCGGGGGGTGCCTGTGGGCGAGAGCTGTGCGGAGCTGCTTGCGTACCTCCGCCTAGGAGCTGGACCTGCTGCTGGCCACTTCTGGTGCGCCTTAGCACCCCCACTGCGCTGGTGAATGGGAGCTGCAGCAGGTAAGCCCAAACCCCACCCCCGTGCCCTAATCTCCTACCCCAGCCCTGAGCTCCCCCAAACCCAGAGGCCCCTCCTGCACCCCAAAGCCTTCACCCCCGGCCCCACCCCAGAGCCTGCACCCCCAGCGCAGAGCCCTGACCCCCTCCTGCACCCTTTCCCCAGCCCACAGCCCCCTCCCACACTCTGAACCCCCTCATTCCTAGCCCCATCCCGCAGCCCTTGCCCCCACACCCCAACCCTCTGCCCCAATCCTGAGCCATTCCCACACCCCAAACCTGAGCTCTTCCCAAACCCCTCATCCCCAGCTCCGTTGCGTCATGGGCATTGACAATTTTCTTCAACTGGGTCGCCAGAAAAAAAGTTTGAAAACCACTGGTGTAGATGGTGCCCTGAACCTGGGTGGAGCTCCACTGGGACTCTGGATGGGCATAAGGGTCCATTCATGTGGATCCTGTTGCAGAATGGAGGCTTTATTTATTTCACTAGGGATTAAATTAGATTGGTTTGGTAAATCTATCAGTGAAAGATATCTCTTTCAGTTACTCTTCTTGTGCTCCCATTCTAAAACTTATCATGAGCTTAATATTTTGTACATGGTTCCAAATAATTTGTTCACATTATGGACTGCAAAGATATGTTGCTTCATGGCCATGCTGCAATGTAGGGGGTTGATACTTAGGTAAATAATTTCAAACATCTCCTCTTTATTTGCTCATCTGCATAAAATTGTCATCATTATCTAGCCTCACACTGTCAATCTATGCTGTCACATTTAAAACTGAAAATAGAACAGTCTAAGATCTGCTAATGATTAATTTGTGCAGTTGAGTATACAGAGAGGAAATCTTTAAAAATTTATTTCTCCACATGTCTCACTGGGATACAGCAATGATAGCAAAACCAAACCAACCCCTCCCCCCCCACCATCAGATGACAGGAAAGTGATCTAGCAATTTGATGATCTTTTGGTCTGTTAACTGTTTAGACTCCAATTTTCAAAAAAGCCTGTTGACCATTGATGAGAATTGGGTACCTAACTCCCTTAGGCTCCTTTGAAAACCACAGCCTCAATGCTTTATTAATTATGATGATGATTATTACTAGTCAAGTACTTCCAGAGGCCTCCCATGGGATCTGTGTGCCAGGTACTGCACAAAAACAGAATACAAGATCCCTTTGGGGAATGGGATTATGTATAAAATGGCTAACCAGCTGCACTACATTCTCAGTGATTTAACAGAGGGAACGTGGAAGCAGTGCTGCATTATTAAACACTGTATTATACAATATGAAAAAAATCAGTGTGACTGAATTTCTTCTATGACTGTAACAAGCTGGCAGTGTTTGCCTGAAACACCCCATTCTTGCGAGCAGGTGTCTATCCTGCCAGGAAAAAGGAATCTTTGGACTCAAAGCAGGTGGCTCATGACCCCACCTGGCTCTAAGGGATGCAGAGAGGTTATCAGGACTGCTGTGCCTGCACTCTAGAGAGAGGAAACCTAGGGGCAGCCAAGCCTGGGGAAGAAGATTTGAACTCATTTTTATATTATCTCTGTTTGCTTTACCAATTAATCAAACGTCAGGAAGAGAGAGGAGTTTGTGCTTTTCATACTGTGTGGACTACATTTGTAGGGCAGGTAGGGAATACTGCCTGCTTCTAATGACATACATTTTAATTCGATTATCAGTGAAATAAAGACTCTGGACCGAATTCTGCCTTTGGTTACATCTGTACAATCCCACTGCCTTCAATAGGTTTGCACAGATGCAACTGAGAGTAGGATTTGACCCTAATAGATGGGAACTGGATTTAGAAAAAACTATGCCTGCTGTACACTTAAGACTAAAGACCTGATCCTGTAGCATGAAGAACATTCAAGGGAGTGGGAGAGCTGCAAGCACATGTTGAGCAAGCCCAGAATGTTGCATTTCCCATCTTCACTGATCCTGCATGAGCACCTCCTCTGAAATGTATTTCCCCTACTCACCCCACTAAATCACTGGATAACTTTGGGCAGGAACAGGCCCTACATTCAAAAGTCTTACTGGCAGTTTGTCAAATGAAGATTCTATAGGCAACATACAGAGAAAGATCATTGTGGCACAGGTGGGGGTAATAATATATATTTAGGGAACACAACGCATGGAGTTGTGTCCCAATTTCAGTACAGCCTCTCTCTCTCTCTCTACCCCATGTTAGCCAGAGATGAAGAAAAGCAGGTTCTTTGATTAAATTTCAGAATCGTTTAAAATAAAAAACAAAAAGTGTTATCCTATCTGCTACACAATTCTGCTGCTCTGGAAAAAAACACCTCTGTTTAGTGCAGGCCTTGGCTTGTCCAGCAGAAAGAAAATAATTTTCAGAAAATAATTTAAACTGACACTGAATAAAATATTGCAATGATTGCTGAGCTCTTTCTAGACCAGGGGTGGACATCATGGATGGACAGTATCAACAGAAAGGCAGAGCTACTGATATTCTATGGATTTGCTCCCAAGGTGCATATTGTTGCAAAATTCCCCACTGACATTAGTTAGGACAGCAAAATCCAGTAAGTAGCATAGAGGATTGAACTTTGCCATACCTCATTGCAGCATCCAGACTATTGCTCACCCCGTTGGGGGTTTGGGTCGTGTCTTTAATTGTACTTCTGCCAAGGTCCTCCAAGATGTTCAGCTTTTAGAACACTAGCCAGATGTTACCCACCCTTCCTCCCAACTACCTCTTACACATTTTTAAAAGACACAGTTGCATCATGGGACCACTTTACAAAGGCCCTGGAAAAACAGGTGTAATAAATGAGGTACCCATGGCTGTATCCCATTATAAGCAGATCTCACCATGGAATTACATGGGGAATCAAGCTTAAAAATGAATGGGATATGGATTTGAGTTATTGCGAGCAAAGAATCAAGATGGCTGTTTAAAGCACTTAACTCCTACAACCCTCCCTCTCCATCCCCTCTACTTCCAGCTTTCCTCTCTGATCTCCAATACCTTTAAAAACAAAAAACGTAGGTACTTTGTTACAGGTTTCTTTCTTACTCCCTCCTCCCACAACAATGGAGCTTATGTAGGAGAAAAATCTATTTTAATGTGATCCTGAACAGTGCAACCTACTCCATGTGGTGCTTATGAATGTCATGTGGCTCCACTGCTGAGACCTGACTGCAGGTTGTGTATAAAAAAGGGCTAAACAAATACATAAAATAGGGGAGGATATATATTTAAGCCATTTTTTTTTAAAAGACTAGTAATTTTAGATGCCCAACTTGAGATACCTTAAAAGGGCTAGGGATGGTATCCCTAACCTCTGTTTTGCCAGAAGCTGGGAAATGGGCAAGGGATGGATCACTTGATTACCTGTTCTGTTCATTCTCTGGCATTGGTCACTGCTGGAAGACAGGATAGTGGCTAGATAGACCTTTGGTCTGACCAGTATGGCCATTCTTATGTTCCTTTTTTCCCCTCCATAGGGTGGGTGCTTAAGCACTTTTTCAGCACCTCAAGTTGGGCCTCCAAATTTTTGAGGAAACCAAAATTGCTAGTCACATTAAAAAATCTTGGTCTGTGTTTTTGGCCTTTACTTTAACCAGCAAATCGATCTTTCCACGGGTTCCAATGCTGACTCAAGTGCTGCTTTACTTCTTTTCAGGTAAGCGGAGTGTTACTTCCCTTACTGCTATTCTAATGATGAGTAAGAAACAATGAATGTGCTCTTCAGTCAGTTCACAGTGCACCTTTCTATTAGAGTCCTGGTTGGAAAAACCTGCTCCAAGGATTTGCTGCTGATATCTAACTATGTTATTTGAATTACAAGGGACTTTCAGATTTTCAGTATCCCTGAAACATTGCTATAATGAAATGTAATTTTAGATAGAAAAAAGTCTGCCATAGTAAAAGAAGAACTTGCTAAGATGAAATGGAAATGAAAATGATAGCTACTGAGCTGCATTCTGGGGAAGCGCCATCTCAGACGGATTCTTTCTGTAAATGTTTTCAAGACTCATGGGAAGTCACCAATTGACAATTTGCCTCCTATGATATAGAAAAAAGGTAATTCAAAGCCCCAGACAGCTCATATTAACATCTCTATTTAAGAAGAAGAAATCCCTCCCCTACTACTTTTTTGCATTATAACAGATTAACTTCAGTGGAAATGGCTCATCTGTTCCTGGCATGGAAGAAACAAAATGCATTAAAAAAAACCAAACACCTGTGAAACATAGGCATAGTAATCAGATATACACCATGCAAGCTCTTCAGCATGAAAACCATGTTCTGGAAAAAAGTGTAAAGAATTAGAACTCACAGAGACCTTGCTGGGATGCTGTGTAGGACTGCATTCCTACGTGTATGCCTTCAGCCATGGCAGGGGGCCAGGAAATGTGTAAATAAGTAGCGAGCAGTTTCAAACCTCTTGCAGTCTGAGATTAATTTATCACACCTACACCTTTTTCAAATGGGCTTCCTCTGAAATCCACTGCTATACTTCATATAATGCAACCTACATGCATGTAAGGTTACCAACAGTAGCGTCTTTTCTGTAGCTACTTAGAGTTTGGATGTACCCTTATTTTCACAGTAAGATACACAGTATTATTGTAACACTTGGGCTTATACAATACTTCCTATTCACAAGATCTGAAATCAGTTTACAAAGGAGAATTTTACTGACAAGGAAACTGAGGCACGGAGAGGTTAAAATGCTGAAGGTCAGTGCCAGCACCAGTTTCCCCTGATTCCTCCCCCATTTCAGACCACACCCACTTTTATATTGTTTAAAGCACTTGTAGATGCTCTATAGTTTTATATTACAGTTTTTTATTTTATATTACATATTACACTAAGTAAGCTGGTTTAGTCAGCACCTGGGCTTTTGAGACTACAGTCGTAACAATTGCAACTCTCTCCTACCATCTAAGGTACAAAAGCACATGGCCCAATGCATCCAAGAAAACACTATGCACCCCACAGAAGTTGAACGTGTTGGAAAGCTTAGGTTGCATAAAAATAGCATATATCATTTGAACTGAAGTTTGATAATGGGAACCAGTAGAACAAAACATAGCTTAATTTTATCCGATAAGCAAGCAAAAACCTAGCCGAATGAGAGTATGATGAGTTACTGCCAGAACCTGTCAGACCTTAGTTACAGAATTAACAGATAACACAAGAGCAACATATTCACACATCCACAGCTTTCTGTATTGTGGAACATACCTATTAATAACTTTGGAAAATTTGATGTTTCGATGTTATGATAGTAAACAACAGATGTGATGGCTGCCAAGAATGCCATACCAGCTGGCATGTACAGGTGCAAATGACGGGATTCTGAGACCCTTAAAAATAAAAATTAACAAAAATTACATATACACACACATACATACACAGCCACCCACCCCTAAACAAAGCTTAATCATATATTTAAGTATACACTGGTTTAATTGTCAGTTATTTACCTCTCTATTTACTTATCATTAGGCTTGGCAGAATTTGAGTCTTTCTTAAGAATTGACAGATAATTAAAATGTTTAAAGCATTTTTTATTTTTAACCATTTACATTTTTCACAAATGTGCAAAATTGTGGGTTTAAAACATTTTTTTTTATCAATTTAAATTTTCACAGTTGTGGGAAATTATGGAAGAAGGTCAGACAATTATTTAACAACAAAAGACAAATTCAAAAAGTTAAAACTTCATAACCATTAAAATACATGGTCAAAAATCACATCAAAATATACAGTGCAAATATCCTTAAATCCCCAAACTCTAAAAATTCTCAAGCAGCATTTTTCTTACTTTGTTTATCTGTAAATTTCAATCACCATCTATAGAAATATTTTGTGTCAGGTTGTGTGTATACAGTGAAATTGTACAAATTCTAGCTCACTCCATTTTCAACAATTACAATCAACAAACAAACCAACCCACCCAAATAACCAGGGAATTACAATATGCCTTGAAGACACAGTCCTGCAACGCAGGACTAAGGCAGAATTGCACTGACAGTGCAGTTTACTCTTCCATGCCTGGTCAGACATTTCTGCCGGCTGGCGGATAGTTGGATGAGCCGTAGCCCCATTTCCTCTTTTCCCCACAAGATAGTAAGGCCAAAGCAGCCCCTGTGCTCCCCAGAAAGCAAGGGCTACAATTCAGCCTGGCTCATTTCTGAGCCGCTTAAAGTGAGGGTGGGGACATGCAAGGTGAGAGGTCTGTGAACAATCCAGGAGTGGGAGAGTCAGGAGGATGTATACCTTCATCCCCCATCCTAATAGAAAACCCACTTGAGAATGAATGCTTCTCTGGCTCCTTCTGCCCCTCCCTTATATAGGGAATCGAGAGGCAGTGGAGGGTATGCATATGGGGTAGAGGTGGGGTGGAAAGAGCTGAACTGTCAGAGACCTGAACGGGCTACAGAAGTCGCTGGAGCTGAGTGTGCAAAGGTTCTGTCATCCAAGAGATTGCACAGGGCATGGGTTGAAACACTGCTCATTCCTAGGGTCTGTGCACGGGGAACGCAAATCCTGCCCCCAAAGGAATAATCTGGGGAAATCCACACACATTGACATAAATGAGGTCACATGGGCAACCTTTGGCTTAAATGCTTTGCTTAATGACAAGTAACCCCTATTGGTAATAGGAAGACATATGTGGATACCTTAGTGTCACTAAATTTATAAATAAGGGCAGATTTTTATACAACAGAGTAGAATTCCAACAGTGAGAAGCCAATATTTTAGGGATCACATCTTTTTTACACAGATTTCAGCAGAGTTCTTCAGTTACTCTATGTTTTAGCAGATAATGCCGTAGGAGTAGGAGGAATTTTGCTATAACTCACAAATAGAAGCAAGCGGCAAGAATGCTACTATATAAGCATATCACTAAGCCATTATTACAACACAGTAGCACGGGTCTATTGCTGGTTGCCAAAGCCTTTGACAGCCCGACTACTATCAAGAGGGCTTTTAACAGCAAGACTTGTTTTGATTTTAGGAAGATGAGGAGTCTCTTTGCTACAGGAACAAAATCTGTTTTTATTCACAGAACAACTTGCTAAGCTGCCGAGTGCTCCAGAGATGTGATTGTGGGCTGGCAGTCCTCCAGTATGGTTAGGAGCTTTGATTCTCATCAGGAAGCACTTATTATTCAACAGCAGTGTTCTGGGTCAGTTTAAGAATAACCTTAAAGAGGGCATTTTTCTACTTCAAGTCTCCACATCCTTTTAATTAAAAGTTAAATCAGTATTCGAAAAGCTCTTTCTAAAATGTCTTTTGGGTGCTGAGGGATTTCCTGTTTAATGTATACTTACGAGGAGATAAAATATAATAATAGTGGGCAAAACTGATACAGATATAATTTAGTTAAACTAGGGCTACTGCTATGCAGTCCATGATGTTTATACATATATACTCTCAGCCTATTATGGTAAAGAAAACAAAATAACTATTGGTACCATAAAGCACTCCTAGGATTCATATGACTTGCTTTATTCAGAAAATTTCTCTCATATTTTATTACACAAACTCTTATGCCAAATTTCAGGTCATAGGTAGAGGAATAGTAGAATTAAATACGAATATATATATGTTAGTATAGTAGTCTACTCCTAATCTTGCTCCCAATGAATGGATAAAGTCAAACACACATTGATTTCAACTGGAACAGAACCAGTTTATGTTTCATTCTCTTTATATTTTAACTTTAGTGAATAGGCTTCGGTCCCATCATAGTAACGTGAGTAGCTCCACTCAAGGCAAGAAGGCACTAGGCTTGATTCTTTTCTCTCACACACTGGTGGCACTCTGTTGAGGTCAATGGAGTTACTCCAGTGTAAAACATGTGTGAGAAGAGAATCAGGTCCAATGAGCCTTTGAGCAAGGCAAGCAGAACTTGGCTCATAGAGGAACATTTATTAGCTAATCCTGTACATGGGAGTTTTGTCTGAGCAAGGACTGTGGGATCAGGTCCTTAGACATTTCATTAAAACATCACCATCTGCTTGAATTGTCAGGATATTTCTAAGATTATCCTTTGGAATGATAGTGTCATTAAATTTAACTAAAAATGATTCAAGGCCAGGCCATTTTTATGTGTGCACATACTTGGCAAGGTCTATGGAATTTCTGATACGAAGTCTGTAGGTTAATCACCATGAGTACAGATTATATGTTCATAACAAGCCAAATGGCTTAGATGAAAATTTAGACAGGGGAGTAGTACTTACATTGAAACCCTTCAAAGATAGTTGGTGTTATCAAGAAGAACTATGCATCCACTTACCCATCTGACACTATGCCCTCTGCTATTTCACACACCAGCACAAACAAAAGGATGAAAGTCAAGATCCAACGTAAATTGTGGCCGGGAAAATGAAGCCAAGTGCTATGATGTATATGAACTTTGGAACTCTGACTTCCCCATCCTAAATGTAAAAGCAGAATCATCATGAGGATTTTTATCCGCAACCATAACTCCCCGATGAGAAAATGTTCTAAGCTAAAAATGTTGACCTAACTCTTTTCTCTCTTTCATATTTAAAAGCAATAACTGAGTTGGAAAATGTTACAAGTGAGGACGCTCACTGTGCAACTACACTGTAAAAATGTGACATTGGGACTGATCCTACATTTCTTGTGCACTAAACACTTCCAAGACCAACACTGGGTGTTTTAGTTGTAAAAATAGTAGCGCATAGGGCCCAAGTATAAAGGAAAAAAACAAAAAAACAAAAAAACCCCAAACCAGTGACACATTTAGACCCTAATCCTATAAACACTTGCATGTTTATAACTCTACCCAAATGAATCAACCCACTTAAATCAATGAGACTACTCATACAAGTAAATTTATGCAAGTATTTGCAAGATTGGAGACTTATGTAACAACTTTATTATGGAATATAAGCCGAAAAACACACAGAATATATAACGATCTTCCAGTAAATTTAATACCATATTAAATATTTATAACCAAACCTTTTAAAAATTCCAGTGTTTTAAATATATAATAAAATCCTGTGCAATTAGTTTGATCAATATAACTTAGAAAAAAGTATAAATTTCATAAAGTAATTAATTTTTCTTTTTGACAGGCATCTTTGCTCACAAATATCCTTGCTTAAATTTAAAAATTATAGCAGTAATATTTAGTTCTTAAGAAAGTTAAATACTAGAGCATAGCATAGCATGGCATTTATGCTGCACGGATTTCCTGCTAAATAGCTCCTCAAATGACTGTTTTGAGCTTTTGTGAGCAAAGGACATCTATTTTGACACATTATGTTGTGGTTGTGTGTTGTGGACAAACATCTCCCACAGGAACCAGACTGACTCCTGTAACTTATAAATTTATGCAGAATTGACACTCAGAATTTCAGTAATGAAGAAGTGTATTAGTCCCAATATAATGTCTGGTAGTAAATTCATGCTAATATAGCTTAATTTTCAGGAAGTGGCTGTATTATTTGACAATAGGAAATCAACTTGCTCTAAAACTGTAGCTTTCTGATTTTAGCAGTAAGCTTGTTCTGTTATTTCCTCAGCTTACAAAACTCACAGGGAAAAATTCTGGAGTCCTTATGAAGTTTCTACTCAATCCTTACATGGGGAAAACATCCACTAACTTAATGTACTTGAAGAGGAGTTTTGCCTGCATAAAGGCAGCCAGTTCTTGTAGTCCATATGCTTTTCTAAAGTCCCCTTATCACAGGCAAATCTGAGCTACTTGTGTTAATGGAAGCATTCACTCTTAATAATTAATGTAAGATAATAATATAATAATTGTTGGGGGAAATGATCGCTTGATTGATAAGTCATCCTGAAATATGCATCTAGTCAGTATTACTTTAAACATTTAACATTTTAGCTGTCTATTAATGTTTAAACAGTTTAGTCCAGAAGCAACAAACGATTATATTGGTACAGACAGCTTGATTAGTTACACTGTTTATACTGGGGTACCTCAGGCTCCTCTAACGCATTGGCAGGATATGGTTAATTCATCAAACTGTCCTTAATGAACATTTAAGGGTGTCCCTTTCTGTCAACTAAACTGTGTTAACATTAGTAGCTTCAGTGAACATGCTGAATAATCCGCAGCTTTTCAGAAAAGCTCACCAAGACCCAAGCCCTCCACCTTCCGAAGTAATGGACATGTTACCGTTGACTTCAACAGGAGCACTTAGGCGGAGTGCTTCTGAAAATCGCTCCTGTGTAATTCAACCGGGAAGGATTTTCCATCAAGAAACTCGCTCTCCCCTTCTCCTGCCAGCCTGGAGTGAGCGACTGCAAACCACCCGCTCAGAGGCAACTGGAAACAATGTCAGACTCCTCTGTCAAATGCATCCAGTCGCGATCTTTGCCCCGACCCATGTGCCAGCTGCTCAGCCCCAGGCTGGCGCTTTGCAGCCCAGGAGCGGTGAGCTCCTGGGGAATGCCCCGAGGCACACTCCAGGGGGTGGATCCATCCAGCAAGGCAAGGTGCAGAGGTCTCCAGGAAGAGACAGATGCTATGGCTGAAGCAAACAAGGAAGCAAAGGCTCCCTGCCTGGAGATATGGAGCAGGCTAGGCAGGCTGCAGAGCTCGGGGACCGCCAGAAAAACAATAAATACACCCCCCCACACACACACCCCCCAAACAGAGCAGCCCAAGCAGGGCCGTGCAGCCGCACTCACCTATGAAGAGGATCGGGAAGGTGATGAAGAGCAGGAAAACGTGCGGCACCACGTTGAGCGCGTCCACAAAGCAGCCGTTGTTGAGCACCCCTTTGTCCACGTTGTAGGCAGCCGAGTTATTCTCATCGCCGCAGAACGCCAAGGACATGGTGGAGGAGCTGGGACGCGGCGCGCAGGGAACGGGGCGGGGGCGCATCCACACGCACACAGACGGTCGCGGCGGCGCTGGCCTCTCTCCCCGGCATTACCTGGGGGACACGCTGCGGAGCCCCGGCCCCGGGGGCAGAGCGCGCGCCCCGCCAGGCATGGGAGAGGCCGCCGGGGGCTGCGCCCCGCAGGGGCGGGCGCGGGTCCCCCCCGCGGGAGAGGGGCCCCCCGCGCGCCTCGCCCAGCTCCCCGCCGGCCCGGAGCCCTTCGGTCCGGCTGCCCAGTCGGTCCTAGGCCAGCCGGCGGGGGGATGCCGTGCCCGCTCCTGGGGGGCTGCCTCGCTCCCCGCAGCTGCTAGGATGGGAGCCGCTGAGGCTGCAGGACGAGCAGGCTGGAGACTACGGGAACAGCTGGCGGCGGCAGCATCGCAGCCAAGGAAACAAGAGGAGGCTTCGCCCCGGTGGCCGCGCCTCAGCTACTGCGGCGTGAGCGCAGCGGCAGCTCCAGCCTTAAAGGAGCCGCCTTCCTTCCCCTCCCCTCTCCCGCCAAGGAGGCAGGGGCAGCAGGCTCGCGCCATCTCCGCCCCTCTGCACTGTCCTGGGCAGGCCTGGGGTCTGTGGAGAAAACGGGCCGGGGTTTGGTTTGTAAACATTTTGCATTCCGCCCTGCATGCTCGGGCTCGGGCTCTCTGGGGGAAATCTTTCGACTCCTCTCTGCCCCAGGCCAGAACTGTTGGCCAAAGAGAGCCCAGATTCCCTCTGGGAAAGGGCAAAGCGCCCAGGAGAGATCGTCCCCTTCCCCACCAAGCACTCTGAGTCAGACGCATCCTCCCCCAGGCACTGGGAGAGCTGGCTGCTCATCCCCCATCTCAAGCTAAGAAAATCAGTGCACAGTGCAGGCAGGTGCTGTACCTCGCCCTTTTATTCAGGTTCTTATCCTGCCCTCATCATCATGTTACTCCCTCTCTTTCCAGTGGTGCATTAAGTGATGTGACTAGCATCTGTGGCTCTTTCTCACATCCTCTTCCCAGCTGTCTCTCATGATCCCCTCCCCCCCAACCAGCTCTGCCCAGGCAAGTGATTGCCTGCACACCAGCTATTGTAATTCTGGGCCCATGCTGGAATCACACCAAAATGGGTGCTGCTTTGGGGATCTGGATGGATGTCCATTGGATATTAGGTAGAAATCACTACTGTAATTACATTTGTGTTTCACTGTAGCCTTGAAATTAAACCCAGCTCTCCAGCTGTGAAAGATTAATGCACGATTAACTCACTGCAGCACCAACCACTCCAAAGTAGTAAGAGCTTGTGGGGTTCAGAATGAGAGCTCATGGAATCTGGATTTTCTCATGGGATTTTTCACGGAAATCCCAGAGATATTTCAATGTAAGCCTCACAGCCCCCCACTATTTTTCAGTTGTCATCACATTTGTAAATAAGTATCAAAGAAGATCAACTTTTCAAATTTTTAGCGTGAAGCAAAAATGTGAGCCAACTTCTGAGCGTTCAGAACAGCATTTGTTTTGTCATGGAAGAAACTTTTTTTAAAAAAGGAAAGATGGTGTTTTGTAGAGGCTAAGGGTGGAAGTTTCAGAGCTGGCTAGAGGATGGATACTCATTTCCCATGAAAATTAGTCATCCAGATCCCCTAAGTGGCTTTGAAAATTGCTGTCTAACATCTTGTATTTATTATCAGGAGACCACATACAGCAGCAGTGTAAGCATCCTGGTGGCCTGATAGTATTGCTCATGCCTATCCTGGAAGGATCCCTTTTAGGGATGGGAGACAAAAGACCTGTTTCTCCACTACTTTGTACAATCACTTACACCCATGCAAAGTGCAGGTAAGACACTGGTAAATCAGCATGGGAGCATTTAAATCCAGTTTGATAGCATAAGGTGCAAGGCAGTGGAGAATCTGCACCGGAGTCTGCATTCAGGCATTAGCTTCTTTGTTGACATGTCCAATCAAGTTGTAAATGAATGCTAATTGAGATGGTGAATTTTGTCAAGGTACAGGCACTTCTCTAGGATGTAGACACTTTCTCTTAGGAAGGTCTGTTAGGATATAATATTCAGGCCTGTCTGTAAAGGCCTATACTCTAAAAATTTAGGTGTATTCTTATCACTTAGCTAGTTATAGAGGTATAAAACAAAGAATCAAAATCACTGTCTGCCAGTGTAAGGTCCTTCTCTTACTGTGACAGTCTGAGGCCCTGTTCTTAGGCTAAGGCCTTTGGCTAAGCAACAGAGGCAGCCATAAGCTGGGAAGCGACCGGTCACATCCCAAACTAGTCACATTGAAAGAAGGTGCTATTGGGCTGTTAGGAATACAATCTGTCCTGATAATGCCTATCCCCTCCAGAGAAAGGGAAGTGCCTAGAAGATATAAAAGGAAACTTAGTTTGATAGCATCCTCTCTGGCAAGAACTCACTTATCAATAGCTGGGATGTGAAATCCTCACTTCAGTATTGTTTTGTCATTATAGTTCCCACTTTGCTATTGTCTGTATAATCTCTGTCTGGTTCTGTGATTGTTCCTGTCTGCTGTATAATTAATTTTCCTGGGTGTAAACTAATTAAGGTGATGGGATATAATTGGTTATATAATCATGTTACAATATGTTAGGATTGGTTAGTTAAATTTCAGGAAAATGATTGGTTAAGGTATAGCTAAGCAAAACTCAAGTTTTACTATATAGTCTGCAGTCAATCAGGAAGTAGGTGTGTGTGTGTGGGGGAAATGGGAACAGGGAATGGGGGTGGGGAAATTGAACTCATGTTTTGCTAACGGGTGGGGAGAATGGGAACAGGGACACAGGTAAGGCTCTGTGGTGTCAGAGCTGGGAAGGGGGACACTAAGGAAGGAAATTGGAATCATGCTTGCTGGAAGTTCGCCCCAATAAACATTGAATTGTTTGCACCTTTGGACTTCAGGTATTGTTGCTCTCTGTTCATGCCAGAAGGACCAGGGAAGTAGGTGGGTGAAGGAATAAGCCCCCTAACAAGGTCTTCCTCTCTTTTACCACCCCTGCCCCACAAACCCTAGATAGATCAAAAAGAAAAGAAGGACTTGTGGCACCTTAGAGACTAACAAATTTATTTGAGCATAAGCTTTTGTGAGCTACAGCTCACTTCATCGGATTCATTCAGTGGAAAATACAATGGGGAGATTTATATAATAGAGAACATGAAACAATGGGTGTTACCATACACACTGTAAGGAGAGTGATCACTTAAGGTGAGCTATTATCAGCAGGAGAGTGGGGCGGGGGGGGGGGGACCTTTTGTAGTGATAATCAAGGTGGGCCATTTCCAGCAGTTGACAAGAACGTCTGCGGAACGGGGAGGGGGGATAAACATGGGGAAATAGTTTTACTTTGTGTAATGACCCATCCACTCCCAGTCTCTATTCAAGCCTAAGTTAATTGTATCCAGTTTGCAAATTAATTCCAATTCAGCAGTCTCTCGTTGGAGTCTGTTTTTGAAGTTTTTTTGTTGAAGTATTGCCACTTTTAGGTCTGTAATCGAGTGACCAGAGAGATTGAAGTGTCTTCCAACTGGTTTTTGAATGTTATAATTCTTGATGTCTGATTTGTGTCCATTTATTTTTTTACATAGAGACTGTCCAGTTTGACCAATATACATGGCAAGAGGGGCATTGCTGGCACATGATGGCATATATCACATTGGTAGATGAGCAGGTGAACGAGCCTCTGATAGTGTGGCTGGTGTGATTAGGCCTTATGATGGTGTCCCCTGAATAGATATGTGGACACAGTTGGCAACGGGCTTTGTTGCATGGATAGGTTCCTGGGTTAGTGGTTCTGTTGTGTGGTGTGTGGTTGCTGGTGAGTATTTGCTTCAGGTTGGGGAGCTGTCTGTAAGCAAGGACTGGCCTGTCTCCCAAGATCTGTGAGAGTGATGGGTCATCCTTCAGGATAGGTTGTAGATCCTTGATGATGCGTGGGAGAGGTTTTAGCTGGGGGCTGAAGATGATGGCTAGTGGCGTTCTGTTATTTTCTTTGTTGGGCCTGTCCTGTAGTAGGTGACTTCTGGGTACTCTTCTGGCTCTGTCAATCTGTTTCTTCACTTCAGCAGGTGGGTATTGTAGTTGTAAGAATGCTTGATAGAGATCTTGTAGGTGTTTGTCTCTGTCTGAGGTGTGGGAGCAAATGCGGTTGTATCGTAGAGCTTGGCTGTAGACAATGGATCGTGTGGTGTGGTCTGGGTGAAAGCTGGAGGCATGTAGGTAAGAATAGCGGTCAGTAGGTTTCCAGTATAGGGTGGTGTTTATGTGACCTTCGCTTATTAGCACCGTAGTGTCCAGGAAGTGGATCTCTTGTGTGGCCTGGTCCAGGCTGAGGTTGATGGTGGGATGGAAATTGTTGAAATCATGGTGGAATTCCTCAAGGGCTTCTTTTCCATGGGTCCAGATGATGAAGATGTCATCAATGTAGCGCAAGTAGAGTAGGGGCATTAGGGGACGAGAGCTGAGGAAGCGTTGTTCTAAGTCACCCATAAAAATGTTGGCATATTGTGGGGCCATGCGGGTACCCATAGCAGTGCCACTGATTTGAAGGTATACATTGTCCCCAAATGTGAAATAGTTATGTGTGAGGACAAAGTCACAAAGTCCAGCCACCAGGTTTGCCGTGACATTATTGGGGATACCATTCCTGATAGCTTGTAGTCCATCTTTGTGTGGAATGTTGGTGTAGAGGGCTTCTACATCCATAGTGGCCAGGATGGTGTTTTCAGGACGATCACCGGTTATTTCCCCTACAGTCTGGAAAGAATGATTTCATTTTTGTTATTTCTACTTTTAAATACTTGAGGCATTCAACTACTATGGTGATAGACTGGGCCAGATTAACCTTTTGTGGGCCTGGCGCCAAACATATTTGTGGGCCCCCATGGGGGCAAAGGGGCATGGTGTGGGAAGGTCGGTCCCCAGAGCAATGGGCCAGCCACGGGCAATGGGGAATAGCATGGTGGGGCCAGCCCCACTCCACCCAGCCCAGTGCAAGGTCACTGTATAAAAACCAGCAGTTGCCAGACGCACACTGGCCCACCCAGACCTGTGCTGCCAGCGTGCCCCTTCCCCTCAGGGGTGGGCCCATGCTATGTCACACAGCCCGCAACTCCCTATGCCCAGTGTCCCCCAGAACTGCTATGTCCAGCAGCCCCCACCACCTCAAATGCACAGTGGCCTGCACACCACCACCCCTGCCCAGCACCCCCCCCACAGACACACCACTACTCCCCAGTGCACTTCCCCACAGCCCACCACCACAACTACACAGCAGCCCACTCAGTCCCCCCACTGCCCAGCATCCCAACACACAGACCTCCCCCACTGTCCCCCCAAGAGACCCCCCACTGGCCAGCAGCCCCCCACACCCTGGCCACACTCACTAGCCCTGCTGGAAGGTGATGGCATCTGCCAGGCTGAGCTGGCAGGGTGGCCGGGGCCGGTCCAGTGCCAGGGTGGGGAATCACTCTGGCCTCTTGGGAGTGGCGCGATTAGCCAGACCAGGCTCTGCCCCAGCCCTGGCTGGACTCCCTCAGGACCCACTTGCCTGGAGATAGGGTGACCATACGTCCCTATTTGGCTGGGACAGTTCCCTTTTTAAGCTCTGTCCAGTAGCCCCCACCACCACAAATGCACAGTGGCCTGCACACCACCACCCCTGCCCAGCACCCCCCCCACAGACACACCACTACTCCCCAGTGCACTTCCCCACAGCCCACCACCACAACTACACAGCAGCCCACTCAGTCCCCCCACTGCCCAGCATCCCAACACACAGACCTTCCCCACCATCCCCCCAAGAGACCCCCCACTGGCCAGCAGCCCCCCACACCCTGGCCAAGCTCTGACTTTCTTTTGACAAAAACGGACATTTATCCCGTTTGCTCTTGCCAACTGATCAGTTAGCAAGAGCAAATGAACAAATGTCCAGTTTACCAAAAAAGTCTGGTGTGCCCCCCTAGCGGGGTGTGGAGGAAAGTGTGTGTGTGGGGGGGGGGTGGCGACACGAGGTGTCAGGCAGCAGGACTTGGGGATCAGCCCCAACCTGAGCCAGAATGGAGCTTGGGGGGGTTAGGGGCCAGCCCCAGCCCCTGGCAGCGGTGTGGGGAGGGTGTCAGCCCCATCTCCTGGCAGTGGTGTGGGGAGTTGGGGTGAGGGAGGGGTCAGCCCCTGTCCTGGCAGCGCGCACGGAGCTCGGGGAATGGGGGGTCAGTCCCTGGCTGCGGCATGGGGAGCTGTGGGGGAGGGGTCAGCCCCAGTGGCGGATTTAGAGTTAGTGAGGCCCTGTGCTCAGCTTCGTTTTTGGGGCCGCTCCTTGGGACCCAGCCAAGAAAAAGAACATTCTCTCTTATCTCCCCCTGGCCCCCCTGTTTTTCATTCTTTTTTTCTTCATTCTCCTCCTATAAGTAATAGCAAGTAAATGAAAATAAAGCGAGGTATTTTGATTGTTCTTGTAGTCTAACTTATTTTTCCAAAGACCACTTGAAAATTGCTGGGGTTCTCAGCAGACCACTTAATGATCTTTCCAAATATTGTTTGTACTGTTAGCGAACGATTGTAAAGCGCTTGGGATAAGAGCGCTTTATAAACAAAATGTAAAAAAATGTTGGGGTACGGGGTCTGGCCAGGACTTAGGGTGAGGGAGGGGGCTCAGGGCTGGGAATGCAGGAGCAGGCTAGGGGTGGGGGTGCAGGGTCTGGCCAGGAGTTAGGGTGTGGGAGGGGGCTCAGGGCTGGGGGTGCAGGAGCAGGGTGGGGGTGCAGGGTCTGGCCAGGAGTTAGGGTGTGGGAGGGGGCTCAGGGCTGGGGGTGCAGGAGCAGGGTGGGGGTGGGGGTGCAGGGTCTGGCCAGGACTTAGGGTGAGGGAGGGGGCTCAGAGCTGGGGGTGCAGGAGCAGGCTGGGGGTGGGGGTGCAGGGTCTGGCCAGGACTTAGGGTGAGGGAGGGGGTTCAGGGCTGGGGGTGCGGGTGAAGGGTCTGGCCAGGAGTTAGAGTGAGGGAGGAGGCTCAGGGTTGGGGCAGGAGGTTGGCGTGTGGAGCGCTTACCTGGGGCAGCTGCTGTTTGGTGCGAGGGGTGCAGGTGGGAATGTGGGTATGGGTGTGTGTGTGCAGGAGCTCCGGTTTGGTGGTGGGGGTGCAGGAGTCAGGGAAGGGGGCTGGGGTTATGGGGGTGCTCCCAGCCCCCTGCCCTTACGCCCTCAAGCACTCTGCCATGGGCCACTATGTGTAGGGGGAGTGCGGGTCCCAGCCTTCGCTCTGCCCTGGCCCGATTGCACCCCCTTCCCCAAGGCCCCACCCCCACCTCTTCCCCGTCTCCTCCCCCGAGCCTGCTGTGGCCCCGTTCCTCCCCCTCCCTCCAGGAGCACTGGCAAACAGCTGTTCGGCGGTGGGGGAAGTGCTGGGAGTGGGAGAGGCGGGAACACAGCATGCTGGGGGGGAGCTTGGCTGTCTGTGGGTGTGGGCGGAGCCTGCCCTGCAGCAGGAGCCCCAGGAGCGGGCAGGACCACGCTTCTGCCCCCGCAGGAGAGAGCGGTGGGTGGAGAAGAGCTGGCGGGGCCTTACTGCAGTGCAAGCAGAGTGGGCCGGGCCAGGGCCCCTTTGGAGCCAGCGGTGGGTGGAGAAGAGCTGGCGGGGCCTTACTGCAGTGCAAGCAGAGTGGGCCAGGCCAGGGCCCCTTTGGAGCCTGGGCCCGGCGCCATGGTAAATCCGGTACTGGTGATAGAGATACCTATATCGGGGAAAAGATTTGTTTTATCTCTTTAATGATGTGTGTGTCACCCAGGATAATATATCTCAACCCTTTACCAATGTTTTTATAATAATGAAAATTATTCTCTCTGGACCATTGGACCCACTCTAATGTGAAACTAAAAGTGCCTGTATATGGGAGGAGGAGAAGAGCCAAGAAGGAAGAACAAGTGAAAAAAGCCAAAATGATTAAAGTGTTGTTAGAGCTGTGTTGGTTCCAGAATATGAAAGAGACAAGATGAGGGAGGTAATATCTTTTATTGGACCAACTTCTGTTGGTGAAAGAGACAAGCTTTTGAGCTGCTGAGCTTGAATGCTTGTTCCTCTCACCAACAGAAGTTGGTCCAATAAAATATATTATCTCCCCTACCTGGTCTCTCTCAAAGGGATTAAAGACAAACTGACCCATGCAGAAAGTTCTTGCACAGTAAGGGGTAGATCTTGCAAATGGATCTGTCCTGCCTGTCTTCAGAGGGGCTCTGCATAGGCACAGGGATGTGCAGGGTGCACCCATTTGTTGGTTCTAGCTCTAAACCTTGAAAAGAGCCACAGAGGGAATTCCAGAGAAGGGGTTGCTGAAATGAGGAGGTTGTGCCCTTATCTTGATTCCAGTAGAAACAAGTCAGAAAGCAAGGACAACCAGTCCTTGCTCTCTGACTTCAGTCACTTTGGAGTGACAAAGGAGGAAATAATCACTCAGGCAGCTTGGATATAGGATTTTTAGCATCTTACATGCTGTCAGCAAGAGCATGTCGTTCATTCATTTTCTATAATAAAACAGCACTATGTTAGCAATGCCAGGGGACCTATGCGGCTGTAATAGACTACAGATTTTATTATATGTATATACTCATCAGTTCTTGGGTTTTGTTTCTTCACCAAAATGATGAAGTTATTAGATTAAACCTTTTTAACAGCTGCACCCTGGGCTCAGTGCAGATTTCTAAATGAGTGTAATCATATCTGAAACTGGTGTTATCGAATTTACTCCCTTGGCTATTTCTATCTGAAATGATTCCAGATGAAATTTAAATTCTTCGTGAATGGGCTTTGGTAAATGACTTGCAAGTCTTTTAATGGGCTTAGGTAAATGTAAAGTATCAAAATACCTGATAAAATTAAATCAAATTCTCAATAACTGTTGTGGAAAGCAAATATTTTCTCATTACAGATGAGTCTGTATAAAACCCTAGATACAAACAGGCCCAAGCAAGCAAGCAAACCAGTTGTTTGTGAGTAGTTCATGCAGGTAGTCACATTTTAAAAGTTGAAAAGCAAGTAAATAAAGTAATATATATCTTGGGTTGTGTTTTATGCTTCAAAATGCAACCAATGCAGGATGCATTTCATCTGCCAAATCTTTTTCATTTGCACAAGAACTTAATAGTAAATACTGTGCCCTTACAAAGAGAGAGCAACTTCTTGATCTTTCATCTTGATTTGAAGAATCATGCCCTGAATGGTCAAGGTAATGGATAGGACAGAATAGATCTGAACTCTGAGGCAAACAATTTCATTAATATACATGCAAGTTACTGTACTCTCTCTTTGTGAAAGCACAGTATTGTTTCACTTATGGGGTTCATTTGGACAAGAGCCTAATCCTAAAGACCTGGCAGATGAAATAGTGTCTATACTGGTTACATTTAGAAGGTACAAAATCTAAGCCAAATCATGTATGTTTGTTTATTTTCCAACTTTTAAAATATACTTATTTCTATATACAAAACACATAAAATACTAAAGTCCCTGCCCTGAAGTGAAATAGAAAAACTGACGAAGAGTAGGGAAAATAATTATCATTCCCATTTTACAGATGAGGCATGAAGGCACAGAGAGATTGAGTGACTTGTTCAAAGTCATATAGGAAGTCTGTGGCAGAACCGGGAATTAAACTCAGATCTCAAGTCCCAGTCCAGTCTCTGAATCACCGGTCCATCTTCATATGCTAAAAGTATCAATCAAGATATTGTAATTCTTGAAGCATGGACATTTCACAAAATACTCTGCAGCAGGGAAGTAGGTGGCTCAGGAATAGGGGATTCAATATGTATCCTTTAATTGGTTTCAATCTAATATGGCTCTTTGAAGTTAGTGGCCTCAGTCCAGATCCACACATCACAGAACAACCATTTCAGTTAGCAGCGTATTGTCATTCTTGAAGGAGAGGCTACACTCTCACCCCCCAGAAAATGAGTAAGGCAGAGAAGCTTGGGTAAGCTTTTATTATTGCTACCCAGCTGTACCTACTTTGTAGATATATAAACAATTTCTGTCTCTAGTATTGTTGGTCAGGTAACTTTTGCAATCATTTAACTCACTTAAATATAACCCTTTCTTCTCCAGATCCCTTCCACAATCATTTTTACTGGTTGCTAGACTGGACTGGATTCTGAATCAGAGTGTGGAGTTTTCAGTAAATGGTGATACATTGTAGCTAGAGTTGAATTACAACAAAACATTTAACTTTTTTAAAAATAATTTAAAATGTAGCAAAGTATGCTTCAAAAATCAAAACAACTGAAATTAATCGGCATGTTGATGTTTTATGGATGAGCCATTCAAACAAAGACAAAATACGAGACCATGGAAACAACAGAGTACTTACCTGTATGATTCTCCAGGAAAAATACTTAAAACACAATCAGAACAAAACCCAAAACATATATTAAGAAACTTTTAAATTTTGCATTTTTATGAACAATGCCACAATTTTGTCCCTGGCATAACCTCACTGAAATCAATGGACAGCAGTGATGAATTTGGACTAATATAATTTCTTGCTTACTAGTGCATCAAGTGGTATTCTCTTTCCCCTCACAAATGGTTACAGGTTCTATTGTCTCCTTGGTATTTAACAGGTATCATTAGTGGGTATTATATAAGCATATTAGGGAAAGATAGACATCTGTAGGCCAGATTCTGAACCCTTTACTCATAATGGTGAGCAATTGTTCATGCAAGTAATCCCCTTGACTTTAGTAGGACTACTTGTGAAAATAGTTTCTCACCAATGTGGGTCAAAAGGGTTCACAGTTTAGCGTTATGATAAGAACAAAGATATTCTTTGACTTCATTGGATTTTGACTCATGCCCAAAATAGATAAGCTTTTCATTTAAAGTTGACTTGCAAGTCTTTTATTGAGCCTTATAATAGGAGGGTTAGCTGATGAATGCTCTAGAGGAAGAGTAAAGGAGCAGTATGGTAAATACTGCTCTCCAGAGACCAGTTCTTGTGGTTACATGAACCCTATCGTATCTTCCCATGCAGTAGCTATTACCTAATATTTCTCAAAACTTCTGCAGAATGCCTTTTCCCACCCTATATTTCCTATTTCCACAATGCTATCTTTCTTCCATCTTTTCACATGATTATGGCTCCAACTATTTAATAAAGGGTCAGTGTCTGGACAGCAACGAGCACATTTGATAGCCTAACATAAATTTTGCTTGGCAAGAAATGCTACAGAGGCTGTCCGAGGGTTTGAAATTGAATTCCAAACAAGTCATGGATAATATTGTAACATAAAACAATCAGAATTTGTTCACCAATGATGTAAACAGGTAATTGACTTAACTGCCTTTCAGAATGTAATACCCAATTGCTGAGTTTGTTTCCAACAAACCAGAAAACATGCAGCATTTGAATGAAAGTGTTCACAATTGCTTCCTGCATTTTTTATTGTTCCTCACTCCTTAATTCAGTTCTTATATGCGGACTCCTCTCTTTTTACATTTCTCAGCAATACTAAATATCAGAAGTGGTTCTACAGCATAAAATCGTGCATCAGAGGGTATAAACTATATGGATCATTATTCAGGCTTTAGCTTTTGTTTGAAACTTACATACATAATTAAGCACATAAATAAGTGACCTGATTTTTCAAAAAGCCCTTGGCAGCCACGGATCACATTCACTTGAAATATAAGGCCACTTATTTAAGCATCTAAATGTAGGCACCCAAGTTGGAAAAATTTGGATGTGGGATTTTGGAACGTTCAGAGGACCAAGGCCTGAGAAGAAATTATCATCTGAAACTCTTACTAAAGTCATGGGATTTGCAGATGCTGAACACATCCCTTTCTGCAGTGGACTCATAGAGGTTTCATAAATCATATATCAAATATTTATACTTCGGGAGAAATTCTTCTCTCGGATGTGGAGGTGAACAGCAGTTCATGGGAAGGGGAACTGTGTGTGAGTATCCAATGGCAAATTTCCTTTCAAAAGAAGAAGGGTTCATGATCACAAATCAAAATCCTGATTGCTTAGCAGCAAAAGATGCTATTTCATCATTTGATAGAAAATATTTGGTAACAAAACAAGTAAACTGTCAATGTAAGTGCATTGCTATTTTAACAAGCCCGGATAGTCATAACAGCATATGAACGGAGGTTAGGAGCGATGCATATTCATTCTAAATAAATAATAATTTTATCCATTTACAATTCGTGACCTTCATTAAAAATGAAGAAAGGACTTACGAGTAAGTCAACCTGTTTTAGAGGGAAAAGGAAACACATGCTCTTTGTGATGGCTGATGCCATGTTATATGCATTAAGAGAGTGGGAATGATGATCCTGTCTGCAATTTGTTATGCCTTTGGGTATTGGATCCAATTTGTGGGAGTAAATGGGCTGGAGGGCCATTCACGTCCCTATTCCATCTGTGCAGTCATGAAAGAAGGGATAAAGTAAACCTGTTTCTTGGACCATGATGCTGCCCAAATTCATCACAAATATTATAAATACAGGGAACTCCGGTCTTCGATGTGCAAATCAGTAGTGCTCTCACCCCCGTAATGTTTCTGATTAGTATTGGCTCTTCTTCTGGGGCGTACGCCACAAATGCTTTGCACACTGAGGTATACCTTGACCTGTCATGAATGCAAAAAGCAATGGGGCTTTCCAGAACGTAAGGGAAAGTGTTACTAAACCATGACAAACATTTTGCAGTCTTTGTCAAATGAAACAAACAGTCTTGCTTTGAACACAATAACTAACTCAGTATTTCAACTGGGATGAGTACACACATACTTTCAAAGCAAGAATGTACAACTCATAAGCTCAGCTGGAAAAGGGGAATGTATATTGTAAAATGAGATGTGTATAAAAAAGAGATATTAAAAGGGTACCATTACACCACAGTACAAGAGTTTTGATAGGACCAGATTGTGAATCTCTCTGGTGAGTTACTCACACGAGTAGTCTCATTTACCTCAGTGGGACTATTTGTGAGAATAATTGGGCACCAACAGGAATAACGGGTTCACCTAACATGTTCTTAGATGCTCCATTAGTTAAATCAATTTATGTGAATGTTCTGGTTAAAGAGTCTACAAGAGAGGGATTCTTTGTTTTGCTTCATACAAAAATATAAATAATTGTGAATGGCTGCATAATTTAATGGTATTTGTGTGCAAAATTACTGTGATGCAACTCACATTCAGATACTCAAACAGTATAAAGTACATGAACTAATAATGAGCTACAGTTCCATTGTTTGGTATATGTTCCAAGTTACAAATCTAAGATTTGCTATACATTCAGTGGGTCTGATTCTTCTCTGACTTACCTCTGAGTGTATCTTTATGGAAACCAATTGAGTTAAAGTGGTTTTTGTGAGATCAGAGTCAGATCTATTTTTTAAACCATTATATGTCATGAGAGGATGCAAAACTAAAATACCATTATTTAAATACCTCGAAACATAGCCTGTTTAGTACACCTGCCTTACATATATAGTTTTGCAACCAAGCAAATAGTGTTTGTGCATTCTCCCTCTGGTATGGACCTCACACATTCACATTCTAAGAGCCTGATTCAATGCCTGTTGAAGTCAATGAACACTCTCAATAGGCTTTGGATCTGGCCCTAAAAGAATTTCTACTTAAATGATCATGTAGCTTCATATTTTTCCCAAACAGGAGTTTTTCTATGACATACACATGAATAAAGGTACTGGTAAGTCAATTGTCAAAGCCAATCTAACAGTGCAGTTCTTTTCGCAATGCATACAGCACGTTAGTCATACTCAGGTGTCTTGTTGTACAGAAGGGATTTTTAGCTTGTTTGGAAATCTACAGCATATATTTTCCAGGAGTCTGGACATTCTTTTTTTTTCTACCAGAAAGCTATTTTAGCTCAAGTGAAGTGGGCATAATCTACTTGCACATCATTACTTAATGCCATTATTTAATATTTTCTATTACAAGTGACATTGTCAAATATATTTGTGAATAATCTGAGGTATCACATGAGATCTTAACCACTCCACAGAAGAAAAAGGCATGTGTGTATACGTTTTATCTGTAGCATGAAACTATGAAACAGGCAGCAAAATTCAACTGTATATTGTAATAACATTATATTTGTGTAGTATAGATCAGTATTTTTGCATTAGAAGGACTAAGGGCCAACACCACCACTGGTGTTAAGTCACTATAGCTTCATTGATTTCAATAGAGCATTTCTGATTTACACCATCTGATGATCTGGCATTAAGAGTATCGCAATCTTTTAATAGATACCAATACACGTCAGACCTTGCAATGTATGCAAACTAGTATAGGTAAATATCTATGTCCCCATGAATTTGCAGTTAAGTCTCTGATACCAGAAAAAAAATGGCTGGACATGCCAGCATGACTGCATGCATTCAGCAGTTGACATTTACAAATATACTTCTTACCTCTTTAAATCGTGTCCCCATGTTGGTGGAAATTGTAAAATCTACTTTCAAAATGAAGCTGTGTGATGGTGCAAAGCCAAATGAAAGAATTGTTCTGCAAATAGGTCCTACAATTTTAGTGATGGCTTACAAAGCAATCTCTCCTTCTTCATAAAACACTAGGTAAAGCGTAGACACAATGCTATGCACACCTTTTATCCTTTGAGTATCCGTTTCTCGCAGCTTTAGATGCATACATGACTTTTATGATTAAATGACAGTACAAAGCATAGATCCTGATCCAACACAGAGCAGAAAATTTAGGCAGTAGCTGCCAGGAAAATATCCTAATTCGTGTAATGTTCTTCAGTTTGTTTTAGACTAGCTCCTGTACTGAAGACTAGTTTCCAAGTTCAATCCAGCCAGAGTTGTGACAACCTTAAGATGCTGTGGCAACTCATGGAAATATGGGCAGGAGCCATCTGGGAAAAGCCTGCTTTTCTCCCAATACACTATTTTACAGTGTTAATTAGGCACTCAGATAACTAGCAATAGCTGGCAAAAGTGATGCCTACAAGTTATGTGGCAGCAAGGCAACTGGATGGTAGGTTGGATGGATGGTTGCAGGTCCTTTCCTTCAGTAACATGACATAAAGGTATTTCAGATGCTTTATAACCTTCCTTCAGCCTCAGGGTTCCTTTCAACAATGGGAGCCGAGCATATGTGCAGAACACACTAAAGGTGCAGGGCTTTCATTTGAGTACATTACTTTATACCTTCTTAATATTCAGTACAAAGGTTAGCTCAGCAACTTCCACATCACTCATCTTCCTCCTCCTGCGTATGCACATTCAGTCCCAACATAAGAGCTGGTAGCATATTCAATAGGGTTTTTTCTGTCTCATTTGTCCATTTTCCTACTTTAGGAAAGAGTCAGGAGTCCAGACTGAGATACCTTGTGCTGCGCATGCCTATGCTCTCATTGATTTCAGCTGGCTTTGCAGGTACTCAGCACCTTTGAAAATTAGGCCCCGTGTGTTTCAAGTTGGGCACCAAAACACAGAGGCAATCAAAATGGGTGGGCACCTGTGAAAATTTAGACATAAAGCATCTAATATAAAATGATCTCAACTAACCTCCCATTCCCTCCTAACCACTCCTGTATTCTCTCATAAATGAATGTACTATTGAAATCCTTGAACTATCGGACTGTACCTGGTTCATTTGATGGCATTAAATGGTCAATGTTTTGGGTACTTCTTGCAGTATGTTCAAATGCCATGTATTTCTCAGGAGAATAAACTAAGAACAAACTCATGCCAATAAACAACTTGTGCTCTGGCTTAAGTCTGCTCTTCTTTTGTAAATGTTGTAGTTACTGACTCAGTTCAACGCTTCTGAGATTAATTTACCATGTAGTGGAATCTCTCATATTCAAGAGTTTCTGCATGCTTATACTACAGGAGGGAATCATATACACTTCCAAAGAAATAGATACCAATTTATTAATTTCTAAGAGATTTAAGGGGCAAAAGTCACTGACATTTCTTAGAACTGGTCCCAAAAGTCTCATACTAAATTTAAATCTAAGATTTGAATTATTTGTTAAAGATTATTAGGAACACAATGAAACTACCACCTTTCTTCTTCAGAAACAAAGGACGGCTTTCTTTTAAGTACACATGAAGATTAGAGTTAGTTGCTTTGTTTCTTTGCCATCTGGGAATTGACCCAAGTTATCTTTTAAATTATCAAGTGAATTATCTCTGCATTACAATTAAAAACAAAGCACCTTAGATTTGGAGTTTCATTGTGTACTTTAGCTGTGCCATTATTAGCCAGAATTATGCAAATACTTATGAAAAAGAAAGCGAGAAGTATTACAGCTGGGTGAGCTTTTTTGCACAGCAAAATTTTTCAGTGTTTAACCATATAGATGACAAAATGAAAACTTGGTGTTTCACATAGCTCAAAAATCACATCATTGCAGATCATTTTAAATGAACAGGATTACAAGTTTTCTCAGAAAAGTTTTACCCTGAACATTCTAGTTTTGTTTTCCTTGACGTGGTTATTGTATTCAGAATGAACATGACTGTATGGTTGTAGTGCTGCAGTCTTACCACAGGCAACATTAATCTTGGTTTCAGTATCTTAGCCCACACATGGACTGTGGCTGAAGTTTCCAGAGGCCTAATGGGAATTAGGCACACAACTGCCATTGCAAAATCAGTGAAAATGGGATGCCTAACTTCCTACGCTCCTTTGGAATCCTCAGCCTGTAGGCGTAGCTCTTATTTTGCATAGTGTTTTCCATACCATTTTTAATCTAAAGTGCATTAGAGAGTATTACTCTTTGAGACACCGCAGATTTGTCTGTATCTAGCAAATCAGTGTTCACGAGTCATTGGGGTTTGGAGAGTCTAGATACAAGTTTTAGATAAATTCATTCTAAGCATGAAATGTGGAAGGTTACCTGGCAGCAGTAAATCCTGGGAGTCCCCCATAATACAAAGTAGGACCAAAATTCCTATGATCATCTCTGTGTTCCAATTAACAAGAAACCCACTGCTTTGAATTGCAGGTCCCAATATGTCCTTATCCTGTGGGGAGAATTAGGTATTTGGCATGTGTGAGAAGCAGGTTGCTTCACACCTGTCTCCAGTAATATGCCTGATCCCACATCAGTGTTATAACTCTGCTGCACCCTCACTCCTTTCTTTCCTCATCTTTAAGTTGTCATGAACACTGCATGCAAATAAAAAAGTTTTGTTGCTACAAAATAAGACAAACTGGGCACCCAACCTCCTGGTCACTACACTCACAGCTGCCTCCTAAAGGGTCAACACTTAGACCTGGTCCCAGTTTGCCAAACCACCAAACTGTTGCTGAGAGGAGCAACAGTTTTCCAGCAGACACATCTAAAGAACAGGGTAGGGACCAGGAGGTTTTCGGCATGGGAGATATTTTGGGTTGCGTGGCAAGGGACATTAGTAGGATGTTTCCACTCAAATGAATCAGACACAAAATAGGTAATAATATAATGTTCACCTTTAAGTGTCAGTGCTGGGCTTCCCCTTGAGATGAATGAGGGACATCACCTCTCAGAACCATCACTTCAGGCAATATAAAGACAAACCTGCAGCAGTTAACATTTTGAAGGTTATTTTCACAACCAAACGGGTTAGAGATACATTTTCTTACAATGAAAGCTTAGAGTCTGGAGCACAATTCTGTGGCAAATCCCATGGCTATGAGATTGCAAAATACTAGAGGCTCTGATTAAGGGATGTACAGGAAGAAAGATGTTTTTAGATGAGATTTTAAATTAGATGCAGAGTCAACAACGAGGGAGAGAGACAGTTCCAAGGAGCAGCTACTACAGAGGAGAAAGCTGCCACGGTAACAAAGAAGGAGCAGAGAAGAGGCTGAGGAACAGCAATGCTATCCTTGTAATTAGAAGTTATGTGATACGCATTAGCAGCTATAAGGAAATTCCTTGTGGAGGCTAGAACACAGCACTAGGAGTTACTGCAAAGGATTCTGTTTCTGACTGTGCCACACACTCGTTGTGTATCAGTGACATGATCAAGGTCAGAGAGAATAATATCTACCTCACAGGGATATTGGGAGTCTTAAAAAAAAAAAAAGTCATTGTTAATCTAAAGCCCATGGCTCTGATCCTCAGCTGTGCTTGAAGCAGGACCTAAGATGGGACGGGCAAAGTGACTGCCACAAACCTGGGACCAGTTCAGCACAGGGCAATACTGGTAGAAGTAGCCCCACAGGGGCCATTTCACCTGCCAGGCTTCGCTGGAGTTCAGCAGCAATAAGTCTCCTGCAGTGGAAGGCAGGTAGGTAGTAGTGTAGCTCCACCCAGTGATTCCCCCATACTAATGGAATCCACATGCCTTTTGTGCCACTGAAAGGTGCAAGGGGGTCAGTCATATCAGATATAGCCCCTGGTATTTTGAATACATTTTTTAACCTCTCTTACTAGTAACTGCTTAGTCTATGGGGCCAGGGGGCAGGAATGGTGAATATCTAGTTTACAGTTTTAACTAGGGTGACCAGATGTCCCGATTTTATAGGGACAGTCCTGATTTTTGGGTCTTTTTCTTATATAGGCTCCTATTACCCCCCACCCCCATCCCATTTTTTCACATTTGCTGCCTGGTTGCTAGTTTTAACCAATTATGCAGTTTGTTTACTTATTGGACAATGAAAATCAATAGTTTTTCTGCACAGTCAGTTTCACTTTCAGCTTCTCAGTGCAACTGTGTGTGTCACAGACATTGCAGAGGAATATTTGTTTCTGAACAACTGTGTCCAAAGGAATTTGAAATAAAATAATGGGAACATTTTTATGAATCTTAGGTTTTATATAAACTTATTTTAAAAGCATTTAATTTTGGGGCCATATTTAATATGTTTGTACAAGGCCCAGGACAATGGAATCCCAGTCCTGGGTGATGCTTCTGGGTGCTACCATACTATTGCTAACCACAACAGTACTAATAAATGTCCTTTTAACTAATGCTTATAAAGCACTTGCAGATTCTTCACTGAGTGATGCTATAAGAAAAATATAAACGAAACATCCTTTTAAGTGTAAGAGTAAACATGCTTGTGTGGGTTGTAGGTTTCTAAAATGATCTTTTGTTCACAGTCCAGATTTTTAAACAATGCAAGCTGCAATGAAATGGAAATTGGTTTTGTCCGATTATTCCTGTGAAGTGGATAGTCTCCCTTTCCCCTGAGAAATGATCAAAGTCCTCCTGTACATGCGTAAGTCCTTTTTGCCGACGGCAACACTCTTTGCTGTAATGCTCTGTCTGATCGGTCTCTTAAAGACACATCCATTACTTTTTCCTCTATCCCCTGTTCCTAGGAGAGTTTCCAACAATCCATTTTCACTTGCTGACACAGACCCTCAGACTTGTTTCTTTCAGTAATTTAAGTAAAGATGATGGGCCTGATTCTCATTTACACAAAGGCCCCTTTCCAGCTCTGTCAGTATAAAGAGGCCTTATGGTGAGGTGTTAATATAATTGCATGTCGTGTAAATGAGAACCATGCCGAATTTTATAACTAGGAGGCCAGTTCCTACGGCTTAAGGAAAATGCTTTAGCCAGAATTTACAGAGTAATTTGTAAAAGCTGAGTCTCGCCTGCAAGACATATGACTGAGCAGAGCCCCAGGCACTTCTCAGACTAATTCCATCTATCTGGATACCCAGGGTCTGTCCACATATAACCTGAATCTTCAGCAAAAGGCTAGTCAGCGCAATGCAGATCAATCCTGCCTGCGTATATGAAATTGCAGAGAACTTTTGAAATGCTCATGTGAATGGTGCATACTTCAGATTCTGATCTTGCTCCAGATTTGTGAATGCTTCTGGTTCTGAATTTTGGTTCCAAATTCCGGTGGTTGTACATTGCCTGTGTCAAAGTGCTTTCCCCAGGCTCACTGTAAATATACATGTAGGGTCTGTTTTCTTCTACCTCCCAATAGCATGGAAGACTCATTTTCTTGGTCATGGGTTTGATGGTTGTGCCCAAGAATGATTCTTCAGACCTACATGCAGCAAAAATCAATCATCTGTAAAATCAGCTCCGTCACTTCCAGAGATTCATAAACATCCCTCACTAAAGCTCTGGGGAGAATGGAGCATTTGTGTTTACAGAATTAATGGGGCACTGTCCTTTTAAAAGAGCTGGTGATAAGAAGGTGAAGCAAAGGTCGGTCGACATTTTCTGCAGGGCCTATGTTTAGCTGTCAGAATGTGAAAGGAGGCATCATGTTCCAAGGTTCAGCTGAGGAAGGAGTTTTGCCTGCATAATCCTCTCAAGTCTGTTTCTCACCTATGGTGTCACAGCAGGATGGTGAAGACAGCAAGATCACACTGTGTTCAGCTGGAAAGCAATCAAGGGGCAATGACTTTCTCATGCGTGCCAGTGGTATGCCACCAGCACAAGTTCATTTTGCTCTGGCCAAAACGTGTGGGGAAGCACAGGTGACTTTAAATCACCTTTATACTTCTCTGAGCATGGAGCCAGTCATGGCTGTCCTAACTTATGCCCAGTTACCTCTGTCCCCAATGGTGTATTCCAGCAACCAGGGATCACCAGAGCACAGAGGAATGCTGGCCATATACCTTTTTACCCAGATACACCCTCCTAATCTGGGTCAAGGATGCTCAGATACTACAGTGATGGGTGCCATATTATAGATAAAAATTCCATCCTCATTTACTCCTGAGCAACACAGCTGACTTTAAGTTCTGCAACTGGTCAGTGGTCTTTGATTAAGAGAGTGTATAATCAATGAACAATAAATACTTTGGGGCCTGATTCTCTGGGCCATTCTGGCTCCTCTGCTCATAGTTCTAGAGAATTACATGTCATATATAAATTCAGTTGTGTTGCCCTGGTGTAAACTAGCACAGAATTTTTCTCTGTTTAATCTGTATATCTAGGTACCTAGCCATCCATTATGTTAATACTTTGAATATATTTGTTCACTTACACATTGGTTTAGTTAACTATTTAAAAAACAACATTCATAATCTAGAAGGTACTTTTCATTCCCTGATTTTGTGGTGCATTTCAGTCGCTTACAAAATAGCAGAAAAAGTCTGATGTAAGAAACCCACCAGCAATAAGCCAGGCAACTTAAAATCTCATATAGCCTTCCCCCTCAAACAATTCCTCTTCTTACACTCTTCCCCACTCCCCACCTTTTGTTGTCCTTATCCATTGCAAATTAATAAAGTAAAATGTCACTGCAATCAGATCTTCTATTCCACACAGAACAATATTTTACATATTACTTTTGCACTGATCTGTCAACCCTAAAGGGACTGTCAAGATGTTTATATATTGGTGGAATAAACTTTTGTTTCTATGTAGAACCAATAGATTGGGCTGCCTTTCTCATTCTCTGCATTAGTCATATCTTGATTTGCGTTGTTTATCTTCCTTTCCTACCACCAACCTTCTGTAGTCGGTGCCATGTGCACTCAAATTCCTTTGCAGTATTTCTGAATTCCTTTGAGTGAAGTATACAGTGAATAATCAGTTCTCATTAACAAAGGTGTACCATGTGATAGGTGAAGGGAAGGGTTCTGTTATGGGCTTGGAAGAAAACAGTCCACAGTCAAGAGCACTATTGTTAAGACTATGCAAGTTCTGAATCTGACTTATCCTATCTTCTTCTCGTCATTTAACTGTTCATGATTATTTGTATGCAGGACACGATGATTACATTATAAGCCATTGCACTGGAATGGAATTGTCTTAGTAGCTCTACAATTTTTCGCCCCAGTTATGAGGTTCATTCCTTGCACTGTGGTTGCTTGGGGCTGTCTGATTTCCATTATCTTTGCACATTTGGCAAATCCCTCTGTTCTAACTGGCCAACAGCCAGTGTGAACTAGAATTCAGGGATTTGCAGAAACACTTATTTCTGAATAAGTATAATGAGAACATGCAAATCTCTCTACTCCCATTGGCTGTCACAATTATAGCTGGTCAGAAAATGTCCCCCCTTCCCAGGTATATTTTGAACTTTTTTTTTTTTGGATCAAAAAACCAAAACATTTTCAGTTTGGGGGTGTTCAGTTTTTTGATTAAAAGTCAAATTTTTCCTCAGAAAGCTGACACTTCTTGCAAAAATTGTCATTTGATAACCCCTCCCTCCAATATTCAGTCAAACAGTTTTGACGAAACAATTTCACACAGCCCTAGTTAAAATCCACCTGCTTTTGCTGGCACCTCTGCTCAGAACTCTCAAGCTGTTTGCCAGAAACAAAGATGCAGGCTCAGTTTCCCTACTGCTGTCATCCAGAACTCCCAGAAAGGAGGACACAACAAAAAGCTCCCAAACAAGGACTCTCAAATGTACTGCAAAAGAAACTTCGTTTTAAAAAGAAGTTTAACTCTTTTGATTTCTCTCCTGCTCCCTTCCCCTTCAGGTCAGTAAAGTACTTGTCCACGAACAACTGTCAGATTTGTATCTATGCCAGGGGTGTGCAAACTTTTTGGCCTGCAGGCCATATCTGGGTATAGAAATTGTATGGCGGGCCATGAACGCTCACAAAATTGGGAGCTGGGGTGCAGGAGGGCGGAAGGGCTCCGGCTGGGGCTGGGGATGAGGAGTTGGGGGTGCAGGAGGATGCTCCAGGCTGGGACCGAGGGTTTCAGAGGGTGGGAGGGGGATCAGGGCTGGGGCAGGGGGTTGGGGCATGGGAGGGGGTCAGGCTCCAGGTGGCGCTTACATCAAGCAGCTCCCAGAAGCAGCGGCATGTCCCCCCTCCAGTTCCTACATGGCGGCAAGGCCAGGCGGCTCTGTGCGCTGCCCTGTCTGCAGGTGCCACCCCTGCAGCTCCTATTGGCTGCGGTTCCTGGCCAATGGGAGCTGCAGGGGCGGCACTTGAGGTGGGGGCAGTGTGTTTTGGAGCCGGGGGGGGGACATGCCACTGTTTCCAGGAGCCGTGCGGATGGGGCAAGACCCCAACCCCGTTCCGCCACTGGAGTGGGGCAAGACCCAGACCCCACTTCCCGGAGGAAGCTTGAGGGCCAGATTAAAATGTCTGTAGGGCCAGATGTGGCGCCTGGGCCATAGTTTGCCCACCTCTGATCTACACTCTTTGACCTATGCTCTCCCTCCTAAATTCACTTTTAAGCACCATGTAAACAAAATCCCATTACAGCTGTTTGAGGCTGAAAAGTCTTGCTGATTTGTTAGAAGGGAAGTAGTTAGAGGAAATAAGAAAAGCTGGGGGAAAGAGGACGAAAACAAGTTTTTGGGTTGGTTTTTTTTACACTCAATTTAAATTCAGCTCATTTTCTGCTTTCACTTAAAATTCAAATATTTAGAAATTAAGTGTAACCATAACAACTTTTTATAATAAGCACTTGCTGGCCTAATAGACCTTGGTTTTGGACTTTAGGCCCTGATCCAGGAAAGCACTCAAGCATGTGCATAGTCCTATTGCAATAAATTGACTTCAATTGATTGATGGTTGATGGGCCTAAAATTATGGGAGTAAGTGCTTTGCTGGATCAGGGCCTTATTAATCACAGGATATGGTCACTGCCTTGTGAAGAGGAAGCAGCTTCTAGCCATGATTATGTACCATTGTAAATAACCTTTCAAATCTGCATCTCCCACAAGTGATATCCACTATATTAGTAACTATGTGTTGAGTTTTTCCACTGCTGGAAAATAAATCTATGTAGAACTGCAATGGATTAGAGGCTGTATTTTCTCCAAGTTTCTAAATAGTCAAAACTTAACGCCAGCATTTAGCTATCCAGCAGCTGCAAGTCTGCAGTGCACTTATTACAAGTTAATACCGTATAAAACTTATCTTCTTTGTTTGATGCACTAGCAGTATTTTAGGACACACCTGAAAACACAGCTCTAAGGACATATTTATGTTTTGCCTCTGGTCTCTTGAGCCTCTCAGTACCGAACACAATTTACCTTTCAAAGAGGTGTTTTTTTATTGTGAATGGCTTTCCCGTCTCCTTTTCCATTTAGCAGTTTCTCTGCTACTTCAGTCATGTTTTCAGAGAAAGAGGAAAAGGCTGTGGCTATTTCCGATAACTTACTCCAAATGTGCATCGTCCCTGACCACACCAAGCTACTATAACTTTATGATTTCCGAGAAAAAAGATAACACAGCTCTGGGAACAGAGTTTTTTGCCCCTAGTGTTCCAGCAGAGGGCACACAAGAGTGCAAAATATTTTTGCAGGTCTCTCAAAGACAGATACTATTTTTCTTATGTTAATTCCTTGGCAGTGTTGCGGCAGTCCTGAAATAAACAAAAAACTGGGCGTAAGATTTTTCAAAAGCACCTAACATTATTTAGGAGCACAAATCTCCCTGAAATCCAATAGGACTTATGCTCTTAAATGACTTAGATTCTGAAAATCGCATCCAGGGTTGTGATTTGAGGTGTTGTAAAGGAGTCTGGGTTTTATGAGTCTGGTTCTAACTATCTGCTCTGGTCCTACTGAAGTCTAAGGCTAAACTTCCATTGACTTTGTTAGGAGCAGGAACAAATCTTCACCTAGTAACAAAGAATAAACACAGTAAAAGAAACAAGAAGAGAAAGGGAAAGAAGAAACGGGGGGTGGGGGAGGAGGAGTGGGAGAAATGAGAAAGAAGAGAAGCACTAAAAAAAAAAAAATGGAAAAGAGGGGAAAACAGAGACTAAAAATAAACGGAAACAGAGTGGGAAGGGCATTTTCTGGGGACCCAAAGCGGTTAGTGAAAAACACAATTCATTAAAACAGCCACAGTATAATTTCAGAGTCCCCCACACAAAAATGAGCATTGATCCCCTGGCAGATGCATGTGCATCTCTCACCATTTCTCCAGAATGCAAACCTCCACACGAGCATTTTGGCAAACAGAAAAGCCTTAAGGTAAAAAGAGAAGACACACAGAAATCAACTGAGAACAGGAACAATTATATAGCATAAAGTGGGCAGATAAACACTGAAGGAACCTTTAGACACTGGGACCAAATTTTACCAGGATTGACCTATAGTGAAAAAGGGAGATTTTGGGGTCACAAACTTGGTGAGTCTAAAAACTAGTTCCTCCTGAAAAAGAAAAATAGGGTTTTAGCGGGTCAGATTCTCAGCCCTGGTGCCAGCCCCTCTGTGCTGCCTGAGTGGTGCAAAGGGGTCAGAATCGGGGTACATCAACCCAGCTGACAATTTCCCAGGGTGCTGGGGAACTCTCCTTTAATGTAATGTGGCCACAGCTGGCTTCTGTAGCGACTGCCCTGGCACAGTTTTGCCAATTCACAGCTGACATATCGTCTCTTAGGGACCACATACATCAGCTGTCGTATATTAATCTGTCATAGCCTCAGTGTGGCTGCTTTGAGAATCAGGGAGCCATAACTGGCCTCTGAGGTGACACAACCCTTGTTCAGGGCAATGGTATATACTGACAGTCTAGCCCACTGTTTGCAAAGTGCTGAGATTCTTGGAAGGAAAGTGCTACTTAATCCAATGTATTGTGAATGAATGCAACCAATTTAAAGGAATCCACCATATTGATGTGTATACACACTGAGAATATATATCTAATACTGCTTTTAAAGAGGCATGACCAATTTTCAGAGGAAAATATGTATCATATGCAAAAGCTATAGCTAAATTGTGCTTTTTAAAAATATAATCTGTGTTGTGGTAGTGCCTCGGGACCCTGATCAGGGCTCCTTAGTGCTGGGTGCTGTACAAACACACAACAAAGAGATGGTCCCCTGCCCTGAAAAGTTTTATGCCTTCTATCCATAAGACTTCACATTCTTTGCCTGCATACAAACACACACAAAGCAGACGGAGAAGCCACAAGTCACTCCTACAACTCGTACTTCAGCTCAGAGATTGCGAGGATGAGCTGAAGACAACTGTGACGAACTGGGCCAGGAAATTCCTGAGAGAGTAAGAATGATTGCTAACAGTTCTGAGAAAATCTTCCTTGGACGATTATCCCATAGACAGTGACAGTGGTTTTAACAGGCTTAACCAAACAAACAGCTCTGAGAAACTAGAAATGTTCCCCTGGAGATTTGAGTAAAGGAAATTTTAAAAAAAGAGAAGTTTATGTTAAAGGCAGTTAGACACACGTGCAATATTGTCAGTGTGGCACTCAGACCTGTTGCTATTTAGTGTATCTGATCAGAATTTCCATACTCTCAAAGAAGACACCATATCTCAACTGGATAAAAGAGAAAGTCCCATTTAACTTACTGCAGTCGTCTAGCAGCTGGTTTAATTCACCTACAAAAGGACAGGAATCCCCTAATATGAGATATGTAATCATGTAAAACCTATTACAGCAGCCAGGAAACATTATGATGTCAGTTCAAATGGTGTCTTTGACTCATTTAAGCACCTTGGAAAATTCTGCAACAAGATGTATCCAATGAAAAAATTGCTTGAAAACTGTATTTATTTCTAGCTTAGGATCTTTAGCATGAATGGCTGGAAGAGGTGAAGAAATGACTCAGCTCCTAGATTTGTGAAAGCTAGAATGAACAAGAAGAAAACACTAGATGGCCAATTGTTAAAAACAGACTTGAGGTTTCAGCTGCTTCTTTTGAGTGCTCCCAGGCTAGGTTCCCTGCAGTGGCTTTGCCACCATGGTATTGAATCAGAACTAGCAGACACAACTCCTCCTCTAAGAAACCAGTGCTCAAACATCAGTGCTGGATGGCAATAGAACACCCCTCAGAGAACTGCGGTTTTCTCAGCTGCCTCTTGTGCATTGTAAGTGATGTCTGACTAAATCAGCTGGTTGGGTAGAAGTGGAGAGGAAGTATGGTTTTATGTTAAGGAACTATGCTTTGGGTTCAATTTATAGTTCCCCCACAGACTTCCCAGGTAATCTCATTCACTAATTCTCTATGCCTCAGTTCCCCATCTGAGAAAAAAAAAAAGGGAGATATTTCCCCTCTCTCACACTGTGTCTGGTCTTGTCTACTTAGATTGTAAGTCCTTAGGGTCTCTCTGTTATGTATCCATACAGTGCCTAGGGCACTAATCACAGTTGGGGCCTCAATCTCAGTATACTACTAGTCTATACGCTACAGGTGTGTCACAGAATACACTGAGGGTATTTTGAGTGTTCGACTTTTGATAGTGTCACTAGGCTGCATGATACTTTTCACTAGACAGTGCAGCGGGTTACTATTGACCTGACCCCTTCCCATTCTGCTGCACAATCTATGCACTATATGCAACATATGCAAGAGCTGTAACGTAAGAGGCCTGCAGGCCTGTATGCTGTAAGACTTGGCTTAAGCTAAAAGCATTTACGTATGCTAGGCTGTGGCACTTGACCCAGATAATGGACGAGGCCAATCTCTAACTAGAAAAGAGCCAAAGGACCTCCAGAAGAGTCCCTAGCTGTCCATTATATGCATCCTCCACTCTGCAAAAGTCCCTAGTCAAAACGCTGCCACAGCAAACCGCAGATCTTGATAACAACAAGGTGTGTCAGCATAGTGCTAATTATGAAACTGTATTTCCATTATCTCCTTATAAGGTTTTATTAATAATGCTTGAGTGGTGAAAAAAAATAACTAATAAGGAAATGTATCATTTGGCTTGGATTTGGACCTATATAAGACTGGTATTATAGGGGCAGGGCAGACAGAGACCAGAGTGGCACCTGCGTGTGACCCTCTCTGTCTCCCTCTCCCTGCATGCTTGTATTCAATAAAAGGCCTCAGGCTGTTTGAACCAAGCAGATGGTGTGACTCGTTTTCCACAACAGTGGCAACATGTGGCAAGCGGGGAGCCAGAGCAGAAGAGGGAGCATGCTCTGCTGCATTCTCCTCTTGGCCCTATTTTGATGTGCTTAGGTTATTCCATTTGGTAGGGACTCTACAACTCTGGGAGAGGATGTAAAAGGAAGCAGGCGAACTCTAGCATGCCCCCAAGCAACTGGGCATATCTGAAAATCTGGGAGGGGGTTACTGCTGCTCAGACCAGCCATAGCTCCATCTATCCATCAACATCTTTCCCTCCAGCCCCCTGAAGCATTTTTGTTTTGCTGCAAAGAAGCTTATTATTCAAGATTGGCTTGGAAAAACTGTATCCTCAGCAGATTGCTATTATCTGCTATTACACCCCACCCCCAACACATGTGCATAAAAAAAGAAACAGGAGTTCTTGTGTTTGGCACGAACAATTTTATTCTTGTGCTATTTATTTGTAAGAGAGTGATTTAAAAAGTGTAACATGTATCCTACCCAGATGCATAAACTGGTTTATTGATAGATTACTGCATGTGAAACCAAAGAGATCAGCTCACACGTAAAGATATCAGTGCACATAGTGGTACGCCATTATGATTCAACTTGGAATTAATACTTTGTTATTTTGTCATGTTATACATTTAGGGCCCAATCCCATATGCCTTGAGCATATAAAATTCCCAGTGTGTATGAATTATGGGCTTCAGCTCTTAGTAAATTAGAAAGGAAAAACCTAAAGACAACATGAAATGCAATATACAGATAGGAATATACGTAATGTCTTCATGTTAGGTGTCTTTTGAAATCTGACGTAATGGAATATTTAGATGATATAAGGTCTGATTCTATAAGAGAGCTAAGCCAATTTACCCTGCCAAGGATCAGGCCCTCTGTGTTATTAACATCTACCGGGTGTTGAATCCGACAAGATTTTGCATTTATTTAAGAAAGTATTTGATTGAGAAATAAAATCTGTTAGTTTCATCTTGATTTTCTAGTTGTTAAAATGTCTGTGAAATCAAAAACTGCTTAGATCTCTGTGCATGTTGTTATTTAGGGTAATCTAAGGAAGGCAAGATGAACTTTTACTGCAAGAAACGTTCAATGGCTTTCAAAGAGATTCAGAACAAATTCTAAAAAATACAATTTTATCAGACAATTTATTTTAAAATCAGATGAGTTACTGTAATCGTTAACTGTAAGATACTGAGTCATTGATAATATGAGGTTATATTTTGGGTGTGATCTTTTAGCCTTAACATTAATAGTCTCGTTGGGTACTAATCAAATGAGCAAGGGTATCCTTAACTGGATCTCTTCACCCATTGATACCTGAGGGCCTGATTTGCTACCAGTATTCAGGCTGAGTAGTACCTCACTCTGAACAAGTGCATTGACGTCAATGGGAATCCTTGCTGACTAAGATATTACGCAATGGATGAAACTCACCTCTGTACAGAGAATCAGCATAAATCCTTTGCACCATTTAAGCCCCCGCAAGCGTTCAAAATCATCCTAGGTCAGTGGTGGGCAACCTGCGGCCTGCACGCAGCCCGTCAGGGTAATCCACTGGTGGGCCGCCGTTTGTTTATATTTGCATGGTTGTCTGCAGCTCCCGGTGGCCAGAGTTCGTCCACCATTGGTCTAGGTCTTACGCACACTGAGTGAAATTCACCGTTGTGCAGAAGGGAGGCAGAATTGGGCTTTGATTGATTTACAAGGATAATATCTATTCATGTTAACAGGAGTTACAAACACTGATCCCTCAGACCTCAATAGAAAAATACAATATGTAAGGTAAAAATGACAGACAATCCCCTCCAAGCTGACTTATGAAACTGCTTGTGAGAAAGCATATGATTTTCAACTCCTCAGTTGTGCATACTGATGTCCATTTCTAGGCAAACTGCAGGTGCACTTTTGGAGGCTGGTTTTCAAAATTTGACCCCTAAACCTTATAGAAAAATGGATTTTATAGAATAAACTATTTTGCATTGGCAACATTTCTCAGGAATTATCTTTCTCCTATAAGCACATGTTGCTCTGGATCGATGCGAAGATCCTGAAATTACATAAGTTGCCCAAAGAGTCGAAATATGAGGTTTCTCTCTAGTCCAACTGAATTCTTAGTACAGTCAAAAAATCATATTTCTCTCATATAAAAGTAGATTTTGCAATGGTATTGATTTGATATTTATGAATCAGCAGCTTTCTTCAGGGCACAGACTTAGTTTCTTCAACTTTACCTTCTTTACTTTAAAAAAATGTCCTGCAATAAAAAAGAAACGATTAGCTAGAATGCATCTTTGGGAGTTTGTGATAAGCACCATATAAAATAATGAAATCACAACTGGCTGATTTTGGTTTGCATTTTATCTAACCAGAGAGAGAACGACCACAAAACCTTCATGCAAGCCTACATGAGAAGTCTTACCTTAGTCCTTCCAGGGGCCTGTAATCATATTTAGAAAAATCATGCATGAAAAGCACACAGAAAGTTTACACTATAAACTGGGTTTGAGAAGCAGTTAAGGATAATTCTTGGGACAATCACTAAATGACAGTACAGTAATAGAAACAGGCCCGCAATAAAAAGGCAAAGAGACATGAATGGTTGTTGACAGACACACCAAGGTATAATGTGAATAGTAACTAGGGCTGTCAAGCGATTAAAAAAAAGTAATTAATCATGATTAATCACACTGTTAAACAATAATAGAATACCATTTATTTAAATATTTTTGGATGTTTTCTACATTTTCAAATATATTGATTTCAATTATAACACACAATACAAAGTGTACAGTATTCACTTTATATTTATTTTTTATTACAAATATTTGCACTGTAAAAACAAAAGAAATAGTATTTTTCAATTCACCTAATACGAGTACTGTAGTGCAATCTCTTTATCATGAAAATTGAACTTACAAATGCAGAATTATGTCCAAAAAATTAACTGCATTCAAAAATAAAACAACGTAAAACTTTAGAGCCTACAAGTCCACTCAGTCCTACTTCAGCCAATCGCTCAGACAAACAAGTTTGGTTACAATTTGCAGGCAATAATGCTGCCTGTTTACAATGTCACCTGAAAGGGAGAATAGGTGTTCGCATGGCACTGTTGTAGCTGGAGTTGCAAGATATTTACATGCCAGTGCGCTTAAGATTCATATGTCCCTTCATGCTTCAACCACCATTCCAGAGGACATGTGTCCATGCTGATGATGCGTTCTGCGTGATAACAATCCAAAGCAGTGCAGACCAACACATGTTCATTTTCATCATGTGAGTCAGATGCCACCAGCAGAAAGTTGGTTTTCTTTTTTGGTGGTTTGGGTTCTGTAGTTTCCGCATCAGTGTGTTGCTCTTCTAAGACTTCTGAAAGCATGCTCCAAACCTCGTCCTGTTCAGATTTTGGAAGGCACTTCAGATTCTTAAATCTTGGGTTGAGTGCTGTAGCTATCTTTAAAAATCTCACATTGGTACCTTCTTTGTGTTTTGTCAAATCTGCAGTGATGGTGTTCTTAAAGTGAACAACATGTACTGAGTCATCATCTGAGACTACTATAACATGAAATATATGGCAGAATGCTGGTAAAATAGAGCTGGAGACATTTTCTCCCCCAAGGAGTTCAGTCACAAATTCAATTAACGCATTATTTTTTTAATGAGCGTCATCAGCATAGAAGCATGTCCTCTGGAATGGTGGCCAAAGCACGAAGGGGTATACAAATGTTTAGCATATCTGGCACATAAATACCTTGCAATGCTGGCTACGAATGTCCCATGCAAATGCCTGTTCTCAATTTCTGGTGACATTGTAAATAAGAAGTGGGCAGCATTATCTCCTGTAAATGTAAACAAACTTGTTTGTCTTAGCGATTGGCTGAACGAGAAGTAGGACTGAGTGGACTTGTAGGCTCTAACGTTCTGCATTATTTTGTTTTTAAGTGCAGTTATGTAACAACAACAAAAATCTACATTTGTTAGTTGTACTTTCCCAATGAAGAGATTGCACTACAGTACTTGTATGAAGTGAACTGAAAAATATTGTTTTTTGTTTGCCATTTTTATAATGCAAATATTTGTAATAAAAAATAACAATATAAGGGAGCATTGTCTACTTTGTATACTGTGTTGTAATTGAAATCAATACATTTGAAAAAGTAAAAAAAAAATCCAAAAATATTTAGTAAATTTCAATTGGTATTCTATTGTTTAACAGTGCAATTAAAATTGTGATTAATCGTGATTAATTTTTTTAATCACAATTAATTTTTTGAGTTAATCACGTGAGTTAACTGCGATTAATCGACAGCCCTAATAGTAACTCTTGTTCTTTGGACCTATGGAAGGAGTCATTTTTAGCTGCCTAAATAACCATAAATTCCTAAAATAAGAAAAGTGGTGTTGAGATATAATTCATGTAATTGTTTTCACAACTGCCTCTGTAACAATAGGCTCTCCCATGCCTGTGTGGGCGAGGATCCAATCCTGTAAACAGCTGTGCCCCTTCTGAGGAGACCACTGGGGCATGAGTGCAATCAGAACGGACAGGATCAAGCTATATGTGTATGTGCACATGTGCAAATGTTTGTTTTGGGGTGGAAAGAATGAGAACTATTCCAAAGACCAAGAGAAAAAAAAATATCAGCAGAGGCACCATGATACACGAACAACAATCAAATGTGCATGTGATCACACTGATGCCAAACAAATATCAGCTCCAGTTTATTGCAACAGAACCCTGGAGTGTACAACAGGCATTTAACTAGGGTGACCGATATATTAGATAGAAAAATAGTTTCCTTCAGCAGGAAGCATTATGTCTGTTTGCTGAGGGAACTTGTTTGCTGCCGTCAATACACACAGAATGCTACTCTTTGTTTAGGTAAGGGTAGAATTTTTCTGATGGAAAGAACCGTAGCTCCATCAAATCCCACGATACCTGCCTCTGGCAGACGAATCTGCTCTTAACTGGCTCACATAGATATATTATTTTATGGGATGCTAGATAAGCCTCTATCTCGTTATTAGTCAGTTAAATGGACTGTCACACTCATAGTCTTGGATAAAAACTAGATCTGCATAGGGCTAGAGTGTGTCTTTAGGAACAGCCCTGAGCAAGGGTAACTAGGCCCGTCCAGACCAGGCAGTGGACCCTGCTAGTGACTCAGTTTCCCCTTAGATTCAGTCAGTCACTGACTCCTGGGTTTCTGTAGTGACCTAGGCCCAGACACTGAAAAGGTATTTAGGTGCCTAACTCCCACTGAATATTAGGGCATACAGAGATTATCTTCAATCTCCATCCTGTCCTCAGTGCTTAGTGGTCCCATTTCTTTCCAGGTTTGCTTTTTACTTATATGGCTAAAGAACCTTGTACTATTGATTTTAATTTTCTTTGCACGGTTCTTTGTTCTGCTCGGCTTTCAGACGTTTTCCTTTTATCCCTGCACTTCTTGACCTGTTTTCCCATAACACGCACATGCTCATACATGCTGATAATAATACAAATCTTGAAGTTATGCACTTGAACACTGCCAGTTTTCAATATAGATTTAAGGATCTGATTTTCACAGCTGAAAAGCACCTACAGCTCCCACTGACTTCAGCTGGAGTTGGGCTGCTCAGCACATCTGGAAGTTTAGCACTTTAAATGTGCTAATTTTGTTGATCTGACAAAACTACCACCCACCCAAAGGGCCAGATCTGCAGCTGGCGTAAACCAGTGTAGCTCCACTGAAATCAATGGAACCATGCTGATCTATATTAGGTGAGAATCGGGTCAAAAAGGGCCAAATTCTGCTCCCAGATATTCATGAGCATCTCCAAGCCAGTGGTTCTGTACAATTTGTCTTATCTTGTGCAAACTAGTAATGTGTAACAATTCACATGTGTAAGCAACATGTAACCCTTTGTCCTACATCTCTAATGTAAAACATTTCAAAAAAATGCACTACTAATTTTTGGAAGATAGTACAGTGACTGGTCCTCCACAAGTGCCTAAAACAGATACATGTAATCAGAAATGTTTTGCTTAGCTTAACAAAAAGGAGCTAAAGCAATATAAATTTTTTGTTACTTTGACAAGTTAATTCTAATCCCATCCCAGAGAAAGGCCCAAATGTGTGTGCTACTGTCTCTTACTATATCTCTGTACAGTGTGGCGCTGATCCTGGTTATTGCTTTTATTTATTAAAAACATAGTTTAAATTTTATCATTCTAAACTGTAAATCCTTGTGCTCTAGCAAAATCAGACAAGGCAAAAGTGCAAAGGACACACCAATACACCATGTGAGACCAGGTAAGAAGACAGGCTGAGGCATGCAATGCACGGGCAGGCACATGCTTTAGAAAATAATGCATCCTCACAATGAAACAGTATGTATCAACCCAGATCTGGCTATTCACCACTGCAGTGGCTACAGCTGCAGGAGATACCCTTGTCTGTACACAGTTGCACTGCCTTCAAAACCCTTTCTGTTTGTGTTGGGGCTGATTGCTGATGAGGGAATAATAGGGCTAAATGTACAGGACATGAAAACACACAATAATGATGAAAGTTATTTCCTTGCTTGCTGGTATGTGTATAGGTATTAAACATTTTTACTACAGTTTCTGGGTCAGATCCAGAAACCAGCTGGTGTAAAGCAGTGTAGCCCCGCTTAAGTCGGGGCAGCTACTGTGATTTACACCATCTGAGGATCTGGATCCCTGTAGGCAATGGGAAATTAGGCTTAATAAGAACTATGTAACTTCCCATTACCAGTGTATTTGGCATAGGTACATCTGCAAATATGTCTCATTGGGGCAAATTAGAAAACCAGGCTCTGTTTTTGAAAATATCTGTCCGAAATAAAACAACTGGTTTCAATATAATGTGCCCATTTGGTTTTAACTCACCTGGTCCTTTGCTTAACTGAATATACTGATTAGTTTTGCATTATCTCATTGCTTTAGATATTTGTAATATTCACTAAGGTACTTGGGAGCCTAAGGATATGTCTACACTTGGAACTGTATCAAATGCTTTACTGAAGTCCAGATAGATTAGATCTCTTGTATTTCCTTTGTCTAAAAAAATCAGTTCTCTTCTCAAAGAAAGAGCTCAGGTTGATCTGGCATGATCTACCTTTTGTAAAACCATGTTGTACTTCATCCCAGTTACCGTTTACCTCTACATCTTTAACTATTCTCTCTTTCAAAATTTGTTCTAAGACCTTCCATACAACGGAGGTCAAATTCCAGCTCCAGGAGAAAGACCCACGCTAGCTCTGATTGAGTTAGTGTATTAAAAATAGAGCACAGCCAAAGCGGTGAGACGGGCTAACCACGAGTATGTACCCGTCCAAGGTCCTTGGCATGTATTTGGAGCAGCTAGTCCTTCCTGCCACTTATGCCGCTCTGGCTACACTCGGTTTTGAGTGCACTAGCTCGATTAGCACTATGTCTCCGCAAGGTGGAATGTATATCTTCCAGCTCAAAACATAGAGATACCTTTCATCCCAGTGAATGCCCCAGTTGCTTTTGAAAATGGGACTGAGGTGCCTAAGTCACTAAGGCATTTCTGAAAATTCCCCCAAGTGGCTAATTTATTTAATTAGCCAAATATAGTAGTTGCAGATTAAGAAATATAATTAAATCTTCAGGCTTGAAAAAGGAAGTTGATAGTGTATAATAACATCTATGAGGAAGGCAACTAATGACCATGCATACAGAAGGGATTAGAGTAAGAGTTAAAATAAACAAACATTCCTTAGTAACATTATCTGTATGTTAAAAGGCAAGCTAGCCAGACTGTTGTTACTAGCTGTTTAACTGCTGGGGAAACAGAATGTACACACTTACATTTCATCATCATATTCCTTTGGAGGAGACACTGCAATGACTAAGTCAATCCAATCCTGTAAAAAGAATGTATTATCGTTACGAGAGACTTAAGCAGCCAGGTAATTCTATCTCTCGTTACATGACCCTTTGAAAGTGGAATTTTGACAGAAAGCTTCAACCATATCAGGATTAAACACAAAAGGGACAAACTCTGCCCGCCCTCAGACACATCCAAGCAACCTCATAGGTGGAAAGTCGATGAGTCAGAGATATATTGAGAGGCTACTCCACATAGCAGGAGGTGCAGAGGGAAGGCTACAGTACCAACATGGCAATATCATGGGAAGAGTCACAGAGGAATCCATCGCTAGGAGGGAAAAGGGCAACAGGAAAAAGATCTATTTGATACTGGCCTAAGTTAGTCTCAAAAGTCTAAGGAGCGTTTTAACAACAAGCTGGTTAATTCTGAATTACATCCCAAAATGAACAAATATTTTCTCGACTGCTGCGTATCAAACTCTTAGGATGATCATTTATACCCTGCACTGGGCAATTTTAACACTTGATATCATTCTTCTTTAGAAGATTCTCACTGTAGCCAAAACAGTGGTTATTTGTGCATCCTTTGTGAAGGATTAGATAAAACTATGATGCTGTGATAAAGTCCTTGACAATTCCCAATTCATCTTCAATGTTAACATCTTGGAGAGACTTACTATGAAATGCCCAGAGCGGAATACATTTAAACCAAACAACTCACATGGCCGCTGTGTCCTTCTCAGGGGGAAAAACACCCATTCACTTACCCCACCCACATTCCAGGCTTTGGCTAGAGTTGTCTGGGCTTCTGTCAGTGTCACATCAACTAAAATCTTGCCATTCACAGCCATTATTTCATCCCCTTTCACGATGCCTCCTGGTGAAGCAAAGACAGGGCAAAAATACCATATCAGCAAAATCATTTCTGTCACAGACTTCTCTCCCAGATGCCTCTTCTTCATGCACATTCAACAAACATCCTTATGTAAATTAGCTTGAAACCTTTCCTAGATGCCCAGGTGTACACTGCAGTAGTGCAGAGAAGGTGGCTTGTTGTAAATGAAAATCACTGGAAGCTGGGGCAGTGGGTATAACATTCTTCTGTTGGTTGTGATCAATAAGGGCTAATCAGTCCCTGGCTATGAACAGACTATGGTAATATTAAGGGGGAAAGTTTCAAAGGCACAGATGCAGGTAGGTCCTTAACTATGGAGATAGGTTCCTAACCACCACAGTGGCTTTGAAACTTGCTGACAGTGAACTCTCTTAAACAGGGCAGTCAAAGGTATTATAGGTACTTTGCTAAATTTTGCCCTCATTTACACCCAGATTCTCATGCCTGCTACTGAAGTCACTGCAGGATTGTTTTGCAGGATCAGGGCCATTCTTAGGAACTAGAGAGTGAATTACATATGGAATAGAAGACTAAGGGCTTGTCTACACTAGTGCTTAAGTCGATGTAACTTACGTCGCTCAGGGGTCTGAACCCCTGCCCCAAGCAATGTAAGTTACATTGACACATAGCTTCCGCCTCTCACTGAGGTTGGGTAATTGCGTCCATTGGAAAGTGCTCTTCTGTCAATGTAGCGTGGCTTCCCCAAATATGCTACATCAGTGGCGCTGCATCCGTGCAGTGGTGCCGATGCAGCGCGATAGTGAAGACAAGCCCTAAGTATTCTTTGAATGGCCCTGCTCTCTGAACCTCACAAGAATTACAAAAAAAATCCCAGAGATTTTGTAAATTTTACTTCCCACCCAAGGACCTCTCCCAGAAGTGCTCTGCCACTGCCATACACTCAGCCCACCACGTTGTAGCTAAGGCACAGGACTGGAGATCTGGGTTAAATTTTTGGTTTTGCCACACACTTCCTGTGTGATGCTGGGTAAATCACCATTGTTCTGTGCTTCAGTCCCCTGTCTCTAAAATGGGGATGATAATATTTTCCTGATAGCCTTTGTCTGTCTTGTAGGCCCTTTGCACAAAGAACTCACATTAACATCATTCTTGAAACAATCATCTGGGGCCAGACTGTGCCACCTTTGATTTTAATGGGATGACTTACACTGCAAGGGTGACAGAACTGGGCTGATAATAATGAAGTAGCTCTCCATCTTCCTCCTGTTCCCCAATTACTGGCCTTTGGCTGCTGCTGCTAAAATGACAGCAGCTATGGCTTTTTCTTTATACTTAGTGGAAACCTGCCAGAAAATCTGACCAGTTCCAATTATTTTTAACTATAAGCACCATCCCCCAAATGAAGGGCCTAGTTCTGAAGTGGCTTTGAACATAAAACTCTTGGGGACTTAATCTGCCTCAGGTATTTCTCTGGCGCCTATAGACATCAGCCACAGTCATGAAGAAAGCGTAAACTTGGGTGGCTAACAGATGAAGTGCTTTAGAACCAGGTTCAAAATCCCCCTGACTTTCCCCAGGTTACTCACCATGTTTGTCTGCGGCACCACCCTCATAGATAGCAGACACTACTATTTTTCCAACTGGGGAATCAATGCCGCCCTCTACTGCAAGATCTAATGGTCCTTCCTATTAAAGAAAAAGTTTTAGTTCAGAATACGTTACAGATAGACACCAAAATCAGTAGGGCCTGATCCTTCCACCCTTACAGTGAATAGGACTATACACATAATCATTGCAGGATCGGGTCCTTGGTGTATTCTGTAATAGTACCAGTGGTCAAGGTTTTAATAAGTGCTCAGTGATTTTGAGTGCCTCATTCTTTGAGTGGACAGTTTGAGATAGGAAAGGCCGGATTTTCAGCATCTTTAGAAACTCAGGCCTCTTTAAGGTGTCTGAAGTTGGGCACTAATCCCTTTTGATAATCTTGGTCAGCATCAAACTAGTTCATAAAAGGTAATGGACATAATTCTTCCATGTTATTTCATTCAAAGAGGTCCAAGAATGACCACTGTTATGCTGAAATGGTCAAATAACGGCAACAAAACAAAACAATGTCACATTATTGAAATAAAAATGTATGATTCGTTACAATTTGAACACGCTTTTAGCAAAAGAAGAAAATCAGAAAAAAATAGTTGGTCTCTTTAGAGAGTTTGAACTGTGCACGTTACCCAGATTGACTTAAAATTTAAAGTTATGACTAAATCAACAAATTCAGATTTATTTTTAGCATTAAATATTGTGGTGACTTTTTACATGAAGACCCATTTTTGAAGTGGGAAGAAGAGGTAGCTGTAAGAAGGAGATTCAATCTTGCAGTGATTCATAGATTATATAGTACACCAACGCCACTGCTATCTAAGGGCATGTCTACACTACAAAATTTATTCGACTTAGGTTGAGCTACATCCATGCAATAATTAAATTGGCCGTTCATGTCCATACTCTACTCCTTCTAATGGCGGTGCGCGTCACCAGGAGCATGTGCACTGACTGACGTGGGCATTGTGGGGCACTGACAGCTGGAGTCCTGCCATCAAAGGCAGCGTCGACCTAACTACATTGTCCTAAGCGCTACGCCTCTCATGAAGTTTTTAGGTTGGCGTAGCAGGTGGATTAAATCGGTGGGAGGAACATTGTAGTGCAGACATTTAAAGAGTTAGGTCAACATAAGTTTCCTTATGTCGCCCTAACTCTACTGTAGACCAGGCCTAAGATCCTATAATTACATTGTCTAGATGTTACCATTAATGTCTACTGAATAAGAGTTAAGGAAACTAATGTTTTCCCTGATTAGCAATTTGTCTGGTGTGAACCGTAAAGTGGGGCACAGGAATGGGAGTGTGGCTTGAGGAATCTGAGTTTTCAACCTCTTTATGGCCCTGATTCAGGAAGGAACGTCCTTCAGCATGTACCTAACTATAAGCACAAGAGTAGTTCCAAGTCAATGGAACTACTCGTGCTTAAAATTAGGCACATATCTAAACAACTTACCAAACTGGAGTCCATGCTTTTGGTTAGCACGGAGATAAAAGTTTCAGAAGTGCCTAAGTGACTTAGAAGCCTAAGTCCTATTTTCAAAACTCACTCACTTTTGAAAATTTTCTCCCTAATGTTAGCATGAGGGAGCTGGAATCAGTACTGATTGCTCTCTAACTTGTCATTTATACACACTGTCCCATTTGTGTATCACACAACTTTGTTTTTGGCATTTTTTCATAGGTACGTGTCTCCAATAGTAAGTGTGGTGCTTTGTGACCATATTAAGTTTTGCTCTTTTCACTCAAGTCCTCTCATTTCATGATCTGGGTGCACGAAGATGGGCTAGGGAAACATATGAACTCTGCGTCTAAAATGACACTCAGTTAGTCACTGAGTCCGCTCTGGATTGTCACAGGCCTTGACTCTGAAAGGTGGTGAGTAGCAACTATATGTTGAGTACACTCAGAACTGGGCAGAATTGGGCCCTCAATAACGACTGAGGAGTTAGGCTTGTAGGGGTCCCCCGACCTGTGCGTGGGCTTTGTTCTGTGTACCCCCATGAGTCCTAGGGGTTTGGGAGAAACATGAGAACATAATGCTATTGAGGAAATCATGGGGACTGCTAGCAGGGAGCTGGTGCAGGGGAAGGTTGCAGTGGGGAAGCACAAGTGTTTCCCTCCCTTCACCACCCAAATCTCCTGTCTTTTGTCAGAGAGGAGACCCAATACTGCTATGTACAAGAGATTCATCAAGGGTAGACCATGACGATGTAATCATGTGCCCCATATACTCTGAAAAATCAAGAGCCCACCAGACCCAGAAAATGTCTCAACCCAATTACAGGGGTTACCTTTTTAATACGTAACAGCCGCACATCTTTTCCCATGATCTGATCTGCTGAAAACTATCAAAAGACACATCAGTTAGTCATTTCCACCTTTACAAAGCAGCTGCATGAAGTCATTCAGATGATGCACCTCTTCTAAATCACAGCTATGGGAAGAATAGAGCACTAGTCCATTAAGGACCATCTGCTTCCTTAGCAGAACTACCTCTGGTCTCAAAGGGAGCTCTACAGGCACATCACAAATCAAAGATAGTACGTAACCGTGTTTCCTCACATCATTTAATCTTAACCTCTGTGCCATAATTAAATCTTCTTACCATTGTGTAGGGGTCAAAATCTTCCACGTACTTCTGGAAGCCCTGAAAATAAATAAAAGTTTAATTATATGCAGATCACACACACAACATCCCACCAAACTTACTAGTGAAAAAACTACTCTAAACTACAAAAGATGGTTAGAACGTAACATGGAGAAAGACATACAGGTAGCTGATATTCCTCCTGATAAAGACATTTAAAAGCCTTATTTTAAGACGTTAGAGAGACCAGGTGGGTGAGTTAATATCTTTTATTGGACCAACTTCTGTTGGTGAGAGAAACAAGCTTTCGAGCTACAAAGAGCTCTTCTTCAGGTCTGGGAAAGGTACTGAGAGTGTCACAGCTACATACAAGATCGAACAGATAGTTTAGCATAAGTAGTTAGCATATATTTTAAGGGACAATTTAAGGTGAAGTGGCCCATTAACACCCCTGTAGTACAGGACAATAATGGGGATTAGTGGGTAACAGATTGTTGTAATGAATCATAAATCCAGTGTCTTGATTACGACCATGATTTTTCATGTCTAACAAAGTTATGAATTTAAGCTTCCAAGCTCATCTTTTGAAAGTGTTGTACAGATTTGTTTTGAGGATAAGGACTGACAGGTGAGATACAGAGTGATCGCTCTGCAAGAAGAGTTTCAGAGTAACAGCCGTGTTAGTCTGTATTCGTAAAAAGAAAAGGAGTACTTGTGGCACCTTAGAGACTAACCAGTTTATTTGAGCATGAGCTTTCGTGAGCTACAGCTCACTTCATCGGATGCATAGCATATCGTGGAAACTGCAGAAGACACGATATGCTATGCATCCGATGAAGTGAGCTGTAGCTCACGAAAGCTCATGCTCAAATAAACTGGTTAGTCTCTAAGGTGCCACAAGTACTCCTTTTCTTTCTGCAAGAAGAGTTCACCCACAGGCGATAGGGTGTTTTTGTCTTTTATCATTTTCCTGTGAGAGTTCATTCAAGAGCGTAGTGATTGCCTGGTTTCGCACACACAATAGTTATTGGGGAATTTCATGGACTGGATGAGGTACACCACATGTTGTGATAAGCATGTGTAGGACCATGGATCTTGAAAGGTGTGTTGTGGGGGGTGTTGATCATTGTAGCAGTGGAGATATGTCTGTAGGTTTCGCATCTGTTGTTCTTGCAGGTCTTGTGCTGCTTTGAGTTGGTGTGTTCTGGTCTGAGGGGAGCTTGCTTCTGATGATGGTCTCAGAGAAGTTAGGGGCTTGTTTGAAGGCCAGAAGAGGGGGTTCAGGATGGCAATTGGAGTTGTTAAGATTATAGGCCACATTTGGAGAGGTGAGGAAGATCATAGGAATGGGGGGGAGGGAGGTAGACTCACCAACCGCTCCGCACCTCTCAGGATTTGGCCCTATATGGTCAGCATTTTCTGCCTCCCTCGCTCTCACAGAGAAAGGCACTGCTTGGCATGACTCAGGGTGGCAGAATCTGGTGCTCTATAATCAGTCACAGTGGCTCAGTGTGCACAGGACTGAGTCCTTTACAAAGCTGCTCCATTCTCCCCTACCATCACTGAAGTCTCTGAGATGATTAATGGAAATAGATGTTTGATAATTTTTGGTTTTACTTTCATGATACATTGCTGGGGATGGTGTTAAAATAAAGAGGAAGATGCTGTGGGACTGGAGATGGGTCTGGTTCTGTTTTTGTTGGATGTGGTGGTGGAGTGAGAGTTATGTTGAGATGGGTTTATTTTAAAATTTTTAGGGGATTCTCTGCCTTTTTAGCTTTCAGGCCCAAGCCCATTACCTTAAGCAGAGCATCGGGGGTAGGAAACACAATCAACTATCATTACTGCACAGCTGGGTCCTGGGTGGGCAGGTGGTTGTTTGTGATGATCTCATTTCAAGAAGGTGAGACATCCTTTGGGATATCCTGGGAGCCGCTGGGTGAGCAGCGTGGGTAGAGGTTTGAGGTGTATGGAAGTTCGGCATTAATTCTGTTTGAAAGGGAGGGGGTGTCGTTGTATTGATAACTTTTGCAGCTTGGAGAGCCTTGCTTGTGCACCCAGCTCTGGCAGCGGCAACACTTCCGTGACCACTTTAAGCTGCCATCATTTGGGGCTATAGAGACTTGGAGACAGGAAGATCCATTGTGGGAGTCTGGGTCCTTCAATCATTGACACGGTAGGTGAAGGGATACTAGGTACGTGCCAGGGGTGCCGTGCTTAACATCAGTCTCACTGGTCTGGTTTGGCCTCTTCATCTACCCTCAGACTCAGTCTCTATTTCACTGAATACAGGTGACAGAGTCTCTTGGCTACCCCAATGTCTAGCTGAAACAGAGGTTTCTCCACCTTTTGTTAACAAGAGGAGCGCTATGTTGTGCCCATTGTCTTCTTGGCTGCTCTTAAATGCCCAAGTTGCAGCAGTAACCAAAAGTGCTTTTGTCCATCTGAATCTGTCTAAGCACTTGTGATGTTTCCTCTGGGGCATGGACCGTATCAGAGTCATACAGGCCTTGTTCACCCCCAACGTGAATTACTCCAGTGCACTATGCTCAGGGCTGCATCTGAAGAATATTCCAGACTCAGCTAGTGCAACTGCCCTCTTGTGTAGCAGTGTTTCTCACACAGAGCCCATGGCACCAGTGCTTCTCACTCTGAAATTCCAGCACTTGACTCTGCTCCCACTGCTCTAACAGAGTTAACCCTTCAGCACACATAGCCAGACCCTGTCCATTATTAGAGGCTTTTCCCTGACAGGATGATGCGTAGGGGTTCAAGACCCCTTTTGGTGAAAGGGCTATGGGGAGGTCTTGCTAAATCTTTTAGTTAACAGTTAGCCAGCTCACCCAGTCCTAAGCATGTTCAATTAAAATCTTAGGAGATAAAATCTTGACCTCACTGAAGTCAATGGGAGATTTGCCATAGATTTCAATGCAGCTAGGATTTCACCCTTAAAATTGTATTCATGCACCTAGACAGCATGTTAGATACTAGATAAATTAATATTATGATTATATTTTAATTATTATTGTAAATTTTACAATGAAAATGGAAATCAAACTGATCCAAGTGAACCACTGATTTTAAATAATTGATTTATGTGTCTGATCTGAGGAGGAAAGGTTGGTCTAGGCAACCATAGTGTTGGAGCAAACAACCTTAAGCAAAAAACCTGAGGAGTCCTTGTGGCACCTTAGAGACTAACAAATTTATTTGGGCATAAGCTTTCGTGGGCTAAAACCCACGTCATCGGATGCATGCAGTGGAAAATACAATAGGAAGATATTTATTCACAGAGAACGTGAAAAAATGGGTGTTGCCATACCAACTGTAACGAGACCAATAATAGCCCACCTTAATTGATTCGTCTCGTTACAGTTTGTACGGCAATACCCATTTTTTCATGTTCTCTGTGTATATATATCTTCCTACTGTATTTTCCACTGCATGCATCCGATGACATGGGTTTTAGCCCATGAAAGCTTATGCCCAAATAAATTTGTTAGTCTCTAAGGTGCCACAAGTACTCCTTGGGTTTTTTTGCTGATACAGACTAACATGGCTACCACTCTGAAACCTGTCACCCTTGAGCAAGGAGTTCTAATTTGGTCAGAACCACTGCTTCATTATGTAACTGAGGTCAAGTCACTTGACCTTCCAAAAGAGATGTTGCTCCTGAAGAAAATTTTCTTGGGAAAATATATTTTAAACAACAGCATAAATAAATAGGTAGACAGATACCTTTGAACAAAAAGAGAACACAATCTGGATCCAATAAGCACACAAATGCCACACATTCTTTGAAATGTATTAAACTTTCCAGGAAAAATGGCACCACAGTCATTCGCAGTATATTCAGTGCTCTGAACACTGCACATTCAGGAGAGGGCTAATATTTCAGTCAAGTGGCAAAACCAGATGAAAAAAACCCCCAAAGGCCCAATCTTGCCCTCAGGTTACAGAAGTGCCTCTTTGGGGAAGAGACTTACCACCTCTTATGGGACTAGAAGGTAGAGTGAATAAAGCATGGATTTTTTTGGTTCATGAGAAGTTCCAAAAAATATTTTAAAAGTTTTGTTTTCAGTCAACTGAAATGGGCATTTTTCAAAAATTCTAGGTCAGCTGAAAAGTCAAAAATGCCTCAAGTCAAAACAAAATGTTTCATTGAAAACCAATTGTTTAAATTTCAGGCATTTTGACCAAAACGGGAGAGAAAAGGAGGAGTAGATTCACAAGGTTGCTGGATGAGGAGAAGGAGGTAGTGGTGCCTTCCTTATAAGCCCGGCAATTAGGGTACTCACTTGAGATGTGGGACACCTGGGTTCAATTTTCTCCCTCCCCCTACAGCTGATGTGTAGAATGGATTTCAGCATGGGTCTTCCACACCACAGAAGCGTGCCCTGACCACTGGGTGATGGGATATTCTGAGATGGCCTTTCTCAATCTCTCCTCTTGAAACTGTTCCACTTTTCAGAAAGAATTAAAGAGTCATTGCAGTATGGAATTGAACCTGTACCGCCCACATCCTAGGTGAATCCCCTAAGTACCAACCTGTAGAATTATTCTCACTCTCTTTGCCTGGCCCATTGACTATCCACTGCTATTTACAGTGGCAATTTATAATCATTCATTCCCACCACTCACATTTGCTGAATCTAATCCTCCTTTCCTTTCATCAAAATGCCTGAAAATCAAAATGAAAAGTTTCACTTCAACATTACTAAAACATTTAGACGTTTTTGGGTTTGCTCAAAACTATTCTGCAAACTTGACACAAATTTGCAAATAGTTGTGATCGACTCAAAACTGTGTTTTCCAGTGAATGAACTATTAGTCCGAAAAAGGTTGCCCAGCTCTACTGGAGGGTAGGTAGTCAAAGTCTGTTCATTTACTAAACATGCAGCTCCCTTTGGGTTCATGGGATTGAATGCATGTAACTATGAACAGAATGACTCTAGAAATGCTGTATATTTGGTAGCCCAAGCAGCCATTTGCATAGACATATAGATGAAGCATAATGTTGAAAGTTGCAAAGGGCCTAAGCCAATGGGAGTTGGCCACTGAAATCCCATCCTACATATTTAGCAGCAACCAAGCAATTTTAAAAAAAACAAATAAATAAAAATCCCAAAACAACCAGGGAGAACTAAAATTAAGTAAAAATAAATGAGTAGGTTTTCTGAATATGCTAATGTTATACAAGCAGATTATAATATCATTCAGTAGCAATCAGCCGCAGAGTCCGACTTCTTGTTGTCTGAGACCAATCCAGTACTCCTTGCTCATCCAAAACTGGATTTTTACAAGTAGATCTTTGCAACCTTGTGGAGCCACACTGAAGGCACTGGTGCTCTGCATGGCTGCAGAGGTCCTTCCATGTGGATCCAATTGCAGGATCTGGGCCAATGTTTAACATGTTACTAATCTGATGATCTGAGAATTTTAAAAATCACAAGGGAAAATATTAATGATTAAAATATGTTCACCCGCAAAGAATATGCTGTTTAATTCTAACTCATTCTCCATTTTTCTAGTCAATATCGTATCTGGAGAGGAGTAATAAAACAGAAAAGTGCATGCTAAAATCGTGGAAAACAATGGCCAATAGAACATTTTAACCAGAGATTTAATCTTTTTTGTCAGTGCATGATTGTCCTGCTTGCTGTGGACTGAAGGGATTTGTCACATTTCACAGTTATTCAAATGGTTTATTAATTTGACAGCACTTACAAAAACACAACAGCTCTGAATCAAATGCATACAACCCTAAGTCTCCATTTTCCTGAGAATATATTATATATAGTGTAAACTTTTCCAACACCGAGAATTTTTAGTTTCCTGATATCTAGTACATTGCATTGAAACTGGGTTGTTCTCCAAGAAAAACGATCCATAAAACCCTTTCACTTTTTAAAAAAGCCCATGTAAAAATAAATGTCATGAAAGGCACACAACTACTAAAATCAAAGAAAACAGTTATTATTTGTTCTTTACTGCTGGTTCTGAATTCAAGCAATTGCTCGGTCATGTTCTACTGATGTTCCATAGAACATTGTAACAAATCCAACATAACTGGCAATAGTAAAGATGCTTTGTACATGACCTGGCACATTTAACAGCAAAGAAAAAAAGCAAATTTCCCTCATGTTAAGCAATGACCAGGGATTATTTCATCATGGTGAAATGTGACCAAACTGTAGTACACCATGCAATAGCTTTCCAAGGGAACCTCATCACTTGGTTTATTTGAAACTGGACAGAAGCACTAGGAGTAGTATCATGGGGACCAATCCTGTATTGGAAAAGGGTTGGACTAGATGATTTAATAGATCTTTTCCATCTCCAGTTCCTATGATTTCATTTAAAAATCTAGTCAATCAATAATAATTCTATACCAGTTAGCTATTTGCTCTGGAAAACAATACACCTATTACAACAGATGGCACAAGCAGCAGAGTATGTAACAAAGAGAAACAACCAGCACTGGAATGTCAGACAATTGATTATTTTTTTATATTCCGACCTTGGTTATAGATGCCCAACTATCCTAAAACTATCAGCGAGTACATGAGTAGCTGAAGAGAGAATTTGTCCTATGGTATCTACTCTCTTCTCGTTCTCTATATTTAGCGTCTGTTTCGGAGAACACATGCACGCATTGAAAGATTATAAAGAGTAATAGTTTCCATGCATTAGGGCAATAGTGCATCTTTGGTCTGAAAAGTTTGTCAACAAAAAAGGAAAGAGAAAAAGAAAGGGTTATCATCTATGAACAGTCAAAACAAAAAAGTACCACACAAACAAAGAGGGAAAGTGTTATTTTACTTGTTTTTTGTTAGATTTAAATGATGAATTGTAAACCACCATCCTTTTAAACATCTCTTGTGGCTGCAAAAGAAAGAAAATTGCCAAAGCAGACATTAATTTTTTTCCTGTAAATAAAAATCAACCAACCTATCTAATTTCTCTTCATCCTTCTTCCTTATAAAGGGCGTGGTTCACTCTGACATTTAGTAGTACTAATTCCATTGAGTACCTTCAATGGAGAGTACTCATGGAGTCAAGTATTACTGAATGGGGGGGCTGGAGGGAAGAATCAGGCCCTAAATAATTAATGCACATTTCCATTTTACGAGATTTCTTAAAATCATTTTGTTTATCAGGCTTAATTTCACCCCTAAATTTTCAGAGAGAGATCTGCTCAATCTATGTTATGCAATTCCCACTCAAGTCAATGGAAACTTTAATGCAAAAAACTTGGCCAATGTTTTGAAAATGTATGGATGAATGACAACAGAGTTTTTTAAGATTTCTCTTTCCCATCAGGCTACTCCCCATCTTGCAGGGTTAATTCTACTGAATAACTCACAATTCTTCTAAGGAATGGGTAAGCTGTAAGGACATCAGGATTTGGTCCTGGATGGGGGCATTCTTCAAATGTCTCTGCTTGATAAATTAGTTCAATTTGATTGTGGAATTCTGAGGTCTATTTTGGAGGAATAGTTCTATTGACTAAGGATCAAATGCTGCTCATTTTACTTAAATGAAGAGTCCCGTTGACTTGCTTGGAATTATTCACAGGAGCAAGTCAAGCAGATGCTGTTTTTACTCTATTTTGCCTCCATTTGATTGCCTAGCAGCACTTTCAAAGTATTGGTTAGTAACACTTAAATGAGATTTAACCTCCTAATGTTTTAGGGCTATCTGACTCCAATGTGCACAAAAATGTAAACACAATTTTTTGTGCCAAATCTGTGCCTCTTCGTACATTAAGTATTCTCAGACTAGGATGAGGTCCATCTTTCCACATTGGTTTTATCATCATGCCTGTTGTGGTTTTTCAGAGAATCATAGAAATGTAGGGCTGGAAGGGACCTCGAGAAGTCATTAAGTTCAGCCCCTTGGATGGTGCCAGGACCAAGTAAACCTAGACCATCCCTGCAAGGTGTTTGTCCAACTTTTTATTAAAAGCTTCCAATGATGGGGATTCCATGACCTCGCTTGGAAGCCAATTCCAGAGCTTACCTACTTTATAAAATTTTTCCTAACATCGAACCTAAATCTCCTTGCTGCACATTAATCCCATTACTTTTTTATCTTACCTTCAGTGGCCATGGAGAACAATTGATCACTGTCTTCTTTATAATAGGCCTTAACATTTTGGAAGACTCTTATCAGGTACCCCCCTCCACCCCAGTCTTCTTTTTTCAAGACTAAACATGTCCAGTTTTTTAACCTTTCCTCATAGGTCAGGTTTTCTAAACCTTTTATTATTTTTGTCGCTCTTCTCTGGACTCCTTCCAATTTGTCCACATCTTCCCTAAATTGTGGTGCCCAGACTTGGACACAGTACTCCAGCTGGGGCTTCACCAGCATTGAGTAGAGTGGGACAATTACCTCAGGTGTCTTATATACAACACTCCTGTTAATACACCCCAGAATCACATTAGCCTTATTTGCAGCTGCTGCACATTGATGACTCATATTCAGTTTGTGATCCACTGTAACCCCCAGATCCTTTTCACCAGTACTACCACCTAGACAGTTATTCCCCATTTTGTAGCTGTGCATTCGAGTTTTCCTTCCTAAGTGAAGTACTGTACTTTTCACTTGTCTTTATTGAAATTCATGTTGTTGAATTCAAACCAATTCTCCAATTTGTCAATGTCATTTTGAATTTTAAACCTGCTCTCCAAAGTGCTTGCAACCCCACCTAGCTTGGTGTCATCTGCACATTTTATAAGCATACTCTCTCCTCCATTATCCAAGTCAATAATGAAAATAGTGAATAGTACCAGACCCAGGACTGACACCTGCGAGACCCCATTAGATACACCCTCCCAGCTTGACATCAAGCTATTGCAACTACTCTTGGAGTACGGTCTTTCAACCAGTTGTGCACCCACTTTATAGTAATTTCATCTAGACCACACTTCCTTAGTTTGCTTATGAGAATGTCATACAGAACTCTGTCAACAGCCTTATTAAAATCAAGGTATATCACGTCTACTGCTTCCCCCGATTCACTAGGTCAGTAAGCCTACCAATGAAGGAAATTAAATTGGTTCAGCATGATTTATTCTTGACAAATCCATGCTGACTGTTCCTTATAACCCTATTATCCTCCAGGTGCTTACAAATTGATGGTTTAATAATTTGCTCCAGTATCTTTCCAGGTATTGAGGTTAGGAGGATAGGTCCATCAACGGCTGTTAGCCAGGATGGGCAGGGATGGTGTCCCTAGCCTCTGTTTGCCAGAAGCTGGGAATAAATGACAGGAAACGGATCACGTGATGATTACCTGTTCATTCCCTCTGGGGCACCTGGCATTGGTCACTGTCAGAAGATAGGCTACTGGGCTAGATGGACCTTTGGTCTGACCCAGTATGGGTGTTCTTATGTTCTCAAAGATAATTGCTAATGGCACCGAGATTGCTTTATCTATTTCCTTAAATATTCTGGGATGAATTTCATCAGGCCCTGATGACTTGCATTTATCTAACTTATTTAAATATTCTTTAACTTTCCCTATTTTGGCTTGCATTGCTTCCCCCTGGTTGTCTAAATTAATTGTGTTGAGTATCTGGTCGTCATTAATCTTTTTAGTGAAGACTGAGGCAAACTACGCATTAAGCATGTCAGCTTTTTTGATGTCATGCATTATTAGGGCTCCTTCCCCCACTAAACAGAAGACCTACACTTTCCTTCATCTTTCTCTTGTTCCTAATGTATTTAAAGAACATCTTCTTATTACCTTTTATGTTCCTTGCCAGGTGTAACTAATTTGGTGCCTTAGCCTTTCTGATTTTGTCCCTACATACTTGTGCTGTTCTTTTGTACTCATCAATTTGACCACGTTTCCACTTTTTGTAGGATTTTGTGTAGCAAAAAAGTCACTTAAAAGGTAATGAGGTCAGTTGGACCTCTCAATGGTAGTCAACGGGGAAATTGAAAGTACTACACTTCCAAAGTCTTTGGGGGTCTTTTGAACTCCAAGCACATACAAAAATTTAAATAAAACATTGCCTCTTCTTTAAGTATTCTCAGACTATGATGTGGACAACCTATTAGCATTGGTTTTATCTGCATACTTGTTGTGATTTTCGTGTAGTGAAAAAATGGTATTGGGGTCTGTTAGATCCCAGTTTAATTATGCATTCCAACATCAGATTGCTTTTATGTTGAGGCAGCAGTAATGATATGATTATATGAATCTTTCAGCATTGTTTTAATCAACAGTTTCAGTGGTTTTTATTTAAAAAAAATGCACCAAAAGCGTCCTGGGGGTCTGTGAGATCCCAGTTAATGTTGGCCACAGGTATCATCACAATTGTACAGCAAATTGAGTTTCTTTCAAGATAATCCCATCACACTGATCTTCTGGGAAGCCTACACTTGCTAGAAAGTTTCTGAGGAAGCCACAGTTGTGAGATACTAGTTTCCGGCAAGCTCACACTTGACAGATGCTGTTGCTGTGGCAAAGACTTACTGTTGCATTGCAAATGCACATTGCATGTCTGAATGCATATATTGTTTGGATTTTGTTGAATCACACCTGACATAAGCATTTGAGGAAGAGACGGATGTTTCACAGGGACCTGAGCACAGAAATGGTGAAGCCACTGGTGCAGGAAAGGAACATAGCAGCCTTGCTTCAGGCTTCTAGAAAAGTAGTATCTGTGTGCTGGGTACTAATCCAGAGCCTAAGAAACAGGGAAGATGCTACATTTGTTCTGGAGAACGAGGCAGGAAAACACATAACAAATGTTTGAAATGTAAAAATGTTGTATTCTCAGAATATATGTCAGCTTATTTGCTCTATTTGTTCAAAGTGGTAAACCATTTACTGCCACTTTGCTGTGTTTTTTCCTTTTATAATGCTGCTGTTGCTATCTGTTTTCATTGTCTAAAAACGGGGTCTGTTAGACGCGACACCCGTGTAGTGTGTAGCTATTTTTAAAATGTGTGTGTTCACAGGGTCAGTTGGACCCCAACACAAATACTGTGTAGTGTACTGCTGAATCTAGGAATGTTTTAACTTGTTCATAGATTTACAGTTCACTGGTCACAATGAAGTCAGTTTTAAATGCATCCCATGTATTTTTCCAATTTTGACATACTAGGGGGTCTCCAAGACCCCAATATGGAAATAGTTGGGAGATTTTTGGTCCAAAATGAGGATTAAAATGGTAGTTACTATATTTTCTTGAACCCAATACAATCCGGAATTGATTTTGTTATCCTCAGACTACTACCTGCATGCTAATAAAATAGAAAGGCTATAGTATGGCATAATTTCATACTAAGTGTCACATGAAATTACAAAGACTTTGTGATAAAACATAATGAAAAAAGTCTACCCAATTAGGGGAAGAGATTGGGGTCTTCTTTTAAGAACTTTCCACTCACAAGCTAAGTGAGGGTATTATACATTTCTAAATTCAGAAGGTGTATAGGTTTATTGCCCCTGTCTGGGCAGCTTTTCAACAAGATTGAAAATAAATGTGGCTACTTAGGAAAATGTTCATTCATTTTCAGCATTAGTGTTGTGGGCAAAACCAGGGCACCAACATCAGTGCAGCTGAGCAACTGAGGTGGTGAAAGACACCTACATGCTTTAGTGTAGGCCGGGTAAAGGCTAACAGCCAAGGATCTGCTTCACTCCCATCGACTTCAGTCGTGCGGAATCAAGCCCCAAATCCTGAAAACTGGAACAAAACTCAAGTAATAAATCTTTCCTTCAGGAAAACTGTGCTCAACCACAGGGGATTTGAAGGTAGGACTCATTAGCACTAACAGATGCCTCAGAGCTTTCTAATAATTGCAACAGGATTGTTTAAGGTAGGTGGGAGACATTGCCTGCAGCTCCCTTCAAACATGAGGTTTTGCCTTTGGAAATCCCCACATCCCCAGCACGGTTTCATTGCAGCGATACATCGAGTTCTCTGTGCCAAACTGTGCGCAGCTCCGCCATGAGTTGCTGCTGTATTCTCGATAGCACAGCACAAGCAGAGCATTCCCACTGCATTTGCCCACATATAGGCATATGGGCACACTCAGGGTTTACCTTCACATGTATTTCTCCATCCATACATTCAAGTAATTTATCTGTACTTGAGTAGATGGAAGACTTGGGTTTACTAGGCTGAATCCAATTAATATGAAAGATATGGTAACGCTGCAATAAAAGACCTGCGGCACAGCTGTGGCTGGCTCGGATCAGCTGACTTTGGCTCATGGGGCTCAGGCTGCAAGACTTAAAACTTGCTGTGTACATGTTAGGGCTGGAGCCCAGGCTCAGAAACGAGCCTGAGCCCAAATGTCTACAATGCGATGTTTAGCCTTGCAGCCCAAGTCCAAGTCAATTGACCTGGGTTCTGAGACGTGGTGCTGCAGGTTTGTTACAGTAGTGTAGACACAGCTGTAGACTTAAATAAGAATAGATAGAGAAACCACTTCTTCTGCTTGGAAGACTTCTTCCCTTGTCGACTGGAAGGCATTTTGCCCTCAGTCGGGTTTTTTATTATTATTTTCTTGCCCCCTTTGGACTGCCTAGCTAATAGTTTGCTTGACTAAAATCCAAACCTCTTTTTGACGGTCAGAACACAATTCAACGAATTCCTCAAAAATCAGTCTCCAATGACTGATACACACAACTTTTTACCATATACAGAAACAAGGTGGGAGGAACTATGTAGGTTGTACTATATACAGAATCAGGATGGGAGGATCTTTATAGGTCATGTGCAAGAAAATAAGAAAAGGCATTAGCAAAGGAAAACTATCTTGCCTTTGGTGATTTCACACACTGAATTGAAGAAACTGATGAACTAGTCCTATTTCTAAACATTTACATCAATCAGAAATGATGACAAACATTATTCCCTCTATGTGAAAAAAATTTATTTTTAGACTTTTCAGGAGAGATCCTGTATAAACTCTGCCTGTTAAGCACGTGATAGCCTGCATTTTTCCTGGATAATAAAAAAAACTGTTCCATCTTTTTACATTATTTAAATATTAAACCCCAGTTAACAATGTACTGCGACCCTACCTGCGGACAGTACAAACAACCATAAAGGACTAAGTCAAAGTTGGAAGTTAAAAAGTGGAATTACAAATGCAATTTACAAACTAATTTGCTTTGAAAATCATATCAGAAGAATATTTTCTCCCCATATCCATGAATTCCCAACTAATAATATAAAGCAATTTGGGAATAAAGAAGTTGACACCTGCAACATTATAATAGCCCTGTGATTTGGAAAACATGTGTACATGCATAACAAGTAATGACAAAGTTCCTTCTGAGGGTGAATCTTGTTTCCAATTCTTTAAGACTAATTGTAAGCAGTTGGCTACAATATACATGTAACATGTTGAACTTAGACCAGTGCTGCTTGCTCGTATAGCAAGATATTGTCTCTTTTGCAAAGAGACAATTTTACAATGCATGTCACATTTTTTTCCAGATATTAAATTATATTAACTCTGGATTATCATTTTGGTCTTTTCTCCTGACCAATTTCAAATTGCTTGGGATGCTGGTAAATGATTGAATTATTAGTTATTTCACACATTCCAAACTAAAATGAAATTTCCATGTATACAATTGAATGGAATATCTATATTCACAGTCTTTTTACCCATTACAAAATCACAGTCCTGCCTCTTGATGCATGGGCAAGAATTAATATTTATCTTGTAAAAATCAGCTCTCTTATGCACATAGTGGCTTGAGAACATGTATAACATAGCAGTTCTGGGCTGAACGTGTTTTTGATAAAAAAAATGATCATTAAACAGCTACTGTATCTGTTTTCATTGTAATGTTGAAAACAGAGGAACAAGAATCACGACATTATTAAAAAAAGAAAAGGAGTACTTGTGGCACCTTAGAGACTAACAAATTTATTTGAGCATAAGCTTTCATGAGCTACAGCTCACTTCATCGCTCACAAAAGCTTATGCTCAAATACATTTGTTAGTCTCTAAGGTGCCACAAGTCCTCCTTTTCTTTTTGCGAATACAGACTAACACGGCTGCTACTCTGAAACCTACATTATTAAAGCAGAACATTCTGAGTATTTTAATACATGACAATTTAATATGCAGGTTAATTTTTAGAGTTTAGAATTCATAACACAACCCTGTAATTCAAGAATTTTAAGTGCCGATGGGATTTATTTTTCACCATTAAGGAGACTTTCTACTGATCTCAATGGGCATTGGATCAGGGCCTACCATACTAGCATCACTCATGATGTAATAGGCAAAACTGCAATAAAACTATACATATAAAATGATGGCGTCTAAATTAGCTGTCACCACTCAAGAAAGATCTTGGAGTCATTGTGGATAGTTCTCTGAAAACATCCACTCAATGTGCAGCGGCAGTCAAAAAAGCTAACAGAATGTTAGGAATTATTAAAAAAGGGATAGATAATAAGACAGAAAATAGCATATTGCCTCTATATAAATCCATGGTATGCCCACATCTTGAATGTTATGTGCAGATGTGGTCATCCCATCTCAAAAAAAGAGATATATTGGAATTGAAAAAGGTTCAGAAAAGGGCAACACAAATGATTAGGAGTACGGAATGGCTTCCGTATGAGGAGAGATTAATAAGACTGGAACTTTTCAGTTTGGAAAAGAGACAACTAAGGGGGGATATGATAGAGGTCTATAAAGTCATGACTGGCATGGAGAAAGTAAATGACAGAAGTGTTATTTACTCCTTCTCATAACACAAGAACCAAATGAAATTAATAGGCAGCAGGTTTAAAACAAACAAAAGGAAATATTTTTGCACACAATGCACAGTCAACCTGTGGAACTCCTTGCCAGAGGATGTTGTGAAGGCCAAGACTATAACAAGGTTCAAAAAAGAACTAGATAAGTTCATGGATGATAGGTCCATCAATGGCTATTAGCCAGGATGGGCAGGGATGGTATCCCTGGCCTTTGTTTGCCAGAAGCTGGGAATGGGCAACTGGGGATGGATCACTTGATGATTACCTGTTCTGTTCATTCCCTTTGGGGCACCTGGCGTTGGCTGCTGTCAGAAGACAAGATACTGGGCTAGATGGACCTTTGGGCTGACCCAGTATGGCCATTCTTATGTTCTTATGCATCCATTTAAGAAATTTAGTCAATCGGATTGTTCTCATGAATAATTGTCACTAATGGTCGCAGCTCTGGGACATCAATTCTTACTCAGGCAGAACTTCCATTGACTTAAATGGTAGTTTTTCCAGAATAAAGACTTCAAGACTGAGTCCTTATCTTCCAAATTAGTCATGATCTCTTCTGCTCTCAAAGTGCCAAACCTTGTAGTCCCTAATACAACAAAATTCAGCCCAAACATTTTTAGTCTTAGATTTTGGTCAGAGCACAATACATCTTTATATACACTGGAAACAGATGTGAAAAAAAATCTACTTGTGTAACACTTAACAGGACAACCACAATACTAGTCTATTGTATGGTCCAATTTAATATTAACAATGTACATCTTTTCCTTGGGAAGGGAAGAATTTGAAATGTGTATAAATCATATAACTTTTGTTTCCTTGTAAAGGCAAAAATTAACATTAACAATCTTTCCACTTATGAAAAATTTGACTTTTTGAATGAATGAACACAAAAATGATCAAATCAAAACAATGTATGAAATAAAAATAAAAATATATAAAAAACCCTCCAAACGTCTTGCTGTGAGATAGAGCGACTGCTATTCACAAAGCCACACAGAGACCTTTAACACTTACCATGTCTGATTATTCAGAACAATTCAACGTGGTTTATGGTTAGGAGAACACAAGGGCAAACTTTAAAGACAATTCAACAAGAGAAATTCCTACAACGTTACCACACTCAGAAAAGAATATTAGAAAAGTCTTACCAGGGCCTCCGGTTTGATTGTTGGCCTGACCATAAAGTTAGGATCAGGCTGCAGCATGACTGGCTTAGAGACTATAGGTACCACTGGCTGACGCTGGGTAGGTGGGCTTGGAGCAAATTGCTATCGGGGTTCAATTTAAGAGAATTATAGACAATGCAATTTGTGCAAACCACTCATGTTGCATACATCACTTCATTGCTATGAACTTATTGCCACTAGCATAACAAAAAGCTGTCAGAAGTATTTTATTAACTGATCTATAATGATAATAAGACAAAACATAATGTAATTCCTGGTAGAGCTAAATAATGGCTTCTCTTCCTTCAACCATGACTTCAGAGGGATGATGGAAAATTTTATCCCTGCATTTGGCACTTATCCCATAGAGGCAGTGAACTGATTTAAGAGCTAAAGAAGCAATGCTAAAACAATTAATGTAATGAGACAGCGAACCTGAATTGGAATTGTGATACTGTTAAAGATATACTGCAGTCAGGTGGCTAAACTGATCTTCAAAAGTGAAATTCACCAGGCCTGTAATTTATTATTCCATTAGAAACATATTAAAAATCACTCGTCTTGGGCTGAGATCAAGAGTTAGTCACAGTACTTAGTCCCTTTACTCTATGAAATACAGTGGATACTCTGAAGCATTTCAGAGTTAATCATCTGACATGTACAAATTAGGTGCCTGATCCTATACTCCTTATTCAGGCAAAACCTCCACTGACGTCAATGAGAGTTTTGTCTGAATAAAGAGTTCAGGACTGAGCCCTATGGGTTTAGGTTCTGACTCAGCTCCAGCTACTCCGGTTGACATTTCTCATAGGAAACATGATGTATTCCAGATATCATCCATGTAGTACAAGCTGTTATTATGGAAATGATCTGAAGAATTTCCAGTAAATTGGTTACACAATCCCATTTTTACAGCAAAAAGGAGTATTTTTTAGAATTTAGAGAAAAGTTTTGGAGCCAGGTCTTTGAAAGTCATCAGAGAATTCCCTTGAGCAGTGTAGTGTTTACCCACACAAAATCTATTGCTTAAATGATCTCAGAAGAATCTGAGGGTTCATAGTGATCAACTCTCTGAAGTTGCACTGGATCAGGATAATATCCCCAGGAGTCACACTTACTTCCAGAAACCTGGTTCTACAGAGTGACCTAGTGGAAGAAACTCAGATCTGGCCAGTCTTGAATCAAAACCAATACGAGCCATTTTCAGGCAAACGGGTGTTCTGAAAAATGGCTCTCTATCACACTCGCTTAAGAATATGAGTAGCTGTATGAACCATCACTTTTTTGGAGAGACCAAAGTGAATTTCTTTTTCCTTTATTCATCCTTTCTGTGACAAACTAGTGATGTTTTCACATTTGAAGACATCAAGGGGATATGAAGAGATACTTGTCTGATACTTGGAACCACAAGTTGCTTATCACTGATAGACCTTTCCCGAACGCAGGAACCTTGGAATATCTCTAGTGCTAGCTTACAGACTCTTTAAAATATTTGCTATGCAAGTCTCCTTCACATCTTCAAAAATGTCCATTTTTTATAGCTTACCAGGAAATGAGTCTGAAGTTTTAGATTAGTTATCATGGGATAATGAATACCTGAGGACTTTTAAACCAATAATGAACTTCCTCATTATCCATTTCAGGCTTAAGTGCTGCCTGAGCCTTGTGTTAGCCCTATGCACAGGAGTGAATGTCATCCCTTGTGAGAAAATGAAACTTAACCATGGCACAGTATTTATCAGTGTCTTTGCCATATTAAAATGGCAGCTGTACTGAACTTTGTGAAACAGTCTACTCTAATCCAGTGGTGGACAACCTGCCCATCAGGGTAATCTGCTGGCAGGCCACCAGACAGTTCGGAAATGGCGAACCACGGCCACTGGGAGCTGTGGGCGGCTGTGCAAATGTAAACAAACTGATCTCCTTTTTTGAGAAAGTAACAGATTTTTTTAGACAAAGGAAACGCAGTGGATCTAATTTACCTAGATTTCAGAAAGGCGTTTGATACAGTGCCACATGGGGGATTATTAGTTAAATTGGAAAAGATGGGAATCAATATGAAAATTGAAAGGTGGATAAGGAACTGGTTAAAGGGGAGACTACAGTGGGTCATACTGAAAGGTGAGCTGTCAGGCTGGAGGAAAGTTACCTGTGGAGTTCCTCAGGGATCAGTTTTGGGACCAATCTTATTTAATCTTTTTATTACTGACCTCGGCACAAAAAGTGGGAGTGTGCTAATAAAGTTTGCTGATGATACAAAGCTGGGAGGTATTGCCAATTTAGAGAAGGACTGCGATATCGTACAGGAGGATCTGGATGACCTTGTAAACTGGAGTAATAGTAATAGGATGAAATTTAATAGTGAGAAGTGCAAGGTCATGCATTTAGGGATTAATAACAGAATTTCAGTTATTATCTGGAAACGCATCCATTAGAAGTAACAGAGGAGGAGAAGGACCTTGGAGTATTGATTGACCACAGGATGACTATGAGCCGCCAATGTGATGTGGCTGTGAGAAAAGCTAATGCGGTCTTGCGAAGCATCAGGTGAGGTATTTCCAGTAGAGATAAGGAGGTGTTAGTACCGTTAGACAAGGCACTGGTGAGACCTCACCTGGAATACTGTGTGCAGTTCTGGTCTCCCATGTTTAAGAAGGATCAATTCAAACTGGAACAGGTACAGAGAAGGGCTACTAGGATGATCCGAGGAATGGAAAACCTGTCTTATGAAAGGAGACTCAAGGAGCTTGGCTTGTTTAGCCTAACCAAAAGAAGGCTTAGGAGAGATATGATTGCTCTCTATAAATATATCAGAGGGATAAATTCCAGAGAGGGGGAGGAATTATTTAAGCTCAGTACCAATGTGGACACAAGAACAAAAGGATATAAACTGGCCATCGGGAAATTTAGACTTGAAATTAGACAAAGGTTTCTAACCATCAGAGGAGTGAAGTTTTGGAATAGCTTTCCAAGGGAAGCAGTGGGGGCAAAAGACCTATCTGGCTTCAAGATTAAACTCGATAAGTTTATGGAGGAGATGGTATGATAGGAAAACATGATTTTGGCAATTAATTGATCTTTAACTATTCATGGTAACTAGACCCAATGCCTGTGATGGGATGTTAGATGGGGTGGGATCTGAGTTACTACAGAGAATTCTTTCCTGGGTATCTGGCTAGTGAAACTTGCCCACATGCTCAGGGTTCAGCTGATCACCATATTTGGGGTCGGGAAGGAATTTTCCTCCAGGGCAGATTGGAAGAGGCCCTGGGGGTTTTTCACCTTCCTCTGCAGCATGGGGCACGGGTCACTTGCTGGAAGATTCTCTGCACCTTGAAGTCTTTAAACCATGATTTGAGGACTTCAATAGCTCAGAAATAGGTGAGAGGTTTATTGCAGGAGTGGGTGGGTGAGATTCTGTGGCCTGCATTGTGCAGGAGGTCAGACTAGACGATCATAATGGTCCCTTCTGACCTTAATGTCTATGAGTCTATGGTGGCCCACCAATGGATTACCCTGACGGGCTGTGTGCGGCCTGCAGGCCTCAGATTGCCCACCACTGGTCTAATCTAATAGCCATAGTATAGAGAAACTATTTTCCAATCAAATAAGTTCCTGATATCCATTAAACTATGATCTCCGTTAAACTCAATTTCCTATGTTTAGGAAATACTATAGTTTCATATGTGGTTTCTTTCTTTAAAAGCACACATTCCTGAAGCTTCTTTTTTTAGTTTGTTCTTATTCTACACACACGCGACAAATCTAGCCCTGGCCAGTGCAACATTGGGAAGTGGGGACGTAGACTGGTACATTCCCTATCAGACAGGTGGGGATTGACAAAAGGTGGAACGGCCATCTCAAGAAGGAGGTAAAAATTATTACCACATGCTGCTGTGGGTGGCATATGCATTAACCCACCTAGTGGACAAGACACACTCATAATTCTCAGACCACACTTCCTGCAGGTATATTATAAGGGCCAATCCATCAGCTGGGTCTTCTCCCATCTCACTCCTGTGCATAAAAGAGGGATCCTGTTCTGCTGTCCCACAGGAAGGTGAAAAGGTTCTCCATCGTTTTTTTCTTTTCTACACATTCTCCACACCAGTGCTATACAGTGAATGGGTAAGCCCGTAACAACTTCTAAGAAATGTACCCCAAAGACTTTTCCCTATATGCCAGTCTATCAAACTGGACACATACTTTTTCAAGTGTTTATTCACTGCATCTAGCAAATATGTGTGTATTGTATCATGGAACATAAAGGGGGACTGAACAGACCCATGTTATGGTAGCAGTTTGTGAGGTTTGTAAATTTATTATATGAAGAAATTTAAAAAATTTTAAAAATTTAAAACTAACATAATACTTGCATGCTACTGGAAATTGGGGACTACATCCTTTCTTAGCACACATATCTCTTCTAATATGACCCAATGTCTACTTACACTTTCATTAAAGCAATCAAAGACTGGTTACATTGGGCTATATTTTTCAGCTGTGACGCTATCCCAAGCTGCCTTTAAAATACATAGGATTGTAACTATGTTGTGTGTCACCCTGACAGAAACACAAATACACAGTACATAGAAAAAATATCGTACATGCAACATGCATGCTTCAAGCTTATATTTCTGAGACTGTTGAAATGTGAAGACTCATTGTAGAGAAAGTCTTTTATACTCTTAGAGCTTAGCACTGCTAATTGGTACATGGAGGGTAATATTACCGGTATCTTGTAAATGCAATGACTGCCTTACGCACCTGAATCCAAAGATATGATGGCCATTTTTCAAGGGGGGGAATCATATCCTGCACCCATCTGAAATCATCCCCTTTTTAAATTCCTTGACACCAGCATTACATTGAAAGCTCATTAAAAAAATCTATATTAATTATTAAACATTTATGACATACCAGTGGATTGCTTGATGCAGATGATATTTTGCCAACATGAGAGGCGTTTCTTAAACCCTAAACAACAATACCTTCATTACTGCATATCTACTAATGATACTTATGATGCTCAAATCAATTCATGCCACATCTATGAACAGTTCATAGCCAATAATTTTTGACAGGGAATTTGACTCCTTCAGCACCAGCAAGCACCTGGCAGAACTTGCAATTAAATGGCCAAGGTGAAGAATATTATTGATGCTGAAAAGATTTAGAAACCTATGTGTATAACATTAGGAAAGGAAGTTTATGAGACCAGAATAATAAATCTCTGTTTACTTCAACTTTGGCTGGTCTAACAACAGGGTCTCGTATTTAAAATCAGATAGATTTATTCAGTTGATTGGGAGTAACCTAGCCAGAGGATGAGATATGAGGAAGGAAACCAGTTACTTCTTTGGGAACATCAAATGTTTGTGTTTAGCCCAAATAATATAAACTAAGCTATTTAAGAAGGAAACAGGCACAACAGGCCAGATTCTGAACTCATCTGGACCAAACCCAAGGTCCAGGTGTTCCACTATCATGTCTCTGATAGTGTTTAGTATCAGATATGTAGGAGGAAGGTATAAAAAACCCCACAATAGGCAGAATGGGATAATCTACCTGACTTTAGTAATTGAACTATATAGCTAGGCCAGATTCTGATGTGAAACCCCACTGAAGACAAAACAATGGATATAATGCATATAATAGAGTAAGACTGGCTCAATATTAATATTTTATTGATTAAGAGCTAAAATCTCCTCTCAGACCTCCCTGTTATTGAGTTTGGTGGCAGCTGGTGGGGGCTTAGAACTTTTGAAGATTAGGTCACTTATTTAGCTGCCTAATGTGGATTAAAAACCAGCCAGGGCCTTCACCCCCAGAATATTTATTGGGTTATGACAGGCCATAAAAATGTATAAATGGCTCCTGAGCCCAAAAAGGTTGAGAACCACTGATTTAGAGAACATTTAGAAAACCCATCTTCCATAAAAAGATGTAGTTGTCGTTCTAATTCCAGAGAAGCGTAAGTGTTCTTGAAATGTGATTATAAACTATGTTTATGGAGTCCCCTTGTTAATCAGACTGTTTATATCAAAACAAAGATTCATAATTCACTCTTCTAAAACTATCCGTCAAATAGAAATAATCTACACATTTTCACAAAGAACTAAGAAGTCATTTTAATCCTGTGCCCTTCCCCTGTTCAGCTGCAATACCCACAACACAAAGTCATTATTATTCCAAATGATCTTGCAGAAAACCACAGCACACAATGCAGTGAATTCGTGCAGAAAAACATGCAGAAAAACTACTCCAAAGGGTCCCAGCTGAACTGTTTGAAACTAGTATAAAATATCTGCAGAAAGATCTTTTATTACAAAGATTTGAGTATGTGCCTGATGTTATAGTCCTTAGTACAGCAAAATACTTGTATGATGAAGTTACAGAAATATTTTTCCCTGAATAATGGGATTTAATATATGAATTTTTTGTAATATTCAGTATAGATCCTCTTTTGGAATAAACCTAGTGAGTTTGTAATAAGGGACAATCAGAGTATTTCCCCAGAAAACTAACTACTAAAAGGACAAACCATTCAGATTTGTAGTAAGAATGTTTAGTCTTGTTCCCATCAAAGGACTACTATTGGTGCTCACTTAAAAGTTCAAAAGTTTCTGAGCATGTGACTTCAACCTAGTGTTCTCTGTCCACTACTTTCCCTGAGTAAAACAATTCAGGGTCATATTTAAACCATATTAGCTGAATACTAATATTCTGCTTTATAGATACTTTATATCTCATTCAACTACAAAATAACTTACTTTTTATGTTTCTGTAGTGAAATAGGTCACATGATTTCTTTGTATTTAAAATATGATGGGCTGTAGGTAATAATGGTCAAGCACAAAAGATGCTATTAACTAATGCATTCTGCAAACGATATTTGGATGCAGAAGATCTGGAACATTATGCAGAGCAAACACACAAGGCATATTCTCCACCTGCTATTTAGATACATCACTAATGAGAATGATGTATATTCAATGAGAGGAGAATATAATTAAATTATACCTTTGGGCTTGATAAGTAGGTCTTTTCATTATTCTGAGAGCTAATGGGTCCAAAAGTAGATCTTCCTCTGTAATTTTTTGCTTCCCAGCCATTCAAGGACTCTGTAGGCCCAGAAGAATGGTAACTGTGGTTTCCCATTCTTTCTTCTAAGAGGGTGGGTGGACGACAGAGAGATCCAATGGGTTGACTGGGTAAGGAGGCAGTGGGAGGAGGTGCGGGAGTATGCATCCCAGTGGATGATGATAAAGTCACCCGTGAAGCTGCAGAAGGTGAAGGGGCTGGACCTCTTGAAGATGGGACATTTGGTGAAGAAAGTGGATGAGCTGCTGATATCGCAGAAGTTGTGTGAGGTTGTGGAGGGAGAGGTGCTATGCGTTTTGTAGGCTTGTCAACTTCATCCAGGTTAATATCATCAAGGTCTGTGGTGTGAAGCTGCAGACCACCTGCAAACCTCCGCATTGATGTAGCAGAAGGAGAAGCAGAAGTATGTCCACTTGTCAGCTAGTGTAATGACAACAGAGACGTGCCTTAACTGTGCACTTGCCTATAATGGACCTGAACAAACTAAAAGCAAGTAGCAGGACACCACAAGCTATAATTAACTCAGTACTGTAAGGTCTTGGGTTCCTATTAAAAAAACATGTACACAACTTTTTCCTGGAGCCTTTCTGTGTACAAAGAGCACTTACCCCAGTTTTAAAAAAATACAGTGAATAGAAATACAGTGCATAATTGCTGTGCAAATAAAAAGAGCAGACACAAAAAGCAAAACAAAGAGGAAAAAAATGCTCACTGCAAAAGTGGCTGATGTAAAAGGAGAGCACTTTACAGGCAGCTCCTGAAATTCTAGAGTCATTTAAAAGGATTTCCAGACCAGATTAAAAAAAAAAGCCATGAATCTGGAGTAAAGGTTGTCAATACATATCAATAAGAGGAACATCCTTAATCAGCACTAAAGTTTAAAGGACAAAATAGAGTGCTAGGGAATTCAGAGTTAAAATACCCCAGCCAACCTAATACCACCCTAGAGTCCGGAGTGTCTGATAAGCAGCTCTGGGAATACATCCACCTGAATTGTGTATGTGATGGCGGTGGTGGTGCATGTCCTGATGGGTGGAAGCTGTATGCATGATGGTGGCGCACATATGTGGGAGGAGGGGAAGTGCTTGATTTAGTCTCCATGAGTTTGGTGTTGTTCAAGCAAATCTACGCAGAGCTTAGATAATGCTGAGTAGCCCATGCAGAGCTTGAGTTCTTGCTGGGCTTAAGAACACCAAAGGAGTCAATACAGGAACTAGCTGTTCTGCAGAAGTGAATACATTAATCCAGATTTGGAGCAGTGGAGAAGGGATTCTATATGTATGTGGTCTAAATGTTTCCAGTAGTCATTTGTCATGGATCATGTTAAAATGTTTGTGAAAGTTCACTTAATCAGTGTTCTCTTATCCACTATTTTGTCCACTCCCTGGAGGAACAATTAAAGAGGCATAAATTACCCCTAGAAAAAACAAGATATTTATCCTAGTCTTATTTGACTTTACTTCTTCAGGTAGATTACTGCTCTGTCCATAATGATAGTCTCAGCTAAATCTGTCAGTACCATAGAGTGGCTCCACCATCTAAGACTGGCTACCGCATTGGCTGCTCTCCAACCCTTGGGAACGGCTGCTTGTTTTAAGGATATATTACAATTAATAACAAATAATAATACATAATGGCTGTTAGCTTAGACAGGTTAATTCCTCACAACCAACCTGTTCTCTCGATTTATACCAGTTTAATCTCCTCAAATAGTTTTACGGTAATAAAGTAATTAGTGGCAGCGTAAATACAGTAGTGTGCTAGTAAGCAGTTTCGAGCAGCAGAGCTCTGAAAATATGTCCAGGAGTTTGGCCCTAGTATCATGCCCCCTTCATTTCCACCACCGAAGGGGACTGCAATCCACCAGATTGCAGCTAGTGAGTGCAGAAGGTGTGGGGAATTTCTGCAGAAACATATCCCTCTCCTCAAGAGACTCTTCCATTGGAGAGCCATATGGCTTTGGGCACTGGGCCAGGAGGAACAGAGGACCAGATGCTCTCTGCTGACTCTAGAATGATTCAAGTGGGAGATCGCCATGGGTCCCCTCTGCAGCTGTTATTGTTCATTCCCAAGGGAAGTCATCAGAAAGCTGTGTTCCTCCTGAAGCAACTGTGCTGGGAGGGGAGCCAGAACAGCGGGATGGTGGGAAAACCTCTCTGTGGGTGTGGAATTATAAGGCCACAAACCTTTCTCTATGTGCCCCCTCTCCTCAAACTCCTCCCCTTTAAAGGGAAGATTTGAATAAAAGTTTATTAAGTGACTCTTGTAGAGTTCTCTCAGCTTTTGTCCCCTTCCCTTACATATTTTCAAGTGAGGCTATGATTTGGCCCTTTGTTATCCCTAGCTCTCCACGGTACTAGGTTGCATTCAAGATCCTGAATATCAATGATTCCATCCTCAGAGTGTTCTTGCCTTACCGTTCTTGGTGATAAAGTCCTCCTAGCCTCGAGTTTTAATATGGCTAGCAAAAGCCATCCTAGCCAATCTAGCAGGGTCAGCTAAGAGGATACAGAACTGTCAAGTGGTCACGCTGCTTTTCAGTGGATGTCATGTGGTCACATTTATCAATGGCAATGCATTTCCCAAAAAAGATAGCACCCTGAAAAATGTGCAGATGTCAAATGCTAAATACTGTCTATGTCAATCTTAAAGGCTGAAATGGGAAAGAACGGGACAGGTTTTTCTCACTGACTCCCTGCAAAACCTCCCTGCCAGTCTATGAAACATATAAAAGTAATTTAGATATCACAGTGGAGGGATAAGCAAGAGCTTTCTTTTACCTCAGGAGAATCATTCTCCACAGAGGAGATTTGTTCTAACCGTGTCTGACAAAGTCTTTCCACCCAGTGCTGAACCTTTTCTGATTCCTCCAGATCTTCTCGCTCTGTCTCAGATACCTTAGCCATATCACCGTGGTATAAAAAAAGATTAATAGGTTTACACCACACACAAGATTAGAAGATACAAAATGTATTTGACTTTAAAACACTTTCTGCAAAAAACAATTATGCTCTTGTGAGTCACTTTCTGTTTCACCGCCTTCCATTAGGCCTGTCCTTGAAAACCCCTAAATATCCCATGTGAGAGTACTGTAGTCTTTAAACTGGTAGAACTACCCATCTGAGGAAGAACTGCTCTTGTGAATAAGAAAGCTCAGGATAGGGTTCTCTGTCATCCTTTAGCAACAGAATAGAGTATTTTGCTATCCTGTGTTTTTCAAGTATTTAACACATTGGAACAAACTCTCTGCTAACCTATCTCCACTGAAACCAACAGCATTATACTAGCAGATAATTTGGCCCACTGTCTTTTTGACATGCAAAGATTTAATAAACTTTCTACAAAATACCAACAAACCCACACCATATTCTACTTTACCCCCATTTCCTTTTATTCCAGTTTGCTATAATTTCTCCTATCTATTTTTAAGTGCACGCCTTGTTTGAAAAGATCTCAGTCCTCCCTTTAATTTTACATCCAACATAGTACTATGCTTTGTTACCTCAATTTAAACATTTTCTTCATTTGCTCAGGTCGTATTGTTTCTGATTTTTAGTAGTTCTTTATTTTCTATGTTTGTCTTGCACTGAATTCCTGCTTTTCATTTTTACAGATATTCATATTTTTATTACCAAAAAAGCAAGCTAAGGAAAAAGGTGGGCACTGATCTCAACATAAGCTTACTATTCTTTACCTGTTGCCAGGTATACTGAACAAGATCTGTAATTTGTTATTTTAAATAACCCATGAGATACCACTATCTGCAGACAAGGCAAGGGCCCATCTCAGCAAGGTACTTGAAGTACCATAAGGTACCTTTTAAGTCAATGAGATTACACATATTTTGAGTTAGATACATGCTCAAATACCCTGCTGAACTGGGTCGCAGACACCCATGAGCGTCAAAGAGTTTTGCCTGCAGAAAGAAAGCAGGATAAAATAGGAGGAAATAATAAAATCATAAAGAAATATAGTCCAACACTTATCGCAACATACCTCTTGTACAAGCCGGTTGATTTTCAGCTGTTTTTCTTTTTCCAACATCCCTTCTTTTTCTTTGGCAAGTTTTTGCTCAAACTCCAGTTCCTTTTTACACTTTTTCTGTTCATGCAAACTGTCACTCTTCAACTTCTTTCTCTCTTTCCCTTTCTGGGAGGTTTTTTTATTACACAAAACAGTAGTGTGTATACTTTACAATGGCTTAGAACACTGCAAAACTCGGAGCTTGATTGAGCCTTTAGATACATGAAAACCTGTCTTGGAAAATTAGCCACTTTCCGTATGTGTGCATAAGTGTGGTGGCTGTTTTTAAAACAATTCTAAAAACCAGTCCCCATCATATTGGGTGAAATTCATTCTTATTCAGAAGGCAAACAGAAGGCCTATACGTCACTTATGGATCATGCAATGTTGGTAATGTTAAATACTTTTTTCCTCTAGTAAGAGTTATGATATTCATAAATAGTTTACCATAACATCATCATTTCTCACCCTTCTGTTTGTCATTAATTGCATGATGGCTTGCACATAAGTGCTCATGTATTAACATGTAGGAGTGAACCCTTCCTTTTAACCTATAAAAAGCCTTTGTTGCGTCACACACTTCCAAAACACCGCATACCATGCATTAGGAAAGACAGAGCCAGCCACTGCAAAGAAAAGGCTTAGATCAGTGCAGTGTACTAAGGAGGCGGTGTGTCTGGATCTTAGGGATGGCAGATGGGCATTCATGGCAGCTACAGGATTAAATGTTCTCACATGCACTGGCCACTTAAAGATGTGCTAACACTGCACAAAACAATCATAAGAGTTACATGTCTGATCATTTTGGGGGTGGGGTGGGGGCTTTAAAACAGTGCAACTAAAGGCCCCTGAAACTTCTGGAGAGAGACTTTGAAGTCCGTGCTCTTGTTGTTAGAGAAAGAAAACCTCCTCCCCTGATTACAGTGGCCATCAGCTGGGTTCCCTGAGGCCAAGTAGTAATGCAGGAGGATAGCCTGCATTCTCCAGTTTCCCCATGCCCAAAGCTGCACAGTGAAGAGGAGCTGGCTGGTGCAGTGAGAGGCTGTTCTCCAGGCTTGGTTGTTGGAGGAGACACAGCACAGTGAGGAAGCATAAGCTGTTCCTCTTTTCAGCCAATAGCTCTTTACTGTGGCTTGGGGAACCCAGGGCACAGTGACAATCATGCTACAATCATTCTCTGCATAACAGGATTAATTTATCAGCTCTGCAATACTGGAGTGACATGTAGCAGCTCACACCCCTAATCTAGGCAATAACCATTGGGAGGATTTTAAAAAATAGACGGATTCTTCTTGCTGGTAAAAAAAAGACCTGCCCTGATGTGGGAGCAATTAGAACCTTCCACTGCTGCAATCAGTGAGGTTGTATGGTATTTATTTCACAAGTAATTTGGCTATTGTTGCAAAGATTAACCCTAACAGGTACAATGACTATGTTGTGAAAAAGATTTAGTCGCATCAAACACCTAATTTCTAATGCCTGTGTTTTAGCCATGAGGTTTAGTTTGTATTACAAATGTTTTCATGTTTTGTTTAGAGCTAGTTACTGTTTACACCATTCACTGGGGACATTACTTCATTCTTTACGAAGAACAGTAAATATATGGCTCATATGATAGATGTTAACGTTTTATAGCTGGAGATGAAGACTCACACTGAGCTCTCTGTATGATACTAGTGCTAAAGAATAGCAATATGTTCCCATTAATCTTGGCTGAATGCACTACCATAGCTCAAGTCAAACTCTACAGAGCCTGATTCATCCCTTCCATAGATCATTTTTAATGGATTCAGAATTCACCGTTTGCAATTTGCTCTGTACTAAAAATACCTTTAATAGGAAGTGAATTTCTTTTACAAACATTGGTTTGTTGTTTTTGTGTGGGCTGAAACATTTTAAAAACACACAAAATAAAAATATTGCAGTTTAGATTAAAAATACATTTTTTCAAGCTTTTAGTCTATAGTGTGCGTAGATTTCAATAGTGGGTAGATTAGCCCTTTAATATTTTCCAAGTGCTTTGAGAACTTCTAAACATATAGAGCTGCAAAGCATATAATTATACAGAATAACTTGGGCAGTAAAACCAATTTGCACTTTTACAGCACACCTTATGTTTTTCTGCCATATAACCTACTGTATTGATGTTGGCTAAAGTATGAGATACAGTTCTGAGTCCACATGGTGGTCAGCACTGACATGCCAACATTAATCAACAGCACAAAGTGGTATCTGAGATGTTACAGACGTTTCCTATCCTATGCATACGGAAATAATTGTGGCTTGTGGTAAAAGATGACCTTTTAAGTGGTGACTATGGTAGATATAGCTGACAAGTCCAGGCTGTGATCCTGATTTCCTTGCACACCCAAAACTCTAAATGAATTGATGTAGAAGCAATGCAGGATCTGCTCTGGCTCTAAGATGGCTCCACCATTAAGTCCCTAATTGGTTTTGATCATCAACCTAGTAGTAATATAATGTTCATAATAGTGTCAAAAGATACTGAGAAGGAAATGAAGAAGAATGTATCAACAGGACTAGAATATTATCTGAAACACTACTGCATGCTTTAGAGATGATACTTGTAATATACTACCCTGTTTAGCAAATTTTAAAAGTATGTTTTGATTGTTTTCTTCCATTATGTGTCAAATTCATTTCTGTTTAAAGGTCTATTCACCACGTAAGCTCCCACTTACTGGTAAATTTCCAAAGGCACAAATGGATCTAGGCACTCAATTCCCATTTATTTTTTGCCTCTGAAAATCTTCCTTTTAAGCACTATTTCAAAGGCTTGTGGGGAACATAAGATTTGCAAATGGGAGCACCCCATTTGTCCAGTCTTCCAAATGTGTTGAGCTCCTCCTGAAAGGTATGTCTAGGTATCAATTCCCATTGCAATCAGTGGGAGTTGAGAGCACTCCGTACTTCAAAGATCAGCCCCTCTAGCTGCACTCCAAAGAAACTTGCTTGCACATGCACATGTTAAAGGAGGAAGCATTTGAATATACTGAATCCATATGAAGTAAGACAGTTGGTCACGTATTGCCACACTTAGAAATAAATGTACATGGCTGTACAATTTATTTAAAAAAAAATACAGAGGAGAGAAAGGAGTCATTTCAAATGCAAAACCCACAGCAAATTTTCATTTATAGCTCCACACACTTTGTACCTTGCGAATTGTGGGAAATTTCCCTTCATATCGATAAAACCACCCAAAAGCTATAAAAAAGGCAAAGGAAAAATATTTGATGGAGAAAAGTCCAGAATTGGTTTAGATCAACCCATGTCCATATGTAACAGGTTAAAAGCTATTTGAAGGCAAAATAATAATGGTATTAAATGTCTGGAGTGTTGTATTATATTAAATGATGGTGTTAAATGACAGTTCCTTTACCAGATTTGATCAAAAAGCAGCATCTGTACATTTACTAACACGCTTACCTTATTGATACACTTTTTATGTGAAACGAAACTGATGCAACAGCCAGCCTCTATACAAAACCTGACAGTGATTCTCTTTATTGTTAGATAAACATTATCATGCCTATTGCTTTATATTAATTGTAACAATGTGTTAGCAATAACATATAGAATGAAATCAAGTAAATGATTCAAAACCATCCAAGCTTGTGCACAACATTTAGGGAAACAACAAAACCTTTCATTCCCCATATGAAATATTTTTGTTCTGGGGGAAAAAAAAAAGATTTTCTTAAAGCCAAGTTCATAAAGTTTTAAACCATACTGTTGGGTAACACACAGGACATTCAGTAACTCTGTTATTATATATAAATCTGCTGATGATCCAAAGCTTAATTAATAGCATCCACTTTCTTTATATTTACTGACAGTGTTTGTATTCATTTCAGGTGTCTCTAGGGCACAATAGCAGCAATACATATTCTGAGCTCTGTAATTTTGCTAGCGTTTACCATCCAGTGGACTGTGGGTCCTGCCCTAGCAATTGAAAACAGCAAGAATAGAAAGTGTTCAGTCCAGTGTCAAGACTGACTCTCAGGAGGAAATGAAATGTAGGAAGAATCTGAATCAGGATAGGAAGCCAAGGCTGAAGAGCAAACCTGTTTGTTCTGCTTCGTGATCACTCCATCCATGTCATCTGCTGCAAGTTGGTCATGCGCAACTCCCTTTAAATCTACTAAAGAAACAAAGGAGGAAGGAAATGAGGAGATAGAAGTGATAGGGTAACTGAGGTTTCCACCAGGTAAAAAGGGAACCGCACTGAGATCTGTAATATCATGAAAAAAACAAGGTATAATCAATTCCTGGTTTACCCTGAAGAAAATAAGGTCTTCATACAGCCATCATGGCCTGCAATGCACTGAAGCTAGGCTGGGAGAGGAACCTGGTGGCTACTCTGAAGTTTGACCATCAACAGTTATCTGGGGTCTAACTTCAGAGAGAAATGCCACCTCTTTCCCTTATACTAGAGTAGCCCCTAGATTGTGGCCCCTCTGCGGGAGGCGCTGCACAAACACAGTAAGAACAAATCCCTGCGCTAAAGAGCTTCCAATGTAAATAGACAAGAGAAATGAACAGTGGGAGAAAGAAAATATCATCACCTTCATTTTATGATTGGGGAACTGAGGCATAGAAAGATTTAAGCAACTTGCCCAAGATCATGTGGGAATAGTGGGGCAGAATCAGGAATTGAACAAAGTTCACCTGAGCTCCAGCCTAGGGTCTTACTTTCCTACTTCCTGTTGTGCAGAATAGTGCTTCAAAGCATCTGGGTTTTTTTAGTTTAACCAACAGTTCCTGATTTAACCTTTTATCTAGAAGTTAAGCTTCAAGCCATCCTAATTAACTTTTAAAAGCTCAGTCCAGCAGCCAGGCTTACAGTTAATGGGCACTTCTATGAAAAGTTAGAGCGTACAAACAGCACCTTCTTACTGAACAGATCTGCTCCCTGTGATAAATCCTACTGAGGCACAATGCCCTCTGACTTCAAGGGAGTTTTGTCTTAGTAAGGACTACAAATTTTGCACAAATTATTTTCTGGGGAGGGAAAAGGAGGAGTGAGGAATAAGAGAGGGGGAAAGGATGGAATGGGAGCAGAAAAGTGGGGGGTGGGGGGGCATGGGAGAAGGACACCACAGTGTGAATGGATTAGACAACTGAAAAGTGAAGAACGCATGTGTCCAAGCCTTATGGAATCCACAGTAGGAGATGTGTTTGTCTCCTAGTGTCTGATCCACATAAGATATTAATGTATTTGCTAGAGGTGCCAGAAAAAGCTCTTAGGCCCCAAATCAGTGCACACTTACGAGCATGCATAAATGTAACCATGTGAATGATCCCACTGAGAACTGACTAAGTAGATCTGCTCACATGCTTAAAGGTAAGCCGATTCTTAAGTGCTCTGCTTTATCAGGGCCTTAGCATAGAAGAGCCTAAGCTCAATCCTCCTTTTTCAGTCTCATTTTTCATACCACAAAATCATCAGAATGCCCACTGCAAACAGTCAGCAGAGCAGTCAAAACCCTGACTTCCAAAAGTCATTCTTCACGAGAAGAATGAAAATGTAAGTCATGCTTTCTGTAAAACTCAGAACAGGTTTCAGTAAAGTATAAAAACTGAAGGGAACAATTTGCTAAGAACAGATTTTTTTTTACAACTGTTGGAGAAATTCAATGATCCCTGAGATTATATCTGTATTTCACGAAGTTGAAAATTTCAAACTGATCTGTATTTGATTTGTCAAGCAGAGTAGGAATATTGTAGATTTTTTAAAAAAGATCTGCTTGCTCAGAGGTTTACTGCTGCCCTTGAAAGGTGTTGGATCTTTACAGTGTAATTTACAAGCTTGTACAGGAGACTGGGACATTTTTCAGAGTTTTGTTATAATTTCTAAAGAAATAAATATTTGCTAGAGCCTGTGCTGCATATTTGCACAAGTGTGTCACAGTAGCCACCAGATCCCTTTATTTATTTAGGGGACAAATGTTTAAACAGGGGACATGATGAGTGTGCCCCCAAGAATGATCATTCATTAAACACAAAAAGACCCATATTTGCACATGCAATACAGTAATAACACTAGATAATAGCACTAATACCTAGCTCATATATAGTGCTCTTCATCTCAAAACACTTTACAGAAGGAGATCATTATATCCATTTTAAAGATGGGGAAACTGAGGCACAGAGATGCAATAACTAGTCCAAGGTCACCCCAGCTGGCCAGTGGCAGAGCTGGGAATAGATGCCCAGTCCAGTGTTCTACCCATTAGCCCACATTGTCTCGCCATAGTAATCATCGTTAGCCCATTTGCATGCACAAATACCTATCAGCATGCAAGTGTGAGCTTTTGCAGGTTCAGTGAAGGCACATGCATTTTTGAAGTGTCCTAGTGTGTCACTGAGTTTTCAGGGCTCTCAGGCTTTAGTTGACATGGCTGGTATTTCTCTTTTACTTCTTTCAGAGTAACAGCCGTGTTAGTCTGTGTTTGCAAAAAGAAAAGGAGTACTTGTGGCACCTTAGAGACTAACCAATTTATTTGAGCATGAGCTTTCGTGAGCTACAGCTACAGCTCACGAAAGCTCATGCTCAAATAAATTGGTTAGTCTCTAAGGTGCCACAAGTACTCCTTTTCTTTTACTTCTGCAATTCACCCCATTTTGGTTTCCGTAGGACACTAAAGACCCACATTCTTAATTACATTGAAATGCATTAAGTAACAGCAGAGGAGTGAGCTGTTAAATATAATGTAATTAGGGACCAGATCATCCATCCTTGTGATGAGATCTCAACCCCACACTGGCCCTGAGGGCGTTACTATGGGTCAGGAGGGGCCCATTAACCTTATATGCTCCATCTGGCAGATGAAGCCCAGCTGGGAGGAGGAAATCCAAGGGGAGTATAAAGCCAGGAATTGAGCATGGGAAAGGGTCTATAGTCATTCCCTAGAGGAAAAGGGAATTGGCCAGGGACAAGGAGGAGATCAAGTCCTGGGCTCCTGCCCTGGACTTGAGAGTCTTAGAAGTGGCCTAGAGGGATGAAGCAGCTATAGGGAGTGATGGAAGCTCTGGGGATAAACCAAGGGAGAGGTGTGGCAGGAAGGCATCCAGGGAAAAAGCAACAGGTCAGATTGGGCAGACCGAGGTTGCTAGTCACAGGGTCCCTGGGCTAGAATTTGGAGTAATGGGTGGCTCAGGTTCCCCTACTAGCCACTGGGAAAGTGGCACTGGAGGATAGACTTGGAATAGAAGACTGCCTAAGACAGCATGTGGACAGTTGGTCCAGTGGGACTTTGTTACCCTGAAAGGAGGGAGACCATATAGTAACCTGGCCAGAGGGCCAACTCAAAGAGGAAGCACCCAATTCTCAGAGAGAGATGGGCCATGGCATGCGCAACTGATGGAAGAGGCACCAGATGGTATGAAAGCTAATTCCCAGACACAAGGATGTGCACTTGTGGAGAGCCGACCCCTTCACAATCCCATGTGGAAAGCAGCAGGAGGAGAATTTATGCTTGGAAATCTCATGGAGATTTCCCTTACACCATTCCCATAAGGCGAATGGTGCTTATCTGCTCCTGCAGAAAAGGGTCCAAGACCCATCCTCAAACAGAGCAGATCCCTAGGAATCTGCAAGGATTGGGGCCCATGCATCACCTTTGGTACTTGGTGGCATCCCCTGGCATTCCTTATGCAGAAAAGATAATGCAGCCCCAGGTAAGGTCTACAAGGGTGGGCTGGAGGTAGGGGTGGAAAGAATATGCATTCCTTTGGTCCTGCCCTGGCTCACTCAGTCTCCTCCCTCTCCCAGTCCCCTAGCACAGAGCTCATACGCATGGAGGGGGCTCTGCCAGGTCTGGGCAGAGAGGGGTGAGGGTGCTGTTGGTGAGTTAGCATTCCCTTTCTATGCAGGTCAAGATGGAAACTATCCGGGAACCACCTGGAAGCACTCTGCAGACTGCTGTTAAAGAAGTTTTGAGGGATAGCCTTAAAATATCACTGGCATGAACCTGTCATCTCACATTATTATAGCCACTCTTTGTAGGAGTCCTTATCTGTCCTCTCCAGTTAGCAACATAGAAATCCTCACCTAGATATCAAATGTGCAATATAATCCACGTGGAAGAATTGGTAGTTACCAGGGATGTCATGCACATTAATGGCACCAAGTTATCGTCCCATACATGTACAACCAACTTGTGTGACCTTTCAGTTTGGAGGTAAATTCTTGGGAGGTTTGCATCTCTCAAGCTGAACAAAGCTCTATAACTAATTCAGTGCTCTAGGTACAATGGTAGGCAGTGTGCCCTTTCCCAGGACTCTGCAAATGGTGCTCTGCTGGGCTGGGAACCATGTCAGAGTCAGCAGACGGGGCAGGAGGCAAGCAGCCTCACAGTGGGCCTGGATGGGGTCAAGGTGTTCATTTATTATCTTCCTACCAGGCAACACCTGAAGGTGCTGGAAGACGGATAATCACTCTCTCCTCAGAGATAAGTAGCAGGAAGGAGTTTACAGGACACCAGGCAGCCATCCTCACATCCTCCAAAGACTTATAAAGTGAGGAGTCTGGGGTCCTCGTTGAGGGAGCGGGGAAGGGTTGGCAGTGGTTTACACAAACCAGATACTTCATGCGCACTTGGACCACGGTGATCCACATGTCTCAGCTGGTAAAGCTCAGATGAGCTGAAACCTGCATGTTGCCCTCAGCCCTAGAGGTAGCTCAGTCCCTCTTTGCCAAAAGCAGGAAGTTCTATATAGATTTCTCCTTTACAAATAAAGCGGACACCCTCCCCTTTTCTCCCAATAATAAAGCCAGAGCACCAAGCCACTGTGTCTCCAGCTGTAAGTACAGCATTACGTCTCTGCATCCTATCCCTCCATCTTCCAAGATCTCTTCCAAGTCAAAGAAGCCAAATAGGGAAATGAAACCAAGACACCCATGGCATTTTTCTGATTATCTACTGAATACAGACAGCTCAGCACTCATTTAAAGTAAGAGATCAGAAAAACTTTGAAATGGGGCCCAAGTAGCAAAATACCAGTAAATCCTGTCATCCATTATGCACTGACATTTTATGCAAAGAGATTAAAATAAGACTATGAATGCAACATATTTCCATCTCAGTCATTCACACACACACATATATATATATATATATATATACACACACACACACACACACGGTATATAAGAATTTTGGGTAGATTTTCAAATGGGAGCTGAGCTTTTTTTAGGCACCTAAAAGAAGTGGCTAGACTTTCAAAAGAGTTCAGAGTGAGCACACAGCAACTCTGATTGAGAACAGCTCAATGAAATCTTGCTTTTAGTGCACATGAAATGTGCCAGGTTGACATCTCTGGAGACTGAGACTCTCTGAATAGAAACAGGCTGGACAACAGCAAATTACACCTAGAGGGCTCATCGTCATGGTAGGAAATTCAGTCTCCATGTCAACACATTTTTTGGCTGAGACTGTGAACACGGCTGACAGTTAGTGTGGCAGTGAGTTTTTGTGACAGATGTCTATTAAGTAGGAACTGGATGGAGACAACTAAACTCATCTCTCATAGACCTCCAAACAGCCATCAGGTGTTGCGTTTTAGTCATGGCTGACATGGGTTAGATTTGAGCTGGTGAAAACACGCCATATCCATGACTATTGCTGAATCATAATATTGTTCCTCAAACACAACTGTTTCCCCCACTGACTAGGATGGAACCAGTCAGTCACTTACTTCTGGGTTTAGGAGTAGGGGCTGGATGTACGTCTTCAGTTACAGTTTTTACAGGCTTAGGTGGCTCTTTAGGCCTCCAATCTTCTTCCCATTCCTTTTTAAATTTCTCTTCCTCTGCTGTTATCCTAAATAAATATAGAAGAAAAGTATTTCTTGAAATTCTCATTTAAAAATATAACTTTGTAAACTACAAATTATTTATTTTTCTTAATTTAAAATACAAAACCATTTCCTTCCAACTCAGCTAAAAACCCAAATTTTAAACATATAGAAATGGCTGCTATTTCTCTTCTGGTCCAACTAATGCATTCAACTGAACAGAAAACACACTGAAATAATAAGCAAACACTTCTTGTTTGTTTTCTAATGATAATACATACTTTATTGTGTTTCAATACTAATGAGATACGGAGGTAACTCATGCAAAATGAAAGTCACTGCCTTTATACAAGCATGACAGACCCACATATAAACTGGTCGAATTGCACACTGGGGTAAGGTTTGGAGAAGCCAATTCTGAGCACCTTGTAGAATCAATGATTTTTAAGACCCGAAGGGATTATTATGATCATCTCGTCTTCCTGTCTGAATAAACCAGAACAAGGAACTTACCTCACCCAATAATTTCTACATCAAGGCTGTAACTTCTGTCTGAGCTATAGCATATCTTTTAGAAAGACAACCTGTCGTGACTTAAAAACTTCAAGTGACAGAGATTCCATTACATCCCTAGGTAGGTTATTCCAATGTTTACCTGTCCTCACTGTTAAAAATGAGTGCCTTATTTTGACATGATTTATTTCCATTTAAATTATTGCTTCTTGGAATAGCTAGTCCTAGAGCACACAAAAAAAGTAGCTGAACCCTGACAGGAGTTGGCTCAAGAAATAACTATAGCTGAGACAACTAAACAACAGTGACACCACTGTATAATTAAATTCAACATGTCTGGAGTAGGACTTCTACCAAAAATGAACACTGTGACACTCTAGAAAGGGAGAGTTCAGAAAAATGAGGAAACGAGTTAAAAAGAATCCATATGTGACACCTTGGCAGCACAATATTCACCACTGTAATGTAATTAGGATATGTTTTGTACAAAGAATGCCTTGTGAGGTATCATTCTAAAAGTCTTGATCTGCTAGACATTAATATCTCGTTGGATTGTATGTGCTATTGTTGTATGCGAAGTTATGAAGTTTGGCTGTGTGTGTGTTACTGAAACATGTTGTGAGGTTGAAAACACCTACAAGCAGCCTTTCAGGTACAACAGTAAAAAGGCCAAACAGTGTTAGTGGCTTAATGAAGAAAAAAAAAAAAACAAGCACAGGGATTACCCCAGGAACGGTGCACAACAGAAAGCTCTCAGAGATAGCACTACACCATGGGAACTGTTTGACCCAGGTCACAGCAAAAGACCTTTCCAGCAAGTGGAAAGAAGATATAAAAGGAGGAAATGACATCATGATGGGACCTCTCTCTCCCTACAACAACACACCTGGAAACACCTGAGCGGCAAGGACTGCACAGGCGGAAATTGATGGTCCCAGGCTAAAGGGATTTCTAGCCTGTGTATGAAAACCTGGGCAACTCAAGCTACAGAGCCAGGGCAGCTTGTGCCTTAAGGATGTGGCAGCCTGTTTATCACTCAGGATGAGAATTTGCTAATTCACATCCTGCCTATCTAGTGTGTTACGCTCTAGTATGTTGCGGTTTTGTTTATTTACTAGGTTATCTGCTTTGATCAGTTTGCTATCGCTTATAATCTATCCTTTTGTAGTTAATACACTTATTTTATGTTTTAATCCAAACCAGTGTGCGTTTGACTATGGTGTCTGGGGGAAATCTTAGCTTGGTTACCACACGTGTGCATGGTCCTCTTCACATTGAAGGAGAGGCGGACTGGGTGTTAAACCCATATACTGGCCAGATTTGACCAGGGCAGGACGGTACTGCTCTGGGATCAGAGGCTGGTGGTTAGAGAGCCTGCATGTAACTTGAGCTGGATGTGTCCCTACCTGTGTGAATGCTGGTCAAAGTGCAGGCTGGAGAGCTTTGCAACTTGTCACAACAGCACAGTGTGAGACGGAGCCCAGGCTGATAGGTCAGAGGGCTCAGTAGTACCCTAATTCCGGGTGGCACCCTGGGGGAACCCATCACACCATGATCAGAAATAAGGAGATCTGGGAGAGGTAGAGGGAATATTGGCACAAATGGGACTTAGGATACCATGTCCCATTAACCTTCAGTGGGAGTTGGGTGCCTAACTCTTTAATGCTCTTTGGAAAAACCCTGCTTAAAATCCTTAGACCCCCCCATGGAGATTACTTACAACATACAACAACGAAAGTCCAAGGTGAGGTACACATAACCATCCCCCACTTGCTCTACAAAAAACCTTAACAATAAAAGGAAGCAGGAAGGTTTCAGGGGTTATTTATGATAAGCAGATATTCTTCCAAAAATGGAAATCCAGCTCAACACAAAAGTGCATGAACAATGGCAGTAAAACGGCGGTTGGAAAGCTAAATGGGGATTTACATCAGGTGTGTGGGGTAGGCTGCCTACTGACCTGAACTAGGGTCAGGACCAACCTAGTCATGTATTCGGTGCCTAGAAGCAAAAACATCTAGATTGATGATGGAGAATTTAACACAGTCTAGCAGAGTAGACTTTAATATTAAAACAATATGCCAATAGGGCCAGAAGGGTGATTCATAAAATAGTACTACTAACATATGACACAGAGCCAACAGTTTCCTTGGAGGGTCCATCTTTCTAGTTCCTGTAAAGAAATTGCAAACTACAGGGCATAACTCATTCTGTACAGTTACAGATTTTTGTTAAATAGATTTTGCTCTGCCAGGGAAGGCTGCAGGCTACAGAGAGATGCTAAGGCAAAGACTTGTATTCATGTTCAGAACACAAGGATTGATAAGAGATTTTCAAAGTACCACCTCACTGAAGTGAGAGTATTGGTGGCACTGCTTGCTGAAGCCTTTGAAACTCTTCATTGAAACCAGCCACGTGGCCTGAAATAGTTATTGTGGGTAACATGCGCTAAAGCACCCAGGTGACTTGGGAGTATAAGTCCAGAGCCTGAGCTCCAGTGTAAGTTGCAACTTCAGAGCGCTGTCCATACAGCAATTTTTAGAGCCCTTGTGCAAGCCTGGCTAGCCCCAGTCTGTTGACCTGGGCTGGGAGGCTCTCTCCAAAATGCTCTGTAGACATACCATAAATCACTTAGGTGCTTCTGAAAATGTTACCTGTCATGTGCATGACCATTAATGATAGCAGAGCTTGTAAGCTGCAAACTCCACTTGCTGATGTTGCATTTGTGAAGTGCTGAAATAAAGCTACTGAGATTACTTAAAGAACTTCAGGTATGATGATACATCAGCTTCACAATAATTTAGGCAGCAGAACCAGATAACTGCAGCAATTTTAAGGAAAGAGTTTCAGAGAAAAGGGTCTTAAGTCTTTAAAAGGGGTGAAAGGCTACTCAAGCTATTAACACAGGAAAGGAGCACGTTCTAATGGATTGAGCCTGAAGCTCGTAGTCAGGAACTCCTGTGTAGTAAAACCTACTCTACCTCTGACTTGATACATAATCTGAGACAAGTCATTTATCTTCTCTCTCTTCTCATATTTAAAATAGGGATTACAATAGTCTCCTACCTTGCAGGGGTGTTGAGGCTTAATTTGTTAATTTTTGTATTGTACAGCACTTTGAAACTATAAAAGCTCTATATCGAAATGCTTGACACTATTACCAGACTTCAAGACAGACTGTAATAGGAAGAGAGATGTGTGGGAACCAAGGTGCAATGGTTATGATGTTCAGATGAAGTCTGCAGATACCAGAGGCATTCATCATGACAGTGAGGCAGACAAGCTGGCTTTGGAAAAGGACTTCTTCGTTTGCTTATGTAGCATCCTTCACTGTTATTGCACCAATTTGTTCAATACAGTATGAGAAGAGGAAAACATTGCAGACGGAAATCGTCCCTGTGCTGACACAGACTCCAGTGCGGGGATGGCTGGCATATGTATGGGCATTTTTGGACCCCCAATCCTGGGGTTGCCAGAAGCTGCTCTGGTCCCCGATGGCCCTCGTGGCAGCTGGAGAAACATACTCTGTTCCGCATCCAACATGCCATAACTGATTCAGAGAGCCCTGTGCATGCTCTGTCTGTTGTGCAGGATTTCGGCTTCTAATATAGATAGATCAAAAGCAGTCAAATGAAATGATGCACATGGAAAGCTGTTTAATGTGACAGGAGAGGCATGTCTGAGCATTTCAGAGTAAATTACAGTTACAGAAAGCTGCATCAGAACAATTATGGAATATGAAATCTGCAACACTAATTTTCCAATTTCATACTATCATTTAATTTGCCAAAATTGTTCAGAAGAGAAAATAACGTACATTAAAACAGTGAACCACATAGTGATTGGTTGGTTTTCCTCCCTCCAGTTCTAAATGTACAACAATATTTAAATTACATTGATATTTGCATCCAACTTGTTTTCAGCACTGTTGATGGATGGGCTGTCAGAAAGCCTTCATAGATTTTAAGGTCAGAAGAGACCATTATGATACTTTAGTCTAACCTCTTGCATAAAGCAAACCACAGGACTTCCTTGAATTAATGCCTGCTTCAAGTCCAATAGCTGTGGTTGTAAGTAGAGCAACTCTTTTAGAAAAGCCTCCACTCTTGATTTACAAATTTCCAGTGATGAAGGATCCATCACAGTCCTTGGTATGTTGCTCCAACAATTAATTACCGTCACTGTTCTAAATTTGCATTTTATTTCTAGTTTGAATGTGTCTAGATTCAAATTCCAGTCGCTTAATTTAGTTATATTTTTGTCTGCTAGAACAATGAGCCCTCTATCATCAAATTTTTGTTTGCCATGTAATTACTTATAGACTGATCAGAATCACCCCTTACCCTTTTGATAATCTAAATAGGTTGAGCTCCTTGAGTGTCTCACTATAAGGCATATTTGTTCTTCCTTTAATCATTCTGATGGCCCCTCTCTGAATCCACTCCAATTTTTCAGTATCATTCTTGAAATGCAGACAGCAGAACTAGACACAATATACCACTAACAGTTGTACCAGTGCCAAATACATAGGTAATTTCCCTACTCCTACTGAAAGCTCCCCGTGTTTACATCGAAGGATTGCATTAGCCCTTTTAGCCACAGCATCGCACTGCAAGCTCATGTTCATCTCAGTATCCCCCCGGCCCCCAAGTCTTTTTCAGTCACTGCTTTCCAGGATAGAGTTTCCCATGCTGTAAGCCTGGCCTATGTTCTTTGTTCCTAGATGTACTAGGAATATACAACATTAACATCATAGTTAGGGTTCCTTTTGTTCTTGTTATCATAAAGACTCTTCCTTATTGTCCTTAACTCTGCTGGCCTTAGATTTTTCTTTGAGTTCTTTTGATTCCCTTACCAATTTTCTATAATTTCTAGCTTCTGACTTATATATATTGTTATCATCTTTCCTTTTCTCCCCAACCCTTGTGTTATATAATATCTTTTTATTTTTATTGCTGCTTTCAACTCTCTCTCTAAGCCAGGCTGTTTTTCTAACCCGTGTAACCTTAACTCTCAGTTCTGGCTTTTGGGGCATCTAATAAAATGTTCTAAAACAGTTCTGAATGATCATTTACATCTTTGTGGGGGTTTTTTCTCCCACCTGCTATGGCTCACAGTTATTTTCAGCTTTGTAAAACAGGCCCTTATAAAGAACCCAGTACATAATGTCACTGCTTTGGACTTTATTGTTTGCATACAACAAATATAATCAAGTCTTGATCACTGGATCTCACAAACCACTAACTTTAAGTGCTGCAATCAATTCCTCTTTATCTATCAAGGTGAGGTCTAATAGAAAATTCCCCTATGTTGGATGCAACACTTCTTGAGTTAGGAAATTGTCATCTACCAGTTTGAGAAATAACTAGGACGTTGTAGAACTGGCAGAGATTTCCAGCATATGTCACTCAACCAGAAAGAACATTTTATATGACCTACATTTGGAATGATCATAAGCTGCTTTAAAACAGCACCCTCGTAGTCCTAAGATAAATTTCATTCAGATATGAAATGTATATAGTAGAGTAGGTAAGGAAAGGTTGATTTTTTTTCCTTGCCCATTTATTCCTTGATGAAAATGGAAAACTGTTTCCTTTTCATCAAAAATTTTCTATGAAGATTTTGGGGGTTTTGTTGAAAACTGAAACATTTGAGATGCTTGGGCAAAAATATGAAGTTTTACTGAACTTTTTCACTTGACTATACAATTTTTTTTCAGTTTTTGGTCACTCAAACTTGAAAAAATTCTATTTTCATTGAACCCCAATTTCTTCATTGAAAACAGACATTTCCTGTGAAAAATTCCATTTTGACAAAATTGCCATGTTCTGCTGGAAAAAAACGTGGACAATTTTTTTTTTTTTTTTTTTGCAAACTCTAGTATTTAATTTCTCTTTACATGCGTATTACACAACATATATAGCACAGGAGGAAAATGATTACTTACTGTTCAATTTCTTTTCGGTATCTTTCTTCTTCTTCTGCAGCCTTTTGAGAAATTTCCAGTTTCCTTCTGCAATACAGAGCAATTTGCATTTAGAGAAAAATAAGTTGCCATGTGTATGCTAGTGTAAAACAAAAATATATATCGATGAGAACAAATATGCATTGGGAGAATTTAATCAAAAAGTTTTAGCATTAGCTGAAGAAAGCATCATTCTCCACCGTTGATACTGTGGTTTTTAGAGTTATTGAAAATATACTTTCTATAGTAAACGTAACCACAAGCTTAGCAGAGTAGACCAAATGCAAAATATGAGCGTAAACCACTCTAGTGAGCTGGAGAGTCAAAAGATTTGACTTCTAATCCGGGTTTCCCGCCAGTTAAGAGATAATAATGCTTATCCACCTTTGTAAAGTACTTCGAGATTCTCAGATGATAGTTACTGTATCAACTCAAAGCAGAGTAATATTTTTATTTCACCTGCACTATGGCTTGGTTTCTCTCTTATCATCTAACTAAAAACATAGTAAATTCCTTGATTTGTGCTATTCTCTACACACTATAATCCAAGTACTGTCATCAGTTCTGTGTGTAGATCAAAGTACAGGGAGACTCTGGTCACATATCAAGTGCAGATTTATCATGTCTTGAAATCCCACTATTTTTGTTAACTTTGCTATGCCTAATTTATGGCCTATACTGTTGAGAGTGAATTAGAGACAGCATCCAGATTAGAAGAATCGGAATATAGTAGGGGAAAAATGAGGAAGTGCAGGTTTCTGCAAGAAAAGACAGCAGGGAAAGGAATAAGGATAAGAAGTCAGAGAAAAAAGAAAGAACGGGAGACAGAGAGGAACATAACTTGTCTATGCTCTTGCTCCATTAGGAAGAGCAGATGAAGGAGAAAAAAGCAGTCAAGGAGAACATGTGTTCTCCCCACTCTCCTTGACCTAAGTATAAAAAGAGAGAAGACTCTAAGGGTATGTCTACAATGCAGTAGAAGTCCTATGACACAGCTGCAGCTGGTCTATGTCAGCTGACTTGGGCTTGCAGGACTCAGGCTGCGGGGCTGTAAAATTGCAGTGTAGATGTTTGGGCTCTGAGACCCTCCCCTTTCAAGGAGGAGGGTCCCAGAGCCTGGGCTCCAGGCCGAGCCTGAACGTCTACATTGCTATTTTTAGCCCCACGAACCAAGCCTTGCAAGCCCAAGTCAGCTGACCCAGGCTCTGAGACGCAGTGCCATGGGTTTATTGCAGTATAGACCTGCTCTAAGAAGTTAGTAGTAAGCAGGCAATGAGATTTCACTTTTAAGAATAAAGTAGCGGAGGACAGGGATATTGGGAAGAGGCGGTGTGCCAGGAGGAACAACAGAATGAAGCAATTGGAGAATTGCTATTTCATTTTTTTCCCTTTCAACAACTGTAAACTGCCACGTTAATAAATCCCTACAGCAGTGACCAGTATTGTGTTCATCTGGTTCTGCTGCCCAGTTTAACCCATCTGTTGTTTTATTTAAACTGAGAACAGATAAAGCCTGGAGTCTTAGGGCACATCTAAACAAGCCTTTACCGCATGGCAAGCGGGGGTGTAAATCTACAGTGCTCCAGCGCAACACATGTTAACTGTCCATATATGTAGGCTGTAGAAACTGCCAGGGCTCACATGGATCACCCATATACAAGCCACTGATGCCAGGAGTTGGCTACTTTAGGATTCTGAGCACTGCCATGACTGCTGTGGCCAAGGATAAACCTTCAGATTTAGCTTGTCTTATGTAATAAAACAAAGCAATTTTAGTTCTGATCATTTACGTCTAGACTGCTGTGCTCAGACAAGTCAATGCAATGCTGCTCATGTCCGTTTTGGAGATGCAGTGTACAGTAGACATAAATAGCTACCTTTTATGTATTTAAACATTTCATAATGGCTCACCAGAAACAGGGCTGCTACAGCTGTTGCAGACCTTGTGAAGGCACTGGACTCTGACACAGCCATTTCTGTGCCCAGGGATTCTGGCAGAGTTTTACAATTTGAGTGATAAATAGAACACTGTGAAGGATATTGATGGGGAGGTTACCCGAGAGATGCAGTAAGAACCTGTTCTATTGCCTGGTCAAGGTGTGAAGAAAACAAGAGCGACAGCATCCAATTCCTTTCATAACTGGGCTACAGTAACCACGTTCCACAGCATTGATCACCCACCATAGGACGCACCTTCTCCAGCCAGTTGGTATTTTCAGTTGTTTCAACTGATCATTCTTCCTAAACAGTTAGCAAGTCTGCCTTAGATACTGATTATTAATAGGCACATAGTAGAGCATACGTAATAAGAACTAGATTGTGGTCTGTGTAGTGGGGCAGTGCCCACTTCTCCCCACCCCTGGAGAAGCACCTGAGACACTGTGCTCTATAACGGTGTGCACTTTTGTGGGGCTGCTTCTTGCGCACAGGGCTGAGCAATCAACACCATCCAGGAGGATGGATCTAAGAGCTCCCCTTGGTATGCTGCTCCGACTCTGGGTCAGTGAGGGAGGGATCGTGGCCCAGTTTCCTCCCCAGGCCCTTTTCACTGGCTAGCTCCCTGGAGGACTCTCTGCACTGTCCAGAGGACACTAACAGCTCTTGTGAGATGTACTGCAGCTGCAGGAAGTGGGAGGGGAAGAAGAACTCCTTGCTTGCCCCTTTTTCCCTATAAGTACGCCTCAGGATGTAGCCCTAAGAGTCTCTCCAAAACCATCCAGGAACTAGATGCTTTACATGCCGATTTCAACCATACAGGTGTTTTACTGAGAAACATTTTATGGGCAGAGATTTACCTTGATGTCACTGTATTGAATTTTGTATGGGTAGAATGTTGTGACCCGATACCTACAAGACCTCGGTAAAGGTAAATGGGGCTGTTCAAAAACAACCAGTTTGCCTATAATGCAATGTATGTGGGGACAGCTGTTGTTAGAGTTCTCTTTGTATGACATATCCCCTTGGAAAAAGGCAAGTCTTCAAGTACTCGGGCAGCCTGCTTTGTGTGGTAGTGGGCACTTGAGTATGGTCCAGATATCACTCTTCACCCTATCACTGCTCCCCAAAACAGTCTTGTCCCACCTGCTGTGGCTCTCTCCTACCATGTCGTCTGATCCTACCATGCCCCTGCACCCTCATTCTCCTGCTGGTCAGATGACAATCCTTTCCCAGCCCCTCCCACTTTGGTTTCCTACTGCCAGGAAGGGATAAGAGCCAGAGAGTCTTCAGACCCACTATCTCCTGCGGCTGCTGGTTCCCTCCCTCCAGGTTTGGTATCTGCAAAATACTGACAGCCCTCATTTGTTACCCTATGGTTTTATATATACAGTTTGTGCGCGTGTGTGTTTTATTTATATGTATTCCCTTTTCTGTTGGTGTTGTGGGCACTTTGGAACTTCAGAGCTAAGATCCTTCTGTATTCATTCATTCTGTATATATATGAGAGAGAGAGTGTGCGTGTGTGTGTGTGTGTGTCACTGGCACATTCCTTGAGATGATGAATACAGAAGGATCTTAGCTCTGAAGTTCCAAAGTGCCCACAACACCAACAGAAAAGGGAATTGGAGGAGAGTCTCTCAACAGCAAAAGAATTAATGTTATTCGAGAGTGTCCTCGCCATTATTTCGCAGTCATTATTGCCAGTTCCAAGTGAAAGGAAAGTTGAACAGATCTCCCTCCATCTAAAGCACTTACTGTCTCTCTTTCTCTTGCTGCTCTTTGAGGAGTTTGTTAGTCTCTAATGCAAGCCGTTTCTGATGCATTAACTCCTGGCGCTCCTGTTCACGAAGACTCGCCTCTCGCTGCCTCTCGTCCTCAGTCATGAACAGCTCTCTCCCCTTCAATCACAGCATAAAAACAAATTCATCACTAAAAATCTGAGTTAACTTATTTCCCCTAAAAAAACCACAACCTCCAAAGCTGCTACCATAAATGTACATTAAATTGCTTCCTCCCATCACTTCTACCAAGTAACACCTTCTATAACACAGTTTCCAAATAGCAATGATCAAACATGTCAGGGCTGTGAGCAACTTGGGTCCCAATCTGTGATGTGCTGAGCACCTCCTATATGGTGCTGTGCACCCTCAGTTCCTGCTAAAGTCAAAGGGAAGAGAGAATGCTCCTAACCGAGTCAGAAGTGCTCAACGTCTCCCAGGAGAAAGCTCCCCCTTTTCTTCAATACCAGTCATTTTACTTTATAATCGGAGCATGCACACAGTGTGGTGAAACACATCCATTCTCACACCTGTTTTCTATTCCTGCCTATCCAAGTGGTGTGAAGGCAGTGTCAGAGGTGTTATGCCTGCGTGGATGTGCAAGCATCACTATCTCAGTATGAGTGAATAAGGATCCAAAGGGAACAGGAGTGGGAAACAAGGCTAGTCACATCATCTTGTCTGTTTCTTTGTTCTCTTCTGTTTGTATTTATAGTTCAAATAAAACATATGGAATATTTTCATCTAAAAACAACAGGGGTAACATAATGGAGCTGTTTGATGGGGGCCTTTTTTGACTGATAGGGCAATTTCCTGCAAAGACCTTGCAAAAGCTTCTTGTATTAAGTTTATGTGTTATGAGGATTGTATGTAACCTCTCTGGGGGGAGATGTGACAGATATTGCAACCCAAGCAGTGCCTTTCGGGTCCATTTTTTAAAAATGAACAGGTTACATCTGACTGTGTTCTACTCCATCGGGGAGGGCTACTACAGCTCCTCCAGGAATTAGAGACAGTAGGTGGTGATTAAGGCAAATCAGCCACGTTGTAACCCCGTCTTCTGGGAAGACTCGCATTTACTAGTTCAAACTAGATTCTCCAGACACCAACAGACAAAGAAAGGACTTTTGGATAAGTAGCCTGAGTTTAAACTGACTCAGGACCTTCTTTCTGATCCAGAAAACAGACAGGGCCTTCTGTCCCAGCCCAGCACCCCCCGCCCGCCCCGCATCCTTGCAGAAGGGTAGGAAGTACTTGACCTACTTTTGCCCCATAAGTCTGATGGGTGACCTCTGATAAGATTTTAGCACACATATAGGAACTTTTATTGTTTTTAATATGCCTTCTCTGTAATGCTTTCACTTTAAGAATAAATATGCTTGCTCTGTATGGTAACTTGTGACTGCTGGCAAGTATGCTAGTCATAGCCTTAAGAGAGAAATCAAAGCACAGGTACTGCCCTGTGTAGGCAGTCTGGCTTGCTGTGGATAGTGCATTGTAAACCAGAGAGCTGTACAGCCTTAAAAATCCTGGTCAGAAAAGAGTGAGACACTAGTCTCCGCCCAGGAGAGGTGATGGCTAGGAGCGGGAAGCCTAAAGTGAGTACCCTCGGTGGACCACAGACAGAAATACAGGTGCAGTTGTCTTAAAACTGTGATGCTCTTGAATATTCAAAGGCTGGTCATATGTGCCTGGGTTTGCTTCAATGAAAAATGTGTGTTAATTAGGAGGGCTGGATTCTCCACTTCGCTCAGGCTCAAAGTGGATGGATCTGGAGAAGAAACAGAAGAGAACTCACCATAGCTCCTATGGCAGCCTCCCCTCATCCCTAGAATAGGGGGTGTGTCAGGAGACAAAGGGGGCATGTCCAGGGCAGGGGTAAGGTGTAGCAGAGCAGAGTTCCACTACAGAAAGGACCTAATGCCAATGGCATAAAAGTTAGAATAGGTCCCCAGCACCTCCAGAGTCTACTGGCGCTGATTAGCACTGGATGTAACTAGCTCCTTAAGCCTCTGTGTCTGCTGTTGAGAATCCAGCCTGGAATGTTTATTTAAATGAAGTTTACAAGGCCTGTGGACTATTATATTTAGTAGGACAAAAGTGAGTTATTTCGATAAATCCCCATGTCTCTAGATGAGGCTGCTTCCCATGAATGTTGGATGGCCAAAGTCATCCAGGGGATAGAATTCTGGTCTGTGCATGGTGCTTTTTTTTAACTCCACATATGTTTTCCTGCTGCTGCTAGAAATGTATGATTTGCACATATTTACATTGGGCTAAGTGTACTGACTTTTAAATGGACAGACTCTTGAGGAAAAGTGATCAGATATGTACAAAGTGCTCGGATACATTGGTGCTGGCGACCAATATAAAACCCTAAGGTACAGTAGATGGAGTATTTGGTTCTCCTACCAATGGCATGTACATTCTGGTCATTCATAAATATTTCTAGTGCTTAAAACATCAGGGAGTTTAGAAGTGTAGCTTTTTAGCTTTCATGAGAGTCACTTATGTAAAATCATTGTGCATGAAGCAGAGCATGAAGCCTATTACCCACTGTGCATGACCAAATACTAATGGCTGAATATTGGAAAGATGTTCACAGAGTAGTTAGACAACAGATGGATTTCACCCAACTATACTCCAGAAAACATCACACGTTATCCCACTCCTAAGTGGCCTGCATTTTAATTGTTTAAATGAGTATGCTGGTAGGGGATTGAGGTGACTAATCTAATAGTATTTTCCCATCTCTAATTTCTAAGACTCTGTGATTTTATGACAAGTGACAGTGAAATTCTTATTATGCTATGGGCCAAATGTTAACAGTATCTGCATCTGTTTGTGTTTGCAAAAATCTGCATTTCTTTATGCACATCTGTTTGTTCAGTTGGGTACTGTCCATGCACAGCTGCCCTTTGACGTTTTTGGCCACATCATTTCATTTCCATAGAAGCCAAAATATCCTCTTTTAGAGCCCTCCCTCAAACAATCATTCACCTAAGTGCTCTGTCCTTCAAAATTGCGTCAATGGAGAGACTGAGAAAACAGCAGAACAGACCTTTCAAATCCTCAAATGGCAAGAAAAACATTTTAGTTTGGCACTCTGATTTGTTGAATGTTCTTTTGTATAACTGCAAAGGTAATAATGCTCTTGGGAATGGAGAATGTCAGCAATAACTGGTTTCTGCTGTTATCAAAGGCATTTAATCAGCCAAAGAATACTATTTATTGTTTTGTGTGCTTATGCCATGAACATTAGCCCTTAGATACTGTACTAGATGTTGTTTCCCCTATTTATTTCAGCTATACAAGAACTGGTAACAAGTAAATATTAAGATTCATGTACTGCCTGTGATCTGCACGTGTTACTTCAGTATTTATTGTATGGGGCCCTAAAGTTTACTCTAAGAGGGTTTAAACAGTTGAACAATTATTCAAATCCCATTGACGTCAATGAAAATATTCTGACGGACTTCAATGGCCTTAAGATCAGGCCCTAAAAGGGCACACTACTATCGTACAAAACATTAGAAGTGGCACATTAAGTTTATTAGTTGAGAAAAAGGACCAAATTCATTTCTGATGCTATGCCACTGGAATTAACATTTACGATAGGAATTAATTGGCCTAGGACTTTACTGAGGCTCAATCCTGCTCTTACTTAAATCAATAGGCATTTTGGCCATTGGTAAATATATGGGAACAGGCTCACAGTCCCAACGTTATTCTGCTAGAGTACACTTAGCATAATTCTCAAACAAATAATTAAAAAACGATTGCAAACGATACTAGCTTGGCCAAATCTAGCAGTGCAAAGCAAATTTTGAGACCATATAGATCATTAGATGTGCACTATCCCAATTCCTGTCTGCATCCAAGCAGAGCTCAGCACAGCTCTGGAGCTCAGAGTGCAAATGTGGCTTTCAGCTGCCCTGATCTTGGGGCTGTCAAGCCATTGGTCGGGACCTTAGTATAAGATAGAAAAGCCTGTGGCTTGCTCTGTTTTACATTGGCTACACAGCCACTAAGGGCTGTCCCAACAGCCAGGGATTACCAGGCAGAGGGGGATATTGGTTGCATCCTCTTTCCCCTAGAAACAGAGGGGTAACATAGGAGTCACTATTGCAGTTCTGCACCAGCAGAGGATTTCCTAGACAGAGGGAATCCACCATGGACCAATGAAGCTGGCTCAAAGGCTGCTTCATACCACCAAAGCATTCCAAAGTATCCTTAGTAGACTAGAAAATGTGGACCATGAGGTCACATGCACTAGTTTTATACTACAGACTTCAATGGATTTACTTGTGATCTACACCAGCGTGAGAGTAGTATCTGGCTCCCTGACTTCAGTAGATTTACACTGGTGCAAGTGAGTGCAGAATTTGACCCATTGTCTTGCATTAACTTGAGTTAGTGTTCTAGCTATTTTCTTTGCTGGCAAAATTGGATTTGATTTTTGTATCAGGCCCTTTTAGTGACTTCGAGCCAAAGCCTATTGAAGTGCATGGAAAGATTCCTGTTGACTTTAATTGGCTTTGGATCAGGGCATTCAAAAAGGGAACATGAAGTTATGTTGAAACAAAGACTATTGTATTATTTATTATTGCCTACAGTTTTTTCACATGATTTCCGCTTCTATAGGTTCATTACTTACGGCTCCTGATACAATGGAGATAGTTAGGGTTCGACTGCTTTTTAACACTCTCACAGCCTACAAAAACAAAGTGAAAAAGTCCGTTTCAGTGTAAAAATGTTATGTATATAAAGAAGAAAGAGAAAGAAGAAGTAGGATAGTTTTCCTACTGAGAGTTTTATAGATTTTAAGGTCAGAAGGGACTATTAGATCATCTATTCCGACCTCATGCATAACACAGGCCACAGAATTCCATCCAATTGCACTTGTGTTAAGCCAAATAACTTGTTTGGCTAAAGCGTATCTTCCAGAAAGACATCCAAGTCTTGATTTGAAGACATCAGGAGATGAAGAATTCACCATTTCCCTTGGGAAATTTGTTCCAATGGTTAATCACCACCATTGTTAAAAATTTGTGTCTTATTCCTAACTTGAATTTGTCTGTATCTTCTAGCCATTGGCTCTTGTTATGTTTTTCTCTACTAAATTAAAAAGTCGTTTAGTACCCAGTATGCGGAATTTACACATAACTGCTGGGAACTTTCCATACACAAGACACTTAATTTAAATAGAATAATGGGGCGAAATAAAAACTCTTTTTCCCACCTCTTTGTGGTCCACATTAGAGAAATCCACTCCATTTACTTCAACAATCTGATCACCAATCTATAAGAAATAATTAAAACATAGCATATGACTCTTTCTTTGTTATGAGTATCCTTACACGTTTTTCCTCTCCTGCTGAAAAAGGTCACAGAACATGACTTCACCAATGGATCCCAGATCACTGAATGAAATTACTACAAAATAAAATGACCCTGTAACATCTCACTTGGAGGACAACATACTCACCTCCAGCCCCACCTCAGCAGAAAGAGAACCTGGTTTAACATTGCTGATAAAAATGCCTGGTTTTTGTGTTGGACCACTGGAAATGCTGGGGTAAACAGAGAAAACAAATGATATAGGAGAACACCATACAAAGAAGACATCATACATGCTGAACCATTGTCCACTTCTAGGTTAGGTATTTCTTGATATTTGCCTCCTGTATTTCTCACTGATTTTTGAAAAACACACTGGGCCATATCCGCAGCTGATGTAACTCACCATAGTGGTGGGAGGGATAGCTCAGTGGTTTGAGCATTGGCCTGCTAAACCCAAGGCTGTGAGTTCAATCTTTGAAGGGGCCATTTAGGGATATGGGGCAAAAATCTGTTTGATGATTTAACTGTTTGATAATTTAAATCATCTGTTTGATGATTTAACTGTTTGATGATTTAACTGTTTGATGATTTAACTGCCAAGCTTTTAGCAGGGGCTTGGACTAGATCTTCTGAGGTTCCTTCCAACCCTGATATTCTATGATTCTATGATAGCTCCACTGAAATCAATGGAACTTTGTTAATTTACATCAGCTTAGGATGTGACCCACTGGATTTAATTTTCTCATGACAGCATATCCTGTCACAGCCAATATTGTTTTTCCAGTTGGTCACAATGTCTATGCACGACACTTATCACAATAAGCTGATAGGAGAGCAACACTATGATAAAAATATTTTTGACCAGATCCTTTGCTGATGTAAATTGGCATTGAAGTCAAGGGAGCTATATCAATCTACGCCAGCTGAGCAACTATTCCACATAAAACACGTTAGTGAACGAGTAATTGCTTGCATGTTCATTTAGGGTGCTGAGGACATCTGCACTATCACTCGGTTATGTATAACAGAATACCATTCTTCAGAACTATAGACCACACCAAGAGGGAAGTCACAGGCAGGAAACCCTCTATACCCCATACTTCTGGGGTAAAAATCCTCAAGCTGCAGCTAAGAAAATGTGTTGACCACATATGGCAAAGATTTCTGAAGCATGCTGACTGACTGCTGCTTCTCCTGCATCAGGCAGATGCACTGTCCATCTTTCTAAGTTTGCAACCAGCTTTATTCCCTTAATTAGCTGCTTCAAGTTGTTCAGTGGCTGGGTAACAAATGAAAACATGAAGAGTGCACAGAAATATAATGCTGGTCAGTACAATGTGAATGCACATTGCATAGAAATGGTATTTCATCTTATAGCGCTGGTGAACCAAAGATACAGAGACCATCTGAATAAAGGTAAGTATAAAAGATAAGGGGCTAGATTTACTAAAAGTATTTAGATGCAGATAGGCACCTAGTGGGAATTTCAAAAGTGCCTCAGTTAGGTGCCGAACTCCCATTGAAAGTCAATGGGAGTTAGGGGTCTACTGAGTTATGGTGCTTTTGTAAATTCTATTAGGTGCTTAGCTGGCAAAGTTTCTCAAATGCAGCCACCAGAGGGTTTCCCTGCAGCCATGACAGCTTCCTGAGCAGTGATGGTGGGGCAGGAGGCAAAGCATTGCCCCCTCCCTCCCTGTTCCTCCTGGATGCACAGCCCTGCACGGCCCCTGGAGACAGGTGGGGCACAACACAACACTGCAGGAGCACAGTACCGGGGAGGGGGAAAGGGGGGGCAATGAGGCTCAGGCTTCAGCCCTGGGGTGGGTGGGAGGTGGGCTCCAGCGGTGGGACTTAGGAAGCCCGGCTGTGTGGACCAGGGGCTCCAGCCATGGGATTTCAGGAGCCAACACTTGGCTTTGGCTGCACTACAGGCACTGATCCCCAGCTCCAGGCACCGATCCCCAGCCCCAAGTGTGCAGCAGCAGACGCTGGCCTCAGGTGCCAATCCCCTGCAGCAGGCGCTGGCTTCAGCCCCATGGCAGTGGGCACTGACCCCTGGATCTGGCCACGCAGCGCCAGAGTCCAGCACCTAGCTCCGAGGTCTGGCCGCATGGCAGGAGGCACTGGCCTGGGGCTCCAACTCCCTGCCCCAGCCGTGCAGCTTCTGCTCCAGGCACAGGCACTGACCCCCTCCCCAGCCATGCAGCTCCTGCCTCCAGATCCAGGCTCTGGCCATGGGCACTTGGCCACACAGCAGTGGGCACCAACCCCTGGCTCCAGTCGCGCAGCTGAGGGCTCACCACCCACCCTCCTCTCTCTTGGCCCCGCATCCATGCCCCCTTCTCCATCGCCCCTGGACTCCACTGTCTACCTGGCTCTGCATCTACTCCTCCATCGCCTTGTGCCCCCATTACCACCCCCGGCCCATATCCATCCCACCATGTCCCACTGCCTCTGACCCCTCCCCCTCATCCAGGGCTTAATTTGTTCTGAAACTTGCTGAGAAAAGTGATATTAACAGACACACAAGTATCACTTTTCACAGCCTTCCAGATCACTACTATGTGTCCTGTAAAAAGTGATTGATATTAACAAACATACAAATATCACTTTTCACAGTAGTATTTTTATTATTGAGTCTGCAAAAAAACCCCAACCCTACATAAATTACAATGATGGGGATGTGTATATGTGCTATTTATCTGTTTTTCCTAAAGTTAATCAAGTATTTTAGGAAAAAGTGCCAGTGCGGCCACCAGCAAGACTTAGTGGCCGCACTCTGAAGCCACCAAAAAATTTCTTGCGAGAACCCCTGCGATGAAGTCAAGAACTTAACTGAACAGAAAACCAATCTAAATGTATTTAATCTTCAGGGACTGAGACTTCAACAAAAAACAAAAGGGGATATATTATTTCATTATGTGATTACGGACATACAAAGATTAAAAAGTTTAGATTCTCCATAACTGGATTTGCTGTTAGTAATTCTGTAAACTAAAGCCATAAACAGCCTTAAAACACTCCGCCTAGCTTGAGCCAATAACATGTTTACATCAGTCATTTATATGCATATGCAGAAACCATCGGTGTTGGAATGCTGTTATAAACAATTGATACATTATAATAATTACTATATTACAGAGAATCTAGGAGACTGCTCTGGCTTCCTCACTACCAGGATCTAGTCAGCATTCCCCCTCCCCGAGACACCAGGGGCACAACGCTGGAGGAGCAGGTAGCCAGTGAATTCCCCACCTTCCTGGGGCAGTGGGACTCAGCCTGTGGGCTTCAGCCCTGGGATGGCAGGGCGGCAGGCTCCAGCTGTGGGGCTTCGAGCACCAGCCCCAGGCTCTGGCTGCACGGCAGCAGGCCCCAGGCTCCAGCCATGCAGCTTTGGGCTCCGTCCACCAGCTGTGGCCACTTCAGGCTGCAGCCTCCTGCTGCCTCCCCCGGCCACCTCTCCACCCCCATTGCCCCTGGTCCTCGCTGTCTCCCCTGACCGCCCATCAAGGGCTTAATTTGTCCCCAGCCTTGCCAGGGCTGAGTAAGTCTGCTCTGAAAAGTGACACAGTACTTGCATGTTTGTTAATATCACTTTTCACAACAGACTTACTAGCTAGCAATAAATGAACTACAATGATTTGGACGTGTATATGCGCATATTTATTTGTTTTTCCTAAAACTAATTAAGTATTTTAGAGAGAAGTGTGATAGCGGCCACCAGCAAGAGTTGTTGGCCGCACTCTAAGCCAACCAAATAATTTGTCCTGAGAACCCCTGTCTTAGGGCATCTAAATATCTTTGTAAATCCGGCCCAGAGTTCATGTGGCAGGAGTGTATTTTCATACAGTTATAAACAGAACAGTACAAAGAGCATAAAGTTGTTTTTTCTAAGCCATAAGAAGTATGACCATAAAACATGAAGTAATATGATATTTTTTTCCTCCTACGCTCCTCTAATGTCTATTACTAATTAGAATATGGCAAGCTGAAGAAATTGCTATATTCAATGTTCTAAACAGTTTTCCTCCCATAAAGTCTGCACTGTTTCCTAAAAACAAATGAACCAAAACCAAAACCAAACATCCCTTCCACATTTAGTTAATTCATATTAATACGGAGTAGCTACTTTATGAATTCAAAGTTAAATATGATAGTATAAAAAGTACTTCCGTGCATCATAAAAAGGCTTAATGGGTATTTTATTATAGGTATATGGTACAATTGAGGGAATATGATAAATCATAAATGCTAACATCACATCTACATGGTGGACCTGATTCTCCACTCACAACCAATTTACACTTGGGTAACTCCACTGATTTTACGATTGCTCCTAATTTACACAAGTACAAATAAGAGAATCATGCCCAGTCAGAATAAACTTTTTTTTTTCAAACTCATCCCATCTGTGCAACTGTAACTCCAACAGACCCCAGTCGTCGGTGGGCGGGATAGAATTGGGGACCTCTGGAGCTTAGTGCATGAGCCTCTACCGGAAGAACTAAAAGCCAACTGCCTGTTAGCTCAGGCTGTAGAGCAGACTCATTAACCTCTCTCTAAGTGGTCTTGGTGCCACTAGATGGGACAGAACACCACATCCAGAAGGTGTGTGGGTTACACAATGCTTTGCCATATAACCTTCTATTATCATTCTTTCTAATTATCTGATTTAAATTTTGTAAATCATACTATCATGGAAAGGGATGGTTCTTTTTAAAATAAATGTTATGTTCTGATTGCAGAATCATTTTGGGTGGGGATAGAAAGATTAACCCCTTTACTGCTGCTACCAGCATTTAAAAAAAAAAATCTATAGATCAAGACATACTATACCACATATGTTCAGCAGCGGCAGTAAATGATCCCCAATAATAAGGTAACTGATCATCTGTGAAATTAAGAATAATCCTTGAACAGTTCTTTGTTAGGGTATGTCTACACTATGAGCTGCGGGTGTGACTCCCAGCTCAAGGAGACATACCCACACTAGCTCTGATTGAGCTAGTATGCTACAAACAGGGTAGCTATGAGACCGTGAGCAGCTCAAGGGATAACTGCCCCAAGTACATTCCCGTCTGAGACCCCAGGCACATACTCGTGGCAGCTAGCCTTTCCTGTGGCTTGTGCCACCCTGGCTACACTCTATTTTTAGTGCGCTAGCTCGATCAGAGTGAACGTGAATATTTCTCCTTGAGCTGTGAATCACACACCCCCCCAGCTTGAAGTACAGATATACCCTTAAGCATGAAAAAGAGGTCAGCGTATTTATTAAGCTTTTTCTGACCAAAAAAAAAATCACATTCAGTGCAAGCGCACAAGATCATAGAGAATATTAAAAGATGTTAAGTATGGCGCCTGTCTGGCTAAGAGCTGGTCTGTACACAAACTTGCACCAAAATAATTATATGAGTTTTAAATCATACTTTTTGTTTTTTCAGTGCAAGTCTTGGGGTAGGAACTCATTTTTGAATAAAAGTGCCCTATTTTGATTTTGCTTAAATCGATTTAAAAAAAAAGTGTGAATTAAGACCAACTGAGTAATTTTGGTGCCAAAAGTAGGATGGAGAGCTTTGGAAAGAGTGAATCACATTATGAATAAGGGCTGTAAGAAACTTGTGATTTTTTTTTTTTGGTTCAAAAGTTGCAGTCACAGTTTGTTAAAGTTGCAGTTTGGGTACATTCTTCCCAGGATTGCAGCCTGCTTTCCAAAGCAGGGCAGCAGCACAGAAGAGAAGCTTGGCTCTCAAAGACAGATGGAGGGACAGCTGGGCCAAATTTGAATGGCAGTGTGACCCTGTGCACCGGGACAATGAAATCAATGGCCCTCAGGCACTTTTGAAAATTCCACTAGGCACCTATCTGCATCATTAGGTATATAAATACCCTTTAAAAATATCTAGCCCGTAGACACCTAAATAACGTACCTGCTTTTGAAATTTGGACTTAGGCTCCTAAGTCACTTACATGCTTTTTAAAATTTTACCCTTAGACACATACATTGTCAATAAAAATAAATAATTCTTTTCTTTTGATTTATAAGTAATTAAAAGAAAAAAAAAGTTCCTATACTATGTTCTAGGTGTCTTTTTGAAATAAGCTGGTCACATTTTCCATTTTGAACATGGTTAAACACAGATCAACAGTAGTTCTTTTGTAGTGACTTAAAGATGCACTAAATGGAGGTGCAGAATTTGGCAAGTAGACATTTATGCTGCAGTATTAAGTGTTTAAATAACACATTGTACAAAGGTATTCCCACATTTTTGTCAAAATATTAGCTTGTATGTATCTTGTGCTGATACTACACAACTAGGGGTGTAAACAAAGACTGTTCTGCATTTCTCACCCCACAAATTACCAATGTTTCTTGCAAACCATATTAAATGGGACTCATCTACAGACCTGCATCCCATGCCCCTTGAACCAATCAAACTAATGAAGACTTTCTTCTCTTTATTGTCCCTTCCTCCAGATGAAGCAAGTCCAGCAACACTGCCTTTTCCCTCCTATAGCAAAAGAAAGAAGGAGAAAAAGACTGCAGGCGAAATCCTGGCTTCACTGAAGCCAGTAGTAAACTCCCATTGATTTCAATGTGTCTGGATTTCACCCTACATATTTACAGGTTACGCTGCTATATAGTCCAAATTCAGACCCTATGTAAGGAGGAGCAAATACATTGACTTCAATGGAGCTGTGCCAGGACTGAATTTGGCTCTTTATCTATTCGAAGAGGATTATCACAACAGTCAAGATACATCTCAGGAGGAAAGTGGAGAAAAAGTTAAAGCAAGGGCATAAGAGAAAAATGATTAGCTTGTGCATATCATGACAAAAGTTGCCTAAAAGATATTTATTTGAGCTCACGAAAGCTTATGCTCAAATAAATTTGTTAGTCTCTAAGGTGCCACAAGTACTCCTTTTCTTTTTGCAGATACAGACTAACAGGGCTGCTACTCTGAAACGTAAAATATATTGATAGCCCTCATTACCTATTATTTTAAATGGAACCTTCCGTGATGTAAATCCAGGGAAAGCCAGTTATGGGCTTTCTTAGCACTGCTGTAACCCATGGATGTCATTCATAGACTTATTTGTTCTTCCATTAGTCTCCCACACTCTAGGAATTTTAACCTCTAACAGAGTCAGGGTATATCAAATAATCTATTAAAAATTATCTCTTGCAAAATAAAGCACTGGCTTGCTGAGTCACCAAACTCAACAGAAGTTATTGAGTCTATTGGTAAAAACATTTCATTTCTATCACACATTTTCTGTATTACCGCTTCTAGAGCTTTTAATTTTCATATTTGTCTGCTAAACTTTAGCAGTCTATTTACCATGTGCTCATCACCAGAGCAAAAATATACAAAAGTCTACATTTTTCAGGAGTAACTAGTGATATTGAATGTTCAAGCTGAGACCACCTGAGGGGGCTGATTTTCAGAAAGATTGAACATCTGCCTTCTGAAAAAATCAGGCCCCATTAAAAGCCATCTCAATTTAGGTACCCAAAAATGAAGGCACTCAAAACCACAAGTTACTTTTGAAAATGCAGGTGATGCTGTTTAGTTATGTTTTCTAACGATCAACCTCATCCACTCCCATTGAAGTTAATGGAAGCTTTTTCTATTGACTTCAGCAGGAGATGGATAAGGCCACATAGGAGCACACTGGTAGGACATTAATAGCTGTTTGTTTCAGATTTCACTTAACAGGTTTTTGTACCATAAAAATAAATGCAATCACTCAAAAGATAAGTACAGGGGGGAAAGGCAAGCTAAATATCGCTAAGTGTTCCCAGAGGGCATATTACTAAAATAAGATATTAGGTGTCTTACCCCAGAATCTGACACAAACTGATCCACAAATTGCCACTTAAGAGGCTCATCTGGAGAGCTAGAAGTAAAAAAAACTAAAATGGTTAAATATGATGAGGAAAATAGTTTAAAAATGATGAGTATATTGAATGTGGCTTCAATCCAGCCTTGTATTTTGATTCCACACATAAATGTAGGTACGATTGATAAAGAATTATACTGATTTTGTAGTCAAGTACTTAGACGTCTAAAGGACATCAGGTAAACATGCAATAATTTACATCAGTAAAGATGGAGGTAGAGCTGGTAAAAAAAACAACCTGTATAATTTAGCAAACTTTTTGAAAAATTATTGGTTTTTGGAAACTTTTTTCGGAAGTCAAAAAATCTCAACCAGTTTATACAGCAAGTCAAAACATCCCTCAAAAACCTAAAAGATTTTTTATCAGAACACCTCAGTTTCCCCCCACCCCCACTGAAATTCAAATTTTCAACAAAAGTCATCATAGATCAATCATGATTTTCAAAACTTCAGACAGCTTTAGACAGAGGCTGCTTCTAAAAAACAACCCCTGAAAGTTAGGAAGATGCAAGAACCTTGGAGCATTCTGCTAAGTGTGAATTTGGTGATGGAATTTGTCTGAGTTCCAGACTGATTCCACTGATAAATAAGTAAGCTTATCTTTCTGCATTAAGACCAGGAATCAGATGAGGCAGTATCCTGCCAAATCAGCCAATGTGTATCATTTTAATCATTGGTAAAGTTGGCCATTATCAACTTTCTAGAATATCAATGATAGATAAGAGATTGCAGAGGAAATGAAGAATCTAATTTGTATGTTGGATATGAAGTTAGAAAAGGGACTGATTGCGTTTACCTTTTGACAGGTATCATGCCGACATCTGCAAGAGAAAAATATGTCGGGTAAATCTTCCTGCAGATTATGAATTAGCTACATGACATTCTCTCTGTCACTGTGGGAATTGTAACAACCCGTGTGAATTTTGCATTACTTACGTCTTACTTTTATGGACACTATTTTCTTTGTGCGGATGAGATTTATTACTTCCTCGTGAGTGCATGAAGAGATGGAGTATCCATTTATCCGAACTATCTCATCTCCAATCTTAGAAATAAGAAATAGAAGGAAAATCTGTTATATGATTTGTTTAAAAAAGGAATCAGTGTAGAAAAGTCTCTAAGCAACTTGTGTAAACTGATAATCTCTCTGATGTAGAGGTCTTGTGACTGGGAAAAGAAATGTTTTGGATAGATAGCAGAATCCTTGAATACCTCTAGAATCTCAAGTAAAGTCCAGAGTGAGATTTAACATAAGAATATAAGAACGGTCATACAAGGTCAGACCAAAGGTCTACCTAGCCCAACAGGGGCCAATGCCAGGTCTCCCAGAGGGAATGAACAGAACAGTTAATCACCAAGTGATCCATCCCGTCACCCATTCCCAGCTTCTGGCAAACAGAGGCTACCAAGACCATCCCTGTCCATCCTAGCTAATAGCCATTGATAGACCTTATCCTGCAGTAATGAGCTGCCAAAATCTTAACAACGAGTTCCCTCCTCACCCCACGAAGGGGTCGTTGCCCACCCTCACCCCCGGGACTCCTGCCCCATCCAACCCCCCCGCATTCCTTGACGCCCCCCCAGGACCCCTGCCCCATCCACCCCCCTCCCCTGTCCCCTGACTGTCCCCAGAACTGGGCAGGAGGATCTCATGGGCCACCGGCGTGGGTGCCCACCCCACCCCTAAGAGCCACAGGCACCTGCCGGTGGGCGAGGTGGGGAGTCCCAGAGGTGCTTACTTGGGGCAGCTCCCAGGAAGCATCCGGCAGGTCCCTCTGGCTCCTAGGGGTGGGGGAGCGGCCACTCCCTCACTGATCACATCAAAAGTGGGGCCTTAGGGGCCGACTCCCTGGGTGCTCCGGGGCTGGAGCACCCACGGAGAAAATTTGGTGGGTGCAGAGCACCACCGGCAGCTCCCGGCCCCAGCTCACCTCACCTCCGCTCCACCTCCTCCCCTGAACGCACCGCCCTGCTCTGCTTCTCCGCTCCCTCCCCCCCGGCTTCCCGCGAATCAGCTGTTTGGCGGGAAGCCGGGGGAGGCTGAGAACAGGCGGCGGCTTCGCGCTCAGGCCTAGGGAGGCGGAGGTGAGCTGGGGCGGGGAGCGGTTCCCCTGTGCCCCCCCCCCCCCCGATTACCTGCTGCGGCGTGGGCAGCACTCCTCGTGCCCCTCCCCCACACGCCAGCTCACCTCCGCCTCCCTGGGCCTGAGTGGGAAGCCGCGGCCTGCTTCTCAGCCTGCCCCAGCTTCCCACGCGAACAGCTGATTCGCTGGAAGCCTGGGGGGGTGGAGAAGCAGAGCGGGGCGGCGCGTTCAAGGGAGGGGGCGGAGCAGAGGTGAGCTGGGGCCGAGGGGTGGGGCAGGGTGCTGCCGGTGAATGCTCTGCACCCACCAAATTTTCCCCTTGGGGCTCCAAGGCTGGAGCACCCATGGAGTCGGTGCCTAAGGCGCCACTTTTGGCTGGTTAAATTTAGAAGCCCTTTTAGAACTGGTTGTCCCTCGTGGAACAACCGGTTCTAAAAGGGCTTCTAAATTTAACAACCAGTTCTAGCGAACCGGTGCGAACCTGCTCCAGCTCACCACTGCTATCCTCCATGAACTTATCTCGGTCTTTTTTAAACCCTGTTATAGTCTTGGCCTTCACAACATCCTCTGGCAAGGAGTTCCACAGGTTGATGGTGCATTGTATGAAAAAACACTTCCTTTTGTTTGTTTGTTTTAAATTTGCTGCCTATTAATTTCATTTGGTGACCCCTAGTCCCTTGTGTTATGAGGAAGAGTAAATAACACTTCCTTATTTACTTTCTCCACACCAGTCATGATTTTATAGACCTCTATCATACCCCCCTTAGTCATCGATTTCCAAGCTGAAAAGTTCCAGTCATATTAATCTCTCCTCATATGGCAGCCACTCTATACCCCTAGTCATTTCTGTTCCCCTTTTCTGAACCTTTTCCAATTCCAATACATCCTTTTTGAGATGGAGCGACCACATCTGCATGCAATATTCAAGATGTGGGCGTACAATGAATTTATGTAGAGGCAATTTGATATTTTTTCGTCTTATTATCTATCCCTTTCTTAATGATTCCCAACATTCTGTTTGCTTTTTTACGGCCGCTGCACATTGAGAGGATGGTTTCAGAGAACTATCCACAATGACTCAAGATCTCTTTCTTGAGTGGTAACAGCTAATTTAGCCCCCATCATTTTATATGTATAGTCGGGATTATGTTTTCCAATGTGCATTACTTTGCATTTATCAACATTGAATTTCATCTGCCATTTTGTTGCCCAGTCACCCAGTTTTGAGAGTTCCTTTTGTATCTCTTCGCAGTCTGCCTGGGACTTAACTATCTTGAGAGTTTTGTATCATCTGCAAATTGCCACCTCACTGTTCACCCCTTTTTCCAGATCATTTATGAATATGTTGAATAGGACTGGTCCCAGTACAGACCCCTGGGGGACACCACTATTTACCTCTCTCCATTCTGAAAACTGACCATTTATACCTACCCTTTGTTTCCTATCTTTTAACAAGTTACCAATCCATTAGAGGACCTTCCCTCTTATCCCATGACAGCTTAATTTGATTAAGAGCCTTTGGTGAGGGACCTCGACAAAGGCTTTCTGTTTGTTTTGGATCAATTGAAACAGTTTGTTATCACAAAATTAAAAATATTTTGTTCTGATTTCAACTCTTTATATTATTATGTAAATATATAAGAATTTTATAATATAATAAAATAAATTTCAAAACAAAGTCGTTTTGAATAAAAAAGTCAAAATATCTTATTCTAATAAGGTCAAAACAGAACATTTTAACCTTATTGGAAAACTTCTTTTGCAATATTTTTCAAAACAAAATTTGACCTGAGTCAACATGTCCCCACAAAAAGTTCTGATTTCAGTGAAACAGCATTTTCCAACAGAAAACCATTATGTTGAAAAATATTCAGCCAGCTCTATCACTAAGGCAGAGCTGTGTGAAAATGATCCATTGCTACTGTATTGCGTACATCCCTTTCCTGAACTGAAGCAGTCATCAAGTTGTCTTGGCCGTATTGCGGCTATTATGCATTGTACTAATTCAAACTGCATCCTTCATCTATTTTTCACTTTTTCACTTTCCTGGATCACCACCCACTTTTTTTGGTTCACAGGTCTCCAGATCCTGCAGAAAGAGTCCTGCACAATTCTCTGCCTTTCTTGCTTATGCATCCAAACATGGGTTTCTCCATGCTTATTCACATTGAAACTCTGGTCTGATGTGGCTAACATCAACCATAATGGGATGTAAAAATTTTCCTCTGCTTGATTCCAGGACCAATTCTACCCATGGTCCCATTAACACTCTCCCCTTAGGCAACTACAAACTAATCCTCAGTATAGAAGGGCATGCAAGTGACCATCAAGAAATGCTTTTACAACAAACTACCAACATTACTCCCTACTTCCAATGTATTTTGCCTGATCTCTACAAGCAACACAACTAAATTCCTTGGGTCTATTTCTTGTCTGGTCTTCCATGGCTGTCCCCATAAACTGATCTAATATGTATTACTGTTAATAATGACATTTATATAAAATGCGCCATTGAAATCAATGGAGCAGGACGGTGCTCTTACCATCAAAACTTTGTGTGGCGTTTTACAGAGAAGACATATGCACATATGGATTATTGTTTGTAGTGCCACCTATAATTAAGTTTGCTTCACACTTTCCATTTTAAGACCCTGTTTTCAGTTGCATGTAACTTTGACAAACAGCAACTGTTTGAGCTGAAATTTTCCATGCCAGGTGTCTGCCTGAGGCTGACTTTTGTGGTTGAAAGCTTCAGTAAAAATGGCTCAGCTGAGAGCAAAATTAGGGGAAAATATGTTGTTTCGTCAATGTTTAAAACAGTCATACAACTGTTTCATTTAGAAGCTCTTGCACCCCTATGATCTGGAGCAGGTATTGAACTTTGGAGCAGGGGGGTTACCCAGATGCTTAGTTGAGGTTTGTCACCCTGATTCCATCTGTTCCAGACATGCTCCATCACAGGGCTGCAGAGACTGAGCAGGACTTTGCCTTCAGTTGTTCTCCCCAGCTGCCTGAGGCTGCAGTGGTACCAGGCCCTGGAACTGAGAGCAGTTCTAAGTGCTCCTTTAGCTGATGCTCAGGCAGTGTGGAGAAGGCAGCAGCCTGTCTGCAATACAGAGATATAAGGAGTTTACAGGTCAGGAAGACAGACAGGTGGGAAGGGTGGGAGGAGCATCATCCATCCTGCACAGTGAATGAGGGAAGGAGCTTGTGGAAAAAATACTATGCAATCCTGTAAATAGAGATTGTATCATAATGCACACACATGAGGAGGCCACATTAAGGTTCCATAGGCAACCTTAACTCTGGCATTTCCTAACTTTTGAAAGCTTGACTTTATACCCTTAGCTTTCTTTTTATTGTAGGGAGATTTTTTTAAAAAAAAATTAATAACACAAGTCATTTTATTCAATGGGCCTGATTCTACCACTTTTACTCATACTGAGAATTATTCCTGATTTCACTGGGAGTAGAGTATGGTACTACTGCCATGCTTACTCATGTTGAAACTCTGGTCTGTTACGGCTATAAAGACTTAACTGCACAACCCTTCCTCTAATGGGTGAGGACATGCTCAGCTGTTTTCATTAATGGGACTCCTTGTGTCACTTTATCATGTATTCCTATGATAGCCTCCATGCAGCAAACCACATTTTATTTTGCCTCTAAAGTGCCGTGCTGTACAATAACAATAGCATACTCTGATAGACTGAGTGTAATTGCCTCCATCGTCTCATTATTGCTTTTTTTAAAACACTGATTGGATGATACAGTAGAGCAACAGAAGAACATAAAAATGAAAACATCAATTTCACACATAAAAGTACAGGATTCCTGAGGGAAATAAAGATGTTTTCACACACAGAATGGAAAAAATCCTGTCTGTTCACAACTATTAACTGATGTGCTTGCTCCACCTACTGGGCAAACAAAATCATCATCTAGGGGAAGATATGGGGCGGAATTTTCAAAAGGATCAGAACTGGCTTCATGCTGCTTTCACTGAAGTCAGTGGGAGTTTTCCTATGGGCTTTAATAGGAACAGAGCTAGGTCAGCACTCAGAGCTTTGGAAATCCCATCTGCAATAAAAAAAAAATTAAAATAGATGGAGCCTCCAGTCTGGTCACCTAAATTTTTGCAGGACTACTCACTACATGGTTCCCACTACTGCCTACTTGACCTGTTCTTAAATAATCTGACCCAGATTGCCTGACCCACATTAGGCTTGTGGAGGTATACATGACAGTTTAGCATACATGGCAGATACTCCGCGGCACCATTGCTCGCCACAGATGCAAAGCTATAGAGGGATGGGCCAGGGAGGGATGCCTAAGAGATAAATCTGAAGCGACATTAACTCATGTGGTCTCCTTCACTCTGAAAAATAAAGGAGGCTCTTGGGGAAGCAGTGGCTTGGATTAGCTCTGGCAGCATGACTGCAATGAGGCTGCACTGCTAAGGAATGCAGCAGGAGGGCTCAGAGATGATGTGAAGGCACAGGGCTTCTGTGCAAAGGGAGCTGGACTTGTGCAGAACCTCTGGAGTCTATGCAGATCCTTTGGGAAGGGGTCTGAGGAATCTTCAGGGAATCACTGCTTGTTTTAGGCAGGTGGGATAGGTGAGTGATCCCTGCCCTCCAGCGGAATGATTCTAGGAAAGCTCAGTAATAGAATCTTTGCAAGGTTTTCACTCTTCTCAGTCCTGCCTCCCATGGCTATTTCTGTAGGTCAGGGTGATCCATTTAACCGTAAACATGGTATTTGAATGTCTTTGGACTTTTGGGTTTATCCCATGTATAATCTTTACAAAATAAACAATTTCCATTTAGAATAAGTTATTTTCTATTGGGTTAAATGGAGCCTTGGTGAGAATCAAGATAAATCAGTCCAAAATAAAAAGAATTCAGGCCTAGTGCTACACAAAATATCCTCACAGCCTTGTGAGCCTTGCAAGTTGCAGAAAACTGTAGTTCATAGAAATCCAGTATATTCAGAGAAAGGATGAACCTAGTGTGATGGAGTGCAATGCCACAGTGAAAAATCTCAGTTCTGTGGTAGCACACTGCAGAGCCACTTAGAGTTTGGTCTGGCCTAAACAGAATTTTTGCACTAGTATCACTCATGTCAATTAGAGGTGCGATTTTTGTTTCAACTGCTCTTGACAGTCCTCTGCCACTTCTGGTTTTGCAGCTCCAGTTCTACTGGTGCATCAAATCCCTGAGGGCCATGCTAGTTTATTTTCCTCCTATTTAGCTGCCATCCCTGGTAAAGGTAGCTAGGAGAGGGGTCCTCCTTGTCTCCAGTTGCATTTTCAGATCTCCAGCCTCTTCACACAATGCACAATATGGGAGTGTTCCTAAGAGAGGGGATGTAGGGCAATAGCTGGGGACTCCCTATATTCTGGCTATTCCTGGCTGCTGGACTGGCCCAAATTAGGGCAACCTTCAGGCTACTTTAATCTGCATTAGGGGTCAAAATGGCCCCTAGCTGCTTCTAGATCAGGAGAGGTGCAAAGGTGATGTAAAGTTACTTCTCCTTGAGCCCTCTGTTATGCTTAACTCAAGAAGAGGGATAACCTGACCTACTTGTGTTTCAACTCTGATTTACAAGGACCAATTGTAAGGGTGAAAGTCGTTCACTTTCCATGCATATTCTGCCCTTGGCGTCTCTGATCAGATTGTAAACAAAGCTCTGCATTCCCAATTTTGATGATGCTTTTCATGACATAGAGCAGTGGTTCTCAAATTTTTGTATTGGTGACCCTTTCACACAGCAAGCCTCTGAGTATGACCCTCCTTATAAATTAAAAACGGGGGTTTTAATTTAATTTTTATTTAACGGGGGCTTGGAGCTGTCAGCCCCACATATGGCCTGCTCAGGGCTGACAGCCCCATGGAGCCGACAGCTTGTGACCCCCCTGAGGTACCGTGACCCCCCTGAGGTTCCATGACCCCTAGTTTGAAAACCCCTGACATAAAGGCTTCAAACTGGAATCAGAATCACCAACACTTTTTCACATAGACCACAAAATCACCATCTGACTGTAACAATTTTCAGTCACCAGTGGCTGTGGTCAAATCAAAATCAGTGACCTAGAGATTAAAGTCTTCATTATCCCATTACAAATCCCCTTACAAATCCCCTGAGTCAACAAGACCCCATTTTAATTGATTCATGGTCTTAAAACAAAATAAAAAACAATAATGCAGGTGTTTTCACTGAGTTTAAAGTAATAGCCCTGAAAGATATGCTTCAGGAATATATATTTTAGCACCTCCTGATTATTGTACATATTTAACCCAGTTATTAGTTAACATATTAAAAACTTTTCAGTCAATGGAACATTGCTTACACCAATGCTGAAACTGAGCCACTCTCTTTAAAAGATTGTATCTAGCCGTTCTAATGTAGATTATTAGTTAGATAATCTACTCCTGTGAAATCTAATGCTGTGTTAGGAGATGCGTAGGCATATAGTGGCCCTACTTCAGGGTAGTCGTTATGGCCTGGAAAAAGGGGGAATGGCCAAACCGTTGCTGTGCTTTGGCTGTTTCATGAATTAAAGTCTTCAAATCAAGACTGGATGTCTTTTAAAAAGATATGCACTAGTTCCTCCACTAGTTCCTGGGCTCAATGCAGGAGTGGTGTGTAAATTCCTATAGCTTGGGTTATTCAAAAGGTCAGACCAGACAATCATAATGGTCCCTTCTGACCTTAAAATCTATTAATAGACTCCTATCAAAAAATGCACATTATTCTTAATATTGGTGGAAGTTATGTCTGCACACAGAGAGGACACACAGAGAGGAACTATTTAAATACTTTTTGAAAGGGTGAACATATGCTGAACGCTGGAAAGACGCCCTCATTTCAGCATTCCTTTACTTTCTTGTGTCATTATATTAGTTTGCTATTTGCTTTTGTTTTAATTCAACTTCCTTCTGATCTATTTCGAATCCTTACATGTTTGAGATCAGTAGCACAGTTTCAGGATACTGAAAGGTTAGTCTACTTCTTTATGGGGTTAAGTCACACTCAGGTGAGTCCACACCATCCTAGCCACTGAGGATGTAGAAGCCCTGTACACCAACATTCCACACAAAGATGGACTACAAGCCATTAGGAACGGTATCCCCGATAACATCATGGCAAACCTGGTGGCTGAACTTTGTGACTTTGTCCTCACCCACAACTATTTCACATTTGGGGACAATGTATACCTTCAAGTCAGCGGCACTGCTATGGATACCCGCATGGCCCCACAGTATGCCAACATTTTTGTGGCTGATTTAGAACAACGCTTCCTCAGCTCTCATATCCTAATGCCCCTACTCTACTTGCGCTACATTGATGACATCTTCATCATCTGGACCCATGAAAAAGAAGCCCTTGAGGAATTCCACCATGATTTCAACGATTTCCAACCCACCATCAACCTCAGCCTGGACCAATCCACACAAGAGATCCCACTTCCTGGACACTACAGTGCTAATAAGCAATGGTCACATAAACACCACCCTATACCGGAAACCTACTGACCGCTATACTTACCTACATGCCTCCAGCTTTCATCCAAACCACATCACACGATCCATTGTCTACAATCAGGCTCAACTGCATTTGCTCCAATCCCTCAGACAGAGACAAACACCTACAAAATCTCTATCAAGCATTCTTAAAACTACAATACCCACCTGCTGAAGTGAAGAAACAGATTGACAGAGCCAGAAGAGTACCCAGAAGTCACCTACTACAGGACAGGCCCAACAGAAAAAGTAACAGAACTCCACTAGCCATCACCTACAGCCTGCAACTAAAACCTCTCCAGCGCATCATCAAGGATCTACAACCTATCCTGAAGGACGATCACTCACTCTCACAGACCCTGGGAGACAGGCCAGTCCTTGCTTACAGACAGCCCCCCAACCTGAAGCAAATACGCACCAGCAACCACACACCACACAACAAAAACACTAACCCAGGAACCTATCCTTGCAACAAATCCCGTTGCCAACTTTGTCCGCATATCTATTCAAGGGACACCATCATAGGACCTAATCACATCAGCCACACCATCAGGAGCTCGTTCACTTGCACATCTACCAATGTGATATATACCATGTGCCAGCAATGTCCCTCTGCCATGTACATTGGCCAAACCGGACAGTCTCTATGCAAAAGAATAAATGGACACAAATCAGACGTCAAGAATTATAACATTCAAAAACCATTCAGAGAACACTTCAACCTCCCTGGACACTCAATTACAGACCTAAAAGAAGTGGCAATTCTTCAACAAAAATACTTCAAAAGCAGACTCCAACGAGAATCTGCAGAACTGGAATTAATTTTCAAACTGGACACCATCAAATTAGGCTTGAATAAAGACTGGGAGTGGATGGGTCATCACACAAACAAAAAATTATTTCCCCATGCTCATTTGTTAGTCTCTAAGGTGCCACAAGTCCTCCTTTTCTTTTCCCCCTACTGTTACTCACACCTTCTTGTCAACTGTTTGAAATGGGCTATCCTGATTATAACTACAAACATTTTTTTTCCTCCTGCTGATAACAGCCCACCTTAAGTGATTTGTCTCGTTAGAGTTGGTATGGCAACTCCCATCTTTTCATGTTCTCTGTATATATCTTCCTACTGTATATTCCACTCCATGCATCTGATGTAGTGGGTTTTAGCCCACGAAAGCTTATGCCCAAATAAATTTGTTAGTCTCTAAAGTGCCACAAGTACGCCTCATTCTTTTTGCTGATGCAGACTAACATGGCTACCACTCTGAAACCAAGGTTCTAGGTTGTCTCAGAATGGCTCTTGCCATTCTAGTAGTAATGCTAAAGCCCTGACTTACAAAACCAAGGAAGTTCAGAATTAAGACTGATACCACAATGTTTTTATGTCCCATTGAGCCCAATTATTACAGCATGTAGCATCTCTCATTAAAGAGGTAATGTAATGATGGGATATCTGACCAAGTTTTCAGTTTCCTTCTCTATTACCTTACATCTTGTGTAGTCATTTACAACATGCAAAGTGAGAGTGCCGTGTGTGTAAAATGGAGCGGCAGTATCTTTTCAAGGTGCAAGGCAATGGAGAATTAGGTTGTATAGTGCATACTATATACTTGTCAACACATCCAATGCATTGTAGAAAAATTCCTAATAAAGGCTGTAACAGCATGAAGTTAGATAATACCTTTATTTTGCCTTTACATTTCAAGAAAGAGAACTTGTGTCATGATTAAAATAAGATAGTCATGTCGACCATTTCAAATTTCTGTTTTTGTATATTTCTTCTCCTTTCATTATTCATACTAATCTCAAAACCTTTCTTTTCAAGAGAATCCTCATAGATATGAGTATCTGAGAAAGCAGCACAAAACAGAGAAGAAACAATAAAACATGAAAAGGATAAATGCCCCTCATTCAGAAAAATCAAAAAGTCATAGAAAAAAGGTCAAAACTTCAAATGTTTCAGTCAAATTCATTGACTATACAAACATTTAGAAATGCAGAAACCACTTCAAGGAATAATCATCATGAGAAATGAATTAGGATAAAAAAAAGGGGGCTAAAACTGATTTTATGATAAAAGATCATTAAACCTTTTCTCAGACTGCATTTTTGGAATAAAAAAGTGTAGAGATTTAGCTAAATAATGCAGATGGGTGAAATTTCAGAAGCAGTTGGCTTTACCATGAGACAGCAATTTAGAACAATGAACAGCCTGTCAATTCTCCTTATTCACTTGGTTTTAGAAAGTGGCTAGTGCCGCCTATTATGGAGGCACCTTAAGCTGATCCTTACCACATAATATCAACAAACCCAAGCAAGACAGTTAGATTAGCAGCAAAACACCATCTGTTCATATTAATACATATAATTGAAGTCTAACACATTCACAGTAACATATTCAGGGATCTTTTTTTTCTTTATTCACACTTTGTGTCTGAGAAACAGAAATGGAGTTCTGAACTACTGTGTGCTTGGTACAACCTGGCTCAGAGCTCCTGCGAAGACTCACAAGAGACAATGAATCAATGTGGAATACTAGGGCAGTCAAATATTAGGTGAAGCTATTGCTGCCCTTCCCACTTGCACTTTCACCAAGAAGAATGAATGGGTTGCCTTAACAAGCTTCGATCTTCCAAGAGCACAGCATCTGAGTGCATTTCCGAATCAAGGTTGGCTGAAAACAACCTTACCTAGACTGCATCAAATGACTGGTATTGGTTTAAGACAACTGGTGAATAGGAGACAAGTGATTAGTAGCACTACATGAATGTGTTAGTTCGACAGCTTATATAGTTGCCATTAAGTTCATTACTGTTCAGTCACATTAGTATCTTCCAGATGTGACTGTCCTCTGTCTTGCTTTCCCTGTTCTTGCAATGAATGAAGAGGAGAGTGAGAACACTTCGAATGAACTGACCACAGGTTGAGAATGTGTCAGCTGTCCACTCTCCCCTTTCTGAATGTCTAGAGCAGCTCACACGGCTAGGTCCTGAATGATAGATTAAGATCTGCTTCTGGTATTCCTCTCCTAGCAAATTCCTGATGGAGAAGTGAGTTGTTGATTGACCACAGTCCACAACAAGTGTGCCTCAGGCTTGTATCTCTTGGCAAATTTTTCTGCACCAGCCATGAAGGAGAGCTACAAAATTAAGATCTTGGAGCTGAATCACTTTCTCTATATCAGTAGATGGGACTAATCTAACAGTGACTCTGGTTTAGTAGATGGATATATATACACACACACGAACATTTGTTTAAAATCTTTAAAAAAAAAAAAAAAAAAAGTCTCTGGGTGAGTTACCTGAATTGGGCAGGCCAATTGTGACTACATGTAGCCTGTGATGCATATGAATCTTCAGGAAAGTGATTGTAAGAAGGTGCACTATTTTATTTTATTCCATTTAAATATCAAATTAAGAAGTACCTAATCTGATGCATTTGGGGCAAATATTAAATATAATCCATAGAAGCCAGCACGTCCAGCAACTTATTCCCCTCATAATCAAAATTAGCCAGAAAAAATAAATCAGCAACACTCCATCCTACTCACAAACATCTACGCTAACCGCACTCCCCTCCAGTTAGATAGTTTAAGCATTCTTATTTCTGATACGGAGAGGTCCAGCATATGGCTTAATAGACATTTTCATTCACAATTTTCTCTCTTTCACCCAGTTACGATGTATGTGTGAACAAGGAGGAGGAACAAGAAATAATGCACATTTTTCTACTCTTCATTTGGTATTAGCCCCTTTTTCTTTGTAAATCACCACATCCATATTTTATGTCTTCAAAAGAACTGGTTTTACTGCATTATTTATCCCAGGCATTTATCCACAGAAGAAGCTATTATTATGTGTTTTTACAGTACCTAGTGCACTTGGGTTCTAACCTGATTGTTGCTTTTAGACATTACCACAGTATAAATATTAAACAATAGTAAGATATAAATGAAATTTAAAATTAAAATCTAATTGCATTTAAGAGATTATTTCCCTATTAGGCAAAATTTACATTTTTTAAATTGTTATTCCTGATTTTCATTGTTTATCCTTTATTTTAAGTGTTGTGTCCTACATTTATTAGGCTTTTCGCAACTTGAAAGGTTCTTATGTTTTCCAGTTAGAGAAGATCTTCTGTTGAATGTATTTTACATTTGGATATTGCTGGATATAAAGCGTGAATTCAGGTGCCTCACATAATCCTCCTTTTATGTCATTCTTCAGAACTGGCATATACAATCAAACATGAAAAAGAATTTTTGGTTTTCATAATAATAAGGGGTTGGGAGGAAGAGGAAAATATTAATAGCACTGGCTGATTTACCACATTTCATGAATTTGATTAAAAAGGAAAAAAAACTTAAAAGCGTAAATTCCTTAGTGACAGTTACATAAAGAGATTAAAGAACATTTCTGACTGGATTCTTTCCTCAGATCATAATAAGAGGGCTTGTTGCAGCAGTATGACCAAGAATGTGTTTTCGTACCTGAAGCCCAACACTGTCTGCTTGTCCACCTTTAATTAGTTGGGAGATAAAGAGGCCACAAGTAAATTCCAGTCCTCCTCGCACACTTATTCCAAGCCCTTCAGGATGCAAACGATCCAGTCTCACTTCCTTCAGCTTTCTGTAAATGTGGAATGTATCGCAATGAACAACAGTATGACAAGTTGTGACAACTGAAGCTTCATTTTAAGTATTTTTAGTTACTGCTTAAAATATTTTCAGTTGTCATGCTTAGACCTGAAAAGATAATATGTGACTAATATTTTCAACAGACACATTTCAGTCCAAACAATAAATTCAGTCCCCAAAGAACTACATCTAAGACAACTTCAGTGTCTGTGATAGCATGCACAGGATATAGATATTTTATTCCTCAAAACGTGGCTGAATAAATTACTTTTCAATCAAGAATTCCTGCTTGTGTTCATGTGACCTACATTGTTCTACATGTACCTTGATCGTTTAGGCGTCAGCTGATCATATTCCACCTGATGTTTTAATGGGATAAGGGGACGGATGGCGTCAAACAGTGGCAATCTACTTGGTTCATTAATCACAAGCTTTAGGTCCCCTACCAGTACTGGGAGATTCATGGATCTATAAAAATACATTGAGAAAACAGGACTGGGTGATCAAAATACTAACAAGATTATATTTGCTGTTTGTAACTCATACTAAAACTGGATTTTATGAGAGAGAGAGATTTGTTTAAAAGGTTCTTTACGTAGTTCAAGACCAATCGTAAGCAAGGGATATGTTTTTCCTGTATCATTTAAAAATAAAGCTAGTGTAAAGATATTTTTCTAATTCAAGTAAATTCATGTCCACATTGTCTGTGTAATTCTTTAATCCACAAATGTCTTGTCAATACTGTAAGGAAGACATCTTTATTTAGCTTTATTCTCAGAAATACCAACAGACCTATGTAAATCTTTGGTCATGACATTCAAAAGCAGGTAAACTTCTTCACCAGGTTTTAGATTTCATTTCAAGCCTGAAACTCTGCCCACATTTGCAAACCCTTTTCGTGAACCTGGGCCATGTTGTCAGCAAACTTCTTCTCTCCATGGATTCAGGAGATAGATGTATAAGTTGCAATCCCAAAAAGCCACATGGAACTGAGTAGTTGCAGCTAAGTATGGTTTGAATTTCCAGCTCATTTGAACTCAAAACAAAGTGAAATTCATTGGCGGTTAAATCACATAACTATATCAGAGGTGGGCAAACTATGGCCTGCAGGCCACATCCGGCCCATGGGATCGTCCTGCTCAGCCCCTGAGCCTCGCCCGCCTCCCTTCCCCCACCGGCCCCTCTCCCCTGCAGCCTCAGCGCGCCACACCGCCAGCGCTCCGGGCCACCGCTCCTGCTGGACAGTGTGGCTGGCTGCGGCGGGGCTGTGAGCTCCTGCTGCTCTGAACAGCATGGTAAGGGGGGTGGGGGTTGGATGGGGCGGAGGTTCGGGGGGGGCAGTCAGGGGATGGGGAACAGGGGGGTTGAATAGGCATAGGAGTCCCGGGGTGGGGGGGGCTGTCAGGGCACGGGGGTGTGGATAGGGGTCGGGGCAGTCAGGGAACAGGGAGCAGGGGGCAGTTGGATGAGGCAGAATTTGGGGGGGGGGTGGTCAGGGGACGCGGGGTAGGATAGGGGGTTGGGTCCCGGGGATGATTAGGGGCAGGGGTCCTGGGAGGGGGTGGTCAGGGGACAAGGAGCAGGGGGGATTGGATGGGTCGGGAGTTCTCAGGGGGGCAGTCAGGGGGTGGGAAGTGGGAGGGGGCAGGGCCAAGCTGTTTGGGGAGGCACAGCCTTCCCTACCCAGCCCTCCATACAGTTTCGCAACCCCGACGTGGCCCTCGGGCCAAAAAGTTTGCCCACCCCTGAACTATATAAGACAGTTGGAACCAGCATGAACAGAAAACTACTTATTTTCGTTGAGTTCCACCTAAGAGTTCTTGTTACTAACTTCATCAATTTTGAGACATAGTCATAGGGCCAGATTATGTTGTCATGTCACACCAGTGTGAATCTGGAACAACTCCATTGGCTTGAATGGAGCACAATAGACAACAGAACTTGGCCCATATCTACCTATTCACTATCAGGTATCTATCATCACAGTATTTAGGTACCCTGCATATTACTTTTCTTGATGTGCATGTAACCCACTAATATTAATAGAAACTAATACACATCATAATGGGATTATATCCCCAAATATTTAAACTTATTTGAAAGGAGTATTCAGAGAGAAACAAATCCTAGCTGTTGGTCACAATATGTATTTGTCTTACTTTTTTTGCTGCCGTACTTCATAATAAATAAAAAAGTTAAGATCATTCAATAAACCTCAATAGGAGCATTTGATATTTTACTTAAAACTCGGTACAATTTCTGAACTTGTGGGGAAAAGTTAATGGTGGAGATATTTGTTAATTTTGTAACTGTAAGGAAGTTTTAAATAATTAACAGCTACTGTTTCATACTGGTTTCACAAGCAACAGGCAATGCTTTATGAATGGAGAAGCAATTAGACAGACCTCAGTGAAACTGAATCGGATATGCAGCTGAGGGCATACAAACCGGTACCTCAGCACAAAGACCACATGGAAATTTGGAAACTTCTACATTTCACTCCATTGAGATACTATTAATTAAGATATGAATGGAAACTATGTCCATCAGAACCATTCAGCTATGAAGTGTGGAAAAAATATTCTCATCTTCTTTAAGAAACAGTGGCCCAGATGCCGATCTCAGTTGCACTGACGTTAATGCACAGTAATTCCACTGATTTACACAGGTGTAACTGGAATGAATAATTGACCTGATATCTTGTAACTGATGTTTTTGTCATTATGCTATAGAGAAACAAAACGCTGCAACGTGCAGGACAAAGATTTCCAGGTTGAATTTATTCATAGTCTTTCTGCTAAAACAGTCCAAAGTATTTTCGCATGTTGAAGAGATTTATAAAAAGAGTGAATCTAAAAATCAAATAAAATAAGCAAACTGACTGGTCAAACAATTTTGCTCTTTCCTATGAAAGATGCTCATGATTTTTTCCTATTATAAACTATCAACTTTCCATTTATTTATGTAACTGGTAAGTCATCACAAACAAAATAACTTTATGATCAAACTTAAAACCATGCTCATTTCTTATGTACCGAATTGCAGAAGTATAGGACTTTGTTAAATAAAACTAGGAAGTATTACTTCAGCTAGTTTTCTACAGACTACATTTAGGATTATTGTTTAAATTAGATTTTAGCTGTTTAATCTTTAAATAACAAATGCAGTGGATCTAAACTGCTTTTAAAAGTCTGATGTTAGAGCTTACTGGTGGTACATCCGTAGCACATCATAAAGGTAATCCTTCTCTGCTTCATTGTCAATAAGCAAGTCAACCTGAAAATACAAGAACATCCTTGTAATTCTATGACTAAATAGCTACAAATGTTGAATGTATACGACAGTCACAAATTCCTGAGCAAAGGGACAATGATTTCAATGGGGAAAGTCATCTAATACACAAATAAGATCTTTGAAAGGCAATATTACTTTAGAATTTGAAACCTAAGGCAAGGCTGATTTTTTTTTTAAACACTGACGGATTTAGTACCATGTCCAAAACCTGTCACCACAGATTTTGAAAGCTAGTATTCCATTTAGTACAGCATGCTGTAATATCACAAGCTTATCTTACCTTATAACGACTGTATTGTTGAATAAATATTTTCAGAAACCTTTTTGGCCATTCATTAATATAGCACATGCTTTCACAACCAGAAACGTCACAATCAAGATAACTATACTATATGTTAAGTGGCTTTAAAGTTCTGATTTTCGCATCTCTCAGATGTTGTTAGGTAAACTACCCACTATCCTAGATTCTTCCTCTTGGCTTTGGTACTGTGACAGAGCTGGCTGCTTGCTATTCATTACTTCCTCACTCTGTAACAGTGCATTCACTTAAACTAGTGTCAGATTACAAGGCTTCCACTTTGCTACCTGCATTAAAAAAGAATTTTTAAAAAAGTTCAGATCTGTCACATGCCAATTTCTGTCTTCTGTGAAACCCATGAAAACCCACTGGCCTCCTTTGCAACAGCAGATTACATCACAGAAATTTTGCTTTTAGACAAGATTAATGTTTATGAAAACATAATTTACATCTAAGGTAAAGGAAAAGTTACTGTGACAAAAAGTCCAAGGACAAATGTGAATGTTTAAGCATATTCCTTTTATTCTAGGTTTTCAATATCTTTGCATTACATTTTAAGTTAAATGAATGCTTCACGTTGCATTATAAATCTCTTCTTTGTCCTCCAAAACCAACATGATTCCATATATAATTGATTGTCTGTGACTTTTTTCCCCTGCAACAAAACACTTACTGCACAATTAAAAGTTAGACACCTATGCACAGGGCAAGATTGTTTGATAGTATAAATGAGCAAATTGCACCAGTGAACTTCAGAATCCAGGAAAGAAAATGTGCGTAAAAATCTAGTAACATGGTCGCACTCATAACTTGGTGCTATACAATGAGCCAAATTCTTCACCGATCAACTGACCTCCACGGGTTTTCACATTGGGTGTAAATTCAACACAAAATCTGGTACAATGGACCTAAGCACTGCTTCTAGCTAAGGTGCCACAGAAGGGTGCTTAAGACTCTTGAGAAATATGTCCAAACCACTAATAAATTCTCCCAACAGACCTCAGACCCAAAACAGCAACCCTTCTCCCTGTCTGACTGGAGGACAGACCCTGTAGAAATGGTACACTACTTACACAATGTGCTGTGCATCATGGGTAGGCTTGGAAAGATGGTCAATAAATGTCAATTTCACCGTACACACAAACGGACAAAAATATATTTCCATTGAGAAATAATAGAAATTTACAGATAGGCAAAGAAAGAAAAATGCTGGTTACTAGACTTTAATTTAAGGATATTTACTTTATATATTTTGACATGCGATGCTGACAATTTGTGTTTTAACAGTGACAAAGCTTTAACTTTTTGAATCTCAACATCAAATGTCATTAAATAATTATTGTCTGACCCCCGCATTGTCCCACCTCCATAATTTCCCAAAACTGTGAAAATTTAAAATTCATAAGAATTGGGGAAAAAAATCTTTACAAATAAACATTGATATTATCCATCAAAATTATATATATAAAAAACCAAAACTGAATTCTGCCTTGTCTAATCATGGGGCTGTAGCTGCCATATGTTTAGTTTTAGGTGGAGGTGGCATGTCCTCCTCTCCTCCCAGTTTTCAGCAGTGGGAGGGAAGAACACAAGTATCTAAATCTTGCTGTTTATTCTAACACAACATCCAGCCTTTTCTCTCTGTCCATTCCACCACAATTCTCATCAAAACCTTCATCATTTCATGACTTGACGACCACTACCTCCTTCTCTCTGGCCTTGACAAAGGCATGCTTGGCAAAAAGGTAGTAAGTCCATTCAAAATGCTGCTTCTAGGATCATTTTCTTGGCCTGTTGCTCTGACTGTGTCAAGCGCCCCCTCCCAATCTACAACCCTCCACTGGCTTCCACTTTTGCACTGCAAACATACGCTGCTTTTTCTTCACCTTTAAGATTTTCATGGCTGGGGTCTGCCCTACCTATTAATGATCCATTCTGGCCTTCGATCTATGAAACTCTACCTATAAACTCTAAACCCTCCCAGCAATACCAGCCTGTAGTGCCTGCTCATCAAATTTTCCCCTCCAACACCTTTGTGCTCTGTCACATACTACCACTTATGCATGGAAGAAACTCCCCATAAAAATCTGCACAGCCACGCCTGGTATCATCTTTAAAATTCCTCTCTCCTGTGATACCGACAAAACACTTGATTGAAAACTAGGCAGCTCGTGAGCTGCAACTGCAGTGTTTTCCATTCAACATTGCCATTTTCCAGCAGCCTTGTCTCCCCCACTCACTGGACCGTTGTATCCATCTGTTGTCTCTTGTCATTTGCTTATGTTGTAAGCTCGTTGGAACAGCCACTCTTTTGTGACACGTGCACTTTGCCTACCACAATGGGTGCCTGTTAGGGGCTCTTCCCAGAATGGATTTGGCCTAACAACACAAAATATCAGCCTTTTATACCTATCTAATCCTTAAGAAATAAAAACATGGAAGACAATTGAGAGGAGGAACAGGGATATATGGTTCCATAGATTTTAAGGCCAGAAGGATCGTTATGATCATCTATTCTGACTTCCTGCATAACACAGGCAATATAATTTCACCCGGTGATTCCTGCATCAAACCCATAACTTCTGCTTGCGCGACAGCTTTTTATTTATTTTTTTTAGAAAAATCCAAGACTTCAAGCGATGGAGAATTCACTACATCCATTAGTAAGGTGTTCCAATGGTTAATACCCTCACTCTTAAAAACCTGTTCCTTATTTCTCATCTGAACTTGTCTAGCTTCACCTTCTGTCCATTGGCTCTTGTTATGCCTTTGTCTGTTAACTTAAAGAGCCCTCGACTGCCAGAAATCTCTTCCCCGTGTAGCTATTATAAACTATGATCAAGCCACCATCCTAACAGTCTCTTTGATAAGCTAAACAGATTGACCTTTACAGTTCTTTAAACGTGAGACTACTGTGGATGGTTGATTGCTTTTTGCCTTAGGTACAGCATATCTGCTCTTAATCAGTTAAGAACATTAAATAGATTATTTGCTTTTATTTGCTGCTGTAAAACAACATTTTATTGCAAACAAAAACAGACGTAAGAAGCAGCAGAAGACAACATCAGCCTAAAAAAAAACTTTTAGGAAAAGATCCCCCACACGCACTTAAGGCTACACTGTCTGGCCATACAGATTTTGCTACATACAGTTTTTAATCTTTTTACTACCGTAATTCCCATACATCATATTTTCACTGACGGTCATGGATTTTGCATGTTCACAAAGAACCTCCTTCTGCTTCAATGGAGAAAGAAACACACTACAAGTTCATCTCCCTCAGTACAGTGTTCAACTCAGACTTCCACCACACTCACATAACACACTGCATACTTGTGCACTAGGGTGACCAGATATCCTGATTTTAGAGGGACAGTCCCGCTATTTGGGGCTTTTTTTTATATGGGCTCCTATTACCCCCCACCCCCGTCCCGATTTTTCACACTTGCTATGTGGTCACCCTCTTGTGCACATATGTCTACCCTGCGTATTTGCGAATGTTGTTGAAATTGTAATTAAAGTTTTCTGTTGCATGTGTTGTAAGGGAGATTAGTATGTTTCCTTATCTGTTGGAGGTAAAAGATGTGAAAAATGTATTATGTGGGTGTTAGCTCATGGTGAAGAGATGTCCCATACATTGACATTTCCTTGCTTTTAAGAACATAAGAATGGCCATACTGGGTCAGATCAAAGCTCCATCTAGCCCAGTATCCTGTCCTCCGACAGTGGCCAATGCCAGGTGCCCCAGAAGGCATAAACAAAATAGTTAATCATCAAGTGATCCATCCCCTGTTGCCCATTCCCAGCTTGTGGCAAACAGAGGCCAGGGACACCATCCCTGCCCATCCTGGCTAATAGCCATTGATGGACCTATCCTCCATTAATTTATCTAGTTCTTTTTTTAACCCTGTTATGGTCTTGGCCTTCACAACATCCTCTGGCAAAGAGTTCCACAGGTTGACTGTGCGTTGTGTGAAGAAATACTTCCTTTTGTTTGTTTTAAACCTGCTCCCTATTAATTTCATTTCGTGGTCCCTAGCTCTTGTGTTATGAGAAGGAATAAATAACACTTCCTTATTTACTTTCTCCTTACCAGCCATGATATTATAGACCTCTATCATACACCCCCTTAGTTGTCTCTTTTCCAAGATGAAAAGTTCCAATCTTATTAATCTCTCCTCACATGGAAGCTGTTCCATACCCCTAATCATTTTTGTTGCTCTTTTTTGAACCTTTTTCAATTCCAATACATCTTTTCGAGATGGGCGATCACATCTGCATGCAGTATTCAAGATGTGTGCATACCATGGATTTATAGAGGCAACATGATATATTCTGTTTTATTATCTACCCCCAACATTCTGTTCGCTTTTTTGACTGCCACTGCACATTGAGTGGATGTTTTCAATGAACTATCCACAATGACACCAAGCTCTCTCGAGTGGTAACAGCTAGACCCCATCATTTTATACGTATAGTTGGGATTATGTTTTCCAATGTGCATTACTTTGCATTTATCAGCACTGAATTTCATCTGCCATTTTGTTGCCCAGTCACCCAGTTTTGGGAGATCCTTTTGTATCTCTTCGCAGTCTGCCTGGGACTTAACTATGTTGAGCTGTTTTGTATGATCTTCTGCAAATTTTGCCCCTTTTCCAGACGATTTATGAATATGTTGAATAGGACTCGTCCCAGAACAGACCCCTGGAGGGCACCACTATTTACCCCTCTCCATTCTGAAAACTGACCATTTATTCCTATCCTTTGTTTCCTATCTTTTAGCCAGTTGCCAATCCATGAGAGGAGGTTTTTCATTTGGTGGTGAGGAAGAGTAGGATGTCACACTTACTCAACCTATAGTATTTATTGATGTAAAAATTAGCTCAGTGAAAACCAGTGCAGTCAACAAACCCAACCAAACAACAGGTCAGGATTCATAATACTGAAAATGTTATAATGTCATTGTATAAATCAATTTATTTATATGCTTATCCTATCTCAAAAGGATATAGCAGACATAGAAGGCATTCAGAGACAGATGATGAAACCTGAGGCATGGAAAAACTTCCATATGAAAAGAGACTGGACAGATTGGAATTGGTTAACTTACTTAGGAGTCCAAGTCAGAGATTTAGGACAGAATTATAGAGAATAATGAGTAGTACAGAGAAGATCATCTGAGTACTTCAATTTGCACCCTTAAAATACAAAAAACAAGAAGGAATTCCATGTAATTAAAAGGAAGCAAATTTAAAATGGATAAAAGAAAACACTGTTGTCAGATTGCATAATTAATCAGTGGAACTTGCTACCACAAGATATCACTGAGGCCAAAAACCTGTAGGATTAAAGAGTATCGGACGTTTATATGGATAAAGAGAACATTCACAGTTACGTTAGACACCAAAAAAACAAAAGGAATGTAAACCCTTGTATTTCAGGGAGTAGGCCAACCTCTGGCAGGCATCAGGAAAAAACTTCCCCTAGGAGCAGGTTGTTCCATAATTGCCCATTATTGGAGTTTCTTTCCTCAGAAGCATCTAGTACTGGCCACTGTCAGAGATAGGATTTTTGACCATTGGTCTAATCCATTCTAGCAATTCCTGTTACTATCAGTGCAGGCATTACAGGTTTAAAAATCAAATGCATTATTACTAGACCAATGCAGAGACAGAAAGATACTTTATGGAAATGGAAAATTATTATTTTTTCCTAAATGAACTTCAATAAATGCTCCATTAAACCTAGAAGGGATGCAAACAAACCAATAATGAACAGTGTGATATTTCCTGCCCTTTCTAAATTCTGACAAGTTGGAAAACAAATTAATTCTAAGGAGTTTTGGTACAAAGAACATCTGTGGCCTGGTTGTTTAACATAAGTTAATTAGAGCTGTCCTTTGCATAAGGGTATATATAAGCTATTACTTGAAGTGTCAAATGTCACAAGATCACGTGTCTCAGAGTTCATATTACCTTGCTGCAGTTACAGAGAATGCTTTGAAAAATAAATGCAGACACTTTCATTAAGAAATAAAACATTATTAACAGAGTCACAAAATAGGGTTTGTTAATATGGAGATACTATGCACTCATTATTTCAGGGAATACTTACTACAGTTGTGTAATTTTTAATCCTAGGATACAACTAAGTAAATAATTTCCTTGTGGATTGTTTTCACACTATTTAAATCTATGACATTTCTTTGCTTGTAATTTACAATATTAATAAAATGTATCACTCACAAAATATTTTAATTATATGTGCATAGTAATCTGATATTCAGTTGAGATTTATTTATTCTGTAGAAAAAATATTGTGAAAAATATCAGAGCTATGTAATCTCAAAAACTGTAATGCAACTGAAATAATGCAACTTGAAAGTTAAACTTTCAAGGCATACTGCAGGGCCCATTTGTTTCTCCTGGCCTTTAAGAAGAGTTAGAGGATACCAAAGCACTAGGCAATATGTTGGGATATAATTTATATTTAGGGCTTCTGTTTGGTAGAAAGGAAGAAGTGATTAACATTACAAAATCAAATACAAATGTAATTTGATTGATAGGAAACACAGAACCTGTGTAAGGGCATATTTTACTGTTCTAACTCAAAAGAATAAATATTTGAAGTTATGGATGCAAAACAGATTAAAATTAATATTACTGCATCACTAAAACCATGCGTTCTAACAGTTTAAGCAAGAGGCCTTATCCTGAAACTCTTTATTTAGGTGGGTAGTCGTTACTCTCACATTCATCCTATTTACTTTCACTGAAGTATGTTGACAGTAAAGATTACTTGCATGAATATTTGTTAGCAGAACTGGACCCAGGATGATTTACAAATTATTGCCAGCATGAAAGGGAATAGGTCCAACGTCCAAGACCATAATTATTGCCTCAGAGACACAGGCCTATCAGATCTGTTGCCCAACCCAATGCAGAGTTAGAGACAATGATGGTTAGCAAGGCAGACATTTTATTAGACATTTGTAATCATTTGAATATTTTAATATCAAAACATATTCAGAGCTTTAATGTATGTTTCCGTATAGGTGCTTCTTCTGGGTCCTACTGCCTCATTCTAGACAATTTATTTATGAAAGCTTTTATTTCAATTTTATATTTAATACATAAAATACATTAATCCTCTCTTAAAAAGCCACCAAGGGGAACTGCAAAAATCAGTTGCCTGACAGAAAAGATCTTTAAAGGTTGAACTCCACTGGAAACTTGAAAGATATTTTTAGTGGTTGCTTAAGGCTGAGCTCAGATGCAAGACTCAATTTTTCAAAAACAGACATTTGCACACACTGTTAGGGCTTCACTGAATGAACATTTGTGTTAGTAGATTACAACCTTGCGTGTCATGCAAATTGGGTTGCTAGATACATAAAGAATATTTGCACATGATTTCGCATGGCCTGCTGGACACATAAAAGTAAAGACCAAACAGAATTCCTGATCATCATTGGCCATTAATGCTGGTTCCTGCAAATGGTGATTATTTGGCTTTGGGCTTTCAGGCCTGGGTTTACTTTCCCCATTGTGAACTGGCTAGTATTGATTTGATTTGACTCAGATGGAAGAAACAAAACCGCTTTTGTTTAATAAACGCAGCCCTGCCAACTTGCCAAGCCTCATATCTTCCACGGGACACTTATTTTTTCTGAAGGATTTTTAAATCAACTTGAAAAGTCTCCTCTTCTCTTGAGGGAGTGTGGTGTGTGTTTTTCTGTGACATTTATCAAATTAACGGTGTCTGTTTTACACCGCCCCGGTTTGGGAGCCCTGTAATCCAGGTCAAATTCAAGAGATAGAAGACGGAACCAGCCAACTTGTCCGGCACGTTTCAATCAAGCCAGCAACTTTCTGTGCCTTGAACTAGAAGTGCTGCCCGGGAGCGAAGTCCCAGTCCTCCCGGGAGAGGTTTTCTCCCCAGGGCTCTGGGAGAAATGCTTTGTTCTGCTTCAAGCACTTCACGTTCACTCCCTTCCCCAAGATCCGGGTTAATTGATACCAAGAGTCCACAGTCCCAGCAAAATGTCCCCTCGCCTCTCCCAGTGAGCAGCAGCCACCGAGCCGGGCAGTGTGGTGAGAAAGTTACCGATCGCAAAGGGCAGAGCGGGGCCGCCGCGCGCGCTGCTCTCTTACCTTGTGCCTGAACTCCCGGGCTACCTTCCGCTCCATGACAATGGGGGGCCCCGAGGCTGCGGCTTTCCTCGGGCTTGTTTCCTGCTCGCGGGCAGCTGCTCCTGCGGCTCCGCCTGGTCCCCGGCAGACAGGCGAGCGGCGCAGAGCCCGGGCCGTGCGCTAGAGGGAGCGGCGCGGCAACAGGGCACCTGCAGCTCAGCAGGGTGCTCACCGCTTTCAGTCCCCTCTCCACCGCCAGTTCCTCCTGGCTCCCCTCCGCGTCCAGCCCGTCTCCCTGCTCTCCCGCAGGTAACCCCTGGCGCTCAAGAATCCGAGCGAACGAGCAGAGAGAGCCGTGACCAACAGAGAGCTGCTGAAGCTCCGCTCCCCTTCTCACCCATTTTTGTAACTCTTTTCCTTTTCCCTGTGGCCAGCACCAATCATTTAAAAAAACAAAAACAAACAAACACGAATCGGGCTCCCCAAACCGGGATATTGACCTACAAACCATGAGTGTTCTTTTAAAAAATACATTTTGAAAGGGGTTTTTTTTTTTTGGGGGGGGGGGGGGGGGGATTGAACCTTTAGGGTATACTCAGCCAGGTCTTCAAGCATTTCTCTGCGTCCATGACAGCGTTGCCAACTCTCAGGATTTGATCAATTTAGTGTTTTTCTTAAAGCCCTAGGTGAATACTCCAGACATTTCAGCTTTCATAAAAAACAAGAAGTTTTTAGCCTTTGTAGTTGAAGCTCAAACGCTCCAGCACCAGGTGGCAAATAAAAGAGAACCCAAAGTAGGTTTCTGTTTGTTTCTTAGGGCTGCATTGATTCGTGATTTCTGAATGCTTGGGGTTGTCAGTACTACCACAAGAACAAAGATATTTTTTTTTTAAATCTATGTTGAGATTTTTTTTTAAATGGATGTTGAGATGTTGAGAGAGAGCCCATCTTTCCAGGGGCTGGGGCTTTAATAAAACCAACAAATATTGCCAGACTAATGTCAAAAATCACTGGAGTTGGCAACACTGTGATAATTCTCTTGGGTAAGGCTGAGAGCATGAAGAATCCAGTGAGAGTTTATTGAACCAAAAACCTTGGCAATTTCCCATATGTGTTTTAAATCCTGGAATTCTTGGTATGCTGTTCTTTGACCACACTAGAGTGAAGAGGCTCAGCACCTGGCACAATCTGTTTGACAGTTTCTAAAGCATTGGTGACATCAGTAATATATTTATAAATGCAAAATATTTGGGGCCATAAACCAACTTTTCATCTGAAAAGAGCAAGTCATAAACACCGTGGTGTAATTTAAGTGACTTTTCTTGCATCCTATCAATACAAATCAGATACAAAGTTATGACAAACTATAAAAACAAGTCTGCCAAAATAAGGGAATTTAGATATATTTGTTTGCTATTCTTTCAGTCCCTCCTTTAGTACTTAGTTATTGCAATTGACATGGGCTTGATCTTAATTATGAGAGCAATCCTTATTCAGATGAGCAATCCCACTGAAGACAGTGGTTACTCATGTGAGTAAAGTTACATACATGCTTACATGTGTATAGGACTGGAGCCTAGGAGCTTCTAAAAAGAAAAGAAAGATTGGGCCCCTGGTCAGGAGCCCAGTTTGAGGCTCATTTATGTCAATAGCAAGTTTTCCATTGATTTCAGCAGGCTTTGGATCAGGCCCCAGATGCAATTCCTAAACACAATGGGAAGAATTGAGGCAGATATGATAGCAGCCTCACCTTTGCATGCTTTGCTTTCAACCCGGCCCCACTTTAAAAAAAATCAGTTTTTATGGTTTTTCAGCAATACACATTCATTTACTTAATAAATATGACCTAATAATATGCATTTCTATAAAACAATGTTACAGGGAAGTTGCATTATTATAAATACGTTAGCCAACAGGAAGACAGCAGGGGTGGTGATGCCGCACAACAGCAATGCAAATAAATAAAAGCTCAACTTAGATGGTCTCCAAAATACATTTTGTTAAAAACTGTATACTTATACATTATGAAATGTGCTATATGCATATAAATTGTTCAATTATAACATACTGTACTAACAGGAATAAATTGCAGACCAAGAGAAGACTAGGCTGAAAATTCTGGTCCCCACCGCACTCTCTTTGCATTATTCTGGAACGATAAATGGAGTTGGAAACTGACCACATCTCACAGAGTTGACTCCTGCACCACCTCCTCTGCATCCAGAGAGAGAGAGTGAGTGTGTGTGTGTGGCTGGCAGATAATTTATTGGAGATGTTAAAAGTTGTCTGAGTTTAAGCCTGGTTGGGGTAAAACGTGTAACTGGCTCCTTCTCTTCTGCCTCACTACACCAGCAAAACACAGGCATTGCAGAAGACGTGGACCTAGGGCTCTTACTAATATTTAAGAGGACAAGAATGACACATTCAATATATCCACAGATCTTTAGTAGAGACACATAATATTTTCCTGAAACATAGACAAGAACCTGACCCTAATGAAAGCCAACACACAGATGAATGAAGAGTAAATGCACACAAATAGTTGACAGAATATTTGATGCAGTTTATATTATAGATGGAACTGGTGGCACTGCTTATAGTCAAAGCTGCCTTACACTTTCCACTATAAGACCCTGTTTTCAGTTGCTTATAACTTTACCAGACTTGGACAATTGAGGCTGTAATTTTCAGTGCCTCAAGCTGATTTTTTAAGTTTCAGATAAAACAATTCAGCTATTTCCAAAAATGAGATTAGTGGAAAATACGCTATTTAGTCCAAATTAAAAAAATCCTGACAACTGTTTTAAATGTTCTAGGACCTCCATGCTTTGGAGCAAGGACTTTACATTTAGGAAGAAAAGTTGCACCTTGTACTGTTCCCATGAAAAGTCACCCAAATTAGGGCAAATTATAAGCCTTTGAAAACCTCAGTTCTCACATGCTCATTGGAGGTTTTGGGAGTTTGGTGGCTAAATCCTGTGAAGATTCTCCTTGCACTGAGCATGCACCATCTCACAGCAGTAGTGGCTGAGAAGGACTTCCCTGAAATTACTTCTCTCAGCTAGTGGGAACTGATAGGCTGCTCTCAGTCCTATGCCCAGTACCACAGCTGCCTTGTGCCCTGCTGTCACCCAGCCTATGTGGAGAAGAAAGCTGCCTGAATTGAATGCAGAAGGGACAAGAAGCGGGCCTAGTGGAGGGAATAGATGAGGCAAAGAGCTTGGAGTGGAGAGTCTGGGCCTGGGACAGGGATTTCATGAGAGGGTGGGGCTGGGTGGAAGACAGACTGGAACTGGCTGGGCAAAGAGCCTGGGAGCCGGGGTGGGGGTAAACAGAGACCAGATTGGGAGCCACTGAGACCAGACAAGGAGCTGGCAGGGGAGACTAGGACTGGAAGCCTGGGAGGACTGAGATAAATCAAGAAGTTGGAGGTGGGGGTGCAGGGGAGCCTGGGTTAAGGAACCTAGGAGACTGGGGTGAAGAGTTTGGTGTAAGACTGAGATTGGATGAAGATCCTGGAGAGGGAGTCTGGCAGGCAAAATGAGAGGAAGATTGGGACAGTCCTGGAGCCTGAAGAGAGCGTTTAAGACAGGAATTTGGAGCATGGGGAGGAGAAGGAAGAGGACTGGGACAGGGCCCGGATGGAGGAGACAGGGTCAGGCTTGGGAAGCACAGGAGCTGAAGGGTCTGAAAGTACTAGAGAACACTCCCTGCCAAAACCTGGGGTGAAACAAACAAGCACATCCTTAACTTGATTGCAGGTTGTATCTTTGTTAGGCCTAGGAAGTAAGAGAGATGAGAGAGGTGAGTAAGATCCTTTATTGGACCAACTTCTCTGGCGGAACCAGGTGGAAGGTACAAGTTTTCAAGCTATACAGGGATCCCAATTGCTTGCTTCATTTCAAGCGACTGCCTCCAATATGTCTTGTCCCTTCTGCTTAATCTGTCCCAACTTGTATTTAGCTCAGTCATTCTGCTTCCTTCTCCAAACATGAAGAAAGGCTCTATGTAGCTCAAAATCTTTGCCTTCCACTTACAGAAGTTGGTTCAAAAAAGATATTAACTCACCCATCTTGTCTCTCTCATACTTATCTTTAGGCACATGAGTAGGCTGAATGCCTTCAATGAGACTACTCATGCATGCAGGACCAGGGTATTAACATGGGATTGTGCCAGATAAATGATTTTAGTGGGAATTAGATGCTTAACCAGCTTAGGCACCTTTATACATCCCACTAGGTGCCACTCTGTATCTTTGGGTGCCTAAATACTTTTGAAAAGCTAGTCCCAAGTAAACTGATAGTATGCATTGCAACACACTGGCAAGTAGCTTCTAAGCAGAGAAGTGATTAATATGGCATTTCAGTACACAGACTTTCAAGCCAGACATTTTCACTGCAGAATGCAGAAATAGGTATGCAATATATTTTAATTCCATCTCATTCAAATGTGACACCTTCCACAAAGTAATAGTCAATGAAAAGTGAAGTAATTATGATAGTAAATTATTTTTAAAACACTGTATATTTGAAACCACAAGGCCTGATTTCAATCTTGCTTGCCCCAGTCTCTCCCCTGCCCCCCCAATCAGCATAGCTCCATTACCTAACTGGGATCAGAATCAGGCCAGCGTGTCCTAACCCAAATCTGCTTCAGTCCTCCTAGGCTGATCTCATCTTGGGAATTTTCCTTGCTAGTATCATTTAAGGCAGCAGTTCTCAAAGTGTGGGTTGCAACCCCGTTTTAAGGGGGTTGCCAGAGCTGGCGTTAGACTGGCTGGGCCCAGAACCAGATCCTGAGCCCCACTGCCTGGGGCTGAAGCTGAAGCCTAAGCTGGAGTCCCACTGCCTGGGGCTCAGGCTTCGGCTTCAGCTTCAGCCCTAGGCAGCAGGGCTCAGGTTACAGGCTTCCCCACTGCCCAGAGATGAAGCCCTTGGGCTTAGGCTTTAGCCCCACTGCCTGGAGCAGCAGGGCTCAAGTAGGCTCAGGCTTCAGTCCCCACTCTTGGTGTCATGTAGAAATTTTTGTTGTCAGAAGGGAGTCATGGTGCAATGAAGTTTGAGAAGCCTGGATTTAGGGTTTATTCTCCTGTCACTTGCACTGGTACTACAACAGGGTAACTCCAATAACTTTAACAGAGCTACTCCTGATTGACACATAGAAATGCAAAGAGAACAATACTTATAGCCTACTTGCTTCCTCCTGTAGACAGAATGGCATTTTGCATAAAAATATAGATATGATAAAACAAATACCGCCATATACAAGCTGGAAGAAACGAGAATCAGTCAAATTCATTCTGTGGGGAATGCATTTATTCAACTCCTTTAGAAATTGCCCTAAGTCCTTCCAGCTGATAATGCCAAATTGCCTATTGGTAGATCAATGCTAGCCAAATCTACTTCCTTCTGTATGTTATTAAACTGTGCTAATGCCCTCAAAGCCTTGTCAATGCTACAAAAAATTATCCAGTGCTGACACTGCATGTCAGCAAGGGGAGCAGCTGAAGATGTTTTAATTTTAAGTGTAGACAAGGGCAAAAATGTATTCAGCACCATTTCAGAAATCATTGTTAGAGCAGAGGTGCCTCCATCATACAAACCTCTTGTCTTGTCCCTATAGCAACCCCAGCACCATGGGGCACTTTAAGGCTACTTCTCCCAAGCACAAGATGCATGATCTTATCTTTCCCTTGTCTCCTACATAGATAAAATAACATGAAAGGTAGCAAGAAGGCCAGTTATACATAATGTATAACTTATCTGCAGAACTCACAGCTGCAAGATATTATGGAGGGAAATCTTTTTGTAAGAGGATTAGACATATAAGATTGAAAGATAAAATAACTACTTTTTTCATGCTTCAGGTGATAAATTGGTCAAGTGAAGTCAGAAAGAGCAGGGGTAATGCAGTGTTAGATGTATTATGGAGATTTTATACCTCCTCTGGAGCATCTGGTATAGAACTCACTGGAGACAGGATAATGGACTTGATGTACTATTGGTCTTTTCTGGTATGACAGATGTCACGTTACTGTGTGTATAAGCACAAATATATATGTATACAAGTCCACAAACCCATCCCACCTTCTGAAACAGCATGCTTGAGATCTGGTAAGCTAGTTCTGAAGGTTACATTATTTCAAATATAAACCATATTAAAATTTGATGCAACTCTTTTTCCTTGTTAGCTTTGGGGAAGAAATTCCTTCTTAACAAATATAGCACACACAGACATCCAAATGGGCTTGCTGTTGGTTCCAGACGTTGTTTTTTGATCCTTAAGAAAGTGGAAAAGATAGACAATGCAATCCTTATTACTTACAACCAGTAGAAAGGTTTCAGTGAAAAACAACAACCTTGCATACTTTTATAGTTGGTCCCAAAAATGGATTGCATTATCTATTTTGCCTGTGTCACCTGGATCCTGCTGCTTTTGATCTGTTTTCATAATTTCCATTGATGTCAGTAGAATCAAAGGCAGTATACCCTGTGGGCCAGTGAGAGGAGATGGTGAATATGGGTCCTACCTTGGACTGAAGGCAGTGTACAGCCTAACATACCTGTTTGGGATTATTCAGAAATAATTGTGGAGAAAATAAAGAGGAGAAACCTTTTCCTGTCTGTCTTTCTCACTTTCAGTCTCCCCAATGTTTACAGACTGATATTTTCATCAAGAACTCCATCTCTTTTCCATCATTTCAGTAGAAATGAAACAATTGTTGCGGCAAGAAACACAATCCACAGAGACAAATTACAAAGGGAGAAAAAAAATCTTTTTAATGACTTACTGTTAACAGACTTCCTAAAGCAGTCAGAAAAGGACTCTTTTCATTTGAGACAGTTCTCACCTGGCACTGGCAGCCTCTAAAGACTCTGTTATAAGATATGCAAACCTGAAGAATAAAGGGGAGTGAGGGGACAGCACATGGAAGAGGGATAGAATAAAGAATAAGGGAGGGAGACAGAGGGAGAAGGGATCAAAAAGAGGAATGATAGAGAAAAGAGGGAAAGATAGAAGAGATGAGTGAGAAGTAAGAAAGAGGTAGGAGAGAGGGGAAGGTGGGTGTGAAAAGTATTTCCACACAGAGGCAATGAGAGGGATGGAGCTCAGGAGTCTGAGTTTACAATGAGAAAGGAGTAGGGTTACCAGAGACTGTGGAAGTCACGAATATCAGCCTAGCCCTACCTATACTCTATTCTCTCCACACCTTTCTCCCTCTCTCACTTTGATGTTCAATGATAAATTTGCAGCTGGGAAACTTTTATGCTGATGCTAGCATAAGTAATCCTTCTACTAAGCCCTGAGGAATACTTGCTGGAAGCTGGTGACAATTGCTTGAAGGTGATAGTGGCAGATCCTTCTAAATTCTCAGCATCTGGGTCTGGTGCTTGAGTTTAGCCATGACAAGCTCTAGCTTCTGTGAATTTTTTGTGTGGGTATGCCCTTATAGGGTACAGAGGGTTGCATTCTTATTTCAGAATTATGATACTGCTAAGTATTTCTGAAATATTAGGAATGTCTCAGCATGAAACAGATAATGAATGTGAATAACCTGAAAGAAAATTCATCAGCAGAAACCATTTTCCTGAATTTACAACATATCTAGGTAGGAGGAATTGCAGGTTGGTGAGTAAAACACAAAACCCACCAGATCTTCATTTATTCCCACTGTTTATTCTCTCTCTTTAGTATGTGGTTTCCCTCTTACAGGAACTTTCCCCCCTCCCATTATGCCTTCCTGAGACTGGCCTTTTAAATTTGGCAGAGCTAAACAGCTCCACCTTTAAGTAGCCATTTAGTAACTGGATGCTTGTTGTATCTTTCTCTCTTTATTTTATTTTATTTTTTTAATATTTCTGAGAAACTGGTATATTTGTACTTGAATAACGTACTGATATGTTATCAGCTCTCTTAATTGTGAGCTTTATAGAAAGCTTCCTGAATACAACTCTTTATTCACAGTGGATTTATCTAACTACTTAGCCATGTATATATGGTGCATGCTACCAATGTGATTTGCTTTTGCCTGAATCCAGCTCTTCTGAAATAGGTATTAGTTTTTGATGGATTTTATTGTTAAAATTTTTCATGTAACTTTTCCATCTCCTCTCTGACAACATTTGATCTTGTAGTCCTGGTATGGCTATTGCCTTCAATGGGAGTTCTGCTTGGGTTAGGACTGCACAATAGGCCCTGACTGTGAAATGAAGGAAAGCTTGGACTCTCTTGTAGAAAGACTTCTCTACGTGTTCTTCTATTTGTACAGTACTTGCCTTTACATATGGCATCTGCTATCAATAGGAATAGAACTGCTGACCAGCCCTTGGTGTAATCTAGAAAGGATAGGCAGCAGAGACATCTCCATTGAGTCACCATTCTCAATTATTCTGGAATGCATTTCCCACTGCTTGCCAGAATACAATTGTGGCATCCTTCCAAGTAAGACTCAAAGCTTTTGTCTCCTTTTTAATTTATGCTGTTTTGCCCTTTTTTAGTATCAGGTGATCTTCAGGGCACAGTGCAAGGCTTTTGTTTAATTAGGGCCTTTAACTAGCTCCTGCAATTTGTCACTAAGATTCTCATCCCAGAATTCTGCATTCAGTGCAGCTGTAGGCTTGGGCCCTCATTGCTCATGGTTACATGCAGAGTATACATTTATTAACATGTATTTGTACATTGGAGTGGGTTGTTTAGTTGGTTTTGCTCCTGCTGTAGGATACCTATGGCCAAGTTAAAGTTTTTACTAATTTCGAAGGTATGTAGAAACCCTTGAACACATGCACATAAGGAATTTAAGTTTTTATCATGTTTAAAATAAAAACAAGGAAACTTCTAATATTTCCATATATTTGTCTTTAATAATACTTGCCACTTCTCTAGTAGCTTGTATCTCTAGTACCAGATCAGAGGATCTTGATGTGCTTTACAGGTATTCGTTAATTTAAATTCCGCATTCCTCTGGGAGGTGTAACTAAGGACCTACTCCTGTTCCCATTGAAGCCAATGGCAAAACTATAATTGATTTCAATAGGAGCAGGAGTGAGCCCTAAAAGCCCAAATTCTTGCAATGAACTCCTAGTGCCCAAGCCCTGACATCTGCATGGATCCAGGTGCAAAATCAGATCCTAAATGATGTTCTGAGGGTCACACAGTAAGTCCATAGCAGAATGGAGAAGAGAAACTATACCACTGGACTTCTAGTCCTGTTTGACCACTAGACTCTCCTCCCTCTCTGATATTGTTTATACAAAGGAAGTTTCCGAAAATATTTAGTGAACTCTCCCTCTGTACTCCTAGAACCAAAGCATCCCATAGTGTCTTAAAATAACATATATAGAAGATGGAAAAATATCTCAGAACATAAGAACTGCCATATTAGGTCAGACCAATGTTCCATCTAGCCAAGTATCCTGTCTCCGGACAGTGTGCAGTACCAGAGCTGCAGAGGGAGTGTATGCAACAGGGAAGTTGGAGTGATACACCCCTGTCTTTCCTTCCTGGCTTCTGGAAGTCAGAGGTTTAAGGTTGCCCTGAAAATGGGGTTGCATTCCTGACCATTGTGGCTAATAGCCATTATTAGACCTATCCTCCATGAACTTTATTTCTTTTTCTGAACCCAGTTACATGTTTGGCCATCACAACATCCCATGCCAATGAGTTCTACAGGGTAATTTGAGCTGTGTGACACAGTACTTCCTCTTGTTCTTGTTATACCTGCTGGCTATCAATTTCATCTAACACTGCTGTATTCGCTTTTCCCATATCATTCCTGTTTTAACAGACCTCTTACCATATCCCCCCTAGTTGTCCCTTTCGTAAAATGAAAGCCCTAATCCTTTTAGGTTTCAGAGTAGCAGCCGTGTTAGTCTGTATCTGCAAAAAGAAAAGGAGGACTTGTGGCACCTTAGACTAACAAATTTATTTGAGCATAAGCTTTCGTGAGCTACAGCTCACTTCATCGGATGCATTCAGTGGAAAATACAGTGGGGAGATTTATATACACAGAGAACATGAAACAATGGGTGTTACCATACATACTGTAACGAGAGTGATCAGGTAAGGTGAGCTATTACCAGCAGGAGAGCGGGGGGGGGGGGGAACCTTTAATATCTCACCTTACCTGATCACTCTCGTTACAGTGTGTATGGTAACACCCATTGTTTCATGTTCTCTGTGTATATAAATCTCCGCACTGTATTTTCCACTGAATGCATCCGATGAAGTGAGCTGTAGCTCACGAAAGCTTATGCTCAAATAAATTTGTTCATCTCTAAGGTGCCACAAGTACTCCTTTTCTTTTTGCTAATCTTTTTAGTCTCCCCTCATATGGAAGCCATCCCATCCCCTTGATCATCTTTGTTGCCCTTCTCTGAATCTTTTCATACAGTGCAGTTATGGTCCCAGTGATATATAAAAGAACATCTTACTCAACTGTTTTATGTCTATTTGATTTAAATAATGAAGAAGATGCCCCTACACAGCTCTAAACACCCCAATGTGTACAGTACTGAATATTACAATGTAACCCCAACACCATTATTTTGGGGGCTGGACTAGATGACCTTTTTAACTCCCTTCCAGTTACTCCTACTTTTCTATGATAGTTTAGAATCTTATCTGCTGACCTTGGTACCAAAAATAAATGTTTTAGTCCTGTTAGAACTGTAGAGCCAACACAGTTATGTGAGAACTGGCTCCTCCAGACTCAAATTACAGGGGCAGACTCTTTATTACTGATCGTGCACAAGCCAGAAAAAAACAATAATTTTCAGCTCCCCAGGTGTGTTTGTCTGGCTGGTGGTTAGAAAAAAAAATCAGGTAGTTTTACTGGTAAACAAGGCCAGTGCAGTCTGGAGTCACTGACACTGGATGAGGATAGAATCCCATGTTACCGGGTCACTGTTCAGACTAGAACCGCCCTTGAGGTCTCAAGTGATCGTGAGGGAGTCACCGAAGAGAAGGAGGGGGTGGGACCAATTGGGGGCCTTTGATAGCGGCCGAATGATGGTAATTAGAGGAGGAGTCGCAGGGCCCCGGGCGTGGGGGGCTGCGGAGAGGTCTGAGTTGGAGGAAGGGACCAGGGGGGAAAAGAACAGCCAGACGTAGGAAGAGCAAGCGAGGGCTTGTCCGCCCCGCTCTTCCCGCCTCCCTGATGTGCCCGGCGTGCAGGTAGGGGAGCAGGCGGACCGGCTCGACCTCGCTTTCCGCCGGAGAGCACCTGCCTCTTTCTCCGGGGGAGTTCAGCCTCCCGCTCAGTCCAGCCGGATGGAGCCCCACTTCCAGCCCAAGTGGCTTCTCTATGTTGGGCTCTCCTGCGTCTGGATGTCCCAAGGTGAGCTGCGCCTCAGGAAAGGAGGGGCGCTCTGCTGGGAGCGCGGGGGGGGGGGTGGCTTCGTCCCCCGACCCCTTGGGTTAGCGCGCTGCCCGCTGCCTTTCTCCGGCGGGCAGGGGATGGGGCTAGAGCTCTGGGGGAGCCGGGGAGAAAAGTGGCCCCGCGAGAGCTCCGGGGGAAGCAGCCCTATAGCTAACCCTGGCTACTGTCTTACAGCCCGGTCTGCATGGAGCGCCGGGGCGCAGCCCGCGCCAAGCGGGGACCCTCTGCTCCCCAGGTAAGAGGCTTCAGTGTATTGGCTCGTTACCATCTCCGGAGGGGCGGGCGGGGGCTGCTATGGGTCTATTGGCGCCAAGCTTGGGTGGATTTTTTCTGCGCTCACTAGAGCTGCTTCAGCTACCCGGGGGCTTCTTGGGGACCCCCGTTCCCTCCCTCCCTCCAGGGACACCAGGAGCCTGATTTGAAGAGCAGATGGGATTCTTCCCTCGTCTTGCATGGCAGGTCGGGGGGTCACAGGAGCCCCCTGTGCAGGGAACAGCCTGGACTCTCAGTGCTCTGCCCTGTGCGCTGTGCAGCTGGTCATAATTGGGGGCGCGCTGAGCAGCCGTCAGGGTGGGCTCAGTGGCTTAGGCGGGCCGGGCCTGTGGCCTCAGACGCTAGAGAAGCCCCCGGGGAGCTGTGGCAGGGACTCTGGTGTAGCCCCCCGGCGTCGCCTTTGCAGCCTGAGAACGGCCGCCGCCCGCAGCCGTGTAGGGCTGAAGCGCAAACTCGCTGTGCGAGGGTTACGCCTGAGTAGGAAAGGTGCGGATTACCTCCGCCGAACAGACCCAGCCTTGTTCTTCTCTTCCCCAGGAACGGCAGCCGTGCAGGGCCGCGGAAAGGAGATCCCGCTGCGCCGGCAAGGCAGGTAGGCGAGGCGCAGCCCCTCACCACGGGGAGCCCTTCCATGCAGGGCGTGCTAGTGCACAGCTGCAGCTCGGGCCACGAGTTAGCTATTCATGTGTAAGAGGAGGGAGTCCGCCCGCTGAGAGCGTGAGCAGCGCTTATATTCCATCGTGTTCTCCCGGCCTGGGAGACAAACTCCGTTTCCTTGTCAGCTGTGTTAGACAAGCTGTGCTCTCGCAGGCCTGCAGTGAGCTCTGATTGTCTTTAGCCCTGTTTTGTTTTTTTGCTGGGGTGGTCTTTTGCCTGTATGATTTATCGAAAGGTTAATTGATGGTGGGGAGAACTGTGAATGAACCCTATCAGGAAGAGAACAGGTACATCGACTAATGTGCTTAAATGTTAGACATCCTTAAAATGTCATTTAAAAGTACTGTTTCTGGTTGTTTCTCTAATCTGGAATGATGGGAAATTAAACTAAGATTTTAGAAGGTGCAAATTAATGGGAGTTGCAGATGAAAATCGATTTTAAAAAAATTGATTCAATAAAGTGTGCTAAGAAGATCACATTTTGTATTTCTTCCACTAAGCATATTTAAATGATGGTCTTTAGCAAGATTTCATACAGAGCAGTACTTCAAGGATTAATGAGCAGTGCATAGGGAAGAGTGTTATTGCTTTCCGCAAATGATGCCAGCCTTGGAAAAATTATATTTAATTTGAGTACTGTGTAATACTTTGCTCACTGAGAGGTACTATCAATCAGTGCACTTGAAACATTTTGTTGGATCTGATGATTCTTTAAGAAGACCGACAAACAGATTTCAAACACGCAATATAATTAAACTAAAGTAAATTTAATTCAAATTTGGAGTCTATAAACTCCTCCTTTTTTTTTGTACTTCAAACCTTTCTAGCAGGATTAAAAGTCTCTTTCCCTATTTCCTTAGCAGCAGAATGTCAATAGTTGAATCAAGGGAAACAGATAAACTATAGGTTGAAAACCTCTTATTAACAGTGATTGGACGTATTTAGAATTTCTGAGGAAAATAGGCTCCTTCAGCCTTTAGAACATAATCTTACAGGGTGCAGAGTGTCGTCAATTCAGTGGGAACTGAGCTATGTCCCACAGTGAGTGAATCTGGGCCCTTTGTTACTAAAGCAAAACAGCTAGCTAATTGCAATATTAAATAAAAGTCACGAGCTAACAACATTAGATTTTTAATAAAGCAGTGCTGATTTTTTTTGTACGTATTTTACTTTGGCAACAGAATACTATCTTATTCAGCTTGCTGCTGACGTGCAATTTCCCTTATTACTTTGCATGCTTTTCCATCTTTGATTGGGGCTGTGGGAAAATCCCATTTTGTACCCTTTAATCAAGTTCCCAGAAGGGAATCTGATTCTTTCTCTCCACTGTTTGTTTCTGGAAAAGTTCAGTGGAGAGAGAAATATGCTACACAGCCACAAACAGGTAATTAAGTCAACCACAGATAAAGTCAAAGGCTTCCTTGCTTTCTTTAAAAAGGTATTCAGGGAACAGAAACTGGTTCTTTGTTCCTTCTGTGTTAGACTACTGATCCTAAATCACTTAGCACAATCTTTTGTGGGAAATACTGTGTATATCTGGTAGATTTAAAAAAGTTAGCTATGGTCAGCATTTAATTATTGAGATGGGAACACTGATTAACTTGTGATATGAACAGTAGTTATCTTACCTCCTTCTGAGTCTTCTAAAAGTGTGTTACAAAACTGTAAAAAGGATTTGAACGTTAAAACTCTTGAGCATGAAATATTGTAAATAATAAAGTTAACCACATTTTAAGGTCATTTGATGTGGACGTATTTGTTATGGTTTAATTATATTTAAGAATGGTGATTCTGGGTCAGACCAGTGGTCCATCTAGCCCAGTATCCTGTCTTCCAACAGTGGCTATTGCCAGATGCTTCAGAGGGAATGAACAGAACAGGGCAATTAATCAAGTAATCCATCCCCTGTCATCAAATCCCAGCTTCCAGCAGTCAGAGGTTTAGGGACACCCAAAGCATGGGGTTGCACACCTGACCATCTTGGCAAGTAGCCATTGGTGGACCTATCCTCCATGAACATATCTCATTCTTTTTTAAAAACCAGCTGTACTTTTGGCCTTCACATATCCCCTGCAACAAGTGCCACAGGTTGACTCTGCCTTGTGTGAAGAATTACTGGTTTATATTTGTTTTAAATCTGCTGCCTGTTAATTTCACTGGTACTTGTGTTATGTGAAGAGATAAATAACTCTTCCTTATTCACTTTCTCCACAACATTCATGATTTTTTAGATCTCTCTCATCTCCTGTTTTAATCATCTCTTTTCTAAATTGAACACTCCCAGTCTTTTTAATCTCTCCTCAGATGGATGCTGTTCCATAACCATAATCATTTTTGTTGCCCTTCTCTGTTTCCAATCCTGATGTACCCTTTTTGAGATAGTGGTGGCCAGAACTACATGCAATATTCAAGGTTTGGCCATTCCATGGATTTATATAGTGGCATTCTGATATTTTCTATTTTATTATCTATCTCTTTCCTAATGGTTCCTAACACTGTTAGCTTTTTTGACTGCTGCTGCACATTGAGCAGATATTTTCAGAGAACTGTCCATGATGACGCTAAGCTCTCTTTCTTGAGCAGTAATAGCTAATTTAGACCCCATGATTTTGTATATATAGTTGGGATTATGTTTTCCCATGTGCATTACTTTGCATTCATCAATATTCAATGCCATTTTGTTGCCCAGTCACTCTTTCATTACATTCATGAATAATATAATTTTTCCAAATTTGGCAACACATCTTAACTGGGAATTGTTAAGATGACATACCAGGTATCTTTATGTCAAATGAATGATTAACTAGATTTTAATACTCCAGATGAGCACATTCTGTACACTACAATGTAACTGGCACTGTGTGAAATAAAAATCACTTCAATTCTTATTTGTCTCAAGTTCTGCTCCTCTGTTTTCTTAAGCACAAGACTAAAATTGGGTTGATGGCTGCAATTTGATACTTTGAGTAGGAGGGTTGATGGAACTCTTAACAGTTCTGAAGGACTTTTTAGAGCCTCAATCATAGTTTTATTTCAGAGTAACAGCCGTGTTAGTCTGTATTCACAAAAAGAAAAGGAGTACTTGTGGCACCTTAGAGACTAACCAATTTATTTGAGCATGAGCTTTCGTGGGCTACAGCTCACATGATGATACTGTCCTTCCTTCTGTATTGCTCTTAACTGTTTGCAATTAAGGCAGAAGTGACTTGGCATTTTGGAAAATTTTCTACTCTGTGAACACCTTTGTTCACACCAGCCTTGAAATGTAGTGTTTGATACATTTTTACAGGGTTTGATGCCTTTTGTATATCAATAGATTTTGAACAAAACTTAATGGCCATGGGTGCATTAAAGCACACTTTTTACAAGAGCTGATATAAAAATATTCCCTATTTATAAAGGGTTGCAATAGAAAATAGAAAAAAAAAGGATGGTCATTTTGCAACTTGTTTCCTATACAAAATTTGACAGAAAATGGTCTTTAACGGTTCTGAAAATAGGTGTTTTGGTTTTATTGCATTACAAGCACTGATACCGCATCTTTTACTATGTTATCTGACTATCCCACTTAATGTAGACAGTCCCTTGTTAACCATATATTACATCGGAATCTAGATACTAGAAGCCACATCTTCAAAAGCAAATGGATACAATTGTATCTGCAGTGTTTTCATATCTGTGTGTACAAAAATATTAGTCGTACATGCAAGCTACATTTTTCCTATAAATTGGGCAAATACCAAATCACAACATATGCAAATTATATTTGCCTGTACATCTCCAAGGCTTTGCATTTTCAAGAAGTTATCAAAATAATTAAATGCATAATATAGGACTATGGGTTTAAGCCTCTTTGATTAAATGGTCCTAAAGAATGTTGCCTCTTTAAATTTTTTGGAGGCTGTTAGATTAATGATGGCCAGGGCTGAAAGGTTAGACTGTACTCCTAAACTGTTTTTAAAGTGCTGGCACGAGCTTCTATTGTTAGATTAGACCAACTCCATTTCAAATTCAAAGATATGTGATACAGATGCCCACTATGGAAGTAAGTGAAGTTGGGAGCAGGGAGTTGTTTGCATTGTGAATAGTTAAGTTACTTGATGGGAGGACAGAATGCAATCTGGGGAAAGAAAGAAACTGAAGAGATTAATATTGAAAGAATGCAAAAGAGAAAAAGGAATTGAAAGGGTAAAATAAGAGAATTGTGGCTCAATGGGAATTCCAACAAAGAAGAACACATGTGAAATGGACTAGAAACAATGAGAGCCCTCCCTCCCCCCCCAAAAAGAAAAAAAAAAGGTAATTTATTGGGAAAGGAAACAGGATCTAGAGGTATGTAGTAACTTTGCAAACATGGAATGGGGGGAAAAAACAAGACAAATTAGAAAGCTTAGCTGCCTAGTGGAGATGACAGCAGAAGTATTCATGAAAAAGGGAACATAAGAAGAGAACCTGACCATAGTTTTGAGCAATACATTATGGAAATTTACAGAGTTGGAGAGAGGGATTGAGACACAGATGATGGGAAGCTTTTAGGGCCTAACCAACAATTTATTGAAGTTGATTGAAAGGCTCCCGTTAACTTCAATGGACTTTAGATCAGGCCATGACCTTAAAAATGGAATATATGTTTACTTTAAGAAAAGACCTTGCCTAACTGTGTCCTGTTAATAAGGGTTATTTTATTTAGGAGTACAGCACACATGCAATGGTAAACAAGTTTGCAGTAGTAAATTCCTAGGTTTTCATTTCTTGGACTATTTCATTTGGTGATGAGAATTTCCAAAACAGGAAATTGTTTGCACTCAGTGCCTTTGTTAAATAAAAGCATTAAGGTGCAGAGGCTGTAATTGTTGGGAGGTGGGGGAAAGAGGAGTGTGTGGATACAGTTTTTGTGTAGCTCATATTGGTATTTTGGAAGTTGTTACTATGGTTTTTTTTAAACCTCTGTATAATAACTGGAACATAATGTGTCTGAGGTCTTTTATAAGAATCCTTTATTCCAATCTATTTAAAGTCCTTTAATACTGCTAAAAAGTTGATGGTACAATATGGCCCTAATCTATTTGACTGCTCAGAGTCATTATCTAGGTATGAATTCTAGTAAAAAGGTGAGAATTTACTATTGGATTTTAAGAGGTGAAAAATAGCTTGAACAAACAACAATATAATTGTTTAAATGAGTTTTTTTTTTCTTGTTTTTGTAAAGGAGCCTGGAACTTCAGTTTATATCTTTTCATCTACTACAACATCCTCATCCTGGGAAAGAAGCTTTCGTAGTATGAAATGTGAAGGATCCAGTAAGCTACTTTTCTTTTTGAATACGACGAGTAATAGACAACTCATGAAATAGTTTGATATAAGTATTAAGTCTTACATAGGGAATTAGAACAACATGTGGAAAAAAATGTTTTTACAGCACTTACCATAATGGGGCCTGACCTGATGAATCTCCAGGTGCAATGTAACTGTTATTAGTAAATGTCAATAAACATCAATTTCACTATCTACACCCAAACTGACAAAATATTTCCATCGATAATCAAAATGTACAGGTTGGCAAAGTAAGGAAAATGCTGCTTGAGAAATTTAGTTTGATTTAAGACTAAAATTTTGACAGGTTGTATGTTAACTGTTATAAAACTTTAAATTTTTGAATCGCAACATCTAAGGTCATTAGATAATTATCTGATCCCCCATAATTTCCTACCACTGTGAAATTTAAATATTTATTGAAACTTTAAAAATATTGAGTTCTGCCAAGACTAATAATAAGGGATACAGGCCTTCGTGCTGAAGGATTGGGAATGGAAGATATCAGCTATCCCAAATACTTCCCTGTCTGGAAATGTAATAAAACAGTATCAGAGCTGCCTGGAGGCTTGGTGGTGTAGCAGCTGTACACTGAATATTACTCTCTATATTCAGAAGAACACTGGACCAAGTAGCTTTGTAGAGAATGACAGACTAAGGCTACTCCAGAACATGGCTACAAAAATCAGACAGACTCAGGGATCATAAATTAGGGGAGAAAACCAAAAACATAATCCAAATACAGGGGAGTGACTGTGGTGTCAATGTGACAGATACTTTTTTCTATTCCAAAGCCCAGAATGTGGGTGAGATATATTTACTCGAATGATCAATGACTCATCGAGAAGTGATGAGGGAAATTTAAACAAACCCAGGGAGGAGGGAGATTTTTGGCTTTGACAGACCTTAGCGTAGTGGTAATCATCCTCTTTTATACTTTGGAAACACTTGTGCAGTTAAAACACGAAAGCTGCATCTTCACTAGGAAAAAGATGTGTTCTTAACTAATACAAAGTAAAATCCCATGAGATATATCCCCTGTAGACTCACTAATTCAAGTATGGCTTTGCAGTGTTGCTGCTCATACTCCAGCTAGACCAGCTCCACTGTCATTCACTTGAGTGAATGGGGTTGTCAAGGTGAGGCCCCAGTGAAGACCAGGCAGGATGTAGTTTTAACACAAGTTAGCAGGGCAAAGTAAACTCTAAGCTTCCCCTTAGTCTTTACCTTGACCTGCTAACTTGTGTTAAAACTATAATCTGCCTCGTCTTCACTAGAATTTTACTTTTTAAATTTACTTGTTAGCTAACAAGTAAACACTTCTTTTCTTATGGAAGACAAGACCGCAGAGCCCTCTGAGAAATGAGTCATTAAACTGACCCATCAATCCATCCTAGGCTGCGTGTCAGTCACTGGGGTTCCTAGGACATGCCATTACCCAACACAGCTCCAGGCTGTAAAGGTGGAATGCAGAGAGTAGACCTGCTGAGTGCCAACAAACTTTGAAGTTCAAACTGATTCAACTGCGGTGGCAAGACAGCATATTTGAAACCCATTTCCCCTTCATGTTAAAGCCATTTTGTATACTAGTCTTACAATAGATATTCTGTTTTTCATATTATAGCAGTTATTGTGTTGGAATGTTAAAATTTCCCCTCATCCTATCTATAGAACCATAGCTTTCTTCAGCTTCTGTCTTTCCTTAGAGATGTATAAACACTTTTCATACAGTAGGTGAAAAATATCATTTTTTGCTTTCCAAATTGGCTTTTTTGAATAATAAGGGAAGGGTAATAAATCAGAAATGCCACCCTAGCTCACCCTGACTTTTTCTGTGGAAGAAAATGAATCTGGTACAATAGAAATGAATCCTTGCCACAAAAGATAAACTCATTGTAAATTAATTATTCACCAGAAACTTTGCTCAAAGCATTAGCACTGTTTGCAATACTTAACATAGAGTAATTTTATATCTCCATGCCCCCTTCCCAGCTATCTAAACCTCCAGCTCTCTCCCACCCAATGCAGTTTTTTATTTTCATTACAAAAACCTGACACACTGAGTATTTAGCACTAACATAAAATTATTTTTTAAAAATAAACATGGGATTATTGTATTTTTCATATTTTAATTTACTTGAACTTTCCTGAGCTATAAAATGCTGCAGAATCTGGGGGACTTGTATGTTTTAGGCCAACTTTGCCATAGAAGTGACAGAGGCCTTGCAATATAGCATGCTTAGGAACTGGCCTCTGCTCCTGCACAACTCAAGAGATCCACAGGAGTGGAGAAGTCTACAGCTGACTGGAGACTTGTGGGCAGTAGGTGAGAGATGTGAGGCAGGGGATCAAATAAAGTTCCACTCTTGTGCACCTTAGAAACCGAAGAAGAAAAACTGTATGCACCTGAGTGGCAGTGAGTTCTTCATCCTCATTTGGAGGTCACTCTGTAACCTGCCAAAATGCACGATTCCAGAGAACAAGAGAAAAATGAAAACTTGCACCATTACAGGGCAGTTATATTCAAAGACCATAAAACAAAGGTAAAAAATAAGGCTAATCATACCCAGATTCTTTGCACATTTATTGGATTCCTTGTTTAACCAAAGAAAATTGAGACTAATTCTGAAGTCATACACTTTAAACTACATTAAAGAATTATAGAAAGTAAAATAAAGCAAGATTATGACTAATAATAAAGTTAAATCTATGAATTTAACATAGAATAAAGTTTTATCAAGTAGTGACAATGAATTTAATTAACTCCTTTCACAAAAGCATCAGAAGTGGGGATCTTCTCAGGACAGAATAGAATTAACTACCAGTACTAAAATAAGGGCTCTTTTAATATTATCTATTGTTCAACACCTCATTGTGTGAACAGCTTTATACAATTGCAACGTTTTAAAAAGCTAGAGGCTTAAGGGATCTCAATGGTCTGCAGAAATGCTAAACTCATGAAGTGCTGCTGGGAATTTCTTAATTCTGCATTGTCCTCTTCATCCCAGAGTTTGGAAGTTTGCAGGATAATAAGAGCTAAGGTAACCAAAAAGCTTCTGCTTCCCTATTGAGCTGAAAATTAAAATCTCATAACTTTCAAATATCCATTTGTGCACTCTCAGCAGGAAATCAAGAATAATGAGCTATGATTATACAGCATTATTGTGTGTTTAAGGTCTTTGCATTATAGATTCACAATTATTCCTCAGTACCATGTGAGGAACCTGTTACTAAAAAACAGATGTATACTATACAGTTGAGTGACTAATGCTTTAAGTTTATGTATGCAGGAACACATTTTTTAAAGAAGTGATTTACTGTTTTAGATAAAAAACAGTCATCTAGGCAAAAACATTTGTTTGAACTATTTTGTTACTTATCAAGATTCAATAAATAGTTGATGCAAATTCTCCAGTTTTGCTGACCAATTTATGAGTGGCCAGCATCTCAAAATAGGTAGAAAACATAATTCAGTTCTACATGACATTATCGCTATGGCACTGTTTTGGTAACAAAAGTGGGGGTTCTTATGGATTGAGAGAAAAGAGATGGGTTAATAGGGTGCCTACTAGCAATTGGTTTTTCAATTTACTTTTCCAGGTGGCCTTTCTAAATGATTCTACGGCTCGGAAAAACTTGCTATAACCAACGGAGACTTAAATAATGTCAAAATGACTGTTTGCTAACCTTAATAAAGCCCAAATCTTCAAACAATAACATCAAAATGACTATGAAAGAATAGTAAAGAGTGTTTCATAATTTAAACCAAAAATATGTCCTATTTTTCTACCAGCATGAATGCACAACGCACAAAGCATGCTTTATAGGCTCATTACTAAAAAGTTTTCTTGGGGGACTATCAATGCTTATTAGATAAGATGCAGTGTTGGCATGTTCTCACATTTCAGGAAACTTATTTAGTCATCAAAGTGTTGTGATAAATACGAGTCGGCATTTGGTAGGTGACAGATGTTAGTCACCTGTTTTGTTTCATTTATCCTTCCAAGGCACTCAGCTGCCACAGGGCTGGATATGATAATGACCTGAAGAGAATACAAAAAGTTTTTTGTGGGGTTTTTTTTTTTTTTTTTTACAAGTCACATAAGTCCTATTTACTTTTGCTTTAGAAAACCTATTAATGCATTGTTAGTTCAATTTTTGTTCATAGGTGAGACTATTGTAAAATTTTACTTTGGAAATATTAAATGGATTCATAGTGTGACAGGGTTGGGCCAGATGGCTACAGGAGAGTATTAGAAGGCAGAAATATTAGCCCCAGGTTAAGTAGGTCCCTTTTCCCAGGGTAAGGTAACAGGGAAGTTTCCAGAAGAATCAGGAACCTTCTGGAGACAATTAAGACAGACAGGCTGATTAGAACACCTGCAGCCAATCAAGAAGCTGCTAGAATCAATTAAGGCAGGCTAATCAGGGCACCTGGGTTTAAAAAGGAGCTCACTTCAGTTTGTGGTGCGCGTGTAAGGAGCTGGGAGCAAGAGACACTATGAGCTGAGAGTGAGAACACATACTGTTGGAGGACTGAGGAGTACAAGCATTATCAGACATCAGGAGGAAGGTCCTATGGTGAGGATAAAGAAAATGTTGGGAGGAGGCCATGAGGAAGTAGCCCAGGGAATTGTAGCTGTCACACAGCTATTTCAGGAGGCACTCTAGACAGCTGTATTTCACAGGGCCCTGGGCTGGAGCCCGGAGTAGAGGGCGGGCCCGGGTTCCCTCCAAACCTCCTAACTCCTGGTCAGACACAGGAGGAGCTGACCTGGACTGTGGGTTCACGAAAACAGCCAAACTAAGGGCTGCCGTGAAGCTCCAAGGCGAGCAAATCCGCCAATAAGCGCAAGACCCACCAAGGTAGAGGAGGAACTTTGTCACAATAGATACTGTGCTTTTATCAACTATTTCTCCTCTCCTTCTCACCAGTCGCCTTTCCTTCTCTGTCCTTCCTTTCTTTTTTTCCACTGAGTGCTTCATTCCTGTCATCAGCGTCATGAGGCTAGAAAAAGCATTCAATACAGAGTTCAGAGTTTTAACAAAATTCAAATGGATTTCAATAGAAAAACTAGAAGCATGTTACATGATTTTAGGCAGCATAAACAGAGTTTCAATTCAATGAATAAAAAGATAGTATAATTTATTTCAGGGGGAAAAATGGTTTCTTTTCATACTAAGTAATTCCAAAATGTAATAAAATGACACAATAAAGTCAGGGATAGATGCAGAAGTTAAGGTAATATCAAAGAAGTAAGACTAAAGTGTACAAGGGGAATGATAAATATTGATTGAATACAGTTAGAAAGTACTTTAAAGGAAGAAATGAATTAGCTGGAGAAATTAGCACAACACCAAGAAAGGAAAATAACAGAGGAATGTTCTGAAGTAAATTCAACTTCAAGTCGAAGTCTCTAGATTTCCCATTAACACAATGCAGTTCACAAACCTTAAAAAATAAAAGGGGGAGGGTCTAGAAGAGTAAAGGCAGTGTGAAATTAATTGCAATATATTCCAAAGTCCATGAGAAAAGGAAGACTGCACTGATTGATTTATTCCGGAAGTGTCAGAAGAGCCTTTTTGAGCTGACGAGTAACTGTTGCAGAATCTTCTCTCCAACAGCAAAGTGAGACACAAACCAGGAGGCTTGACTGTAGAATTCCAGACAAGTTAGAAAAAGAGTGCTGTAGGACAGGATTCTGTGCACGGTTTCTTGGGGACATGCTCAATAGTGCCCGAGGAGAGCTTTACCCTGCTTACTGGGGGACTCATTCTGAGCAGCTGGCCAAAGAAGCATCAAACCAAGAGACTAAAGGACAGCGTCTCAAATCCTAATTGCAGGGAAGGGTACAGTGGCAGAAGGGCAGAGAACAAACCCCTGCTTATAGGAAAGTCCCCCTCTATAATGTACCAAAAACCTCAGTATTTCCCCTAGAGTGTCAATAGGATATAATGCCAAAAGGGCAGAGACCGAAACTCTAGTTAAAGGGAGTCAACCTGTTGAACGTACCAAAAGGCCCAAGCTGTCCTGGAAGAGAGAGTGTTAGGACATACATTCTGATCACAGAGTTGTCACTCCCACTGCCAGCTAAAGGAGCGTAATGTAGAGAGGCCCAAATACCACAGACCTGAGCCCTGTTTGCAAGGTGGTCAATTGGCTCAAGAAATGAAAACGCTCAACATCCCCTTAGACCAGGGATCTCAAACTCAAATCACCACGAGGGCCACTGAGGACTAGTACATTGTATGAAAATGTGTCAATGATGCAGCCCTTGTGCCAAAGATACAAAAGCCCTCCCTCCCCGGCCCTGCCCCCACTCCACCCCTTCCATGTGGCCCTGCCCCTGCCCTGCCTTTTCCCAACCCTTTCCTTCCCCCATTCCAACCTCTTCCCCAAAGTCTCCACCCTAACTCTGCCCCCTCCCTGCCCCTATTCCAACCCCTTCCCCAAATTCCTGTCCCAGTCCCACCTCTTCCCCTGGGTGCACCATGTCCCTGCTCCTCCCCCCTCCCTCCTGGAAAGTCCTAAGCACTGCCAAACAGCTGTTTGGTGGCAGGAAGTGCTGGGAGGTAGGCAGAGGAGTGGGGACGCTGCGCACTCGGGGGTTGGAGGCGGGAGGCGGCAGGGTGGGGAGTGAGTGGAGCTATGGCGGGCTGTAAGAAATAACTCCGTGGGCCGCCTGTGGGCTGTATGTTTGAGACCCCTGCCTTAGACTGTTCATGAGTGACCCTAGACCTAGTTACAGGGATGTCACTGTGCTCAGAGACCCCTTCCTTCACCTCCATCGTCAGAGACTTGTTTTCTTTCCAGCCTTTCCCTAGCCATTTCTGAAATGTTTTCTTCTTCTTTTCCACTTCTGCTTTGAAGTGTTAGAATGTGTGTGTATAAGTCAGATAGCCTTAGGACAGGGCTGAGCAGAGTCCCCTGAGCGTCAATAATAAGTCAATGTTCCTTTCCTGGGTCTGCTGACTTCCTGGAATTCTAGCTCTAACAGAGTTCTAGCTTGTCCTCCTATTCTTCTGTGGGGCTCTCACTTCCTCCCAAGCTTCCCCCAGGTGACCAAACTACCAATTCAATCCTACCCCAAAGCCAAAATCTCCAAAATTACCCTACACAACTAAGCAAGTTCCGAGCAGTTCCAAATTTTTAAAACAAAATCAGCATGTTAGATGATTAAAAGCAGAATATGTGACATGTATTCCAAAGTCAATGAGAAAAGGAAGACTATGCTGATTGCTTCGTTTCAAACGTGCCAGAAGAGCCTCTGTTTTTCAATGTACCAGCAAGTGCTGCGGAATCTTAACAGCAAAGTGAGACCGGAAGCTTGGCTGTAGAACTCCAGGCAAGTTGGAAACCAAGTGCTGTGGGACAGCTCTCTGTGCACAGTGTCTTGGGAGCATGCTCAATAGTGTCTGAGGAGAGCTAAACCCTGCTTATAGGGGGCTCATTTGGAGCAGCTGGTTCAAGCAGCATCAAACCAAGGGAACAAAGGGCAGCAACTCAAATCTTTATGGTAGGGAAGTCACGCTGCTGAAAGTACTAGCATGCCTCTAACCCTTCTCCTCCTCATAAACTAGTGCCTTAGTACAGGACACTCAGTTTTATTAGCTAGCTACAGAAGCATAATGCCAAGAGAGAAAAGGGCATAGACCCTACCCTGAATTACAAGGAGGCCACATTCTTCAAGGTAGCAAACGGCTCAATATATCTCATTAAAAAGAGGCTTGTGACATTTGCCCTTGTTACAGGGATGTCACACTAACTGCAGTGCCAACACTGTAACCCCAGCACTGAGCCCACGCCCATCCCTGCCTCCATGGACCTGTGCCCCAGATCTGCCCAGTCCTCCCTGCTGCCACACCGAGCCATGCTCTATCTCTTGACACCCAAGCTCTTGCACCAATCCACCCCTGCTTCTTGCTCTAAAGAAACAGGCCATCACTTGTTGCCACCCCTGTTCCAGTGCAGAGTTTGGCTTGTCCTCCTTCCTGATGTTTGACAAGTCTCCTGCCCTCTCTGTGCTTCTATTTACTTTACTTTCTTGCCTAACAGGGATACTAGGAGACTTCATAAACTGATCATGTTCTTCATATTAAAGGTGATATAGAACCACAAAGCCTTATTATTAGTATTTGATATTCTGCTGGGTTTAATGTCTATTTTAGAATTAGGGCCCTCAACTTTTTAAAATCTCAGTTTATTTTAAGTGTAGTTACTGTTTTTATGATTTATATAGATGGATATATATTTAGCAATTAATTTTCAACCTTACAATTATTTGTTGTCTCAGACTCAATATTTTTGGCTATTAAGCATCACTTTGAAACTTTATAAATATAAAAAGGTCTCATGGATTATTAATACACTCTTGCAGGGTCTAGGAAGGACAGGAGTAATGGATATGGAATGAAGAACCAGGCAATATTTGTGTTCCTACAGTCTTAAAAAAATTGAAGGAGAGCACATTAAAAAGAAAAACAACTGTCAGGATATTTTTAAAAACCGAAGACACAATTCTAGTAAAGAAAAAGAAAAGCTCAGTCATCACATAAAATCAAGATTAATTCATTATGTGTGGGGTTTTCCACTCATTCTCTCTCTTTCTAAGATACCCATGTGATAATTGTACAAGCATGTCATAAATAAATTGATTACATACCTTTGCAATTTATCTGAGCATGTCTATGAACACATCACCTGTCCACTAAACCATTTTACTGAGATTTATTCTAGCATCTCAGACTCCTGAGCAAAGGGATGCCATAGTCCTAATACAATTTTTAAAAATTTCTACTCAAACTATTTAAAAAAATAGTATGTATGAAACACTTGACATCTATGCAATATATAATGGCATCTTCATCCATTTTAGGGTTCAGGGGTCTTTTAGATTCTAAGGTATCCTGCTATCCTTGTGTTGACTCCCAGATACTCCAGTGATAGATGGGTTACAAGTGCCTCGAGATGCCATAGCCTTTTAAATCAGAATATAGATCTTCTCTGGTGAATTTGGCATGCCTGAATTTGGCTCCAGTCCTCCATGCCATATGTGTCTGCATTCCAATAGTGAAGTTATTCCTGTATGAATACTGTTTGTGAAGCTCTTTCGGATCCTTCAGGTTGAAAGATGTCAGCCCATCCAGCCTTCAGGTGCACAGCTAATACCCATTGGCTCACATGCAAGGCCTTGTTAATGTAAATTATTATCACACTTAGTTTTTAATAAGCCTTGTTTCTTTACTTAGGTGCAGTCATGTGTTTTAATGGAGGTGAATGTGTGCACAGAGAGCTCTGTGACTGCAGTCGATTTAAAGCAAGTGGATCAAGATGCCAGACAGGTGTGTAGAAAAAAAATTCTATATTGCAATGCAATCTGTCCAGGGTTGGGTTACGAGTATACAGGCCCCACAGCCACAAGGACATCCTTCCTTTGTCAAAAGACATCAAAGCTCATAGTCACTCTCTGCCCGGTGGGCAGCCAGTACACAAGCAGAGCTGGAGTTGTACAACTCCTAGCCACTGCTTGCTTTCCTGCTGGCCTTGAGTTATGCTGAGACATAACTGAAGATTTGGAAGTGTTAGCTCATATCTACTCCGCCCTGAGTGTTGCAGGTATCCTGAAGTGGGACTGCAATCCCAAGGACAAATGCATTGTGTTTCTTAAACTTTCCTGTTCAATCAAAAAATAAAAGGTTAATGCTTTTCAAATTGCTCTCCTTTTGTCTGCCCAGTGCACAACACAGGTGCTGAAAGAGATAACATATGCCGAACATGGGGTCAATACCATTTTGAAACCTTTGATGGACTCTACTATTATTTCTCTGGGAAATCCACATATGTACTTGTGAGACAGAATGAAATAGATGAACAGAGTTTCTCTATTCAGGTGGGAGACTGCATTTTTAAGTCAGTTTCATACTATCACAGGGCATACAAATAACTTGTGAGTTTAAAGTGGAAAAATGATCTGTAGACAAGTTACAAGGGTTATAAATGGCGTTTACATATATAGGCATGATCAGGTGAGGTGCTGACCACCAGAGGTGGATGCAGCACCAAATTCAATGGGGACACTATACTAAACTCTTCTGGGACATGATCTTGAGTTATAGTCAAGAGGGGCACCGACCATCTGCAGCAGCACCCTCTGCCCCAGCACCACAATCCTAATCCCAAGCAAGCCCAGTGTGGAGTGGAGGGGAGGCCCGGGGATGGGGGAACTGGAGAGCGAGCCCACCCTGCACTCATACCACAGTGGCAGCTTCTGTCCTGTGGGGCTGGGCCTGGCTCCCCACTCTGGGTATTGTGACCTGGTGCATGGGCTCACAGTGCCACTCAGGTTTGGCACCTGTGCTTTCATGATTTCTGTGGGTGCGATTGAACATATAAACCATAGTTAAAGCTGCATGGTCAAAATTCCACTCACTCATAGTTGGCCCAGCTCAGTGAGTTCCCACAACTCCCAGTTGCAGTACTCAGCACCTCTTGGGATCAGGACATGTAATACCAGATAATCAAACTCATTTTAAATTCTACAATATATCTGTATTAGAGTTTCTGTAGTACCTGTCATTGCAGTATGTAAGCAGCACAGTTTCATAACAATGAAATGCATTTTTTAAAAACATCAAAAATTTTGAATATTAACTCATCTTTAATGGAAATAGAGCTACTACTGATAATATAGAAGAAGCTGAGCCATTATTGACCATCTTTCAGAAATAGTTCCATCAAATACATAATTTCTAACATAGTCTCTCAATTTATATCAGATGCATTATTTTTATATATTAAAATTTAAATAGTCTTTCCCACACATTATTTCAGCCACCTAATCCCCTGCCCTTTGCTGAGTCACTTCACCAGCTTCCCACTGCACTGCCCAGGAAGCTCAAACAACTTCTCCTTGCCTGCAGCACCCTACTTCATTCTGCTTTTTCCTGCATCTTTGATTTGGTCTCTCTTATTCTTCTCCCTGCCCTTTATGCTCTGCCAGTGATACCAACCTTTGATCTCCTTCCCGCACAGGCACGTCACTGCTGTGTACTTCTTTTTCTGGGTTAGTGTACTGCCATTGTTTCCAGTGACTAAACTCTAGGGAAAGCAGTAACTTTCATTGCATCATTTTGTCAACTGCAACTCCTATAGTCACCAGTTCCTGTTAGATCATTGCATCTTAAACAGAATTTGCTTTGTACACTGCAAAATTGGGGGGATATGATCAGGCTCAGAGTCTGGAGAGAAGATGATGGCCAAATCAGTCCTGGTCTACCGCTAAATCTTAGACTGAAAAATTTCACACCCTATGCAACATAGTTAGGTTGATCTAACTCCTACTGTAGATGCAGCTAGGTTAATGGAAAAACTCTTTCCATCTCCGTAGCAAGTGTCTACACTACAGCAGCGTAGCTATAGTGCTGCATATCACAATTGTTAGGAGTCTTGGAGAAACCCAGGACTGAAGCCATGGTGACCAAACTATCCTGTTGCCCACTGAGATCATTGCTAAAAGTCATGATCGGGACAGAACATATTAGTTGGGCAGCATAGAGAATGTTGAGAATGTTATTAAAATGTTACTTCTCCCCAATAATATCATTTGGCAGGTTAATAATGATCCGGAATGCAAATCTTCACCCTATTCCTGCAAAAGGTCCGTTAGCCTATTCTTTTCTGGAGATGAAGAAATAAAGTTGAGCAGTGAGGTCATCTACAAAGGATTTGGGTAATTACATTCACATTTATTGTGGTATGTTTTGTTTTTACACTGGACCAATTCTCATGACATATCAGTGTACATAAAAGCAACATCACTTATTGGCAGCTAAAAGGCAAATACGCCATGCATATTGATGGTAACATTTCTGCAGTTTATAAAGTAGTGCACTAGGAGAATGACATTTAAACTATGTTGTGGTATTAGAGGATAAAATTTCTGCATTCATGTTTGGAGTTGGATGTGAATCTGATACAACTCCGTTGGCTTCAATTGAGTTACTCCAGATTTACATCAGTGTTACTCAAAGCACAGTTTCCCGCAAGTTTATAGGGAAGTCATTAAATCACTGAGTAATAATTCCTTTACATGGAAATTTTTTTCATTTAAAAATTCTTTGTTCTTTTGTCTTTAATTATACTTCCTTCACAGAGTTCAGTTACCTCGTGCTATAGGAAATGTATACATACAAAAACTAGCTGGGTACATCCTAGTTAGACACCGGTATGCATTCACTCTGGCTTGGGATGGTACATCTGCAGTCTATATAAAGTTGACACCAGACTACTTGGGCAAATCACATGGGTTATGCGGGAACAACAATGCTATCCTGCAGGATGAGCTTGAGACTAGTTATGGTGAGTATTTTTACATCTTTGTTATGATGTTAATATAGGTTTGCTTCAGTTCACTTTAATTTTCCTCGTCAAAAATAAACTCCATTCAATGTAGTTTTTATGGTAGTCTCAATTGTCTTTAAAAGTAGATCTGTATTTGAAATTAAAATAAGATATTGTAATTCTTCTGTCAGGTGTTATCTGTAAGGATATCTGGGTTCAATATGGTCTCAAGGTTTATGGTTGGGGATCCCTTTCAAAATAAACTAAACATTTGGCTCAGGCACCCAGCTAGAACTGTACTCATACTTTGCGTTCTAGGAACCTAAAAAGTAGATAGGTTTTTACATTTGACAGTTTTTACATTTTCCCTCCTCTCTCTCTAAGTGCACAAGGAGTCTCTGGCAACCTGAAAATACCACAACTATTTTGGGAGGATAAGTCAATAAAAATTAAACTTTAATCTGTAATTAAAGAACACCACCAAAAATTCAAGTGATGTGTCATTTCATTTCAACCAAGATTTTCACTAGTGATTTCAGACCCTCGGTTTCTGGGCACCCAACCTGAGACATGAGAGGGTCCAGATTTTGAGAGGGTGGTTGGTTGGTACTATTTGAAAATCAGGCCTTTTTAAAGTATCTCATGCTAAGAACCCCAAATCACTAGTCACTTTTGAAATTCTTGCCCATAAGCTTTTTGTGTCCCATTTTCTCCAAAAATAAAAATGAAGATATTATTTCTATACCTTTAAAGTGGGCTTTCAAGTTTAATGGCTTATTGCAGAGTGCAGCCCTTAGCTGCCTTCTCCCAGCTGGCCCTTTAAATTACCTCACCGAGCTCGATGAAGAACGAATGGTCTGCCAGAGTCAGTTTCAGCCCTTACCTCAGGGTACACTTTATTGGTTAAACCAAAAACGCAGGCAAAAAAACATATATAAAATACTTCCTGTGCCGAACATGGCTATAGTTCCCACAGGTATTTCCCTCACCAATCTCAGACATTCCAAGTCTTTGTCATCATCCGGGGACTCCTAGTTATTCTCATTCTCCAGGCCACCTTCTTGGGAGCTTCATATAACTGGGTTCTTTCCCTTAATCCATGGTCTTCTGTAGAAGACTTCCTGCTCCCTGCGGCTCTCACTTTCCAGGTCATTTGCCTGGGAGACACCAACCAGCTGGGCTATTTCCAGAGCTCCAGGGCCTATCACAGGGCCTCCCTAACCAGCTGAGATCTTGCCGGTCATGTTACGGACCTTCAGGCTATCGACTTCACCTTGCAGCCTCAGATGGGAGGCCACTGATTAGTCACAAGTGGGGCTGACCCAACTCTTAAAGAGATGGCCACTTTGACATGGTTAAGATCTGAGGTTCTCGGATGGAAGAGGCTATACAAATGCAGTTATTGTTCTGTGTCAAACTGATGCTTTAATATTTGTGTATATTTCTTAGGAAAATTGACTGAAGACATTGCAGAGTTTGTAGAGAGCTGGAGGGAAAATCGTCCACAGGGCTCACCTGACTGGGATAAGTCTTTTAACTATGAGCCACCCTGTTTGACCCAAAGCCAAGACTCTTTACAGGTGTGAATCAAAATTAATGAGGGAAATTAACAGTCTGTAATTCTTATAGGATCTTGGTCAGTGCGTCTAGGAAGAATAGAGATGCTGCCCAGTGTGTCCTTTGCTACAGGAATGCTGTGGTGCAGAGCAGGACTCCTCCCTGCAGGCTGTGAGGAAAGGGATGAAGAGAGACGGTGAAGCAGGAGCACACTGCAAATCCCTGTTTGCTATTCCTACTTTCTGCTCACTGCAGCTTATGCACTAGCTGGCTGAGGGGTTAGATATGTTTTTTGGGGGATATGGTGTGTAGTGCAGGCTGGTGTGTTTAAATGTCGCCTTTCCCAGCTCTCAAGTGTTATAGTGAGATTTTGCCTGCCTACTTCTATGGGAGGGGTGGGGGATAGTACTGGGTTGGGGGAGAATTGCTTCTCCTACCATCTCCTTTCCCTCACTCAATACTCAGAGTGCAGGATTTGGTCAAAAACCTTCAGTACCAGGTGTGATGTTTATGTTAGTGTCCTTTGGTTAGTGTCATCTAGTTCCAGGGTACATATTTTTTCCTGACACTGCCTAAGAGACATAGACTATGCTTAGTTAGAAAGGGGTTTGGAGTGGTTGATGGAGTGGTCCGTTCTTGTGCTTTTTTCATCTTCCTTCTCTTTTAAGTTTGTAATGTAGACCTTGATCTTCTGGCACATTCTGCTGTCTCATCATAAGAAAAGGTGCAGCCTGGAAACCAGGCCAGTGGATTCCTCTAGATCTGGTGCCAAAACAGCTGCTTAAAGAGATTAAAGCACTTCTCTTCTCACTGGGGACCAAAATTTCATCTCTGTAACCAAGGAAGTAAAACTCCGGTGACATTCTTGAGCAATATTTTTTCAAGTTGTACCAGTGAAATGCTGCAAACCAAAGGGCCAATCCCGGAATCTTTCCATAGGCAAAACTATTTTTTTTTTCTGAGAAAGGACAGAAAGAAATAGCCCTTAAGAAGACAGAAATGAAATGCATCATAGATGGCAGCAACAAGGGTTTAGCTATTACCCCTTTTGCCCACCCCAATTCCAATATTTTTTCCCTCTACATGATGTGCTTTGGGGAAGGCCTCCTCCCCCCCCCCACCCCGATGAAATATTTTGTACTGAAGCCAGTGACAGATGACTTGAGACGTCACATTTTGGTTGTGATGCATTTTATTGTATATTTTAATTGACCTACATGCTGGGTGTCTGCCGTGAGGGGATGCTGGAACTTGCTCTCTAGGTTGACACAACCAGAGTGTATTGATCCTTGGGCATGTTGTGAAGCCTGAAGGTATATTTGTGAGAGGTTGGCTGGTCCTTTCCATTCAGGGCGGGAGGTGTTTGAAGCCTTTATTGATGACAGGTAAATGTTTAAAATTTGCAGAAGTATTTTGTGGTGGTACGTGCACTGAGCTTAGAATGGGCCCTATCAGAACACTGACTACAACTTTGTGTGCATTCAGATTGAGCTCTAACCCAGAGTCTAAGGTTCTCATCTTGGTCTATATCTAGTGATTGTGCAGACAGCACTGAGGAGTCAATGTGACAAGCTTAGGATGGAGAGCAGCCTTGTAGGGAGAAATTTGGGGTCCTGGTACATCATGTTTGCTGCCCCCCCATTTCACCTCAGTTACAGGCAATTTTGTGGGGGACCCTGAACTAAGGCCCTGGTACAATTAACCCCTCACTCCTTTCTTCCCTCTCTAGTCAGCCCTGATGGAGAGCAATATGCTACAGGCAACTGCTTTTAATTGTTGAGAAGAAACTGTTTCCTAGCCTGAGCATTCCACATGTTTTGCTTTTGCACCATGTGCTATGCTACTTATGTTTTTAAGAACATTCCTTTCACAGCAGCAATCTCTTTCTTTTTAGAAGGCATATGCTCTGTGTAATACACTACTATGGCCCCCATTTGAACAATGTCATGATTCTGTGAGTCCTCTTCCTTTCATGGCCAGTTGCACCAATGACCTCTGCATGTAAGTAAGCATTTTTTGATCATTCAAAAGCTGGGAGATAACACATTTTCTTCTCTTCAGAAAATATATCTGACCCTTCAGTGCATGTCTTTTCTGCATAACACTTTGTATCTAACTGTTCTTGTGATGTAATAAAATGGGCCTGGTTTTATACCTACATACCATCACAGATTCAGTGGAGTTATTCTTAGTTTCTCTGGTTTAAGTGAGAAAAGCCTGAGGCCCAGTAACTTTCAATGAATTTTAAATTACCCAATTTATCTGTCCTCGAGTGTGTATGTACTTTACTATATATGATATGCCATTAATCAGTATGTTCTATTCTAATGGTGCAGGATTGCTGCATCAACAAACAAATAAAAAAAATCTTCCACAAAACATTTGTTAGTCCAACAAAGAGAGACAGTCAATGATTTTTAAAAAATCTACACTCCTTGAAGATTATTTTGTCATCTGGCAACCCGATGCATTGTTTGTCTGAACTGTTCTGACTGTGATTTAAAATGTAAGATTGATGAGGCAAAGACAGCCTTTTGCATCCTGTACCATGCTGAGCACATTGATAGCACTCTTAATGCTTTCCTTTTGTTCCCTTGATCTTAATAACTTTTCTGAGAGAATTTCTTCTCTTTGTTAAAAATCAAGAACCTGATTCTAATCTCCCTCTCATTACTTTTACATTGCTATAAAAGTGCATTGATTATAATGGAGTTGTTCTTGATTTATATCAGTATAATTAAGATCAGAATCAGGCACCGTGTATATTGATAAGTAGTCTCCCAAGCAGTGTAGAATGTTTTATTCATTTAAGAACTTTAGGTTATTTAACCAACACAGTATTTCAAAATGTTATTACTTATTAGTATAAATTTAAATACCAGAACATACGTATTGTTGAAACAATGCAAGACTTATTTATGAAGTTATGGATGCATACTTATATGATTATAGGTAGAAAGTAAGGTCATGCCAATTTTTATTTGTATAAGGTCAGCAGCTGATAATGCAACTTGGTGTCGAGCATTAACTGAATATGCTAGGGCCTGTGCTCAAGCAGGAAAACCCCTTCATGGATGGCGGACGCACTTTCAGCAATGTGGTATGTTGGCTAGTCACATACTTTAAAATATTACCCAATAGCTGAACTTTGATGAGAGAGTTCTGCACATCTTTCTTTCTGTTATGGTTCAGTGTGCCTTCCACAGACAATATAGAGCTGACTGCGCTTCAGTGCTAGATGAACTTCACTATGTCTAATTTTTGCACATTTATTCTGTCCTTAGGAAACTTTCATTATGGAAGGTTCTATATAAATGTAAGACTGTCATAAATTATAAAAAGAAAAGGAGTACTTCTGGCACCTTAGAGACTAACCAATTTATTTGAGCATAAGCTTAATAATTAATAAATTGGTTAGTCTCTAAGGTGCCACAAGTACTCCTTTTCTTTTTGCGAATACAGACTAACACGGCTGTTACTCTGAAACCTATAAATTATAAAGCATATTTTTTTAATTACTTAAAAATGTTTTAAAATAAATCATCCTGTTAGAAACATTGCAGGTATTTTTAAGAAGGTTGTGAATCTTATCTATTGTAAACTTTCTGTCTCAGATATTGATTAATACTCCTTTGATTTCTGAAATATAAAATTTGCAAGGACTTAAAAATGTTTTATTCAAGTAGCACTTGGATAAACCTTCACAATTCAGTACGTCAGATTTGATATGTGAATTAAAAAAAGTAAAATATATGAAAACAGTGTGAATAGTATTATCTTCCACTGAGGTGGTAGCATAATGCCTTTTCATTTCTCAGCTTGTTTCATTTTTCAGTTATTACCTGTGAAGAACATTTAATCTACAATGAATGTATCGACTGTTGCCCAGTTTCATGTCAGCAAAAAACACAGTGTATTGACAGTGAACTTCCCTGTGTCGATGGATGCTACTGTCCAGATGGTAACACAGCCTTATTTCTCAAACTTGTTTTATCCTATGGCTAAATTTGGCCTTCAGATATGTGCATGAGCCTTGGTGAAACCAATGGGAACCAGGCTGGGGAGGCAATCTGGGGATCTAGGCACACACTTGCATGGGGGACTCATCATGGCTGCTGCCTCAACAGGGAGAGTACTGGGGGGGCCCTTCTCCCGCACTGATTGAGCCCTTCCCACTCTTGCAACCAGTAGCCAGGTGGAACCACCCCTGTGCAAGAGGCACTGGTTTGCTCTGGTGCTGGTTTTGGAGCTAGGCAGCTTCCTCCCTGGTTCTAGTGGCTTCTGCTCATCTCTCTGTCTGTAGACTCAGGCAAACATCATGGCATTGGTTACACTCAAGTCACATTTTCAAGCTCTCTTTTGCAACCATGAAGGCTAGAAACATACATAGTTATGTTTTTTTTTTTAATGAAAGCTGAGATTCTGCTGATGCTGGGACTTGGGGTCCTAGATGTGTCCCTATTTGTATCAAGTCTATTTCTTAACTTGGCCTTGTGCACATACCTAAAGGCAAAAATCTTGTCCTTATTCTCCATTTGCTACTGCCAGTTATTGGATATGTAACTCTGTCTGGAAGGGGACAGATGAAACAGAGTAGTGATGTTCCATGAATCTTAAAAGTGGTGCCCCTCAGTAATTCTCTGCTGGTATGTAAGTGTAATCATCTCTGTTAACTGCTTAGTTTCCAGTGGGTTATTGTGATATGGGTTCTAGTACTAGAATACTTATAATTTAAATTAGTCATTAAAGGAACAAAATACACAGCAAACAGTGAATAAAATGTATGGCTAAAGGCCAAGAGTGTCAAACAATGAGTGCTTGACATTAAGCTCCAAGAGCCATAAGACACTTAAATAAAGCAGTGTGACTTTCAAAGATACTGAACTTTAACCAGCAGCTCCCAGTGACTTCAGTGTATCTCCCACAATAAAGGGATTAAATCTAATATTTAATTATATATAATTTTTTTCTGCAAGATGAAAGAAACTTCAAGCTATTCTAAAATATTTACTCCGTAGGGCCATTAGTTTTATTATTAGAAGTACTAGTTAGGTAGACAAAGCTCCAGCCACCATTAATAAAGCTCATTCACATTTATTTCATGTTGGATTATTCCTTCTAGGTCTAATTTATGAAAATGAATTATGTGTCAAGCCTACAGAATGCCCATGTGATTATCATGGAAATTCCTATAGAACAGGCTCTGTGGTTCATGAGGAGTGCAATAACTGGTTAGTAACTTCCCTTTTCATACTGCATACTTCGTTAATCATTTGATCATGAGACAAAAAGCCCCTTCTTACATCCCCTACTTTTATGAAAATACAATCAATTTGTCTATAACATATTTTGTCTGATTATGGAGGGGCAGTGAATGCACTTTTCTTTCCGCTTATGGAAGGCAAATAGAAAAATAAAGCAGATAAATGTTAACAAATTAAATAAACTTAGACATTTTTACATAATTGCGTCTGATTTTCTGTTGGGGTAAATTGTCACAGCTCTATGGGCTTCAGTGGAGTTGTACCAATTTATACTGGGATAAAATTTAGCTCAAACCCAAATTCAGATAATCTCAAGATAACTCAAGATAAGTGTCAGACAGCTTGTTTTAGAGTCTAAAATAATCTTCTCATTTAATTTCTGTTGTGTTGTCAACACTTCTTTGAATCTAGAAATTCCCTAGGGACAGGCAGAATCTGAATTTGGATGGTAGATTAAATATTAGGATAGTGAAACTGCTAGGATAATATCAGAAAGAGTCTACTTATAGGGTCAGATGATAATCTTAGATGGGGAAATTTATATAATTATAGAACCCTTAAAGTTTCACAGACACTTACGCTGGGCTCACCATTCTTTACTGTGATCATTAATTAATTTCGCAGCTGCCCTCTGTGTTTACCAATTGCATGACCTGTACTTGGTGATTTATTAATCACCTACACAAGGTTGGATTTTTCAGAGCTGCTGACTCCAAATGAAGTCAATGAAAGCTGCAGTTGCTCAGCTCCCCTAAAATCCCCTATGTCACTAATGTACCAAATGCTTTTTTTAACAACAGTATTATCGCATGCAAAAATAATTTCTATCTCAGAGCAGAGACGTCTGCATTTTTCAGCCAAGAGCCAAAAATATTACTTTAAAAATGGCAAAGGGCCACCATGAGTTCTTTGGGGCAGATTTTCTGCCCAGTTCTCTTCCCTTTGTGTACTCAGGAAGCACAATGGAGTGGAAACCATGTCTCCTGCAGGGGATTTCCAGGTACGGAGGAGTTTTCCTTGGACACTCATTGAGTATAGCTGGTTCCTTCACCTTTACCTGCAGCCGCCGGTGCAGCCGGTGTGTGTTCTTTTGGGGAGGGATTATGGCTGGAGCAGGCTGCACTCTGGTAATCCCCGTTTAGTGTATAGTTCCTTGGGGACTATAGCCAGCTGGAACAAGATAAAGCAGCCCCCAGGCTACTCTAACCTGGACTTGGAGCCATAACTGTTTTTGGTTCTCAGTTTTTCATCCTCTCCCCAGCCAAGGCTGTGTAGGGGAGGGGAACCACTCTTTGCTAAATATTCTTTTAGGCTCAGGCAGAGCCAAATCAGCTTCTGTCAGCTCCTCTTCAGGCTCCCACAACCTGGGAGGTAAGTAAGCGATGGAGAAATCCATGGGCCTCGAATCTGGGTCTGTAGGACAGGAGTAGCCATGTTCCAACCCGCCACTTGGTAGCCTGCTGACAACTGCCTACCCAGGACCTATGAACTCCAGTTTGAGGCTCTTCCTCTGAGGTCCTGTTGGTGGAGTGACAGAGTAGCTGATTGGCCTGCTGGTCCTACTTAAGCCAGCAGCAGGAATAGGAAGTTGTCTGAACAACTGGGATCCATGCTGTTCTGGACTGTGTGCCTTGTGCTTCCTGCTCCTGCTCCCCTGGCTTGACTCCTGGCATCTGACTTGTGGTTCTGATTTCCAGTTTGTCTCCTGCTTCTGAACTCCTGGTATCCTGACCCATCTGATGCTTGACTTCTGTCTCGTGATTGTGGACTCTGGCTCTGACCACGAGGTCTGGCTGCCCACTACCCTGCTGTGACAGAACCAGAGCTACTCCCCTCCCCCTGCAATCTAGTAGGCAGCAAGCCGGGGAACTGCTGAACAGCTGCGGCAGGGAAGGGACAAGAGCTGCTCATGAAGTTCTGGCTCATAATGGAGCTGCGTCTGGGATGCAGGGGAAGGAGTGGAAGACAGCTGGGGAGGCAGTGTCCCCTACCTCCTTCCTGTAGTGACAAAGCTGATTCAAATGTTTCATTTAAATAATTGCAAGGCCTGGCTTGGGGAATGCATTTTCAGTTTATAATCAAGACCATATTTTAACATTGTGAAACCTGAGGGCCACAATTTAGAGCTTCAAGAGCCACAGGTTGGACACCAATAAAACAGATCATTCTGTGGTGTCGAGCACAAAAATATGAGACTGTGTTTTGATAAGGCTGATTAGAGAAACTTGTTTCTGCTGTTCTGGTACCTCTGGTATAGCTGGATTTCACAGGTCTTATGGGAATTACATCTGACACACTTTGAAAGCAACAAGACTAAATCAAACCATTGCCTTTTTACGTGTACTGTAGTCTGGAAGGTGGAAGAGTCTTAAAGACATGTCCGGTGAGCAGACAATGCAAAGTGGTGATGTACAGTGAGATCTGTGCTCAGGGATCTCTTCCTTCCCTCATTCTTGTAGAGATGTAGATGTTTGAGATATGAGCCACACCACTTTATAGTTACAGTACAACCTGAATATTCTCTTCCACAGAGAAGCATTAAGTAGACTGCACATCTTACCTTCAAGGCCAAAGGGAAGATGTTCTCTCTTTGACAAGATCAAATTGTTCTGATGAGCAGGATAGATACAGGTTTCATTTTAATAAAATGAAAAATTGAACAGATTTCTATTTTTTTTATAAACCTCTGCTACAGAAAAAAGACACCTTCAGTCTTTGCCTTAACATTGGTTCCCTCTTATTGCTGTAGTGTTATTTACAGATTGCTGTCCTTAAAAATGGTGTTTAGAACTTCTATTTCATAAACGTGTTTGGTCATGTTCTTGCATACCATAGGCCTTGCAAAGTGACTTCACTCCCACTGCCCTCCGCCCCCGCTTCTTCATGAGTTGAAAATAGGACGATTCTGAACTGTAATGGCACTCCATAACTGCACCAACTACTGCTTTCTGTACTGGAAAAAAACTGCTAAGGGAGAGATCCATGATGCGGGATACAGCATGCACCATGATAGCAATAGCATTTAAGATGCAAGGCCTCCTATTTTATCAAGAGTGGAAGGCATGTTACGGAACAGACAAGTATCTGATACTTCCCATTTTTTCTTCAGACTCGTAATATTCAGAAAAGTCTCTCAGTGTAAATATTTAAGGGGTTCTGATGCTGCAGAGAAACATCTTGTGAGTGAGTCTGAACAAAAATCTTCGAAAGTGAGACTTCCATGCCTTCTTCCCTAAAACTCAGCCCTCTACAATGCAGTCCTTTTATTAACAGAATTGATCCATGTTGTTGTTGTTGTTGTTGTTTTTTACTAAGGAGAGGTGATCAAGTTCAGATTAAAAAAGAAGAAGAAGAAGGAAAAAAAAAAAAAAGGAATTGACCTGAACTTCTGTATCAAGCACATCCAACAGGTTCAGATAAAGTCTGGATAAACATCCACATTTTCAAGTGATTTATCCAAACTGAAGCTCCCTGACCTTTTGAGATTCATTCATCATTAGTTTTTATAATGATCATTAATGAGAGAAAAGCAAGACTAATCCAAGATTTTGTGGGCCTCTATGCAAAGTAACAGATGGCACTTCTTTCAGCAATCTCCCCACTTATAATCAAGTCGAACCATTGCACACAATATCTGAGTCTGGGCACCTTCTGCTATTGCAGCACCCCTCCACCCCGCTTACTCCTTTGGTGATGTCTCCTTGGAGCAGAAAACCAGGAGGTGGAGCTGATGGACAACCTTTGAATTTTTTTTAATATGCAACTTTTGATTTTTCTTTCAGTACTTGCATTGGAGGAAAGTGGACTTGCACAAATCTTACCTGTCCAGGTATGTGTAAAGGACCTGGGGTCAGGTACCTCATAGATTCCAAAACATTATGTTAGTTTATAATAGCCAATTGTTACTTAAGGCCAAATTCTGCCCTGAGACATATTTTAACAAGATTTTCTATTGTACAACATGTGTGTCTCTTTATATAACTACAGATACACAGACACACCTATACACACATTGTAATAGGTATTACAATGACCTTCAAACAGCCATCTTCATTTTTCTGTTCAGCTAGATAATGCCCTTCACAATACGTTCGTTGAGTGTTGTTATAGGCAGAGCTGGCGGCACCATCTTTAGTTTATGCTGACCAACACTTCCCATTATAATTTAAACTATTAGAGCTGAAATTTTTCATGCCAGATGTCTTCCTCAGATGATTTGTTTTTCCAAGAACATGAGCAGGAAAAAATACATTCTTTGGACCACATTAAAAGCATTCTTATAGCTGTTTCATTGTCAATCTCTACCACCACTTGCTTCAGAGCAAAGACTTAAAATTTGGCAGTGGGAGTTGCCCTGGTGTGTCAGGAATTAAATTTTTGTTGTTCCTGTGAAAGAAAAAAAATCCCAAATCTGGCTGAATTATAAACAGAAAACTTTATTTTAATGTTGGCGTTTAACTTTTGAATGCTTGACTTTGCAACCTTAATGGTCCTTTAACACAGTTTTTTGAGTATAATAATATATAAAGAAATAAAAATAATCAAGAATCCAAATTTTACACATCAAATTACCCACCTGTCTTAGGGTTTTCTGTAATGCTCACCACTGTGGTATCTAAGTCCTGACAGTTAATAGCCTGACAAACCTATAGAGCAGTGATTATCAATATTCAGTGTTGGTTTGCAGTGGATCCCAGGAGAATTTCTAAGATCAAGTGTTCATATTCTAACCGCTTTATGGGGGCTCGGTTAATGCATTCCCTGTCACTAACACTTGAGTACAGCACATGAATAACATTGTTAAACAGTCATTAAAGTTGTTCGATCTATACCAGAGTATTTGAATCTTACAGTAATAATAAAAGTTGTAGAGTATTTACAACAAATATTTGCTCTATAATAAAGGACTTTATCCTTTTTTTTAATATCAGCTGAATGCTCTGTCTCAGGAGACATTAACTTCATGACATTTGATGGGCGCAAATACACTTTCCAAGCTACCTGCCAATATATTTTGGCAAAAAGCCACAGATCTGGCAAGTTTACAGTGTCTCTGCAAAATGCTCCTTGTGGACCGGTAAGCCTTAATGCTTTCTAATTATATCTTATATCTTCTATCTTCTGTTACTGGAGTCAGAAAAATCTGTTCAATATGGGGGGAGGGGGGGAAATCCAAAACCAACTATCTGTACAATGTAATACTTTAAAAACAAGACTGTAGCAATGATTTTCTTTAGTTACTTTATGTTTAAAGGCATTTAAATAGATTTTTTTGAGGAGGATTGTGGAGAAAGCCTAATACATCTGCATCCAGAGAGAGAAAGAGCTGTGCCTTGGGATCTTGATCCAGGATCCATTAAAGTTAATCAGAAGCCTCCCATTGACTCCAATGGACATTGGATCAGGTCCTGGGTGAGGGGGGAAAATAGAAAAGATGTGCTTACTCTGAAAAATAAATGTTGGTATCTGATTGTCCTGGAGGCTTCTGGGTGTGGTGGGCTCTTCTCTCTCTCCAGGTCTGCCATAAGCACATAGCAAACATAATATAGCAGTCACAGAACACTATTACCATTCTCAGTGCACTGGGTAGGGGCTTCTCATTTTGTGTGCTTTTTGTAACTTGTAAAGAATTTTAGCTATGGTGTTTGGAAAGCTGCGTAAAGTTTTGGGGGCACCTGTCAAGAGTGTTGATGGTGGTGAACTCTCTCTAAATCTGTGTGTGTGTGTGTGTGTGTGTGTGTGTGTGTGTGTGTAAAGTATGGCTGAGTCTAGGAGTTCTGCTGTCTTAGGTAAATGGCCAAACATCTGCCCATCAGTCTGTAGTCACACACAAAAGTTGCATGTCTGTTCTACATGTGTGAAGCCAGTCCTGTGTGTATGTATATCATTGTAACATTACTTGTGCTGATGAAATACAGTACATTGGACAAGGTTTTTATTACCTTCATGATATCTAATACAACCCTGATTAATATAGTCAGCTGGAGCATTTAACCTTGTGTTGTGGCCTTGTTAGGCCTTGCAATGTAAGCAAAGTTGGGTCAGGTCTGTACTAGTTTTCCAAGAAATACCTAGTTGCTATGGGAAATGGTCACAGCACACATAAAAGATATTAGATAAAAACATAAATACTCCTGCTGAAAGGGTGCAACATAACTCTACTTTATTTCTTAGAATTTATGACAATAACACAAAGAATCCCAAAACAGAGAGAGAGAAAAAAGGCTGTTCCTTAAGGCAGAGCGGCACAACTCACCCCACCTGGCCGTAAGCTGGCTCTTTTCAGACTGACTCCAGTCACACACTTTACTCCAGACCCCTCTAGCCTGCAGATGGGATCATGAACCCCTTGCCCCCACCACATATTCTTTAAGTGATAGCTTGTAATTCCAATACAGTCCTGGATACACCACATTTCTGAGTGTCCAACTTCCTTTTTTTGTATGGTTGCCTTTCCACTTACTTCAATAGGTGCTATATACGTACACCCAAGGTCAGAATTTGTCCAGTGCTTCGCATCTGTTCTGAACTAGTGCTCCAATATTGTGTCAGGGTCACAATGCTATGGCAGTTGCCATGTTTGAGACGAGATAAAAAACTGAGCTGGTGGCCACCTGTTCTAAGAGTAGAATAGGTTAAACTTTGTGTCCTGGCCAGATTCCAACTTGGGTAATTACATTCGGAGTCTGATTTTGTTCTCACTTAACTAGTTTAAATCAGTAGCAACTCTGCTGATGAGTCTGAACTTTATATAAGCTGCACAGACTTTATTATTATTTGCTGTTTGTATTCCGACAGTTCCAACAATGTGCTGGCACTGTTCAAAGACAGTCATTTCCCCTGAAAAGCTTACAGTCCACTAGAGTTACCTCTGACTTACACTGAGTGAGATCCCAATCGGATCCTCTGCCCTCTATTTTCCTTTGTAATTCCATTTGCCTATAGTATTCTCCTTCGCTTTCTATTCAAAACTGATGTGCATTTCTAAATAGTCACTAAAAAGAAAAGGAGTACTTGTGGCACCTTAGAGACTAACCAGTTTATTTGGGCATGAGCTTTCGTGAGCTACAGCTCACTTCATAGCTGTAGCTCACGAAAGCTCATGCTCAAATAAACTGGTTAGTCTCTAAGGTGCCACAAGTACTCCTTTTCTTTTTACGAATACAGACTAACACGGCTGTTACTCTGAAACCTGTAAATAGTCACTGTGTTTCACCCCTGAGGGGACTGCATTGATTACTATCTGTAAATCCGGAGGTGTTGCTGACTCCAGTATTATAGTTTGAAAGAAAGCTCAATCCTCATTTTCAGTGCAATTAAAAAGGGAGTGTAACAAAAAATAGGAACATAAACATTAAAGATTACATACATCTGCTTCTACAGGGTTTGTAGAATCGACCAAACTTGAGAAAGAGGGATATATTGCAGTTGTGTCCCATGTTGCTGGACTAATGGCTAGCAAAATGGGATCTCCTGAAGAAACACTGTCAGCAGTTCAGTTAAGCAAATTGAGGTGTGATGGCCTCCCTGTTGGCTGGCTCATCAGGGACTGAACCAGGTCATAAACTGCTACAGCTTGAGCTCTATAATTGGGGGGTGAAACAACTCTCACCCTATGTGTATTGGGACAGAGAGGGAAACTCATAACATTTGCTCATCAGTAGGTTACAGAGGCTGAGGCCAGATTAGGTCAGTTTACAGTGTCTTGGCTAGAGGGAGCTGTTTCTAAAGATGTTGGCAATAGACAATGAAGGTCTTGGTTCAAGTTTCTGTTATGATAATATGCAAGATGCTCATTATGGGCTTTATTCTCCACTCCCTTGGAGCACTCCCTTGCCTCTGTGCAAAATAAGCAAGAACTTGGGCCTTGCTTGCTTTGGTGGCTTTGTGCTGCTTCTACTTTGTAATGTGACCATAATGTTGATGTGTCTGACCTTCTGGGGTAATCCTCAGACTGCAGACAACCGTGGGAGCTGTTCTAACATCACTCTCTTCTTGACCGCAGACACAGGGGTCATGCCTAATTCATCTCTGTGGCCTGGTGATTTATAGGTGCCAGAATAGCCTCTTGGGGCAGTAAGCAGCCTGGTGTAAATTGGAGCAGCCATCAGGCCATTCTAGTGTATGTTGGGACCCACAATCAGGTCCAAGATCAGGGTCACTCCCACAAAATTGTGTCTTGTGCTGAGTCCAGACCAGAGGATCTGTTTTTATGAATCCAAAGTGGGTGTAAACTCTACTGCAGGTATAAGTGAGTGGAGAGTTCTGAAGATGTAGGCTACTGGAAAATCAGGACATATGTGGTGTAAATCAAGAGTAGCTTCACGGAAGTTAATCCAGACACCATCGGAGTAGGGGTGTGAAGCATCCATTAATTTGCTTAACTGTATGCCCCCCACTTGGCAAATAAACTGCTTTACACTAGAGAACATTCAACATGTGTTTCCCTTATAAGAAATAAATCTGATTTGTAATCTCCGGCTGGTAATAGCTCACCTTACCTGATCACTCTCATTACAGTGTGTATGGTAACACCCATTGTTTCATGTTCTCTATGTATATAAATCTCCCCACTGTATTTTCCACTGAATGCATCCGATGAAGTGAGCTGTAGCTCACGAAAGCTTATGCTCAAATAAATTTGTTAGTCTCTAAGGTGCCACAAGTACTCCTTTTCTTATTTCTCAGTGACCTGAGATTTTTGGTCCCTTTTTTTAAAAAAATTACTATTACATTTTTTTCACTGATCAGTCCCATCACATTCAAGCAGATTAAAAAATGAAGAAAGAAAATACCTGAAGAGATTCCAGCCCTTTGAATCACAAAGACACTAGTCAGCTTGCGCCTTAGAGCTGGTGACATAAACAGTCATCAGGCAACAAGTGGTTTCAGAATGATGTGAAATTTTGTTTAAGCACTTTTTGGAAAGTGACTCAGGAAAGTGATAGGCACAGCTTAACCTTATCTGAGTTTCAAGTGACAACATCACTGGCTTTGTAGTTTGTATGATGAGGGATTCTGAATATAAGAATTTTTGTTAAGTGTCTAGTGAGAGAGAAAGCAGTTCATGTGAAAACACCTGCTGATAGTTGGCTGAGGCAATGTTATGAAAGAAACAATTCACTGAAACAGAGAATTATTGTCAGGTAAAATTTCTTCTATAGAATCTTTGGTGGAGATAGCAAACCTTCTGCAGAACAATGTTCGATAGTTAATAAATATTAACACATTATATGGCTACAGTTTGTTGTACGTAGAAGCTGGGAGGCATTATTTGCAAGTTTAGGACCGAGTGTTCAGCCAATCTCTGAAAATATGTCTGAAGATTTTATGGCACAGCCATTTTCATGTGCAACATTCTGAATTTACATTCACAAATAAGAACAGCCATACTGGGTCGGACCAATGGTCCATCTAGCCCAGTATCCTGTCTTCTGACAGTGGTCAGTGCCACTCAGAGTGAATGAACAGAACAGGCAATCACTGAGTGATCCATCCCCTCTGATCCACTTCCAGCTTCTGGCAGTCAGAGGTGAAAGACACTCAGAGCATGTGGTTGCATTCCTGACCATTTTGGGCAGTGGTGGGCAACCTGCGGCCTACAGGCCGCATGCGACCTGTCTGTAATCTGCTGGCAGGGCTCGAGACACTTTGTTTACATTGACCATCCGGAGGCACGGCTGCCTGCAGCTCCCAGTGGCCATGGTTCGGCCAATGGGAGCTGTGGGAAGCGGTGGCCAGCACATCCCTTTGGTCCGCGCAGCTTCCCGCAGCTCCCATTGAACTGGAACGGCGAACCGTGGCCACTGGGAGCTGCGGGGGGCCGTGCCAGTGGATGGTCAACGTAAACAAATTGTCTCGCAGTCTACCAGCAGATTATCCTGACAGGCTGAAGGTTGCCCACCACTGATCTTGGGTAATAGTGATTGATGGGCCTATCCTCCATGCACTTAACTAATTCTTTTTTTGAATCCAGTTATACTTTTGGCTTTCACAATATCCCCTGGCAATGAGTTCTGTAGGTTGGCTGTGCAGTGTGTAAAGAAGACTTCCTTTTGTTTGTTTTAAACCTGCTGCCTGTTAATTTCATTGGGTGACCCTGGGTTCTTGTGTTATGTACAGGAGTAAATAACACAAAATCATTAAATGACATGATCTTAACATAAAAATTATTGAATACATTTTTATTAATTCAGTGAATATTGTCAATAAGTCAACATGAATAATATTAATTTTTAATGCTGGCACCATGACCATGCTATTGAAACACTTTGTATCCAGTGCACACCATTTATATTGGCTTAAAAATGGGTTCCTACAAAACTGAGCCCATTCTGAACCTCTTTATAAAAGAAGAAGTTAAATAACTCAGTCATGAAATGAATTTAACTTGTTTTAATAAAAATAGAAGTTTAAAAATAGGAAGATAGAATTCTGAAAGGCCAAAAAAGTATAATTTAAAAGGGAGAGACTGCTTTCACTGCATCTACTTTAACTATCATTTAAACATGCTTACCAGTACTGCACTAGTAGGAATATCCCATTCATTTCTTTCCACCAGTAGTTTTCTGCAACACAATACATAGCTCCATCTTTCAAGGAAGAATGTTTAAAACATATTGTTTTCAAATTACTCTCGTTGTTCTGTTTACAAATCATGGCCCCTGCAATGAGCTCTGTATGGGTGGGCCCAGTACCCATGCAGAATTCTATTGAAGTCACTGGGGCTCCACATGGGTGCTAAGATCTAGCTGCAGGCTGGATTCTAAGAAGATGATACATATGTTAGGTTACACATTTACAGCTGAACAAACAATATACAGCAAATCGTTATTCGATGAATTGAGCCTCTTTTTCTGCTGGTTGAGACCAGATCATTATTTCCTCAATTTTCGTGTTTGAAATAACGTGATAAAGTTTTTGCTATTATTTGTAAATTCTGGATAGGTCACAAACAATTAGCTATGATAATTCAATACTTGATATTTGGGATTCTAGCCATGTTGGTTAGTTGATTAGTCACATAAGCAATACAGTATTGTTTCAGTTTCTTGATTGGATGAGAGTCACTCTTATAAACAAGAGGGCATGAAGAAGCCAGTCAGGCTTTGAAATAACATGTACAAATACTGAACTGTGTGTGGAAAATCATCCTTTACATGCACAGGTATTTAATTTGCTTGTGAAGAGGTATGTTTTTGTGTGTACAGATATGTGTCCAGTATATGTCTCTATCAGTAATCCAAATAGTTGGTAGATCTGAAAAAATATTTCAGCAGTTGTGTTTTTTTTAACTGCCTCTTTTAGGTAAAATATCACTGCTGGTGCTTTTTAGTAATATAAGGAAGTCCTTAAATGCAATTGGTGTTCCATATGAATCTGTTGCAAATCTACACTTTAATGGTATTGCATGACCTCATAAAACAAATTATGGATGTGAGTTACTGGCAGTTGCTTTTTCTAGTAATCTCTTAACATTCAGTACCCTGACTTCTGCCTTGCTATTTGTCAGAGGAAACAGTGGACTGGGGGTGACTTGTCTACACCTAGGCACTGATGTGAATATTTTAAGTTCATTTGCTGAATCATGTCTGCAATGAACATTGTCTGGATTGCATGTCTCGAAAATATGAATTCCATGTGCATTATTGTAGCACTTGATGTGTGCTTGGTGGAATAATAGTTGCAACAAACTTTGTCCATTTAAATGATGTCTAGGCAAGCTTTCTTTTCTGCACTGGTTTTCAGGCACTATTTCTGATATCATTGGCTCCTTAGATTTGTTGTAATTATTTCTGTGTTTGTACAATGCTTAGCACAATAGGGTCCTTGGTTCATGACTGCAACTTTATAATAATCTTTTCAGCATCTGTTCATGTTTAGTTAATAAGCTTTTTCATGAGCTAATCAAATGAAAATGAGTCAATTACATTACATGAAGGCAGACAGCTAAATATTAACAAAAGTTATAAGTGCTTGTGTACAAATGCAAGACATCTAAATACTAAGATGGGTGAACTTGAGTGCCTCGTATTAAATGAGGATATTGATATAATAGGCATCACAGAAACTTGGTGGAACAATCATAATCAACGGGACATGGTAATGCCAGGGTACAAAATATGTAGGAATGGCAAAGTAGGTTGCAATGGTGGGGAAGTGGCACTATATGTGAAAGAAAGCATAGAGTCAAGTATTGTAAAAATCTTAAATGAATCAGACAGTACCATAGAACTCTCTATGAACAACAAAATACTATGTACTATTCAGCCTACATACTCTTGATTTCATTTGCTTAGTCACAGGTATGTCTTGAAAGCAACCTCTTCTCATATGGTTTTCAGTTTGTCTTTCAACCTCTCAGTGGTTTTATGGAGGTCATCAGATTTGCTTCTACATCTGCACTGAATTTCAAGTTTGATTGGGCCATGATCCGCTAGAAGCCAGCACTTAAAGTGTTATGTGTATACTCACTTTTTGCTTGCAGATTGACCCAAATCCTTTCCCTGTGCCCAGCCTGAGTAGCTGGGTTGGATGCTGGGTTTCTCCATGGACAATGTGTAGGAAGTGTTGGTGGGACAGAATCCTTCTTACCCTAGTGATAGAGAAACTGGAGAGCTTCTCTATGGCTGCCACTCTAGCTTCTGGGTTGGAGTATCCCCCACAGCCTTTGTGATTCCCCTCTGCATGTAGTGATCTGTGGGATGATGTGGTCAGTGGTTGATCCACCAGCCGTGTCTCAAACTCCCACCCTGGTGACAGTGGGATATTTCTCTTGCCTTCCTACAGTCTTTTATAACCACTTCAAGTGAGACACTTTCACCAGCTCTTGCTGCAATGCCTGCCTCACACTGAAGATTTTTAAAATGGTTTGCCAGATTTCTGTTGCATCATCATGCTTGTGCTGCATCTTCAACACTTGAAGTTTAATCAAGTTACTTGAACCTAAGGCCAAAGGTAAAGGTTTCAAACATCTCTCTTTGGCTTTGTGTTCTGTTGTAGAAGACGAAATGTTTATGAAAATACATACATAATAATATATTAAGAAAAAAACTGAACAAACATGATAGACCAGGTTACTTTGGAGTCAGTGGGTCCTACTGCTTGCCTGCATAAGAGAGTAAGAGGGTGCAAAGAGTCCACTTACTCTCCTGAGTGGGTTACTTGCAGTGTCAGAGTTTGTACTGGGGGAGAGCAGCACCTGTGGGCTGCAACTTCCCTTCCTGGGTAGGTGATGGGGAATGGGCAAAATCTCCGCTCTGCTGGTCCCAAAACTTCCCAGCCTTTTCAATGGAGCCAGTGCAGAAAGTGAAATAATCTGTGCTGGCAAAAGGCCTGATACAGATTACTCCCATTCTGAAGCAAGGAAACAGCAGAAACCAAATTGTGACCCTGCTTCACAGTCTGGTTCCTATGCTGCTCAGATGTGTACTTAAAAATGTAATAAACAACTTTGTTACCACAACTGAAAGATGGAAAAGCCATTGCAGGTCATCTGTTCCATTTCACTTCCAGTGCAGGATTGGCCCCTACAGTACATTTTCTAGGGTTTTATCTGGTTACAAAAGTACCAGTTGCTGAATGTTATTCTAACAAGTAAAGTCTGTTAGTTCTATTTGACTTATCAAGCATTTCTTTCCCCTTTCCCAGTGCTATTTCTTTGAATGGGAGGCTAAATGGGTTCAGCTACTCACAAAGACAGAGGTACTTGTCTGGAAACTCTGATAGCTATTGAATCATCTGTGTGGATAGTTTCCAGGTTATTTAGCACATGTGTCTGTAACTGTGATACATTGGAAAAATTCAGTGTTCAATGAATCTTGAACTCATACTGCCTTCCACCTGTTTGGTGTAGTATCTAGTGGTAGTTCACTCTACTGTAATATAAAACATGCTGGAATATTAAGTGCTCAATACTTGATTGAGGTACCAAGTGGTTTCACTACTTGCTTTAGGTTTTTTCTTACACCATCTAGTTTCTTTATCTGGCTATGTTTCTTTGTGCAAATTTACAAAATGTGGGCCAGGTAGGTTTTGCATGTCTAGCTTGGATCATGGGAATCTTTCACACTGCAAAGGCCATTGCTAACAAGCCACAGGTGTACACTGCATGAGCATAGAACTGTCTCCATTTGACAATTTTTATGCCAAAAGCACATATTTCAAAGTCCAAAATGAAAGGCTGCAGGCCTGGGAAAAGTTTTCTGACTATCCATGCATACTACAGCTCCAAAAGAAGCTTACTAGAAACCCTGAAAAACATGTGACAAAATCAAACATTAATTTTTAATAAAACCCAACCTGTTACAAAATTGCACAATAGAATTGTGAGAATAATATTCAGTAAATAATTTACTTGATAAATTTTGCCTCTTTTTCTGTTCACAAAGTATTCATGAGCTGCCTACAATGTAGTCATATTTATTAGTTATTTGAAATTATTTGTGCAACATTTTCATTGCATAATTATTGGTCTTTCAATTTCAGAGCACTTAGTTTACTGCAATTCAAGTATTCAATTTATGAACTTTGAACAGTGTTAGTTGGTTTTACCATGTATGGCACATGGCATGTTCCTATTCCTAGATTAGATTTAACACAATTCTCTGAATCAGGTTTCTGCTGCAGAATCCTGGTGATCACTTACAATACAAAGTCTGATTATTTAGATCTTTTATACCATTGATCACTGTGTGTCACTGACCTGAGTGCAAGGAACTACCAGGGGTCGATTAGATTGTTTTAGGATGATTTTGTTCCTTCCTTTGGTGTAAGATTTAGCTAGTGTCCATAGAGAACCAATACAACTCCCAAGTATCCTCCTATATGTCGTCCTGGCTGTGTCATTCTTATCACTGTTTTAGTTCAATCAGTATGTGGTTGGATAGAATGGCACAGCAGGCATGTGTCATCAAAGCCTGTTGCCAGTGAGTCTGCAGCGTGGTTGTGAGATGAGCTTTAATCAGCTAGATAAAAGGACTGCTTGTAAGACATGGCAAATACATTAGGCCAGTGGATTTCAGATCTCTTGCCTGGGAAAAAATGAGCCCAAATATACTTTAAAATCATGTATGCCATTGATCCTCTTTTTATATATATCATATATTGCTATTGCTTTCAAAAGCATTCTAGGTTTAAAATGTTTAGAAATAACTTAGATATGGCAAAAACCCATTTCCATTTAAATGGAATGACTGACTCATATTGTTTCTTTGCATTATAATGTGCAGAATGTAATTTTGTTTACAAGCATCAACTTTCAGTAAAGTTTTTGTAGAAATAAATGAGCCTGATCCAAAGCCTACTGAAGTTAATATAATGTCCCATTGATTGCATAGGGCTTCGTATCAGGCCCTATAAAAAGATTTTGCTGCATTTGTTTTTATATCTCTTATTTTAAGCTGTAATTGTCTAATATGTTACAAGTGTATTCAAACATCTATATTTAAATATCTCAATATTAACTTTGTTTTAAATTGAACTTCGAAACCACATATTTTACAAATACATTTTTCTAAAGAGGCAAGATACAACTGAAAATTATTTACAGATTCCCCCTCTCCATTCTTCTGCTTTAACATTTAACCCAACTTAAAATGTTTCTTTTACTCCTATTTGCAGAACCAAGATGGATCATGTATCCAATCAGTCAATCTTATTCTTAATCAGGATCCCAAGAGGCAAGTGACTCTGACTCATTCAGGAGATGTTTTGATATATGATCAGTACAAAATTAGCCTGCCCTATTCAGATGGTAAGGAATAATAAATACATAAGTAAATAATGCATATCAAGTACCAAAGCAGTATTTTAAAAACCATGTGTATGAATTATGTTGTTGCCATTGACACATTGCTAATTCCCCATAGGATGGCACCAACTGGTGTTTCACTAACTAACTGCAGTGGTATTTAATGCCTTGATGACAAAAATATTCATTATTAGTATTATGCCAAAAGCCTCTTACATGAAGATAAAGTGAATTGTACCTTTGACAGGCCCATAGTCTATCACTCAGACTACAAGTTCCTTTAGTTCTGTCCTAAAAGCAAAATTCTCTCCAATCGTCATTGTATGTCTTGACTCTGACTTTTCTCCTCTCCTTACTCATACAGAACTCACAGCAATGTCAGTGAGAGTTCTTCTTGCTCTACTTACATAGCATATTGGTGTTGAGATCCACCTGAGATCCACCAGAGGAGTTCTGCCTTAAGTTTGGGTTTCGTATTTTCTTGCCTCAACCCAGTACATTTTTAATATACCATTGTTGGGAGAGTCAAGTATATTGCATATTAAACCTTAGCCCCATCCTGCAAGGATCTGTGTTGACTTCAGTGAGAGCTTAAGGGCACTCGGCATCTTGCAGGATCAGGCTCTGTGAGAACTGTCCAAAATGTCTGTGCTTCCTGCAGTACATTGCCACCAGCATGATGATGTCACCTGCCTACAGCTGATTATCTGAAAAAATTGTGTTTTTAAAACTATTTGATTCTACTTACTCTTTATGAAGTTGCAGTGATCCTTTGATGTGTTTTTACACAACTTGAGAGAATGTATCAAACATTTAGTTTGCCTTATGAGACAGTAAAATACATCCTATTCTCCTATGATATATCACTGTTGCTTTTTTGGGGGTTCAGAATATGGAAAATGTAACTGACATAAAATAAAAAGTATTGAAATTAGAACAAGGTTCTTAACCATTTTCTTTCAACTTACCTTTTTTCCCCTTCCCCTCCCCACCAGATTCTTTTGAAATCAGGAAGCTCTCCTCTGTGTTTTTGCAAGTAAAGACCAACACTGGACTACAGATACTGTATGACAGGCAGGGGCTAAGGCTCTATCTTCAAGTTGATGACCGATGGAAGGATGATACTGTGGGCCTTTGTGGAACCTTCAATGGGAACATGCAGGATGACTTTTTGTATGAATGACTACTGTCTTTTTTCATATATTTAGAGTGGTATAGAAAATATGCATGCTGAAGATTCTTGGACAGATACCAAGAGTTTGACTTCATATTTCCCCCTTCTCTCCCTCAGAATGCTGGAACTGAGAAGTTGGTTTTGATTTGCTAGAAGGGGAAACCTTTAAGACAATATAAACCTCATTGATGTTGATGTCTTTTTTTAAATGAAAATAATCATATAAAAATACACTAGAATATAAACAAGTTCTAGTAGCTCCCAGACCTAGTTTATTTGGAGATTTGTGCCTGAAAATGTCTCCTTCCTGAAGGACTTTCTGCTTCCTCGCAAGCCTCTCCTTATCTCTTTCCAGATCCTAGTCTCCACAACCATTCTAATCTCCTTTCTCCAACAGAGTCCCCATTGTGCTGAGTCTTGCAGCCCAGCAGTAGATTTCGAAATGAATTTGCCCGTTGTTTGAGCTTCACTTTGTTGTGAATGCATTGGAACACAGTTAGAGCTGCATGAGCACTCCAGTGAAACATATTAAATCTGGTCCATTTTGCTCTGAAGTCTGTGTGCAGTCTTGCAGACCCAGCACAGTGAAGTGGCTTCAGGATGAAGAAATAGTCAACTATAAAGAAGGGAGAAAGTAAAGTGGAAAGGAATGAAAAAGGATAAAGAGGAGTTAACAGAGCAGAAAGGATTTGAGCTCATTTAGAGCAGGAAGGGACGTTCCTTTGACCTGTCAGAAGGAAAGAAAAGAAGTGTTAATTTTTAAATTAAACTGAATACTTTTTATTAAAGCTGGTAAAAAATAGGAACATTTTTTACACAAAAATGTCCCTAATTTCTTTGAAAAGTTTTAGAACTATTTTTTCCCCCCAACTAGCTCTACTTTTTATTTTAAAGATACAAAGAATCATCAGGTAACACTGCCTAGATCACACTGGGATGTGCCATAAATTTGCCAATGGTATTTACAAGATGCCACGATATTCTTACATTCTTAAAAGTTTAATTCACAATCATCAGATGTTTGCAACACACCTCTCAATCTCCAAACCTGCCCATCTGTAACACAAGCCATCCAAATGGGTGACAAATGGCTGAAATGTGACAGCTGCACCATAACTGGCAGATTACAGTGTTTAAGTAAAAAACCATAATTGAGATCTAATGCCATAATTGACAAATTATAATGGTTTTTAAGGGTCTTTTCTCACTGTGTGAAGCACATGATCTGGTTATGCAATCTCTTAGGGTACATCTACATCGCAATAAAAGACCTGTGACACGGCCATGGCTGGCCCGGGTCAGCTGACTTGGGCTTGCGGTGCTCTAGCCATGGGACTAAAAGTTGCTGTGTAGGCGCTTGGGCTGGATCCTGGGCTCTGAATCCCGGCAAAGTGGGTGGGTCTCCAAGCCTGGGCTCCAGCCCAAGCCCGAATGTCTACACTGCAATTTTTAATCCAGCAGCCTGATCCCTGTGAGCCTGAGACAGTTGAGCCAGGCTCTGAGACTTGGTGCTGTGGAGTTTTTATTGCAGCATAGATGTACCCACAACCTCCTGCCCATCCCCAATTAACCTGTAACAGATTACAAACCTGGTTGATTTGCTTTACACAGTGATAAAAGCTCCTTAAAAACCATTCGTCCAACAAAACATACAGGTATCATACAGAGGTGAAGCTCAAGTGAGAGTGGGTGTGTGCATGGCTATGGCAGTGGGGTCCTGGCCCAGACTACCCCCAAAATGAATGAATGCAGCCTCCCTCTCTACAGAGGGTGCCGCCTACTCCATTATTGTGGCTTTTCCACAAAAAATGCTGCATGTCCCCACCCCAGTTAATGCAATCCTCCCACACACTGCCCCAGAATTAATGCAACTCCCCTGCCCCCACAATACACAAAAGGTCCCCCTCACACATATATGAAATAAATGCAATTCTAGTTACTGCTGGCTGACTCCTTTATACCTTGCAGCTGCTGCTGCACCTCTGCTGTTTTTTCTGGGGCCAAGCAACACTCAGCTGCTCCTTCTATCACATCTCTGGGCCCCTTGCTTCTCGGCCCCTTCCCTTTTTCTCCCAGGGACCAGAGAGAGTCCTGGCAGGGGAGATGGCCAGGGGCAGACAGAGGATTCTAGGTAGGGGAGAGATGAGGAAGGAGTGGAATGGAAAAGGTACTATTTTTACCAGAGGAGGGACAGAGGAGTGAGCAGAAAGAGCACAGGGTATTTCTACACAGCAATTTAATACCTGTGGCTGGCCAGTGTCAGCAGGCTCAGGCTCACAGGGCTCGGGCTGCAGGGCTATAAAATTGCAGCATAGACATTTTGGGTCGGGCTGGAGCCCGGACTCTGGGATCCATGCCAACATTGCACTTTTATAGCCCCTCAATCTGAGCCCCTTGAGCCTGAGTCTGCTGACACAGGCCAGCCGTGGGTGTTTAACTGCTGTGTAGACATACCCTCCTGTTGGAGCACTGCCCAAGAGTGCAGTGAGACAGGGATGCTGACCAACTTCATTGCAGGATGTGATGCAGTTGAGCAGTCATGTTGTAAATTTGTGATGTTGTCAGTGACTGACCTTTGTCTTGCAAAAGATCTCCAGTAGGAGTACCTGAAAGCACCCCACAGCTGTTTGGAAACTCCTGGAAAACTTCATCGGCATGTGCCCCTGGGTATGACCATTCACCAATGGACCCATGTGATATTCACTTACAGGCAGGTGAGCAGTAAAGATCAATCATTATTGATTTGACACCAAAATGTTTCATCCTGCTGTATCTCTGAGCCCGAGCCACAACACCTAAACAACTCTTTTTAGTGCACTAGTACGAGCCCCACTAGCACAAGTGTGTGGCTCCAGGCTGGGAGTCTTGGTCCCAGATGCAGTATAGACATACCCACTAAGGCCCAGATCCAGAAAGGTTCTTAGGTGTCTAAGTCCCAGTTTTGGGCTCCACTGTGATCCACAGAACTCCTGCTTGGCTATTGTCTAATCCTGTAGGCACCTGTGTTTCTGCTTCTGGGCATGTGCACTGCTGCCTTACTCTAGGCCACCAAGTATCTCTCTCATACCTACGCTCCAAAGCAATTCACAAATTTCAGGAGAAAAAACATTTGTCCACCTAACTCACATGCAGGGGCTGATCCAGTAGGTGTGCTTAGAGACTGCCTGCTGGATTGAGTCCCATTCGAAATTGTGGTGGTGGTAATGCCGACCCTATAACTTGTAGCACAGTGGTAAGAGCTCTCATCTGGGAGGTGGCAAAGCCAGGGTCCAGTTCCCCATCTCCAATGACTATCTAATTGTTTATCCAAAGCAGAATAGCTTCAACACCAGAATATCCTGTAGCTCAGTGGTTACAGCACACTCCTCAGTGGTGGGAAGCTGCTGTTCAAATCCTTTCCATGCCTCAGGCAGAAGGGGGGACCTGGGTTTCCCACCTCCCATCTGAGTGCTCTAACCACTGGGTTAAAAGTTATAAACTGGGTACCATCACCACCACCCATTTTGTGTGGTGTTAGGCAGATACCACTACCACCTTCTCCTTCTCCTATCATTTGATGTGGAGTGAGGCAGGTGCCTAACGCATTCTCACAAGAAATGACTTGGTGTGTAAGCTGCTTGACTCTAGGAGAGGGGTTCCCTTTTGTGGATGACTAGCAGAAATAGCCATCTCCCTAACAGCCTGGACTTAGTGCCTATCTCTGTGAGAGGGGCAGGGCTTAGGACACATCCCTCTCATCGGCATCTTCCATTGGCTAGTTTAGGCTTTGTGGATTGCAGTGTTATTACTGTGTTTTTCTAGGCTTAGCATCACAATGCCTAAATCCCTTTACGGAGCTGGGCCTGACTGCTTCTCCAGCCACCAGTGCAATTTCTATTGATAGCAATGGAAGTTACACATACAGGTCTACTATAGAGTAAAATATGTTCATAAATCTCTTGCTATGGTCAGCTTCAACAAACAGTACTACTTCCTCCTCTAAGAACTCTACCAAGTGTTAATAGTTTTGGAGCTAAAATATGTTTGTTTTAATGTGTTACCTTAACAGCCTCTTATGCAGCAGAAGCTTGTAGCATCGTTACAAAAGAACTCTTTGCTCCTTGCCACACCTATCTGAGTCCTGTTTCCTATTTTGAGCAGTGCAGAAGGGACACCTGCAAATGTGGCCAGATTTGTTTGTGCTCTGCTTTAGCCAATTATGCTCATCAATGCCGCAGACATGGAGTGATAATAGATTTTAGGTCTAGCATCCCAGACTGTGGTAAGTTGTCTTTCAGTTCAGGTCTAATAACTTAATGTCATAGGTTTTATGCATGGTGGTGAACAAACTAAATGGGATGTTGCCTATTCCATATATGGGACCAGTGAATTATAGTCCATTCTTTTTATACACGGTACTAGGATGAGGTTCCTTTTCTCACCAAATCAGAATAAATACTGTAATTTATCAGAAGGTCATTTCTAATAGCTCTTTCTCTGTTCTCCCACTCACACATCATAACATATAATTCTCTTATCTGAGAATCAAGGCTGAATTTTTTTCAAAACAGGCTAGGGAAGACACATCTTCCACTATTTTTGTGTGTCTAAATCTCCTAGACTACTTTGAATATCTCATCCCAAACATCTGTATTGGTGCAGTTCATGGGATGGATAAATAGCTTCTGGTTCTCTCTAATCAGAGCAGGGCTCTGTGGATTTTTTAAACTAGATCATTGATGAATTAAGGTGTTGATGTCATAGCTAATGTAAGGTAGCGGAAATCCACATTTGAAAGATTTGAAATCCTCCAACAATTCTTCAAGAACCTGAGTCTCTTTTTTCCCCCATTGATACGTGGCAGTTGTGGTCGATCCCTCAGTTAGTGGAACTACACTAGACTCCATGTGTTCTTGACTATTGCAAACAAAATTTCAGACTGTGTGATTCAACAGCTGTAAAGCACCAACATCTTAATCAGTTGCTTCATTGTGTTTTTGTTTAAGATGTTGTGCACTGTTCAAAGCACTCACTTGAGAGCCAAGCATGTTGAGAGTTATAAAGACAAAAGGCCAGAGTCTGGTCTCAGTTACACCAGTGTAAATCTGGATTAACTGCACTGATTTCATTGAATTGACACTGGTTTTAAATCTGTGTAATTTATATCCCTTGGTGTTATAATAGCAATTCTAATGTAACTGGGATCCAAGAAATAATGATGTTTTATCAGAAAACGTGTTGCCCTAAAAACGACTTATGAGATTGGAGTGTACTTGAATCTCTTGCACTGTAATTAGAGAGATCTATTTCATTTGGATAGCTCTTTCATGTGAGGACACAAAGGAGTACAGTACCTGTGTATCTACCTGTGGCCAAACTTGCCAAACATTTTCTATGCCAGAGACATGCAGCGGTGATTGTGTTGAAGGTTGTGCTTGTCCTCTTGGAATGTATTTGAACAGCAAGACTGAAAGATGTGTACAGAGGTAGGTATAACTTGCAGCGTTGACAGTGAGTCTAAGTACCACTTTAAATGTGTACATTTATATTTTCAAATCCAAGAGAGAGTTGAGAAACTATGAGTGCTTTGTGTATTCTGTAGAACAATATACATCTCCCCTAGATCTGGCAGGTTTTTAGTATCACACAGAATCATGTTAATCAGGAAACTTGCAATCCTTTGATTCTTAAACTCACCTTACACAATTTGGTGTGCTGTTTTGAAAGGCCAATTCTTAGCAGTGCAAAAAGCAGAGATAAAGATGTTCTTTCAAAAGACAGTTTTTATTATAGTCTCAACTGAATTTCATCATTGCTTTATCAATGAATTCCACATACAGTTCTGGTGCCTTAACATTTCACCTGTCCTGCAGGAAGGGAGTGCCTTATTTATGGACCTTTTTGTTATTCAATAGAGTTCCCCCTGCAGAGCAGACAGTCCCCATGAAAGCTAAAATTGTAAGGCTCCAGGTTTTATAACGTAGTATTGATGATGATCAGTCTTTACATGCTAGCTGTTTTTGAATATTGGAGAGGTAAAAAAGGGTATGGACTTTGCTAGTGCTATTGATTTTATATGGAAAGTACTCATATACTATGGTGATGGACATCAGTATGAAACCTAGATAGATAGATAAGCAATGCCATGCTGTGCCCTCTTTATATCTATCAGCTTTACCAAAATTGTGCATTTTCAGTCCTGAGACCACATCCACTTCTACAAACATTAGAATTAATTCTTTTAATCTTCTAAATAAATGACTGCTGACAATACTTGGTGACACTGAACCAGATCCTCAATTACACTGGTGTAAATTTGGAATAACTCCCTTGACTTCAAATGAGTTACTCGGGTTTTACACTGATGCAGCTGGGATCATACTGCCATATATTTCTTTCAGCATAAAAAACCATATGGGGTAAAATACTAGCCCCATTAAAGTCAATGGCAAAACTCCCATTGATGTCAGTAGAGTCAGGATTTCACCTATGGAGTGGAATAAAATAATCCAGGTGGCTTCTGAGAGCTGGTGCAATATTCACGCTTCTCTACTGTGGGACCAATAGAGATATAGAACATTCAGAGTTTGGGAATCAGGACCACAAAAAACAAATGAAAGCCAGGAATTTACATGATTGCAGTCTTAGGTTTTCATGGATCTCTGTCTGGATGCGTAGAGAGTCTTACCTCCATGCTTTCTAGTTCTTTCACCAACAAACAATGACCACAGGGGACCCCTAGAGTCTGTCTTCTGATGGGAGTCACACAGAACTAAGGGGATTCTTAATTTCACTTAATAAATTATTAACTAATTCCTGATGAACATGGAGTTAGGAGAGGGAACATGCAGTGCAGAATGCCTCTCCCCCATGCTCCATCTCTTTCCATACATCCCAATCAGCTGTTACAGATTTTATATGGAAGGAAAAGTGGTGGCCTTGTTTGCCACTCTCATGGCATTCCCTGTGGCTATGTTCCCCCTTTTCCATGCCGTAGGCTGTAGAGACTTGCTTTGCTTCTTTACCTTTAAAAAAATTTTTTTAGAGTATAAACTATGATTTAAAAAAAACAACTAGTATATTAAAGTGATGGTGATGGATTATTATCACTCCTCTATTACTGTCTGAAGTAGCTGCTCCAGATTTCTTTCCTATTGCTGTCTATTATACGAATTAGTCCTTTGCACAATAGATAGTGTCAGAAAGCTGCTGACCTTACCTTCATGGAGACACATCTCAATGCCCTCATGGTAACAATACCATGCTAAGGATCCAGACCAATACACCATGCAGAATAAGATCATCAGCTTTTTGAATGGCAGTAATTAATGGTTAATGTGAAGGTTTTTTTCTTTCTTATGTCTGTCTTCTAATGCATGATGTACATGTTCCCATATGATTAAAATTATTTGTTTTTCTCCTCTGTAGGAATGAGTGCCCTTGTTATTTGCAAGGAATTGAATATCCACCCGGAGAAAATATTATCACCTCTTTGGGCAAATGGTAGGGCATGCCCCTTGTTTGGGTTTTTTCCCCCTGTGCTCTGTCAAGTCATTCGCACTATCCTGTTTTATCTTTTATTGAGAATTCTGTAAACTAGCTTTAAAATGTCCATGACTTTTTGCCTCTCTTTGGACAGCATTGTTCCTGTGAAATGCATGCTTCTAGAAATCCTCTCTGCTGTGCTTACCCTCAGAGCCTCCTGTAAGTGGGCTCCACAACACTGAGTAGATAGGCATGCAAGTTAATGGTGCAGAGAACCTTGAGGACTTCCCTGGCGTGCCCAACCCCTTCCCTGGCCTTCCTCTTCCAACCTGGCAGGACTAGACCCTTGTTGAACCCCCCTGGGATCAGGGCAATGCTGTGGAGGCAGAACTCCAATCCAGGCACTTGTTAAACTAATCTGCGTGCTACCAGACACATCCTTTTCACCCATTAATTTTGCCTGGCAAAGTTAAATTAGGGGATGAGTCAAATTTCAACCCCCTTCCCCTGTATCGAACATCCTATTTTACTTTCACTGCCTTTATTTGCTGGCAGAACAGATTGCTTTGACTCTGGAAAAGTCTGGCTGGTTAATAAAACACATCAGTTAATCTTTAAAGTCTGATTTCCCATTTACCTGACTAGGCATCAGTATTGGCAGAAACCCAGTGGTATAGTGTGAATACATGCCAGTCCTTCTCATGCACCCTTGCACCAACAAGTACTCCGATCCAGATAAATATATAAACTGTTCTTTGATTAAGCCTGTCTTCACTTTGGGGCCAATACTGTCTCTGACTTCTTGCCCATGGGGAGTGTACCCTGGCAACAGAGCTAGGGCAGTTCTATTGTGCATGCAAAAGAAAGGAGTGCACAGAATTTAGTGGAGGGGTGCAGAGCCCTGCTTTTATGAAAGCATTTTGGACATTAATATTTCCTACTCAGGATTTGACTCTCTGTGCATATGCTGGAATTATCAGATGGTTAAGATCCACTGACTGGAATGTTTTAAATTTCTAAGGCCAAATTCATCTCTTCCTTGACTTCAGTGGAGTTACATCAGTTATGTGGCCCCTTGTGTTTTAACTAAAAGAATATTGTGAAATGTAGCATATTGGACTATGAATAGCGGATTTTAAAATACTTTGCACTGGTCTACATTGTGAGTAGACCTCTTAGACAGTTGTAAGATTATCTTGCTTACCTTCTGGTTAGTCATGATTTTTCTCTGGCTACACTTTAACATGGATTTATGCAGGTCAATTGATAAGAGACTGTCTTACATATGAGTTACTATATGGACAGTGGGTCTAGAGGAACTAGTCAGATTTAAGAGACATTTTAGGGTAATAATATCTGTATATATGGGAGATCACTAACAAAACTGCAGCATGTAACAGAATGTATTTGCCTACTGCTATGTACTTGTTAAAAATGGTTCGGGTCTTTCTCAGGCTCATCCAATCCTCTTTGTCCTATTGTTCCCTTAGTCTCCTCCCACTCTTAGACTTGAGTTCGTTTCATGCTTGAAACAGCCTCTTATTGTTAATTTTCTTCCAAGTGCTCTAGCTATCTTTTTTTCAACCACCTCCTCAAAAAACCCCACTTCCCCACTGTGATGCTGTCCCACGCCCATAACAGCACTCTCCCTCACCATTTTTGTCCTGTATTGTTTTTCCATATTTTTCTCTCTGAATTAGATTGCAAGCTCCATAAGACAGAACCTGCACCTTTAGTGCATTTGGATAGTTGTGTAAAATATATGTTGCTCCAAATACAATATTAAATCAGCAGTAGCACAGACAGAAGCATTTTTTATATTTTATTTACTGGCTGTCTAGCAGAGGTGAACTGGGGAGACCACAACTGTCACAGAAGAATAAGTGAATAGTACTAAAGTTCACTGGCTGAAATTCTCCTTCAGTATAGAACAGAATATGAATTAGAGCCAACACTATTCTTTTCTTCCCAGTGACTGAGTCACTATCTAATTTGCTACTAGAAAAGGAGGACTTGTGGCACCTTAGAGACTAACAAATTTATTTGAGCATAAGCTTTTGTGAGCTACAGCTCACTTCATCGGATGCAATTTGCTACTGTTCTATAAAGTAGTAGACTATTTTGGCTGGAATTAGACAGGTACAGAAAGTGCCAGTGTTCAGTGCTGCTTTACATAATGTTTGCTGCAATTATGTTTTGGGTTTAAGCAGTTCATTGGTTTTCTTTGCACTTGTTTTGTTGGCAGAGGCATGAAACTAATCGCGCCTCCCCCTGTTTAGCCCCACCATATTAGCGCAATAGCGTGGGAGAAGCTTTCACTGTGACTGTTCCGCACCACCCCAGTTAGTCAGATGATCTCTCCCGGTGGTGTGTGCACACTCAAAGCAGTGGGAGATACTGACTTAGATTTTTTTTCTTTTTTTAGTAGTAAGGATATATTGAGTTGTGTTTTTCTCCAGTCCTTCTGATGCTGAAAGCTTGTCATGTAAGCCCCCCTCCCTCTCCCAGTACACTCTAATTGAAACCTTTCTTCATCAGAATCATAATAAAAATGAGGTATAAGTACAAGATCCGGAGATCTTGTGTGTGCTGGACATTTCTTTAATGATCTAGGTTAGGAGCAGTTGAGAAATATCAGCAACATTATGATGCTGTAACTGAGCTTTGCTTGCATTTGGAAAAAGGGGAACATACACAGCCTGAGAGACTGGAACAATTAATAGTTGTGGTTATTAATTTTTTCTGTGACTTATTTTCCTTTTTCATTGTGTTTCAGCCGTGACTGAATTTTGCTTTAGTAGCTTATGGTGGCAGGACTGGGGAAGTGAAGTCCAGTGATTTTATTTTGTACAACACAGCATTTTATCTTACTGAATTGACACTGTTTTGAGCTATCTTTGGAGTCATTTGGGTTTCCATTTGACTCGCCAGTCCACTCTTCAGCATCTTTTTGGGCTTCTAAAGAGAAAAATCAATCCACTGAATATTTACAATAGTTAACCAAAAGATTTTTTTCTAAAGACTTATAGTTTACTTTGTTTATTTAGAAGGGGCTTTCTCTTACGCAGAGTTGAAGTCTAATGAATAGCTTGCTATAGCTGTGTGTATGGTTTTTTGTTTTGTTTTTTTACTGTAGTTACATATTTGAATGTTTAATGTAAGATACATGTAACACTGTTTCACATACAGGGTCTGCTTTTGCTACCATGGCAGTCAGTGATAAAACTCCCATTGATATCAGTGGGAACAGGACTCGACCTAGTAATGTCATCATATTTTTGAGTTAGTTCTCCCTGGGCTCTATTCTTTAAACTTAGCATTTGTATTATGTAATGTTTGTTTATTACAAGGACGGTTCTATTCTTTTATTACATATATAAGCAGCAAGATAGGCTGAAACTTGGATATACATTAAGAATCTTCTGATCAAGACACCACAAACTCCCTTATTGGTTATCTTCGTGCATACATATTTATATAATTTTATTTTGAGTAACATTTTACACATTTTTTTCAAATATAGATGAAGGTTAACGTTTCAGACCTTTCTGGTTTTAATTACAGCTTCATGTATTTTTTGTTGCAGCCATTGCCAAGATGGAATGATGAGTTGTGAGAACAACATTGGTAAGTGAAGAAGATGCATTAAGGCATGAAGAAGACAGACCCTGCTTCTTCCATGATGTCTCATTGATTATTCTGGGACTCTGTGGGGGCATAAAGGTCCATACAATCATCACTTGGCAGGACTGGAGCTTTAAATTATAAATTTAACCTATAGTATAACTAAAAGTAGGGTTAGAGTAAAACAATAGATACTCTGTTGAAACTACTGGCTATCTGTGAGAAAATGCTTTTTATCAATATTTTAGTATAGCAAAATGTTTTCAGATTGATAATGCAACCTAAGTTTATTATGTAATGTAAACAGCAGATCTTCACATGGAGCAAACGTAGGCCAGATTTGTCTGACAAAATGTTGGAAAAACTGGACATTTCCAATGTTTTTACAAACTGAGATTTTGTTCCCCTCACAGTTCTAGCTAAGTGCTGTTTCTGTACTATCAGTTTTTACTTTCTCCCCAGAGTGGTATAAATGTCATAAGAATTATAATGTTGTGTGTGGTGCATATGTAAAAGGAAAACATAAATAACAATTGCTTCTTGTGTTATAGTATCTTTACTCTGACTAGCAGATCCTGAGGGGCTAAGGGCTGGACTTTGTGAAAATTTTCCCGTTCATTTCAGATTAAAAAAACTTAACTTGCTGTGAAGTGCAGGATGTTTCAGGTGTTTTTGAAACTGTGGGTCCTTGACTCTCTGATGAATACGGTTACTGATGGCATTGCAGGGTGTCACTGCAGGTAGTGTTGGGGTACAGCAATCTCCTAGATGTCTGCTACCACACTCCGAGTTTGAGAGCAAGCCCTGTAGATGCTCCAAGCACTAGGCTGTCCAGGCTCTATCCTTCAGTTCCCCAAAACACTTGCACAGTTCAAATAATGGAGAATTCCTTTGCTACGGCTGCCAGAATAAACAAGGCAAATACCCAAGGTGTGATTTCCTTAGTGGTTAAAACAAAAAAGAGATAAAACCAACAGTTCCCAACGCAGTGCCTAGGAACAGGCCGGTCTAGGGGTATACAAAGCAAAAGGCTGCTGTGTAACCTGGCTGCACCAATCACTTGCCTGCAGTCAACAGCCCTGTGTTCTTGCTCTGACTGCCACTGGACCCCTGCCAGCAACAGGAGAACCTCAGCCCAGCTGTCAGGTCCTTCAGGTCCAGCTCTCAGGCTACCTGTTATCCACTATTCCCTCCACAGCCAGCTCCCAGCTTCTGCTCACATGCAGCCTCTGGCTCCCTCCTGAGCCAGGTAGTACTGCCCTTTCCTGTGTTTGGGGGATTATGGAACCTTCCCTGGGCTGGTTGTTAAACGTGGAGGGAACAGTGCACAGTAATGAGCAAGTAGGTTCATTAGAATACATTTATCTTTTTTCTTCTTTTCCAACTGGATCAGATTCATAGTGGCTGTTTGGGGTTAACTGTCTGACCAGGAGTTATAGATGAACCCACCCCCATGACTGGTCAAATTAATCTCTGGTTTAAATCAGCATTTATTAATTTTCAAAGCTTTCTACCAAATCTGAAATTTCAGGAATGATGAACATCCGCAATATTTTGTTTTCCAGTACACAACTGCCCAGCGGGCCAGATTTATGTTAACTGTAGTAATCCACAAGCTAACATGGAGTTTAGCGGAGAGAGAACCTGTGAGAATCAGCTGCTAAATCTCACCTTCTCAGGACATCTTCCTTGTCTTTCAGGATGTGTTTGTCCACAAGGGTAAGTCCAAAGTACCTGTGCCTTTCATTGCACCAGCAAAGATGGCTGTACTTTCAGTAGTGACAGTTGAATAGCTTATTGCTTTGGGTTGCTTTTACAGTGGTGAAAAACACAGCAGTTACTACTTAGAGAACTTGTGTTGTCAAGGGCGAGCAAGTTCTGTTCTTAAGGACTCACCAGACAAAAGGCATGATCTTCTGGAGGCCTAAGATAGACGGGTGGTGTCAAATCTCTAATACCTCATAATAAGGATGAGGCCAGAAGGGTTCGCAAATACAGCCAGGGCTTATTCTGATACTGCACCAACAAATGTGTTGAACTGTTTTGGCATCAAATATGGTGTATTGGTGTGCGAGGGAAAGCTGTTATAAAAGACAAAGGAGGAGATTTTCAGAGGCATGATTAGCAGTTAGGTGCCCAAATTCCATCATCTTTCAATGGGAATTAGGGCTTGTCTATACCTGAAATGACCTCACCACACATTAAACAGTGGGGACCATTGTCTGGCTTGTTAGGAAAGGTGTGCTCCTCTTTAAGGGCTAGAAAGCTAGGGAGTGACTTTCTGCTGCAGATCAGGTCTGGAGATGCTGATCCATTCCTCCAGCTGACTGGAAGATGGGGGGAGAGGGGGCAGGGGGCGGGGCGGGGGTGGGGGCGGCGGAGGGAGACCACTACTACATAGGCCCATGCTGGTGCAGGAAAAGCTCTCTTTTTATTTGGACCAAGAGGAGAAGCAGCCACCCTCCCACCCATGGAAATGGTGGAATACTGGGTTTTGGCAGGATCTGCTGTGGACACTGTGCTAGTTGCTCCTTTTCTGGGGAGCTGGGAAAGAATTTGTCCACAGTGAAGTGGTTTGTTTGTTTTTTGCCTTCCCCACAGTAGGTTTTGGGGGGGCTTAGTTGGGGCGAAAATGAAAATGCATAATCACACAGTATTTTTTTTCCAGGTTTCAGAGTAGCAGCCGTATTCGTCTGTATCCATAAAAAGAAAAGGAGGACTTGTGTCACCTTAAAAACTAACAAATTTATTTGAGCATAAGCTTTCGTGAGCTACAGCTCACTTCATCGGATGCATACAGTGGAAAATATAGTGGCAGCTGGGAGCCCCCGGGGCTCCAAGCAGCGGGGCTCGGGTGGCGATTTAAAGGGCTCCGGAGGGTAGCGGCAGTGGGAGCCTCAGGCCCTTTAAATCACCACCCAAGCTACTGCAGCGGAGCCCCGGGCCTTTTAAATTGCCACCATGAACCCCGGGGCTCCAGCAACAGGGCTCGGACGGCGATTTAAAGGGTCTGGGGCTCCAGTTGCCAACTGCTCCGGGTCCTTTAAATCATCCCCGGAGCCTGCCAGAGCCCTGGGGTAACAGGGCTCCGGCGGCTATTTAAAGGGCCCGGGGTGGTAACGGCAGCCGGAGCCCCGGACCCTTTAAATCTCCGCCCGAGCCCTGCCGCCGCTACCCCAGGGCTCCAGCAGGCTCCGGGGACGATTTAAAGGAACTGGGGTGGTAGCGGCTACTGGAGCCCCAGACTCTTTAAATCGTCCCGGGAGCCCTGCTGCCACTGCGGCGGCTATTTAAAGGGCCTGGGTCGGTAGCTGCGGCAGGAGCCCTGGGCCTTTTAAATCGCCACCCGAGCCCTACCGCCGCTTTCCCAGGGCTCTGGCAGCAGGGCTCTGGTGGTAATTTAAAGGGCCTGGGGCTCTAGCCGCTGCTGGGAGCCCCAGGCCCTTTAAATTGCCGCCTGGGGAAGCCGATCCGCCCCGGTACAGCGCACGGGCTCTTGCCGGTATGCCGTACCAGGGAGTACCGGCTTACTTTCACCTCTGCCCCCAAAACTCTATATTCTGATGAATGAGAATAACTTTGACTCATCAACAATTAAGCATGTTGAGGCCTTTTTCTTTTTGGTGGAGAAAAGCTAAGGAGAGATTTTATCTTCACTCTTTGTGCCAGAGAAACATCTTTGATTTAAAAAGAAAAGGAGTACTTGTGGCACCTTAGAGACTAACCAATTTATTTGAGCATAAGCTTTCGTGAGCTACAGCTCACTTCGTAGTGAGCTGTAGCTCACGAAAGCTTATGCTCAAATAAATTGGTTAGTCTCTAAGGTGCCACAAGTACTCCTTTTCTTTTTGTGAATACAGACTAACACGGCTGTTACTCTGAAACCTGTCATCTTTGATTTAGTGGCGCATAGTGTAAACATAAATGAAAGCTGATAGGACATTCATTCTGCTGTCTTTCCTCAGTGAATCAGACACGAAAACTAGATCGATATAATAGATTGTGGTTGTCATGAGCTACAGTTGGAATATTGTTTTCTGTGGAGTTCAGGAAGAATCTTTATACTTGCCTTAAAAGTGATTGGTTGTTGCAGTTGTGTTCTGCCCCAGGTGTATTCCCCTCGATGTAGAAATATTTCCAGATGAAGTAATTTGGAGCAGTGGATGATCACCAGTTCTGAATACTAAGCTGTAGCATGTAAAGTTGGGTACCCCAAATTATAGGCCACTTTTGAAAATTTGGCCCAGTATCTCTACTGGTGCCCAGCGGAGTTGACCATGATAGCTGGAGAGTGAATATTGTTCTGTGAATTAGACAAAGTAGTGTTTCTAATATTCTTATTTTTGGGGAGAAGTACTGATGTAACATTCTTAAATTTGCATTACACTTTATATGAACTGAGCCAGCACATTTGTTCTGAACTATGAAATTGAATGTTGGTCTGAATCCAGCCCCCAAAATGATTTTATGTTATAATTCCTTCTTCTAATACTCCACATTTTAAATAAGAGTGCTGAATTAGAAATCCTGATTAGCTTTTCCATAACAGTTGTTTCCTAATGTCCAAAAATTCAAGCAGTTAAAGTTGATGCAGAAAAATATTGGTCAAAAATCAAAAATGAAAGAATAAAGATTTATAGACACGAGTTATCAATATATTTAAGACAAGACCTACTGACCGTATAAAGACATGCAGTCTTAGATACAAAGACAGCCAGATGAGCTTAATTTTATAAAATACAGAGAAGATCTAGTTTACCTAAATAATATAAGGAGAACAAATGCACACACCTGAAAATTAAAGATAAATACACAAAATTTAGAACTATTTTTTTTCTGAGAAATATCAATTTTTGGAATATTCTTTCCCTGAAGTAGTAGAAGTACAATATATAGACTGATCACTACATTTGGGGTCAGAGTAATTTTTCTCCATACTGGTAGGGACATTTTGGAACACTGAACCATGCACTGAACATTGAGTTTCCTTTAGTGCAATGAGCAGAGGTTAGGAGACAAGATGTCATGGGGATAAATTAGAGTAATTACTAGTAGAAAATCAATCATCCTCTTCTGACCTTGTAGAGGGAGCAGATGAATGTTAAATGTGTGACACAGACCTTGAGGCTCACTGTGCAGTTAAAACTCGAAGGAGGCAAATAGATGAGAATTATATATCTTTTAAATGTACAAAAGGAAAAAAAAAAAACAAAATTCAAAGCCTTCAAACAAGGGGATTATTGAACAAAAAAATTAAGGAAGAGCTCTGACACCAAGGAGGAATCAGTATAAATTGTCTTTTTAATTTACAGCTAAATTAATGTCTTATGACATATTAATATTATGTCAGTCCAGGAACTAAGTGAATCCATACATATTACTAGTCTGACAACGGTAATTATGTCAGCCTTTACTGTATTGACAAACCAAGTTAATGCTAAATAATTGGTAGGATTTCTCCCAAAGCTCCTGCATCCTGAATGTAGTTTGTGTCATCATCATTAAATATGAAAAAGTTACTATGCAAAAAGAAAGGAGATGTCACAAGGTTGAAAAAATAAGGGAGATATATTAAATACCTTCCATTAAGGAGGTAATCTGTTAATTGATTCAGTATCACTCATCTCTTCTTTTATGTGAATGCAGAGTTGTGTTATGGTTCTCACAGTACATATATAGAATTTTACATGACACCAGATTGATTTAGTTAGTTAGTTAGTTAAAATTTCTTGCATCTGTTTGGTTTCTTTCATAAAGCCATTATTCATCTACCCACTGGCATTTATTTGTTGTGATTTGTGTTTGCTACGTGTGTTTGTGTGGGTATTGCTTTACAAAATTAATAAAATATATGAAATTTAAAGATGAAATAGTAGTGTGATCTCAAGTATCATGGTTTGTGATTATGAACAGTAATCCCAGTAACAATCATTGCCACTGTTAGCCGATGGCCAGGGATGTTTGGTGAGGTGCCAGCTATGCCCGTTTATACCATCCGTGACTTTAACCGCTAGGACGCACTGTCCCTTCGCGGCGGGCAGCCCGGGCTAGGCTGACGGATGCCCCAAGGTCCTAACCACCCGTGACTTTAACTGCTAGAGCTCAGAGCTCCTTCGCAGCGGGCAGTCAACACTGACTGACAGGTGCCCCAATGGCAGCACTAAGAGCCTCTCCACACCCGTGACTTTAACTGCTAGAGCTCAGAGCTCCTTCGCAGCGGGCAGCCAGGATTGACTGACAGGTGCCCCAAGAGTTTGCCCCGTGGAGGCGGCACAACTCAACGCTAGGCTCTTAGTACTCTCACCTAATGGCCAGGCTTTATAGCCAAAACGGCTGAGGTTCTTTAATTGTGTTGGCTGCTTTACAGTAAACCAGAGAAACAAGTCAGGCTTATGCACAATGGTTACCAAAATTTATTAAACTAGATTCTAATCATGTGGTTACAAAATTGCTAGTGCCTACTTATTTAAATGTAGAGATGTTACACACACAAACAAGTTACAAAACTGAAGCCACAATCCCAAAGAAAAGAAAACAAAGTATAGAGCTCTATTTCAAAATATGTGTACACTAAAGATAGGAGATCAGGTGTGGGTGCTTCTTACCCTCCTTGCATCTCTCGATTCCAGCGGTGCCAAGCCAGGATCGGTCACTCAATTCCGCGGAAAGACGAATAAGGGACAAGGCTTAGGGACCCTCTTAGCTGCAGAAGCCTTGGGAGGCTGTCACTTATCTGACCAGCAGATAGATAGTGAAAAGCACTCAAAAATCATGGTGCTGTAGGTCCCATACTTATACCTCTGTACTCCTTTATTCTCTTTCTCCTTTCTTATGCCAAATTGGGGCTGGTCTGTCTGGGCGACGCCAGCTCTCGCAAGAGTAGTTCACACTTGCAAGGGAGAAACAATAAGTTTCGACTACTGGACACTTCTTTTATCAGGGTAAATATTTTCCCACCTAGGATGTTGGGGTGTGTGCATCACGCTATTTAGTAGGGGCTAAGAGCCATGTCTGTCACAGCTTCTCTGTCTGCTGTGAGCCTAATCGTTGTATATGTTCCCAGAGGCACATTGTAGCAGGACACCTGTGCTTCTCACAGCTTCAAAGGCTGTGCTGGAATTTATGTTGAGTGCCCTGTTGTTTTGGCTCCCGTGTGTTTCCAGCAATGCTGGTCTGAGGGGGGGCTGGCTGTCTGGCTACAGCCACACACAAACTGAATTATTGGAGATATGTCTTTATTATGTGCAAATTATATAGGGCTGTTTGCATGCTGACAATTTGCATGCCAATCATGTCTGAGGCTTCTTTTACATATTCTTCTAAAATGATCATATATTACATACATATGATATTCATAATTGAAGTCACTTTAGAAAGGAAGGGGATTGTTCTTAAGGCTTGTCTATTACGATCCAAGACATACATTTACTTCTACTCAAACCATGATATCATCTTTGTGAGGTTTCACTTAAATTGGTTTAGATTAATTTGGTAATTTACTGTTAAAAACTGACGTGATTGAAACAAGGGTTAAATTAATTTAAATGTGTCTGTATTAGGAGTTTATATCAGTTTAACTAGATTGATATTCTTTAGTTGACTTAGTAAAGTGGTGCAACTTTCCTAGTATAAAAAAGTTCTGGTATTATTTAAAGCAAGTATATTGTAGATTGAAGCTGCTTCCAGTTTTTTCACTAATACAATTGGCCAAAACATTAAACTTGGCTACATCTAACACAGAGACTCTCTTGATGCAGTAGGTGAAGGGTTGGAAATATATTTAAAAATAATTTTAGATCGTAGCAGACAGGCAAGAACTTCACATCACTTGTTCTAGGATTCTTTCTTTGTTGTGCTCAGAGTATTCTGTTAGAGCTCTTGATCGAATAGTATAACATGAAATCTAAGATGCACATAAAATAAGAGAGTGGTTTATGATATCTGATAGTATAAAGTACCTGTATTTTCAGTATCTCAGTCAGTTTACATCAGTTACTCTTAGGACAATATGAAATTTTGTACTGTTAGGACAATATGAAATAATACTTCTCTCCCCATTTTTAAAAATATGACTTGGGGAGGAAAATTGTTTCAGGAATATAGTCTATGTAATGTTGCCATACCTTGTGCTTCACTGGCAAACTAAGGTCCCGCTCCTTTTATATTTCATCCATAGTTTTCACGATCCAATATCTTCTCAGAATTTTTAACATCAAGATTTTCTCCTCTCTCTCTCTGATTATTTGAATATTTCTGTACATCCATGCTCCGTCACAAGAGGGAAAATAATGTCCTGTTCATAACACAATTAGTTGTGATTCTTCAAACTAAAACTCCAATTGTCTGCTACAGAATAGATATAAGTCAGCATAACCCAACAGTATTATATGATCTTTAATCAGAACATAGAGGCAGAAAACAATAGTGTGTTTCTGTACTCCTCAGCTCCTAAGTGTCCCAGTTTAACATAATACAGTTTTGACCCTGATCCACTGCAAGGTTTCCGTTGACTTGAACAGGCATTGGATGGGCCAGATCCATAATCATCACTGGAAAAGGGAAGCTCTCATTTATTATGACTTCAAACCTATTCTTCCTGTTGCCTACTAGATAAGTTATTATCTGGTTTACTGAAAGAACTTCCCCTTTTTTTCCCTTTGGCATCAAGGCTTTAGCTTCAGTGGGAGCAGGAGATATGGGTCTTAAAGCATGAATAATTATTTATAAGCGGATTTTGTCAGAATGAAACCTGAGGATTAACTGGAGTTTCAGTGCCTATTTTAAGTAGTTTAAAAAATATGAGAGGGCAACTTTTGTGTGTGTGCATGCCCAGGAATTGGCTAATGATATTAATGCAACAAAGAGGCCATCATCATGCTTTGCATGCAATTATTTCCCCTTTCTTAGACAGACAGCCTTTGTATTCCAAAGTTTGCATAGAAACTTGACCTAGTTTAGTCCTTCATTTTCCCCTAAAGCAGCTTTTGTACACAGCAATAGTTTAATCTTCCTATTAATTTTCCCATATGGCACACAGCAGACTTAACTAAAGGTAAACTGTATTTTTACTTTTACAGTAAGTTTTGCTCCTCTCTCAGTGAGAGATGCGTGTTCCTTCAGTATTCTCAATTCCTTCTTAAAGATACTGAATAGAAAGTACCTGTATGGATATCTGCATTCTGACTTCAGAAGAGCAGAAGTCTCCTTTCCAGTCTACACTGTGTATATTCTTTAGTAATTTCTCAGGCAGAATTTCCACTCATGCAAATAGGAACTCCATGTACAGAATATGTAAGGGAAGTCCAGATCACTGATAAGAGATCTGTGGAACAGAAAGGAAGCTTCCCCTTGCTCTGTGTGCATGTGCATATATTCTGTTTCTCTCTGAACATGTTGTACATATTTTTACATAAATGCTCCTCCCCTTTAATTCATGAATAGCTCTGGCTTGTCCATTGCCTGCTTGGCTGTTGGTGCTCTATTGGGCCAAGATAGAGACTCACCAGGGCTCTGCCTAAGCCTAAGGAAGCATCTAACAGAGGATGATTTCCCTCTCACACAGCTATCCAAGGCAGCCTGGAGAAGGGAGAATAGAGGAGAAGCCAAGAATCAACAATATGATGGCTGCCTGCTTCCCTGACACAGCATAGATTAGAGTAATGAGGGGACTCCTCTAAGTTGTGCCAGCTGAAAACAATGTTGTGGGACCCATACACCAGATGGCAATAGCAATGCAGCGAGCTCCAGCCCCCGTCCTGATCCTTCGCATGTCTCATCACACCCCCACTATGCCCCACTGCAGTGTGCGCTGTGGGGCAATGGAGGAACTGGCTACTCTGCCTTTGCAGCTGTTGAGGATTCCCTTAGCATGGGGGAATCCCTGTCAATAGACTTGTAGATGTTTTCTGCTTTTTGTGCTGCTCAAGCAACACAAGAGAGTGGAACAAGAGAGAAAATATGCATCAAAATATTGATTTGTAGCTTCTTGATCTTTTTGAAATAACATGTTTGGCCCTTAGGTCAAAAAGGATGAACATCACTGAATTATGGGGTCATGATCAGTCTTATGCACCTTGGTGTATAACATGCAGATTTAACTGGTACAACAAGGGGATGATAATGAAAACAGCTTCAGGTGAAGAGAATCTCCACTTTTTTCCAAGAAGCTCCTTTTCCATATCTTAATAGAGGGGCCTTGGGATGAAGCAAAGGGAAGTTTAGTGTGTGGGATTTTTTTTGTTTTGTTTTGGTTTGGTTTGAACATGTAAACATGTTAGAGGAGGCACTGTTATTTTACTTGGGATTGTAGATCCAAACTCATTAGGAGGCATGATCATAATTTCTCTACCTCATGAAATTTCTAACCTCTCCACTAAACCTGAATGACTTTGCCATATACCTGTGCAGTATAGCCAGCAGGATTTTATGCATGTTCCAAGCAGTATTGGGTAGATGATTTATGGATAAGCTGCATACCCCAAATCATTTGACTCGGGTATTCCAGATACCTGTGCCAATTAAATATTTCTTCTCAATGTTTTATTCTTGACTAAATATATCAGATGCTGTCAGCACTTAAAGATTTAAATAGAGGACAAACATACCTCCACTATTATAAACTGAACAAGATGAAAGCTGGGAACAGCCAAGATATTCTCTTGGCTGTGTTTTCTGATACCTGCTGATGCTATGAAAAGAACACAAATAGGTACGTATTCCTTTATAAAGAGAGCTTTCACTCTTCCTTACAGGTGAACTTTGTGGAACGCTTTGTAGGTAGTTCAGTATTTTAAATAAGCATGTGCTCATTTCTTCCAGGACGGAGAATTGACTATCAGGATATTCCCACTGTATGTTCCTTTTTGACTATCCATTTTCTAGTACTTCATATTGGAAAGATTAACAAGGAGCAGGAATAACAGGGTCATCTATTTTTTAAAAAAGTTATTTTAACTTGTATCATTATTAACACAGATGAGCTGGGAAAATCTAATAATTTACATTATACAGGTGTTTATTCTTAATAACATTAATCTAGCAAATTCACATTTCCATGTGAATCTTATTCAGAGCCATAAAACAATTTCCATATACCTTGCATACTAATTTCATTGTATTTAACCTGAAAAGAATCAAGAGGACCTCAGGCCTTCTGATGACAATAGCACAAACACAACTGAGAAGGTGTAGTCAATAGTTTGTAGAACGCATTGTCCATAATATCACTCCATCTTCTTTGCTTGGTTGTACCTATTTATTAGATCTTCCAGAAGTGTTTCCCTTCTGATATTTTTCCATCTCTACATCATTTAAGTCATAATTAGCTGCTATATATGTCCCTTCATATGGGAATCATTTGCCCTGCTCAGCTTCTGCTGAATATTTGTCACCTTTACAACATCCATTTGTGTATGATCAACCTCATCGTTATCTGTGTATTTATTTTGTACAAGCTCCAAAAATAATAACCACACATCATGAAATCTGCTTGATCCTTGTATAAAGTTAGCTGTGATTTTTTCCATTGTAATGATATTCCATCCCTTATTTCTCCATGTCACTAATCTTGGGATCAATCTTTTTTCAAAAAATGAACTGTCACACAACTGCTGCTACTAGTGATCGTGTTATCAATGGGTCCTGATGGGATCATCATCTACCATCTCACAGCTGAGCAATGCAAGTGAAAAACCTCAGCCCTTGGTCTTGGAAGTTGGAGGAAAATTGTGATCTATTTTCATACAAAGGTGCGCATCATTGTAGTATTGCTTCTTCACAACTACCACCCTGTAGTCCTGCCACTCATCCCTTTCCTGTAGCCTGTGTTTTGGGTGGCCAATTTTTTCAGCTCTCTCTGAATGAAGGGGTATTTTATGTTCCTTCATTTAACCTAAATGGAAAGTAGCTGTTATGCCCATCAGCTTCACACCAGTGTAAAAGAGATAAAAACCATGACCAGTGTGCCCAATGGCCATTCAAGCATGTCCTCAAGGAATAATCCACAAAATGATTTAGTCAAATGTTGGTTAAAACCAGCCTTAATGCAGGTGACAATGCTTGGCGTTTGCACAGTACAGGAAGCAGACCTGGAATATATTTTTCCGGGTAGTATAAATCCCCAAACAATTATTTCTGACTTGCGGTGCACCAAGTCATAAAATCAATAAGATAAGTAGTTTCATGGTACTATGCTTTGACATTAGTGTTTCCAGATCATACTTTTTCATCTATTAAACAGTAGTGAGGGGGTTGTTTTTCTTTTTCCAGTCTAGACTAGAACGCAGTTCATGAAATGCTTTCTACTATAGCTAGACCTGCTTTGCACCTTTGGAAGGAGATATATTTAAAAACGGTCCCTGAGAACACTCTTTCTTGTATATATGGCTAACACTGGGCAAAGTTGACCAATTGGGGCATTTTTTCCTTAGGCTTAGGCTTGCTCTTATAAATTAGAACCATGAAAAAGATGATATTAAGTAAACTGAAAATTGCAGCATTCCAAGTTTAATGAGATGCTGTAATCCATCCAGAAATATTGTGCCTGCTTTCCTCCCACCACCAAAAATGAGAAATTGCTTTTTATTGTATTTTTGTAATAAACAGGTGGCATACCAGATCAAATAACACGTAAGAAGCTTAAATGAATTCCGGGAAGGTTTTTAAAAAAGAAAAATCATCACTTTTTAATTTGCACAAAGTAAACAATGCATTTAATGTAATTTTAAAAATACCTGTCTGTGGCCAGATAAATTTAACAATGTAGGAGGAATGTAATTTTCTCTCCAATATTTTATAAAGCCACCTTTTATGACAAATATACTTTTGAGTGGTGTCATGCTGATCATATCCACTGTGCCAGGCACAAGATATAAATCCTCAAAGCTCAGTTGTATGTCCTGTCCTGTTGGTACATGTCAAAATATCTTCTTTTCCAAATGTCTTGTTCATGTTTTTTATTTACACAGGATTTAAGGAAAGAGCATTTAATTTTACATTCTTAATGTGAAAAAACTAAAAACAATATGCACTCTACCTCTTTGTTAACGGGTATTCCAAAACTCCCAGATGATTCACCCTTATTAATCTTTCCCCCCTCATTGTTCTTTTAGGTTAAACAGAGATGTGGGGTGGCCACTCATAAATACTTGAATTCCTCAGGAAAATTGGATACCTGTCTGACTAAGTGTTGGAGACGTGTTTGGCTCTGTACCCCACTACCTACCCATGAAGGCATTATGCTATTACATATGCTGAATTAGGGTGACCGGATAGCAAGTGTGAAAAATTTGGACAGAGGTTGGGGGGGTAATAGGTGCCTACATAAGAAAAAGTCCCAGAAATCGGGACCGTCCCTATAAAAACAGGACATCAGGTCACCCTATGCTGAATCAACATCTGTTGAAGTAACACCTCCGGTTGGGTGCTTCCAGATCTGATATTCATACTGGTGAAGTGCTGTTTGCTGGTGTTGACTTCAGTTTTTCAAAAGTATTGTTGTAGGATGACTGAAGGGGTAGTACGCTATTGAGACAAGGAAGGGGACGTAAGGAGACTTTGTTTTGTTGCCTCAAGACTGAATGTGCCTTTAGTGCTATATATAAAGAAGCAAAAGTAAATACTTTTGTTTCTCATACAATTTGCTGTGTTTATTTGCTGCTCTCTAACACACTGCAGTGCTTCTGGATCTCCCCAAAATGCCAGGTCTGTTTATTTTCTAAGCACCTCTTTCCCACTAGTGGTGCTAATGAATTCCAGAAAATGCTTGCAATATATCAGAGATAGACTTACCATTACATTGTATCCTGTTCTAATGACATTTTGAGTCTTCGAAATACATTGTTTGCATTTTCAGGTTACACTTTTTAAAAGCTTATTACAGTGATCACCATTTAAGTCAACATTTGCCAACACTTATCACAGAAATTTGAGAAGCCACATTTCTTTCCCATTGTGAGCATAGGAGCATATTATATCTGTGTTACTGATTGACAACTGATTGTAAATGTTGATTTTTTAATGTCCACCACTATAGTGCTTTATATTATTGTTACGATATATTATATTGTTACCTCTTTTGACCCTAGCATTTAGCCAAAATTCAGGATCTAGCAAGTTATTTCCATGAGGAGGAGAAATTGATGACACAGTCAGTTATTTCGTTGGTTCAGTCCTGTTTCATTTACAAAGAAACTGTCCTGTTTCCTGGACACAGCAGGAGGCAGTTTCTCTGCTCACAGTTCCAAGTGTCTTTCCAGCCAAATTTAGGGGAAAACTCTCAGCTTTTTCTCAGGATCATGCTACAAGCTGTTCTCTGGCAGTCCTTGGCTTTCTCCTGCCTTCTCTGTGTGCTTCTGTGGTGCATCTGCCCCTTTTCTCTCTCTCACACAGAGACACACAGCTGCAATCAAATCAACCCTCTACCTCAAGATTTACGTTCAGCATGCAGTGAAACACTTCTACCCACACAGTTTGATTTTTGAGCGGCCTTACATGTAGCATATATTTTGGATGGCCTATTTTTTCAGCTCTCTCTAAATGAAACTCTCTCTAAATGTTCCCTCATTTAACCTAAATGGAAGATAGCTGTGATGCCTACCAGCTTCAGTGAGGTTGCTCCCAGCCTCTAGCGTAACAATATCACCTCTACAATCTTTTAACGTTCATTTTACTTCAGAAGTGACACGTTTCCTGCTGTTAGTAATTACCTTCAACAAAATGAAATGTATCTATTATATTACAGTTATTATAGTTACAATTATTTTACTTTTTTCCCCTCTGTGAGTGTAGTTGAAGAACCATAAGCCAGGCAAGCCAACACATGGCTGGATGTTTTTTTTTTAATCCATATTACAGTTCAGATGGTTCTCATGCTAACATTGTGCAAAGTACAAAGCAGGCAGCTATTTGATCTGAATCCAAAAAACAGCTGCCATTTATTACCTGGCAAAGATGGGTGAATCTACTGATCTGCTAACTGTGGTTGAATTGTCCTCTTTGTTGAAAACTACTTCAACCATAAAATAAGGTTGGTCATTTAGCAGATAACTTGTTATTCTGCTATGCTACAGCTAAAAACTACACAAACTCAGAATATTTCATCTTGCACATATACATATACACACATTCATACAAAGAAAAGCATGATTCATTTTTTGATTAATTGTATGTGAATAGGAAGTTCAGACAACCACAGCTCAGGAAAATCTAATATTATCCTCTCCGTCAGACATGAATGACAGAGTTCTTTCTGTTTTTTCTCTCACACAGACCTTACACTCACTGAAATACTGACTCTGACTAAACTCTGGGCTGAATTCTGCCCTCAGTTTACATACATGCAACTCACACAAAGGCAATAGTGTGGCTGGTGTGTAAAGACAAAATTTAGCTCAGTGTATTTAATCAACACAATTTCCACACAAGAAACACTCCTGAACAGTCACTAACTTTCTGAGGGCTTGTCTGGATGAAAAGTTAGTGCACAGCAAGCTGGGGTGTAAATTTGAAGCACACTAGCAGAGCAAGAAGATGCTCATAGGATAGTGGGATCAATCTGTCTGAGCAAATGGAGGAACTGAGAGGACCGAGGTAGATGGTCCAGGAGAGGGCAGAGAGGTGTGAAAAGTGCAAAAGCATGGACATTGAAGTATAAAGCATAGTGACCGCTGACCAGGAAGATTGAATCCCTGCAGAAGAATGGAGTAAGGATTCAAGCACCCAGGAAGATGGTGTAAGGATGTGGATTCACCATCCAGTGAAGGATTTAGTATTGACAGCCACCATTACGGTGTTTGTGTCTACTATAGAGGCTGCAGTACTTGTAGTAACTTTTATCGCCACCCAACAAACCCAACTCCTACTGGAATAGAAAAAGGTAGAAGATAAGGTTGTGGCAGTGGATAGGGTCGAAGAGGAAATGGCACAAATGCACATGCTAGAGGTCCAAAAGGTTAAGGCCTTGCAAAAACACAAATAAAGCACTCCTCAAGGGAGCAGATCCTAGCCCAAGCTATACTGCAGGAACAGGACCTGGCCCATCTCAGAACTGAAAAAGACACGGTGGAACAGCAATGTTTGTTGCTGCAGAAGGACCTGACTAAGCTTCAGAACTTGCTTAAGGTCCAGCTGGGGCTGAAGTCCAGCGTGGCTAAAGTTAAAGACCTGGGCTGAAATAGCCATCCTGAAAAAAGGCTTAGAACCCTGCAGAGTGCAATCACTGCGGCATAAAGATGGATTGAGCCAGCAGGGACCACAAGCTGATGAAATTCAGAGCTGCCCTGCCCTAGGTCCAATGATATGGGATCACAACAAAGCTGCAAGGAAAAGCCACAACCCGCCCTCTGCTAAAAAGAAGAGCTCTACCAAAGGAAAAAGGATAATTTTTATCTTCCTAACCTACTGAATGCCATTCATAAAATAGCGTGGGCGTAAAAAGAACAAGAAGTGGATGTTCCCAAGTCAGATACTAAAAGCTGTGGGCAAAACGGTGCAATCCCTCGTTTTTGGTAACCCTGAAAGGGGTCTGAACCTCAATAGATATATCCTTAACTCTGAAGGATGTTATCCCAGGAGGCTCCTCTCCAGGAGGTCAGGAGGCCACATTAGAAAAGTTTCTTTGTGGTGAAATCTCCGTTCTGTTAACCACACTGGAGATGGTAAAGAGCTTCAACTATCTGATAATTGCATAGTAATTATGACATGCCATGGACTATGGAGGACTCTCAAAACCCACCAAAGTTGGATAGTAGCCCACAGGGGGCGCCAGGGTCGAAAAAAGGATGGTGGTACCACACCCAGCGGTTAGGAGGCACTCAAGAGGTGAGTCTCCCCATTACAGATACAAAATGGGAGGGTTGCAGAAGATGCCTGACACTTGGCAACCCTGTCAACCAATTATAAAAAGTTGACTATTCAAGAGTTCTAAAGTGCCCTGACAATTAATTAATGTTACAACAGCATAATTCCACAAGCAGGAACATTCTCCGGGAACAAATTAACTCCACTAGGCCAGCAAGTGAATCCTCTACAATGGGGCCACTAGGTGCTACAGTAATGCTAATAATAAGCACAGGGTACATCAGTTTTGTTGTACCTCTCTTTCCCCTGTCAGCTAGTAGGGATGTTGTTCATGGCATTGGCATACACTCATAATAGCTGGTATTTGCAGTTTCCCTCCTTCCTGATACCCCTGCATCATGAGTGGATCATTGCATGCTAAATCTGAGGAGTTTGCAGATGGGGTGAGAGAAACCCCAGAGGCAGGTTTGTGGATGGGGCCAGGGTATTTCACTGGCCATATGACTTTGCATAAAGGAGGGAAGCGAGTGCACCATGCACTGAGCCTACAGAAGGCCAACACTACAGTAGTGACCATGGAGTGACTCTTTTGCTGGTGCAGCCTGTGGAGATGATTCTTTACTTCTCAAGCTCAGGTACTTGAGCTTGGCAAAAGTGAGAAGCATTTATCCCTTAGGCTTTTGTTCACTCAAAAATGCCATTTTTGCTTCTAATAATTCTCCCCTCCACCCCCATGGATATTATTTAAATGAACGCAGGAGCCTAATAGGGTGGCAGTGAATTTGATTCAGTACAAGTTGAGTTTGATGGAGGAAGCTATACCCTTAGCACTGATCTTTAGGTTGCACATAAATAGGTGTTAGAAATAATGCCTGATACTGCAGAAGAAAAGGGAGAGTTCTGGGCATCTCTAGATGGCATATTGTTATGAATTCTTAGATCGTTGAAATCAACCTAGTTCTTTGGCTTTACAAGAGAGAGAGCTGTTATCACTTATTTTATCCAGTGTAATATTACAGAGATGGAACTTGCATTTGGTCTTAGCTTGTCAATGTGATTCTCTTTGTCTCTGAATGTGGCCTATTCAGTTTGTAGCTTAAACCAGTGGGAATTTTGGTCTTGTAGTTAAACTGTCCAATAAGTGACAGAAAACTTGAAATGGGTATAACTTACAAAGGATATTTCAAATGCTCTAAAGAAAATTACAGTCTTTCAGTTTAGTGATTTCTTGAGCAACAGATATGACTTTTCTGAGTAAATTGGACTAGTCTAATGGATTTTCTCAGGGAAATTCTCTGCATGCATGTAGCAGAGAAGAACTTTTATTCTTAAAAAGTACTTACTTTTCAAAGAAACCAACATCAGCCTGGCAGCAATACTTAAACTATTATTTCTTGCCCAAAGCCAGTAAATGTCGAAACTCTCCTTTAAAAAAAAATTAAGATAATTTTAGATCTTATGGGGCCTTCAAGGGATCCCTCTCCCCTTTTCTATCGAATTAGCATGTTTTTCTCCACAATTTCTGCACAGGAATAGCGGTTTGCACTAGTAGAACTCAATGCAATCTGGAGTCATAAGGATACAACGAAGGGTCTACTTCCTACTATTGTATATAAGTAAGGATTCACGTTTTTAAAAAAATTCTCATTTCTCATTCTATAAATCTTTTTCACTGGTGGCAACTGAAACTTCTGAAATCCATTAATGTGTCTTTGGGACCTTTTTGAATTCCCATCACCAAATGGTACATCAAATTGTACAAGAAAAATATTTACACATAACTTATGTTTGATTCATTGGAGAATTGTTACTCTGTTCTAATAGTTCATTTATCATTTACTGTGTATTTTCCCAGTATTTGTGTAAATTTAAATAATTCCATGTATTAAGTCCATCTTTCCTGTTTCCATTTATTTATCCCTGGTATGTTGGTTTCAGGGTTTTATTTTAAATTTTGTATTTGTTGCTATATTTTGTGTTGGTGAACAAGAATTCTCCCTTTCTTCCTTTGTTGGTAGAATCCCCAGACATTTTCCCGTACGCTTCTTGAAGTTCCAATTTTTTATCTATTCCATCAGTTACTACCTTTATAATCATGAGTAAGAAACGTAAGACCTGATTCTGTAAATATACCTGCATGTGATTAACTTTACTCTTGTGAGTAGTCCCTTTGAAGGCAATGGGGCCACTCACAGTGCAGAAGGTTAAGCACGTGTGAGGAGAAAATACTGGGTATCAAAGAGCTCTTTAATCTAGCAAAAAAAGAAATAAGAACCAGGGGATCAAATTCAAGTTAGAAATAAGGGACAATTTTTTAACAGTGAGGGTTTTAACCATGGGATCAAACTGCCAAAGGAAGTGGTGGATTCCCCATCTCCTGATGTCTTCAAAACAAGACTGGATGCTTTTCTGGAAGATATGCTTTAGTCAAACACAAGTTACAAAGGTAAAAACTTGTATTAGGAACAAAAAATGTATTTTTGAGTTCCCAAAAGGATTTAAAATTCTGTTTCTGCTGCTGCTGCTGCTTTTTAAAGAAAAATGTTGTGGAGTTCATTACAAATTATTTAAAAGAGCAGTGAAAAGATTTATAAATGTATAGATCTGAAAAATATATTTGCATTTAATGCATACTTGATGTTTTCTGACAGCCTTGTTAAACATGGTGATGCATGCTTTGAGCCAGATGAATGCCCATGTTCATGGAAAGGAAAGGAGTACTTCCCAGGTGACAAAGTCATTTCTTCCTGTCATACCTGGTAAGCAGAAAGCTATCTGGCTGTTTAATCTCATGTTAGAACCTCCCTTATCTGATGATTAGTTATTTTTCTGTTTTGCTCTACTGTTCTTGATTATATTTTTCAAACCAGTTTCTAGCATTTCATCTCCAGTAATTTTATTTTTACATTTGTTTCAAATAAATGTTAAAAATAGAACTGTTTTTTAGAACTGGAACATTATCACAAGAGACTCCCAAGTGACTGAATAACAGCATATTATTTGGAAAAAGGGAGTCGCATTATAGGCAGGAGTTAGAAGAATCATAATCTTGACTATCAGTATCCCAAGGTATAAAACGCAAACACACAGGGCCAAATTGAGAGGTGAGGTAAATGGCAGGGTAAGTTGCACGTTGGTAAGACAGCCTAAATGGGTATATGTTGGTATAAGTTACATGCCAAGGGGTCAGAAAGGGAGACTGTATTGCAACTAACAAGAATTGGAGCCTGCTTTCATTTGCACCCACTTCTACCTTCCTGACAATTGCTTCTCCTGTTAAAGCCATTCACTTCTACTCCTTCAGTTCATAATATATGAATCAGTATAATTCAATATGATTAGTCACCATTTACAGTACTATCTATTGTATCAGATATTTCACAGGATGAACCCAACCCATAGTTTATTCATGAAATGAGACTTCCATTCATTTAATCAACAGGTATATCAGAGTTATTCATTTTCAAACTAAATATATTACATGTGGCATAGATACATATTAAGAAAAAGAAAATATATAATATACTATATTTAGTTTAACTGTTGTTGCTATGCTACAATTATATCAAGGGGCTGAGTCCTGAAGGTCTTTTTTTGGGAAAAATTTCCCAAAGTGCCCAAGTTCCATTTTCAAAAGAGACTTGGGGATTCTAGCTCCTAAGTCTCATTGAAAGCCTTCTAAATGCTTAAGTCAGCTTTGAAAATGGAATTTAGGTTCTAAGGCTCACATAATTAAATATACTTAGGTGCCTATCTTTAGTTAGGCATCTTTGAGGATGTGGGCCTAAATCGTTTAGGCAAATCTCAATTTTTTCTATCATGCAAAACTCCCTTAAATTAAGGATGGAGTAAGGACTGCTGGAACTGGACTGACTACAAGTGTGTCACTAGCTGATTCCAAGATTCAAGCTCTGTTCAAACAACTATATTGTATACAAGCTATTCCTTGTTACATGTATTTGATTTTTGTTGATGTGAACTACTATGTAACATATTAAATTGATAGTGAGGCCATTTTCTTTTTACTGGTTCAATATAAGAAATGCCAGTGTCTGATACATTATGGAACCTACAGATTCAACGTACAGTTCAGTGGATGTAAATTCAAACTGTATCAATTCAACATGTAATTTTTTTTTCAGGGTGGGTTTTATTGATATCATTACTACATAACATTTCAGTCTGCAACCTATCCACACTCCTAACACTTTTTAGAACTATATTTTTACTGGTTTTGCTTTTTTATTAATATTTCTAATCTTTGAAAAATGATCAGTAAAATAACTGTGATTATTTGTCAGTTTCTACATTTGATATTACACTATTGATCATACTTTTTCAGTATCTGCCAGCATGGGTCATTTCAATGCATCTTCCATCCCTGCCCATCAATGTGTACTGCATATGGGGATCGGCATTACAGGACATTTGATGGACTCACATTTGACTTCATTGGAGCTTGTAAGGTTCATCTAGTTAAGGTGAATTTTTTTTAAAGTCTCCCCAAATCCAGATAAAAAATTAAATATGGGAAATATCTGCAACTTGCAAGTCTTGTAAAGATTTTTTTGCTACTTTTTCAAAAATCTTCACTTTATTTAATATCACATTATTGTTTCATTTGTATGATTAACATTATAGCGTATAACACAAAAAAAATTATTTGCATTAATGTTGAACAAAACATACCAGCAGGAAAAAGACAAAATGTACACATCTATGGAAACAAATGAAAGCAGATGGGGCCTGAGGATCTCCAAGTTTCTGTGACATGCATTCAGCTTCCATTCCACCTCTTGCTTAACTGTACATTATGTTGATGTTTCACCTGTCACTTTATGAACTTTGTTGCTGCTAAAATTTTGGACCATGAATTAGTTAGAATGGTCTGAGGTTCACCCAGGCCAGTAAGGGGTTCAGTCAACATCTGTCTTATAATCCTGGGTATCTTGTGGCTTTACAGCTTTGGTCCAGAACTCTTACCCCAACAGCCTACCAACAACCCACGAGCCTCAACCTGGCTTTGCCCAACTTGGTTACTTCTTGAAGACTGACCTTAGTACCCTTCTAGCCCTGAATTTGCCCCCAAATCATCCTACTGCAGGGACCGGTCCTTCTCACTAGAACCACGCAGAAAATGTATTAGTGTAACATTCCAACTTGTCAGCTCACTAGAAGGACACGCTTTACTGAATTTATGCAGCATCATTGATTTATAATTAAGTCAAATGAGTTTATTCACAAAGGAGCATGGCTTAAGTGATACCAAGTAAAAGAGATAAAAGTAGAGACACAAGCACATAAAAGTGCAAAACACACATCTAAAAGTCTAAAACATAATCTAGCAAGATCCGGTCTTTGTTCAAAATGATTTCTCTCACCCACAGCCTCCCTTCCAGTTCTTCACTGGCTGACCTGGCCAGGACCCATCACAGAGATCAAATTGCTTGGTTCCTTGGTTTCCTTACAGTGAAGGATAAAGATGGAGTCTCTCTCTGTCCCTTTATATTACCATAGGAATTGTCTTTGCCTTACAAGTCAGGAAAGCCTCCTGGGGATTCAGTCTCCTGTGTCTCTCTGGGGTGCAGGAGCCATGTTAATTCTCTGTCTCTTGAGTTCAGACTCTAGATAACACCTGCTGGTTTAGCTTGATGGTTTTGTTTACTGCTAATATGTAAATTGAGGTAAACCCATATTCCTCTGTGTATGACAGATATTGACCTGAATTTGATGGGTTAGTTGCTATGGCTCGCCACTGATCGCATTCGACCAGAAGATTTATAGGTTCTTATCCAATTCAGACTACAGAGTTCAAGAACTCAGAGAGTTCTATATCAGGAGAGGACTCTCAGGGTGCTTGGCAAGAACACGTACACTGAGGACAATACCAAATTGATAAAACCTTTATTGGAATTAACATAAAAATCAGAAATGCAATGAAACTTATAACGGCAAAACAGTAAAAGAATTCCCAAACTCCTGGTGGTACCATTTCTATATAAGTACCTTGACCTAACATACTCACCCCCTTCTTTGAGGGCCTGGTAATAGGAAGTGAAGGACCAGCTTCACTCTTGCTAAGCAGATCAAAGCGAGCATATCTATCACAGTGAGGAGATTTAAACTTCAAGACTCCTTATAAGAAATGGAAAGGGAGGTGGATATTTTGCTGTTTTTAAATTAAATAGGCAGCTAGTATTGTTTTTTAAATTATTATGAAGAACAAGTTTAAGCTTTATTGTAACATGGGTTGTTTGCCTGGACTGCTCAAGACCTGAATGCTTGTATAGGAGGAACTCTTTGAGTTGGCTTCTTAAATACCTTCATGCTGTTTCACATCTGACATTCCTTGATGAAACATAGGATCCTTGTCTCATAACAGGCTTATTCAAAGTGATACATGCTACGAAAGTGAGATCTTGGAAGCATGTTGCCGTTTTCATAATGTAATACAAATACTATAATGATAAATTATAATTAATAATAAATAGTGTGTAATAAGCATGTCATAAAAACAAATGTTCTATTTCCAAGATCACTGCTTTTATAATGTATACTCAGGTAAAGGAGAAAATCCCTGGAAATATTCATTTTTAGGAGCGGGTTCGTGAGACTTGACATTTTAGTGAAAGGGGTTCACAGGTTGTTAAAGTTTGGGAACCACTGTCTTATAGGTTAGTGGATTATGACACTTACTTTCTAAATATATTAATAAGGATTATCTCACTCCAAAACTGCCAGCCTAGGCTCTTTTGATGACCTCCAAGTTGTGGTGTACCCTGCAGTTACCAACCAGTTGTAGATGCCGAATAAACCTGGGATGTGATGTGGATAGTTCCTTCCTTTGGTTCTCCAAAGTTCAGGGACCATTCCCATCTGTGCCAAAGGTTGCCAGCTTTTATGCTGACATATTCATAACTGATTATACTTTTTGCTATATAGCAGATCTTACTGGAACTTACAGGCTGGTAAGCTTCTTAAATTGCATCATTTCAGCAAAACTTATTATTAGGAAACTCATGCCTAAATTCCAAGGAATTAATACTGATAAAGTATAAGAATAAAATGGATTAATTTCAAAAAAAGAAACATATTAATTGATACTGCTGGCTGGATTAGTAGGATATAATAGCTAGCAAAATAACCCTATGGGGTAAACAGACCTGTTTATTACCTTTACCTAGCCTAGGCTGCCTTTGTCTTAAACATGTTCTTGTAACATCATACAGAGGGAACTAATAACTTCACATATAAGGTTAACACATGCATTTTACAGTTATATTAATAACCAACATGTTATTAGCTTTCATATGATACATCACAAGGCATATTTTGTACAAATATTATTGCAGTCGTGTGTAGGGTGTGAATACAGGAATGCCTAGGGTGAAATATACTTATAGCACATTGAGGTTTGTGAAGGTTCCTTCCCCACTCTGAACTCTAGGGAACAGATGTGGGGTCCTGCATGAAAACCCCCTAAGTTTATTTTAACCAGCTTAGGTTAAAACTTCCCCAAGGTACAAACTATTTTACCTTTTGCCCCTAGACTTTATTGCTGCCACCATCAAGCGTCTAACAAATATATAACAGGGAAAGAGCCCGCTTGGAAACGTCTTTCCCCCCAAAATCCTCCCAAACCCTACTTCCTGGGGAAGGCTTGATAAAAATCCTCACCAGTTTGCATAGGTGAACACAGACCCAAACCCTTGGCTCTTAAGAACAATGAAAAAGCAATCAGGTTCTTAAAAGAAGAATTTTAATTGAAGAAAAAAAGTAAAAGAATCACCTCTGTAAAATCAGGATGGTAAATACCTTACAGGGTAATCAGATTCAAAACATAGAGAATCCCTCTAGGCAAAACTTTAAGTTACAAAAAGATACAAAAACAGGAATATACATTCCATTCTGCACAGCTTATTTTCTCAGCCATTTAAATGAAATAGAATCTAACGCATATCTAGCTAGATTACTTACTAAGTTCTAAGACTCCATTCCTTTTCTGTTCCCAGCAAAAGCATCACACAGACAGAAAGAACCTTTGTTTCTCCCCCCGACTCCAGCTCTGAAAGTATCTTGTCTCCTCATTGGTCATTTTGGTCAGGTGCCAGCGAGGTTATCCTAGCTTCTTAACCCTTTACAGGTGAAAGGATTTTTCCTCTGGTCAGGAGGGATTTAAAGGTGTTTACCCTTCCCTTTATATTTATGACAAGGTTACTGCTACAGAAAAGAAAAAAATAATCATGCATAACTATAGCAGTGTATTATTGATTCAGTTTACATATTTTGTGTTGTTGTTTTTTCCTGCAGAGCACTTCAATTACTAGTTTTTCAGTCATTACAGAAAACGTAAACTGCTTTAATACTGGAATAATTTGCAGAAAGTATATTTCCATTAATGTTGGAAAATCTTTTATAACATTTGATGACGACACCGGAAATCCAGTAAGTTTCACTTTTTAGCTTCGCAAAAAGGGAAAATGTATATTTGGGACTGGATGGTCTTGTTTATATACAAATACTTAAAAACTACACTAATTAACCTGCAAATGCTTGAATCTATTAAACAGTAAATGCTGATTGCATTTGGCTAGTCCCTTGGAATCATTGGGTGAAATCTAGGGCCTGTGTTATGCAGAAGGTCAGACTGATAACCATAATGTTTGTTTCTGACCTAAAATCTATGGGTGGAATCCTGGCCCCGTTTAAGTCAATGGAAGTTTTGCCATTAACTTCACTGATCAGGACATGCAAATGCATGAGGACAGACACAGGGATGGGCTTTAAGATGCAGGTTGCAACATTATTCAACTAAGTGCTTCTTTTTGGTGTTAATCTATCCCACCTTCCCATAATAGGCATTTAGGTGGATCCACTGTGGGATTTATAGGGCTCCTATCATAAAGCCTATAACTGTCTACCCCTATGATTCAGCTTGCTCTGCTGAATCCTCTTACCCTTCCCCTACAAAGGAGACTAAAGGTACCAAAGAAGAACCTTTTTCTATGAAGACTCCAGGTCTCCCCTTTTCCCTTAGGCCTGAGGCCCACCCGCAAAATCCCAGATCTCTTATTTCTGGGCACTGGCCCTTTTTGTCCATACTGGAAGCCAGCTGCAATTTATGATGTACTAAACATTTATACAATTTCCAATATTAAATTTCTAAATCCTATTTCAATCCTTTCCAATCCACGGTGCTATGAGGAAGGTGAAAAAAACTACCAACTTCAGACAATTTGGTCCCAATGGGAAAAATTCCTTCCTGTCCCCTAAAACAGAAGGTCAGCTGGACCCACAGTATTCTAAAAAACATTGTTCCCGTACTATATAACTATGGGGAGGGGAGGGTGGCTTCAGCTAAAGTGGGGCAAGGAGATCGAGAGGTCCCAGGCAATGGTTTCAGTTAATGATTGTGCGGAGCAAGAAACCAGTTGGTGCCCATTTCTCTCTGGCCAGCCAACAGGCAACATTACACCCAGGGAAAGGAGAGGCCTATCTCTGCGTACTCTTCTCCTTTAATTCTAAAGCTGTCTGGCACTTTGTGGATCCAGTCAAGTCTCCCACCCATTAAAGTGGCAATTCATCCTATAAATCTAGATTTCAGAATACTCCATACAATTGCATAAAATATGTGCCAGTTTCTCCTGTGCTCCACCATTTGGGCTGATTTTTCACTACTATAGGTCAGATTCTGCTATCTTTATACAGAATGTTATTGCTAATATAATTAATATAATTAATTTTTACAAGTTTTACTCAGTGTGAGAAAGGATGGCAGACTATGTCCCTATATAGTTCAAGAAAGCACTCAAATATATGATTACATTAATCTTTATTCAGGAAAGCACTTAAGCACATGCTTAAGTCTTGTTGAATTCAATGGAAATTCAATCACTTTTGAAAATCTCATCCTGTGGAACAGCTGAGTTTAATTTTGCAGCTCTTGGGCACCTGTTCAGCATTTTTAGTATTCTACCCACTCATACTCTCATTGACCCTGAAAATGTGAAAAATCATAGATGTTTGTTTAAAAAAATCCCAAACACTCAAAAAAACCATATAAATCAGGTAATCTACAAAAAATCCAGCATTAATCATGGTAAAAATCCTCTCTACATTTATTCCTCTGTGAAAATCACTCAGTATTGGGACAAATTTTTAAATCATCCCCATCGTTCATTTTATTGATGTCATTTGTTTCCTGACAAACAGACACCCTTTAAAGACTTTACTTATATTATGTGATGGCTTATTTTGTTTTGAACAGAGTCCATCTAGTTACATAGACAAACTACAAAAAATACACTTATGGAAAGCTGGATTTTTCACACTTGTTCATTTTCCTAATGAACACATCACCATTCTGTGGGATCAGAGAACAACTATTCACATACAGACTGGACCTCAGTGGCAGGTAAGCAGAGATCAACACTCTTAAAGTCATTTATACGGTACTGAAAGACTAACATAACTATCTGACCATGGTTCAGAGAATAGACTAGAAGATCTATCAAACACATCTGCCAACTCAAACAATTCTATAGTCATTGAATTAATATGAAGTAAATGATCAAAATTTGGCAAAATTATAAGCAACTGAAAATGGGTGATTATAATGGGATATGACAGGCAATCTTAAAAATAGATAAAGCTAGTAGCACTGACTAATACATATAATTTTTTTTAGGGTGAACTGACTGGATTATGTGGAAATTTTGACTTGAAAACAATAAATGAAATGAGGACTCCAGAAAATTTTGAGTTAACAAACTCTCAAGAGTTTGGAAGTAGCTGGTCAGCTGTAGAGGTAAATAATAACAAGAATGGCTTTCCTGGTAAATCCTTGTTGTGTAACGCTTTACAGCTCATCAGCCTCGGAACCAATAATTCCTTTCCTGGAATCCCAGCTCAGTTGCAAACAGTATTTACAATATCTACTGACCTTGTTATAATAATTAATTAAAGTGAAGTGGGAAAAAAAGGACAGGAAGTTTTTTCTTCCTAAAACACTAATACATGGAAGATTGATGCGCAGTATTCTATTTTATGTTTGTTCTAAATCTACTGCAGTTTTTCATTAAATTTAGTACTTTGCTCAAAGAGTAATAGAAACATTTAGAGAAACAACTCTCTGAAATATTCCCATCTTTTGCACTATAGAAAAGCTGTATTTAAAAACTTGTGTATTTTTAAGTATTTTATATGCAGTATCTATATAAATATTTATTTTAAATGAATTAATGTTGAATATTTTGTTTACCAGAAGGAAACCATGCATTACCAAATACATATGCACTTCTGAGATTGCTATTCAAAAGTCCAATTGAAACTTTTTAAAATAAAACATTAAATAATGAAAAAACTCAAGGCTTGCTTATATGAGTAATCTTTATTATTCATGCAAGCAGGACTACTTGTGTGAGTAAGGCTTGGACCCCAACAAAGTCAATGTGTACAACTGTTGCTTTGTTTTTCCTTTTCCTTCAGAACAAGTGAAACATTTTTCCACACTGGGATGTTCCTTCTTCACAGATTTACCTTCCTCTATTGAATAATAAGGCTTAGGCTGTCTTGACTACTACGAGTGCCTTAGAAACGATGCATTTGATCTGTGCTCACATGACTTATTTGAAGCCTGATTTTTGTAAAAAAAGGTTCGGTTTTGAAAGTTCAGATAGCACAGTGGTTGTGAAACAAGTTTCTGGGGGGGTGACAATTTTGCTTTCTGGTTTAGTGTGTTGACAGCTCTGACATTCGAAATCCATGCAGTTTGAACCCACTTAGAGAGCCATTTGCCAAGAAGGAATGTGGGATACTGTTAAGTGAAATGTTTGAAGCTTGCCATCCAGTGGTGAGTAGTGATGACAAATAAAATGATGTGAAGTTCTGTGTATATGATTAAAAAGAAACCTTACATCACTTTAAATCCCAGTCCTAACTAACATGACAGAGTGAGAGAGAAAACGTGAACAATATCTGATCTGATTCCGATCCATTAGCACTTGCTCATTTACATGTTTCATAATGATCACATGCTCTCAGCTGATCTCCAGTTCATCTAGACACATTTAACTAATTAGATATACTGTAGGGCCTGATTGTGCAACTCTTACATTAAGTAGTACCTTGCTTTAGTCCCATTAAAACTGATCAATAAAGGGAGCCAGATGGGGCCTCTAGGGGTCTTACCCTCTCCTCCATCCACCAGGTACATATGCATCCATACATCTACCTGCTGGATTATTTTATTTACATATATATATATATTAGATATAGAATAATAGTCACCTATTAGACATTTTCTGAACCTATTTAAATAAGTACAGTGCATTGCTGAGCCACGTGAGCCCTGAAGAGTTGCCTCCTAGAATAAATTAAATACATCCCCTCACTCAGGCAGAAGCCAAAGAAAATAAATGAGCCATACAAATTGCCCTGAAAGTCAGCAGACTTGGGCTCTGGTGGAGCAATACACCCTGCCCCAAGATGTTCAAATCTAGGAATGGTTAGTGCCCTGGGCCATGCTTAAAGGCCTTCTGCTTATCTTAATTGTTTTAATGGCACACAGGGAGGAGGGTGGTCCCTTCACAGAAGATAGCTAAGACCCATATAGGGGTTATAATGTAATTTTAGCTGGTACAAATATAATGATGCAAATGTTGTAACATTCTCCATGTGGTTTGGTCCGTTAAGCTTTTTGTTTTGCACTAGGTTCTAAACATCCCACAAGTGTAGATCCATGTAGATAGCACTTTACAATATTTCAGTGAGAAAACTTAGCACTGGTAATAATTGATTTTTCTTTTACGTTTGGTTACACACAGCAAGATGTCATGACAATAAGAGAACAAAAAAATCACAGAATTATTTTTATGAAATTGTCTATATGGAGAACAGTTAATCACTAATTTCACCACGTTTGATCACTTATTAAATGATATGTGTCCAGTAGTTCTTAACAAACTTGCTAAATTTATTTATTTATGGTTAATTTGAGGAAATTAATATTTCTAATTTTTAGCTTATTAAAGTTTAAATTACAAGTAAACACTGTTAACCTATCCCATACTTCAAGTCAACATAAATATCATATTACTGCACTGATTCCTATGTATCACTTGATTAATTCAATTGTACCACTAAGCAGTGTACAAGTTTCTCATGACTATGATGATACTCTGTGTTTTAGGCAGACACTTAAAATAACACCTATCATATTTTGAAGTCTCACTTGTTAAATTGTCAAAGTCTGATAGCTCTGTATTGAGATCACTTGTCAAAGTCTATGTGAATTATTTTATGTTATTACAATAATATTTATGTTCTTCAGGTGGACGTCACCTGGTTTTATTCAAACTGCTTGACAGACACATGTGGTTGTAACCAAGGAGGTGATTGTGAATGTTTCTGTACAAGTGTATCGGCGTATGCACATCAGTGCTGTCAGCATGGAGTCGTAGTAGATTGGAGGTCCCCCAGAGTGTGTCGTAAGTTTTCTCAACCAAGTACTGGGCCCAGCACATTGCCAGTCTATACATTGGATCAAGTTCTGAAAAAGCAACCAAAGTTTGAGTCACATGAGCACATCCCTTTTAAAGTCAGAGCGATGGCAGCAGAGCTGTTGGTTGGAGTCTCTAGTTCCAAAATGGAAGTAGATGCAGCCCTCTGCTTGGCTTCTATTCCCAGTTTGGGCCATGGGATTTGCACTGTGTGAGAACTGCTGGTCACTTCTATGTTTGTGGGTCACACACCAACATTTTCTTCTTTTCCCATTACCTTCTGGAGACCCAGCACAAGATATCCTATGTGATGTGGATGGATGGAGTCACTTGTGTGGATTTTTCACTGCTCTCGACATGTGAAGTGTCTCCAAAATAGCTGATATGAAGCTAGCTGTACAGAATATAATCACAGCATAGTCCAAGTCCAAACTCAATTATTTTGGGTGCAAGAGATAAGAGGAGCTCCAAGGGTCAGATCTTAGAGTCCCCCTGCAGGAGACAACAACTTTACATGCTTTAGAGCACTGTTCTGCACCTGCAATGTGGAGGTGGGGAAGGATTATAGAATGTTCTGAACAAGTGTAATTCAGGATTTAAAATATTGCTATATTATTGTTTGTTGTTACGAATACAGTTTTGACAAGAGGCTGCATTGTACAGCACCCATCACAAACACATAGTAAAAGATAGTCCTAGCTGCAAGGAGTTTATGGTCTAAGAATGCAAGACAGACAAAGGGTGGCAGAAAGGAAGTATTTGTACATTATGATTGAGAAGGGAGGCACAGAGAGATTACGTGAGTAGTCTAAGACGGACACACAGGGAGCCTGATAGTGTGGGGAAGCTACATCTTAGCTTCTGACATTGTAGATTATACACAGGTATTTTAATGTCAGCAAGGAAAGATTAGGAGTACTTGTGGCACCTTAGAGACTAACAAATTTATTAGAGCATAAGCTTTCGTGAGCTACAGCTCACTTCATCAGATGCATCCGATGAAGTGAGCTGTAGCTCACGAAAGCTTTTGCTCTAATAAATTTGTTAGTCTCTAAGGTGCCACAAGTACTCCTTTTCTTTTTATGGGTACAGACCGAACACGGCTGCTACTCTGAAACCAAGGAAAGATTGTAAAGCTGAGACTTGACCACTAGAGGTCACAAACAGATAGCCTTATGTGTTTGCAGTGAATGTTGCGCTGAGTTTAGTGCATTTTTACTCAAATGTTATAATTAATGCTTTGCCAATTAATTAAATTTTGTGCAAAATCTAAGTTAGTTGGCATTTGGTTTTGAGCAGCTTTGATTTGTCCCTTCGTTAGTCGGTTACAGAAAAACTTGTTTTTCTCTAAATTTCAAATCTGCAAAATGTCTGTAGCTAAGTATTTCTTTCCTTTATATTTTTTTTAGCTTATGACTGTGAATATTTCAATAAAGGTAAGTCCTACAATAATGATGAAGAGTTGATAAGAAAGCAAGAAAACATTTTGTTATGGTGTATAATTATTATCATTTTGAATAAAAGTGGAAACCTTTGGATCCATGTTCACGAAGAGAAATGGAAGTTGCAAACGCTATATTGTTTTAATGTTCAGGTTACTTTATTTTAGGTTTGCTTTGCTGTTTCCAAGAGCTAGAAATCATGGAATTTACTTCATATTGAACATAGCCCTGCTTCACTAATATATAACTTATTTACAATTAATGTAAATGTTTGAAGATCATAAATAAATAACTGTTCATTAAGTAACTAATGGCATATTTTATCTAATAGAATTTGTGCCAGTCAATCACATTAGTATTATTGTTGACTATTTCTCTTATGTGGTTTAAAAAATGTAACCAGTGAAAACTATTGTATTGTGGAAATGAATCCAACTCCAAAGTGAAGGGTGTTCAGATTCAAGATTTTGGTTTAGATCCACCTGTAGTTTATTAATAAAAGAACAGCTATTCAAGGACTAGTTTACTACATTATAAAGTGATAATAGCTTTAATAGTAATGTCTTTTATAAAACACTGAAAGATATTATTGATAAAAGAAAATGTGATGGAAACACTGAGGTCATAATATCCTAGATGTCCTTTAAGAATCAATTCTCTTTCCCAAGACAGATGATGCAGTCACCACCAAACGTGATGTACTGTGTTAGAATCAGTCCACACTGTAAATAAATAAAAATAAAATTAACAAAAGTGATACATAATATCAGGGAAGAAGAGATAAAGGAGAATATATGGAAAATATACAGATAATCTACAGTTCATTTTGTCTGTGCAATCGCCAGTTTTGAAACCGATTTGGTTAATTTGTATCATACAGGAAGACATTCCATATAATATGAGGTCCCTCACTACTGTTTCATAGTCTAAAAACAACAGATTTACCTACATCTGAGCCTAGGAAATCTATTCTTTTACCAAAGGCAGAGCATAATCTGGAATAATTTTACCGTGGGTTTCCCAAAACGAGTTACCTCTAAAGATGACTAAAAATTGAACTGGTATTTAGTACTTAGGACAATAGTATTCTCTAAAACAGATACCTGATTGCTAAATGATCTAGTCTCCCATTTGTTTTTCCCTGGGCAGCCTCAAGAGGTAGCTAACTTTCAAGAGATAGCCACAAACAAGCAACTAACTAACTAAGACAATCTGATCTGAACAATTTTCAGGATTCAGAGTACCTTGTAAATCTGCCTGTTGAACGTATGAAGATGTTTGTATCTTTATGGATAGGCTCCAGACACTGCATTGGGATCAAAATGGAGCCAGATCTCCAGAGGGAGATTGGATTGGGCCTCCAGTAGAAGAGGCTATTTGTGCCTCTCTACCCTCCTTGCTCACCATACGAAAGGGCCAGAGAAAATCTGACTAAAGGATTTGCCTGGTGATAGGGATTTTTGAAAGTTGTTTTCAATTTGAGCTGAATTGCTCAGAAAAGTGTTATATAGTAGGTTTTAACTGATACAGGAAAATGCAGTATTAAGGGATTATTGCCATTTTAAATTTCTTTTTTGTATTTTTTTTCACAAATGAAGTACCATATGACCGAATGACTGCAAGTTTGAAAGTGTAATGTTCAAAATTAATGGACTGGAAACACGCCTTACAGTGATTAAAGTCAAGGAGCTCAATTTGTTTAATTTAAGAAAGTGAAGGTTAAAGGGTAATTTGATCACAATTTATAAGTACCTAAATGGGGAACAGAAATTTGTTAATGGCGTCTAGCAGACAAAGGTATAACAAGATCTAATGTCTGGAAGTTGGAGCTACAGAAATTCAGACTGGAAATAGGGTACACATTTTTAACAGTGAGGGTAGTTAACTAGAGCTGGGTGAAATTTTTGTCTGAAATTTTTTTCAGTGAAAAATGCAGATTCAGTCACTCTGAAGCATTCTGTAAATTCATATCAGTTTCATTGAATTGTTTCAGTTGAAAAAATCCTAAAACAAAAATTCCAAATATTTGACATGTTGTATTTTGACATTTTCAAGAGGAAATGCTGCGAATTTTTTGGTTCGAAATGACTTTGTTTCAAAATTACTTTTAATTGTATTAAAAATGAATCATAAATGTTTGAAAATAATCCAAATTGAAATAAAACATATAGATTTTGTTGAAATTAAATGTTTTGTTCAACCCCAAATTACTTTCTTTTTTTTTTTTTTTACTTTCAATGTGCCAAAAATTTTGAAAAATGCGGTTTTTGATCTGACCTGATTTTTTTCTCCAATTTTTTGGAATTGCTAGCAAACTAAAAAAATCTGTTATTGCTCAGATCTATAATTTAACCACTGGAACAATTTACTAAGGATTGTGGTGGATTCTCCATCACTGGAAATTTTTTTGATCAAGATTGGATGTCTTTCCAAAAGGCATGCTATAGTTCAAACAGGAATTATTTTGGGGAAGCCCGATAGGCTGATTTACACAAGAGGCAAGACTTGATTATCACAACGGTTCCTTCTGGCTTTATAATCTATGAAAAATGATTCTAATGATCCTTGGATGTAGCAAAGTAAAATTAGATAATAAGGGGTACATTTTCAAATTGAGATGTTAGTTTTAACTGTATTAAAAGCTGTGGGCAGATAATTACTGCAAGTTTGAGTATGCCTGTGTGTATATCTATATGCCGATATATCCACCACATTTGTATTAGTAATAGCCATGTGATAAATACATTTATCAGATACCTTTCACCCCCTTCACCTGCTCTTTACCTACTAATCCATCTAATCAGGACTTGTTATAATAGGCCAAACAGCTGCCATTAAAAAAAAAATCATCCTGCCACAAAAACATATCTTCCTTCTTCCCAAAAGGTTAGCCTGGCCCAAGGCTCAAGAAGGCTAAGATCTAGTCCTGGGCCAGTGATGGGCTTTCTGTGCTTAACAATGTTCTGACCTTAGAGCTGAGTATTTTACATCCCCCCAAAGCTGGAAACAGGTGCTTTTTATATTCCCAATTTATTAATGGGATTCAGTACATATTTCATGCCTTGAAAGAGCCTGAGATATCAGACTTTAATTCATGATAATTATTAGTTATAGAAATGCCATTTCAGGACATTTTATGGCTTTTTCTGACCCCTGTACTTTGCATGCGGCATGCAGCGGAACTCAGAGACCTGGCTTTAAGGAAGAAGGATACAAAAATAGTCCTAGTTAATTTTTTTAAAAATAATTCTAAAAATATGTTTTTCTACAATATTATTGGTATAAGCAAAGTAGGTGATGGTGTGACATATTAGGAAGTATGTATCAGCATGTGTTTGAGATGACAATGTAACTTGCCCTTCGGCTTTGTCACTTGTGAATAAGACACCCAATTTCAATTTCATGCTGATAATACTTTTATGCCACACTACTACACCACTATGTGTGCATGTATACAAAAAGATAACATTATACATGCACTCTTACTGTCCAAGAAGTTCATTTATACATGATGACCACTGTTAAATAGAGACAAGATGGGTGAGGTAATATCTTTTATTGGACCCACTTCTGTTCGTGAAAGAGACAAATTTTTGACATTACCAAGAGCTCTTCTTGAGCTCTGAGAAAGGTACTCGGAGTGAGTATTGTTAAACGAGATATTTATCATGTGATTTCAATCATGCTGTGAGCTAGTGAGTGGTAGTGTCTTTATAATACAAATACATTAATCCTATAGCTGAAAATCGTCTAATAAATGTTCACTATATTTCAGCATAGGTATTTAGCATTTAAATATACATTTGCTATAAGATATTACCAAACATATACTAAATAAATCACATCAGTTGCAAAAAATGTTTGTATTATTTTGCATCTGTCAAATAGTTAATTTTCAAATGTAGAGGAAGTGGTATGAATCTTTACAAAACCTCAGAACATATGTATATGGATAATACACCCATTTCAAATTCAGGCTGATAGGACCCTTTTATACCACACCACTCCAGCATTGTGTGTATGAAGATATAGGTAATATAATTAGGCTTGGCAGAATTCCATTTTTATATTTTTTGTAATTTTGATGGATAATATTAATATTTATTTTTAAGCCTGTTTAGATTTTTATCAACCTTTAAATTTTCATAGCTGAGGGAAATCATGGTGTGGGGGGAGTCAGGCAATTATTCAGTAACAGTAGACATTGAGATTCAAAAGGTAAAGCTTTATAAATGGTTAAAACACAAACTGTCAAAACATGCAAAATAAATATCCTTAAATCAACAAATCATACCTATGTTTATTATTTATTTGTTAGTCCATTTGTAAAAAATCTAGTCTAAATCATTAGATTTTGACTGTAATAAGTTCTTAAGCAGCTTTTTTCTTAATTTGCCTATCTGTAAATTTTGATTATTAGTAGAAATATTTTTTCTGAGGTTTGTGTGTGTACAGTGAAATTGATGTTTACCGACATTTACTGATAGAAATCTAATCCTTCCAAGCCTAAATATAATATGTTTATTCTTATTATCCATATCTATCCATAGATTCTAATGCCTGAAGGGATCACTTAATTATCTAGTCTGGCCTCCTGCAAGATTATTGTCCACATGCAAATTTTGCTGTTGGGCACATAACCAGGAGCACAACTGAGGTGTCAGCTACATTTTATATTAGTTGAACCCAATTAAAAATGAAACCTAGAGGGATATATGGAGGTAGGGAGGAAAGGGGAAAGTTCTCACAAACCTTTCTGAAATGAAGTTGGAAATTTTTGTGCAGTCTAATTACAGCTAATAGGTGGAAGTGTTTGTTTTTTGTTTTTGTTTTTTTGCGGGGTGGGGGTTGCTTCGTAAGGCACTGCCATTTCATTTTAGCACATGAAGCCTGGAATAGTTTTCAGGCTGGAGTTGTTCTTGTTTAATTTGCTACTACATGATTGCCTAAGATAATATATGAGAGTTCAAGCATTTGTGACACTCAACATGAAAGTTAATTTTGGCTTCTCTCTTAACAGTTCTGGGAAAGGGTCCCTACAAACTGGTCAGCTACTTGGATGGAGAAGTTGCAATGGCAGCCAAACTGTTGGGTGGCTATGTTTTCCCAGTGAGAGCAGAAGATTTTGTTCCGGGAGATGCCGTGAGCTTTATGCTGACTTCAGGATGGTATAAGCCCAAAGCACATGGTAAAGTCACTGGTTTCAGAGTAGCAGCCGTGTTAGTCTGTATCCGCAAAGAGAAAAGGAGGGCTTGTGGCACCTTAGAGACTAACAAATTTATTTGAGCATAAGCTTTCATGAGCTACAGCTCGCTTCATTGCTGTAACCTGAAAATAAACATAGATAAAGACAAAGACAGAGTGGGTAGTGAACACACATAGCAAATTCTCCCCTTGAATATAGTCCTGTGCCTGAGGACAGAATTGCCCACAGACCTTTCCTCTGCAGCTATCAGCTGATTCTAATTTTAACAATGTCCACCAACCTCTGCACTCAGTGGGTTTTAATTGGATGATTCCAGCTTTATAAATAGATACTTTTAGTTTTCAAAACAACATTGTAACCCCCACATTCCTAATGTGCCCTATGGCAGGAGAGAGGGATGGGGAAGATTGGAAGGACTGTTGTAATAACAGATGCTCCAGCCCATTCCTTGCTCTGTCACCTCTCATTTCCTGTGTCCTGGCATAGAGAGAGCCATTTTGAAGCATGGGCTGGCTGGGGGAATTGTAGGGCTCTAACTAGTGAGTCTGCTCTCAGTGTAGAACTGGCCCAAAATTATATATAGGGGAGTACAGAGGGACAGGGCTCTTACTTCTGCTCTTCGTCTGCAGCAGGAATCTCAGTTTTTCTGTACTAGTGCCCTGTATCCTGTCTTTGATTTGGGGAGAAAGGTTCTGTCTCCTTTTCCAGCCATGGACAGACCTCATCTACTCAGGCTTTACCCTGCCTACCAGGATTTGCAGACTCCATTATAACATTAAGAGGATGTCATTTAGTCATCTGGCCTTGGAGGAGTCTACAAAATCTGTATAACAATTTCTTTGCATCATCAGCCCAATTATATTGGAATTTCCTTCATGATTATCCACAGCAGCCATATAGATATGTAATTTGTAGTTTTATAAATTAGATAGTAAATTGTATCCCAGAAAAATGGGTAAATTTTGTTAGCTTCAGACCAGTGATAAAAGAAGACTGGGAGGTTTTGGTAATAAAGTAACTGTTGTATACAGAGCAGGTGATCCAAATTGCATTGCAAATGTACCTGCTATAGCCAGTAATAGAAAAGAAACTCTCTTCCATGCTATTCAATGTTTCAAATAAATAAATGTTGTCATACTTGGAAGATAAGTGGTGCTCCAGAAATATGGTACAGAACATAATAAAACATCTGTTTAATGGAGATTATTTGTCCTCTGTGCCCTCTTTTAAAAGAAATATTATCCAGTCCTCAGGGGATAGTTGATTTTACAGTTGTTCTATGGTTATTTTAAACTGAATACCACAGTTTACAGAAAAATAAAATGAAGTAATACTGTGAGCAACAGGTGCTCATAATGGACTCAGTTCTTTCATTGAGCTGTACCTTACTCTGCACGTGGTCCCACAGAAGTCTGCTTGAAATCAGTGGGACTGTTTTAGTGGTCATGTACTGGTCAGCATGTAGAAGGTCGTGACAATAGAGCCGTTACTAGTACAAGGGCAGGCACATTGCAAATCTGCTTTTAACATGATTTGTCCTGAGGATGGCTGGAGAGCCTACTGCTTGGAAACTGAAAACACGACCCTACAAGCTGAATGTAAAATGCATTTTAGTTACTTCATTTTAAATGAATAATTGAGCTTTTGAGCTATAACTTCCAAATGGGTAAGCAGAACTTTGTAAAACTGGTGAGACTGTATTTTAATTTTGGATAAGAATAAGGCTAACAAAAGTAGTGAACTGAAGTTATATGCTCACGGTGGGCTAGATTACTGCACCCTCATGTTGACAAGTACCATACCATGCAGTATAGTCCCAGTGAAATCATTGGGGCTACAAGTACTTAGTATGAGGAAAGCCAGCAACATGTATGGATATTTAATATTTTTTCTTCAAAGAACTGGGCCAAGTTCATCCTTACTGTGGACTCAAGTGGTATTGACTTTAGTGATGTTACACCAAAGATAAATCTGGCCCACTCTGCTTAGTCCAGTGAATATGTTGTTGTGTTTTTTTCAGATCCCACCTTGGTTTCATTTGAAACAGCTGACAGACCAAATTATTTTCTTCATTTGGCTTCCAATGATAGCCTGCTTCTTTCCAAATGGGAAGACAGTGAAGAGTTCCGTAACAGATCAACCTTTGCCGTCCACAAGAACACATGGCTCCCAGGATACAGTTCCTTTGAGTCATTTGCAAAGCCAGGATTCTTCATCCATCTTTCAGCTTCTTCAGTTGATCTTTTGAAATACAAGAATTCAGAGAAATTCAGGCTGTCTACTCTTTTTAAACTTGTAGGTAGGTACTAAAATTAATATTTTATAAACTATAATTTACTACTTTAACCACATTTTGAAAGCGTGAGAGCTTTGTGGGCTGCATTCTGCCCTCATTTGCACGATCCAGCATTACTCTTTTGACTGGAATTACTCTAGATTTACATTGGTATAACTGAGAATTTGTGGTCTGATTCTTCTTACACACCATTGCAAATTAGGAATAACTCAGTTGAAATTAATGGAGTTACACTTATATAAAACCAGTGTAAGTAAGAGGGAAATCAAGGGTTGTTTGACATTATTAACAATCGGGAAACATAAACTGAAATTTAAGGGAGGATGTGGAATAGTAATGTAGCAGTGGGGAAGATTAGTTCATTTATGTCCAACAGCTTGTAAAATACAGATTATTTTATAGCGTCACACTTGCTATGGAGAGAAGTGGAATAAAGAGAACCATTTGCAGAGTGGGGTATAATAAAACACATATAGACTAAAAATGTGAAAATAAAGCAGCTGAAGGAATGTGAACCAAGTTGTGGTAATGATTATAGTGAAGATGAATCTAGAAGGATGAAGTAAAGAAACACCATGTTGAGTTTCCCTGGAGAAAACATTTTTTTTCTTTTCCATTTCCTTTTAGTTTCAGGAATCTTCTTATTTAATTTTTTGCATAAAGATTCCTGAATAGATTTTTGCGGAAAGTTGTTTGGGCTGACATGACTCTAATGTCATAGTAGAGGTTGAAGTACAGCCTGGTTCATGAAACGTAAATCAATACAACCTGAATTGATAAAGAAGAGTAGAGTTGTTCAGAATTTTTTTCTGCAGAAAACTGTGAATTTTGTCAAAAAACAAAAACAAATTTTTTTTTGTGGGGGGAGGTTATTGATTTTTCCATGAAAAATAAAAAATGGAGGAAAATGTTTTATTTGTTGAAACCCCAATTTTCAATTGGAAAAAAGTTTCATTGGAAAATTTTTGATCGGGTCTAAAGGAAAGTCTGGGCTTTAACATGGTAGTGGTTAGTACCTTTTTCATGTATGTCAGTGAGGGGACTCTCTGAAGATAGATCTCCACAGCATTGTTCCTATTCCTGGGACAAAAAAAAGGCTTTTGTTCAAAGTGGGCAAGGAATAAGTGGGGAGGAGCAGAGGACTGGTAACACTTTGCTGAATTATTTCCTAGAGACCCTGCCTATGCAGAAATTCAGTCAGGAGTTCATGTAACTTGGAACTGGATTAACTGTCTCTGGGTCCCCACAGTGGCTGCCATTAAGCAGGCACAAGAGGACCCAGTCAATAGAAGCTATGTTGCCAAGGTAGCGGAAGGTCAGTGGAGCCATGTGGAGGGTTGGATGTTTGGCTGGTAAGTTCCTGTCTCTACAGATGTGAGTCTGGGAGGTGTTATTCCTCCTGTACACTTTAATGCTTCCCAAATCTCTCACTGTGGGGGGTGGGGAGGGTCCTTCCTAGTAAATTCCGTGAGGTGAAACTCTGTCCCTCCCCTCCCACAGGAAATTTCTCTGGGAAGAGGGTGATCTGACCTATGGATTTTAGCTTTAGGTGAGAGAGCCTAGTTTAACGTCCTTCTATGAGTTTGGTGACTCTCTGAACTCAAGTGCACATTCCCCATGGGAGCAAACCACAACTGGCAGTAAGACTAAGAAATGGTAGAGAAAATGACATTATTAGCCCAATTCTGGTAGGGTCTTGTGCCTAGGCACAAAAATCCCATGGACACCAAATAATTTATTCCACACTGGTTTTGGCTCCCTGCAGAACTTACAGTGAGGCATTTCCACAGGCCATGCAGAAAAGGAGCTCCAGAGGGACCTGTTGGGCTGGTCAACAGGTTTCTGTATGGGCACCTGTCTCAGCAATAGCACTCATGCGTGGAGTATTCGCACATGTAGGAGTAACTTCTGAAGGAACTGCTGCTGGCCAAGGCTCAAGTACACAACAATGCCACTTTAAAGAATAGACAGTATTTCATCAGCTTGTGTGCTAGATACTTCAGAAGAGGAAGAAGATAATCACTCTGCATTTGTCTCCGTTGATTTGTACTGCCATTTTGTAAATTATAGATGGGCCTCAAATGTAAAATTCAGATCCTGAATTCAACCTCCCCATCCCCCATTACCCAAAAGATTCAAGGGTGTTTGGATGCAGAGCTTTGGTTCAGGCCCATATCAAATGTACCTATAATGATTTTATTCCTGTGGAAAGGTAGGAGTAAAGAATGAAGCAGCACTTGTAACACAGAGGGGATTCCTCTGAAAAAGCGAGAGGATCCTTACAAAGAAATGAGTGATAGAGTAAAAGTTTTATTTCCCCCTCTGCCAAGGTTTTCTCTGCAGGCATTATTTATTATCACTTAAACTCTGAGCTGTAAATGTGGATAAAACCAAAGAAAAAAGTCATGCTATAGACAAATATTTACAGCTTAATGGGACTGATTTTCTGATAGATGCTGAGTACACTTAACTCCCACTGAAGTCATAGGGAGCTACAGATACTTAGGCTCCCTAAAAATCAGGCCAAATTGCTTTTTCACAGAGCTGTGCATTAAAGGGTAAATCCTGGCTCTGTTATGTGGCTGTAATCCCTTGCACGACCTAGCTGTATGCCAGGCCAACTGGTTCTGAGGCTGCTCAGCCTAGTGCACAAGGAATTGTGCAGGGTATCTGCTCCTTGGATTGCATGCAGCTGCTCAGGGGTATAGGGAGCTCATGCAGATGGACACAATGGTTGCCCCAAATAACAATACATAAATCCTGTAAACTCCCTGGAACTGCTTCAGGAGAGTGAGAGAGAGAGAGAGAGAGAGAGAATGTGTCACTGAGAGAACAGTGTTTGGAGGTCTCTCCCTTTCTCCTGTCCTGTGATTGCCATAGGGGATGGTGAATCTTCTGCCCAGTTGTTCCCATCCTTCAGTCCCTGATGACCATTCCATTTCAGAAGGGTCAGCCAAGCAGTGCTATGGACACTGGCTATGGATCACACAGCCCATTCATTATCACCAGCTATGACTGCCCTGAAGGAGAACCTGTCCCTCTAGCCCCTTCCCCACCCACTGGGATCTCAGAGAGGCTCTGCCTTTTGTGATGTCATCCCTCAGTTCTTCAGCTGCCATACGTGGTAATTGGGGCAGGGGAGGGGAGGGATAGAGACACAGATTTCTTATTTGGGGCCCATGCGTCTGTTTCTGTAGGTGATTCTTAGGCAGTTACAGATCCTGGTGAGACTATAAACTGTTTCCATCTCTATGCTGCGTACATGTGTAGGGCCGGGATTTGATGCTGAATGCCTGGTACTGAAATATCAGGAACAGATTTTTGAGATTTTGAGGGTGCAAAATGTATATGAGAGACTTTTTAAAGAGTGAGACAGGAAAAAGATGGATGAGAGAAGATGATGATGGGGATAGTACAGAGAGATTGGGAGGGGAACTGAGAGGGAAGGAGTGTTGGAGGAAGAGAGCCTGGAAACTCAGGAGGAAGAAGAGAACACAATATAGGAAAAAGAAGAGAATGAGAGAACAAAGATCACATACTGTAGAAAATTATAATGAGTGGAAAATAGAGTAAAAGACAGGAAAAGATGGTAAAATACATAGGAGAAGAAAAGAAAAAACAGAGTAAAGGGAAAGACAAAAGAACAATGCAAGGTAAGCAAAGTATTTTTTAAACAATGGTACTTAATATAAAAATAGGTGCAACATGACATAATAAATAATGAGAATTGTAATTTTTTTTAATGGGTGGAACAGAATTCAGTTAGATTCAGCCCTGGCTGGTTATGATGCTTGTCTCTTGATTCTGCCTTTTTTATGTGAAATATAATTCTGCTTCCTGTAGTTGCTACACTCCTCCCCACCGACCAACCCCCACTTCTTCTCCCTGTGGTTGGAGCTATCAATGTCCTGGTTTTTATTTTGAAAATATGGTTCACTTTACACTAGTAACTTCTTTAATCAGACTTAATTTACAAACTGATTAGTCAAAGTCACAAAGTCCTTTCAGCCACACACCCTGAAAAAAGCTTCAGCAGGTACGAAATACAGTTGCCTGTCTTCTCAGCAATACAGGTTTCTGTGAGCACATCCACCTGGTGCTGTGCTCTCTGCACCAGCTCCCCACTGAACAGAATCCAGTTTCAGGTCTCTGCTCTGATATTCAAAGCTTTCCATGGAACTGGCCCTAGCTACCTGAGAGATCACCTCCTCCTCTGTGATCATGACCTCCCATTACATCTATATTGTAATGGAAGAATGGAAGTCTTGAATAGTAGCAACCATGAATACAGGAGACATGAGACCTTAGGTGCTGGATCTAGACTATGGAAATTACTCCCACTAGAACTGATAAAAAACAAACAAAAAACCCTATAAACTAATCTACCTATTTCTCCCATAGACTTGGAAGGGAAAGAAAGATCATTATTGTTGTTAACTGTTTTTAAATACTTGGAAGTTGCTATTACATACATACATACATGCTTCTAACAACTTACCGAGATATAAGAAGCTATATTGGCCTGCAAAATAAAATAAAGCAGTGTGTTCATGAAGTAACATTTAGTTCAGCATCAACTTGCCTTGATCCAAATCAGTTACTTTGAATATGTTTAATCCAAAAATTCTTTATGGACCTCAGTGGCAATAACTGCTTCCTCAACATGGTGGCTTGCATGGTACTCTAAAGTCATTACAAAATGTACATTATTTTTTATATGGTAAGGATTTTTTATGCTATAATTTTAAATGGCTCAGTAACTTGTTCACTGCTGCTGTGAACATACGTTCACAGATATCCCTGCAGTGCAAATATGTGATATATCAGTCCTTCATATTCTGTTTCCGAAATAGGTTTTGCAAGTAAAGGAGAAAAATGAAATATTGCAACAAATGAGGCATCATTTGGCAAGGTAGTACAGTTACCATTATAAATGTCTAGTGTTAGGCACAGACAAATCTGAAACAGGCACTCACTTATATGACAGAAGAGACCAACTGTATGCCTTATGGAGCACCCTGTTATCAAAACATTGAATTAAAGTGTTAATGGTGGCATTGTGAATCTGCCCATGTTTTGCAGTGCATTATGATGACAGCCTAATGCAGCTGTTGACTGGCACACTCCAACTTCATGAAAAATGACAGATTTTGTCATTGCCAAATGCCTGTTGCCTCCTGACAAATGCCTTTAATCACTGAGCTGCTGAAGTTTTGAATGGCAGAGTATATGGAGCTAATGCTATTACCAGAACGTTCGTAAAACATCTCAAGCAAAGACCTCTTTTTTGGACATAACAAAAATGTTTCCGTGGTCTTTTATCTTTGAGGGGGGAATGGAGAAAGTTAAAAAGTGCTACAATTCTCAGTGGTCATGCATTAACGCAGAGTGGTATGTCTTTTCAAGTGTGAAGTCTTTGCCCTCCCGTCATTATGCCAAAAAATCCTATCTATGCTCATGGAAAACTGAAACAATTTACCTCAGCAAGTGGGATCAGATCAAATGATCAAGAGGCATTTCATTAATCACCACATCCGAAGGTTTGGGTTTCACAGTTTTATAAGCAGAGAAACATAGGGCTCGAATCTTTCTCCAGCGTACTTTCACAGGGCTCAGTCTGCTGATGTAGGGTAATTACATGGTCTAAAAATACAGCCGCATTTGTTTAAGTTAATGGAAAAGTTACACCGGTTCCAGAGTGCAGAGGCAAAGGCAGATTGAGTTTCCTGCTGACTATTCTAAATGCTTTGCATATTAGATCAGAAACTTTCCAACTGGGAACTGCTATTCCTGAGGAACCAGAGGGTAAATATTGGGAGGAGAATAATAGGCCCTCTAAATCCCTTGGCCAGAAAACTCTTCATGAGTCCTCTTCGTGTTCTATGACGCGCATTCAGAAGGAAGAATTTGTAATGACCCAATTGCCACAGCAGTAGACACATACATGTTTGTCTGAAGTCTGCTGAAGTGTCACTCTTTCTAGTTTCATAGTAATAAATACTGTAGTATTGAAATGCATTAGATATAAATTAAACAGATGTGATGGAATACTGCAATAAATTTTTCACAAATGACCACATGAATTTTTAAATGAAATTGCTTCAACCATGCTCGTGTTTGTCTGCTGCTCCTGTTCCTGCAAATGTTTGAGTGATCATGTTGTTCACTGAATTTTAATATTCTGTGCACATGTGTTCACAGGAAAACAAATTTTAAATTTGCATGTGCCAGAATTTGCCCTAGCAGTGGATGCATGCTCATCCAATTGAGTAAAAGAAAGAAATCTTTGAGATTTACCTCACAAATCACATCTAAGTGCACAGATCAAATGTCAAATAATAGCAATCAATCCATAGAATAATACATTTGAATCTTTTGAATAACAAATAAATGTGAGGAACTCACAATCTTTTCATAGATATATCTTTTGGTCTTAATAAGACACTGCAATTTCTTACAAATAGCTTTTCATCTGAGTATCTTAACGCATTTTACTAATTTAGGTGTTTAACTATCTAACACTCCTGTGAGGAAAGCGGGAATATTCTCATTTTACTGATGAGGGAACTGAGGCACAGAGAATTTAAGTGACTTGTCTAAGCTCACAAGGAAATTCCAGAATAGAATTCAGAAGAACTGAGTGCTAGACTTTTGCCGAGTGCATAAGTCTTCACTTTGATAAGTTGCTATTTTTGCAAATAATAATTTGAATAACTACTCAGACATATGCATGGAATGTAGTCAATGAGGGTTGTGTGTATTCCTGTTTGAGACAAGAACTGGATCTTTCTTAGTTAATGTTAATGATTGTATCTTATACACCAAGAAAGGATGGTACAATTAAAATTAAATTGATTTTTAAGATATAGAATTACTTTTTTTGATAAAAGCATCTCTTATGTTTAGTCAGACTGTATGTACATTTTGATAATCAGTTTTCACTTCATTTTTCTTTGTCTGTTTCCCTCTGGGACACAAGATGGGTGAAGTATTATCTTTTATTGGACCAACTTCTGTTGGTGAAAGAGGTAAGCTTTTGTGCTTACACAGAGCTCTTCTTCAGGTCTGGGAAACATACTCAGTGTCACACAACAATGGAAGATATCCCTCTGTATAGGGCATACTTTTAAATATCCTTTTTTTAGTTATAATGAGGTGCTCTTGAGTTTACACTGAGCTCTTCTGTTTTGTTTAAGTCCAAGTGATCATTATTCTGGGCCTAATGCTGAGGAACTACTGTGTACCTGCAAATCCCAAGTAAGCCAGTGAGAACTACAGGTTCTCAGCATCTATCAGCATTAAGCTGTCTTAACAGTGGCATCAGAACCATCTGCAATTTATATCACAAATGGGCATTTGACCTCCTGTATTTGTATCAATAAGCAAGAAGAGATTAATCTGTTGTGATAGCAACGGTATATGCCTCAAAAATCACATCACCAGCTGTGAGGTAGCTAAGGCAATTATACCTGAGAGCTAGATAACTATGTTTCAGTTTTGATTATATTTTGACTGGGCAAGCAGTTCATTCTGCCAGTATTATTTGATTACATGCTTCAGTGCAGGAATTTAAAGCACATGAGCAGAGGTTGTTGGTGCTTGCATGTGAGTGGGTAGATTCATGCTCCTAAGCATGTATCTGAGGAGCTAGCCAATCTAAGTGGAGCAGTGTTGACCTGCTGTTATAAATTGATAGTCGTGACTAGCACTGCCTGGATTCTGAGAAGAAAATGAAAATCAGCAGTAGCAAATTGTAACCTTTCACAGTGGAAAATCTAAAGCAAAAGAAATAAGGAAAGAGTTTGAAAACCTGAAAACAAAGTGAAGGCATTATCTACACATATGAAAAGAGGGGCAGGGATGTGAAGCAGTGAGTCCTAGACTAATGAGAAAATAATCATTAAAACAATTAGGCATGTGCCTCCTGTGAGGTTTTCTGGCTGCTTCCCACTACTTCCAATATTCCTCCAGTCTTCCTGCCTGCCTGTTCAGTTTTCTCAGATGCTGCCTGATCCTCAGTACCCTTTCCTATGTACTTTTGTACTTTGTGGGCTTTTTGGATTTGGATTTTGCTTAGGCCAAGCCAGTGTTTAGCAAAGCAAGGAAATGCTGTATTTGCATGTGAGTGCATTTGCATCAGATATGGTCTTCCCTGAAAATAGAAACTGTGCATTAGATGAATATTTATAAAGTTGTACAGCGTAGTCACTTGCTGACCAATTCTGACTATATTTTACCTTCTTATGTGTGCAACAGAAAAATTGTAATAGAAGCAGACCAGGAGAGCAGGCATATAACTGGATTGCTGTAGGCAAGCTGATCCTTCCATGTACTGAGCACTCTCAACTCCCACTGCAGCACTTAAGTCCCAGCTTACTTTTGTATCTGTGATCTGTGTAATACATTTGGATGTGAAATCGCACATTTAGATCCAGGTTTGGTCTGACTTTCAGTCAGTCCTGTGTGCTGCCTCCCCTCCCTAATTATTGCAATGCCCCCTATGAGGTAGGTAAATTAATATTATTATCCCTGTTTCGAATGGGAAATAGAGGCCCAGAGACTGGGGTCAAATTTTCAAGAGAGGACACCTATTTTGAGTGTTTCAGTTTTTGAGGGCCCAGTACTGTACACCTAGGGCCTGATTTTAAGAAGTGTGGTGCACCCCAAATTCTGGTTGAAGCCAATGAGAATGTTGGTTCCACAGCACCTCTGAACATTAGTCTCTACTTGACTTAAACTGGATACTCAAGATTAGTGAACACTGAAAAATGTGGGTCTAAGTGACTCAAGAGAACATCAAAGTGCATCAGTGATAGGATTAGGACTCAGGAGAACCGGGATCCCAGCATCATTATTTATTCACTAGGTCAGAATATCAAAAAATGGTAGGATACTTATTATCAAAGAATTAATTTCAGAAGTCAGGAAGAAAGGAATTAATATGTTAAAACCTAGGGCCTAGTATATAGAGAGCACAGTATTTCTCCAATATCCAAACCGCTGTGACAGAGCTAAATATGGTGTTTAATAAAATATCTTTATATATATTGCAAAGTATATGCCCTGATTCACATTAGAAATTTCTGTACTAACACGTTCATCAGCTGTGACTGATGTACTAAGGTGCTCAGCTCTTCCTCAGGTAGTAGAAACATGGGCTTGGTTGGCATGTAAACTGGACTGATTGTCATCCAGAGAATAACTCCTTATTCTGTTAAGGATATATCATTTCACTGGATAGAAAGCAAATTATGACAGACTTCATCAGAAGATATGTGGTTTCCTTCAAATGCCATGACAAATCCTTGATAGAAAAACATATAAAAACTCTGATGTAAAAAGCTTAACTCATTGTCAGTAAACTGAACGTCACTACTTTGTTGTGAATGAACTGCAATATCACCCCAAATACAATAAACTGCTGGATATTAGAGGAACACTGTAAGCACTGTAAACATGAAGCATGACATGGAAGTGGCTGGTTAGTGTCATATGGCAACATAAAGTGCTGGTACCGTGACACAGATGAAATACATAGTTTCAGTGGCACATATAAAGAAGTTACATTTTCTGTTATGGGGGAACAGTAACTATAAGTGACAATAAAAGTCTAAGTCCACTGTGGAATTTAATTTCTATAATTGATATAGGAGAGTGAGAAAAGTGTCAGTACCAGGCTGCAGAAATGGGTGTATAAGTGACTTTATTGATTTTTTTCCTGGTGTTCTTTAATCCTTATTCATATTACTGTTCATAAGATGTAGAGAGCAGTGGCAAAGTGAAGAGAGGCAGAGTGGTTGAGTGAAGACGGTACTGGATTAGGAGTCAGGAGATCTGAGTTCTGCTGTGTGACCTCAGGCAAGTCACTTCATCTCTCTGTGCCTCTGTTTCCCCTCCCAAGTTTGGTCTATTTAGACTGGAAACTCTTTGGGGCGGGGACTGTCTTTTACTGTGTTTGTAGGGTGCCTAGAATAATGGATACTTAATCTGATTTGGGGCCTCTACACATTCCAAATAATAATAATAATAATAATAATAAATTAATAATTAATAAAAGTAGAAATGTAATTGGCCTTATGTGATTTACAACTGAGAAACACTTAACACAGTTCCATGCTGGCTCAAGCACACCATAGATTACTGCTGTGGTAACATACAGGGTGTGGATATAATAGGTGGGCTCATTGTCTGTGTGCTTTAATCTTGTGAGGTGCTGCTGAGCATCTCATAGAATGCACTGATCTCCTGTTGCAGTCGGTGGTAACTTAAGGTGCTCTGTGCCACACTGGATGGAAGGACTCCACCAGTTGCTTAAGTCTGCTCCACGTTCTGGCCATCAGTTTGTAGACACAGGAGTAAGATAGTGCCTAAATGTCAAAAACTGTATAATGCAATGCAGTGATCAAAAACCCAGAGAAAATGAGCATGATGTGCCTGGCAAGAAAACATGAAGCTTCTCAAGATGCGACATGAGCTGCTCAGGGATCAAACCTGGTAGAGAATTTATTGCGCTCATTTGGAAATGGTGCTAATTAAGGCCGTCAAGCGATTAAAAAAATTAATCACGATTAATCATGCTGCTTAACAATAATAGAATACTATTTATATAAATATTTTTGGATGTTTTCCATATTTTCAAATATATTGATTTCAATTGCAACACAGAATACAAAGTGTGCAGTGCTCACTTTATATTTATTTTTTATTATAAATATTTGCACTGTAAAAATAAAAGAAATAGTATTTTTCAATTCACTTAATACAAGTACTGTAGTGCAATCTCTTTATCATGAAAGCTGGATTTACAAAGGTAGAGTTATGTACAAAAAATAACATTCAAAAATAAAACAATGTAAAACTTTAGAGCCTACAAGTCCACTCAGTCCTACTTCTTGTTCAGCCAATTGCTCAGACAAACAAGTTTGTTTACATTTGCTGGAGATAATGCAGCCTACTTCTTGTTTACAATGTCACCTAAAAATGAGAACAGCCATTTGCATGGCACTGTTTTAGCCAGCGTTGCAAGATATTTGTACCAGATGTGCTAAAGATTCATATGTATCTTCATGCTTCAATCACCATTCCAGAGGACATGCATCCATGCTGATGATGGGTTCTGCTTGATAACAATCCAAAGCAATGCAGACCGACGCATGCTCATTTTCATTAATTGATCGGTGGGTAGTGATCGATCTATCAGGGATCGATTTATCGCATCTAGTGTAGACGCAATAAATTGATCCCCGATTGCTCTGCCATCGACTCCGGAACTCCACCAGGGCAAGAGACAAAAGCGGAGTTGACGGGGGAGCAGCGGCCGTCGATCCTGCGCCGCGAGGATGCAAAGTAAGTGATTCTAAGTCGATCTAAGATACGTCAACTTCAGCTACGCTATTCTCGTAGCTGAAGTTGCGTATCTCAGCTCGATTTCCCACCCTCCCCACCCCCACTGTAGACCAGGCCTAAGAGTCTAAAATCAGCCTGAAGGTAGAGATGTTAGTCCCAGATGACTTGGGCTGGGGAAATAAACTGTATGGTTTCATTATACTAGATCCAAAGCTTGGAACTTTATGTTGTTAAAAGGGGGCACGTAGTCTGATTAGAAAGGATTCTACTGGAATATGGTGCTGTGTGCTGGTCACCTGCTTTGGCTGTGTGGACCTGCCTTATTGTATCTTCCCCACCCCGATTCTGTTGATTATCTGTAAACTTGCCTCCTCTGGAGTCTTTCATGAGAGCCCAACATTCAATCTTACTCTTACATTGTATTTTAAAAGGAATCCAGTATTTTGATGGTAGGTTCCACAGTGGTTGAATTGAAGGGTGAGATGTATGATATTAGTGTATGTTTGCACAGTTTTCTCAACTAAATGCTTAACTTAAAGCTAGTAGGGAGAAAAGCATATGTGTTACCTTTCCCCCGACTTGTCTCTTTAGTGTTATAAAGTGTTCTAGTGAGTGATTTGAGAATAAAGTACGGCAAAATGTGGGTAAATAAATGCTCATAGTCATCTAGAGCAGGGGTTTTCAACCTTTTTCTTTGTGAGGCTCCCCCAACATACTATAAAAACTCCACGGCCCACTTGTGCCACAACATCTGTGTTTCTGTGTATAAAAACCTGGGCCAGTGTTAGGGGGTAACAAGCAGGGCTGTTGCCCTGGGCTCCATGTCACAGGGGCCCCTTGAAGCTAAGTTGCTCAGGCTTCAGCTTCAGCCCCAAGTGGCAGGCCTCAGGGCCCTGGGCTTCAGCCCCATGCAGTGGGGCTTTGGCTTTCTGCCCAGGGCCCCAGCAAGTCTAATGCTGGCTCTGCTTGGCGGACCCCCTGAAACTTGCTCGCGGGCCTCCAGGGAACCACTGATCTAGAGCTTCTAATCATTTCAGAAGAGCTCCAATTTCTGTCCCCTTCTGCAATTATAAAGTGCAGAAACACAGGCAAAAATAAGTAAATATTTATTCTGGGAAATAGGAAATAAGGGAATATTTAAGGTATTTTCTCCAGTTATGGTTACTGTTTTAATAGAATATTTCAAGCACACACTTTGTCTGTCTACCTCTCTTCATTGTCACTTCTGCTGAGGCCCTACTTTGCTCATGAACATCTTAAAACAGGAAATAATATTTTTTTTTTGGTTGAGTTGCTTAGTATGTTGATATGTAAGATTGGTGGGATATAATTCAGGGCTTTATATTATGTAAAACATTCAGGGAATTCAGTTAGGATGCGTTTTTTTTTTATGTGAGCATGTCTGGGTTATATATGGGCTTGGCAGAATTAGATTTTTATTGGTAAATGTCCATAAATATGGAATTCACTGTACACACAAACCAATGAGAAAATATTTCCATTGATAATAATTGAAATTAACACATAGGCAAAGTAAGAAACATGCTGCTTGAGAACTTATTAGAGTTTGTTTTAAGGATATTTACTTTGTATATTTTGACATGTTGATGTTGACAATTTGTGTTTTAATGGTTATAAAGTTTTAACTGTTTGGATCTCAACATCTACTGTCATTAAATAATTATTGTCTGACACACACCCCTTCCATAATTTCCTGCAACTCTGAACATTTAAATACATAAACATTTTAAAATATTGCTTACAATAAACACCTATATTATCTGTCAAAATTATAAAATAATAAAAATTTAATTCTGCCAAGCCTAGTTATATAGCAATCATGGTTATGAACCTGGGACATTGGGTTTACTACACAGCTATGAAACCCAGACATTACTTGGTTAGAAATATATGCTTTCTGAAGAACTTTGGGCTTGATTTTTCAGAAGTGTTGAATGCTTGCAACTCTGTCTGAAGTTACTGGGATATGTAGGTGCTCATCAGACCCAATCTGTTTGGTTTTTATCTAATTTTGAATGTAGCACGTATAACTCTTGTGCTTGGATGAAAGACAGTTACAGTGGCCCAGGTCTTGTATAAAGAATCACACTGGCAGATTATGGAGTCTACATGGAGCCTCTTTGCAGGATTAGGACCATCTATTGTATGCATTCTAACAATGGAAATGTAAGCCTGTTAACAGTAAAGAAAGAGATGGTGAAAAATTCAAATATCAATTCTTTTGATTGTTCCCTCTTCTCATTTACTTTGTTTGGAGGGAAATGGATTGAAGGGCAGGTTATTCCAAGTGCATGACATTTCCAATAAAGCAAGAAATAAAACTTCAGCGAGATCTTCTATACATGCACAAATAATCCTCTGTGATCTCCTCAGATTATCCATATCTGTTGTGTCCCTATGCCATGTTTTCATCCACCTCATGGCTCCTGCCTGCATATCAACTCTGTTACACAGAATATAAAAAACCTACACATTAGTGAAGATTGTAAGTAAAGTATTCCCTCCTCCCATCTCTATCAGATTTAAGCAACTGTAGATTCTCCCACTGGAACAGGATACATATGCTTAATAATTTATAACAAATGTAACTTAGTAAATTCACTTGCTATTACAATAAAACCAGTGTTTCTCATAGAAATAACAATTCAGGGATATCATGCAGACTGGCATTGTCAGAGGATAACACTAGATGGTAACAGGTACACTCTTTTAGTAAAGAAAATGGGGAAGATATTAGAACTTGATTTACACATTCTTTTCTGCTCTATGAGAATTATTATTTTTATCAAGCAAGAGGGGACTTGTATTACTAGTAACAGTATAACAACTACTCATAACTGCAGATGTACCTAGGCTGAAGAGAGAAAAAAATTCTGAAGTCTTTTGGAAAAGAATCGCATGTCTCTAAACGAGTGTAAAATAGAAGTGAATTAAAGAGCCCGATACTTCACTCCTCACTGAAGCTAAGATCAATGGGAGGTTTTTCAGGGTAGAAGTCCTGAATATAAAAATATAATCATACATGGTCCCTAAAAATATAATCATACATGGTAGTGAAACATATTTTCAAGTAATAAATGTTACTCCCCATTAACTAACACACTAACTAATCACTAACACAAATGTTCTGTGTGGTGCAGCTGCTCTGCATCAGGTTGCCCAGGTGGCATAATTGGCCTGGTGTCCACTTTAACCTGCTAAGGAAGGATTGCACCAGTGTAAGAGTGACCCTTTTATTGCATAGAGACAACAGAGGGGCTCATATAATGCACTCTTTCCTTGCTCCCACTGCAAGTGCGACCAGAGAAAAGGGGCTTGGGCTAGGACACCAGAATGATATGCTGACCCCTGGATACATTTGTGGTTCCTTATAGTTGTTGAAGTCTAGCAGAACTTTGAGAAGCCCTGGGGTTCATCTAACATAGCACAGGGGGACTCTCAAACAGATACCACAGGATCAGGCTAGCGCAAAGGAGAACTTTCAGCAGTGCTAAGTTTGTAATGAAAGAGATGCTGGGGCTCAAGCAATTTTTTTATTTTCATAACTGATGCAGCAAATCCAGAGGTGCCGGGCTATGAACTGCCAACCTCAGAGGTGCTGGGGCTCAGCCCTGGCAAGCCCTGGCACAAATTAAGCACTGGCCTTCAATTATCCTTGTGTGCACACACACACAGCTGATATGAGGTTGCTGGTTTATACTCCCCCTGAGATGTAGGTCACTTTATTTGTTTTCTTCTTAACACTTTCTCTATGAAATAGCATCATTATTTAATAAAACTGTGAAGACACTACTTATTAATGACAAGTTCACAATTTTCTTCTCTGGCCCATGCACAAGAATTTCACACTTTCCCTAACTTCTTTTGCTATTTGTATTTCAATTTTGTGATTTTAATACCTTTTAATAAACACTATTCCACAAAGATGCTGTATAGGTGATGCAGGTAGTTTTTAAATTCACTATAGTATCAATGTCATTTAACAGGACACTCTTTTTTACAGTGACGTGAACTATGATTGTAGTTTTGCAAGACTTGAAGTGGTGCTTCATCATGATAAATAAGAAAAATCTGTACTGCACTCCTGCATATATCTCAGTTGCTTCTGACATTAAGGGGCACATATAATTTGAGTCTGAAAACTATTCTCTGATTCAGTTATGGTCCTCTTTTAAAATGTTGGCCTTTTGCTGTTTCTGAAAAGATTAACCATTAAGAATGTATTTTTTAAATGTAATGATTTCTGATTATTTGCTTGTTTGAAATGGTGTTTCATTTTTCCTCTAAAGTAAAAGCAGTTACACTGTACAAACTTTCTGGAAAGTCTCCTTGTATTGCCTAATTTTGCACACCAAATAAACCACTCTTTCTGATGCAACCTCTTTTAAAAATATCATTAATGTAGCACATTAAATAAAGTAGCATGTTCTTGTAAGTCTTTCATAGTAATGATCCTACTGAATCAACATTACTCACACTGGTTTCATGTTGTTTCCCCACTGAAAATTCACAACAGTTCAGCCAGAGTTATCGGAAAAGTTATATAGTTTATTCTTTTATGGAGATTGTTTTAAAAATATTTCTGAATTGTCTGTTAATTCTTGCTGTACTGTCAGTCTTCAGATTGTTTTAGTATGCACTAGAAAATAAATATGTCAACTAGAATACAATGTCACATTTTCTACTGCATAGTGTAGAACAGTTTGCATATGCATTACTCTGCATGTTAATATACAGTGGATACACTTAATGTTCATTCCAGTTTCAGAGATAGTAAAAGTTTCAAAGATATCCCCCATTTTAAATATAAGCAATAGAAATAGTAATATTTCGAAAACCAAAATGAACCTTTTAAGTGTGCCCGCTATAGAGTGTGTACGTGTGTGTGTGAGTGTGTATAATGTATATATGTAAATAATATATATGTGTGCATATGCATATTGGTGTGTATATATGTCTCTGTATAATAAATCATGTATTCTTCCAGATTCCAAATTTAAGTTTCCAGCCCATTCTACATGTGAGTGGCGTTATGATGCCTGTACAAGCCCTTGTTTCAAAACATGCAGAAACCCTTTGGGACAAAACTGTCAGGATGTACCAAAGTAAGTATCTGCTTTTTTCTAGAATAAAAGTATATAATTCTAGTAATATTTATATAGCATGGTAAGTACATACGGCACTAGATATAGTTCAGTGCCATGGCACTGTATTAATTAATCAAAATTCAGTGGAGGAGGAAGTAGTGGAATTGTAGCCATTGTGGCAGCTACAGTAAAATGATGTCCTTGAATGGCAGTAATCTTTCAAGATAGTGGGTATCCTAAATTAAGAGTATCATTGAAAAGATGTGGTAGTCAGCTGATGTCAAATAGTTCTGGCCCTGCTCCTCTCATGATGGCATTGCAGCAACCACGTCTGTCCTTAATAAAACTATTGAACAAAATTTTGTTCCAGAGGGCAATGGCTCTCTGGCGCTTCTAAATGAAAGTCTCTATCATTGGAAGGACCAACATTCATTCCAAAGATAGAGAGTTACATAGTTCACGTTAGCTCAGATCTGCAGGAATGGAAACATCAGCTGCATCCTGAAGAAATGTCCTGAGCTGATGAGAAATAGAAAGGTCCATTATCAGGGTCCTCTGTCTTAAATTATTTAGAAATGTAGACTGCTTTCCTAAAATTAAATACTTTGTCTATAATCGACTGCGTGAATAGTTAATACTGTGTTTCTCTTTTAGAGTGGAAGGATGTGTTCCCATGTGTCCTCTCCATATGGTGTTGGATGAAGTCACTCAAAGATGCGTGTATTTTGAAGATTGTATGTTCAAAAATTTTTACTTTATTATGTTTAATTTGATATTTAACTTATGGCATTACTAGATACCAAAAGTAGTATAGCCAGAATTTTCAAACATGGGGGTCCAAAGTTAGACATCTAAGCCCATATTTAGGGACCCACATAAATGGCCTGATTTTTCAGAGATGTTGAGCCCTTGCAATATATCAGTGAAAATTAGGCCTCTTACTTAAGTGACCCAATGCAGTTTTTACATATCTAACTTTAGATGCCCAAGTTCGTAAATTTTAAGTTATCATTTCATGTGCTTTTCAGTTAAAAACAAATTTCTTTTTCCTAAAATCTAAGACAAATTATAAAGAAAATTAAGAGGTTCCCTTTCCATAAAACTTTCAGTAACATGAAATACATAGTCAATGCCATCCCTAACATCTTTTTTTTAGAAGCTCTAAAAATATTACAAACCTGAAGAAAGGGGCGAGGGAAGATAGGGATACATGACTTAATATGGATCCCTTCCACCTCTAATAGCTTAATGATTCTAGCAAAATGAGTCACAAACTAACATCTATTTTTGTCTGGTTTTAGGCATTGAGCCTTCAGTTGATGTTCGACCTTCACCATCCACTATGAGAACACCAGCTCTTTCACATGTAACTTCTAGTGCTTTCAATGTCTCAGTTGCAGCAGTTCTGAGTAAAGTAGAAACTTCATCTCCTATACCTGAAACAAAAGACACAAAAACAACACGTGCATCAAAGTGGCAATTCAGTGCAACCATAGAACAAACTAAATTTTCAACTGTTCTTATTCCTCATACAACAGTTTTAACCACAACTATATCACCAAATGTTTCGGCATATTCAGCTGGAGCTACATCATCTGGCAAAAGCACTATTGCAATGTCTGTATCACCAAAATCTAATATAAGCTTCCCTTCAGTACTTGATGTTTTTCCATCGACAACTACAGCCACTACAGAAATCTCTACAGGTATACAAGCGATGAGTAGTATCACTGCTAAGGTATTGAGTGCGACAGAGCCTCAGACTGTAACTACAACACATGCAGTGACTAAAATCACTGACACAGAAGGCAAACCAATTTCTACTTTCATTTTAACTGGGACATCATCAATAATAAGAGTAACAGAATCACCAGTCGCAACTACAGCAATATCAGAAACATCAGAAATAGACACTACGATACGTCCCACAGTGGAAACAAAACGAAAACCAGAAAAAACTACTGCCCCTTCCTTTGTATCAGCAACAGAACAAACAACCACATATTTCACCAAATACACTATGTCACCCTCTTTGGAAACCCCTTCTTATGCACCAACAGCAAATGAAACAAGAACTTCAGAAGGAACAAAACCAAGTACAAAACAAACTTCTCCTACAATAGCTAATGTCACTGAAACTTCATTTTCTCCTCTGATCACTACATTATTTACACTGAAGCCACCAATGACTTCCGAAACAACAAAAGGAAAGGTTGGTTTAACCAAAGAGGAAATAAAGACCACATTTTTTCCACTATCTACACACCCTGTTCCATTATTACATGTAACACAGTCAGTTACTGAAACTCCTACATATATAGTTCAAAACTTGACAGGTACTGCAGGGGTATTCCTTGCCACAACTCATGGTGCAAAGATAGCAACTCTGCAAACTAAAGAGATGTCATCATTGTCATCATCATCATCCTCAGGAATAACTGGCTTCCTATTTACAACTGGTAAAAAAGAAATAATACAAGCAACAACAAGTGTGGAGCAGCCATCAAGTTCATATTTTTCTCCATATTCACTGTATTCTAGTTCAGCTACAACTGCAAAACCCAGCACTCTTCCTACAAAAAGGCCTTCACTATCCGATATAAGTGCTGCTTCTCCAGCTTTAGCAGAATCAAAAGAAACTTTGCAAACAGCATCAACTACTGAATATCCACCGTTCATAGTGCTAAATATGACAGAAACCCTGACTACTGTGTACACTAAATATCCTGTTTCATCTCAGACTGCCAGAGCTATTCCTTTGACAACAAAAGTAACATCTAAAATAACAGGCCCCTATGAATTATCAGCAGAGCCAACTACATTCTCACAAAGAACATCATCTGAATACAAATCACCTCTATTTCTAAATACAACAAAGATGAGCATTGCACCCTACACTATTAGAATGACATCAGCAACAAAAACAACTGCTTTAGCGAAAGAAATAATGGATTTGGTCCCTACAATTCCATGGGTAACTAAACAATTGGAATCAATGCGAACAACATTAGTCACTGAATCTCCATATACTCTTCTTAATGAGACTGAAACAACAAGGATGATTGTCCATCCTGATGAAGCACAAACAGAAAAAATTGCTAGTGTACATACCAGAAAGCCAACTACATTTGCTTCATCACCAGCAAGCTCCCTAACACCTTTCACTACTCTGCTTCCACTATCCACATTTAGAAAAGAGATATCAACGACAGCCACTAGTTCTATGAGTGCATCATCTGAAGCTACTGTTACAATGACCATTACTTTATACCCAAGAACATCAGTAGTAAAATCTACTTTTTCAACAGAAGGAAAGACTCCCCATTTGACAGCCTCAACCTTATCCACGATAGAAGAGCAACCAAGTTCATTAATATCACCATCACCTGCGGAACTGCCAGCAAAAGTCACTTTAAATATTACCGATGCCACATTATCCCCATACTCTGAATTCAGCAGCAGATTAATAACTAGTAAAAAAGTGACAGCAGTCAAAGAAAGGTCAACTTTGCCAACTTCTGTTACACCTCCTTTCACAAAGTCACCTGACATATTCCCTACCACTCAGTATGTGGCAGAGACATCGGTTTCCCCATACATTTTAACACAAAAAATACCTAAGGAGCCAGCCACTACAAAGCACCCAGTACAGACTGAAACAGTTTCCACAGTCTCAAAGCCTACAGTTAAAACCGTCAGAGAAACAGTAAAACAAACAGCATCTACAACTCAAATATCATTAATCAAAGATTACTCCTCCTCTGCTACAACTTCAGTAGGTACTTCCTCTGTTCAAACTTCATCAGCAGAGATGGTTTCTCCACAGATCAGAGAGGAGTCTGCTATACCACGTTTCACTACCAAATTGACAACAGAACATGTTCCTTCAACTTCCAAACCTTATTTGGCAAGCAAAAAAAGTACCACAATTTACCAGCCTCCAACAGAAATTTTGACCACCACTGTTCATCCAAAAGGTCTCTTTAGTACAACAGAATCTATAGGAGAATTCACCACCTTGTACCCATTCGTAACTACCTCCCGACCTGCAGTGGATCTTTCAACGTTATCTCCTACCTCAGTAGTTCCAGCTAAAGTTCTTTTGACTACTGAAAAAGAGTCATCCTTAACTGATGCCGTCTTACTGACTTACGTATCAGGAACTGCCTCAGCTTTGCAGACAAAACTGCCAACTTCAACCAGAAAAAAAATGGATTTGACTGTCAGCACAAGACCCCTCTCTTTTTTAACAAAAGTAATTACAACTTCATCACCAGTAGCTACAATGAAAAAAGAATTTCCGTCATTTCCTACCCAAAAGTCAGATTCCAGTTTCAAATCCACAAAGCAGACAGCCGTTACTGAACCGCTCGTTTCTAGTCAGACACCTACAGTCTCTATCACCGTATTTCCTTTGTCGAAGTTAACATCTCCATCACTTATTCTATCGGAAACATCAGAAACTCCCATCACAACGGAGAAGGAGTCATTAGCAGGTGCCCTTTTAACACCAGTGATCTCAACAGCATCCACGTCAATGGGCAAAAGTGCTACAGAGAAGACTGTGGTGTTGTCTAAGCAAGTGCCACTTTCAACTACTTCCTACGGTTCCACATTCCCAGCAGGAACAGTGTTACCAGCCACCACACGTTCTTCGACTACAACCACTGTTTTAGCGCCTTCATCAGTGAGCAGTGTAACAGCACAAAACACCACTATAGCATCAGCTACTTTAGGGAAAACAGGAGCAATCAGAGAAGCCCTCACCACCTCATTGTTTTCAGGGAAACCCATCTATTTTTCTGTTGCTTCAAAAACAGAAAAAGCCATCACCTCTGAAACAGCAGAGCCTGCAGGGCCAGTACTGGTTACACAACCACAGTCTCTTCATACGCCAGGCATCACAGATTTGATCACCCCCACCTTAAAAACAACACAGATGTTTCATTCTCCATATTTCACAAATATAACTGCTGTGCCTCCTAAACTAGGTGTATCAGTTTTGTCCACCATCTATTCATCCTCTGAGCAAAAAACTGCCTCTTCTAGTGTCGCAGCATCAGGCACCACTATTCAAACTCCAAAACGTGCGACACTGGCTATTACTGAGGTCCACACACCCTCAAAGAGTTCGTCGTTAATGATGCCAACCCACTCAAATGCTACAATGGCTGCATCAGTTCCTCCATTTGCCTATTTATCTACCCAATCCCTTTACGAGTCTGCTACAGAGTATTCTGGTGGACTGACAACAGCTGAAGCTATCTCAGGAGTCACAGCATCAGTTTTCATGCCAGCTAGAGAAACAGCAACGCTCCAAACTTGTGTAGTGAGTAACGTTGTTCATGGTTATCTCTCTGCCCATCTGTAAATAGACAGGAATGTAGATTTATGTATGGATAAGTTCCCTTACCCCACTAGTGCTGAAATAATTATTTATGTGCCATATGGTTTTGTATTCAGTATTAAAAATGTCCATCAAAGTACAGGGCCAGATACTTATCTCAATTACATGTGGGTAAATCTGGAGGAATGCCATTGCAATTAATGGATTTCATAATTACTGCAATCTAATGCTGCTTTGGACCTCAGTTTCCAAAAGGGGTGATTTTTCATGGAATACCTTTGGCACCATGTGCCATTTCATGTTCCTCAGTAGAAGGGATCTTTTGAATCACAATCTACCACTTTTTGGCAGATTATTTCCTGACATGACTATTCCTTAACCTTACTCAGCCATCTTTGCCATCTCTATGATCCTTGCATACTTCTCTTCTGTATTTCTGCCTGATGTATTGTCTAAAATAAATAATATTGTTCTGGAATTTAGAACAGAACCATGGTTTTGTACCATTTTCACAAATTGTCTAATTTTCAGTTGTGCTGAGCACCGACAGCTTCCATTGCCTTCACTGGGATTTGTGAGTGTTCAGTGTCTCTGAAAATCAGGCCTACTTGTCTTTTCAGTAAGCAATTCTGCAGTGTTGTATCTTTCGTTTGATAAGAATGGTAACCTATGTCTTTTAAATATGCCTTAGCCAATCACAGAGAATGAATGCATAAAACACATTTGCTTGGATGGACAACTAATCCAAGTTAACAAGTCACAGAACTGCCCTTACAATGCAACTCAGCCCAGCTGTGGAGTTCTAGGGCTTGCTGTTCAGATCAATGGTGACAAATGCTGCCCAAAATGGGAATGTGCATGTAAGTTTTACTTATGCAGTACTTACATTAATTCACTTTTATAACAAATTATTGAATTTATAAACAGATTAAGAATTAAAGTTTCTATTTTCTGGACTCTGGAGTAGGAATAGAAGATGGAGTTTATATACACCTTCTCCAGGTTACTCATTGCTTAATACAGCATAGAAGCCTAATTCTACTACTGAAGTCAAAGGCAAAACTTCTGTTGACTTAAGTGAGAACAGCATTAGATCCATAGTAGCAAACAACTGGTGCGAGGACAAGCAATGCAAGTAACTACTCAGGGTCTTTTGATTTGTAGTGTCTGGGAGTAGAACTCTGGGCCCTTTGAAGCACAAATACTTTAGCAGTAGGATTGGAAAGGAAGATAACTTTCCACTAGAGCTTCCCATCCTGGAACAAGACTGGAAGGGGAAGCAACTCAAGGTCCAATGTGACTTCTACCCTCCATAGCTTTTAGTAGCTTGTGGTCCATGAAAATCCACAGACTAGTCCTGTATTAGTCACATGAGTCAAATTCTATTCTTGGATGCCTGCAAGAGGCTGCTATTGAAACATGCAGAATTTAGTTCTTTACTGTCCATTTGTAGTTAACTGTTAGTTAGTGGGTACAAAAAATAGATGAAAATGGTTTTCTGAGTTAGTAAACCCTTAGAGGAAATAAGGTTAAATCATACAAACATCTATGCTATTTTATTTGCATGTTTTATATTGCTTACCAAAAGAATGAAATAAGTTAGGAAATGCCTTTATTTTATTTATTTTTAACCAGGTCGTTGTACATTTTTCTCTGATCTGAGCTTTGTAACCTTTGATGGGAATCATTTGGCTTTATTTAAAGAGGCAGCCTACATTGTTAGCCAAACTCAAGATGAAACTATAACCATCCATATCCTTGACTGCAGCAATACCAACATGGTAACTAACTCTGTTTTTATTCTTTATGACTCTCACTTGCTAAACAAGGTTAAACAGTACAGTGAATAAAAGTATACTCTACAAAGTTTTTATTTTATATGCTTATACATAAAGTAATATGGGATTTTTAAATTACAAATTATTAAAATACATTTTAAATATCTCTGATTAAAAGAGTATAGTGCTTTTCTTTTTTCACCTTATTGCACAAGCATAATTCCTCATGACGTTACTGCAAGGTTACTGGTTAGTCATAGTATAGATGGCAAAACTGAAATATTGAGAGGTTAAATGATTACACATATATTTGTGTCACACACAAATATCCAGATCTATAATAATGTGTTAAATACTTCAGTAGAGTAAATGCCAACTTTGTGTATCTTTCTTTATATGGCTTTACTGTGGGAAACTCCTGTACTTAGAATTAAACAGACTATAATGATTCCCTCTACATTCTGTTGTATAAAGTCTTGCAGGGTGATAATTAACACCTGAACTCCCCTTGGGCTCTCATATATTTTCAGGCAACCAGCATCTTACAATATATGAATCTCAACAGGTAATGCAGAGACTTCTGCATTGCAAAATTGCCAAACTCAAACTTCAAAGACAAAGGTTCATAGGAACTGCCAGACTGCATCAGACCAGCAGTCCATCTAGTCCGGTATCTAATCTCTAAAAGAGGCGAGTGCCAGCTGTTTCAGAGAAGAGTGCAAGAAACCCTGAAGGAAGCAGTTACAGGAGAACTTGCTCACTGGGATAGTTCTCTCCTGATCCCCAATAGTTTAGACGTTGGCTTATGACCTGAAACATGAGAGTTTGTACTTCTTCCCAAACTCTTTGTTTCCTCCCCAGTCTTTACTATTATAAATGGATATTCTTGTTATCCATATAAATATCCAGCTCGTTTATAAGCCCTTCTAAGTATTTGGCCTCAATGATACCTTGTGGCAATGAGTTCCAGTGGCTAATTATGCAGTGTGTGAAAAGTTATTTTCATTTATGGTGTTTGAATTTGCTACGTATCAATTGAATGTCCCTAATTCTTGTGTTACAAGAGGGTGAATAGATTTATGCATACATGCCTGATACGACTTTTCTAGAAAACTTGTTATTTTGTGTATATTTATCTTTCCCTCTCATATTTGTGTCTACCCTAAGGCAAACAGTTTGAATCTTTTCTATTCCTCTTCATGTGATTCTTTTCCATGCCCCTAATCAGTGGTGTTGCTGTATCTGAACCCCTAATATTTCAGCTTTTTGAAATGTGGTGGCTTAACACAGTTTTCTAGAACATAATAAATTGGCACATTTAATGTAGACATCCTGAAGGAATGTTATTCAAATGAACATTATCCCACAAACATAGCTCATACAAATAAAGAGTTCTTAGTTAATCTGTATAAACTTCATTCAACAGATGTGTTCCGCTTTCAAAAACTGAACATACAAAAATGCCCCTTATGTTCCATTACTTAAAAATACTACTTAATTAGCATGTAAACTGAAGTTCACAAATTTTGCTTTCTCTGCAGGGTCACTTAAACTTGACTTCACTGTGCCTGGCAATGCTGAATTTAACCTATTTATCAAACCAAATAATCGTTGATCGTTTAAACAGAAAAGTAAGTTATTGGGGATTTCGTTTGTTTATTTATTTATTTGGTATTCTCTTGCTACTTACATAGTGTTTTACTTTCCCCTTAATAGAATCAGAGATTTTAAGGCCATTGTGATCTGGTCTGACCTGCTGTACACCACAGGCCATAGAACATCACCAAAATAATTCATGTCTTTCAGAAAAAACATCCAATCTTGATTTAAAAATTGCCAGTGATGCAGAATCCACCGCTATCCTTGGTAAATTGATAAAAATGTTAAATACAGTAGGGCCAAGATTTGATCCTCACAGGACCCCACTGGAAAAAGACCCGCTTGATAACAAATTGCCATTTACATTTATATTTTGAGACCTGTAAGTTAGCCAGCTTTTAATGTGTGCCATGTTAATTTTATGTTGTTTTAGTTTTTTAACCAAAATGTCATGTAGTACCAAGTCAAATGCCTTACAGAAGTCCAAATATAGTATGTCAATGCTATTGCATTTATCAACCAAATTTGTAATTTCATGGGAAAAAAAAGATATCAAGTTAGTGTGACAGCATCTATTTTTCAAAAACCCATGCTGATTTTCTATATTTTCTAATTTTCTATATTACCTTCCTTTAGTTTTTTTTTTACTAATCAAGTCCTATATTAGCTGCTCCATTATCTTGCCTGCGATCCATGTCAGACTGACAGGTCTAAAATTACCTGGGTCATCCCGTTTACATTTTTTTAAAAATGGCACAGCATTAGTTTTTCTCCAGTTTTCTGGAACTTCCTCAGTGCTCCAAGACGTATTGAAAATCAATGTTAATGGTCCAGCGAGATCCTCAGCCAGCTCTTTTAAATCACTTGGATGCAAGTTATCTGGACCTGCTGATTTTAAAATGCCTAACTGTAATTGCTTCTGTTTAACATCCTCCAGAGATACTAGTGGGATGGAAAGAGTGTTATCACCATGTGATGAGCCTATATCATCTCTTTTTCCTCTAATACAGAATAGAAATATTTATTGAAACATTTCTGCATTTTCTGCATTATTATTGATAATTCTACTATTTCCATCTAGTAATGGACAAACACCATTATTAGGATTCTCTTTCTTCCTAATATATTTTTATAATGTCTTATTCTCCTTAACTCTGCTGGCCATAGCTTTCTCCTTGTATCCCTTACCTTCCCTTATCAATTTTCTACAATTCCTAACTTCTGATTTATATTCAATACTATCAGTATCCCTTTTCTTCTATTTGTTGTAAATGATTTTTTTATTTTTTACCTTCACTTCTCTAAACCAGGTTGTTGGGTTTTTTTAACCAGTACAGGCTTCTTTCTCAATTGTGGGATTATGACTTTTTGGGCATTGTTACCAGTCATTGATGTGATCTTTTGAAGGGTTTCTACTGCCCCTGACTGGCTGTGGTTAGCTACTGGTCAGGACAGTTCTTGGCCCCTGGCCTCTAATTAGCAGTCTGCTTCAGTCTCTTTGCCTCTCTGAAGGTAGCCTAGTGCAGGACTGTTGCCCCTTCACTGTCCCAGACCTTTCTACCTCCCTTTCCTTCTCTGAGCTCTCTCTTTTTATAGCAGGCTTTGTTTTCCCTATTGGTTGCAGCTGTGGGTGCCTGCTCCATGACTGGCAGTTGTGGGGGTGTGGTCAAGCTGCTTGCCTGTAGGCAGGAGACGCTCTCCTCCCCCTTCTGCCTCTGCTCAGTTTGTGGTTTGTAGACCCTATTACAGGCATCTAAGATGTCCTTAAATGTTTCCCAATTATCATTCACATTTTTCTGATTAAATTATTCCTTGCAGCTGATTTGGCTCAGAATTGTTTTCACCTTTGTGAAATTGGCCCTATTAAACCACCAAGTGTATATATATTAAGGTTCTGGACTTTATTCTGCTTGCACATTATAAATGTGATCAAGTCATGATCACTTGCACTTAAGCTACCATTAACTTTTAGTTCTGTGATCAGTTCCTCTTTTTCTGTCAGGACAAGGTCTAATATAGAGTTCCCCAGTGCTGGCTGCAACTCTTTTGGAATTAGGAAATTGTCATCTATGATGTTTAGAAATCCCCAGGATGTTTTGGTACTGGCAGCATGAGCACCCCAAGTATATGTTGTTCAAATTGAAGTCCCCCATGATTACACAGTTTTTTCTCCTACACGTTATAGATAGGTGCATAATAAACCTGTTTTATACTGTTTTAATTATTAACATTATAGATTGTCAGAAATTTTCTGGTACCTCCAAATAGGGATTACACACTTGCTCATTGGTCTTTCTCTGCATGCACAATGGAGTTTCTATAATACTAACAGTTTGAAATTTGAGAAAGCAACTCGTAAAATTGAAGCAACAGATTGAAATGCGTGGGTCCATTTATGAACCAGAGCACACAGCAAATGAGAGCCATGAATCTTTAATAAGGCTCTTCATCCATTCATTTATCCATCCCACAATCATGCTGGACATACCTCACTTTCCTGGGGGTGCCCTTATAGTTCTATTCATCTCCCCTTAAAGAGAAGTGTGTGAGAAATTTTGAACAGCTTTATTTCATTTAGAAACAATTTTATCTACCATAATTTCCCATTTTGTTCTTATTACAGAAAACATTTCCATAAAACAATAGCTTTTTATTATCTGAAATGTTCAGTTGTTCCAGTAGTTTGATCCTAGATGGGTGATCCCCCTTAGTGATAGGATGGTCATTTCAACAGCAACTAACTGAGAGCTTTTTTCTTGTGTGTATATATATTCAAAATATATTTTTAAAAAGAAGAAACCCAGTTGTGAAAAGTTAGTTTTGATCCTGGGACTCACCCCATACTACAGTCAAATATGTTGCCAATGTTGTATGAAGAAACCATAGGGGCAGTCTCAAAAGATCAGTGACTTAAAAGTTGTTTGAAAAGAATCAAACATTTTCATTTTAGCCCCCTCACTGAGTGCTTTTGTACAAACGGTCAAAGTTTGTCATGGCAACAGCCGAGTTTTGCGTGGTAAAAGAGTTGACTAGGTTTTGCATGCCTGTCTCTTGAGACCATAAATTGGGCTAGACTGGTTCAAAAGTCAGACCATGGGCATCTTGGAAAACCTGGACTGTGTTTCTGATGAATAACAAAACCAGTTCATGTTTCATTCCAAAAGTTTCATGGACATATAGCGATCACATAAAGTAGAAGAATAGCTTCCAATATAATGAGGCGTTCAGATTACTGCTGTGCCTTTGTTTATAACATCTTTTTAGATAACTGTAAATTCAAGATATGCCTGGCCTACAGTTAGAAAATATGGATTTAAAATTGAGGACACTGGCTTCATGTATGTAATTGAGACACCAACAAATATCAGGATTCAGTGGTTTCACAGCACGGGTGTGGTGATCATAGAGTCAAATACAACCAGTGAACCAAAAGCCTTGGGACTATGTGGTAAGTAGAGAGTACTGTAAGCATTCAAATGTTCAAATGCTTTGCTGGAGAAGGGAGAAGCTTTTTCCTGGTTACAAGTAATACCGTGAGCAGGTTCAGGCTTCTAGGTGTAGGTATGGAGCCTAAAAGGATGATCACAGAACAATTTAGATAGTTGTGAATGTTAAAATAGTGTAAATATAAAACTGTTGTTAACCATGTTAATTATTGAAATGCTGGTTGATGCCCAGTTGTTGAAGTGCAATTGTTTTTTCTTTTGCAATTATGCCTTTGGATTTAGGCTATTTGAATCACAGGCACAACCACTGAAGTAATGTCCAAATAAATAGCCCAGTCATAAGGATGAAATGTGTCTTACATTAAGCCACCCTTGGCATCAAATGAGGTCATTAATAGATTTAGTGTTTGCTATCCATCAGAAAGGAAATACAATCTGCTATTTTCACTTTCTAAATACTTTCACTGTATTTATTTAATGGGAGGGATAGTGATAGCTATTAACTTCATAGAACCAGTCTAGGTTGATCTTGTTGCTGAATTAGTTCAGAGCTGTATATATGTGTGTGTGTATGTGTGTGTACGCTAATAACTTTTAATTATGATCACTATTAGGTTTCTGTGGTATGTACACATGGTTTCATTCTTTCTGGAAGTTGTACGGATGAGATGTTAGGTCTATAGCATTATAAACATTGATATAAATCTCCACTCTGACATTTGAATTATCCTCTGCTGTAAAGCAGAGCTTGAAATCAGGAATACAAAGTTCATCATTACTCTATCTTGCCAGTTTCAGAAAGGGCAAATATGTGTAGCACAGTATCAGATACCAATGACAGCTTAGTCAAGTTCCATGTCCTACAGACAATAACATGCCCCAAATGGAGTAGGAGAGCTTGAAATTAATATCAGTCTAAAATTGATTATTATGTTCACTTTATTCTGGTTTTCTTCTTCCTTTTTTCTGACTTAGTCCTAATCCTTTTTTAATGTCCATCTTACTTAGAATAAGCAGAATCAAGAAGATAAAGATAAAATATTTCATTTGGCCTAGGATTAGATTTAGCCTGCAGGATTTCTTTGTCTTACTAGCCTGATTGCTATCTCAGAGAGAACTCAGCAATACATTTCCAGTGCACATTGCCTGTTAACAACATTACAAGATATTTATGTGTTTTTTCTAGGCTTGTGCTTCAAGCCCTTCTGCTGCAGAGGATTGCTCCATATTTTCCTGACAGATTTGCCCCTATGACTCCTGATTTCTCCACTTCACCCACACGGAGGAGCTATTTGGTGCTCCTGCTTGGTGGCAAAGTATCTGTCTTGGAACAAGCTCTGTCATAGACAATAGGGATTTGTCCAATAGGGGGATCAGGTAGAGAACCCTCTGCCCCTCCCCTGCAAATAAACAGTATCTACTGAGGCATCATGGGCTTGGGGAGGATCATGAGGCTCATTGCCTGAAGGAGACAGGAAGATAGTGGGAGCTTGGGTGCCTCAATAGGAGCCTTTCAATAACATGTGTTTCAGAATTGGAGGGGTCACAGTGGGATGAGTTGCCCCCGTTCCCTGATGCCCTAGGTGGGAAGATCTTTCGGTCTGTTTGCTGCTGAAAGCTGCATTTCCAATATTACTTTGGGAGCTGGGAGACCACACCCCAACACAGGATACAGAGGACCCACTTTCATCCCTGACCCTCCCAAACACAGACTGCTGATTGTGGGATGAGGGGCAAGGCAGAGTCTGAATTACACTAGTGTTTCATAGCCACACAGCCTGGCCAGGCTGCAGAACTGTGGTGAAACTGAGTGCCTACTGAGCACCTCAGTGAAGCTTCAGCCTTTTATTTGATAAATCTCTTTTACAGTGCGAGTTACTCCCCACCTGTGCAAGATGTGAAGGTGGGAGAGACTTGCCAGATTGGACAACATTCCTGCAGAAAGTAACTCTTGTGAGTCTTATCATATTCATCCCTTTTTGTTTCATAAACTCCATCTCCTCACAAGACCTCCTTAAGATGATAAAAGCTTCATGGGGGAAACTTATTTCTGGCTGAACTATTTGCAACTTCCAAAAGATTTCTTCTCTCCAAAGGCCTGTTCTTACCAATGAAATCAATAGGTGTTTTGCCAGTGGCTTCAGTGGGAGAAGAATCTGGACCCATATGTGGGTGAAAAATGATAAAATAGAGCCAATTTTCCTTTCATTGAGAAAGGATTAGATCCCTCTTGAATTACTGGACAAATCTCTTTGGAACTAGTGCATATAAGTGCAGAGACTGTGAGAAAAAGGAACTTTCTAAAAGCTCTTTGCAACAAACAGTGCTTCCTAGAAAAAAGGGATAGTGGATTTGTCCATTATGTTGCTTTTATAGTCGATGGCCCCAAAAATAGCTTCCAGAGGTGATTGATGGAGCACCCCACCATTTCACATTGACCAGATTTCTTGCCATTATCTTTCCCACCTTGCCACAATATTGCCCCTGTTCCAAGATCTTTCAAGGTTCCCAACTATTTTAGTTTAAAACAGAGATGAAATATGCTGCTTCTTTCTGAGAAATAAATGTAGAAAAGATTGGTTCTTTTCAGCTGAGGAGTGATATTAATGTCTCTGTGGATGCCAAAAGCTACGCTTCAATATGCTATCTCTTAAGCTTATAGGTGTTCAACTCAGCCCAGAGGTAGCAGCATGTTTGGGTGTGTGTGTTGTGACAGGGTCAGGCCAGATGGCTACAAGAGACTGGTCGAAGGTAGATACATTAGTTCCAGGTTAAGCAGGTCCCTTTTCCCTGGGTAAGATAACAGGGACTATTCCAGAACACTCAAGAACTTTCTAGAACTAATTAAGGCTGGCAGGCTAATTAGGACACCTGTAGCCAATTGGGAAGCTGCTAGAATTAATTAAGGCAAATCAGGACACCTGGTTTAAAAAGGCTGTCACTCCAGTTAGTAAGCTGTGCGAGTAAGGAGCTGGGAGTGAGAGGACGTGCTGCTGGAGGACTGAGGAGTACAAGCGTTAACAGACATCAGGAGGAAGGTGTTGGGAGGAGGCTAAGGGGAAGTAGCCCAGGGAATTGTAGCTGTCATGCAGCTGTTCCAGGAGGCACTCTAGACAGCTGCAGTTCACAGGGCCCTGGGCTGGAACCTGGGGTAGAGGGTGGGCCAGGGTTCCCCCCAAACCTCCCAACTCCTGGTCAGATACAGGAGCTTCCACCGGAGGTGAAGGTCTCTGAGCTGATCCCCGACCCACATGGTGGATCAGCAGAAACTGCGGGGATTGTTCTTACTGTTTTTTCCCCATGCTGGCCAATGATGAGGTTATCTGAGTGAACAGCAGATTTGAGCCATGAAAGTGGCCAAACTGAGGGCTGCCGTGAATCTCTGAGGTGAGCAAAATCCGCCAATAAGCGCAGGATCCACCAAAGTAGAGGAGGAACTTTGTCACAATGTGTAAAAGTTAATACAGTGTCAGATGAGTATGTCTAGGCATTTCACAGGAACTCCTTTTTACACCACAATGACATTTACACTTTTTGCATTTTCAATTAAACAGAGAGCTGCTTTTATGTCCTTTGAATTTTTTTAATGAATTTTTGTTTAGTGCTTATGAAACTGAGTGCTCGGAGCATGGGCAGTCACTCTCTGAGCTGCCCTAAACAGCTCTTCCAATGGATCAGTGCATCCCTCCCTTCAATCTTCATGCCATTCAGGATGTGAGTCTCTCCTGAGCAGGGGCTGCCAGTGATACCAGTTTATGTTGAGGATGGATGGTTTATGCTATAGGCAGATGCCCACTTTGGGCTACAGTACATTATGGCAAACTGGCCAGACTGTGGAGGGCTCCTCCTCTTTCACCTTTACACACAGGCTGACAAGACTGGTGGGATTGTGGGGTGTTAGTCCCAGCTCTCCATTAACATCCTTATGGAAGTTCTCATATGCGTGTCAGAGTTAACTGCCAGCAAATGGTGGTAGACTTCACTGGGTGCAGAGCAGGGCGCAAACTGCACTTTCTGTATGGGTGACATAGGCGCTGACTCCATGGGTGCTCTGGGGCTGGAGCACCCACGGGAAAAAAAATAGTGGGTGCTCAGCACCCACGGGCAGCCCCGCCCATCAACTCCTTCCCAGTGCCTTCTGCCTGCCAGCAGGCCCTGGTCAGCTCCTCTCCCACTTGCAGGTGATCAGCTGTTCAGCAGTGTGTAGGAGGAGCTGGGGGTGGGGGAAGAGTGGGGGCAGGAAGAGGTGGGGAAGGAGTAGAATGGGGGCGAGGCCTGGGGCAGAGTGGGGGTTGAGCAACCCCGGGCAAATCACAAAGTCAGCGCCTCTGATGGGTGACATAATTCCTGCTCTGAAGTCCATGCCAGGAGGATCCAGAGGTATTCTTATAGTACTTCCTTACTTACTAGGGGTTTGTGAGACTATATACATCAAAGATTTTGAGCACAAAATTATTATGTTAATGGGGGCCATATTAAATTCCTTAGTACCTAAGAACTCGTAGGTAGAGAATTCCTTCTGGAGGCTCTAGATGCAATACATCTGCTTTCACCCACCTTTGGTACACCAGAGCAGAATTCTGCCTTTTCTTATTTTGTGCCCCTTCTTTCTTCCATCCTTTACATTTCAAATATAATATTCCTTTTCCTTACTTTCACTTTGCTTAACTTGTTTGTGGATGAATAGTTGTGCATTTGGGTCCTACTAGCAACCTGCCACATTTTGTTAGACTCTGATACTAATATGCTGTGTATATAGTTAAATACTGGGGGTTTGTCTACATTGTAATAAAAGACCCACAGCAATGAGTCTCAGAGCCCCGTTCTTGACCTGGGCTTGTAGGCTCAGGCTGCAGGGCAGTAAATTGCAGGATAGACGTTTGTGTTCAGACTGGAGGCCAAGATCTGAGACCTTCCCTGAATGGGATCCTGAGCCCTGTGAGCCTGAGTCAGTTGACCCAGGCCAGCCACGGCAGTGCTGCAGGTCTTTTATTGAGTGTTGACAAACCCTGTGCTCATTGATTTTAATCAGAAAAGCTAGATAATGTATTTGAACTTCAGTTATGGATGAAGATAAAAAGGTGCACAACCCACAACAGTGCTAACATATTGTTTACTATGATCATATGCAGGTTTCTGTGATGGAAGCTCAGCAAATGACGTGATGCTACCCAACAGAACAGTTTTAAGCAAAACTGATGCTCCATCAAATTTTATAGACAGCTGGCAGGTGCCAAGCACATTAAAGTATGTTGGAGAAAACAGGCACCAGGAAACTAATTGTTCAATCATGGACTGTTCCAAGTGTTTCAGCTTGGTGATGAACCAGACCTTCAGTAGCTGTCATCCTTATGTACGTTAACTATTTCAGAGGTTTACTGTATTAGAGAGATTTAATTTTGATAGATTTTTATTTATTTGATATGATGTTTTTAATGTAGTTAAATGCAATAATGCATCATAAATGTCATGAGTGGTATATGTGCATCCTATTATAGCTCTCCATTTGTTGTAGGTTAGAAAATTAACTGAAGAATGGAGCTGATCAAGATGAGACTTGCATTAGGGCAGCTGACATTCAAAATCAGTGGCTGCCATGTGGGTTTAATATTAATAATAACAGTTCTATTTGAAAGTGACCCCAGTGAAGGCACTCCTATTTCTGCATCATATAAGACAAAAACAATCCTCTTAAAATCAAACAGATGACAGTAGATTAGTAGATTTATGACAAAAAGTGCTAGAAAGGTATGAGAGGGAAAGACCATAAATGTGGGTCCTATAATGGTAATTCTAAGAATACAATATATATATAGATAAAGGAGAAAAGGTTTGAGGCTCAAATAGGTCTCAGATGTAGCCAGCGATTATGCTTTAATGTGTTTTAAAGACCAACATTGCCAGCTCACGGTCAGCCAGTATATAGCAGCCAATTTAATGATTGCACAGAGAGTGAAATATGCTCATGATTGTTCAGACTCATGAACAAATGTGCTGGTACATTTTGACTGAGCTGCAGGCCATGGACAAGCATAATAGTCAATCCTCTTGGTCAAGGTGGCATGTAAAGCTGTCATGGGATACATAATGACATAAGGTACAATTTTCCCAGTCACTTAAGTCCCATTTTCAAAACTGATTTAGGCATTTAGGAGCCTAAGTCCTGTTGACTTTCAATGAGACTTAGATTTCTAAGTGAAAATGTGACATAGGGGCTTTTGAAAACGATACCCATTGTCTGTGCAAACTGTGCAATTTAACCACTTTTATGACACATCGAGCACTTAGAGCAACCTGAGTTATCCATTCCACGTTGGCTGAGCATTACTCAATGGGAGCCAAGGAGCCTTTCTGAAGGAACAAACCTATGAGGTGCCTTCTGCCACCTCCAGGCCTTATCTCATTTTAATGGGTGAGCCTGATTCAATACAGTCTTACTGAATTTTTTACATAATTAATGATTTCAGTGGAGTCTCACTGGTGTAGAAGTAGAATAACATGGTGGTGAATTGGATCTTGTATACTCAAGGTTGGTAGCTGAACTCCATCTGCCATCCAATCCATCTATCCCACAATAGCCCCACTTGGCACCACCTTAAAGCAAATAACAAACACACAATGCACCAGTTAGACAAAACCATATTTTTGACAAACTGTGGAGGGAAATCATTTACAAGGTAGAAACATATTGGAAAACCAATGAGAGCGGTAGGTAACATGCTGGTATGTGTCCCCATCTACCATTCTTTCCAGCTGTCTTCTGGATTAGTCTGGATTCTCTCTCAACCGTCCACGAGCAGGCACTTGAAACTTACCATTGCTTCTAGGTGACTCTCTCTCAAAAGGAGACTATACCTAGATACCCTGCATTCTCACACATGAAATAGGAGGGTAATGCTAGATGAGTGGCTAACATCTAGATGGAAATATAGGGGGGAAAGGAAGAAGAACAGAGAATGAGGTATTTCATGACAAGAATGATTGTGCCTCCCATTGGGAAGCATAGTATTAGTTTTTGCCCGAAGCATCCCAAATTACTTGGTTCAGAGAAAATAAGAGTTCCCTGCATTCTCTTTACATTCAGGAACCTTCATTTTCAGATGCCTTTGGAAAATAAATCCTCTTCATTTACTCAGGAAGGCTGGGAGCCCAATGCCTCTTCTGTACCTTCAGTCCAGCCTGGCAGACCTTGTGATTTCCCTGTCACTAGCTCATATAACTGCCTGATAGGATCCCCAAAGTAGTGGAGATATTCACCCTATTTCATCACTGTATGAAGGTACATTCACTGTGCAACATTAACACATGTATTTATTATTTATTAGGTTCCACCTGAATTATTCTGTGACCTGTGGGTTCAAGATGTGGAATACATTCGGAATCCTTGTATAGCACTGGCTGCCTATGTGGCCATGTGTAACAAATTTAATATCTGCATTAATTGGAGAAGTTCAGATTACTGCTGTAAGTACTGTGTTCTAAGGTGTATTGCATGAGGTTTCTTTAAAGAATAAGTTATTGCAAGTCAAAGATAATGCAATGTGTTTTAGTGTGGTGTGTTTATAGAAATAGATCACGTTAGCTGATTTGCCTGTTTTGCAGCATCACAATGCATTTAGGATCAGAGTTCTAGCTTAATAAGTGCTCAGCTGTCATGGTTATGAATGATCTATCACCTAGAATCTAGACAGATAACTAGAACAAAGACAGGTGGTAGCCTGCTAAGCTAGCTGCAGGAGAGAGTGAGCAATGGAAATATTTTTTTTCTTGTTGCTCTGGACTGATCCTCTCTGGCCCGTGCTCAGATTCACACTAAAGAGCTTTGAAAAAAGCTGCACCCAGCCTTCTTTGGCTGGAGGAAGGACTGCAGCAATAAGAGGGTGTTTGGAAAGTAAAGGGCCCTAACTGGAGCGAGAGAAGAGGATCCTGGATGAAAGAATGCATCACATACAAATATGGTCTGTACATTCCAATATGAATATACGTGGATTACAGCTACCTTCTGTAGGTGCTGTGGATGAAGGAGTGCATGGCCCAGAAGAATGATATAATAGAAATGGAACAGGGAAAGTTCTGTGGAAAACAGTACTTTAAAATCATGACATATATGATATTTTTATATATATATATATATATGCGCACGTACACAGACACAGACACACACACACATATATGTATATAAACAGCCACACAATATTTGGAAATCAGATGAAAAATCTTTCATACAGGCATATTTATATCTTTGTAAATAAAAGGGACTGGTTTTTCGGGCAAGGATTTTTAAGTAAAAATACAGACCGAGTGTAGAAAACTGTGAACTGTATTGTTGGTAACTTTCTCAACTGATATTGTTCTTAGTTGCAAATTATTATTTTACTCTAGAGCTCACAAAATAATTTTGGAAATATAGTCAAGTATTTGAAGCTTCTTGAAGTGACATCACCCTCTTTTATTGTTATACCATAGTGACCTCTGCTGGGGGTACGTAGTAGGCAAAAACAGTGAAGTCGTCTTCATATTTTCTGGTCACTAGATGGAGATGTGTTGTGACCCAGTTTTTAAGAGCCCAGAATCCTGTGATTATAGGGGCATGATGGATATTTCCTGTGTGGTATCATGAGTATTTTTAGTAGTGATGAGCTGAGTAAGATCAACTCCCTCTTCAAACTAACCCTTAGGGTATTTGCTTTAATTTGAGCCTTCCCCATTCCTGAGCAAACACTCCCACTGTGAACTGAGTTCTTACCTTCCATCATGGCCATCATTCCAGTTAGCAACTTTGTCTAGGTTGGGCATCATCACATCGAGGGGAGTAGTGAGCATGCTGCACTCTGTGCTGACCACACTGCAGACTTGCAGGGCCACAACACAACTTTTTGGAACCATGTCCTTTCCCCACAGCTCTCAGACCAAGAAGATAATCCATTTTTAGGCTAACATTAGTAGCCTTGCCACCATAGATTCTTCAGGAAATATGTACACACAGTAATCATATAAATCATTAGACTAAGGAGACTGACCATTATTAGAAACTAAAAATCTCTCCCTTCAATGCTTTGAGCTGGTCGTTGCAGGACAATGGCCTTCCACAACACTCATTTAATAAAATTTCTCACTTATGGGTCAGCACAGTGTGATGTTCCCCTCTGGTGTTGTCTGGACCAGTGATCTGCTAGGCCACTCCAATCCTTCACTCTCGGAGCAAGCCTTACCCTGCTGTGCTATGAGAACCCCCACTCCTGGGATGTTCATACACAGCCTCTGGCATGTAAGCTGCTCCCAGCTCTTTGCAAGCGAATGACACTAGCCAATATCTCCGGTCCTAGACGCAACCCTAGGAACCTCCGTCTTGCAGTGTCTAGTTATGCCCACTGGACGCTGCAAGCTTATATAAGTTTGTCAATTTAACAAAGAAATTGATATGTACCAGGCTTGTTATCCCAAGGGGAGCCCCTGGCACACTTCAAACCAAACTCACTGCTTCAAGTAGAATGAACAAACAAATTTATTAACTATAAAGGTAGATTTTAAGTGATTATAAGTCAAAGCATAACAAGTCAGATTTGGTCAAATGAAATAAAAGCAAAATGCATTCTAAGCTGATCTTAACACTTTCAATGTACTTAAAACATAGATGCTTCTCACCACAGGCTGGCTGGTTACTTTTCAGTCAGGCTCTCCCCTTTGATCAGCATTTCAGCCTCTTGGTGGTGGTGGTGTCTGTAGATGTAGGTGGAAGAGAGAGAGCATTGCAAAATGTCTCTCCCTTTTATCATGTCCTTTCTTTCCTCTTGGCTTTGCCCCCTCTCCCCCATCAGAGTCAGGTGAGCATTACTTCATTGCAGTCCCAAACTGCCCAAAGGAAGGGGGTGACTCCCTCAAGGGTCTAACAGATTCTTTTGTTGCTGCCTAAACCAGTATCCATTTTTCCTGTGAGGCTGGGCTGGGTATGTCCCATCCATGCCCTGATGAGGTGTGAACTGCCTCTCTGTTCTTGGAGAGTTTTTGCATGGGCCTGCTTTAAGCCAAGATGATACATTTTCAGCCTCATAACTATATACATGAAATTATAACCTTACTGTAACATTACTGTAACAATTACTATAACATCACTATAACAACCATGCTCAATGCATTATGAGCCTTCCGAAGACACCCAACATGACAAACTTTGTATTGGATACCACACAGTCATTTTATAAAGATGAACATGGGGATGCTGGGTGTTCCCCCGAGGTACGGAGAGTCAACACAGATAAACCTGTAAAGAGCTACAGTATATGAAAGAAGAGTGACATTCTCCCATGGCTTTCAAGAAGTATGGTTAAAGTAAGTACATTGTTTTGTACTGAAAGTGAAAATAGAAGATTTGAGATTTTAAAAAAAGAGTTATCCCCAGCTGCTGTAAATTTGTGAAAATTGAAGCACTGATTTTCAACAGCTAAGGATCTCATCTTAGGTGTTCTGCAGACGGAACTACATCAAAGTGAAATGCTGTAAACTAGAGACTATATGTTGTCATTTAAACCAATTGCCAATGCACGCGCCTCATGTAACCATATTTACAGCTGTTAGAAGAGAAGAACATGAAAAAGCAGTTTGTATTGGATAAAAAAGACAGCACCAATACGTATTGTCCAACAGAATCATTAATACCAATAGCTACTAAGTATGGCAGCATATCAGTAGCCCCATTCATAATCATTTGGGTGAAAAGGTGTTGAGTTTGGTTGCCTGCACATGCAACTTGGTGTAGTTGATGAAGATTTGCCAGATGCTACAGTAATCAAGATATTTGTCATTTCATTTCCTCTGGGAAATATTCAAACTATTTCAATAAAACATAAATAAAAGATAAACCTACATGTTTAAATGTTTTAAAAATCTGAACTGGTTTGTGAGGAAGAAGAAATTGTGTGTTGGGGTGGGTTCTCTGGCACTCTCCCCACTGCCTCCCAGAAGGCTAGCTTTTGCCTGGGGAAAATATTATGTGGGAGGGAAAATGAGTTAAACTGTTTATAAAGTTTGCTCTTGATAATTCTGTGCAAATTTGTTGATCACTTCTGATTGCATATAGGAGCTGAGCAATGCATATCAATGTAACAGAGGGGAATTTCACACACCCTGTTTGTGCCCTTCTGTACCAGACAATACCCTTATGTGCTATAGATCTTCAAACTGTGGTCTATTTTAAATGTTTTATTTCCTTGTTAGCCTTTCCCTGCTCAGAAGACACCTCCTACCAGGCCTGTATAGCTGCCTGTGACATTCCAAGAACTTGTCAGAATGGTGAGCCCACTCCCCAGGATTCCGAGTCCTGCTCAGTGCTGACAGAGGGCTGTGTCTGTTCTGAAGGGACCACTCTTCACCGTGTTCATGCCGGTCTCTGCATTCCAGAAGAGAAGTGCGGTATGTATTGATCTCCCCTTTTTGGTTTTTGCCATCTGTCAAATGATGACCACCTTCTTGAGCAGGCCTCACTAATTAGTGCAGCTCCCTGTCTGATGGCTGGGCTGATGCTGTGTGATTTCTGCACGCGATCTGAGCTGATACTCAGTTTAGTGCTCTTGTGGTCCAGGATGCAGTGGCTCTACCAGGTGAACCAAAAAAAAAGCCTCCTCCTGCCCCACCACTATACTCAGGTTCTCTCAAGAGGAGGATGCTCTCACAGAGAATGCTTTTAGCTTGTTTTACAAATGGACTGTCCTAGGCCCACATCACGCAAAGGAATCCATCCCCCCAGAGTCCCACTGGGAGGGATCCATGAGGGTAGATTCCTTTTCACGACTGGGACCCACCTGAGAAATTTTATCCATGTAAATATTTTGCATTCTGTACATAACATTCAGTGTGCAAAGCAAAGCAGCCCAATATTCTAAGCCTGTTAGGCTTTTCTCAGGCTCCTTTTCAGCATACAATAGCCAGAACACATTAATTATTCATTAGTTAGCTGTATATACCTACTGGTCTTGTTTAGTGGGAAGTGGAGGCAGTCGTGCTGCAGCAAGAACCACCAGAGGACATCTGCCTAACTCAGGGGTACTCTGGAGTGACAGCTCCAGCATTGCATCATGTCCTCCCAGCCATGCTGACTCACACCCATCCTCCCTCTTCTATTTGGAGTGGTCAGCATTGGCCATTAGCCCAGATCCAGACACTAATTTGCAATCGCACACATGCCACAGAACAACAAGATGGTCAATTCTGAAACAGCATTAAAAATTTCTGTCTTCTATTGCAATAATTTAGCCTGCACAGACAGTTCGGGAGCACCCCACGCAGTAGGGGAGATTTGGAAAACCTCCCTTAGCGGATGCTGCATGCACAAATGTGTTGACAATGAGACCATTATTCCTGTGGAATACAACTGCTCAGATGCTCACGATTTAGACTGTCAGCGCTTTGGGGAAGTGGCCCTGATTGTTCCTGATGATCAGACCTGTTGTCCTCAAAAGATCTGTAGTAAGTATCCTTAACAAAGGATATGAAAATATGAAGTGTCCTTTCTGGCATATCACACTTCCTTTTTGCTATGGTTTGTTTTTATACTATACATGCTATTTTGGAGGACAGAATGATGAGAACTGGTTTGTTATGCAGTAAAATTCTTATAGTGGCTGGCTGGCTTCTTTATGTGGATTTGAATTTGCAGCTGGATTTGTTGCTTTTTTGAATGAATCGTACATCTAGCAACTATTGAAAGCAGTTATAGGCTAAAGCCTATATATTCTTTTAATTCGTCAATAAAAATATATCATCAGAATAATCCCTAATTTAGAAGAAATACAGAGATCATTTACCATCTTTGCAAAGTAAATTGGTAGCAAAAAATCATACCAGAATTAGGGAAACTTTTTATATCCATACTTTTCTAGAAGATCCCACTTTCAAAAGCAAAGGTTACAAGTTACTATCATTGTTGATGCCTATGAGGGATTGAGATCAGATTGTTGCAAAGAGTTCTCCATGGGGAATAGATTTTTAAAGTTGGATTTTCACAAGTGCTCAGCTCTAGCCTAACTCTGCTTCCAGTGAGAGTTAGGCTAATGCTGAGCCCTTTTGAAAATCCCACTATTAGCCTTTTTGCATGTGTTTTATTATTATTTGGGGTTCTTTAACAATGAACCAGAAACACAACTTGATGTTTTCCATTTAACATAAGAGACCTGTACTGAATATTGTAGAAGTTCATCATTTCTTTTTTGTGTGTGTTTTTTTTTAAATAGTTTGTAATCAGAGCTTTTGTGAATCCTTTATCCCTGAATGTAAGGGCTTGGAAAAGCTAGTCACTTACTATCGTGAAGATTCCTGTTGTCCCAATTACACTTGTGGTAGGTATTTTATGAAGAAGTAAAAACATACAACAGAACTATTTTTGGCAGAAATGTCTGTATTATAACAGCATTTTGCAATATTCAAAATTATTCTTATGCGCTACATATTAGAGGTTCTTACAAGATTTCATTGTGTGAAAATTTTGGAGTGAAACTATAAACCGTTTGCAAAAATGGATGGAGTTTCACAGGGAAAAAATGTCAGTGCAGATATCATCATTATGTCTGTATACAGAGCTCTCTTTCACTTGTAAACCCAGGGCTGGATTCTAGTTCATCTTGTGCAGGTGCACTGGCAAAGGAGTCTTCTGTGCAAGGATCATGCAGAAATGTGACCTACCACTCTGTGGAGTGCTGAGCAAGGGCATGACTAACATGCCTAGTTGTGTTCCTCTGCTCTAAAGGGCTATGTCCCAGTGACTTGGGGTTGCAAAACTATGGTCTCCTCTCTGCCTGTTGGTGCCTGGAAGCAGGCATTGAGGTTAGCACATGCAGCTCCATCTTTAGTTCAAATGTAAGGCCTGCTGATGAGTGTGCTACGTCCTGAGCTATTCTGTCTGTGACTGTCCTGCTCAACCCAGATGGCTGAGGGAGCCCCACTCAGCTGCTCTCCTCCTCCCAGTCTTAGGTAAGAAGAGGCAGAATTCCTCCTGGGTTCTCCCCTTCTCTTTATTTTCTGCACTCAGTTTGCATGATGTAGTTGTCTACTTACCTTCCTCTGTGGTGTATTTACTTGAAGCGATGAAGATGAGCAGTTACAGAGAAAGTTATTTACAAAAAGAGTCCAGAGTCTGGGATGTAGGTGCCTTTTGGTTTATTATTTCATAAATCTAAATGCATAGATACGTTGTTCTGAGATTGGCTTGGCCTTGATGATGCTATAATACCTCCCCTCTTTGCTCTCATGGGAAAGGGGGAGAACCATACTTTTTCCCAAAGATTTACATTTAACGAAAAATGTTTTGTGCTTGTTTTAGAATGTGACCCATCCAAGTGTGAACCAGTGGAGCAGAGTCAGACCTGTCGAGAAGACCAAACTCTGATTGCTGCTCGTGTGGAGGGGACCTGCTGCATATCTTATATATGTGGTATGATAGCTTCACTTAATGTGACTGTGCATGTTAGCATATAGGCCAGGATAACTGGATAATCATTTATCATTTAAGGCCACAGTGGGGCACCCACCACAGCTGCGTAAAGCCCAGACGCCATTTAAAAACTGTTTGTTGTCTCTATAGGACAAGGGAAATGGCAAACACCATCCCATGCGGGGGTTTTTGGGGAGCTGCAAAACAGCACTGTATGATTGTATGGGGATAGAGGGCTGGGCCAGTGGGGTCCATGCATAGTGTAGATCAGTGGCTCTCAACCAATGCCGGGGGGCTGCCAAGGGAGGCACAGGAATGTGTCAAGGGAGACATAAGCAGTGTGCTTTTTTTAATTTTTATTTTTTTAAGAGCTCTGGCTGTCAGCCCTGGGTGGCTGGGGCTCATGCAGAAGGGCTGTGCACACCTGTGAGGCAGGGATAAAGGGGACAGCTGGAGCCCCACCACCCGGGCTCGGGCTTTCCTTCCCCCCATTCCCTCACCGAGAGGCAGCCTGGGCTCAGGCTCCCTCCACCCCAATTCTTCACCTGGAGGTGGCAGGGTGGCAGCAGCAGCGCAGAAGTGGCAATGTGGCACTAAGTCTGCTGTGAAAAGTGATATTGACGAGTATCACTTTTCACATTGCCACCCTGACTTCTGTGCTGCTGCTGGTGTGGCCCTGCCTTCAGACCTGGGTTGCGGTATATGTACTTGCAGTGGGAGGGGGGGAGGCACATAAATGATTACAGACACAAAGAAGGGGGGCCTGATCAAATAAGTTTGAGAAACATTGGTGTAGAACAATAATAAAATAACACTCTTGGCATCATGCAAGATTTCCACTTGCTGCAGTATAGATCTTTGCCGTACAGCCAATAAACTGTCCTGTATGTGTCCCTCAAGTATACTCATTGTTTCTGCACTCTATTGATTTCAGTAGAGCACAGGGTGAATCTTTCTGGCACAGTATGCTACATGCAACCGTTAAGGCATTAAAGAAAAGCTGTCAAATAGCTGGGGTTTCAGTAAGGACTTCCACCTGGGACAAACCTTAAATACATTTGTACCAAAGGAATTTTCATTGCTGACAGTTTTCTGTGCTCACTCTGTTAGCATGGAAGCTGTGTGTTGAGTGTGGAGCTTTCTCCTGCACAACCTGTTGTCCTTTGGCCTATGTTTGACATCATAAATCTTTCAACTAGAAATGCCTGTGATACCAAAAATTCAATACTGTGGTTTTGCTGCAAGTTCAAGTAAGAGGATACAACAGGTGTCAGGGATAAAGCCTTTTGTTGAGAACCAAAGATTTCCTCACAATAAAGCCTTTCACAACTACGAACCTTGGGCTATTGCAAACCTGGTCCCTGGATCCCACCTGGAGCCCCACCGCTGCAACAGGGAGCTGAGAGCTCCTCTGGCCCCAGGGCTGCGGTGGGTGGCAGAGAGCTGTCTGCTCAGGCTGTGGCCCCAGGGCTGGAGGAGCTCTCAACTCCTGCTGCGGGGCTTGAGGTGTCAGCCCAGCAGTGCTCTTTCAGTATAGCGAACCCCTGGCTAGAACAAACAAATGGCTTGCATCCCCAGGGGTTAGTTATGGCTAGGGTGTGCTGTATTTATGTTCAGGCAGACTGAGGGTGCCGTAAGACAGCTGAGTGACTCAGCAGGCAAAATACAGTTACAGTTAGTAAGATCTTGTGTGCTATGTCTCAATAACATTTTCAGTTCCCTTCCTTTCTTGTATTTAAATATGTCTTCTTCAGCATGTGGGGTTTGCTCTGATCAGATACCAAAATGTCAGGAAGGAGAAGTGCTTACTGTGGATGGCAACACTACGGATAGATGTTGCCCTGCATACCAGTGTGGTAAGTTGATTTGATTTTTATTTTTTTTTTGGTGATTCTTAAATGAAAATAGTAGAGTCACTGCACTGAATTTCCTAGTAATAAATGTTCAGTGCTATAATTGGTGGAATAGATATATCTCTCCTGTTGGGCATATAATCTGTCCTCTCCAGTGCTGAACCTATACACTTGTCATGTTTAAAGTTTCATGTTCATAAAGCAGCATCCACACACCTATGTCATGTATGGGTATTGGTCATTCCTGGCACTGTACAGTGGAGATTGATCAAGATCAACGCGGAGCCTTGTAAAACAATTTTAAATACAACTCCCCACCCCACCCCATCCTACCCCAGAGTTCTCCAGAGCTTTTCATGAGTGAGCAATTCATTTCCTGTGGTTTGTATTTCTGTTCATCAAAAAAAAAAAAATAGGACCACATGTTTAAGGTATTTTTTTCTTTTTTTTAGTTTGTGAAACTTATCGTTGCCATGAATTTGACTGTGCAGTGGGGATGTCTTTGGTGGAAGTTTGGAGCCCAGAAAAGTGTTGTCCATATCGTACATGTGGTAAAATGATCTGTTTTCATTTTAACTGTGTTAGATCCTGTTGAGCTGGCAAGATCTCTGTGGCCTTTTAGCCTGAAGGCTACAAAATAATCAAAGTTATTCAGCTGTTAACCTGCCCAGGGTGCAGGCTGTTTTGGATATGTCTCCCATGGAGAGGTGCTGGTGCGCAGATGAAATGAGGAGTAGCCAGCTCAAAGCAAGTAATCTTTTAATCTACCAGATTTTTTCTTTTTTTCAGAGAGATCGTAAAATAAGTAGTTCTAATAGCTACACGGCAAAGTGGTCTATGGGATCCAGTTACTTGGGATTGGGGGTCAGGCTGGAAGAGAAGTCAAGTGCAGTTTGTCTCCACAGTATTGGGTTCAGCAGGAGATGTTTCAAAAGCCAGCAGGGCTTCTGTAGTGACTATATGGTGCTGTTTGACACTTTTTTTTGTTTTAATGCAAATGGCAAGATACTTTTCTGAATGATAATTTCTGTTTTATTTTAGAGTGTGCATGTGATACAATCGCTAAACCTCAGTGCAAACTGGTATGGAATCCATCCTGTTAAAATGAATTATTTTAGAATTTTCTTGGCAAAAATATTTAAAGTGTCACTAAATGATGATGATCTTCTTTATCTTCTCCTCTTTTCAAATTGCTTTAGTGGATAGATTAGATAATTATGGTATAATATAGTTGAAATGTTAGTCATGAACATTTCAGTTGTTATTCGAAACATGGTTTAAAATCTAAGAGAAAAATATCATGCAGACTAAAATGACTATCAAGTATCAATTTGCTTTTCTCTTTTAGGATCAAATCCTGCTCTGAAATATACATACATGGGAATTGCATGTACACATCAGAGGGCAGCATTTGGCCTTTATTCTGAAAGAAATTAAACACTTAAATGATCATTAATTTAATACTATCCTGTCATGATGAATATGTCAGTGTTTTTTAAACATCAGGCTCTGATTCAGTAAAACAGTCATGTTTCAATGGGACAGCTTATGTGCATTCTTCTCATGTGCTTAAGGTTCAGCACATGCTTAAATACTTTGCGGGATAAATACATTTTGAATTCACTGTGATTATTTTATCCAGAAAAATGTATTATCCTTGGAATAATCAATAACAAATGTAATTTGACATCTTAATGAACAAATAGTATTTTTCTTTCCATGAAATATTATAGTCTAACTATATAGAAAAAGCTAACAATAAAGCTGTTATTAATAGGTTTTTAGAGGTTTGTTGCGGGGGGGAGGAAAGGATGAATTTGATTAATCTTAGTGCATATGAAAGAAAATTGGCCAATGTAAAATGTAGGATCATATTCTCTGCTTGTGTAATTCCATTCACATCAGTGGAGTTATCCCAGCAAATGACATGGCCTAGACAGTAGGCAGACTTCCATTAACGAGTGTGCCACTGGATTTCACCCTCTTGACCTGCCATGGTCTTTCCACTTCAGTTTTGAACTCTTCTTATACTGTAATCATTCTCACTTTGGAGGCATAAACAAATGTCCACTAAGTCACAGCCACTAAAGTAATTTTCACTTGTGGGTGACCAAAGTCAGATTCCAGACAAGGCTTCAAGGGTTAAAGACTAGTGTATTGACTATGCTACTTAGCCCTGAAGTGAAAGTTTAAGTGAGAAAAATCAAACAGACAAACACTTGTTTGTGACATCACATTATCTTTTTTTCTTTTGTGTGGATAGGGGGAGAAACTGCAGATAGATGACCAGTTTCAGAACAGCACAGAAAATGTTTGTGGCTGTATTAAGTACAAGTGCGGTAAGTAGGAGAAGAGTTTGTGTCAAAGACATATCCCCTACAGTGCTAAGGGTGGCTCACCTGCTATGGACCATGCATTCACTTCTGACGCATGGCACTGGGGGGAGAGAATTCACTGAAATAACCCACACCTAGGGTTGTGGGATGAAGTAGAGGAAAAGGAGGGTACATGTTAGGCTCTCTCACTAACTGTAGAGTTGTGCACAGTCTCCTACTGCATACCTGGAAATAATTCCCACAGCAGGAGAGCAGGGCAGGGCAATCGAGGACATGAGTTGGAGGCAGTGGTGAGATGCTGATGAACAGCGAATTTAAGCAGCATATTTCTCTTCACAGGGCTCAGTCCTGCAGTACTGAGCACTAGCCCCAGCCCAGCAAAGCATGTAAAGAATATACTTCACTTCTAGCCCTTGAGTAGTTCCATTGATCCATTATGAGACTGCTGCACAGGTGCTGCAAGTTAAGTATGTGCATAAGTACTTTGCAGGATGGAAGTCACAGTGCTCAAAACTGTGCAGAATCAATCTCAGAAAGTACAGAATGGGGCCAGAAGAGCCTCAAACTTGTGCTGCCCTGTGGAGCAGGAATTCCCACAAGGCACTCAGTAAGCCACTATTAAAGGGTTGCAGGTGTGTGCCTGTCTGGATGGAGTCAGTGGCACCTGCTGCAAAGACATGTTGTTATTTCTGGTCTAGGGGCTTGTCTACACAAACATTTAGTTCTTGGCAAGCTGGGGTGTGATTTTATCCTGCGCTAGCCTGCCATGCTCTACTCCCTGCATTCACCCTGCTGACATGCATTAACTGTTTAATTTGCTTTGGTCCAGTCCTGTTTCAAAGAGAAACAGGGCAGATGCAAAGCACAACACTGTACATGAAATGCAATCTGTTAGGTCTCCACTTTCAATTCCTGCAGATCTCCAGACTGCAGTATGTGTGAAGGTCTTTGGATTTGGCCTCAAACTCTTATGTTGCACCCTGATAAGATAGCATGTCAGAAATTCTTCTCCATTATATAAACTTCAATGTGTCTCCCTTTCACTCAGCTGCACACAGCCAGAGGAGTGTATACAGGGCTTAATTTGTAACGAAAGAGGTGCTGGGGCTCAAGCAATTGTTTTCCTTTCATAACTGATGCAGCAAGCCCAGAGGTGCCGGGGCTATGAACTGCCAAGCCTAGAGGTGCTGGGGCTCAGTCCTGGCAAGCCCCGCCACAAATTAAGCACTGATTGTATGGCCTTTTGCCGATAGACATTTTAAGGCTCCTTATAATGGAATATTCTATCCATTTCTACGTCTCAGGCATGATTATGGTAGGAACAATTTTGGGGCTGTAGTGAATGCCATTAAACATTCTTATTAAAGCTGTAGGGCTAGGTCCTCAGCTGGTGTAAACTGGTGTCACTGTATTGAAGTCAATGGAACCGTGCCAATTTCCTTCAGTTGAGGATCTGACCCCAATTTAAAAAAAAAAGTTATATTAAACACTACATTAGCTATTGTCTTCCTAGTTACTCTGTAATAAAAATTACGTTTTGCTTAGCTGTTGTAAAACCAAAGTGATTTGTGTGAGTGTGTTGTATATTTTTTATGTATTGTTGCAGTGAGAGACAAGGTGTGTCTGACTAACGAGAGAGGAGTACTGCGTCCTGGACAGACAGTTGTGGAACACACACCTGATGGCATTTGTCATACTTCTTATTGCACAAACATGATTGATCCCTCCACCAAATACTATCGGATAAATATCTCCTGGATAAACTGTGTCATCAAATGTGAAGCTGTAAGAAATTCTGAATTTTAAACATTCATATTGTGTTTGGTAATCTTGATTAAACTATGAGTTTTCATTGGTAATTAAATTATATTCATAGGAACTGGGTGCTGAGATTAACCAACTGTGAGCTCCTTCCTTAATGATCTATTGTAGCTCTTCTGATTAAAACTGTGTAATGTTAATAATAATGTAAACTTAAGGTCAAACTCTGGACCCCATTAATGCAGCAAACTTAGTGCTTCTGTATGCTGGATGGCCTAGACCTATCCAGTGCTTTCCTGTGCAAATTATTATTGCAAAAGTAATCTGCATGAGTTGGGGGTATAGGAGGCTGTGGCTGGCTAGATCATAGAATATGCATGGTAAACTAAGCAGACTTAACGTTTGAACCCTAGACCTCACCCCAGAATAATCCTGTTCAATTCTACTCATGGAGGACATGTGGATCAGCCACTCTATGAGTTGGGATTAGCCTTTGCCACAAAGTTTAGATCCACATTTAGAGCTTGACTTCCTCAGGGCTGCTTACATAGGGTTTTTGCACTGGCCCATTATAGAAGTAGGACCTAGCTTGAAAGTTCAGATGAGGATCTGAGCTTCCACAGAATGCAAGGGTGCTCAGAACTGGTTTCATAAGAGCCCATCTCTGGTTTCAGAAGAGCCAGTACTGATGTGTAACACTAAGATACCATGATGAGAGGTATAAATTCATAAAGAAGAAATAGAACACTACTACCCCACTTTCCCCTCTAGCCTCAGCTTCTTTGGGGTGAGCAAATACCAACTAGAAATTGGCTCTAGCTGAATATTTGTAAAAATGAAGAAAAACTTTACTAGAAATCCTGTAAAAATGGACTATATAACCCCCCATCCCCATCCCCCACACATCCAAAGTCTCATGTTGTCTCTGTACAAAATACTGTGAATTAATCCACAGCAAAAGTCTTTTTCTATGTCTTTGGTGTGTGAATTTTCCTGAATATATATTGATTACAATTTGTAATACATCAGAATTCAAAAGCACATTGATTATTGGATAAGCAGTCACATGCACTATTTAAAAATTGTAAAGGGCCCAGTTCATCTCTCAAAGTCAGTCTCTTCGCATTGATGGCAGTGAAAGCTGGATCAAGCTCAGTAACATCTTATAAAAAGTGAGTGTATAAGCTGTAGACTGAAATGTACAATAATAATTCTAAAAGCTTCACACCAGCCTGAAAAATCTAACCCGTGACGCTAACGTGGTATCAATATATTAAAAACAATTATAATATCTATTCTCTGTCTTGTTATATAGCAGGAATAACATGTTTGATATTTGCAGAATCAAGTATATGAGCCTCCAAAAGATTTAACAACCTGCTGTGGTCACTGTAAGAATGTATCTTGTCTCCACACTTTCAGCAATGGGACAGTCTCCAATTTTAAGGTAAGTTTTTGTAAAAAAAAAAAAAATTTACCTTTGAAAATACTGAGAAGTGACCCAAAAGTTAACTAGATACTATATCCAAATTCTGACATCTGACTTGGGCATGGTTCACATTGCATGTGCATTGAAGGACATATTTGGCCTTATGCATATATGTTTCAACAATAATAATTGAACTGATGCCTCTTTCAAAAAAAAAAATGTAAAACCAAATAGAAAATAGGCTCTCTTGCTGTGTCACTGAAATAGATTACACCTTGATTACGCGTTTTAGTGATCCTCAGTATAATTTTATGCTTAAAAAGTTCCATCTAAATTGTATTTTTCAGGAGGTTTCTTTGTGTTAATTCAGATAGGACTGTGTTTAATTGCATTGTTTTAAAAAATAAAAATAACACCTTGTGACGTCTTGTCCCAAGTTCTGATGATGGTGATATTTTACAATGTTTAAACAGCCCGGTACTACTTGGATTTCAAACTGTGTCAAGTATGACTGCACAACCACAACAGTAGGACCGGTTTTAATTACATCTTCCATCAGCTGCCCACCCTTTAATGAAACTGAATGTGTGAAGGTCAGTGTTTTTTAGACAGTTTATTTCATTGTTATGGTTTGTATTTGCATTTGAAGTTTTATTTTTGACAGTTCGAAAGTCTTCCAATCATCTCAAAAAGGGGAAAAATTATTGTGTCTGCTTAGATCTTTAAAAGCAAAATGTCGACTGCTCTAACTACTCTAACTATACAAAACCTTTGCCTGCACATTCGCTGGGTCAGTAAGCTTCCTGAGCTACAAAACTGTAATGGACATTCCATATTTTGAGAGGATATGTCCCCCTTTCAAGCAGGTTTGTAATGCCAAGCTTAGCCGGACACAGCTGTCCAAACCTGTAAGCACTTCTGGGTTTGATCATTGTCACAGCTGGGTCATGGGTGACCAGACCTAATAGCCAGAGTCATGTGTCTATACCCACGAGATAAGAGTCAAGAGTTGGCTTGGTCAGCATAGCAGGGGGTCAGAGGCAGGAGAAAAACTGGAGATCAGGAACCACAAATCATATGCCATTTGTCAAGACAGCTCAGGATGCCAGGAAATCAAGACAGGGGAGCAGGTAGCACACAGTACACAGCAGGGTGGAACCCAGTTGCTCAGACAGCTTCCTGTTCCTGCTGTTGGCTTAAGGAAAGCAACTGGGCCATTCAGCCACTCTGGGACTCTGCCAATCAGACCTCAGGACTGGAGCTTCATACTGGAACTGGACTTTGTGGGTCCCAGGTAAATTATTGTTAGTAGGCTGCCAGATAGGGTTGCCAACTTTCTAATTGCACAAAACGGAACACCCTTGCCCTGCCCCTGCCCCTTCTCTGAGACCCTACCCCCACTCACTCCAGCCCCCCTCCCTCCATTGCTTACTGTCCCCCACCCTCGCTCGCTTTCACTGGGCTGGGGCAGGGGGTTGGGGTGCAGGAGGGGGTGAAGTCTCCAGCTGGAGGTGTGGGCTATGGGGTGGGGCTGGGGATGAGGGGTTTGGTGTGCAGGAAGGGGCTCTGGACTAGGGCCAAGGGGTTTGGAATGCAGGAATGGGCTCAGGGCTGGGGCAGCGGGTTGAGGTGCGGGAGGGGTGCAAGCTCTGGCAGGGGCTTTGGGCTCTGGGGTGGGGCTGGGGATGAGGGGTTTTGGGTTCAGGACGGGGCTCTGGGCTGGAGCTGAGGGGTTTGGAGTGTGGGATGGGGTGTGGGGTGCAGGCCCTGGGAGTTTGGGTGCGGGAGGGGGCTCTGACCTAGGACAGGGGGTTGTGGTGAGGGTGGGGATGCTGGGACTGAAAGGGGGTTTGGGTGCAGGAGGGGGTTCCGACTGGAGCAGGGGGTTGGGGTGCGGGCTCTGGCCAGGCGGCACTTACCTCAGTTGGCTCCCAGTTGATGGTGCAGCAGAGCTAAGGCAGGCTCCCTGCCTGCCCTGGCTCCACACTGCTCCCAGAAGCGGCCGCTATGTCCGGCCCCTAGGTGCATGTGCAGCCAGGGAGGTTCCATGCGCTGCCCTCATGCCTGCAGGTGCTGCCCCTGCAGCTGCCATTGGCCATGGTTCCCAGCCAATGTGAGCTGCGGAGGCGGCGCTGGAGGAGGGGACAGCATGCGGATCTTCCTTGAAAACCGGATGCCTGGCAACCCTACTGCCAGATGGAGGGTTGGAGTGTGGTTGCTGGGGACACTGGGTCATGACAGTCATAGACGTCTCTTTTCTAACTGACTTACTGTATATGGCAATTTAGCTCATAAAAATGATGGAGAATTTAGGCTGAATATCAGGAAAATCTTCCCAATAGTAAGATGTATGAAACTGTGGTATAGTCTTGCAGATGAAGGGAGGTCATGAAACCTCCATTGGTCTGAATGCATAAAATTAGGCTGGACAAAGTAACCAGAAGATATACTGTATGGAACAATCTTGTATAGTTCTCTCTTAATTCTGTGGTGGGGTGTGCGTGGGAGGGTACTAAACCAGGGAACAGTCTTATAGGAACTATGTATCTGTAATACCCCTTCCTAGATGACAGGAATGGAGTGGTCCATCAGAAAAATGAGGCCCAGTTAGGTAGAAGATATTTTCCATTCTAGCCCCTAAAATGGCAGACGTAGAAGAGCAAAGAGGGTTTAGCAAAAGTCAAGTTAGTAGAAAAGTCTTCTCCTTCTTTCATCTTTTGGAGTTTTTGAGAAAGCAAGAAAGTTTCAGTATTTTTTCGGTGATCACCATGTAAGAGACCTGATGAAGAAACAAGGTTGGAGAGATCACTATGGCTTGTAGGAGTGAAATTGGACACTGTAACTGAGCCAGTACGCCAGTGAAATTATTTGAGAATGCTTTGACATAGACTGTAATTATTCTGTCTACTTTACACCAGTTGGTGCTCCATCTTATAGTGTCAAAGACAGTGAGCCGTGGCTAGAATGGGCCTTTTGTTGAGCAGAGATTTCTTTTTTACGAGAATTAACTCAAGATCAGTTTTCTGTGACCATAACTGTGCTCTACAAAGAATCAACATTTACTTTCAAGAATCACATGATAGAATCTGAGATCCCACAGTTCTTTTCTGTTCTAAGTTCTGTTCAGGTACCACTCTGATAACTGTTGGTGGATGATGATATTTAATGACAGCTACTGAATATTCACATGTGTTAATAGACTCAGGTTAGATCATTTAAGACCAATTTCTTCCCTGATCCAAACCATTGCAATTAATGAGGTTGCATGGAATTGTAGATCAGGATAGAATAAGGGAAGTCACCTCTACTAGCGTTGGTATATAGGTGCTACGATTAAGAAATTATTCTAACGTTTTTGTTTTTCTTTTTTGTTTAGATTGGAGGTTATGTTGTGCCCTTTCTAGAGGGATGCTGCAAAACATGTGAGTGACTAATAAGACTTCAGGAATCAGAAAAGTCCATTTAGCATGTGATTATAATAGGAGTGAGACTGGTTTACTGTTTCATGAGGGCTTGATTCTGATCTCATTGACTCTAGAAGAAGGATGGCCTTTACTAGTATTTTTCAGAAGTATATTGACTGGAGCTAATGGAGTTAAACTAGAGTAAAACTGGTGTGAGATCAGACCCAGGGTCCTTTTTATGGTCTAATATTTTACTTTGAAAATCCAATGAGACAAACTCTCCATTAAAGTTACAGAGGTTTTGCCATTGACTCTAATGAAGTCAGTATTTGGCCTGATGGCTTTGAAGTGCACCAATCCTCTCCAAATTAACCTCCAAATGAGTGTTTAATTCTACTTTAATCCTTCAAGATCAGTGTTTTATCTGGTCAGATATTCTTGTCGTAAGTCACAACAATTTAATAAAATTATTTGTATTTCCTTTAACATAAGTTTTTAAATCCTATCTTCACACCAGTACAAATTTAAATGAATATAAATTTGAATATGAGTATAAATAAATAGACTTTTGTGGCAAACATTATTTAAACTCATTTTACAACTCCTATGCACTTGACTCAAGTAAAATGGAGTTTAAGGAGTCAAATGCTGTGCAGATTACCTTTATGAGAGGCAGCAAGGTCTGGGAGACTGACTAACAGGTTAGGAGGTAGCAAGTCCTAAACTCTGCCCCCAGCTCTCCTAGTGACTTGCTGTGAGGAGTTGGCAAGTCACTTTGGGCTAGGTTCTGTCACTTTACGGATGCTGCGCAATGCCTTACTCATCAAGTAGCTCCAGAGAAATTAATGGAACTACTTGTGGAGTAAGGTATTGTACTACTCAATATGAGCCAGGTTGGCGGAATATGGCCATTGCCTTCTCTATCTCTGGTTTTTTATCTGTACAGTGGTGATGCTCCCCCTCACGGTTGTGTTGAGGCTCACAGGAGCAAGCAAGCTTCCCAGAGGGTTGAGAGACTCAGTTAGCTAATATTTGTGCAGCACCTTGCATGTGTAAAGTGCTACAGAAGTGAAAGAGATGTTCCATATCTTAGAAGTCACTATTAGTTTTAATCTTTACTCAGAAGAAAAACCTTTTTTCTTTCTGCTTCAGTAAAGTTCCCCAGTTGCCTGGGAGGTATAATAAAATCATGAAACTTATGGCAGTGACTTCTAAAATATGGAACATCTTTCACTTGTATAGTACTTTACATGTGCAAGGTGCTGCACAAACATTAGCTAACTATCATATATAATTGGTTTAAAGGGACATAACAAATATTACAATAAGCAGTAATGTTTCCCTCAAAATATGGTGCTGATTTATATTATTTAGTGTTATTTTAGATTCTACTATATAAACATAAACACTTGGTCTCTTTTCCTCTATCCTTATTTTGCTTTTTAAAAAACAACAACAACAACAACAAAAAACTAGAAACTAATGATCTTTTTTTTCTGAGAAGGAGAGAAATTGTTGATTAAAAGGAGGAGGAGGAGGGAAATCTGCTGGCGATTTTGTACTTTACAAGATATTGGTTAAATACAATTAATTCTAGCCCTGACTTAAGGCAATAAAGAGAGGTTTTCCCATGATTCCATGTAATGACACTATAGGCTCATCAATGCTCACATGATCTCATAGATCAACATATTATCTGAGAGTCCTCAAGTCTTCTTTCTTAAATGCAGAATTGCACTTTATAATTTAGCAATACCACACATTTATTGCGAAGCATCTCATTCCATACTAGAATTTTTTGGGAAATTTTTTAAAGATGTAATGGAACTTGTAAATTCTCAACATTTTGAAGTTGTTGAATTTTAACTGAAAAAGAATAATTAGCCAGGATACTGAAATTAGCATTATAAAGAATACCATAGGATCTTAACAGGGTACGTGAGGTAATATGTTTTATTGGACCAATTTCTGTTGGTCAGAGAGACAAGCTTTTGAGCCACACAGAGCTCTTCTTCAGATCTTGGAAAAGTACTTCCAGCAACAGAGCAGAAGAGTCTGCGCCCACTAGAGCACACTCCCCTTCAGAGCCTAGAATGGAATCCAGGATTCCTGAGGGTCTTCAGCAATTCCATCATGTAGCATCATATTGAGACACCTGGGTCATCAGCAGGCTTGGAACCTTTAGATCCACCCCACAGATCTCTCCCCTTGACCTAGTGGAGTAACTGATACAGTAGATTGTCATCTTCTATGTGGACCATCACTAGAGGAGGATGGGATGCTTTGTAGAACAATGATGAGCCTCAGGAATCCTGGGTTCCATTCCAGGACTGGAGGGGGGAGTGCGCTCTAGTGGTCACAGACTCTTCTGACTATTCCCCCAAGCTTGATCCCTTCTGCCCCATCCCCTCCAACCTGTCCCAGTCTTGTCTTTTTCCCCACACCAGGCTGCTCCTCCCAGTCCCATTCTCCTCACCTTGGCAGTCCCTTTCTCCACTCCTCAGGATTGTCATTTCAGTCTCAGTCTCCTTGCCCAGCCATTTCTAATTTCCAGCTACTAGTCCACAGTATCTTTGCCCTAGTATCTTAGCCAGTCCTAGTCTCCACTCTACCCCTTTCCTGACTCCTCATCCGATCTGTCTGTCTCTCTCCCATCCTGAGCTCTAGCAGCTGTTTCCCATATTTCCCATCACCACTGACTCTCAGTCCTAGTATCCGTCCCTGGCTCCTCATTCAATCTGTGTCCATTTCCCCAGTTCCTTGTCCTAGTCTCTTTGCCCAGGCAGATCCAGTTCTCCCCCCACACCTTATCTCCTTGTCAGATCTATCTCCACTCCCCCCCTCAGCTCCTTCCTCACACGCCAAAAGTTTTCAATTCCAGTCATCCTCCCTGGCTACTCAACCGATCTCATGCCCCGCTCCCACTGGTTCCCAGTTTCCCTGTCCCCTAGTCCCTCCCCAGTTCCTAGTCCCAGTTTCCTGGCCCTGCCAGATCCAGTCTCTCCACCCTGGATCTCAGTTCTATTCTACCCTCCTAAGCCCAATCTTTACTGCAGGCTCCAAATGCCAGTCATGGTATCCATTACTATTCCAATTCCCAGCCCCAGTTTCCCTCTCCCCATCCCTGCTAGCCTCCAGTCCCAGTTTCCACCCCCATCCCCGAGGGGATCCTTGTCCCAATCCACTTCCCCTGCCTCCTCCTGCAGGTTTTGTTCTTGTCCCCGCTGCATTAAAATCAGCTTCTTCCTCTACACTTCCTGGGCCCAGCAGGGAGGTCATTGAGAGCACAGGAGAGAGAGTCTCCCTGCCCTCAGATTTGGTGGCTGGACCGAGACCCAGCATGGCCTGTAACAGCCCAGAGCTGCAATTGTAAGAAAAGTCCTGCACAGCCCCAGGCTGCAGCATGCTTAGTGTGGATGGACACCTCAGGGAATTTAGCTACACAAACCTAAGAAATATGTGTTAACAAAGTGAGAACTGCTGTTTTTGAAAGGCTTATAATTTAGCCAAAATGTGGGTGGATTTTCATGGGGACAGCCACTACCCTGCCAAATGTTGAGCCTCTCATCTAAAGAATAGGGGCTCTAGAGCTTTTAAAAGAAAAGGTCACCAGAACTTTGTAACATGGGCAAAACAATGTATTTTTCCTTAGCTCCATTCTCAGAAATCACTGAACATTTTGTCTGAAAATTTCCAAAAAACTTCATTCTGAGGCAGAAACCTGGCATGGCAAAATTCAGCACAAATGTTTAACATTTGGCAAAGTTATAGGCAACTGAAAACAGGATCTTTTAATGGGCTGGATCAGCCAATCACAATGGTAGATGGTACTACCAGACCCACATATAAGAAGACAAATGAAAGTCCCACACATGAGCATAAGTAGGTGGAATAATAGCCTAACCAGTTCTGATGATAGTAGGGATTTAATGTGTGGGAGCAGGGTAGTGGTGGGGGAAATGAAGATGCTACACACCTGCTCCATGGAAGAGAAGCACAGAGATCTTTGATAGTGATGGGAGGGGACTTCATTACCTCCCTGGGCTGCCCTCCTTGGATTCCAGTCCTCCTGTCTGCCTGCACTGGGGTTACCAGCCGAAGAGCTGCTACAACAGAAGATGGATAGGCAGGATAAGGGTTCCTCATGTTTTTATTTAAGAATTACCTTTTTTCGTGTAGTGGTGGTTGGAGATCACAGTAGGGAAGATCAGTTTCCTCTGCCAACACTCTTGTTTACTTGGGGAAGAAGAGAAAGGATTTTGGGGTCTTTTGTCCTGATGGGCTCTGTCCTTTGCATGCCAGAAATCTGTTTCAGACACTTGTCCCTGGTTCTGAAATATTTTTTTCCATAGCTATGCACTCCATTCAATCTTCCCAGCTGCCATTGCCTCCTCTGACCTTATACCTCAGGGTACTGACTGCCATTTAAGTCAGCTAGTGGACAGACAATCTCTTCAAGAGCCTTAAAAAAAGCCATGTACTTTCTTGTCAGCTGGTAAAATAACTTGATATTATGCTTCCAGAAGGGCCAGAATTAGAACCTTTTGTGGATTTAGACAAAACAGGACCATTCCTTTTGGGCATCATTTTCCAAAACAAAATCCAAACCGCAAATTAGTGCCACAACTTTTGAAATTTGCATTTGCAATGTGTAATACCTATTCATATTTTTCAATGGATACAAATAAATTTATAATTTGTATTTCTAATACAACTGATTGTATATCTGTATAACCTTGTAGATCCAGCATTTATTGTATGAATCATATGGCCCAGATGGAATATAAAAAAACCTGTGGCAATAAGAATTTCATGATCAATATTAACTGCATAAGATATTTTATGAATAAGATCACTAGCATCTTGTCTTCATTTTAAATACCTTAATCCTCATGAATCACTATGATTTTTCTCTCTAATTTTTGCAGTAAAACTGCAGTTTAAAACATTGCCCTGAAATGAAATCTACAGGAATTTCACAAAAACATTGAGAACTTTCAAAAATAACTCTTGTGGGAAATTACATTCCTTCCATCTCTTGGCCCTAAGTCTAACAGTAACTTCAAGGGCCAGATTCACCACTCACTTACACCAGTGTAAATCAGGAGTAACTTCATTGAAGTTAAAATTAAGAGTTAAAATTAAGGTAAAACTGGTGTAAGTGAGGGGAGGATAGGCTCAAAATAGGTCACTAGTATCTAAACAATATTGTTTGAGTTCCTCTTATTCTTGCTATTATTTTCTAGATATTTTATATTTAATAACTACTGCATCATAACACAATGAAATTTTAAGCTGATTTTCTTTTTTTTAAGTTCCCTTTTTAAACATGGGTGATCTGACCACAAAATGTTGACTAATGATAGAGGGACCCTTTTGTTTTATGTGTAATATGTTCAAAATGTAATATTCTTACCAGGTTCCCGAATGTCATTGTTGATCCCATTTCCCGTTAGCCCAGTCACACCTACAGCTAGCGCTCACTGTAACTCAGGTACATTCTCTTGGAAATCAGTAGGAACAAGTCAACCAGCACCATTGTTGATTTCCAACAATGTACTCCCAGATAAAGCATCAGGCCTCATGTCATCAAATCATGTTTGAAAGCTGCATTGTAGTATTAACTTCTCATTGTTCAGAACAGCTCACATATGTTTTTTTTTTCCATTTTGCACTGTAAGGGCAGTGCATTGTTGTTAGCCAACAATGTACTGTTGGTAGTAAGCATTTGCATAGTATTTAGTTTGCTGCATGTGTATTTGCTACGTTTAGAAAGTTGGCTAATCGCTTTATGTTTATAGTGCTGTAGAACGTAGAGACTAATTGCTTTGCTCATTAAAGCTTACTGTTCAAATAACTCTTTAGAAGATTATGAGGCATTCAGTGGCATATGTACAAGAAGAAGTTCCTATTTTCTAGTCTATTGTAATTAGGACAGTATACTGGAAATATATACCATAATAATTGGAAACAGACAATAACAATCATAAGTATCTGCCTTACAACACATGGTGTGAATGCTAACCTTCACTACATTAATCTTGTGAAAACACAAATACACTTTGCTATGTAGCAAATGATATTGACTGTAACTATATAAATGATAATATGTGCTGTAACATCACTGAAGGCCAGATTCTGCATTCATTTGCACTAATGTCAGAGTCTGGAAGAACTCCATTGATTTCTGTGTGATTCATCCTTATTGACACCCAGGTAAATGAGAATAGAATTAGACCATCACTAATGTTACAGCACATATTATTGTGTATATAGTTACATGGTACCCATGTATCTATTGGAGGCACTCATATAACGTGTTTGAACCAAACAGAATGCACAGAAGAATCTCATTACAGTACATATAGTTACCTACAATGTCATATGCTATCTATATGAAAGTTGTTCTAAGGCAAACTATGCATGTCTGTCAGTAAGTGTTACTAAGAATCATCAACACACACATGCAAATACTCTGCATTCTGTACTTGTTTCTGAGAAGTGACACACTTGCAGTGCAGCCAAGATTAACTCATAGCCATAATTGTACCTGAAGAATTCCCTGCCCCAGGCATCATCTACAGTGTGGTAACAGAAGCAAAGAGCAGGATTACAAGTGACCATTTTCGGATATGATTCAGTTGGCTAAGGGCCAATTCCTTGGAGACAAAAGGAACATGGTGAGTTGTTTCTTTTTAAAAACGTTGTTTTATCTTTTCTCTGTTTGACACACCTAGTGGGCTTATTACTTGCATATTCAATGTGCTTTTATCCTATCCAAGATATAATTCACTGATACTTTTGCCATAGTCAGCAGCTAACTATTTTTTATTGGAAAAGTAAGGGGAGGAAATAATCCTCTTAGAAAAAAATCTACATTCTAAAAATCTCTACTGTACTTGGAGTCAGTTGTTTGTCAAAACTTACATTTGCTTTTCTTAGAGAAGCAGCATTTCCTAGTGGTTAGAGCAGGGAACTGAGCACTGGGGCTCATGTGCTAATCCAGTCTTTGCCATGACTTAATATATGATTTTGGGCAAACCAATATGTCTTTGTTTCCCTGGGGATATTAATATCCACCTTTTGTATAGAGCTTTGAGTTTCTTGGATGAAAGGTACTATCAATGTATAGGTGGAAAGTATTATGAGGCCCTAAGGGCTAAAGGGATAGCTCAGTGACGGGGGAGGGATAGCTCAGTGGTTTGAGCATTGGCCTGCTAAACCCAGGGTTGTGAGTTCAATCCTTGAGGGAGCCAGTTAGGAATCTGCGGCGCAAAAAGTGGGGATTGGTCCTGCTTTGAGCAGGGGGTTGGACTAGATGATCTCCGGAGCTCCCTTCCAACTCTGATATTCTATGATCCACAAAGATGACTTAGGCTCAGAGTTGTAACACCTAACTTTAGGTGTTGTGACACCTACCGGAATCTATAGGCCTGAGTTAGCCACCCAGGCTACCTATACAATAAATGGGGAGAGATCAGTGCCTAAGAATGCAATTCACAAAAGCCAACACTCCGAGTGGAGAGCTGCCTAAGCTTTTTCACAGGAAATGCCAAGGAGCGGGGTGGGGCCAAAGACCTGCCTCTCAAATGGAGTTATGCACTTAATTGGGGACTGGAGGGAGGCAACTGTTTCTGCTCAAGATTCTCAGCCATGAACCCTCTCCTGGAATTAAGTGGTTAAGCGTCCCCTCCACCCCCCAAAGGAACTATTCCTCCCCCTTCATTTGAACCTTTAGTCAGTGACTAGAGCACTCAGCCAGGATGTGGAGCACTGGGGTTCAGATCCCCCCTTTCCCTGATGTGGAGTAGGGATTTGAATCTATGTCTCTTATCTCCCCAGCAAATGCCTTAACCACTGGGTTTTTGGATATTCTGAGGTGGCACTGTCTCAGTCCCTCTTGTTGAAGCTATTCAATTTTGTATAAATAACAAAATAGTCAATTTAACAGGGAATTGAGCTTGGGTCTCCTGCATTCAAGGTGAGTGCCCTCACTACTGGGCTAATGGTTATAAGGAGTGCACCAACTATCTCCTCCATCTGTTGTGTTTTGTGTAGGGCCTGATCTCGAAGAATGTCCCCTGGATTAGGCCTCGGGAATGCCTAATTTGAGAATCTCTCCAGGGTTTAGGTATGAGATAAGTGCCAGGTGTCAGGATTTAGGTGGCTGAGCATTTGTTCATTGGCAGATTTTTATGAGCCTAGGGGACTTTTCAGTTTAGGTGTCCACAGAATTATGTGACTGCTGGGCTGGGGTTCTGAGGATCTAAATGTTGGACTTAGGTACCTAAAGTGGCAGTTAGGTGCCAAAATCTATTTGTGGATCTAGACCTAAGCGTTCTACAGTATGATGCAGTATGGGACTGCAGTAGTCCAACTAATAGAATGGACTTTTGATTTCTCTTTTAGATCTCCTTTGTGATGTGGGTTCTCCAGCAGGAAGAAGATCGTTTCCTTTGCAATCAGACACGCCTGCAACCACTGAACTTTCTGCATGATCTTTCTTCTTCAAATAGTCAATATTTCCCCCTTTAATTATGTTTAACCCTTTGTTCATTTTATATATAAACAGATACTTTAGAATGTGTTTTATCTATATGTTTTGTATCTTTTTTCTTGTAAAAATTAAAAAAACAGGTAATACAAATAAAAATTGGAATTAAGTATTTTCTCTTTTTATTAGGGGTTGTTTCTCTGTCTTTTTACATAGACAAACCTTCCCCCAAACCTGCCTTACGTAGTTGGCAAATCCATGTGTTGTAAGGTGTTTATTACCAAAAATTACAACTTTGATTAAATACAATTGTTTGATAGTGTTATGGCAGGAAATGTATTTAAATGTACTATCAATAGTCTTCTCCCAGGAATGGTTACTTCGTTTTATCTTCAGAAAATATTGTATTAAGGTAATGCATTTTCATGACAGAGGCTACAATACTGCTTACATGGCTTATGGATTTTGTCCTTAAAAATTTATATATCTGGAATAAATACACTAGAAATATAATTGAATATATAAGAGACAGTGGACACTGTCATTGACGCGTGGAATAATTATACATTTTAAAAGCCAGGATTTAAATACAAATTACCTCTTGTCAAAGAGGTTTTGGTATATGCTGTGATGTACTATTTATTATCTTCTTTTGTATCCTTTTAGCCCATAACACATATAGGAACGTTGCTATTTCTGAAATGTTCAGAATTGTGAGCTGATATTTTTCAATCAATGCATACTTTGCAGGTAGGGAAGATGGGAAATTTTGTAAAAAGGTGACTGTTAGGATGACTATCCGCAAGAATGACTGCAGAAGTAACACACCAGTAAGTAACTATCACAATTTTTTTTCAGGGGAAGGGGGGAAAATAAGGAAAGGTGGAAATGAGAAAAGGTGTGGTGGGAGTTTAACTTTGCTGTTGTATGCATTCTATTTCTGATTCAGCCTCAGGGCAGAAATTGGCATGTACCACAAATCTATCTGTAGTGATTCACATGCAGTGGTCATCATTTTAAAAAGCAACATTTACTAATATTTACAATGTAATAGTATCTCAAATACCAGTTATACCGTACATTTAGAATAGGAAATACAGATCCAGACCTGCAAAGCAATGAGCACTTGTCTATCACGGAAGTCAATGGGAATTGAGGGTGTTTAGCACTTTATAGGCGATACCCAGTGCCTTACAGGATTTGCCTCTGGAAAGAGCTGTCTTTTTTAATAGTGATGACAGTAAACAGTGTATTTAACCTGTAAATGCCACAGGATAGGGATCATGTGTCCTTAAATTCTTCAAAAGCATCATGCTCACCCATGGCACTATCTGTAGGAAGAATGAGTCCATAATTTCTGTGCTGGTGTTTGACTACGTAGACTATAATGACACTTACTGAGACAATCTTAAACTGAATGTGTTGTTCCAAGGGTAAATGAACATGGGAAGTATAGTTCCAAATTGGCCCTTGGGGTGGAACTCTTCATTGCTGCTCCCCTGAGAGACCAGCAGTTCCTTACTGAGCAGCATGGCAGCAAGGTGTGTGTCAGGGATGGGGAGTGGGCAGGAAAGCAGACCCAGGAAGGCAGGGTGTGTGAGAAGCAATCACTATTCTGAGGGTATGGGGAGACAACTGAGACTTTCCCCCTCCTGAGTTAATGGTTGAGCAGTTAGAGAAGCCCATCTGTAAGGTTAAGAAGTGTTCTGAATGGAAGGGATAGCCCGTGAACATAAAGGAGCTACCAAGTGAAGTTACCGTAAGTGACTGTTACCGTATTATTGGTGTAAAATTCTTCAGTTTTCCTAGGGAGTGTTTCTGTGCCCGAACATTCCTCCCTGATGTAGCAAAGAAATTGCAAAGGCCTCATCATGGACTACAGCCAGCCAGTGACACCGAGAGTTGTGTATTAGCCAAAGTACCATTACAAATTCTTTACAGTTAAATCTCAGAAATCCTTTTGTTGGAGCTGAGTATGTCGCTTAGTGGCCAAAGCTTGGTCTTATTGAAATCAGTGGAAAAATGCCCTTTGACCTCAGTGAGGTCCTCAAAATGTAGGCCTAGCTGAGTCATTTTATTATTCACATAGGCTGAGATTTTGAAAGGGGTGTAAGGTAGTTTGCCCCCCAGCTTCCATGTGAGAATTGGGCGTCCAACTCCTTTAAGACCTCTTTGAAAAATCCCACACTCAGGTTTTTTAATTGTTTAAATGCAATGATCTTTTAAAATGTTCATTAACAGGTAAACATTGTTTCATGTGATGGAAAATGCCCTTCTGCTAGCATTTATAACTACAACATCAACACATACGCAAGATTCTGCAAATGCTGCAGGGAACTTGGGTTACAAAGACGAACTGTGCAATTGTATTGCAGTGGAAACTCGACATGGGTCAACTATTCAATCCAAGAACCTACAGACTGTTCTTGCCAATGGTCTTGAAACAACATTTTATAAAAAAGCAGCCAGTGAGTCCAACTATGGAAGATATACAATTATTCTCAGTATGATAAAGATTTTTTTTTATATCTTGTCCTTAGAAAATACAGTTATCCATCAACTGAATACTAGAAGTGTTTAATATTAAAAAAAAAACACAACTATTTTGGACTCTTCTATATTTTGAAAGAATGGATTTGCGTCACCCATTTTAAAATTATCTTAATGATCACTTCCTAGGAATCATCTCAAGAGTTCTCGTGATATGTGCCAACATAAAAAGGAAAGGTATTTCCTTTGAAAGAGACAATCAGAGGAACAATGCTTTATATTTTATTTCTGGAGGTTTGATCCATTCTGTGAAAGCTACCCAATGGTGTTTTAAATACTTGATACATAAGATGATCTGGCAGTGGTCTAAGACCCTGAGTGTGTTACAATAGTGAAAACACACTTGATGCGTATGAAAGAAAATGATATGGAAAATATTAGAAGAATATTCAGTTTAAATCAAATTGATATTTCAAAATAAGGCACTCATGAGGAATTAAATTATAGACATTTTAACCAGAGAAACATTTTCAATACTGATAATTGTATATAATATTCCCTGGTAACAAGTTTGATTTTTCTAATGTATTTTACATCGTAGTGTAAAACCATTATGTCAAATGTGTAATGTATAGGAAATATAGATTTTTTTTTTTTAGTTTATCCTGATTAGATATTGGTAATAGATTTATCCAACATATAAACTGTATGATGTAAACTGAAAACATACAAGTTTATCAAATGAAAAACACATTTCCCATTACAATTATAGAGATGCACTTTATCTAAATAAACCCTTGCCTTCTAAAGTGCACCATATATTAAATGTGACTTGTACAGTTTGTTTAGGAGAATGAACTTTACATTGAATCTTAACTTTTTAAAGAACATGTTAAATTATTTTCATAAACACAAAAGAAAATCAAAATTTTATTTGGTCTCGTATATTTTAATAAAGAGAAACAGTTAAATCAATAAAAATTGTTGTAACGAAGGTAACTTCCTATGTCCAATGAATTTTTTATGTTGCAAAATGTTCAAATTGTAAAGTACAGTGTTCACAAACAAAATTGCTTTTTAAACTCGCAACAACTGATGATATAATGAAATCAAATATTTTGTTAACCAACCCTCACCACAACCATGCCATCTGAATGCAGCAAAATTCCAGTTGCTTTAATTTTAAGAAGTAAAGCTACATGAGCATCTAAGATTTTAAATGTAGGAACCTAAAAAGAGAAGTGTGGTGTTGCATAATAAATTGTAAAAAGCTGTTTTTCTGCAGTTAATCCAAAGAAGAATGTTTTGTTAAAATCAATCTCATGAACATTTTTGCTATTAACATTTTTTATATACTGTACATGTCATTCCTATAACATCTAATAAACAACAGGAAGGCTTATTTTGTTACAACTTGTTTTCTTATTAATATTAACAATTCACTTTTATGTCATATTTACTAACATTTTGTTTCAGAGGTATTAATTTATTCATTTGCTTTTTACTGTAGTTAGTATTAATAGTCCAAGCGTCTGATGGTCTGATACTAAGCTGTAGAAGAAAAGAGTTTAAGCGCTAAGTTTTAAAAAACAGTTTCATGTAAATGTTTTCATTTTGTTCTGAATCATTCAAACACATTTTCAACCCCAAAAATTCAAATTTCAAAAATTTCACATTTTATGCAAAATAAAAAAAATCTCCGCTTCTCACTGATATCACAAGATGACTTGTCCCCTGATCCTCACCAACATACAGTCCCTTATTCTGGAGAGATAAAGCTATCAGTTATGGACCTATCTCTGAATCTTTCCTTCAGAAACAATTTATTCCAAAACTGTGAAACAGTATTGAATTATTGTAATGAGTAAACTCTACCCTAAACAAACAGCAAGTTTCTTACAGTACAAAAGTTGTACAGTCAATTCCTTTAACATTTCACTTATTAGGGATTGAGAAATTATCTTTAGGCTGCATTGTGGTAGGAACCAAACAAACACATACAGTAAGGGACATTCCCTTTCCTAAAGAGCTACTTTCTAAATAGATCAGACAGACATAGGTTGTGAATACAACAGACAAGCAGAAAATTTGGGAATTAAGGCGCAGGTGAGCTAAGTGACTTTCCCAGAAAAGCCTTTACACAGCTAAAGTCTGAAGTTCCAGTCCAGTGTCTCCACCACAAGATCATACATCCCCACTTGACATCTAGTGACAAAGAAGAGGCATATACAGGTAAAGGAAATTTTCCTTTCTCCACCAAGGGACACATCCACCAGCTATGAAATGGTGATCACTAAGCCTAAAGCGTTAAAAAAGTGGGGTGACTGAAGGCCCAATTCTGTTCCCTTTGAATTCAATGCCAAAATGCCCATTGCCTTCAATAGTGCAGGACAAAGCCATAAAGACTTTGAGAACATTACATGAACTGGAGCAGCACTGAGCTGTCTAGAGGTCTGCAGTTAAAGGTATTGGGAAAAGGAGTTAAAATCTGAGAGATGCTACAGCTGCAGTAAAAGCTAGAAATCTGAGCACATCTGTAAACAGGAATCGAACTTTCTGTCATCTCTTCCTCTTGTTTACACAAAGCAAAGTAATAAATGTTGTGTTAAGTTCCTACTTTTGATTTTGTAAACACGGGGCTTACGCTGAGAAAAGCAAAAGGAAAGATCCATGATAGCAGTAGCTTGACATCGGAAGCCACCTTTATCCTATTGTCAACACTAAATCCCTCCACAGATGCTTCTCTCTTCTCTTTTCTGGTTAGTTCAAAGCAATCCAGGCCGCTACACTGCATTTACCATACCCTACATTTGCACAAAATAACAGAAGAAGAAATGGCCAATTTTGCAAAAAAGTCTGGTGCCAGCCTGACACATTAACATCACTAGGAAGGGCAGGTTGTGCCTGGAAAACTGATAGACTTTTTCCCTTACAGTAAAGTATAATCTATAGTGACCATTATTTAAAAGTCATTTATAACCAAATATTGATGACACTCTGATATCATCTTCCTTTAAATTTAGGAGATATCTGTGATAATGGTGGGGCAATATTGACTTCAGTTGTGACCACTGTACATTTAGATTCTAGGGTTGTTGTTTTTTATGAGTAACTTATATGTTTATACACAAATGTTTCTTCCAAGCACAAACAACATTGTCTCACTTACTTTTCTTCCTATTTGCTTTTCAAGTAGATCTGTCACTGCTGTATTTATGCAGCGCTAACACACATAGTAAATTTAGTGAAACTCTTTAAACTGATCAATAAGACCAATATCTAGATCAGTGGTTCTCAAACTGTGGGTCAGGACCCCAAAGTGACCCCATTTTAATGGGGTAGCCAGGGCTGGCTTAGACTTACTAGGTGGTGGAGCTCAGGTTTATAGGGTCGCTGCTTGGAGCTGAAGCCCTTGAGTTTCAGCTTTGGCCCCCTCGCTCAGAGTGATGGGGCTTGGGCTTTGCCCCCACCCCCCAGGGCAATGGGGTTCAGGTGGGCTCAGGCTTCAGTCCCCCCTCCTGGGGTTGTGTAGTATTTTTTGTTGTCAGAAGGGCTTTTCGGTGCAATGAAGTCTGAGAACACCTGCTCTAGATCTTTTGAGTTTTCATGGGAACAATGAGACAAGAGTGGGTAATTCTCACGATAACCTTCAAGGATCATGTGCACATGATAAAATAGGTTGAGCAACTTTCCCACCCTTCTCATTGAGCTCTTGAGCCAAACCAGATAACTCCTTTTTAATACGGAAAATATTCCTTGAGGGTAAAATCCTGACTCTATGGAAGTCAATGGGAGTTTTGTTATTGACTTCAACAGAGCCAGGATTTCACCCCTGTTTTCCAGACTAAGGGTCCAATTCTGGTCACAGCTATATCTATTCCTATTAAAGGAGTTACTCTGGTTTTATGGCACTGTAACTGAGAACAGAATTTGGTCCTTTTATCTTATTTAGAATTAAGAGATACAGTGAATAGCTCTCTCATTGCTGAATTGTCTTCCAGTTTTCTAGGTAGGAGTGAAACATTTAATGAATTATTTGAATACAGAATTGCTGATTCTTGAATTGGTTATTGATTGCTCATCATTCATTGTATTTCTTTTCTTCTTTGAATTATTTCAATGAATCCTAGATGCGCAGACACTGATTCCCAGGAATTATAGGTGCGATCTGTTATCTGGAACCTAGAACATGATGAATTTTGGTCATTCAAAGTGGTCTGTTAAAAACAAATCTGTCATCTCATATCTGATGAATTGTGCCATCTAGCTTCTCATCCTCTGGATCAGGCATTTGGAGGACAGATTTTTCCTGATTAGCATTTTTGGAATCTGCTGAGTTAACATGTTGACTAATCTAAAAACTATGGTATTGGTGAATCCACAGGTTAACATGAATTGCTAGTCAACAGTTTTTCATTGTTAAACATTCTGTATCTGCCCTGACAGCTTCTGTGGCATGCATTCCATGCAGTCATACAAAAAACATTCACTCTTTCCCCGCCCTCACCTCAGCCCCCCAGCAGCATCCCTCCCCCTTGCTCAAGTGGCTAACCATGAGTAATTTCAAAAAGATGGCAGCTGTTAACTCAGATGGTGATAGCTAAAAATAACCCCAGTCATTGTCTCCCAAATGGCCCAGTACCTAACAGACTGTTGATCTTCAAGTAGCATTTTATGTAGATTTTTGGCCAGAGACTAACAAAGTCATAGAGATAGCACAGGTAGAGGGTGGAGATTTGAGTAACTGCCATTCATGTAGCATATCATCAAGATTTTGTTTCTTTTGCATGTTATTTAGCCTCTCCTGCATGTATTGCCTTCACCCAGGGCAATTCTTGAATCTCACAAAGCTGGCTGTGATGTAATTTATTTGTCATCTGTTCAAGTAGGCTCACACTGTGCAATAGATACAGCTGTTCTGGGGACCTTGCAAAAAACGTTTGACCACATATGGTCAAGAGCAAGGACCCACAGTTATCCTGCTTACCTGCTAGCTTAACCCACAGGCAGTCTAATGAGTGCAGCTGGGCCCCAATTGAGCCACCTCATTGGCCAAACCACCTGATTGGCTTAGGGGATCATAAGACCTGCTCTAACGAGCAGCAACAGGGTGCTAGTTGCCCAAAGTATGTGAGTGCAGCTGTGTTACTTTCTACTTCTGCCTTAATCTACCCCTGTCTAAGCCTTGGATGCAGCCCAGCCCTGCTCTTGTCTTCCCTGACTCCAGGTAACTCGGTTCTGATTCCCTGCTCCTGACTCCTGCTGTGGCCAACAGCCCATGTCCCACTACCTACCACATACATGATCTAGTAGAATGAGTCTGTTGTGGGGGTTAGTTAAACACACTCACCCTACGCAGCTAATGGAACAGTTGATTTCATTCTAGTATTTGATTACACCATGCACCTGATTCAAAGGTATATGACTTAATATCAAATGGTTTGTTTTCCCCAACTATGAGGCTATACGCATGTTGTCCATGGTCCTCATTCTGGCTACTGCCCCAAATTTGAATATATTAAATTAGTGTAAGAACTAAATGCAAAGAGGACTAAAAAGGATGAATAAGCAATATTAAACACTTTTCATGGTCTGTCATTGTAGCCTTACCTCATCTCCACACTGTGAGGTTTCAGCTTCAAGAGCTCCACAACTGGGCAAGGTAAAAGGGTGGAATAACCCAAGATTAGAGCTTGGAGAACAATGGGAAAATGTATTTGAGAATAATTGAATGAATGACAGGAAAAAAACTTGCCAAAACCAGTCCCAGTGTGTCTATAGCTGTTTGAAGAACAAAAATAATTATTCACAAACAATGAATTTGAAGAAAAAGCCAACGTTTTTGAATAATCATAGTGAATATCTCTCAACCAGCTCTAGTGAATGTACATCCTCCTCAAACAGAAAAATCTGAGATGACCATGGTTAATTTAGTGCCAAAGCACTGTAGCACGTAAGCTTGGAGAGGTTTTGAAGGTGTGGGGATTTCAAAGTGCCACTGCTATATATGCCTTCATTATACAGACTTTAGCCTAAATCTTGAAAGGTAATTAGTGATTTCGGGTGCTTTAGTTTTTTAATGCCCAAGATGTTCAAAGGGCTTGGATTTTCAGCAAAAGCTGAGCACCTGCCCTCTAAAAATCAAGCCCTTTTAAAGGAGTTTCAAGTTGAGCATGCAGTCGCATAGAAACTTTTCAACATGCTGGCCTTTACTTTTCTGGTCATTTTTTCATGTCATGACCAAACATTAAATTCTGCCCTCAGTTACACCCTTGAAATGAACATCAACTTCCGTGGGATATGGGTGTGTGTTTCCAATGTCTGACTTTAGCCCAGAGACCTGGCAATGTGAGATTTGTCTAGTAGGTTACTCACATGCTAGTTGTTCCTCTTTGTCATTATTATGTAGCAGAGACATTTAAATAAAATTACATTTGCTGACTAATACACAAATCTGATCTTGAAATGTGGAGTGCAGAGCATTTTTGAACAATAATCTTTTTGTTTTTTTTCTTTTTAAAGCACACTTGCTCTTGGTCTCTTGTTCTTAATCCTACAGCTGTGTTTTCTGAACCATATTCCCTATTGACAGCTATATTGTTGACTTCTTGCTTCCTAAAGGGGGAAAGGCAGACAAATACCTGAAATAAGGGTATAGAGAGGCCTAATAAGCCTAATCTCTAGCCTGGATGTGTGCAGGGTGATGTCTTTGGAGATTTGCATGTTCATAAGGTTTTTCTGAGGTGTAACTAGATATGACATCTGCAGTCTGTTCTCCCTTTAAAAGAGGTTTCAGAGTAACAGCCGTGTTAGTCTGTATTCGTAAAAAGAAAAGGAGTACTTGTGGCACCTTAGAGACTAACCAGTTTATTTGAGCATGAGCTTTCGTGAGCTACAGCTCACTTCATCGGATGCATAGCATATCGTGGAAACTGCAGAAGACATTATATACACACAGAGACCATGAAACAAAACTTCCTCCCACCCCACTCCCCCGCTGGCAACAGCTTATCTAAAGTGATCATCAAGTAGAGCCATTTCCAGCACAAATCCAGGTTTTCTCACCCTTCCCCCCCCCCCACACACATACAAACTCACTCTCCTGCTGGCAATAGCCCATCCCCCTTTCTAAACTACTACAGGCTACAAGGGGCCACAGCAATGGTTCCCTCAACCCACCCAGCAATATTGTTAACCTATCCAACTATACTCTCAGCCCAGCAGAAGCAGCTGTCCTATCTCGGGGTCTCTCCTTCTGCCCCTCCACCCCCTCGAACATGATACAGTTCTGTGGTGACCTAGAATCCTATTTTCGACGTCTCCGACTCAAGGAATATTTCCAAAATACCTCTGAACAACATAATGATCCACAGAGGCCTCCCTGCCAACATTACAAAAAGAAGGATTCTAGGTGGACTCCTCCTGAAGGTCGAAACAGCAGACTGGACTTCTACATAGAGTGCTTCCGCCGACGTGCACGGGCTGAAATTGTGGAAAAGCAGCATCACTTGCCCCATAACCTCAGCCGTGCAGAACACAATGCCATCCACAGCCTCAGAAACAACTCTGACATCATAATCAAAAAGGCTGACAAAGGAGGTGCTGTTGTCATCATGAATAGGTCGGAATATGAACAAGAGGCTGCTCGGCAGCTCTCCAACACCACTTTCTACAGGCCATTACCCTCTGATCCCACTGAGAGTTACCAAAAGCATCTACAGCATTTGCTCAAGAAACTTCCTGAAAAAGCACAAGATCAAATCCGCACAGACACACCCCTGGAACCCCGACCTGGGATATTCTATCTACTACCCAAGATCCATAAACCTGGAAATCCTGGGCGCCCCATCATCTCAGGCATTGGCACCCTGACAGCAGGATTGTCCGGCTATGTAGACTCACTCCTCAGGCCCTACGCTACCAGCACTCCCAGCTACCTTCGAGACACCACTGACTTCCTGAGGAAACTACAATCCATTGGTGATCTTCCTGATAACACCATCCTGGCCACTATGGATGTAGAAGCCCTCTACACCAACATTCCACACAAAGATGGACTACAAGCCATCAAGAACACTATCCCCGATAACGTCACGGCTAACCTGGTGGCTGAACTTTGTGACTTTGTCCTTACCCATAACTATTTTACATTTGGGGACAATGTATACCTTCAGATCAGCATGGCCCCACAGTATGCCAACATTTTTATGGCTGATTTAGAACAACGCTTCCTCAGCTCTCGTCCCCTAACGCCCCTACTTTACTTGCGCTATATTGATGACATCTTCATCATCTGGACCCATGGAAAAGAAGCCCTTGAGGAATTCCACCATGATTTCAACAATTTCCATCCCACCATCAACCTCAGCCTGGTCCAGTCCACACAAGAGATCCACTTCCTGGACACTACAGTGCTAATAAACGATGGTCACATCAACACCACCCTATACCGGAAACCTACTGACCGCTATTCCTACCTACATGCCTCCAGCTTTCACCCTGACCACACCACACGATCCATCGTCTACAGCCAAGCTCTGCGATACAACCGCATTTGCTCCAACCCCTCAGACAGAGACAAACACCTACAAGATCTCTATCAAGCATTCTTACAACTACAATACCCACCTGCGGAAGTGAAGAAACAGATTGATAGAGCCAGAAGAGTCCCCAGAAGTCACCTACTACAGGACAGGCCTAACAAAGAAAATAACAGAACGCCACTAGCCGTCACCTTCAGCCCCCAACTAAAACCCCTCCAACGCATTATTAAGGATCTACAACCTATCCTGAAGGATGACCCAACACTCTCACAAATCTTGGGAGAAAGGCCAGTCCTTGCCTACAGACAGCCCCCCAACCTGAAGCGAATACTCACCAACAACCACATACCACACAACAGAACCACTAACCCAGGAACCTATCCTTGCAACAAAGCCCGTTGCCAACTGTGCCCACATATCTATTCAGGGGACACCATCACAGGGCCTAACAACATCAGCATCACTATCAGAGGCTCGTTCACCTGCACATCCACCAATGTGATATATGCCATCATGTGCCAGCAATGCCCCTCTGCCATGTACATTGGTCAAACTGGACAGTCTCTACGTAAAAGAATAAATGGACACAAATCAGATGTCAAGAATTATAACATTCATAAACCAGTCGGAGAACACTTCAATCTCTCTGGTCACGCAATCACAGACATGAGGGTCGCTATCTTAAAGCAAAAAAACTTCAAATCCAGACTCCAGCGAGAGACTGCTGAATTGGAATTCATTTGCAAATTGGATACTATTAATTTGGGCTTGAATAGAGACTGGGAGTGGCTAAGTCATTATACAAGGTAGCCTGTCTCCCCTTGTTTTTTTCCTGCAACCCCCCCCCCCCCCCCCAAGACGTTCTGGTTAAACTTGGATTATTGCTGTGCACATTGTAAGATGAGCTGTTGCCAGCAGGAGAGTGAGTTTGTGTGTGTGGTTTTTGGAGGGGGGTGTGGGGGGGGGGTGAGAAAACCTGGATTAGTGCTGGAGGTGACCCACCTTGATTATCATGCGCATTATAAAGAGGGGTTTCAAAAGGGGGATGGGCTATTGCCAGCAGGAGAGTGAGTTTGTATGTGTGTGTGGGGGGGGGGGAAGGGTGAGAAAACCTGGATTTGTGCTGGAAATGGCTCTGCTTGATGATCACTTTAGATAAGCTGTTGCCAGCGGGGGAGTGGGGTGGGAGGAAGTTTTGTTTCATGATCTCTGTGTGTATATAATGTCTTCTGCAGTTTCCACGATATGCTATGCATCCGATGAAGTGAGCTGTAGCTCACGAAAGCTCATGCTCAAATAAACTGGTTAGTCTCTAAGGTGCCACAAGTACTCCTTTTCCTTTAAAAGAGATGGCCCTTAACTATCTGACTGGAATATCTGAAATTCCTCACTGGGGAGTGGTTTGATAACTGTGCATTGCCCCTGCTTTCGTGGTTTACGTTGTTACCAATATGCTGACTAGTATGGGAATTATAGCTAAATAAAACCTGTAACTGTCATTGTGAAACAAGTAGAGAGAACTTTTTAAAAAATTAAAAGGTACAGTAAATAATTATTTAGCACATTATCAGTCAGTCATGAAAGTAAATCATTTGCCAGCTAGTCATTAATGTAATAGATGACCCTTAGCCTTGATAGGATTTATGAGATATCAATTAGTCCAGTTAAAGGGACACAAGAATTGCCATACTGGATCAGACTAGTGGTCCATATAGTCCAGTACCCTGGCTCCAGCCAGTTGCTTCAGAGAGAAGTTCAAGAAACCCTGCAGTAGGCAGTTATGGAATAAACTGCCTTTCCATCCTGGAGCACTGAGGGTTTATATCCCTTTCAAAGCTCTTGTTTATTTAAAAATTGTTACTATTATTACTGTGCACATTTTTGCTCTCAGAAAAAAACATCCAGTCAGTTTTTGCATCATGCTAAGCTCTTGACTTAAATTACATCTTGTGTCAATGAGTTCCACAGGCTAATTGTATGTTGTGTGAAACTATAGTTCCTTTTATCAGTTTTAAATTAGTTGCCTTCCCATTTAATTGCATGTCCCCTTATCTGGTATTGTGAGAAAAGGTAGATGCCGTTCACCTATCTATGACATTTATTATTTTCCATTCATTTATCATATCCCTTCTTATTCATTTCCCTCACTGCAGCCTCAGTCATAAATATGCTATAAAAATCAACGAATCTAAATCTTTTTACTAGACAGCTGGGTGCCTTTAAATCCTAGTGAAGCTGGAGCACTAAATACAAACTAAGTTAAAAGCTTGGATTTATAATATTAAAGGTATTAGTCCCTGACAATCTAATGGAGTCTCTCAGAGGGATGGTTCCTTGGCCCGTGTTATACAGGAGGTCAGAGGAGATGATCACAATGGTCCCTTCTGGCCTAGGAATCAAAACTCCAACAGCCACTAAAAGAAGGGGAATGAGGAGCCCAGCCATCACAGTGAGGGGAGGAAAATGCTCTCTCAATGAACCGAAGGAAAATCCCCTGTTAACTCCACTAATAAACCTACTTCCCCACAGGAGCTCTGGGCAGGACCCCTGAGCTTTGTGATTGTTTTAGAGAGGGAGACAGAGCTTCCTTCTATCTCCTCAGGGGCTTGCCCAGTTTACTAAGAGCTGGATCATACAAGCCATCTCGTAGCCTTGTTCTGCCATTTGGAAGCCTCCCTATTGCTGCCCAGAGGGAATCTGAGACACTCAATTGCCAACATGCCCTGATAAGGTCTATGTTCCTAAGTCTTACTACAAATGAGAGGGCAGGATGTCCTGCCCACAACTTCTAATCACCATGATCTCAGCAAAATTCCTTCAGGCATAGATTCAACAACCTTACTGAGAGGATAGAGACTAAAAGTGTGTGGGTACAGTGTGTCTTGGCTACTGCCAGTTTGTTTCCCTGAGAGTCCATGAGACAATACCTGGTAGTGGGAGTCTCCAGGAGAATATGGCAGACAAAATGGGAGACTTAATAGTAGGCCTAGAATTATTCTGTATTTACTATGAAAATATTGGAAAGGAAAGAAATCCTTTCTCTTTACTTAAATTCTTTTGATTTTTAAAATTTTTCATTAAACCCTCAATTTTGTTTCAATTTAAAAAAAAAAACAAAACAGTCCCCTTTCTCTCCCTTCTCTTTCCACTGGAAGGAAGAGTGGTGGAGGGAGAAAAGGAAGGAGACAGTGGAGGAGATTAAAACAAAGGAAGAGAAAATTTGAAAAAAATGTTGGTTTTATTTCTCAAAAAAATTAAGCAATACAAAAATGTTGCAAAAAAAGTTCATATAATTCAAAAATCCATTTTTCCTTGAAAAAATGACCTAGTCTGCTTATCAGGTGTGCAGATATTTTTTGCATTTTCCATATGCCAAATTAAAACTGTCTCTTTGGATGCAGTTTACAGCCCCACCCCTGTGGAGGGAGAACCAGTTGTAGACACCATTAGGCATCACTTCAACCACATTTTCAGAGGGCAAGCGGGAATCAGGATTTCAGAAAACTCTGAATTTCAGCTTTAGACAGACCTCAGTAAAACTTCCTGAATGTAGAGAGAAAATAATGCTAAAACTATATTTTTAGTGATAAGCCTGAGTCAAACCCTGGATCTGGTCGTAATCTTTGTGTGCAGTTATGCAGTTCAACCGGTAGATGTTGCTGTGCTCTGTGGGTAGTTCTGGAAAAGGGTGCGGTCACTAGGAATAAACCAAAGTGGAAGTTAGACTGCTTTCTTTGTAAATTAGTGCTGTTTTCCCTGATAAATGCCTGTTTATGAAGACCTCTGGCTCAACATATTGACAGATCTGAATGCACCTGAACATTCAGATACAGATTAAAATATGAAATTTGGAGCTTGTGTGTGGAGGAGCTGTTGTGGGGTATGGCTGCAGGGGTCAAAAAGATTTATCTTCATATCGGAAGTTGGGTCTATTTGGCTTCACAAGAGAACAGGCGGCTGCAGCTAACAGCAGGCTCTGATTTCTGCAATATGAGTTAAATAGCTTATGAATAAAATAATGTAATTGTTAAAATACAAGCGCTCCTTGCTTCACCAACACCTCAAGCCTCTGTGTTTTTACAGAGATTTCTTGAAATATTACAGTTCTACTTCCAGAATGTACTTTTAGCATTTACTGCAGTTCTAATAGCATTCAGTACTTTTACTTCCCTAACTCGCTGGTTTGTTGTGAAGATAAATACACTAAAGATTATGAGGGAGTCAGATGTTATGATAATATGCGCCATTTTGGGTAATATCTAAGATAGACAGATAGCAAGTGGAAGAAAACATAAAGATGTATGTACAAAAAGGATGGAATTCATATAATTAATCAACATTTGTTTCTCTGCTTTCTTCTCCTTGACACAAGAAAAAGGGAAATGGAAACATTCTTAGGTTTTTGGCTTGACCATCTTGTAGCACTTTTAAATCGTCTGTCAACACTGTTATGACGTTGCGTTTATTTAAAAAAATCCCTCTCTTAGATCCATCTGTTATATAAATAAAAATAATGCAGCCCTATATTTTTATGGTACACTAATCCTGCATGGCTGTGGTATAATTATCAAATGATTTCATGCTACCCTGGTGGTAGGCAACATCTAGACCACTGAACACTTGCTGTGGATCTCTTATTAAATCCCTCTTGCACAGTTTCATTCACAAATTTAGCATGGCTTTTAAAACAAAATAGTTTGATGCTTATATGGTGATATCAAATAAGGGCACTGTGTTTCCAGAATGTGGCAATGTTTTTCAGATGCTCCACTTCACACTTGATTAAATAACTATTGGCAAACTCCACTGTCTCCTTTAGCTTTAATATTTAATTGCAGCCATATAATTTAAGGACAGTGCACTGCTACTCATGCTTAAGAGTACACTCTCTCTGGGCACAATTCACTCCTCCCTGCAAGAAGCCCAGATGTTTGGGCTTTGTGAGTGGAGCTCCATGGGCTGGAAGGAATGGAATATACTTGCCTGGAGACTGTCCTGGATCCACAATTCCCCTGTTCCCACTATTTGGAGCTGGCACAGAGGTGTCCCTATCTATGATATGCAGGTGGCTCCCAGGCCTCCCTCAATGGCCCCCAGACACAGCTCCACTTCAAAGATACACCACTTAAGAGGGGCAGGTGGTCTTTTGATAGCCTCCTGCTCCAGGTGAATGACACCACGTCATACTATGATAACCAAAATCCAAAGAAAATAAGATTTGCATTGGTCATGTTGTTAATTTATCTTCTGAAAGACCTTAGAACTTTGCCTGGCAGAATCTGCTGTTAGTTTCTACAAGGGAGTTTTACCACTGACTTCAATGGGGCAGGATTTCTCCCCAAGTGTCTATGCAATTTGATGGGGCTGTGGTCTCATAACCTTGCTGGCTTGTGGTAATGTTATTTAACAGATTACAGTCAGTGATGTCTGAGAGAGTCTATGGGAAACAGTTATTGGAAATATTAGCTAGGTAATGGAAATAAGTTTTTAATCAAATAATTTAATGGTGGAGTTAATCCATTTAATTGTGGAAACAGTTAGTGAGTTGCCTCTCTTAACCCTATAGAATTAGACATATTTGTCCAGACTTGATAGTAGGGTGGAATTTCTGCTGGACTCTTTTATGTAATATTGATTGCCTGAAACTTTCAATCTTGGGATGGTGTTTGCTATGAACAAGTAGAGGGGAAAAAATTCCATCTGGTCCAGTGCACAATTAAGTCCACTGTTAAACAACTCTATTAAGGTTAAGAAATCTTCCAGTGCCCTAGAGAGTCTGGAGCACTCTAATAAAGATGTTTTCTCTGGCTTTGCAATTTCTCTCATTGTATTTTTAATACACTGTACATATCAAACAGAAATGTTTGTATTGGTCTCTGGGTTTTGTCAAGTATCAAAAATTCCTTGACTTAAAAACAAAGGAATTATTATTACAATTTTTATAAATCAAATCTGCTCCTGGATATAAACATATTTTTCTCTGGGCAGAAATTTTTCTTCTACTGTTAAGTTTTATTTTAATAACTTCCTGAAATAACTCTAGCTATTTGCATTATGTGATGTGGTTAATAATTATTGTTTCTGGAAGGACATTGCAGATTAGCTGAGAGCCTTATATCTATGTGAAATCTCACCAGGAAGTATTTTTTATCCTATCCTTTTTTTCTTTCTAAATTATATTAGCTGCTCATGCATCCCGGGGTCTAATGGCCTGGCTAAAGTTAGATCTAGTAAAGACAAATTTCATACATGCACAAAATGGAAGCTGCCTGAAACGTTAAATCCCAGATCCTATCGATCACCTTGGAATCAAATGTTGAAAGAAAATCAAGAATTCCATGGTAGTTCCTTGTTAAGGGCCACGTTCTACTACCCCTTTCTCATGTTCAGTTGCATGTTACTCTGTGAATAGTCCTTCTGATTAATAGACCCATTGATGAAGCGTTCATTGAACAAGGACCTGCACAATGTAAGAAAGGGGAGCAAAATCTAGCTCTTAATTGGATGCATCTATTACTATTTATTTAGAATAGTAATGCCCAAATGTGTGATACGGACATTTAGGAAAACACCCTGCCCAGAAGAGCTTACCAAAGACAGGTGAAGGGTGGGGTGTATGAAAGGGATGTGTTATAAAGGCAAAGTCCTGGCAGTGGTAATAGGAACATCTGGAGGGAATGACAACAGGGGATGAGTTAGCGGGGGTAGGATAAAAGGGAGCAAGGAAGAAAGGGTAGAGAGATGTGCAGGTAGAGAGAGGAGGAGGAGGAGGAGAAAGGTGAGGTACAGAGAGAGTGAGGCTGACAGGTGAAGGACTTGAGTTGGAAGGTGAAGTGAGGAAGGGGGTTGGGGGGAAGGCAATCGGCAGAGGGAGAAGAATGTTCACAGATCAAGCTATAGAGGGAAGAATTTTCTGTCATTGCTGGCATCCTGAGGTACTTTCTTTATGGCTGTGGGCCTGGGGGAGGAGGGAAAATGCACAGAGGTCAGAGCAGTGGGACATGCCCTCACAGAAAGGCTCTCTGCTGGTGTCTGTATCTCAGGATCAGGGGGATCCAGGCTGAGCCTCACTCTGCCTTACCACTGCTTCTGGTGAATGCCAGAGAGTCTGTGGTGTTTCTGAGGATGCCTCTGCCCCTGAGGGTTGCTACCCATGTGGTTGGGAGGGGGATATTTCTGCTGGAGCCTGGTGACCTTTGGAAAGGGTAAACCTGGGAGAGGCCGGTGTCTAGGTCTGGGAGGAGCTGGGGTGCGTTGGCTGTTGTAAAGACAGATCAGATTTCTGCAAATGTACCCTTATGCCCAAATCTGGCTCTTTAGCAGACCCAAATCTGTGATGGTGATCAGCTCCAGGGAGTTGTTTTGGGTCCATCTCTATATAGTAAATAGAATTTTAAAAAATATTAAAATTCTTGTTCGCTTAGTGATCAGCTGGTGAGGGATTGCAGCCCAAGGGAAGCATTTAGTGTCAGCTTTTCTCTTCAGACTAGAATCCTTGTCCAAATGGAACAAAAGCTCCACAAGGAACTCACTAGAGGTTTGAGCTGCAAAATCAGGAAAAGTGAGTTCAGTGAAATAGAATAGAGGTAAGATGCTTACAGCAGATGGTGCTATCCCATCTCCTTCCTTGCCATTTAGGGACCTGGTTATCTGGCTGGCTGGTACAAGTGACTCCCATTAACTTCAATGGCAGTTATTCCTACCCTTGAGCTGAACATTAGGCCTCTGAATTTTAAGCTGCCAAATAATGGCTGCCTCTCCACAGATGCACTGGAGCAAAGGCCTCTACCTGCTCCCTAAGGGTATGTCTACACAGCAACTAGACACCTCTGGCTGGTCCATACCAGCTGACTTGGGCTGGGGCTGGAGGACTGTTTCATTGCTGTGTAGACTTCCAGGTTTGGGCTGGAACCTGGGCTCCAGGACCCTATGAGGTGGGTGGTTTCTGGAGTCTACACAGCAATGAAACAGTCCCGCAGCCTGAGTCCCATGAGCAGAGGCCAGCTGTGGGTGTCTAGTTGGTGTGTAGACATAACCTACATCTCCTGCACAGGGGAACTATAATTTAGCCTTTATTTTGACTAGAGATGGTGGTCAGAAAGTGGGGGAATTACCTTCATTGTCAGAGATGGCTGAAAATACTGGATTTGATAGAATGAGAGGAGACATTGTCCTGAGGTAAAGGCACTGAATGGAGATTCGAAAGATCTAGGATAAATTCTACATGTGACTTTGGGCAAATCATTTAATCTCTTTTTACCTCATCTTTTCATCTGTAAAAGTGAAGGGTAATACTTCCTTTCCTCCATCCTTTGTCTGTTTAGCTTCCAAGCTCTTTGAGGCAAGGACTGTTTTTATGCATGTGCACAGCACCTGCCACCATGGGATCCTGATATTAGCTGAGTTTTGGAGGTGATAGCATAACACCAGTCATAACAAAAACAACTGTAATGTATGGCAAATCCTATATTTGGGACTGTTACACTTGCCAGTGAAATGGAAGCGCCCAAGAAAACTTTAAATGATTAAAGAGATGCAGTGGCTATTCCTTCAAGTGGTGGTGTGTTCAGCTGTGAAATCAACCTCCTCCATTTATCTAAAGTCTTCTTCAAATCAAATAAAAGCCAGATACTTTTGTCAGAGGGGCTATTTTTGCCCATATGTCGCCAAAGGCGCTGGACTTTTGTTACAGTTTTGTGAATTCCCTCTCCTCTTCTCCGATACAGTTAACTTACGATCTCGATAGCTGCAGCAGGCTAGAAACCTAGATGAGTTACATGTTTACCAAGTTCGTGACTCACTCATTGCTCACCCAGTCTATTTTTACTAATGTCATTTGAAGTTCAAAATAATTGAAGATGTTTACAACATATTATTTAAAATAAGATACTGCTGTTCTCCCTTTTAAGAAAATCCTCATCAAGAACATTTAAGATGTGCATCTAATATGTGGAATTAGGTCAAAATCCTACCTTAATTACTTGAGCGAGAGGTGCCTGAGGACAGATTGGGAAGTGGTGCCAGGTGCATATCCAGCACCAGAGCCAGCTTACAGATCTTTGTTTTAAGTCACAGGTTCATGTAACCATGTCCAACATCATCAAGTAGATAGCCAGCCAGCAGAGATTCCAAAAGAAATTATATATATACACACACACACACACACACACACAGCAGAGATTTAAAATATAAAACAAAAACAGAAGCAGGCAGTGGTTTCTCTCTCTCTAACACACACACATACACACAAATAGTCAGTGGTTATTGAAATGTTTTGGAACAATCGAGTCAGGCACATTGTTAGCTTTTGTAATTTTCTCCTCCTTCCTATTGCTTATTACACTCCACAGTAGCACCTTGTCTTGTGCAGGCCTAGGCTGTAAGCTCTTCAGGGTTAGACCTGCTTTTTAATTATGTGTTTATAAAACACAAAGTTTAATGGGGCAACGATCCTGACTGCGGCCTCTGGGAGCTACTGAAACATAATTACATTTAAAAAGCTGGTAAAAGAAAATTAAAGTTGCAAAGTTGAGCAAGTTCCCCCTCAGTGTGTGGCCCCCAGGTCTTGACTAATGCACACCACCCAAACCCAGCAAACTGACACTGAAGGAAGAGGATTCAAAGAAATACTGATTCTCTGCAAGAGGCTGGGTTTCTAGGAAAGAACTGTAGCATAGTGCATATTCACAAAGGGGCCAAATTAAGGTTGCACCAGGCAACCTTATGTCCGGCACTTACTAATTTTTGAGTGCTTGAAATTGCAACCTTAACATTCTCTTAGCATTTTTTTGGATGTAATTTCCTAAGAATTAATTTTTTTTCTTCAAAAATTAATTCAATCACATGAAACCATCTTGACCCCCAAATTGGGTCATCAGCAGGGTTTTGACCTTTAGATCCACAGCAGGGTTAACGGGATGCTCTTATCTTCTATGTGGATCAGCCACAAGAGGGTGATTAGAAACACACTTTGCCAATCACTATCACCACTATTTGCAGACAGCAGAGGAATGTAGAGACTCAGGACTCCTGCGTTCGATTCCAGGTTTTTGAGGTGGGTGTGCTCTGGTAGTTATAGACTGTTCTTCTCCTATGACCCCAGCCTGTCCCTCTCTTCCTCTGCTCCTATCTGCTCCGCACTGGCTCCTGTCTCCCTTCTACCCCTATCCACCCCCTCATCTCAGCTCCTGCCAAACTCACCTTCTGGTCCAATCCAACCCCCTTCCCTCTGCTTCTGTCCACCATCCTCCACCCTGGTTTCTGCTCCTTCCCACTTTGCACCTATCTACATCCAATCTTCTGCCTCCTGTCATCTCCCACTCTGAGCGTAGCCACAAACCCCCATGCCCTGGCTCCAGGGCTGGATTAAGGCATAAGATAACTAAGCTACAGCTTAGGGCCTCGCAATATGAGGGGCCTCTAAAAAAGAAAAAGCTGGCTCCATTTCAAATTGTATCAAAATCGGTTGATAAATAAAGGAGATATGGGGCAAAGAAGATTCTCTCTAAATATAGACATCTGGCTACACAAATACCCTTACCCTACCCCTTACCCTTCTCTAATTGTTCATTATTGACAGGGGGGAGGCCAGGACTGAGAAAAAAACAATAATTGCACTTACACAATTAGTATTTCTACGAGTAAGTCTTCTTTCAGTCTCCTAAGGCAGCATTTTGATGGCCAGCTGCTACTGGTAAAATTCTCAGTGTGCCTTCATAACTTATTTAAATAAATAAATAAATCTCACTGCTGATAAAAGTGGGGAAAATATGAGGTCAGAGACGGCAGTGTCGTGAAGCAATCCTGCCAAGCTCATGACTCGTCCTAGGAGTGACGTCATGTATAGCGTCCCCCTTAGCTGGTAATAGTTGGAAGGCCGCCATCTTTCGTTTACGGTCCAGCACACTCAGTCATGTAGTGCCTTCGCTCCTGTTTTTCTTAGTTTTAAGTGTTTGTTCTTCTTTGATCTGTATATACGTACAATTGTGTATTTTTAGTGCGCACGCCACTTTCTGCTTCATGTGGCTATCCGTGCTTCACGTGATTGAGTTTGCAGGTGATCGTTTTATGGATTTGGGTCGAGTGGATCATAAATTTGTGTTGGCTTCCCTCCGACAGTTTCAGGAACCTTCACAGTAAGTATCAGAGTGCCAATGAAAGGGTAAATAGAGGGTTTTGAGAGAAGTGAAGGATATACATATATATCAAAATATTCTGGGTACTTGGTGAGCAAGTTATTTCAAACTATGTGCATATATGATTTATAGGCAATGCAAGCCTATAATATTCATTATATTTGCTCAAATAAAGGCTAGTTTTTCTCCATGCCTGTCTAGAGATTACCAGTCTTTTTTCTGGTAAATTCTTTCTTTCTCTTTCACACATATAGCTTGTTGTCACTCTGTGTGTCCGAGGTGTTGACTCAAGATTAATTAGTGGTCCTGAGGGAGACAGAGGATAGAGAAGCGAACAGGAAGAGAGATGGCTGCCTAGAAAATGCTGCAAGAAAAGCTATCTGCCCTAAGCATTCTGTGCATCGAAAGTGACAAACCCCATAGCTTATCATTTGAGGACATCATCAATGACTTTTCTCTCCAGAAATCGTGGAAGAAAATGTTTTAAAGGTCAGGGTTAAAGTTAATGTGATGTGCAAACAGAAATGCTGCAGGTTGTACTGCTTCCATTAAGTAAACTGGTCTGTGTAACTGCTTTTGTGTTGCTGTAGATATAAAGTTTTCGTATCTACTCATTTAGAAATCCTAGACAAAAACTATTTTATCATGCAAACAGGCATATTGCGAGACAAGTTTTAGTTAGATTATTCTATTTTTACAACTTCACCTTTGTATATATGCAAATATAAATTTTTTGTGTTTATATATTCAATGTCCTTTCTGTGAAAATAATAATTATGGTATGGGGCCTCTTACACTTGACATTGTTTAGGGTCTCAGAATGTCATAATCCGGCCCTGCCCTGCTACTCTCCCTCTCTTCTCCTACCCAACTATCTCTTCAGGGGCTCTTGCCTCTCTCTCTCTGCTGCTCCTTAGCCAATCTCCCCACCCTCTGGCTCCTGCAGTCCATACCCACTCCTCCCATTTCTCACTCCTCCTGCATTCAAATCAAGTGGTTCCTTCTTCATCCTGCCTGGGTGCCAGCAGGAGGAGCATTGAGATTACAGGAGAGACCGCCTCTCTACTCTTTGTTCAGGTGCCTGGCACCGCAGTGGCTCCTAAAGCTGGGCCAAGCAATTGCAAGGAAAATCCTATCCAGCCCTTGTAGCTTTGGGCTGGAGTATGCTCAGTTGCTCTGTACGAATAGATCATGTGGAGTCCAGTTGGCATGTAGGAGCTGAGAGGTACAGAGCATGTGCAAGCTGAGATTTTTCAGAGATCTATAACTTGGCCAGAATTGGGTGAATTTTTACAGGGAACAGCAAAAGGCCACATCCCAGATCCAAAGCACGGAGACACCATAGCTTCTCAGCGAAATGGTTGTGAGAATTTTTTTATAGTATGGGCAAAATAATGCATTTTTCTTAATCAGATTCTCAGAAACAGCTGAACCGTGTTAGCTGAAACTTTGAACAAGCAGAAAAATGTAGACTGCCAGAGTGAGGCAGACACCCAGCCTGGACAACTTCAGCCCAAATGGTTTAAGTTTGGCCACAGTTATAAGTCCCTGAAAACAGGGTCTTTTAATTAAAACTGGATTAATTTTTTTTCAGCTGAACTTTAGCCAAATTGTTTCAGCTGGGGTGGGGGGACCAAACAAATTCAGGAAAACATTCAAACACTTCAATTGGAAATGACTTTTCATTTTGAATTTTACTTCAATTTCATCTATAAAAATTTTTTTTTAAATGAAAAGTTTTTTGCTAAATGAAATTATTCATTTAGGGTAGAACAAAATGTTTTGGACAAAGCAAAATTTATTTTTTTGGCAAACCAAAAAAGTTAAAAAAAAAAATCAAAGTCCTGAATATTTTTACATTTATTTTTCTGTTCCACCAGCCAACAACAAAGAATGATTCACTCAGCTCTACGTATAGTGGAAAGTGTCAGGAAACCTTAACTATAGGAGATTCTACGAGCTCTGTCTGTAATAATGAATGAAGAATCATTATAACGGATTCAGTAGATGAATGTAGGACCTAAATGTGTACACTCAACTCATTGCCATATGATATCCTCAGATGACAGGCAGAGCAGGTACCAACACCTGTAGTTAAGTTTGCCTAACATTTCCATTAGAAGACCCTGTTTTCAATTGGTTATAACTTTTTACATATAATTACTATCTACAGTGATTGTCATGTGGTACTTCTAAGACCATTGAGTGATAACTGTTGACAAATAAGGACTTTTGAATGGCAGCCACTATATATGTGTGTATAGATAGACAGTATAACTATGCAATGTGTATATATACGTGTGTGTATATATAATGTGATACAATTTTTTACTCAGAAAGGACTAGGTACTAGTTAGATTCTTCAGTTCCTCTATCTTGTCTCAAGACTGTTATTTTCTGAGATACCAAGAATATTTTCTAAATGGTGAAATGTCGTGTCTAAAATTTTAATGTATTTTGCATAACCTAAAAGGTTTTTAGCACCAGAAAAATTCCATTTTCCTCAGTCCAGTCTCAGGTTCCTAACCTGATTTTCTGGGCTTAATCCTCTTCCTGTTGAAACCAATAACTACATTGTAATACAATGATTCACGTTCAAGGTTCAACCATAGAAAATTAAGGCTACATGCTGATTTTACTGCCATTGTTGAAAGATGATCTCTTAAAATGTGTAGAAGCACAATGAACTCTTTAACTCTTTCAACGCTATTCTTTTTTCTGACAGTCCGATCACTTGCTGGTGGAGCTGTTTTATACATAAACAATGCCTGTGCCATAAACACATTTTAGGTGAGCTGTTTGGATTTAGAAATAGAGAAGAGAATGTTATAAATGTGGTGTGGGTGGGTGGTTGATCCTAAGGATGGAGAATTCTGGCACTTGTGACTTCTACAAGTACCATTTGAAAACAAGTAGTAAGCACCAGGATTCTCCATCCTTTTTTCTTGTTCCTGATTTCTCCCTTCCCCGCACTGGGATCAAATACGTACTATTGCCATGGTAGAGGATGATACCAAATGAAGCTCTGACAGGTGTGAAAATCCTGCCTCTTCCATGCATAGGAGGATGTGAACAATTATACTGCCACCAGCTCCTCCTTCTCCTCAGTGCTGAAGGTAATGATGAAGGGGTGATACCGCTGTAAGGAGCTGAAAATTATCACACTATGTGCCCCTTGCTGGTGGTTGCAGATTGCAGCAGTGGAGAAGTAAAGTAGTATCTAACTCTGCTGCCTTTGAGGGAAGCCCCTTGAGACACAACTGTGAATGGCCAGAGTGAAGCCCAGTGCCTCAGAGCCAGTGATAAGGAAAGGCTATATCTCCAGGGGACAAGGGATGGGGAGAGACCGTGCTGGGCCTTGGGAGTGAATGTTTCTTTCTGTGCCTGCAATAGGGTGGGGAAGAGGAAGAGAAAAGAGGTTTTCCTCCCCTTGGGAGTGGACATTTCCTGCAGTCTGCAGCAGAGGTAGAAACTGACCAAAGTCGTCTTTTCACATTTGAGTGATTTAAAAATAAATAAATTTTGTGATCTGTGACTCAAACAGTTTGATGAACTTTCTTTAAACTTTGCAGAAACACTTTTCTTTGCCCTTAGAGTAAATCTGGAAATTTTCAGGCCAAACCAATTTTCCAAGCCAAATCTATGGGAAGAAAGGCTAAAATAGAGCTTTATAATGGAAGCCATTTGTGATCTTAACTATGGAGAGGATAACTCACAGTATCCAGACCTATATACCTCTAGAGTACAGAGATAAACACATGCATCATATATGCCCCCAAGCCCTACTACCACCTTGTGGCTTATTAATGGAATAAACACATCTGAAATATCAACCCTGCAAAGGCTTTTCCAGTGTCCAGTGAGATCCACACCCCAAGATGCTTGAAGACCATCCCTGGTTGTTTCTCTTTTTCCTCCCAAATTTTTAACAAAATAAAAATCAAAACCAAACTGCTGAGTGTATTAAAAAATATATCCAACAACTTTTCTTTGCTTCCCAGAGGTTCCTTTTGAATCAATGTTGGTATCTCCATATCCCCCCCGCTGCTCTAAGCTGCCTTCTCCCTTTCACCAGTGAGTGGGGAAAATGTAGTGCTCCCTGCTGAAGCATAAAGCTACCATCTTATTTTATTATGTAATAGAAACATTAGGAACTTCCCATCCTTTCCAGCTTTCTGGAACACCCAAAAGAAAATGCGCAAACCTGTAAAGTAAATTCTATAGCATGACATTAGGGGGAGCCCTGTCCCATGAAGAAGGTCATAGAAGTGTCTGTGTATTACTTTCCTCTCTGTACTTACAGTAAAACCTCAGAGTTACGAACACTAGAGTTATGAACAACCACACACCTCATTTGGAACCGGAAGTATGCAATCAGGAATCAGAGACCCCCCAAAAAAGGCAAAAAGCAAATACTGTACCGTACTGTGTTAAACGTAAACTCAAAAAAAAAAAAGGGAAAGTTTAAAAAAAAAATTGACGGGGTAAGGAACCTGTTTCTGTGCTGGCTTCATTTAAATTTAGATGGTTAAAAGCAGCATTTTTCTTCTGCATAGTACAGCTTTGAGACTTTACTAAGTCAATGTTCAGTTGTAAACTTTTGAAAGAACGACCTATAATGTTTTGTTCAGAGTTACAAACATTTCAGAGTTATGATCAACCTCCATTCCTGAGGTGTTCGTAACTCTTAGGTTCTACTGTAGTTATGCTGACTGCTTCCTATTTCCTGAAACTCTCCCTTTTACTTTGCATACCAGGCATGGGAAGAAATTAGATTGACAAAAAGCATTATGGTGTCCTGTAGAGCGGTTTCTTATGAAAAAGCCATGTCTTTGTTTAGCTTGATAGTCTGAAATGTGACTGTTTGTTTATAGCATCTCACTGATTCCAGTTCTAATGTATCCATTATACAGTAAAAAAGGAATTTTTTTCTAATCAACAGCCCTGCAAATGTAATCTAAAGTCAGGTTTATAGGGGTTTGTTTTGCTTTTTTCAAGGGCGGCTTGTGCAGCATCACTAGTAATAAAAATTATGCAGAAAAAATATTGTCCTCAGTTACAGTGACACAAACCCCAATGTCTTCCAGTTGTGCCCTCATGAGTTGTATAGGTGATTTAAAGACAGAATTTAGCCCTGCCATAGAACTTCGTCAACAATGTTGTTAGTGATGCAAGAGCCAGAATTGGATTCAACTCCCTCTCTCGTAGCAGTATGCTAATGAGGGTAAAAAGTAGTAACTGTCCCTCTCTCCAAATCTAAAGTAGACACGGCTCTGATTAGGAAGCAGATACTTTGAGTAAGGTGCTAATTTTACGTAGTCCTTTCTTGCAACAAAACTACATTTTAAAGGGATACTGGAAAAGTTGAGAGGTCACAAATTTAATTCCCGTACTTCTAAACATCATAATCAAAAGCAATCCCTCCAGATTAGAAAAATATCACCCTTACAAATGGTTACAATCCCAGTTTTTCTGCTGAAATAACCCACAAGAACAAACACAGAATACTAAATTTGATTGCAAACGTGTGCTTGCCATGCTTTTCTGTCAGGGTCTATAACTCCTCTCTGCTTCCCAGCTCCATTCTTGTGAGCCCAAGGTGTTTATTGACATTTACAATCATCCTGCACTTAATATTATAACTGAATATTCCAGAAACTGACAGAGAAGGTTTTTAATGTGATGTGACCAACCAAAACAAAAGCTGCTAGATTTAATTTCAGGATTAGCAGTCTTGATAGTGTACTTTCAAAGTACTCCTAAAACCCAACTGTTCAATGATATTACTTGTTCCTCATGGAGGTAGTAGACAGTCTCTGTAGTGATTCATATTTCCTTTTACATTTAGCCAGCACTCATTTTGAAGAAAGATTCTTACCTTTTGGTTATGGTGCCTGGAAGATTGCTTGAGCTGTGTGTTTTTTTGCTTTTTCTTTCAACAGTTTGGGTGCTTTTTTGCGTTGCTTTTTAAGATACAAGGGATAATCTGCTCATGTTCATAGTGACTTATTTTTAGATTTGTTCCTGGTTTGGTTGCAGACAGTTCATGCAATTTAGGAACTTATGTTACATAGTTGTACTAGTAATTTCTAACCCTTGGCTTTTCAAGGGTGTAACACAGTATGACTTAGATATGAGAATAAAAGTGATGATGATCTTTGATTTAGAGTACAAGCTTCAAAACAAATGGGAACATTTCCTAGACAGAAGTTGCAATATGCATTTGAGAACTCAAGAAGCTAAGGTATCTGATTATATCTATCTTAAGTTTATTTGAGAAAAAGGATCCTGAAATCATACATTTAATATTTCCTTGCCGTTACCAATTATAGTATTGTGCAGAGAAAAGTGGCAAAAGAATAAAAGTATCTGAATAGTTAGGTGTGCAATATGTTTGTTTCTAGGCTTATTGGCACTGCATTGCCAGATCACACCATCAGGTACAGTAGTTGCCTTTGTCAGTGGCAATATCTGATTGTGTCAAAGGAAGGTGAAAACCAGTGGTAATGCATCTTACCAATAGTACAAAGCTGTATATGCTGGAAAAAGGCTTCTTGACCAATGCAAAGATTAGCTTTTTCCCTGAGAGATGGGATTTGGTTATCATTATCTTGCATAACTACAAGTAGGTTATTTTTTTGCTATACTCCAGTCCTTTTCAAAATCCATCCTCAGCTCTCCATCATTCAGCTAAAAGGGACACCCCTTCTGTCCTATGTATCACAATACACAGCCCATGAGAGAAAGTTACTGGAGTACCTCAGGAAGGTAATGCCAGACAGAAACAAGGGAGGATAGTACTGGCACTTTGCACAGCTTGCAAGCGTTCCTCTTTGGAACCACATTTTGAACAGTGGAACAGGGAAGGTAGTATATTGCAGTGAACAGTGCCAAATAAAGAGGAAATGTGTGTGGTCAAATGGATAAAGCACTGGACAGAGCTCCATAAGACCTGAGTTCTATGCTTGGTTCTGCCACTGACTCGGTGTATGACATTGGGTAAGTCACTTTGTGGCTCTTTCCCCTGTTGTCTGTATAGACTATAAGGTCTTCTGGACAGGGGCTGTCTCTTGCTAATTGTTTGCATAGTACCTAATACAAAGGGGACACCAGTCTCTGTAATATAAAAATAAGGGGGGGATGTAATGGGTGTCGGAGAGAAAAGAGGAGCTAGACTGAGAAATAGAGAACAAATGGGGAGAGGAAATAACAAAAAGGGGAGGAGATGGAGAACGCAAAAACAACTCATTCCTGGTTTGGTTAATCCATTTAAATGTACAATCTGGGCTGTTGTCACACATTTCCAGGCTTCATTATGCTTCCCAATGTTTCCAGGTTCCATGGGGCAATTTCTGCTTCCTGTGTTGTGAAATGTATCTCCAATAAAGTTTAGTGTAAGGATCTCAGTCTCTGCGGAACTGTAAGTGTGGGTGAGGAAATGCAAGTCCACATGGTGACTTCACAAACAGACAATTACAGCAGGAGTAACAATGCATCTCAGAGGCCCTGAGTCAGATAGAAAGCATTACATTTATGATGATGCTAATAATAGGGGTATGTGGAACATGGAGCTCAGTTTGGGAGATGATCAAAGAAATATGCAGCACCCACTGAAGTCCCTGAAATACCCTTCATACTCACAGACATTCAGCTAGCCAGGAACACTTTGCTATAGAAGCATCTGGGTAACTGTAGCAAGGTTTGCATCCAAAAAACTGGTTACACTCACTTCACTAGGCACAGGTGGAGAAACTTGCTCTTGTCTTGAGCTTCAGTCCTGTGTGCCCTGCCCCAGCACCCTCTATTTTAAGACCACCCATTATATGCAGTGTGCTAGCTCCTCTGGGCTCCAGATGTAGTGGATGTCACAGGTTCTCTAGCAGACTCTTTGGTGCCAGGGTTCTGCGGTTTCTTTTGCCACTGGATGGGAATCTGGCCCCAGGCATACACTTTCATGTACCAGATGGATAATTTGGCAGCACTGAGTGATGCCTGAATGAATTGGGTTTTTCAGTTCGTCCTTATGTTTAAAATCATCTAGAATTATCCGTGCCACCTGACTCAGACCCATATTATTTGTCACCCTTATTAATTATACAACAAAAGTATGACTAGACTGAGCCATCTTTCTGGGACTTGTCATTGTTCAGGAGGGTAGAATAGGGACAAATAGATGTTTCCCTTGAACACTGCATTAGAAAAAGGAAGAAGAATTTTACCACAAATTGAATAGAATAAAGAAAACACTTTGGGAGCCCCCGAAGCACTGATGTTTCTCCCAGCTAGCCTAGGTACAATGGTCATGGGCATGGCAGAGATTGAAAACATCTGAAAATGTGAAACTGTCGGGAACTGTTGAGGTGTAGGACCAGCTGGTGTCTGAATTCATGTGGCCATTGTGGAGGGCTCATAAGGGCCAGACACAATTGCAGGACTCAAGGGAGCAGAGAGACCGCTCCCTCTGTGTCCCAGAGGTGCACAGTGCCCCCAGAGGTGGCAGGGAGGAGATGCAGCCTGCACGCACGCGCACACACACACATATGCAGCCTGTTAGCTGGGGAGGTCAGGAGGAGGATAGTGCTGCACTTTCTCCAGGTCAAAACTGTCTTAAATTCACAATCTGGCATTTAATTGCTGGGCAGGAGGATGTTCAGCTGTCAGCTCTTTCAGCCACTTTGCACATCTGGCTGGGATGCTAATTTTTGCACCATGACATGAGACAATTAGACTGGTGCTTACCAAAGTAATAACTCATTAGAGTGAACTGGAGAAAATCACAATTAGCTGCACTGAATTTTTATTTCTTATCATACAAGTTATCTTTGAATGCCCAATTCTAGTTGGCTAGCAGGTGTTTAAACTTTTAAGCAGGCATCCAGCCGTAAATGGAAACGTTGACAAGGTTATGAAAACTCCTGCCTGAAACTAGGTAGAAATACATTGTTCAATCTGCCAAATACTTTAAAAAATGCTATCAAAAAGGAAGGATTCCACACATGGGGAGTAATTCTATTCCATTTTCCAACTTTTCCGTTTTGTTTTTGCTTGGTTGATTTGCAGATGGATGTCTCTCAAAATGCGTTAGCATGTTTCAAGATGCTATTTGCTGTGAAGCTCCAACTAACGTACAATAGGCTGTCTAGTACTTTGAGTAACCAAGATAATGGGCAATACCACTGCTAGATGGAACACCACTGAAGCCATGTGGTCCAATGTTTAACTGTGCCATTAATTTTCCAACAGAGGAGATGAGATGGTGCAAAGGGTAATACACAAAGCTAAATAAATCCGACTAAAGCTAAGAAAAGACTCCTTTGTGTAAGGAGTGGGACACCTGCATAGGCTTTTCGTGGGAGAGTATGTCATAGAGAGGCAAGAAAGTGGATTTATCTTCAAATTGTCAAAAAGTATTTCTCCTTCCTAATACCCCTTCTACTTTTTTTGCTTTTGTGCTCTCCACCTTGTTAGATTGATTCTTGAGTGCTTCTCAAGACTCAGTAAAAAGAAAAGGAGGACTTGTAGCACCTTAGAGACTAAACAATTTATTTGAGCATAAGCTTTCGTGAGCTACAGCTCACTTCATCGGATGCATTCTGTAGCTCACGAAAGCTTATGCTCAAATAAATTGGTTAGTCTCTAAGGTGCTACAAGTCCTCCTTTTCTTTTTGCGAATACAGACTAACACGGCTGCTACTCTGAAACCTGTTAAGAATCAGTGCTTCTCAAGAATCAAGGCGCTGGTTTAGGAATTAAGGAATCAAGGCGCTGGTTTAGGAATTAAGGAATCAAGGCGCTGGTTTAGGACTCAAGTGTTCGGAGTTCAATTCTTGGCTGTGCCACAGGCTTTCTGTTTGACTCTGGATAATGTTCTACCTACCAAGAGTGAGTGCCTGAGGTTAATTCTATCCTACTGGAGTGACACTCCTCAGGAGAGGAATGGCATGCTTCCACTCTGCCCACATTCCCTACCATTTGCATTTGAGTCTAGAGGAAGATTTTTGGTCATCCTCCATGCAGTGAGAGCTGTGGGAAGATGCACAGTGCTGTATATGTGGTGAGGCCTGAGGATGCTGCATTGGAAAAGTGCTTCTTGGCAGGTTGGGAGAACTACAGGGAGTGATCTAATGCTCATTGATGCCAGTGGAAAGGCTCCCAATGGTGGTTGGGTCAGGCCCTAAAAAGGGGAAATTGGTACATTTTCATGAAGGCTTGGAGGTGAGGAGGGAGGCTGAAAGTTCCCAGTCTTCCATAGCCAGAGCCCCAAAGACTTGTGTGTTCTCTCCAAATATGGGAAGCCTGTGAAAAGCTCTGCTGGGAAAGGGTTAATCCACCAGGAAGACAGAGGCTAAAGAAATAGACCAGGAAAAGGGCCTCATGCTTGGGCTGAGGGTGGCCATCTTAAAATATATATTACCAGCTAGAAGTGATTGATGATAGCAAAATTGTCTACACGTCTGAGTTTATAAATGTCTCTGGTAAATAAAAGGTTAATAACTGTGTTTATGGTTAGAAAAGACCCCTGCCCTCAGATACACACACTTCACTGTACCCAGCTAATCCCTGGAGCAAGGAGGTTTAAGGTAATTTGTGGTGCAGCTGTCCTTTTCTGGAACACAAGCAAATTCTCCTGCATATGGTCAGCTGCAAGAACAAATGTCTATAGCAAATGAAAAAACAAGATGTTCAACCGCAGCCTTCTGCTCATGCAAGAAGGGCACGTGAGCAGGGTGTTTGTATGGTCTGAATCAAACTACACAGCACGGAGGGGTTTACTGCACGGCTTATGGCCAAGTGGAAGCAACGTGTCAGTGGTAAGGAAAGAATGTTGGTGATAGAAACCCAACTGATTGACATACAGTGGCTATAAAGTCATAGTAAATCTATTGTTTCGCCAGAAGGAAGGAGGATTAGAAAACGTATAATCATTACAATCCCTGCACGATAAAGCATCGGATCGTGGTCGCTCTCCCATTGCTGATGTGGGTCTTAATGGGCCTAATTCTGCAGTCTGTACTCAGGCAACGCTCCCATTGGCTTCATCTGACTGAAACTGTAGTCCATGGACATTGTACCTGAGAAATACCTGAGTAAGAACTGCAGAATTTAGCTCAGTAATTTTAATGAGCCAAGTTGTCTGCTATACCCGAGGGCAGAACCTTCGCTGCAGTGTAATGTACAACCTAAAGCAGGGTGATAGAGGAGAAAACTATGGTATATCTCAGACTTTTAAGATCGCAGGCTTCAGTCTCCATGTCATGTTCCTTTACCACATTTTTAGAATTCTTGTCTAAGGTCTCATCTTGCTCCCATTAAAGTTAATGGCAGAATTCCGATGTACTTCAATAGAAGCAGGATTCAGCCTTCTGAGAACCCTTTTCTTTTATGCCCTTAAAATGAAGAATGAGTCTAGTCAAGTGGGGATTTCATCAGAAATCAGAGGCCAAATTCAATCCTGATCTAACTACATTGAAGTGGACGTGCTCTCTCTTACACCAGGCCTGAATTTGGCTCCACACATTGAAATCTCTTGCAAGAAAAGTGTTTCATGGAATCGTGATGTCCTCTGCGGATTTGTCTACATTGCAATCAGACACCCACTGCTGGCCCATGCCAGCTGACTCAGGCTCTCAGGGCTTGGCTAGGGGGCTGTTTAATTGCTGTGTTGACCTCCAGGCTTGGGCTGGAGCCTGGGATGTAGGATCCTTTAAAGGTGGGAGGGTCCCAGAGCTTGGGCTGCAGCCTGAGTCCAGAAATCTACACTGCAATTAAACAGGCCCACAGGCCAAGCCTGAGTCAGCTGGACGGGGCCAGCAGCGGGTGTCTGATCGCAGTGTAGACATACCCTCAGGTACTAGGATGCATACTTTGATAATCAGCTTACTCAGGCAGCTGGATATTTTAACACCTTTTCTTAGCAAAGACACTTAGCTGCTTTTATATTTATTTATATATTGCCACGAATGTGGCGTTCTAGAGCCCTAACATTCCAATAGTCCTAGAGGATGATTCCCACTGAATAACGCTGAGTTCCTGTAAAACAAAACCAAACCTCCTTTCATGCCAAGCAGGAGGAATGTTAATGTCCCAGGTCTGTACACAGAACATTGCAACAGCAAAAAACGGAGTCCCCCATCTGAAAAGAACTTCAACCAGTGGAACACTTGTGAGTGTCTCCATTGTTAATGCCAGCAAAGGAGGGGGGATTGAATTCCTAGAAAATGTTTTCAAACCTTTCAACATCAATGAAAAAGTTGATATGAAATGTTTGATGAAATATGTTAGGGAAATGACTGCCTAGGAAGGAGTACTGCAGCAAGGGATCTGGGGGTCATAGTTGATCACAAGCTAAATATGAGTCAACAGTGTAACACTGTTGCAAAAAAAGCGACCATTATTCTGGGATGTATTAGCAAGAGGAGTGTAAGCAAGACACTAGAAGTAATTCTTCTGTTCTACTCTCTGCTGATTAGGGCTCAACTGGAGTATTGTGTCCGGTTCTGGGCACCACATTTCAGGAAAGAAGTGGACAAGTTGGAGAAAGTCCTATGAGGGAAGACTGAAAAAAAATGGGTTTGTTTAGTCTGGAGAAGAGAAGATGGAGAAGGGACATAAGTTTTCAAACACTTAAAAGGTTGTTTCCAGGAGGAAGGAGAAAAATTGCTTTGGGTTTAAACTGCAGCAAGGGTGGTTTAGGTTGGACATTAGGAAAAACTTCCTAACTGTCAGGGTGGTTAAGCACTGGAATAAATTGCCTAGGGAGGTTGTGGAATCTCCATCATTGGAGATGTTTAAGACAGGGCCAGCTCTAGGATTTTTGCCGCCCCAAGCAAAAAAATTTTTGGCTGCCCCCGTTTTTTTTTTTTTGTGTGTGTGTGTCCCCCGCCCCCGGCTCCACCCCAACTCTGCCACTTCTTAACCCCTTCCCCAAATCCCCGGCCCCGCCTCCTCCCCAGGGTGTGCCGCATTTCCCACCCCCCCCATTGCTTCCTGCGGCCCCCCCCCCCCCGGCAACCTCTCACCCTAGCTCACCTCCACTCTGCCTGCTCCCCTGAACACGCTGCCGCTCTGCTTCTCCCCACTCCCTCTCAGGTGAGGGAGAGGCAGTGCGTTCAGGGGAGCAGGCGGAGCGGAGATGAGGGGGAGAGCGCAGGAAGTAATGGGGGGGTAGAGGAACCACTCCCCCCCCCAGCTCACCTCCGCTCCATCGCCGCCTCCGCCTCCCCCGAGCGTGCCGCTGCTCGGCTTCTCCCTCCCAGGCTTGCCACGCAAAACAGCTGTTTCGCATGTGGCAAGCCTGGGAGGGAGGGGGGAGAAGCCGAGCGGCCGCGGCGCACTCAGGGGAAGAGGCAGAGGTGGAGCGGAGGCAAGCTGGGGTGGCGGGGGCACATTTCTAGGGGTGGCCTGGCCAGCGCCGGAATGCCGCCCCTAGGAATGTGCCACCCCGAGCACCTGCTTGTTTTGCTGGTGCCTAGAGCCGGCCCTGGTTTAAGAGCAGGTTAGACAAACACCTGTCAGGGATGGTCTAGATAATACTTAGTCCTGCCATGAGTTCAGGGGACTGGGCTAGCTGACCTCCTGAGGTCCCTTCCAATCCTGTGATTCTGTATTTATTCATACCCCGTAAGAGCTTCCTCTTTACATTATCATGCTTTTGTTTGGGTTGCACAGCCAAAACTACACCTTGCAGTTTTTTCCTAGGGTCTAGATATTTATGGTGCTTATTCAGACCTCATTACTGTAGTATCTGAGCATCTCATCATTTTATAATGTTTTTATCCTCACAACCCCCCAGTGAAGTAGGGCATTTTACAAATGGGGAACTGAGGCACAAAGAGGCTAAGTGACTTGTCACAGGGGAGAACAGGAAACTGAATATAGGTCTCCTAAGTCCCAAAGTAGCACTCTAGCCATCAGACAATCCTTACTGTAGTCTCACCCATACTACTCACATGACAAATCTAATATAAGAAGAGATTTTACTAGATTCTCTATCTCAGGAGTATAAGATGGAATAAAAAATTTCATTAATATTTTTTATACATTTTAGATTTCAATAAAGAATTCTACTATTGTAAATTCATCCTAGTTCTGGTGGTATTTGGATTCAGACTCATGACCTGGAACTCGACTATTTCCCCTGGCTTCAGGGCTAGTCATGAACTAACATTACCTGGCAGGGGAGGTGATTTCAGGTATTGAGACCACCATGCTCATAGCTAATTTCTCCAAGCTCTCCCTACAGCTCACCCTCCCCTCGTGGCTGCCCAGACCTTACAAATGTCCTGTCGCCCCTCTCACCTGCCCACACAGGCCCTGTCACCCCATTCTCCTTTGGTGTTTATGAAGGACACCTGGCAATCTTCACCCCTCCATCTGCTCCTGGAGCACTTCGCTGTCACTGCAACTTTGGGGGAAAGAGGCTGCTAGATAAGGGCCAACTGCTTCCTATGTCTGGTGTGGGGTGCTACAGGTCTTTCTGCCATTCCTGGGAATACAATCTGCTCAGTGTTACAGCCGTCTACGTGGCTCTTTCATGGTCACAAGGTATAGTGTGCTGTGTGGGAGGGAGGCTGAATATGAGGCCTGGCTATGTGGGAGAGTAGCTGTTTGGAGGTTGTGGACCTAGAAGACCTACGTGTCAAAGAATTGCAGGCTGGGGTGAGACAAGGGGGGGCTGATGGGAGGGTGCAGTGTTTGAGGCTGGTTGGATGACAGGTCTGGGTAGGACTGAGGGAAGATGTGGGTCTGGGTAGAAGGGAGTGTACCTTTGGAGGGATGGGTTCCTTTGGGGCTTCAGTGCAGATGAGGTGGATGGGTGAGAGGTAGCCAATCAAGAGAGAAATGGAGGTTATCTGCATGTGGTTGGCAAGCAGGTGCAGGATACTATTCATTCCCACAAAACAATAGAGAGAGAGGTATAGCAGGCCACCTGTACTTCCATTCCCAGAGAACAGTACCAGGTGGGGCCACTGAGCTGTTGCTTTCTGGGGGGTGGGTGTGAATCTATAATAGTCTGTTTTTGCGAAAGAGTTCTTGAAAGATGGAGAGCTGCATGGATCACAGGAGAATGTGTAGGTTTGGACAGTTTTCATCACCACCCGAACTGGTAGATATTTATCTTAACTTGTCAAGTATGAGGGGGGTAGCCATGTTGGTCTGTATCCATAAAAACAACAAGGAGTCCGATGGCACATTAAAGACTAACAGATTTCTTTGGGCATAAGCTTTCATGGGTAAAACGCCACTTCTTTAGCTCCATGCATCTGAAGAAGTGGTGTTTTACCAGCGAAAGCTTATGCCCAAATAAATCTGTTAGGCTTTAAGGTGCCACCAGACTCCTTGTTGTTTTTATCTTAACTTGCTTTCCTTGATTCTTAGTGCTTGACTTTTGTAAATGAGGCAAGTGTGTTTTTGTGACTCAGCAACCTTACCTTGATTTTGAAACAATGCCTTTTGTCTTCTGGATTTGAAGTATTCATTTTTTTTTTTTGCCGTCTTCTGCTAGTTTACTACTGTGAGTTTATGTAACAAAAATGGATATGAATGTATAGTAAAATGGCCATAATAAAAATAATGTTCATTTTGGGGGCTCTTCCCTTTGAGAAGCCATTTTTAAAAAAGAAAAAGTCTGAAAGGACTTAAGGGTTACCACATACAGATGTAAATATTTTCAATGAGGTTCTTTGTCTTGTGTTATTCTGGAGGTCAGACTAAATGACCACAATGGTCCCTTTGGGCCTTCAAATCTATGAATCTATGAAACGTTGTCACTGGATTTCATTTTATTTTTTCTTTCTATCTTTATTTGGCAACATCTATGTTAAAAGAATTGAACTGCACATGTGATTAACACCATTTAACCCCCTGGCACTGCCAATTTTCCCTCGTTACCTGGGATTTCTACCAATATTGTCTGAGTAAAGCGGCAGTCATTAGCAGTCATTTTCCTTGGGCTAAATTGGTTCTCAGGAAAACATCCCAATAAAGTGGCTCTCCACACTGAGTGGAGTATACTGTATTTGTTAACTGATGCCAGACACCTAATTTCTTTCCTTAGACAACATAATGAGTTTAAGCATAGAAATTTCATTACAGGTGATTTTGCAGCATATATTTACATGTATTGGTATATTTAAAAATAAGTTTTAGTTATAGGACCATAGGGAACTGCCAGGAGAGAACAATGAAACATCTAATCCAGAATCCTGTCTTCTGCAGTGACCTATCCCAAATGCCTCAGAAGGCGGGGAAAAAAAATCCCAGAATGTACCATACTAACTGCGATAATTTACCAAAGCACCAGGATTCACATGTTAGTGTTTTCAGACACAGCTACCTTTGCTATTAGTAAGCCATCTTTTGACAGCTGGTCCTATAAAAGTATACATGTTCTCTAGCTTAACGGATGCTGCTGCAAAAAATGGTTTTAGTGCTGCGTTTATTAACATGCAGGGTCATATTTTGTTAAAGGCAGCTCTCCTTCTGCAGGTCCGTTAGCTCCTGTAAAATTTACATCCTTATTTTTGCACCCACCATTCAGTTTGCTCACCACCACTATTCCCTCTAACCTGTACATGTGTGTGTGCGCACACAGATCCTAAACCCCGCGCACACTGAGAAACACCGTGTGCACAAAAATTTGCACAGAAGCACAACAATTTTCACAGAAGAAATTTTTTGCGCACACGGCCTGTCAAAAATTAGAGGGAACATTGCTCACCACCCTGGCTGAAGGGAAGAGGTGGACAAGGACAGGTGACAAGAAAGATAGATAGGGAGGAAAGAATAGAAATAATTTATATATATTCTGCTACAAATGGCCTATTTGTGACAAATATGTGTCAGCTGGGTTTTGCTTGGGAGAAAGGAACTGGAACTGAATTTCTTTTACTACTAACAGGGCCAACAGGCCTCCATGTACAGAGATGTTTTTTACCCTAAAAATTGGTCTAAAACATACATTGTTTTGAGAACGGACACTTCTAAACATGTCTTCTCTTAAATATGCTAGGAAAACTGAGTTTATCATCAAGAAAGCCCTGGGTACATGAGAGCTACAGTAACTGTCAGACAACCACCTACAATACATCCCAAACTAAGCAAGCTAGCTACGCTGGTTGAAAACAAAAATTCTCAGCGTTATTCAATAATTTTGGCAAGATTTCCTGGAAATGTCTCTCCCATCATATTTCTATCAGACCTTTCTTGTACAGCAGATTCTGCAGTTGTGAGGTCATAACGTCTCTGAGCAGCAGCTCTGGAAAATAACAATAGTAATTGGAGTGAGAATGCATGTTAGAAAATAGCTGCTGGATGAAAGAGAGGAATCCACACACACATTAAAAAATGTACATTTGCAATGGGAATGTCTATGCTGTGATTTCTCCAAGGCTACTTATGAGTGAGAAGGTGATGATTCAACCCAAGCTACTAAAAGAGGTGGAATAATGTGGCAAGAAACCACCTTTGGACTAAACCTGTGATATTCTTTCATATTTATTCCTTCATCTTTTTGGTCTTAACAGATGTATTTTTTTTATCCCTAATTAGAATAAACACTAAATGTGTTAGCTAGTAATGAATGTTTATGATCACAGTGACCTTTGCTTGGAGAGAGAGGCTTTCCCTTGAACCCTGTCACTGCTGTTCCTTCACTGGCAGGACTGTTGTAGAGCTGTGTGGAGGATGTTTCAACTGCCTCAGAACTTTTCATTTTTTTCCCCCCAAGAAAGTGTTGCATTTTCTGAATGAAAAGGGTCCCATCAGAGTTTTTTCTCACAAGCTTTCAGCTATAGTCTCAAATGGCATGAAGTTCTTCAGAGCTAGAGCTGGCAAAGGTTTAGACTTGGGAATAACTTTACTCAGGTGAATACTATGTCTGACTGTCTACTTAAATATATGGCCTTCGTCTCTCTAGTACCTTGGTCTCTAGTACTCAGTCCCGTTGACTTTACTCAGGTTAGTAGTCAGTTAAAGTTACTCATACTTAACGTATTGAGACTTTAGTCTCCAAACTCATTCTTCCTGTCCCTATCATGAGAGGATACTGACAACACTTGAACTTTTATATGGATGGCATGCACCAGCCAGCAACAGTCACTGTCTTTTTCACTTTGAATTAGAACTGGTCAGGAATCTTTCTTAGGGTTGCCAACTTTCTAATCGCACAAAACTGAACACCTTTGCCCCGCCCCTTCTCTGAGACCCTGCCCTGCTCACTCCATCCCCCGCCCCCCCCCCATCGCTCACTCTCCCCCACCCTCACTTATGCGCTCATTTTCACCAGGCTGGGGAGGGTCCCTTTTCGACTCGGTGTTCCGGTTGAAAACCGGACGCCTCTTGGAAAGGCTTCTCAGGTCCAGCATGGAATTTCTTCTCTCGAGACAAGAGAGAACCTGGGTCTCCTGCATCCCAGGTGAGCATCTAACCACTGGGCTATTGACTATTCTGCAGTGGGGTTAGGGGGCACTTGTGTGTCTCTCACACTCTTCATCAAAAATTTTGAAAGGTCTCATTTTTATTCCAATGTGAAATGAAAACAAATGTCAAAATCTTGACGTTTTCCATAAAATGGAATTCTTGTTTTCTGACCAGCCCTACTTGAAATGACTTTCTTTCAGTAACACTTGTACTCTACTTTTTTTTTTTAAAGCCATTAAGCCCTTGTATTTCAGTAAATTGCAATAAGGGTTGTCAATATGTGATGCAAATGTATTACTTGTTTGTTTTTCAGCTGTTCTTCATCAACCCTGGAATTCTGAGATGTACAGGACAGAGCTCTGGGAATGGAGAAGTTTAGCTTATATGTCTAAATTAGTTGCAGAGGGCCAAATTCCTCTCTGTTGCAGAGGTAACTCCTTCTACTTAATTCACGTCTTTCTGGATTTACACCAGTAACTGATATCGGAATCTGGTCCTAAACTTCTGTGTGACATGGGCCAAGTCATTTAACTTTTTTATTGTTCAATTTACCCATCTGTAAACTGGGAACAACAATTGCCTATCTCATGGGGTGTCTTGAGGCTTAATTAATGCCTGTTTATAGAGACTTTGAGATCCTTGGATAGAAGGTGCTAAGGAAGAGTTAAGTATAACAATGCCCTGGAAAAACAAAATGGTAAAAAGACACAGAGAACTGAAATAATTCACACTTATCACAAAAGCCTTGCAAACAACTTGATTTATGCAACTTCTGAACCCCACCCTGTTCAGCCCTATAAAGGGTTAAAACAGCAGCAGCTGGCCTCAAGAACTCTGGCTTGCCTGGTCCTTATCTCACTGTTATCCTGAGCTATTAACTGGCCACAGTTACGAAACATATCAGTTACTGCCATCTGTTTTTCAGGAGGCACTCATTGGATCATGGCCAGCAGAGGGGATTAAGTGGAGAGAGGCAGAAATGACAAAATGATTCTATAGTATTCTGGTTGTACAGTTGGAGTCCCTCATACTGTTACTTGCATGTACAGTCTGCAGTCAGCAACAGCTGCAAAGAATTAAGCGTAAAGATAAACTGTGAAGACTGTTTCAAAGCTGCTATAAAGGAAATGCATTTCTGCATGCATTTGTAACATGGGGATTGTGCAGAGAGAAGTGAAGGTATATAAAGCAAAAATGTATAAGTAGATGTATGTGTGATGTGTATTTTAGCTTTTTATATTTGGTATTTATCACTCTGTGTGTGCGTGTTTTGGCCCCCCACAAGAAACAAAAGCAATAGATTCTGAATGTATTAATTCAAAGGAAAATTCTATGAATGAGTTGAATAAAACTTCTCCTTAGCAACATTCTTTCTTTTGTACCCTCCCCTCATACAATTTATGATCCAGATTCTTTTTAAATAGCAAAGAGACAAATTAGAGACTGCTTGTGAAAGCGAAGGCGTGAATTTCAGCACAAATTATCTGTGCTTCAAAACATACTGTGAGATTTTTGGCAATTAATAATTGACTGGGCTTTAAAAATATTCTCTTTCACAAATGATAGACCATCTCATGATAAAGGGAGAAAGGAAGAGTTTTCAGTGTGATTCCTGGGATTCAAGAAACATTATGGTTCAACAGCTGTACTTTTGATTCTGAATTTTATTAAAATCAGATTAATTAAATTATTCCAAATGATGCCATTCTGCCAGAATAAAGCTCTTTGGCTTTTATTATCTTGGTAAATTAAATTAAGGCTAATACAGATTTTATTTTCAGGAAAAATACTACTTTAGATCTTTCAGTTAACTAATGTTTAATATCCTTCCTTAATATTTAATTAATACATGACAGTCAATATCCTAAGATTTAACATCAATGGGAAAACTAATCAAAATTTTTATAACACAGAAGATAAAAGAATAACTATTGTGCACTGTAGTAGCAATATTAACTCCTCCCTGCTATCTGACAGGTTTCAGAGTAGCAGCCGTGTTAGTCTGTATCCGCAAAAAGAAAAGGAGGACTTGTGGCACCTTAGAGACGAACAAATTTATTTGAGCATAAGCTTTGCTGTAGCTCACGAAAGCTTATGCTCAAATAAATTTGTTAGTCTCTAAGGTGCCACAAGTCCTCCTTTTCTCCCTGCTATCTGCGCTTGATTCCCTTTGCCGTTAGCATTCTGTACTTCAGGATGGGCCATACTGATCTGATTATGATTTGCTCCAACTTTGTGGAGTTTCTGTGCACATGGGTGCATCTCCCTTTGACATTCTGACAAGTAAATTCTTAAAGAATTGGAAGGAGAACTAAACCAAAGTTGATTCATTGGAAATATTTTGGTAAAACGGGTACCATTAAAACTCAGCATTCCCTGCCAAAGGTACTTTGTTTCTTCCTATACTTTGATTACAGTAAGAAAAGGAGTACTTGTGGCACCTTAGAGACTAACCAATTTATTTGAGCATAAGCTTTCGTGAGCTACAGTTCACTTCATCGGATGCATGATGCATCCAATGAAGTGAGCTGTAGCTCATGAAAGCTTATGCTCAAATAAATTGGTTAGTCTCTAAGGTGCCACAAGTACTCCTTTTCTTTTTGCAAATACAGACTAACACGGCTGTTACTCTGAAACCTTTGATTACAGTACAACCGTACTTTCTATTCTCTGCAATAGCAAATGCTGAGATTTAATAGAGCTCACTGTACTTGGTTACTAAACCAATGCTCTGTTTTTGCTCTTTCATATTTAATTGGAAATTGTATAAGTAAAATATTCATTGGTTTCTGAGAATGAAACTTCTACTTGTTGATTAGGCAGCTAATTGCTATGCTGCCTAGCTGCAACCTATCAGTGTGGATTTGGATAGCAGGACTTGTTTATAACAACACTATGATGGCTATTGTTTGTGCACAGCTTTAACATAGGCAACAGCTACTCATGGCACATGCAGAAGTAATAATCCCCTGCAATTCCATTCACTCTATAAAACCTCACATTATTTCATGGTAACGCTCACAAGTTGCTGTGGTTAATTCCATGCTAACTTAGCACACCTGTTCTTCAGTTTTTTCAATCAGCAGAAGACATGTTCGCGATTCACATGGTTAGGCCTACTCTGGCTGCTTGGCACAGCCCCGGCAGCACTGAGCTGCAATGTCCGTTTAAACGGACAGCGGATGACTTTCTGGGGGATCCCTACGTGCTGAACAGCTTCGTAGGCCATATGTAGCCAGGCATAAATTAGAGCAGCTGTGAGGTTTCTCTGACTTACGCTGGGAACTGGCCTGAGCCACCTTTGCCCACCTACCTCTACTGCTCAGATGTAGCCTGGGATTGGGGTGCAATGTTTTTCTATCCACTCTTCCCTAAAGAGAACATGGCTGAAGATAAAACCCTGAGAGAGCCTGGATTGCTCCAAGCAGAAGAGTATATAATCAATTCCTAGGGGGAAAATAGGTAGCAATAAACAATACCTAGATACAGTTGAACAAAGCAGGTGGTTTTGTCCCATGCAATTCAATGTCCATTACTGGTGCAGGCCAGCTACCATGTAGCTACTCCTTAAAAATTGCTTTGTAGCAAGCCTTATGAATGTGATCTCTTTGCAGTACATGAATGACCCAGACTGTAGCAGTAAGTGTGGCTTAGATACAGGAGACGAACATATTCATCATACTGTCAGATTCTGTTGCAACATCCCCCACCTCAGGGTTATGTTAATTTCTCTTCTATTTTAACAATCAGTTTGAACCATATTAAGACGCCAAGATACTTTTCAAGAGGGCAGCCTTCCTGAGGAATTTTCTTTACTGCTGGATTTTCAACTACCACAATAGTAAAGGCAATTGCTTTTTGTGTGTGTGTAAAAGATGATGGGCCAAATTCACCCCTGGTTTAACTCCATTGAGGTCAGCTCCGTTACATTAACAGAGTTTAAAGCAGGGATGATTTTGTCCCAAAGTTGATAAAAGTCCCACGATAAACATGTGTCTTGAAGGGCCTGGGTTATATGCAGCTCTCCTGTCATATGGTGAAAGAGAGCTAACAGAGCACCTTGGAGCTCACAGAACTACCTAATTTGTTATGAAGTATCGTTTCCAGGTACCGCCATTCAAATGCAGAAGCTCGCTACCTGACCAGAAGACTCAAATGTAGGGCCTGATAAAAAAAAAAAAAATCCCATTGAAGTCAATTGAATTTCCGTTGACTTCAATGGGCTTCGGAGCACATCCCTAAATTATCTAATTATGTCTAATGCATGACTTTGCAGACATTGGCATGTGAGTTCCACTTGGGGGGTTTGATCGCAGCTCAAGATATACCATGCCAGTGCAACCCCCGTGTTCGCTGTGCATTTCACAGCCTTGCACACACACATGCCTGATTATTTCAATGGCTCCATTCCCATAAATACAGTCAGGTCTTTCAACATTTGCTGCTTCTTAAAGCCACTTGAAATACAACAGTCTGTCTAATGTCAAGGCCACAACTGTAGCTGATAATGCCTTCACCACAGAAATAATATAGTTCACCATTGTTTATGCAGGCCAGAGAGGCTGCATTAGCATTCTGCTAGAAAGTGCTATGGTTTTAACATAGTTCAACAACAATCCAGTGTGATTCTTTCATTATTGTAGGGAGAATCTGTATGTGATCTGATTCATGTCCCTTTGTACATAGGAGACTGTCATCTATGCTGGAATACAGATAACTTATATAGTGATAGAAATACAGGCTGATTTTTAAAAAATGAATATGAAGGTAATGGGTTAATTTTAATAAGAGGTCAGATGGGTATCTGATAAACTCAATACATGTAATTACGGTTGGTGCCAAATTCTGCCAGCACTACTCATATTGAGAAGTACCTTACTCTGTGAGCAGTCCCTCTTGGGACTGGCAGAATTGGACCCCCAGTTATTATGGTTGGGAGTCTCAAAGGGGCTTAAAGGATTTAGGCTCCTGAATCTGTTTTGGACCCCTCCCAACCTAAAACAGTCTCTAAAACAATGATTTCATTCACCTTGCCTAGGGGTAAGACAGTGGCTCTCAAACGTTTTTACTGGTGACCCCTTTCACATAGCAAGCCTCTGAGTGTGACCCCTCCCCCCATAAATTAAAAACACATTTTTATATATTTAACACCATTATAAATGCTGGAGGCAAAGTGGGGTTTGGGGTGGAGGTTGACAGCTCGCGACCCCAATAACCTCACAGACCCCTGAGGGGTTCCGACCCCCAGTTTGAGAATCCTGGGGATAAGATGTGTCCATTTGGGATAGTATTCATTCTGCTGCATGATAGATTCAAATTCTGTCATTTAAAAAAAGAAAAGTAAGTTTCTGGTCCTAATACTTATGACAATAACCTTCCAAGTGTAGCTAACTCAGTGTTTTCTTCCTGAGTCTGCAGACAGTCCTAAACAACAGGTCTAAGAGAACTACAAACTCACATCTAAAGGCATATTATGCATATACCAATGTTTTTCATATACCAAAATTGTACACAGTCAGCACAATAGTGTACACAAATTAGTAACTGCTTGTGCAACTAGGCAAACAAAGGCCAGAAATAGCAGCGGACCTAAAAGTGGCCAGCATATTCTTTCCTACTGCACCATCTATAACAATGGTTTTCAACCTCTTTTTTTTCCTTTGTGGACCCCTAAAAAATTTCAAATGGAGGTGTGCACCCCTTTGGAAATTCAACCTGTGGTCTGCAGACCCCTATCACAGATATCGTAGACTAAAAACTGACTGAACAGAATTCAACTATAAATGTTGCACGTGCTCAGCATGACGCTTGACACAGCGTGAGTAAAGGTGCTAAACTGTGAGCTTCAGTGGTAAAGACAACACTTCCAGGTTTTGGCCTGTAGGTGCGGGTATTCACATACTTTTGATTGATCAGAAAAATGGAATGCCTTTTCTAGGATCTGAAACTTGATTTTCATGATCACCTTTTGAAGACCCCTTAGATATCGTCTGTGGACCTCCAGGGGTCTGCAGACCACCGGTTGAAAACTACTGCTGCGTAAGTTGGTCACTACATAAAGGCCATTTTTGTACTTCACGCTCTCGCAAACAACTATTGTTATCAATGGGAGCTCCGCTGTGTGTTGAGAACATATATAGCCTTAATGCTGTAGACCTAGTGCAGAGATCCGAATTAGAAATGTAATTAGGCCCTCTCCCCAGAATGAATTTGATGCAGCTGTTCTAGAGCAAGGCTAACTTTTGGGTTGTGGTAGTATGTATTTCGGTGTATAAAAGGAGCAAGAATTTAGAATGGGTATTCTACACAGACAGATATTAATAAAAAGGAAGATCAGATTTTGTCCTTGAATTCAGTGGGAGCCATAAACATGCATCTGAGTGCAGAATATGACCTACAGTCTAGAATAGGGTGTATTCTGGGTTATTTTAATAGCGAGGGGGAGTCTTTCAAAGGCAAAAGACATCCGTGGGAGCTGGGTGCCTAACTAACCATTCGTACCTTTGAAAATCTTCCGCATAAATATTTGCAGTAAATCCAGGCCAGGGGAGTATTTCCAGGACAGTATTTTCAGGACAGTCTATTTACACTTAAACTGATTTTTTAAAATTAAAATTGTTCATTTTAACAGGTGGCGAATGTTAACTTATCACTATGCCCTATGTGGAAAGATTAATTTGTGGTCTCAAGGGAACAGGTACTAACAACATTGGTTTCAGTTTACTTAGAAAGGTATAAAAGGTTATCTTCAACCTTACCTGAACCTTTTTGAAGTAAAGACTTAAGCTGGTGTTTATACATCCAGATCTAAAAACAGTAATAACTTAATTCCATAACACGAGGTCAAATAAAAATAAAGCATTTGCTTTCACAGCAGCAATTAAGTGGAACACCTTCTCTGTGGTTTTAAAAATGGCTACTAATCTGGCAAGCCTTGGAGCTTGCTATTGGGAAAACCTACACATGTCAATTCACTGTGCTGTTGATGTCCTGCTGAAACGAATTACGTTGTTTCATCTGCATTCAGGACCACAACTGATACAACACTAGTGAGGGGGAAAATATGAAGTTTAACTGAGCTGATGAAGAAGGTAACAATGATACGGTGGCAGGTTATATGAACATCCACCTGGTCAGTTAACATTGCACATTTTATTTATATATATATATATATATATATATAAAATTAATTTTATAGTAGAGCCTAGAGAACCCAATGTGCTAGGCACTGAACAACCATATAAAGAGAGTCAGTCTCTTCCCTGAAGAGCTTATATGTATTATTACCCACATTTTACAAATGAGACATTGTGAGACAGACATTGTGACTTGCCTATGGGTACACAGGAAGTCTCTGGCAGAGACAGAAATTGAATTCAGATCTCCTGATTCCTTAAACCCATGTTGATCCATTTTCAGCTGGCCTCTACAAATGCACACACATTGTGTGGTGAATACAAGACTCCAGATTTGGGTAACTGCACAAACAGGTAGGCATTTTCAAGCCCCTTTACCCAATTTGAGTGCACAAGTGCCCATTTTGCATTACTGAAGTGACTTAGGTTTATAATCAAGTAAAGTTCTTCTAGAAAAATGAAAGTTAGTAGTGCAATAAATTGTTCAATAACAAAGGAAGCAAATAAAGTGGTTACTCTTAAAAGGCCATCATCTGACAAGTTTCTGCACAGCGATACTTGAAATGCCATCCCTGTACTTAGAACAGGAAATAATGTTGATAAGTCTGTAGAATCTCTTATAAATGCTGACTTTTATTTGTTTTTTTTAATGACAGTTTCCATATATAGCAGTGAAGGGCCAAATTCTGCTCTTTTGATTTAGACCTTAACCAGGCACACTCCTATCGATTTTTAGTGTGAGTTTCACCTGAACAAGGACTGTATTATTTAGCCTGGGACTTTTAAAACTTACAACAATCATTAAAGCCATTTGTGTGTCATATACATGTGAGAATCACTTTGGAAAAAGGGGCTGGTAGGGAAAGTTCTCAATTCAATTTTCCTCTTGTAAAACTCTTACAGAACTGAATAGAAAATAATGTTTCGATAGGATTTTTAACTCTCCTATATAATTTGACAGAAAATTATATTGCTTTATATAATTTAATAGGATTCAAAAAATCTATAGAAAGGTTAGAATTCTCTATTAAATTCTACAGTGTTTTGCATAATCCCTATATATAATTCAGCAGAAATAAACCTAAACTTTTCCATGAGAGCAAACACACTGGGTTTGGTCCTGGAGTACCTTGTACCTTATGTAGTCATTTACACCTAATATAAAGTAGGTGTAAAACACTATCAAATCACAATTCTCCACTCACTCATGGCAGTGGTAATATTTAGTCCCACCTTGGCATTCACTTTGCTCAGATATAAATGACACCCCAGTGTACAAAGCATGGAAGACTCAGGCCCACTGATTCCACGAAGTTTTAATATACATTACAAGTGCAATCATTTTGGTTCAAATATTGGAGAGATGTCTGTAGCAGGCAGGATTTGGTCAGATTGTCACACATTCCTGTAGCAAGCGGCAGCCATCTCAGCTGTGACACAGTTGGCTTTCCAAAGTGTGGAATTAGTGTAATTGGCAGATGGCATTCTGATAGATTCAGGGATCATATCAGGCCACCTGCAGAGCAGTACAATGGGGTTAGGTCATGGCAAAGTCATTATGGTTTGGTGTTTTTTTTTCCCCTACAAAGCCGGACAGTGTGGATTTGGAGAAGATACAATATGGATCTGTGGAATTCTAATGTGTGTTAAATAAAACATCTGGCTATTCCACTCTAGGAAGCCAGGCTGTGCTGTTGGCAACTGGGGTATGAGGTAGAACTAATTAATACCCATGCCGCTTCATGTGTGGCAGTGTCTTATAGCTATGGATTTACTGGTAGCACAATAAGGTGGAAATGATTTGTGAATGACTAGAGAGTTCATGGCTATTAGGAGTTCCCCTAACAAGATGCCTTGTAACCTTGTGGTGTGTAAATAAGGCTACAGCTTTTCCCCTCCAGTGTGACAGTGAGTTAGTCTGAAGCAGGCCCTGGGGGCAAGTGCAGGCGCTTGCGAATTGTTAAATGAGAGTGCCTCCACTTATTGAGGTATAATATTTCATCTCCTTTTATTAACAGAGAAAGGCACATTTTTATTTAATTAAGTTGATTGCTGTAAGAAACTGTGGACCAAACCATTAGCCCAGAACTCAGCCTGAGTAGCTGGTCTGGGTGGAGGGCAGAGGTAAGTTTAGAAAGGGGGATATTGAAGTAGCTTCCGCTATCAAGCACATAACAGGATGATTTATATGGCAGTGCATCCTTGGACCATGCCCCATCCCCACCTTCTGCCTTATCCATGTGCAGTCCTTCATAGGACCTGCCTGGCATGAGAGTCGCACCCATTCTTTTTAAAAATTGATAGGAGCGAACATGAACATATTTCATGAAACTGATACTGATTGTAGACCTGAGGGGAGCATCAGTCCTGTGAAACTGTTGCCAGAGTTTCTTCAAAATCTAAAATCAAGTTTATTTAATAGAATCTTGGTTAGCATATTGGACTGGGAAAAATTGACTGCAGTGGGAAATGGAAAAATGGTGATCAAAGTTTGAGGTAACCCTTTGATTCTATTGAAGCATCAGAAATACTGTAAGTGATACCAACTCTCAGGTATATTCATCACTGATTAAAGACCATATAGAAAACTGTCTTGTCCTTATATTTATCCTTTGCCTCCTGCCTTCGCAGCCACATGTACGTATCAATTTGATGAATGTAATAATGTGTCACTGAAATGCGTTTTTGATTAATCCTGTTTCATAGCAGTTCTTTTCATATCATTGGTGTACAGTGAAATTGGCTGAGTAGTGTTTACAAAAAATCTGTATTAACAGTTTGCAAAACAGACAAAATCGAACTAAGAAAATATAGTGAGTTTTCCTTTCTGGCGAATGTGGAAAATTGCGCAAGTTTTGTAGTAAAAATGTCGCTGCCTCCCAAACATATTTACGACACGCATATTAACTCTGTACACAACCCATACATACATCATGCAATGATTTTCAGGACCGGCATGTCGCTAGTTTACATCTGATAACTTACATGACACCTTTTAGATACATATCATGAGAACAGAATGTTGGGGGTAGTGAGTGTGTCCGGCCTGATATGAGTTACAATACAGTGGGTCCTCTGCCAGCTGGCATTGAGGGGCTCCCAAGGTCACACCTTATCTATCAAGGAGTTCCCTCCTACAGCTGTTGTTCTGACTGCTGCACAGTAATTTATGCTAACTATTTCACCATTCATCTAACAATGTAAAACAGAAGTGAAAACAGCATATTATGATAGGGTGACCAGATGTCCCAATTTTATAGGGACAATCCTGATATTTGGGGCTTTTTCTTATATAAGCGCCTATTACCTCCCCACCCCAGTCTCGATTTTTCTCACTTGCTATCTGGTCACCCTATATTATGAAGATGTACAAGGAACAAGTTTTAAAATGTCAAAATATGAGTAGGCCTTTAATTATACATGGCAGGATGGAAAGGAGTTACTATAGGCTTCACTTATTAAAGGGAGCTTTAGCTTTCAATTGTTTGGGAAATGTTGCTCTAGGGTTTAAAATCTGGAGTTGTAACCCCAATGAAAATTTTAGAAATCCAAATACCAAATACATTATTTGAAACTGACAGTTTCAAAGCACTGACTTTGGGTTAAATCCTAGGAAACAAAGTGTCTAAGTCAGTTAATTTTGAGACTTAACTTGGGAAGGTAGGACTCTGAGCCTGCTCCTATTGAAATGAGTGGGAGTTTTGCCATTGATCTCACTGTGTGCAGAATCAGGCCCTAGCATTGTAAATTCTAGCTTCAATAAAATTAGAACTTATTTTGATTTTCATGTTCATAAACTGTACAGATAACGTTAGGGCAGTACCATCTAGCAAGTCAGGATAAATATTGATTCTCTTTTTTAATTTCATTGACTGCGTTCGTGATTCATTATCTATGGAAAGAGAACTGCTGCTTTGAATAGGAAATAAAGGAAGAACACTTAAGAGTTACAGTGCTACTGATGCTTAGTCCCACCTCTAAGACCATTGCTAATCAGCAAGTAACACTTATCTGAAAACTGCAAGCTACCAAAAACACACTTTTCTATTGCAAGATCATTTAGCAGCGTGGAACCTAGAGTGCACCATACTTACCAGGTGCTTAAAAATCCTTTCCATACTCACATCATTGTATGATCCTTAAAATAATATCCCCATCAGATTGTCTACACTCAACCTGCTCTGAAATACTGCACAACAGACAAAACAAAGTGAAACCACGGGATGGGTGGTAATCATCCTGCCCTAGGTTTGGTGGTGGAAAGGGTAAATCTTGATCTGTGACATGCTTGCCTCCCCTGCAGGGATTACAGTGAAACCCTGACATGGAAAAATGTGGTTGATTTCCCTCATCAGGAAGGATGTCTAAAAGGCAAGGGGTAGGGGAGAGAGGTTTTTCCTTTGAGCCCTGAGACACGGAAACCAGCTTCATTTGAAAGTATTGAAGGGTTTAGAAGGAGAAACCTTAACCATATTTGTTGGTTTTCTTTGATATCTTCCTGTAAGTAGCTATTTTGTGTTATGCTTTAACCACAGGAGGACTGATTAGCACAATACAGGCCACAAACTGGTCTCATTTCCACCCATGCAATCCTACTGATATCAGTGAGCTTGCATGGGAAAGTATTCTAGCATTCAACAGGGGTGCGGCCAATATGATTCGGTAGAAATTGCTCAAAAAATCCTATAGGATGTAATAGAGAATGTTCCTTCTTTAGAACTGTTAAACCATCCAGTAGCAGTTAAGGAGTTATATCATTGCAATGGAATTTTGTATGGTATGTTTATAAATTCCATCAAAAGGCTGTATCATTCTAGAAGATCATAAAGATGGATGTAATTGCAGGCAGAATTTGCCCCTACAAAGATAGGCCAATCTATACCTGCGAAGGAGTGATACATGCATTCCTATCACAAAACTGCTTGGAGCGAATACGGACAGGGCAAAACTTGGTTTAGAGAAGCAAAATAAAATCCCCAAATTGTTCTGGGGTCTTGTAGTGTGGCAAATACAACTCTGGTTAGAGAGAATCTCTGCTCATGGTGTAGAGGGGCAAGGAGGAGAGACTTGACAATCAGTGAGTTTGTGTGTATTCAATGCCAGCCTTGCTGACCATGACTGACCTTCATCTTATGTTAGTGTTATGTGTCATCTAAGAGGTTTGCATATTATTGTACATGCTATTTTATGCACATGATGTTGACCAACTGATCTGCACTTTCCTAATGGCTTCTGTGTCAGAGCACAGGTACTGTTGCAGAATCAAGGGCCTAAAAGCCCTCACTTAAAATAATTTGTCAGATAGAGACCAAGATCATATTGCTCTTCCCAGCAAAAGTACTGTTAAATTCTTTACACAAATGGGAAATCATCATGATTCATTTTAATCTATATAATTTCTCAATTCAGTTACATAGAACAGGAGAAAGCAAAAGCAACCAATTAAAAAAACCACGAACTTTACCAGAGCGTTGACCAGGAGTGGAGATTTCTTCTGATTGCCTCTTGGACAAAAGGAGTTCGGTTTTTTTGTTATTTTGTTTGTTTGATTTTTTTTTTTAAAAGAACACAACTTTTTTTCTAAAAAAAAAACAACAGAGTTTCCCATTATACAACTTGCCATCTGAAGTTATTCCTATCTATGGGCAAGCTTAGAGAGTTTAAGGGAACAAAACACAGGTGTAAAAGGGGGGGAGGGGGTTGGAAAGAAAGAGATGGTTAAAAAGACCTCTCTAGAAAGAGAAACCCTGAATTGCTTTTCCCCTTTCTTTGCATTTTTGGAAATTTAAAAAAAAAAGAGAGAGCGAGTGAATTGGTCACACTGTGTCTACAGTGCAATTAAAAACCCTGGCTGGCACATGTCAGCTGACTTGGGCTTCTGGGGCTCAGGCTAAGGGGCTGTTTAATTGTGGTGTAGACTTTCGGGCTGTTTTTTTCACTTATAATTGCTACCTATCTGTGGTTTGAGTGAAATTTCTTTTCTTGTTGATGATGTCACATAACTTTCAAAGGGGTGAATATTCAGCTGTTTTATTCTTCCATGCAGAGCTTCTTCATTCATAAGTAACTTTGGGGCAGTGACTGTCTTCAGTACGTCTGTACGGTGCCTGACAAAGTGGTGCCCTGATCCCTGATGGTGCATTAAGGAGCTACCTGTAATACAAATAATAATGCCCACTTGAATGTACAGCATACTTTGAAAGACATGTGCATGGCAATATAAATGCAACAAGGCCTTTTTTATCCCCAACAAGCAGAAGGATCTTTCTTTTCCTTTCCCTTTCTGGATGTTTTTATCCATTATTTCACCTGTTAAACATGAAGCTTTTCAAGTCTCATTTGGAAGGCAGTGGTAGAAATCCCAATGACTTACACACATCACAGAGACAGCAAAATAAACACTTCCTATTGTGCTAAACATCTGTCTTCAGCGCTGTACTGTTTCCTGTTGGCAGCATTAATCGTATTAGCCATTTGACTGACACGTGAATGTGGTGGTGCGGTTAGAAGCTGGGTATTAGAGCAGTAGTCTGCCAATGTGACCCAATTTCCAGCATTCACAAGCCAGAAAGGGGCTGAAGAAAAATTAGCCAAAATTTGTTACGAACTGAATATATTCAGAGCATCTCCTCAGCTGCTGTAGTTCATCAGCGCTCCATTGAAGTAAATAATATTGACCCATAACTTTGTGCTGCTTTGCTCTATTTTCATCATTCCACTATCAAAATACTTTAACTCATGATATATGTTGTACTGATTATTATGCGCATGGATATGGTGCCTGTAATGGTAGTATCTATATGGATAATAAGGCTTAAACGGAGACATTTGACACCTTGGTAAGAGAGACCAAACACATAGGCCTGGAACAGATGCATTACTGCCTGTATTTTGGAATAACTGTATTATGGACTGAAAGTATGATCAGATGATTTTTTCACTAATCTTTTGTGTGTAAACATGTAGCGCCGTGTTCCATTTTTGGTTGTAGAGTGAGTGATTCAGGATAGGTATACCAGCTGACCTTTGTCTAAGAAAGAAAGACAACAGTATGTGCAGAAAATGCAGGAATCCCTGGTTAGATAAACAGATAAGCTTAGAGAATGTGTGCCAGAATGAAATCAATGGAGCTGTGCCAATGTACCGCAGCGGAGGATCTGGCCCAATAATTATAATGTGGTTTTATTTAGAAGGTTATAATTTTTTGAGCTCTGTTCTTTCCTGGATTGGCAATGGAGTTTTTAGGGCATGGGTGGTAACTCCCAACGTGCATAAATTCCTTATAGGTTGATTGACCTAACGAACTGACCCTCCCCGCACTCCAAATTCTATTGTTTCTAGATTTCTTGAACAGTATTTAAGGATAGAAAAATTAACACTGCCCCAGCACATGTATTCATTTTGGGGAAAATTCTTTTAAAACATGCTTAATTCTGTCTATTTTTGCACCTGGATTAGTGTCTCTTGAGTATGAACAGCTGTAGTTTGGGAACAATTACATATAAGGGAAAAATTCAGTACAATGATTTTACATGATACTTTTATGAATAGCACCACACAGTTTAAGGACCGATTCCCAGCTTGTATCACTTGTCATGGTGCCATTTACCTCAATAGAGTTCTGACAATATACACCATCTGAGGGCCTGTCCCTTAGTCTTCAAGTAATAAAATGTATGGACTGCACATTCAGTTTATAAAAGTAAGTTCAGTGACTCATGACCTGTACATCAGCTGAATACAGCTCTAAAGTAGGCTACAATTTTACTCAAGCTACATGTCTAATAAGTACTATTTTCTGTACAATGGGGAGCATTTTTAACATGATTTATCTATCTTCAGTACGCCTAGTATGGAATATAAAGGTCACTTCCAATGTTAAACAGTGTGTTGAATTTGAATATATTCCTCCAGACATTGAGTGAATATTGTATGTTAAACTGGGAAGAATAGCACAAGTGGTTAAAGGCAGGACTAAGTGTAAGGACACTTGGTTTTCCGTCCTGGCTCTGATACTAACTTGCCCTGTGACCTTGCGCTTGATCCTGCTTCCACTGAAGTCCAACAGCAAAATATCTATTGACTTGAAGGGTACAAGAGGCCCAGAACCTCAGGAGGCAAGTACAATCACAGTCTTTGCACCCCAGTTTGAGTTTAGTCCTGGTGTACTAGAGGCGTGGGGAGGAAGTGATGGAGTTGTGGTGCTGTCTCCCTTAGCACTGGGCTGGCTTGGTTCATGAAGAAGTGCATGCTGCATCTTTTCAGGATGTATCGGTGGCTGTGATCTCCGTGTTTCTGGAGGCAATATCTGTCTCAGACAGAGTGCTTTTACTTTGGGGTGCTATTCCTTTGCTCTGACCCTAACTCTAGTACTGGATTGAGTTAGAGGCTAACTCTCTGCATCAGTTCCAGTTAATAATTCTTACTCCCCCACCTCAAAGGGTGTGCTGAGAGCTAATTGATTAGAAAAAAGTCCACCATTCGTTCGTGCCCTTGGGCAGGAGGTTGGTTGATCAGGAGGGTCTTCTGTTGGGCTATTCTTATTAAAGGGCTGGCTTTTTTGCTCTTGGTAGTCTGTCAAGTGTGATGCTGACCTTTTTAGTTTTTATATCAAGTATTGTTTGTTCCAGTTGCTCTCAAGAGCTTGGGGTGTTGCTGGAAAAATAAACAGAAAAAACTAAAGAAATAACAGTCCACACACACACACACATGTGCATGCAGACACACACAGCTGTAAGGCAGCTGTAATCTCTGCAAATATCAGAACACTGAGGCATCTTCTCCTGGCGCTCCTGTAACTCCATATGAGACATTCAGCAACAGTACCCACCCACCATGCAGTGGCAAATCAGGTAATTTCATGCCCACTGCGATGGTCCTGCAAAGATTTGAAATAACTCATGTCACCGTTATATCCTTAGGCAAAATATAATTTAAACAAATTGACTTGTCTCTGTGGCTAATTTATTGAGATTTACAGTAGCAAGCCAGGTTCCCCACCTCACAATCGTTACTGGTTTACAGCTTTAAAGCCATTTGGAAAGTTCAGATTATAGACTTTTTTTTTTTTTTTTTTTTTTTGAGGAGGTTAGGTATTTCAGCTATGGCAGGACTGAATTTCATGCTCCTCTGGTGTCAGACGCTATTACTTAAAATAGTTCCATCCCCCCTGTGGGCTTAGCTGGTTTCTCTTACACTTTAAGTGAGTGATAGCTTACTGAAAGAAGAGGAATGCAGGATTCCTGGGGGTTGGAGGCTCTTTCTGCATCTAAGTATATAGATACATACCTAAGGTATATACTGCATACCTACATTTTTCAAGAAAGATTTAGCTAGACTTAAATAGCAACCTACGGATGAAAGTTAGGGATTGTCTGTTACAAAGATCGATCATTCAGCCTTTGATGGGATCCTTAGTAGAGATATTTGCATGCTAGTTGATCATGTTTTTTAACATTGCGAAGACTGACATTCGTAGCTGTCCAGATCAACTATGTTAAGTGACTTTCTTCAATAGATCCCCAATGGGTCAACTTCTCTGCTAGGATAAATTGGCACAACTCCTTTGAAATCAATCAATTTACACCAGCAGAATATGCTATGAAGCAGAGCCTCCACTGGAGTAAATTGTCATTTCTTCATTCACGTCAATGAAAGTGTAATTTTAGAAGGGCATTTACTGCTTAGGTACTTCCTTTTACCTCTGTGCCCAAGTGGTAGGATGTATGACAGCAAAGGCAGGATACAAACAACAAACTTCTTTATTCTGTGTACAAGTTACGTTCTAACAAAGCTGGATTGTTTTGGGAAACAGGTTTAATATGATCTTAGTAAAAAAGAATGAGTTTGAGGTACTAGGCATAGTTTCCATGTGCCTGTGTGCTGAGGGAGAGAATACTCTGTAATTCAGTGAAACTGAATGGAAGCAGTGACCAAAGCACAGAGGTTAAAACATAAAAATTATGTTTTATGTAACCTGGGCACAGTTTTCTAATTCTTCCGTATATTTTCTATTCAATGGAAAAATTAAACCTACAGATACAGACTAGCATATAGCAGGAGAATCCTATACCAACTGTCAGTACATTGTACCTGGGCAACTTTTAATAGCCAGTTTTTGCTACAAAAGTGTTTTTGGCCATGTCTAAGAAAGAGGGGGTACGCGGAAGGCAAACTGAATTGGAGAACACGCATTGGGCCTGATGCTGAAACCCTGAATCATGCAAGTTTTTCTTATGAGAGAAGTTCCCATGGGTAGAAATCAACAGGATTATTCACATGAATAAACACTACATGTGTGATTAAGGGTTACATGATCGAGCCCTTAGTTGGGCTCTGTGCTATTTCACGGCTTGATCATCAAAGCATGAATGTTTCTCTGCTAACCATGCTGGCATGGAGAAAGGTATGTCTTGAGGTACGCTGTATTTCAGACTCATGCTCCCTGATCCTGCTTTCCTTTCAGTGCATCATAAAGCAGGATTATACTGTAATGAACTGGACTGTAGTCTAATGTATTCAGAAAGCAAACCAATAGTAGCCATCACATGTAAACCATTTCTGTCTGGCAGTGTCCATTAGTAGGGACCTGCTGGACTGTTCACACAGCAGTCTTCTGTTTTAACAGTGCACCACTCCCAAGCATGATTTTAGTCCATGTTATTAATTTATAGATGGCTATAAACTGCAAAATTTGGATCTGTATCTTGATCTCAAACACCCCAAATTATCACCCAATGTAATGTATGAATCATCTTTCCACACAGCAAAGCTTATTTCCCCTCCACCCACCCCCCCAAAAAACCCTTGTGTAAAACACTTTCAGATAGTCACTACTTCATCCACCACTCACAATCAACTCTTTAACTCAGTTGACAGATTTTTGCCAGTTATTATGAATCCTCAGACTTGAAGTTACTAGATCTCCAGGCCATTGCAGTTATAGTTTTTTCATCTGTGGGAGAGTCTTGGCTAGTGCAGTAAATAGGAATGAGATAGTAACTCCCTAAATCCACCAGACCCTTCCCAGAACTAGCAGCAGCTAAGCCTTATATTGTGTGTATCGTTAGCAAACGTAATTATTTGGAACACACCCTCCATGCCCATCTTGTTCCTTCCTTACACATATATTGTGTAAAGTGCAAAAGACACAAGCAGTGGGTGACAAAGATAGGATTCTAATCACAGAAAACAGTGGTGCAGGGAGTGACTGCAGAGGCCTAGTGAAACTGAAAAGAAAACTGCAGCCACTAGGACTGTGAGTCACCTGCTCATTTAGAGAACTTAAAAAACGTTTAAAAATGTCTGGCCGTTTGAGGAAAATAGACTTGTTTAATAGCTCAGTAGAGGACTGGCCCACCTGTACCGGAGAACGGACTGGTGCATAAATGATGGGGAAATGTGGTGGCTTTACTGAGTGTAATGGAGGCTAAAACATACAACCTGTTGCATTGTGTAACAGCTCCTATTAAACTGGCAGAATTTGCTGAGATTGTGGAAATCCTACAAAATCACCCACCTCCAAACCCACTGGAGATTGCAGAGTGTTTCTCCCTTTATAAACAGAATAAAAAGAAAAAGAAACAATTTCTATGTGTCTGAATTGGGGAAATTAACAGATTATTGCCAATTTGGAGAGAGTTTGTGATGGATTAAGGGACCAGTTAGTGTGTCATATGCAAAATGAAGCAATCCAAAACTAGCTGTTGACTGAGACTGATTTAACCCTAACATGTCCACTAGCAATTGCTGTATCAATGGAGATAGCTATTTAAGATGCCAGGAATCTGCAACAGCATGATGTGATCTGCGCAACATATAAACTGAGGGTCAAGCCAAAAGCACAGCATGGGCAACACTCACTGTGTGCTTTCGTTGTGGGGGGGTCTCACAATGCAAATGACTGTTGGTTCAAGGACAAACCCTGTAGCAATGGGAAGAAATTGAAGCAAACACCACCACAGGATTGGAGATTCATCAGTATGTAGCTGACAACATGGAGTCTACTGAAATTGCTATCGCCTCTCTCCAGCGCTTTAGTTTAATTTGAACAACAAACAAATGTTTGAATTTTTTTTTTTTTTTTTTTACGAGTGGAAGGAGTAAGACTTAAAATGGGGCTTGATACACAATCAGCTGTTTCTGTAATTTCACAGCAGGATTGTCAGAGGCCACTTAAAGAGGTGAAGCTGCATAGAAATTCAGTGTTCCTAAAACATACAGTGGAAATCTTCACTCCTTGGGGGTGGGGGTTTACAGTGAAGGTAACCTGTAACAGTAAACAGCATAGGCTAAATCTCTAGCAAGGGGGTCATGCATGACTGAGATTCAGCTGCACTGACAAAGTGTGAAGTGCCTGCCAGTTTAAAAAGAAATTATGAACTCAACTGCAAAACTAAAATTAGCTGAATTTTTGGACAAGGCAGCTAACGTCTTTCAGGATGGTATCAGATCCTTAAAATATAAGAAAGCAAAAATGATACTTGAAGAGGGAGCAATTCTTAAATTTAGCAAAGCTTTTCCAGTGCCTTTTGGCATTACAGTCAAAAATAAAGGCAGAATTTCAGCACTTACACGATTCTGGAATTCTATCCAAGTTTAGCTGGAGTGAATGGAGGACCCATAGTGCTAGTGATGCCAAAGAATGGGGCTGTTGGTTTTGCAACTGAATCAATATCCTTTACCTAGAATAGACTATATTTGCCTCATTAGATGGTGGCAGGAGCTTCTCCAAGGATCTAGCCCAAGCCTGTCTACAAATGGAGATTGCATACTGTGACAATTATGACAATACTTCACAACACACATACGGGCTTGTTTCAAGATGATAAACTTCCAATAGTGTGGGTAGGAATGCATAAAAAGGCCTGATTCTGTTCTCACGCTGGTTCACACTAGTTTATATTATTACTTAATATTTCTATTAGGGTAGCACTTGGGAACCGCAGTCAAGAATCAGAGCTCCACTGTGCTAGGCTCTTTACAAACAAGTTACAAAGAAGACTGTCCCTACCCCAGAGAGCTTGCAATTTGGCAGAATGCAAGCGGAGCACAAAATGGACAGACGAGGTATGGATGAATGGGAGGATAAGAGGTAACAGAATTAAGAGAGTTTAGCAGAAATAAGTCTCAGTTTATTGCTTGCTTAACCAATGCCAGATGGTAGTGGTTTGTAGAAATTAACTTCAGTGGAGTTACAGACAGGAAGTATGGTCTATTAAGGAACTATTCTAGGATCTGGTTTCAAGTCCTGCTTCACAACAGACTTCCTCTGTGACCTTGAGCGAGTCATTTAGCCTCTCTGTGCCTCAGTTTCCCATTTGCAAGTCAAGTTCAGGCAACATTAAAATGGGACCTTCTGAGACTGAATCAGTCTTTCAAATATAGTATCCTCTACAGTAAGAAGACATGTTCTGTTTGTACCTTTTGGGCAGTGTTTTCAAGCTATCTTTTTGGACAGATAATGTTGAGATTCCCTTTTCTTCAGATAGAAATCTGCCTATCAAAATCAAAGAGCTTTGCTTTTGCTTGTAGTAAGAACACACCGCATAACCAAGGGGGGCCCTGCTTTCAGCACACTGCTGGCTGTTTGATAGAAAGAGTAGTTCCATAAATTCTGCAAGTAACGTTTGCTGTTGGAGTTGGTGACATTATCAAGTTTCCTAGTGCAGATTCTTTTCAGGGGGGCAAGCTTTCAGCTTTTCTTCGTATGGAGACTTAATGAGTCATTATTTACTTTTGTTACACAGTAACATGGAGCTTGGTTTCTGGAAAACAAAATGTGCCAGAGCTGCAGCGAGACAAGAATAGCCGATTTCCCGTAACGACCGTTTTGTTTCAGTTCATCCACCCCGTGCAAAGCTTCCCGTGATTTCCAAAATCACATGTAAGTTTCATTCCCTTTGCACGCTTCCCCATATCAGGAATCTGGCCTTTCAGACCCAGGGACCACTACATCATCCACTAACGTGTAGGTTTCTGGGGTTGAAGGCAGAAGCCAATTAGCAGCACACAGCCACACTACGTAACAATTTAGGATGAAAAGTGAAGTATAATTCACTTCAATTATAACTATAGGGAAATGTTAGGATGGCAGGATATAATGGCAACTGTGATGAAACCAGGACACTGGGGCTAACACTCCTCATGGATCTTTTAAAGACAAGTGGTCAGGACCTCAGTTGTATGTCTCATCCAGATGACTATACATTCAGAAGCTTAGCATCCTCTGGAGACACTGGTTCAGTACTGACCTGACGGGACATATGAACAATAAATAAATAAACTTGCTTGGTGTATGTTTTACTGAACTTTTTTCCCAAGCAGGGGGAGTTTGAGTAATTTAAGCCAAATAGTAAAGTAAAGGAGTCTGTTTGCTTAAACTGAACCTTCAAATGGTGACCGATTTTTGTTTCAAATTGATGAATGAACGTTCTCTTCAAACTTGTGTAAGGACTTCAGAAGAACTGTTGGCGGGGAACATTCCCCAAGTTAGGAAACTTGGGACAGAATATTTTCAGTGCATAGCAAAATCTCAGTGTGAGGAAAGATGGACATTTGGACGCCTAGTTGAAGAATACATTGCATAAGATGGAGAAACATGCTGCCCCTCATGGACAAGAATGAATTGTAGCTTTCATTCAAATTGGGAAATTGCTCCTCTATGGAGATGTGTGCCAAAGTCCTTTAGGAGAAGAAGCAGGACACGGGGCATTTTGTCTGGAATGGCTTGAACAGCTTGGCTGCTGAAAGACCAATTTTCCCCCTCAAATATACACATCCCACTTCTGTTAACTCAGTGGAAGTTGCATGTGCACACCAGCTTCATTAGTTTCTACAGTGTGAATATAGGGCTAGGTCCTCAGGTGGCTTCAATGAAGCTATCCTGATTTACACCAGCCGAGGATCTAGCTGATGGTGTCCGAGTTTGATAAGGGTAATGCATTTACAAGAAGGCTCTTCCAATTTTATTTTCAAGGATCCCAAATTCAACAACTAGCACTTATCGCTTTTTTAAAAAGTCTTTTTTTAAAATCTACTTGCCACTCAGGTGTATATTTAGTGTGTGCACTATGGAGGTGCATGCGCTTAAATGCGAGTAGAATTTATCCCTAAATCAGTTGTGTGGATGTCACTAAAAGCATTTCACTGAACTCGAGCCTTTTATTTCTACTGATGAGCTGTGAGCTGAACACACACCCCTTTTTAGGATGTTTTTTTTTCTCTGAAATAGCTCCTTTAATTTGACGTAACATCCCCTATTTAACATTATGCATCCCTGTAGGCAACTCCTACAGGTTCTTTGGATGTTGGGCCAGAAATATTGGGCCGTTTATGGTGTTATGTACTATGTAATCATCATTAGAACTATACAAACCTTTCTATTCTGAAAGGGGATTCTGCCACTTTACCAAAAGGCGTGCTGGGGAAAAATCTCCTACCACAAGCAAAAATATTTTTTCTCTTAGCAGAATGGCCTTGCCTGCGGGATCAGGGCTGATTGCCAGATGATGGTGAATTTTCAGTCTCTCACACCTATGTGGTACACTATATTGCAGACGCTTTGACGGCAGTTTACAAAATGTCACCACGAAAACTTGACTGTTTGCCCAACTCTGATTATCACTCAGGAAGTCCATGTTGAGTAGGCTTAAGCTCTAATCATGGAAAATGAGAATACCCACCTTTTATGGCATGGCATTTGTTGGCAGCATTGTCTGATATAACCAAGCCAAGATTAAAGGCTTGGAAAGTAAGCCAGCTACCCAACTGCTGCTGCCATAGTTATAACTCGCCAGTATATTGATTACAGTGGAATCTTTTTAAAAGCCTTTGAAACAGTGGCCTGAACATTTCTCTGGTAACCTGTAACTCTGGCACTTGAATAAGATGGAGGCAATATTTCACATGAAACGTGTTAAATGTCCCACTGCAGATCCATTAGACCACTCAGGTTCTGAAACATGCCAATGTAAATTTGAACCCTTACTCTTTTTTTCCTGCACAGTGTTTGTGATTTTCTCAAACATGCCAAAGTGGAACAGCCTTTTTCAAAATGTTACTGCAAGTAAAGAAACCTGAACCTGATTCTCTTCTCACAAATCCTAGGCTACAGCAGGAAATGGAGATGTCCCAGGGTAGAATTGGTGAGAGGGAAGAATCATGCTCCATCACTCTTAAATTCCAATGCCTTCATAAGGATAGTAGAAGTACAGTCACATGCCTGAGTGTAATCCATTTTTAGTATTTAGGGCCAAGATTTTCAAAAATAGGATCCTAATCTTAGGCTCCCAAATCCTTGTATAGAAATCTGCCTGGTTTTCCAAAGTGATGAATTTTTGTAATGCATCAAAGAGCAAAGTGGTGATAAACTGTAACTTTCTCCAGCTTTCTACATCATAACTGTATATTCACATGTTTTATTCTAAAAGAAGTCCAGGGGAATTGCTCCATCCAGTGTTGAAAGGTAAGACTTGCACTGAAAAATAATAAAGTTACAGCTCCTCTGTGATTCCAGCCCAAGGTGTTTGAGATTAGCTGCTCTCATATATTTTAGGGAAATTCTGGCCCTGCTGAAGTAAATAGCAAAACTCCCACTAGCTTTAGTAGAGCCAATAGTTTCCCAGTGAGCTATCCATCATTATAAAGGACATCCTTCATTCTAGCTCTATATTTGATCTCCATTTACACTTTTTAAAAACTTTTACACAAAAATGGCAAGAACATGAAACTGATACTACAGAAGATGTTTCTAATGATGAAGTAATCTCTTAAACAATCAAAAGTAGTTCAGAATCATTCTAAACTTCCTTTGCTACTAACTGAATCTTTACATATATACGATACTGTCCTGATCCAGCACTTAAGCACATTGACTTCAATAGGACTATTCAAAATCATTTAAGCACATGCACTTAACTGTTTTGCTAAATTAGGGCCTATATGCCACAGATTCAGACAATTGCTGAAGGAAATCTCCCAGACCTAATGGTGTGTGAAGTCGTCCTAAGGAACCATCAAAAGTAGGTAATTATCCCATGTCTTGGAATAATATCAAGCTACACAGCTCATTCTTCTGTATCCTCACTACTGTAACTCCAATGGTCATATAAACCCTCTTAAAAACTCTGCACTGTTTAATATGCACATTTCCTCACTTTTGAATGCTCATGGTTTGATATATGTACATCCATGTTGACCGGTCTAAAGTGCAGAAATGGAGAAAAGCAAAGTCCATTCATGAGGACACGTACTCATTTCAGAAGACAAAAAGGGTGTATTGGACTATAGTTGTATATTTCATCCATATAGGTTAGAAAACAATTCTTCACGAGAGAAGGTGGATTTGTAAAGCATTTGACAATAAGTATTCTATTCAGATTAAGTTCTTTGGGCCATCATCCTCTAATGTAAAAGTTTGCCCATACAGAGTCCCAGTACAGTAAATGAGATTGTACAAGGTATAAATCACTCCAGAATTTGGCTCTTAACTTTAGATTGTAAGATCCTTGAGGCAGGAACTGTCTTCTTCTGTCTTATGCAGATCTCACTGTTGAGATTTACTCATAGAAATAATAATTATTAATAATAATCACTAGGGGGTGATTTAAAAATAAAAGCAACAAAGCTTCACAGCTTCTTTGGAAACTTTTCATTAAAAAGTCTAAAGTCAAAAAAGTGTTGACCAGCAGTAGTAGTAATAAATCTGCTTTTAAGCCTCTACATGTTGCCTGCTCTTGGGGCCAATGAGCAGTACGTGTGCACATTTGAAGGCAGAGTTTTCCCTTTTGTATCTGTTCTTTCCTGTGTGTATATTTGGTGCTTGCTTTTTGCATTCTTTATTTCCGTCTATCTTGTTGAAGTGCCATTTTGAGGGGGTGAAAGGATAAGTAGTATTCAGTGTATAAAGTTTGTTCTGGGTTTGTTTATGATAATGGTTTTGCACAGAGTAACATCGTGAGTGAGGCCAAAGATTTCACTTATTTTAGTTAGGTATTGCATTTCCATGCACCACAAAAAAGGTCAAATGTTTGATCAGACTGGGTTTCTGATGGCACAGGTTCCCTGTGTGACGTCTGTGACTGAAATAGGGTGTCACAAAGCAGTGTATCAGCACTAGTGTGTGAAAGGTGAGCACTGTGAAATCTCACTCTTCTTCAGAGAATTCATCACCTTGCAGATGCCAAACCAAAGTCTCCCTTCTTAGCCAGTTTTCGTGAGAGCAGCTAGTATTTGGGAGTTTTTTGCATGCAAATGTCTCATTTAACCTGAGGATGCAACGATTTGTTTGCTTTTTTAAAAACCTTGAAATGTATCATAAGCTTTGTGAAGGTATACTTTCATTAGACTTAAAACTCTCATTAACACCCTTTTAACAACACTGGATTTGATTATCACCTTTTACAATCCTGAGAAATCGAAGGGCTGGTCAACATTTAACTTTATGCCAGTAAAATAAAATTGTATCAGTATAGTTATAGTGGGAAAACTTGAAGTGTAAGAAAGCCCTAAGCTGCCAGCTCCTTGGCTTCTCTGCCACAATGAAAATCAGGAACAAAGATTTGAGAAAATCATCCTGCTTTCAGCCCCTATTTCCATCCCTTTTGTTTTGTATTTTTGTAGAAACCCAAATTTCAAAAGTGTGCAGCATCCACAACTGGTTCCAGATTTCGAAAGTGCTTGGCTTCCATTAGGAATGGTTGCCTAAATAGGAGCTGAGCACTTTTTGAAAATCTGGCCTGTGAAGTTACTTACTCGTTCTGGCAAAGAAACCAGGAAATCCACAGCTAAAATGTCTCTGAATAAATGTGAGACAAGTTTATCAAAATACCATGCCACCTGTAATCACATTTTTATAAAACATCCATATAGCATCTTCTCTTCTTTTTTTTTGAACTCTTAAAACCCCACGTTATTTTTAAAATTGCAACTATATTCCGAAAAGTTATTTTTAAAAGCTGACCTGCCATCTCATGTTACTCCGTAGATCAATGGCTCCTTGGCTTCAGAATATGATACAGAATATTCATCTTGCCCCAGAATTGTCCTCCACAATCTAAATGTTCATTAAACATGTCTACTGATTTATAGCTGCAGTTCCACAGCTGAACTGAGTGTAAATCATGTGGTGATTTGTGCCTGAGTCTGCAAACAGCCTGAAACCATTGTTTTGAGAGGAGTGAGCTATTCTATTCCTCCTGATGGGATATTAACTCTGAAACTTATGTCCTGTTTCAGGAAAGCACTTAAGCACATGCTTAATGTTAAGCAACTGCTCAAGCGCTATCCTGAATAGGTCTACTTTCCTGAATCAGGGCTTACCTGGTGGTGATGTATGGTCAACACTACAAACTATTTCATGGTGATTAGCTGACCCTACCAAAACCTCCATCGCCCAGAACCTAGCTGGACCTAAACTCATAAGCTTGGTTCTGGGAGCACAAGGCTCTGCCTATGACAGGTACATGAAATTTTCATTTCTTTTAATGTAGCAAGCTTTTGAAATGCTTGTGGACACATGAGACTGAGGGACTGTACAGAGGCGCAATACAGAGCCCATTCAGCTCTGTTGTGACTTCTATTTTCACCACCATGGTTGGGGACTATTGATGAGAATTCCAGGATGAGGTTGGCTAGATGAGAATTCCAGGATGAGGTTGGCTTGGAAGTATTTTACCAATACAGTATGAGCAACTTAAAAAATGATCAATGCAGCATCACATACCTGCAGGGTGACAATCGGAATTGCATAGGCTTGAATATCTGTTAAACAAACTGATATATAGGGAAATAGGTGAAATGCTTCTTGACAACCAGGTTCATCTGGGGGATTTATGAATATTAATCAAAATATTTCTCTTTATCCCAGCAGTTACTTCAGTCTGCTTGCTTTCATGCTCCCTCCGCAGTCAGTGGGTGTTTTGCCATTGACTTCAATGGGAGCAGGAGCAGGCCCTCTACTGGGACTTTCTTTAGCTGCGCGTTTCAAGATTTGAGGTTGAGAACTTTGAAATGGAGGGAACTTTTTCCATTTTACCTGCATTTCCTTTCTTTCCTGAAGCATCTCTTCTGTTTGGACATTTTGTAAAAACAACAGAATTCCACTGCAGTGAAGGGGTGTGTTGGGTAGGAAGGGAAATAGGGTGAAATGAGAAAAATGAGGAGGAGAATGAATTCTCTGTTTCTACTGGATAAGCACAACGAGGTCATGATCCAAAGCCCACTGAAGTTGCTCCAAAGATTCCCATTGACTTCAATGAGCTTTGGATTAAGCCCTAAATCTTTAACACTTCTGGGTAAACAAGATTTGATGGCTTCCGCTTGTAATTTGCAACAGAACAGTTTTTGTCTTTACTTGTAACAACTTCACGAGAACCAACCTGGGTTCTTATTTCATGTGGCTCTTTGTCTGTTTCATCAGTAGAACCCGGGCAGTATTGATATACAGGCCCGCCGATGGGGTGGAGCGGGGAGAGGGGGCAATTGCCCAGGGACCCGGGCTATTTAAAAGGGTCTGGGGGCCACCGCTGCTGGCTGGGAGCCCCGGGCCCTTTTAAATTGCCTGGGCAGGCCGCAGGGCTCCTAGGCTCATATGGATTGGTATCAGCAGGAGCGAAGGCAACCGGGCGGGCATGTGGAAGCCCTGAAGAGCACCCATTGACTGTTCTGCCCTGGGGCCCAGAATTGCTGTCGGTGGACCTGTGGATATATTCTGCCTTTTCCTCCCCAATATTAAAGTCTGTTGACTTAAAGTGAGAAGTGCCAAATTTTCTTTTAAGCCTTTGTGACAGATGTATACTAATTAAGCTGCAAATCTGCCACCAGTTAGTGGCTGGAGCAGAATGGTTCTCTGAACTTATACAATAAGATCACAATCATCACTTCATCTTGGGGCTTAATTTAATGGATCTTAGGAAACTGTATAGCAATGAAAAATAAAATAAATGAAGTGATCCTTAGTGTCAAGATCAGTTTAGACAGGGGTTCTCAAACTTCATTGCATTGCAACCCCCTTTCGACAATAAAAATTACTATATGATCCCAGGAGTGGGGACCAAAGCCTGAGCCCCAGGTGGGGGCTGGAGGGGAGGCCAAACCTGAAGCCCAAGGGCTTCGGTTCCAGGCAGGGGCCTGTAAACTGAAAAAGCCCTCAGGCTTCAGCCCCGGGCGGCGGTGCTTGGGCTTCAGCTTTGATCCTGCACCCCAGCAAAGCTAAGCCAGCCCAAGTGATCCCATTAACATGGGGTCCTAACCCACTTTGGGATCCCGACCCACAGTTTGAGAACTGTTGGTTTAGACCATTTTATTTTAAAAAGTGAAACTCTGGTTGACCTTAAACTTTTCAATTGCCTTGGGTAACATTACTTTAGTATTTGCAGTCTTCCCAAGATATTCCCTCTAACTTGTTCACAGAGATATAGTCTTATCCAAGAGAAAACTGCAAAGTTTTGAAGGGCGATCACTGTATACGCTCACTTAGGGCCTAATCGAAAGTCCATCCAATTCAATAGAAAAACTTCTGTTAACTCAGTGGACTTGAGTCAGACCCTTATTGTATAACTTAAGGCCTCTGTCAATCCACGAGAAGTACACAGTGAACTTTTTGACTTGTGCTATTTTAGATGGCTGTACTACTCATACTAAAACTGATGACTTTGCCAGTCAGGTGCTATAATTATGAGTCTGAGTCTGAATGTCAGTGAGCAAGCTGCTTATAAAATATACAGGTTTCAGAGTAGCAGCCGTGTTAGTCTGTATTCGCAAAAAGAAAAGGAGTACTTGTGGCACCTTAGAGACTAACCAATTTATTTGAGCATAAGCTTTCGTGAGCTACAGCTCACTTCATCGGATGCATAATTAAAGTGGAAAATGCAGTGAGGATGTTTTTATACACACAGACCATGAAAAAATGGGTGTTTATCACTTCAAAAGGTTTTCTCCCCCCACCCCACTCTCCTGCTGGTAATAGCTTATCTAAAGTGGTCACTCTCCTTACAATGTGTATGATAATCAAGGTGGGCCATTTCCAGCACAAATCCAGGTTTTCTCTCCACCCATCCCACTCCACAACTACAATACCCACCTGCTGAAGTGAAGAAACAGATTGACAGAGCCAGAAGAGTACCCAGAAGTCACCTACTACAGGACAGGCCTAACAAAGAAAATAACAGAACGTCACTAGCTGTCACCTTCAGCCCCCAACTAAAATCTCTCCAATGCATTATCAAAGATCTACAACCTATCCTAAAGGACGACCCATCTCATAATTCTTGGGAGACAGGCCAGTCCTTGCCTACAGACAGCCCCACAACCTGAAGCAAATACTCACCAGCAACTACATACCACACAACAGAACCACTAACCCAGAAACCTATCCTTGCAACAAAGCCCGTTGCCAACTGTGCCCACATATCTATTCAGGGAACACCATCACAGGGCCTAATAAATTCAGCCACACTATAAGAGGCTCATTCACCTGCACATCTACCAATGTGATATATGCCATCATGTGTAAGCAATGCCCCTCTGCCATGTACATTGGTCAAACTGGACGGTCTCTACGTAAAAGAATAAATGGACACAAATCAGATGTCAAGAATTATAACATTCATAAACCAGTCGGAGAACACTTCAATCTCTCTGGTCACACGATTACAGACAGGAAAGTTGCGATATTACAACAGAAAAACTTCAAAACCAGAGTCTAGCAAGAGACTGCTGAATTGGAATTCATTTGCAAATTGGATACAATTAACTTAGGCTTGAATAGAGACTGGGAGTGGCTAGGCCACTATCCTCCGATCCCACCGAGGAGTACCAAAAGAAACTACACCATCTGCTCAACAAACTACCTGCTACAGCACGGGAACAAATCTACAAAGACATATCCCTAGAGCCCTGATCAGGAGTATTCTATCTGCTACCCAAGATCCATAAACCTAGAAATCCTGGACGCCCCATCTCAGGCATTGGCACTCTTACAGGAGGATTATCTGGATTCTCTCCTCAGACGCTATGCTTCCAGCACTCATAGCTATCTTCAAGACACTACCGACTTCCTGAGGAAACGTCAATGCATTGGTGATCTTCCTGAAAACACCATCCTGCACACCATGGATGTATAAGTTCTTTTATACCAATATTCCGCACAAGGATGGACTACAAGCTGTCAGGAACAGTATCCCTGATGAGACCACGGCACACCTGGTGGCTGAGCTTTGTAACTTTGTCCTCACCCACAACCACGTCAGATTTGAGGACAACTTTTACCTTCAAGTCAGTGGCACTGCTATGGGTACCTGCATGGTACCTGCATGGCCCCACAGTATGCCAACATTTTCATGGCTGACTTAAAACAAAGCTTCCTCAGCTCTTGTTCCCTAGTGCCCCTCCTCTACTTGCGCTATGTTGATGACATCTTCATCATATGGACCCACGGGAAGGAGGTGCTTGAAGAATTCCACCTGGATTTCAACAATTTCCACCCCACCATCAACCTCAGCCTGGACCAGTCCACACGAGATCCACTTCCTGGACACTAGCGTGCAAATAAGTGATGGTCACATAAACACCACCCTATACCAGAAACCTACTGACTGCTATTCTTACCTACATGCCTCCAGCTTCCATCCAGGACACATCACAAGATCTATTATCTACAGCCAAGCCCTAAGATACAGCAGTATTTGCTCCAGTCCCTCAGACACAGACAAACACCTACAAGATCTTTATCAAGCATTCTTAAAACTACAATACCCACCTGGGGAAGTGAGGAAACAGATTGACAGAGTGAGATGGGTACCCAGAAGTCACCTACTACAGGACAGGCCCAACAAGGAAAATAACAGAAGACCACTGGCCATCACGTACAGCCCTCAGCTAAACACTCTTCAGAACGTCATCAACTTATCCTGGAAAATGATCCCTCACTCTCCCAGACCTTGGGAGGCAGGCCAGTCCTTGCTTACAGACAGCCCCCCAGCCTGAAGCAAATACTCACCAGCAACTACACACCACACCACAGAAACACTAACCCAGGAACCAATCCCTGTAACAAACCCCGTTGCCCACTCTGTCCCCATATCTACTCTGGTGACACCATCATTGGACCCAGCCACATCAGCCACACCATCAGGGGCTCATTTGCCTGCACATCTACTAATGTTATCTATGCCATCATGTGCCAGCAGTGCCCCTCTGCCATGTACATTGGTCAAATCTGGCAGTTTCTACATAAAAGAATAAATGGACACAAATCAGACATCAGGAATGGTAACATACAAAAGCCAGTCAGAGAACACTTCAGTCTCCCTGGACATTCAATAACAGATTTAAAAGTAGTCATCCTGCAACAAAAAAACTTCAAAAACAGACTCCGAAGAGAAACTGCAGAGCTACAATTTATTTGCAAACTTAACACCATTAATTTGGGCTTGAATAGGGACTGGGAGTGGCTGGCTCAATACAAAAGCAATTTTCCCTCCCTTGGTATTGACACTTCCTCATCAATTATTGGGAGTGGATCAAATCCACCCTGATTGAATTGGCCCTGTCAGCACTGGTTCTCCACTTGTAAAGTAACTCCCTTCTCCTCCTGTGTCAGTATATTTTTGCTTGTATCTGTAATTTGCACTCCATGCATGTGAAGAAGTGTTTTTTTTACCCACCAAAGCTTATGCCCGAATAAATCTGTTAGTCTTTAAGGTGCCACCAGACTCCTCGTTGTTTTTTTTTTTTTTTTTTCAAAATAGACGTGGGTTTTAAACTCAGGCTTAAGTGTTTTCCTGAACTGCAGCCTAACTTTGCAACAGATATTCTTGTCAATGTATTTGACCAGCTCTGCTAAAATATCAGGCCTGCCACAGTGGTATATGCTTGGCTTCTGGTGGGTCAAAGAATGCTGTTCCCGTGTACCCCTTGATACTACCTTGTGCTCTGCTTTCATTACCCACAAATAATTGATTCCTGGGTTGAAAGCTCAGAAGAGGAGGGCAACACATTAACTTTGAAGAAAAACTTGCAGCAGAGCCCAGCTGGAAGTGGAATAGGAAGGGGAAGACAGTGGAATAAAGGGGTGGCCAACTGCTGGGGAATGTTGTCAGCAAACATTAAGGGGGACACGGGAGGAGGACATTGAGTATAAACAATTACACAGTTTTCCTCCTAAAACTCAAGAGGGAAAAAAAACAACACTACTGTGGAGAATAACAGGTGTATCTTCAGATTCTCCCCCTACCCCCGCCAGCCTCCTAAGCTAATTTAGGTGTCTCAGATCATGGAATGAATACAACACGATAAGGCCAAAACCTACAAAGAGTATCCATGTCAATATAGACTGTAAAATAAAAGCAAATGAAAACCAAAATAAAACAGCTTTTATTCACATGAAACAATAAACCTATTAGCTCTGATAATCAATTAAAAATATTATACAATCAGGCAATCACAGATGTAGAAGCTTATCCTCCTTAAAGTCATTATAAATCATATCCTTTCCTAAATCTCTCGATTCCCTCTTATTGCTTATATTCTAATCCCTGCCCGGGTATCATTTTCATTGCTAAACATACTGTTTGCCAATCAGTTTATTAAGGTTTGCCTTGCCAGTGCCAAAACAAATGGTCTCATTCAAAGATAAAAGGAAGCCTAATATTAAAATAATAATTTCACATCTCTGCTTGTAGAGCCTAATTATTGAAAAAATTGGCACATAGAATCTCTGAGGTGATATGGAATTTGTATGTCAATAGCGAGCCCCTTTGAAGTTGACCCACACTGTTCTTGACTGTGTCAGGCATCTCGAGCCCTTTGGGTTATAATATCAGGGAAAGAACACTTTGAAGAAAGGTCTAATTTGTGAAACTGTCTTGCTTTCTACTCTTCGGCACATGTAGACACTGAACCACGGTGCCTATAAAATTTGTGAAATACAGACCAGAAACCGAGGTGATTCCAATTGAACACACACAGACACGTTTTAAAGATAGGCGAAGCTTTTTGGTGTTCTTCAGCTGTATTAGCTATACAAGGTCGATGTTGATTCCCTAGAGGGAAGGCTTTTTCAAAATGAAAATGACAGTAAAATCCTGTGTTGGTACAAGTCCTTTGGAATTCTTCAGCACTCCAGTTCTGCAGGCATTGGTAGGAGTTGCACAGCAAATTTCAATACATAATGGCAGGTTTCACAGTAACAACCGTGTTAGTCTGTATTCGCAAAAAGAAAAGGAGGACTTGTGGCACCTTAGAGACTAACCAATTTATTTGAGCATAAGCTTTCGTGAGCTACAGCTCACTTCATCAGATGCATCCGATGAAGTGAGCTGTAGCTCACGAAAGCTTATGCTCAGATAAATTGGTTAGTCTCTAAGGTGCCACAAGTCCTCCTTTTCTTTTTGCGAATACATAATGGGACATTTCTCCAGCAGTAATAATATGGAGGCACAGAATAAACTCTGAGCTGGAAATTTTCCCCAAATTTCGAAACACCTTTCCCTCTTTTGGAATAGTCATGTGGCATGGAAAGGGCTTTAACAGACACAGACAAAGGGGCAGAGAAAGGTATTATGTGGAAAGGGCAGGCAGACATGCCGCATACATGAGTCTGGTAAGAACAGCAGAAGCGTTTCCCTGTGCCTGTACGCAGATCTAGGCGAGTAAAGAAAAAAGGAGGTTATTTGCTGGGAGTGGTAGAAAAGCCTTGATGGTGCAAGGCTTAGAACAATGACATTGATGAAGCCATACATGAGCGGTTTAAATCTTGTAACGTTAAAGAATGTTCCTTATCTGTAATTGCTACAAAATAAAATACCGGTAATAACAAAACAGGATAGAGTAGCAACATTCTGAAACTAGGCAATATCAAGGAGGCAGCTTGAAGGCTGGAGAAAGTGTTACTCTGTCATCTTACAAATCTGGTTGGTGAGGCTGCTAATGGGTGTGAGGAGGCTGTCATGAACTAGAAACAGACCTACTGAGATCTTTTGCTAGCTGCAAGTCTGCTAACATATGAAATGTGGATGAAACGTGTTTGTTTTTCTGTGGTTTACCCACAAATTCTCTTGTGGAAGTAGCAGAGGTGGAAAATTTGCCAGAGTGTAGCGGTGCTACTGTTTGGTAGCATGAGTGTTGGGAAAGAAAAGCTGTTAATTGAGAAGGCTTTTAAAAGCTAAAATATTCCATGACATTTTGATCTTTAAATCAGCCAGTAGCATGGAAACACATAAAGTAAGGTCTGGGTGACATGACCAAATGTACGAATTTTTTAAAATGTCCTTTAAGTCAATAATAAAGAGGTGAAAGCATATCTGAACAGCGCCCCCTAGCTATGTGGATAGTATCTTTCAAAATGGAAATTAAAATGGCTTTCAGGAAACTGCATTGCCTGTCTGTAACCCCTGGTTTCTGGGATAGTCAGAATGTTTATCACCTTTCACCATCAGTGTTAGATGACATATCTGGTTACTCAAAGTGCAAACAAACCTGCTTGATGTTATACTCATGGGTGCTGCAATGCAACGGTAGCAGTGCCAATTGACAAATATATTTAGCTATATTAACAGTTAATCTAGAACTAGTTTGTTGTTTTGCATCTCGGACAAACTTGTGCTCCTGAGACTCTGCACTGCCGCATCTTGATGACTTGATTCATCACATTGGATGCAGTTTATGCAACATGGTCCTGAGCCAAAGCCCACTGAAATCAGTGGAAAGATTCTGATTGACTTCAGTAGGTTCTGGATCAAGCTCCCTGAGGAGAAGCCTGTGAACAAAAGGAACTTCTCAGAGCTGCATCCAAACTGAAAAATATAAAACTGAATGAAGAATACAATGCTACCTGTGAGGGTTTACCTACGAAAGAAATCCTGATTCAAATCCACACAGCGCTCAGTGATGTGGTAGAAACATCTGGGTATATCTTTGAAAAACACAGTGCAAGTATTGTCTACTCAGATTACTATTTTTAATTTAAAAATAAACATTTTATGTTAGTGGGCAAGTAGCTCAGACACCATTGCGCAAGGTGCTTGATAAATGTTTAGGAAGTACCAGTCCCCAACCCAATGATATTAGTCTAGCAGACAAGACATAACAGGTGGATGAGATAAAGAAACAGGCTGAGGTAGAGATGACAGGGGAGACTAGGTAACAAAAATAATAAACTGTAATCCTTAGCCAATTAAGGGAAGTGATCATAACTCTCCAACCGCCTGCCTATTATCAGGTTTCATTTTACTGTATACTTTATGAAAGAGGCAAAATTTGTACAGCTCAAAAGCAACAACCTCATAACAACCTCATGCAAGCTGCAAACAGTCTGGGTGCCACGGGCCAGATTCTGAGGTGGTGTAATTGACTTCAGTGGAGCTATGCCAATTTACACTAGATGAGAATCTGGCCCATAATATGCCTTTTTTCTTTCAAAAGTGAAGATTATTGGTTTCCACTGTATTAGTATATAGTAAGGTGCATACTGTAAGTACAGTAAAGGCCTGATTATATTCTAACTTGCATTGGGTTTACATTGGTGTAACCCCATTGACTTTAGTGTCGTTCCTTCTGATTTACACCTACATATGTGAGATTAGAATCTCTCTTTAAGGGTACGCCTACACAGCAAATAAAGTGTGTTAGTATTTAATCTATCTGGTGTGGGTAACAATAGTAGTGAAGGCATAATGGCATTAGCTTCAGTGTGAGCAAGCATCCCAAGTAGCCAGAAGCTGGGAATTGGAGACTGGATGGCTGACTTGATGATTACCTTTTCTGTTCATTCCCTCTGGGGCACCTGGCATTGGCCACTGTCAGAAGACAGGATACTGGGCTAGATGGACCTTTGGTCTGACCCAGTATGGCCATTCTTATATTCTAAGTACATACCCAGTGTCCCAACTGGGGTTGTACTGTGGTGGCTAGCCCACACTGAAGCCTGTGCTGACATGTCTTCGCTGCTATTGTTACTAGATTAAAGCCAGTGCAGGTATGCCCATCCATACTACAATTACACCTTAATTTGCTGTGTAGACATACTCTGAGAGTTCAACAGCAGTGAATTAATTGGAGTAAGCAAACAGCATAGGCAGCTAAGAGAGGAAACAGGAGTGTTTTGAAATGAACTGTATTTTCATAAGTAAAAGCACAATACCTAAAGAGATTTATGGTTAATTTGCCATTAATTTGCCATGGTTAGTTCTGTTTTGGGTTATAAAACCTGCAGAAGAATGTGTAATATTTCAGACACCTATCATTGGGGTATGTAAGTGCTAGTGAAAAAAATTAAGTGCAATAGGAGTGTGTTTTTAAAAATTGCACTCAGCAATGCATCAGTCTCTACTTTTACTTTGAAGTGATATTTAATTTCCTATACTGCATAATACTTTATCTAGTTTACCCCACAGACTAAAATTATACTTGTCTACCTCTGATACTTCAGTATAGTTCTCTACCCTAAAACATGCTCTTGTCCAGCTGATTCTCAAAATGACATCACCTGGTACAGGTGACTTCACCAGCCACTGCCCTGTTGCTAGCCTTTCCTTCTTAGGCAAGGTTATTGAGAAGCTGCTGACTGATGAAGTGAAAAAGTATCTGATCTCCACCAATATCCTCAGCCCTTCACAGGAGGAGGGTATGGAGATGGCACTGGTAGCTCTAGTGGATGATCCTTCATAGCTGTGGTTAAAGTTGATGATCGGCTAGAGATCACAATCCACAGTCAGCTTGCTGGTATTCGTGAAAATATAGAGGCTGTGCCTGATTCACTTCCTATTGACTCCAGTGGGAATTGGATCAGGCCCTAAAACTGTAACCATTGAACAGTCTTTCTCTGAGTTCCAGAGTCATTTGGCCTAACTATAGTAAAGGGATTTGTGGAACCACTAAGAGATATTGGGACTGAGCTGGACTTTCCATTGTGCTGTTGTGATTCTTACATCCAGCAATAGTAAATTCAGCAATTCAGATGGCATTCTATTTAGCTAAGGATTTGCCTCTGAGGTGCCCAGATCACAATCCTGATTATAGAAGGCATTCTCATGTCTCCGAAGCTTAACCCAAAATGGTCTGGCTCTTCAGCAAGTCCATCATACATGTCTGAAGCTCCCTGTCTCTGCATTCTCACTAGAAGAAGTTTGACTCCCCTCCAACCATTTTACACAATGTGAACGGCAGGCAGTAAACCTCATGTAGCATTTTTTATTGGATGGTAGGTGACAGGTGCAGATTTAAGTTTTTCTCACTGTTGAGTTGATTCTGTTCCAGAATTCCTCTGGTTCATCAATTTTGCTGAGCCCCCATGCAAAGTGGTGGGGTTTTTTTTGTTTTTTTTTTTTTGTAATTTGCTGCTACATCAATTACACAAACTTTTCTGTTCTGACTTCCACTCTGAGACTGGCTTCCTCTGTGCAATGGGTAAGTCACCTCTGCCAAGCTGAAAAATGGGGCTAATACTTACATACTTCATAGGACTAATGAGTTTTTGGTCAAAAATTTCAAAAATGGGTATCTAAAGTTAGGTTTTTAACCTCTTAATTAGGTACCAAAATATATGGCCTAATTTTTTAAAAGGGCAGACAACACAGAAGGTGGGTGCACAGCCGGTTGGAAAAGTGTACTCAGAGTAGTTATCAATGGTTCACTATCAAGCTGGAAGGGCATGTCAAATGAGGTTCCTCAGGAATCTGTCTTTGGTCTGGTTTTTGTTCAATGTCTTCATAAATTATTTGGATAATAGCATAGAAAGTACATTTATAAAGTTTGTGGATGATATCAAGCTGGGAGGGGTTGCAAGCACTTTGGAGGACAGGATTAGAATTTAAAATGATTTTGATAAACTGGAGAAATGGTCTGAAATAAATAGGATGAAATTCAGTAAGGAAACTTAGGAAGGAATAATCAGTTGTACAAATACAAAATGGGAAATGACTACCAAGAAATGAGTACTGCAAAAAAGGATCTGGGAATTATAGTGGATCACAAACCAGATAAGAGTGAACAATGTAATACTGTTGTGCAAAAAAAAAAAAAAAAGCAAACATTTTTCTGGGATGCATTAGCAGAAGTGTTGTAAGCAAGACATGAGAAGTAATTCTTCCACTCTACTCAGAACTGATAAGGCCTCAACTGGAGTATTGTGTTCAGTTCTGGGTGCCACACTTCGGGAAAGATGTGGACAAACTGGAGAAAGTCCAGAGGAGAGGAACAAAAAGATTAAAGGTCTATGAGGGAAGATTGGGAAAAAATGAGTCTGTTTAATCTGGAGAAGAGGAGACTGGGGGACGTACATCTTCAAGTAGGTCAAAGGTTGTTATAAAGAGGTTGTTACAAATTGTTCTCCTTAACTACTGAGGACAGGACAAGAAGTACTGGGCTTAAAATGCAGCAAGGGAGATTTAGGTTGGACATTAGGAAAAACTTCCTACCTGTAAGGATAGTTGAGCCCTGGAACAAATTGCCAAGGGAAGTTATGGAATCTCCATCGTTGGAGGTTTTAAAGAACAGGTTAGACAAACATCTATCAGGGATGATCTAGAAAATACTTAGCCCTCTCTCAGTGAAAGGGACTGGACTAGATGACCTCTTGACGTCCCTTCCAGTCATACATTTCTATGATTCTACATCAATTTCTTTAACCAAAGCTAATTGGAAGTGCAGAGCTTCACTGTGCTAACTAAGGAGGATGACTTGGTCTGACATATTTGTAACTCAGCATCTGACATACTTGTGACAAAAAGGATTTAGTGTAGTGATGGACTGTGCATTCTGAGCTTTGGAAATACTTTCTGACCCTTTTGTGGCATGCATGCTTCGGACATAAATATATTTTGACATTTTTAATGTGATATGAAAGCATATGGAGACGCTCTTGTGAAATACAATGAACTTATGTGTTTTATATCACTCTGCTTTGAGACAGCTGGAACAGACTTGGAAGAAGGGCTATAACTATAAACACCATTAGCCTTTTTCTTTCATCTGTGCTGATCACTGCCATCCTTTTTCTTGTATTTTACATCTATAAAGGAGGCTGGCATCCTGCTCTATGTATTAATAAAGGGCAAATTGAAAGTTACCAGCCGAACTAAGACCCTGGGGACCCGATTTTCCTCCACACTAAGGCTACTTTACACTGCTCTGGCTCTGCAAAGGATGCCTGAACCTGAGCATAAGTTACATTTACATTTGCTTTAAACCACTCTAGCAATGTAAAAGATCCTTAAAGACATCTTAGTGTAAATAAGAATAAAGCCCTAAATGTCTTTCTGAAAAGAGATTCTTTGGTTCAGACACAAGTGGTTGGGAAAGATGCAGGAATCACTAGATGACATCTATGGCCTGTGTGATGTGGAAGATCAGATTAGTCCCTAAAATCCATGAAACTACAGTAGCTGAGCCCAGGATAATTCATATGAAGTGGCCAAAGATGGATCTCAAAGTTAGGGACTGAGGTGCTGGAACTAGGAGTTCTGGGGGTGTGGCAGCACCCACCGGCTTGAAATGGTTTCCATCATATACAGGGTTTACAGTTTGGTTCAATTGCTCTCAGCACCCCCACTATACAAATTATTCCAGCACCCCTGGTTAGGGAAAAGTTTGAGTGGAGTGAAATGAGTTCACATATAATGTTAATGCAAGAATCTTGGAGAACAAGGGAAAAGCACATCCACAGAGGCCCAAGACTGGAGTAGCGCAGCGATGGTTCAAGCTAAACTGAGTTCCCTTGTGTGTACTGTGTAGGGATGCTTGCTTAGCACTCACTCAGCTTGCACCATTGATTTTGGGTTACCTTATTTGCGTGATCACCAAATCTGTGTACAGAAGAAAGATACAAATAATGGAAAACAATGGGAAAATGTAGAATTGTATATAGTAACTGTAGTTGAAAACTGGAAAGTTGGCTGATTAATGGCCTGACTAAAATATTCTGTCAGTTTATCATTATTAATAAATAATCATGTAATACGGTGTCTGGGAATGGTAGGCGCTTAACTGCATAAATAGGAAGATCTGGTCCCTGCCCTGAGGTGCTTGCAAGCTAATGTATATATGACATGCTGAGTGGGAGGTAACAAACAGCAGGAAGGGGTGGGGTGAAGGAAGATTGAAGGGCACAGCAATAGTGGTGTTCAGCAGGGATACACACAGCTTTCTGGTTCAGCCCATTGAGCACTTATTTTATAATATGCATAATGGTGGTTATTGCCTTGCTCCTTGCAGGCTGCATAGATGAAATCAATCTCAAGGGGAAGAATACCAGTGAGCTGAGAAATAATAGTCTAGTTGTCAACAGGTAGGAGAGCATTGCTAGCATAGGAAAAAAGCCAGGGGATGTGTCTGGAAGCAGCAGGGAATCACAGAACAAACCGGATCTTCAGATGGTGGGAAAGGGTTTAGCTTCTGTTATTTCAATGGAGCTGCCAGTTTATAGCAGCTGAGGATCTGGCCCTAGGTCACACATGCAGGCAAGGGCAGAGTTATGTAGAGCCTTAGAAGACAAAGGGTGAGATTTCTGTACTGAGACTTGTAAAGTGACAGCACAGTATAGCCCAGGCAGGGTTGGTGGGACAACTAAGGTGGCATAAGCTACCTTTGTGCCTTCCTGATCCTAGGCTGTTTCAAGGGCTGCAGAGACCCCTACCTAAGTTATGGCAGCCTTCCAGGGTTGTCCTATGAGCTACAGCACTGCCCGGAATCTCCACAGTACTATATGCTGCAGCCTTAGCCCAGACATGCCCCCTGTGGCAGGGTGTGCAAAGGGGTCCTTAGAACACAGCTTTATGGCTATAGTATCTTCCACTGCACCTCCACTGGAGGGGAGGGAGGATTTTTTTTAACTCAGCTGGAACTTGGGCTTTTAAGGCCATTTTACCTGCATAAGGAGGCTGGATCTGGACTCTTGATGTCACCCTAGAAGTTTAACCTTGATGAAGTGGACAAGGAGGAGCCATTATGGACAGACTGAGGTGGTTAGGTTAGGAAGATGATTTTAGCTGCCACATCATGCATGGACTGGGGAGTGAATTTGGGGAGGCCAAGGAGCAGGAGGAGGCTGTAGATTTGAGTACTGACAGTGATCAAGGGCCCCTTGAATTCTGACCTTATTCTTAAAATGCACTTGTGTAGCGTAGGCCTGGAAGAGCAAAATCCAAGTCGGCTCGAGGCACTGGATGCTACTGAGAATGGTGCACAATTCCAGTCACTTTGCCTGTTTGACAGTGTGGGGCTGGTTTGCAAAGTGAGATGACATCCTTGGAGACAAAACAAAGACCTCGGACAAAATAATGTCATTGTTTTACAAGCTCTGCAGAGTGAATTGATGGGTGGAGGGTGGTTGGCACGTGCATGCTGCGTCCAGATCAAACCTCTTTAACAGCCACTTAGAAGCAGCCCTCCCCCCTTCAATTGGTTTACAAAGGAAAAGGAAGATGATGAAAAACCCCTCCCAGCCTAGCTCATTTAAGGGAACCAAAGAAAACCTTTTTTAGTAATTAGCATTGTCCCTTGCTTTGCAAGCTGCTTGCAACAAGCATGTCAACATCTCCATGCTCGGATTTCAAAGACCGTTCTCTGAACCAGCTGCATCTGAAGAAATCAAGCATTTTTTTTTTTAAAGATATAATGCCAAGCCTTTTGAAATGAAAGCTGGGGCAGGCCTAGTGGAGATTAATGTAGGAAAAAATGCTGCTTGCTTGATAAGCCACAGATGTCTCTGAGATTTGTTGAGGTTGTTGACAGCTCCTGATGGTTTGCAGCTTGAGATTTCCCCCCTCACCCAAATACACATCAGTACAGGTTACCAGTACTATAGATACGTGCTGCTGATACTGTTTAGCATAGGGATAGGGATCTTCCAGAGACTAGAAATAATGGGTCAGTTCCTTAGGCCTGGTCCACATGCAGATTTTGTACTGCTTTGACTATTCCAGTTAGGGGAGTAATTTATTTACTGAAATAGTTATACCAGTTCAGCCTCCTAGGATTGTTTTGGTACAATTGTGACAAAGTGGGAGGCAGTGTTGCCTAGTGGACATACCACTGGATGAGAACTCGGAAGACCAGAGTCCTATTTCCAGCTCTGTCACTGGCCTGCAGGGTGACCTTGAGCAAGTCATTTCACTACTCTGTGCCTCAGTTTCTCCATCTGTGATATGCAGATAATGATACTGGCCTCCGCTTCTGAAGCATTTTAAGATCTACTGATGAAAAAGTGCTGTATAAGAGCTAGGTACTATTATTATAGCAGTATAGATTGTTCCCCTACCTGTATGGAAATAAGCCATACCAAAGCACTTTTATACCAGCATAATTGGCTCCACACTAGGGAGGTTGTACCCACTTTAACTATACTGGAATTTTTGTATTTAGATGAGACTGTAGTTGGTGTAAATCAGGATAGCCCCACTGAAATCAATGGAGCTGTACCAGTTTACATAAACTGAGGATATGGCCCAAGCTTTTTACCTTTAGATTTAAAATATATGCATCCCCTTATCAAACATCGCATTGTATTGTCCATATATAGGATGGATAAGTTATCAGGCGGAGGCCTGTTAGAGCAACAACCTCCACGAATATATTTATTTTGAATTGGGAAAGAATAGATTAAATCAACACCTAGATCACAAAACATAGATAAGTGTTAAAATGTTCTGCTGAGTGTTTTCTAGCATCACTGTATTTTGCTGGGATCTACTGAAAATAGAAGCTGAATTAATACTGTTATTAATACAAAACGTGGGAGTAAAGATATTGTTCAGATAGAACAATTGGATTAGATAGGTTAGATGCATTAGATAAATTGATTAAATTAGAATGTTACTAGGTCAACATCAACCAACAGCTGTTTCCTGAGTAACTGCATAACGCAGTGATAGTGATGATTCCTTTACCTGCACTACACCTATACTTATACCTGGTAATTCTTTAGACAATGAGCCCTTTTAAAATCTTTTCTTACAGTGAAGCTATTAGTGTGTAGGTATATGCTTCTCTTTATAGGCTTGAATCAATGGGCAGCTCTCCATTTACTTCAGTGGACTTGAGATCAGCAGCCATGCGATTTATACGCAACAGGTGAAAGCCTGGCTCCACTGAAGTCAATGGCAAAACTCCCATTGACTTCAGTAAAGCCAGGATTTCACCCTACAGTTTTACACATACAATATAAATGTAGCAGTTGCGCATCCAAATGCTACGGTGATGAGCATAGGCATATAATAATAAAAAGAATACATTTGTTTTGAAATGTTTCAGGCTACGAGCTGAAGGTTTGCTTTTTCAGGTAAAACATTCTTGTTAACAGTCTCCTCTAATGTTATCATTTTATACTTTAATTTTAACACTACGAAAACATTTTTACAGCGATGTCCATTGCTTAAAAATGAATGAGAGTGCCAAACGCTGAAAATGGATGGGTACCAGCATACGTGATCTCCGCGCAGTTCTGTATGTTCCTTTTTGTTTTCCAGGATGCCCCTTATTTCCATACTACCAGTCCAGGCTTTATTATGTACAGACTTATATATGAAAATTGGCATTTTCATATTTTCTCTTTTCATTTATACATTCCTCCATATTTGGAGGTTCTTCACATCATTATTTATTTAACATTTATATTGCAGTAGCACCTTAAGGCCAAAACCAGGTTGGGCCGCATTGTGCTAGCCAGTCTATAATGTGACAACCCATGCCCTGATGATCTTACACTCTCTAAAATACAAGACTTAAGAGGTGGATGAAGCAAACAAACACCTGGGGAGAGGGAGTAAAACATAAATATATTAGGATGTGCACAATTCGTAGCTGGTCAGTAGTAGTGATCCCAGCTCTCTGGATATTTAGACATCTTCAGATTGTACTTTACTGTGTGCATTATGGAAGCATCTGGCTCAAGTTTCCACATGATAGTTCTTGATCTCAGTTGCTCACTTCTGGTGGCTTTTCTGATGTAAGTTCTGTGGAGATGGAAGGCAAACGGGTGAAAATAAGGCAAGGAAAATTTGTTTTAATTATGAACTAATTATCTTAGTTTGGAAATAAAGTCTGAACAAGGCAGCAGAAACTGAGATTCCATGTCTGCTTTGTGAAGACGAAATGACCTCAAAATTAACTAAGTATCGTTTTAATATCCTGTTGAAATGTTTGGCTTTTCTAGTTGTTTTGGTCATCTCACATATAATACATACACATATGCAGTGTGGTTGTAGCCATGTTGGCCTCAGGATATTAGAGAGACAAGGTGGGTGACGTAATATCTTTTTATCGGACCAACTTCTGCTGGTCAGAGAGACGAGCTTTTGAGCTTACATAGAGCTGAAGCAGAGTTCTGTGTAAACTCAAAAACTCATCTCTCTTTCCAACAGAAGTTCATTCAGCAAAAGATATTACCTTACCCACCTTGTCTCAGGAAAGTTTTAGGGGCATGCTGTAATGATTCATACCCACCGGCCCCTCAAATGTAAAGGGCACTGTGCTGATGTAAAAAGAAAAGGAGTACTTGTGGCACCTTAGAGACTAACCAGTTTATTTGAGCATGAGCTTTCGTGAGCTACAGCTCACTTCATCGGATGCATAGCATATCGTGGTTCTGTTGCCATCTTAATCAGAAAGGTCCATTACCTTGTAGTAATAGTTTCGTTTAAACAGGCTGAGGCTACAGGGATCCACAAACAAATGGGCACTTAGATGAATGACGTCTCTTGCTGCTCTATGGTACTTTCAATTTGACAAGGGAAATAGTTTTTGATGTCAGGAACTGTGCTAAAATGGAGCTGAGATACGCTCACCGTTGGCTGGTGGCAGGAGTGCTGGAACAATTTGTATGGTGGCAGTGCTCTTTTTACCTAATCCTGTCTTACACCAGTGCAAAGACACTGACTTCAACTGAAATACTCCTGAATTACAATGGTGGAAATGAAAGGAGAATCAGATCCATTGGATTAAATCTAATTTTGGAGTCAGAAACTTGTTTTTGTTCCCCAGATGTTTAAAACTGTAGCAAATTTCTTTATTTGAAACCAGCCTATTTGGAGACTGCTCTTTTTTTCTATTTATCGTCTTTTATAACGTCTAGTCGCAAAGGATCCCGAAGCCCTTTATCTTAACAAACTTGTTAGATAAACAGACACACTGGGATAATTCCACCCATCGTTGAAATGTAGCTACCTCTGAGAGAAACTGCAACTGTTTAAGAGCAAACTAATGGTCCACAAACATTTAAAACAGGAAAAGAAGAAATGTATTGCCAGATAGAACTGAATGGGAAACATAGGCAAGTGGAGTATATTTAAGCTCGTCCTAATGATCTAACAGGCTGCAAATGATTCCATGGTATTTGCCACTGTGTCCTTTGGGAGAGCTATGGTGCATGTAATTAACCTTGCAGAGTCCTCCCCTGGGACCTGATTCTGTGTCCACTGAAACCAATAACAAAAAGCTTCAAATTATTTCAGTAGTGCAGGAGCAGCCCTCTGCGTCTTAAGGAAGATTTTGGAAGGATCAGGGTAGTTTGTATCAGGAATAGTGCACTCAGGGAACTTGCTCCCTGGAACTAGAAGATGAATGTGCCAGATACTTATGCGGAAAGAGATTTGGCTATAAAAAGACTGATTCTCATTGACACTAAATCCTTTTTGCACTTCTGTTGGCTGGCAAATGAGAATCAGGCCCCATATGAATTGAGTCAGGAAAAAAAAAAAAGCTTCCCAGTGTTATGGGAGTATATTGGGAATGGATGGAGAGAGATTTTATACCTGTTCAAATCCCAGTAATTTTTACATGGGAATGTCTTCAATATCACAGTTTAAAAAGAGAACGTCTAAAGAGGTAACTTAAAAAAAAAATTAAAAAGAGGTAGAGAGGCCAGTTACAATGTTGAAGAGAGAGAGAAGGAGAGAATCTTCAAGCCAAACAGGAGAAGGATGCAACCATACAGTTCCATGGCTTTTGTTTCCAATCTGGATCACTGTGTAGTGGGATGAGCCTGCTGGGCAACAGCTGAGTGAGATTTATTTAACAACTAATCAGGGGTGAGCTCTTCCCTGGTGAGTCTCTATGGCCTTGTCTTCACTCGGAAAAAAGGTGCGTTTTTACCACGTATTAGGCTTGGTCTACACCTAAAACTTTGGTTGACCTGGTTATGTCATTATGGGTGTAAAAAATTCATACCCCTGAGACACATAGTGAAGCTGACCTAAGACCCTACTGGTCTGTCCATGGAAGAATTCTTCCATAGAGCTAACTACCACCTCTCAGAATGGTGAATAACTACAGTGGTGTAAAAACCCTTCTGTTGCTGGAGCAAGTGTCTATGCTACAGTAGCAAGGCTGCAGGGCACTAGCTGTGCCTCTGTAATGTAGACAGAGCCTAAGCTAACATGGTCACTAGCACAAGGCAAAATCCTGGTGAAGAAGGGAATTATAATTTTCAGGTGAGTTAGCAGACCAAGGCTCCCCTGTAGACTTTACCTAAACCTTCATGTGTGAACACTACAGACTACTAGTAGTTTTTTTCCTAGAGAAGACATCCTGAAGCAATGCTCATGTGAATTTGAAGAATGCACTTCACTCATGACCAGGGTGATGGCCACTGAGGAAGAAAGAGAAGCTGCTACAGGTTGAACCTCTCTGATCCATCACTCCCTGGTCTGGCAACATCCGTGGTTCGGCATAGGCGCCGACTCCATGGGTGCTCTGGGGCTGGAGCACCCATGGGGAAAAATTAGTGGGTACGGAGCATCCATCGGCACCAAGCTCCCCCTCCGCCCCCCGTGCCTCCCTCCTCCTGCACCTCTCACATGTTGGTGGCCCTGCGCTTTCCAACTCTTCCTCCCCCCTCCCAGCGCTTCCAGAGCGCAGCAAACAGCGGATTTCTGGTGTTCAAGCTCCGGGAAGGAGGGGGAGGACCTGGGGCTGGCAGCTGGGACCCTGAGCGAGAGGCTGGTGGCTGGGACCTGGACCTGGCATTGGAACCGCCGGGCGGGAGGCGACGCTGGGCGCAAAGCTGGGGTGTGCGGCAGCACCCCCCCGCATCCCTACTTCCCGCGCCTATGGAGACCCATTGCCACTCTGCATTGACCTCCTGGGCCAGCTCCAGGCACCAGCCTTCCAAGCAGGTGCTTGGGGCAGCAGTTAGAAAGGGGCAGCAGTGTTTCCGGGGCGATGGCAATTCTGCAGCAGCTCATCTCTCCCGCCGGCCGCGGTGGCAATTAAGGCCCTCTGTTCCACTGGCCACGGCAGCAAATCGGCTGCAGCATCTCCCTTTTGGCATCCGCGGTAGCAGTTCTTTTCACTGCTGGGGGGCGACAAAAACTGTAGAGCCGGCCCTGCCGGTCAGGCCCCCAGGGTGCCAGACTAGAGAGGTTCAACCTGTAGTTTGAACACTCTGGTTCTCAAACAGGCATGGATAAGTGCAGTTTTTTTCCAGGAAGATAAGCCTTGTAAACCTTCTCTTCTAGTCCATGGCATTAGAAAATTAGCTGTGATTCTCTACAGAGAAAACAGCTTTTATATAATGTAAAGATATTTGTCTATAATTTAATAATGCCTTCAACAAACATGATTGATGTTCTTGGGAAATGATTACCTCCACGGGATTACTTTTGGGTAAAGGTATGCGGCCTTTGTAGTACTGCAGCCTAATGTTTCACATGCTCCTGGAGATAATGTAGGCAGCAAGCTACGTTATATGTTATATGCCAGCAGTGACCTTTCTCACAGGAATTCCATTCCTTGGCTGGATTAAGATCCTTCCTATTTTGCCTTCTTGGAAGGGCTGAGGGCGTGTGCTCAAAGGAAGGTTTATTTTCGACAAGCAATGGATTTCATTAAATCTATTATTAGTTAGGGCTAGTTCTAGTCTTAAAGTGAAGTTTTTCTTCATTTTAAAAAGTGAAAACACTCCCCTTTATTTTTGCTCTTGTATCTGTACACAGTCTTAATTCTTCCCTTATTTAACTTAAAACATGAAATTAGTACATCCTGTAATGATTACCAATGAACACTATGACAATAGCACAGTGAGAAAATGTTACAAACCAAATGTTCCCTCTGACAAGAGCAACACAGGGTTTTGTAAAACTATGTTCACCAGAAAATATCTTGTCAATTGGCTGTGGGAATCAAGCTGTTGAACTCCACTGAGAGAGGTTTAGTTTTCCCAGACCTTGATCCAAAGCCCAGTGTAGTCAATGATCATCTTTCCATTGTTTCAAATGGGCTTTGGATCAGGATCTAATTTGGTACATAAAGCATGATTCTAACAACATGGTCAAGTATTTATTTCCGACACACTCTGCTTTTGCGCCGAGAAATCTTTTTTAAAATTTTTTTTAAAAGTGTGTTCCTAGCATTTCTGTCTTTTCATCTCCTGATGCAGTTTCACCTATTTAACATGTGAGATGTTAACCTGCCAGCAAATTCCTTTACCTATCCAAAGCATCTTTGTTCATTCTTGCACATTGTTTGTGAAGATTGCCAGGTCTCCTGAATATCCTTTGGGGTTTTTTTCCCATTCTCCTCTTCCTTTCTCCAGCACTCTTAACTTGTAATTGAGTATCACATTGAAGATAAGAGGCAACAGTTTGCCTCTGAAGTAATAAAGCTATTTCAAATTAATCTGGTTTTACTTCCTCTGTCTTTATCCACTGTTTGTTCCAAAGATTCAAATCTCATTGTGTTCTCTGAAATCTTATCAGCTTTCCACAATTGTAAAGTCTCTGGAGTGTCAGAATGCTCAGAATCCATTTCATCCTGACTGGTACAGTTTGCCCCCTGCATAGCTAGAAATACCAGGGCATCCATTTGTGACATAAGACATTGGCCGAACAGCTACAGAATTTGGACAGATAATTGTGCAGTATTGTGCACTTACAAATAAGTAAACATTAAGCAAAGATATTCAAATACTAGTTTGTAAACTTACAAGAATGTCACTCTTGAATTTATATTTTATTTTATTTTTATTGCTTGCTTTTCAGTACACATGGACCAGCACAGTGGTGGTAATGTATCATAGTGTGTACACACTCATTTCATACTAATTATCAAAGGTACTTATATGATGCCTATCTGAGCTCTATCTCATCAGGATATTGTGAGGTGAAATGCTATTATCTGAAGCACAGGGAGACTAAGCAACTTGCCCAAGATCACACAGGAAGACTGTGGCAAAGCAGGAAACTGACCTTTGGTCTTCCAAGTCATCCTAGGGTACTTAGGGAACTAACTGAAGCAATCTCAGAACCATTAGCATTTATCTTTGAGAACTCATGGAGGATGGGTGAGGTCTCAGAGGACAGGAGAAGGGCAAACATAGTATCTAGCTTTAGAAAGGGAAACAAAGATGACCTGGGCAATTATAGATTAGGCAGCATAACTTCAATACTGAGAAAGATACTGGAACAAATTACTAAACAATCAATTTGTAAGCACCTGGAGAATAATAAGTTTACAAGGAATAGCCAGCATGGATTTGACAAGAACAAATCATGTCAAACCAACCTAATTTCCTTCTTTGACAGAATTACTGGTCTAGCAGATGGGGAGAAGCAGTAAATATGATATGCCTTGATTTTAGTAAGGTTTTTGACCCAGTCCCACATAGCATTCGCATAAGCAAACTAGGGAAATGTGGTCTATGAAATTACTATAAGGAAGATGCACAAACTGGTTGAAAGATCACATTGAAAGAAGAGCTATCAATGGTTTGCTGTCGACTTGGAAGGTGCTTCTAGTGGGATTCTGCAGGAGTCCGTCCTGGGTCTGGTACTGTTTAATTTGTTTATTGTGTTTGGATTGTGGAGTGGAGAGTATGCTTACAAAATGTGTGGATGACACCAAGCTGGATGGGGTTGCAAGCACTTTGGAGGATAGGATTAGAAGTCAAAATGACCTTGACAAATTGGAGAACTGGTGTGAATTCGAGAAGATAAAATTCAATAAAGCCAAATGCAAAGTACTTCACTCGGAAAGGAAAAACAAATCAAATGTACAACTGCAAAATAGGGAATAACTGGTTAGGTGGTATTACTACTGAAAAGGACCTAGGGATTACGTTGGGTCATAAATTGAATATGGATCAATAATGTGAAGCAGTTGCTAAAAAGACTAATCTCATTCTGGGCAGTATTAACAGCAGTGTTGTATATAGCACATGGAAGGCAATTGTCCTGCTCTGCTCGGCACTGGTGAGGCCGCAAATGGAGTACTGTGTCCAATTCTAGATGCCACCGTTTAGGAAAGATGTGGACAAATTGGAGAGAGTCCAGAGGAGAGCAACAAGAATGAGAAGTTTAGAAAATCTGACCTCTGAGGAAAAGCTTAAAAAAAAAAACAAAAAAACCCTGGGCATGTTTAATCTTGAGAAAAGAAGACCGAGGGGAAACCTGGTAAGTCTTCAAATGGGCAAGGCCTGTTACAAAGAGGACTGTAATCAATTGTTCTCCATGTTCACTGAAGGTAGGACAAGAAGTACTGGGCTTAACTTGCACCAAGGGAGATTGAGGTTAGATGTAGCTAGAAAGTTAGTAAAGCTGTGGAATAGGCTTCCAAGGGAGGTTGTGGAATCTCCCTCATGAGAGGTTTTTAAGAACAGGTTGCACAAACACCTATCAGGAGGGTCTAGGATTACTTGGTCCTGTCTCAGCACAGCGGGGCTGGACTTGATGCCTTTTTTACGGTCTCTTCCGGCCCTGTATTTCTGTGACTCTAAAAGTCCCAAGCTATCACACTAACCACTGGGCTAGGCTTCCAGTGACACACTTTTAAACAAGCAATATTAGGTCTGTCTTTGGAGGCCTTCTTTGTTGTGCAAGAATGCAGTCAGTCTCCTGTTCCAGTTTGGTATGTTCCTGAGCTGCTATTTGTGTAACCAACTAAAGGCCTGCTGTGAGCCTTTCAGTAAAGCTCTGATAGTTTTACCTGCTATGTCCTGTATTATCCACAGGTGCCTAGCCTCTAATCAATCCAGATCATTTTCTCTCCTGAGTGAAAAACAGCATTGCACATGTGCATAGACCTTCAGTTATGGATAGAACCAGAGCCCTGGGTTTGCTGTCTTTGTTTTTATGGGGTCACCCAACAATGTAATTGTAATTTAAATTCTCTTGGAGTTGAGATGAGGCATAGGGCAAAGTAAATCCCATTGTTTCAGGGACCGAAGAGGCAATGTGGAAGTACCTCTGTATCTTGATCGTGTTCTTTTTAGCCAGCTCATGCTCTGTGTAAGTCCCACCTGCAGTAGAAAGTCTGCCATTATTTATAATAATTTGTTAAAAGTATTAATATAGCACTGGATTTTCTAAATAGATTTACCACTATTTTGTTAAATGATTGCACAAGGCAATTACATTCATTAACATCAATAAAGCATTGGTAAGTGAAGCTCTATTTTAGTGTTACTAAGATATGCATACATTACAAAAGATAACCTTAATGTAAACATTTGTGTTACTTTGTTGCTTTGACAAGGATAACTGCACTGCAGCTAAACAATTACTTTAAAGTGGTGCTTTGTGCCATATTTTCACAATCCTAATGGTTGTGGTTTATTTACTCCCCTTAGTTATTGAGGAATATATGTATAACATATGAGATTGTCTGGAAGAAGTAATTACAGGGAAAAAGTGACTTATAAAGTTTTCCTAAAAAAAAAAAAAATCTCGCCATATAAAATGTCAGAAGTAACAATGTCACATAAAACCGAAGTGGGATTTCTTTTTTAAGTATAAGGCAAAAATGTAATATATGCCCATGTAATTAATGGTGTTTTAACACTGAAATATACACCATGTACAGAAATAAAATCACTAGCCCCTTTCACACCTGCATAGCGTATGGAATTCCAAACAATTAAAGCAATCAATATCTACTTAGAAAAGGAGCAAATCTATGGTACATTTATTTAGCAAAAAACATATGGCAGGACTGGAAACAAATGCGGTAGGTAGAATATGTGATAAGTGAAAGATGTGCTGTCCATGGATAAGCTTCTTTGAGAAGTTGTTTCATTATCTAAAGTGGACGTGGAACGACTTTGCAAACAATTACAAATTTTTGAGCCTTCATTTATTTTAACATGGATTGCACAGGTCAGCTTTTTGGTTGGTGTTTTGTTTGTTTGTTTTAATGTTAATGTGGAATCATGTTTCTGCTTGTAAAATATTTGTTTTAATCCACTGAACAAACGTACAGTTGAAGGAACCCAAGGGTTAATTACTTAAGAAAACAAATGAGCTATGTTTCTAGTTATGATCTAAATTAAAACAAATGAAAGAATTTTTAAAAGATCTTAAATTAGGTTATTCATTTTACTGTCTCCAGTTTATGCAATTTGTTTATTTACACTTAATTCAGTCTGGACATGATTCCATGATACTGGGTTGGTTTCATTTTGATTCTCATATACCATAGGTGGCATTAATTTGCCATAATTAAGTTTGTTTTCCCCTTTAATCTGAGAGACTGACATGGTTCCCAAATGGGCTGTGAGAACCATTTTACTAAAGTTGTGCTGTGGCTACAAATTTGATTAGTCCACTCTGCGGCCCATAGCCAAACTTAGGACTTGTCTACATACAGACACTATGGCACTGCAGCTGTGTTACTGTAGCACCATAGTGTAGACCCTTGTTACAGCAGCAGAATGGGTTTTTCCATTGCCATAGTTAATCCACCCCCTTGAGAGGCGGTAGCTGGGTCAACGGAAGAATTCTGCTGTCAACCCAGCAGTGTCTATGTAACCCACACATCTCCTGGTTGTGGTGTTCTGTCCCATCTAGTGGCACCAAGACCACTTAGAGAAAGAGATTAATGAGTCTGCTCTACAGCTTTAGCTAATAGCCATATGGCTTTTAGGTCATGTAGTAGAGGATCATGCATTAAGCTCCAGAGGTCCCAGGTTCGATCTCGCCCGCCAACAACTGGGGTCTGTCAGTGTTACATCTAGATGAGGACTGAAGTTGGCTTAACTATGTCTCTCAGGGTTGTGAATTTTTCACACCTCTAGCAACGTAGCTAGGGTGACTGAAGTTTTAGGTGTAGAACAGGCCTTAGTGAATTCTTCTTATCAGCTTTCTACTTTCTACCTTTTTGATTTCTGTTTTATCCTCTATTTGGATACAACCGCATGATTCTGTGTGTTCCTCCCCCAAAAATGGAGGGCTCAAGGGCCAGGGTTTTCACGCTTCTCAAATGCCAGCCTTGAGTTGTGGTTAGAAGTATATAGTGAATAATTTGTTCTCTTTCGAAAAAAAATCAATGCAAAACATTTCACTTATATCAATTTGTGTTTTCCAGGCACAAAGTTTGGGTTTTCCTCCTCACAAAGGAGGAACTAGAAACCATTTTTTGTTAAATGAAAACTGAGATTCTCCCTTTCCATTTCTTGTCCCTTGAAGTACAAAGCACAGAGAGCATGTAGCCCTGAGCTCTATGTGGCATGAAGGCGGATGATAGAACCCCCATAGAGTTTGCAATCTTTTGAAGATTCTTTAGGAAGCCAGTGTTAAGTATAACACAAGGTTTGTAGGGAAAACATGCTCACAAAAACGAAACAGGAATGGATAACGTAGAGCAAATAAGTGACTTATTTCTGCTTTCTATTTGCCGTTTGTCTGCAAGTGGCTTAAATTTTATGTTCAAAATTACTTGATGAATAAAAATGGTTTTGGATCTGTGGGGTTGGTTTTTTTTGTTTTGTTTTGTTTTTGTCAGTAGCTCATGATGTGTACTTGGTATTTGAAATCTTATTTTTGTTCCTGAGCTTCATTGTTACTAAGCAAATATTCATGGAAACATTTTGCTCCCAGCTCAGCTAAACAGGATTATAAAAGTTTAGAAAGGAGAACTTGAACAAGGAATCAAATGTATATTCACACTATATCCTCCTTTTAATATAAATGTTAAGTGCACAGTTATGGAAGAAATGATTTGTTCGAAAGAGTGAATTATTGTAGTGTAGTGCTTGTTTTTTAGTGTGCTGTTATTTTACTTAGTGATTGCTGCAATACATATGTGGCCTGTTAGATACTTCACATGCTTCAAAAGGACTTCACAAAGATAAGGAAGTTAGTTAAACAGAAATTAGAAGGTACAGCGCCAAAAGTGAAATCCCCGCAAGCTGCATGGAAACTTTTTTAAAGACCCCATAATAGAGGCTCAACTTAAATGTATACCCCAAATTAAAAAGCATAGTAAGAGAACCAAAAATGTGCCACTGTAGCTAAACAACAAAGTAAAACAAGCAGTGAGAGGCAAAAAGGCATCCTTTAAAAAGTGGAAGTTAAATCCTAGTAAGGAAAATAGAAAGGAGCATAAACTCTAGCAAATGAAATGTAAAAATATAATTAGGAAGGCCAGAAAAGAATTTGAAGAACAGCTAGCCAAAGACTCAAAAAGTTATAACAATTTTTTTAAGTACATCAGAAGCAGGAAGCCTGCTAAACAACCAGTGGGGCCACTGGATGATCAAGATGCTAAAGGAGTACTCAAGAAGGATAAGGCCATTGAGGAGAAATTAAATGAATTCTTTGCATCGGTCTTCACCACTGAGGATGTGAGGGAGATTCCCAAACCTGAGCCATTCTTTTTAGGTGACAAATCTGAGGAACTATCCCAGATTGAGGTTTCATTGGAGGAGGTTTTGGAACAAATTGATAGACTTAAACAGTAATAAATCAGCAGGACCAGATGGTATTCACCCAAGCATTCTGAAGGAACTCAAATGTGAAATTGCAGAACTACTAACTGTAGTTTCTAACCTATCATTTAAATCAGCTTCTGTTTTATGACTGGAGGATAGCTAATATGATGCCAATTTTTAAAAAGGGCTCCAGAGGTGACCCCAGCAATTACAGGCCAGTAAGCCTGATTTCAGTACTGGGCAAACTGGTTGAAACTATAATAAAGAACAATATTGTCAGACACATAGATGAACATAATTTGTTGGGGAAGAGTCAACATGGTTTTTGTAAAGGGAAATCATGCCTCACCAATCTGCTAGAATTCTTTGAGGGAGTCAACAAGCATGTGGACAAGGGGGATCCAGTGGATATAGTGTACTTAGATTTTCAGAAAGCCTTTGGCAAGGTCCATCACCAAAGGCTCTTAAGCAAAGTAAGCTGTCATGGGATAAGAGGGAAGGTCCTCTCATGGATTGGTAACTGGTTAAAAGACAGGAAACAAAGGGTAGGAATAAATGGTCAGTTTTCAGAATGGAGAGAGGTAAATAGTGGTGCCTCCCACGGGTCTGTACTGGGACCAGTCCTATTCAACATATTCATAAATGATCTGGAAAAAGGGGTAAACAGTGAGGTGGCAAAATTTGCAGATGACACAAAACTACTCAAGATAGTTAAGTCCCAGGCAGACTGCAAAGAGCTACAAAAGAATCTCTCAAAACTGGGTGACTGGGCAACAAAGGCAGATGAAATTAAATATTGATAAATGCAAAGTAATGCACATTGGAAAGCATAATCCCAACTATACATATAAAATGATGGGGTCTAAATTAGCTGTTACTACTCAAGAAAGAGATCTTGGAGTCATTGTGGATAGTTCTCTGAAATCATCCACTCATTGTGCAGCGTCAGTCAAAAAAGTGAACAGAATGTTGGGAATCATTAAGAAAAGGATAGATAATAAATCCATGCTATGCCCACATCTTGAATACTGCATGAAGATGTGGTCGCCCCATCTCAAAAAAGATATATTGGAATTGGAAAAGGTTCAGAAAAGGGCAACAAAAATTATTAGGGGTATGGAACTGCTGCCATAGGAGGAAAGATTAATAAGACTGGGACTTTTCAGCATGGAAAAGAGAGGACTAAGGTGGGATATGATAGAGGCCTATTAAAATCATGACTGGTGTGGAGAAAGTAAATAAGGAAGTGTTGTTTACTCCTTCTCAAAACACAAAAACTAGGGGTCACCCAATGAAATTAATAGGCAGCAGGTTTAAAACAAACAAAATAAGTATTTTTTACACAACACACAGTCAACCTGTGGTACTCCTTGCTAGAGGATGTTTTGAAAGCCAAGACTAGAGGAGGTTCAAAAAAGAACTAGATAAGTTCATGGAGGATAGGTCCATCAATGCCTATTAGCCAGGATGGGCAGGGATGGTGTCCCGATCTAGCCTCTGTCTGCCAGAAGCTGGGAATGAGCGACTGGGGATGGATCACTTGATGATGAACTGTTCTGTTCATTCCCTCCCGGGGCACCTGGCACTGGCCACTATTGGAAGACAGGATACTGGGCTAGATGGACCTTTGGTCTGGCTGTTATGTTTGGTAAAAATAATTATTCAAAACAAAGCAAAAAGCAGACCCCAAAAATGTTGCTTGGGAAGTCAGTCAATATGCTCCCCTCTTGCCATCGGTTTCCTTAACAATCACCTCAGATGTAGCTTTCATGGCCCAGAGCCCCAGCTGATACAAATTAATTTAACTCCACTGAAGCTGCAGATCTGGCCCCGTGTGGGTGACTTGCTCCAATCTCATTCTGGCTCTTGGAAGGGTGGCACGCTTTAGCCGGCTCCCCTGGCTGCAGTAGTGGAAATTTTTCAGAAACTGTGGTTTCACCTGTGTTTCTAGCTGGGTTTGCACCCATTGTGAGGCCTGTGTGAAGAGGGTTTGTGGAGAGCTTTCTGCCAGACAGAGGGTAATGGGTACAAAACCTGAGGCCAGTCAGGAGGAGCTATGGAGGGCGGGGGCGTGCCAGAAGAGTGAAACCTTCGCTTCAGCTGCCATTTTTAAATTACCTCTGATCACAGAAGAGACGGTAACTGTATCAAGTCTGTTCTGGTAAACACAGGAAGTCAAATTAAGATATGGTACAATTCAAAGCAACATAAAGACCTTGGTCCACGTCTTAGATCACTGATATTTGTCAGTGCCAGCCGACTTAGCTCAGGTTCCACAGAGGTTGTCTTTAAGAGCAGTTTCACATCAGTCCAGTAATGCAGTTCTGGGCTGGCTCCCATTTAATGTTTCCGCCTACCATAGGTAGGTGCTGTAGACTCCCACCTGTCTGTCCAGATCCAGCTGGGGACTGCTGAGAATGAGAAGTTACAGGGTCCACCTTCCTCCTTATATTTTAAAACATTGATCTTCACAGCAGAAGAGTAGGAATCCTGGGGGTTAGGAAGGCATACAAGCCATTGAAACAATACAGAATCAGGTGCACCAGTGGCTTAAAGCTAATTTAGCTCTGCTCCTCCAGTTTGCACTTGTGTGCTGCATCTCCAAGAGGCACAGCACACAATGGGACCAGTGTGTAGGCAGCCTAGCCAATGAAATGGCAGAAGAAGTAACACAGCCAGGTTTGAAGAAATGCTGGCTAGTCCTATGACTCATTTAATATTTCCAGCTTATTTTATTGATAGACAGTTTTGAGATGTAATTATGTATGCTCGGTAAGGGTAAACAAATGCCATGGTCATGGCAGAAGCTGATCATCTCAGGGCACAGGATGGAATTTTCCCCTCCATCTGCACAGAATTGTGTAATAAGTGTGGCAGAACATGGATTAACCTCCCTGTGAAGGCCATTGCTGAGGCAAGATACAGACCTGATGGACTAATGATCTGAAATGGGATTACAAATCTGATGTATCTGTTTTTAAATGTTGATTTGGTTCAAGGCTCTGTCTCTTTCAAATCTGCAAAACAAAGCATTTGCCCAGACCACAGTTTTCAAAATAAAAACAAAAAGACTCTGCACTGCACTGCATCCATGTGCCTCTCAGACGTTGCTCTGTTTAGAGCGGTGTCATGCACGTTGTAACCAGACTCAATCTTGCCAGCACTACAATGGCTGAGGGAGAAATTTTACAAAAGCTGAAATGAAAAAATGACTAGAATTGCGGATTGCAAATGAGTGTGTCTCTAACAAGTGAGAGAGTTTTGGCAGCAATCATGCTAAACAGGGATTTTCCAAGCTTGGCTGCTAACATGAGATTCCTTGTTTAGGATCACATTGCTTGTAGATTACAGAATTGGCCACAGAATAGACACACTGCTCAAATGACAGATTTGTCCAACCTGTGCTGTATTACAGGAAACCAGGCCATGTTTTGTAAACCAGAGATAATATTTTCCATCTGCAACCAAGTACAAGATTGATGAAGGACATAAAGAATATTCTGCAGTGGAGAGTGACTGAAAGGGAAGACACAAGGCACCAAAATCAGAAAAGGCCAAGATTACATTTCATTTGTATTTATTGTTTTTACTTCTTTCTTTATCATATGGTGTTCTGAGCATCAGTATTTCTCTAGAAACGTAACGCTAGGAACCCAACCAAACCAGACCAGCTACCAATAAATAAAAGGATCCTCCATAGAGGCTTTCATGGACTCTGCTGCACTTTAAGAAACAATTACTATTTAGCAGTCAATTTTTGACATTTTGCCCAGTAACAGAGGTAATGCCTTTTCATGGGAAAGCTGCAAAGAGGGATAGGACTAGCACTGCCAAAGCTGATGTCTTTCCTGGTATGCTCAAATGTAAGTTTTTTCAGAAAACCCCAAAGCCCCACTCTACATTACAAAATAAATCTGGAAACAACGAGCCAGATAGTAGCATAAAGGAGCTTCCTGGTTCTCATGGTGCCATCGGTTAACAAGTGCTCTCCTTCTCCCACCCAGGGACATTTCCCCCTCTATTAAAATTAAGGAATGTTTACATTAGGGTAGCACCAAAAGGCCCCAGGAAGGATTAGGTAAGTATATGGCCCCTGGCACCGTAGTATCTGAGCCCCTCATAGTCTCTAGCCCTGTGAGGTACTATTATTTCCATTTTGCTGATGGGGATCTGAGGCACAGAGAAGCTACATGACTTGCTAATGGTCATATCAGAAGTCTATGACAGAGCAAGGACTTGAACCAGGTCTCCCAAGTCCTAGGCTTGGAACCTAACCACCATATGACCCTCTTTCCTCTTCTGCACCAGGTGTTATAGTCCCCATCCCTTTGGGTGTGTATAGATTTAGACTTTGTAAGGTGCTCCGCTACCAGGATAAAATAGAGGTGCCCAATTTACCTTTTCTTCTGTATTCTTCTTCTTTCTTATTTATATTGTGAGAGCACCAGTCATGGACCAAGACCGCATTGTGATGGGTGCTGTACAAACACAGAACAAAGATAGCCCCTCTACTGTAGAGCTTACAATCATATTCCCTCCTATTCTACTCTCCAATGAACTAAACCATCACTTTCCATAGAGAAGTGTTTCCATGCTTTTTATCACTCCAGTCATCTATCTCTGAACCACCTCTATTTCTTCTATAGCTTTTTTCAGATGGGCTGGCCGGAACGTCACACGGTACTCCAGGTCAGGGCCCACCATTGATGTGAACAATGACATTTACATATTTTCGGAGCTAGCTGATCCTTTCCTGATGCAGCCTAACATGTTTACCTCTTTTGTTAAAAACCGCTGCTGCACATGGAGTAGAGGTCATAGAATCATAGAATATCAGGGTTGGAAGGGACCCCAGAAGGTCATCTAGTCCAACCCCCTGCTCGAAGCAGGACCAATTCCCAGTTAAATCATCCCAGCCAGGGCTTTGTCAAGCCTGACCTTAAAAACCTCTAAGGAAGGAGATTCTACCACCTCCCTAGGTAACGCATTCCAGTGTTTCACCACCCTCTTAGTGAAAAAGTTTTTCCTAATATCCAATCTAAACCTCCCCCATTGCAACTTGAGACCATTACTCCTCGTTCTGTCATCTGCTACCACTGAGAACAGTCTAGAGCCATCCTCTTTGGAACCCCCTTTCAGGTAGTTGAAAGCAGCTATCAAATCCCCCCTCATTCTTCTCTTCTGCAGACTAAACAACCCCAGCTCCCTCAGCCTCTCCTCATAAGTCATGTGCTCTAGACCCCTAATCATTTTTGTTGCCCTTCGCTGGACTCTCTCCAATTTATCCACATCCTTCTTGTAGTGTGGGGCCCAAAACTGGACACAGTACTCCAGATGAGGCCTCACCAATGTCGAATAGAGGGGAACGATCACGTCCCTCGATCTGCTCGCTATGCCCCTACTTATACATCCCAAAATGCCATTGGCCTTCTTGGCAACAAGGGCACACTGCTGACTCATATCCAGCTTCTCGTCCACTGTTACCCCTAGGTCCTTTTCCGCAGAACTGCTGCCTAGCCATTCGGTCCCTAGTCTGTAGCGGTGCATTGGATTCTTCCATCCTAAGTGTAGGACCCTGCACTTATCCTTATTGAACCTCATCAGATTTCTTTTGGCCCAAACCTCCAATTTGTCTAGGTCCTTCTGTATCCTATCCCTCCCCTCCAGCGTATCTACCACTCCTCCCAGTTTAGTATCATCCGCAAATTTGCTGAGAGTGCAATCCACACCATCCTCCAGATCATTTATGAAGATATTGAACAAAACCGGCCCCAGGACCGACCCCTGGGGCACTCCACTTGACACCGGCTGCCAACTAGACATGGAGCCATTGATCACTACCCGTTGAGCCCGACAATCTAGCCAGCTTTCTACCCACCTTATAGTGCATTCATCCAGCCCATACTTCTTTAACTTGCTGACAAGAATACTGTCATATTAGGTCATAACTGAGCCGCCCACAATGAGGCTCACTAAGGAATACTGCAGAAATATTCTTTTGCCTGAACGGGTACCATTAATTTGGAATCTGCCTATGCATAGGAGGAGTTTGAATGACTCTTTCCAAAGGGCATTACTTTGCACTTTTATCCGTGTTGCCAGTCCATCGTTTAGCTTTACTTTCTCCTTCTGACACATACCCTTTACATGAAGCATAATGTTGCTTAAATTCATTTGGAGGTTTTGTTGTTGTTTTTTAAACACACAGTAGAGCATGCCCTCTGGAAGCTGGCATTAGGTTTCCCAAATGACTCGGATCTATATCCTTTATGCGTACGTGACCTGTGAAGGAGGTGAAGAATGTGGAAGGAGCCATCTCCAGTGACTGCTCCTCCTCTTTTCCCCCATGATGAGAGTCTGTGGAGCTCTGCACAGTAACTCTGCATGTCAGAAGAAGGTGAATGTGTGTGGGGTTCAGGAACAACCATTCTTTGCCGCATACCTTGTGGATTTGCATAGTCCTGGAAAGATAAAGAGTTAGTGCTCGTTCCTGGCCTCCTCCTTTACACCAGTGGTTAGAGCTCCTGCTATGCTAGGCACTGCAGGAATACACAGTCAGAACTAGTCCTGGCCCCAGAAAACTTATGATCTAAATAGACAATGGGTTAAGTGACTTGTCCAAAGTTACAGAGCACATCAAGGGCACAGTCAGGAATAGAACCCAGGTGTCCTGGTCTAATGCCTTATCCAGTAGACCACACTGACTCTCCAAAATAAGGTATGGGTTATATGGGGAGATAACTCATGGTAACATGGCTGCCGTGAAGGAGACTAGAGGGTAGTGCAGAGGGGACCCAGGATTTGCAGGGTTAGAGGCTGGTTTCTCCAGGGAGTTTAGCAGTCTTGTGGATTTTCAACTTGCCCCCCTCTGTGAACATGGAAACCCCTTCAAATGAAGGGAGGATCTGGAAGAAGTTCTATGAGTAGAACCTTGTCCAGGCTTAATGAACTCAATGTCACAGCTCACATCAGTAAAACTAGGCATGTGTCTTCAGGATCAGAGCCATTGTTTGGAAGATGGTCATTGTTATGAAGGTGGGGGCAGGGGGGAGAAGGACTAGAAAGCCCCAGTTTGTAATTTGAAAGTCAAAATAAAAGGCATTTTAGGAACAAAAACCTGAATGTAAAGAGCCACACAAGGGTAAGTATGGGTTAAAGAAGTTGGAAACAAGATGGAAGCCCTGTCAACATGGATCTTCCAAAGATCAAAGGCAGCACACCTAGGACATTATGCTGCTCTTGTGCTGCACAGATGTCCATACAAATTTCACACTTATGCAAGGGGATCCTCAAAAGCACAGAATTTGGCTAAAATTCTTTCTTCCAGACTGTGAACCCTGCAGCAGTCATAAAAGTTTGTCTTAACCACTGTGTGAAAAATGCACCATGTTTCTATCAGGTAGTCCACTGCCCAAATGTACTGGTTAACTCGCTGATTTCAGAAAACCCACAAGAGCTTCTGACATAGCTATATTTAGTGGGTTTCCAAGAGAGAAGCATCTTGCACAGATTTCTACTTCTGAAGTCCTCCTGCAGTGACACCAGTTAAGGCCAGGCCCTAACCAAGTTTCTTAAACACATGTATAAAATGTTGTTGAAAGTACGTCCTCTGCACGTAGGTTAACAATTGAGTTGACTGCAAAATTCAATTTAGAAAGCATGTATTTTTAGCGATCAAGAGAAGAAATCTAATTTTCTTTTAATGATTCAATAGCAGTAAAATAGCCAGACAGATTCAAGCAAAAATTTTAATACCAAACAACATTGCTTCCCAACATAGTATGGCAAACTTTCTCCCAGAGCAAACCTTTCCAGTGATGTTATAATCTATTGAAAACCAGGGTTATATGATGGAAATGTTGGCAGACTCTTAGACTCTTAGTGGCATTTCTAGAGGGTGCCACTCTAATAAAACATTCATCCTACTAGCCTAATCACCGTGCATTTAATGTTTGCTGAAAAATCAGAGATGACTATCCTTTATTCTTGCTAAAGAGTGTTTAGAACTTAGGTATTAGAATTGTGTCGCAGTTGCCAAAAGTGAGATCCCTACAGCTGTTTCATCTAATCATTTTCAGTCCACTTAATCTCCCTCTGTAGTCTGTGTTCCTTCCTTCCACCTCATCCACTGAGCAATATGTTGAAGAAGCTTTGTAAAGAAAACTATTTGATATTTTGAGAAGTCATTTCAACATCCTTTTGTTCCTGAACGTATTATTAATCAGAATACAGTAACCTAACCAAGCATTGAATGGCTGGCAAGTTAGATGTACAATATTAGATACTAGAGTAGTTGAAGGTTTAAATTGTTGGCCTGTATGAAGATGCAATATATGTAGGTTCAAACCTGACTTCTGGTAGTACTCTCCTTTACAACAAATTTTGGAAGGAATGTTAAAACTCAGGCTTCAGGGCTTAAGCCAATATCTAATCATTAGAGAACAGGAGGAGACCGGGGGCTGGGTGGGGGCAGGGATGGGGGAGAGATCACAGATCTACTTAGTGGGGGAATCTTATACCTTCCTTTGAAGTATCTAGTGTTTGCTCCTGTCAGAGACAGGATATTAGACTAGGGCTAATCCATTCTGGCTATACCTAAATTATCAAACCCTGGCAAAAACAACCTCTTTGGTCTTCTCTTGCTCCAGCTATTTACTGGCCTTTGCTTTTCTAAATCTTTGAATGATTTTAGTTCTCCTGGAAATGAGGTATTTGGCTTTTGGTAGAACTAGGCAAAGGCAAGTAACTCAACCAGCTCTGCCAGTGAACTTCAGTTTCAGTTCACCTATATTTGCTCTTCTGGAATTTTGCTTTGCAGTTTGGGTTCAAGCACGTCTGAAACACAAAGTGAAACTCCGTTAAGCCTCCTGCAGTGGGAGCTGTGTGAGAATGTCTGAGGACAAAATTTGACCCTTTAATATAGCTCTTCGCATTTCTTTTTGAGAATGACTTTGTGCAATTAAAGAGCTAAATGGAACCAACCAGAATTAGCTGGTGTTTAGAGCTGGGCTGTGATGGGGTATACTAAAAAGGGTTAATGAGCTGCTGTGGGCCTACTTTGCCCTGCCACGTTTGCACTCACTGTGAGGTAACGAAGGGGCAATTAAAAAGGGGAGAAGGACAGCTCAGGTGCTCGCCGACCAGGGTAGAGAACAAACCCATTTCCTTTGCTCTCAGAGGAAAGGCCCAACCCTGCACTTCTGTAGGGAGTGTGAGCTGCCAGAGCCCAACTGGAGGAAAGCAGGCCTGGCAAGTTTGTTTTAAGACTATTTTTCTGTGCTTGATTATAAAACACTGTTGGCCTGCCTGGGAAGAGCCTGAGGTGCCTGCTAAGACAGTTTCAAGGAACCCTGACCAAGGACTGATGTGGGGAACTGCCTCAATGAACTCAGTGGGCTTTTTGCACCCTGCTGGAGCCTGCCCAGTAGCTTGTCTGGAGGCCTGAAGCGTGTGATCACAGGGTCAAATAGTTGAAAAAGCTAACAAAAAAACTTACTCATGGATCTGAGCCCTGAGTTTGATCTATCGCTACTCATGGTGCCTTACCTGTGAATATTTGGTGACCATTGAACCCTGGTTAAAGTATAGGTGAATTCGGATAGCTTCATGAATTTTAACATGTCTGCTCAAATGTCTCCTCTGCATAAATCTCTCTAAAAAGCACGTCTGCTCTAATCAGGTTTCAGAGGGGTAGCTGTGTTAGTCTGCATCAGCAAAAACAACGAGGAATCCTTGTGGCACCTCAAAGAGTAACAAATTTAATTGGACATAAGCTTTCATGGGCTAAAACCCACTTCATCAGATGCGTGGAGTGAAAAATACAGTGAGCAGGTATATATATTACAGCACATGAAAAGACAGGAGTTGTCTTACCAAGTGGGGGTGTCAGTGCTAACGAGACCAATTCAATCAGGGTGGCCATCGCCCATTCGCAATAGTTGACAAGAAGGTGTGAGTATCAACAGAGGGAAAAATTACTTTTTGTAGTGACCCAGCCACTCCCAGTCTTTATTCAGGCCTAATTTGATGGTGTCCAGTTTGCAAATTAATTCCAGTTCTGCAGTTTCTTGTTGAAGTCTGGTTTTGAAGTTTTTTTGTTATTGAGTGTCCAGGGAGATTGAAGTGCTCTCCTACTGGTTTTTGATTGCTACAATTCTTGACATCTGATTTGTGTCCATTGCATAGAGACTGTCTGGCTTGGCCAATGTACATGCCCCCCTGGATTCCTCGTTGTTTTTGCTCTAATCAGTGATTATTCATCCAAAAACGTGTGCTCTGAGTGTATCATTTGTATTACACTAGCACCGACAAGAATGGAGGCCCCAGTGTACAAGTACTGAACACCTAGTAAGAGTCTACCCTTGCCCCCACGAGCCATCAGTTAATTAATCTCCTGTTAAAAAGCTGTAGGATCTAAGCAGGCTGCAGAAACACTGATATCCCACTCCAGCATACAACTGGAGACGTGAAAGCGCAGACAGTGAAAACGTACAGATAACTATTATATTTAAATGGGTATCCCTTTGTGAGAGGTGCACACAAACAGGGACTATACGTTTTTATAAAAAACTCTTCAGAGCACATAATCTGAGCTTTGTGGAAATGTAATCTAAAAATATAGTGGCTTGTGTGAATCTGAGACAAATTCCTCTCAGCTCTGAAGTAATATTTCATCCGTTAACGTAAGGATCCCTTTTTGCAAAGACTTGAGTGGCTTAGAACCTTCCAGGCCTCTGCAGTACCTTGCTTATTATGGAGGGGTATCTGAGCCTAGAAACTGCCTAAAATATGGGGGGAAATACAGAATCTGCATTAGTCTTAACTTTAGAAACACAAAAAACAATGCTATGTGAGGCAGGTCACTCGTATTTTGCTGGTTTCTAGGCTAGATGCTGTGAATGTGTGGGTGCCTGTGTCTGAATAAGGAAAGAGAAGTTTACTGGGGAACTACACCTTCCATAGGGTTGCCAACCCTCCAAGATTGTCCTGGAGTCTCCAGAAATTAAAGATTAATATTTTTAATTAAAGATTGTCATGTGAGGAAACCTCCAGCAATACGTCCAACCAAAATTGGCAACCCTAAACTTCCACCTCAAAATGTGAAAGCGAAATGGCTAAAATGCCATGCAGGAATTCACTGCAAAAGACACTGCAGACAGGAGGGGTAGACATGGAAGAGGAATGTAGATAAACGATGTAGTTAATTATCCATTGTTTCAGGATGCTAACAGGAGGAGTATGGGTCACAAGGCTTTTGTGGTATTGCATTTGGAGAAGGCTGTAACTCTCTTACAGCAGGTTTATTTGGGCTTCAACTAGGATGCATTGGGAAGAAATAAATTGGTCATCTGCTCAGTCATGTTGCAAACAGGTGCCAAGGGCCTGGATATTGACCAGTCCAACTTGCACCTGTCTTCACCTGTCCTTCACTTTTCAATTCACACTCCATAAATGTTATCCATAGTCTAGACACTTTAATAGGTCACATGTCTTCCTGCTATGTTATTGTGGCTTGATCCTGCTAATTAAGAGAGACAACAGAGAACCAAAGAAGCTTTCCCAATTTTTATGGAGAAAAATCATAGCCATTGGAGTTAGTTTTCATCAAAGATACTAGGTAGGACTACGTGAAATATTTTTCCTTACACATCAAACTATGGATTCACCAAAAACTGGCAAAAGTGGAGACAATTTTTACAAAAATTTGAAGTTCCGCAATAAAAATCGGTGGGAAAACTGAAAACAATTTATGCTAAATCTTTGTGTTACTTTTTCAGATTTTGAGCCGTGCTGATTTTATTGGTCATGCATGTCTTGGGGTATTCCTTCCTGCATTCTCTGATTGGCTGAGCTTACTGCTGTCGTCACGTTCCCCTGGGGGCCAATAAAGCACTAAATTCTCTAACTTCACTAATTGTGCTAATGACCCATTTACATGATGTGGATAAGAAGCAGTGGCAAAAGGGGCACTGGAAGAGATAAACAAGGAAGCAGCTGACCACCGCTTCAGCTTTGCTTGGGAGCTCATTGGTTTTCTCCATGCTACATTCCATTTCCCTCATACAATGTCATGATTCAGAGTGCCAGAGCACTTCCCTTGCTGCAAGAAAAATTTTGGCAGTGTGGTTATATTGTGGCTAGCTCTGGCATGTGAGAAATGGGGAGGGTGCAAAAGGTCTTTGCTCCACATGCCTTGGCTCCCTGTGTGTGGGCTAGTCACAATCCCTGCTCTTGCACTCCCTAATGCAAGGATGAGGAGAGTCCAGCACTGGTAACACTGGGGACTGGAGAGAATTGAGGGCCATGGTTTTCCTTCTCCCCACACCAATCTGAGCCAGTACAGGGGGAAGGACATGGGCATGGGGTTTTCCCCCCAATCCCATTGCCCCTAGCCCCTGTGGGCTCCCCAGACTCCCAACCCCTGCACTATGCCCCTTTGCCCCAACCCCTGCACCCCTTCCTGTGCCCTAACTCTGCCCCCTGCAGTCCTAACCCCAGTACTGTGTCCCCTTTACCCATAATCCCTGCACTCCCCCCTTTGCCCCTAAACCCTGCCCCTCCTACCTGTTCCCCTATCCCTTTCCCTCCCCCAACATTCCTCTGTGCCCCACTATGGGGTTGTAAGGTGGGGAGTGAGGAGCAACACCAAGCGCTGTGTGTGTCCAGGTCACTTTCCCTAGCTGTGCTGTGCTGTGCGGTGAGCATCAGGAGCTGCTGCTCTCCTGCCCGTCCCATATGCAGCTCAGGTGGGGAAAGTGACCAGGATGCAGGGAGCCCTGACATTGGTCCTCGCTCTCCTCCCCCGCACCACAGCCCCCTAGGGGTGTGTGAAGGAGCAGGGCTGGAGGAGGGGAGCGAGCCACAGTGCCAGTTGCTCCATGCCTCGACGTCACTTTTCCCCATGTGGCGCAGGAGTGGGGTACAGGACTGCCCTAGACACAGCCTCCAAGGCCAGACAGAAAGGCACCACAGGCTGTGTCCTGTATGCAGCACATCAAGCACGCTGTGTTTGAACACATCTAAAGCAACCACAGCCAGGTTTGTGTGTTCCACTTCACCTGCGGGAGCAGTAGATCTGTAGTGCAGCTGGGATAGGGTGCAGGGGTTGGCTACTGCTGGACTGCATCTATGGAGGCTTGAAGGAAAATACTAATGATGGAGGTTATAATACTAATAAAAAGCAACTTTGAGTGTTTAGATGGTGTTCATACAGGGTGAGAAAGGGGAGGAGATCATGGTAAACTTCCTGAACATCTCCTCATTGATATTCCTTGTCTCTTCTGGTTCCCACTCCCCTCCCCTTCTTGCACACATTGTCCTGGGTTGAAGTTCTGTCACTGACTGTCCAGGTCCGTATGTGCAGTCTCATGACCAGCACATCTGGGTTTTTAACATCTGTGCCATTAAAATATGATCTCATGTTCAACTCTGCCTTGGCTAGAGTGTGCTCAGGGCCATTGATCAGATGGCGGAAGAGTCATTGAATGAACTAATGTGATTCTCTGTCCTTTTGGTCAATTCTAAAAGATTCTGGTTTTGCTAGTGGAAATAGAAGTTTTGCTTGAGACAAAAGTTTGCAAAGCTGCATCAGATGTGACTCATCACTTTTTTATAATGTCAAAATTTGCTCACCTGAGATGAAATTCACCTCCTGTAGAGAAGGCAAGGACGAGGCCCACGTAAGTCCTATGCTGCAGTGGTGAACAGGCCTCCTGCTGGACCCTCTGCACAGGGACCAATTTTAACCCTAACTGAATAGGGCTGCTTCTACACAAGCCAGGTAGCTCTTCAATGTCAGCTCCTTTTTAATTCCTGTTCTAATGTCTAAGGACCAAATTCTGAAGTCCTACATCCATCAGAACTCCTACTGAGCATAGAATATGGTCCTCATTTATCACTCATACCTCTGACACTGGCACTAAGGTGCTATTTCTAACAACTGAATAAAGACACACAAGAGATTCTGGGAAAGATTTACTAAAGTTCAATAGGCGTTAAGCATCTAATTACCTTTAATGATTGTGGCCTAATTGACTAAAGGTGCAGATAAGACTAAATTGACCAAAGGTGCAGATAAGTGGGATATAGAAAAGTGCATAAGCCGTTTAGGCTTCTAACTACATTTTACCCCAGTGAGAGTTAGGCACTTAACCTGCTTAGGTCGTTATAAGTTCGAGTAGATACCTCTCTGCGTGCTAGGTACCTAAGAAGAATATTATTTAAATCTGGTCCTTTGTCTCTGCTGAGAATAGTGCTGGAAGCTGTGCTGTGAAGGAGTTGCCAAGCTTTGTGTTGATTTACTAAAGTGTAATTAAGCAAAGAGAACAGCATTATATGGTTACACGTAAAGGGCCAGATTCTGACACTCACTTCTGTCTCTTTGCACCCTGGTCTGGTAGCACAAATAGTCAACTTCACTGGCTTGTGAAGGGAAATTTTTGGCAGCTCTACCGCACCCTCATTTAGTATTTGTGGGGACGGCCAAGGTGTGTCTACACTGCAGCCAAGCTGAGCTGCTGGAACAGCCCCTTGGGGCTAGAGCCAGCTGAGCACAAATCAAAGCAGCCCTTAAACTCCACTAACTTCGGGGATCAGCCCAGTCCCTGCCTAGCCCCAGGATTAAATGTGGTGGTAGCAGTGGTTTAAAGCCACCTTTCCCCTTCCATCTCCCCTGTTTTGAGAATCTGGCTCTTAGCACTTTTAATCCACATTTGAACAGTGGATCAAATTCCTCCCTGGTGTCTGGAGTCATGCGAGGGCTGAGTGTGGTCTGTTCTGTTCCAATCTGTACTCAGGGCATTTCATTTGCCCTTTCATCCCTGCAGAGTACATGTTTAGAAAAAAACATGTAAATGTCTGCAAATTCATTTCACTGCGCTGCCCTGAGCCTCAGCAACAAGGAGAATCTTTCACTTGTTTGCCTCGCTTGGTTGTAAACCTTTAAAAATACCGCAACTAATACCCTGGGTGAAGCAGAAGATTAATTTCTATACCACCTGGCAGCAAGCTATGGATTAGGCTGATGTCCCTAATGTGGGTCTAATGTTCTATGAACACAATACTCAAGTACCCAAACAACTGGCCTCTTGTTTAAACAATGAGCTTATTGGTCTTGTTAGCCAACACTCTTAAATTTTCATTTTTTTCTTGGTATGCAAGCTCGTGTGATGTGGAGAATTGTTTCAGTGAAGAGAGACTGTAAACCTGTTCAATTAAAGCAAATTATCAGAGCCAGCTGTTAAGGCCCCATGAATACCAGTGGTTTCAGCAAAGTAAATAAGGCAGACACACTCTTCCCTTGGCACGGATACAAAGATTTGCCCCTTTTTCACTCTGACAAAAGGGAGTCTTTGTTCAATACTAATTGTTAGCAAAAATAAGAACAATGTAAAGCGCAGCATGTGAAGGGCCCAGAAAGACACTGTCTGCCACAGATAGCAGTAAGATCTCTACATATGATTCTAGTAAGTACTTACTTACTAGTAAGTAACACATGCTTACCCCCCACATAGAAAAACACATGTGTTAGATATAAATGCACTATGTTTGCAGTTCCAAGAAATAGATTAACATAGTTTTGATGCGACTGTTCATACACTGAAAGAATATACACACGATCCTTTGTGACTACCTTGCATACACCACTGTCCTCACTTACTACAAAGGTAAGATGGTTCTTTTAACTCTAGCAGCTCTTTTTAATGCATTTGACCATGAGGGTTTGGTGACAGCCTGTTGTGATTATCTGGGGTTGGAATGGCTCAAGTGGCTCAAATTCTCCCTATTAAGAGAGCAGTGTTGGGTGGCTGCTTAGTTACCCCACAGTTACTCTCTCATGGGGCACTATCTACTTGTCCACTAGTCAGTGTATCGATGAGGCCAGAGTTGAGGTGATAAGGGACTGTAGTGTCTTCTCTAGTCTGATGACACTTACTGTGTACATCAACCCACCCAGCTGGTGCAGTTTAGAACTTAGTGTCTGATTAAGAGTGTGCCTTGGATGAACGCTAACTGACTGACAAGAGGGAGATAATATTGGTAGGTTGGAGCAAGCAACAAGAAGAAACGATGGGCATAATATACAGCCTTAAGTGGAATGTGCTTGTCATTGGTTACTCAATGTTCACAATCTTGATATCATGTTAGTCACTAAGCTGCTCCTTGATGCATAGATAGCAGCTGTGGTCCAGAGTGATTCTTGTTCCCCTGTTCCCCACCACCCCTATGCACCTGTCAAGAAGAAGGAAAAGGGAAGGGGTCAGCAACATCATTATATTTCACCCCTTAGGAGGGCTTTACTATAGTTGATCTGTCACCTTGAGATTACACTAATGTAATACCCTTCCTGTGGGGCTAAACCTCAAGACAATTCAGAGACTTCAGTTAGTACTGAATGCAGCTGCTTGTTCATTAAGTAGCGTCTCATGCCAGGATTATTATTACTATTATTTATATTACAGTAGCACAACTGAGATTGGGGGCCCATTTGTGGTAGGTGGTTACAAACATCATAAGATGCAGGCCCTGCCTCAAAGAGCTTACAAGCTAAATGGACAAGGCAGACAAAGGTTGGGAGAAAGAAAAGAGGATATTGTGCTGTCATCCCCATTTTGCAGATGGGGAGCCGAGGCACGGACAGATTATGTGGCTGGCCCCAGGAAGTCTGTGGAATAAAGTCAAATCCCAGTACTTTAACCAATAGATCATCCCTCCTCTAATGAACGCTAGGTCAATAGCACATGACACCAACCATGGTTAGTTTATGAAGTTTAAGCTGTTTTGACTTATAATGTCCTAAATGAGTTGGTCCCTGGTTACCTGAGTGACACAACTCTCCTACTACGCAATACTGTACAGTCGCAATCAATGAGGCAATTGAGTTGTTAGTCCCCTGGATTTAAATGTTGTGTTGATGGCAGAGCATGGTCTGTGAAGGACTGCCCTCTTTGTCCAGAAGAGTCCAAACTTGTTGACCTTCCAGATACATGGCAAGGCATATTTGTTTTCTTTATGGCTTGAAGAATACTGAGAAAAATTGAGGGGAATTCATTATCAGCTGGTTCATTGTTGTTGCTTTGTAAGTGATGGCTGTTTAAAGTCAATCTAGTTTAGTTAATCTGTGTGCTTCTGGGTTAACTGGGTGCAGTTTAAATATGTATATCAGCACCAAGGACTTGAGAAAGGTGCTTTTGCAAATCATTATTTTTTTAAAAGATACAGCACAGTACAAAGTCTACTGTGTGCAGCTGACTCCAATACATTAAAGTTAAAATTGCATATTTTTTAAACAATTGCACACCAGTTCTTCAGCTGGTTTCAACCTGGGAGTAGCTCCACTGAAGTTACTGAAGCTACAACAGTTTACACCCCCTGAAGAAATGGCCCTGTATTTTTATATGCTATTATCAAATCCTAATCAAAGAAGGTAAATATTCAAAAGCACTTAAGTAACTTAGGAGCCAAAGACCCACTGACTTTCAATAGGTTTTAGGCTCCTAAGAATATGTCTACATTGTGATAAAAGACCATGGCATAGCCACAGATGGCTCAAGTCAGCTGACTCATGTTCACGGTACTCGGGCTGTGGACTATAAAATTGCAGTGTAGACGCTCAGGCTGGAGCTAGGGCTTTGAGACTCTCCCTCTTTGCAGGGTCTCAGAACCCGCTCTCCAGTCCAAGCCCCAGTGTCTACACTGCAGTATTATAGCCCCAAGCCTGAGTCAGCTGATCTGGTTTCTGAGATTCAGTGTTGTAGACTTTTTTATCCTAGTGTAGACATACCCTAGGTTCTTCTGAAACTCTTAGCCATTCTGGGTAACACCTGTGTGTCAACACATACTATCTTTACTAAACAAGGCACTGGATTTTCAAATTTTTTTTAAATATTCTGTTTAAAATAGAAGATACAAATTGAGTGAATGCAGTGGTTATGACTACACTGGATTCTTTAGGTGTGTGTGTATATAGACTAGATACAGAAAGGATAACAGAGGAGCAAGTTCATCCCATCAGCATGCCTCAATCCTAATCTGTAGGGTGGGATATTTCAATGTCCATATCAATTTCTATTGTGAAAGAATCTCTCCATAGTGAAGAGATTACCAATTACACGGGTGGTTTTAGTGATGTAATCCTATCCATTAGTCTTAGGTGTCTGGTTTTTAGAATTAGTTATACCTGTATAAAAAAAAAATCTAATGACTTCATTCTAACAGGGTGCAGAATCAGGCCTATGATCTGGTGCAGATGCTTTGTTCTCTGTTAGAAAGCAGAAACACTGAAGTCCAGATTCTGCCTCCTTCACTCTCACTGAGAAGCACTTTGCTCCTCAAGTAGTCCCATCTATTTCAATGGAGTAAGGTACTACTCACGGTGAGTGAGGGTGATAGAATCAAGCATTTAATGTCTTTCATTTACTGGACTAGGTTTGACTAGGAACACTGCTTACAGCAATGGGGCCATAGTCAGCACAGAGACAAGATGAGACCGTATGAAACAAGAACTTTGCTTTACAGCAACTTGGAAAAAAGTTTCAGTCTCTGAAAGAGCCATGGGGATCCTGACAATCTCTTGTTGCAAAGCAGTCAGACTGGCTGGCACCCCAAAAGTAGCTTCTTCATCCCAAAGACAGCTGCAGGGTGTGCATGACGACACACTTTGCCAGTCAGGAGAGAGCTGGCTGAAATCTGTCAGAGCACGCCCAGAGCAGTCAAATGCCAGAGCCAGGGGGCCAGCTGCCTGATGACAGTAAACACCATTCCAGGAGCAGTAGGGTTGGGGGAGGGAAATACCCGCTCTCAATTCAAGCAAGAACTTACTGTCTAGCACCAGGCGCAGAGGTGCATTATAAATCACACCTGTACTACAACTCAGCCACGGTGGCTTGTTGTAAAGACAGTCTGTGATAACTGCAATATGCAACGTGCACAGTGCCAGGGAGGGGATATGGATTATTTCAGATGAAGACGGGTAAAAGAGCTTGGTAATCAATCAATCAGCTTCCTCAATGGCTGCTCGATGATGTTCCAAAGAAACAATGACAATCCCAGCAATTTGAAAGGGATCAAAGAAAAGAAGCAGGATGTTTCATATAAGACCTAACAGCAACTATTGTGTCAAAATGCCAACACGTGGCAGGAGATTTTTTTTCTCATATTGAAAAAAAGAGATGTGCATGCAGTCCCTTTAGATACACGTGCAGGAACTGGTAATTGTGATAAAGTTACAAAAAGTGTATGGATAGTCAAGCTCCTGAGGAAATGGGTCCTCTAATGCCAGCATCCAAGTTTGAAAACTGAAGCTACAGCTTGGTTACAAACTAGTGTGTTGCTCAATGGTATGATCGTGATATCGGAAATATAACTCATCCCAGAGGTGTCCAGGTCAGGGACTCTCCCATACTATGATTTTGCATAGCACCTAAAACGTTGGGTTTCTCACCATGACTGGGACTCTAGATGCTACAGCAAATATAATTAATAGTTGACTTCAGTATGTTGGTATACAGCAATTCTATTAGTTTAAAAGTTGGGACTCTCAGACTATTATTTAGTTCCTGATCACTCAGGGTAATGTGACACTTCTCTCACAAGTGGGTATATTAAAGTCAAATTCCAGCATGGGTAATTACATTCCACTAATCAGTGCTTTAGGTTATGTCTACATTACAATAAAACACCTGTGGCAGGTCCAGGTCAGCTGACTCGGATTAGTGGGCCTGGGCTGCAGGGTTATAATATTGCAAATAGATGTTCTGGCTCCAGCTGGAGTCAAGCTCTGGGATCCCACAAGCGGGGAGGCTTCCAGGGCTTCGGCTCCAGCTGGAGGCCGAACATCTATACTGCCATTTTATAGCCTCATGAGCCCAAGTCAGCTAACATGGGCCGGCCACAGGTGTTTTAGTGTGTTGTAGACATACCCTTAGAGTTGGTTGGAAAAGAGGACTTTTTGATGGAAAATGCTGATTCTTTAATTGAAAAACTGAGCTTTATCAAAAGTTTTCAATTTTCATCCCAAAGGCTTTTGACAACCTGGATATTTTCTGCAGAAAGCAAATACTTTGGTTCATTGAAAGCCCAATTTTCTACTGAGAAACAGTTTCAATGGAAATTGTTCAGCCAGCCCTATAGTGGGTGCGTTCCATCCGTTTCTTCTCTACTTATCCAAACCGTTTAACAGTATGCAAGAGTACCACATCCATTATGTTTCACCCCAGCAGTGAAGTGATCCCTATTTTTACATATATAGCTTTACAAACTATATTGTATAGCTTGTAAAGCTATTGGGATAAAATACATTATGCAAATGTAAGCAGAGTCAGGATGGGCTCCACCCTGACATCTGGTGGTGAGGTGTGGCAAGTAGTGGAAAAGAACTTCAGGGGCTGATCTCAATTTGCATAGGCACACCCACCCCGCCTAGAATGAGGCCATAACTGCCCAAATGGTCACTTTGGCTGTTGTGGGATCCCCAGTGTCTTTGTTATTGGGGCGGGAAGAGTAAATTGTTATTACCCTGATTATGGGAACTGTGCTTGGAACTGTACTTGGCCTTTTGTTATGATGGAGGGACTCACCATCAACTGAGTAGCACTCGCTAGGCAAGGGACATGGGTTCCAAAACACTGTGAATTGAGAGAGACTTGAGACAGGTATTAGTACCTGGTGGTGTGGGCCCCTTTGTGAGGGCCTGAAGCACCAATTGCACCTCTGTCTCTCTCCACTGTGGAATGTCAGAGCTAATTTTGGGTCTATTAAGAGTCTTGCTGCAGGTACTGTGCTGCATTCACTTTGGCCTTATGGTGCACCAGCACTAAGGCCCCCACTACTATGAGCTGAAATCACTGAGAGCTGAAATCACTAAGAGCTGAAATCGCTAAGAGCACTGTGTCAAGTAGTGGGGAGCCAGAAGGTCTAGAGTGCAGTGGTGCTGTTCGTGAGACGGCGAGCTGTGCAGAGCGGAGCCGTTCGTGAGACGGCGAGCTGTGCAGAGTGGAGCCGGTCGTGAGACGGCGAGCTGTGCAGAGTGGAGCCGGTCGTGGTGGAGTGGAGCCGTTCGTGAGACAGCGGCGTGTTCGTGAGACGGCGAGCTGTGCAGAGTGGAGCCGTTCGTGAGAGAGCGGCGTGTTCGTGAGACGGCGAGCTGAGCAGAGCTGTTCGTGAGACGGCGAGCTGTGCAGAGCGGAGCTGTTCGTGAGACGGCGAGCTGTGCAGAGCGGAGCCGGTCGTGGTGGAGTGGAGCCGTTCGTGAGACAGCGGCGTGTTCGTGAGACGGCGAGCTGTGCAGAGTGGAGCCGTTCGTGAGAGAGCGGCGTGTTCGTGAGACGGCGAGCTGAGCAGAGCTGTTCGTGAGACGGCGAGCTGTGCAGAGCGGAGCTGTTCGTGAGATGGCGAGCTGTGCAGAGCGGAGCTGTTCGTGAGACGGCGAGCTGTGCAGAGCGGAGCCAGTCGTGTGTGGAGCGGAGCCGTTCGTGAGACAGCGGTGTGTTCGTGAGACGGTGAGCTGAGCAGAGCTGTTCGTGAGACGGCGAGCTGTGCAGAGCGGAGCCGGTCGTGGTGGAGCAGAGCCGTTCGTGAGACAGCGTAGCAGAGCAGAGCCCTGTGGGGCAGTCAGCTCCAGGACACGTAAGGTACCACTTACCTCTTTCCCCCACACACAGGCACATTTTAGCCAGACTGGGGAGTAACACTCTGCAGATGAACTTTTGAACTCTGGGGCTGGACTTTTTTGGATTTTGGGTGATTTGAGGATTGCTGGACTCAAGAGACGTTTGGGTTCTGGGACTCAAGAACCCGAGGGAAAGGATGTGGCCCAATTTTCTGGGGTGGGTCTTTGCTCATGGTTTGGTTAATGAACACTAGTTGTGGTGTTTCCCCAATTTAACGCTGATGTCGTTTACCTCATGTTATTAAAGATTCTCTACTTCACCGAGACTCTGTGCTTGCGAGAGGGGAAGTATTGCCTCTTTGAGGCGCCCAGGGGGTGTGTAAGATTTTCCCAGGTCACTGGGTAGGGGCTCGAGCCAGTTTTGTATTTACTTTGATGAGAGGGAACCCCTGTGTACTGAACCCGGCCCTTGCTGCTATCAACTTGGCCTGGCAGAAGGGTTACACAAATATATATTTTCATTAATATTATTTGAAATTTCCAATGGTTGACAATATGCATAGTTCCACTCTCTCCAATTATTATTTTTTTTTGGCATGGTACAGAAAATATGTTCATATGTACTTGTGCCTCATTTCAAAATCTCATGTGCACCCTGTGTCTGTGCATGGTACCTGTATTCAATTCCCAGGTTTGTTTTGGGGCGTCCTCAAGTCTCAAACATGTAAATACAGTAGCTTGTAACTCTTTTCAAATGTAGTTCCTCGAGTCTATGCCTATTAGAAAAGACTGTATAATAGTATTAAAGGATGCTGACAGCCCTATGAAGAGGCTGTCGGTTCAGAGCGGAAGTGAAGGTTTGTGACCAGAAAAGTGAGAACTCCCAAGTAGCACATCTGGACAGACTATCACGAGAACAAATTGTGGCTGAACTGCAGCACAGGGTGGAATTTAGGGTGATGTGCAGAAATACTTCCCAGCAGTGTCAATGAGCTTTAGAAACTAGGTTTTGAGAACATGACAAACAAATGATACCCCACTAGATTTATCGGTATGTGACTAACATACTCTGTCACTTGTGTGCTGAGCATCTTGTGTGCATTCAGAAACTTAAAATATTGTGTTACCAGACTCTCCTGTATGCAGATTAGTCATCAGTGAAGAAATGGTCAGCATGACTGCAAGATTTTCGGAATTCCCATACCAAAGTTTTCTTGGATGTAACACAGCTACTTTAGCTGTTGTTTTGATGAATTTCTGTAAATGGTTGACAGTCCTTTTCCAGTGTAGACTTTCAGCCTGGGCTCCAGCCAGCCCGGAAGTCTACACAGCAATGAAACAGCCCAGCAGCCTGAGCCCCGTGAGCCCGAGTCAGCTGGCATGGGCCAGCCACAGGTGTTGAATTGCAGCGTAGACATCTCCTGAGGGGCAGGAATTACTACGCATAAGCAAAAGATCCCCAGTGTTTAGTCTGTGTTAGCCTTAAAGGACACATGGAGCTTGCCTATTTTAGAAGCTTCTATTACATTTTGGAATTTAAGATTGGAACTTGTGTGTATATATGCTTTAACCTTATAAATAATTCTTGTTTCCTTTTCCTATATAATAAATCTTTAGATAGTTTATTATAGTATTGGCGAGAAGTGTTGTCTTTGGTGTGAGATCTAAGGTGCAATTGATCTTGGGGGGGAGGAGAGGGGTAAATGACTGGTATTTTGGGACTAGGAGTAACCAGAATATTGCTGTGATCCTTGGTGGAAGGACCCATCAATCACAAAGGTAAACTTACCTGGGTGGCAAGAGAAATCGGAGTGCCCCAGGGGACTGTCTGACTCCATGTTAAGGCTGTTCTGGTGCCCAAGGAGTTTACACTTAATAAACGTGTGATGGGTTACCCCCCCACCACCACCACCATCCGGGGTGCCACCTGATGTACTGGTGTACTCCCCGTTCCACCAGCCTGGGCTCCCTTACACTGTCCTGCAGAGCCAGGCTCACAAGCCTCCTCCAGCAGACACACACACACACACACACATACACACACACAGAGGTAGGGACACACCCAGCTGCAGAAAGACACGGACACTGAAATCAGCACTGCATGGGAAGGATTCAGCTAAGGAATTGCCCATCACTCAAATGCACACCCCCTCTGGAGTGTAAACCCAAAATTGTATTGCCTTGTGCCGCACAGAGAACCGTACAGCGTAAGCTCATGAAATCCACTCCCTCCCTCAATGTGGAGGAAGATATGCACAGCTTCGCCTCCTCCCTGCCCATTATGAATTACGCAAACTGGTTTTAGAGAAAACACTATGTAAGAGAGATTTTAAGTGATTATAAAGGTTAGCAAACAGATCAAGGAAGATTACCTAGCAAATGAAACACACACACAAGCTAAGCTTAATACGCTAAAGAAACTGGTTACAAGTTATAATTTTTCACCCTAAATGTTGCTTTAGGCAGCTTGCAGAGGTTCTTGAAGGCCAGCTGCTCTTGCTTGCAGCTTTAAACTCCAGGTATTTCTTTCACAGCTGGGCTCAGCTCTTCTCCCCCACTCAGTCTTTGTTTCCTAGATGTTTCCAGCAGCCATCCTGGGTGGGGATTCAATGAAGAACGATTTTGTCCCTCCCCTGCCTTAAATAGGTTTTACATATGGCAGGAATCCTTTGTTTTCCAGTGTGGTTTCCCCCACTCCTTAGTGGAAAAATTCTGGTATTCTGTCATGGTGTCTACTACCAGGTGGCATGATCACATGACCCTGCAGTGTCAAAGCAGCCATGAGTCAAAGGCTGTTTGTAGCATCCCAGGAAGGTGGGAGATTAACATCTTCAAAGACCTATTGTTCTCCCTAATGGTCTATTGACTTGTTACCAGCTAGCCAGCCAGACTGATTGCGTTCTGTGTGGTGGGCATTCCCCAGGTGCAAATGCTTTTGTAGTACAGAGGTATAGTCAATATTCCTAACTTTAGATACGAAAATGATACATGCATACAAATAGGATAATCATATCCAGTAAATCGTAACCTGTCCAGTGATACCTCATATGACCTATCTTGCATAAAATACATTATGGTTATGACACAATCATAATATTACTATGAAAAATATGGGAAGCAGTGTCACAAAATGGTTGATGAAATCTAAGTATAGAACTTACTGCCATTGGAGATTTGTACCCCGTTTCTTAACAGCCTGCCCTGAGGTTGGTAGCCACATTATTGAGACACTGCAGGATCAGGGCTGGCTTTAGACTCTCTGGGGCCTAGGGCAGAAACTAAGCCTCCAAGGAAGGCACATGCAGTGGTCGCTGGGGGCAGAGCTGGAGCTGGGCACAGAGGTGTTGACACTAACCCCAGACTGGCCAGCCTGCTGAGGTGAGTCAGGTGCAGGAGGTGGCACTCCCTCCCTGAGTCCCGCTGCCCTGGGGCTGAAGCCAAAGCCTCATGCCGCCGCCCCAGGACTGAAGCATGTAATTTAGCTTTGTGGGGGCCCCTGTGGCATGGGGTCCAAGGCAATTGCCCTGATTTCCACCCCCTGAGACCGGCCCTTTGCAGAACAGCTTGACATGCTGAACCCCAGGTGTTCGACAAGGCACAGTAGCTTTCACAATGGGTGGTAAATTTAATTTAAAGAGGCAGCTGAATTCCATCACTTATAGTAAGTGTCCATATTTATCTTTTACTGTGAGATGTGGCTTCTGTTGTCCCAGGCTTGGCCTTTAGCTGTGCACCAAATCTTCTCATTGTTCATTGAAGTACTGTGTTGTAGACATGGGGACGAACTCTGATCTTCGTTACACTTGTGTAAATCCAGAATAACCTCATTTATTTCAAGGGAGTTGTTCTGGAGTTAACAGTGTAAGAGAAAAATCTGGTCCATGAAATCCACTGTTTTGACCATCTGCTCTACATACCAGTGATTCCATGAACCCAATGGCCTGCTGCTTTCTTCAGGTCACAGATAACAGGTGAATGCACACCCCCTCATACAAATGTGAAACTTGATTTCCCTTAAGGAAAACCTTGGGTGAACCTATTGCTATAATTATAGCTACATGTTTTGAAGAAAAACAAACAAATCACAAAGACTATAGCTGTCTAAGTTCAGCTCAGAGTTTATAAACAGGCTCTGTATCATGAGTTTATCAGAGGAGAATCTGGCATATTTCTAAGGAATAGGTCATTTGAATTAAATTTTTAGGTTCTAAAACTTGAGAGAATTCCAAGAAGATAGATCTGCTTTCTGCAAGTTCTTCAAGTTCTCTTAGCTCATTCCTTAAAATAGCCTAAAGGATATTTTGAGATTTTCTTAGTGAATACTAAACCCACACTGCAGGCACTTTGTGCTGGTCTACTGGGTGTAAAAGCAGCTGCAAAGCCAATGGATGTATTTGCCTGAGGACTCCCTCTGTGGGAGAGAATCCCCAGCTGGTGAAGGAGCAGGGTAGTGGCTCCTACACAGCCCTTTTCCTGCCCCATGCATGTGGCTGTGGGCAACTGTTTCTCCTTGGAGTAATCTCAAGGCTGGGACAAAGGTGAACAGGGAGGTGTCCCAAGGTCCTATACTGCAATTAATTATCTGGAAAAGGGAATCAGAGAAGTGGAAAACAATTATTTTGGTTTTTCAAGAGTAGAGAAGACTGAGAACATAAGAATGGCCATACTGGGTCAGACCAAAGGTCCATCCAGCCCAGTAGCCTGTCTACTGACAGTGGCCGATGCCAGGTGCCCCAGAGGGAGTGAATCTAACAGGTAATGATCAGGTGATCTCTCTCCTGCCATCCATCTCCACCTTCTGACAAACAGAGGCTAGGGACACCATTCTTTACCCATCCTGGCTAATAGCCATTAATGGACTTAACCTCCATGAATTTATCCAGTTCTCTTTTAAACCCTGTTATAGTCCTGGCCTTCACAACCTCCTCAGGCAAGGAATTCCACAGGTTGACTGTGTGCTGAGTGAAGAAGAACTTCCATTTATTTGTTTTAAACCTGCTACCCATTCATTTCACTTGGTGGCCCCTAGTTCTTATATTATGGGAACAAGTAAATAACTTTTCCTTATTCACTTTCTCCACACCACTCATGATTTTATATATCTCTATCATATCCCCCCTTAGTCTCCTCTTTTCCAAGCGGAAAAGTCCAAGCCTCTTTAATCTCTCCTCATATGGGACCCGTTCCAAACCCCTAATCATTTTAGTTGCCCTTTTCTGAACCTTTTCTAATGCTAGTATATCTTTTTTGAGATGAGGGGACTACATCTGTACACAGTATTCAAGATCTGGGCGTACCATGGATTTATATAAGGGCAATAAGATAGTCTCCATCTTATTCTCTATCCCTTTTTTAATGATTCCTAACATCCTGTTTTCTTTTTTGACTGCCGCTGCACACTGTGTGGACGTCTTCAGAGAACTATCCACGATGACTCCAAAATCTTTCTCCTAAATTAGCCCCCATCATATTGTATGTATAGTTGGGGTTATTTTTTTCCAATGTGCATTACTTTACATTTATTCACATTAAATTTCATTTGCCATTTTGTTGCCCAATCACTTAGTTTTGTGAGATCTTTTTGAAGTTCTTCACAGTCTGCTTTGGTCTTAACTGTCTTGAGCAGTTTAGTATCATCTGCAAATTTTGCCACCTCATTGTTTACCCCTTTCTCCAGATCATTTATGAGTAAATTGACTAGGATTGGTCCTAGGACTGACCTTTGGGGAACACCACTAGTTACCCCTCTCCATTCTGAAAATTTACCATTTATTCCTACTCTTTGTTCCCTGTCTTTTAACCAGTTCTCAATCCATGAAAGGATCTTCCCTCTTATCCCATGACAACTTAATTTATGTAAGAGTCTTTGGTGAGGGACCTTGTCAAAGGCTTTCTGGAAATCTGAATACACTATGTCCACTGGATCCCCCTTGTCCACATGTTTGTTGACCCCCTCAAAGAACTTTAATAGATTAGTAAGACATGATCTCCCTTTACAGAAACCATGTTGACTTTTGCGTAACAATTTATGTTCTTCTGTGTGTCTGACAATTTTATTCTTTACTATTGTTTCAACTAATTTGCCTGGTACTGATGTTAGACTTACCGGTCTGTAATTGCCAGAATCACCTCTAGAGCCCTTCTTAAATATTGGTGTTACATTAGCTTATCTTCCAGTCATTGGGTACAGTAGCTGATTTAAAGGACAGGTTACAAACTATAGTTAATAGTTCCACAATTTCTCATTTGAGTTCTTTCAGAACTCTTGGGTGAATGCCATCTGGTCCCAGTCACTTGTTACTGTTAAGTTTCTCAATTAATTCCAAAACCTCCTCTAGTGACACTTCAATCTGTGACAATTCCTCAGATTTGTCACCTACAAAAGACGGCTCAGGTTTGGGAATCTCCCTAACATCCTCAGCGGTGAAGACTGAAGCAAAGAATTCATTTAGTTTCTCTGCCATGACTTTATCGTTTTTAAGTGCTCCTTTTGTATCTCGATCGTCCAGGGGCCCCACTGGTTGTTTACAGGCTTCCTGCTCCTGATGTACGTAAAAAACATTTTGTTATTACCTTTTGAGTTTTTGGCTAGCTGTTCTTCAAACTCCTTTTTGGCTTTTCTTATTACATTTTTACATTTAATTTGGCAGTGTTTATGCTCCTTTCTATTTACCTCACTAGGATTTGACTTCCACTTTTTAAAAGATGCCTTTTTATCTCTAACTCCTTCTTTTACATGGTTGTTAAGCCATGGTGGCTCTTTTTTAGTTCTTTTACTGTGTTTTTTTAATTTGGGGTATACATTTAAGTTGAGCCTCTATTATGGTGTCTTTGAAAAGTGTCCATGCAGCTTGCAGGGATTTCACTCTAGTCACTGTCCCTTTTAATTTCTGTTTAACTAACCTCCTCATTTTTGCATAGTTCCCCTTTCTGAAATTAAATGCCACAGTGTTGGGCTGTTGAGGTGTTCTTCCCGCCACAGGAATGTTATTATATTATGGTCACTATTTCCAAGCAGTCCTGCTATAGTTACCTCTTGGACCTGATCCTGCGCTCCACTCAGGACTAGATCGAGAGTTGCCTCTCCCCTTGTGGGTTCCTGTACCAGCTGCTCCAAGAAGCAGTCACTTAAAGTATTGAGAAATTTTCTCTTTGCATTTCGTCCTGAGGTGACATGTACCCAATCAATAAGGGGATAATTGAAATCCCCCACTATTATTGAGTTCTTTATTTTGATAGCCTCTCTAATCTCCCTTACCATTTCATCGTCACTATCACTGTCCTGGTCAGGTGGTTGATAATAGATCCCTACTGTTATGAGGCATATGACATAACTACAGTGACTGAGCAGCACAATGGCAAATGGAAATCAGTGCTACAGGTAATGCACATTTGAAGGAATAATCTGAATTACTTGTATAACATTCTGCATTAGCTATAACCACCAAGGAAAAAAAGCCTTGACTCATTAAGGAGGCTTAATGAAAATATTTGCCCAATGTGCAAACAAAATGTAAGGATGACATTCTATACATTCATGCTCACCTGTAGTATTGTTTTCAGTCATGCTTACCTTAGCTCAGAAAAGAGATACCAGAAGTAACACCAGAAATAGTTCAGAAATGCCCAACAAGTTATAAGAGGATGTATGGTCTTGTTTGTTAAGGCACTGGATAAGACCTCAGGAAATATGGGTTCAATTCCTGGCTCTGCCACAGATTTCTTGTGTGACCTTGGGCAAGACACTTGATGTGTCCGTGCCTCAGATGCCCATCATGTGTCAAAGCAAGGATTGTATTGCTTCCTTTCTTTATCATGTCCATTGAGATTGCAAGCTCTTTAGGGCAGGGACTGTCTCTTACTACGGGTTGGAACAGCACCTAATACAATGAGGCCCTGATCTCAATGAGGTAATTAAGTGGTATTGTAATATAAATAATAAAGACACTTCCATGTGAAGAGAGTTTGAGGAGTTCAGAATGTTTAAGTTTAGAGTAAACTCACAGGAAGTATATAAAATAATGGCTGGTATACCAAAGGTTGACAGGGTAAGTAGGAGCGCTCATTCTCATAATACACTAGCAATCAGAATCTCATTGTTCTTGTATCAGGAGGACCTGTAATGGTCACTTCAGGGTCCTTATCACAAAACTCTTCAGGAGCTAGGATTGGCCCTAGTTACCAAAGAGATCACTTCTTCCTCCATCACCATGATATCCTATTATAACCATGTGATCCATTAAGACCTCAATGCCAATTGGCCAAGGGGGTTACAAGAATATCCTGATGTTGGTATGTATATTCTGGTTCACCAAAGAAGATCATCTGAGGTTTTAAATCATTAATATACTTGCGAAATGTATGTACGGTCACTACTTAAGGAGTTATGTATGCATGCTAAAAATACATTCCTAAAGTCTGTATCAAGGCAGAGTTGACACAGGCTTTCTGCCAGACAAAAGATGTTTATTCACCTATCTCTCAGTCAGCAGGCAAACTAAGCAGTGTGAACCAACACTACAGAGCTCTATTTTCATACAAAGACAACAAGAGGATGTAAAAATAGGGAAGAATTAGTACTCAGGAAAAACAAGAGATGGTGAGTTTTACTGTCCCCAAGGATCATTGAGGATATAAATTGAAGGCAAGGAGACAGCGATGTATCCTGCACCTAAATAAACTGACAGCACCTTCCCATTAATGAAAATGGGATATCAGCCAGGCTTGGTTGAAATGCTACAGAGGATATTTGGGGTGAAAAACTTCTTTAGACAGAAGTTTAGCCTGTTAATTTTAGTCTCTAGAAATCATGTTATGATTTCTATTTTGTATGTAACCCTTTTGTTTCCATTACCTTTACTCACTTTCTCCTGAATCTGTTTCCCCACCTCCCTCTCTCTCTCTCTCTCTCTCTCTCTCACACACACACACACACACACACACATACACACAAAATAAATACATTTATTATCAATCTCAATGCTGTGGTAGTATCCAAGGAGCTGATCCTGAGTCTAATTATTCCAGCTGGTATGGATGCTGTTCCTTTGGGGACAGCAGACAACATGGTATTTCTGACAGTGTTCAGTGGATAAGGGGCTGAACACTACAGTGGAAAACTTCAAAGGGGCTCAGGGATTGGGGTGCACATTGTTAACCCACAAGGCAAAGTAAGGGCTGGTATTGCCCTGAGGAGAGTTTTGGGGAGGCTAACAACTGGTGCTGTCAGGGAGCTGACAGCCAGTTAAGCACAAGCAAGTCTCCCTCAGTGGAGGTAGGAGGGTAACAAGGTGACCTGCAGACCCAGGAACTGCCCCAACCCATAGTGCATCGGAACAAGGGAACTATTGGCCAATAGGGAGAGGGTCACAAGTGTGGGCGAGAACCCCTACAGGAGCTGGACTATAGGATTCACTCCTGCAAGACATAAGAGCAGCCCTGAAAACTAACTGCAAAATGCCACTCCACCTTAGCTTTCCCTCGGTAAGTTCTTCAGATGCACCCACTCAAACACAAACCCTATAAAACTAATCAATTTCCGACGGGCTGGGAACGAAAGGAGGAAGACTTAAAAAAACACACTTGGGAGGAGCTCTGATACTATGATGATGAAAGCCATATAAGTACTTAGAGAGAGCTGACCAGTACAAGGTTTCTTGTAGCTTCCTGTGAAGTAACTGGTACTGCTGCTATCAAAACAGGATACTAGTCTAAATGGACCACTCGCCTCTGGCGGCGTCTATGTCCCTATACTATACTGTCGATATTAAGCAGCGTTTTTACATATGTTGCTTTACAACAGTTTTCTAAACTGGATTTATAATAGTATGAACTATGGACGTTTCTCATCTATCAGATTAGTTCCACATGTAAAATAAATCTTGAACATGACAACATTTACAATATTAAGAACCTAGGGTTTGGAACTGATTGAGTAAAAAAAATAGACATAACAGTTGTGCACATGTTATCTTCCCCCTGTAACAAGCTTTTACTACTCCAGTCTCATAAATCTATGGGTTTAGTGACCTTTGACAGGTTAAGAGGTCCTATGCCACCCAGATATCTGAGAGGCATCCATACTAGCAAATAGCTGCAGTATTCAGAGTGTAACTAGAGTAGCCACTACTGAATAGTTAAAGACATCATGCTTTCCTTCTTCAAATTAACCCCCTTCTGTGCAGAAAACCATGCAGTAGTAAATCCTGTTGAAAAGACTGAAGCTGTGCTAAGAATCCTTAGCAGTCACTGATGTCCATTGTATTTTCTTCTGCTTTGCCCTTATAAGATCTTAGCTGGAAATGGATAATCTATTCTGGAGGCAATAACATTGACACTGACACTGCTTAACATTTGAACCAGTGCTTTGGATGCTCAGAAAGGTCTGATTTTCTCTCTCCCCTGCTGTATTTCTCATTTCTGTGCTCCTGATTCTGGTCCATCTAGAAGCAGACACCATCATAAATTTCACAAGAAGACTGTTTTATATAAGATTCCCAAGCCTTCTTTTTAGTGACAAGAAGTTCATCTAGTTCTAATACATAGCACCAGCAGTGGTATTTTAGATCTTGAACTTCTTTTTATCACATATTAAGGGCTCCAGTCCTGCAATTGACGATGGATGGGCAGATAGTTGTCCGTGCACAGAGACTCACTGACTTTAATCACAGTGTTTCTCCTTTCTCTGATATCACTGATTGCTATTTTCAATGATGGAGAAGTCTTTTTTAAAAAAAGATTTCAGTGAAGCTGTGAGCACGTGCAACATTCCACCCAGAATTTGGGCCTATATTCTAAATACATAAGAAGATGACATGTGACAGAGAAAGAGCCAAGAGGAAACAGATCACCATGATGCAAAGTTTTCAAAAGCAAAACAAAATTAACTCACTATAAAAGAAAGCAAATTATTGTTGTGCTTCCATACCTATTTGTGTGAATGAAAACTAAAGAGGCAACAAAAAATTTACATGAGTAAATGCAAGCTTCTGATGATGACAAACCCTCCCCAACTTATTTCATTTAGTGTTGAGTTGGTTACCTGTTTAATAATTGCAAATCTATCTCTCAAGTGGGAGGTGTGTTGACATTACCTTCAGAATCTCTCCCCCTGCCACCTCCCCCATATTTTAACAAATATAGATCCTGATCCTGTACTTAAATGATGCACAGACCTTACACTAGTTCTCTGGGCTTTGGACAGGGGTGAATTTCACCCTATTTGCATTTATTCAATTAATATGGGTCTGAATTATTCAGTCTATGGATTAGTCACAAATATTCAAATAAAAGTGTGTGCTTCACTGTAACTGGTCACGTCAATCACCTAGAACTGATTCTGTTCTTTGGTCCGATGAACGTGCAAGGGTTCTGGGCATGGATACTTGGTGCTGGAATTTAAAATTCACTTTATTGTGCATGCAGTTTTGAAATGAGATGTGCAGCCACTTTGTCAGTACACTAGTGTGGCAGGAGAGAAAAGGATGGTTGGCTGGTTAAGGAGCTGGACTAGGGCCAGGCCAGGCACCAAGGCCCAAATTCACAAAGATTCTTAGGCCCCTAACTCCCATTAAAGTCAATCTGAGTTAGGCACCAAAATACCTTTGTGAATCTGAGCCCAAGGGGAGACTGTAACTTCCCGATCTGTCACCCACTAGCTCCGTTTCCTGCTGCAGCCTCCCTGTGAAGGGGAGAACCCACACAGATCCAGTTTCAGGATATAGCCCTAAGTGATTTGTCCAATGTCACACAGGAAGTCTTCAGCATAGCATTGATTTTCTGAAGCCAACCCAGTGCCTTAATCCTAAAACTGTCCTTCCTATTCTGTTTACTAAGGTGGCATATGAGCACCTTCCAGTCATGCAATACGGTTTCTGCTGCCTGAGTGGAACTATATACACAGACAAACAATGCACTTCGGGTATAAATCTTTGGCCAAACAATCATTCAAGCTAACAACAAGGAGTCCTTGTGGCACCTTAGAGACTAACAAATTTATTTGGGCATAAGCTTTCATGGGATATAACCCACTTCATCAGATGCATTGAGTGGAAAATACAGTAAGCAGGTATAAATATACAGCACATGAAAACAACTCCTCATTGGTTTTACTGATACAGACTAACATGGCTACCCCTCTGAAACCTGTCATTCATGCTAACATTCATGTGTTAAACTGTCTCATCTTCTCAGCAAGTACAGCATCATTTCAAATGGTCACTTTCCAAAAGATCAAAAACTTGTCCTCTGCCCAATTCCCTAATACATTCTCTCTTCAGCATCCTGCTGTTTCTTCTCTCTCTGATATCAATGTTTGCTGGTTTTCAACTTTGGTGAACACTGTTGCCTCAATCTTCTATTGAAAAGTTATTTGTTAGTGAGGTTAGGTCTTAAATTGATGGGAGAGGCAAATACATTTCTCTTTTAACCACAAAATGGGGATAAGCAGCCTGATAGCAATGGGCGCTTTCTCACACCAGTCTATCACTAAGACATAGAGGGTGTTTCAGTCTCCATGACCATTCTAGTCTACACTTCTCTGCAGTAATGAGACCACCAGCAAGGGTGTCAGTGCCAATGGTGGTGGTAATTTTTGTGATGTGGACACCTGTCCACTACAACTTGCAGTGGAAAAACAATTAATTTCACATAGCCCTTTAGACAGCTGTCAGATGGCAACATCTTTCAGTCATTAATGACCTGAGCCAGTTTCAAAGTGACCTGTGGGTTACAGGCTCTGTTGCCCATACCCAATTCTCTGCACTATCCACTCCCTTCCCTCTTCTGTGTAGAACTGCTATGTATCACCTCCTGTTCATATAAGCACAAATGACCGAATTAATTAGGTTAGATTCTGACACCTTTACTCATGTTGTCTCATATCTCACTCTGAATAGTTCCACTGGTTTAAATGGATGGCAAAATCTGGACCACTTTTTGGCAATTCTTTGTTTATTTATTAAGGGGTATTACACCTTACAGTCACTCGGAGGACAAGGTAGTTTTAAAAAAAAAAGGGAAAATGGAAATTGTTTCTTTGTGATTCTAGAACTCTACCTGCAACTAGAAGTTTGTGCAGCAGTAGCAGCCACAACAGTAAATAATTATTAATAATAATGTTGAATAACAGACTCTGAACTCCTAGGTAAGGTCCCATGGGGAGAAAATCTAAGGGATAAAGGAGTTCAGGGCCACTAGCATTTTCTCAAGGAGCCAGTTTGCAGTTCTGTCTCTAATATTATCCAGATATTATTCTTCCTAGCTTTCCCTCATAAGAGGCCAATATGGCACCATCAGGAGCTCTTTAATGACTGAAAATCAGAAAGGAATCCAGAAAAAGCGGAAACACAGACAAATTGCTTAGGAGTACAAAAGACTTGTGCAAACATGTAGGGACAGGATCAGAAAGGCTAAGGCACAAAATTAGTTACACCTAGAAAGGGTCATAAGAGGCAATGAGATGTTCTTTAAATACATTAGGAGCAAGAGAGAGACAAAGGAAACTGTGGGTCCCCTACTTAGCAAGGAAGAAGAGCTAATACCGGATGGTGTCACAAAAGGTGAAGTGTTTAATGCCTAGTTTACTTCAGTCTTTGCTAAAAAGGTTATTGGTGACCAGATACTCAACACAATTAACATTAACAATAAGGGGGAAGGAATGCAAGCCAGGATAGAAAAAGAACAGGTGGGAAACATTTAGATAAGTTAGATGTATTCAAGTCAGCAGGGCCTGATGAAATTAATGCTAGGGTATTTAGGGAACTAGCTGAAGAAATCTCAGAACCGTTGCCAGTTATCATTGAGAACACATGGAGGACAGGTCTGGAGAAGGGCAAACATAGCACCTATCTTTAAAAAGGGGAATAAAGAAGATCCAGGGAATTATAGACCAGTCTAACTTTGATACCCGATAAACTACTGGAACAAATTCCTTAAACAATCACTTTAAGGAGAAAAGGGTTACAAGAAATAGCCCGTATGGATTTGTCAAGATCAAATCGTGCCAAACCAACCCAATTTCCTTCTTTGACAGGGTGACTGGCCTAGTGGATGGGGGAAGCAGTTGATGTGATATCTGGATTTTAGTAAGTCTTTTGACACAATCCCACATGATATTCTCAGAAGCCAATTAGGGAAAAGTGATTTAAATGAAATTATAAGGTGAGTGCACAACTGATTGAAAGACTGTATTTAAAGAGTAGTTATCAATGATTGCCTGACAAACTGGGAGTGTCTCTAGTGGGGTCCTGCAGGGGTCACTCCTGGGTCTGGTACTTCTCCATGGTAGGACCATCAAGAGCAGCCTGGAGAACTATTTTTGCTTCATGTATATTAGCGTGCAAGAGAACAGTCTTAAGAGTCTGCCATGCAGATGCCCCACTTGTACTTATTCACCATCCTATGCTATTGGTGCACTGGGTGGTGGGTCATATTTTGGTTTTCCAAACCTCTAAGTTAGGAATGGATAAGCTGTAAAGTTACAGGTGCCCAACTTGAAACATTTTAAAGGAGCCTGATTGTCAGAGAATGGAGTCAGATGCTCCCTGAAAACCAGGCCCCTTTTATTTGTCTCAAGTTGGGCACCCAAAAACTGAGGCATTAAAAATTAAGTAGCCCATTACTACACATGCATATTGATTGTCTGTAACTTACTCAGGTAAAGGCTGCCATTCATTCCTTCTCTGTGAGCTACTGTACGTGAAAAATCCCTGTATAAGTACCAAACGCAACTGAGGCTTCTTCAATTAACTTGTCTGAACTTCAATGTCTTCTGCAGAGACTGCTTTGCAGCTGAGATTTCAGTTTGCCACAGCACAGCAATTCATTTAAGCATCCTTACTCATACTGGAGATTGATGCTGAAGAGTCCTCTCCTTCCATTATATTTTAATGGATCTTATATCCACAGAACATTGGACATTATGCACCCACTTGGACCCTGATCCAAAGCCCGTTGAAGTCAATGGGAGTTAATGCCCTAGGTTTGATGTGAGACATATTAAAATTCAAGCATACAGCTAGAGACACGGGGAATTCTCTTCCATACTATTGAAGTTGTGAGGATTACACCCTGGTATCAGACTTTCTCTCCCCTTCACCCCAGTGCTACTGAATAGATTATTTACATTTATTTTATGCCCTAAATCAATCATGTTTGGAATTTAAAGTTAATTGTTTAGAAAATATTTTTCTGAATGATCAGTGATAGTAGGAAGGGGCTTGTATAGGATGCAATGCTAAGCAGAAAGAAGAGAGGAAAAAAGATAGTATTGTACCTGAACTCCAAAATGAACAAGAAATCAGTAATTCAAGAGATAACATACCTTGTCCTCAAGGAAACTTAAATTATGAATTCTGTGGAGAAGTAGACAAGCATGCACCACTTATTAAATTTCCTGTCTCTAAAAAGAAAATGTGTGAAAAAAGAAATTTTACTGCAAGCCTCATACTATTTGGTGTCTTTCTTAAAGCCCCACATCCTGGAGTCAGGTGATTATGGGAGCATCCAGCTGTCATGATTTTGGAGAAAGTTTAAAAACAAGATCCGCAAATACTCAAACCAGCAGGAAAATAGAAAGAACCCCAGATTTGTTTTTTAAATTGTCACATTTTTTAAGCCAGTCAGTTCCTTATGCCTTTTTTTTGTCCCAACTCAGTTTTTGAATGTTTGTGTTTGGCAATACTAGGTGTATGTTGCCTTTAGTTCTAATATTTCAACTGAGTCAAATATAGTGTTTAAAACAATACAATACTCTGATACTGGGATGATGGGCATAATGTAGGATTCCTCTAGCTCTTATATTACAAAGACTATAAATAGAGCCAATATTTCACAAAAATCCTTTTATCCTTCAGGCACCGAGTGCAAACACATGTCGTCTTTGACTGGAAACCTCCCTTGATCCAAAGATAAAAGATCCTGAACATAATTAGAAAAGTTCTTATTTTCTTAACTGAGCGAACAGTTATGAGGACAAAGGAGTTCAGCAAAAATCAACATTTTGCTCTTTTTGCTATATATGATAAGTCTCCCTATTCTTCCAGGTTTGGATTCTGAAAACCAGTAACTGCTGGGGGGAGGAAGATATATAACCCTGTAAAAACACACAGAGAAAGGTTGAGACCAAACATCTGCTGCCTACTTGTGCAAAATTTCAGGTATAGTAATTATGTACAGGGTTGTCCTGCCAACCGTCAGGTACCTTGGACATTTTCCTCTACAATGTGCCATTTAATAGCGGTGGGGAACATGTGGCTCACTTTTGTGGGCCAGGGGGATTTTTAAAAATGTTACCTTTATTAATGGATTTTTTGTAACTGTGTCTTTTTGCAATATATCATGGGCTACATTAATCCCCTTTATATTAATCCTTCATGCTGATCCTCTTCCCGCCCAGCCATTGTTATACCATATATTTAGTATTCACATTAGTGATATACTAAACTGCAGGTTATTTGGAGAAGGCAGCAATTCTCCATGTTCTCTGTTGGAAGCAGTTCCTTTGATCTGTTGCACAAATGGTGGACATTCCAACTTGATGACAGATGCAGTGTAATGCCAGTAAAATAAGCAGGGTATCCCCCTCCAGCATTTTGTATGAATAGCAGTATACAAGGCATATTTGTTTATAGCCCCCTCTGGATCCTTTCTTAAAGGCATGTTCTAAGCATCTCAGTTGCCGTCATTGCATCATTGTTGTTAGAGGGCATTTATTGGCTTTCCTATAAACTTCTAAGACTGTAACTTTATCCTCTTTCTTTATGCCAAGTATCAGCCTATAGCAGCTGGTTGCAAAGCTGTTTAATCTCTCAGAGTGCTCTGGTTAAAATCCATGACTCACAACCATACAAAAGTACATCTAGGCAAGATGCCTTGAAAATGTTTAGCTTCAAGACCAATGAAGTATCAACTGTCCTCCAGAACTTCTCAAGTGTACAGAACACACTCCAAGCCTATCTATTCTTGCATGGTGTTCTTTACAGTGGATGATTGTTCACTGCTGAAACTAAGTAGTATTTGAAATTGTGAACATTTTCAGTTTCATCTCTTGAATTTAGTCAAGTTATGTAGCAACAGCAGAACACTAATCTTTTGTTGAACCAACTCTCTACCACTGTGTGTTCTCCTGTTGTAAAGATGCTGTTGCAATATAGATATATATAATAATCTGCTAGCCAAATATCCTAAACAACCAGGGCAGGAAAATACAGCTACCTTGTAGGGCTCCTAAAGCGGGCTTCCTTCTTAGGATTGAAAAGAGTGCCAGTGCATTTGTCTACAAACTCACGACTTCATAACACCAACGGCTACTCTGCTTCATGGACCTCATGAAAACAGTGTATTCAAGAGATGTAACAGTCTATCACAGCACAGCAAACTTGAAGAAGGGAATGTTTATTCAAAAATAAATCGACTTGGCTGGTGACTTTCTCTATATCCATTGCTCTCACTATTGAAAGAGATGTTTCTCCTTAACAAACCAGGGACAAATTCTTTTATTGATATTGCCTCAATACACTGGTCTGGCAGTATCTGAGAGACACTAATGCACCACAAGGAACTGGGGGAAAATTCCAGCACTGCAAGTACTGTGTAGAACCCTGGTAAGTCCCTACTGACACAAGGATTAAAAGTTCTACCCAGGGTGAAAATCATTTGTTCTGTCATGCTCCCTCAATTCTCCACAAGGCCATAGCCCCTGCATTTTAAAAGAATACAAAGTTGCAAGCTATTGTTTGTGCACTGCATATTGTATAATTTTAACACTGTCAATCAATTTTCTATTTAACGCAGGTTTTAAAATGTAATTTTCCCCTTGCTGGTCAAATGATGTAAACACCTGTTTGCTGAATTAGAAACTTACCCTGTTTCTACTCATTTCCTTCTGCGAAAGCTTGGCAAAAAGTATGAGTAAAGGGGCGGACACTAGTGCTGTCCACAGACTCAGAAAGATAGCACTTCATAAACCTCCTGTTTGGAAGATTTTTGTTCCCCACAATCGTGAATAGAGAGAGTTAACACCTGGTGTACAACGAGATTAACAGTGGTGAATCAGGCACACAGTGGGCAGTCACAAGGCCTCTTGCAAGTTATTATGTGAAACCTGATGCACACTGTTGTCTGCAGAAGTATGGCAACTCTTAAATACTTGTACGAAGCCTAATTTAGCCATTGGGGACTTGGAGGAGGAAAGTACTGGACATCTCTAAAGTGTCATAATAAAAACAGAGTGCCTGACATTCTTAGCATTCCATAATTCTCACTTTGAATTGTTTGTTATAGATCAAAGTAAGCACTGAACCACTGCAGTGTTTTAGACTGTCCAAAAAGAAGTATAAAAAAACCTTAATTAGGTATGGAAACTTTTGTTGAGAGAAAGGTGGTAAATTTCAGTCCAATTATTTGGGCCATATCCATCAACAGTTTTATTAAACATATCTCAGAGGAAATCCAGTAAGTGTAGGGAGTGTCCGTATAGAAAGTATTACTTACCTCTCTGTTTGGAAGATTTACTACATATCTGGTGTCCTTGAGGTGAGGCAGCGTGTAAAGCCACATGACCTAAAAAAAAAAACTCTTTGAAACATGTAAATATGAACGAAACACCCAGGAGAAGTGGAGAAATCCAACCTATTGTATTCTGATCTGAGGACATCTTAACATCAGGGTAAATAGTGGCTGTGTAAGCAACTTTGGGAATGATAATCAGTCATTTTACCCCAGCCCCACCAAAAAAAAAAAAAAACTGGATTGGGTTTTCTCCCTAATCCAAGGTGAGCCAAAAACACACAGAGGGAAGGTTCAGAAAAGAAGGATGGTCCAGTGGTTAGGGCAGTGGAAGACCCAGGTTTAATCCCAAACTCAGCTACAGATTTCCAGTGTGACCCTGGGCAAGCCATTCAGCCTTTCCGTGCCTTAGTTCCCATCTGCAAAATGGGGGAGAATAGCACATCCCTACCTCCCAGGGGTGTTGTGGGGGTTATTAATGTATTATGGGAAGTGATTAGGGGAGTACTGATGAAAAATGCCATACAAGAATTAGGTGTTAAAATAAGTCACAATTTCCCTCCCCCAGTTGGCGAATAAGATGGAAAGCTGGGAAACCACAGAGCACAGGAAAGGAGATAAATGGGGAACAGCAAGAGTGTGCAGAGCTGTATGGGTGAATAGTAGTAGCTATTTAAAGTCAGCAGTAGCTCTCTAGAATAAGCAGAATCAGCAGAAGGAAAAAGGAGCAACAATAGTTGGAGTGCGACCTGAAGCACAGAGTGGCCTCGAGAAGAGGGTAAGAATCATAGAAAATCAGGGTTGGAAGGGACCTCAGGAGGTCATCTAGTCCAACCCCCTGCTCAAAGCAGGACCAATCCCCAACTAAATCATCCCAGCCAGGGCTTTCTCAAGCCTGACCTTAAATACTTCTAAGGAAGGAGATTCCACCACCTCCCTAGGTAACGTATTCCAGTGTTTCACCACCCTCCTAGTGAAAAAGTTTTCCCTAATATCCAACCTAAACCTCCCCCACTGCAACTTGAGACCATTACTCCTCGTTCTGTCATCTGCTACCACTGAGAACAGTCTAGAGCCATCCTCTTTGGAACCCCCTTTCAGGTAGTTGAAAGCACCTATCAAATCCCCCCTCATTCTTCTCTTCTGCAGACTAAACAATCCCAGTTCCCTCAGCCTCTCCTCATAAGTCATGTGTTCCAGTCCCCTAATCATTTTTGTTGCCCTCTGCTGGATGTTTTCCAATTTTTCCACATCCTTCTTGTAGTGTGGGGCCCAAAACTGGATACACTACTCCAGATGAGGCCTCATCAATATCGAATAGAGGGGAACGATCATGTCCCTCGATCTGCTGGCAATGCCCCTACTTATATATCCCAAAATGCCATTGGCCTTCTTGGCAACAACGGCACACTGTTGACTCATATCCAGATTCTCATCTACTGTAACCCCTAGGTCCTTTTCTGCAGAACTGCTGCCTAGCCATTCGGTCCCTAGTCTGTAGCGGTGCATGGGACTCTTCCATCCTAAGTGCAGGACTCTGCACTTGTCCTTGTTGAACCTCATCAGATTTCTTTTGGCCCAATCCTCTAATTTGTCTAGGGCCCTCTGTATCCTATCCCTACCCTCCAGCATATCTACCTCTCCTCCCAGTTTAGTGTCATCTGCAAACTTGCTGAGGGTGCAATCCACACCATCCTGCAGATCATTAATGAAGATATTGAACAAAACCGGCCCGAGGACCGACCCTTGGGGCACTCCACTTGATACTGGCTGCCAACTAGACATGGAGCCATTGATCACTATCCGTTGAGCCTGACAATCTAGCCAGCTTTCTATCCACCTTATAGTCCATTCATCCAGCGCATACTTCTTTAACTTGCTGGCAAGAATACTGTGGGAGACCGTGTCAAAAGCTTTGCTAAAGTCAAGGAACAACATGTCCACTGCTTTCCCCTCATCCACAGAGCCAGTTATCTCATCATAGAAGCCAATTAGATTAGTCAGGCATGACTTGCCCTTGGTAAATCCATGCTGACTGTTCCTGATCACTTTCCTCTCCTCTAAGTGCTTCAGAATTGATTCCTTGAGGTCCTGCTCCATGATTTTTCCAGGGACTGAGGTGAGGCTGACTGGCCTGTAGTTTCCAGGATCCTCCTTCTTCCCTTTTTTAAAGATGGGAACTACATTAGCCTTTTTCCAGTCATCCGGGACTTCCCCCGTTCGCCATGAGTTTTCAAAGATAATGGCCAATGGCTCTGCAATCACATCCACCAACTCCTTTAGCTCTCTCTGACGCAGCGCATCCGGCCCCATTGACTTGCGCTCGTCCAGCTTTTTTAAATAGTCCCGAACCACTTCTTTCTTCACAGAGGGCTGGTCACCTCCTCCCCATGCTGTGCTGACCAGTGCAGCAGGCTGAGAGCTGACCTTGTTCATGAAGACAGAGGCAAAAAAAGCACTGAGTACATTAGCTTTTTCCACATCCTCTGTCACTAGGTTGCCTCCCTCATTCAGTAAGGGGCCCACACTTTCCTTGACTTTCTTCTTGCTGCTAACATACCTGAAGAAACCCTTCTTGTTACTCTTAACATCTCTTGCTAGCTGCAACTCCAGGTGTGATTTGGCCTTCCTGATTTCACTCCTGCATGCCCGAGCAATATTTTTATACTCTTCCCTGGTCATTTGTCCAATCTTCCACTTCTTGTAAGCTTCTTTTTTGTGTTTAAGATCAGCAAGGATTTCACTGTGAAGCCAAGCTGGTCGCCTGCCATATTTACTATTCTTTCTACACATCGGGATGGTTTGTCCCTGTAACCTCAACAAGGATTCTTTAAAATACAGCCAGCTCTCCTGGACTCCTTTCCCCCTCATGTTATTCTCCCAGGGGATCCTGCCCATCAGTTCCCTGAGATTGTTAAAGTCTGCTTTTCTGAAGTCCAGGGTCCGTATTCTGCTGCTCTCCTTTTTTCCTTGTGTCAGGATCCTGAACTCGACCATCTCATGGTCACTGCCTCCCAGGTTCCCATCCACTTTTGCTTCCCCTACTAATTCTTCCCGGTTTGTGAGTAGCAGGTCAAGAAGAGCTCTGCCCCTAGTTGGTTCCTCCAGCACTTGCACCAGGAAATTGTCCCATATACTTTCCAAAAACTTCCTGGATTGTCTGTGCACCGCTGTATTGCTCTCCCAGAAGATATCAGGGTGATTGAAGTCTCACATGAGAACCAGGGTCTGCGATCTAGTAACTTCCGTTAGTTGCCGGAAGAAAGCCTTGTCCACCTCATCCCCCTGGTCCGGTGGTCTATAGCAGACTCCACCACAACATCACCCTTGTTGCTCACACTTCTAAACTTAATCCAGAGACACTCAGGTTTTTCTGAAGTTTCATCCCAGAGCTCTGAGCAGTCATACTGCTCTCTTACATACAATGCAACTCCCCCACCTTTTCTGCCCTGCCTGTCCTTCCTGAACAGTTTATATCCATCCATGACAGTACTCCAGTCATGTGAGTTATCCCACCAAGTCTCTGTTATTCCAATCACATCATAATTCCTTGACTGTGCCAGGACTTCCAGTTCTCCCTGCTTGTTTCCCAGGCTTCTTGCATTTGTGTATAGGCACTTGAGATAACTTGCTGTTTGTCCTGCTTTCTTAGTATGAGGCAGGAGCCCTCCCCTTTCGCGCTCTCCTTCTCATGCTTCCTCCCGGTATCCCACGTCCCCACTTACCTCAGGGCTTTGGTCTCCTTCCCCCGGTGAACCTAGTTTAAAGCCCTCCTCACTAGATTAGGCAGCCTGCTTGTGAAGATGCTCTTCCCTCTCTTCGTTAGGTAGAACCTGTGTCTGACTAGCACTCCTCCTTCTTGGAACACCATCCCATGGTCAAAGAATGCAAAGCCTTCTCTCTGACACCACCTGCGTAGCCATTTGTTGACTTCCCGATTCGACGGTCTCTACCCAGGCCTTTTCCTTCCACGGGGAGGATGGACGTGAACACCACTTGCGCCTCAAACTCCTTGACCGAAGAGAAACCAACAACAGCATGCAGACCCAGTCATCCCATAAGGCTGTCAGGGAAAGCCGATGCACATAATGCATGGAAAAAGGAGTGCAATGTACTTATCTGTTGTTCCATGGAAAATCCTTCTATTGATCATGTCTGGTAGGTGCAGCAACAGAAATGATGGCCAGATACGGGAAACTCTTGCCATCCTGGCTAGTATTTTCAAAGGGGCTTAAGGAAGTTAGGTACACAACTTATATTGTAATTTAATGGGAACTGAGCACCTAACTCCCATGGGCCCCTTTGAAAATCTCAGTCCAATTGAATAAAACTTAATCAGTGATAGCCCCTCCTGGTGGTAGACAGATCAGCTGTGCAGTCCGCGCATCCAGCTATGCTCTGGGATATCCATGTTCCAGACTGGAATGTAACTTATCCCCAACATATAAAGACAAGCACCATTATTTTTTATTAGTAATAGTAAAATGCTTTGTGAGGGTGGGGGAAGGTATGATATGGAGGAGCTGGGGTGAGCATAAACACACAACAAAAGGACCCAAGGGCATTGGTGCTAAGTCAAAATTACTCAAATGGCAGGGTTATGAATTCAAAGCAGAGCTAGGTCTAGCGAGAATCTGGGACAGGGTAGTAGTGAACCAAATCTCAGTCAGTCACTAGTGCTGCCTGCAACCTCAATAAACATTGTTCAAACAACTCTTATTTGAAAACTACTGTAACAGTCCCAGACACTGCAGAATAGGATAGGTTATTGTAGTGCTTTGTGCTGTTACTGTAATCAGCTACAGGTTTGTTTGTTCTAATAAGAACAAGTTTTGGAAAGTAAAAGTAGGAATTAGATAAGTTTGCAGAAAGGCTTCTGTTCTCAGAAACAGATCTTGAACAAAAAAAGTTTTCTCAAACAAAATTGGGTACAGAGGGTGAAATGCATCACCCGCATAGTGCCTGAGTACAGAGAGCCTGAGGCTTGATATGAATTCACCACCTCAATCCAGCACCAGGGTGTGGGGCTACTGCACAGACCAGCTTTCTCCCCGGTTGGGGCTTTTATTTCTCCAGGATGATGTAGCATCTGCAGCTCTCTTGTGTTGGTTGCGTAAGGCAATGGGTGTACATAATCACAGTTCCATGGCCCCTCTTCTGCCCTGTCACTGGACTACCCTGGCTCGCCCCAAAATAGACCTGCTGCAACAGGCCTGCAGAAGACATTTCTGTTGTGCACACGCACCCCTGTGCAACTGCCCAGACAGCTGTGCCCTCACGTAACCCCTACGTTAGGGTCGGTGTTGTGGAGAGTCTTGGGCCAGTATGAGTTTGACCCATGGAGCACAGCTAGTTTATTTATCTGGGCTACTACTTTACAGGGATGTAAAATCCTCTTAGTAAAACTGGAGAGAGAGAGATTCAGTGTTCATCTCTGGTTAATAAAAAACACAGTTATTGGCTAACCATGCTCAGGAACTTCCCAGAGGGAAATAAACAAAGATGGGTTACTTGGCCAATGGATAAATCTAGCAGTTGTGTAGCATGCAAGATTAGTAATAGTACTTTCTTACGTTGCCAAAGAATTAGCCACAATGTTTTAAAAATTTGTGCTATGAAGTTTATTTAGGCAGAATTATGCCTCAAATGGCCATTTATGTCTCCATTAAAACCATTTAATGGGGCCTGTGAAACAAATCAATTGTACATAACCAGTTTTGGTAGTTAGAACTATTCAGTGACTTAATTTCCATTAAATAAAGGCAACAGCTACAGGAAAACTAGTGTTTTCCATTTAAAAAACAAAACAAAACTTGTAAAACTTTTCACTGTTCCCAGCTTGTGTGCTGTGGAAGTGCTTTGGTTTTGACAGTTCATCTGTGTAACCTTAGCTTTCAGCAGCATGAATAACAATGTCTGAAAGCGGCTTAGAACTATGAAAACATCTCCATTCCATGGGGAGAGGAAAAGTCTTAAAAACTGGTCAGATTTTTTTTTTTAAGCTCTGTTAAAACATACCAACTGCGCACACAAATCTCTTCTGGATTTATTCCTTAATGAGAGAGTACAATGTGAATATTTGTCTACATCCAGCAGCTACATGGTTGCCACTCCAATCCCTGCTATTTAAGAAACAGGGCCAAAGGCAGTGCTGATTTACACCTCACACAATCCTGTTGAAGTCAATGGGATTCCCAAAGGCTGTAAGTCATTCACTGAGATTTGTGGAGTGGTGGGACAGGGAGGGAAGCAAAATCTCCGCACAGGGACACGGGGGTAAAGATTAGGCCCTCAGGACGTCAATAATAAAATGGAGTGAAATCTGTGCAGCAAACCTGAATCTGATTTTTCACTACACTGTCAAAGCTCAGGCCAGTTTCACCATTCTTCCACCTACTAATCCTATGCCTTTCAACCACACAAACAGACAATTCTTCCTCCCCTGGAATGTCTTCCTGAATTGCCAAATTTCCCCCTAGCTCTAGTCAATAAGGGAAATTCACCTCTGTGCAGAGGGACTGTCACAAAGCCTATGCACTAATTAATCCCTACTTTTATTCTGAGGGTTTAAGTACCGCATGCCTTGAGCTGTCTGTCTGCAGAAGGGTGAATTTCACGCAAATAAGGATCCAGTTCAACACACACACACCCATTAAATCAATGTGAGTCCTTCAATGGGATTTGGATCAGACCCTAAATGAGAACAAGAGGAACTAGTGTTTTGTGTTGGTTGGCTATTTGAAGAGTAACCAGAAATGCAATCCTTCAGAGAGCTGTGTAACATATGGGGTGCAGCAAGTGAAAAGCAGGTTTCTCAATCATAAAGTGTGTGTTCTTGGAGAGAGCAGACTGTTGGAAGTTGTCCATTATTTAGTGCCCTGGAGTGTCTTACACTGGGAGTCTTTTCCGTGAAATATGTGGATGGCATATCGTCACGTTCATGAACACGCACATGACATGCCACTGCCTCCCACTGAACATGAACTCAGACGAGCATTGTCTCTCTCCTTCCCACAGATCACATCATTAAAAATAAATATTCTTCATGGTTAAATTACATATTTTGACTACCTTTCTGAATCTCTAGGTTCCTTGTTTTAAAACCATTAATCCACATTTACATGGTTCATCCACTGAGCCTATCTATCAGCATTAAGTTTAACTCCAGCAGTTGGGTAAATATATGAGTTTGACTGACCACATATCCATTTCGGCCTTATGAACTTCTTTTGCTGCCTTTGTGAAAAGCTTAGTAAGTCACCTTTTCCTTCAAGTGCCCCAACACAGCAGGTCACTTTAATACTCACTGGTTTTAAAGAACTAATTCATAGCTCATGTGATCTTATATTCACTTGCAGAATTGTTGTACTATAAATTGAGTGGTTTAATCATCTTAATAAGTAAAATTGTAATAGGCACCAAATTATGTGAAGTGGCATATTGTTATTTGTTAAGCATTATTGTTGCAATCATAGGAATTATCACATTGAATCATATATCAATGGGCCATCTAGTCCAGAAATAGGAAGGAAGGGGCTGAAGGCCAGAGGCTTCAAGGAAAGGTGCAGGAAACCCCACATTGGACAATTATAGAATGTATTTGCAATATGGGAAGGTTCTTCCTAACCTCAGGAAGTTAGTAGTTATGGTTGTCCGCCTGAACATAAGGGTTTATAGCATTTGTATCCTATCTAATATATATATGGATTACACCCTGGGGTTCAGTTTCATGTGGCAAAGTGTTCCACAAGTTAATTTTGCATAGTATAAAAATTATTTCCTTTTAAAAGATATATCTTTGTTTTCTTTTAATTTCATTGGGACTCCCCTTGTTCTAGAAAAGGGAAATAGAACCTCTCGCTATACTTTCCCTACTTTGTTTTATTGACTTCTTCCATGTCACCTCTGATTTGTCTCCTCTCTAAATGCTAATCTTTTTCCACTTCTCATCTGGAAATCCTTCTGTGCCTCTAATATTTTTTGTTGTCCTTCTCTGGACCCCCCCCCCCCTTCTTCTCCCTGGCACACGCTTTCTGAGGTGGGGTGACCAGAACATAATTATTCAGCATGAGGCTGCACAATCAGTTCATATAATGTTATTTCAGTGGAATACTTACAGTCCCTAGAGAAGGAATGTATGTGAAGATGTGACAAGATTATGAAGATCATAAGATGGCTCAAAGATTGGTACTATGAGGAAGGTTTTGGGATAATCAACCACTGGGAGGCACTCACAGAAAAGATTCTTCTCAGCAGATAAACTTGACTGAAATTTGCATCCTAAGCAAGGGGAAACAACTTGTAGGGAAAGGCTACAGGCACAGCTGAATGAATAACCACCTCAAAAAAGTTATTAGGAGTAAGTAGAGAACCTACAGGGAATGGATAAAGGGGCTGATTAGCAAAGAAAGCTACATCATGGAGGTCAGATAATAGAGGAATAAAGTGAGAATTCCTAAGAGTCTAATTGAATTACCTCTTGTCAAGGAAATTAAAATAAGGAGGTATTTTAGTTATATAAAAAAAAAAGAATGAGGAAGGATGAGGTTGGGCCACTATACAATGTGGATGGGAAAGAGATTAAAGATAATCTAGGTATGGTCCAAAAATTAAATGAACACTTTGCCTCAGTTTTCAATAGGGATGAAAATATGGAACATATGCATGAAGGCAGTCTGGCTGATGGAAATGAGTGTCTAGAAATGGAAGAAAAGGAGTACTTGTGGCACCTTAGAGACTAACAAATTTAATAGAGCATAAGCTTTCGTGAGCTACAGCTCACTTCATCGGATGCATTCGATGCTTATGCTCTAATAAATTTGTTAGTCTCTAAGGTGCCACAAGTACTCCTTTTCTTTTTATGGATACAGACTAACACAGCTGCTACTCTGAAACCTAGAAATGGAAGCTACCACATCTGATGTGAAAGAATAATTTAAAGAGCTTAATGTGCTCAAATCAGAGGGACCAGATAATTTCCTAGAATACTGAAAGAATTGGCATGTGAGAGTGCTAGTCAAGTAGCAAGGAATTCAGGGGTTGTACCATATAACTGGAGAATAGTTAATGTCATACCTATATTTAAGAGAGGGGGGAAAGTGATCTGGGTAACTACAGACCCATTAGTTTTGCCTCAGTAGTATGCAAGGCTTTAGAACAAATGGTGAAGGAAAGAATAATTAAGTTCTTAGAGGAAAGTGGTAAAGGGGATTTTAATGCAATATGGGTTTACCAAAGGTAGATCGTGCCAGACTAATCTGATTTCCTTCTTTAAGAAAATAACTGATTTTTTTAGATAAGGAAGTGCAGTAGATCTAATATACTTGGACTTCAGTAAAGCATTTGACATGATACCACATGGGAAATTATTAGTTAAATTATGGAAGATGGGTACCAGTACAAGCATGGTACAGTAAATAAGGAATGGCTAAGGGGGAGAAGGCAAATTGTTGTGCTGAAAGGTGAATTATCAGAATGGAGGGAGGTTACTAATGGAGTTCCTCAAGGATCGGTCTTGGGACCAATCTTATTTAATATTTTTATTAAAGACCTTGGCATAAAAACTAAGTGTGCTAATTAAATTTGCTGATGATACAAAGATGGGAGACAGTCAATACAGAAGAGGATTGGAAGACTATACAGGAAGATCTGGATGACCTTGAAGATTGGAGTGACAGAAATGGGATGAAATGCAATAGCACAAAGTGCAAGGTCATGCACTTACTAACAATAAGAATTTCTGCTACAAGCTTGGTGCTCATCAGTTGGAAGAGACAGAGGAGAAGAGACACATGGGTGTGTGGGTCAATCACAGGAAGACTGTGCACCACCAATGTGAGGTGGCTGTGAAAAAAGGGAAATGGGAACCTAGGATGTATTAGGTGGGGCATTTCCAGTAAAGATAGAGAAGTATTAATGCCAATGTGCGAGGCACTGGTAGGACCACATTTGGAATACTGTGTACAGTGCTGGTCACCCATGTGCAAGAAAGAGGAATGTAAATAAACAGGTGCAGGAAAGAACTACTAGGATGATCAGGGAACTGGAGAACTGTCGGGGGGCTGAAGTCTGAACTTGGCAGCTCCACCCAGTGCCGAGAGTCAATGGCCATAGTACCCAGTGGTGAGAGTCAGTGGCAGGGGATAAGGGGACCTAGGTCCTTCCTGCACCATTGGGTTTCAGCCCAGGACCTTGTGAATAATAGCTCAAATATTTGGCTTAGGAGCAGGTGCCCTTATGCTTGTCCCCTGGGCCACTTCCTACCCCATTTTCGGCTCCTCCGTCAATGCCACTAGTCAGTTGTTTGGACTCCATTCTCTCTGATCGTGCTCAGGAGGGTTTTCCTCTCTCAGCCGTGGCCAGTCATTCCCAGCCCCCATGGAGTGAAGGACCTGTGGCAACTTGGCAGTGGGCCTGGTCTCAGCTGCATAGAGCCCCACGGCTTCTCTGCAGGAGTTTGCAGAGCTCAATTGCTCCGCCAACCCAGACTGAGCTAAGCTGCTCCCTTCTGAGCCCCCAGCTCTAATGTGAGCGTGCTCCTCAAGTATGGCTGGGCAGGGTCTTCTGAGCCCAGAGCTGTACACCAGTGCGGGGCTCATCCACCCCACTGTAAGGGCCTATATTATGAGAGGATACTGGAAGAGCTCAGCTTGCTTAGGCTGACGGGGTATGATTGCTCTTTATCAAGATATTAGGGAGGTAAACACCAGGTAGGGTAAAGAGCTAGTTAAGCTAATGGACTATGTTGGCACAAGAACAAAAGGATATAAACAAATCCAGACTGGAAATTTGAAGAAAGTTTTTCTAGCCATCAGAGAAGTGAGGACCTGGTACAGCTAGGAGTTGGGGGTGGGCGGGGGGTGGGAGGGAACAGCTTAATTAGTTTTGAGAGAACTGGATAAATTTATGAGTGTGATGGTATGATGGGGTTGCTTGTGATAATAGGGGACATGGCTCAACAGCCCAGGGTCTTAACTTCCAATTTGCATCTAGGCTCCTAAATGCCCAAACTTCAAGGTTTCAGCTGGCCACCTGCAGGGGTCAGGAAGGGACTCTCCCTTCCACTGTATTCTGGGAGGGGGTTTTATCTCCTTCCTGTGAAGCAGGAAGGATGGCCCTGGCTGGAGATAGGACATTGGACAATGCAGGGCAGACTCTGAGGTAGCAAAGAACATTCTCTCTCTCAGGTCTGGTTCTTGCTCACATGCAGGGTCTAATTGATCACCATATGTGGAGTCAGGAAGGAATTTTTCCCCAGATCAGATTGGCAGTGACCTTGGAGGAGGTGTAGGAGGGTGCTGTTCGCCTCTCTCTGCAGCATGTGGGTGCAGGGCACTTGCCAGGATTATCTAGCTCTCTCATTTAGTCATTTCCCTGCTATTGTGGGGGCCTTAGGCACTGGTACAGCTCTGTCCCTCTGATTCTCTGCTTGTGGCATATAATAGTCTGGTCTCTCATGAGCTGTAATACTTTGTTGGGTTTAGTGTGCAGATGATGGTGGTGGCCTATTATATACAGGAGGCCAGACTAGATAATCTGGTGGGCCTTTCTTTCTTTAAACTCTATAACTCAGATTATAATGCTTCAGTGTTATTTTTTACCCCTTTAACACAATCCAATATCTTTTTTTTTTTTAAGACCCACTAGACATTGAGCAAAAATGTTCATAGGGCCATGCACGGTGACACCTAGATAATTTTCATGAATGCTGCAGGTAATTTAGAGCTCATTAATGTGTATATATAATTAAAATTGCTCCTTGTAGCATGCTGCATTTTGCAAATTAAAATCCAGCTACCATAATGTTTCCCAATCATCTGTTTTAGCTAAGTCCTTCCTTAATTTCTCACAAGCTTGACCAAACTAAATAATTTTATGACCTCTGTAAAATTTGTGCTTCTTATATAAGTCAGGCATCTGATCATGTATCAAACTGAGTGCTAGTGACTTTTGGCTGTGCTGTTGCATAGTCCAGATCTTTTGCTTAGTTGCTGGAGTCTGTGTTTTGACTGACAGTTTGACCTTCCCAAGTCACTTGTAACCTCTGATTCACCACTTTCTGAAGTATCACTGTCTTATAGTTGGAGGGAGTTAATATGACTCCTGTTGTTATAACTTTTTTTGCTATTTATCAGGCTGTCTGAACCATTCATAATGTGCCCTCAGTAGAGATTATCTATGGGTAACACAAAACTGAATTCACATGGATGTCCATCGTTTCATAGTAATTCTCTCACCAGGAAGATACAATCCATGTTCTCAAATCCCCATGGCCCTGAATACTAAATAAACAAAATCTAGTTTGGCGCTTGCTGGGATCTTCCATTGAAAATAACGGAAAATTTATTTTCTTGTTTTTTAAATGCACCATTTTCTTTTATTCTTTTAATGGACTTTCTCATTAATTTTCTTTGGCTAATGCAAGAAGATGTAAATCAGTTCCCTACATAGTTCTGCCAGTGACTTGCTACATGCCTTTTGGTTTAGTTTGAACAGTAGCTGAACTAGGTTAGGCAACAGGCATGGGAGGGGTGGAAGGAGGGATTACCCTCTTCCATAGCTATACGGCCGTTGCAGAGCCATTCTGTGAGGACTGCATCAGTCTATTGGCTGAAGTGGCTCGGTGTGTTTCTTACGTGCCCCTGCTGAGAGCAAGCAACTGAAGGACCTATGCACTGGCAGGTCCTTTGGTCTCAACTCTACCCTGGAGCCTGATTCTCTCCTGCCTTTTGTGGAGCTATACCCTGCACCACTCAGTGCACTGGAAGTTTGCACGTCTAGCCAAATCCTGTCCTTGTAATGTGCAACCAAATTCATTCCACTGCAAGGGGACCCTCTGGGTCTACACTGGCATGCCTCCCAGCTTGGGTAGACACCCACACTAGCTCTGCTTGAGCTAGCACACTACAAATAGTGGGGTGGCTGTTGCAGCATGGGCTTGGATGCAGTGGGTGAGGCAGGCTTGAACTTGCATGGCTAGCCCGAGCTGCCACTCCTGCTGCAACATCCACAAGTGAAAAAAATAGCAGCGGAGCAGTCAGGTACATGGGAACAGTGAGGGGGGAAATCTAAAGTAGAAAGGTCCAGTTTTTCCAACTGTGTTTTCCCTTACTAGTGTATTCAAGAGAATTTATTTTCAAGTAAGTCACTCACCCTCAGGCTGAAAAGTCAGGGGCCCATCGCCTGGCCAAACAACATCCTCAAATGTTTGCTTTGCTGTTTGCTGCAACTTATCAGTATATGTAATGCCATCTTTATTGTATTGCATTAGGTTTTACTGTTCCCTAACATAAAGCAGTACAGATCAACATAACCGAATATTAAGGAATATAATCATGAAAGTCAAAGTCCAGCATAAAACCCAACAAAGTTATATTGTTGGACACCAATGAGATATAAGAGAGATTTTATTTTAATTTTTAAAGTCCATGTCAAATGGGAGAGTTAGCCATTAAGTTTCAACAGCAGGTGTCTTTCACAGAGGGATTTTCTCTCTCATGTAGTTTCAGGAGTTTGAGTTTAAAAGTTTTAATTTAAAACAGAGAAGCCAAAAGGTCCTCCTCTATGAACTACAACTAAAATTATTCCCTTCTAATCAAGGACAGCAATTTTACTCAGACTAATAGCTTAGTCGGTTCCTTCCTAAACAGAGAGGTTACTTCTCTGTCTGTCAGTGAACTACGGTATATTTACATGTTTCCTAGTGTAAGCATTTAGAGGCTGATTCTTACTCCCCCCCATCCAACCCCCCAACTCTCTTTCCCTGTATGCTGCTGTGGTGGTGGCATATAGAGGCTGTTAGAAAAACAAAGGGCTAGGGAAGAATTTTCCCAGTGCAGGAGCAATGTCATCAGTGCCTTCTGCTGCTCGCCAATGCAAATGACAGTATAAGGAGAGTGCTTAGTGCTTCAGGGAAACAAGAAAAGGTGGGAGGAGATGTGTCCAGAAACCAGATATTACTGGGATATTGGACTGCTGCACAGCCCACAAGCAGCCCTGAAAAGACTGCCTTAGGTTAGAACCTCTTCTCTTGCTCTAACTTGGTTCTTGGTTGCTCCAACTTAGGCTGGTGCCCATTTTAGGGCCACAGAAGTCCAGAATCCGGAAGACTCAAAGACGGCATAAAGCCACCTTACTAGCTGCTTCTCCCCCACCCCCAAGGGTATTCTATGCCCATAGTTTCTGATTGCCCTCAGTCAGGAACCCTGCCTAGCACCTCTGCCCCTTGTCACAGCCATCTTTCTAGTGGTTCTGTGCAACGTCAGACCATTCATTTGGAGCAGGTTGTGTAGATTCCTCAGTGCTAATATTAATAAATAGACACTCGGAAGTGTTTGTTTTTAAGACTGGCTATGCTGAATAAAAAAATTAGAATATTGGAAAATAAAGAGTAAAACAGGGTATAAGCATCTCAACCTCCCCGAAATCCAGGTATAAGAGAACTTAAAAAAAAAAAAAAAAAAAAAAAAAAAAAACCCAAAGAGGCCCCACTCCTTTTACACTACTATCTTATAGCACCCTCCTCCTCCAGGAGCAGGTTTTGCTCTTAATGAGCCAGCTCACTCCCTGGGTTATTCTGTTTGAGCTTTCTCAAGGAATCCAGAGAAGCAGTTTCCAGCACAGATAATTGTTTTATTTTGACCCTTTTTAACAATCAAGCAATCAATCAAAACCTTGCACACTTTTCCCTCAAAGTCTGTGCAGGTCGAGAAGCCCCTTTCCCAAGTCTGTCCCTCCTGCCAGTAATTTCAGTAACCAAAATGTCCTGGTTCTTAACTCAAAGCCTCAGTAATAAAAGACTTCACACAGCCTCCCTCCTATTCATTCAGTTTCTGCAGCAATTCCTCTCTGCAATAGCTCCAGTAGCAGTCCATTGGGAGCAGGCTCCAGAGCCCCTCAGCTTTTGGCGGGGTGTTGCAGGCCCCTTTTCTACTTCCTGTTGCCCTTTTTAATAAAGATCACTAATTAAGTTCCAGCTGTTTCTCAGGTGCAGGTGGTGGAACTAATCAGCCAGCGGCAGGCCTCTAAGCCCAGAGGAATGGTACCCTTATACTTTTACAAGTTGATAACTAAGTCAAAATTAAAACAAAAATGGAAGAATGTTATAAAAACATTGTAGGCCTGATTTATCCACTCAATTATTACACCTTTTAGCACTGGCGTGATTCCACTACCTTTGGTGGATTTCCTCTCGCATGGAACCTGTCCAAGAATTAGACTCTCTCTGTTTTCTTTCTTTACTCTCTTTTGACTAATGATCATTGTCCTTGTTTACTGTTGGATCTGTGGAGAGGAAGTCCTTAAAATCTATTTAAAATGGCATTTAGGAAATGATTTACATTAGGCAGAAATGTGTTGTCCTTATGGAAATCCAAACGGTATTCTAAATACTTCAGCTTCTTGCCAGTCACTGATAAGCCAGGTGCAAATCATTATAGTATTTCCACTTGTGATCATAATTAATTTTTAAAAGTAGCACAGAGCTAAAGCCCTGTGTATGGTGATAGACAATTCAATGTATGCGCATCTGAGTTTCTTGATGTACAATGCTCAGATACCTCACTGGTAACAACTAGTGTAAATTTTTAACTTCCCTTGTTACATCAGTGAGTCAGATCTATATTCTGAAATGCATGGGGGGAAAAATGATCAAATAGCTGTACATTTTTGTTGGTGGTGGTGGTTGTTTAATGAAGTGGGCCACATTTTTAAAATGTATTAAAATTCCAACACTTAAAAAAATAGAAGATTATACGCCTTTTGTTACGGTAAGTTAAAAAAAATAAAATAAAAATATACACTAGGACTTTTGGGGCAAAATAACAAGCTTCCCAGACTTTCATTGACAAAATCTGTATGCTCAGCCTCTCCCTTTCTATCTTCAGATCTCTAAGCCTTGCAAAAAAGAAATGAAGTGGAATTTACACATATACTGTCAAAAGTATCAGGCTCTATCCCATTAGAAGAGATCCAGAGGACCCTTTTTAAAAAAAGGCAACCAGACTTATTTGCAAAGTAATTCTTTAGCCTTTTCTGCCAAGTGTTAAAAGCTCTATAATGAACCCTCCTTTGGCAGGGAGTACCATATGGAGGAGCACCATGTAAACGGCTATTTATTAGCCCCCAGTTCATTTTTGTTCCATTTTATAGCGTATGCTACTTCAAAACAGAATGGAAAGGCATTTACGTGACTCACCATCTAGATTATAGACCATGACTGGAACAATAATTGCAACACTTTCTGAAAGCTACAAATACAGTTGCAAATCATACAGAAAGTATGAAAGCTCTGGTTACAACTCCAATCAGCCTTCAGATTACTTTATCTACCATGCATCACTTGGCAAGAAAATCTAATAGTTTCTTACTATTGTCAGATACAGTTAAAGAAAAAGAAAAAGCTGGACAACAGTCACTTTAACTGCTCTTGGCCATCCATGAAGAGATCTGAAAGGTCACTAATTCATCAGCTGCACTAAGATGAAGCAGCTTCTCCTTCTAAAAGAGTCAGTTAACATAACTTTAATTTGTGCTCATTATGCCTTCATCGTCTTTTAGGATTTATGAGGAATGAGTGTGATTGTGGGGCAAGGAAATATTGTTCACATAACCAGCTCTCCTGGTTAGCTAGGTAGATTAGGGTCCTCGCAGTTTGGGGACTTTTCAAATCTGAGGTATAAAATGGATGAAGATTAATGCCAAAATCCAGTTTATCACAACACATGCTACCATACACACACTTTTAGATGCATACATGCTGTGTAAATATACACACTGTGTATTTCTTGTTTGCGTCCTCCTTTTAAGTTAAAACATTTCCATTAAGACCCCAAAATACTATTTAAATGACTAAGTAGGCCTAATCCTTTCTTAAAGCTTCCCCTCGCGAAACTAATGAGCAAAGAACTTCCTCATTGTGTCATCATAATAATCCCCATATCAGCCACTAAGTGATGTCACAGAGAAATGGCAATGAATGAGGAAGAACAGCAAGTAGAGAGGTATCATCTCTTAAGCTACAACCATCCTGTTTTCATGTAAATAACCTGAGTAATAAAAGTTGATGGAATAGAAATCAGGAAATATGGGTCCTGTGTTTGGGTCATACTGAGCTGCACTGGGTGCAGGACCCAAGGGGAAGAAGGGTTTGTAAAGGTGGCCATAAAATGCCTTTGCTCTTCTGTTATTCTGGGGCTAGCGGATGGTACATTGATGTCACTGTGTACTGCACACTGCTTTCCTTTGCCGTGTCCCCTAGGCTGGAGGCTGAGTTGTTGCTGGGCTGCATATACAATCACCGTGCCACCAGGGATTCCTCTATCCCAAAGGAGCCCTCAGTTGGCCAGTTAGGTCAGCTGTACAGCTATGGCATAAAGGGGCCATGGCAGATCTAAGAATGAAGCCCTATATGCCTTTAACTGTGCCTTTGACTAGTGATTTTCAACATTTATATAGAGATATATAGTTCTTTTTATTTATCTTCTGTGTTTGGAGGCTTTGCGGAATCATGTTTTCAAGCTCTTCTTTACAACCAGGAGGGCTAGAAAATTATTTTGTCGTTAGAATGAAAGCTGAGATTCTCACATGACTCCAGGAGTTGGGACCTTAAGAAGAACACCAAATAGCAAGATATTTGGAATAAAATTGCAAGAGTTGGCTACACTGCTGTTGGCATTTAATTTCACATTCTTTTTTTGCTTGGCAAATAATGTCTGTGTATAATACACCTTTCTCCCTCTGAAATACTGCTCCAGTGGAAGCACCCTGTATTAATTGGGAAGGGGCAATGCCTATGAAAGGTTTTTGGCTCTCAAATTTACTTCCCCCCCATATTCAACAGTCTGGATTTATCAGCCTTCCAGGCATGCTATACAGACCATCTTTTTGATAGGCAAGCAATTGATTTTGTAATGTGTCTAAAGGTATGGCTAGGCACAAATGTAACTCAGAATAAAACAAACAAGCGGTATTTTTCCTAGTTTTACCATGTTTCTACATGAAAGAAACAAACTGAATTAACAACACACATTCTTAAGATGGTTTCAGAGTAACAGCCATGTTAGTCTGTATTCGCAAAAAGAAAAGGAGTACTTGTGGCACCTTAGAGACTAACCAATTTATCTGAGCATGAGCTTTCGTGAGCTACAGCTCACTTCATCGGATGAAGTGAGCTGTAGCTCACGAAAGCTCATGCTCAAATAAATTGGTTAGTCTCTAAGGTGCCACAAGTACTCCTATTCTTAAGATGGATTCTGACTGCAGAATACAAAAAGAACAAGATGGACATGCTAAATCAGGACACATTAAAACATTGGTTAAAAGATATTCCAGTGCCTCTCTTTAGCTACTGTTTGGCCACATGTGTTTGATGGGGCCCTCTTTCTAACTATAATGTTTTATTTTTCCCATCAGTGAATATTTATGGTGTAAAGTAGCCATCGGAGCCGGGGATGCCATATTTTAGCCTCTGAGTTTTGATCTCCAGGGCTCCATGAATTGCAGTTATATTCTGCAAATGAAGTTTTGTGATTTTGAAATGGAAGAGGAAGAGTTTGTTCATTTTAAAGTTAAAACTTATTTAAACATTATTTTTGTCAATAATCCACAGTGTGCCTGGCCACATCAGAGGTGAAAACAAACATCAGTTTATAACTGGGAAACTGGAAAAGTAAGAAAAGACACAACAAAGGTGCAGTTAAAAATATGACCCTTGCATTTTGCTATTAAAGTTAACAGTTGGGCTCTGCTAGGCTGCCAGAAGCAGCAGGTTCTGTAGTCTAGGTCCCATCACTCACAGTGCCCTGCCTCCAATCCTCAGGTTTATGTATCTATGATCCAAGCCATGCAAGGGCATGAAGGAGAGGCTACTTGCACCATTCCCACATTGTGCTCCCAAGTATGGTCTATGTGTAATCTTCTCGCTATTATTTGACTCACCTTGACACCAGCACTCTAGTTACTATATGCAAATAGCTGTCACATTAAATATGTTCTTTGCTTATCTTGTACATCATTGAAAAATATTAGTTAAGCTCTGTTTATCCTCATGAAACATTCAGAAACAATGTCCCTGCAGAGATGCCAGCAAGAAGTCTGGTGGAGAGCACATATCCTCTCACCAGATTCCTGCCATTCCCATCTCTCATTGAGCCAGTCTGGAATGATCAGACTGCAGTCAAAGTCCAAAAACATTATGCAGGGTACAGCTTGTTCCAGCCATTACAGGAGATTGCATGATGATCAGGGAATTCCAAGCCCAGAGATGAAACTTCAATTGAATGCCTCTAAATTTTCCAAATAGATGATATGAGAACTTTATACCTGGGTCCGAGAAATATTCTGATTGCATTTGTTAGAAAAAGAGGATAATAACATGCTATCAGTTTTTAAGCAGAGCTTCCCACCGAAGTCAATGAGGAACTCTAATTAAACATGGATGGCATTAAATGATGCAGGGAAAACCATTATTTGGGGCAAGATTCTGATACCCAAACTCATGCTTATTAGTTGGTGTTTAAGAAATCTCACTGAAACTAATAAGATGCTGTTCAATGTGAGTAGAGGGGTTCAAATTTGGCCAGTTGACTAGGGAGATTTTTAAAAACTGCATTATATTGAATGAGGATGTGCTTATAGGAGGCAGTGTGGTCTAGTGGATAGGGCCTGCAACTCAGGAAACTTGGGCTCTATTCCCAGTTCTGCTGCTGACTTGCTGGGTGACCTTGAGCAAAACATGTCACTGCTCCATGCCTCAGCTTCCCCATTTTTAAACTAGGGATAATGGCCCAGATCCTCAAGGGTCCTCAGGCACCTAACACCCTTGGAGGATCTGGGCCAATGATCCTTACCTCCTTTACAAAGCACTATGAACTCTACTGATGAAAAGAGCTACATAGATTGTTATAATTATTATAATCTCTGCATTTTAAACCCATAGGATTTTTACTGAGCTCAATTTTGTGAAACAAAAATAACAATTGGGTTTAAGATTTTTGTAATGTCAACACTTCTGTTTGTTTGAATTTTGTATAGATTGTTTGAGTCCATTAGTGTAACTGTTGGGTGCTAAAAAGTCTCCAACAAGAAATGCATTATCCAGCATCAGCTACAATAGGGGAGGAAAATAGATATTTTTAAAAGTAAGAAACTAGATAGCTATGATGGATTAATGGTGTAAAATATATAAGCTCGAAACACCTTCTATAGAAGGAGCCAAAACTCAGAAGGAATTTGGTGGCTAAAAAGGCAGAAACATTGGCTGATACAGGGGATGAAAACCCTTTCATGTCTAAGGGTATGTCTACACTGCAGCCAGAGGTGTGACTGCAGCACATGTAGAGAAATGTGTAGACATAGAATCATAGAATATCAGGGTTGGAAGGGACCTCAGGAGGTCATCTAGTCCAACCCCCTGCTCAAAGCAGGACCGATCCCCAACTAAATCATCCCAGCCAGGGCTTTCTCAAGCCTGACCTTAAAAACTTCTAAGGAAGGAGATTCCACCACCTCCTTAGGTAACACATTCCAGTGTTTCACCACCCTCCTAGTGAAAAAGTTTTTCCTAATATCCAACCTAAGCCTCCCCCACTGCAACTTGAGACCATTACTCCTCGTTCTGTCATCTGCTACCACTGAGAACAGTCTAGATCCATCCTCTTTGGAACCCCCTTTCAGGTAGTTGAAAGCAGCTATCAAATCCCCCCTCATTCTTCTCTTCCCTGTGCTAGCTTGGATTTAGCTAGCTTGAATTACAGTGAAGTCACGGCAGCCTGGGTGGTGGCATAGACTATACAAGCCTGCCCAGGACCTGGGTTAGTACTCAAGCAGCTAGCTCATGCTGCTACAGCTTCACTGCCATTGTTATTCAAGCTAGCTAGATCAAAGCTAGCCCAGGTACGTCTCCACTGCTACAATCACCCCTCTGATTGCCAGGCTGATATTCCCTAAGTCACTGGTTTCAATGCAGAGCAGGTTCCAAGTGGCTGAAATTTGTTACTGTGTGATGTCTGTCTTGGTGTCAGTTCAGTTCCAAGTGGACAGGTTCCTACATTTAAGAAAAGCTTTCTATCATAACTGGAAGGCTTGCTGGCTGATTTACTGTTTGACCCTAGAGGTGGTCTCTCCATGTCAGGACTGAAGCACATTGGTGCAGCAGCATGGGGCAAGGGTACACTTCTGCTACCTGTGCTGTGCCTGTTTCATAGACAAACAGGGTCAGATTTTCAAATGCTTAGCACCCACAACTGGGGCCAGATTTTCAAGAGCTCAGCTCCCATGTAGGCATCTATAAATAAGAGCCAGGTTCTCAATAGTGCTCAGCCCCAACCAGCTCTCCTCATGACACTTACGGCCAGATTTGTTGCTGATTTCTTTAGAAGAAACTGGCCAAGGACTGGTTGTATAAACAGGAGCTGAGCTCTCTTGAAAATTTGACCTTGATAGTGGATGCTGAGCTATTTTCAAAAGATAGACTATGGAGAGCTTGGGCCAGATCATCCACTGGTATAAACCTGTGTCATTCCATTGACTTCATTTGAGCAATGCTGATTTACATCAGCTGAGGATCTTGCCCACTGCATTTTCAATTTTATAAGTCTGACATCATCCATAATCAGTGAGGACCTGATGGCTTCAGTGGGCTTTGGATCAGCCCTTCAGTTAATGTAAAATTAGAAAACAGTACATACAATTTTTAAAAGCATACAATGGACATAAAACCCCTTTCAGAAAAAGAATTTGCACTCCAGCCTTACATAAACAGTGTTTCCAGGATAAATTAGCATACACTATAATTGAAGTAATTCCTTGTGCAAAAAGATAGAACCACAACAGGAGCAAGTTTTCAACATAAGAGCCAAACACTGAGTGTTACTCTAACCAAGTCCCCATTTTTGTGCCTGTAACTTATACCAGTTTGCACCTGGAATTATTTGCACCCACAGTTTAGGCCAGTTGTTCATCTATGTACCTGATTTTGGGGTGACACTCAGATGCTTAGATGTTCAAGTGACCTAATTTGCGTCTGCAAAGAAATAATTTCCAGGTACAAAACCAGATGCTGAAAATCTGTCCAACAATAACACTAGCAGCTTGTCAAAGACGTGTTTTAGTCCACACCAGAGAGGTGTACATTTTAGTGCCTAATAGTGTGGCCCGCGAACATAATACTGTTTGAACACAGTGTGCATTAACATAGCACTGTCTGAAATGGGACTACATTAATGCGCTCTAGGGAACTCTTAGTTCACAGAAGCAGGGTCCACAAGGGCTAGTTAGTGCACATTAGTACATACTAAAATTTACACGTCTCTGGGGCAGACTACAACACTGTGTAGACAAGCCCTAGAACCTGATCTTGTCTTAACATTGGGGCATCTTTCGCTATTTTGTAAAGTGTCATGCACATCTTCAGTGCTATCTAAGTAAGAAATTATATTAACCATTTTCATCCGGATTCAGATATCAGTTACAGGCAAAAAGGATCTTTTGGGCATTTATCTCAAAGTCACAATGAAGTATAGGAAAAACGCAATGTTCACCAGGAAGATGGCACCAAAACATTATGTGTACAAGACAAATACGGCATTACACAGGAATAGTAGAAAAGGGTAGTTTTCCACTGTGGCAGGCTGACACAAATGGTATTAGCATCGTATCTATTGGTGCATTCATCAATTTTTTTAACTTTGGGACCAAGTTCATTTGTGCTTCTGTTTCTAAAAGAGAAAACATTTCTCTTTCCTGTTTAGTGAGAGTAAATACATCCTGAACTTTTTCATTCCCTGGCTTTTCGTACCCGACTCACAACTGGTCACAATGATCTACAGCTAAAATGCATCACCCTGGGAGATGTAGCAAATTTTCCAAAAAAGGGAGAGCTCTGTGGGTCAGATCCTCAGCTGGTGTAAATCTGCCACAGCTCCATTGACTTCAGTTGAACTAGCACAAGTTACACAAACTGAGGATCTGGCCCTCTATTTTTATCCTACTGTTGATCCAAACTATCTCAGTGTGAATGCAGCACCTTAATAAGGGTGATTTCAGAGTCCAATGTTGTTCCTATTGAAATCAGTGGGAGTTTTTTCCCCACCGGCTCCAACTGCATGCCAGATCTCTGCTTAAACACAGAGTCTGATTTATTGGGCTGCCTTCCAGGGGGCTTGTTGTAACCTAATGATAGTGAAGGTCAATGATTGTACTGTTTAATAGGTATAAGATTAGCAAAAATTCTGCTTCGTGGGGATGCATTCAGACAGTATCAAGGATTTAAGTGATGTTTAACCAGGCAGTAAATAGAAATAGAAAAGAAATTCTAAGCTCTTCTATTAATATATCAGGCACCAAATGAAGAGGAAGAAGAAATGCAATGAGTGTCATTTTTTATCTTGTACCTCTAGTTAGACAGTAAGCTCTTTAGGGAAAGGGGGTTTTTTTGTTATATGGATACAGAGCTTGCACAGTGGTGCCCTGATTGCTGATTGGGGCCGCTAGACACAATGAAAATAATAATAAAAATTGTCAGCTGTGTATTTTACATCATTTTAAACTCTTATCAAACTTTTTTTAAATGGCCTCTTTGCTTAATCAGACTAGGCTTTTTTCCTGGTGTGCCCAGTTAGAGAGGCTTCTACTATACTTATAGAAACAGCCATTTAAATGTGACAGGATATTGTGGGGAACACATACAGGACAATTTTGCATCCTGTATGTGCTTCAATACTTAAGCTTATAGGCCCTCAATAGAGGTTAGAACTGGATGAAATTCAGAATTGCTTTTCCATAGAAAATTCTGACATTTCAAAATTTATTTTCATTCCAAATCAGAACAAAATCAAACATTTTTCATAAAATTCTAGAAAAATAATGTTTGGGGTTGATCAGAATGCTTCAATCTGAATAAAAAAAAGTGGATGTTGGATAAATATATTGTTGTTGATTCAATATATGTGATTTTATATTTTGTATGTGGAGATGAAGACCCTGATAGGCACGTTGTATACAGTGGAAATTCAATAAATACATGAGCGTAGTGGAGTGGATAATCAGTTTATTTTCATGAGTTTAGGAATAGTCATGATTGACAGAGCCATAAGGTGGTTATTTTGGGTCATCTTTTATGAGTGAAAATTAATTCATATGAACTACCATCATCCTGTATCAAGTAACAAATGAGTACCTGTAGTCATCTTCAAGTAATGAGGTCTTTTCACATAGTACCGGATGTGAACCAACTAGCAATGTGTATCCCATCTTAGGAAAAATCCCATGCCACATTAGGGTCAAAATCACTCATGGGCCAAGCCACTGATCTTCACAGTCAAAGTTTTGTTCTGTGCACCACACCATATGAATCCACACTTCTGAGATGCAGGCAATAAAAAGCAGACAAGCAACATGCCTGCATTTTAAAATGAGGACTTCTTTTCATCTTCTCTCCAGTCAATATATTAGTTATCATACAAAGGCAATATGTCTGATACTTAAGTGTGTAATAATAATTTACTTATTCAAAACTAGTGTAGCATCTTTGCAGTAGGAAGTAACGAAGGGGACCCAGACAACTGTTGATTCTGTGCTTTCTCAGTGGAGCAGCAGATGCCCAACCACTAAGAAGTAAAAATATCCCCATGTAACTTTACTCCAGTTGACACAGCTTGAATATCTCAGTTATGAATACAACTTACCAGACATGAGTTCCATCATTCCGATTCCTGCTAATAATAGCCTCCATGGAAAACCTGAATGCAGCAGGTCTCCTAACACTGTGTGTGTGGGGGGGTCCCTACTTTGTTTGTATTGTCTCCAGTTATATGAGATACAAAAAAAATGTTTCGCCAAATAATGAAGTCAAGTTATAGCTTTTGTTGTGTGAGTGTTCCCAGACCCAGGGGAAGGCACTGGGAGCCCTCATCAAAACACCCAAGCAGGAGGCAACCACAGTGCTTGCAAGCTCTTAGTGCAAGGAAGGGACACCTAGGTCTACCAGCAGCTCTGCAGGGGATCAGGCAGTTTGACACTGACGCACTCAGGCCCAGATCCTCAGAGGCATTTAGTCACCTGACTCTCAGTTCTCTTGCTCTAATACTGGGAGAATCGGACGTGACTGTGGTCTCATTAACAGCCATGTTACATCCTTGATATCCATGCACAGTTTAGGAGGGAGCAGGCTCAGGCATGCTATTTTGTGAGTAGACCTGAGTGGATCATTCACATGGATGTTTTTAAAAATCAAAATAGGTCTATTTTTGGAGTTTGGAACAATGGGAGGTAAGTTTCTGAAATCTGGTAATTGATCAGTGACAATGTCTGAGATGTCCATCTGAATGCCTGAGAATTCGGACAGAATTTTCACATGACCTTTTCCGCCTGTCAGGTTGGACTGGTTTTGACTAGTCACAAGGCATAGCGTCTAAGTGGTCAGTGAGGTATATTGACTCATATTCTGAAAATACTAGCTACATTTTGGCTGAATTTTCCAAGAAACTTAAGGGAGCTAGGCACCTCAGATCCTGCTGAAATTCATGCTGCTTAGAAAGTCATGGTCTTTGGTACACTCTCTCTTTGCACCAGTTAAAAAGGAAAAATAGTTCCCTGCTGTGGTGTGGGATGAAGCGTCTTTGCTGTTCCCTTCAAGGCAAACCCAGGATTTCTACAGCGTGAGTAAGAAAAATGAGTTTGGGGCTTAGGGCTTCCTGATTATTGCTAAGTCAGGGCAGCAAATAAACCGACTTGTTCCTCTGTTAAAACTCCACACTGTTCTCAAAGGAGCAGGGGAGTTTGCTTACACAGAATGATCTTTAATTATTTTTAAAGACTTCATTCCCCGTGAAGCTCAAGAACTACATACGTTTGCTAGCTCTCTCATTTCATCAGTAACATCCTTGCTCTAGGCATTCTGCAATTAGTGTTTGAGTACAGTGCACTGTAAAAGATAGCTCAGTACTGAGGGGGAAAAGAAACTACCCAGGAGGGAAGGGGTAACATTCACCCCTGACATTAAATACATCCGTCTGTGTTCACTGAAATCAATTTCATGCTCCTGATATATAGTCTAAGGAGTCATGTATGATCATAAAATATAAAGTTGGTGGCTCCATCTCTAGTTCTGCTGTGTGGCATTTAGCATATTTTGTCAGACGACAGTGGGTAAAGAACTTTCTCTACAGGAGCAGCCAATAATATCAAGGTTTTGCTTAGATTTCACAGTATATAGTAAATCTTATTGATCTGTACAAGACAATATGTGAGGGTCATTTTCCATGAGAAATTTACATGAGACACTATTTAAAAGATGTACACATTATTCTGACCCCCTACATAGCTCCTGCCCAGAAGGAACTTTATAACGTTATATGTTCTGTGCTTTCTACAGTACCGTAATAAAAAAAAAAATGGGTAAAATCCTGCTAAGTGCTTACTCAGGGATATACCCTGGCCCCTTGGCTCTATTCCTTTGCACTGCTAGACTAATACAAAGGGGGATGGAGAGCTGCTCTGAGGGGGCAGCCCAGGATACAAGGGGAAATACTGGTGGTGTAAAGACAGCATAGCCAGCTCTCTCAGGTGCAGGGGCCATTCTTGGGTGAGTTTGGGGTGGAACTGGAGTGCACTGCTCTCCATCAATTCCTAATCACCACAGGGTACTGCACTAGCTGGCATAATTTAAAAGAACCCTTAAGCTATTCTGAGTTTCACACAAGGCAGATTCCATCCATGGTTGGGCTGAGGATCAGTGGAGAGGAAAGGTAGCTTTTAGAGTCACCTTCCTCTACCCCAAACCTCTCCCCAGGTCCTGCACCAAGCACAGCTTGGCTAGACCCTCAGATCTGGGCTTCAGTTCTGACATCATGAAAAACTGTCATTAAAGCCAACTGGTGTTTTCCTTGATTAAGAGCTAAGAGCCAAATTATGCCTTGAGAAGTATGTACATGGCTCCCCTTGAAGACCATGAGAGCTGCACAAGGGTAGACTTGATTCTTGAGACATCCAAGGGTAGCCTCTGTCCTTGAGTAGAGACTACAGGATTTGGCCCATGGTCTCTAGAATGCAAAGTCTTACCTCTAAATTAATATCAGTGTCCTCATATTTATTAATGCCTATGGGAAAATATTTACAAAATGGGTTGAATTCCTTTCTCCGTGTTGCACATAAAAAAAAACTTAGACTACTTCAGCTCTTCTAACTCTATGTGTAAACATATTACTACATTTCCCTCTCAGTGGGCAATAGCTAGGATGAAGGATTTTATTGTCTGATGCATCATCCCAGCAATAACTTTTCTCCTGTCGTGCTTCACATTTTCTCCCAGACCTGTCGAGTTTATCTAGACAGACAGACGGACGGACACAACAAAAGTGGTCTGCGGAAGTGATGACTTACATCTTTTTGGATGTAATCCAGGTAAACTATCTTCAAGCCTTTCTGCCCTATCAGCACAGATCCATGGAGGCCTTGGTGACCAAAACAAGTCTAATTAATTTGTATTTTTTTAAAAAAATTCCAATTGTGATTAGAAGAAATGTGATTCTAAAAGTCATCAAATAGCAAATTCTGCCTTAAGAAGCTACCTTATGTATAGACACATTTCTATGAAGGAACTATTATCATAGGACCAGTAGTGCTAATTACTTTAACACTGGGGAAGTAATTCAACAATAGTTTTTTCCTTTGTGTTTTAGATATAATACGAGGTGAAGATGACTTGCAAATGCTTTTTTAAAATTAGGTGTACACCCAATTTTTGCTTCTTTATTGTGTTTACAGTTGGTTTAAAGGGATTTTGTTTTTTAAAAAGGTGTTAGGGTTTCTCTTCCTGCTTCTTTCTTGCCTCAGAAACATCAGGAACATCACATCTCATCTTCCCTACTTTTTCTGGAGAACTTTTTGGAAATCTCAGAGCATGTGGACTGTGATCTCTCACACATTTGATTAAAGGGGAGATAGTGTGGAATCTTCACCAAAGTTGCCCTTTCTCTAAAATGTTAATTAGTCATTGATGTTAATAGCTGTTAAAAAAAATAAACACAAACCCCAAGAGTTATTAACAGTCTATTTAAAATTCCCTCTGAACAGTTCAACGTTTACTCTCTTAACTCTTGTGATGCTATTATTTCACTAGTTTTCCAATTATCATAGACTTTTCCAAACTAAACAGGACCTGAATTTCTAATATAAATAATAAGCAGAATAAACTCTTTAAAAGCGAACAAATTAAAAAAAAAACCCTTTCATGCCTTCTTTATATACCATGAAGAACCAAAGAAGGACACAGCCTCAGATTTTTCTTTAAGTAAGTATTCTATATGATTACTCCAAAAGAAAGACCACAGGAAATTAAGGAAAGTACAAACCCTGACCTTGCAGCCTTTACTAATGCAAGTGGTTCTTTCTAATGAAAAAGTCGTTTTTGTTTTGTGTGGGGTCAGGGGTAAAAGAGTAGCAGGATCATAACAGATTTCCCCTTTTAGTAAAAAAGCAGCTGAAATTAATCAGGCCATCATCCTGCAAAGAGAACTGTGCAGACAGACCCCTGCATCCAGGCATAGCCCAACTGGTCTCAGCAAAAGTCCATGCACATGATTCTGGTTGCAGATTTGGGGTCTCATTTTTTAATCTCTTCAATCCAACCCATCTCCTGTTGTTAAACCAAAAGAGTGATTTAGATTATTGGAATATATCACAGGATACTATGGGTCAGAAGCACTATCCAGTTTATGATTAAATCAAAGATTTTTCCAAGTAAGATTTCTACAAAATCCAACATTGACATGTGCAGGTCTTTATTATATTTATGTTTTTATGTATGCTATATTTGTATTAATTATCATAAAAAACATGAAGCTAAAGCTAGTTGAAAAACAAAAACTAAATTTTCACCAAAAAAATGCAAAACAATTAGGTTTTTTAGGAATTTTCAAAAGTTTGGTTGAAATTTTAAAAGATTTTGACAAGTGCTACTAAAATTATGTTCAAACAAACCATGACAGTGCAGGAACAGAAACTGTAACCGTCTCCAGTACGATGAGTTTATCTTCACAAATGTGTTGAATCACATCATGGCCTTAGTGAAGTCAATGACTAAACCCCTACTGACTATAAAGACACCAGGATTTGAACTTCTGTAAAGTGTGATCTGAGCTTCAATGACTTAGATCAGAAGAACGTGAGTACCCATTGCACCTTTAACAGAACTCAGATTGTAGATATCTCACATGTGTTAAATGTAACAATAATGATACTCAGCACATATATAGCACTGTGTGTGCAATAATACTTAGCACTTATTTAGCATTCTCCATCCATAGTTGTCACATGGGTAAGCATTATTATCTCCAATTTACAGCCAGAGAAACTGAGGCACAGGTTGATTAAAGTGACTTGATCAAGGCCAAGCAGCAAGTCCATGGCACCGTATCGAGTAGAAAATAGTTCTCCGGCCTCCCAATGTCACATCACTTAAAGCTCTATGTTTGCTTTGACAGAATGTTGTGGAGGTGGAGAAACATGGGTGTCAACTGCTGGAGACAGAACTGAGACACAAATTCCTTTGGGCCAGCTGGGAGAACTACACACTCATTAAAAGCTTCCACGGCATGCAATGGGAATTTTTCCTGAGCAAGGACCTCAGGTAAGTGTCCAACCCTTTATGTAATTTACTGATGCACTGGAATCTTCAGAAACACATTCACATTATGATCCAAATTCTGAATGCACCAGGGCCTAGCTGGGAGCCTATCTCACAAGGCAGTTGTGAAGATTAATTAGTGAATGGCTCTGAAAGTGTGTGTGTTACATAAGTGCCGAGCATTATCATATAAAGATATATTTTCCTTAAAAACCGACAGGTTATGAAGCATTTTACTGTAGTGCTCACAGTATTTCCATGACAGTTCCTGATTAGTTACTGTTATCTGTCACTTTATAGATTGGCTATATTAGTCTAATCCTGAAGATTAGTGTCGATCTGTTCTCACCTCCATCTGGAAAAGAGATCGTCCTTACAGAGCTCAAAGAATTGAGAAGACTAGGAGAAAGGACACATCCATCCCATTACCTTGTCAATCATCCTCTGAACAATTACATTCATACCCTCACTCCACCCACATGCTCCTACTTCACAGCTTGCAAGAAGCGCTGTTGCTTGCCTAATGTGAGAGTACTGATTATTTTTCCAGGAAGGTGGTTCTACAGCTAATGTCTCAGAAATAGTGCGTGCTTAGTTACACTGTGTTCAGCAGGACTACAGACAAGTTACACCCGGGGCTCTCAAACTGGAGGTCGGGAGGTTATTACATGGGGGGTCGTGAGCTGTCAGCCTCCACCCTAAACCCCGTTTTGCCTCCAGCATTTCTAATGGTGTTAAATATATAAAAACGTGTTTTTAATGTATAAAGGGGGGGGGGAGGGTCGCACTCAGAGGCTTGCTGTGTGAAAGGGGTCACTAGTACAAAAGTCTGAGAACCCTGAGTTACACAATCAGGCCTGCAGTATCACTCAGGCCTAAAGATTGAAATTCACCCCATTATATAATGATTCACTTTCCAGTCATGGATCATGTTGAACGAGGTGCTTAACGGTTAAAAAAAAAAGATAAACTATCTTAATGTGATCTACTTTCCCCTCTCTCTGCAAATGTTTGTGTTGATAGTGTGTTTTAGAGAGTTTGGGGCCTTGGAATAAGAGATACAATTGAGTGTCTTTATGGGCTGCATCAAATGGTGGATTTACAGCAGTTGGAAATGTATAGAGCAAGAGTAGGAAAATGGGGGAAAACTTGGTTTGCTTCCTTGGTAACAAAACCTACAGCACAGCAGGTGACCACAGCATGATAATTAGGGAATTACAGCTGTTAGTCACAGAAAATACGCTGCAGTTGTGGGTCAGGGACCTAAGGTCATGGCACAGGAAGCAAAATTGTAATTTAGAGGCTGTGAGGAACTCGCTGCATACGTTAGCCGCCTTGCCACTTAAGGCATCTCTACACCTGTTTCTCATGGCGGAAATCAAACACAGACAAAACACACGCCAAAGACATATAATGATCTGCCTATCACTATGCTGATTTGATTTATAAAAGGAACGTGATACTGCCCTGGAAAAAGACAGTAATAGAAAGGTAGTTTTAATGTGCTTAAAAAGACAAATTCTTCTTTTAAAACAATTTTCTTTAGTTTCTATTTTTCCTTCATCTTTATTTTCCTGTAAGCTTTTAGGATTTTCTTATACTTTCTGGCTCTTCAAGACTTTGAGACAATACAGACTGGGAAGTTCTCCTTTTCCTTTTGCAGTTTATATAAACTTGAATAAAATGATACTGCAATCTGGATTTTTTCCTGAAATGAGTAGAGATGTGGTCTCTTACGACACCTGGCAAGTGAATTGTCAAAGTGGTATATCTGTAATTTGGTTTATCTGTAATTTCTATGATTTTTAAGTTAATATTGATAATATTTTCCTGTTGCTAAGAAAATATGGGAATCAAACCATTTCACTAAAATCATCTTCTCTGACTGCATAATATTAATGAGGGCAAACATAACAGAAGAAAAGAAATTGGTAAATGGGTGGGCAAACTTCTGTGTAGCTAAGGGCAAGTCTACACTACAAAATTAAGTCAACCTAAATTATGTTGACATACAGCCACCGCAGTAATTAAATCACTTTTGCATGTCCACACTACGCTCCTTTTGTCAGCAGCGTGCTTCCTCACCACGAGCGCTTGCACCAATTTAACTGTCAGTGTGGGGCATTGTGGGAAGGCTTCTGAGAGCCAGCAATAGTCAATGTAAGAAACTGCATTGACCTAACTATGTCAACCTAAGTGGTATGCCTCTCATGGAGGTTGAGTTAAGTCAGCATAGCCGGTGAGTTACATCGGCGGGAGCAACATTTTAGTGTAGTGTAGACCAAGCCTCTGGATATGCATCTAGATCAAACAATAAATACAGCAGGAACAAAAAAAGGTATGGAAACATTTGCACACACAAAAAAGTTAAGCATGTAAAAAATATGGTAGAACAAGCAAAATGCACAAGGTGTAAAACTAAGCCAAGATTTTCAACAGAGCCTAAGGGGGGTTAGGATACCAAATCCCAGTGAAATTCAGCTCCTTAGGGCCTGTTGAAAGCCCCATAGCTAAGGAATATATTCTGAAGTACAAACTCTTGAATGGAGCCATGAGTTAGCAAACTGTAAGGCAATGACAATAAGGCCCATAAGAAATAGCATTAGTAAATTATTGACAAAAAAGGTGTAGAGTTCATTGCTAAAGGATTCAAGTTCTGATCCTGCAGTCCCCACAGATCGAATACTCCCGTTTGCTACAATGGATGTTTTGTGCGAAGACTGGGCCCTAAATCAATTCTAATCCTATGATAAATGTTCATAAAGTGGACTGGGGAGGGGCAAGGGGGTATAAAATTCCCAGGGGTGAAAGAGCAAACGCTAAAGGAAATAAGGAGCTGGTGTTATACTGCACTAATGTAACTATCTACTTTAAAAATGGAGACAGATTCTGATCTCTGTTACACCAGAATAAATCTGAAATATCTGTATTAAAGTAAAATGAGCTACTTTGGATTTATGCAAGTGTAACGGTGTGCAGAATCTGGCCTGCAGTTGTTAATTGTAGGACAAAGCTATCAGTTTTATTATGGCCTAATGCTATGATGTGCCAGGCATCTCCTGAGAGAAGTTGAGCCATCTCAACTACAGCTAGGGTTGCCAACTTTCTACTCACACTAAACCGAACACCCTTGCCCCGCTCCCTGCCCCACCCCTCCTCCTCTGAGGCCATGCCACTTCTCTGAGTCCCTACCCCCCACTCACTCCATCCCCCTTTCTGTCGCTCATTCTCCCCATCCTCACTCGCTCATTTTCACCAGGCTAGCTCAGTGGGTTGGGATGCGAGGGGCGGGATGAGGGCTCCAGCTGGGGTTGTTGGTTCCAGAGTGGGGCCAGAAGTGAGGAGTTCAGGGTGAGGGAGGGGGCTCTGGGCTGAGGCAGTGAGTTGGGATGTGGGAGGGTGAGGTCTCCGGCAGGGGGTGCGGGCTCTGGAGTGGGACTGGGGATGAGTTTGGGGTGCCAGGTTGGGGGGTGGAGCCGAGAGTTTCAGAGTATGGGAGAGGGCTCCGGGCTGAGGCAGGGGGTTGGGGTGTGGGAGGTGGTACAGGCTCTGGGCTGGGGGTGCAGGTTCTGGGCTGGGGCAGGGGGTTGAGGTGCCGGGAGGTGTAAGGGCTCCAGCTGGGGGTGCAGGCTCTGGGATGGGGCTGGGGGATGAGGGGTATGGGCTGTAGGAGGGTGCTCCAGGCTGGGACTGAGGGGTTTGGAGGGCGGGAGGGGGATCAGGATTGGGGCAGGTGGTTGGGGTGTGGCTTACCTCAAGCAGCTCCCGGAAGCAGCGACATGTCCCTCTCCAGCTCCTACACAGAGGCGTGGTCAGGCAGCTCTGTGCGCTGCCCTGTCCACAGGCTCTGTCCCCGCAGCTTCTATTGGTCGCTGTTCCCGGTCAATGGGTGCTGCGGAGCTGGCGCTTGGGTTGGGGGCAGCGTGCGGAGCCCCCTGGCTGCCCCTACACCTAGGAGCTGGAAGGGGGACATGCCGCTGCTTCCGGGAGCCACACGGAGCCATGACAGGCAGGGAGCCTGCCTTATCCCCGGTGCACCACCAACTGGACATTTAACAGCCTGGTCAGTGGTGCTGACCGCAGCCGCCAGGATCCCTTTTCGACCTGGCGTTCCATCAAAAACTGGACACCTGACAACCCTAGTTCCAGCACCTCTTGAGGAAACACTTATCTTCTGCTATTTTGGGGGCACAAATTGGAACCATTTGACTGATTTCTGCACCTCAGAGACCTACACAAGGCCACAACAGATCAGAAGCTATGGTTTCCGGGGGTTTGTCGAGATAGACATTTTCCAGTGGATTGGTGCCTTGGGTTGTTTTCCATGTGACTCTGCAAATGAATTTGCAATCCTCTGGTTCCCTGAGAGCTGCTTAACAATGTCTATTACAACATGTGTGTACCTCATCCAGTGCACCTAATGCTCCAATAACAGCATAATGGGTTAAACCTGACAATCACTGCACTCTCAAATGAACTTGCACAGGAAAATGATCAAGGACAAAAACAGCCTATCACCTCTGGGTGAACACTTTTCACAAAGCGATCACTCTATCTCTGACCTATCAGTCCTCATCTTCAAAGGAAACCTACACAACACTTTCAAAAGATGAACCTGGGATCTTAAATTCATAACTGTGCTAGACATTAAAATTCATGGACTGAGTAGAGACACTGGATTTATGGCTTATTACAACAATCTATAACCCCCACACCCCAACTGACTTTCCTCCCTGACTTTCTTTGCCCTCTATGATTGGAGGGGTGCTAATAGGCCACTTCACCTTGAAGGGTCCCTTGAAATATGTGTTAACTGCTTATACTAAACAATCTGTTCCAGCCTGTATTTAGCTGTGACATGCTATTAGGTTGCCCAGATTTGAAGAAGAGCTCTTTGTAAGCTTGAAAGCTTGTCTCTCTTACCAACAGAAGCTGATCCAGTAAAAGATATTACCTCACCCACCTTGTATCTCTGGTTCTTTATTATCACTCCACAAAGAAAAACCAAGGACAGGTTTTGGAAGTGATCCACTCCACATCCACTTCTAATTTGCCTTCCTTAAAGTTCCCTCCCTCATAGTCTGTTGTTTTATGTTTAGTTTTTATTTATTATTTCAATATCTAACCAATTCTGAAGAAACATCTCTCATGAGCTCTAGGTGCATTTGACACAATCAAAGGACAATGGCATAAAAGAAAAGCCAGCAGCTGCCCCACACCCCAAAACCAGTAAATAAGAAAATAACCACCTAGATATGAAATCACTCCCAAATATCAACCGTTAGGGAAGGGTATACAAAAAGGTTTGTTTGTTTGTTTGGGGGGAACAGGTGGAGATTTTCAAAAGGCACAAAATGCAAATTAGGCACCCAATTTTCATTGACTTTCAATGGGATTTTGGGACCTAACTTCTCTCTCGGTATTTGAATGTCTACTCCTATGTGAATGCATGGGTTTTGCAGCATGGTCTGAAGGCCAACAGATTCAGGCTATTTCATGCCAAGAGGTAGGGAGTAAATTCCAGAACTGAAGTCACCTCATGAGAAAAGCCCTGCTACCATCTCCCTTTATGTTTGCTTATTTCGGTTTCTAATAACCAAAGATGCCCATACACAAGTTCAGAGTGACCTGACAACTAATAAAAATCAACACACTCAGCCAGCCTTGTCTGTTCTACCAAGCAGCAACTTTAATATAAACATATTAACATCCCAATATTGCCAGACAGTAGCTCAGACTCCCCTAGTTCTCTTCAAAGGCCAGTCAGGTGCCATAAAGATTGACAAATTCAGGCTATTTCAGACTGGGAGAGGAAGCCATTCCAGAGCCCTGGGGCCCTCACAGAAAACATCTTCCCACCAGCCTCATCATTATTATAGCACAGAAATAGCATGAGTGTTTCTGCTGATCACAGCTCAAATAGGATGTCGTGGCTAGAGAGGTGTGTCTGAAATCCAAGACATTTGAGGCTTTAAGTCAAAATCAGCACCTTCAGCTCCACCTGGATGCCAGTATCCCATATTGTTAATTCTAGAGGCAAATGACAAGCATGCACCCTCAATTAAAGGGGCAGATATACACCTGACCAGATCTTTCAGTTGCTTCCCTCAACTTAACACAGGGGTGGGCAAACTTTTTGGCCTGAGGGCCGCATTGGGTTTTGGAAATTGTATGGATGACTGGTTAGGGGAGGTTGTGCCTCCCCAAACAGCCAGGCATGGCCCAGCCCCCGGCCCCACTCCGCTGCTTCTTGCCCCCTCATGCCCCCCCCCCCGGGGACTCCTGCCCCATTCAACCCCTCCTGTTCCCTGATGGCCCCCCAGGACCCCTGCCCCATCCACCCCTCCCCCTCGCTCCCTGTCCCCTGACCACCCCTGGAACCCCCACCCTGACTGTCCCCCGCCGCTCCATCCAACCCCCTCCTTCCTGACTGCCCCCCCCCCGGGACCCCTGCCCCATCCAACCACCCCTTCTCCCTGTTCCCTGACAGCCCCCTGCCACCCCATCCAACCCCCCCTCCTTCCTGACTGCTCCCATTCAACCCCCCTGTTCCCCGCCCTCAGACCCCCATCCACACCCCTGACCACCACCCCGAACTCCTCTTCCCCCTATCCAACCCCCACATTCCCTGCCCCCTTCCTGCGCTGCCTGGAGCACCGGTAGCTGGCGGCGCGGCTGCACCAGAACAGGCCGGCCTCTGCAGCTGCACTGCCCCGGGAGCTCGCAGCCCCACCGCCCAGAGCATCGCCCCAGCGGCGTGGCACGCTGAGGCTGTGGGGGAGGGGAAATAGCGGGTGAGGGGCCGGGGGCTTGCCGTCCGGGCAGGACGGTCCCGCGGGCCGTAGTTTGCCCACCTCTGACTTATCAGCATTGCCTCCGTCTGATCAAGACAGAGCTTCAGGAAGCAACCTCTCAACAAAACAGTTTGCTGTGCTGAAAAATCAGGGCAAGTGCTAGAGCTCGGGTCTTCTCTGCATTCGTTCTAATCACAAGCAAACTGGCATAGGCAAGCGCCTTCTGCCTCCTCATATTGAAGACCTACGCTTCAGAACACAACATAGACATGCGGCCTCCTCCAAACGTAGCACCCAGCAAATGGCACTGATGTAAGTAGGAACAGGATTTTCTAATACAACGGTGTCATCAGAACAAATAGAACTAAAGGCGGACCTGAACCCCAGTGTATTAAGGTACAGTTGAACTTGTAGTTCAACTAGCATGAGCTGAAATTTAAAGGCTAAATGTTTCATTAGTCTAAAAACCTCCGTAGGCAATATGTTAATTTGTAGTTCTGAGAATGGTGTGGTGAGTCATCCACTAAAATACCCATTTGATAAAGCATCTATCTTGTTGCGACTTGCTGTGCAGACGTTTCTCACTCAGGAAGATATGTATTTGCCAGACTTTGCTGTGATACAACATAAGGCTTGGTAAATTTTCATTCAGGCCCAACAGTGCCCAGTGCTCCTTTTTAGCAAAGTGAATAAATAATATTTAAGGATCGATCTACCCCTCCTCATGTTGTTTCTCACTAAAGGGACAGAGCCACTCAGCAGCTGTTTCTTTGGAACCAATAAATTACTGCCAGCATTACAGGTGTTTGTTATGGCAGCAGAAAGACAACTAGCTCTCGCCAATAAAATTGTGTCAGATGACACGGCAGCTAAATATACCTGGTGAACGTCAACTTGACTCTTTCAGATCTGATCCAATTTCTCTCTTTGATGGGGCCAGCTAATATTTCATTAGACACTTGCAAAGAAAGCTCCTTGAGATGCAGATTTTAGTTTAAGTTCTGGGTGTGGGAGAAGGAGAGCTTCAGGTGAATGGAGTGTAATGGAAAGGGATCCAACCCAGAACCAACTGTATTTTAAACCAGCATTTCATGGGAAACTAACACAGCAAGCTGCTGGTATATTAATAATATGCTGAACTAACAGGATGCAGCCAAAGCTGTAAAGTTTATTTCTGCAACACTACAGCAGCTGTTAGTGTGAAGTAAAAGCTTGTGAAGTGGACTCATGTATTGCACACTACTCATCTGAAAGCTATTGGCACAGAATTCCACCCCAAATCCCTGCTAAAACAAACACCGAAAAGTTTCTGCAAGCCCATTAAGTACAACTGCGAAAGTTTCCATAGGGAATAATACCTGGGGTTCACTGTGGTTGCTCTTAGACAGGTGGGCGAGGAACCACGTTCCAGCAGAGGGACAGATGGTGGGAGTGCTCACCCATGGCATGATCTGCTTCTGAAGGCAGCCCCAGCACTGAGGCAGCCAGAATATCTACCAGTCATGCCCCTCTGTGGCCAGATCCTGAGCTCATGGAAATTGGCTTCAGTGAACCTACTCCAGTTTACACCAGCTGATTAGCTTGTTGCCCTTATGTATCTAATGAAACTATATATATTTAGATGTTTAAAGCAGGTTTTGGGGAATTCAGTTCCTCCCTATATTTGCCTGTCAGGCTGATTTTAGGATTCTTTGTTTCCTTTGCAGGAGTTGGGGTAATGAGATCAGAAACCCATAAAGCTATTTCTCCGTGCTGCCTGAGCTTCTTTCAGCTGTCAGCACTTATGAGGGAAGATCCTGAACTTATGCCTTGCCAGGGACATACCAGCAGCATTTAGAAGGGAAACACAGGATTCTGAACTCACATCTCAGTAAGACCAGTGAGAGAGGCACTGATTTTAAGGTATTTCCTTTTAAGATATAACTCATCATTTCCAATGCCTTGTAAGTAGACTGTTAGTTATGTTTAAAACACAGGACGCAGAGGATCTAGGATCTGGTTCTAGCAATGCACAAACATCTTGAGTGACCGAGCTGGAACTAAAGATTGTGCCCTGAGGCACAAGCCTGAGTAAGAAGCAGTGTGTAAGCTGCATGACTGCAGGGGTGCCCTGGAAGAGATTGTGCCACAAGGCAGCCCTCTGAGATGCAATTGCTTCAGTGCACTCTTGCATTGGGGATGGGGGGTGGGGAAGTGATCTATTACTATAGGGCCCAACACACACTCTTCATTTGTGTCCAACCAGCTCCGCTGACCGGTATGTACAGTAACATGTTCCGGGTACAGAGCTATGGTTCCTCCGGCTTGTTCACAGGAGCCCAAACCAGCTGTGCTGCTTTTGCTTTTCCCTTCTACCCAGTGCTGTGATTCAGTCAGGTCAAATGCAGCCATGCAGGTGTGGTGGACTGATGTAGGGCCTTATTCCCTGGCATGGTCATGTTAGACCCAGCCTCAAACGCAGTAACTTTGTGATTGAGTTTTCCCATATGTAAAATGGAGATAGTTCTTCCCTGCTGTACCTCATGGGGCACTGTGAGGCTTAATTCATTAAAGTTTGTAAAGCACTTTGAGATCCTTGAATGGAAAGTGCTAGAGTAATGCAAAGTATTATAACCCAGCCGGTTATCTGGTTGTCACTGTGCTGAATACCCTGGCTGCTTGGAACTTCTAAGAGCACAAGCACCTTCTACTTCCGCCAGAGGAGAACCTCCACTCGCTGTTAGAACTATGGCCCCAATTCTGAACCCTCCCCCAGGCAGACAGATCTCTCTGTAAATGCATAGCAGAGCAAATTTGCTGGATTAGGACCTGAAAGGCCAATTGCACAGAGATGAGCACTTGTGATTCTATCCAGTAGATGGCAGCGGTTGTCTTCATGGTTGAATAACACAGTGACTTGCTATTAGAATAAAAGGTAGTGGTAGGGCCAGATCTCCATTACAGTGCCTGAGGAGGTCCATGCATACATCATTGTCCGTTATTCAATCAGAGGCATGCACATTTTGTACGGGATGGAAAACTAGGTGTCCCCCCTGTTTTGTTTTGATTCCAGATGGATAAGCTCTCTGGAGGAGGGACAGTCTTTTCATTGTGTGTGTACAGCACATGGCACAATGGGGGCGCTAATACCTGGCTGGGGCCTCTAGAAGCCACTCCTATACAAGTAATAAATAATTAATAATTCCAGTGGGATCCCTCTGTATATTCTGTAACGGACATGCTATGTGAGATGCTAGTGAGAGGCTGAAAAGAGGCCATTCAACATATTGTAAGTAACTGTAAAGAACAAGGAAACACAGAAGCTACTAAGGTTTATTTCATGACTTTCTTAAATTTAAGTAATCCAATTTCCAACCCCCACCCCCCCGAGTGACTCTATTATCAGGTTTATCAGGAAAAGACCATTGAGTTGAAAAGAACATTGCAATTCATGGTAAAATTCCATTACGCTTCCTATTGGGTGTGTCCAATTACTTCCAGTATAAATTAACTAGGCAGTTGGGTGTATGTTTGCTTTTCGTAACTTCATATAGATAATTCTAATTACTGTTGAATTCATGTTTTATTTAAGGGAGCAATGGTTTCACATGAAATTAAGGTGACAGGGTCTGCAAAATATTCATAGTTCTGTAGCAACCCTATAGAATTATCTCAAATCCTATAGAATCATTCAAATTTCCCACAAATTCCATTGCCAGGATCCAATACTCTTAAGTAACATCAGTGAATGTTAAGCTTGGGGACATACCCACTGTTTTATTTGCACTGCCACCCTGAAGTATCTCAAAGTATTACTTAAGAACTGCACGGTAACTGCAGGTACATAGAAATTAACTGATTGATGGCTGTGTCACTCTTACTAAGAGAAAAGATACATGTCACTAATAAGAAATCCATGCAAATAAATTCACACATGGATCACTTGATGATTACCTGTTCTGTTCATTCCCTCTGGGGCACCTGGCATTGGCCACTGTCAGAGACAGGATACTCGGCTAGATGGACCTTTGGTCTGACCCAGTATGGCTCTTCTTATGACCAAATACTGAAAATGCTCCAGTGACTATGAACGTTTCATTTGGTGAGCATATTAGCTTCAGCTCCTTTAATTGGTTCATACTCTACAATATACATATTCTACAAACACATATTTTATATATATATGTGTGTGTGTGTGTTTTATAAAAAGGTATGGTATTCCTGTATTCTATATAACTGCATCTATCTTGTTGCTCATTTGCAGAGATTTTTAGCTGGTTCAGTTTTTTTGTTCTTGGAAAATGACTTACACCAGCAAACACTGGCTGATATTTTCAAAGCAATCCAAAACATTTTGCCACCATCTTCTCTACTAAATGATAGAGTTGGAAATATCTAATTGGATAATCCACTGCAAGTCCACGCATAAAGCAGGAAGAACACTATTCAGTAGCATTAAAAATACTTTGCAGTTATATTGTGCCTTTCTTCAGAAGATTTCTATGCATTTTACAAATATAATTACTAAGTGTGATAATACCAGTGGGAGTAGATGTTGTTATGTCTACTTTACAGACAGTTAAACTGAGGCACAGCCAGTGAAATCCTGGCCCCTTTGAAGTCAATGGTGAAACTCCCATTGACTTCAATGGGGTCTGGATTTCAACCAGAGAATATACATGACTTGCCCAATGGTGCAAAGCAAGTCTATGACAGCCAGGAGTCATGACTAGAACTGTGCAAAGTATTCATATTGAATCCATTCAAACATGACCTTGGGTTTGAGGTTTGAAGAGTCAACAATGTCAGTCTATGTTCCGTGGTTCACGTTCAGTGGTTCACCTTGCCTGAGGTTTGCAGCTGCACCTGGTGAATGGCAGCTAAACCTCCCTTCTCTCCAACTGTCATTCCCTCTACCTCAAAGAGACCATGCAGAGGTGGATTAATTTTCAGCCTTTGCAAACTAAATCTGTAAGGTTCAGGTTGAGCAACCGTCACAAACTACTTCTTGTAGGTCTCATATAGCTCTAACCCTGAGTCTCAATTACCCAACTTTGCCATCAGACAATGTTATGTCTCCACAGCCTTGCTGCATATATATTTAACCTTGTCTTGAACATCAAATAAACCGGCAAATCATTCTGTTCTTGGGGCTCATGGATTGAGGATGATATATTCAAACCAGTGGACCTCTCTTGTTGCCACAAGATCTCATTGAGACCTAGAGCTTAGCAGGATTCAAAGACGTTAGACATTTATATGGCTAATATCCAGGAGTTACAATAATAAATACTTTTAAAAATGTGGAAGGGATATAAACCCATCATGCTTCAGAGGATAATCTAAGCTTTTTGGGGGGTTAGCAGCTAAATTCGCTGTGGGCAGATTGTCCCATATCCGGCAACTGCAGGATTTCTTGCACTTGCCTGTGAAGCATCTGGTTCTGGTCAGTGAAGAGCTACTGGATTAGATGAATCACTGCTCTAACCAGTGATGGCATGAATGATACACAGAAGCCTCTTTTGAAAATTTCACTGCTGTGTGTATGCCTAAAATCTGTGAGAGCAGCCATGCTCTGTTTTGGCCTACTCTGCAGCTTATCTGGCTGCACACTTCAAAAATAGGCCTTATACTGAGCCTGCGAAGAGGGGCAAGTGTCTGATAGCTCCAGAATACACTTGCACATGTTTTATCTGTCGTTGGGCCCCGTGGTTTATTTTTACCCTGTTCACAGACTAAATTTGATTCCAAATATTTGCTAAATCTCTTTCCAGTGTGGTGAATCTCTAACTCTGCCTTCTCACAGTCGGGTGGAGAACCGATCCAGGTATGCAACATTCCAGAATGAACTCTGAATACATGTCAAAGATGAAACGAGACAAGAAGAATGTTGTTGGCAATGGTGAAACCTTTAGGGCTTTCTCAGACCAACTTGTCATTAAGTATAAGACTCACAGGAGAAATGCTGAAGAAGAGCCAGGCTCCACCTTACCAGCATTGTATAGTGACAGCTAAAGAGAGAGAGAGTTGAGCTCTTCGTTGCTTTTGTTGTCTTGAAACAACTATTTGCAAGGTTAATCAGAATTTAGCACTAGGCTGGGTGCTTTTGTTAGCACTGAGTTTCATACAAAAATGCTAGTGAGACTGCATAATGTTTAAGCATCCATTGTTAGCAGGCCTAGCTAGATTTTGAAGTAAAGAGAATTTTGCCATGATACTCCTTTTTATTCAAGGCAAAGCATTAACCACAGTCCACTCTGGAAGTTCTCAAAGAAGCAGTTTTTTCATAGTGGGGAACCCTTTTGGAAAAAACATACCTTACCACATAGGGCCTGCTACTGACTCCAATGGGAGCTGGACTGGGCCAGCTCTGTTTCCTGCATGAATGATATTGTGAACATGATCCTCTTAAGCCCTATCCACATTATGGACTAAATTCTACTTAATTTTGAATGGGCACATTAGGGCTCTGAGCCTAAACCCATATAAGTCAACGGAAAGACCTCCATTAGGTCCCCAGGTCTTGGATCAGACTCACAGAGATTTTGAAGATGCAGGGAGTCTCTGCTCTAACTGCTGCCCCCATGCAGGAAGCAGAATGGTGACCTATCATTTCACTCAGCACTAGGCAGGGGCTTGGCTACAGCACCTCGTGGTGCCTCTCAGCTCTAAAAAGGCATGCCCATGTAGATCAGGAGTGTTGTCAAGTCCCTGTGTTCAGGCCTTGCCTTCCCTGTTTCTGGATCAGCAACAGAGCTCAGCGAACACTTTCATCTGTCAGTTCTGCCTCACCGGTTATAGATGTAATCAGGCTCCTCTGACACAGCATCAGCAGACTCTAATTACTGTGAGTTTTGAGCTGTTGGATGCTGAAAACACAAGTGCAAGCCAGTGAAGAGGTCAACAGCAATGGCAGGAAAGGAATGGGCCAGAATGATAGGACACAGAAAATACCCACCAATCATTAGCAGCAGTGACTTCTGCAGAATAATCTGTCATCTTGGGATCTGATCCTACACAACATAAGTCAATGGGAGCTCTGAGACTGACATCAGTGGATGCAGGATTGAACCCTTCGTACACAAACGGAGGATCTCCTTTGGCTTTCACACTTAATCCAATCTAAACTTGTACATTTTGATTCTCTTCCCTAGGTAAAACCATGGGGCAGGAAAACAGTCCACACCACAAGACTGTGTGGCTGTTTGTCTGTACATCTGTTTGCAACATAATTTTTCTCCATGTTCTCTTCAGAGTCCACCTTCCTGGGTTTTTTAAGTGTTTTGGTTTCCCACCAACCAGCAGGAGGCTTCCAAGCTGTCACAACAGTCTTAATCCAGTGGAAAATGATTTTATTGTTGGAAGTAGTGCAGAGTGTGAAAGTTGCATGACAGATGGGATTGAACACGGAAAAATCGTCTCTTAGGGAGAAGCAGATTTGAGCATTAGAACTAAGTTCACACAAGGAGTGTTGGCTGAGAGTCAAAGGTAAGATTATGATCACATTGACCATTTGATTCTCATCTTAGTATTAGGTCTGTTTACCATAGGTTAACGCAAAAACAAAGAGCAGCTATTATGAACCATGAAGAACCTTTATAGATAACAGAGTCTTCCAAATGTACTCTAATGCCCCAAAGATCTACACTGGCTCAGTACTTTAAAAAATATATATATATATAAAAGAAATTACTTTTTAATGAAACTTTTGGGGAAGTGAACAATTCCAAAAACATGAATTTTTTTTAAAAAAACACAACTATAGATCCAATAACACTGAAAAGGGGTGTAGATGGTACACATGCAATAAATGTACTATCAAGGTTCATTTTCTACAAGCCAAGAGATTTTTCTTAAGTTTTCATCTTCAGATATTTTGTGATAATTTCTAATGAGTTAAAGAGACACTCTCATAATTATTAGGCTCTGAGCCTCTAAGAAACCCATATAGTTAAGAAAAACTTTAAATATTTTTAGGATGCAGCCCCTGGCATATCAAGGGATGATTCCAAGAAGGACCCAAAGCTATCCCTGGTTTTCTGGGCCTGCCAGCAAGCTCATCCTCAGGGCCACGCTGGGTAAGTATTTCAGGGATGGGTCTTGGTGATCTTTCAGCATGTTGGGCAGGCAAGTATAGAATATATGCCATATCATTCTCAAATCTTTATATAAATGCAACTTAAAATTGCTACCCTGACAAAGTTTGGAATGTTAGGCCAGACAGACTTTACTCCTGGAGGATTGTTTTAGTATCCCTTACAATTTCTGCCATTTTACAGCTGTGTGGATTCTCTTTGGCTTATACCGTTACCCAAGGTAAAAACAAAACACCACCGAATTTCACACCTTCCATGACTTATGTCATTCACTGGCATATTCCTGTATGGATCTCTGTTGGGCTGTCATTCTCTATGCTTTCCTATTGCATCCTAGGAGGGATTAAGGGTAAGAACTGAAGATAAAATAATGGAGTGGACAGGCCAATAAAGGCCATGAGAAAACAGGCTGGTGAATCATTGAAACCAAAGATTACATGCAAACAGGGGTGGGTGGAGGGATGAAGAGTTCCTTGCACATCATTAGAAACAGTGTCATGTGTGTACCCCTGGTAAAATAAAGTAAATTCTTCACATTGTACACAGCTTCCTTGCTGCATTGCTTGGAGACAGTGATTAGAGGAGCAGCTTCATGCTATACATGTGATGAAGCTATGTAAGCATAGTCATGCTGTATGTACATTAGATATCTACATGTCTCCAGATGCTGCTTGGAATGTTTATAGTTAAGGTTTCAGGTCAACTTTCATCCAAAGCTTCCTGTTTTCACTCACTGATAGCTCACTCAAAATGCTTTATGTTTGCTCACTCTTCCCTTGAGTAGACAGCTCTTCTAGGCCAGAATGATTCTAGTCTTCTGCTATAGTTCTCAGTCCTTGCAGAGCACGAATGTTATAGGTCTCTTGTCTTCACGTCCGCCCCCCTCCCCCCCCACACCTTGCTTACCTCACTCTTTCTCAATGGGTGCAGGTGAAGAGAACATTGATCTGGGTCTCTACAAGTTGCGGCTAGTGCTCAAAGCTTTGTCTTCTTTTCCTATGTATATCCAGACTCTTGTGGATGCTTGCTGGTAAAGAGGACAGCAGGCTGGCTTGCCATAGGATATGACAGGTGGCCAAAGATTCATCCCCTCTTGGAGGAGTCCATTGTTCCCCCACATCTACTCTCTCTTTTTTTTTTTTTTTACAGCTTTTCTTCTTGGACATCTCAGCACAGACTGACTCACGTTTCAAGAATGTACTACTAATTCCTTTTCACATTTCTCCGGTGTATGAGAAGTGAGGAGACAGAATGGCTGATTGATTATTATTACTTGGCACTTCCATTGTATCTTATATTCAAGGATTTTAAACACACTTTACAAATATTAACTAAATAAGCCTCATAACACCCTGCTTATAGTTTGTAAGAGAGATGGGCTCATGTCACCCACCATAAAAATCCAGCCACCAACTCTGGTGTAGAACACAACAGCTGTTTGACACCACACAGCACAACAGTTTAGGGTGGGTTGAGATTAACCTTTGGCTGAATCCTCTGAGCTCCAAACTGTGTAAATGCACACATTGTATTTGCTCTGTTCTTTCCTCTTCCATCTGCAGAAATCTGGTGTGTTCTCATCAATTTACTGCACTTACAAAATTCTGAATCATGAAACAGAGATTACGGGGAACTTTTCTGATGTTAAAAATCAGTACATGCTTCTGGGCTATCTTTATTTTTCTGTCTTTCATTTTGGCCATTGCCTGTGTGATCCTGACTAGTGGCAGTTAATTCAGAAAGGATTTCTGTTGAGATGTCAGGTAGATATATTTATTGTGTACCTATTCACCAGACAGATGTACTCTGGCCATATTTTAGATTACTAGGGCTCACAGTTACATACTAAAAGGAGTTCATGAAGTTTGATGTTTTTCTCTCTTGAAACACTCATTTCAGCCAGCCCTGCAGAACCTGAGCCTATGTAAAAGGATATTGAGGCAAGTCACATACAAGTACTATGACACTCCTCTTCCTTTCATTATTATGTATTTGTATTTTAGGTGACCCCTCATAATGCTACTGTGACTGAGTCCCCATTGTGTTAGTCATTGTACAAACACATAAGAGACAGTCCAGGCTCCACTGAGTTTAAGAACATAATACTGGTCATACTGGGTCAGAGCAGTGGTCCATGTAGTCCAATATCCTGTCTTCCAACAGTGGCTGGTGCCAGATAATTCAGAGGGAATGAACAGAACAAGGCAATTGATTGAGTGATCCATCCTTGTGGTCAAGTCCCAACTTTCTAGCAGTCAGAGGTTTAGGGTCACCCAGAGCATGGGGTTGCATCCCTGACTATCTTGGCTAATAGCCATTGATGGAGCTATCCTCCATGAACTTATCTAATTCTTTTTTGAACCCAGTTATACTTTTGGCCTTCACAACATCCCATGGCAAGGAGCTCCACAGGTTGACTGTATGCTCTGTGAATAAGTACTTCCTTTTGTTTGTTTTAAACCTACTGAGCATTAATTTCATTGGGTGACACCTGGTTCTTATGTTATGTGAAGGGGTAAATAACACTTCCTTCCTCACTTTCTCCACCCATTCATCATTTTATAGACCCTATCATATCTCAGCTTAGTCATCTCTTTTCTAAAATGAATACTCCCAGTCTTTTTAATCTCTCCTCAGATGAAAACTGTTCCATACCTCTAATCATTTTTGTTGCCCTTCTTTGTCTTTTTTTCCCTATTTTGTATCTTTTTTGAGACGGGGCTACTAGAATGGCACACAATATTCAAGGTGTAGACATACGATGGATTTACAGAGTGGCATTATGATACTTCTGTCTTATTATCTATCCCTTTCCTAATGGTTCCTAATATTCACTTAGTCTTTTTGAGTGCTGCTGCACACTGAGCACATTTTCACAATAACTCCAAGATCTCTTTCTAATTTAGACTCCTTCATTTTGCATGTATAGGTGGGATTATGTTTTCCATTGTGCATTATTTTGCATTTATCAGCATTGAACTTCATCTGCCATTTTGTTGCTCAGTTACCCAATTTTGTGAGATCCCTTTATAACTCTTCTCAGTCAGCTTTGGACTTAAATATGTTGAGGAATTTTGTATCGTCTGTAACTTTTGCCACCTCATTGTTTACCCCTTTTTCAAGATCATTTGTGAATATGTTGAACAGCACTGGTCTCAGTACAGATCCTTGGGGAATCCTGCTATTTACCTCTCCACTGTGAAAACTGACCATTTATTCCTACTCTTTCTTTACTAATTTTTAACTAGTTACTGATCTATAAGAGGACCTTCCCTGTTATCCCAAGATTGCCTACTTTACTTAAGCTCCTTTGGTGAGGGATCTAGTCAAAGGCTTTCTGAAAGTCCAAGTACACTATATCCATTGGATCACTCTTGTCCTTATGTTTGTTGACACTCTCAAAAATTCTCATAGCTTGGTAAGGCATGGTTTCCCTTTACAAAAGCTGTGTGGATGCTTCCCCCAACAAATTGTGTTTATCTATATGTCTGATAATTCTGTTCTTTACTATAGTTTCAACCAATTTACCTGGTACTGAAGTTAAAACTTACTGGCCTGTAGTTGCCAGGATTACCTGTGGAGCCATTTTTAAAAATCGGCATTACATCAGCTATCCACAAGTCATCTGCTATAGAGGCTGATTTACGCAATAGATTACATAACAGTTAGTAGTTCTGAAATATCATATCTGAGTTCCTTCAGAAGTCTTGGGTGAACACCATCTGGTCCTGGTGACTTATTACTGTTAAATGCATCAGTTTGTTCTAAAACCTCTTCTACTGAAGCTCAATCTGGGACGGTCCCTCAGATTTCTCACCTGAGAAGAATAGCAGGTGTGCAGATCTCCCCCATATCAAATAGAATGAATTCATTTAGCTTCTCTACCTTGGCCTTGTCTTCCTTGAGTGCTCCTTTAGCACTTCGATCGTCCAGTAGCCCCACCAATTGTTTGGTATTTGTCCAGCTTCTAAAGAACTTAGTTTTTGTATCTTTTGCTAGTTGCTCTTCAAATTCTTCTTTGGGCTGCCTAATTATACTTTCACACTTGACTTACCAGAGTTTATGCTCCTTTCTACTTTCCTCTGTGGGATTTGACCTCCAGTTTTTAAAAGTTTTTGTCTCAAACTGCCTGTTTTACTCTGTTTGTTTAGCCATGGTAGCATTTTTTGATCCTCTTACTATTTTTTTATTTGGGGTATACATATAGTTTGAGTGTCTGTTATGGTGTTTTTATAAAGTTTCCATGCAGCTTGCAGAGATTTCACTTTTGTGGCTGTTCCTTTTTAATTTCCGTTTAACTAGCCTCCTCATATTTATGTAGTCCCCGTTTTTGAAGTTAAATGCTACTGTAATGGGTTTCTTTGGTATTTTTCCCCGACAAAGATGTTAGATTTAATTACATTACGGTTGCTGTTACTGAGCAGTTCAGCTATATTCACCTCCTGGAACAGCTCCTGTGCACCACTTACCACTAAATCAAGAATTGCCTGTCCCCTTGTGGGTTTTAGGACAAGCTGCTCCAAAAAGCAGTCATTAATGGTGTTAGAAATTTTGTCTCTGCATCCTATCCTGAGGAGACATGTTCCCAGTCAATATGGGGATAGTTAACATCCCCCATTATTATTGGGTTTTCAGTTTTTGTAGCCACTCTAATCTCCCTGAGCATTTCACAATCACTATCACCATCCTGGTCAGGTGGTCGGCAGTATATTCCAACTGCTATACTCTTATTATTAATTATTATTATTTTATTTAAGCATGGAATTTCTCTCCATAGAGATTCTATGATACTGTTTGATTCATCTAAGATTTTTACTATATTTGACTCTATGCTTTCTTTTTCATACAGTGCCACTCCCCCACCAGTGTGACCTATTTTGTCATTCCTCTGTATCTTGTACCCTAGTATTAACGTATCCTATTGATTATCATCATTCCACCAAGTTTTTATGATGCCTACTTGTATTAATATCCTTATTTAATTTCAGGCACTCAAGTTCACCTCTCTTAGTATTTAGACTTCTTGCATTTGTATACAAGCAGTTAGAAAATTTGTCACTATTCAGTTGCTTGCCTTTGTGTGGTGTCATTGAATGGGACTCTTTTTCGTTTGACTGTTTCTCTTGATTTCCTACCTATAGTTTACCAACGTCTGTTCTCTCCTTTTTACTAGAATATAAAATATCCCCTTTTATAGATCCTCCCCCTAGAGATTTCTGTGTCCAAACCATGTGCTCCTTTGCATCTGTTGGCTTTCCCCCAGCCCTTAGTTTAAAATCTCCTTTACGGCCTTTTAAATTTTACACGCCAGCAGTCTGGTTCTGTTTTGGTTTAGGTGGAGCCCATCCTTCCTGTACAGGCTCCTCCTTTCCCAAGAGGTTCTCCAGTTCCTAATAACCCTAAATCTCACTTCTGAGCACCACCATCTCACCCATGCATTCAGACCCTGCAGTTCTGCCTGTCTAACTGGCTCTGTGCATGGAACTGGAAGCACGTCAGAGAAGTTACTGTGGAGGTCTGGACTTTAATCTCTTCCCTAGCAGCCTATATTTGATCTCCAGGACCTCTCGTTCCCTATGTGATAACATTTGATACTTACAAGCTAACAGTTGAAAGTTTACAAGACAGGCATAGGGTTGGAGTGATTTATCCAAGGTTACACAGCAGATTAGTAGCAGAGTCAGGAACAGAACACAGGTTTTCTGAGTCCCAGTCTAATGCCTTGTCTACTTGACCAACCTCCTTCTCTTCACCAGAACTTTCAGCTGGAGCACATGCCAGAGTCCTATCATTTCAGAACTATTCAGAAAGCATTAAAGAGGGAGTCAAATCCCAGACCGTCGTATTGACACCCTGAACTTGGATCTTATTAATAGCTCCCAATAACTGCCCAAGAGAAACAACACATAATTACTTAGTACATAAATATTCACATTTAATACAAGCAGCAAGCAAAGCATTTTAAACATCACTTGAAATCTATTGGATAGAGATGGTAGGGTGATCCGCATAATCCTTCTTATACAAACTTTCACTCTCTGCCACTTATGCTAAGGATGATATTCATGAAACATTAGCTTGATCTGTAACATCTGCATCATCACTATAGTGCTGAAACTGCATGGTTTTATAGTCCACAGCCATGCCTCCTACATAAATGCAGAAGACTCACTTTCTTCAGTTTCTCTGTTCTGATAAGTCTCTTGGGAGCCTCTGTTCCAATGCTATCTCTGGGTCCACATGGCACTCCAGCGTGGCCTAACATTAGTTTCAGTAAGAACTTTCCTAGTAGGTAAAGATGGGAATAAGAGCCACCTGTTGCCAAGCCGGTTTTGAGAGCTAATCCTGACAGAAGCCACATTCCCTGGCCTTCTATCTTCCATCACCCAGCTGAGACCAATGAGAACGCTCACCAGATCTTGTATCACATTTCCCTCCACTCCGATTGGCTCAGCCCCTAAGCTGAGAATATATCAAGACATGTAAATTTGCCTGCCATTAACGGTGACTTCTACACTGACTTAATCAGCTATTGCTTTTTTGCTCAGTAATTACCAATATCCTCTTGTGGATTTTTTCCTGGTCACTTATAGCGGGTTCCCTGGTCTTCTCTGCACACCTAACTAAAACAAATCCCTTTCTCCTCCGTGATTGGTGCTCTGCCACTCTTTGGTCTTCAATATAAAATGCTGTATACAAAAACATGTAGGTTATACCTGCATCCAGTGACGTCAACAGCAAAATTCCCATTGACTTAATGGGTGCAGACTTAGTGCTATACTAGCTAGAAAAATGTTAGTGAGAACTGATACTAACCCTAATCCTGTGCTCACTGACATCCACTGTGGGTCTTATCCAACTCCCATTAAAAGACTCACATTGACTCCATTGGATTAGACCCATAGGTTCTGTTCCCTAACATCCTAGTTGCCCGCAGAGCTGATGTCATCACTGTAAGAATGCCACTTTTGGAGGCAGATGAAAAGCAAATAAAATAGAAACAAGGGGGAAAACAATAAAATCAATTTAAAATGGAAAATAGGGTAAAAAATTGATTTTCTTTCTGTGTGAAGGGGAAAAAATCTCTTTCTCTTGCTCACACACACACATACAAACCTAGTCCTAAAAAAAGAATAAGTAAATCTTGCAAGAATGACACAGTTCATAAACAACCACTAATTCGTGCCTCTTGTTTTCACTGCCTAATAGAGGAGTCAGGGAACTGAAAGCAGAGAAGAGGGAATCCATAAAACCTCTAGACATTCCATAAGACTCTGTACACCCTAGATCTTTTTCACAGTTTGACACACACATTTTCATCTCACCCCCACAAACGGACCTTGGCAGGACACAGAAAAATTAGCACATAACAGCCATGTTTCTGCTGTGAGTAATCCAGCACACTCCCATTCAAGGTTGCTTGCTGTTGGTGGAACTAAGTTTCTTGTTGTATGCGGGAAATCTGTACTTTCCTATTACAACAAACAATGAAAAAAAAATTAAACCACATTAAAATGATATTGATGAGAATGTCTCTGGTGCATTTAACATTATACAGCACATCGACCCTGTGGAATTTCATCATCTCGCACTTCTTCACATTTTCCCCACAACATTTCAAGTTATACACATTGTCATGTTTTCCAATACAACAAAAGCAAAAAAGTACTGTTAGTCTGGAAAAACAATGGGCCCAGAAAAAGGAACAAGCTCTCCAGAAGGAATAGTATAATGTGAGTCTCTTACTCCCCAAGAACCTCTGTCTTGAGATGACTCTCAGCCCAGAGATGACAAAACTGATACTTTACATTTAAAAGGTAACATACACAGAAAACTGAATTGTAACTATCTCCCTTACCTTTAGGTAGCTACAGGTCTGAAAGCTACCATTGTGGACAAAACACTGGGGAACTCTAAAACTAAAAGCACAAATCTCCACGGCTGAAGCTAAATTGCCAGCCTGCATTTGGGGGCTGTAACAGACTGACATCCCCTATAGATCAGGTGCAAAAGGGGACACACAACACACAAAGACCAGTGGGTTACACATCCACCAGACGCATACCTGTGTTACCTGTTTTAGCAAGCTAAAAGGGGGTCCTGAACCTGTTCACCTGCAATCTGAGCCAATCAGGCTGAACAGCAAGGTGTGAAAGGAGGAGAAAACTGATTTGCACATGCTACTTGCAAAATGCTGGTGAGTTGACATGTATAATGAATATTAACAGACAAAAACCTATATTTAGTGATAGTTAAGCTTACACCAGTATGGAAATAAGAAGTTAAAGGGAAAGACATTTCTCTCTCCTTCACATTGCCTACTATGCTATTGATAATGCCCTTCACTCCACCAGGTTCACTTCCAGCTCCAACAGATGCCAACATAAGAATGGCCATACTGGGTCAGACCAAAGGTCCATCTAGCTCAGTACCCTGTCTTCTGACAGTGGCCAATGCCAGGTGCCCCAGAGGGAATGAACAGAAGAGGTAATCATCAAGTGATCCAGCCCCTGTCACCGATTCCCAGCTTCCGGCAAAAAAGCAATACATTGCCCAACTTCATCAAACTTGCACTCCAACAGAAAACCTTTAAGTGTCACCTCAGCCATTTTAAGGCAGAATAACTTCCCCAGGGCATGGGATGTGACATTCACTCAAGTGTTGGCATAACTGAAATAAGAACATATGCCTTTAATGGGGCTCAATTACTAATAATAACTTTTGTGTTCCTTATTCTAGAGCTCTTGCAGGGCTAGAAGCAGGTGCTGAGTCCCATTAGGAAACTGAAAAATCCCCCATTCCCAAGGGGATTAAAATCCTGTTTCCAGCCCAGGTGGACCTTGACATATTGTACCTTAAACTGCAACACTTCTTTATATCCTGAAAAGCTATCACTGGCTCAACACTGAATCTTGCCCATCCAGGGCCTTGAGCCAGGCTTTTTAGGGGAAGGAGGAAGAGAAAATGCTTTTATGATTGGTGGATTTTTAAATAATGGTAGCTGTTCGAAGCTATTAAAATGAATCCTGGTACAGATGGATCAGTGGTCAAAAGGGCAGGTGAGGTGATCAGAGATGCAAGATATCCATCTTATATCTTTGCAGTTCTTCACAAAGATATAAATTCTACATATGTTAGGTGTGTGTACACACAATACATTATGACTTTTGTTGTATTAATTGTAGTTCTTAGTAGAAGTGGAGAAAATTCACAACAAACAATTTTGTGAATATAGCCCTTTTCCCTGACCTTTCCTGCAAAGAGAGACTGTAATTTTACCTATTTTTGTTTGATGTGGGTTACTTGAGAACTGTTCCCAGGAAGTAGTCCTTTGAATATCAATATTCACAATTTGGTATTTGAGCTGAGTGATTGGTAATGTCAGTCACATGGTTTTGTTTCTATTCCCTGATTGGATGAGCGACCCTTTACAAACTACTATAATCCAAAACACTTTTATCTTTCCAGGAAATACTCCACAGTGCCTCCTTGAGCTCCTGTTTCTCAAATCCAGCCTAGGTTTTGAGACAGTTGGTGATGCTTCCCTGATGCTTCTGAGCTGAGCTGCTGATTCTCACTGCTGTCTGTATATGCACTGAATATAGAATACATACGCCAGAGAGAAGAGGCAAAAAGCAGCATTGGCCTGTCAGCATCCAAGGAGCACCACCAGTGGTCTCACCAACCAGGATGACTTTGAAGGAGGTTGAGTTGACAGAAGGCTGGCGGAAGGGTGCAACACGTCCTTTAAACATGGTTTAGGCTGTGTGCAGGGAAAAGAACAAGAGGGAGAGACTAAGGAACATGAATGGATGACGTAACGGGGCCAAGCTCAAGTATCCCTTGAGCTCAAAATTCTCAATGTGGTCCTGCAAACAATTGTAGTCCCCAGCCCTACCTCAGGAAATAACACTTACTACACATCATTTTCAAAGCCTCTTTTCAGGCTCATCATCACTGCACCCGTAGGAGGTAGTTAAGAATTGCCGTCTTGCATCCTACATGTGGAGAGACTAGGGTCTACATTGTCACAGTCCTGACTCTGTAGCGTGGATGAGGAAGAGGGCGTATCCCCTCCTCCCTTAGGTCCCTAGTTGGCCCTACTACTCAAACAGTGACTCTTACCATAGTGGAGAGAGTCAGTACTACTTGCTTGATAGTCCTTTCTGTAAGCAAGAGGGTGGGGAGGGGTGTTGTCTCTGCGTCTGTTTGCCAGAAAGATAGGCTGTGTAGGTACACAATGGGGATGAAAGGATGAAGTAACTTACTTTTCCCCCAGGGCACAGGGAGAAGTTGTGATTCATGGGGGTGGCTCCTATTTACTATGCCCCCAGGGGCTGGTCTACGATGGGGCAGCTTACTCACCGCCTTTTGCTCAGGGCTGGGTGTAAAAGCACAATCTGGGCCTGAGTGACTTGCCCTAGGTCACAGAGGTTGCAAGGTTAGAATTCAGGAATTCCCAGCTCCCAGTCCTGTGATCAAACCTCCTCTGGTTTCTTTTGGCCACTTCTATTGTATCAAAGTCAGCAGCCATTCAGTAAGGAGGCATTTTAAACTTCCTTAGGTCACTTGGTTTTCCGTGTGCGCGCGCGCACACACAGTTGAAACCTTGTTGCTTTTTGCCTCATGGCTCTGTCAAACAACACCAGGTTGTATGTGTCTTTTCTTGGTTCTGTTCCCTTTTCACTTTGCAACTGCAAAGTATTAAAAGTTAGTACAAAAATGGTATGTGATAAATAACTTTGAAGAGCCCTTGGAAGAGCAATAAAGTGTTCTTTCATTCTTGCCTCCCCTTAGATGTGCAGGTGCAGGCAGTAAGGCAGGAGTGTAGAAAGAAACTCTTAGCCCTCTAGACAGTATAATTTCCAAAGCTGATATAATGGTCAAATGGCACATGAACATACCAGCCCCTTTCTGTCTGTCATCATGCTTGCCTTATTGTCCTGGGCTTTGCTTTGTTCGCTGCGAGTGGGCATGCTCTGTTTCTCAGCTGTATGCCAGCAGACATGCTGGCACACTGCCCACCTTAAGTACCGTGTAGGCAGGATGGCGCCTCCAATACTTAAAACAATATTTAATGTTTTACATCATTGTGGGCTCACGGATTATTTTCCAAATCCATGAAGTACCAGTGGATCAGCATGTGGTTTGCTAATGCTGTACCAGGAAATAATGCATGAGAGGAAGAGATTAGTGAGCGGAGCGTAAGAAATTATAGCCGGCATTAGCTACAGAATAATGTACAGCATGTGATAAACTTCTCCTCCTGCGCTCTGCAGAGCATCTTACAATGAGCTTGGGGAGGGGAAAAGCACATGTAGAGGTAAAGGAATCTGCACCCAGCCTTAAACACAGTTCTTTCATTTATGTAATTTCAAGTCCTACCCTCACAAAAGAAATCCTCTAAAAAATAAAAGTATAGTTTGGATCTGCTTAAAGGAGGAAAGTTACCAAACCTCACTAGGGATGTGATTTGTTTTTGAAGAATAGTGCAGTTTAAAACCAGAATACAAATCTACCTCCCACATTCATGGGGATAATGTAGCAAGACAGCTGGAAAATGTCAACATCATCCCTAGAGTGCATTCAAAAACACAATGACCTTTCTGTGAAACCAAAGGCGACCAATTTTTGGAAGGCACCTATGGGCCAGATTCTGCTGTCACTGAAGTCAGAAGCAAAACTCCCGTTGACTTCAATGGGAGCTGGCTCAGACACTTAAGGACAAGTGTGTGGAATGGTGGTCATATTTTAAATCATTACAAATTTTACCTAAATCACTGAATGAAAACAAATGATATTTAATGTGGGGGAATAGTCAGAAAATTGCCTCTGTTAAAATAAACTCTTACCTCCATCCCATGAGGACAACAGAGCTACACAAGGGTTAAATTTGGCCTCACATGTCATCCAAGTCATATTTCCTTAGTTTATTAACAAAACACTAGTTTTCAATATTGTTAGCCCTGCAGAATCAATACCATTGAAGAGAAGAAAGTCTTATTTGGGTCTGGAATATCTGTAGTAGTGGGTGAGTTCTGATTGCAGAATATGAATTTGGTGGTGATGGGAAGAACTCAAAAGAAAAGGAAATGTTTCAAATATCTGAGATGACTTGCTGTGATTGCATTTAGAAAAATTGGGTTTCAGCTTGAGTAAAGGCTAATTTTACTCACCCTTATTGTTATTAATTATGTGTATTACAGTAATGCCTAGAAGCTCCAGCTGAGATAGGAACCCCAATGTGCCAGACACTGTACATATATACAGTGAAAGACAGTCCCTGTTCCACAAAGACAACTATCTAAATAATGTTGGCAGACAAAGGAGAGTGTAATTAAGCAACTTGCCAGGAGTCAAATAGGAAGCAGCCTATGGACTCCAGATCTCCACAGTCCCAGTTCAGAGCCTAAGAGACTATTCCTGGTGTTTTTCAGTTGAATTACTTGCAAGAAGACGATGAGCAAAATTTGCCCCCAAATTTACTACGGTAGTCACTGAACAGAAAAAAAAAATGGAACACAAAGATGCCCCATTACACAGCCACTATTTATGTCAGAACCTCAGCTAAAGAATATTGACTGAACTATAGTTTAAAGTCTAGGACTGATTTTTAGTACTTAACATTAATATTGGAATTTTAGGCCCAGATTCAGTAGAGCACTTAAGCATGTGCTTCAGTTCACTCCGACTCAGCAGATCACTTAAGTGAATGCTTAAATCCCACTGAAGTCTATAAAACTTAAGCATGTGTTTTAAGTACTTTGCTGAATCTGGGCTTTAATTTGCAATACGAACATAAATAATTTATCTGCAGATGCAGCCCTTTGACTATTGAAATGAAAATGTTAGTTTTCAGCAAAAATCTGTAGAATGACCAGCTCAAAGCAAATTTCACCAATTAGCCTTGAGTAGTAAAATTTCCTGTACAATCTTTCATAAGCTTGAGAAAATATTTGTTCTTTTTGGTTCTGGATTCCTTCCTCCTTATTGCAACATCTTCTAATAGGTTCAAGTGTCTTTGGTTGTGTTCACTGGTAGAAGTGTTAAGGATAAGGTTAATTAAGTCTTAATGCTATAGCAAAGGCTACTACATCCAGTGAGATAAATTCATTAGTTTAAAAGAACTCCAGAACAAAAGGTTATTATGCACTTTGCACTTCAATCCACCTCTGAAATATTGTACATTCCACTTAAAAAAACATCATTTTGGTACATTATGTTTTGTCTGAAAAGTTTTAGGATCAATGCAGAATTAATTTAAGTATAGTATTTGTGCTCCAAGAATATCCTCAAGAATATTTCCCCTAAAATTTGATAGGGAAATGTGTGCTACTTTGTAGTATGATCCATTTCAAGTGTGTTCTAGCAAGGTAGGTAATCCTATACTGTTCACAGTTTTATAAGATTCCAGGCAATTTGAATTAATAGTGTAAAAGTATAGCACTTGCCATAAACATTGAGCAGTTGCTTTATTGCACTTGTCAAGTGCATTCCTCTCTTTGGTCACAGTTATGGTTAAACAAAGAATTTAACAACAACAAAAAATTAACTGGCAGTTCACAATAAAAAAGTGGCTCAATAAAAAAAAATCACAAAACCAGAAACTTGGAGAATCTATTGTATACCCCAATCATATTTGATTTCTTGTATTTTTCTAACATGTTTTAGCTATTAGTCCAAATATAATTTCATGTAAGTATCATCACTTGCTGGAGGTATCTTCCATTCTGAAATTTATGACTGAGATATATATTAAAATATTGGATATTGGGGGAAAAACATGTTTGAAAATGACAGATATAGGACATAACCCTGTTGCTGTCTTTCAAGTTCATTTTACTAGACAATATTCTCTTTAAGACCAAACTGGAATGTTTTATATTTTCCCACTGTGCTATGGCACATAATGAGAGGCTTGTCATGGTTCTAGCATTTCTTCATCTGTGGCCACCATGTGGTAGATATAAGTGAGGGGAACCAAAGTCCCCTAGATGCCTTCTTTAAGACTACAGACTAAAGTCATCATCTCAACAATACACCAAACATTTAGCAGCATGGGACATGAATCCTGGGATCTTTGGTTTCTTCCTCTGATCCCGAACTGAGGAGGGTTCACTTCCATCACACATGCTGCTATTTCTCCTCCAACCATGGCTTAAGAAATCTTTCAAAATCCCTCTCTAATTTGCTGCTACGGTTTGAAAGAGCAGGTGGCATCACCAAACTTAATTTTAAATTTTTCCCCTCGCAGACAATAATGAATCCTTCCTACACTTCTGTCTTTCTTTCCCGAGTGTGCTGTCTGAATGATGGGGAATCTATAGTCCATGGAATGCAAATTATTTGATTTTATTTCCTTATATTTGGATTTGCTTTTTCCAAGCCCTGATCCATAGCCCACTGAAACAACTGGGAGTCTTTCCATCGAGTCCCATGTGCTTTGATTCAGGTCCCTATTCTCCTTTTAACTGGAAACTTTATTATTGATGTCAGTGACTGCTCCCACACAATTCACTTCTAATTTCTTTTCCCTCTTAGGTATTCTTGGGTTTTCACAATCTGTCAAGACAACTCCCTGCTTCTGATCTGATGATTTCAAACTCCTCTTCCCTTCTCCCCTATTCTCTTTGACCCTGCCATCAACATTAACACACTTGTTAATTTCAGGTTGGTGTTCCACCAGCTAATACTCCTCATCTCATTCTCTAAACATCAAGCAAACCCTTCACTCCTTTTTAGAGTGTGTCATCTCTCTCTCTCATCCAGACTGGAAACCCAGGCTTAGACTTGGTCCGTGGTATTGCATTTCGCAGCTGCTGTACCACTGGGCTGCACTAGCATGACTTTCCATACCTGTATCTTGCATTGTATCTGCACTGTTCTGTTGTGCATACTGTGTAAATATTGTTACACAGATTGTCTTGCAGTTGTGTAGCACCTTTAAACCTTTATATCTGATAAGTAAAGACTTATTCATATTGTTTTTTTCCAGTGTCACAGAAGTTGTTGGATTTATGTAATGTAACTATCCTAATAATATTTCAAATCCCAATTTAGAGATTTTTTTTAAAAATCTCTTTTTTTAAATAAAATTACAAAATTAGGCCACAATTCAGAAAAGGTTTTAAACGTCTCTGTTCAGTTGAGCACTTAAGCACATTCTAAAGTTAGGCACGTGCTTAAATGCTTTGCTGAGTAGGAATGACCTATAGCATACAAGGGTCACAGAGCAGTGGCAATATAGTGACATATAGTAATGCATCTGAGATGGGTCGCACGCTCTCATAGGCATAAAAAGTTGCTGAAAAGCTTTAAAAAAAGATAATAAACAACAGCAATGCGTTGAGAGTGGGGTCTAGTTGGGTACAACTACTGTAGATTGGGGATAGATCTGGTCTTGTTTAACATCTTTAGGGCACATTCTAATGCCCTTACTTATGCTGAATTTTACCTCGCGTCACAAGTAGTCCCAATGAAATCAGTAAAATGGCTTGTCAAGTAAAGTGCTACCTGACTTACATAAAAGTATCATGAGTAATTTGGGAAAGATAATAGACATTAGGTTTATCTGCAAATTCCATTAATCTAGAAAGAGTTGCAAACACCAGCAAAGACAAAGAAATAATACAAAGAGACTTAATGAGACTGGAAACATTGGCAGAAAATAATGGAGTGAAATTCAGATTGGAAAAATGAAAAGATACATCTATGATAAAAAATTATTTCACATGGGTAACGAATGGAAGCAGAGGGAGAAAGCAGTAGCCAAACATAAGGACAGAGAGATAAAATATGGCCAACATTTTCATTGGCCACATTATGATGTTTAAAATAGTTGACTTATTGTAAGGAGACAAATTGTTGTAGAACCATCTGTACATAGCTGAGATTCAAGTTCCAGTCCTGCAATGGATAGCATGTGGCTGCTGCACCCTGCAGAATGCAAATGAAGTCAATGGCTCTGTATGGGCGTAGCAATCTGGCCACACCCCCTTAGCCGTATTATCGGACCCTTAGAGCCAAACCTCGGAATTGTGGCATCTCCTTTGTCCCAATTTGATTTTACTCCACTCTGTATGAACTCTAAATGGTTCTGTTTCCTCTGGAGCTATTTATAGTACTGAGAAAGCGGCGGACAACTGGATGGGACAAAAATTCTGCTTAGAATTACTCAAAGTTTGAATTAAAGAAGGGGAAAATCCTTTCTGATTTTCAGGATGCTACTGTTAATTCCAGGTTGGCTTTAAAGGGTAAAAAGCCCATGTGTATTATAGAGCAGAGAAATAGATGATTGCCAGACCTGATATACAATGAACAAAGTTCTTTTGCCATAGAAATAGCCATTTTGATGCAGCCATGAGGGCTAAAAGCATAACTGCATCTGCTTTTACTGCACTGACCCCTGAACTTAAGTGTTATAATTTGAGAACCAGCTGTGTATTTAAACTCATGATGCTGTAGTAGGTTTCTAGGTCTGTCAGACAAGCATGAGGGGGAGGGTCATTCTTGGTGATTATCATGGCCATCATCTCCAGCGAAAAATAAAACGTGCCCTGCTGATTGAGACAGGTGCATGCTATTGTCACAACCCCAGCAGGTGTCAATTAGTCTGGACAGAGGCATTATGGGTAAAACTGAGATTTATTGATTTGTTTATTAAGTAAAAGAGGTCCAAGATAAATAAGTAGAATTCCTTCAGATCCTGTTGACATAAATTATTCCAGTTCTATTTCTGGTTTAAAATAAACATTTAGCAGTAACTAAAGGTAATAGCAGCATGCTTCCTATAACAGTGTGCTGGGCTGGGGAGCACAGTCCAGTTGGAGCGAGGTAGTACTGAACTTTTCATTTTGGGGGTAGTGTCTAAAGTAGGGAGGCTTTTTATTCTGAAAAGAAAAGAAGGGCAAATTGTTTTTGTTTTGTAGTGGATATTTTGCTTCTACCATCTGTTGATTTTTTCCCCCCTCTGCTAAAGAACTAGTCAAGGATCATTGTAGTCTGTAGACTATAACATAGTAAACCATGTAACATGCAATCATGTAAATGCCCATGAAGTTACTTATTTTAAAATTGCTCCTGGACTGTTTATTTCTAAGAGATTTTTAATCCATGTGGATCTGTCAGGGCTCGATTATGCCAATCTCGGGGCCGCAATTAAACCGTTTTGAAGACTGCCTGTGAACTGAGAAACTAGGAAAATCTATGAGGTATTGAGCATACTGGTTCCAACCCAGCAAAGCATGTGTTTAACTTTAAGCACATAAGCAGTCCCACTAGCAAAAAAGGTTAAGCATATGTTTTGCCGGATCAGCCACAGTGGTCAGCACTTGCAGGATTGAAACCTAAGTAAATTACTATTTGGGAAACACTGTGTAAATAGAGATTGATTTTTTTAAAAAACAGGATTGTCAGTTTTCAAAAGGCTTCTAAGCCTAAATGTCACTTTCCTATTGCAGCAGATGCTGTCATTGGTAAGGTGACAGCTGCACCACAGTGATGCGCCACTACCAAGGGCAGCACATGTCTAAAGTTGCTGTTTCAGCCTTTGCTTTGGTGGATGTAAAAATCTTTCGCTAATATTTACTCTGACCAAAGGTTTGTCCACCGTAGTAGAGACCATGACATCCAATCAGGAACGCAGTGCTAGGCCCGCTGCATTGCTTTTTGTTTAAAACGTCTGCTTCCTTCAATTAACATAATCTAAAGGTAACACTATTGAAATTAAAAATAAAGCTATCCAGATTGGTTTCTTTGGTTCAAATCCTGAAGTCCTTATTTAGATTTTATTCAGGAAGAGTGCTATTCCCATTCTTTGGCGGGGTAAATTGAACAAAAAAACAACAAAACACCACAACAAAAGCAGAAAGCAAATATCCATTACAAGACCTAAATCCAAGTTGCCAACATTTACATCAAAGACTAAAGAGCCTCTATTTTGTAGTCGGCCATAAGAGTTCAGTTCAGAGGCATCAGACCCATCTATAAGAGCTCAGCTCAGTGCCATTATCTCCTTTTCTTGTGAGAATAGTGGAGGGGGTGAGAGATGCGGGGGGTATATGACGTGGTACAATGCAGTGGAATGAATTATGCTTGTATCAGGTGGTAGACAGTCCATTTTAGAGGTTCATTATAATTGTTGATCTAAACATTCAATGGGGCATCCTGAGCATAGGTTGGGGACTCTTTGCATGTTTTAAAAAATCAAAATAAGTTTTGAAAAGTAAATAAATACCACACCCAGATTTCCTCTGCACCCCGCTTAGTTTATCAGCACATGAAATATACTGTCACTTTGAATTATTATAAAATGTTTGACATTGACAGGAATTTACCTCTAAGGACTGAGTAAATCTGTGTAAGGAGCGCAGGACTTAGCCAGTTATATTTACTAGGGAAAGTACTTAGAGAAAAATGTCATTGCAATCTATCGCATGTACAAAAATTATATTCAGAACAATATCACTGGTCATCTGGGGTTGGATCCTGCAAGGTGCTGAGCACATTGACTTCAATGGGAGCGGAGAGTCAGAAGGTTTGCAATGCAGGTGCATAGCAATGCCGAGTCCTACTACTGTCTAGTCTCAACTGTGGGCCCAACCTTCATGTGTTCAAATGCTTATGCTATGGCACCCAGTTGTGCACTAAGACGTTGTCATTTGTAACAAGATAACAAGCAGACCACCCACCATACAAAGGTTGTTCCTTGTTTCTTTTCCTACCTGCTCCTCCAAACATTGGCCACCTCCACAACATGTCGATATTCGGCTGGTGGGGCGTATCTCTCAGAGCACCTGTTAACTTTGTCAGTCTCCAGTGATTTGTAACACACATGAAAGATACAGCAGGCACTTCTGTTGTTCATGGCCTGTTGTCACTTTTGACTGTGTGTGTTCCATCTGCTATTGTTTGGAGCATTTTCCTTACTGACTAAGATCAAAGCACAGGCCTGTGTGCGCACACTGATTTTATAAGCGTAATAGCGGGGTAGCCCGGTATGTGTGTGACGGGGATGCTCTTTAATGTCTCTCTTGCTGAGCTGAGTTTTGTATTACATTGCTCTAGCACACACATACAAGCCTATGTTTAAAATAAAGAACATGTAGCTGGAAAGGCAGGGACTATATCTCCTTTGAGAGGTGACTACATAAGTGAGATTATTTCATAAATAAGTTTGAATGTTTATCATTTTAAGGCCAAATCATGGTGACCTTACACAGTTTAGAGTAAAAGCTGTGTGCATCTGGTCCATTGTCATCACATAATCAGATGCACATCCTTCTCTCAGATTTAAGTAGATCAATAAATGTAACAAGCTTTTCTAGTCAAGAATAAAGGATTAATTCATCTGGCCCCTGATCCATGAAAGCATATACTTAACTTTAAATATCTGAATAGCCCTGTTGACTTCTGTGGGTCTATGCACGTGCTTAACTTTAAGCACATGCTTAAGTGCTTTGCTCGATTAGATCCCTGGTCTTCTATTTGGATCAACTACATCAGGGATCTCAACTGGCCATTTTTTAATTTAAATGAACAGTGACCTCTGTTGCATGCAAATGAGGTGTTCTTTGGTTTTAAATTACTTAAATTAGAAATGATGAACTGTACAAACTGAGGTTTATACAAAATGTTAGTTACGCTTAAAATGAATCTCACATCATTTGAAGTTTCCTGCACCATTATTCTGCTGAAGTCCCTTATTTTCATTTTTCTTTTTCTTTCCTTTTTTTGGGTGGGTGGGGGCAGAGGGAGGGGGAAGTGGGGGAGTTGTTTCTGCATTTGGCCTTTGCATGTTGTGAGGAATGAAATCCAGGATGAATTATTTACTCTCTGCATATATCTCTTTGGAATATATTTTATCTGCAAGAGCTTTTTTGTTTCCACTTGGCAGCTCTTGAATTTGTGTGGCCTCTCTGTGCCAATGTATTGTTTGTGCTTTTCTAAGACCCTACTTTAGAGTACTATGTGTGTTTATGTAAGAGGCGTTGATGGCTAACACAGGCGTAAGCTCAGTAGGCCATTCAGAAGAGTGTCACAGAGGAATGTCCTCCTCTGATTTATGAGCACATTATAGTTATTCAGGTGGAGTGGCAGGACCTTGTAGTAAGCCCCATCATACATATCAAATGTGTTTTAAGTTCAATAGATCAGGCTGGAGTGGTACTGTTGGCTAGAGGGTGGTTAAACAAGGTTTAGTTTCTCCTGCCAGGACTTAAAATCAAAAAGAGGTCTCTGAAGAAAATGAGCTGCCTCCTCCTTGACCTTTACAAGCCAAAAATCACGTATTGTCTGTTTTATGAGTCTTTTACTGCCATCTGATAATCCAGTGTATGCAGATTCAGAACTACAACAGAAGACACTCGTACTGGTCCGCAAATCTGGCAGTCTTGGCAGAACCAAACAGGTAGCCGGAAATTCTCAAGTCCAATTCAGTTTTTCCAAAGACATTTGTTTGAAATACTGTAAAAGGGATTCTCTCCTCCACGCAACCCATTTGATAAATTTCCAACAATATGTATGATTTTATAATCAATTATGCGTCAAATTCTGTCCTCAGATGCATATATATGGGTGAATCCCTAAAGCCAACAGAGCAAGTATGCCTACAATATAGCAGAATTTGGCAGACAGCAAATGCTTAAAGATTCATTGGCACCTATTAAAGAAGTTACTGGTCCTAATACTGTGGTCATTGGAAGGAAATGTGAGTGAGGGTATGTTAGCATTTCAAGAGGATCGTCTCGTGATACTGAGCATACTTACAAGTGAACAAGTTGTGTTCACATGCTTGAGAGCAGGGGAAGGAAGCTAGCCATGATCTGTGTTAAAACAAAGCTGTAGCAGTTTGCTGTGTGCACAATATATTAGGAAATTGTTCCTCAAAGATCATTAGATTAATAGATTTAAGGCCATAAGAGGCTATTATGATCATCTAGTCTGACCTCCTGTGTAACATTAGCCACAGAACTTCATCCAGTTATCCCTGTCTCGTACCTAAAGAATATTCTAAAACATTGAGCCTAAAGCACAACCTTGTATTGAGACTGAAGTATACCTTCCTGCAAGTCTTGATTTGAAGGCATCAAGAGATGGAGAATTTACTGCTTCCCTTGGTAGTTTGACCCAAAAGGTTAATCACCCTCACTGTTAAAAAATTGAGCCTTATTTCTAATTTGAATTTGTCTGGCTTTAACTTGTTATACCTTTCTCCACTCTTAGTTTCTTCCAATAATTTGATAAGTAAACATGGACACTTTGGGTGACATTATCAAAATCACCGAAGTAAGTGAGGAACACAAGTCTCCCATAGAGCTGGTGGGAAAATAGTTAGTCTTCCATTAAAATTTTTGAAAGAAACAAAACGTATTTTTTCTCAAAAATTTTCCTTGGGAAAAGATTTTTTTTTTTTTGGTTTTCAATTTAGAAAATAATGAAAAGTTTTCCATGATAAATTTTATTTGACTGAATTTTTTTTTGACAAGCTCAACTAAGGTGCTTTTTGAAAATCCCGCCCTTACTGCTTGAAAGAACATACTGTTCTGCTTGGTATATAGGTAATGAGGATAAGAGTGCTGGAAATATGCCATTGTTGTTGTGTGACATCACTGGATTGTTGTCTTGCTTTGAATATTCCTAACAGGCCAAATTATGAAGTCCTTACTCAATTTTTATTTAGTCTTTACTGAGGAAACACTCTACCATCTTCAGCTGAAGAACTGAAATTCAGTAACCATGGGCCCCAGGATTTAGCCCTAGACATATAAAGAATATCTAGCATATCTCTTATGTGCCCTTGTATTGCATATGCTGCTAAATAAATCCTAACCAGATGATTTTGGTCACTTAACTGAAATTTCTAGACAAACTGTTTATATTTACCATAGTAAAGGATTATTAACTAATGCTCATGTGGCTTTCTAGTTTTGGAAAGAAATACCAGCATGCCTGCAACCTGAGACAGACCCAATGCGTAATGAATCTATCAGACAAGACTCATGGGAGAAAAATCAAAGTTCCTGTATGCCAAGATGTAGCTGGACCTATTATAAAAGAACAGTCCAGATATTATAAATTGGATTTTGGATTTTTTTTTCTTATCTCTTCTTTCACCACATGCAATTTCAGGGAATAAATCAAGTCTTGGGGGTTAGTTAATAGCCGTTACAAGAAAGAAAAATGAATCTGAGAATATTTCCTTAATTCCTTAAATTCAGAATAAAAGGCTTAGCTGCCATTTTTCTATCTTAAAATGAACTGCTATTTTTTTTCTTTTTACTTGGGAAAAGGAGGATTCATCTTTCCAAACACCTGGAAGAGCTGTGGGGCCCCCCTATCTCCCCTTCTCCAAAGCCATCTACTCTAACAATCATTTTTCCACACAAGGAGGATTGTACTGGCATGCCTCTACTGCACTTTAATTGGAAGGAGGCATTGTTGCTGAGTGACACCCCATACAACTTACCTCCAAGACTAAGCAGGCTCACAGTACTTTCCCATGCAGAGCTGCATTATGAGATAAAATGTTAGGAATCAAACATCTGTTAGAATTCATTGTAGGAGAGCACTGAGCTGAGTTTCTATCTCTTGTCCACTGTCCTTTACTGCTACAATTACAGAACCACAGCCAGTTGATATAATAAATACTAGGTTTGGCGACTGCCTCTAGACTCTGGCTCCCCAGGCCAGTGAGGTTCAGGTGCACAATGGGCACGACTCACTTGGACTGCAGGGAGAGGTAAAGGAGGGAATCATCTACAGCCAATTATTAAAAAATAAAACAGCCACTGATACCCTCCTTAAAAAGAGACATGCTCTCTCAAACCAAGCAGCAACAGTTGCCATTTTCAAAGTGAAAAGGATATCCCACTACAATAAGGAGCCAAGGACATGTTCATTTCTAATTCAGTTAGGAATGGGCAAAGTGATTCAAATAAAGTTAGAATCTTCCTGAAACTTACTCATCCTCTCTTCTGCAGCAGTGAAGCCAGGGTATGGTCTTCTGGTTTCATTGCTACTGCTCTTTGCCCTCATTCTGGGGCTGAGACACCCCAAAATCCACTGTGACAATAGAGTTCATTCGTTTTTCCATGACTCAGAATGAAGTAAAGTCAGCAGTGAAAAGAAGTCTGCTCATCACCCAAAAGATGCTCATGTTGGATGTGGGGGGTGCGGAGTTACCAGCCAGACTCCAAAAAAGCTGCAGGAGGAAGAACAGGGCCAGCCAGGAGAGAGTTTGCAAGCTACCCCATTCTCCCCACATCCTTGAAGACACTTAAAGGTAAGCAGTGAGCATGGAGTTGTGGGGCAGCTCTGGAGAAATACACTGGTTTTGTTAGGCAGTGAGTGAGCTTCACTGCAATTCATTCTGGTTTCATTTGGAACTCCTACAAATGTGAAAATTCAAGTGAAGCCCTGTGACCACGTGACCCTGCAATGCAAACCTGCCAATGGTAATAGCAAGATGGTAATAGCTCATCTTAAGTGATCACTCTCCTTATAATTTGTATTTTTTCATGGTCTGTGTGTATATAAATCTCCTCACTGTATTTTCCACTTTATGCATCCAATGAAGTGAGCTGTAGCTCACGAAAGCTTATGCTCAAATTAATTGGTTAGTCTCTAAGGTGCCACAAGTCCTCCTTTTCTTTCTGCCAAGTATTATTCACTGTCAGGCGTGGTCAAAAAATGAAAACATATTTTTCTGAAAAAAACACACAATTCTAAAGTTGTCATTTCAAAGTGTTTAAAATGGAGCTGATTTTCATTATTTCACCATTTTTTTTAGATTTTTGCAGTCAAAAACCTTATAAAAATTGACTTTTACCGAAAGAGTATTTGGTGAAAGGAAACTCTGGATAATGTTTTGATAAAAATCCTGAAAAGGACATGAAATAATTTCACAAAAAGTGATTAATTTGCACACAAAAAAAGGTGATTAAGAAGACCCCTTTTGTTATAAAAATTGCCACATGCTCAGTTCACCAGAACCTTGTAAATTACAACTAGGAGTTTTTACTAAGTCCTGCTTCGATAACCCTAGACTTTCTGCCACCAGCGGTAGATTTCTTGATCAGCATTTTCCTGTTCAAACAGGAAGGGTTTTTGATTGAAACTTTTCAACCTCTTGACCATTCAATTTGGAAAACTAACTCAGCTCTCAAATGTATGATTCAGCCAGTTCCTTGGGTCTCATATTATAAATGGGGTCATGCCACTGGTTAGTCCTTTGTCAATTTATGGTCCTTTTTTCCTTAGGGCTAGTTTTAGAGACAAGGACCACATGTGAACTTGAATAATGCTATACAACATAAAATGCCATTTAGAAACAATGGAGAGGATTATTTTTTATTCTAAACGTGACAAAACTAGTAAAAACAGCAAGGTTAATTTGACTGATAAAGTCAATTTTATCAGAAATATATACAGATTAAAAGGTTTTTAACTATATTCAAATGAATTGAATGGTTTCCTGAAGCTCTTTTAATCAAACCCAAGTGTAATGCAGGAGTTGCTTCTTGTATTCTGGTAGGTCACCCTGGATGTCTTGCTCTGTCTTTTCCATTTCATCAAAAATGAAAGGTTACGGAACAGTTTTGTAGGTACAAACCTCACATACAGCATCAGGGTTAGAAGCCAGAAATCTTTGGAGCCAAAGCCACAGGCCTCCCTGGAGCTAATGGAGAATCTGTGTTAACTATAGTAGTATTACGTCTTATACATCGTGTATGGCAGCAACTAGAGGCTGGCAGAGTCATGCACATATGAGGAGGTGTGATGGTACTCACATAAATTTTGTGACTATTACACAGTTAGTCAGAAATAAGCACAAGTATATTTGTGCTTGAACAAACACGCAAAGGGTCAAATTCCCAGTTGCACACTCATTCATATACAAACCCAGACATATGCATGTGCAAAGAAGACAGATGTTGGCACAGCACAGATGTCTATTTGCAGATGTAAATATGTGGGTCTGGAGGTGCAGTTGCAGGAATAAGGCACAATAGGATGTGTATACATTTGCAGGTGCATTCTTTGAGCCTATGGCTGAGAGTTTGGCCCTGAGAATATAAACAAGTTTTGGAAGTGAATTTGTATAGTTTTTTCATTATCAGTTATCAAACTTTAAATGCCAATAATACCCGTGTCACCTGCCTATAAAACATGATATACAATATACACAGGAGGAAAATCATTTCTCATTATATTGTCATTTATATCAAAAGGTTAAAAAAAAATTTAGCTCATTTTATTTTAAAACTAAATCAGAGGATAGCTCGAAAGATTTTTTTCATACCATTTTATTTGACATGGTACAAATAAGAATGTCATGGTTTTCATAACAACTTGTTATATATGCCATATACCCAGAAAGTAAGTATATAGTTATTTATTTCCTCTAAATTAGAACATCCTAAATTATTTCTTCTAAAGTAGAACCGACACAACTTTTACACAATTTTTTTTTTAGTAATTTAGATAATGAACCAGATCCTTAGCTGACACAAATCAGCATAGCCCCGCTAACTTAGGTGCCATCACCCTGCTTTATACCAGCTGGGGATCTGACCCAGTAGCTTTAAAATTCATTTCCAGGTAATCTGCAGCAACATCTCATTGAAGTATAAACCTTTTGAAGTGTACCTAGTACCAATACACAGATCCACAAATAATGATTCAAAAATAAAGAACACGTTCCTGTCTTGTACCGAACCACATGAAACTGAACTAATGTATGTCGATTAAAAAATTACCTTGTACACGTTTGGGTCATAACTCAGTTACAAATACATGCTTTGTCAATAAAACAAATGTTAATGTTGTGAAATAAATACTTTTTTTCTAGATTGGGGATAAGGAAGGTTAATTTGATTAGTTAGTTTTAAAATGATTCCTGGAAAATCCTCCTTATTCAAACCTTGTACATATTTAAGTCACCGTTATGGGAACTAAAGGGTTGAATTAACATTTCTGCTGTTCCAAGTATATTATATTTAAGGTACTTAAGCTTAGCAGCTGAAAAAAAGACTTCTGATAGCTAACTATCCTTTTATATTTAATATCTGCACTTGTAGTACTGGCTCCATAATCAGCGTTTCATGACAGAACTTAACAAAATCTGACTGGAAACAATTCAGTTTAAGGTTTTAATTTTAAAGTATTACAAAGAAGTTCAGGCAAGTGGCTTAAAGCAGCAGTGGGGATTCTCCCTCATTTTATAGGGACTCTTCTCTCTCTCTAATTTTGTGGCCCAGTTAAGTGTAGGTGCAAATGATGACATTGCCCGGACTGTATAATAGTAATGTTAGATGTCATAATGGTTATTTATTATGACAATTTTGTGTGCAAATTTTTTTAAAAGTGTCCCAAAGTTAGTGGGCTCCATGTGGCCAGACCTCCTGTGTCTTTGTGTTTAAAATGTATTCCTCAGTAGTGATACAAATTATTTACCTCACCACCACAAAATAATTTTTAAAAATAGTCCATATGGCAAGTCAGTCTGAAGTTACTAAAAGTTATGAATATGAAAAATTAGTATTGCAGAGTGATTGCAAAGTACCATGAGGCATTTCATGGTACCTCCAACTCAATAAATAATTCAAGTTCCTAGTATATATGTTTTATGTGTGGAAAATAACTAATTTATTCTCATTTTTATGAGATCAAATTGTAAATGGTATTAAATATATACAGTTGGGTGAACACTGTAACCTAGATTTTAAACTGCTTGAATTTTGGAGGAGTATGATTTGAATCCCTGCATCAGAATCCATCTGTGTGACATGAGTTGCAAGTTGGATCAAAAATCACAAGGGGCTTCTTTTTCTGTACAAGTTTCTAACAGACAAAATCTTTTAAGAATAGCTCAATAAATTTCAGCACCCTTTAATCTAAACCTGAACAATGGCCCTGATTTAGCTCCAAACAGAAACCAAAGCCTTGACCTAACTAAGCCCCAATTCTACTCTTGTTTACCCCAGTGTACATGGGAACATAGCAATTTAAAGACTGGAATCAGACTCAGATATTTATTCCAATATTCTGTATCTTACTATGGCCAGCACCAGATTCTTCAGAGGAATGTACGAAAACTCTGCAGTAGGCAGTGTGGGATGATCTGCTTCCTGGTCTCTAATACTTAAAGACTGACTATATTTTTTATAAGTAATTATGATAACTTTGGATATTCTTGGTTTCCATATAAAATATCCAATTCTCTTTTGAAGTGTAAATCAGCAGGAACTCCACTGCGTTACATTGATTTTAAAAAACTATGTAAAAACCAGGCCCACAGTTGCCCTGGCCCATCACCAATATAGAATCATAGAATATTAGGGTTGGAAGAGACCTCAGGAGGTCATCTAGTCCAATCCCCTGCTCAAAGCAGGACCAATACCAACTAAATCATCCCAGCCAGGGCTTTGTCAAGCTGGGCCTTAAAAACCTCTAAGGATGGAGATTCCACCACCTCCCTAGGTAACTCATTCCAGTGCTTCACCACCTCCTAGTGAAATAGTGGTTCCTACTATCCAGCCTAGACCTCCCCCACTGCAACTTGAGACCATTGCTGCTTGTTCTGTCCTCTGCCACCACTGAGAACAGTCTAGCTCCATCCTCTTTGGAACCCCCCTTCAGGTAGTTGAAGGCTGCTATCAAATCCCCCCTCACTCTTCTCTTCTGCAGACTAAATAACCCCAGTTCCCTCAGCCTTTTCTTGTAAGTCATGTGCCCCAGCCTCATTTTTGTTGCTCTCCACTGGACTCTCTCCAATTTGTCCACATCCCTTCTGTAGTGGGGGGACCAAAACTGGATGCAATACTCCAGGTGTGGCCTCACCAGTGCTGAATAGCGGGGAATAATCACTTCCCTCAATCTGCTGGCAATGTTCCTACTAATACAGCCCAATATGCCGTTGGCCTTCTTGGCAATAAGGGCACACTGCTGACTCATATCCAGCTTCTCGTCCACTGTAATCCCCAGGTCCTTTTCTGCAGAACTGCTGCTAAGGCAGTCGGTCCCCAGTCTGTAGCAGTGCATGGGATTCTTCCTTCCTAAGTGCAGGACTCTGCACTTGTCCTTGTTGAACCTCATCAGATTTCTTTTGGCACAATCCTCCAATTTGTCTAGGTCACTCCAGCATATCTACCTCTCCCCCCAGCTTAGTGTCATCTGCGAACTTGCTGAGGGTGCAATTCATCCCATCATCCAGACCATTAATAAAGATGTTGAACAAAACCAGCCCCAGGACCGACCTTTGGGGCACTCCGCTTGATATCGGCTGCCAACTAGACATCAACCCATTGAGCCCGACAATCTGGCCAGCTTTCTATCCACCTTACAGTCCATTCGTCCAATCCATACTTCTTTAACTTGCTGGCAAGAATACTGTGGGAGACCGTATCAAAAGCTTTGCTAAAGTCAAGGAATAACACATCCCCTGCTTTCCCCATATCCACAGAGCCAGTTATCTCATGATAGAAGGCAATCAGATTGGTCAGGCATGACTTGCCCTTGTTGAATCCATGTTGACTGTTCCTGATCACCTTCCTCTACTCCAAGTGCTTCAGAATGGATTCCTTGAGGACCTGCTCCATGATTTTGCCGGGGACTGAAGTGAGGCTGACCGGTCGGTAGTTCCCCAGGTTCTCTTTCTTCCCTTTTTTAAATATGGGCACTATATTTGCCTTTTTCCAATCATCCGGGACCTCCCCCTATCGCCATGGATTTTCAAAGATAATGGCCAATGGCTCTGCAATCACATCAGCCAATTCCCTCAGCACCCTTGGATGCATTAGATCAGGACCCATGGACTTGTGCTCATCCAGCTTTTCTAAATAGTCCTTAACCTGTTTTTCACCACTGAGGGCTGCTCACCTCCTCCCCATACTGTGCTCCCCAGTGCAGCAGTCTGGGAGCTGACCTTGTCTGTGAAGACCAAGGCAAAAAAAGCATTGAGTACTTCAGCTTTTTCCACATCATCTGTCACTAGGTTGCCTCTCCCATTCATTAAGGGTCCCACACTTTCCCTGACCACCTTCTTGTTGCTAACATACCTGTAGAAACCCTTCTTGTTACCCTTCACATCCCTTGCTAGCTGCAACTCCAATTGTGCCTTGGCCTTCCTGATTACACCCCTGCATGCTCTAGCAATATCTTTATACTCCTCCCTAGTCATCTGTCCAAATTTCCACTTCTTGTAAGCTTCCTTTTTGAGTTTAAGCTCACCAAAGATTTCACTGTTAAGCCAAGCTGGTCGCCTGCCATATTTGCTATTCTTTCTGCACATCGGGATGGTTTGTTCCTGCACCCTCAATAAGGCTTCTTTAAAATACAGCCAGCTCTCCTGGTCTCCTTTCCCCCTCATATTAGCCTCCCAGGGGATCCTGCCCATCAGTTCCTGAAGGGAGTCTAAGTCTGCTTTTCTGAAGTCCAGGGTCCGTATTTTGCTACTCTCCTTTCTTCCTTTTGTCAGGATCCTGAACTCAACCATCTCATGGTCACTGCTGCCTAGGTTGCCACCCACTTCTATTTCCCCTACCAATTCTTCCCTGTTTGTAAGCAACAGGTCAAGAAGAGCTCTGCCCCTAGTTGGTTCCTCTAGCACTTGTATCAGGAAGTCATCCCCAACACTCTCCAAAAACTTCCTGGATTGTCTGTGCATTGCTGTATTGTTCTCCCAGCAGATGCCAGGGTAATTGAGGTCCCCCATTAGAACCAGGGCCTGTGATCTGGAAACTTCAGTTAGTTGTCTGAATGTAATATATTCCCGGGTCTTTTTGCTAGCAGGAAATGGATAAAAATAAACCTGTTCCTTTGACGAGATCACATCACTAACCAGGTTTTGTAGGATGCTAGATGAATATATATGGTGCTTTCTTTGAATACCTGTTATGCCAAGACAAACTATTCTCCATAAAGCAAGTGCAATAGGAGACATCATTGGTGTTGAGAGTCCTTCTGGTGAAGAGACCAGAGCTTTTTTCCAATCCCAACCAACATAACTTTTCACCTTCCTCTGCAGCATGGGGCACGGGTCACTTGCTGAAGGATTCTCTGCACCTTGAAGTCTTTAAACCATGATTTGAGGACTTCAATAGCTCAGACATAGGTTAGGGGTTTATTACAGGAGTGGGTGGGTGAGATTCTGTGGCTTGCATTGTGCAGGAGGTCAGACTAGACGGTCATAATGGTCCCTTCTGACCCTAAAGTCTATGAGTCTAAGTCATTAAAAATACTCCTTGACAAATGACAGCCTAAATTCTTTGGCCAGATCATCCAAGCCATTCCTCCCAATGAATCAAATCTGCTCTCAGCATGTTCCAGTACTGGCATGATCCAATCAATTGCTCCCCTTGCGGGCCAATGCCATTTTATCCAGGCTGTACAATCCTGTTTTGGTTCCAGGCTGCAGGAAATGAAGTAGAGTTTTGTTTCATTTCTTTAACCAGCTGAAATGCTTTTAGCTCTTTTCAGTTGTGTTATTATGTTCAAAACAATAATACATTTAAAGCCTAATCTAATGCCACCTTAAACCTGAGTTTATCACAGGCTGCCAAAAAGTGCCTCTCTTAATTTGATACAATATACTGATGTGTTGCACCTTTGGGTATCTGTTTCACTCCCTTAATGGTGGATGTAATTCAAAGGGTATTATACAAAGTAATAGCCATCCCCATGTGGGGCCGCTGGACAAACACATCTGGATGAATAATGAATATCATGTAGTCAAAGCTAATTAACTGCTCCGTATTCATCATCATCCTGACATTGCAAAGTTGCTTCGCCTCCTCTTCTCCTCTCAACAGTTTTCCTCTTTGCTGTCTGCCATTTCTGCTTCCCCCTATTGGTGCCCAGAGACGTGCAATATTGAAAGAAAAGCATGCACTGCTCAGGGCTGGTGCTGTTAACAGTGATCTGGGACCAATCTAAAGCCCATTGAAGTCAGTGGGAGAATGTGTTTGTTTGCATTTTCTGTCCTGTTTTCTTCCAAACTTTACACATTGTGGGCCTAGTTTGGAGATCAGGCACAGGCAAAACTGTCATTGTCTTCAGAACATGGCTCTAGAGCAGATGGCTACTTGGCTCATTCTGGAGCCAGGTGGCCTGGGATCAGGGGACTGTAACTGGCTCAATGCAACTCCTCACCCACACACACACACACACACACACACACTGCATCTGAGCTCAGGCAGGATGGAGAATCTAACAGCCTCCCCATTCCAAATGTAGGCCTAGGCAAACCAGTGGAGAGGCAGCATTCTAACTGACAGCTGGCACCGTCTGTCTTCCAACAGCAGGGCATTAATAACCATTAAAACAATATGAAGTTCTGACATGATGTTAGTGATGTTAACCCTTGTCAATCCTGTATTGGTACCTGTGGACAACTATTTTTAAATGTTTTTCGTAAAATATGTTTTTGAAAGGACCCACAGAATTAAACATGGCACTGGATGTTCAAAGTAGTTCTAATTTTTCACAGTTTAGGACCAACCCCACTCTAAGCCATAGTTACTTTATGTCAAGCAGCTGCTAAATTTATTGGCAACGGAGTCCTTTTTAACTGAACTTTTGTAAAAAGTCACACCTTGTACAGCATTAGGAAACTGCAGGGATTAAACTAGATTTTGGAAACTCACAGTACTTTTGGAGAAATGACATACTATGTGCTAGTTACTCTAAGAACTGGTATTTTGTAGCAAAACTGACCTGGCATTTAGGAGTAAGGAACCCAGACAATTTTTTTCTTAATTGAGATTAGGAGTCAGAACATGGTGAATTTAAAAAAAAAAAATAAAAAAGTGGTACACTAACCAAGCCGTACCCACAATCCTACAGTATCTAGATATTTCTGCTCAATGAGATAACTAACAATATTGTCAATGTAGATGTCATCGTTAAATTTCAGAGTCAACATATATTAAGCTGAATAGAGAGTGGTCACACCTCCCATGGCTATTGATTCTATTTGTATTTACAGATTCGGAAAGATAACATTACACTGGGTCATATTCAGAAGGTTGCCTTTGCCTTTTTTAGGCTTTTTAGGCTGTTCAAAGCTGCCAAGAGTATTTGAATTCCCAAGGCCAATTCAACCTAATGGGAATTGGGTGTCCACATTCCCCATGCTGCTTTGAAAATCTCAGCCTTACTTTAAAGAAAGCTTCAATTCTATAGAACCTGTTGGAACCATCTGATCAATGGGTGGTACTGAGTACTGGCTTAGTCCAGCCCTTGGTTTAGACTCTTGTTTAAAAACTGTTGTACTTATGATGAGCAGGGAGTGGAAATGTAAAGACAATGGATATATAGTAGAAGCAAAGAGGCTGTGTTGCATTCATGTAGCAAGGGAAGAAATCATGCTACTGTGCTTCCCCCTGGGATTTGACCTCCCTAAAAAATAAAATAAAAATAGCCCAAAGGATATTTAATGGGCTGTATCCCTTAGATTGAAAGTGTCACAAAAGGATACAGAAGGCCTGATTCATTATCACCCTACACTCCCTTTGCACAGTTAGGCTGGTCCCAAGTGGGATATTAGGCAGGAATAAAGCCCTCCACTCCAACTCCAGTGACTAGCACAAGCAAAGGATATCTGTTCAGTGTGGCAGAGCTGGCTCTGTGCCAACTCCAAACAAGTCCCCTTTGCAGGGAGTATTCTAGGCTGGGTATAGGGAGAGCATTGGCGTGACAAGAATTGATGGGACCCACATAATTCTGCAGCCCTACAATGGCCCATAAAAGCCGTTGAGGGAGGGGTACCATTTAGAGTAGCCTTGAGGGCTGACCTAGCCTATGCCAGGGACTGGACCAGCCCCCAGCAGCCCCAGCGTATGGGAGGCAAAAGCTGCAACCCTTTTGTCCCTCTGTCAACAGCTGCACAGGGAGGAATCTGGCCCCAAACCCTTTGCATAAAAGGATGGGACTAGTGTTGACAGTGATTCCGAAAAGCAGATCTACACAGGTTTAATCCTGCTCTTGTACGAGAAAGAAAGGGGCTGACCTTCATTTTCCGTGCAGATCGTGCCGGTGGGTTTCTTTCTCCACAAAACTTCCCACTTTGAGCCAGCAAAAGGGCAAAGCACACAGCAGCTTTGTGACTATTGGCCCCAACACAATTTACCATTTACAAACTAATCCTCCTTAGCTGGAGAGCGCAAGGCCTGCTAAAGCTCTAATGTCCACTTCTCTGATTCTTCATTGTCCGCACTGACAGAGAGAAGCTGAAGACCTAATCAGTGTGTAATTTAATCGGTGTCCGGGCTGTGTCCCAGTACAATGCTTTGCTTGTAGTGCCACGGGTTAAGTCAGCCAGCTACTGTTATGCTCCAGAGCAGGTGTGAAGAATGTCACTCGGTGTAATTATGTGTTACCACTTTGTCAAGTTCCATTTCTGACACGGCTTTTACTCACCACTTAATGATTGTTTTTCCAAGTGGCAGCAAGCTAATTGTAGGCAATACAGTAAAGGGCACCTTTAATATTTTTGGTACTGGACTGGGAATTCCTCGTAGCCTAATAAGGATCTTAGATAAAGTAGAAGACTCTCTGGTGCAGATCCCTAAAAACACGTGCAGCTGCTACAGAGTCCTGCATTTCCTACCTTCAGACTAGTAAGTAATAACATGTGAGCTGATATTCCAAAAATGCTTCTCTCTTTTGTTCCTCCCCAGAGAGTGTATTTGTCATTTCCCCACTCGTTTTGACCAGGGATAAAAGTGTCTATGTAATTTAGAAACCAAAGTCCCATTTTCAAACATGTCTTAGATACTTAGGGACAGATTCTCAAAGATTTGTAGATGCATAAAGACGCAGATAGGTGTGTGGTGTCACTTCCAAGTGTCTAACTGTATGAAAGAGAGGCATGGTCTAGAAGCCTGGACACAGGTATGGGAGCCAAGAATTCCTGAGCTCCAATCTGGACTCTGACACAGATTCCCTCAAAGGCCTTGAGCAATTCATTCCCTTAGTTTCTCTACCTCAGTTTCCCTATTTATAATATTATCATCAATACCAATAATAATGCTGTTGTGCTTGGAGGCCAAGGCTGCATTGTGCACTGTACAGACTCATAAAGGGACAGTCCTTGCCTCAAAAATCTTATACTCCAAATATAAGATTATGGACAACAGGTAGAACAAACAAAATGGAGAAAACTTTTGTCTACCCTCAAAGGGGGTGCTGTGGCCTTGCTGGTATATGATATTATCTCAGATTAATACATTTCTATGTAATCCTACATAAAGAATATGGTGACTGACTCTAGTCCTTTGTCACCAGACCCTAGATCTTGTGACTGGGGCAAGGAAAGAAAGTCCAGGTTCTTACCAACTGCATGTCAGCTCTCATTACAAAAAAAACCTACTGTATTTGTTACAGAAGGTATGAACTGAGTTAGGATACTTGGGATGTTTAATATGGCTTATTTAGTATGGAATAGAAGCTGCTCATTTCATCCATGCTTGCCTGCTGTCAGCACTGACGGCCAACGTCCAAACATAGTCAGACAGTGGTTTACATGGCAGGGGTCGTAAGACATTCTTGCATCCTGAATCAGGATTTAGCAGCGCTGTGTGCCAAGCCTGAAAGGCACGCAGAGCATTTGCAACTTCGCACCTGTGGAAATCCTATTTCCTGATGAATAGAGGCCTTCAATATTAGTGTTTTTCTCCTTGATTCAGGCTGGGCCATGCTGTAATGAAATATGGCCCAAATAATCACCTCTTACAATCATCTGCCATCAGGACACTGGGAAAAGTCCTTGCTCAGCATTTCTTCAGTCCTTACAGAGGCTTCAAAGGGAACTGGCTTGAGTAAGAACTGAGTATACACAGAACAAAAAAAAAAATGTAAGGACCTCAGGATTTAGCTCTAAGAACTTGAAGTGTGTGAGGGTTTTGTGGTGGAAACTGACAGAACAGCCTGGCTCTTGGCAATGTGATGGAAGCATCAGAAGCAACAAGGTTTGGATACCATCTGGATGGGCCATGAAGAGGTCAGAGCAGGTTAGGAGAGAGACGTTTCAGTAGCGTGAAGAGGGTAGAAGCCAAATCGCAGGGGATCCAGGGTGGCCTGGAAGGGAAGGGGGGAATAGAAGAGGAAATAGGGGAGCTGGCTGTACCCTAGAATGGAGTGTAGTGGAAGGCCCCCTCCCCTGCATGCCAGCGTGTTCAAGGAGGGACAGGAAGCCTTCCAGAGGAAGCCTCCTAATGCTCTCCAGAGATCTGTGCAGCTCTGCACTGCCCCTTACTCTCGGCTGTGCCTCGCAGGCATACTCTGCACAGTATGACTGCCTCTATTTATATTTTCTTCTAGCATTCATTTCCACAAGGAGATGCTAAAATATTGTGTTCTATTCTGTGTGCTGGGTTCCCAAATCTGAATTCCTCTGCATACCCTTGTCTCCTCTCGCAGGCTGGGCTGACTAGTGAGCTAACCAAAAGACAGCTAATATGATGTACTCTTTTCAGGGTCTTCCTCCCTCCTATTGGTCATAACAATGTGCATTCAAACAGCTGTTCGAGCCTGTACGAAGCACCTGCTGCGGTGAGCAGCAGCTGGGGTTCAGTTTGGGTCCAAAGGGTTGGGGCCAAGCAGACTGACCGCATGTGCATTAATCCAGCACCATTGCCACCTCCACCAACAACAGGTGCCTCTTTGAACAGAGGAGGTACAAATATCTGGGGAGAATGATAGCTTTATAAAGGACACTATGGGCCAGATCCTTATCTGGTGTGAATCAACACAGGGCAATTGACTTCCAGGAAGCTATTTATACCAGCTGAGTATCCAGTCCACTCGCTTTCCTTGGTTTTCCATTTTCACAAGAGATTGTGGGGAGGTTTTGTTTGCTTGTTTTTTCCCTCCTTGTTCTTTTTTCTCTTTTTACTCTGAGTTGGTCTTTTTTTCTAAACCTTTTTTTTCTTAAACTTTCTACCCTTTTCTTTAGAATAACTGGCTCAGAGTCATGGGCTATACATGCCACATTGTCAGCTCCTCCTTCCCACGAACTAAATTCTCTTACTGTTGCCCCCTTTCCTCATCCCTCATAGGATGTCCCCCACAATTCCACCAGGTGTGCCCTGATGCACAAATCACAATGGTGTGGTAATCGGATATGGGAGCAAAGAATTTCTCATTCTGAAACATTCTGTAATCCCGCACAGTTGATGTCCCTTGAGGTATGTCTCTTGAAGAGAAATTATTCTAGACAATTCAGGCATTTGCTTTGGATATTCTATCTATGGATATATCATCTCTGGATATTTTCGATATCTAGTGAAGCCCCCCAGGTTTTGTTTGCTTGTTTGTTTTGTCTGTATTTTTTTAATCCTGCTAGTTATTGGCCCCACTGGTACTTTGAGTTCCACAGTCTATCTAATTCCACAGATTTGATCCAAGACCCTCTACTTATACTATTTTCCACTTCAATACAAGTGGCTACCAGAATATCAGAGGCTGGAACTAGCTAGGTACTTATATGGCCGTCAGCACTGCCATGTCTGAACGCCTAGCCTAGCTCAAACAGATTTCATTGTTTAGAATCTGTTCAGATCACTAGTTTCAAAGATGAATGTTCAGAATCTTGTCTACACTGCATGTCTACACTGCAAAGAAAAACCTGTGGTGCCACATGTCAGAGCCCAGGTCAATTGACTTGGGGCTAAAAATAGTGTAGATGTTCCTGCTCTGAGTGGCTCCAGCCCGAGTGGGAATATCTGTGCTATTTTTAACCCTGCAGCCGGAGCCCAGGGACCTGAATCAGGTGACCTGGTTCTGAGACTTGGTGCCACTGTTTATTCTTTGCCGTCTAGACAGAGCCACAGCTGTAGCATATGTGGGTAACAGAGTTGCTCTTTTAGCTTAGTCAGTAGAGACTCATGGTTTTATATCCACAGGTCCCAGACTCAATCCCTGCTGCTCATGACCCTCTAAGGGCGTGGTATTACACCATGTATCCTATACGCTTTACACACCTGTTAATTAGGGGCTTGATCCAAAATCCATTGAAGTCAACAGGAGTCTTTCCATTCACTTCAATGGACTTTGGGTCGGGCCCTAGCTCCTTTTCTTCTCCCATCCCCTGTATCTCTCAGCAGACTCAGATTTTTGTGTTTAAATAAAGTAAATTTAGTGATCATGGAAAGTATCAGATTATCAGCACTGGAAACGACACCTGTGCAACAGGCACAGCAAAAAAACAGAAGCAGGATAAAGACCCCTAGTTATCTGCCTCAACCTGCTTTTAGAGGGATCACTTCTAAGGGTGAGAAAGTGGGTAATTCAGTCTTCGTGCCCATTTAATTTCTTGTCTTGCTACCATGACCTCTAGCAAAGGTGCCAGATGTGGTGGTGGCTGCAATGCCACGGACACCTGTCCTCTCAGAAGCGGACTGAGGTGACAACTCCTTTCACATACACCACTTACCTGCTGCCAGATGCCCACAACGGATCTGTACTGGATTCAGATTTAATTACACAGAGCTGAAAGGGTGCATTGGCCGGATTCACTGCCCTGCTCTTCTCCCTTTGCACAACGCAAAGGCACAGAACTGATATAGGCAGCTCCTACACTTACACCCCCAATGTAAGGGAGAGAATGTACACTGTGCCCCAGCTATCCCTAGCTGGTGGATGGCCCTTTGAGGACTATTACCAGCTGGTGTAAGTTAAAGCAGCTCCTAGACTGTTTTAATATCCACTAAGATGGGGATTAAAGTGGAGACAAACGGAGAATCAGGAAGCCATAACCAGCTTTCCAATGACCCAAAACTTATTTTCTCTGCTGCAGCAATCTCAGCCACAACAGCGAATCTCGCCCCAAATTCCAGTACCAATGTCCTCAGCCATCCAGCGCTTCATCATTTCCTTAATGATTACGTGTAACCTAACTTTGCTTACAATCATTCAGAAAGCTTCTCTTTTTAAGAATGTATCTCCACTGAGCTATAAAACTCTAAGAGGAAAAGGCAGGAAAGCAAACCAAAGAGTTTTGCACTAGTGAAGTTTGCAGCCAAATTACCACAATGGGAAATTGCTATGGACCACTATTTTAACATGAGAGCCATAGAAAGCATTGATGTTTTTACATACAGGTACATACATTCAGCAATTGTATTGTATTTGTTTTCCCATTATACTGAGTCATCAAGCATTTTATTTACTAAACACTGTGGCATGTACTAGGAAGTCCTGATGCCTTACCAGAGGGGGTCAGAGAACCGAAGAACGAATTTGGCACAAGAATGTTGCATAACTGTATTCTCTAAAAATACAGAGCTCAATTTTACAGAATGAATGAGGAATTCAAGCAAATAGCAATCATGATGAAGCAGTACAGAGTGTATTAGCAGCCTTCTCAGCTGACGAAACCCAAGGATTCTTCAAATTCATAAATACAACTGTTGGGAGATTGTCCTCAGCTTCTCTAGACTTCTGGATTCCAGTTGAAGCTCTGACTGTAATGCTGACCACCGCGCTAAGCGGGGAATCAGAGCAGCAAGTGGCATTTTGCAGATGTACAGAGAAGGCCAAATTGTTTAGTCATGCACCTGTTGTGCCCATAAACCGCCAAATTTGTGCAAATGCACATCAGGAAGATTGCAAGCCCAATTACGAGTTTGCAATTATCCAGTTTGTGCCAAAATGAAGGATTAAGTTGTGACTTGGACTACACGTCCACTCCTTTCCTCTCCTGAATGGGCTACCTTGACTTTGGGTGTGCCTGCCAAAGCAACTGAACTCAGAGAGAGCATTAGATTACTGTTCTTAGAGCAAGGGGGAAGCAGGGAGAGAACTGTGAGTCACTTGGATGTCTCTGAGGCACAATATCTGTTGAGGCAGTGAAGCTTATTATTATTAAACATTTATATTGCGGTAGCACGTGTAGGCCACGACCAGTTTGGGCTCCATTTTGACAGCTATACAAGCAAATAATAAAATGCAGCCCTTAGCCTTGAGTCCTTATGCACTGCCCTTTGCTCAGGGCTACGCTCTGGCACTTTCTCAAGGTGCCCAAAACCTCAGGTGACTGTGTAACCCCACTGCTAAACTGGGTGACAATTCTCTCTCGCCTCAGACAAACTTCTCAGGACACTGCCAGCCCTTACTTTGCCTTGCAGATAGCACTTGGTGCACTCCAGTTCCTGAGCCACCAGAAAGAGCATTCCCCTGAAACACCCATCCCTGTAACTGGACACTCACAGAAATTACCAAGTCTACTATCTCCAAAGAAACAGCGTACACACAAGCTTGTTTGATTCAACTAAGCACCGAGATCTACCTATGATAAAATAAAGAGATGTTTATTAACAAAAACAGAGTTTTAAGTGGTACTAAATAAGGCTAGTGAAAACAGAATTGGTTACAAATAAAACAAAAGCATAAGTTGCTTCAGAGAAACTAAACATAACTTTAGCAAGCTACACTTCTTCAGCTAAAGCAGTTTTCTCACCCTCAAAGTTTTTGTGTAGAGCTTGCTAATTTGCAGTCAAATCAGGATTTTCATGACTCCCCTATGCCCTGCCCGAGGTCTCCTCAGTAAATTGATAACGAAATGGACTTTTGCATCTTGTTATATTTCCCAAACTTTATTGTCTTTGTTTCCAGAGTCAAGATGAACTGGCTTTTCCTGTTGACTTCCGTGCAAATGCAGCTCTCGTATTTGGCTCCACAATGCTTAATTTACATTAGAAACTACCTTCCATCCTCTCTGGGAGAAAACTGATTTCTCCCTTTGGTTACAGGCATTAAAGCATAATATCAGTGAGTATCCATAACTCCTCATATAGTATTAATACATATATTTCACAATGATATTAATGAGCAGTGTGTTACTGACTTCCATTTGCTATCTTACAAGGCACTAAATGCTGTCATACTATTTGTCTACAATGTGTTAGGTGCTGTGAGTTGGTCAGGCCTGATAAGAGTTGCTTCTACTTGGCAGTGAACCTATTGCCAGGTGGCAATGAGGGACTCTTGGAGTCCCATATGCCTACAGGCACAATCTAGCCCCAAGGGTTCTGTGAGAGCAACAAGTGTGTGTGCATTGTTTGCAGGTGCACCTGTTGTACGCACAGTTGAAAGTTTGGTCTGTTAAGTGCAGTTCTCTGATTTGGAAGACAACATAAAGACAACAGAGCAAAAATTGCTGAACAGAATTCTTCCTACTACTGCCAGTCGACATGCACACTTCCTGCAAACCAGCTGTGTCTGAGTTATTCAACCTTTTTTTTCCTTCTTCTTCTCCTCTTCTGCCTCCTCTCCAGGTGGACTTTTGGTATGCAAGGTTTAAACCAGAGAGCAAACTGCTCTGAGCCATTTGTATTGCAAACACTCAGCTAGGCCACTTTTGAGTTATAAGAATGTTAACAACTGGAACTAGTGGTTTAAAATGCTTTTATTATTGCACTCAACTCCAAGAGGCCTTTCAAAAAAATGGTGTGGACAAACTGCTTTTGCTATTTTGAGGGGAAAATGCAAAAGATCAAGGAGATTTGCAAAGGCACAAATGACAGTGAGATGCCTTTGCGAGTCTCCCCCAAGATACTACATATTAAAAATGGGTTTCTCACACACAGATTGGGTGGAGTAGTTTCCAAAATAGGGTGGTCATGATAAAAGCCCCACAGCACAGCCACAACTGGCCCAGGTCAGCTGGCTCAGGCTGGGGGGTCTAAAAATTGCTGTGTAGAAGTTGAGGCTCAGGCTGGAGCCCAAGCTCTGGGACCCTCCACCCTTCCAGGATCCTAGAGCTCAAACTCCAGCCCGAGCCTCGACTTCTGTACAGCAAGTTTTTCAGCCTCAGAGCCCGAGCCCTGTGAGCCTGAGTCTGCTGACCTGGGCCAGCCACGGGTTTTTCATCCCCATGTAGACATAGTCTTAGAATAAAATACAGGTGGATATCTAGCTAATCTCCCAACTCTACTATCAACAGGCACTGTATGCAAGGCCTCCAGCAAAATATTTCCCAAGTACTTAGTAAGCATCTAAATACACATATGTTCTGCAGGCTTCTCCATGTGATAGTGGTGTACATGCTGCTGTCTCAGACAGAAAGGATCTTAGCTTTTTAGGATTTAGAGCTAGATGCTTTTTAGACTAGGTCAATAATTTGAAAATTAAGAAGTAAAGTATTATACAGTACCACTATGGGTGGTGAAATGTAATAAACATTGTGCCAGTGCCAAGAGTACAGTATCTGACAACTTCCCAACAGACATGAGGCCAAAGTCTGCTCTCAGTTGTACCTTGCAATGTCACTGAAATCAATGGAATGTAGAGGAGCAAAATTTGGCCCATGGTTACATTAGAAGTCATCAAAATCATGGCAGTGATTCTGTTTCAGACTGGGCAAAGTGTCTCAGAGGTCTTTAATTGGAACTTACAACTAGTGTTCACCTTCAGAACCGCTGTCTTTAAAGCATATTGAAGTAACTTGGTTATCAGAGCTTTACAGTGTATTGCTCTCACTCTATATAATCGCAGTACATGGTGGATTTGGGATTCACTATACCTGAACTTTAAAGAATAATGCACTACAAAAGATGGATTGTGAGAAATGTTTTGAACAGAAAGCAAAAATGGTGGGCCAGTCTCTGTTTGGCTTTACACTAGTTTAAAGGCCCCAGCCCCTGAGATCCCCAAGAATCACTCACAGGCCACAGGTCCTCAGGCCCTTGTGCAATCACCAGCATACATGTGCAAAAGCCTGTGCAGGCAGGGAGGGAGGCACTGCCTCCCAAGGAGATGCATATGTATCAGCCTCGGGAGAGGTGAGTGAGAGTACTGAGGACCTCATAAAAGAACTGGTTGTGGGGGACAACCTTGGTTTGAGTGATCATGAGCTAATTCAGTTTAAACTAAATGGAAAGATAAACAAAAATAGATCTGCAACTAGGGCCCTTGATATCCAAAGGGCAAACTTTAAAAAATTAAGGGACTTAGTTAGGGAAGTGGACTGAACTGAAGAACTCAAGGATCCATATGTGGAGGAGGCTTGGAATTACTTTAAGTCAAAGTTGCAGAAACTATCTGAAGCCTGCATCCTAAGCAAGGGGAAAAAATCGGAGGGAAGGGTTGCAGACCAAGCATCTCAAACATGTGATTAAGAGAAATCAGAAAGCCTACAAGGAATGGAAGATGGGATGGATCAGCAAGGAAAGCTACCTCTTGGAGGTCAGAAAGCGTAAGGATAAAGTGAGAACTGCCAAAAGCCAAGCAAAGTTGGATGTTGCAAAGGGAATTAAAATGAATAGTAAAAGGTTCTATAACCATATAAATGAAAAGAAAACAAGGAAAGAAGAAGTTGTATTGCTAAACACTGAGGATGAGGTGGAGATTAAAGATAATCTAGACACGGCCCCACACCGAAACAAATACTTTGCCTCGGTTTTTAAAAAGGACAATGAAGAATTTAGGACAATAGAAGAACATGTTTATGTAGTCTTGAGTCTTATTACTTACAAGGACAACGTATGCTGTGGGCATGCAAAAAAATCAATGACCACCAGGGAATAGAAGAAATTCTAACATCCTCTAGAAAAGGAGATGGAAATATGGTAAATTAAACTTTTGAAGAGTAAATGGAGACCTTCAGTAACAGATCTGTGCCTAATTTCAGAGGAGCATTGGGAAAAGTTAAGATATTTTGTATGCCATCATAAAGAAATGTAGAGCTTCTAAACATACTTAAGTAAGGGCTACTTGTGTGTGTGCACCCGCACAATCAATCAGCCCTTAGTTTCAACAAATTTCAGTCCAAAAGTTGGGGCACAAACCAGCTTCCACTGATCCAATGAGAGTAAAGGCACTGGTTTCAAAAGCATCAGGATCTAACATAAAGAAGCCATCATCATTTTCTTTAACATTGCTAACACATACTGATGTTTGCAGCATTACAAACACACGGTAACTTTTTTGAACTTTTTGCATTTCCCAAAAGTTTAGATGACACAACAGAAAAATATTTCTCAGTAGGTTCCACTTGAAGCCTTAGTCACACCAGTCTCATCATCTCATTGTCATACCATATTTTGTTGATGACCACTTTTACTTTAAAGAGGACTGAAATTCTTTCCTTATGTTTTGCTAGGCATTAATCCCCTCAAATTCCGAGGTGCTTTTCACGTCACAAGTCATATAATGTAATCAGTCAAAGAAACAATTTAGAAGTGTAGTCTGTTAATTTATCCTGTGCTGCACAAAGGAAAGCAAACACAGAGAGAATGGGGCAAGAACAGTGCATGTGTAACGCCGACAGACCCCAATCCTCGGTGGGTAGGATTGAACCGGGGATCTCTGGAGCTAGTGCATGAGCCTCTACTGCATGAACTAAAAGCCAACAGGCTGTTAGCTAAGGCTGTAGAGCAGACTCATTTTATCTCTCTCTAAGTGATCTTGGTGCCACTAAATGGGACAGAACACCACACCCAGAAAGTGTGTGGGTTACACATGCATACCTTTTGAGTACATATTAGCTTTTGACCATAGGTGCTGAAACTAGGGTTGCTGGGGGTGCCACCTGTGACATAGTGGGGATTTTCTCTTGTTATGGTGTATGTGAGTTTTACTGTTTTGCATGAATGCTGTGTGTGCCTTAGTTTCCCTGTGTATTGCACCCAAGACTAGATGGTGGGAATAAGGGTGTGTGACTTTTGCGGGGGCTGCTCCAGCTGCCTGCATGGATGCTATGGCCGCCCCTTCGTAACCTGAGACCCAGGAGGGGGATGTAGGGTGACCAGATAGCAAGTGTGAAAAATCGGGACAGGAGGTGGGGGGTAATAGGAGCCTATATAAGAAAAAGCCCTAAATATCGGGACTGTCCCTATAAAATCAGGACATCTGGTCACCCTAGGGGGATGTAACCAGGTTACTCTTGGCCCAGGAAGCAAGACAAAGGCCAGAGGAGGAGCAATGGGCAGGGCAGGGGCCAGGCAGCTGGAAACGAGTCAGTCGAGGCTGGCTTGGGGAGCAGGGGGAGGACCAGAGCCCTGGCTTTGGGCTCCCCTCCCCCCACAATGCACTTGGCTAAAAGTCACTGATTTCTGTGCTAACAAGTTCTGTTCTATGCTGTGTTCCTGTTGACTAATAAATCTTCTGTTTGCAGAGTTGGGGTGCAGTGCCCTCTGGCTTCCCCAGGAGCCCCACCCGGGCGGACTCGCTGTGGCAAGCACATGGTGTGGAAGGGGATGCTGAATGCTCTGAGGTCAGACCCAGGAAGGTCAAAGTGGTGTAAGCTTCTTGCCCTGGAGACAGTATGCTCCGAGAGAGGAGGCATACTGGCTTCGTATGGAGTAGTTCCAGAGCTTTGCCCTGGAGACTCCGTGACACCACCACACCTCCTGGCTTGAAGTGGTCTCCATCACATACAATGTTTACAGTTTTGTTCAATGGCCTTAGCACCCCCCACTATAAAAATTGTTCCAGCACCTCTGATTATGACTCAGTTCCCACTTTCTGATGATGAATTTAGGTTTCATTCAGCCAATGACAAAACAAAGTCAAGAGACCAGACGAAATCAGATTTACAGGGCAAATGCATGACAATTTTTAATCTTGCGCTTTTGCCCCACACAGCAGACTGGTCACAATTTTCATCAAAGCCATTGATGGGCATTGGATCTGTACTCCAGCAAACAGAGGTGTAAACAAGTACTAATAGACTGAAACGTAAGTTTGCAAAGTGCACACAAGTGCTGTTGCAACAAGAAAGTAGTTAAAAGATGGTAACTGGATGAAGTAACAGATGCTAAAAGCATCCTGCTGCTCATGATTAAAGACAGGCAAATTAAATCTTAGTAACAATAAATCTTCAGTAAAAGTGAAGTCTAGGTAATAAAAAAGTAGCTTGCAGGTACTAGCTTTTATGGGAGAGAATCAAGCGCTAGGTAGCAAGAGATCATGGTGAGCCAAATGCTTGCAATGTTGTCTTAGAAGAATGGATATTTTTAGGTGATTGGTTGCAGCCCACTGACAACAGGAGAAAGTCCTCACTGGTACATTATGCCAACAGAGCAGAAAGAGAATGTAAAAGCATGTGGTGTCTTTTGTCATAACTGTAATTGCAATTCTGTAGGCCCTATTGTGGTGGTTTGGCTTCGGTCATTAGACATACAGCTGCATATTATTTTACTTAATGTTTTCTGGCAGAACAGTCCCAAGACATTCAAACACAAGATAGCAAGGGCTAGATCCACAAAAGGATGTAGGTGCCTAACTGCCACTTCAGCTGCCTAAGTCCAAAATTTAGATCCTCAAGTCCCCTGTTCAGCTATCACCTAACCCTGTAGGCACCTAAATGCCCATGGTATTGAAGTATCCACCAACTCAGTCCCCTAAATCCTGATTCCAGGCATTTACCTCAGTGCCTAAGCACCAGCTGCATTCACAAACTGGGTATTCCCTTGCCTATCTCCCTTATGCCTGATCTAGTAAACATGCTCAGGGGCTCCCTTAGAGCACAGCTACTAGATTGGGCTCCACCACTAAACACAACTGGAGGCAGACAGATGAGGCCAGCAACCCCTTATAACAGTGACTACAGCACTCATGCAGGATGTGGGAGACATGGGTTCAAATCTTTTTTCTGTCCGCAGTGGAGCAGGGTCTTGAACCCAGGTTTCCCCCCACCATCAGAAGTGCCCTAACCAGTGGGGTATTGTAGGGTGGGTTTCTCTCAATCTGCCCCATTTAAGATGTGCCACTTTGCATAAATACTTGACTGTTCCTGGGCCAGAGTGAGAATGCCTTTCACCTGGAAGGGGGGACACCATGGTTCCAGTCCCTGTTCCAATGAATAATTAATTAAAGTGAAATAGCTTCAATGGGAAAGATTGAGAGACCCTCACCACCACCGCCACTTCACCGAAGAAGACTCCATAGCCCAACAGTTGGTACACTGAGGTGGAGAAGCTAGGTTCAAGTCTCTGCTTCGCACCTGGCAGAGGAGCGATTTGAAACCCCATCCTGAATGAGTGCTATAATTATTGGGTATAAGGGAGGCATTGTCTCCTTGGGGTTTTTTTGCAAGGAAGGACCTGGCTTAGCCCCCTAACTCCAGCAGAGGATTCATGGCTGTAAATATGAGCAGAGGGAGGCATCTCCCTCCAGCCCAGAGGTGGATGCCTAACTCCCTTGCAAGATGAGGCGTAGGCCACACCCTGCTCCTCAACATTTCTTTTTTGGCTAGCTTGGGTGGCTCCCCACTCAACATGTTGGTAATTTTGAATCTCATTCTTGGGCACTTAACTCTCCCCAAGCATTGTATAGGAAGCCTGGGCACCTAACCATGAGCTATGGCTTCCAGTAGGCAGCAGGGTGCTTAAAATTAGGTATTGCAATACTGAGCCTATGTTGTGGTGTTTTTGATGTGTTTTGGTTTGGTTTGGGTTTTGGTTTTGATGTTTTTTGGGGCGGGGGGTGATCTAGCCTCAAGGGCCATGATTCAGTAAAACACCTGGGCATGTGCTTAACTTTAAGATTGTAAATAGCCCCAGATTATGGGAATGGTCTGAGGTGAAACCAGCCCCCAGTACAAGTTAAGTACCATAGGCGCCAACTTCTGCTGGCGCTGGTGGGTGTCAACCCGCCTCTGCCCCCAGCCTTGCCCCGACTCCACCCCTGCCCTGCCCCCATTCCAACCCCTTCCCCAAAGTCCCTTCCCCGCCCCTATTCCAATCCCTTCCCCAAATCCACGCCCCGGCCTCACCTCCTCCCCTGAGCACGCCATGTTCCCACTCCTTCCCCCTCCCTCCTGGAGCTTGTTACGCCGCTAAACAGCTGTTTTGAGGCGCCAAGCACTGGGAAGTAGGTGAAAAAGCGGGGAGGAGGTGGAGGTGAGGTGGGATGGGGAGGAGAGTTTGGCTGCACCCACCCCACCAATTTTTTCCCATGAGTGCTCCAGCCCCAGAGCACCCACGGAGTTGGCGCCTATGTTAAGTACTAGTTTGTAATGGCACCTTATGAAACCAGCTACAGCAGATGCTTTGAGGAAGCTGGTATTGAGCTGGCTGTACATCAGCTGAGAATTCTCTGATGCTAGGGAAATCCCAGTTTGTGCATTTACTGCAGCTTTAAGATTACTTTGTGCTGCTGGATTTCGTGTGGGCAACGATCTCTCCTAGACTCATTTGACCCAGGAAACCCATACACAGAGATTACAAAGTGGGTTCTAACTTTCCCAAAGTGAGGAATACATATATTGGGATTCCTAAGATTTTCATCCTTCCCTTCAATTTTGGAGGGTGGACTTTCTCTTCCTCTTAAGCCCAACTTCACAGAACAGCTGCACTTATTTTGTGCCAAATGGAAATACTGTAACTAAGAAAACAAACAGGATACAGTACTACTTGAAAACCAAGCCATAAGTTCACAAGAGTGTCTGGAGGAGTGATGCAAGCTCCCTCTCCCCCCTTCCGGATATGAATAGCATCAACTCTTTGACACCCACAGCATCCTGTGCAGTTAGTCCTGAGGTTATTCTGAAATGGAGCTTTTCCATATTAATTTTGATTGCAGTGCAATTTACTTGGTTTAACTTTTCTTAATAGGTATTGAGAGTTCTACTAATGGATGGTCTTGTTAAGATAGTGAACTGGGACTCAAGAAATCTGGATTCTGTTTCCAGATCAGCCATAGACTTTTTAGGTGACCCTGAGTAAGTCATCTCATTTCTTTGTGCCTCAGTTCCCAATCATTAAAAGGGGATGATAATATTTCTCTTCCTCACAGGAGTGGTAAAGATAATTAATTCACTAATATATGTAAGATACTGTCATAAAAAAAGAAGACCAAGAAAGAAAGGGTGGCTTTTCTTCTGAGAAACTAGCCAGCTTGCATTATCCTGTAATATCAACACTTTATATTTTTAACCCTCTGTATTACTGACCTAAAGAAACACTGCTTCACTGATATAAAATGCAGAGTATATATCTTTTATCAGAAGATTTCAAAGCATTATTGTGAAATGGTTAAGCATCATTATACCTATTTTACAGACAGGTAACCAGAGTCGCCTCAATTGGAGGAGGCAGCATGTATATAAGATACCACATCCTCTGAGCTGCTGTCTAGTGCTCCAAAATTTCAGCTGCCATTTTTAAAAAAAAGAAGGGGGAAAGAAATCTTGTCATGAAGATAAATTTCAAAATATAAACTGAATGTAATTTGTAGTGAGGTCTACCTGAGACAATAGCTCTGAAAGGTGTAAACTGTTCCTGTTCATTGTAATTTCCACTGAAACATTCAATGGAAAATGGCTTTTTTGACTAAATGGAATCTTTCATTTAAAATATTTGGGTTTTCATAAAAAAAAACAGGATATCTTGGGGTTTTAAAAACCAAAGACCTCTGTTTTAAAAATAAAATTGTTTTTTCTATGAAAACTTTTAATTTTTTAAAGAAATATTTAGATGAAAACTATGAAAAAAATTAAATTTTCGTGGACCTTTGTTTGCATGAGAAAAGTCATTTGCCAACCGGTTTTAAATATTGTTGACCAATACATGCTGGTTAGCACATACACACACACACACACACACACACACGTATGCATTAAGCACAGATAGAATTAAGCACAAATATTATAGCAGTTACATAGCCTAAATTGGCCTTTACTTTCACTATAATCCTGTTCATTTATATTAAGTATCCCATAACACCTTGCATTAGCTGAAGTAAGCTTTGGCTTAAGTAGAAAGGAAAGTTGTCAGGCTCATGACATATGATTATTTTACGCTAGCACCTGGTAGGGAGTCATTCTCATAGGCTGGTACTGGAATGTCCCAAAGGAAGAGGACAAAACATGATTGCTCTACCCTAGTACAAATCTAGGAGGTGCCTGCACATCCTGTGGTATTTGGAATTCATGTGTTCAGAACAAAGACATAAAGGGTAGACCTAGGAATCAGAAAAACAAGATAGAAAGCTGATTTATTACAGGTAGTTTCAGATGGTGCACACAGAACCCTGGACTTGTAAACAAGTTCGATATAAAAGATGCATTAGGAGTGTAACTTTGGGACCAACCTTTCACATAAGGTGAATATAACAACACTACCAGAGACTGGTATCGTATAGAATGTTTTTTCCACACTGTATAATTAATGGCTCACAGCAATAAACCTAACTGATATTGGTTATTTTGTCTCTTGAGTATATTTCATAACAAACCAAAGTGTGGTCAAGCAATTGACTATACAATTTAACAATATGATAACTGAAGAATCAACATTGTTAATTATTTTACTATTGATCAAAGCATATTAGAAAGGAGAGGGACAAACATAATAGGAAGATCTGCACAATCTACGTTAGTGACATCTCATTCTGGTGCTTACATTCAGGATCATATTGCAATACTGTCCCACCAATCCCAAGCATTTAAAAATCATGAATGAGTCCCCCAGAAATCGTGACCCTGACTTGAAAATCATGAGATTTTATAACATATTTTGGTTCTTTTTATTTGCCTTCTGGTTCTGAACACTTTAGGGTTCACATTTATAGGCTTTTCTCTGCAACCAGGAAGGCTAGAAACTTTTTTTAAAAATGGAAGACAAGCTTCTCATATAATAAGATTCAGCAGCTGGGGCCTTAAGAAAAACACCAAATATTCTGAATGCTCATCATGAGATGATCTGGAAGCTATAGTGGATCACAAATTGAATATGTCAAAAATGTATGCAGTGGCTAGAAAAGCTAATAGCATTCTGGAATGTATCAACAGGAGTCCTGTATATGAGACACAACAGATAATTGTTCCACTCTGCTCAGCAATGGTGATGCCTCAGCTGAAGCACTGTGTCCAGTTTTGGGTGCCACACTTCAGGAGAGATATGAACAAACTGAACACTGTCCAAAGGAGACTTAAAAAAATGATAAACGTTTTAGAAAACCTGACCTATGAGGAAAGGCTAAAAAAAAATGGGCATGTTTAATTTTGAGAAAAGAAGACTGAAGGTCCTGATAACAGTCTTCAAATACGTTAAGAGTTGTTATAAAGAGCAGGTCAATCTATTATTCTCCATGTTCACTGACTGTAGGACAAGAAGTAATGGGCTTAATGCTACAGCAAGAGAAATTAAGGTTAGATAGTAAGAAAAATATTTTAACTAGAAGGGCAGTTACGCGCTGGGATAGGCTTCCAAGAGAGGTTGTATAATCCCTGTCATTGGAGGTTTTTAAGAACAGGTTAGACGAACACCTGTCAGGGATGGTCTAGCTTTACTTGGGCCTGCCTCAGCATAGGGGGCTGGACTTGATGACTTCTCAAGGTTCCTTCCAGCCCTACATTTCTATGATTCTATGGCAATACTGACACTTATTTCACAGAAGAAGAGGAGAGGCCTATGGCATGAACCCTAACAAAGGGGAGCCAGTCTGAGAAACCAAGCAGAGCATGCACAGTCCACTGCAAGTGGTGTCACACTGGTTTAAAGTAGGAATTTAGAAGAGTACCACTCCCATCTCCCTCTTCCCTGCTATCCCATTTCAGTCCTTGACTGAAACACAGAGATCCCAAGTGACTTGCCCAAGGTACCATAGCAAGTCAGTGGCAAACCCTGGAATAGATAGATCCTAAGAGTCCTAGCTCCCAGAACCCTGCTCGGACCATTAGAGGGAACACCCACTTCTCCATCAGGAACTTTCAAAAACTGTGGTGTACTGTGATTTCTTTCTTTCTCTTTTTCACCATAAACCTATATTTCTTTTGAAATTACTGTAATTTATTAAGTAAGGTACTTACTACGGAACCATAGCCATGCTGGCATAATCCCATAGTGTAAACATAGCCTACACAGAGGGAAGAGGTTTTTCTGTCACTGTAGGAACACCACCTCCCTGAGCGATGGTAGCTAGGTCAATGCTTCTGTCGATCTAGCTGCGTCTACACTGGGGGTCAGGTCACCAGAGCTACAGCAATCAGGGGGGTGCTTTTACATTGACCAAAGTTTTAAAGTATGTACCAGGCCTTATTCAGACTCAGCAAATTTAAGTTTAAATACAAACCTACTTTACTTGTATATAGTTCTATTGACTTCAATGGGACTAATCAAATGCTTATAATTAAGTATGTGCTTAAGTGTTTGCAGGATGAAGGTCTGACATACTAACTCACATTCTGCTTGCTGGAACCTTTTATTTAATTTAAATAAAAATTGAAGAATCTGAGGTCACCCCTTCGAAGTGTGAATAAAGATTATTTAAATATCTTAAGCTGTAAATACTGAACTACAAGCATATGTTTTAGATTCACATTTTTCCCACATTTCCTTTTTACGAGAATATTCTCAAATTATGTTTGATCTGCCTTATGTAGTCACATCTAATAACAATTAGAATGTGCAATGGAATAAAGATTCACACCAATGGAAAATTTATGAATAGACTTTGGGGGAGTAGTATTTTATTTAATCTATCACCTGATTTGCTTGAAAAAATATTCCATAGAATAAAATGTGACATTAAGCTTACTAAACAGAAAATCACTGAACAGAAAATTATCAAATTTGAAAGGTGCTGAGATTAATTGTGCTTCAAGTTCATTGACTTCTGCACATATTAATTAAGGGTTTACCTTTAATAATGTACAGAGATGCAGCTATCATTATATATGATAAAGTAACTCAAGAAGTTACCCTAGAAATTTATGAGTATATTTTAAAGTTATTCTAGAAAGTAGAGGATTAGACTTTTATTAAAAATCAGTGATATTTTAATCTGGCCAGATAGGGTTACCTTAACAGACAATAGTCTGAGACTTACCAAAGACTAAAGGACTAATTCCAATGACAAAACACATATTGGAATAAATCAATTGGTTCCCAGAATATTTTGGAAATCACCTCTGTTCCTAGTAATGTATCTGATTGCACAAGTTATGACCAGCTGTTTTCAGTCCTAGCAATACATGCTGTGTTTAATATCCATTGATATTAAAGGGAAGCATGTACACGCATGCTTCAGTGGAGGAATGTACCTCAAAGGATAATGTCCTCAAGTGTCTCTTCAGTTGGCACTGCTGTCTTTTGCAATTCTATTATCCACTTTGCTCAAGTTTTAAATGTAAACAAAACATCAATAGACTGGATCCTGTAGATGGTTTAATAGACATATATCCAATACAAATGTGTGTGTGCATGATCTTGGCAAGACTTGACGCTGAGAAAACTCTGAACGTTGATTCTGCTGACGCTTGCAACATTTGCTATTGTGAACTCACAGCTGCAGGTATAAGTATGAACACTACTTCAATTGTATGAGAGTTGGAGATGGGCTAGAACCAGAACCTCAGATGTAATGAGGCAGATATTCAACTGGTGTAAATCAGCATAGGTCTGTTGAGATCAGTGAGACCATGCCAATTTACTCAAGTTGAAAATCTGGCCCAAATCTATCACACACTTGATTAAAACCCTTAGTTGTTTGTTTTGTTTCTTGGTTTGTTTGTTTGATGTTCAGTTTTCTTGTTTATTTTATCACTGTAAATGTGTGGAGTTTATTTTAAACATATATATTCAGCGTGAGTGTTAGAAAATGTGCATTTGATAACAAACTCAAATGTGTCATAATATACTGCAGTCAAAATCTTCACATTCTTGTTAGTGTAAAAGTAGTCAAACTTGGGGATGCAAAGGATGAATCAGAATCCAAACTTTCCTAACGTAAGCTCTGTTTTCATCATTTGGTCCATTACAGAAACAGGACTGAGCTGCAAAACAAAAAATCAGATCTGAGCCCACATCTGGGGAATTTGGTTCTGGCCCCATCTCGAGTTCAAACGTTGCAAAAGTTATTAATACTTGCAGCGTGCATTCAGGACAAGGTGAATTCTTTGCAGACTGCGAACTCCTGGGTCGGGGTTGGCAGGGCCTGATGAGCCATTGCCCTGCACCTTGTGCAGCCATCCCCAGGAGTGCAGTGCAGCACTCTCCAACAGGGAGGGTAGCACTTCACACGGGCTTTGCGCTGGGGTCGGTTCCCCCCCAAGCCAGCTGAGCAGATGGGAGCCGTGCCAGCCTCTTTGCTCTGTAAGGCCCAGCAGGCTCTCCTCTGAGTGCCGCGCAGCAGAGCCTTATTCTTCGTGCCTGCCAACGTGGTGCAGCGGCGACCGCCTCCCCGGGCTAAGGCAGGTCCGGACGAGGCCCCCGCGCTGCAGGCGAAGGAGGGGAGGGGTTGCACTCGGGGGCCGATGAGGCGTGTCAGGAAGCGCTGGGGGTGTGCAGCAAGGTGCGCCCCACCCAGGGGCCAGCGGCCGCTGCCGGGGCCTGCGCGCCGCCTATATACAGCGAGCGCAGCCAGGGGAGCCCGCGGCGCGCGGCTCTTTGTGTCGTAAGAGGGGGAATCCCGCCGCGCCAGCAGCCCTGCGCCGAGCGCCCGGCAGCCTCTTGGCGCCGCGCGGCGGGGAGCGGGTCCTCGCCCCGCCGCCATGGCCGAGCCCCGGCTGAAGAAGCGCCGGGGCAGCCTGCCCGTGTGCCCGAGCCACCAGGTCGCGGTCGGCAGCCGGGCGAGGCAGAACTTCCCGGCGGCGGTGGAGGAAGGCCTGTGCGGGGTCACCAGCGCCCTGCTGGAGCTCGCCTACCGCCTCCAGGCGCTGGTAAGGCGGCGGGGGCCGCCCGCCTCCCCCCCCTCCCGGCTCCACTTTCATGCCGCCTTCTGCCCGCCCCGCTCGGCCCTTGCCCTGGCGCCTCCTGGCTCGCTTCACCCTTCCCCCGCCTCTGCGTCGCTCCGCCGCTGCTTCAGGCTGCCCCCACCACCCCTCCCCCAGGCAAAGTGGGCCAGGCCCAGGGTCAGAACCCCCCCCCCCCCCCCCCCCCAGCGTCCTGTTGAATGTAGATACTGCGGCTACTTTCATTCACACCCCCCACCCTCGAGCCCACGCCGCGGGGGCGGAAGCTGTGTGTTCCAGCAGCTGTACAGCGTGCCCTGGCACCAAGGTGGTGGGCGGGGTGCCTTGGAGCCCTAAGTTGGCAGTCCCTGTGTTGTGCTAAATTTATGAGAGCCTGTGGGTGTAGTCTTCTCTTAAAGCAGGGGTGGGCAAACTTTTTGGCCCAAGGGCCATATATGGGTGGGGAAAATGGCATGCAGGGCCATGAATGTAGGGCAGGGGATGGGTGCAGGAAGGGGCTCAGGGCAAGGGGGTGGGATGTGGGGTGCAGGAAGGGGCTCAGGGCAGGGGGTTGGGGTGCATCGGGGGCTCAAGGCAGGGAGTTTGGGGTGTGGCTCCGGCCCGGCGGCGCTTACCTCACATGGCAGCAGGGCTAAGGCAGGCTCCCTGACTGCCCTGGCCCCATGCTGCTCCTGGAAGTGGCCAGCATGTCCCTGCAGCGGCTCCTGGGGGTGGGGTGGGACAGGTGGCTCCGCGGTGCACTGCCCTGAAGCTCCCATTGGCCATGGTTCCCAGCCAGTGGGAGCTGTGGGGGGCAGTGCCTGCAGGCAAGGGCAGCGCACGGAGCCCTCTGTGCTCTCTCCCCCACCCAGAGTCTGCAGGGACATGGTGCCGGCCACTTCTGGGAGCGGCGTGGGGCCAGGGCAGGCAATAAGGCAGAGCCTGCCTTAGCCCCGCTGTGCCACGGGGCTAGCAATCCTGCAGGCTGGATTGAAAGCCCTGACAAGCCGGATTCGGGCTGTAGTTTGCCCTCCCCTGTCTTAAAGATACTAATGGGAAACCCACTTACATTGAGATCAGTTATAATGAAACTCCAGATTCCCAATTCCTCACTCCCAATTTTACTCAGGCACCAATCTCACTGCTGGGGTATAATGGTAGTATGGAGTTCAAGTTTTGGCGTGTGTAATAGCATCAAAATCCCCAGTTGTTTTTCAGCACATGACAGTGTTTAGGTTGTTCCAGTTTGAATGAAGGCTGGTTGAGAGGGTGAGGAAAGGAAAGACCACTATGGGCCAAAGACATGCAATTTGTAGGTTTTCACAGCAGGTTTAACTTTGCAATTCAGCGTACACTGATTTGCACCAGCTGAGGATCTGGCTCAGTATTTTTAGTTACTAGGGTGAGTGTTAAAAATATACCTTGGATGTTCACAGTAGGCCCCAGAATCTGCTCTCTCCCTGTGGTTTCAGCTGAAATTAGCATTATTCCCAGAAGAACAAATCCATCAGTAGAAGCAAAAGAGTGATTAAATTCTAAGCTTCTGTTAATTTAGTCTTACTAGTTATTTGTCCTAATATTGACAACTATTGGAGGGCTGATTGTAGGCTTCAGAGCAGTCGTTTGAATAGATCTTTTCAATACTAATGGATTGAAGAGAGAGTGCTTAAATTTGAGAATGCTTAAATTTAGAAATACATGGGACTGCTCCACCACTGTTTCTCCAATTTTACACTAATGCAACTCCACTGAAATCACTAGAGATACGCTGACAAAACTATAATAACACAGTAACAAATCAGTGCCTTGTATATTCTGCAAAGCTTGTGTGGGAAAACTGGGTGTATAAGATCAGTTTACAAGAGGGGACAAGAATAAGGAATTCTAGCACCTTTAGGGTATATTGCTTGGAAGCATTGGAGATTGTGTGGGGTGAAAACTGGTTGTGTTGGTGAATCAGTGAAAGAACAGTTTGTTTTCCTATGAACATCACTGATATTTGAAGTGAAGACCAGCAAGTAGTTTCATCTTACATGGACTTTTTTTTTAAAAAAAAAAAAAAATCTGTTTACACTAATGCCTGGATTTCAGCAGACAAGTCTTTAGTTTTACTCTAAATAACAAAAGCCCACAACAAACAGGTCAAACAATAACAACACATTAGGCCGAAATATCAGATATTAAAGAAATGTGTACTTTACAAAAAAGCTATTAATCAGTTGTTGGGAAGCAAGGATGATCAGCACCCTACATCTCATGCCCCATGCTGCACTCCTTAGACAACATGTCCATTGATTGACTGCAGGATCTGACCCTCCGTGTATCTGTGAGACCCTTTAATCAGCTTTGGTGTAAAGCGTCAATCCAGTAAAAATGAAAAGTATAACTGATAAACATCCACCTGTTAAGGCAGAGGGGTTTTTTTTTAATAGATTTATTATAACACTTGGCACTTATAGCAGGGGCTGGTTGAAAATTTTCTATCAAATTGATAGTAGACAAGTCAGTTCTAATCCATTTGATTGATATTACAATTCACAACCTATATACGGTATATTCAGATAAAATCTTAAGTTGTGTTAATGAGAAAATATGTAATTTTAATACCCTTCTGTTCTCTTAACTGAGTTCTAGTGATTCAAGAGAAGCTGTTATGCATCTGTGACCATTCTGTTTCTATTTAAAGTGGTATAGTACATTGCTACTGAGAAATGTAGGTTGATTTCTTATAAATGGTTTATAGTCCTTCAGCAGAGCGTCGCAGGTTTGGTTGGTTCTTTTTTGGGAGGTGGACAAGTTATATTGAACACGTTCTTGGCATGTTTTAGTAGGTGGTTACTGTGTGTCAGATTTAATTACTTAGGCTTTGTGCACATTTCTAAATGAGAGTTTCGGGGACAGAAGAAGATATGCAAACCCCCAAACATACACCTTTCTCTCCCACAGTGCATAGGTAGGTCATAGGGCTGCAATAGTCCCTCAGCAGAGACTACTCCAATGCATAGTCTGCACTAGCGGCAACTCTACATCTCCTGTGTAGGCTGCTAGAACCACTGGATCAATGTAGTTGTAGATCCTTTGGCTCCTTGCCTGTCTGGCCCCCAGTGCTACCCTTTCACCATGCTTCATATCAGCCTGTGCAGGGCCAATGCAAAATCCTCTTCCACAGTCCAGAAGCCCTCACGTGCTGTGGTCTGCCTTGCACCTTCGTGTTATGGGACTTAAATGGTGAAGAGGTCTTGGTACCGGCTTTCCACAGTCTGCGTGCATTCCACCCAGTATGAATAAAACGGACAGTTGAGCATAGTTTAAATCTTGGAGTGTCTGAAGTTACTGTACTTCTCTACATTAATTCAGAGTGGCAGAATTTGGCTTCTAATATATTTATTTATAGTAGATCTAGGTGGTACCCTTAAGAGGGGGTGTGTGTGTATGTATAATTAAATAAATTATACACACACATAGATGTATAGTTATGTATTACTAGTAATATTTTCTAAGGGAAATAACTAGTCAGCATTGTCTATAAGGAGGTTGATTAAACTGATGCAGTCTGTTTTTCTTGTGTGACCCAAATCTGTTGTAACTTCTTTCTTTTATCTCTTTCATATTTCCAAATTTACATATCTTAAAGTTAAAGCTTTAGCTGAGTCCTGGCTCTTAAAGGGACCAATCCTACATTCCTAATGCACCCAACATTTCCAGTTAAGTCAATGGGAATTTTGGGTACGTAAAGAAAGCAGGATTGGGCCCTTAGCAGTTTCAATATAGTGTTTGTTTGTTTGTTTTTTTTTATTTTAAATAATCCTTTGTCTTGTGGAGTTGTTCTTCAAAATGGAAATCTGGGTAAGTCAATTTGGGGTGGGGGGATGAGGGCACTCAGTGTGAGGAGATTAGGCAGAAGAAGGGAAAGGAGAGAAGAGAGGTCAGAAGAAGGGTGAAACATAAGGGGAAGAAGAGTGATACTGGGCAGGTAAAGTGCTGTGTAGATAGGAAAGGGGTGGGATGAAAGTGTTTTTGTAACCAATGGCAGTGCAGTAAAGGAGAGAGGAAAAAATCCAGCATTACAATTTCAGAGTGGAGTGAACAATGATGTCAGGAGGCTGAGATGGTTCCTCCTGGCTGCTGGTATCTGGAGAGCATAGACAACTGGTGCCTCCCCATACTGGGGGCATAATCTAAAGGGGAAGACACTTGTCTTCCCACATGTCTCCCCTGCCCAGTGACACCGCCACTGCCCTCTGCACCCGGCCCCACATTAGCTGCAGGGAGGGGAAGGGAGAGGTCTGTCCTTCCTACCTGCGCCTCTCCCCCCCCGTTTGGCTGTTCTCCCTGGCAGCTAGGTGGGCAATGGGACGGAGCTGCTTCTACCTGAGAGAGCCTGGCTGGGAGGCAGTGGCCACCCCTCAGAGTTCCTCTCCCTCCCCACCCCGGCAGGCCAGTCTAAGGGGGACACTTGGCCTCCCTACACATTACCTCTGGTGGAGAGGGAAAGGAAGCTGATAATTTTGGTGCCCTAAGTGGGTCCCTCTGGGTCTGCTAGTGGTGATGGTGAAAGGATCTGGATACTTTTCCCCACAGATGAAGACAGTCATCAGTTTCTGATAGCTGTTTAATTTTTTCCCCCAAATCAAAAACCCATTTGAAGCTAGAAGTCATAGGAGCATATCACTCAAAGCAAACAGTGTCACCAATACAATAGTCTATGTCTAATGTTCAGTGAACTGGGGTGTGTGTATGTATTCTTAAAAAGATGCAGACTAGCTGATCTGGAAGAATATTTGACTTACTTCCATTTGTTATAATTGGGGTGGAAGTTTTTAGAGGTGCCAAAGGCAGTTAGAAGCACTATTGAAAATGTTCTCCTTTGTTCTTTAAATATTCGATCTGATTGACCTGTATTCCGTTGGCTATTAATTTCCCCCTTCTTTCCTCCCAACTCCAGGCTTTCATACTTTAACGGTAATTTTTGTTGTTTAAATATGTAGGGTGAAGTTTTTGATCAGTCTGATGTGGCTCTACCAAACTTTTCAAAGTTTTTCCGGCAGCAGGCTAAAGAAGAGAAGGAAGCTGCAGAGGCCATGCTGAAATATCTTCAAGAGAGAGGAGGCCATTACTGTACCAGAATCATCCAGGTGTGCAGCAGACAAATCTGCTCTTTCATATATCTGTCACTCCCAACTTTTGGGTCTATCCACCATTAGCTTTCCAAATACTTTAATTCCCCAATCATATTCACTTAAACTCTTGTTCTTCTTTAGGGACTTTTTTTATTATTATTAGACATGCAACCCTGACTCTAGGGTTTTCATTTTTCTAGCCAAAGATAAAATGAGGGCACTCATTTATATTTTTCTCTAACATTTTGCTACCCTAGTCAGTCTGGTGTTTGTTGCTGTGGTAGAGGTAGCTATTCAGAACTTTTGCCACTGACTCTGAAAGTGAGGGCCAGATTCTGGCCTCAGCTCTGTGGTGCAAGTCCATTGACCTCAGTAGAGTTCTACCAGTGTAAAACTGAAGTAATAGAATTTGGCCCAGAGATTAAGCCAAACTTTAATCTCCCTACACAAGTATAAATCAAGAGTAACTTGAAATCAGTAAAATTGTGTGTAAACTCTTAAGTTATACGAGAATCAGGCTCCTCAGACTTCTGTATCAAAAGTAGTGTCCTATAAACAGTTAAATGTGTAGTACTACTGAATGCCCTTCACAGCATTCATTTATAGCAGCCATGCGTAAAATAGTTGCCCTTAAATGACTTTAACACATTCAGTTTTCATAGTGTAGAGCGAGAGGTTTGGGGGAGGGAGGGATATTTTGTTGGGGTTTTTTTGTAGTTTTTTGAGAAGGAATTTCCATTATAGCTGCAACTATCTGAATCCTTACTGCCTGAATTGAAACATGTTATTGTTAGTAAGTGTACTGGAAGTGGCAAATTCTGACCACTGACTCAGAAAAGATTTAGTAAATGCATAGAAATGGAAGGAGCTGTTGCAAAATGTAGCATCCTTCTGCAATGCATTTCTTGTTTGGAAGACCAAGCGTTTCAGGTAAATAGCAGTGACTCTGACAATTCTGTCTTGCTTTTTGTTTCCAGAGACCAAACTGTGAACATGTATCCAATGTGGTGAAGGCCCTCGAAGTAGCATTGGTTCAGTGGAAAAATGTGACGGGATATTTTGAAGAGCTTTATGCCCTGAGCATTGAGAATGCAGATCCTCATAGTGCAAGCACTATTAAGAAACAATTTATTGAACCCAAGATCCGGAAGATCAAGTTGATGGGAGACCTCCTGACCAATGCTCACAGGCTTGTGTGTTCCCAAGATGGCAGAGGCAACCTTGGAGATTACCTTATGGAACGGTTACAGGAAGAGCTAAGAAGAGGCATAGAGACAGATTCTAGTCACCACTGCACCCCTTGTACACCTCTTCAGCAATATAGAGGAACTGCAAAGGGGTTGCAACAGCCCCTAAAAGAATTCTCCCAGAAGAGAAGCAGCATAGGGCCAATGCATGCAAACCAGTGCTGTCCCTCCTCACAGTCTTTGTGCAAGGATATGCCAGGGGCAAAACGGAGGCAAGAGAAGGAATAGTTGGAGCACTATGCCCATTCTGGGCAATGGAGAAACCGATAGGCAGCCACGGGGGAGGCTGATGTAAGTTGTCAGCCCCAGGGATGCTTCGGCTCCAAATTGAGTCTCAAATCCAAGAGACGAAATGGTGGTTTAAAGCCCCATGACTCCGCCCCCCTGCCCCTTTACACTCTTCCTCCTGGGCTGTGCTTTCTGTGCTGTGCCTCCTCCAAAGTGCAGCACAGAATCTAATCTGCAATATACTGCCTCCTTGTATCAGTTATTAAGCCTGCTAGATGTAGAGAATGTCAACATTAATTTAACCTTTCAGGGTCTCTTACGCATAAATAACATTTCTTTATTTGGAAACTACCAGACCTCTAGGTTTCTTTCCTGTCTTAAATGTTTGGTTGGATTATTTAGTGCAAAAGAGGTTTTTTAAGTATAGAAGGATTTTTAAAGAAAAACCCTTTATAATACAGAGTAATTTCTATGCTGGAGAAACTATAGCTGTTTATATTATTAAACAGATAAGATAATTACTATATTATACAGTGCTGCTGGAACTATTTTTATAGTGGGGGTGCTGAAGATGGAAACCATGTATTGGGTTGTTATTACTACTTCAAGTCAAGGGATGCGGCAGCACCCCTAGTTCCAGATTATATCAATACAGATTGTACTATATAATCATTTAAAAACATTTTTACTGTCTTTGTAAATATTACGTGGATATTTTTTAAGAGACTTGTTTTTAAAATGAGGGGGATTTCCATGATATTTTCTAACTTTTGTAGCAATTATAATAGAGTAATTCAATAAACTGCGTTCTATCCAAGTTATTTCTAGTTCTACACTTCTCCAGGATGAAGGATATTAATGTTTTGTACACAGTTATGAGTACTTATTTGTAGAAACATGGCATTCCACTGTTTCTGACTATTGGGCTAGTTATCTGCTTTGCTTGCACTCAGAAAGGCTATTTGGTGAATGGCTCAACTCCTTCTGAATCAGTAGTGAACTAGTGTGCCAGAAATTCCTTGTACTGGCTGGACAGCATATTGTTTAAGAATTGCTGTGGCACTGGGACATTACCCAGGGTACATTCTGGACAAATGAACAGCTGTGTCCACTCAGTTCTCCAACATGGGATGCCTTTTACACTGTTTTGCTGTGAGAGTTACCACACCTGGTCTGCTCACACACAAGCTTCCAGCATTCAAATTACTCCCAGTTATACTGCAAAAGTGCTACAGCCAGCTACCCTTGAATTACACTGCAGATCAACATCAGCAAATTTCCAGGCCCTGACTTTTCCCCAGAAATGTACATCTTGTATTGCCCAGCTCTCTCCTGGACAATACAAGCTCATGTAAAGTTTGGCAAAACAGGATTTGTGCATATCATTTTCTATTAATAAAATGACAAACACACTAGTTTAGGTAAAACAAGTTTATTAACTACAAAAGATAAAATTATAAGTAATGAAGCATAAAAGTCAGAATTGGTTACAAGAAAATAAAACATATCTAAATTAACAAGCTAAGTGAATTCAAAGCAAAGGTCTCTCACCATATGGTATAGCAGTCTTACTGACTGAATTCCTTTCAGTCAGGATCCCTCCCTCAGTCCAGTGCTGCTTCCTTTTTTCTCCAAGTATTCTTGATGCCATGAGTAGAGAGAACAGGAGGAATAATTTGGGGTGTCTTTCTCTTTGAGAATCATCTCCAGCTGAGGTTCAGGAAACAAGTCTGTGTGGACAAGAACCCCTAGCTGTTTTTGTCAAGATACGATTTTTTTCACCCACATCCTCTTTCCTGTCAAAGAATGGCTACTTAACCAGGTGAGAGTCCGTTTGATTTTTGTTGAGATCTGGCTGAGGCATAGGTTCACCTTTGTCTCTGGAGAACTTGTTTGTGACTCTTCCTCAGATTGAGAACATGTCTTTAGTAATATCATACAGTAGACTCCTATAACTTTACGTACAATGTTGCCCCACATTTTACCAGAACAATAATTAGTAAATTGAGTTTTCAAATGATATCTCACAAGGCATACTTTTTATAGCACTTACCATAGTCTTCCAAAGGGGGAGAATGTACATGTAGAGACTGTCAAACCATCTTTCAGATAAGATTTAAAACAAAGGTCTCTACCATTTGCTATCACTACAGATACCAGGGCAATTTGAACAAGTGTAAACTGAGGTATTAACTGTAGTGTCCTGGCCAGATTGAGACCTAGGCAACTGCATTAATTCCCCACACACATTCTGCTATTACTTAATGGACCAACCATCAGAATTTCCCAAATTAGCTGTAGGCAGGTAATAGTAATGTCCAATGTTGTATCCTCACTGTATCCAGTGTAGGTATGACTCATTAGCAACTAAAAGGGCCACTCAAGGAGTGCCCACTCAATTTTGCTTTTCAGTAAGTTATTACTGTATTACCAATATAGAACTAAGTCACTGTATAACAAAATTTAGACACTTTGGAGTTGCCTACATCAAAAGATTAGCTAGTGTATTTGAAATTTTCTTCAAATTTTTATTAATACTTTAATACTTTTTTATTAACAAAATATTTTTTTAATATTTTAATAAAAATATTTTATTTTTTTATTAATACTTTAATATTCCTAATATCTTTGGAAAAGATACAATTTCTAGATAGAAAAATGTCACTTTGTAGATATAATGCTAAAATTCTCAATTTACTATAGATACACTTGACAGGCAAGATTTCTTTAAGCACACAAACCATGTTTAATATCAGAATTGTCCCTTTATTTATCTGCTATCAAAAATATAGTTATGAAAGTGGAAGAAAACAGGAGGGAAACAAAACTCAAGAAAACCAGTCAAAGTGAAATGTTTAAAAACACAAAAATTAAACCCTGTCTGATTTCTTAGTTTGCTGTGCTGCACACAGCTGTAGTAAGTGCCCATTTCTGTAAATCACACATTCTAGCCACTTACTTATTTTGGTAACACCTTATTCCATCTAAGTCACTTTCCCAATCTTCCTTCTATTACTCCAGTGGACTGTTCAGCTTCTTATGGAAAAAAATAACTTCCTCTACCTTCTACCATAAAAATGCTACAGTATTCCACCAGAATGGTCTAAACCACTGTACTAACACTATTGTAAATGGCAATGTTTGGGATCATTTTCCTAGGCTGCTGCAATAGTTAAAGGGATACTTCCATCTCTGACCAGATTCCAATACCCATACTCATGCTGAACAGTAACTTATTCCATAATTAGTTCCTCTGATTCCCATTTAATGTAAGCATGGGTAACACACTTCAGCCCTTTGTAAATACCAAAATGCTGCTAGTTAGTTGTGAATGCAACCAAACTACTCTTCTAATAATACATTGCAATTAAAAAAAAAAACAAAAAACCCCACATCCAAGTAGTTTGTGAACAATTCTCACAATACCTCTCCCTCGTGCTATTTGAGTCTTTTACCTTTCCAGAATCTGGTGTAGGCTCAAGCAGTTTTCAACTTGGAAGGCTAATTTAGTCCCCTAGCCAACTCCCAAAACTCCTCCCAGTGCAGGCTAAAGGGAAGTCCAACAAAACAAATAGTCCAAAATGAATCCAATATTTACAGTGCAGGGACTCTCATGTCATCCTTTACTACTGGACTTCTGCCACAGGTCTTTGGCGGCGATCAACAAGTAGCTTCTGCTCTCTCCAGGTTTCCCCCAGGCTCTGGCTTAATAACCCAAAACACTACCAAATGCTCAGTACTTTAACCAGCCCTTTGGCACTCTGTTTAGACTTTTCCCCAATATTCTTCCAAAATACTTTCCAAGACCTTTGATTGGAGAGACCCAAGAATAAAATCTGTTCAGGTGGAATGACCCACAAAGAGTTGTTACCTCCCTAGTTTCTGCCTTACTGGGGAAAGAGAACTCTTTCTAGCTCTACTCCCTTTCCCAGCATTCGTTGCTGCTTAGCCTACAACTAGCATAGTCTAGCTGCACAAGTTCCAGAATGCCTTATTTGTAGGCTGAACCAGGAACAGGTTTAGAGCTGATCTTTGAACCCCTCTTAAAGGGCCAGATAACACAGCTATATATAGTTTTAAATTATTCCCATTCTGCAAATGGGACAACTAAGTTAAAGAAAAGTTAAATGGCTTGACAAGGTCATATAGTAAGACTTTGACATAGCCAGAAGTAGAACCAAGCAGCCCTATCTCCGTCTCATGTTGTTAACAATTGTAATATGCCACCCTTCTTCCCAATTTCTCATTCAAAATACATATGGTTTCTTACACATCTAATAGTATTAAAATATGTATTTTACTTTGTTTAGTTGCTAGGGAAATACTTCACAAAGAAAAAGGAAAGTCCACTTCTTTTTTGTGCTCAAGAATCACTGTTAGAATAGCAAAGGGTTGAAACAAGAAGAGTTCCACAAGTTTTCTACTTTACCTCTCAGGAACAGCTGGGATGTATAATTATGAATGTGTTAGGGTGGTCAATAGCTGATCTCATTGGGACATATCGCTTTTCAGCGCTGGGGACAAAGTGAAAGAAAAAGGTAGTACAGAGTCAGAACAATATTCAGCCCAGTCAGTTTTCTGTTTAAAACAAAACTGATTTGGGGGTGGAGGGCAATGGTACAATGTGACTAATAGGGCTCAGCTCTGACTCCATCTGAGAAGGCTTTTTAGATGGAAAATTGGGAACTGTTGAAAAATGAAATCACATGATTAAAAAGAATTAATCATTAATAAATAATCTAATTGAACTGTTGTATGAATAGGAATTCAGGATTGGACCACAGTAAATATTTTAATTTTATGGACTATGGATGAAATAGAGGCTTCATTGAAGTCATTGGGCGCTTTGCCCTTGTCTACGATGGAGCCAGGATTTCACACTATGTTTATAACGGCAGAAGGGAAACTAATTGTAGACCAGATTAGATTTTTTTTTTTAAAAACACCTTTATATTTTATTATTTATTACTCTACTGTGGGCTAAGATTCCCCTCTTGCCTCTAGTTTATAGTCCTCCTTGTTCCGGTTCTCACTGCGGGTCTAATCCTGAACACCTTACCCACCCAGAACCTCCACTGAAGTCAATGGGAGTTGCAGATGTATATAGAATGCACAGCCAGGTCCACTATGGTGTAAGCACTATACCAGATGAATTACATTAACAATTTACTTTGTCAGGGATACTGTCAAAAATTTAAGAGTAGCAGCCGTGTTAGTCTGTATCTGCAAAAAGAAAAGGAGGACTTGTGGCACCTTAGAGACTAACAAATTTATTTGAGCATAAGCTTTTGTGAGCTACAGCTCACTTCACTGAATGCATCCAGTGAAGTGAGCTGTAGCTCACAAAAGCTTATGCTCAAATAAATTTGTTAGTCTCTAAGGTGTCACAAATCCTCCTTTTCTTTTTGTCAAAAATTTGTCAGTTTTGTGATTTTTTTTTTATTCTTACAATTCTTCTGAAATGTACACAAATACATTAAATATAACATTCTCTCATAACATTGCTGAGTTTGTTAGTGCAAACATAAACTCAACAAAAAGAACAGGAGACTCAACAATCTCTTACTTGATTCTTGTACAGTACTCAGAAGGAAAAGAACTAACCATTCCATGAAACCAGCAAATTAAGTTCTGATTTGAACTGGGGGTGTGTTCATTTCAAATATGTGTTATTGCTTTATGTCATTAACAATGTTAGAGTGCTGGAAAACACACACATATACTGTTGCACCTTTCCAAGCAGAAGCTGCTAAGCAGTTTTAAAACCCCCTTTATAATTTAATTATTATTGTTTTGTTTTATTTATTAAAACAACTAATCACTGATCGTAGATGTGGGATTAAAGGTTATGAAAGTCCAGTTAATGCTAACTGCAAACACACATGCAAGTACCTCTACTCCTGTGGGTAATCTTATCCATGGGATGCAGAAGTCTTTGCAGGATCAGCCCCTTTAAAATGGAAGCAGAGGTGAAACTGTTCAAACCCTTCTAAATCAGCAACAAAGAGAATTAACATCAGCTAAAACGCTAGAAATAAGTGATATTCTAAACTGCGAGCAAAGCATTCTAAACATTATATGTGAACTGTGTAAAGGGAGTGTCCCGGCATTTGTTTGGTGCTGACATTTTTTTTCTAAGATCCAAATTCTGTCACCTCTGCTCACCTCTGTAGCACCCTTACTCCAGAAGCTGTTCCACTGAAATGTATGGGAGTACATGCACAGCAAGAGAGTACTCAGGATGAGTGAGGATGGGTGTCAGCTTCCGTGCAAGTGTTTTACAAACAGATGCTCTTATGTGAATGGGTAACTTGCAGTGCAAATCAACATGCCATAGTAGGCCATGTCATACCTGCTATTGCTCTGCTACACTGAGGTGATAGCTACAAATAGTTGTGAACTCAGTCCTCCTAAGGGGATTCATCACTAATGCATTACTCCATTGGTTTCTTAGAGGCATCAACTTGTCCCCAAAATAGGTGACTGCCATTAACCAGGGTTAGGTTATGTCCCCTAAACCAACAGGAGGCCTCAACTGCTGCTCCAGCAGCCACCCAGGCCCACACACAGCTGTTTTGTGTAAGGTCAAAATGTAGCCCCAAACTATCCAGGCTTGCAATAGCTCTACTTGGGCTTGGCACACCTCCTTCAGTCTCAACCGGTTGTGTAACCCACACACCTCCTGGGCATGGTGTTCTGTCCCATCTAGTGGCAGGAGACCACCTAAAGAGAGAGATGAAATGAGTCTGCTTAACAGCCAGTTGGCTTTTAGCTCATGCGGTAGAGGCTCATGCACAAAGGTCCCAGGTTCGCTCTGGACCCGGGCTGTTGGCTTTACACTTGCTCACCTAAAAAGCTGCCCCAGGCGTTCCTTGTAGCACAGAGGTTTCCTCTGCACGTGGCACCATTATACCATGAACCTTCTGAGTAATATTTCAGGAGCCGCATTTAAAGAGACAGCTTGAGCCCGAGGCGGGCTGAGACCCAGGGGGTTTCTGTGAAACTTACCTGTCAACTGCGGGAAACACGCAGCTTTAGAGAGTGAGGGGGGCGTCCCCTAGCGGGCGAGTTGTGCAACACAGCCGGGGAGGTGCAGCATGAGGACTGGGGGGCGGGTCCTAGCTTTCCTAATTCTACGCGTTCAGATGATTAACACCCCCCCGCATTAGAAGGGTGGGACTCGGTGTAAGCCCCTAACCAACCTCACCCGCGGGTTTCCACGGGCACCCCGCTTCCCTGCGCCGCGCTGGGCGGGCTGGACGGTCTCAGCTTGCAGGGCCGCGCGCCGCCGCCTATGGAGCCGCGACGAGCTGCTGGGCGAGGCTCGCTCTCCCCCTAGTGGCTCCGTGCTTGTGCAACCTTCGCGGGCGACTGACTCCCCTGTGTTCCTCCTCCCCCCCCGCCTTCCCCAACCCCGTCGGGCCCGTCCCTCTCCTCACGCCCTTGCCCCATCCCCGGCCGCCGAGAGCTGTAGCAAACCCCAGGAGCCGGCGTCCGTGGGCCTTTGGTGGCGTGTTCGTTCCTCCCGGGCGTGAGGGGCTCGTTGCACTGGCTGGCTTACTGTTTCCCGGGGGCGCTAAGCAGCGTGCCCCCGCCCCGGGGGGCTGCCAGGAACTCCCTCCCGTGCGCGATGCGCTTTGAACACACCGCTAGGCCACTCTCTTTCCTCCCCCCCCCACCCCCCCCCAACATTTCCTCCCTCTTCTAGATTTACACCTGATTTCTCCGTCGTGTGAGAAAGACACCCCCTCCACACGGCATCAGCCTGGAAAAGAGGGGCACACATCCGGGCAGGCTGATCGAAGACTATTTCTGTCCCAGAGACAGCCCCGAAGTCAACGCGGGCTGAAATAAACGGGAAGGGGAGAAATGGCTGGGGGGCCTCCGGCTCTTTCTGCAAAGCAAGTTCCCCGCGGAGAGTTGCCGCGCGCCGTGACGACGAGCTGCGCCTTTCATTTTAGAGGCCGCAGGGCCACAAACCTCACCTAATGCCTCTCCCTGTCACCCGAAAGGCTGGCGCGTGCCGTGAAGGTCGAATATATTTCTAGATAATCTAAGGCAATGATTGCCTTTCGGGAGCCATTCTCTCTACGCTCTTGACCCAAACCCCATACCCACCCACTTTAAAACTCCTTTCCTTTACTGAAAGGTGCCATCTCTCCAGTTTTTCTCTTAAACGCGCGTTTTGTCTTCTTGGTCCCTATTCTCACAGCTTTGCATGCAGTAAAAAGCAAACCAGAGACAGTAACACACACACAAATCAATTGCATCTTCAGCGGGAAGCCGGCGAGCAATGTCAGTGTCCCCTCCTTTCTTAATGGGGGGAGCTGGCAAGAGGGCAGGCAGCAGACGGCTCGCACGGCGTTCAGGCAAAGGCCGTGACGCTCTTCGGCTCGAGCTCGATTTATTTTAGGGGGTTCTTTTACAAATCAAACTCAACAGTACGATTATCTGGCCAGAGACCTGGCATTACTATTACAGCGGAGTCACGACTATTCAAAGTGACGGGAAGTCTACGTGGAAAGTTTTCGAACCGTTCAATGTTTTCTCCTGTCAGATCACAAACGGAGTTAGTCACGCAAAGAAAAGAGGGGAAAACACCGATAATACAGTAGTCCCTTTTCGCCTTCGGACTGCTTCCCGGACTCCTTGAAAATCAACTGAGCCCTATTCCTAGGTACAAAAGTTACACCGCATTATTTTGTTTTTCGCTTTTGCAAATCATTGGATGAGAAAATATTAGGGTTCCAGGAGAGAAACTAAAGGCTGGAGAGAGAGGGAAAAACCGTAAAGTGCATCTGTGTGATCCTAAAAACAGGAGCCAGCTCACTCGCAGTTCCTGAAAAGACACATTACAATAGGAACAAAACAAAATCAACCTGCAATGCGAAGCTATATTTCCGTCTGAACGAAAAAGTTGCTATTCCCATATTTACAAGAAGGGCCAATGTTCCCTTACAAGCGAGACCACTCAATATATCAACCACCGGGAAGATACATTTGAAAGCTACCACTAAAGGAATGTATATTCCTTTCTTTGTCAATCATTTGGTTCTCTCGTTTTATTGTATGGTTTCTTAATCGCTGAACAGAAGAGAACTTTTGCAAAGTGCAATAAAAGAAAAGAGAAATCTCTGTTTTAGCCAGCTAGCTTTACCTCATCTGCAATAGCCAATAGTTCAGTTTAACAGCAGAAATCTTTTGCACGTGCCAAAAGACTCCGTAGAAGAAGCACAGATCACAACCTGAATATAGGTGGTTTTATTTTCTTTGCAGTATTATTAAGCAGGAAGCCTTTCCACAAAAATAATATCCCGAAACATTTACATAGACACAAAAGCCTAAAATACCATTGGAACAAGGGTGAGAACAGGAGCGCTCATGCAGAAAAGAGTTAAAATAAAGATGATCCCACTGTGACGCTTATTTTCTGGCTGCAGTTTGACATTTGCAAAAAGTTTCCTACAACTTTTGCCTGACAAGGGCTCCAGCTGCCCTCCAATCAGACGCGACCCCTTCCCTGCCCACCCCCTCCAAGACCCCAGCCGCTGCCTGCTTGGGGCTAAGGGATTGGCCGGCAGGTGAAAGGGAGCTCGCCCTGCAGCAATCCCCACCCGCCCTCCAGCAAGGCTTTGGGATAAATAAGAGTCACAAATTGTGCTATCTGGATGGCCATCGGCGGAGGGTATTTCAGTGTCATGCCAAGGCAGATCTGAACTGGGGAAGGGAGACAATCACCAGCCAAAGCTAAAGAACTATTTTGTCTAAGCCTAGGAAAGTGTCTCTCTCCCAATTAATTGGAGACAGTGGTGTGAGAGCGACTTCATTAAAAGTCTGTGGGGGTGGGGGTGGGGGGACAGTTAAACTAAATTTATCTGGCGGCTGGAAAATAAACTCCCCGATCAAAGCAGTTTGCTTTGCACCGATCGGCTGGGTTCCTGTGGCTTCTGCCCCTGCTTTTTATTCCTGCTCAGCCAGTCCCACCCTTTGCTGCCCCCATGGACTTGCTAGGCCCCATGGAGATAACGGATGGCTCCCTCTGCTCCTTCTCGGCGGCCGACGACTTTTACGATGACCCCTGCTTCAACACCTCGGACATGCACTTCTTCGAGGACCTGGACCCGCGGCTGGTGCACGTGGGTGGCTTGCTGAAGCCGGAGGAGCACCCCCACCACCACGCGCACCACCACGAGGACGAGCACATCAGGGCGCCCAGCGGCCACCACCAGGCCGGCCGCTGCCTGCTGTGGGCTTGCAAAGCCTGCAAGCGGAAGACCACCAACGCCGACCGGCGGAAGGCGGCCACCATGCGGGAGCGGCGGCGGCTCAGCAAGGTGAACGAGGCGTTCGAGACGCTCAAGCGCTGCACCTCCACCAACCCCAACCAGCGCCTGCCCAAGGTGGAGATCCTGCGCAACGCCATCCGCTACATCGAGAGCCTGCAGGCGCTGCTGCGGGAGCAGGAGGACAGCTACTACCCGGGGCTGGAGCACTACAGCGGCGAGTCCGACGCCTCCAGCCCCCGCTCCAACTGCTCCGACGGCATGGTGAGTGCTGGGGGGGCGGGGAGGCTGCCGGCGCCCTCGGCCCCTGAGATGGGAAATGAGGCCCCCTCCTGGACCCCGATCCTCGGGAGGAAGGAGAGGAGCCGCCCCCCGGATCCCTGGGAAAGAAACAGGGACTCCCAACGTGTTCCCGGACCCTGGGGTGGGAGATGAGGTCCCCATCTATACCCTGATCGGGGAGAGGGCTCCTGTGTATCCTGGCCCCTCCCTGAGGTGGGAGATGTGGTCCCCTCCTAGACGCTGATCCCTGGGAGGAGAGTGGGCTCCTATGTATCCTGGCCCCTCCTTGGGAAGGGAGATGCGGTCTCTTACGTACCCTGATCGGGGAGCCCGTCTTCGAAACCCCTGTGAGTGTAGGGAGGGGAGTGTCTGATCCCTGGGAGAGGAAAGGTAGGGATCCCCATTCTGATGTGCCTGCTGTCCTTATCTCTGAACCCTGCAAGGACAGACCTGGGGCAGAGTAGCTAGGGGATATTGGAAATAAACGTGGGAGTCACAGGAGGGCTGGTGAGAGATACGACCTAGTTTTCTGGCCTCCGTCACAGTGGGTGCTATCACACTTTGATTTCAGTGAGGAGAGCTGGGGCCCTTATGAGGGCACCCCTTAGGAAGGGCTTCCCTCTGTGACCATAGTGCAGCAGCAGATAGGGGTACTGCGGGTTCCTGATCACCTCTGAGTGCAGCTCTGGAGAAGTCTTGCTTGGGTTCCACATTCTCTGATCCTTGTAAGGGGAACCCACAGAGAGGGGAGCTCCTGATCCTGGAGCAGGGGAGCAAGGGGAATCTCTTCACCTCATTGTACAGCTAGGGCTGCAGCCTAGCTGTCCCTGGCCCCCACTCTTCAAACACAGAGTACCTCTGAGATGGGAATCACAGTAAAGCTTTAAGACCCACTGGGACAGAGGACTATTCCCTGAAGGGGATGGTCATTACTGGAGCTGAATGTTTGGGAGGATAATAGAGTTAGCAGAACTGAGGGAAGATATATGGAACTAAAATACATCCTCAAAATACAGCATTCTCTTTTCTTTTGGTGGTGCGATCTCTGTCATTGTGTGTGAAAGTATCAAAGTATAAACCATACCAGGCAGGCTGTTTTTCTGTATGAAATGATAATGGAAAGAACGTGAAGAAGAAAGATGACTGATGGGGGAAACGCTTTTAAAATATTATGACAATTAAGTGCTTTCCCCACCATCTCCCGTAACAAATCAAGGACCAAATGTTCTGTACTGTAATTCAAAGAGTCAGAGCAATCATTGATTACAATGTTACAAATTTTTCTTTATGTGTGGCAAAAAATCCTTGGAATAATTCATTAATAGAAAATATTCTGGATTTAATATCTTCCCGGAAAGGTTTTTTCCCCTAATTCAGGGAAGCTAAAAATTTACCGTATTTCAGCAAGGACTGGGGCTATGGTGCAGACTAGAGATTGGAATATGAAATTAGATGGTAATTGGAGACTTTGTGAAAATTCTGCTTCTGAGCTGGTGTCATGCGTCCATTCTTTTGGTTTCCAGATGGAGTACAGTGGGCCCTCTTGCAGCTCTCGCAGGAGGAATAGCTATGACAGCAACTACTACACAGAATCACCAAATGGTGAGTATTTGCCTTAATGCCAAAGACAAGTGTGTGGAGGTGGAGACTGTCAGCAGAGAAAACTTCCCCTGCCCCTTCTGTCACGACTTGTGCTCAGCCAGCAAGTTGTGGGCACTGATACAGGACAACCCCTCCCCCAATTGTTTCCATGATTCTGTTTGCAAATGTGGGGACATCTTGTATATGCATTTCATGTAACAATTATATTCCTTACACTGTGCTTTGGCATGCATATTCGTCTCTGAAAACAGGCTTCAGATTTTAAACTGCTTTGCAACAGAGACTGACCCACCCAAAACCTTGGATCCAAACTTCGGAGAAGTTCTCAGCTGAATCCAGGGCAACCAGCCCCATTTCAATATCGAACCAAAACCCTGGCTCCAAATTCCCTCAGACCGGTAGTAGTCCACATCCAAATTTTGTGGCTTGAGCCCTTCACTACTTTGCAAGTTCTAATATTGTCTCTGATTTTTAGGGATTGGCATCGTTCAATAATATTTATTTGACATACATTTCCACTGAATCTTTATGTGCTCAGAGCCATGCAAGGCTGGTGGTTTTTTGGGTCCTCTGGAAGATTACTTCCCCTTCGCATTAATTACTAATTGGGTTTATTGATCTCCTTTTAACTCTATCCTTAGATCCAAAACATGGGAAGAGTTCAGTTGTCTCCAGCCTGGACTGTCTATCAAGCATTGTGGAGAGGATTTCCACAGATAACTCCACCTGCCCAGTGCTGCCCACAGTGGAAGGTGGAGCTGAGGGCAACCCGTGCTCGCCCCAAGAAGGAGCTACCCTGAGTGAGAGTGGAGCCCAAATTCCCTCACCTACCAACTGCACCCAGATTCCCCAGGACACCAGCAGCAGCAATCCCATCTACCAGGTGTTATAAAGCCAGGTCCAGCTGCTTTGTTGTGCAAACACAAACTGCTATATGCTGCAAGCTCAAAGACCTGCCTTGAAAAGACTTAAGTATTTCTTTTTCCAGTACTAAAATATCTCTGAAAATTCCTTCAAATATATAATTTTTCAAGCCTATATTACTTCAAAATACACTTAATTATTTATTGGTTGTTGAACTAAAGCTATTTAATATGTCTAGAGGTAAAATTGCATAGCACAAGATGGCCAATGTTTATAATCTGTGCTTTGGGGAATGGGAACCTGGCTTTTGAGTTCTGGTAACACTTTTGAAAAGAAGAAAACGAGTCAGGAGTAATGACATGAGACATCCTTACTGTTACCCCCAATCCTGCCCAAAATAAGGTTGTGGACCATTTTTTATAATACTTTTTTGTATAATTGTAAATAAGAGTTGCTTTGCAAAAAAACCCACCCCAAACAAAAATACAAAAAAAGAAATTAAATATTTAATGTTGCTTGGTTTGTTGTGCCAAACTTTAACTTTATATATTTATACAATGTGGTTGCCCAGAATGTTTTCAACAATATTCTAAATAAAGATCCTTATTTATAAAATCAGTGGTGTTATTCTGACTTTCCTTAGGGCTTCTAGAATTACTACCACATTTAGGAGTGGTGCTCCAAGTGCTGCCTTGGCAGGAGGAAGATTCAGGCTCTGATTCAGCAAAGCGATCCAGCCATGTCCCACGGAGTCCCGTTATCGCGCTAAATTGCTTTGGTGAGCTGGGGTCCATTTTCGTGGTATCCTACTGAGGTGCTTTCTGACCTATTTCTTTCTTAATAATCTGAGAAATCTACATAGAGCCAGACATACTTGGCACTTTAGAAGCATAAAGACTCATTCCCTGCCCCAAGGAGTTTACAATATAATGGGTCAATCTCATAAGGCACTGTATAAGAGCTAAGTATTATGAGAATCCTCAATTCCCTTTACACTTAATGGGCAGTCAAGGTTATTCAGCATCCTGCTGGAGATGCTGAGCATCATGCAGGATCAGGTACCAAATTAGCAAATGACTGTTTAGATAAGAAATTATGTCCTAACTCTAAGCTGACATTCTGTATTTGAATATTCATGGACACCAGAAAATAAATGGAGCTCAGTTGGCGCTATGGAGCTCAGGTCCATGCCTAGGTTCAGACCTGCACCTCAGCTTTCCCTAAAGTCAGGGATGCTCATATTTGAGGGTCCAGATTTCACGTAAGTAGAGAAATGCCTAAGAAGTGAAGTTTGGATTTGGATTTGAGCTTTCCCTGTCTTTGGAAATGCTACAATCCAGGGATCTGGTTCTGGTTTGGAGCCCTCTCTAAAAATAACCAGTGAACTAAATCTCCTTCAACATTTGTGATCTTGCCATGAAATTTATATGCCCCGAATACAGATTTATGTCAATAAATTACTGTTAGTCCACACGTGCACATTTGTGCAAGAATAACCTTCTGCTCTGACACAGAATGAAACAACCCATTCTTTTCACATCACTGTGATTTATGCATTTATTTAAACATTAAAAAAATAAATCTTAAGAAAATCCCGTAAGCAAATGACCGTATGTTCCAAATAATTCGGTAATGGTGCAGCTGAGGGGCTGCCTGTGGGGATCATGTCTCACACTGGGGAGTAGGTAGCCCCATGTTGGATGGAGCGATGCATCACCCCTCCACCCCCCAGCCTTGTGGAGCTTACCCAGAAGAGGTGTGTTCGGAACCCCCTCCCAACTAAAGTGGGGATCCCTCTTTAAGGACTCCTGGGGACAGCATCAGCCAGGGGAAATTTCTGGAAGCATGGCTCAGACAGTGGTGACATTAAACCAGCGTGGAGGCATACAGCCTCTGCATGGATTGCCCCAGCCTTCCACCAATCTTAGGTGATTCTCAGGCCTTGTCGGCTGGTTCCATAACCCAAGGATCAGAGAGCAACTTTGAGAGAGGATCCTCGGGAAGTTTTCCTCCACACTGGTGCCTCCCATTGGCTTTACTATGGGAAGGGGTGATCTAGCCCACAGAAGTTAATACTGCCCCTCTATCTAATAAGTTCTTCCTTGACAAATTAAAAATAAACGGACCTCAGACTGCTCTCGTTTACACTGATATAAACCATTTAAGCAGCAGAATGGCAGCAGCGTAAGTTTGATCAGAATCAAGCCCTAATTTATAAAGAGCAAATACATTGATTTAAGGACTGATCCAATGCTCACTGAAGTCAATGATTAGACATTGCCTTCACTAGACAATGGATCAGGCCCACAGTGAAAAAGATGCCTTGCATGATATTAGTGTCTTCTCTTCCCACACTCCCAGGCTGGTAAAAGTATCATGGATGAAATTTTATGCTCATGTACATTGAAGCCAGTGGAAGTTTTGCCTGCTCAGGAAATACAAGACTGCATAAATTATTGTTATAAAATTTGGGCCTGATTCCCCACTGCATTGGTCCAGCTTTACACCAGGGTTCGTTCAACACAACAGAGTTACCCTGATGTAAAGCTGGAGCAGCACAGTGGTGAATCAGGCCATTTGTGTTGGACAGTGTGCACACAGTTCCCTGTTTAGTCTTGTATATTACATTTCACTTATTTATTTTAGTAACCCAAGTTTCCACATACTGACGTTAATGTTACAACAGAGAACAAGCACTTAACACGTCCCAAAATAGACAGACGGATAAAAAAGAAAAATTATTCACACCTTTACTATGCAGGGCCCCTTCTTTTTCTCCACTGACGTCAATGGGGAAAGGCCAGTTGACTTAATGGGAGCTGGGATGGGGTCAATAGGGCACTGACGCATGTAAATATACATTTTAAGGTTCATTTTTTGTTCAATTTCTAATTTAAATAAGGACTATTGAAGACAGTGTAATTTCTCCCTCTCCATTTTGAACAAAATAAAATGCTCATGGGTCCACGAGTGCTCTGTGTTACATCGGGGCACCAGTGTAACTGAGTGAAATAGATTTTATCAGAGGTTTCAGATCTGGATTCCAAACACCTCAAAGTTATGGATGTTTAAATCTCAGGGTTTAGTTAGCCCATGAGAGAGGAGACATAAGCAAAAGTGAAAAGCAGATTAAACATGTGGTCCAACATTTTCAAACTTGAACGTCTAAGTTTAGGTTCCTAAATCTACATCTGAGGGCTGCATCTTGCAAGGTACAGAGCTCTTCAACCAGTGAAACACTTAAGCACATGCCTAAAGTTAAACACATGATTAGTTCCACCGAAGTCAATGGGATTATTCACATGCTTAAAGTTAAAAATGAACTCAACTGTTTCACTGAATCAGGTTAGCGTGTTCAGCATCCTGCAGGATTGAGCCCCCTACATAAAAATTACCTGATTTTCAAAGGTGTTGAGCGCTTTGTAGCTCCCATTGACTTCCATGGGATTTGTGGGAAGCAGGCCAGACTTTTGTCTGAAATGCCTGCACGTAGATTTAAGGGGCTAACTTCAGGCCTGGATTTTGGAAAGCACCAACATTCCTCATGGAATGTTACTCCTCTAAGGAAACTCACATACATATTAAAAATTAAAGGAAGGCTGTGGTCTTTGGCTGTTCAGTGGTCTAAGGATATATAAAGATAAATATGTGAACCAGGAACATTTAATTTTCTTGAATCAGGGTTGACTGCGTAACTCATGAGTGTTATATTGAAGCCAAATGTGATATGATAATTTGTTTTATTCAGATTGTTCTTATGGGTAAAATACAATACAACAAATTTATATTTTTTATTTGTATTTATTAAGATCCAACCCTGTGCTTTGGACATTGATGTATGTATGATGTGATGATATTTATGATGTAAACAAATACCAGAAATAGAATTGGTTGATTTTTTTCATTCAGTTTAGAAAATGAAAACATATCACAAAAAGCTGTTCATTTTTCCAAAATTTTTGATTTCATACACAACTTTTCATGACTTTTTTTTAAAATCAAAATGATTATAGAAAATTTTCACTTCCTAAAAATATTATTTTACGTAAAAAATGTAAATAACCATTTCAATTAAAATTTCAATTAAAATGCAAAAAACTAAAAAGAAAAAAATGGGTCAATTTCATACTGTGAAATTTTGTATGGGCTTTTTTAAAAAAAGTTCAATCAGCTCTAATCAGAAACATTACAGAACACAAAACTATCCACTTAGAATCTATTTTATAACAGGTTTCAGAGTAGCAGCCGTGTTAGTCTGTATTCGCAAAAAGAAAAGGAGTACTTGTGGCACCTTAGAGACTAACCAATTTATTTGAGCATGAGCTTTCGTGAGCTACAGCTCACTTCATCGGATGCCACAAGTACTCCTTTCCTTTTCTTTTTGTTTTATAATAGATGCTCCGTTTGGAAAATTTGGCTTGTCATTTGAAATAAATGATTAAGACCACTAGAGATATAAAAAGATATGAATAGTGTGTGGTCACTCCTAAAAATAGAAAATAAGAAGTGTATTAAGCTGGATCCTGTCTATTAGAACTTATAGAGAATTTTAGTTTTAAATGACACCTTTGGAAATAATATATCTTGCTCTTGGGGAGATATGAAAGGGTCTGAACATTTTGCAGAGAAAACTAAGGGTCAAATACTGCTCACTTGACTCACTGAAGTTGTACTACAGTCATCAATATGACTACACATATGAGTACATGGAGAAATATTCAGTTGTAAACTAATCAAGTATTTGTTACTGGGTACAGTTTGGACATTAATAATAGGAGAAATAATATAATGTGTGTCTGCTTTTCTCTATACATCATTATTAACCTGATCCTGCTCACTTGGACAGCAATGACAAACCTCTTAACTTCAGTGGAAGCACAATCAGTCATTTCCTATATATCACATTTGTGGTGGTGATGTCCATAGGATAAATTGCAGAGACATGTAATAAACTGCCTTTATCATGCCCTGCACTCTCTTCACTAATCCATCTCTACCATGACTGCTTCGAATCCAAATTCCTCTACAACTTCAAACAAGCTGCTGGTTTTTAAAGATCAACCTGCCTGAAAAAATGGCCTTGCAGGAAACAGAAATAGCTCCAATCAAAATGTTTATCATGTTCTAAAATGTTTCTGAACTACTTTTTCTGAAAGATATGTGGCAGCTACAGAATACATGCTGCTGTGGGGTAATAGAAAGGTCTTTTGGAATAACCTCTATAAACCACTCTAGGCTTTACTAGTTGTAAGTAAAGCAGCCTTCCCAAACTCATGACACAGGTCCTTTATACAGCACCACCCTGTATTCCATAAATGTGTGTGTATGTGTGTGTTTTATACGCACACTACTCCTCACATCACAGTGATAATCTTCTGATAAATCACATTTATGTCATATATTTGCCTACCTCACCTGGACTTTTCTCACTAATGCTTCGCAGCCAGAGCTAATTTATGTCTAATCTTTCAAATTTACTAGTTGCTTTCCAACAATCACTATTTTATTTAAAATAGAGAGAGGAACTGTCACAAAAACATTCCTTTCTTTCCCCCTAAATGTGAAGTGTGTTCCCTCCTCAAAATATTTGGTGCTGGACCTGGCAAAGGGTAGAAGGGGACAGGAGTGCGTCTCTAAGCAACCTTTCATCTCCCCCGATAGAAGGGCTAACCAGAGACTGAATGGGACCCCAGTGTAACAAAGCAGCTCTATATTGTGCCACTTAAGGCAGTCCCTTTCCACCCCTAGTCGACCCAGCAATGCCTCCTATGCTGAGTGAGTGGTATAGACCCCTCTATGCCAGTTTTATGCTCCCGGGAGATTTACTTATTAGGGCAGCTCCTTTGTGCTACAAAGGGGATGGAGCTGGGAGCTACGGTCTGGCCCACTGTACATGGAGTCATTTCTGAATAATGACTTATGTGTTTAAGACTTAAAAGTAGAGATTAATTTACCTCAACAACCACAATATCACTCGGAGCGCTCCTGGTAACAGAATTAGTAGAGGATTTAGCTCACATTTTTACAAAAGGTCAATAATGCTATAATTTTCTGTATAGCCACATTAGCAGCCCAAACTAATGGATTATTTTATGTAAGCCTCAACAAATTATACCAGTGTTGCTGAAATGTAGCAATAATAGGCTACCAAATGCTAGACATGAATTAAGGCTCTACAGGATTAATAGCAAAAATGTATCACAGAAGTCAGCCAGCCAGTTTGTAACTAGACTAGAGCTTTTCTCAAAAGCTCAGAGCCAGAATCACTGGTACACTTGGCCTGCATAGTGTCACCAGAGTGGTGAAACCAGTACACAGTGGTAAAATGGGCCTTCACATTCCCGAAAACCGATGGGTATGGCGCTGCAGATACAGGGAGAAAGCCTGGCCCTACTGAAATCAAATGTAAAACTCCTACTGATGTCAGAAGGGTCAGGACTTCCCCTGTTGTATTTTTGTATCCTCGGTATAAGCATTATTTTAGTAATCAGACTTTTAGTTATAAAATCAACATGCCCTCATCGTCTCCCTCCCACGCCAAAGGAACAGATGTCGTTGTTTAGCACACTGACCTAAGACTTAGAGCATGACGTTACTGCTATCAGCACTGACCGTTTCCACTGACCTTGAAATACTTTCTGTGACTGGTGATAACACCTGCTCAAGAGCAGCATCTGCAGGAGAAAATGTAAACTGCATTCGTTTCCCCAAATACCCTGTATTTTTAATCAAATGTTCTTTTTTTCCCCCCTCTCAGTTTTTGTTGATGGAAAAATAGCTAGGTGGGGGGAAGAGTATTATCACTATTGTACTAGCAAAGTGTTCAGGGGCCACAATTGGGATCAGGACCCTATTGTGCTAGGCACAATAAAAACCACATATGGAGGCCCAGGCACTACTCTGAAGTTTTTTACATCTAAGCAGACACAGAGCCATAAAAAGGATTTAGTATTATTTTATTAGTGTGTAAATTGTGAAGGGGACACATGCTTCAGTTCTCTGGTGGCTGATTTATAAAGTGAAAAGGGCATGTGCATGAAGATGCTGAGGGATGTGGGACATGAGCTGTGGTCCTGGGGGAGATGGATTCCTGGGCAAGGGTGGAAGTGAAGCAGTCAACCGTGCATGGCTACTGTAATCAAGGTTCCGCAATCCAAGACAAAGTTTAGCAGTGTGTCACAGGGAGATTGCCTCCACATATGTGGTATATAATATGTGCTATATTAGTGAGCAGAGTGATATAAGAAGTATTTTCAACGGTAGGAATGACCTTTCCTAAAGACACAGGTGTCAGAGTTAAGCAGAGATGTTGAAGGTTTATGGTAGGCCATCCCTAATAAGCTATGTATCACTTACCACACCACCCACAAATGTATATTTTGTAATACAACATTCCTTTCTTTTGAATCATTTTGTTTGTTTGCTTAATCATTAGATGAAAGGAGGCCGTTGCGAGAACATCATTGACTGCAGCATAACTGTGGGTTTAGTTGATTTTGTTAGTGGATTGGGATAAATAATCCTTGGGGACAAACTGACCTTACTGACATGCAGGCATGTCTCTATCCATTGTCGCCTTGTGGGTGTTGTAAGTAGCAGAAAAGTGGGTGCAGTCAGATGTCTGTGTTGGACTGGCATGTGTGACTTCTGGGATGTTGTTTTTCTTGATTAGTGGGTGGGATTAGGGTACTGAGTGACAAGTTATTCTGCTAATAAAATGCTATTTGGAACATAAATAGTTTGGCCAGCTTGCAAACCCCTTCTTCACCTTGGTGAGCATTTACTTAGCTGCGTGGTCCTACCTGAAGTGAGTGGGATTACAGGTCCGAGTAACTGTTTACCATTGTGAGTCAGGGAGACACATTCTGCCCCCTTGTGCAGTTGTTGGGTTTTTTTAATTTTCACATTTCCTGGTCAGAATTGTTGGCTGGCATTTCTGTGCATTTCTTTGATGGTTGTATCTGTGTGGGGAGGGGGAGGTGTTTGGATTTTGTTGTTGTTTTGGTTTTTTGGGAGATTCACATGAGAATCTGTGAGCCAGTGCCTGAGAGATGAGCTCTTTGGGGTGGAGACTGTGTGCTCGTGTCTGTTCAGCACCTAACACAATGGGACCCCCAAACCTGGTTGGTCCCTCTAGGTGCCATTGCAATAAACATAAAATAATAAAGAACAATAACAGCATCTGGCTGGAAGTGCTACATGTTTCTGATAGTGTAGAACATAGATTTTTGCTTGTTTGGTGAAGGCATTTCAATCTCAGAGAGCATTTAGCATAATATGTCTAGTCCTCAAGCAATGAGGCACTGAGTGGGGACTCAAGAGATCTGGGTACAGTTCCTAGCTCTGCCACAGACTTCCCTATGTGACCTTGGGTAAATCACTTAATCTATCTGGGCGTCAGTTCTCTATCTGTAAAATAGAGAAAATAATGCTTCCTTTTCCCCATCCCTTGTCTCTCTTGTCGATTTAGACTGTAAATTCTGCAGGGCAAGGACTCTCTCTTGCTATGTGAATTTATATTACCTAGCACAATGGGGCCCAATCCTTGTTGGGTCATGTAGGCACTGTAGTTATACAAATTACATATTACTGTAATTATTGTTATCATATATTTACTTTTACATCATACTCACATTGGAAGAAGGAACTGAGCCAATTCTAGGGTGTGTAAACACACTGCTTAGTTGTTTATTCTGGTTTCAGGGCTGTGCTATTAAAAGATTTAGGCTGCTCAGAAGTCTATTCTGGTGCTGTATGCTGTAAAACGAGCATAAATTCTATGTCGTTCATTGATACTAGTATATGTAATTGCTGTTTTCAGAAAAAACACTAGAGGGCAATATTACTATGAAAAAGAGAGGTCTTAGGTCCCTTTAGTTTTTTTTAAAATATTCATTTAACCCTAATCATATGTCTTCATTGTTCAGCCATAAAATATCATTCACACCAAAACAATTACTTCCAGTTAATGGGCCAAATTCCTCCATAGAGTACCCCCATCAGCGATTACGGCAGAGAGGAGTTTGAACGTTTTCAACCTTGTCTATAGGTATTAACATTGTGGGGCCACTTTCACGGCTGGTGAATGTGCATGAAGTGGTGTTTGTGCATGTGAAATCACCTGTGTGTATGCACATATGTGAAGTTATTCCTAGGAGAGATTTGAACCTTTCTGGGGTGCGGCCCACCTTTTTGTTCTGTGTTTATACAGTGCCTAACACAATGGGGTCCTGATCCATGATCCTAGGTGCTACAATAATAGGAACAAAATAAGACTAATGATGACGTTGCACCAGGAATTAATCTGGCCCATCACATGTATGTCACTATTATAATGGCAATCTGATAAAAGAAGCAACATTTGTCCTGCCTCTTAATTTATTTTTGTAGGGATTCCCTGGGCACGGGTGCCCCCTCTGTCATGGTCTGCCTTATTGGAGATCCAGAGGTGGTTGAAACTCTTATTAGGAGCTAGGCCTCTCATCAGAGACACCTCTACAAAATTCAGCCCCAAATGTGCTCTTCCAAAACTGTACAAATGCCAATTACATTAACAATATGCCAAACTAGCAATGTCATGAGTCCAACTAATGATGAACCCCATGTTTGAAATATTTCCTAGTGAGGTGTTAGAAAAGGACAACTCTGAGAAAAGAAGTTAACTTGCGGGGCTAATGCTCTTTTCAGCCTTCACTTCCCCCCCCCTTCCCCCTCTTCCCCCCCCCCCACTCCAGGGAAGGAGCTAGCAACGTAGGGAGTCGACCAAGGCACAGCACCTCAGCCAGCACAGTAGAATCTCACTCAATCCCACCAGTTCCTGGAAAATTATTGACGAAGGGTTAGATTGTCACAGGCTTCTGCACAGGTGTGGAAGGAGGAAGGGGAGGGCACTGCTACCCTGAATCGTTCTTCTTAAAACACAGGGAGCTTGTGTCTAACAGTGATATCGTTTTTATTTAACCATTACCTAACAAATACAACAGCAACTGATGCGGACTGAAGCCTGCATCCCCTGCAGTCTCAAGCCCGGCCTTCCAAAATGAAGCTGGCCTTTGGTCTCCGAATCTACACCCAACATCCTTACTCAACACTGATCGCTACTCCACGGACTCCTCTGCTTGGCTTTGCTCAGACTGGCACTCCAAGGCATAGAGTGCTGGAGACCAGGGGCTGCTCCCCAACACTCTTGCCTGTGAACAAGTGGGCGGGTGGGAGGCAGAGAAGGACGTGAGTCCTGGCTCCCTACTTATCAGCTTGGCACATAGGTGGGAGTAAGCTGTTCTACAAAAGATGTGAGGTAATTTACTCCCTCCCCAGATCAAAGGGGAGCAGGAGAGGAACGGTGCCTCCTTGAGTCACAATTCATTCCTTGGCCTGCTCCTGAGGTGGAGCAGCTACCTAGGACAGATCATAACATTACAATCTAGTCCTATGTGAGCAAACAGTGAAAAAAAAGCAAAGGTAAAGCCTCACACGCTGGTGGTTTGTTTATTTGATTGACAAGGACAGTTTTGTTTTTGCCGTTTATTATTCTTGATAGCGTGCTAGAAAACATGCCGTAGTATGTTTCATACAAGGCACGAAGTTTTAGTAACATATGTGACTACACTAGAGAGCTGCTTCTAAATGCTGTGTGCCCTCAGCTGTTAGATCTTGGCTGAGGAGGTTGGAGAGGCAGCCATTTGGTGGGCGTGAGTGATGGGGTGGGCAGATGCATGAAGGACAAACTAGTGAGGTTTTACTATTTTTAGTACCATGAGCAACCACGGCCTGGAGAATATTCCCACCATAGGCCTTTTCTGCTGATGACTCCAAATGTAGCTCCATTTGTTCAGGCAAATCTCTTATGTACATTCGGAAGCCTTCTATACCCTGGCCTTTTGGAGTGTGCGTTGATGTTGTCTGGAGGGGGGGGAGCATACTTGCTTCCCAAACTTCACAAGCTTCTTATATGCAAAATCTTATTCAAATAGAAGAGCTAGAAACTCTTTTATCCTTTATTCTAGGGTTGAAAGCCAATGAATGGAGCACACAGATGTTAACAGCACATGTTCAGTAGATGGCTCTATTGTGCCCTCAATTCTGCTCAGTGAAGTTGTAACTGTGTAAGTGAGGGCAGAACAGAGCACCTAATATCTGTGTTATGCGTCTTCTGTCTCATGAGATGGATCTGGATAAAAAGAAGCTCAGACTATGCGATGCCTCCATCTGGATTGTCTGCATGCACTGAACCTGGACCTCTGAGCCTAAAAGTATGAGTGCCTACTGTCTAAGCTGAAGGGCCCAGGTCGATTGGTTTAGTGACAGTAGCAAACTCCTAAATCTCCAGGCGATCCCGGCGGGACAAAGACACACAGACTGCCAGCATGGATTAAATAAGTCCATGAATAAAAAGAAGATTCCCAGGTGAGATGGTTACTAATATTGATGATGAGATCTTCATCCTGAAGCTGGACATTCCCGTACATTTGTTCAGTGGGGTTAAGGTTCAGGACATAGTTTATTTCCTCACATGGAAACTGCAAACATTAGTGAGAATGCTCCACAGCACTTCTTTAGTTCTGCAGCTGTTTCTATAGCTCATGCCTGGAAGCTGACCGGTGGCTTCTTTCCTTATTACAGACATTGATTGAACCCAGTGCTTTCAAAGCTCTCAAGCACTATTAAGAAGCCATCTTGAAGCATTTCCAGTACCCATTATCTGCAGTTGTTCTTTTCCATTCTTCCTTGAATGATTCTGCATGATCTCTGAGGAAGAGCAGGAAGATAGTCACACACTGGACCTGCTTGCTGTGAGCCGGATGTTCATGTTTTACCTGAATCTGTCACCTTGTGTCATCTGTTCTGTGGCCTCCTTTTGCAGTAGGAGCTGTGTGTTCTATTGCCCTGTAAGGAACTAAAGGATGCTTATGGGGACACATTATTCCTTAATCTTTTAGAGACTTGGGATCTTAAAACTAGAGATGGAAAAGATTGATTAGGTCATTAAGTGAATCCACTGCCAGTGCAATATTCTCTACAATATGTTTGCTTGTTCACGCAGTATATTTTCTACATGTCGCTGCTTTGTAATAAGCAATAAGAGAAGGAATATTCCATTTAAAAATGTCTGTGACTCTGATGGGTAGCCAAGGATTTGCATGTTATTGTAAAACATATATTAAGGATCAGCTTATCAAAAATGGTCTCTCATTTGGGGTCCCCAACTTCAGACACTAATTTTCAGACAGGCTCATCACTTGCAACTGCAACTGACGCAAATAGGAACTTTGGCAGCGCTGGCGGACACCTCTGAGTATTAACTTATATAGTCATCCCTGACTGTATTACCCTTTTCCTATCCACCAAACCGTATTTGCCTATTTATTAACCTATTGCATAGTATCTGAATCCTAGATTGCAAGCTTTTGGGGCCTGTGAGAGAGTTACTGTGTTATTTTTTGGTATCTTGTACAATGGGGCCCTGTGCATGAAATAGAATGCATGCAATAGAAATAATAACAAGCAAAATGTCTGGTGCTCAGTGGCTCTGAAATCTGGTACCCAAAGCAGAAGCATACAGATGCAGCTGCCTCTTTAGAAAAGTGGCCTTAAACGAATTAATAATATTCTCACCCCTCTACCTAGCATGGTTACTGTTCTAGTAGGTTGAAATTAATTAAAATATTTTGCTCTGTGGAATAAGTAGGGCAACCAATTAATTTTCACCTTTTCACCACCAGTAAGGCTGGATTCAAATATAGATAAAATATAATAATAATATTTTGGGTCTGAGTCTCAGTTATGCTAAGGCCCCTTTGCACTGTGGCGTCAATATAAAGAGGCCTTAAAATGGGTGTAAGTGAACATTCAGATCCTTATGTTTATATAGCATCTTTCATTCCAAAGGATCCCAAAGCACATCATTAACTATGACTCAAATCTTGCAGTCCTGACTCAGTCTGAACTCAGGCACAAAGCTCATGGAAGTCAATAACCAAAGCAGAGCAACGACATAATGTGGAAAAGAAGGCGAAGAAGAATCCAGTACCAGATTCCAAGGAAGCTGCAAGAGGAATTTAAATGACCACAAATAATTATCCCAATTTTGTCCCAGATACAGGGCTGACTCTCTGTACTTTTGCAAGCTCTGCCAGGGTATTCTTTTTAAGTTTATCATTAGGACTTCAGTTTTTTTACCTCAGCATACTGTGTTTAGAGATTTAGCCTTCAGTAGATACTGGTGACTGTCCACATGATAAAATCACCATATACTTTTGCACAATTGACAGTCACTTACCAGAAGATCCACAGGACTAGAATAATGGGGATGCTGCAAGTCTGAGTTGGCCTGGCCCAGCTTTGCAGGAAGTGTTCAAAGGACATACCTGCAATTTGACTGGCTCTAAATACGATTATTAGTCTCTTATTTTCACAAACCTAAAAACAAAATAATCGGAGCAGAGGGTGTGGGGGAACGAGATGTAGGCACTTTAGTGCAGAGTATCCTCCTACTGGCCGCATCACCATTCGCATTTAGGGCCCAGCCTTTTGAACATATGCTCCACTGCTTGAGCTTGACTCATATAGAACTGGAACTGATCTACATCTACCCCTCGCATCATAGAAGTACTGCTTTGGGTATATTCCGAGAAACATGGATTTGTTGTAAATTGCAGCCAGCCAACATGTTGTAAATCATGTTCTTTTAAAATAGCTTGCACTCTTTTATTAAAGGAAAATCCAAGTTTGGGTCTTTCCACTTATCAATACAGTAATCTAACATGAGAAATAAATACCGTTTTCCTTTACGAATCGAGTTAGAAGATGAAGGTTGCCATTGCTGTGCATTCTGCAATTCCATCTCAATCCTCTTGAAGAGCGAGGTCTTCTCAATTCTCAACTCTGCAGAAAACTTTCCCAAAGTATATCTGCCAGAGGTGCTGTGTTGCTGTATTCAAGGCTCAATGTAAGGCCTTCCTTCTCGGATCAGTCCATCCTTGCCAGTTCTAGCGTCTCCTTTTCATTAATTCTTCCTAAGGGGCTCCATTTTTTGCCTGGTTTAATGGATGTTTGGAATGGCTGCTTTCACTAGGCCAATTTTGTTTGTTTGTGTTACAGAAACCCATGTATTTTTTTTTTTTTAAATCTAGGTGCCTCATAAAATTCAGTTAACTAGGTTGTAAGATAGCAGAATTAATGTTACTGTCTGGATTCGCACTCACTGCTGCAAGAACATGTAAATTACACCTTCCTGCACCCGTGACATTCACTGTCCCCCCGGGAGAAATTCATCTGCAATATTCTCCCTTATTGAAGAGTCCTCTGGGATTTAGTGGGGTTGATGCAAATAAGGTACTAAATAATTCTAAAAATATGAGAAAGAGAATGAAAGAGAATGAAACCCCCTCCCTGCGCTTTATACCATCCTATGGAATTCTATAACAGAGATGTGGCAAAGAGTCCTGTGGCACCTTATAGACTAACAGACATATTGGAGTATAAGCTTTTGTGGGTGAATACCCACTTCATCGGGTGCATGTAGTGGAAATTTCCAGAGGCAGTTATAAATACGCAAGCAAGAATCAGGCTAGGAATAACGAGGTTAGTTCAATCAGGGAGGATGAGGCCCTCTTCTAGCAGTTGAGGAGTGAACACCAAGAGAGGAGAAACTGCTTTTGTAGTTGGCTAGCCATTCACAGTCTTTGTTTAATCCTGAGCTGGTGGTGTCAAATTTACAAATGAACTGAAGCTCAGCAGTTTCTCATTGAAGTCTGGTCCTGAAGTTTTTTTTGCTGCAGAATGGCTACCTTTAAATCTGCTATTGTGTGTCCAGGGAGGTTGAAGTGTTCTCCTACAGGTTTTTGTATATTGCCATTCCTAATATCTGATTTGTGTCCATTTATCCTTTTATGTAGGGACTGTCCAGTTTGGCCAATGTACATAGCAGAGGGGCATTGCTGGCACATGATGGCGTATATTACATTGGTGGACGTGCAGGTGAATGAACCGGTGATGGTGTGGCTGGTCTGGTTAGGTCCTGTGATGTTGTCGCTGGTGTAGATATGTGAGCAGAGTTGGCATCGAGGTTTGTTGCATGGATTGGTTCCTGAGTTAGTTACTATGGTGCGGTGTGTAGTTGCTGGTGAGAATATGCTTCAGGTTGGCGGGCTGTCTGTGGGCGAGGACTGGCCTGCCTCACATGGCTACTCTTCTGATACTATAGCAGAGATGTAATTCTCAATTAAATTCTAGAGGATGGCTCCAAAAACCTTCACTCCATGGCACACTCTCCCAGAGTCCTCCCCTCAGGCCAAGGATCTGTGAGGCAGTGGGGAATCAGGCAGGGTCATGCCTGCAAGCAGGACTCCCTGGCTCATGATACCCACTTTTGTGGCTGTACTGGCCAACTCTGGGCACCGTGTGTCACTGCAGCTACCTCCCACATCCTGCTCTGGGAGGCTTTTTCTAGTGCTGGGAGGCCCAGTGGCATGTGCTAGCTGAGTGGAATCTGGCAGAATCCAGAGATGAATCAGACTCTACCTCAGTAAGTGGTGACTAAACATGTGGTGTCTTAGGAACAAGCATATCACTGCGCTTCACAAGCAAATGGACTGTTTAAATATAAGCCTCCTGCAAACCTCAGAGCTTAGAAGGAAATTCATCCATGCTGTGCAGAACCAGCACAGGGTCTTCAGCAACATGAGCCTACATTAGGGCTGCACGAGAGAGTTGCAGGTAGAGCAGCCCCCCTGCAAGCTGCCCACTAGTCTGCACAGTCAACAGGGTTTCAGTGTGGACAGGTTAGGGACAGGCTAGGGGAAGGACTACACTGTCCATATTTACCGAGATCGGGACAATTCCACTACCCAATTGAAGTGGTACAAAGGAGCTGCTGGTGCTTTCTGATCCACAGGCTGGAATAGCAATATGGGACCAGTGAGTCTTCATTGCACCCCCAGAAATCGGGCCCAAGCTGGAAAGAGGGGGTAGATTTTGCCTTTCCCACCTACCCCCCACCTCTTCTCCCATATTAACCCCCATTACTAGGGCTCTTTGTGAAAGAAATGGATTTCACCTACGATGCCAACAATTTAGCTACCTCTGCTGGAACGATTATACTTCATATCCCTTCATATGCAGTGTCCAAAACAATTACTTAAATGTGATTAAATATGGGCCTATTCCATGTGACTGGCTTGCTAAATATTTACTCAGGTAGATCCCGGGAAACAAATCACAGAGTTATTGATTTGTCACATATTGGGAAGGGGGATTAATCAAGAGATTTATTCTTAGTGCTTTAATTATTTAAATCAACATTGCTGAGATTTGCTTGCAATGTTCTTGCCTTTCAAAGTCCGAAGTTCCACGTACAGTTTTAGTTATAATGATTTACAAGTCGTTTTCCCATCTGCTTGTCTGAGTACATATCAATCACTGTTGCAACCTTAGGGTAGGTTGGTGGAACAGTAACAGCTGTAGGAGGTGATTTATTCAACAAAAATACAGCTCTGTATGCAATATAAATACACCAAGGAAGGAAAAATTGTAATCATGTTGATGTATGAGAAAAATATTCAGCTGATAGCCAAACATCCCAGTTTTACAAAATACAACATATTCCATTGTATGCCGTCAGAAACATAGATCCTAAACTTTTCCATGCATAAATGAAAGAAAATATTTGAAGGATTGAAATAAATGCATGGCTAAGTCAAGAAATGATTAGTGGCCCCGTCCAGTTGTGTGTATATAAACACAGACACAAACACAAATTAGCCAAGATTTTTTAAAAAGTGACTAATCATTTTGGTTACCTCAATTTTTGAGTGTCCAGCTTGAGACACCTTAAGGGGTCCTGATTTTTAGAAAGTGCTGAGCATTCACCCTCTGAAAAATCAGGCCCCTTTAGGTAATTCAAAGTGGGTACCCACAAACCTGAGGAACCCCAAATCACTAGTCACTTTTCAAAATCAGGCCATAATACATTGTAGGAGCTCCAAGGCTTAATTCAATGTGCTCCTCAGCATGCTTTTCCAAAGATGCTTTTTTAAAACTGTAGAAATATTCATACCCTGCTAGTGGTGCCATGATTTCTTTGTTGGATCTCAGCAGCATGTGTTCTTTATGTACCAGCGGTAACCCTCTCATTTTGTATGTTGAATGTTTCCTGTCTTGTCTCATTGAACTTAAATCAAATCCAGAACAGCTGGAGACAGGCTAAAAATCTGCATCACCTTTATGTCCACCCTTGAATGCAAACCGGGGTCTTAGACAAATTGTACTCTGTATTGCAGATAATTGACTGACTTCTTCAATATTTTGCTGTGTTTAGTTACAACATTTCCTGGGAATGATCACTTCTCTGCCTGGGAATACTTATCCAGGGCCAAACCCTGAGGAACTTACTAAGGCCTTGTCTACACTCTGAAAGCTCTACTGTTTTAAGTCTAGTGGTATAGTTAAAGCAGTACAACCGCCCTAGTATGGATGCAGCTATGCAATATAAAGGGAAAGGGAATAAGCTATAATGGTATAAGGCACCTTTCTACTAGCATAAATGCATCTGCTCTAGGGATAGCACCAGAATAACTATATCAGTTTAAAAAAAAAAAGTTCCCAATCTGGCCCTATGTATTTACTGAATGGGCTTCAGTGGGCGTTTGCCTGAGTCAGGATTGAGTGAAAACTAAGCAGCTCAGCATATGGCCCACAGTAAATATGCTTTTGGCTGTTTTGGGGCTTTTTTAAGCATCAGACACTGTGGCCTGCATTTATCTCACTGTACTTAGAGATCCCTAATAAAACACTGTTATGGTCATCCTTTTCCAAAGTAATTTTGTTATCTGATATTTTAATTTGCATCTGTACAACACTAACAGTTCTATATTGCCATGCATGAAGGAGCAGAAAAGGGTGATAGAAAAGGGTTGTGAGATATATAACAACAGATGAAGAGAGTCTTCACTCACCGGTGAAATGCAGCCCATTATGATGGCGTGATATAATGAATGATATGCAACCCTCTAGGGCAGATGGTAGCAAATGTTAAATACTGCAGAGCAACAGTTTAAGACAGGAAGTGAAGGATACTATATCCAGTCAAAACTTAGGCAATTAGGAAAACAAGAGAAACCTAGACACGCAGAATATTGGAGCCGGAATTTGATTAGGACACTTTTGATCACATTACTGCTCTTGTAAAAAACGTACATGACCTCTAAAGATCAGGCTCTTAGCTTCTCATCTCTTCAGAAAGACAACACCCCGAAGTAGCTCACCAACACCTTGCACCTTAGGTTTATCCATAGAACACTCTCAGCCAAGTGGTAGGTCCCATCTTGTGTCGTTTGTGAGATCTAACTAGATCAGTGTGAAGTGGTATGTCTAGCCTTTCAGAAAACCAATAGCATTTTGGACTCCCGTATATAAAAGAATGGCTTTGTTTGTTTTTAAATTATAGTTTTAGGAATATACTGAGTACAGTACATGCTAAAGTGTATCACAGCCTTCCATCACAAGATCTTAAACGGAATGGTTACAAGAATCAGCATTAACAGCAATTCTCAGCATGATGTAATTGACAAACAGTAAAGTAGGGCACAGATTGAATTACAGCATAAACACATTTGCAAGACTAGTGTTCTAACCCTGGCTCTCTTTTGTTTTGAGATTATAACAGAGTGAGAGCGACTCTATAGCTTGTATCTATAGCTTGTTCTCTCACCCATGGGCAGCTAACTCCAAAACACTGTTTGTTCTTCTGTTGCACTCTTACTTTTATTGCAGATAAAGTCCCTGCTTGCTCAATAACTCTTCTCCCATGAAAAAAAACCAGGAGTACTTGTGGCACCTTAGAGACTAACAAATTTATTTGGGCATAAGCTTTCGTGAACTAAAACCCACTTCATCGGATGCATGCAGTGGAAAATGCAGTAGGAAGATATATATACACAGAGAACATGAAACAATGGGTGTTGCCATACCCACTGTAACGAGACTAATCAATTAAGGTGGGCTGTTATCAGCTGCTGTAATCCGTTTGATAGAGCTGGTCAAAGAGTTTTTAAATCAATATTTTGTTTTGTTTTGGACAAAAACTGGTAACTTGGCCACCTGGTAAGAAGCGTTCAATAACTCCTGTGTTGCAGAGTGGCCTGTTGCCCACTCTTCTGAACCCTAATAGAATTGCAGCACTGTCTAATTTGCCTTCCACACTGAACGTTTCAGAGGACTGTGTTCTGCCCGCAGAACAACACCCCTTAAGGATCTGCCATCCCACACAGCAAGCCTCCAGCACGTGTCTTAACTAACTCGCCCCATTTTATGGAGCCTTTCAGGGGTACAATCACTTGGGATATAATTGTGTCTGGAGGTTAAAGGTGTGCAGCTGAATGACTTTGCTACATTTGCTGCTTCCAGTATTTGTGGTTTGGAAATAGTGAAATCCCTCTTTTGTGTCTTCTAATATGTGTGGAGCTTTTAGACAAAGGAGAAGGCAGTAAAATGCAGAGGCAAGGTCTTGGACTTCAGATGCATTATTCTTGATGTGCATTGAGATAAGTCAGAGGAGATTTATGTCCTTTTAACAATTGTTTCTTTTGAGAACAATCCTCTTTATTTCCATAGGGTACCTTTATTAGTTGTTTTCCTCTACAACCTGAAATTGGCTAGACAGGGAGGTCTTAGTGTAAAGTCTTGAAGCTGGTTCTGATCAGTGGATATCCAGTTTTTCTGTTGAGTCCTCTGGTCCTTTTCACTCTGGTGGCAAGATAGAGCAAAAGCAGTTTTGGAAGTGATAATCCTCAGTGAGTGGTGGAATTCCATCCTTATTTCTTTTTTTGTCGAGCCAGATCCAGTTCATGATCTCTTTGCAGGAGAGATTGTAACACAACACTAGGTAATGTCATCAGGAACTCTCAAAATAAATAAATACATTAACCTTGGAAATAGATTTAGTTTCAGAGAGTTGATTCTCTCATTTCAGGAGACATTTTTGTTGTATCCAACCATTTCAATGCTCAAAATGCCCCCCACAGCACAGACCCCTGCATGTCCCCAGCTCCCTGCCCCCAGCACAGACCCTTCCATGTCCCCAGCTCCCCGCCCCCCCAACACAGACCCCTGCATGCCCCCAGCTCTTTTTCCCCACCAAGCAAAGTCCCATTCATGCCCCCAGCTCCCTGCCTCCTGCAGCACAGACCCCTCCATGTCCCCAGTTTCTTGGGAGGGAAGTGGGCTAAGTAGTTGGTAGAGGTTAGAGCTGTTCATAAATCTAAGATCCATCTGTGTCCCCCTATGTAATTAGGCCCCCCATTCAACAGAACATTTACTCATGTGCTTAACTTTAAGCACCTGAGCAGTCCCCTTGACTTCAATGGGCCTATTTGTGTGCTTAATGTTAAGCATGTGCTTAAATGCCCGTGCTGAAGCACAGCCTCATTAATGACTGGACAAGTTCAGTTTTAATACCTGGATTCTGTCATAATTTTAAAAACCCTCTACACAATAGAATACGTTGTCAATGCCTTTCCTATTTTGTCCTATTAGTCACCTCCATGTCTCCAGAGTTCTGATGAAGCAGGAAGAGTAAGCACTTTGTTCACCTTTGTATCTTGAGACCTGGTATCATCTTTTTGCCCTATGTTTCAACTCCCCAGGGGAATAATATCCTATGATAGATAGACCCTATTCTAGATGGAGCTCTAACAAATGCTGTTCACAGTAATAGCATCACCTCTTGGATTCATAGTCTATTCCTCTACTAATGCAATCTGGTACAGTTTTGTTATTTTGGCTTACAGTGTCAGTGATTGTTACACAATCACCTCAAATCATTTTTCTGATCAGCATGCTCCGTAATTGTTCCATTAGGTCATATTCCCTACGATTCCTTTGCTCAATCACATATAATTTTTATGTTTGTCAGCTTGAGGCTCAGCCACTAACACAAACTCAATCCTTTTATTTTTTAAAAAATGATTTTACAATTCATGAAAGATGCTGGCTTGCAGACCAGAAGAATTAAGTCTTCTTCAGGGGTTCAGCAAAAGCAGGCAGCTCAAACTTCCCTTTTATGCCCCAGTGCTCTCCTGGAGGAACCACATACAGGGCTCAGAAGGTAGCTCATTCTTCATGACCTTTTGATCTCTTGTCTCTCCGCTGAGACTCACAGAGAGGACATCAATTCTAATGGCAGCAATAGGCCCTGATCCAGCAAGGCACCTACTCCTGTGCTTAACTTTAAGCCATGAGTAGTCCCATTGATGTCTATGGGACTTAATCACATGTTTAAAGTTAACCTTTAGTGATGTAGATATCCATCCACTAGCAACTGGACTGACACCAGAAGTTCATTTTACATATCACTAAATGCTCATCAGACTACAACACTGCCAGTCACTATCCAGCTGGACTGAATCCCAAGCTATGACCTACAGTACAAACAAAAGTCTCTGTATACTATCACAAAGGAGGGAGCATGAGTCATTCAGTTCCCCCAGACCAGTGTCCTAGGAATTCATTGATTCCAAGGTCAGAAGAAGGGACCACTGGGATAATCTCATCTAAATTCCTCTATAACCAAGGCAATAGAACATCTCCAAAATAATTCCTAGAGCAGATCTTTTAGAAAAACATCTAATCTTGATTTTTAAAATTGCTAGTGATGAAGAATCCACCACAACCCTTGGTGAATTGTTCCGGTGGCTAATTAGCCTCACTGTACAAAATTATGCCTAATTTCCAGTCTGAATTTGTCTAGCTTTAATTTCTAGCCATTGGATCATGTTCTACCTTTCTCTGCTAGATTGAAGAGCCTTAGTTCCCCATATATTTGTTCCCCCATATAGATACTTATAAATAAACTAATCAAATCACACCTTAACTTTCTCTTTGTTAAGCTAAATAGAATGAGTTCTTTTAATCTATCCCAATAAAGCATGTTTTCTAATCCTTTAATCATTCTTGTGGCTCATCTCTGAACCCTGTCCATTTTAATCAACATGCTTCTTGAATTATGGGCACCAGAACTGGACACAGTATACCAGCAGCAGTCACATCAGTGCCAAATACAGCAGTAAAATAACCTCTCTACTCCTACTCCAGATTCCCCTGGTTATGCATCCCAGGATTTCATGAGCCCTTTTGGCCACAGTATCTCCCTGGGAGCTGATGCTCAGCTGATTATCCAACATGACCCCCAAATTCTTTTTTAGAGTCTCTAGTTTCCAGGCTAGAGTACCACATTGTGTAAGTATGGCCTACATTCTTCTTTATGTGATCTTACCTCTTTACATCAAAGTTAGAGGGGGAAGAAATATTAATCTTCAAATTTGAGGATCTCTTCCCAACACCTGCATCAAAATAATGTACACAAATAGTCTATATTGAACACTTTCCACTTATAACTTCACTTGTGCATTACTCCTGAGAGAGTTTAATATCTAGCAGCTATTTTGCTTCACATGCCACAACTCTTTATCTCACCCATTAATCTCCGATGTGGAATCTCGGCAAATGCATTTTGAAAATCTAAATGTACCATATCCACGGAGAGTCCCTTATTTATTATAGCAGCAGTATCTTCAAAGAACTCTTGCAGGCCACCTAAGCATGACTTCCCCTGCCAGAGTCCACAAAGGCAATTTGAACCACATTATGTGTGTCTCAACATAGCCTTTCAGATAATGTCTGAAGTTCCGGGGCTACGCTTCTTCCCATTCCTGCACGATGCCAAGGAGAGAATGGAGGGTGGCATGACAGGGGACACAAAATGTCCCTCTTCTCCTTCCATAGTGAACTCTGTCCTCTACCAAATCACCATGAAATCTATGGATTATGTGGAATAAAGTGACATGGCAAGGCAGGGGTCAGAAGTCAAACAGCCATTCTGAGTAATATATTCCCTTTCTGCCATAACTTACAAAGCAGGGTATTAGTTAATGCTGCAGCAATAATTTTTCCTCAGCACAATGTGAGCTCCATCAGAGGAATCCCAGAGCATATGCCCTAACTGAGTCAACAGCAGCAAGACCAGGAGTGCTGGCATTACTGAGGGTGGGCCTGAAAGGACCATCTGGCCAGAGAGCCTCATTTTTGGAGCAGGTTTTCCTCACAGATTCCCCAGCCTCCATAACTTTTTCAGGCCCTGTGTGCAATCCATCCCCACTTATCCCTTGGATTATGATGTTATTATTACTAATGGAATAAATGTGGCCCAACCACAGTGTGCCAAAATCAGTGCAGAGTTTTTCATTATTTTCTACCATTCCATGTGTTTTTATGTGGGAAGGAAACATAAGAACCTAAGAATTGGTCCTTAAGAAATGATTTCCTGATTTACCTCTTGGTCTTTGTATTTTTAATAAGGTGATAAGGTGGCTATTTTTCAGCACTCAGCAATTTATTCTGAATCTAGCATGCTTTTATAACTTGAAAGCTTAGAGTTTCAAAACACTCTAGTAGCTTTATTGAAATGGAACTCTGCCAATTTACACCATCTGAGGATCTGGTTCAATATGTATGTCAGGTAAATGTAAATTCTATCAGATCATTTCTAATAACTTTGTGGGTAAGTCAATGGAGCTAGACAGATCTATACCAGCTGAGGATCTGGTCCATTAAATTCTGCATTGACTATGCAATTGCAATTCATAAATAATTAAATTGTCAACAGTTTTCTCCCACATCTTACTAGCTGTATTTTACTATGACACCTCCACACCCAACATCAACATGTGGTAATATGATGATTGGTTCATCAAAGTAAATCTCAGAGTCACAGTGAAGCACTTTATCCCTTGTTTGCAATAACTAGAAGTGATTATTATTTGTTCATTTTTAAGCACTGACAGTGTGCTTGCCACTGTACAAGCAAGAAAAGAAAACATGGCTCCTGCCCAAGGAGCTATGCAATCTCTATTTATTCTCAAGTTATCCCATAACTGCTTCCTGTAGAGTTTCTTCCTCTCAAGCAGTTAGGTCTGGCCACTGTCGGTGGCTGGACACTTGACTAGATGGACATAGGAGCATAGGAATTGCCATACTGGATCAGACTCAAGGTCCATCCATTCCAGTATCCTGTCTCTGACAGTGATCAGCACCAGATGCTTCAGAGGAAGGTGTAAGAACCCTGCAGTGGACATCTGTAAGTTAACCTGCCTCCCCACATAAGGTCTCATCTGATCTCTAATAGTTAGAGACTATCTTAATCCTGAAGCATGAGGCATAATGTCACTTCTAGGTTGTAGAAATTTGGAAATTCTTGTTATCCATATAGATGTCCAAACTCTTTTTGAACCTTGATAAAGTTCTTGGCCTCAAGACCAACACTGAATCAGACCAGTGGTCTGATCCAGTTATGGCAAATCCCATGTTTCTAATGATTTCTCCTCTGTGTTTCATTCTACATGTTCACAGCAGCTTGTTGTGAATGGGTCATTAGAAAGCCTCAAAGGAGACAATCATTTCCACCTGGCATCATCTCCGTTAACTACTCTGCAGACAGCAGGCTAGATCTTCAGCTGGTGGAACCAACATAACTCCACTGAAGTAATCTGAATTATAGCAGCTGAGGGTTTGACCCAGGAGATGTTATCACAATAAAATTAAACCTACTGGGCAAGGTATTTCAAATGAAAGTATTATGGGTTTCCAGCACCATCCATATTCACAAACCACTTAAAATAATATATAACTTCAAGTACATTAAATTATGCTAGGCAATCTCCTCTGCAGGCAGAGGATTGGTTAGTCCATGAGTTCTGAGTACAGTCCCAACTATTTGTCGGTCAATCCAATACGAAGCTTTGTTTTTATTTTTATTTTTTTTTAAATACTATCTGTGGTTGTCTCAGAGATACAAAATATCCATTCAGGCAAACTCAGCTATGAAAAGTGTCTACTAAATGAAGTCTGAGATAGACAGTCTCCAATTTTACTCTGAAAAATCCCATTAAACAGAAAGTTTAAAATAGGCACCAGTCACAATAAGTGGAAAGATGACTTGAGTTCAGCATGCTTGGAGCTGTAATGAGCCCTGAATGTCATGAAGTAGCCTTGAACTGGTTTGTGTATGAAGCCTTAAGCATTTAACAGCCATGTTCTGAAGCATATTACTGAGGGTAATTTGAGGTCTATTCTTCTGGTCAATGAACAGGTTCATAAATTCCAAGGCCAGAAGGGCCCATTGTGATCACCCAGTCTGACCTTCTGTATTACAGAGGCCACAGAACTTCCCCAAAATAATTCCTAGAGTATATATTTTAGGAAAAAAACATCCAATCTTAATTTAAAAATTGTCAGTGATGGAGAATCCACCATGCCCCTTGGGAAATTGTTCCAATGGTTAACTACTGTCACTCATATTCCAGTCTGAATTTGTCTAGCTTCAACTTCCAGCCATTAGATCATGTTATGCCTTTCTCTGCTAGATTGAAGAGCCATTATTAAATATTTGTTCCCCATGTAGGTATTTATAGATTAATCAAGTCACCCCTTAACCTTCTCTTTGATAAGCTAAATAGATAGACTCAAAGAGCTCAGTCACTATAAGGCGTGTTTTCTAATCCTTTAACCATTCTCATGGCTCTTCTCTGAACCATCTGCAATTTATCAACATCCTTCTTGAATTGTGGGTAACAGAACTGGACACAGTATTCCAGCAGCAGTTGTACCAGTGCCAAACACAGAAGTAAAATAATCTCTCTATTCCTACTTGAGATTCCTCTGTTTATGCATCCCAGGATTGCATCCCCTTTGGCCAGCTTTGCATTGGGGGCTCATGTTCAGTTGATTAGCCACCATGACCCCCAAATCTTTTTCAGAGTCAGTGCTTCTGAGGATAGAGCATCCCAACCTGTAAGTATCGTCTATATTCTTTGTTCCTAGATTAATACATTTACCTTTAGCCATATTAAAATGTATATTGTTTGCTTGCACCCAGTTTACCAAGAGATCCAGATTGCTCTGAATCAGTGACCTGTCCTCTTCATTATTTACCATTCCCAATATTTGGGTCATCTGCAAACAAACTTTATCAGTGATGATGTTATGTTTTATTCCAGGTCATTGATAAAAATGTTAAATGGCATATAGCCAAGAACTGATGCCTGTCGGCCCCCGCTAGAAACACACATGCTCAATGACAATTCCCCATTTACAATTACAATTTGAGACCTATGTCAGTCTAGTTTTAATCAAAGTGTCATGTGGTATCACATGAAATGCCTTGCAGAAGTCAAAGTATATTGTGTTAACATTATTACCTTTATCAACCAAACTTGTAAACTCATCAAAAAGAGATATCATTAATTTGACAGGATTTGTTTTCATAAACCCGTGTTGATTTGCATTAATTACATTACCTTCCTTTAATTCCTTATTAGCTGAGTCCCAAATCAGCTGTTCCATTATCTTGCCTGGGATCAATGTCAGGTTTACAGGCCTAAAATAACCTGGGTCATCCCAATTATCTTTGTCAAAAATTGGTAACTTACCTACATTTCTGTCCCTCTCCACATATGAATGGGCCCTACTGGAGTCATTTAGAGAAAATCTCTTTAGTATTTTGACTGGGATTTTCAAAGGAGCAGGTGCCCATACCCCAGTGAATTAGTCTGCTTTGAAAATCACAGCTATTATCTATATGTCATCAACATACATCTTTCCAAATAGACAAGGCTAAAGGATCCATACACACAAACTATTTAACACTAAGTCCAATCATCCAATAGATTGTCCCGTGGGGCGGGGAGGGGAGGCATACAAAACAACATAATTACTCAGAAATGCTACATCAGCACAGCTGCAGCTCTGCCACTGAAGTGCTGTAGGGCAAATCCTTACTACACCATGGATCTAGCAGTGTCTATACCAGGGCTTAAGTTGGCTTAATTACATTGCTCAGGGCATGACATTTTTCACACCCCTGAGAGATGTAGTTAAGATGACCTAACTTTGTAGTGTAGACCAGCTCTATATCTCCTTAAATAAAGAATCCTGGCAAAAGCCAGGCCTGTTAATATAGTGATGAGAAGACCTCAGTACATTCTGCGGGGGGAGGGGGAGGTGGTATCTGCCCCTGGCCATATGATGCTGAGCAATTACTAGTTTATATAATAGTTGAGCCTAATCAACAATCAAATTGGAATGTTGGTATTTTACACCCACTTCACTTGCATTTGTAAATGACTGCACAAAGGTGCACAATAATGGGGGGAAGGCTCAATATATTTATGTTTATTGCGTGGGCAGCGTAAGATTGATGAGTTCCTTAGCTTCATTTCCTGGCTATTCAATGCTTCACTTTTCTAAATGATGTACAGGGCTGTCACTTAGCCATTTTAACTGACTGAAACTTTTTTTCAGAGCAATTTAGAGTCTGAAGTGGGACAGCACTAGAGAGAGAAAGAAACAAACAGGCGTCTGGGTACCATATTGCTTTTCACTCAACACCTTTTCCAAACAGGATAGTATTTTTTAAAAATTGACACTCTTATCCTATTTAAAACTAACTAGAGGATGAAATATTTTTTCCTTCAGAACCATTCTCTAATGCCCTGATCAATGAGGGACACTTCCCAATAATTGCTCCTCACTGGACAATAGCACAGGACAGGTGAGAGAAGCCATTTCTGCAGAGGGTGTCTTTCTGCCCTCAGAAGATGCTGCCCTTGTGTCAGGGAAGGAGGAAAGGCAAGAGGAAGCCTTTTTCTGCCACGGTCACCTTCATTTGTCAGAATGTGCTACTCCCGCATCAAGGCACGAGAAAAGGTGAGGGGAAACAATTTATGACGGGATTCCCTCTCATCCATCACAAAGTGCCGTACCTGTGCGTACAGAATGAAAAGGAAACGCTTTCGAGGGGAGCACAAAATGATTCGTAGCTCCTTTCAGATTTTGCGACCACCGGCAAAATCTATAGGGAGGCAATTTTCTGACTCTACATCACACACACACAGACCCCCAGCTGATTCAGCCCATTCATGACATTGAAGGAGGCGCAATGTGACCTTTTCCCTGTCTATTTCACCAAGCAGATGGAGATTTCCACTTCAGTGTCCTCGGGCAAAACCAGAAGCAAACAAATAAGCCATAAACCCTCCCACATGATTTCCCTGGGACCAGGTTCTTGGGGAATAAACATGTCAGACAGTCCGCCACTGCAGCAGCCACTGAAGTTGTTAATTTCAGGTTCCCAGAGACAGGGAAGGTGGGCGGGGGGGTCGGGGGAGAGAACTAGAAACAGCTGAATAACGTGAGATGTTTCCCCTGCAGGATCGTATTGGACCTTTGCGGAGAGCCGCGGAGCACGGGGGAGTACAGACACAGGGGCTGTGCAGCAGCGGGTCTTGCACAGCTGCTTTTCTGTCCAGAGCACGCACACGCACCCCGACCCGCGCACACACACCGGGAAGCCAACCCAGTGAGGAGGAGGAGGAGGAGGAGATTGCCATTTCAACGGGTTTGCATTTCAGGTGATCGTGTGTGTGTGTGTGTGTGTGTGCGTGAGAGAGAGTTTCCCCTTCTGCATTAGGACCCAGGGAGAATTGCTCTATTCAGAGATCAGTGCGCCTGCGCCGTCTTGAAGTGTCCGGAGACCGGGCTGGCTGGCCTGAGCCGCTCGTTCCCTGCTGGCACCCCGCCTCCAGCACCACCTGCGAGCTCAGGGGCCGGCGGGCGGGCGCGGGGCTGGGGGCTGCTCTCCGCATCGCCAGCACAAGCCGCCCGCGGCAGCCGCGTGAGGGAGCCCGGCTGGATCTCCTGCTGCTGCCTGAGCCGCGGGGGATGGAGGAATAGAGGGTCTCCACCACCACCACGGCTATGCCCCCCCGCACCTTTGCAGCCCCCGCACCCTCTGCATAGGAGCCACCCCCGCCCCCAAGCTCAGGCGGGGAGCGGGAGCTGGGCGCGCAGCGCTGTCCATTCAGCACCAAGCGCGGGCAGCCCCCGGGGAGCACCGCTTCAGCAGCGGGGCAAGGACGGGCAAAGCCGGCTCGCAGGTACCAGGCGCCTGGCGCTGCCGGTCGGACTGCTGCAGAATGTGAGGTGAATCCACAAGGAGCGAGCCGAGAGGGGGAAATCCCCCGCCGCAGCCGTCGCTTTTGTCTCGATTCAAGATCTGAACCTGGAGATTTTTTTTCGTTTGTTCCCCTTCTGCTGCTTCTACATTTCGGTGGTTTTACCTTCGCCCCCAAAGAATTGGGGTGGGGGGGGGGTTAAAATCAGGATCGCCGCGTGTGGAGCTCCCCAACGGCAGCTACCTCTGCTTCTGTCGGTCTCGCAAGGACTTAAAGTACAGCACGAGCGAGAGAGGGGGGGGGGTTTAAAAAAAAACAACCACCCAACCCTTCATCAATAGATCTGGTCTGTGGCTGCGGCTGGGCGCTAGTATCCGCCCCCTGCATCCCCCGTTGTGTGTCTGTCTGTCTGCGATCCCCTTATACCCTCTCCCCCCGCACCCACCCTCCGTTTGTTTTTGCACCCAGCTGCCACCATCATCAGCCCCCGCCCCCTTCCCAGCTAAGAGGTTCCTTGAACAGATGTGCACCACTGGATTCTTTTCCGGCCACATCTAACTAAGGAAAGAACCTCCCCCTGCCCCATACCTAGGTACCTGGCAGACCTCTGCGACTGCTGTTCTTGGGGAGTGGGTGTCCTCTCCCCTCCAAACCCTGGCTTAAAATAAAACAGTACAAGAGCTTTTAACTGCAAAGAGAAGGAGCCTTAGGACTGCCAGCATTAACTTTCAGTGGTGCCCTTGGGGCTGCAGCATTTGGAAGAACAGGCACGAGGGACTGACACCAGTTGGGTGCCCTTTGCCTAGGTGATTCCTGACCAGCTGGATAAATTACCACTTTAGGTGTCGATCGCTGTCAAGAAGCCGCCCCCTTATGCGCTTGCTGTGTGCCGTGCTTCCTTGCATGAGTCTGCGACATGCCTAGTAAGAGACGAGATGGGCCAGGGCGACGAGAGCGATCGCATCGTGATCAACGTGGGAGGGACTAGGCACCAGACTTACCGCAGCACCCTGCGCACCCTGCCTGGCACTCGGCTGGCCTGGATCGCTGAGCCCGATGCCCACAGCCACTTTGACTATGACCCACGCACAGACGAGTTCTTCTTCGACCGGCACCCGGGCGTCTTTGCCCACATCCTGAACTACTACCGCACAGGCAAGCTGCACTGCCCGGCGGATGTGTGCGGGCCTCTGTACGAGGAGGAGCTGGCCTTCTGGGGCATTGACGAGACCGATGTGGAGCCCTGCTGCTGGATGACCTACCGCCAGCACCGGGACGCCGAGGAAGCGCTTGACAGTTTTGGTGGGGCACCGCTGGACAGCAGTGCTGACGACGGAGATGCGGATGGCACTGGAGACTCCGGGGATGGCGAGGAAGAGCTGGAGATGACTAAACGCCTGGCACTCAGCGACTCACCAGATGGCAGGTCCGGGGGCTTTTGGAGAAGGTGGCAGCCCCGAATCTGGGCACTTTTTGAGGACCCCTATTCCTCCAGATATGCAAGGGTAAGCTATACAATCGGCACCCTAATCACCATGCTTACATCTTTCCCAGGACAGTCCCCTCACTTCAGTCCTCCTTGCTAGCTTCGTTATCCTCAGCACTGCTGAACTACCCTCAGTCTGGAGAACACCCACGTGCCTGGTCACATCGAGACCTGGCCTCTAGCGCAGGGACATCTGCAGTCTAGAGCAGACACACATGCCCGGCCACATGCGGTCTAGAGCAGGCACACACGCATGGGCCTCAGACGGCAGGTCTGGCAACTTCTGGAGAAGGTGGCAGCCCTGTATCTGGGCACTATTTCTCCAGATATGCAAGGGAAAGGTATATAATTGGCACCCTAATCACCATGCTTACATCTTCCCTAGGACAGTCCCCCGCCACAGTCCTTGCTAGCTTCATTACCCTCTGCACTGTTGCACTGCATTCACTCTAGAGCAGACACACGCCTGGGCACAGGTGGCTTAGAGAAGACACATGCACGGGTGCCTGGAGATGCGCCCTCCAGAGCAGGCACCTGTGCATGGGCCCATGCAGTGTAGAGCATTCATATATGCGTGGGCACATGGAGACCTACACTCTAGAGCAGGTGCATGGACCCCTGCCCTTTCTCACGTTCACGGAGACAGGAGAGAGATTCCTTAGAGCGGGCAGTACACAAAGGATTGAGGATGAGTTCCCTCCCCACCACCGTGCATGCAAATGGTCACAATTATATCCTACCAATCAAAAGAGGCTCCCCCTTCAATCCTCCTTGCTGACCTAGACACGGTTTCCCCTCCATGAAAAGCAGTCATTAAAGCAGGCAGCGAATGTAGGAGAAAGGTTTGGGGAGTTTCCTGTTTGTAAGGTAGCTCTCATGTACCATTTCCTTATACATGCAGTGTTAAATATTTCCCATCATGCCTCTTTGATAAACGTCCTTCAGTCTCCCTTATCCACCTAACCGCTGTTTCCTTTCCATGTGGAGAGGGAGAGGTGTTCATTAGAACAAGGTGCATGGAGAAGAGATGTGTTTGATGGGTTTCTTACCTGGATACCGAAGGACAGTTCATCCTCCCTCCTGCATGCAGTTTTAATGCAAATGAATGCTGGTGTGATCCACACCATAGCTAGATGTGAGTGTGTTCGGAATCAGTCAACTGACTCCTCCAAACAGGTGCCTCTGGAGCAGTGATGTATAAGGATAATCACTCATGCATATGCTAATCTAGGGCCTGATTCTGTCCCTATTGACTTCAGTGGCAAACCACTCATTGACTTCAGTGGCATCAGGATCAACCCCTCAGGTATCTTTCTGGCTAAGGGAGAGAAATGGATGATGGATAGGTGCATGGGAAGATGGCTCAACTTGATGTGGTCCCTATCTTACAAATGCACAGTTAAGAGAACTCTTGCCAGCCCTAAATGGGCATGGCTGGTTTACTGGTGTGGGAGGGTAATCAGTGTTTCGGGTGTGGATTTAAGAAATGAGATAAAACTAGAGGAAAAAATAAATGGCTGTAGCAGGAATAAGTGGATGAAAAGGGATGGAAGGATAGAGTAGATCAATATGTGAACAGATGGTGAAGTCTCAGCAAAGATCTCTAACGCTGAGATGCCACGTCTGCACACTAAATGAATGGGGCAGATTAGAGCAGTGCCTGAGGTAGTTTCTATGCATATTCTTTATGATTTTTGTTCACATACTCTTCTGAGATTTCCTGCTAAAGAAAGAAGTTAAAATTTAAAAGGAGCTTCTTTAAATAGTACGGGGATCAATGAAATATTTACCACAACATAAAAGGACAGTTCTGTTGAGCTGCAGCTTTCAAATTCCTGATATCTGCCAAGGGATCGTGGAAATGGGGAGGGAAGGCTAGAGGGTATCTGTCAAAAGGCTTCGTCAGCTGCCTGTAATGAACCAAAGTGTTAACACACATTGATTTTAGAAACAGCTTTCTTTGGTGGTCAGGCATCTGCTGCTAAAGTGCATCCCAGTAAGAAATGGAGCACCTGCCCCGTATTTTGTGGCATGGCCTTAAGGCCAAACTACCAATGTTTCCCGTGCAAAATGAAGAAGAGTTTGTAAAATCATCTCATGTTTTGTCATGTAAATACTGATGTGATTTAGATTGGAGGCTGAAGTTTATGATCAATATTAAAAGACTTTGCACAACCTTGAATTCCAGTGGGATAGGATTTTCTCTTTACATTGGCTCATGGTGATAGTTCTTTTATAAGGGAATTCATGTTAGTCTGCAGATATTATACAATTTGTTCCTAATTATATACCCATTTCTCTGTGTGCACACCTCATTTGTTTCAACCTCTACTTGGCTTTAAAGCTGTCCTTTCCTTAAGGTATTGCCGTGGATAAGACTGGAGCATTATGAATTCTAGTCATTACACAAAGTTAAGGTGTACATTGTACACTTAATCTTTTAAATAACAGAACCATTTAATTATCTCCAATCACATACAACATAAGCATTTTAACAACTTACATGAAGGCTACCATCACCAACACACACACCCTGTCCATTAAGAAGACATTAAAAGACACTTAACATTTGCTAATAAAAGCAAAATGCAATGGTTGTGCGTGTAAAGGAGCTAAAGAGAGGTTGATCTATACTGTGATAATTTAATGACAGACCTTGCAAAATACCTCAAACTCACTACAGCTAATTAGCAGTGAAATAATCAATAGCCTCTTTAATATAGGGACAGTACGCTAAGTACAGTAATATAATCAGGCAACAAACACATGAATATAGTTCCATCTGAATCTTAACCAACTGTCCTATTTTTTTCCAATTACTCCCTATATTTTAGTCATACACCAATGCTTAAATTAGTTGTTAAGAAACTAAATCATTTAAATAAGCCAATTAGAGCTTATAGTATTTGTTACTGTTGGTGAAGATGATCATTAGATTTATAAATGTTTTGTTTTCATACTTCACCAAAATTACATGTTTAACATGGTAGTATAAACTTATGAATTTTCATTAAAATCCTTGTTATAGCTGTACCTTGTAATACCCTCAAGTAAAAAGAATACAGTTTACAAACTGAAATGTTCAATATATATTAAAAACCCCTATAGATCACATATAGTGACATATATAAATAGAACAACAGTTCTCTGGACAAGATCTGATACAATTATTATCTATCAGCTTTGACTATTTCCTCCAGGAATTATCCGTGAAAAAAAAATCAAAACACACAAATCTAGTCATTTTTGCAAATTTTTTTATTATTTCTTCTCTTGCATAATCAGGGCCATATTTCAGTAGAGGGACAGTTTAGGACTTGTTAGAATAAGCATGAGTTTGAATATTCAGTATTTGGATTCAATATTTGAAATGTGTGATTGATCACCTAAGTCACATGTTATTGTTTCTGTTCTCAGATTGGATGTGTATTTGGAGAAAGGAGGGAAATGATGTTACATCTGGCAAGGCTGGCTACTATGCACGTCTTCATTCCCTCCCTCCACACCCCAAAAATGTCTGTGTTGCTAAAACATAAGTGCCTAGTCAGTAATAGATTACCCTATGGATTGAAAACTGGCATTTCTTTTTAAGCCTAAGGGGGTGGGGGGAAGTAGCTCACTATAGAATTGAGGGAAAATAGGGTAATGATCATCACTGGAAAAATAGAATCTACAGGCCAGATTTACAAAGGTATTTAGGTACTTAAAAGGCCTAGTGGGATTTACAAAAGCTCTTAAGCAGGTTAGATGAAATCTAATGGAAGTTAGGCACCTAACTCACTTAGGCACCTTTGTAAATTCCAGTAGGGGTCTATCCACATCTTTATACACCCAAATCCCTTGTAAATTAGCCCTAAAACTAGTAAGTATAAACAACAACAACAAAAAAATCTACATAGCAACTTTAGAGGGGCTGATTCCTAGCGGGTGTAAATCAGCACAGCTGCACTGAAGTCAATGGAACTAGGTGAGTTTACATCAGCTGAGGACTGGGCACTATGTGAAACAGAAGCTATTCAGATCTACTGCGCATTCTGATGGCAAGATTGTAACAACTAGCATGGACCTCTCATAATTATCTGTAAGACAACTTGATATATGAATTGTTAAACACAATTTCCTAGCACCCTGCCTCTTTCCTTTTAGTTGTTGTTTCCTTGTATGGTGTCTGAACATGAAGCCCTTATTCAGGCAAATTCCCCTTTGACTTCGCTGGGAGTTTTGCCTACACAAGCACTGCAGCATTCAGTTTCCTACTTCACTAATAAGCTGGTTTTTTTTAAAACGGACAGTTGTTAACTTAGCCAACGTCAGGGCATCTGGAGCTTTCAGTAGAGTTTGTGTGCGTGTGCTCACGCTAGCTTTAAAATGTTTTAAACTCTTTATTAACAATGCTGAGGGCTCTTATAGTGCTTCCAAAGAAACATTATTGTTGCTTTTAAATAAAGGGTTTAAATTAAAAGCTGGTGCAGCTATGATGGAGTTCTGTGGAAAGCAGCATTCAGCAGCTTGGCTTCTAAATCCTAGGCTCATACAATATTCCCTGTGAGCGAGGAAATCAGCTGTTGTGAGCTGGAGGAGAGGCGTATGGGAAACTTACGGTAAGGGTGAGAGATGGTCCTGCATCATGCTCCCCACATTTCTTCTTGACCCCATGGAAGCCCCTGCTTACCTACAAGGGTGGTCCTTGAGGAATGGGTTTCTTGTGTTAGGAATGAGTAGATCAAAGTGGGAAGGGGGAGTGAGACCATTCATGGAGTTGCCCTCACTTTCCCTTCGCAAACCCAAGAGGATTGTCAACCTTCTCAAACTTAAGTTAGTTCCTCCTGCACCAAGAGAACCCTCCCCTGCAGAAGTGTTGATGGTGCAGCAGATGATGGGGAGCACATGACACCATGGATCCAGAAGGAGCCATACTTCCTCCATGGGATCTGGGTGCGCTAGGAGCCCTTGTTAGCTCTGGTTTCCACAAATATCTGAAGACCCAGAGGAATCTATTCTAATCCCCCAAAGGAAACTCAGGATATTCTCTTGGACCTTTTCTTTTTGTTTAATGAAGTTTTCATAATGAATTATCATCATGTGGCTACTGATATTGGGTGTGTGTGTTGCAACCATTTTACATTCTCTTCTTGTAATTAGTAATGGCCAAGTTAGAACAGACACTTGTCCATCTAGCTCAACATCCTGCTTCCAGCCAGACACAAGACAGTTAGATGACAGCCCTCATAATAAATCACCTTTCCAAGTTCTTGAAATGCTCTACTGGAGGGAAGAAGGGAGATTTCTTCTCAGTCACAGTTGGCAATCCTAGAAGGAAGGACAGACAGTCCCTGTAACTTTATAATGTAGTTGGTATAATTTTATTTTAAAAAGTTTGCCCCTTGAATCCACACTTGCAAGGAACCCTCTATGTGGATTTTCTCCTAATTAGAAGCAGGGAAGAATTAGCCACCTCCAGGGAACGGTCCCCTCCCTGGAAGAAATCCATCTGGGCATGGGGAAGGGCAAGCCAGGAAAGCAAGGGCAAAGTGTGGTGGGGAGACAAGCATTATCCTTCAGACCAACCTACAGGGGTTTCACAGAGTTCCAGCTTCTGCCTCGAGTTATATTAATTTTCCTGTAGAGCACATTTCATGCTAAGGCCACCCTTTAAAAAGAGGTTATCAAGAGCTGCTGTGGATGGAGGCTCCTTCAGAGCATGGCAAACCCAAGCCCCCAACACCTCCTGGAAGAATTTAAAGGAAACTGCATGAAGGGAACCCTCACAAAATTATTTTCCTGCCTTGTCCCTCCCTGTGGGTTTTCCCCTGGAAGGACATGTCTAATCCTGTAATTAAACTTCCTGAACCTTTCACTGCCCTGTACGTTGGTAGAAAATGGTACAGGCTTATTACAGAGTACACTGCATTGTAGCTTTGTAAAAAGTATTGCCTTTTAACGTTACAAGAGGTTCCCTTGTTCTTGGATTACGGCATAGACTAAATCGTGGTGCGCAAAAGGTTTTCGCTAATCACCCTTTTACAGTTAATTATTTCATACCCCTCTGATATCTCCTTTCACCCTTTTTCTCTCCCATCAAGGGATCCATTCCTGAAAATGCTTATGTAACCCACGGGTGGTGTGTGTTATGTGTCCCAGTCCATGCCCAATCCACAGAGCAGGAGTCTTTTGTAGCCCCAGCTAGAGAGCGTTAGCTCAAGCTGTAGCAGCTCCTACCTTCAGTTCTGGAAGAACCTGGTACATTGGTCAAGATGGAAGCCACCACACTTACACATATACTCATGTGAGCTGTTCCACTGACTTCAATTATTACTTTTGTAAATCATTTATATTATGGTAGCACCGAATCAGAATCAGGGCCTCATTCTCCTGGGCACTGTATTTACACATAGGAAGACATGGTTTCTGCTCCAAAAAGCTTACAATCTGATTTCAGTCAAGATGTCTCAAGTGGGAGGACAGACGAGGATAACAATGGTACAATTGCATGTCTACCTCAGGTAGCTAGTGCACAACCTGACAATTCTGATTCAAGGACGTTTTCTTCCCTTTGCATAGTTCCGGTCTTATTACTGTTACTTTAAAACTTCCACCTGTTTCCATTTTTAACCCCCCTCCTGCTTCTGCTACACTCTGAGTATTTATAATTTATTATTTATTGTTATGCTTCTGTTTCATCCTATGGGGCTATTCATGTGATTAGGGACTGTTCATGTTATGAAGGGGTTTACTGGATTTAGCCTAGAGGTTGTGACCCTATACACTTTGCACAAACACAACTCCCATTAAAGTGGACGGCATTTCAGCATGTGAAAGGACTCCAAGATCAGACCATTCCGCAATGCTCCTAAAACTTAATCCCAGTCCCACTGCAGTCAATGGGAGGGCTGCTACTGACTTCAATTGGGTCAGATTTGGCATCTAGTTTTTTCAGTCTTTCCTCTTATGCCCCATGGCCCTAAAAATATTCTTTCCCTGTACTCTGACCTTTGCTATTTTGGTGTTGGTTGGAAAAAAGGCAATAAAATACTGATGTTTTATGGTGTCACATTGTGTGTGGAAGGGAAGGCAAGAGAGATGAGATTAGTTAATTTTGATTTATAATATATTTATAGTTTATGTTCATTTTAAAGTATGATACATAAAACTGATGGTTACAAATTAGTCCATACATAGTAAAATTATTTTTCCATCTACAGTCTAATATTCTAGAAATTTGTTTTGCCTTCATTGCAAAACACATATTAGATACTGAGCTGTGTACACTTATGGTGCTATTTAAGTAACAAATAACAACAAAGTGTATATGTATTGCCTCATTTTTTAATGTGAACTGAGAATTATATGAAATCAGCTAAAAAGGGCCCGATGCTACTCTTACTGTAATCAATGCCAAAACTCCCATTATCTTCAAAAAGAAAGGCTAATTTGTCTGAGAGTGTTGAACAGAACAACCGATCATTTCCAATATGTTTCTTGAATAGATACATTATATATATTGATTCTGAAGCACTACAGCATAATATACAAATAAATCTCTCTCTTGGTAATTTATTGACAATGAAGTTGAACAAAATTTTTCAAATTATTAAAAAAAAAGTCTCTTAACAAAACCTTAAACACACTGTACTCAGACCTATAGTATTTATGCAGGCAAAACTCATGAAGGCAATGGGAATTTTCCCTGCATAGGACTATAAGATCAGGTCTTTATTCAGACTGCAAGACTTAATTTTATGTCTGAACAATTTCTGATCAAATGACATCTGAATGCTGTATTTAGTAAAGAGAAAGGGCAAATGGGGACTGTTAAGATTGTTAACCAGGAGCCAATCCAGCAATCCTTGAGTCAAGTGCGAATTCCTTACTCATCCAAATAAGGGATGCGGGATTGGGCCATATTTTGTACAGATTTGATTTTATGCAATTCCAGTGCATTCTTGAATAAAACAACAACAGAGCAGCCATTTTGAGTCTCTGCAACTGTACTGCAATTAGCTTCTCAGTTTCTATATCCTGCATCTAGAGTGAAGGGAGAAACAACAGTATTAGAAGACTGACTTGGCTTTCTCTTCTGAACACTGCATTATATAAATATATGAAACACGTATCTCCTATGTACAGCATGTGAATGAAACAGTTGGAGGGAATCAGTGAATTGCATGAAATAAAATAAACCCACAGTGAAATTTGAACGCTGACAGTTTTAGTGCAATTTTGATATTCTTCTTCTATGCTCATTAAGGGCCCAATCTGCCACCATTACTCACCCTGAGTAGTACCTTACTCCATGAGAAGTCCCATTGATTTCTGGGGGACTAGACACTGAATAAAGTACTACCAAACATGAGTAAAGGTAAAAGGGATCAGGCTCTAACTGATTTTCATTTTCTTCAGATAAGATTTATGGGACGTAATGGGGTTCTAATAAATCATGCTATAAAAATTATGAATAAAGCTAAGTCCAAAGCTTTTTACAGTAATTGCTTATGATGTAAGACCCTTTAATAACAGCAAGTTAAAATTGCATTGTAATGAGTCTTTGTTAAATGCAATAAATCTCTGATTTCAGCGTACTGCAGAGAGCCAGCTACATATATGCTGCACACATTCTTAGAACGCAGGCACACTCTGCTGGCATCCTCTTATGTAATTACATTGATAATTCACTGGCCGCGATAAATCTTACCATAGGGCTGTTTGATTTACACTGAGAAAGGTTAGGTCAAGACAGTCATGATTCTGTGATAGCATAAAACAATTTAAAACATCTTTCTGGACTTTCATTTGAGTGATGGAAAGAGAACCTTTAAAAAAAAAAAGCCAGCAAAACCAGCCAGTCAGGAGAAAGCTAGTTCTTTAAGCAACAAAAGCAAGATCTGCTCTAACGGAATTCTTCAATATCTCAAGAACATACGTGACTTAAATAGGCATTTCAGTCTGCATGACTGGGCAGATACATCTACATTCCTTCATTTCCTGGGCCATCAACTCAACATTCACTTACAAGTCTTTCCAAATGGGTACAGAATTGTGTCAGATGTAATAAGCTCCTAGTTTCCTTAGCATGAAAGAAAACAGAAAATCATGCTCCATCAACATATAGCTACATTCCCCATTCAAATACAGAGAGTGTGATCAGTCTAGATCATGCGTTGTTTGATATGTTGTAAGGCATCTCTCCACCACCTGCCCTTAGTGTGAGAAAGCCTTGTCTGTACCTGCTGTGGATCAGCTCCCTGAAACCACCAGCCTCAGGCAACACAAGCCCTGCCTTGCAGGCTTCACGCTCTCTCTGTACCGGTTAGCGACAGGCACGCACTGACCCCTGAGACCTCAGAGAGTGCCTCTGGAGTGCCCAACCCCTGTGCCCCTGAAAAGCCCCAGGAGTCTCAGAGCCACTACTCTCAAAGGAACAGCACACATCAGCTTACATGGTTCAACTCAGGATCCACACCCTTCTGAACACACAGCACTTTATACAGACAGAGAGAGAGAGTGTGAAAGCAAGAGTAAGGGCTTGTCTACACTCACAAGTGCTGCAGTGGCACAGCTGCACCACCGTAGTGCTCAGTGAAGACATTCCTTACACCGATGGGAGACTTTTCCATACCCCTGAGCGACAGTTCTAGTGACATAACTTGATAGTGTAAACCAAGCCTCAGTTTATTAAAGGGCAGAGATTCAAGTGGTAGAGTGAGACTACTGGGAACAAAGGGTTATACATTAAACAAAATCATAATATACGTTCTAGAGTCTAAACTTAACCAACAAGGCATTCCCCTCTCTCTTACAAGACGGCTTACTCCAAGTACTTTCCCCAGCATTTTCAACCAGATTGGCCGAGACCCCTCCTCATAAAATCAAGCCTGCTGGTGGCTTGTCCTCATAGATTAAATGGTTATACTCCTAAAAGTGCATTGTCCTTACTTGTAAAACAGGGCTCTCCTGTGCTGTATTACTTCTTCCTATAAATTTCCTCCGTTAAGATTTCCAAATCCTTCATTAGCATCGGGCTAAGTCTGTAAATGGAAGCAATACTTCATTTACATGTATACAGACAGATAGTTTAAAAACTTCTTACATGAAAGAAAACCTGTTTTTTGCCTTTCTGTTGACCAGTCCCTAGTCACAGACCTTATGAACATCATCCATCCACATGTTTTCCAGTGGTTGTGGGATGAAGTGAGCTGTAGCTCATGAAAGCTTATGCTCAAATAAATATGTTAGTCTCTGTGGTGACCAGTGTGACATTTACTTTCAGTAGAGACCTTACATGACAGTCTTTTGGTCCCTGTACCCTTGTGTTCCCCTGTGCTCTCCAGAGGGCATCCAGAAGTTCTTGGGTCACACCTTAGCAACAAAGAAAACATAAAGCTGCATTTCAAACAAGGGTTCAAAAAAGAACTAGATAAATTCATGGAGGACAGGTCCATCAATGGCTATTATCCAGGATAGGCAGGAATGGTGTCCCTAGCCTCTGTTTGCCAGAAGCTGGGAATGAGCAACAGGGGATGGATCACTTGAAGATTACCTGTTCTGTTCATTCCCTCTGGGGCACCTGGCACTGGCCACTGTTGGAAGACAGGATACTGGGCTAGATGGACCTTTGGTCTGACCCAGTAGGGCCATTCTTATGTTTTCATTTCCCATACAAATAGAGAGAGCCCTGGTAAGTTCACATCATGTATTGTTTGATGTGTTATAGAGATTTACACAAGTCAGAAAGTTCAACTGTGGATTTCAATTTGAAACTGAATTTCCACCATTCTATTCGATTTTATTCCAGTTCTTACAAAACCCTCCTCACCACAGCATCTGATACTCTCTGGCATTTGGATCCAGTGTTCTGGTTTGTCCGGTTATAAATGATAAAGAAAGGCTCCAGGCACAACATTAGGAATTAGATGTTCAGGAGAACTTCTAGTACATACAGGGACAAATCCTGAGAAGGGCTGACACCTGGAAATGGTCACTGGCATGGATGCAGTGTGGTATAATAGAGAGGGCCCTGGGGATGGAGTCAGGAGACCTGAGGTGAAATCCTGGTCCACTGAAGCGAATGGCAAAACTCCCATTGACTTCCATGAGGCCATGATTTTGTCCCTGGGTTCTAATCCCAGCTCTGCCACTTGTCTGAGTGACCTTGGGCAAGTCATTTCACCTCTCTATGCCCCTGTTTTGCCTCCCACTCTGTCTGTTTAGACTAGGGGTGAGGACTGTGTCTGGCTTTGTGTATGTACAGCGCCAAGCACCATGGGGACTACACCTTGATTCTGGCCTCTAGTCTGTACTATAATAACCACATCATCATCATCTTGGCCATAATGTGCCATCATTTTTTAAAGCAGACCTGCCCATTGCTTCTCTGCATTTTTCAGGATTTGGCCCACGTGCTGCACAATTGCTTTTAACTTATGTTTTCTAGACAAATCAAGCATGCCTTAACCAGCTCTTTGATACCCTAACCAATGTCTTTTAGTGTCAGGTGTTTTTTCAGTGCCAAATGAATGCACTTTTATACGAGTTTTGCTTAAGCAAGCAACATCGGGCAGTTGGGTGATTAGTCCTAGATGTTTATACTTTCTAAAAATCCCAAGGGTGCAAGTAGTTTTATTAACTTTAATTAAATAATTAAAATTATTTATGTTAATTTAAACCAGTATGGGTTACTTAAAGTGTTAGCTATGTCTAAACAGCAATACATCAATTCCACAAAAGTGCACTCACTTTTCTTGAGAAAAGGGCATTTAGAAAGTCTGCTCCATTAAGAAACAAAATAAGTTTAGTTTAGCTGCAGATGTCAGTAGGATTGCAAGAAAAGAATATTTTAAAGCCAGCAGCATTTCTATATTGTTTTTCATCCCACAACCCAACACATGTCTATATCCACCACCATTAACTGCAGCAGCTTTTTAGCTAGAGAAGCCATTACAAACAATACACTATCTAACCTTCTGGGGAGGAGACATTTTGGCCAGGACGAGAGGGCAAAGCTCTGCTTTTACAAAAATTGCCATGGAATCTTTAATGTTCATGCAGAGCTGACCAGACTTTGGTGTTTTAGGTTCCACCTAAAATACAGATACACACAAACTTCCTGGGAAGGAGGAAGGGCTGAATTGACCCTGATAAAATTTCATCCTGTGGTTCTGGATAGCCTAGGTATGCTACGTGGGTGAAATCCATGCGAGGCTTATGCACCACTCATGACCAATTTATGTCCTATTTTGACAAAGGCAGATCTTGTATTTAAGGCAGTGGCCTGGGACTTGGGAGCTCAGGGTTCAATTCCAGACTCTGCCAGAATCCCTATGTGACCTTGAGCAAATCACAGTCTCTCTGTGCCTCAGTTCTCTAGCTGTAAAAATGGGAGTAATACCTCCTTTGGGTTGACAAACTGTGCTTTTGTAACCAGCCCAAATGAGGGGCGTGAAGAACAGGGGACGCTACTTGCACCTCCCCCCACCTCCCAGTGCCCCAGTTCAACAGGTGGTAACAATTTGTCCCTTTACGTGAGGCGTTCGTCCATTTAAACCTTCTTCCTTGTAGAGAGCAGGTACTTTTCTAATCATTCTTTATAAACTAATAAATAATCATCATCATAAAAAGAGACAATGAAGTGAATTATTTACAAGCGTGTCCAGTTTCCCAAGTTGTTTGATGAAGTACAGAACTGCATTGTCCAAGTTACCAAGTGACAGTGTGAAACCACAGAACTTCTATTTCTCTCCGATTTTTTTGTGCTTTAATATGCACCTTTTGCCCATTGCCAGCCCTCTGCGCTAAACACTCAAAACTTAAGCAAACTACCAAATGTCAAGGAAAAAATGACTCCCCGAAAATTGGCCTCCGTTTAGCGGACACTCACCCATAGAGCAAGGTCAGGGATACTCAGACTGAGGCTCGAGAGCCACAAGTGGCTCTTTAATGTGTCTCCTGTGGCTCTTTGCAGCACATGATATTAAAACATTGTGTGATTTAATTACTAACCAGTCTAGGTTATTACCCAATCAGAGTGCTTTTACTATGTTATTAACCAATTGTAGTTGATAAAATAATAATACTTGGTCAGTTGTTTTGCTGTGAGAATAATATAAATAGTAATGAAACAATGAATTCACATGACTGTGGGTCTTTTGGGTAATGGTGACCGCTAACTTGGCTCCTGAACCACTGAGGTCAAGGTATCATAGAATATCAGGGTTGGAAGGGACCTCAGGTGGTCATCTAGTCCAACCACCTGCTCAAAGCAGGACCAATCCCCAACTAAATCATCCCAGCCAGGGCTTTGTCAAGCCTGACCTTAAAAACCTCTAAGGAAGGAGATTCCACCACCTCCCTAGGTAACGCATTCCAGTGTTTCACCACCCTCCTAGTGAAAAAGTGTTTCCTAATATCCAACCTAAACCTCCCCCACTGCAACTTGAGACCATTACTCCTCGTTCTGTCATCTGCTACCACTGAGATCAGTCTAGATCCATCCTCTTTGGAACCCCCTTTCAGGTAGTTGAAAGCAGCTATCAAATCCCCCTTCATTCTTCTCTTCCACAGACTAAACAATCCCAGTTCCCTCAGCCTCTGCTCATAAGTCATGTGTTCCAGTCCCCTAATCATTTTTGTTGCCCTCCGCTAGACGTTTTCCAATTTTTCCACATCCTTCTTGTAGTGTGGGGTGCAAAACTGGACACACTACTCCAGATGAGGCCTCACCAATATCGAATAGAGGGGAACGATCACATCCCTCGATCTGCTGGCAATGCCCCTACTTATACATCCCAAAATGCCATTGGCCTTCTTGGCAACAACGGCACACTGTTGACTCATATCCAGCTTCTCGTCCACTGTAACCCCTAGGTCCTTTTCTGCAGAACTGCGACCTAGCCATTCGGTCCCTAGTCTGTAGCGGTGCATGGGATTCTTCCGTCCTAAGTGCAGGACTCTGCATTTGTCCTTGTTGAACCTCATCAGATTTCTTTTGGCCCAATCCTCTAATTTGTCTAGGGCCCTCTGTATCCTATCCCTACCCTCCAGCATATGTACCACTCCTCCCAGTTTAGTGTCATCTGCAAACTTGCTGAGGGTGCAATCCACACCATCCTCCAGATCATTAATGAAGATATTAAACAAAACCGGCCCAAGGACTGACCCTTGGGGCACTCCACTTAATACCGGCTGCCAACTAGACATGGAGCCATTGATCACTACCCGTTGAGCCCAACAATCTAGCCAGCTTTCTACCCACCTTACCGTCCATTCATTCAGCCCATACTTCTTTAACTTTCTGGCAAGAATACTGTGGGAGACCGTGTCAAAAGCTTTGCTAACATCAAGGAACAACACGTCCACTGCTTTCCCCTCATCCACAGAGCCAGTTATCTTGTCACAGAAGGCAATTAGATTAGTCAGGCATGACTTGCTCTTGGTGAATCCATGCTGACGGTTCCTGATCACTTTCCTCTCCTCTATCACTGAGCAACAAGATGATCTTCATCTCAGCCAGAATCAAAACCATCTCAGATTTGTTCACATGGGAACATAGGAATTTCCAGTTTCATTGAGACCAGTTGTCCATCTAGCCCAGTATTCTGTCTCCACTGGAAGCCAGTACTAGCTACTTCAGGGAAAGATGTAAAAAAAACTCTGCACTAGGCAGTTATGGAATAACCTGTCCCCAGGGAAAATTTCTTCTTAATAGTCATCATTTAAAGGATAAAGAATGAGCATTTATATAATTTCCAAACCCTTTTTAAAAATTCTTATTATAACCAGATATTTATGTTATCCAGATAAACATTCTATCCTTTTTTGAATCCTGTCCTCAGTGACATATTGTGGCAATGAGTTCCACAGACTAATCAACATAACAATAAAATATATGTAAAGCAAGGCAACATTTCCCAACAAGTTGGAGTCAGATCCTGTTTCCATTGTATTCAATGACAATTTCACTATTGACTTTAGCTGGAGCAGGTCCTGGCTTAATAGCTGAGGACAGATATCTGTAATGCCATGTACTGATAGTTCAGGGACCGGATAGCTCACTCGTTTGGTATCACAATGTGAATATGCTATAAATCACCCACTCAAAGCAATTCCTTGCCAGCTGATAACTTTAGGGCATGGCTCATGAAATGAGTTGTCGTCTTAGTACAGTTTCAACTGACTAGATGTTTACACCACAAACAGTTAGCATCCTATGGGGAGGTGGGCTTTTCATCCCTAGAGACTGAACAACACTTTCAGCCTTACAGGTGGGCTCCAAAGTCAGGGCAGGGACACAGTTAACCCATTTCCCAGTGCTATCATTCTGTCACCTTTCAGACATTATGTGTAAAGGCAAGAGTCTTGGAAACCTCGGAAAGCTACTTTTGTCACAGTCATCCATATTTTATTAGAACAGGAATTTTCTTTGAGTTGAAGCTGATACATTGAATTCTTCATATTGCGAAGTGCAACGTCACCACTTGACGAAAGTGACTTCAATGGAACAACTACTGGTGCATAATGTTAAGCCCGTGAACAAGTCTTTGCAGGATCATGGCCTTAAGGAGCACTGTCAGGGAGAGCAGAATTTGCAGTACGTGCACTATAGCTATGGCATATACAAACACCGCACACGCTAATCACTAAATGTTGCAGTTGTTAGATTCAACCTTCACGGTATGTATGCTTGTCCAAATGTTACTTAGAAGAACTATTCTGCAGGGTTGATTGCAGAAGATCCCCCGCTGTCATTTATCTGTTACTGGAGTTTTGCCATTGGATTGCAATGAAAGCAGGAGCAGCTCCTTAGTGTTACTTACTATCTGATGTCATATCCATTCCAGCTATAACAGAGATACAATCTTATTACAATTGAGAAGTAAGAAGCACACACGGAATTGTCCTCTTTTACTGTCCAAAGAGCTTCTCTGTACAGACTAGGGCAAAAACAACGTTGCACAAATTTCAATTTTTAAAATATTTTACTTACTCATTTTTTGATAATCAAGATAGAGCACATGGCCAAGTATAAGGGAGAAGTGCTCACAATGTGAAAATAGAAACAGCACGCAAGACAATATAAAGGCACGATAAGAAATCACCCTGCACTCCAAAAAATACCCTTAAGAGTAGGGTAGATGAAGAATTTCAGTTCAGGTTAACACACCTTGTTTTATATATTGCAAAAGAAAGAAGTAATATTATTTCTGTTTTAAATATCAGTGTTGCTGAAAATCAAAAATACAGCATCTGCCATCCAGTGGTTAGGATATATGAGAGTGTGGCAAGTTTGGAAAGGGTTAAAGGGCTCAGTCCTGCAGTCCTTACTCAGGCACAATTCCCACTGATTTCATCAGGTGGTTAGCCCAAGTAAGGACTGCAGGGTAGGACCCCAAAGAATCCTACAACTCAATCTCACTCTTACATGCAGCTGATTTAAATGGATCAGTTAATATTTATACGAATCATTGTCAGTGTCAAGAAAGATGAAGTTTATAAAAATAACAGAATCAAATCGGAGTATGAGAGTTTTAAGACTCTGGTTGAATGCCACTTTACATACTGTATTATTTATAGATTTTTGTCCCCCCTAACCAATGCTGTCATCCTGTCTCTTAGAATTATTAGGAAGGCAGAAAGAAGAGATCTAAAGCAGATGTAAATGCAGGAGAAGTCTTGCTGAAAACTCCAGCATCTCTTTTGCAATTGATAGGAGGAATGTGTATGTAATGGTTAAAGCAGAGGGCTGGGATATAGAACTCCTGAGTTGTATTCCTAGTTCTGCTCCTGGTTGTCTAAGACTAAATAATTTACTATCAGAAGTATCCACTACTTTTGGGTGCCCCAATTTTTGAGTTTCTACCTTTCAGACGACTAGGATGGGATTTTCAAAAGCATTCAGCGTTGGCCTTAGGAGTGTCTGTCTCCACTGCAGTTGGAGGAGTGAACAGAGCTAGCGTAGGCATACTCACAATAGCTTTACATTTAGCTAGCATGCTAAGAATAGCCATGAAGATGCAGCGGTGTGGACTTCAGTGCTGGCTGGACAAGCCCACCTGGGAGCCTGGGTAGGTACTCCATTACAAGCCCACACCAGGATCCATGCCACCACATCTTCATGATTATTTTTAGCCATGATAGCTAAATTAATGCTCATGTGGGTATGCCTACACCGGCTGCAATCACGCCTCTGCCGAGCGTAGAGATATCCTTAGAGGCACAGCACAGAAGTTGCAGACAAGTGGGACGATGGTGGCTTTAAGCAGGGGAGCCATGTAAGTTCAGGCAGACCAAGCTGAGCTACTTATGGGTGGCAATGCCATTTAGAATCCCCATAGTGGCATCAGCTATGGCCCCTCCTGCCCATTAAGCCTGTGGCTGCGTTGCTCAGTTCCAATGATTGGGGAACTCTGTCCCTGCCAAATTCAGGCCCATAAAAAAGGCCAGAGTAAGGAGGAAAATTCTGGCCCTAGCACCTGATTTTCACAACTTCATCTGAAGTCCATGAGAGCTGTAGGTACTCAGCACCACTCAAAAATCAGATCAGGCACCCAAGTCTGTGGATGCCTTTGGCAATTTAGGCCTCATAAGCTTTGTTCAATTTACCAGTCTGGATAATGAAACTAATAATACTAATACTTCTCTACATCACAAGGATGTCATGAGGATTAATAAGTCACCATCTGCAAAAGCACTTTGGGAATCAGCCACACAAGGATATATATATGCAAATTATTAATAACAAGCAATTCCACAATAGTCAAGGCAATTAGAGTGAAACTCACCCTTGTGAAGAAAACCCAGGACAAAACCAGTGGCATCTCCTAATTCTTCCTTAAACCCACAAGGGCTTAAATAGGACTTAAAACTGGTGCACAGAGCTTGTGCCAAGCCCTACGCTGGGGTGCAGTTCACCTTTAATAGCAAGGAATTTGGGTAGTTAGGTCAGTATTTCCTGTAGATTTCCCCATGAAGAGGAATCAGGCATCATCAGGATTCTCTAACTCAGATAACACTTTCTATTGCTTTTATTTGTGGGAAATGACTGCCTCGGATGGAGTACTGCAGAAAGGGATCTGGGGGTCATAGTGGATCACAAGCTAAATGAGAGTCAACAGTGTAACACTGTTGCAAAAAAAAAAAAAAAAAAAAGCAAACAACATTGTGGGATTTAGTAGCAGGACTGTTGTAAGCAAGACATGAGAAGTAATTCTTCCTCTCTACTCCGCACTGATTAGGCCTCAACTGGAGTATTGTGTCCAGTTCTGGGTGCCACATTTCAGGAAAGATGTAGAGAAACTGGAGAAAGTCTAGAGAAGAGCAACAAAAATGATTAAAGGTCTAGAAAACATGACCTATGAGGGAAGATTGAAAAAATTGGGTTTGTTTAGTCTGGAAAAGAGAAGACTGAGAGGGGACATGATAACAGTTTTCAAGTACATAAAAGGTTATTACAAAGAGGAGGGAGAAAAATTGTTCTCTTAACCTCTGAGGATAGGACAAGAAGCAATGGGCTTACATTGCAGCAAGGGTGGTTTAGGTTGGACATTAGGAAAAACTTCCTGTCAGGGTGACTAAGCACTGGAATAAATTGCCTTGGGAGGTTGTGGAATCTCCATCATTGGAGATTTTTAAGAGCAGATTAGACAAACACCTGTCAGGGATGGTCTAGATCAGTGCTACTCAAAGTGGTGGTCCGCGGACCGATGCCGGTCTGCAAGCCATCGGCTGCCGGTCTGTGCGCACATTGGAAAAAAAAATTGCCGGTCCCCCACATCAGATAGCTTGAGAAGCACCGATCTAGATAATACTTAGTCCTGCCATGAGTGCAGGGGACTGGGCTAGATGACCTCTCAAGGTCCCTTCCAGTCCTACAATTCTATGATTCTAGAGAACTGCATGACAGTTTGATGCAGTTACAATGACATGCAAGAAAAACTATGATTTTGGACCGAATTCTCTGTCAGTGTAGATGGGTGCAATTCCTTTGACTTCAGCAAAGATGCACCAATTTACACCAGCTTGGCCTGGTGTCTCCCTCTCACAGATGTTCAATGTTTTTAAGGCCTAGTTCACAAATAAAATGCATACATACAAGTATGTGCATGATATGGTAAATTTAAACATACACTAGAAACATTCCTTTTTACCACTGTCAAGGCTGATTCCCCACTCTGACCTTGGCTTGGTAAACACTGCCACCACCCAAGTGAAAAACTGCCTCTTACAAATCCTTGAAAAATTCACTTGGGAAGTTTTGCCTGAGGTCCCTTGGCTTTTCCACCCCTCCCTCAGGGAAGCCAAGAAAGAAAACAAACAAAAGGGAAACCCAGCTGTTGCACGAGCTAATTGAAAAACATATGCACAGACCTTTTAAGACACAAAACCAATCAGGTTCTTAAAAAAGGTAAATTTCATTAAAACAAAAAGAAAGAAAATACATCTGGAACTTAGGCTTTTGCTAGATTTTTAAAAGTCAAGCACCCAAATAGTTTTCTTGGGGGTTCAGCTTAAAGGTTACAAGCAAACAAAAGCATCTGGGATGATTTAGTTGGGGATTGGTCCTGCTTTGAGCAGGGGGTTGGACTAGATGACCTCCTGAGGTCCCTTCCAATCCTGATATTCTATGTTTCTATGATCTGGGGTTAGCACAGAGGAGTCCCACAAGCCAAAATAAAAGAAATAAACCTAATCACATTTATCTAAACATTCCCTGTCCCAACGAATCCTGCTAGGTACGGAGGATGAATTTTCATAGCTGGTCCAAACTTGACGCAGCATTCCAGCTGCCTCCGTCTCTTCAGCCCAGAGAGAACAACAGAGCGACAAAGGGAAAGCTTTTTTCCCCATTTTAAAAAGTTTTAGCCTTCCTATTGGCTCTTTTGGTCAGGTGCCCACTCCCTTTTCTTTACTTGCGGAACTTTTTAACCCTTTACAGGTAAAGCAAGCAGCCACCAAGAGGGACTTTATAGCTAACTGGCTGGCTGAGTGTCCATAAAAGGGAGCTCCCCCGCATTTATTTCACACAACCAGATTAATCACATTACCTGAGCAAGAAATGCATGTGGTGTTTAGTCAAGCAGGCCCAATTCAGCAAATGTGATTTTCACTGGTAGTAGCTGCAGACATACTGTGAATATAAGTTCTGGTATCTGTAAACGCTAAAACAAAAATCTCATTCTATGGAATCGGTCTCTTGCTCCTCAGTTTGACAATAATTCTAGGCTTCTCTGGAACATGAAAACAGGCTTCACTCCATATGTTTGAAAGGAAGATTGCCCAGAGATAAAGCTAAACTCTGAACTGAAGAGTCCATAAAGAAACTCATCTACACAGGTGGCAAAGGGCACAAAGCCTGGCAAAACACAATACAGACAGTTTGTGGCCTATGGGGGTACATGAAGGGAAACAGTAGTCCCAGGCCCTATGTCATGTTTTCACAAAGAGCAAAAACTGATGTGTGTAGGGATATGGATTTGCACACAGATGCGGAAATTTAAGAATCATCCATTGCACTGCCCTGTACATGATATTAATCACAACGAGGTAGAATTTCAGCATGGTGTGTAGAGATCAAGTGGCATAAAACTCTCACTCATGCTAATGGGAAGGAAACATGCTATTAAATTCACCTGCACTCTGTACTGGAAAGGTCCTTTAGCTTACGCGCAAAACAACAATTATGAATTCTTCAACTTGTTTAAAATAACACCCACTGGGCACTTGCAGGCAGGAGTATGCCCATTTTCATGAGAACGTAGTCACCCTGGCCAAGGTGTTAAAGTGATTAGCGATTTGGGTGCTTCACTATTTGGGTTCCAGACTTGGGACTCCTAAAGGGGTGCTATTTTTAGAAAGTGCTGAGCACCCACCCTGTGAAAATCAGGCCCTTTTAAGGGGTCTCAAGTCAATACAACCCAGATCACTAGTCACTTCCAAATCTTGCCCCTGGGCTTTGAAATTCAGATCTTCTGGGTGCAGTTTTTAGCTAAAGAAAGATTTTTAGAGTAACAGTTTTACTCTGTGTGTATCCTACTATTTTGTCTCAGCCCAATTTTTGGTTTAAATAAAAGTTAGTTAGAAAACTTTTGACCAGTTCTAGTTCTATTTTCCAAAGTCAGATTTTTCCCCTCAAAGAAGTGTTTATTCAAAAATTTCCCTTTTCTCTGTGAAATTGCAGGGGGGGGGGGAGGTGAGGGGGGGTGTGAAGTATTAAACCAAAAAATATTTTATTTGATCGTTTTTCCTTTCTTCTCCCACTTCCTTCTTTTTTCAGAGGCAAAATTAGAAAAAGAAAAGGAGTAGAGAGGAAGAAAGGGAGGAAAAGAAGGGTAAGGGGAGAACAGGAGTAAAGGAAACAAAACATCTGGGGGAGAAGAGTATTTTCTATATACATTTTTATAAATTTTGAACAAGAAATCTCAAAATCCTCCAGCTTGAAATATGCATAAAGAAAATGGCTTAAAGCACTTTTTGATTTTTTTTTCCAAAAAACAATGTTTTCTATTTTTCAATCAGCTTCCACATAGAGCACACTTTTCACTGAACAGCTACAAAAATATCTCAAAGTTTATGATCTTTTTAATCAGGTACGTGTGGAAACAAATTTCTATATAGATCAGGAAGATATGTATGTGCTTTGTAAACTTCACACTTGCAAGCCTTGGCCTAGCTGCATGTAGGGTAATCAGACAGCAAGTGTGAAAAATCAGGACAGAGGGTGGGGGGTAATAGGAACCTATATAAGACAAAGCCCCAAATATCGGGACTGCCCCTGTAACGTCAGGACATCTGGTCACCCTAGCTGCATGGTGTTATTACATCTTCTAGATGCCAGACAGCTCTTCCTTCCTGAATGATCCACACCTCTGCTTCTGGTACTTTGCCTCTTAGAGGCTGTGGTGAAAATGTTGGTTATTAGGACACAGTAACACTAGTTTTATTTATATAGCTACTCTCCCTCCCAAAGCATATAGGGTGCTCTGCAGCAGAGTAATTGCAAACACAGTAGCATAAAACTTCACAAGTACAGCCCCTTAAAACAGAAACACAAAAACAAATCAGACAGTCCAATTGAAACAGTGGGCAGGAGGTAAAGACACATTAGGGAAAAGGGGGGAGAGCTTTTTCTGAATGAGGAACAAAATCAGATGCATGTCAAGGGGAATGAACTCCACATTGCAGTGGCCATCACAGCAAACGCAAACATGCCTGCTGACTCCAGAAGCAATGGTTGGGATCCTGAAAGCGGGTTGGTGCATTATGTCAGATACCCAGCAGTGTTGAGTTGAGACCATCATAGGTTTTAATCTCCACGTTCAGCCAATTTAAAGCAAATCCATCACTTTGCAAACAGTATAAAGAATGCAAGGTGGGGATGATGTAATCCTGGTCGTTCGACTCAGTGAGCAATCATGCCACTGCATTCTGAACCTGCTGCAAGCAAAGAACAGCCGGACTAAGAGCCCTTCAAAGAGGGGATCTATAATATTAACTTTCACGGTCACAGAAGCATGTTTTGTTGTTGTGAGGTTGTGACTGAATAGAGGATCAGCCTGTGAAAATGAAAAATACTTGTACTATCTCTGACATGTGGCTTGCATTGGAAGGGCATTGTCCAAGGACATTTTGGGGTTCCAGAAAACATATTCTAATGCACTCATTTTTTCTGTGGCCTATGAAGGACAGACACTAACCTGGTAAGAAAAATGAGGCCAACTTTATCTCCTCAAAAGCTCAAACACATACAGAGAGACTTTGATGCTCTATGATGCCGTTTGTGCTCAGAAATCGCAAGTACGAACTATGACCTTCACCACACACCCAAGGCCCTGAATCATATTTGGAAAGATCTTAAGAGAGATTTAAAGGGAAAGGTCTTTCTCAACAAAGACGCTGTATCTTCAAGAGGCTAGGACACATCACATGTACTTGCTGTAGCTAAGAGAGAAGACAGTTAGTTATTGCCTCTGAAAGCAGAGAGATGGCAAGGAAGCAGCAATGTCCGCCCCAGTAAGTATTACTCCAGCGGGTTCTCATTGCAGGTGAGATCCAGAAATATTTATCACACACTTGTGCATAGTTTAGCACATGGTTAGAACCAATATCATTTAAAAAAACGAGTCTGGGGCAAACGGTTGTTAATCTTTAATTCAGCATTTATTAGTATAATGAAATGATGTGGTTCATTATATGCATTCCCTTCTCTAGGGGCTTCAATATGAATATGTGCTTATGATCTGATAGAAGAGAACTTCACTGATTGCATACAGCACATACTATAGTAACAAGGAAGAGCAGCGTAGTCTAGTGTAGCAAGCAGAGGTGTGAAAGACAGGAACTTCCAAGTTCTAATGCTGGCCCTGACTTGATGCATGACCTCTAACAAGTCACAACCTCTTGGAATTGGTTTCTCTGTATAATCAGGACAATACTTATTTACCTCTTAGGGTATTGTGAGGACTAATTAGTTAACGTTGGCACAGTAACGTAGAGATATAATAGCACTACAAATTATTAAGTAAAATATATTTACTTTCAGTGTTATGTTGCTTAAGCAGGTCAAGCAAGGACATCTTTTTATGACAGTAGGAAGAGCTAACGTTCCTTTCAAAATAAATCAGTGGCACCAGAAGGCAGCTTTTATCTTTACTTCATTCAGAATATTCAGCACCCCTACAATAGAGAAACTGACAACAAACAAGAAAGCAAAGCCTACAGCAATTCAGGTACGTTAATCATAGGAACATTTAAGGTTATGCCTATAATACCTTCTCCCAAACCACAGTTCAAACTTAAGGAAGTCTCTTTGCCTCACATACAGGAAGAATCACTGTAGCAAGATATTCCATGTGCAACCGAACTCTACATGACAAGATCATTGATAAGTCTATTAAACCATATTTGACTGGGAGATGAGAAAGGAAGAAAGAAGTCAGGGAAATGGGATACACAGAAGAAGATCCACTTATCTTGTCTAAGCATAGGGAAAATATTGCCTGTATATCTGGATATTTTAAACTCAGACACAAAATAAAGAAGAAGAACAGGGCTCTGTTCGTGCCATATGTTGTCTGCCTTCATAGTTGCAGCTGGCCTAGGTTAGAGGAGTCCCAGGAGACTAAAAAAATTTCTTCCTGAGTGTATTGACCCAGCTTCTGCTGTGGCGTATAGGAATGGAACAGAGATTTCAGGTTCAGGGAATACTATAGAAACAATCAATTTGAGTCTGAACCATCAACACCCTTGATTGTCTGGCTGTACCGAAAGAAGGACAGGAGACACTTGACATGGGTTTAATCAGACCGCAACTTTATTATTAGACGTCTGGGACTACACAGGAGATAAAAGTGTACAGTGCAGGTAACTCCTGTTTATTCCATAATTACCTGGGGGGCTTTTATCAGCTTCCTCTTTTTTCATCCAGGTCCCTCTAGTGAATTCATTGCTGAGACCCTACCATACCTGGGAGCTTCCACCAGCTTCCCCTCTTTTTTCCATCCAGGTCTCTCCAGCAAATCCATTGCTGGGATCTTACCATCCACCCCTCACCTTGTAGGAAAGTTATGGCGGTTGGCTCCCTGCCGTATCAATCATAGAAGTCCCCAACCACCCCCATTCGCTCCTTTCCCAAATACCTCTTTTTAAGCCCTTTTCCAAGCCATTTATCCGGTTACTGTATACCTTCCCTATGGAGTGCCTGCACTGGACATCTGCCCTACACGTAAATAATGAGTTGCAAATCCATCTGAATCCACTGTGGGGAAGGTGAAAAAAAACACAAATCCACCTAAGCCAATATGGTGGCAAGGGAAAAATTCCTTCCCAGCCCAAACATAGTGCCGGTATGGACAGTGCAAAACTTGTGTCACTCCGCGGGTGGGGGTGGGGAGGAAAGGAGTGTCACACCCCTGAGCAACGTAAGTTAGATTGACTTAAGCAGTAGTGTAGACTTGTCCTAAGATAAGTTTTTACTACCACAGTATTTACACCTGTTAGCACGGCACTAACCAACATAGCTGAGCAGGGATGAGATGGATTCTACTCCTTCTTATGTATCAGCAGCAGAACCCTTAACTAAAATTCCCAATGCGGAATCTTTATTATTGCTAAGAGATGTAAAAGAATCCAACCTAGCTTTCCGATTCCAAACTGAGGGCTTTGTTCTGGAAGGCACTGAGAAACAATAAGGACAGGATTCCTAGCTGGTGTGAGCAATCATAGCACTGCTACGTTTGATGGAACAACACCCATTAAGGATCTGGCTCGAGACATGGAATTCCATTATATTTTTAACAAAATAATTTCTCACAGTAGAAATGCAATGTCAGGACTGAGATTCCATAGCTCCCACAGAAATTGTGGATGGTCAGCACCTTTCAGAAACAGGTCGTAAAGGAGTTCTCCGAGATAGGTTAAGCATTATAAAAAAAGTTTAAGCCTGAGAATACAGCAAGTGTTTAGCTTTGATTCATTAGTATTAGTTTTCCATGGGGACATAATAATAATCCTTTGCGCTTCTATATGCCTTCTATACAAGGATCAAAGCACTTTACATAACATTATATGAATTCTTACAACATTCTTGTGAGGTCGATAAGTATTATTTTACCTGTTCTTACAAATGTATAAACTGAAACACAGTAAGATTAAATTATTTGCCCAAGATCATACAAAAAATCACAGGAAGAGGTAGGCATAGAATCTTGACTTCTGTTTCCTATCATCATACTAACCACAGATTTCAGCAGAAGTGTTACTGTGACATTACTAGCTTCCTGCTAAATAGTTCAAGAGGAGTGACATCCAAATCTAGGAGCACCTGTACAGTGTGTAATTCTGGTAAACAGTGTTCTAAAAACCTAGTGTTCCCCCTCCTATCTGCAAATGAAAGGAGAGTAGAAAACTTTCACACACTCTAGGATGACCCACAACATTCTGTCCTTCCTTCTCCAAATATTTGTTTTTATTCCCTAGACAATAAAGGGATAAACTAAGCTGTGGAAACTCAAGCAAAATTATTTACAGATTAATTGTCATGGTCACAGCAGATACCATGCTCCTGCCCCACCTTCCCACAAGTTTATTGTGTAAACATCCTAGATTCATTTTATTAACAAAACAATTAGTGCCCTGGGACATCCAACCTTTACAAGCTACAGGCCTAGGGATGGAGGATTGCAGGGGTGCTGGAACAATTTGTATAGTGCGGGTGCTGAGAACCATTGAACCAAACTAAACCCTGTACATGATGGAAACCACTTCAAGATGGAGGTGCGACAGCACCCCCAGCAACCCTAATTCCAGCACCTATAGAGGACTGTACTAATCCCCTCACCATTGCTGCTCCAGCAAGAGGCCAGGAGCCACTGGCCAATACAGCCCCCAAAGTGGGCAGATATGGCCAGAGAAGGGGCATGGCCAAGGGACTCACAGGAAGTGCTGGTAATTCACCACAGGTGAGGCTGTTCTGTTCTGAAAAAGAAATGTGAAAGTGGCGCCATCTTAGTCACAGACCTTCTCCATGGGAGGATTCAGTCATATCTGCTAAGTTTAGTGACAGCCAAACCCCCTGGGAGGGTTGCAGTGCAAACATTACCTATCACCCCCTCTCTCCCCAGCATGAATGCCCCACTGACGCAGATGCCCCCACCCCCTTGCTGGTGAACAACGGTTGCAATTTGGTCATACCATGCTAGTTAAGTGCTTGAATGAAGGCCATAGTCTAGAAGCTAAAGTCCAGTATGTCCAGAAACATCCAACAGAACTTCCTGTTTAATCGCGGGATTTCCTGTCTAATAAGAACGAACATTAAATAGCACCAAAATACCTTCATCTTCATTCTGCAGATTGCACAAGCAGATTTCCTAAGGAATCTATTTTAAATCCCACATACTTTGGATTTACAGCTGTATGCATTTCAGTTGCCTGCCTGCACACACGTTTATAAGCCTACTTTAGTTTATCAGTTGGGAACAACTCGCTCACGGGGACCATTAAACCTCAGAGCCATTGCCAAAGAGCAGTTTGGGAAATACATTCTGCCAACCTAAAATTCCTGCTGTAGTATCAGTTGGATAAAGCATTCTTCACTTCCTCTCCTGCAACTCTTGAGTAGTTTTGCTGTACTCTGTTTAACAGCTAACTCCTTTCACCCAGAGGGGGCTGGTACTTCACTCGTGGACAGAGTGATTCTTCTGTACGATTTGGAAAGCACTTAGGGATCTTCCTGGATGAAAAGCACTACATGAACGTTAGATCACTAATGCTGTAAACCTCATCTTGGAACTATTTCCAGGCTTTTTGGAAGGCTGAAGAAGAGAAGTTTGTGTATGTTCTTCTCCCTTCCCATGCATAGTACCCTCCCTCCCCTTTCACTCCCCCTCAGTGTTGGCCTTTCAAGGGATTCACTTTAAGGAAACATTGGGATTTTACAATTTAGGATTTGATTTTGTTCTGAACTTAAAGATGTAAAATAATTTCTTCATTCAAGAGGATCCAACACTGTTTGGGATTTTGTTTTTTTTTTTAATCTTTCTAGTAATTTTCTGACCATCAAGTTGACATTTAAATATTATATATAATCTCCATAGTGCACTCTTCCTGATTGTTATTTTTATTTATTATCTCTATTAGGGTAGTACCCAGAGGCCCCAACTGAAAATCTGGGCCCACTGTGCTAGGTACACATAAGCCACAGTCCCTGCCATGAATAACTCTGAGGCTAAATAGACAAGACGGACAAAAAGTGGAAGAAAAGAAGTATTATTATCCGCATTTTGTAGATGAGGAACTGAGGGTACAGGGAAGTTGAGGGTCAGATTTTCTAAAGAACTCAGTACGAGCAGATTCAGACAGACAATGACTTTTATAAAAACTAACCTATCCGAGAAATATTTCCCTTTTTCCCTCAGATGTGGAATTCTCCTGCCCTCAGAATTATACTTCCTGAGACCCAGGAAAGGTAAGATTCAATCCCGCAACAGTGACAGGATTACGCTGGTTTCTCACAGCTCCCCGGGGCTAAAAATAGGAGCTTTATACCAATGGAGAGAAAAGATATTCTCTTCTTTCTGATGGGTCCCAGCATTCACTTGTAGCCCCAGATGGTCTTCAGATATTTACTGCATCTTAGAATCATGACATATTTAGATATAGAAAAACTATTTATAAATTTTTTTTGGCTCCTTCTGAGTTCTGAAGAGTTGGACTCGTGGTAATTAAGGAACTTGCCTTTACAGGTGGAGTGATATAACAAATAGTTCCTAAAAAATTGTAGAACTCTATAAAACATTCTTAAAATAGTTTTCTATAAGATGTGTCATATATATAGACTCCGTCTGATGTAAAGATTTTATTGATACTTACTTGGGATGACTGGCGTAACTTTGCCACTTTTTGACTAAAGTCAGTGGATATTCTACTCATGTAGACACAGTCTTTATAGCGTATCAAATTATCATGTCTTGTCACACACACACACTCTCTCTCCCTCTCAAACAAACAAACAAACAAACACACACACACACACACTAAAAGAAATGGACCTGGGTGGGGGGAAATAACATTGCCAAAATGCCCTATTTCTGAAAGGTTTGTGTATATATATATAATTTTTCAGCACTCATATACTGTATTTTTGTTTCAACTAGCAGAAAAACCTTTCTTAGTTGTAATTAAGTAGACAGTCTAGTTAATTATAAAACTAACTTGCACATAGATGTGAAATTTAAATCAGCATAGGTGCAATTCAGGAGATGAGACAGTTAGCTACAAAGTTAAGTGTGGACTTAGGTGGCCTGTATATGCCTGCAAATTTTGACTATCCACTGTTGTTCCACTTAATCTGGAGTGTTTAGTTTAAGTACAGTTTGCTGTGCGTTTGTTTGTTTTTTTATGTATAAATGACTTCTATGTTTCTCTGGCACATACCAACAACAGTATACAAACAAGGGGTTGGCGCTAAGTCCTTATGCCTCCTTAACTTTGTTATTTCCTGATTTTTGAGTATGCAAGGTAACCATGCAAATGTAATGTTTCCTCCAAAATATTTTTAAATTGAATATCCTAGGTGTGGATTTTTTATTTATTTATTTTAAACAAGAAAAGAGAAATTCCATAGTGGGGAGCTGTTTTGCTGAAAGCCACTGGAGCAACCTCTCTCAGACACTTTACAAAGTCCATTGGAGGGAACCAGTCTTGTAGACCTGAGGCGTGGGGTATATATAACCTTGCAAGATGCACAGTAAATAAGGCAAGTGTTTCTCTAGATCTGTTTCATTCATTGCACGCCTTTACTAAAGTTTGCACTGTTCAGCTAAGTTAGGTCAGCCTGCATTCACAGCCTTAGTTCCCCTCAGCAGAACATTTTACACGCCTGGGGAGAAACCTCTGTGTAAAAAGTACTGCTTGGGCGTGTACTGTGGTTTTAAACTGGTCATAAGCCAATCAATTCAAAACCAATTAGCCTTGGGACACTCAGAGACATTTCTCCTCAGTGAGGGCTGTCATCCTGACAGATTTTAGTTTTCTACCTCACTCCTCCTCAAGGCTAGAGCTGATCAAAACATTGCATGCATTTTGTTTTCTAACTAGAGATTACCCCCCGCTGTTCTCATACGAAAAAGGGCTAGCCAATATTTGTTAATATTTAAGCGGGATACTTTTGGGCAGAGACAAGGCCTGGAAACATTTAAGCTGAAAAGTTAACATTTTAAGCAACTGAAAACTGGAACTACTGGCCTACTTTTAACTATAATAATTTAGAGGTTGCTGGTGCACCTGGTATAGATGACATATTAGGCTGGACAGATGAATATATAAGACCTGGAGTAACACTAAAGAACTTCCACTGTAGTTGGGTTCTGTTAGAGCTAATTTTTTCCCAAAGGGTCTTGAGAATGCCCCGTTTATTTGGAAAACGTAGGAAGAGTACAAAGCACTTATACAGTACTTTCCATTTTCCAAAGGACTGTACAACAATATAAAAGAATTAGACATCACATTACCTGTACATTATACAAAGCTACTTGAAACAGATATTTCTCAGGAGACTCACTCTACACACGTCTCCAGTTTGCATCCCTCTGTAAACAGAAACAATAAAAAATAAAGCTGTTTCTTCATTTTTGACCAAAGCAAAATGCATTAGCAACCACTGAGTTGCAGTTGTCACTTCCAATGCAGTATCCAGGATGTTATCCATATAATCTTTATACCTAATCTTTCTAGGTATTTGCAATTTGCTATTGACTGGTGTGTTCCATCATTGCTGATAGTGAAATCATTTAATAGAAGCAGGTAGTGGGGTAGGTGACAGGCTGATTGATAACAAGGTCTCCATTTGGAGCAATAGGAGACAGACGTCTGGAGCAGCTTGCAGGCAGAGTTCTGTTCGAATTTTCTGCACCCAGGAGACGTTATCACAGAAATCATCACCATGCAATCTGGCATCCACCAAACAAGAAACCACCACCACAAACATAACCCAACCTAATACATTTTCTTAGGGAAAAAAAAATGAGACCCCTTCATTCATGGCCCTCAAAGCGATTTCTTAACCCATAAAAATGTAAGCCCTCTATAGGATACTTCACACTGTAATGACACTGGCACATATCCTTTCCTCTACCCTCCTACCAGTAATTACCACTTTATAAGGATCTTAGTTTCGCCTGTTGAAGGGTGCCAAAAAAAGAGAATTGACTTTGGAACAATCTGTATTTTAAATATAATCTTTTATATGTCACTACTTTGGCGGACATATTGGTGCCATCAAAATACAAACACACATATTACATTTAGGGCCTGCTCCTGGCCCAGTGAAATAAATGGCAAAATTCCGTTGACTGCAATGGGAGTAGGATCAGACAAATCTTGGGGACAAAAGGCAAACTTTGCCTCCTCTAGGTTTCCATAAAAACTTGGCCACAACAGAATCAGTGTGGGTCTACTGCACAAACAGGGAAGATGGAGAAGATTGAAGGCACCTGTGTAGGGGATTCACACAACATTACTGCCCAGGTTAAAGCTCCCGAGTGCTGTGGCTTCCCTCTCCATATCTGTCCAGTGTTTGCACCTACTTGGAGATTCCAGAACGTCTGGCAGAATATACCTGCTATCCACTGCTGTGAGAAAACACTATTTTCACTTCACATGTACTTGCTTGCAAAACCGTAAGGAGAGAGCTTCATGGATGGGGAAGTGGAGGGTGTATAGAGGCAGGGGCTGGGGCAACCGCAGCTCTCCCCAGCATTGTCTGCCCTGTCAGTCTTGTGGTTAGGGTTACCACCTCTGAAGTACCAAAAAAAAAAAAAAAGCGGGGGGGGGGGGGGGGGGGGGAGGGGACATCTGGGATGATCCTGAGACCATAACTGGTCAGCTGGTGGTATGTCCTGGGAAAATCTGTAAGGGTGCTCTGTACATCTACCTCAGAAAGGGACACACCTGGGAAAACCTGGAAAGGTGGCCACCCTACTTGGGGAGCTTGAGTTAACATTAACCCACTTTCCTCCTTCTTTCTTTAAACAGACTTGGAGGGATGGTTATGCAAAAGTAACCCACACAGGGGATTACAGGATCCCCTACCCCCTAACCTAATGCATAAAGATAGGTTGTGGGTGGTAGGCAATTCTAACTGAAATCTTCCCGGCCTCCGTCCAGCTCTATAATCTGCATTCATTCCTAATTTAATAGTGGCACCAGGGGGAGGTTTAGGCAAAAATCTTAATTGCATAGTGTGTTCAAATGGATATAAAACAAAACTGTTTTCCTATCAAGGATTGTGAGACTCTGCTCCACCAGCATGTTACAGCCTCCCCAACCTATGAGCAGACGGACAGAATTTGTACATTAGTGGTTGTCTTTCTTAATGAAGCAGAGCTGCATCTTCCATTGCCATGTGTTGTTGCAGTTGCTATGGTAACACCTGAATGAATAGCAGAGGAAGTGGTGGCATAAAATCTGTGTAAAAGGATAGCATGTAAGTGAAGGCTGCCTTTTGGTGGGCTTTATACCTACACAAACTCCTTTTGCTACATGGCTGTGCATTTTTAAAAGATATTTACTGGGTCACAGAGTATAGCATCCCTGAATTTGCCCTTTTAAAAATTATGTATTACTTGAATTGTGGTAGCATCCAGGAGCCCCAGGCACAGAGCAGAACCCCACTGGGCTAGTTGCTGTACAAAGACAGAACAAAAAGAGAGATTGTACAGTCTTTGAGTGAGAGAGAGAGAGAGAGAGAGAGAGAGACTAAGTAAATGAACTATGTGGCATACTTTATACACCATCTCTCTCTAAAAAAAGAAAGGAGTCCTTGTGGCACCTTAGAGACTAACAAATTTATAGTCTTTAAGGTGCCACAAGTCCTCCTTTTCTTTTTGCGGATACAGACTAACACGGCTGCTACTCTGAAACCTCTCTCTCTGATGCCTAAACACACTGTCAACTTGGGACCAAAGCAAAGGGGTTTTATTAGTCCAGAGAAAACTCGTGTAATTTAAAATTAGAAATACACAATTCAGACCAGCACTTGGCATCACAGGCTGTGTCAGTCTGTGAGCTAGAGAGAACCACGGGGTCTGTCAGTGTGCAGCAGCTGGAATAAAGAATCATCTTTGTATTCACTGCCGCTGAGTTCTGTCTCTTCTCTGCTACTATTTTTTTTTAATCACTCTCTAAATAATTATCGATTTGATTTTGCCATCACCAACCCTAAACACCACCGATGCATTATGTGGGCTTAGCACGCAGGAAGTTGCACTCAGCAGCTCAATCTATATACATTCTGAAATTTTATTTGCTGCTTGTCTTTTTCATTGCACGCATTCAGTGAAACAGTCACAGCAGGAAAATGTTTAATGCTAATTCAACCTTATATTTCTTATTTTAAATGAGACTGACAAATGGCTATAATAACTGGCTTGTTTTCAGTTGTAGACTTGGCAAGCAGTGGATATTTCTGATGTATTAAGCAGCTCTTTAGCTTCAAGTTGTTAGAAGAGTACCTGCCATGAGCGCAGGACAGAGGAGGAATAAACCAACAGTAAAAAGGCAGGTGACTAGAACCACAGCAGAAGCAAACACAGCTATTAGGAATATCTAGTACTGCAGACATTTTAGTTAGTGAAAATGAACCTATGAATAATTTTCCAAAGTTGGTTCAGGGATCATTCTATTTATATTCTTCTAGTACTAACCATGGGTCTGATCATGTTTTCATTTCTTGGATAAAACTCCCATTGACTGTAGGACTTGGATCTAGCATTTTATCAACATTATACATCCTTTTAAGGTGGTACTGGGTGCCTCAGGGATTTAGTGACATGACACAGATCCCTTCACCTCTATCTTCAAAGGATTCAAACTATGAACAAACTTCCAGAGGGGATTAGGTGAATTTGGATCCTGCCCATTCTACCATAAACCCCGATCTTTGACAAAGCCTTTTGCCATAACAAGAATGACATTCACAACACTGACACCCCCTTCTCCCTACCCAATTTCACCCCTCCCTTTGGCCTCCCTCAAACAGAACCACAACCCTACTGCGAACAGAGCTTTAATACCCCCCAAAGGGAGAAGAGCCAGTGTCTCCATGAAGTTCATTAGGGATTGTGAGACTGCTAACCACATTTACATAGAAGATGCTCAGGTCCTGAAGTGATGGATGGTGATATAAAACTCTAATGTAGAGAAATAGGTTCACCAAACATCCATCCAGTTAGTTTCAATAAAGAGTTAAAAGAACGAATGGGCATTTGAGACTGAACTACCATACGCCCCCCCAAAGGTGCTTGCTGCAGGCCAGGATAGAAGCGTTGCTTGCACTGGTACTATAGGTATTAGGTTTTCCATGTTCCCAACCTAGCACCTTCCACAACACTAAATTCATTTAGAAACACATGGGCCAGATCCTCAGCTGGTATACATCCGTGTAGCTCCATTGAAAGTAGTGAAGCAATGCCAATTGACACCAGCTAAGGATCTGGCCAACACACTTCTAAATAGAAATCTTTTGGAGAAAAACAAAATTCTTGATAACCAGCAAAAGCTTCAAAACAATAAATCTAGATCCTCTCATCGCTGAAGCTGTTCTTTATGGAGAGCAATAGTTGAATCACAACTCATCTAGCAATTTCTTTGTTATATACACACACACACACACACTAGCTACCTACAGTAAATAAAAGAGACAGAAAATGCAATGAAATGAAAGATAAGAGCAGGAGAAACTCTTCTTCATTCCCTTTTTATTGAAAGAGGTCTGATGTGTGTATTTATCTCGGGAAGTAAATTCAGGGCAGGATGCCAAACGTATGCAAGCACTTCAAAGTGACTGAAAAGAAAAGATGATGAGGGTCAGGCTCCATATCTTTCATTTAAAAGGGCAGTTTAAAATTCAGAGTTCAGAATTTGAGTGCACAGAATTTAAAACCTTAGGCAACTCAAACTGCCTTTCGAAAACAAGTTTGCAATGGATCAAGCTATTGCTCCCCCAGCCCTGCTGCTCTACTTAGAAGAATATTCTTAGAAGAGTTGGCAGATACTACACCTGCAGCATGCCAAGTTAGTGTAATAGCTTCAAACCCAGCCTCTGGTTTGTTAAATTTCTTCAGAGTTCCCACGTTTCACTGACCTCTAGCTACAGCATAATTTGTCCAGTCATGCAAGTTACAGTAGACGGAAGACAAATGAGTTTGAAACGATTTTCAAAGGTAAACTTAAACTCCTGAACTGTTTTTCGAATAACGTTCATCACAGTCCATGCTTATTTTTACAATATGCATTTTAGTCTACAGGGAGATTGTCAGTATCCTCTTTAAAAGTGCCAGTAATTGCTCAGAGACTTCTATTAGGTCTCATAGTCCAATTCCTAAGGATCATATTTAAATGGGACTGCCATAATTAGAGAGTTATTAACCAAACAATTTTCCGGCCTCAGTGAATGACTGAGTGAAATAGGATGCTAGCCTTCCAATGGATCGAAACACTTCTGCACCTGCTAACTCTTCCAAGCCCACACCTGCTCCTACCTAAGTCAAGAATAGATTTACTCCCAAATTCAATGAGAGCAAGATTGAGCCATCTATTGTGGACACCATTTACTGTGCTGGTTGTACAGCCTAGAAAGATATACCATGGGGATTCTGTCTGAAAATCCCAGCAGTTCTCCTGTTGCACCCAAATACTACAAAGGCTGCTTAAATGAGCTGCCCCCGATGCAGTGCCTGAATGGGGTCAGTGCATTGTAATGGCGATTTCTATACTGTGCTGCAGCACTCAAATAATCCAAGAAGGACTCTATGTATGGTAGCTGCATTTATAACCTACGTACAACATTGTATTCTATGCCATTAATTTACACGAGAGAGACTCTGATACACACCAGATGCAGCCAATAGGGCTGTCTTATGAGGCAGCGCTGCTTTATGGTTTTAACGTTTTCTTTCACATCAGTCAAGTGCTATTCCTACCACCCTGTTGGCTGCTTGTCATTGCTCTGGGTGATGTCAGCATGTCACCACCAGAACTGCTGCAGAACTGTGAGCATATTGCAGTCTGCCTTGCCTAGTAATAAGGGATAGGCCCCCTGCAAGGCAGACAGCAGTACACTTACAGCTCGACAGCTGTTCCAGTGGCGACAGGCTGACATCACCCAGAGTGGCTGTGACAGCCAACAAAGTGGAAGCAATGAGGCTGCCCAGCACTGCAGAGAATTGGCAAAAAAAACTAGAAAGACGTAAAATCCCAAAGGCCACACTGAAGATGTCCCCTATGGATTAGCTTCCTTTTAAACAATTACAGCTACACATCTGCCATGTGTCAGCTGGGACAGGAACACTTCTTCAATGTTCCCCTCTGCAGCTTCTCCTTGGCTCTCTCAGTAGGACCCCATGATCTCTGTCCTCCTTCTGTCTGAGTCCCCCTCCAATTTCCCACCTTCTTCCCCTTTCCTTCTCCTCCCTCCTCCTCCAGTTTCTTTCCCTTCCCCTTCCCTCTCCCCCCCCCCCCCCCCACACCTCTTTCAGCTGCAGGAAGACTTCATGTGCCTCCCTGCCTGAAAGCATAGTGCAATGTGAAAGGCTGGGCTTGGTTAACCTATTGATTCAGCTCTTCTGCTGGACATGCTGCCTTATGATCGACTGTCAACTTTCAAGCCTACAGGGAAGGAGACAAAGCAGCAAAGTTACTGTGCTAGTAGGTGAATCCCACTCTGAACCTCCAACATCACTGTCCAGATTTCACACAAGGGCAGGGGGCCAGTCTACATTCAGGAAAGACAACATCATACTATGTCCTCTGGGTTCAGGCCACATCTTTTGTTTGCCCCGAGGTCACAAGGTAATATTCTGTTTCTTAGAAAAACTAATAGACAAGCCACTGAGCAAAGCTGCAGCTTGTCATGAACAGCTTCGTGCTCAGTCAGAGCCTTGTACTCGCTGGGCTGTCCATGGAAGTTATTGAAGGCTATGTGGGCTAGACTTAGATAATTAGGCACCTAGTGGAATTTTCAAAAGCTCCTGAGGAGGTTAAGTGCCTAGCTCCCATTGATTTCAATAGTGAACTACAGTGATTTCGATGGGAGTTAGGTGCCTTCCCTGCTGAGGTGCTTTTGAAAACCCCACTAGGTGATTATCTGTATCGTTGGGCCTCTAAATGCCTTTAAAAATCTGGTCCTGTGTGTTGCAGACGTTTTCAACTGCACAACAGCAACTTCGGTGCTTTACCAATAGCTATTTCAAAACCCAGATGGAAAAGAAAAGAAAAAAACTCTTTATGAGTAGCTGCAGGTGATTTTTACTGAGGTCAACAAATTTTGTCAAACAGGAAAACATGTAGTTTGTGTGTCAGCTACAGACATGCTAATTATTTAGTCTGCATTTTACCACGTCAAGAGCAATGCATGTACCATCTGTGTTTTATTCAATTATGTGAAGTCATATCATGTCACATCAGTCATCTACACAGCCCGTAACCTGCCATTCTGAATGATCTTCAAGTAGTTCAGCAGATAATGTTAACTCCTGGTTGATATTTACTGCAAGGATTAGACAGTGACAAATATAATATCTGTGTCACAACTCAGAGCTAACAAAATGAACCTTTTGCACCAAGCAAGCAGAAAGGAGAAGCAGATTTTTCAAATGACCAACAAACAGTTCAAGATACAGTGGATTTTAAATTTCACGTCTATTAGTTGTGCTATACCACTGAAGTCAGTGGGAGTTTTGCCCCCTGACTGCAATGGGAATAGAACCCATACTCTGTATTCCATTCCCTATTATGCTAAGCCAGATGAGTCCTGGCAATGTCTGGAATGGTAATATAGTCGTCTGTGCTCCACTAATATTACATAAGATGGCAGTCAAAATCCAGTTTGGCCATGTGAATTCACATCCATTAAAGACCAAGAATAGGGAAACAGGGGAAAGAGGTAATGATTGATTAAGAACCAGCAATAGCAGCAAGGTCCCAGGATGTATGACCCCGACCAAAATCTAAAACCAATAAATCTTGTACGATTTAAAACCCAGATGAATCATGACCCAAACCAAGAATCCAAGAGTAGCTGGCAGATTCCCAGAGCAGAGAAAAAAAAAAGCAATGAGGAGTGAGAAAAAAGTATTATAAAATCCTCAGTTATTTAGGGCATAACTGATGAAAAGAAAAAAAAAAGACTGGAAATTCCCCCAAAGTTGCCTTTTACCTTAATATTTATGGCAGCAACCACATTGCATGGATTATTTTACACACAACTTCTTGTCCTCTCCCTGATTTACCTGCTTTCCTCGACACATTCTGCACAGAGCTGTTTAAATAATAATTGGATATTTTACATTTAGATTTTTCCTCTCTATAATGCCCCTTCGTAAAGATCACTCTAATACGACACCTACAGCATTCTCACTCCTAATCCGTTATGCAGTTCCTCCATATAAAATACGTAGCTCATTACACAAACACCCAAAAGATTTGTTCTGTTTTTTAAACAGTCATCCGGACAGACACTAGACAAGATAATACATATTACCACTTTAAGACTAAAGTTTCCTCTCAGAGATACACAGAGCTCAACTTCGGTATTCTGCTCTTCATACATATGATTTAGATAATGGCATAGAGAGTGCACTTATAAAGTTTGTGGACAATACCAAGCTGGGATGGGTTGCAGGTGCTTTGGAGGATAGGATTAAAATTCAAAATGATCTGGACAAACTGGAGAAATGGTCTGAAGTAAATAGTACAAATGCAAAGCTCTCCATTTAAGAAGGAACAATCAGTGGCACAAATACAAAATGGGAAATGACTGCCTATGAAGGAGTACTGTGGAAAGGGATCTGGGGGTCATAGTGGACCACAAGCTAAATATGAGTCAACAGTGTAACACTGTTGCAAAAAAAGAAAACTTCATTCTGGGGTGTATAAACAGGAGTGTTGCAAGCAAGACATGAGAAGTAATTGTTCCACTCTACTCTGTGCGGATTAGGCCTCAACTGGAGTATTGTGTCCAGTTCTGGGCACCACATTTCAGGAAAGATGTGGACAAATTGGAGAAAGTCTAGAGAAGAGCAACAAAAAATGATTAAAGGTCTAGAAAACATGACCTATGAGGGAAGATTGAAAAAATTGGGTTTGTTTAGTCTGGAAAAAAGAAGACTGAGAGGGAACATAATAACCGTTTTCAAGTACATAAAAGGTTGTTATAAGAAGGAGGGAGAAGAATTGTTCTTCTTAACCTCTGAGGATAGGACAAGAAGCAATGGGCTTACATTGCAGCAAGGGAGGTTTAGGCTAGACAGTAGGAAAAACTTTCTAACTGTCAGGGTGGTTAAGCACTGGAATAAATTGCCTAAGGAGGTTGTGGAATCTCCATCATTGGAGATTTTTAAGAGCAGGTTAGACAAACACCTGTCAGGGATGGTCTAGATAATACTTAGTCCTGCCATGAGTGCAGGGGACTGAACTAGAGGACCTCTCGAGGTCCCTTCCAGTCCTATGATTCTATGCAGAACTCCCAGTGCCATCAGTGGACATTCCACACAAGTAGGAAGAGCAGAATAATGGGCTGCTGTCCTAGTGAGCAGACCTGAAAGGAGAATTTTGCCCTTTGACAACAGACAGTTACAATATCTATCAATTGTTTTGCATAGTATCTTTAATAAATTGTCTTACAAAGTGCTTTACGGAATTAAAGCAAAGTAAAAATGCAGGCAGATGGGGAAAAGAAAAAAAGAGAACTATAGCCAAGGTACAAAGAGATTTTGCAGCTGAGCTTTGAAATGAAATGGAAAGACAGACACAGATTCAGGATGGTGGATCCAAATGACAGGAGATGCAGAGGAAATGGTTCTCATTACCAATATATTGCATGGATCAACAGAAAACAGGCCAGGGCTAGTTTACAGGAAAGGGAGTAGATTTTCCAACCTATCTTACAGACATCGTCTATAAGACTTTGGAGGGTTTTAAACGAGCAGAGGAATATTGCAATGGGCCAATACTTCAAAAATGTATTTGACTATAGTTGATAGTGATATGAAATCATGAGCCTGATTTTCCAATAGTGTAGACATACAGCTACATGCCTAACAGACATGTGCAATTATTTCAATCGCATGTGCAAACTGAATAAGTGTGAGTGCAAATAACTGGCTGCATTTGCATGGGCCATGTTCCAATTGGTCATGGACTCCCATGTAAGTTAGGTACAATGAGATTTCATGTATTTTGCACATGGATTTCTGTACCTAATTTGCCTGGGTTGGCAGCAAAATGCACCAGGCTTCTGTATGTAAAGTGTGTAAGTGTGTGTGTGTGTGTGTGTGTGTGTGTGTGTGTGTGTGTGTGTGTGTGAGAGAGAGGGGTGGGGGCGGGGAGTTAGGACAATTTTGTTACACTCAACCCTTCTGCCAAGGTTACTCAAACATACTGTGGGTTTATTGTTTTTATTCTAGGTGGAATTGTTCAACAGAAAGCTTTGTTCCTATGATACCAGTGTGCAATCATGACCTACAGATACCCCATTCAATTCCTCCAGTAAAAGCTGAGAGCATTGAGTACACTTGAGACCACAGCACACTTTGAGGGTCATTATTTATCACCCTTCATCAAAGGGGAAGTGATTAATTTTTTATGACAAACAAGTCAATACAGCAAGAACACTTTTTGCTACATGCAGCAGCTTTATGAACTGCTGGGAGAAAAGGAGATGACCCACTGGGTAGCAAGAAACCTTTTATTTACTTTGTGAGGAAAAATATTTAAGGCAAAATGCAGCCAGATTTAATAGAAAGGTGACACTGAACAGCACAAGACTCAAACCGTTCTTCCTCTCACAGGGCTTGTAAATAAATATCAAGGGGAAAAAATAGAATGAGAAAGATGTTCTTTGCTCGCTTACCTACTCTCACCCCCAATAAAATAGCATAATCTAAAATATGTCTAGTCAGAGTGAACCAGGGCAGTTTAATTTCATTCTAATTCAATGAGGCTTGTTGTCCTGTTTAGTAATTAGCCAATTTCCTCAGCAAAAAGCCACGGTGTAGCCATATTGCTTTTCAGAACCAATTTATCTGTACAATTCTTCCTCTCCAAACATTAGCAGAATGGAATAGTCTTTTTAAGATATCCACTTCTAGTTTAAAGGGTTTCAAAAGGGGTCACTGACAGTAGCATCTGACTGAGGAGCAAATTCCTTCTCCCTCCAGTCTTGCTCGGTATCATTACTAAATGTAGGGGCAGTGACTCACTCAGAAACACTGTTTTAGTTGGCTTTAGTTTCAGATATCTGCTTTGTGATGGCTCCAAAGTGCAATGGGGCATTGGTCCAACGTGGGTTACAATCTCAGTTTGAGGTTTAAAGGGACAATGGCAGCACTCAAGACACATCAGTGAATATTCTGGTCCCACAGATACAGGATGGGGGTGAGGATGACCCGGCCAGCTAGTCCCCAGAAGATCCTTATCAGATGGGTTTGGCAAGAATGGACCTACTTGCTGGCCCTCCAAAGGAGCAGTATGGAGAGTGGACTGACTGATCCCTCCTCATCTCCTGAACATCAGAGAAGGAGAGGAGAGTAGTTGATCATCTTGTAAAAATGTCAGAAGTAAAAGAATAAATGGCAACTGAGACTCCCCCACCCATTGTTACTGGGGAGTCTTGTTTCAGAGTAGCAGCCATATTAGTCTGTATCCGTAAAAACAACAGGAGTACTTGTGGCACCTTAGAGACTAACAAATTTATTTGAGCACAAGCTTTCGTGAGCTACAGCTCACTTCATCAGATGCATCCAATGGAAAATATGGGCAATGTCCTTTGGGAAGCTAGGTGGGGATAGCACACTTATTCAGATAGAAAGCTAACAGTATTTCTGGGGCTGTAAGAGTACAAATTTTATTTGTAGCCAAATACTTTTTTCCTACTACCCCAATTTCTTCCTCTCTATGGCATTTCTAACATGCCTATCTCTCAGTGATACTACAGGAGGCCTAGAGTGTGAGCTGAGAAGTGTTTTCCAGAAGTGGAACGTGGAAAATGCTACATTCAGATTAATTCCAGCCAGGTTCATTTAACATCTTAAAAATGACTCAATTTCTCAGACATCCTGCATAAGAACTGGACTGCTGCAGAAGGTTATGGGCATGGAACAGTCAGGGCCAGTGGAAATGCTGTGTTTTTCTATACTTCGCTAAAAATTACAGCATCGTTCATGTGAGAAATGCCAGTTTTAATGTAGTAAACATCATTCCATTTTCCTAGCAATTATGGAGTAGAATTATCACCTGTGGAATTTTATCAGTGGCAGATCTGGGACTTTCATAAAGTGATTTAATTACTAGCCAATTGGGATGAAATCCTCACTCCACTGAATTCAAAGCAAAACTCCCATTTACTTCAGTGGATATGTCTATGCTGTAAAGTAAGAACATGCTTGAGCTCAGGCTCAAGCCTCACCCCCCTTGCCTCTACACTACAATTGTGCTAACCCAGGGTCCCAGGACCCTGCAGGGCTGGAAGGTCTGAGCTCAAGTTAAACCAGGACCCAGGCTCCAAGCCCTACTGCTTTTCAGTATAGATGCAACCTCGTTTGACTCAGGTCCTAGGAGTCAGAAGGAAGTATCCCACAATTCCATGGGATGACTTCCTTAGTCCTCTCTATCCTAACAATCTGCAATCCACTCTACTGAAAATGGAAGCCATGCCCTCTTTGCAAATGGCCATAGCTCAGGTCAGTGTTAACCCATTCTCTCTGCAAGCACACTATCAGAGAGCCGCCTAGGTTTGCAATGGAGAGCGAACAGATGAAGCCTTTTGCAAAACGAGCTGCTTCTTGGTAATATACACGGTGGGCAGTAAAGTCTTCCCCCAGTGCATCACTGCCCTAAGGCTAGAGCAGCCACAATTTGGGGGAGGGCAGGGGGTGCTATGGACTCTGTGATATGGTTACTTTGACTCAGGTCTGCACACAGCAATGTGGATGCCAGAGACCTAGGTTTGAGCACAGGTTAGAAAAGTCTTAACACATGGTTAAAATATAATGAAGATGCTCAAGCCTGGGGTTCTCTACAGAGACAACCTGTATCTGCAGCTAGTGAGGGCAGCAGCTTCAGCAGTGTTACTGAGCATGCTCAGTCCATGTCAGCATGCACAGTACAACCCAAACAGCAAATCTGGGTAAGCACATGACCCCCCATATCCTCTCTCCACGCATTGCCTCTGGCTCCCTAACACGAGTCAGCTGATTCAAGTCCCACTAACCCTGGGCTTACATTGCAGTGTAGACCTACCCTATGGGGCCAGGACTTCATTCTTGGCATTGACACTCTGCAGTGATCACAAGAGCACCTATGGTATTCTAAGTGCAGAGGGGTTCCAGGCTGCAAAACCAAGGAACAAGGAATATTATATTTTAATGGTGCCCATTTAATATGAAAGAGGACTAATTGGGTATAAGTCACCACTGAAAATCCAGCAATACATTTCAGAAGGTCTTGGGACCACGTCTTAACTTGTAGCTTCAACACGTCCACGTCTGCTCCCCCTAATTCACAGAAGTTGACAGCTTGTTAACAGCCAAATAAGAACACGGATATTCAAAAATAAGCCCATTTCACCAGACCAGACAGAGTATTCACATAATAAGTCTAATGACAATACAACCAGGTTCAAAATTATAGCTAAGAAAACCAATTCAATTGGGTTAAAAGTAAACATTTTAAGAAGGCTATTGGAAAAGTGCATTTTTAGCATTCTAAATATTTTGTAACCTTGCACGGAAATTGATTGTATCATTTTCACACACATGTTCATTTCCAATAGTAGAAAATGCTGTAAACTATTTCGACCCTATGTTCTTTCTTATGGATACGGTCCAATCCTGAATTCAGGCTTCATGCTAATTTTTCATTTGTTTATATGTGTGGCAATGGCATGATAAGGCTATTAGACAACATCCGTACTTCCTGCACTATTCTTGTATTTGGTAAATTGTTAGATATTTATGTTTACAACATACACCACTACGTAGAGTGCCATTCCACTGAACAATGTGATCAAAAACGCAGCAAAATGGTACTGGAGGGCAGGTAATTAAAAGGAGATTATCTCTGTGAATCTTATATGCGGTTTGCTATTAGCGATTGTAATTTGGAGATGCTGGGTCTAAATCTGTTCTTAGATCACTTTTACAGCAGTGTAACTCCATTAATTTTAGATGAGTGCTTTGCTGATTCACAGTGAAATCAGAATCAAGTCCAAGATCTTTTTTTCCTCTTACATTTTATCATTATATACTCCATAACAAAGTGGGCCAAATTCATGCCTAACATAACACCACTGACGTCAATCTGGAAACTCTCCTGAAATGTGAAGTGTCCAGTGTAGTTCCTATTTACTCTACTTAAAATTTTAAAGAGATTATGCTGAGCTTACTACAAATCATTGTTAAAAACACACACACAAGCATAGGGATTTATAGCCTCCTTAATGACTTATCTGTAGTCTTAGTTTCATTCTAATGAAATAACAAGGCCTCTCTGACCTTATGAACCATTTTAAATACTAAATAATGATTACTGAAGATACCATGACCAACAAGGAAAATCATTGAGCCAATTGTCCTGGGGTTCTAAAACAAAGTCTTCCATGTATTCCTTTAGAATGAAAAACTTGTGAAAAGCTCCCAATGTCCACATGAAATTTAAGGCCAATTGTTACTCATCTTTGAAAAGAAATCAGCTTGTGACTGTTAAAAAGGGGACTAGAAAACGGCAACTTATACGAACCATTACAAATGCCTTCACTGAGCAGTTGCACTAGAGTAGAAAGAATAAGAACCTTGATCCAGGAGAGCACTCGCATAACTTTATGCTTGTGAGTAGTCACTGAGTGCTTACAGTGATACCCATATTTGTGCTTTGCTGGATCTCAAGGCCTGAAGGTGGGAAATGTTTTACAGCCTTCCCCTGGATGCCAGGGCCTGCTTTCACTATAATTTTTCGGAAACAGTCTTGTTGTTAAACAAGAAAGCTGAGCAGAAATTAAGCCACAATGTTTCAAAACCAGCCTTTAATTTTGCAAGTCTCAGTTTTTAGGTACCCCGCTTTTGACACCCAGGCCAAAATTCTAAGCCTAGATATGTAAATTTAAGTATGCAGTAGGATGCAGACTCTAAGCGTACCCCATTGTGGCATGACAGGCTACTGCAGACATCCTGCCTCAGTTTCTCTCTTGGGCCTTCAACACCATCCACAGCTTTCAGCATGTTCAGTTGCTGAGGTGACTTAGATCTCAGGCTGAGTCACATAAGGGTCCACTTCTTCTGGGGAATTAAGGTCCAAACAAAACCCCAAATGCAAAAGAATCTTGTCCCCAGTCTCAGACCAGGCACAGCCCCTCTTCCCTGAGGGCCCGTCCATCCTTTCCACACACACTCTACCACCCCTTCTGGGCTCAGCCCTCTGCAGACTCCTGCCCTGGGCTCTAAAGAATCTTCCACTAACCTAAGACTTCTGTGGGAGTCTTTCTGCTCCTTGCAACTCTCCCCAGTTCTCCTCCAGCCTGGGAGTCACTGTGCTCCAGGACCCACCACAGAAACCCAGCCCACTTCCTGTAGTTCCTGTCCTCTAAACTGAGCTTTTCCAGGTCTTTTAAAAGGGCCAGGTGTGCCCCATTTGGTCCTGCAGCCTCATCTGGAAGGCAGATAATCCATCACAGGTGGGGCTGAACCCATCACTACCTTAAAGGGTCAGTCACCCTGTGGCAGGAACCAAAATTCATATTCATAGATTCCAAGACCATAAAGGACCATTGTGATCATCTCATGGGACCTCCTGCGTAACACAGGCCACAGAATTTTCCCCAAATAATTTCTAGATCATCTCTTTTAGAAAAACATCCAATCTTGATTTAAAATGGTCAGTGATAGAGAATCCATCACAACCCTTAGAAAATTGTTCCAATGGTTAACTACTCTCACTGTCAAAACTTTACGCCTTATTTCCTGTCTGAGTTCATCTAGCTTTGGCTCCCAGTCACTGGATTGTGTTATACACTTTTCTGCTAGATTGAAGAGCCCATTACCAAATATTTGTTTCCAAATAGGTACTTATAGACTGTAATCAAGTCACACTTAACCTTCCCATTGTTAAGCTAAATAGATTGAGCTCCTCGACTATCACTATCATGTTTTCTGAGCTTCTAATCATTCTCGTGGCTCTTCTCTGAACCCTCTCCAATTTAGCAACATCCTTCTTGAATCATGGGCACCAGAACTGGACACAGTATTCCAGCAGTGGTCATACCAGTGCCAAACACAGAGGTAAAATAATCTCTCTACTCCTACTTGAGATTCCCCTGTTGATGCAATATAAGTACATTGGTACCTAAATAAAAGGTAGCTTTATTTTCCAAGGAGCACCTGCAGCTCCTATTGATGTCAGTGAATTTTGTGGGTGCTCAACTCCTTTGAAAATCAGGCCACTTTCATTTAGATGCTGAAGTATGGATTTAGTTATCTAACCTTCAGCACCAAATTTGGGGGGGAAAAAAATTGTCCCTACAGCGTTGTTGCAAGATGTGCTGTGCCCTCACAGCTCCCATTAACTTTGGTGGGGACTGTAGGTGCTGAGAACTTCTGACAGTCAAGGCCTAAATGTCTAACATCATGCACCCAAAACTGAAGCACTGAAAATTAGAGGCTACGTTTGAAAATGTAGTCATAAATGTAAGCTGTGTAGTGCTGTAAGTAGCCTGTAGAGGAAGCTGGATTCCTGTAAGTGTTAGGAGTTATAGAACTGTGGCCATGCTTAGGAAAACTGACTTAAGATAGTCAAAATGGATTTGGAGAGGGAAAAAAACAAGCCATTGTACATTGTAGACAAGTCGGAGATGATCCTGAGGAAACACTTAATGTACAACAGGTCTATATCTATGCATAGCAGACCTCTTTTCCACATAGGCCAGGTTACCGGAAATTTTCTTCTCTATGGCCTCTAATCTTGTAGTCCTAAATTCAATGAACACTCTGCCAGAATTAACTAGGCCTCCAGGACACTACACACAGATTTATTTCTTTTGTCATGTATATATTTAAGATGAGATTTTTCATCATAGGTTTGTTTTGATAAGCTCTGTATTCTGTGTCTTTCAGAATTCCAGGACTAGGGTGAAATCCTGGCTCCATCAGCTTCAATGACAAAACTCCCAGTGACCTTAATGGGGCCAGGACTTCACCCCTAGTCTCATGAGAAGTGGACTTTATAAAAGGTGCATAACGGAAGTTGGGTACCTGACTCCCTTTGTCACCACTGCAAATCCCGGCCTAGAGATGGGCCTAGACAATACAGCTGGATTGTGATCTGAAATGTCACACATTTTGTACCACGCAATCAGCTGGATTTGGGATTCAGTCCCATCCCCAGTGCCATCTGCTGTACTTCTGTGCCAATATGCCTATTCTTATGGACAGAAATGCCAGTGTTATGCTTTGAGATGATTTTATATATTATTGCATAATGAAAATCACCGACACTGAGACTCAATAATATTGTTACACATTTATTGCTTTTAAGAGACTGTAAAAGGTAAAACTTAATCTTCATTTTCCTCCACTGGTTTTGATTTCATGCCAACCCTCACTCCACATAATATTATTATTTTTAGAATGTTCACAACTTGCCAAACCATTAAATAAACCTTTTTAACGGTTCATAGGATACCATCTACCCTAGACATTTAGGCTCTAAATGACCATCCAGCTCCAGTCCTCCCTTCTGGAGTCATATAAATGCTATTTAAATTTGATAGATGCTTTAATGTACTCAGTTTCTTCATTTCTTGAGTCAATTGTTTCATGAGTGCAACCAAAATAATCCTTTTTATTAGTCTTGAATTCTCATAATACTAAAAGTGTTAAAGAGTTAACAAGGTCTGCAATTAGGACAGTCTGGGATATCACTAACATAACAACAACATCTTCAGTTTATATGGTTAGCATTTCAGTTCTTTGTGAATGAAACTAAACCGAATTTAGGCTACTTTAATTCTGAATGAGAATGTCCACATAGGGGTTTAAATGCCATTTAATTAACCTGCTTTAGATGCACACCACTAGTTAATTTGGATTAATTGTCCTGCGTATCCCCATGTAGATAACCCCTAAATTAGGCGACATCGATACTATAAGCGCTACAGTGGCACAGCTGCAGGTACACCGCTGTAACGTAGATGTTCCTACATCTACAGAAGAGGTTTTCCTACTGATGTAGTTAATCCACCTCCCTGAGAGGCGACAGCTAGGTCAACAGAAGAATTCTTCCATCCACCTAGTTGTGTGTACATGGGAGCTGGGTGGGGTGAGTTCAGCCTAACTACAGCGCTCGAGATGTGAAATCACAGTCCTGATGTAGCTAAATGGATCTAATTCTGAAGTGTAGAGCAGGTCATCAGAGATAAGACATTGGGAATTGTAACTGTCATGACCTAACTGAAAAGGGATTTAACTCGATTCCTTTATTACAAAAACAAAAATCCACTTTCTTGTTTTAATTAGAGATAGACCAAAACTAATCCCGAACCTCAAATCCAAACCCATTTAATTTCAGGGAGGATTGGAACTGAATCACCAAGTCCAGTACTATCCCTACTACAGTTCTGGTTCAAGGTCCAATCCAAAATTAGAAGGGAGCCTCTGGTTGGATTCAGAAATCTCGTGAGAATAATTGATCTTATGAGATTCCTAGCCCAGTTCAGTAGAAATCTCATAAAAAATTAGCTTGCAAGATTTTGATTCCTTCACATCCAAAGTGAAAGCAGTACTATAGACCTGATCCAGCTTTAGAATCGAAGACTGTTCTGAACCTGAGAAAGATCCAGCTCTGAACATGGCTTCCTCAGCTCCAGAATTAATATCAGCATAAAATGGGATGGTGTTTAAACCTGAAAACCTCCACTCATAAAGGGAAAATGGAAAACACTGCTGATTCCAAAAGGCCTAAGAGGAAGCATCCTGCCAATACTGGCTTTCAGAGAACATGCAGTTCTACCAAAATAATCAATTTGCTTTCCAGACCAGACTTGCAGAGCTGCAATTCCTGGACATTCTCTACTAAACATACCTTACATTATTATTATTTTTAATTACTGTGATTTAGACAGAATCAAGCAACTTACGACACAGCAGAAAACAAGCCAATCATTATTTACCTTCCCATCAATTTTGACGATTTAATTATTCCTTCTGATAAATGTGTAAAGACTTGATTCAACCAGATGCATACAACTTTCACCCCAATCCAGCAAAGCACTTAAGCAATAGCTTAACTTTAAATACCCAAGTAGTACCATTAAAGATAAAGGCACTACATAAAGTTAAGCATGTGCTTGAGATGATCAGGACCAGAATGTTCAGTATCTGGCAGAACTGAACCCTAAAATCAGGAAGTTACATACTTTGGTAGAATATCTAAGAAAGAAGATAAGAATTCTAGTAATCCTCATGGTCAAACAACATTTACTCTTCCCTGAAGCCTAGTAATGTTTTCCACTATAAAATGTATATAATTTATTTCAATTTTAGCTCTCCCCCAGGGAAAGCATTTGACACCAAATATTATATAAAAACTCAAAATATACCTGCTATGATTTTTTCTAAATTAGCATGAAAATTGTAAAATATACCCACGAGCTCTAAAGCCTCTGATCTCTGAGCAAAAACAAAACTGACCAAACAATGTATGTACCTATTTTTCTCTGTTCTTTCACAACTAGATATCTAATTACTTAGGACCTTATCCTATAGCCCCTATCTCAAACAAAGCTACCATTGGGCCCAATGGGAGCTTTACCTGTGTGACTGCTCCAGAGCAAGGGTACTGAAGAGTTTATCATTGCCTTGTCTCTAACGTTGCAGACAGCTGTGAAAATCACCCCCTGCCTTGTGTGGGACTGTGGGATGAAGTCAACTAATGGGCCCTGTCCTGCAATCACCATTTCCGTTGACTTCAACAGGAATTTGATGTAAGGACTATAGGATCAGCCCCAAAGAAAGTGACAGTAATACGACAACTTACAATGAAAGCAAGATCTATAGTGTATTTATCTTGTGTTCAGTACAATACTGAAGGTCAGCAAATCAGTATATGTTGCAGCTATCGAGCGTTAACAAAGAATTAGCTAACAGAAAACAAATGTGAAGGTAAAAACTGACAAATCCACACCAATCAGTGAATTACCATGGAAATAAGCATTATAGAAAACTTGTGGGCTGGGAAGGGTTATAAGGGGAATGGTCTTCAACTATTCATGTTCAGCTGCTATTCACTATTTATTTGTAACATGAATCTTTCATTAATCTTAATGTTGGTTACATATGGGTCTTAAGAAAGTGCACCTGCGATATGTCGTTCAATTTAAACAGAGTATCTAAATGTTTTCTTCTAGCTGTGCTCAATTCTCTCCCACCAGAGTAGCAAAGCAACTTTATTCCAAATCCAGAGCTTTTTGATCAGTCTTTCACACTAGTATACAACAGGTAACAAAGTTACTTTTGGTCTCCCCAAGAGACATAGGTCAGTGGCCTGAACATAGTCCTGGGACTCAGGAACTCCTGAGTTCTAATCCTGACTCAGACAGTGACCGTCTTTGTAGCTTTTAGCCAAGCCACTTATGGGTTAATTTTCACAGGTACTCAGAATGAGGGTATTTCTACACTTACCCTGGATCAACCCTGCCGCGATCAATCCACCCAGGGTCGATTTAGTGGGTCTTCACTTGACCTGCTAAATTGACCGCAGATCACTCTGTCAGCTCCGGTAATCCACTAGAATGAGACATGTAAGGTAAGTCGACAGGAGAGTTATTCATGTAACTGGAGTTGCATAACTTAGGTTGACTTAGCTCTGTAGCGTAGACCAGGCCTGAATCTTTGCAATACAGACCATTCATCTCTCTCCCAGGAGAGTCGTGAGGATTAATGATTGTTTGTAAAGTGCTTTAAAGATTAAAAGTATTATGTAAGTGCTAATAATAAAAATGTTTATATTTGGGGCACTGGAACTAATTGTTCTGTTTTGGCATGTGGCCAGAACAGCGTGTGCCATCAACAGTTGAAGATGTGTAGGTAGCAGATATGCGAGGCAGCAGAAATGTCAGTGCTAGGATTGCCACCAAGAGAAAAGTTTGCATTGACAATTCTCTCCACATTTCTAATATCCTTTTCTGTGCACTATCCAGTAATGGAGAGACTATCTGTCAGTGATCACAATGGACATTACCTTGTGTACATAATACCTGTGCAAGCCCCTTGCATGGCTAAAAAAGGAGAGATCACTGTGCCAGTTATTTAAATCCCTGCTCCACTAAACGGTTGGTCTTGCTTTACCGCAATAGGCATTTTTCCATTGAACTCAGGGAGCTTTATATTGGACTGCATGGTCATGCATGACAGAGATTATTTTTGACGAGTACTATGCAGCTTTTCCATCAGGTGAACACACCTGCACAAGATCTGCAGTTGGAAAATGGATGCTATGTGTGCTCAGAAATGCAACCAGAAACTGACTAGAATCCTCAGGCTTTATTTTTTGCTGTTCTCAGTGATAAATCGCTCTTGGAAACAAGGTCCCAGTGTTTGCACAGGATTATCTGCTGACGGCTTATTATAGTCTCGGTTGCAGCTAAGTATCTCTCAATAAAAAAAGGACAAAGTAACAGAAGCAATTTGGTTTCAAAAATTGCTGCCAATATAATCAACTAACATGATTATTTAATAAATACTTTGTAATTTATTAATCCAACCTCAGTTTTCCCATATTTGTGAAGTATTTTTTTGATTAGGGAATTATCAACTTTTCTGTTTGGGGCAACTTCTGAGTTGGGAGAACAAGGGACTATGAGCCAGATATTTCCCACACACAAACACAGGTGCTTAGGGAATTGGCTTCATCCTCTCCAGTGCGCCAGCCAGCCGTAATCTCTAGTGGTCAGGACCAGTAGCCAATTATTTCTTCCAAGAGCAATGGAAGAACAGGGAAGAAACTGTGAGTCTGAGCTACGATTCCCTTTTGGAGCATGCACACTGCTCCATATGCAGGGCTTTCTGCAAAGGGGCAATACAGCCCATAGTTATTGGTATAGGGAATGATCTTGCATTTACGTCAAGAGATGAACAAGCTTAATTTTTATATGATAAAGATATTGGATTACTATTATGCATGCATGATAGCTACTTTTTCTCCCAGGATCACCATTGATCTTGGAGAAACTGTTTTCCATTGTCCTCCACTGAGAGGATATCAGTGGAAGAAACTTGGTCACGTCCTATGCTCTTCTAATGCAGTCTACTGTCTCATTGCAATATCCCTATTGGATTAGAGCTAGTCATTCTTTTTCTGGTAGACCACCGCTGTAATTGGACTAGTTGTGAAGTTGCTATGGAATATCAGAACATCAAAGGATCTGATACAATTATTGTTACTATCCTACCTCACTTTGTTCTGAAGCAGATTTCTGAGGGAGACAAGTTTTTGATAATCAATGCTCAACTAATCTGAATGAAAAGGGCTTTTGATTTGTCCTTCAAGCACCTCTTCCTCTCACACAAGCAGTGCGGTTCCCTATCTAGCTGGAGACTATTCCTAAAAACATTAACATGTCAAAGATGACATTGCCAATGTGAGGATGAAGTATCTTTGAAAGGCAATCATTCTGCACTTCCTATGCACAGTGTACTTGTAATTAACATAGGAAACCCGAGACTGAAATTAGAAACAGATTTAAAACACAAAAAGAATCCACAGATCAAACAGTACAAAGGATGAAAATCCAGTGTAGAATTCTAATAGAGAACTAAATAGAATTGGTAATAGAGAGAGATCAACCTGGATCATAAACACAGGCTGAGCAGAATAAAGATTAGAGCATGTAATTCAACTTTACATTAACTTATTAGACAAAAAAGTGCCCTGGCAAAGGGATTCCTGCATACGGGCAGTATTACTATACTTTTTTGTCCTTAGAATATAGTATATTAGAACTGTAGTACAATACAAAAAGATGAGACAGAACCTATTAAAAGAATACTGGCTGCACAAACACAATCTTGGAAAATACTACCACGTGTAGAATCCTTCATCCGAGGACCTTAAATTGTGTTCAGACATTAATGAATTGGACCCTGTAGGATATGTAAGTGATATTATATCCATTTCATAGAAGTATAAACTAAAGCACAAAGAAGATAGTAACATGTCTGCTACTCTGAAAAGTCTGTATTCGCAAAAAGAAAAGGAGTACTTGTGGCACCTTAGAGACGAACAAATTTATTTGAGCATAAGCTTTTGTGAGCTACAGCTCACTTCATCGGATGCATCAAGATACTGACTCTCTGAGCCTACTAATGTAACAGAGTTGAGAATACAACTCAACAGTCCTAATTTCATTCTTCATTCATTTACACACTAATTCTTTACCCATTAGGCAACATTGCCATCTTAGTAATATAGGAGGAAAAAATGGATAAGACATCAAATGATGGATATACAAATAAGATTTGAAATTACCTGTCCATATAGGCACTGGTTTCTGAGGTGATTATTTAAAAAACAAGAGGAAAATAGAAATATGAATTCAAAGACTGAGTAGTATATCCCAGTGAGGGATGTGCATAATTGATGCACAGAAACTGAGTTTGCCATTATCCATTTAATGCTCAAAGGGTTTAATAAAGGTCTTTTAAAAGAAGTTATGTATGTTTTGAAGTACCACCACATCGTAATTACAAAGCAAAATGACTATATTAACTGTGGAATCCGTCCTGTCAACGATCTAAATATTTCATACTCCAAAAACAAATCTGATTTTCTTTTCCATATATTGCTTCTTTTTAGAAAGGCACAAAATATTGAACCAGATCTTCAGGTGATATAAATTAGGATAGCTGCACTGAAGATAATAGTGATTTACACCAGCTGATGATCTGGCTTGCTTTGTTGGTTTTGTTATATTTTAAAACGAACATCTGCTGCTTCTGAAACTGGAACTTCCAGGACCAGGTCAAGAGTCAAAACAGATGCACTTGAAGCTGCAGTTTCAAATACTAAGCAACAATTTTTAAATCACCTTGCTAAATGACGGGCACAAAATTTGTTGGTACTAAAATAATGTTAGAGAAACTGAATGTTAGAACACAAACCTTTATTTCCTCCCCCCCCCACCAATAATTCTTATTCCCACAGAGAATTCTGTGCTGTTATTTTTGCTCCTTAGTTTGGCAAAGATGAACAGGGAAATTTGCTGCCCCCAAAGCTATCAACAGAAAAGTGACAGGCATCACATATCAGGCTGAAGGCAGAAGTGTACTGGACAAGTGAAAGACAGCATGAAGTTCAGACACATGTAGTACGATATTGGCCATGTATGGTTTAGCGTAGAACCCCACGGGTTTAAGCTGCTCGGATGCTAAAAACAATGCAAACTATGGCCCCAGTCCTGCAAGCAACTCTTAGTGGGTATGCTCACATGGAGCTGCTTTCAGGATCAGGGTTGTAGTGACTTTCAATTAACAGCATAAAGGGGCTGCAATGGAATGGTAAATTTGGCCCCATCACAACACTGAAGTGCCTAGGATGGAAAGTTGCAGTGAGGTTTGCACAGTGAATTTTATCACTATCAGATTTCACTGATAAAAACAAAAACATAATGCAATGAATTTGTATGGGCAGGGACATGTGGGAAAGGATTAATTAAATAGTAGAGATTGATCCAAGCCAATCAGGATTTCAAAGTCCTATGTCCTAAATGTCTGGGGGCTTGGATACAGGGTTTGTTTTGGATGATTGTGGGAAAAGGGGTGAACTGTGAATGCCAGATACCAAGCCGGGTTTGGATACTGAATCTCCTGAAAATTTGGAGGTGTTTAGATCTAGGTTTTTGGTATGGTGAGACTGGGTTTTTTGATATATCAAGTTGTTCTGGAGGCATGGTCTCAGTGTCTAAAAAGTAAATAGTATAAAGGTATTTGGATGCTTTCCACTTACAGCCAAGGAGAACAGGTTAAAAAAAATCCCAACAACCAACAACAACCACAGAATATTTTTCTATCAGAAAATGTTGTTTCATAGAACTAAATGTTTTGTAGGAAAGTGTCCATTTCAATACAATTCAAAACAATGAAAAAATGTTGAAATTCAAATGGAATATTTCATGTTGATTTTTTGTTTCATTTCTACTTCTTTGGTTTCATTACTATGATTGTTTTGTTTTGACAATTTTTATTTATAAAATTATAAATATTTTATAGTATATACTGTTTTGACATTATGAAACATCTCAGTTTTGCTGTTTCCTAGTCAAAATATTTTGGAATTTCTATTCCACAAACTATTTTTGCATTTTCGACTTTTCAAACAGATTGAGCATGAGGTTTTTCCCCAAAATTTCAGAACTTCATGAAGGACGTAAATTCCATTTCCCCTGGTTGTGCTAGGTACCAGGGACACACATAGTAAGAGATGGTCTGTGCTGCAAAGAGCTTGCACTTTAAGTAGACAAGACAGACAAAGGGTGGGATAAAGGAAGTTTATCATCTCCATTTTACCTTTGGTAACTGAGACACAGAGAGGTTAAGTGATTTACCCAAGGTCATACAGGGACTCTGTGACAAAACTGAAAACTGAACCCAGATCTCGACCCCCAGTCCAGTGTCCTTATCACTAAACACTTCCTCTCAGCCTCTGCAGCTGTATTTTCAAAGCAGTGCACACTGGTTTGACAGATTCCTGATGACACAAATGGGAATAGTAGCTAAATCTCTGTTTACTGCCTTAAAAATTCAAAGCCTTTGAGTCTGTAGATAACCATGTACACTCTGCCCAGCAAAACTGCAAAAGTCTACAGACTTATGGACAAGTAGGTCTGTAATGCATTATTAGATCTTTTGAAATGCTCAGTGGGTTCTGACTTCTAAAGTACATGGACACAAACTCTGAAATGCACTACTCTTGGACTCTATTATTGCCCTGCTACCTAAGCCTGCTTGACCTTCCACGGCAGACAGAGTCAGCAGAAAAGCCATGACAAGCATCAAGAGGTTTGCCAAGAAATAGAGAATTTATTTCACTGTTAAACACTATTTAATCTCTGAGTAATCTCTAGTTGTTCTCTGATGCTGTTTATACACCAAGGGTATTGTATGTACGTAGAATTTATGACTCTTGTAACCTGAAGCTGCAAAATATTGCTGCATGGAAACCACGAGCTTGGGTTCACCTTGTTTCAGCAAGCTTTGACAGAGAGTTCAGTTCACATACATTTGCCCACTGTGAGGTTCACTTAAAGTTCTGAAGTCACCTAAAAATCATACGAACAGCCATACTGGATCAGACAAATAGTCCCTCTAGCCCAGTATCCTTCCAACAGTGCCAGATGCTTCAGAGGGAGCAAACAGAACAGGGCAATGTGTATAGTGATCCATCCCCTGTTGTCCAGTCCCAGCTTCTAGAAGTCAGAGGTTAAGGGACACACAGAGCATGGGGTTGCATCACTGACCATCTTGGCTAATAACCATGGATGGTTCTATCCTACAGGGACTTATCTAAGTGCTTTTTGAACCCAGTTATACTTTTGGCCTTCATGATATCCCCTGGCAATGAGTTCCACAGGTTGACTGTGCATTCTGTGAAGAACAACTTTTTTATGTTTGTTTTAAACCCGTTGCATATTAATTTCATGGGGTGATCCCTTGTTTGTGTGCTATATGAAGGGGTAAATAACTTTCTTATTCACTTTCTCCACACCATTCATGATTTTATAGGCCTCTATCATATCCCCACTTAGTCATCTCTTTTCCAAGCTGAACAGTTCCAGTCTTTTTGATCTCTTTTCATGGGGAAGCTATTCCCTACCCCTAATCATTTTTGCTGCCCTTCTCTGTGCTTTTTCTAATTCTAATATTTTTGAGGTGAGGCAACCAGAACTGGATGCAGTATTCAAGGTGCGGGTACACCATGGATTTATATAGTGGCATTATGATATTTTGTCTTCTTATCTAGTCTTTTCCTAACTGCTCCTAACATTGTGTTAGTTTTTGTGACTGCTGCTACAGATTGAACAGATGTTTTTCAGAGAATTATCCATGATACCATTAAAGAAAGAGAACTTGAAGCTAACAGCTAATTTAGAACCCATCATTTTGCATGAATAGTTGGGATTATGTTTTCCAATCAACATTGAATTTCATCTGTCAGTTTCCTGCCCAGTTGCCTGGTTCTGCAAGACCCCTTTGTAACTTTTCACAGTCAGCTTTGGAGTTAACTATCTCAAGTAATTTTGTACTGTCTGCAAACTTTGCCTCCTCCATGTTCACCCCTTTTTCCAGATCATTTATGAATATTTTGAACAGTACTGGTCCCAGGACAGATCTTTGGGGGACACTGCTATTTACCTCTCTCCACTGTGAGAACTGGACATTTATTCATACTCTTTGTTTCCTATCTTTTAACCAGTTACTAACCCATGAGAAGACCTTCCCTCTTATCCTATGACTCCTTACTTTGCTTAAGTGTCTTTGGTGAGGGACCTTCTTAAAGACTTTCTGAAAGCCCAAATTCAACCCCCACCCAGCAAATCTGAAGCACTCCAAACACTCAGATACTATGGTAATAGGCGTAGCATTTAGATTAGACAGATGGAAAGTTGGCAAGACGCAATGGCTTCCATAACTAAGCTAGTGAGTTTTACTAACCCTGCCCTCCTAATAAGATCCCTCCCTTATCTTTAGCTGTCTTCTGGGGAAGGAAAGAGGCCTGGTGGCTATCAGCATTCCACTCTACCCTGCTGTTTTGGGAACCAGACAAGATAGGGTCATTCTCCTGCAAGGTGTGCAAGCATTATGTTCTGTGGACTGGGCAGCATACGCATTCCTTTTTCTTGAAGAACAGAAATGGGAAAAACTCCTTTGGTTCTTCTGCTTGTTTAACAGCCCTTTAATGCTTTGCATCTGAGAAGTCCCATCATGCCCTGGGCTACCTGGAAACTGTGACCTTGTCTGAGTTATAAATACATTAGGGTTTTAATTGAAAGTTCAATACAACTCTTCTAAAAAGGGCTATCGCTTTCTTGAGTGGCTTTAACCATATTAACACCACCCTCATTTTTCAAAATTACAGAGTCTGTAAGCTGTTCAGATTCATTTTAGACTAAAATGTGGTTGCAGACAGGAAGAGCTGTTATCAGTTGCATGGTATAGTTTCGTCTTGAAGTGTGGGAGTTAAAAAAAAAAAGTTAACCGCCATGTGTCAACATGTGGAAGGGATAAAAAGGTAACCAGGAAAGGAAAATTAAGGCCAAAGACAGTGTGTATATTTACAAATGAACCCCACACCAAAGTAGAAAAATGCAAACATTTCTGGGGAAAAGACAGACCTTCTGTACTGTTACGAAATGGTTTGAATAGCTCTAATTTATTGCAAGGCTTCTGGACTTCAGCTCCAGTCTCCTGAGAAACATAGGAACTGCTATATTGGATGAGTCTAATGGTCCATCTAGCCCAGTATCCTGTGTCTGACAGAGGCCTGTGCCAGCTATTTCTGAGGAAGTTGCAAGAAACCGTGCACTAGGAGGTTATGAGATAACTTGCCCCTGAGGAAAGTTTAAGCACTGGCTCTCCCTGAGTTGGATTGAACTCTTAGGCGATCAGTAAAACAGGGTAAATGAATCCTCAGTACAGGGTGCACTATATGCAGCATGCTTTAAATAAGGAGCATGAGCAGAGTCAACCATGGCACATGGCCGGGAGGAAGAGGACAAGAGCCTGGGGTAAATGATGGACAATCGCATACAGAAACTAATATGCAATGGAATGTTTAGCGATAACACAAGAATAAATTAGGCCTTTGTAATGACCCCTTCTCACCAATTTCTCATTGCTGTAATTTTTGTTGAGTAAGAAGCACCTCTGAAGCAAGTTACAAAACGTCGCCAGCGCTAAAAGTCAAAGACATGCTCTCTCCCTTTCTGTGAAACAGCCATACATGATCTTGACCCTTCACCTCCAACTGTTTGTTCTATTTACAGTCTGGCTGCTGACTAGCTAGTAAATACTGCAAAAAACAGATTGCCATGTACAAACAGCTGTACTCCATGTGCCAACACCAATCTATCTGCCCAGCATAGTGCATGCCTGTTGAGGCATAGGGTTGAATGAAAGACAAGAGGAGGAAAAACACACACCACAGTGAAAAATATTCTCTCCCTTTAATATTCTACACATTTTCCCTCTTTTCAGTCCTCTGGTCTGCATCTGTCATGTAAGGATGTTGTATTAAATGCTGACAGGAAAAAGTTCAATATAACATAACACACAGCATCAGAAATTTGAGCTGGCGAAGAGTTCTTTTAGGTCGTCTCATGTATCCCCTGACAAAACAAGACTGGTCCCTATACCTCATTCACCACTTCCATTTTAAAGCTCTAAAAAATGGGCTACTCTGTGGGATGAAAAGAGAATTTGGGGCACATCCTTTCCGCTTCTCTCTCTCTGAGTCAGGAAACAAGAAGAAGAGAGGCTAGGATGTAGTAGCAGGGCCATTTAGAGGGAAAGATTTTTCACACACAGATTGAAAAAGAACCACTATGGACTACATCTGCTGTGATGCACTGTGATCATGGAACTCCCATGATGCAGCTTGGTCAGAGGAGAGACCAAGGTGCATTATTGCAGATGTAGTCTGGCCAAGGAGCCATAGGAGAGAATGGGGGCACGAAGCACTGTGGCACCTTTGGCCACTGCAGTTTAATGTCAGGCTGACAAATTAAATGTTTCTTTCAGTTTGTTAAACTGAACCATTTTGATTGATGCTGAACTGACCTAAAATTAAATGTTTTTGTTTTCCTGACAGAAAAATAAAACAATTTTTGCAAAATTATAGTTTTTCCTATGGAAAAATTCAATTTTTGCAGAGTATTCTGTCAAAAAATCATTTCAATGGGAAATTCCTTACCAGCTGTAATCTGGAGTGAAAGTCACACATTCGCCCCTGCTGTTACTATCTAGCTCATGCCATCTGAAGTGTCGCTCCTGAGCGGGGCAGCAGGCAGTGAGGAAGGTTTCCCTTTCAGCTCTTCCTCCCCACTTCTAATGGCTCCTCACAAGGTTTATTAGTAGACAGCCAAGCTTTCTTCCCCCTTCCCTTTGGCAGCTCCCTCACCTACACTGGGTCTTACTCCGTGCAGCACAGTGGGCAAGAAGTGGGGAAGAATAGGCCAGCACTGCTGCTTCTTGGCCCTAAGCAGTGGTGAATTCTACCCACAGGGGCAGCCATGTTGTGAGGGAGACAGGACCAGAGAGGTTACAAAGAAATTCAGAAAGAGCTGGGACTAAAAGGGAGACTGGACCACTGTTGGAAAAAGGTCATGGAAAAGGATGAGGGAGAGGAAAGGGATGGAAAGAACCAAATGATAGCAAAGGGGAAACCACCATTAAGAAAAAGAGATGGGAGAGAGATTAGGCACAAATTAGGGAAAGGGAAGGAAACACTTCAGGGACAAATAGAGAAAGAATGGTGCTGTGGTAATGGACAAGACTTTAGGATGAAGGTCAAGTCTCCTGGCTTTCATTCCCAGTTCTGCCACTGGCTTGCGGTGGGACCTGGGGGTGGGGTGGGGGAGAATCACCACATCAGCTCCCTATGCCTCAGCTTTACCAATCTGTAAAATGAGTATACTAATACTGATGTACCTGACAGGAAGATGAAAGCCTCTTGTGACCCTGGGATGGAAGTGCCATAATTAAAGTACTGTTATTAGAAGGCGGAGACTGGCTGAATCAGAAAAAAGATCACTTCACTCACTCAATCCCGCAAAAGTGTCATTCGAGTAGCCACTGCAAATTTGGGAGCTATACCTTATATACAAAACCTCTCCAGCCCCTTCACACTAGACCATTTGGTGTAATACATTGGAACTATGAAATTGGAGAATTCGGTCAGGAGTCCTAGAATGTGATCCAGAGGCCTTTGAAGTGAATGGAACTCTTTCATTTGATTCAAATGGTCTTTGGCTCAAACCTGAGTTACTCAGGCATTTTTAAGAGCCCTCTCCTCCCCCCATTTACCCAGATTCTGGTTAGATTTCAATGGAGGCACTGTGAGCCCCAATGTCCTGCTATCATTCCAGTTCTAGGTCTGGTGGCCCAACATCTTCCAGCAGAAGTATCCTGTTTGGTCCTCCACCATTCAAAATTATATAACCCATAGGTAAGTGCCAACCTCTTTGGAAAAAAAACGGTGTAGGTTGTTAGGATATAATATTCAGGCCTGTCTGTAAAGGCCTATACTCTAAGAATTTAGGTGTATTCTTATCACTTAGCTAGTTATAGAGGTATAAAAGAAAGAATCAAAATCACTGTCTGACTGTATAAGGCCTTTTCTTACTGTGACAGTCTGAGGCCCTGTTCTTAGGCTAAGGCCATTGGCTAAGCAGCAGAGGCAGCCATAAGCTGGGAAGCCAACGGTCACATCCTCACATTCCAAACTAGTCACATTGAAAGAAGGTGCTATTGGGCTGTTAGGAATACAATCCTGTCCTGATAATGCCTATTGTCTCCAGAGAAAGGGAAGTGCCTAGAAAATGTAAAAGGAAACTTAGTTTGATAGCATCCTGTCTGGCAAGGATGTGAATATCAATATTATCAATTATTATTATCAATAGCTGGGATGTGAAATCCTCACTTCTGTATTGTTTTGTCATTATAGTTCCCACTTTGCTATTGTTTATTTGCATGGTCTCTGTCTGGTTCTGTGATTGTTTCTGTCTGCTGTATAATTAATTTTGCTGGGTGTAAACTAATTAAGGTGGTGTGATATAATTGGTTAAATAATCATGTTACAATATGTTAGGATTGGTTAGTTAAATTTCAGTAAAATGATAGGTTAAGGTATAGCTAAGCAGAACTCAGGTTCTACTATATAGTCTGCAGTAAATCAGGAAGTAAGGGGGAAATGTGAAGAGGGAATGGGGGTAGGGAAATTGGAATCATGTTTTGCTAAGGGGGGGGGAATGGGAACAGGGACACAGGTAAGGCTCTGTGGTGTCAGAGCTGGGAAGGGGGACACTAAGGAAGGAAACTGGAATCATGCTTGCAGGAAGTTCACCCCAATAAACATCGAATTGTTTGCACCTTTGGACTTCGGGTATTGTTGAGCTCTGTTCATGCAAGAAGGACCAGGGAAGTAAATGGGTGAAGGAATAAGCCCCCTAACATAGGTGTGTTCCAAATCAGCCCTGTATTCATAGGTTCTCACATTCTTCAACTGTGTTTGGTGAATTTTTATGCCACTAAAATGAACCATCAACATTCACCTTATAAACCATGCCTCATGACAAGACAGGGCAAATAAGGATCTAGGTAAAAACTTTATAAATCCCTTCTTCACTAGTGGTCAAGAAAAAATATCTAAGGCCAAATCCTTGACTGATGTAAATTGGCATAGTTCCATTAAAGTCAATAAAGGAAACTCATACTTATGGAGGATCTGGCCTCCCAGGTCTGATTCCCCTCTTACTCCGGACATACACCAATGTAAGTAACTTCACCAAAGCTAATGGAGTTACACTGACACAGACTGGTATAAGTGAGAAGAATCATGCCCCTAGCTTACAGTAAATATGGCTGCTGAGTTCTTGATGATCAGTTGGTTGAAGTGCTGTTAGTCAGCAGTAATTATAGGAAGGGATCCGAGTTATTTTTGCAGTTACAGCTGAATAGACTCAATGCCGGGGATAAATTGGCCTTGAGCAAACTTAAAAAATATTTTCTTGCTAAGTGAGCGCCAGAGACATATGTCTCTATAAAATGGTTAAGGAGAAGCTGATGACTTGCCCTCAGCGGGTTCAAGAATTTGAAAATGATTAATTTTTGTTTTAAATCTTCCAGACCATTCAGGCAACAGATAGTAGGAGAGAAATTTAAATTTTCTTGCGAAACTTCCTATTTAGAAGATTAAGAGAGAGAGCCTACGGTACATTGAACTGAAATGGTAATTATTGGAAGCTTGGCACAGTGATAGGTTTCTCTGCATTGCTCAGACAGTGCACTTTATCTTCCAGAGAATCTACTTCATTTCAAATTTTGAGTCTGAGTTCATTCAGTTTGAGGCTTTCCTGTGCAAACGTGTGTTAGTTGACCTGTGTGGTGTTTTCTTTGAGGAGACAGAAAAAAAAACCCAAAAATCGTGGCCCAATTGTAGTTATTTATGATCCATTGCATTTTCCACAGTTATAGGGGTGTTGGCCAGATGACCTTCTGCAATCAGAGAGGTGGCGAGGAGAAGGGATATCAAGGTGCCAGTTATGTTTTAGACCTCTAAGCTTGAGAAGGTTTAGCAAAGCTAAGGGGCGGACATGCCAGTGGAATAGGGTCCTTAAATGGACCCCAAGCAAGTGGACGTAGGCATAGAGGAGCTCTGCACTGCCATGCTCTCTTCCTCCTCCTCCAACATTGGGAGTGTGTGGACAGCGGTTGCAGGAGCCAGCTACAGCAGTTTTACACCAATAGGGAGTTTATCTATGCAAACTGATTTCCCAGCTGGCCATTAGAACTCAGATTCTGGCCCTTTTGTACCACCTGAGCACCACACACCAAGGGGATGCATTTCATTCTTTGTACTCAGGTCACAGTTGTGTGACTACATTCCATCCACTTAAATTCCACCCCCTCCCCCACACGCCATTTTATTTGGACATGGCATGCCCAACCCCATTTTCAGTCCTCAGTTATTGTGTAGTTGTGCTGTGTCACTGAACAGTTCCTGTTTTTTACCCCACATGTCACTGCATTTTAGTGGTGGGTGAATGTGTGCACAGATCATAAGCTGGTGTAGCTTCACAGAAGCATTGACTTATCACCAGCTGAGTTTCAATGGGCAAAGTTTTTTGGGATCCTTTTGGATAAGACTCAACACAGAAATGCAGGGCATTATTATTAATATTTATTTGCTACAGTCCTTACACATAAAAGCAAAGATCCAGTACAATGTAAACATGGATGGAGAAAATACAGGGGAAAGCACCGCTTGGCAGTAAAGAGATCGGGATTTATTTTTGGATGAGTCAGTATTCTCTGGATGTAAGCTCAGTGCCCAGCTAGCTGTGCTTTGCACAATGCGTGGTCTAGTTAGGCCAAAATTTTCCCTGGTGCAGCTCACAGTGGAGTTACTCCAGGAGTGAATTTGGTCCACTGTGCTTGTAGAATGCTTAATGCGTATTGCAGATTTTCCTCTTTGCTTTTACTGAAGTTAACCCAAACTGGAGGGGGAAGGCTACAGGTCCTCCCTGTTGAGGCACCTCAGGAAGAAGGAATCTGGAAAATGACCTTAAAGGAGGCTTAGTCGAGAGTGAATTAACAGCCTTCGTCACTCATTTGGACTTGAGGAAGTAGAGGTACTCAGACTGAAGTGACTCAATGGAGTCAGCATAGCCCAGTGGGGGAAAAGGGAGAGCCAAGTAACCAGCAGGGCACTAGGTTTGGTACCTACTCACTTATGCAAGACAATTTTTACTTAAAAAGGGATCAGCCAAAGAGCTAGCGATGGGATTAACAGAAGTGGTTTTGGTTATGGATTCCCAGCATACAAGAATCGGGCTCAAGATTTTTTTTTAAATGGATGCCTAAAATTAGGCTCCTGAGTCTATATTTAGGCACCCACATTAGTAATCTAATTTTCCAAAAAGAGCTGAGTACCCATTCAATGAATTAAAACAACCTGAGAGATCTCTGTGGGAGCTGCTGAATTCTGAGGACTTGTAAAAATCAGACCCATTAATTAGGTGCCAAAATTTGGATTCAGGGGCCTAATTTTAGGCCCCCGTTTTCAAAAATCTTGATCACAGAGTATTTTTCACTTTCAAAGTTTTCCCTGAATACTTGTGATTCAAAACTGAAGCCGTAATTTCACCTTCCCATTTAAATAATAGCTATGCTCCTTCTAGGACTACAAGGACAACACTTGCTCTGTTCCCTCTCTTCGCAATCTTTGAAGTTTTATGATATCAGTTGTCTCACTTCCTCTCACACAGGCTTTATGCAGCAAAGCAAAATGGCTTCTGTTGACCCCTTTTTGTCCTCCTGGAGCCATGTGGGAGACCTACATCATCTGGAATCCTCAAGAAATATCATGAAACTTCAACCACACTATGACACCCAACCAATCCATCTCAAAACTGAAAAGCACTCCAGGAAATTTAGCTTGGAAATTTGCATCGACATCCAGGTAGTGCTTAAAGAAAAAAAAAAAAGAGTGCTCGCTCCACAGAACATTCGCTGATACGAACAATTTTGCAGAAAGCACTGCATTTTTGCACAAGCTCTGCAAAGGGTGGAAAAAGAAGAGGCCCATTTTAATGTTGTGGGTTTTTTAATTTCTCGGTGAATATTTCACATAGCTCTAGTGTTAATCATGTGCAGATCTTAATTAAACTGTTACCTGTTTCCACTAGAGAACACTAAATATAGAGCTCTCTGTAAAACCTTAATGGAATCATCAGAGTTTGTGAAGCTTCTCATAGAAGTGTTAAGGGATTTTGCACATCAAAACCCCTGTATACAAACAGCACACTCTAATTTAGACACTTATAGGCAGGAATATGGTTTGCAATGTTATATGCACTTCTGGCCATTCTAACAAAGGGGAAAGGTGATCCTTTTAATAACATCCAATGTTAATATTCTCTGGATCCCACTAAAATCTGGTAAATTAAGATCAGTGGTGTGATCAAAAGCTCATTAAAACCAATTGGAACCTTTCTATTCTAAATATATAAATGCAAATACCCACGGCAAGGGAAATGTCAAGATTATTTATGGTACAGTAGTGCCTAGAGGCTCCAACTGATATGCCAACCCATTGTGCTAGGCACTGTCACTTACTATGGATATCTATAGTCTTCCCTTAAGAGCCTACAACCTGCTGTGGTAATGCAAATAAACAAACAGACTAGACAAAGTATGAGAAGTGGAACAGAAGCATAGAGGTGAAGTGACTTGCTCAGGTCAGCAGCAGGACTGTGGCAAACCCAAGAAAAGGACCAAGGCCTCCCAACTACAAGACCAGCAGCCAAAGTTTTAATGGTGCTCATTTTAGTATCATCTGATACTGAGGACACACAACTTACTTTCAACACTATCTGAAACAAACATGTTTGCCCTACCAAAGCCTTCTTTTGTAACCTTATTAATTGTATCTTAATTCCCTGTTGATTATAGACTGAAAATATATCTGAGTAAATATCCCCCCCCTCCAGCTCTGCAATAATACACTGGCATAAGGACAGTGGAATCAAAGCTCCTGGCTATTTGAAAGCTTTTACAGAACTCCAGGGAAGAATTCCAAGTTGAAATTTTCAAAGCAGTGCAGGGGATTTATTTTCCATTATTTTAAATGGAAGATAGGTGGGTGTAACGAGGCCTTCGCTTGCCCTCACACAAATCAGTCAGAGACCTCCTCCAAGTGCAATCACCAGTGCTTCTTTTATTAACAGTGTCAGCTCCCACCACCTTCTATTTACAGACAGCTAGCTTCTCCAGCCAGCAGGGATGCACTGCCTGTGGCTCCTCCCTTTCCTTTCTCTTCCCCCACCCCCTTCACTTCCTTCCTGCCAGCTTTATATAGCCCCCCTGGCTAATAAGGCCCGCAGGTGCTCCTCTTTCATCAGTTAGGCATGGCATACCCAGCCAGCCCCAATTAATGCTTCTTAATTGGAGCTGGGCTAACAGGGGCCTGGTTCAGGGCCTCCTGGCCAGCACCCTGTTACAGGGGGTAAGTCCTGTGCCTGGCTGTGAAAATTTCTGCCATAGGCTTTATTCATACCTCTTACCACTTCTTAATTGTGGAATCAGCGCTATTGAGCTTATTGTAATAGCAAACTCACCACACCTATATCTATATTAAATCCACTGTTCCTGAATCTATGCAAATCATAGATGACTTTCAAATATATTAAACAATGTTATCATTGAATATTGTTATTCAAGAATCTTTCATTTAACACAACACAACCTTTAAAAGCAAAATGAAATGAAATATAAATCATGCCCTGCTCAGGATCAAAGGCCCAATTACAGTATGCTAAATCAATACTTTAGAACAAGTGATCATGGAGTTAGAGCAGAAACATGTTACTCGAAGGATGAGGCTGTATCCAGAGTTACACATTCACTCACTAGATGGATAGAACAGTGTCTTGCCATTGTGCAAAGGTGTCAAGTGACAGTAATATTGCCACTCTGTGGCCATAATAAGGTGGGTCATATATGGGGTAGTTATTTAAACATTGGGTAGAAAGGGGGTTGCTTCATGGTCCCAAAGGCACAAAATTTTCACCACTTGAAATTAAAGGCGAGATGAACTGATAGCTGCACATTACTCTTTCTAACATAGCAACCACCCATGCAGGAGCCAGCAACAATTGCAGTCCAACAGAGCACAGAAACTGCTTCCCTTGTGTGCCCCCCTGAGGGAATCAACTACACCAATGAGGGTAAAGAGAGAGGAGATGGAGCTCTTCCATGCTGGAGTCCAGCAGTTGCATAATAAAGCACGTGTCTCAGCCCCTCCCCAGAAGAGGTGCGGCAGTGGACATACTTTCCATACATGGCATGGCACTTCAGAAATCAATTGTTTTGCTTGTGCACAAAGCTTCCTGGCTTTCCCACTGGGACAGGTTGGAGCTGCACCACCCCAGCACAAGGCTCTGTGTGTGAATGCCACAACAAAGCCGCTATTATTTGCTGAGCAAAGTATGGCATGGTCAGTGGATGGCTTGCAAGCTTTCCCAGCATTGCCCCGCCAATGTACTGTAAACTTGGAGAACAGCCTGACCGACAGGAAAGTAGTTCTCTCCCCAAGATTAGCAGCATGCACTATGGCAAAAGGAAATGAGGTCCAGCAAAGAGCAATGAAAAATAAAAAAGACATAAAAAGGCCAATGAAAATTCAGCAGGAGCAGGTTGCTTAAAGGTGGCTGCTAGACACACTGCCTGTGCACTGAAATGCAGAAAAATTAGCAGTTAAATTATTTGCTTATCTAGTGGAAGGGAGCCTGTTAAAGAGGAAGCTGGTTTCACTATTCAGGGATGCAGAAGTCAAGTAAAGAAACAAAACCACAGGGAATTTAAGATGACAGAGCAACTAAATGACAAGGATGGAGGGGAGAAAAGGCTAAATCCAAAGGAAACAGGTCAATAGAGCAACAAACAATATCCAGGGTGGATGCACAAGTGGCATCTCTGGGCATTGCCCCCATTCACTATCCCCCCCCAATGCCTCATCCAAAAATCTATCCAAGCCAATGGAAAGTCTCATTGATTCCACTGGGCTTTTCATCAGGTCCCTGGGATTGCACATTGGCCATATGCTTGCACATCACAGCGAACCCACTGTCGTCATCATCATCTCTCATCTTCTCAAAGTGTGAGCCCTCCTCTGGCCAGTAGCACCTTTGCTGCTGACACTTAGCAAATGATGTAATGAGCATAATTTAGAGTGAATCTACACAGGCCACCTCCAACACTAGCACAGTACATTGCCCTAAGCTAGGGGCCTGCTGTTGTAGCTTGTTGCTAATTAAAGGGTTTTGCAAGAGTCTGGGTATGTCTACACTGCAATTAAACATCAGCAGCTGGGCCGGGTCTGCTGACTTGGGCTTGTGGGACTGAGGCTGACTTGGGCTTGTGGGACTGAGGCTGACTTGGGCTGTAAAACTGCAGTGTAGTTGTTTGGGCTCTGGCTGGAACCTGAACTCTGGGACTCCGCAAGGGGGAAGGGTCCCTGAGACCAGGATCCAGCCTGAACCCAAATGTCAACACCACAATTGTACAGTTCCACAGGCCGAGCCCCATGAGCTCGAGTCAGGTGACCTGGGCTAGCCACAGAGATACCCTCTCTGTATCTTTGGTTCACTTCACTTCTTTGCCATGGCCCAAAAAATTATATATATATATATATTTAATGTTTTTGTCTTTTTTTAAATCAGGATGTGTTCAGTTACCACCTGGCCACTTTTACTTGTGCATCAGACCCCATTCTTCTGCCCAGCACTATTCTGTCTGCTTGCTGTGTCTCTTCAGAGGGTAAGCCCTTTAGCATAGGGACAGAAGTTGCATTTGTGTTTGTACAATGCCTAGCACATTCCTGGGTACTACAGAAAGTAAATAAATAATTATAAGAATGTTGCAGGGTCCCTTGGCTTTAATTTGTTTCTGGTCATTTGTACAGGTAGAATTAAGAATAGTTACCATACTTATGAGCAATGTACATTTAGATATTTTCCTAAAAAAAGATGGTGACTAACCAATGAGAATCTATTACAACATGTTGATTTAGAACTAAATATAGCTTTTATACTAAATTTGATGCTACTTTGCTAACACTATATCTACACACATGTAAACAATTATATAACTTAACTTACATTTATTCAGATTCTTGATTTTTTTTTTTCCTGTTAGAAAATGATGAATGATTAATTTTATTACTTGTGAAATGTGTCAAGCTCTATTTGGATGGAAATCCAAATTTAATTAAAAATGTACAAAAACAGGATTTTATTTAAATAAAACTACCTTAAATGTGCTGGATACATGGGGGAAAGTTAGTTTTCAGTGCAAAACATTTATAATAACTGATTATTTAAACTAATCTTTAGTTAGTGAATTTAACTTTTTGTTTATGGTCACTTTGTTTCGAACTCTTGTAGATCTCATCCTCTCATACCTACTTAGTTTTTATTCATAAATTGGAAGAGGAAAACAAGCTTTCCTGCTTTTTCAGCTTTCAACTGGTTTCTTAATGGTGAATAAACTGAAATGTAGAAAATATTCCCTCTGCACCTGCAGGAGAGACTACTGCTGTCAAAAACTGGTTTAATATTTTAACAAACTTGGTTCCAGGTGCTTAGCCATTTACTTCTACCAGTTCAATAGTTTGACTTGGCAGCAAACATACTGTTTATTTTTTTTTATTTTCTATTCAAACTATTTTAACAGATTATAGATTTAGGCCTTAACATAGGTTGGCAATTTCAAACTTTAAATGCTTTTTTTTTTAAATAAACCTGGTTTTTAATTTAAATATAAAGATCTGATTGAAATTTAAAGAAAAAATAAAAAATTGGATTTAAGTAATTGATTTTCATCCACCCTGGAATAAAAAGTCAGCCAGTACAGTGGGTAAAATGAGTATACCATGAAAATCACCCAGTTTCAGATTAATTTTAATTTGATTTACAGCTGGGTTCTTTGTTTTTAGAGGAAACTTGTAGTAAATAAAATCTGAAAAAGCCATTCACAGTATTTACCACAAATATTTCAAGTGATCTAGAATTATTTTTGCATAGGAGACTGCTGAGATTTTCAAAAGAATGGACAGTATGAACTATGGTGGTAGCTGTAAAATGCATGTAACATCACTTTGTTCTTTCCATCTGTATTTCTGACCTTTAAAGTAAGGGGAGGTAGCAGTGTAATTAGCAGACAGCAGCATGGACTGGGAACCAGGATAATGCCAGCTCTGCCACTGATCTGCTGTGTGAGCTTGGGGCAAGTCATTTCACATCTTTCCCCTCTCCCCCTACCCCTTTATCTTTTCCATTTAGAGTACAAGTTCCTCGGTGCTGTCTCTCATTGTGTTTGTACAAGTCCTAGCACAAAGGGCTCCAGTCTCAGCTGCAGACCTCTAGGTGCTATGCAATACCACAAACAATTAATAAAATAATAACGGCTGCCCTTCTTGAAACATGTCTAGACAAGTTGACCCCTCCTTAACATCTACAAAGAGGCCAGTCCTGCTCACTTTACTCATAGGAGTTTTCCCAATAAAGTCAATGGTATTTACTTGCATGAGTAATGCAAGCACGATTTGGCCCAAAGAATGCACATGCAGATGGGGGACATGTCTTAAAGCCCCATTCTCTAGCTCTTACTCAGGCAAAAGTCTCTTTGATAGCTTCCCCTCTCAAGCAGAATTCCCCACAGAAGTCGATATGGGAGTTTTAAGGTCACCCACGCTCCTTATGTTGGTATATTATTTACAGTGTAAAGAAAAATCCCACTAAAACATGCAATGCTTTCCTCCTCAAGGCATTTAAATACAAGAAAAGGATTATTAATATGCAAGTGCATTCATTTTTCCCTTATGGTCGTGTGTCTGCTTGACTATTGGGTTCAGATGTGGTTCTCAGAAAATCTATGGAGAATCAGCTGATGACATGACATTAGTCAGGGGACTGCCCAGATGTTATAAACACCTACACTTCATTCCAAAATTAACAATTCTATTAGCAAATGCTTGACTCTCTCAATACTGCCTTAAAAATAATCTAGACATGCTTCGGTCATCTGGGAGATGGATTCACAGTCCATCTGTCAGTTCAGATAACAGTTAATATAAAATAATGTACATTTTTCTCATGTTTACAGTAGGCAGAGTTTATTTCACAAAATGTTTAACACCATTATTGCACCTCTCCTTTCTCCACTTTTGTGGACTGTAGTCACTTCCTAGAGTCTAAGGCCAGAAGAGACCATTGTGATAATGTAAGTTGACCCCCACTCCCTTACATAACACAATCCTAGGACTTTCCCAAAATAGTGTGTCTTTGAACTAGAGCAGATCTTTCAGAAACATGTCCAGTCTTACTTTAGCTTGTGGAGTGTGCTGGAGATGTTCAGAGTCATAACTGCAGCAGGGAAGTCATGTCTGGTAGAGTTCTGAATGCAGTTTTCCTGCCAGATTTAGTCTGATTAAGGTCACAGGGTTTAGGCTACTAATATACGATATGTGCTGCCTTTTCTTCTGGGAGATATAGGACCAGATCCTCCGCTGATATAAATCAGCTTAGCACCACTGAAGTCAATGGAACCATACCAATTTACAACAGCTGAGGATCTGGTCCCTACCATTTTCAATTAGCATTCATCTTTAAGTCAGTGGATTGTGTCTTTTTTCTCCTATCTGTGAATGTCCTAGCTGGAAAAGGGATTTTCTATTTCCCTATGCGGCTTGCGAACCCCCCCTACAAACACTAGCATTATTTCCATGTAGATATTTAGCATAGCTGCTATAGCAATAAACACTGAACAAATCATCAAAATAAATATCTAAAATACATAATATATTTATTATTTGGCAACTGAACACATCACACACCATATAAGAGATACTAAATACTGGCTCAGACCTCAAGCCAAAATTTTCAAATGTAAAGGCCGGCCCCTACCTAAAAGTAGCCTGACTTTCAAAGGTGCTGAACACCTGTAGTTCCCATTACTTTCAGCTGGAGTTGTGGGCCAGCAGGACATTTGTATAGATGCCTAAATTTAGGCATCTAAAATTTGAAAATTTTGGTGTCCATAATTATAGGAGAGCCCATTCCCCAGTCAGTCAACAAGACACAGCACGTTTGGCATTTATGCCATGAAAACCTATAGATCATCACAAGAAGCAAGTTCTAAGTGTGAGGACAATAAGAATGCCTACCTCCTGGACTATGACCGGGGAGACTGGCTGGATCCTCTGATGTGCACTCAGCACATGGGCCTCTCCAGACCTCATACTCCCCGGCGCGTACATCAGGAGGTGAGGGCCGCTTTACTGCCCATTGTTCAGGCTTATCTCGACTGGGTCCTGTGGGAGGGTGCCGCCCGCCCACTCTACCCCCCAGGCCCTCCAGACCTTCTCATCAGGCCCCTGCCGCATGGCCCCACCCGGCCACCCCATCCCTTCACCATGAGCCAGCTGCACGACTTGCAGCCGGCCCATTTCCGGACTGCAAGGAGGAAACATCTGTACATGCTCATGCTCCACACCCTTCACATCCCGCCCCGACACCGCTGGAGGATGAGGAACCCTGGTGGGCCAGCCTATATTCCACCCTGGTCCCAAAGCTCTCTGGGGATATCAGTTGGCAGCTCCTTCATGGAGCTGTGAGCATGGGTGTGTTCTTGGCACAGTTCACCCTCGTCCCGGACACCTGCCCCTTCTGTGGCATGAGGGATACCCTGGTGCACGTGTATCTGGAGTGCATCAGGTTGCAGCCCCTATTCCGGCTCCTCTTAGATATTCTGTTACGTTTTTGGCTGCACTTTTCCCCTCACCTCCTTATCTATGCACTCCCTATCCATGGCCCCACAAAGTCACAGGACCTCTTTGTCAACCTCCTACTAGCATGGTCCAAAATGGCCATCTACAAGACCAGAGAGAGGAGGTTGACTGATGGGGTTTCCAGCGACTGCGAGGCCTATTTCTGATCCTCTGTCTGCTCACGCATCCAGGCAGAGTTCCTCTGGGCAGTGTCTGCTGACTCCCTTGACACCTTCGAGGAGCAGTGGGTGCTGTCCAGGGTTCTCTGCTCGGTGTGCCCATCGGGTTCCCTTCATTTAGCTCTGTGACCTCACTCCTGTCCCTGTTATATCTTTAGTTGTCCACCGTAACTAATTGAGATCCCAAACCTTGTGGATCCTCCCCTTAGGCTGGGGGAAGTCCTTTAGCAGTGGGCAGGCAGAAGCCCGCCCACGTCCAGGATCCCAATAGGACAATAAGAACGCCTGCTGCAGGCCTCGGACAGTTCAGTCGCAGGAGCTCCCCACTGGATTCTAATTACCATTCAGAGAACAGGTGGCAACAGAAGTCTCTAATAAATTGGGTCCCAAACAATTTGGGGCTTTAGATCCTTCTCCACATGTAGTAAATGTGTTCTGTGACCCTGAATGAGTTCACAAAGTTAAATTTGTCATTTAAAATAAGATGTCCAAAAATCTTGAACCAAGAAAAGCTAACAATAGGGTTGAGGAAACCACTGATGGTAAACTGTTAATTACTCCCTCAAATTCCAGATATCTCACTGGAGAGAATTACAGAGGCAGTTATTCAGGGGATTTCTTAACTGCTGCCCAGGATTTTATCTCTCAATACAAAACCAAGAGTCTTCAGAGCACAAAATCCATACTACACAGCAAACAAGGAATTTTTTCCCAATCCTTAGCAGAGGTGTTAGGAAACTGTTAAAAGGTGGGGAGGGATATATGATTTAGTCCCACTTCTTGAAGAAGTGTGTGGAAAAATTATGTTGACTTTGTGGAGAATTCATAGGTAGATAGTTCTGTGAAAGATCTGGGGTAAAAATGTTCAAGTGTCTAGGTGACTTAGCCATGGACTTTCAGTAAAACTGAGGCACTTAAGTCACTTTCGCACTTAAGAAAAATGTTGCCCAAAGTACTTATTCAAACAGACAATGCACATTAAAATACCACAAGTGGTCTTTCAGAAATCTGTGGGAAAATACATTCATGAATTAAAAGGAGAGAAGCATGAAAACTATATAGCAGTTGTTGGTTACTGAATCTGATGAACCTATTTTCCATTTCTATTTCTATTTTATCTAGGGGGAATTTAATTTTTCTTCCCAAAATATTACCTGCCCCTCATTTTTGAAGCTCCTTTTCTTAATTTTCCCCTTTCACCTCACTCATCTAATTTCTCTTTTCTCTCCTTTTGATTATCTTCTAAGGCAAATATTTTCAAAACTGGATGGTAAAGTTAAGCACCTAAACAGGGAGGGATTTTCAAAGATACTAAGTATATACAGCTCCCACTGACCTCAGTGGCATCTGGGGTTGCTCAGAATCAACACCTTTGAAAGTGAAACCACCGTCTATTTAGATGCTTGATTTTAAGACAGCCAGCTTTGACATTTTTGGTCTATGTCTTTTCCTCCTCCCTCCACCTTTTCTAAAAGGTCATTCTCTTGCAAAAACAAGTTAAATGAGCTCTTTATTATCTGGATGTGGTTAGGGTCATCCAGATGTGGTTAGGGTCTTTCATTGCATTTGAAAAATGGTACCTCTGGCCCAATATTGGGTAACTGTTTCAGAGGGAAGACTTCCAACAACTGAGTAACCAGCACCACTTCCTGCAGCATCTGGATATTATTGTACTCAGCACTAGCATCCCTCCTCTTAACTTGAGGATCAGACAGTATTCAACAAGCGATAACATATCCTGCAATGGTATAAGAAGTTGGTTCCTAAAACAGCTAAACACAGACCACCTTAATACTATAACTATAAGTGATAGTTCTGGAAACTTGGATCTAATGCACTTCTCAGTGGACATGACCCTGCTCCCATCAAATTCAGCAAGACCTTTGCCACTGAACTCTATGGGGTCAGGATCAGGCCCGATGTCACAGGATGGTGGTGCAGAGTAGTGCTTATCTTAAAACTTTTTGGATGAATTTCATCCCCATGCAGAAGGGCAGTGCAATGCCTATGAAACACAAAGCCTACTTAAACCATTCAAATAGGGGGCCATAAGGGAAGTCAAAGATTTCTTGCACCCTGGAAGGCACAATCTGGGCTATAAGGTGCAGAATTTTAGTTTAACAAAGAATACATATTCACTGCCAGGAAATCATAAACCCCAGAGACAGGTAACAAACTAGTGATAGTGGTTACATTAGGGTATTAACTTAATAAAACACAAACCCCTGGCTTCCATATATGGAACAGCAAAGCTTTCTATGTTCACAGCAGCAGCTCACCAAGGCTATCATTTGGTGTTACTCAGGGTACATCAGAGACGGAGTGACCTTCCTGTTACATGTTGATGAAGGTTTCTGAAGCATACTCCTCAAAAGATACAGAAGCAAAAGCCCCATCTAAGGTCAAGAGAGCCTGACATGCTCATTTAAGTCTAATATATAAATCTATACACAATCCTAAAGGAAAACCATAGTGATTTGTGCAAAGTTTTGATCTGTGAATGTCAAGTCAACCCAACTGTGTATTTTTCTAGGAGCAACAACTGCTGTACTGTTGAGCTTGGGAGGTATAAGAATTCAACCCTAAGAATCTGTGAACAGACTTCTACACGGGCTTCCTTTAAAAAAAAAAAATAAATAAAGGATCCTATTAACCTAGATTTTTTAAGATGGAACCATTAGACTGGAAGGCCACAGAAATAGGGTTACCAATTTTGGCTGGACATATTTCCTGGAGGTTTCATGACATGATATAATCTTTAATTACAAATAAATCTTTAATTCCTGGAGACTCCAGGACAATCGTAGAAGGTTGGCAACCCTACAGAAGTGAAAGTGCAGTGATTTAGCAGATAAAGTTCCAGGTCTGGCAAAGTTCCACACCTGGTTCAGGATGCTAAATTAGCTACTACTTAGTTGATAATTATCCAGCTTTGCTGAGGTTTTAGAATTAATATTTTATTGCAGTGGAAAATAATTTACACTTAATTATACTGAATTCCTAATAGCTAAAGATCTCATTTGCCAATAATGAGAGCCTCAAGAGCACAGGAATTTTACAAATGTTTCCTTAAGAAGTCAAGACATGCACAGTGCATCTAATATGCTAGGAAAGAGCTACATCCTTGTAGACCCTATTTCATATCTTGTTATGAGGTTCAAAAATGTTAAACTAAGGCACCAACTTAGCTCACCCTTTTTATTCTCTTAGGAGGCTTCTTTACTCCATTGTATTTTGAGGCCAACTGCCCAACAACCTAGCTCATACCTTTGACAATGAAGGGTGGTATTTTGAACAGCACTCAGTGTTGGCCTAGCTCTTCTCCCATTGAAGTAATTGGCAAAAATCCCATTGACTTCAGTGAGATCACAACACTTTAGAAATCCCACCCAAAATTGTTATATTATAGGATTAAACCCCAAGAATCTGAATGTTTCTGCTTATAACTTCTGGGACGAGTCTTGGTGCAAATTACAAACACATCTATTTAAGCTCATGTCAGCTTCTCTCCTTTCCATTAGCATCTATCTGTTTCTCTGCTTTCCTCTTACATTGCTTATTAATACTTAGAATTTTTTTACAGCTTTTCAGCTTCAAAGAGCCCTGTGAAGATTAACTAGTTAATCCTCATAACATCCCTGGGAGATAGTAAGTAGTCTTATGCAGTACGCTCTATTGGAAAGAGCTCTGAATTAGAGGTCATGAGATCTCAATCCTAATCCTGGCTTTGCCACTAACCTACTCTGTGATGATGTGCAAGTCATTCTCTCTGCCTCTGTTTTCTCTCACACCCTTAGTCTAAACAGAGAAAATAGACAAATTTTTTCAGACCATGGATTATCTCTGTGTTTGCATGTGGACAGTGCCTAGTACAATGGAGCTCCAGTCTCAGTTAGGCTCTCTACACTCTAGTTTAATAGTAAATAATAATTCTCAGGGAAGCCAAGATATGTAGAGGTTAATAAGGTTATCCTAGTCACACAATGAGTCAGCAGCAGAGCCAAGACTGGAGCTGGAGAGTGCTTAGCTCACTAAATCACAGTGCGGTAGGATTCTGCTTATAGATATTTATATTTCTCCCAATTTTCCCCCCCACTCTTCCCCTGAAGGAATGTCTTCTTTTGACTACACAATGGAGAAGGCATTCTTCTTTTCTGACTGACATCAGACATCTTGCAGCACACGCTAAAGATTTTGCATCGCTCCCCAGAAGTTAGTTGAAGGATCCTGGCCAGTTTACCTAGGCATTTAATTCAGAATGACAGCAGAATGCTTCCTGTGAATGATCTGATGGTTTTGTGTAAAGCTTTAATTAATCATTCTTCAGCCGGGAAGGAGCAAACAAGGAAGGCATTGTCAGAAAGAGGCAAATGGATAACTACTTTCCCCAAGACAGACAGAAGCAGTCACAGCATGAGCCAAAGAGCAGTCTTGTGTAGCAGTACTCTTGGAGCTCACTGTGGACTTGTCTAGTGTTAGAAAGGATGTATTGGATCAGGGCTGGATCAAGATATCGGCACTTGATTTAGGGATGTGCCTAAAGCCTTAGCTCCTGGGGCTAAGTGATAAGGTCAGAATCTCAGCTTTCATTTAAAGACAAATTAAATCTTTAACTGTCATATGAAGAAAGGCTTATGTATTCTTCACACCCACCCACCCCACACACACACACACACACACACACACACCCTTATGCCAGGTGTTATTGGCAGTAGTAAAGGGCTAGGATCATATGATGTTTAAGGATTCCATTTAAACAAATGAAATGATTGGCTCGAGCCCCACCTAAAATCTTATCCATGCCCAGATATTGGTTACCCTGGTCACCTTTACAGGGGGTTTCTTTCCCCCTTGAAAGCATTCAGGAGTCCTCAGGAATATGAAACCACAAATACCTTTTATTTGGGAAGGCAAGATAAATACAAACTTGCATAATAAAGTGGGTGTCAGGTGATGGTTCTCCTCAACCTGTCTACTCACCATGTCCCATTCCAATCTGCTGTGGACAAGTTCTCGTTCAGTGAAGTCAGTGCCACCAGCTTATCTGCTGCCAAGTCCAGCCCTGCAAAGTCAGCTTCACTGACAGCGGGTCTGGTCCTGCAAATGCAGATCCACATAGGGTCGAGAATCTTTGGGCAGGAAACCAAGCAACAAAGACCCTGCTCTGACAGAATCTCTACTCTCCAAGTCCTGGTCTTCCCATTGAATTTGGGATCACTGTTCAGAGTACACTCCCTGCTAGCTCATGGAGACCCCACTTTCCTCAGGATATAGCTTCATAGTGTCTCACCCTTTCATAAATATATTTATATGCACAATTAAATATCATTGCCAAAAAACAGAACACAAAATCCAAACAATACAACATCATATGCTTTACAGAACTGCTTACGTAAATTTAACCTGTCAGACAGTTTCCCCCCCTTTCTCCTAAAGCAAAAAGCAGCTCTCTGTTCCCCCAAAAGCTTTCCAGCTCTGGGGCTTAATTTCTAAATGTGACCCCAGCATAACCATTGCTGCAATATCTGCCGGAGTCTGCAGACAGACTGAAGCAATAGCTCTGACAGGCATGAACTGCACCATGTATTTCAATGGGGTGTTAGCTCCAAGACCCACTGCTCTGGGATCCCACCAACAGCAGCCCAATAAAGGCCTCTGTGGCATGAGGAGAAGACTACAAAAGGTCCAGCCCACTCAAGCTGATACACTATGGCTGTTGGTTAAGTACTAGGGTTGCCACCCTGCCTCTTAATGGCACCCTGAAGTGTCCCTCCTACCCCCAGGGGAGAGCAGCTCCTGCTGCTGCTCCTGGAGTGGATTAGAGGGTCCCTCACGCCACTGCATCGTATGGTCAACTGAGCTGAGAGAACTGAAAGTGTCTCAGGCAATGCTCATACAAAAGAGGTAGAGCTCTTTGTCTGTGGTTGGCCCTCCAAGGTGGATCTCACTTTCAGAAGATATCAGGATGACCACAAACCTCAGCATCTGCAGGGCAAAATGCAAAACCTGCTTTTTCAGTCAACCTTCCCACAGTAATATGAACCAAAACACTAAAGTCCTGTCCCTGCTAACTGGAGCAGCAGGAGAGGTAAGTAGGGTTTTGATGTGCTCACATGAGAGCTTTAGGTGGCGCTCTGTAGAGGAGTGATCCCTGCACTGGCATACCACCTCATAGCCAGGCATAGCAGCTCTTTCCTGTCTAAAACCCCCACATGTACTAATGCAGCAACTCTGCTTCAGTCTCACTGTCCTTTGGCCACATGAGTGACCTGGCCCTCCACCCAGACCACTTTACAGAGTCCAGCCCCTTCTGGAGCCTCAAGGGATAGGTTTACACTGCAAAAAGACAGCCCACAGCAGACAGTGTCAGAGCCTGGGTCTACAGACTCAGGCTCTGGCACTAAAATAGCTATGTATACCTCCCTGCTCAGGCTCTGAGACTCACCCACCTTACCAGGCTTCATAGCCCACACAGGAACATGTACACAGCTATTTTAGTGCTGTATCACAAGCCCATGCTCTGAAACTCTGCTATGGAGGGCGGGCGGGGGGGAGGGGGTCACAGTGTAGATGTACCCACAGTCTTTATCAGCATTCAACAAAAATATGCAAACCACCAAACCTTCAGTCCAGGGAGGCTCAGGAGGCTGCCTCTTCCTCAGAGGCATATTTCAGCCATTACAGTCAGTCCCACACTTCACCCCCTGGTCTCCTGTGCCTCAAACAATCCCACAGTCCAGGGGCGCTCTGCCATTTGCTCAGGCAGGCTGTGGCTCATTAGGGTTCATGCCTCCAATCAGTCTTTTAGCTCACCCTGGGAGTAGCCGCTCTGCTTTTCTCCCCCTCATGCTTCTTGGCCTTCTTTCAGGCTGCTTCCCAGAGAGACAGCACTCCCCCAACTCTTCTCCTCTGGGTCTCCCCCCTCCAACTGGGTTCACACAGCTCTTTATGGAAAGCCCCATCTCTGCCCCAGCTGCATATAATAAAAAAGTTGAGCCATCTGATCTCCAACTGACTGGGATCAGCTTGGGGGAGAGGGAGGGAAGGAGGAGATGATCCATCACAGGACGAACCTTTAAAAGACCAGCCTGTCTGACCTATTCAGATATCACAATGAGAGGCACTGGATAAAACCCTAGAAAGAAAAACTGGAGAGATGCCATTTGGCAACAAAGTGCTTGCCAATGAAGTTAGTTCAAAATGTTTTTCTGATTCGTGCAAGAGTGTTTGCACTTTCCAGCTGACCGGGGTCAATGGCTCTCACGACAATATGAAATATCAGTGGCAGTTTGTTTTCCTTGTCCATGTTACTCCAAAGAATTGCACTGACGTTGCTCCATTAATGCTTACATCAGAGTGCTCACGGAAGTATGGCACCAAAACCCAGCGTTTTTAACCTAACAGGAAAGGTATAATACTTAGAAAGGCTGGAACTCTGGTGCTTGTAACTCTACTGTACAAACTGGCCAGTCAACCACACACCTCATTTGGAAGTAGAAGTACGCAATCCGGCAGCAGCGGGGCGGGGGGAAAACAAATACAGCACAGTACTGTGTTATACCTATAATAAAGAGAAAGTTTAAAAAAAAAGATTTGACAGGGTAAGGAAACTGTTTCTGTGCTTGTTGCATTTACATTAAGATGGTTAAAAGCAGCATTTTTCTTCTACATAGTAAAGTTTCAAAGCTGCAGTAAGTCAATGTTCAGTTGTAAACTTTTGAAAGAACCACCCATACGGTTTTGTTCAGAGTTATGAACACTTCAGAATTAGAAACAACCTCCATTTCTGAGGTGTTCATAACGCGGAGGTTCAATTGTACTTAGATGTATACACTGCCTAACAAATATATATTCCTTTATACAGAAAGAGTGTGTGTGTAAGTAAATGACTGGCAAATACTAATTTTTCAAGTTTCTATGTGGCACCCTTAGTACATATCCCCTCAAAATCTAGAGATCTTATCACTTGTAAAACAACAGTACCTATTTCTTACATAGCACTTTTCATTAGATCTCAAAGCACTTCACAATCTTTAAATGTCTTTATCCTCACAACACCGCTATAAGTGGGGAAGCATAAAATGCGTGGCCTCCTCCCAAGTGCTCCTTTGTGGCCTCAGGGCAGCCCTGCAAGTGGCCCCTTGCCTCATTTTCCCTCTTGATTCCTGAAATAAACTCAGTACAGCCTTCAGAGTACATAAAAAGCCCTTTTTGCAGGGTTAATTTATTACCAAAAGTCGCCACGACCCTAAACCGGAATCCCCCCAGCACAGTCCAAACTGTACATTTGTCCCGACTCTCCAACAGCGAGTACATCTCCAGCCTCTCTCACCACACCTCACCCCCTCTAGCTAAGATATTTTTGACCCGTTTCCTTCCCAGATGGGGTTCAACCTCTTGCCCAGAGACATCAGCAAGCTCACCCCTCCATCATTCCACAACCTTCAGCCTTCTCTGGCCCTCCAGCTTCAGCTCAGAGAGCCAGCAGCCGTCTGCCTCTGCTGCTATCAACCTTCAGCCCTCTCCAGTCATGGCTCTCTAGCCTGGGGAAGTTTGTAGGTGACCCCCCTGACTGCCCTTTCACCAGCCTGATCTGATTCCACTGCTCAACCAAGGAACTCTCACCGCTCCCTCCTTCAGGGCATCTCCTCCCTGAAGCTCTCAGCCCTGCTCCACTCTTCCTCTGAGCTCTCTTTACTCTGAGAACTCTGGACTCTCTCCTTCTTTAAACTCAGGGTTCTGAACACTCATTCATTCATTCACTCAGGAATCTGGGCTCTGACCTTCCCTCCAAGGTTCTGGACCCTGATTTATATCTCCCAGGGACAGCCCCACCCAAAGTAGGACATTGCATTGCATTGCACCAAAGTAGGACACACCTAGACTGGAACAGGAGAGCTGAGCCCAATTTCATTTAATGAGCCAGCTACCCTTTTCCAGGAAGTATTATTATTCCATTTACAGACAGGGAACACAGGCACAGAAAGAGTGACTTGCCCAAGCTCACACAGGAAAGTTTGTGACAGAGGGAACTGACCCCACGTTTCACAAGTCATAGGCTAGTGCCCTAACCATTGAATCATCCTACATGCCAGTTTAACTTCTGAAAGATTTTTCACTCCTATTTAAATTTTATGCCTATATTTATATATGTGATCATATATAACCTGGTGATGAGTTCTGTCAACGCACCCAATGAAAAATTGACCTGAAATGTTTGAGCCAATGTTCTACACACACACACACACACACACACACCACTCTTTGATTAGAACTTTTCAGCAGAGGAGCTCTACAATTTGTTGAACCTTCATTTTGAATATTTGCAATTAAACTGGGGATATATTTTTTTTCATCAGGGCAAAATTATTTTAATAGCAATAATCAACATAATCAAATATAATCACTCCATCAAGTCAAGTATAATTTAGATGCTCTTACAACAATTTTGTATGTATCCTGCTCGTACCTATAAGAAGATGATTACACTTAAAAGAGATCCATATAACTTCCCTAGGGTGTCTAGCTCTATGCCACTCTGTGCTCTGCTGGCTCTCCTTCTCCCTTGATGAATGCTCCTTCCGCATCCTCATGCACCTCTCTGTCTGTCAGAATTCTTTTAGGGTTCTGTTCTTGGTCATTTCTCTTCTCGCTATATATATTGACTCATCTCTTCCCATGGTTCCAACTACCACCTTTATGTAGATGATTACCAATGCAAAATTTCGAAAAGTATTAAGGGATTTAGGAGCATAAATCTCATCAAAAATAAAGGAGACGTGGGATAAATCTATTAGGCACTTTTGAAAATCTTCCCCAATGTGGCTCTCTACTCTCAACCTGGCCTAGTGGATAAAGCAATAGACTAAGACTCTCTTTCCTCTTCTTCTCTAATCTTGATCCTAAGAGTGTTTACTGCCTCTTGGGAAGTGCTGCATGGAAGCTGAGGGAGCAAACATCTCCCACGAGATGCTTAGCACCTCACAGAATAGCACCTTTTGTATATACATTTTTAGGGGGAGGGAATACAAATTATCACATATCTGTTAAAGGGTCCTATCAATGTATGCTGTAATATAGGTGATATTTATTTATTATTAATAATGGCTTTGCAATGTTGAATTTTGCATGGTCCTTTATAAAATAGGTCGCACCTCCCTTGGATATTGTACACCACCTCCTGTTCACACATCAACTGCTATTTCCCAACTGTGAGAAGGTTCCATGGCTAGATGGCTTGGTTGAGCGGCAGCATTGGCTTCAAGACTTAGTTCATCAGTTAATAGAATTCCTTTATATCATGAGTGCCTCCTGGACACTGCTGTTCACAAAATGTCAATTTATATCCCTTTCATTAGCTAAATTGATAATTGGTGATGATCTTATCCAACAGTTTTCTAGGATGGCCTGTAAAATCTTGGCTTAATTAAGAATAATAGCTCATCTGTGTAAAATCATGGAAAAAGACCCAACACAACTCTCTCAATAGTCAAAAATATACAGTTCTCTCCTTGATGGCATCAGTTTCACTAAAAGTACCATTGAGGGGTTTGGTCCTGAAATCAGTGGGAGATGTGAGTGCTCAATACCCATCAGGATCAGGTGTTAAGGGAGAAAAGCCACTGGCCCTGAACCTTAAAAGTCAATGGAGCTATGCTGATTTACACTGTCTGGGGATCTGGCCCACTAGTGGATCTGACAACACCCTATAGATGTTGGACAAAGATTTTAGCCATTTGCCACATCTCCTTAAGAAAACATCCCTTCTACACACACGATACAGGAACTCAGTAAGAGACATGCAACACCTTTGTTTCACATTTAGGTCACAGGTACATTAGCAGAGAGAAAAACAGAAACAAAGAGAGAAAGAAAGCCCACGTTAACTCTGTTGAGCACATGCTTCACATGCTTTGCTGGAATGGGGCCTTGGTCACTGAAGAGAATTTAAGCATCATAAAAGTGTAACAAAAGCTAACACACAGCCAAGTAAAACTTTTACGGATCCATTTTGTTTACCGCATTCCATAGTCACAAAGCTCTGTCCTGTCACAACTCCCCACCCCTCTTTTGCACCAGAGCTCTCCTTATTATATACATCAGTCTCCCATTAACACCTTATTTCAGTGGCTTTATTTTCAATTTTAGTGCACTGCCACCTAGACACATCGCTCTTATACACTGGGCCATATTAACCCCTGGTGTAACTAATGGAGTTAAACTAGAGATTAGTCTGGCCTATTATTTACAAAGGGGCTATCATGAGGCTCTGGTTGTTTCACCTTCTTACTTTTATTTCTTGGAGGTTTAAAAAGCTTTTGACAATATCAGAAGAAATATGATGAGGCAGGAGAGGGGCAGGAGCATGAAACGTGTTCTGGAGAAGGAAAATCAGTGCAGTGAGGAATTAAGAGCTGCTTACTAAGTAGTTACTTATTTGGGTTAAAGGACCTAGAGATTGTGTCAAGTCCCAGAAGGCAAGTCATGAGGTCCAGAGCAAGCAACATCGAACAGGGGCTAGCTGGCACGGATCTAGCCATTATGTAGGAAAGATGTTTGCTCATGACCAGCCTACACAAGATTCAAGACAGCAGCTCAGATGTGTAAGGTTCCAAATCCCAGTATTTTTGGCCATTTTTTTTTAAAGGAGATGAAAAAATATCACTCAAATAGGGAGACCAGAAGTTAGAAAGTGTTAAGTTTCTTGTTTGCATTCTAGTCGTACCTATTGGCTTCAAGGTGGTAGGTGCACTACATATACCTAATTAGAGACAGTCTCTGCCCCAAGGAATTTACAATCTAAATAGACAGAGCAGACAAAGGGTGGAAAATGGAAGTAGCATCATTCCCATTTTACTATTGGGGAACTGACACAGATGAAGTAAATTGCCTAAGATCAGACAGGAAATCCATGGCAGATCTAGGGAAAAAATTCAGCTCTCACGAGTCTCAGTCCAACACTTTAACCACATGACTATTCATCCTCCATACGAATTTTACTACCCAGGTAGGTAACATTAAATTAAACAAAGTGCTATCTCTCGAGCCCTGATCTAAAGGAATCTTGCTTGCAAGTTTAATGACAAGTGAAGTCATCCAGCTTGTGATTTGAAGACACACAAACTCATAGGTCCTTTGCTGGTTAAAAATCACTAACCTTGTGTGTTTTGTCTCAGGAGTGCCCCAGAAGACTGTAATAATTGGGCAGGAAACCTAGTCATTCACAAGAGGACAGAATAAGATAAAAGATTTTGTAGCACAGCTGGATACATAACCTTATCAGGAAGGATGGTACTGATGGGACTATGTCTCTCCTTAGGGAAAAGTGAACTAAAATAACCTTGCTTCGTTGAACTGATTCCATCAATAGCTTGCATTGACAGGAAATCTGCTGTAAGCAAGCTTGTACTATATCATTGTATTGTTGTTAGCAGTCAGTCATGGCCTTAAGAATTCCTGCAAACAGGACAATGCAGTTAAAGAAAAAAAAAGGAGACAAATGTCTGGTTTAGTTTCTTTGTAAAATGCATCTGTTTTATGTAGGGGAATGGGAGTAATGCCTTTTAAAAGGGAAAGAAAGAATCCACAGTGGTGGGGTGCATCTCAGAAATAATTCTTCAAACCCAAGATGGCCTCAACTCAGAAGTGTTGAAGCTAAAAGGCAAAAACCCTCAAGTGGAATTATTTTTGCAAGTTAGTTTTCTACCTTCTTCAACTCTGCATGCGTATGCACGCACATCCCTGGAGGAAGTCTGATCTTATGGTAAAACTCAAGACCAGGACTCTGGAAATCAGTGTTCTGTCTTTGCCTCTGCCACAGACTGGGTTCGTGACAAATCACTCAGACCAAAACTTTCAGAACTTGGGTGCCCTAAGTTAGGCACTTAAATCTACATTTAGGAATCTGTAAATAAATGGTGTGATCAGAAGTGTGGAGCACACTTGCAGCTGCCATCCATTTCAGATAATCAATTTAAAGTTGCCGTTAGGTGTCTAACTTTGGGGACACATTTGAAAATGTCAGCTTTAATCTTTAAAAAAAGAAAAGGAGTACTTGTGGCATCTTAGAGACTAACCAATTTATTTGAGCATAAGCTTTCGTGAGCTACAGCTCACTTCATCGGATGCATGCTGTGGAAAGTGTAGAAGATCTTTTTATATACACACAAAGCATGAAAAAATATATTACCAGCAGGAGAGTGGGGTGGGAGGAGGTATTTTTTCATGCTTTGTGTGTATATAAAAAGATCTTCTACACTTTCCACAGTATGCATCCAATGAAGTGAGCTGTAGCTCACGAAAGCTTATGCTCAAATAAATTGGTTAGTCTCTCAGGTGCCACAAGTACTCCTTTTCTTTTTGCGAATACAGACTAACACAGCTGTTACTCTGAAACCTAGCTTTAATCTTTGTGCCTCAATTCCTCATGTGTAAAGTAGGGATAAATACAACTCACCTCACATGAGTGTTTTGAGGTTTAATTCGTCCATGTTTGCAAAGGACTTTGAGCTCCTCAGATGGATGGAACTTTACACAGAGCATGGAAAGGGCATAAACGCAGGTTACTTTTAAAGTAGATGCATGTTAGTTTTGAAATGCTTGCTTGAGTACAACAATGGTGTATGGGGCTACAATCAATATATATAAGAAGAACTCATTTCCCGAACTCCATTACCTTGGAGAGAATCTTTATCTATGTAGCTGAAGAAATATAGGCTGCATGCAGATAAAGCCAAGTCATCAAATTTGGATGCAGAGCCAAAAACTTTCTCAAGTTTAGATGTTTTGGGATCTACATTTCAGCCCATCAGAGAGAGATGCTGCAAACTCCAGATCATGGATCTGAATCCAAACTTCCTCAGAGTCTGGCAGGTTAGGCTGAGCCCATCTGTGCACAGTATAAAAATACCCCTCTGACTTTAAGGACAGTATTGTCCGTGTAAAAACTTCAAGATACATTTTGACTTACAGAGTAGAAGAATCAGAAACAGAAGTAAATGTGAAGTCTAACAATGTTAGTCTACAGCAGCAGAACTGCTGTAGTATCTTACGCATCTTCGCGTAGATACAGATTACATATTGTGCACTTCAAAAATATGACAAGCTTCTTATCTGTCTTTGACACCCTCCCCATTTCCGCCCAAAGCGGCACCTGCTACCTAATTAGAGAGGCATTCGGAAACTGCCAGCACCAGGTTTACATTACATGTTCAGAAAAATTTACTAGATTGTTAACTGGATGTTGAAAACTGGATGAAATCAGAACAGAATTTGTATTAAACTGGGATGCCCTTTGAAGCAGTGATCTCTCAAAGAAAATGGAAGGTATGTAAGCATGACCTGAAATAGTGAAGGAAAAGAATTTTAAATATATTGTGATTAACAAAGTTCAGGGGGCTGGCAGAAAAAACCCCCAAGGGAACAGTGAGGAGATTTAATGAAAAATTCATAGATTCTAAGGCCAGAAGGGACCACTGTGACTGAGAGAGGCAGGCAGATACAGGTTAAAACATGTTTATTGCAATATACGTAGCCTGAAAAAAAGAGACCTGGCTTTAGGATGAAAGAGGAAATTCAAACTGTGCCCCCTACCCAATTCAAAGGGACACGGCGAAGACAAAAGGGCTTGATCTGGGAGCCAGATTTGTGCACTGGGCAAGATCCTCAGCTCACGTAAATCAGTGCAGCTCCACTGATTGCAATAAAACTCAGATACACACCACCTGAGGACCTGGACCACAAAACTTGAACCCCTTATTCAGCAGGTAAAACTTCCAATGAATTCAGTAGGGATTTTGCCTGAGCAATGATTCATAATGGGGCCAGTGTGCTTCATTTGCCCTCTATCCTACCTCAGTTGAAATTTTTCAAACAAAACATTTTTCATTTTAAAAAAAAAAGTCCTTTCAAAAATGAAAATTTTTGCACACACACAAAAAATCTTGACTTTTTCAAACTGTTCGTTGTTTACCAAAAATCACCATGATATTTGTTCATTTACTGCAGACCCACTTGTCAGTAAACAAAACATTTTGATAACCATTGTAATAAAGTTTCCAACAAACATGATTGGAAGCTTAGCAAAAAGATTAAAAGGTCCATTTGGAATCCTGCAAAACAAACAATTTCAAGAATTTTAAAAAAAAAATTCTGACCAGATCTATTCTCAATTTAAATTTCTGGAGAATATCTATGCAATTATTAAATTTCCTTAATGTAATATGTTAACAGGGACAACATTGTTAGTTTGGATAGTGCATTTTAAACATTCAAAAGAAAAAGAATAAATACAATGGTTTGCACTGGCCTATAATTCATATATTGGGAGCTGAGGTACATTTTCTCCCTTCCCTTGCATAACTGTAGAAACACACATTGACCAGAAATTGCAAAGGTGACATGCGATTTTGGGTGCCCAGCTTCAGACATAAAAAAAAAAAAAAAAAAGCACCCTATTTTCAGAAAATACTGAGTGCCCACCCTTTGAAAATCAGGCCCTTAAACTTGACACGGTATTCTACGTAGCATAAGGATTCTGAGCATGCTTTTCTATTCCATGCCTGTTTAATAATTTTGGGTTGGTGGGGAGGGGCTGTTGTACTTAATTTGTCAATTTTTAATCCTTGTTAAGAACAACAAAAATAATTTTTAAAAAAGACATTTTCAAACATTGATGCCTAATTTCTACTGCTTTAAAAAAAAAAGTTCATTCACTGTTTACATGCACCAGAATCATCTGCTTGTGCAGGCTTTTGTACCTGCTGGGTAATTAAGAATGCAGGCGGGTACTTGGATGTGTAAATCCCTATTTTGCCTGTGCAAATGTGGGTTTGTGCTGCACCATGCATTTCTTACCTAGTACAAAAAGAAAAGGAGTACTTGTGGCACCTTAGAGACTAACCAATTTATTTGAGCATGAGCTTTCGTGAGCTACAGCTCACTTCATCGGATGCATACTGTGGAAACTGCAGAAGACATTATATACACAGAGACCATGAAACAATACCTCCTCCCACCCCACTCTCCTGCTGGTAATAGCTTATCTAAAGTGATCATCAAGGTGGGCCATTTCCAGCACAAATCCACGTTTTTTCACCCTCCGCCCCCCCCCACAAACTTACTCTCCTGCTGGTAATAGCCCATCCAAAGTGACCACTCTCTTTACAATGAGTATGATAATCAAGGTAGGCCATTTCCAGCACAAATCCAGGTTTTCTCACCCCCCTACCCCCCTCCAAAAACCACACACACAAACTCACTCTCCTGCTGGCAATAGCTCATCCAAACTGACCACTCTCCTTAGAATGTGTATGATAATCAAGGTGGGCCATTTCCAGCATAAATCCAAGTTTAACCAGAACGTCTGGGGGGGGGGGTAGGAAAAAACAAGGGGAAATAGGCTACCTTGCATAATGACTTAGCCACTCCCAGTCTCTATTTAAGCCTAAATTAATGTGTGTGTGGTTTTTGGAGAGGGGCGGGGGTGTGAGAAAACCTGGATTTGTGCTGGAAATGGCCCACCTTGATGATCACTTTAGATAAGCTATTACCAGCAGGAGAGTGGGGTGGGAGGAGGTATTGTTTCATGGTCTCTGTGTATATAATGTCTTCTGCAGTTTCCACAGTATGCATCTGATGAAGTGAGCTGTAGCTCACGAAAGCTCATGCTCAAATAAATTGGTTAGTCTCTAAGGTGCCACAAGTACTCCTTTTCTTTTTGCGAATACAGACTAACACGGCTGTTACTCTGTTACCTAGTACAGTTTTAGGCAACCTCATATGAAATCTGATCGTAACATTAAATGTATCTGATTAGTTATTAGGTATGATTACACATATTAAGTGCCAAAACCTATTATTCCATTGGAGTTGATTACATTGACTTTAGTGCAAGGAGGATTAGGATCTAAATATTTTATTGAAACAGATACAAACTCCAAGAAGTAAGTTGGTTTCTTTAGGAGACAGATGTACATTTGAGAAAGTTGTTGCTGGGGTGAATTTTTCCTGTATTGATAGTCACTCGCGCCACATAATTAGGAAAAAAATGTGCTCAATAGATAAATGATTGCTTTCTCCCTTTTCCCTTATTAGTCTGAGGAAGCATTTAATACAGAGGTGAAATATCATAGTAAGACAGGTTCAGGTTTATCACTGTTCTACTTAGAAGACTTTCTTAGTGTTATTCATCTGCACTCTAGTAACAGCTGCTTTGAGAGCTACCTAGAGGGATGATCTAACCTCAATACTGGCTTTTGAAAGCTTTCCAAATCCTCCTCTAAAATGTATTAAACTGCAACATTTATATGAATAGCACAGACAAAAAAAGGAATTACTTTCTCCTCGTTATTTTGATTTATCATCTTTATTTTTACTTGGAAGGCTAAAGCAAAATACCTATCAGTGATATTTTATGCTAGGGTTTGCTTCAGAAGTTTTAGAACTATGTAATATATATGTTTGCATTCTCATTAATGGGAAAATGGGGAAGTTGATAGTATGTTGCAGTGGAGGAAAAGATATGGCCAGACTCTGTTAGTATCTATTTGGAGCACCAGGCTTCTAGATCACTAGTAAGTTAGTTAAGTTGTCTGGATTCTGAATATATTTGTGAGGATGGTGAAGCCTCTTCTGAGCACACCATAGAATCTGGCACCATCACCAAGGACAGGAATGGCAAAGCTATTGCAGGTCATGACTGTGGTAGATTGGCAGAGTGGTGTGGGAGAATCTTACAGAGGGCCTGTTTGCAGGGTGCATGGGGTCAAACCAGTGACACTGATAGCCCCATATATTAAAACAAATTTGATAAAATATTTAAAAGGTCCCTCTGTCTATTGCCAAGAAATAAAAATAATAGCTGCTGTTTATGTTGGACCTGTGCAAGAAAAGCATTTTGGTATCCCGCTGCGGGTTCTTCAGAAGCCACCAAGAACCTTCAGTTCCCAGAGCTGTACCGAAATCCTGGACAACCCCAGTGCCTGGGCAAAGATACTTAGGTACGTGCCCTGTCATAATTTGTAGGCGATGTTTTAAAACTGGAGCAGCCATGTTAATGTAATTCCTCCCGTTGGTGTGTATGTGAGCCCTGCCAGTCTATCCTTGAAGAGGTGGGGAAGAGGATTAAGTACATTCAGTCCCACTTGAAACAGGGACTAGTATGTAAACTGCCCCCAGAGCTGTGGATTTTGACTCCAGTCACCATAGCCATGAGATCTCTTTGCTTCAGGAAGTAGCCTTTGAAGACTGGAGAAGGTCAACAGACACTTTCTGAAGCCATCGAAATCAGGGACTATTTCCTGAGAGGTGGGGAAGTTGGTGGCTGAGGAGAGACATCACTGAGGTTAGGAACAGTCTGATGGGGAGGTGCTCCAAAAGGTAACAGAGAGTTCAGCTGGAGCTCTCCATGTATCCTCTGCAAGCTCCAGTTCCTACAGCTGACTCCCTTTGCCCTTCTAGCAAAAGGTGGGGGAGATTATTTTTAATGACTTCCCTCCACATTTTCTCTGTACAAGCCAGATAGATTGCTGTTGTTATAGCTACATCAACTAGTACTTTATAAAAACAAATAAATCGGTGACCGGCAGCTATGCTTGCTCAGTATGGTACAGAAGAAACAGAGTCCCCAACCTTAGCTACCAGTTTATGAAGCAATAAGATCTGATCCAAAGCCCCTGAAATCACTGGCTCCAACACACTGGCTTTGGATCACACCCTGAGCCCGCAGCATATCCCGAGTCCCTGGCATTTTGAAACAACATGAGAGGGTGAGAGTTCCACTTGCCCTGGATAAGAATTCAAATAGCAGAAAGGAAAGGTGGGAAAGGTAGGAAAGGGAAATCTGACAGGTGCAAGCCAGTTAGGAGTGCTACCCTCAAACAACATGTTTACAGTTATGACAGGGTGGAGGTAGGGGAAGAATGAGGTTGAATCAGAAAGGTAAAATAATTCTAGCGTGTATTTTGTGCAGGGCTTAAACTATAGTTTATAATCTTGACTCCCCCCCACCACCCCTTTTCCTTTTTTTGCACTCATACCTCTTTCTGCACAAAACTGCCAGCTCTTGTCAACCATTATTCCAGATCCCCTTCTGTGCATTCTGCTTCTTTGGGCACTCTGACGCTTCCTTTGTGACAGTTCTGAAGACCTTAGGACATTCTCTCCCTCTAACGCACACACACAACTCCTCGTCATGCTTATTGAAATTACCCATGCGGATCGAGGGACAACAGTTTTTGTCTGAAGTAGATATTCTTACATGGGAAATTGAAATCCCTTGTTGATAAACCACTCACTCATTCACCACATGTTGGGGGCTACTGTCTAATTCTATCCAGTGAACCCTTAGAGGAAGATGTTTGAGACTTACCTGCTTATAACTTATACAGTACACCCAGCATGAGTACAGAAGGATATAACAGATGACTCTCTGATTACGCCAATCATTATTCCAAAGGTGCTGAATGCAGAGAACATCTCCCAAATGCCCAGCATGCCCTAATGGTAAAGGATTAAATTGCAAAGACACCTTAAGGAGTTTCAATGAGCATCAGCTGCCTAACTCCTACAGGCTCCTTAAAAATCCAGCCTCAATGGCTATAAACCCACAACTGGACTCTAATCCAAATTCTGCCCCCACTTGTGTGACTTTTCATAAGGCCAGAATTTTCAAAAGGACTCAGTTACCCACAATTAGAGCCAGATTTTCAAAGCAACTCAGCTCCCATTTATGGATCAAAATAAGTAGCCAGATTTTCAGTAGAGCTCAATGTATTGGGTGCTGCACTCTTGACAATCTAGCCATCAGCGTCACAATGAGAGTGATGAGGACTTTTGAGAATTTGGTCCCAGTGATGGGTGATAAACTCTTTTGAAAATCTGGCCCTTCATCCCTTTTTGTGCCTCAAGTGCCCCCATCTGCAAAAGAGGACTTGTAGTACTTACAGGTATGTCATGGGACTTCATTCATTAGTCTGTAAGGTTCTTTGAGATCCTTGGTCCAAAGGGGCAATAAATATGGGCAAAATATTATTGTTATTTTAGACTCCAATTTACCTCTTTACTGCCTACATTTGGTGTTAGCCCACACTTGTTGCTACTTTCAAGTACTTGCATTGTACATGCTGATTCCTGACACCAAGGTTATTAAAAAAAAAAGTCATTTCTGGTAAAGAAATTAATCCTAGATTGTTTAAAGCTTCCTGCCCTACTGTTTTTCAGTCAAGAGTACATTTATAAATGGATTGTAAAGGGTTAATAAAGAATTAATACATGTCATAAGCATGTTTCAGACATGAGTAGGATAAGGTATTGATAGTTACAATCACGACCGTAGAAAGCGTTATAGGCTTGGCTCCGATCAATAAGCAATTTACTGGATTCTATAATAATCTATGACAATTCACCATTTAATAAAACATCTATTAATCATTTATAAATACTTTATAAACTATATATAAATACATGCTTAGTGTCACCTCTTTAGGTCCTTTCTCTGGAGTCAGACTTGTCCCGCATTTGGACTTTGGCAGCATAACCATCCATGCAAAAGCACACAGCGTAGAGATTGAAGCTTTGTCCTTGTTGCAGAAAAGGGTATTTTGACATTGACACAGCTAATTTGAGAGAGTTGTCTGCAGTAGGATTTTACATCAAGATAAGACAAGAAGTTTTTACCTTGAGGTAGCTAATTAAGGTCAACTCCAGGTGAGGAGTATAGGCCCAAAGCCTTCCAAAGTCAGACAGACAAGAATCCACTGCAGTTTTTTTAAAAGCAAGATTCAGAGATGGTGCACAGTTCAATCTCTCCCTCTAAGCAACTGAGTGAATATGGCTTCAGCTCTGTATTCAACAATTTTCAAGTTTTGGCTCAGATGGCTCAACCCAGGACCTTCATCTTCAAAAATAGAGGCTTCTGCTTAGAGAACTAAGGACCTGCTCCTGCTTTCTTTGAGGTCAACAGCAAAACTCCTATTGGCTTCAAATATCAGAAAGCACCCCGGTCTGGTTGATAGGATACTGAGCTAGGAGTCAGGAGACCCAGTGTTCTAATCCAGGTACTAATGCAGACCTGGTGCTGTGTGAACTCAGGCAAATCACCGCTTCTCTATGCATCTGTGTTCCCTCCCACCTCTTCTCTGTTTAGATTGTGAGTCTTCAGCATATGGACTTCCGTTATGTGTATGTATACTGCCTAGTACAGTACAATGGAGCATCAGCCTTTGATGGGGCCTGTCAGAGGGTAGCTAGTCCTCTGAAGGAGTCGGGCTCAGCCCACCTGTGACAGGCTCCATAAGGGGGAAATGAGGCAACTCAGGTTCACCTGGGACCAGTTAATGCATTGAGTTCCTGGAAGGGGCAGTTAAGTAGTCAGAAAAGCACCCGGGCAAGATAAAAGAAAGCTGCTCCCACTGGGGCCTAGCTAGGAGAATAGAGACTCCAGGGGTGAGGAACAGTTCCCAGAATATAGCAAAAGCTCCTACAGAGAAGGCTTCCCAGGGGGGAGGAATCAACAAATGAAACCAAGGAAGAATGCACCTGGATGGGAGAGTTTCAGAACGCAAGAGTCTCTGGATGCTAAGCCTCAGAGAAACTTAGCTGCCATGAAAGACTTCACCAAGCAATGGCATAAATCCTGAAAAAGGAGGAATTTTATGCTATCCTGAAGAAGGGTCATCACAGTTTGGCCTCTGTGGGGACCTTGACTCAAGAGGAGAGACCCTCCCCCAGCTAGTGAGAAGAGGCCCCTGACTCCAGAAAAGGGTTCTGGGTCAGAAAGACCTAACTGGTAAGGGACCTTGGACATAACTGGGGTTGACTAAGCTTCTTCTCCCTCCAGCTAGAGACACTGAGGGGGAGGTCTATTCGTGTGATGTTCTGTCATTGGCGTCGAACAAACTAGATATCTGAAAGAGTGTTGTTCACTATGCAAGCCTCATTGGACCTTAAAACCCTTATTCAGGGAACCTGAGGCAGAGATTCAATGGTGGCACTGCACAAGGCCCACAGAGGGTGCTCTAGAGGTGAGGCCCCACTCCAGGCCTCTAAGCACTACTGTTATACAAATACTGCTAATAATGGAACTCCAGAAGTGGTAGTAGGATGCCTCATATCTTCTTTTAATCTACCAGCTGTTGGACAACAAGTTAATTAGAAACACTTCAACATGCGTAGCATACACCGTAGAGCAGCACGTACTTTATGTTATTGCAGTCTGGCGAGATACGACTAACAGCAGTCTTATGGCAGGCAGAAAATACACCATGACTGTATGTTCTAGAAGACTATGTAAATTTAATGAAAAATAAGATACTTAGAAGCCAGATAGAAGAAGCAGAGTATGGTGCAAATAAACACATGAAAGCCTGTTGCCTGAACTTACTCTTACATAGGCGAAAGATCTTATTGAAGCAGGCCAAACTGTGTCAGATATTAATAATGGAGAAGTGCTAGTTGAGGAAAATGGCTTATAAAAGCAATCCAGATTCCAAGGGTCCAGGAAATGGAATCTCATCAGGAAAAAGCAAAACTTTCAGGCTTCTACTAAGTGAACTTCCCTTACAAGCCAAAAACTAAATTAAAAATATATATATATCCAGAGTTCATAATCCACAGCTCAGCTGTGCTTCTGCAACCCATGTAGCAAATGCTTGAGGGTGTCCTGCACAGGAGAAATGTAATAATCATGGGGAAATTAGATATTGTGCTAGAATGTGCTGCTCTCCAGAGCAGGGCAATTTCTGTGAAATACTAGCTCCAGAACTTACAGTGCTTGTTCTATATTTACATAATGCAGAGTTAGTTAGAAAAAGGCCAGATTGCTTAAACTGTGGCTACATCATTTGCTGTTGCAGGGGAATCTATTGACCTTATAGAGCACACAGGTTCTTCACATTCTGTAAGGAGGGTCTATTTTGCCTTTTGTGACTTGATTACTCTTTGTGATAGTCTCTGCTTTTGTGACTTTCCTGTGACTCCAGGTACAGCTGATGAGCCAGTCCAAGCATGTTTTGCTTGTATTAGGTTATCTTACTTGTTACCCAGGAATTTGACATTCCTGCATGTACCCCAGAATTTGACAGTAACTGCAGTCAGCCATTTTGTATGTTCAACCACAGCCAGCTGAAAACCAAATACCACATAGCAAGGAATAATCTTAGGCCTTTGTGAGGCAAGGTCAGACAGCTGCATACTTGCAGTTTGCCTATCAGAATGGGAGGATGGGACAGAAAGTTATGGAAGAAAGTGAGTGAAATGATTTTAGGTGCCCTGACATAGTGTTGTTTTGACTAGAAATGTTTTGAGATGAGTAGTTTATTGAAATTAGGAGAATTGGTGACCCAGTAGAGGTTATTATGCTGACCCACTAGGAGTCACTGTAGGTTATGTGCTTTGTTAGAATGAGCTATAAAAGGTAAAAGTAAATACCCCATAGCAGTGCAAGGGACCTTTTCTTAGGGCAAAGAGCTCACATTTAAACTCCCCATCATCTGGATGGAAAGAGGGATCCTGGAAGCCCAGCTGGTGATCACAGAATATCAGGGCTGGAAGGGACCTCAGGAGGTCATCTAGTCCAACCCTCTGCTCAAAGCAGGACCAATCCCCAACTAAATCATCCCAGCCAGGGCTTTGTCAAGCCTGACCTTAAAAACCTCAAAAGGAAGGAGATTCCACCACCTCCCTAGGTAACGCATTCCAGTGCTTCACCACCCTCCTAGTGAAAAAGTTTTTCCTAATATCCTACCTAAACCTCCCCCACTGCAACTTGAGACCATTACTCCTTGTTCTGTCATCTGCTACCACTGAGAACAGTCTAGATCCATCCTCTTTGGAATCCCTTTTCAGGTAGTGGAAAGCAGCTATCAAATCCCCTTCATTCTGCTCTTCTGCAGACTAAACAATCCCAGTTCCCTCAGCCTCTCCTCATAACTCATGTGTTCCAGTCCCCTAATCATTTTTGTTGCCCTCCGCTGGACTCTTTCCAATTTTTCCACTTCCTTCTTATAGTGCGGGGCCCAAAACTGGACACAGTACTCCAGATGAGGCTTCACCAATGTCGAATAGAGGGGAACGATCACGTCCCTCGATCTGCTGGCAATGCTCTGACTTATACAGCCATTAGCCTTCTTGGCAACAAGGGCACACTGTTGACTCATATCCAGCTTCTTGTCCACTGTAACCCCTCGGTCCTTTTCTGCAGAACTGCTGCCTAGCCATTCGGTCCATAGTCTGTAGCAGTGCATGGGATTCTTCCATCCTAAGTGCAGGACTCTGCACTTGTCCTTGTTGAACCTCATCAGATTTCTTTTGGCCCAATCCTCTAATTTGTCTAGGTCTCTCTGTATCCTATCCCTACCCTCCAGTGTATCTACCACTCCTCTCAGTTTAGTGTCATCTGCAAACTTGCTGAGGGTGCAGTCCACATCATTCTCCAGATCATTAATGAAGATATTGAACAAGACTGGCCCCAGGACTGACCCTTGGGGCACTCCACTTGATACCGGCTGCCAACTAGACATGGAGCCATTGATCACTACCCGTTGAGCCCGACAATCTAGCCAGCTTTCTATCCACCTTATAGTCCATTCATCCAGCCCATACTTCTTTAACTTGCTGGCAAGAATACTGTGGGAGACAGTATCAAAAGCTTTGCTAAAGTCAAGGAGTAACACGTCCACTGCTTTCCCCTCACCCACAGAGCCAGTTATCTCATCATAGAAGGCAATTAGGTTAGTCAGGCATGACTTGCCCTTGGTGAATCCATGCTGACTGTTCTTGATCACTTTCCTCTCCTCTAAGTGCTTCAGAATTGATTCCTTGAGGACCTGCTCCATGATTTTTCCAGGGACCGAGGTGAGGCTGACTGGCCTGTAGTTCCCCGGATCCTCCTCCTTCCCTTTTTTAAAGATGGGCACTACATTAGCCTTTTTCCAGTTGTCTGGGACCTCCCCCAATCGCTATGAGTTTTCAAGTATAACGGCCAATGGCTCTGCAATCACATTTGCCAACTCCTTTAGCACTCTTGGATGCAGCACATCGGCCCCATGGACTTGTGCTCGTCCAGCTTTTCTAAGTAGTCCCGAACCACTTCTTTCTTCACAGAGGGCTGGTCACCTCCTCCCCATGCTGTGCTGCCCAGTGCAGCAGTCTGGGAGCTGACCACTCGAAACCAACTCAGACAGTTGGTAACTATCCTCTGGGACGTCCTAAACCTACTGCATGCGTGTGTGTGCGCTTAATATCTAATAAATAGTAGTTTTAGATAAGAGCACACTTGTTTGTATCAGTCATTTATCAAACAGAAGCACTGTGTTCCCACTGATTTATTCCTGAAACCACCTGGAGAGAAACAGTTAAGTTACCACTGCTTTGGATTCTGAAAGACCCTGGGTAACAGATTGTCTATACTTTAATTCCACAGGTCTTGTTCCCTGGTGTTATTATTTGAAACAAAGCATGCTCTGGAGGAAAAAAATAGAGGGTTGGGAATTCGTGCTATCTTGGCTCTACCACTGACTCACTGTATGGCCTTGGCTAAGTCATTTCACCTTTCTGCCTCCATTTTCTCATGCGCATAATACCTACCCAGCTACCTCACAGGAACACTGTGAGCACCGATTAGTCCATATAATTCTTTGAACATACAAAGCACCATTACAACATTGAGCAACATCGTTACTACTCCTTTACTGGATTCAGATTTTAAGGCACCCAGTTGTCTCTCTTTAAATGTAGAAGCAGCCTGAAATAAGTTCAATATTAAACAAAAACAAACAATTCTGTATTTGGTTATATTATTCATCATTGTACTTAAATCCATATTTAAACAAAGCTCTCACGTTTTAAATTTTCCTTGAGGCTACTTCAGAATTTCCAGTGCTGTAGAAGTAGCATGGGAGTGCCAGAGAACCAGGGAGAATCTTGCTGCAAAATGTAGGCACAGATTGCTGCAGAGCAGTGAGGGGGGGGGGCCTAGATTATGCTGTAGTGTAATAACTAAATCCAAGCAGTATTGGGTTCTAACCTGTTTATTTGTGAGCGGATAATGCAGCTTTTCTGGCCAAAACTGCCTATGATTCCCATGCTCAGCTTCAGTTCAGCTTTCTGACAACAAAACAAACACAGCAGTTACTGTGTTTTGTTTAGCAGCTGTACAGCTCTAAACAGTGACATAAGTACTCAGGTACCTTCATGCCTACACCTGGCAACCCATGTAACGTGCTCACCATTGTTCTCTGCTCCCTGCTGCCACACCATAAGGCAAGGAGCAATATTGAAAAGTCCTTCATGCGTAATAAAGCAGGGAGCAAACCAAATAAAAAGGAAAGTAAGCACTGGAAGTAACATAGTAATATAAGTAGTAAAAACAATCCAAAGTGCTAGAGAGGTCTACACTAAAGAACCCATATACCTTGTAACTCTGAAAACAATTTTTACACACACAGAAGACTTTTCTCTGCCTCTCAATATCTTTTTGTTCCAGTCATGATAGGGAACACCCACAAGAGAGCACTTACACAACACCATGATAGCTGGGTCGACATTATGTTGAACTGAGGAACGGAGATAAAGGTCATACTGTTACAAATGTGTTTCATGTCCTGGGTCTTTGACACAACTGGCTACTAAGCAGAAAGGACATATATACAATTAACTGCTGTTTGTTTTGTTGCCAAGAAGCCAGACTAAAACGGAACATGGAAACCATATGCAGCTGTGTCCAGAAAAGCTGCATTATCCTTCCATTATTAAAAAACAGGATAGGGCCCACGACTTCTTTAATTTACAATCCAGTTCAACTGGATTTACTTATTGCACTACAGCATAATCAAACCCCCTCCTCCATGTATTCTGCAGCACGGCTCTCCCTGTTTGCACTCCCTGGTTCCTTGGCACTCCCATACTGAACTCTACAGCACTGGTAATTCTGCAGTTGCTTTGAGGAAAATTAGAAGTGAGAGCTTTGTTTAAAAAAATGGAGTTATGTGCAGTAATAAATAGCATAACCCATCTAGAATTCTTTTTGGATACTGAATTTATTTCAGGCTGCTCCTACATTTTGCTGCAGGTTTTATATTGATATGTATAGAACTGGGCTGTGGGGAGGAAGCTGGAGGTTCTAGGTAGGCTGCATGAGAAATGATAAATTGTGGGTTCACGTGGGTTAATCTTTATGTTGTGGAAAGGGAATGGGCAGATTGAGGACTGGTGGTGGTTTGCTGCTTAAGGTGGATTTTGTAACCTATAAGGGGAATTCCTTTTTCTTTTTTTTATTCTTTTTTTTTTTTTTGCACTCCACTGCAGCAGTTGTGGATGCGCAAAGCTGATACGTGCAGGGAATGTGGAGCACATGGGTGAATAATGGTTGTGAGAGCTTGAGTTCCCTCTGACCCTGTGGTAGTGGGCAGGGGAGACAAGGCAAGACGATATCATGCACTAAGGGTGCAACATGCATGAACTGAGACAAAGATATTTAAGCCTGGTTCTTTGTTCATGCCTTGTAATAATTCTTGAGAAGGCAGGGCATTGGTGAATAAGTTTCTACCTTTTTGCTTCATGTGGTTGAACACAAGGTTGGGTAGCTAATAACAGCAAACACCATCTGTAACTTGACGTGAGATAAGGCCTCAGACCTCGCATACATAACCAAAACTTGCCAGAATGACTCTGCAACATGGCTACTAGTGCATCTGTCTCCAGATGGGCACCGGGGATATTGAACACTGGGGATATCTTGTCCTAAAGCCAGATCTGTCTGCCTGCTGTGTAAATGACAGTGTTGGGGACAGGCTAGGGTTTGTGTGGCTGTAGGACAGAGTCCAGGTTGCCCTGCTCAAACTCCAAAGAGCCATTTGGACTGATTGGATTCCTCAGCCACTATAGTGGCACTGGAGTCACCAAGGTGGATAGCGTTTGGCTATTTCAATGTCCACGTAGATAATTATTTTTCTCAGAAGTTTGGGCTGCCCTGGCAAACGTGGGACTGTGGTGGTTGGTGGTAGACTCTGCTCACAAGGCTAGGCACACTCAGGATCTGGTATGTGAGTCAGGAGTGGAGTCTGGAAGGGCAGCTTTTCACCCTCTGTCCAAAACCAATCAGTATCTCTGACCACTTGAAGTTGGCCTTTCTCATGGTCCACCCCTGAAAGCTGATAAAACCAATGAGCTTCCAAGCAGCCTGCAGAAATAAGCTTGTTCATCAAGCTGACCGTTGAGTATGGGCAATGGGACAGTTCTAGTCATGGCTTGGAAGGATTGTATTACAAACTCTTGTAATCCGCTGTCGATACAACTGATGCTGAATGCCCTTTCCTTCAGTTTTGTCCTCACAGGAAAGTAGAATATTGCCATGTCAGCAGATATTACCAGGGACGTCCAGAGATCCATGTTGGGTTTGCAAGGGCTTTGGCTACTTTGGAAGCATGTATCTTTCCCCAATGAACTGCCACACCTTTCCAGGTTCACCCATCACCAACATACGTTCAGTGCATTACATACGGATGGTTCTTTCAACCTCCCCGACACCTTCAATTACCTGTTTTGGGTACCATTCCAACAGCTGCTCCAGAATGCAGCTAATTGATTAGGGGTGGAACGGATAAACTTTTCATGCACTGTAACTCAGTCAGATGTGTTGAAAAGAATCTGAGAAGGGAGAAAGCTATTGATTACTCTACATTCAATGATGAAAACTCAGTGTAAAGGTTCACAGCCATTCCACTGTCTGGCCACAATGATTACATCATGTTGAACAATTTACAGTGACATGATAGCATTTTCTACCAAAGAGAAATTGGGTTTAAAAAAAAAAAGGACCAAGAATGTCTCCGGCAAGTCACTTAGGCCAGGTCTACACTTAAAAGCTTTACCAGTGTAACTATTTCAGCTAGAAGTGTGATTTCTTTAAACTGGAATAATTATGCTAGTAAAACTCTTAATGTGGGTACAGTTATACCAACTGAAAGGTGACACATCAGTATAGTGATCCCCCTTCAGGAACAGCTACAGGAATAGCTATAACGGGGAAAAAAAGTACCTAGTAATTGCATATACTATTAGAGGGGTTGTACTTCTTTATCTATGCTGATACAGTATAAGAGGGATAATATTTCCTTTGTCTGTCTTGCCATTTTAAACTGTAAACTCTTCAGTGCAGGAACACTAATTTTGTTTGTACAGGTGCCTAGCACATCGTGGTTCCAATCTCAGTTGGGGCCCTAGTTGCTACAACAATAAGTGAGTGGAAAGAAATAACTTTGTGAAAAAAAGGTACCCACTTATTTGTCTTTCCCACCTGGTATATTGCCAGTTGGCCAAAGAGAGGCTGCTCAAAATACTCAAAAACAGATTATAAAATGTTAGGCTACTTTTCCTTTCCTAAGGTCAATAAAACATTGGCTTATGCATGTACTCTAAGCACAAACCTCTGAGATAAGCAAGGCTTGTTTGTCTATCTAGCTGTCCAAGTTAACAGAAAAACCTGCCAAGGTAACTTGTATCATCCAGTTCCCAGGGCTTTACTTTACCTTGTTTTACATATAGTCTAATCCTGCATTCCATATGCAGGCACAACTTCCACCAAAGGTAATAAGACTTTTCCATGAGTAAAGCCTACTAAGATTAGGTTCATAGGCCCCGAGTCAGCAAAGCAGTTAAGAATGTACTTGCTTTTAAGCATGTGCTTGAGACCATTCACTTAAATGGGTCTTAAGTACATTCTAAAATTCTTTGCTGAATTCTGATGGACATAAGCACATGGCAAAGTGCTGCGATAAATCAGGGCCATAATGAGGATATCAGCTGAAGTAAAGCCTATGTTTTAATAGTCTGTTTTGTTCTTCAAGATTCTTAAATTAGTTACACATAACCCACAAATTTACAATGTAAAATGAACATCATTTCTTTTGCCATTCCCTTAGCCCTCATCACGCCTCTAAGTACGGCACCATTAAAGCATCAGCACTGTGATGATGTACTACTACTCCAGACATGCTGCCAAAGATGACCTTTTGGCTGCATTGGGGAGCCTAAGTATTTAATTCAATTTTTAAATTTAATAGACAGAATAAAACAGCTAGCACTGTGACATTCGGAGGCTGAATCCTTTCGAGGTGCTTCAGAGAGTCTTCTGTCTAATTTAATGACAGCATGAACTAGACCTCTTTGGTTTTGGATGGCCTTCAGCCCAAGTGTTCTATAAGATAAAACCCATTAGGCTGGTATTTGCATTTCTTTTTTGAATAGTTAACTGCATCCTTAATGCAGCCCGTATCTCCTGGCATCTTGACCACACTATTCCGCTGTTTAGAATTGTTTGCTTACTTCCGTGTGGAAGAATTTTTTCCTTACTCATGCTACAAAAAAAAAAAAAAAGAGAAACGGATTTAATGAATCATGCTGAGTGTTGCCTGAATGTTCATCCATATTCTTCATTAGATGTAGGACTAGGTAAAAACATGTTTTTCATGCTCCCTATTGGCGATATTTTTCTCAGTTCTGTCTGAAAATTTCTGGGGTTTAATTTTTTTCAGTCTGGAAATTTATGGATGTTTCACAATAGTGAAAAAACATTTAATTTCACCTCTCTGCACCTCAGTCTCCCTATCTGTAATACGGGGATAATGACACTGACCTCCTTTGTAAAGTGCTTTGAGATCTACTGATGAAACATGCTATATAAGCTAGATATTATTATTATTTCAGTTAATAATTTTGGGGGGGTTTGTTTGTCATATTTTTCATAACTACCACTTGTCCATACCTTAACCCAGACAAAAAGAACAAATAATCAAATCTGAAAGACAAAAGTGGAATGGTTTGATCCACTGTCATGGATGAATGCACCATTGCAGAGTCCCATAGATTCTGACAGAGATACACACAGACATAAGGGTTTGTATTAGTGGATCCAATTGCAAAAACAGGGCCTGTGGGATGAAGGGAGTGCATGAGAAGGGGACCAAAATTATTAGCATCACTTAGTGTAATTAATATAAATGTATACTACTAAGAACATAAACATAACATTGTGGTGTTATGTGGAGGGGGGAAGTTTTTCACCCTGACAGTGTTATTCAGGAAGCTCACCACTTCATTACTTTGCTCCATGTTATGATTTAAGGATCAACGAGCAATGGGAAAGGAAGGAAAGGGTCAAACTCTGTAGGGTCCAGCCCCATCAAAGCTAATGGAACTGTTTCTGCATGCATATGCTCTCAGTTTGGCCCTAAGACGGGTACACAATTGTGAGTGGATTTTCAGAGATGTTAGCTGTAAAAATAAACCAATCAAAAGCTTCTTGTGGAAATAAAGAAGAGCAGCAAAACCCTCGGTGCTAAATTGCCTGTCAGCCACCAAGAACTTTCCTATAACTTTACAGGTGGGAGGGTGGTTTGTTTTTTAAAGATCAACAAAACCCATCATAGGTAATGTAAAAAGTCAATATTTGTTGACATCTGATAAGCAGTCTGAGTGATGTGTTTGTGATTCCGGGGAGTGTCAGTATTGAAAACTATAACCATCACAGACTGTGCAGTAGATTCTGTGCAAAAAAACAGAAAATGAAGGTGCTATTCACAAATAGCTCTGAGGGACTTGATCAAGGAGTAAAACCAACAAATCTAATTTCATGGTACCAGCTGAATGGCGTGCTAATGGTAAACAAACACCACAAATGGGGCAAAATAAAGTATAGCAAGATCCTCAGCTGGTGTAAAGGGGTGTAACGCCACTGAAGTCAAGGATGGTCACATCTATGGAGCTATGCCATCGGAGGATTTGGCCAAAGATATTTTTACTTGGGATACTTTAATTTGACATATTCTATGGGATTATTTGAAATACAGACTAGGAACTTGTTTTAAAAGGGTAAAAACCATGTTAGGTGTTAAGACAATTTTCATCTAAGTTATGGCTTTAATTTTAATTAATTAATTTATTTATATTTAATATTCTTTTAGTGCTCCATTGCCAAAAAGCAGCTGGTCACAGCTAGTCTGACCTTCTGCACCCATTGTTATATCTTTTGGGAAAAGGAAAGACTGCAGATTTTCCTAATTTGAGAATAAAATATGTGCCATAAGAAGCTGGTGAGGGTGAGGATTTACCCAGCTGTATGTCTGCTTCATCCTTAAAAAAAACAAACAAAAAAAGTATAGATCAGGCTGAGTATCCAGAACCAAAATCCAAGACCTTTAAAGTTGTCACCAATAATACGGATCCATGAGTGATTAGATATGGGTGTAGGTTTGAAGGGACTGCATCGTATTATGCCACAGCTTTGATCCTTCAAGTCTTTGCAAAGCGCACAAGATTGTTACGCTTCAGTGCAAATGTGCCCACATTTAATCTCTGATGACAAGTGAGCTTTGGCACTATGAATAATCCTACTCCTGTTGAGGTCAATGGATTTAGGATCCGGCCTCTATCCTTCTTCAAAGTAGAAGAATAAAAAAGAAAACAAAATGGGCAGGGTGTAGATGAAGAATGGGCTCTTCTGATCCTCAGCATGTGAATGAGGAATTACGCTACATTCTCCTGTCTTAGGCTCCACTCTGGCTTCTAGACAGTAGTTATTTGGTTTTTCAGCAGCAGAAATGTCATTAATATGTGATCAGGTTCTCCAGTTCTCCTCATTGCTTTTTGCCTTGTGCATATAGATACACCACTCCATAAGGACACGGTTCAGGATTAAGCCCCACGAAAAAGATAAGAGAAAGAAAATCACAACCAGTAATGAAGGAATGAAGGTCCTGTCTGTACACAGTGACTCCAAGAATGCTCGCCACTTGTAGCCCCCCGACAGTCCTATTTTGTTGGCCTTATTAGCATAGACACCTCTTAAACTTCAGTCTTACAACACAAATACCTAAGCCTCTAGCTACATAATGTGTTGGGGACCTGATCCTGCAAGTTGTTCTGTGCAGGTGGACCCTGTGAGGAACAACTGGCAGCCTCCAGGCTTTAGACTGCAGTATGGATATCAAAGAGCCATCAGACACCACACAGCAGCTGCTGACAATTCACTTGATAATGTGAGATTGATTCCCAGAGTCAAAGCTAGCTATAAACCAATTTGTCCCTTTTTTAGATGTTTTGATATACCCCAAAGATTGCTGTATACTTCTCTGGTATAATTTCTTATAATTATTTCCTGACAAAATGCCTATTTCATCTTCTAGAAAATGTGCTAACTTTGAAATGGCACCTCACCCTGTAAGGCAGGATGGCCTTAGTGCTGGAATAATAGCTCAATGCCTGCTAGATGGTTTTCTCTTAATACTTTTTTTTTTAAAAGGAGAATTGAATACTCATGGAGGATGCCAGCCTATTTTAATCCTGGAATGGTGGGAGGAGCCTAGCATAACGAAAGGCCATCTCCCTGCCAGAGAGCGTAGAATTTAATTGAACATGAAGGACAAACAACGAACAGACAAGGACAGGAGTGCAGGTGATAAGGTTAAAATGAGGCCACCAGAAGGGGACACTGAGCAGAGACTGACCTCCCTTGAGACTGAAGTCTTCTAGTTACCGATTAAACAGGTACAGCACAAGAAGCAGCAGTACTAGCTTTCACACCCAACAAACATGCCTCAATTCTGCCCTGCAGGGACCAGTTCTACTGGTTTCCCTTCTCTTTCCCCAGGGCCCTTTCAATCCCTGGCACCTCTGCCAAGTGCTAATTAGAGTGCCTTTTGGTGCCAGTTGGGTTGGGGTTCTTTTTATGTGAATTTCTACCCACTAAGATATGACCTGTTTAAAAGTAGGCCCTAAGGGTACTATTATGCTAGTGAAGCAATGAAGAAATTCATAATGATCATGTTGAGGGTAGAGAGGAAACGCAAAACTATTTACCTAGGAGGTGAGGGGAGAATCTCTTTTTTCATGGCTGCTAGTGCATGGCATGCATCAGAGCAGTCTGTCTGGAAAGTGTGCCAGCATTCACATTCCCCTCCAGCATTCTCTTTCCCCCACTCCTCCCCCAGCCATCATCTGTTCCTGCCCTCTGTGGTATCACCTTACTAGCAGAGTCCCTTTCATGTGGGAGAAATGAAATCTGGAGCGTGAGCAAGTTCCCAAATCTCCACCAAACAGGGATGTAGGTTAAGATTTTCAAAGCCCATTAGGGGAATTAAACTACACATCTCCCATGAAATTCTAATAGTGTTACATAGAGAAAACCTCTAGGTAGCTTTGAAAATCTCAACCCTAGAGACCAAGCCAGGGATTCAAGCCGAGATTGTCCCATTTAGTAGAGCACAGTATCGTAATAAATGCTTTACACAGCACTTACTGTATTTTTAAGCCACTGAGCCATTTGCTGCATAGATACTTGTCTGGTGGGAGAAGGGGGAAAGTGTCGTGTATCCATCAGTTGCAGCAGACAAGAACATCTTGTACTTGGGCTGTTTGTCAAGTAGGTTTGGAATGCAGGCGAACTGGCAGGCTAATCAGATTTTTTAAAACTTGGTATTCAAAAGTACCATCCTTATAATATCCTATCAGCTTAAACATAAGTCTGTGCGTGCAATAACAAATTACCTCCGTCAAAAACAAAACATCAACAGTAGCATTTTAGCTTCAGCCCAACAGGTTTTGGTTTTAGTTCTTTTAACAGCGAGTTCATTCAAGAAATGTCCAGTCTGATAAATGATCTCCTATTAGTTTGGTTTTTTTTAAGAAGCTATACTCAAATACTACAGGAAAATATACTCTAGGGGAGAATCCCCCATTTGCAGCAAGATGAACAAAAGAAACCTTTTCCCATTTCTAACTTCTAAGATGCCTAACAGCAATGGCTCACTTATAGATACCTGATTGTGCCAGAAAACTGGTCTTGGAGCAAAGTCTCTCTCTCTTTCTCTCTCTCTATTATATTATGAAGTAGTTAACTTATTGCTAATACTACTGGGTCTCGTTCATGCAAAGAAGAGCCTTATTGAGAATTACTGGGAGTTACTGGGCAGGCAGCAAGGACAGAAGAGTGATTCATGCTAGTGGTCATTACAGATGTGTATTATGAGGAGAGTCACTTAATGTTGATGAGTATTAGATGCATGCATTGCTAGGAGAAAGTAAACCAGGTTCTTTTAAAATCTAGGATCACCATTATCTCCCATAATCTCTACCAGACACGCCAAACCCCCGCAAAAAAAAAAAATGCAGAAATTGGGCTTGTTTTTGTCTTAATTGGCTTGTGAGTTGCTTGTTGGCTAGTTTTTGGCTTGTAGCTTGTTTGGCTCCTAGCTTCTTTTTTGTTGATTGGCTCCTGGCAAGCAGGGGCCGGGGGAGAGAATCAGGGGTGCACAGACTGCATGCAGGGGGATCTAGTCACATAGTGTGTTGGGGTTCTTAGGGATTGGCTTGTTTTGAAATGGGATTAGCTTGATTTTTGGCTTATTGTGAAAGTCAGGGTGCTTATTTAGTGCATGAAAGTTGGCAACTATGATCTCTACCCAAATACACCTGTGGGGTTCTGAGGGAACCATGCTGCATCTCAATCTTGCCAACCCCTCCCAACCACCTACAATACAGAGTTGCTGTGGAAAGGTTCCTACAGACTTGAGGGAAGGCAAAGAACAAGCCATATTACCTACCCTGCTCTCTTCAGCTGCTTTTGAGGCTTCTCTACCATAATTACTTCTTTATATTTGCTCATCTCTGGCCCCTAGCCACGTGGTCCTACAGCACTACTCACCACACTGAGCCTCAGAGCTTGCCTTGCAACTCTCTAAAGGAACCTGCTAATACCACAATTTTATGCAAATCTGGTTCCACACCTGGTTTCAGTTTGTGACATTAACTGGACCTTACTGGTGTTTCATCGATATGCTGGAGTATTGGTCAGAATAATCTTTTTACAAATCATGATTAAGGACCAATCTGTTCTATGTACATCAGGTATCAGGAGACCTGGTTTCAATTCCCAGCTTTCCACAAAATTCCCCTGTGAACTTAAACTAGTCCCTCAGTCTTTGCCACTCAGGTCTTCATTGGTAAAGTGGGGATTATAATACTTCCCTGCCTCACAGGAGTGCTTCAAGGATAAATTCACTATCTGAGAGGCACACAAACACTAGGGTGATGTGGGCAATATAAATATCTAGATAAACAGAGATTTGGGTTCAGATCTTGCCACTGTTTCAGGCTTCCTGTATACCTTTGGACAGGTCACATAAGACTAGATTGTGACATTGGGTCCAGCTTTGAGCAAAGGCTGGTGCATAAGCTGCCCGAAAGGGCACTGTGGACTTAGAGACTTAGCTCCAAATCACAGTTCCTTCCCTGCGTCCTCCTTGCTCAGGAAGAGGAGTCTATTACTTCACCCCTTTCCATGAAGCAGTTTTCTCCTGCCTTTGCACTCAGCCAGCTACTCCTAGGAGCCAACCATCCTCCGACAGCTTTACCCTTCCCTACTCATTCACAGTGGGAAACATCAGGCAAGTAATTGGAGTTGCAATCTGAGCCTGGAGGCAAGGAATGCCTTATTCCTACTCCCCAGTACAGCTGAGTAATTGTCGCAATTATCTATCCTTCCCTTGAAATTCAGGTCCCCATTTTACAAATGGGGATAATAATACCCCCTCCCTCCAACATGCACGCACACAATCACTTCATTAATGTTTAGGAGGCATTCAGATACTTCAGTAATGAAGATCCATACAGACAGTTTAAAAAATAGCCTCATTACAGGTATCTAAGGAACAACTACGTTGCAAGCAGCTTTCCTGGCACGGTTTTGTTTGCAGTGTAGAATGGGCTTTAGGGCCAAGCAATTCTGAAGGTTATTTTGTTAATAAAAGTTACGTAACTCTAAATAGTAAAAAGTTCACCACTAGTGTTAGATAAGGCAAACCAAACAAACATTCTTGTTTGCATAAGTTGTAGTTGATCTTATTCATTGAGACTATAAATGCTCTAATTCAGTTTTAAAACATAAAATCAATTGTAAATTTATTTAGACCAATTTAGTAGCCTGCCTGTTGTAGATCACTGAGCCTATATTGATTGTTTGAGATAGAACTCATTCCAAATTGTATTGATTTAATTCATTAGCAAATTTTTAGCAAAACCTACTTTGTGGCCTCTGGCTAAAAAGTATATGAAGCTCTGGTTTAAATTTGAAAGATTTCAGGAGAATTCACAGTTGGATTCTTTTTCAAGATTTCTCCCAGGATTAAGATTCCTACCCAATATTATTATGCATCATCCAATTCACTTTGAAGAATGCGTTTTAAAAATATACTAATAGTGAGCATCGAAGGAATCTTAAAAGGAAAACATTATGCTGAAGATGGAAGTAATATAGTATATTAGTCATGTTAATAGAGAGTAAATTGCTTTTCTGATTTACAGATTTGGGTGCATAAAAATAGCTCAACAATCTATACAATATCTTAAATGAACAGATCATCAGTCGGTTTGTCTGAGTTTACAGCAAACATTATTACTGCACCAGTTACCTTAGTAACTGAATGCAACTCAGTTACCATGGCTACTGCTTTTTAAAATACATTCAGTGATTCCCAATCCCCCCAACCCCCTAAAAATAGTGGTTTTATTTTGAAGGGAGGGGGGGGAAACTTACTATTCTGTGGACATTGGTATTTAGATAAAAATGTCTATAAAATGCAAATGCTAATAGCATACGGGGACATTTTAAAAACTGGCTTTTTTTTCCTGTCCAAAATCTTTAACTTGCTTAGGTCCTGTATTATTATGGGTCTGATTCTGCCATGAACACCCTCCCACTGAGTAGCACCTTACTGTACCACTCACTGTAAGGGAGGCAGAATGGGGTCCAAATCATGTGCTAGTTGTGGTTATTGTGCATGCCAAGTTTAGTTTCTTTGGGGAGGCAGCATTGTCTGATTGTTAGAATATGGGGCGAGGCACCAGAAAACCTGGGTTCTGATTCAGACACTAAATTACTACATGCATGTAGGCAAGTCACCTTGTGCCGGATTTCCAAAAGGGCTGAGCACTGGTGGCTGGCCCGAGCCGCCTGGCATCACCACTTACCCAGTGTCCTGGTTTCACTTTAGGGAAATATGGTCTCCTTACTCTAGCAGCCCAGAAGTGATAAAGTGGGTGAAAACAAGCCTTGTATGCAGAATGCTATTTTCTGCCCTTGCTGGCTCCTGGAAACAATTGTCTTGAATAAAAGTCACAGCTTTCTTGTTTTTGCTCGGCTTTGGTCCTAATTTTTCCCTCCTTTTTGTTTTGTGCAGCATATAATTAACTCAAGCTTGTTTGCTACCCACACCTCCAGGTATTGAAATATTTCTTCAAACAGTTTAGCCTCAAAGCCAGCTCTATGCATGTTTGCTCTGGCCCACAGCTAGTTCTGCAGGATATTTTGGAAAAATTAGCAGAATTGCCCTGTTGATTAGGTTTCGCTTTCCTTACAGACTCCCTTCCCCCAGCTTAACATCCAGGTGAACAGCTAGATGTTTTAAAATATACTTTTTCCCCAACCATTTGCTCAAACCTCTTATTTAAGCAAAGAAGGGTGTGCTGCATGAAGGACATGTGAGATCCAGTTATGTTACATTATGGAGGGGAAAATGCAGTTCCTTTTGGTTTGACCCGCAGTCTCCAACCCAGTTCAATTCACTTTCCCTATATTTGTATTTTGTACTGTGGTACTGCACTCATGGATATATATCCTGGGCAAGATCTTCAAAAGTGATTAGTGATTCTGGGTGCCTCAATTTTTCAGAACACAACTTGAGACATCTCCAAAAGCCAGATAGTCAGAGACTGGTGGGTCAGCACTGACTGAAAAATCAGGCCCCTCTGAGGTGTCTCAAGTGAAGAATACAAAAAATGGAAGCACCCCAAATCACGAGTCACTTTTGAAAATCTTGGCCTGTAACTGTTTATATACATTTACCTACCGTGGAGCAAACCTCCCCTTCCCCAGCCAAAAAAAAAAAAATCGGTGTGGAAGGGCCTGGACTCAGTGGAGCTGCTGTAGCTCAACTGCACAGGAAAGGAGGACCAAGCATCCTGGAGCTTGCCCAGAGGAGCTCGTTGCACTCCAGTGTGAAAAGGGAGAATTGGTTTGAGCTAATGGAGGGCTGGAGGTGGCGTGGTAGATTCATGGTGTGGACATTACATACACACATAGGTGGGGAACATACCTCAATCTAGGAGCTACCTTTTTGGCACTAGCATTGGCGGAGGATTTTTTCTGCTACGCCACACAAACAATCCCTGCATCAAGTCCACAAAACTCAGGCTTGGTAAAACCTTTGGTCCTATACAGGTATGATTCCTAGCATAACCCTCATTTGACACGACAGACATATGGGCCCTACATTTTCAAAAGTAACTGATGATTTTTTCGTGACCAGCTTGAGACATTTTAAAGGGGCCTGATTTTCAAAAAGTTCTGAGAACGCGCCCTCAGAAGATCAGGCCCCTTTAAGGTGGCTCAAGCTAAGCACCCAAAAATTGAGGCACTGACGGTCATTACCCCTTTTGAAAAGGCAGGCACTAATTGTTAAAAGGTGTTTAGGCACTGTAGCACTCAGCATTGCTATGCCTAACTAATTTTGGCACTAACATCTCATTTTCACAGGGGATTTAGGCACTTGGGAGCTAGTCAATCTGGGCCTAAAATGCATATTTTCAAAAGGTTCCCATAATTTTGGGTCTCACCGTTTTTCACTGATCAGCCTGAGGCACCTGGGTGTCTGAAGTAGGACACCCCAAATTATCTGACATCTTTTAAAAGATGGACCTTCACCTCTGTGCCTCACAGTCGCCTTGTCTACAGAAGAGGAATAGGATTTACTTGCCTACCCCTCAAGAGTGTTGTGAGGACAGATTCATTAATTAATGTTTCCACAGCACTTAAGACATCAAGAGCTCCTTACTGGGGAGTGCCAAGTATTATTTTGGGTTGTTTGTGGTGCAGGTGGATGCTAAAGATCCCACAAGGCTATTTAAAACAACAAATATCTCTTCTCTCAGCTGATAACCTCCAGAAATGATTTGGCACTTCTGCAAGTGTTCATAGCCGATCTGCATGCGGGCTATTGCTAAGCAGAACACTGAAAATACACAGCAGATAATTACTCCACTCCGAGCTGAGCCCTCCTATTATCCTGCAAAATGTTGAATATTCTGCAGGATGCAAGTTAAACAGTTGCATAATATTTCTGGCAACCTTTAAAATACAGTCAATTCCTTTTACTTTCTGTGGAAAGCAATTTTCCCTTCAGTTCAGGTTTAACTCACCCAACGTGTCTTTTAAAGTGCAGTCCATCTTTTCAACTAGTTGATTTGATGAAAGCATTGTCGGCACCAAGAATATTTTAGTGGAAATGTTTCGCTGTTGCTTATGTAACCCACTGGTCAATATTAGAGCTTCCCCATCTCACAGAGGAGAGGAGTCTGAAACAACGCCAGCTAGAAAGCCTTAGATGTAACAGCTCAGACTTATAGTTCTAAGGGTCACCAGTTCAGTCCCTGGTGTGCCAGCCAAAATGCTGGCCATCACTCTAACACCAATACTAATATTTTTGGGAGCCCCAGTAAGTGGCAGTGTTAATACCTTGTCTGTTAGTCCGGCTCTGAGGTAACACTGGAGCCTTGCCTAGGTGGAGCTGCACCAGCATTAACAGTGCAAAAATTTTTACAAAACATTCCCTATGAAAGGCCCTTTTAAAAACTATTTTGAGGGTGAGGGTGACGGTGGGAGTAGCAAGAGAGGCAGAGGGATGCAGGTGATGAAAATACTTGTTCTACGTATAAGTCATTAAGGATCCATTGTGAGCTGGTACTTAAGTGGGGGGGGGGGGTGGATTTTGAAAGGAGACAGAGAGTCAGAACCTCTCTCCCTACTGAAATTCAGTGTAGTCTAGTGGGGAGGGGGAGAATCTAGCTTAGCGAACTTAGCTAACTTCATCAAGTTCAATGGCAAAATGATGTTAACCATATTTTTCATGAATGAAAGCAGTTATTTCCTTAAAGCTAAGATCGTCTGTGGTATCAGGAATCTTAAAAGGGACTTTGTATTACTTGTAGCAGTACATAGTTGTTGCCATTCAGGAGTCAGCAGTTACCAGACCGTGTTACCTGAGAAACTGCAGAATCTCACTAGTTTGAGCGTGAGAACATTCCATCATCTCACAGGAAAAAGAAAATGAAAGCATACCAGGAGTTAAAAGAACCTACCAGCTGGAAAAAACGAAGCTGCAGTCAGTTGCAAAATGGCCACCTGTGGGTTGCAGTTGCTTGCTTCTGCCAAATTTAAAGGGCCAGACCCAGAAAGGCATGCTGGGAAAGAAGGTCCTGATCTTCAAGGTATTTAGGCTCCTGACTTCTATTAAAGTTCCTACAAGTGGGTCAGGCTGATGGAGAGAGAGATGGTAGGGATTGGATAGTCACAAAGGAAGGTGACTATTGAAAGGGTTACTGTTATGGCTCGAATACCACTCCTCTCTCACAGGCAGACTAGGAAGTGACTATGATATAGTCAGTGCTGTGATTTGGTAAATGTTGACACTTTATTAAAAGATAAGAATAATTATGAACTGTACAGAATTTTGTGTGTTATTTTCTTACATAAGGAGTGACAGAGAAGGCATCAGATTTACAAGATAAGGTGAGATGAGAAGCTGTAGGTTACAGCAAGTATACTTCCTGCACCTGGGATTGAGGGGCATGGAAAAAAACAGAAGGCAAAGTGTCATAGGTTAAAGAAATCTTGCTGACTGTTTGAACAGGAGCATCAGCCAGGGTCTTGGTCAGTTACAGTTCACAGGAGATACAGAGGCTTGTCCCCTGATTCCCCACATATTTTCCCTTTCTTAGTCATTAAATAGTAAATGAGTCATACATGCTAACGCTCCCTTTTGTGGGGTCTGTACTATCCCAGCTACCTGCGTAACTTGTAGTCCCAATCATCCATCCAGGGTCTTGTGACTGATGAGGAGTGGGCTCTACTCTGTTGGAGGTCTGATGTCCCCAGTTTCTGAATCTACCTGAAAAGGCCTCCCAAAGGGTTTGTGAAGTTGCAAGTCTAAGCTTCCTTAATAAAGGATCCTTGGGAGCCTGGAAGAGAGAGAGAGAGAGATACCTTGTAGCAATGGGGGAAGGAGAAACCTTGACAATCTTTGAATGGGGGAGGGAAGATGGCAGGAGAGAAGGTAAGTGGCCTGGAAGGAGGAGGGAAAGAGCCCTGGAAACAGAATGCAGTGAAAACAGTCAGAGGATAAATTAGGGTTGCAAGCAAAGCAGACAGAGACATTGCCATGGCAACAGAGAGGGCTAGAAATGTGTTCTTAGAAGTAATAAGGTAGGGACTGTAAATGAGAGAACGGGTACCGGGGGGGGGGGGGGGGGGGGGGCGCAGATGCAGAAAGAGAAGACACTGAAAGGAGAGAAAGCCAGAAACAAAGCTAAATAACATTGAAAAAGGTTCCTGCTAAGGAACCCCACAGAGCAGGTTTGCAGCCATGCAGGTTTGAGTTCCACACAGAACCAAGGGTTCTGTGCAGACATGAAGCAAAGCTGAAACAATGCATGTCTGGCCATGCCCCTTCCTGGCCAACACAATCACTTTTCAGCTGGGCAGGCACCCTTTGCCTCTCCCTCCCAATTGCAAAGGAAGTTGCAGTAGCTTTGTGCCACCCCGTTTCCCTTCCAAAAAGGCCTCTGCCTCCATCTTGAGCTAGCAAACCCACTCGGGGAACTGCCAAGTCTAGCTACTTCTCTGACTCTAAATCCAAAGAGGTCTTTTGGGGGGTGGTAGCAAGCCACCAATAAGCACTCATGGGATAATGTGGAGTCCTCATCCCTCTGCTAGCAATACATGCTAGAACTACAGATTCCAGCAGCTCTTGTGCAGATCTCTAGATGCATAAATAGATCAGCAAGGGCTAATCTTCCTTTTCCATTACATTTCCCAGAAAGGTTTCTGATTTACGTTGATAAATTATCATTCCTTCTATAACAGTACTGTTCATGTCCACTATCCTTATAGTCTATATGCTTTTGGACTTTTGGGGGCCCATCAATTGCATCCCCCTATTTCACAGTCAGAAACACTGAAAATTAGTAAATTTACTGTGTAGCCCTTGGGCCAAATTCTGCCAGCGTTCTCTTCGGAATAATCCCCTTGGCCCACATTCAGTGGAGTTCCACCAGGGATGAATTTGCCCCTAGCCTCAGTGGGGCTGCCCAGACGAACACGAGGGCAGAATTTTGTCCCTCTTGAGCAAGCTGCACAATGCAAATGTTCTAGCGTTACTGAATGGATCCCAGGGTTTCTTGTGGCAGCAGTCTTTTCAGAAGCTAGAGGACTAAGCTTGTTGTGCAAAGTGGTGCCAATAAAGCACTGATCAGAAAGAAACGATGATAGTTGTCCCACTGCAGAAAAATGTCAGTCATCTCAATCAATATGACAGGAAGATAAAATCAGAGAGAGAAGAAAGAAAATGTTTCCTTTGTTACACCTATTAGGAACTCCATAAACCTCACCAGTAATACATGTTCCTATATCGGTTTCATAACTACGTCGGACCTTGGAGGCACTCACCCACAGCAAGTGAACTGTCTCTCATCAATTTTTCTCATCAGTTTTCTCATCAATTGTCTCTGGGATAGGAGAGGGGAAGAATCCTACAGGGACCTGCACAAATTAAATCACCTTGGACAAGATCCTTTGGTTTGCAAGTTCACATTGCAGAGTTTTTGAACTCTCTCAGCTAGAGTTTGCACCCGACAGAACATGATACCTCAGGCCAGTGGCAGATTAATGATTTTGCCACCCCCTAGGCCCAGAAATAATTGCCGCTCCGCCCAGCTTGCCTCCGCTCCGCCTCCTCCCCTGAGTGCGCCGCCGGGTCCTGCTTCTCCCCGCTCCCTGCCAGTGCTTGTGCGTGAAACAGGTTCGCGAAGGAGGGGGCGAAAGTCGGGAACGCGGCGCACTCAGGAGAGGAGGAGGGGCTGGGGCGGGGATTTGGGGAAGGGGACCAATGGGGGCAGGGAAGGGGTGGAGTTGGGGCAGGGCCGGGGGCAGAGGGCACAAACCAGCAGTGAGGGAAGCAGCCTCTGGCTGCTATTAAAAGGTTGCCGCCCCTGCAAATTTGTCGGCCTAGGCATTAATACGTCGCTGCCTCAGGCACTTGAAAGCAAAGACTGGGAAATACCCACATTTCCTCGCTCAGCCAGGTGGAGTATGTGAAAAATGATGCTTTGAGAGCTGCCATGCAAAGGCTGCAGGAGTTGGATTTTAAGAAGTTATTTCATCATTAATATTAGAAATAGAAAATTAATTTAAGTCACTCAAAACCAGCATAATTAAAGGCATAATCTCAGGTGGGATTCTGTGTCAGCCTGGATGTATGAGCTGTCCTAGTGCAACAGAGAAAGCCTTAGTTGGAGAGTTACATATTCGTTGTCTTTTTCTGTTTGCTTTAACAGTAAAATGGGTAACTGATTAAAGGTAGACCCCTGTAATTTTGAACTATTATAGCACACCTGTGGTCATCTAGGAACTTGAAGGTTATCACTTTTGCTGCACCTCACACTGGCTGCAGGGACAGACCTGAAAAAGCATTGGCCTCTTCCTCTTGAACAGAAGATGACTTGGTCAGCTATTTTGGGAGCATAGGGCCCCTGACACAGAGTTGAGCAGTGTTGAGCCCATCCAGTTGAGGTCAGTGATATATTCATACCAGCCATCCTATTGCAATATTTATTACAGGGATGTTTTATTGGGTGCTCATAAAATATGGTGAAGAAGTAGAAAACAAAGCTGCAGTTGTAAATATATTGCAGGAAAAGGCCTGCATTGGGACCAGGGATGATTTAGTCAGGTAAGGAAGACAATAATATAAATCAGCTAATATTAGACTAACTTCTTGTGAGTATCACAGATTAGAGGGGTGTTGTGAAGATCTTTATGTTCCTGTCCTTCCAAGGAAGTCCTTCATATCCTTGATGGATTTCTGATGATTGTTTCTGCTTACCTATCTTTAATGCTCCCACCTTTAAGAAACCTTATCATGGCTTTCACCCCTTCAGAAAACCATTTCACATGGCTCTTTGATAGGTTGGTTTCCTTCTCTTTTCAGAGTATCTGGCTATCTTGGGTAACTACTGGCATCTTGGATGTTATCAGCCTGCCATTACCTTTGGAAACAGTATTTGATTGCTAGTCACTGTAGATCCAATAAAGAAAACAAACACTGCATGACCTACTAAAACCATAACTAGAAAAATGTTGGTGAAAGATGTGGGTGTAAAATAAAATATATTTATTGCCTGTAAGACACTCATCACTAGATTACAGACATTTTAGTACTAGGCAGGTCAAGTCTGGTGGCATCCACAACTTTGCAGTGTCTCTGAAGGCTAGCTCAGCTCAGAAGAGAATAGCAGTTTTTGATGCAAGAGGGGCTGTTCCCATTCACCAGTGGTTCACTAACTGTAGTATTAGTATCTTTGTTTTGTATATCACAAAATGGTGACAATCAGCTCTACACAGCTATGATGCATATGCAGTATTGTCAGCCCCAGCTAGTCAAAATTCACAATTCAGACTCCCAAAAATCATGAGATTGGCTTAAAAACCATGAGATGTCTGAAAATAAAAAAGGGTAGATTCTTTGCATCTGCCTTGGGGTTTAGGGCTTTCAGTGGTAATGCTTTCAATCTTTTCTCCACAACCAGGAGGGCTGGAAACTGAGTTATTCTTAAGATGGAAGCGCTCAAGATTCCCACATAATCACCTGACTCCAGGACCTAGGGTTTTAAGAAACACCAAATATCACAAGATTCACTATAAAAGTACAAGTGTTGGAAGTACTTCATATATCATGAAGTGTTACTTCCCTGTCACTCCTGCTCTTCATAACTGAACTGACTTCTTTTTCCTAGAGGCAACAACACCCCCTGGCTCTAATTGACAAGATGAGGCCAGTTGTTTTAGAGGCAATGGATTGTTTCCTCTTGTCTTGTCTCTTCCCAACCTTTCCAGAGCTAGATTCATCCCTTGGCTGGTGCACAGCTCAGTACAGGGACACAGGGGAGGCAGTTTGTGCCCCTCATATTCAAGGACGGTATGAACCAGTGCAGATCCCACACAAGTTAGGGAGCCCTTGGGGCTGCCCTAACCTCCTGTTGCATTGACCCCAGTGGGCTTTGCAGGAACACAGAATCACCAGAGCGCAGCAATGCCCTGGCCATGCTCCCCGCTTTCTGTGCCCCACCTTCACTTGTCCCACTCCAGAACATCGCTGGGGTCAGCTGTGGCACAGAGTTGTCTCTCCACTTGCGTACAGGGTTCTCGGATCCAGGGGTGTTTTCTACAGGAGGCTTGCAGCTGCTCTGTAGCCCCGTTGCATTAGCCTCGCAGATGCAAAGGAGTCTCAGAACAATGATGAATTGTGTCGCCTGCTTCTAATTCTGTCTTTTCTCTCCTCACTGCATTGTCCTCACTCCTCCACTTTCTTTTCATCCCCGTGTTTCTCTTGCTTCCTTCCCCCATTGTCTGTCTGTATAGATTAGCCTGTACAACTGTTTATTTCTTTACCGACACGCTCTCTCTGAAAGCAAGGTGGAAGCATCCCTAGTACACATCAGCTCTACCCTTTCACTTTGGTGTCAGTCCACCCGTGCCCAGTTCTCCTGGTGTCCAGCTGCCACCTGCTTTTCGCAGTGAAATGCCAGCATGGTGCCAGGCTGACCAAACTCAGATAGAAGCAGCAGCAGCACCTACACTAGGGTCGATGGAGCTGCATCTGGATTCAATGCACCACTACGCCTCTGGAATCGATACGAAGCACTGTGACCCACTGAGTTGCTTCAGTCTGACATGCTGGCCCCTTAGCCGCACCAGCAAAGGCAGCCATAATATTTAAAGCCAGTCTGCACCCCCTGAAGAAACCTCGTGTTTGTCAGTGTTGCCTGATCAGTTTAATAAGAGTATAATTAGAGCTAGAAGTGCATTCGACAAGGAATCCTATGACTTCCTGTTTGTTTTGTTAGCTTGTATTATTATTGATGGGTCATGGAGGCTCCCATGCTCTTTCCCTGAGTGATTGTGCCTATGAGTGCTTCCGTTTTGCTGTACTGTGAAGACAAATGAACAAAAGAAAAAGGGCCACTGCTCCGAACAAATACTGAAAGTGGTTTGACCCTCTCAAGGTTATACATACTACAGTGGCCATCTGTAGTGGGTCTGCAGTGATCTTGCTTGCAGGCTGTAAAGTGGACAAGATTCTATAACAAGAATCTCGCTGCGTGAAGCACACAGCTTGGGATTAAGGAGGAAAAGTCACCACTGGTCTGTGATTGTAAAACCAAATTATCACAGATTGGAGGCTTTTATTTTTTTTAAATCAAACAATCAAGCTGCCCAGCATCTATTTAAAAAATAAAAGTTATCAGCAAGATACCATTATAGATCTGTGCACATCTAAGAGCATAAAGGAAACAGAACTTTATAGACCAATAGACAAGAGTTAGGTCTTGGAAAACTGTCATCCACAAGAACAGAAAGAATATTTGTTGAGTGGCATGTCTAAATCATTGTCTTTCCTTTCCTCATTGTCTTTACTGGCTGAGAGATTTCCACCCTAATCTCTCATTCACAAAATGATTTCAGATTTAAAAAGACTGCCCTGCCTTTAACTAATCCCAACTTCAGAACCCTCAACATGATCTCTACATAAAAGATGCATTTAAAGATGTCTGTGTGGTGTATTTAATTTGCCACCTCTTAAGGACAGGGACTGTCACAGACTGTGTGTATGTAGAGTAGCTTGCACCAGGGTGCCTGATCTCAGCGAGGGCCTCTAGCTTTTACTGTAATACAGATCATAATAAGGTAAAAAATCAGAATGCATTGATTGATTGATTTCATTTTAAATGCTTTATTGTGATGAAAATAGGAACATAGACACATAAAAATGAACACATCTGGGAAATGCCAGAACAGATCAATGGTCCATCTCGGCTAGTGTCCTGTCATCCAATGCTGGATGCTTTAGAGAAAGATGTGAGTGGCCATTGGTGCTTAACTGTGCTATACTATATCATGAGGGGAAGATGTTTTCCTGATTCCCCCATTAGACTTCCTGCTTGCAGCTTCCAGACTCACATGGCGATCATGCCCTCCTTTGCAAATGTTCTCATATTAAAAACAAATTAAATAAGCCAATCTTACTTCTCCCAAGCCGGTGACCATTCTCAGGTTCGTTTGCACAATGTACTGGCACCAGATTCATTCAGCTCAACAAAGTCAGCACGAGTTTTACCACTGATTTCTAGTGGCTTTGAACCTGGCCATGATAGAATAGGAGCTTGTGGTTAATGACCAACAAGGGCTCAGATTTTCAAACGTGATTAGTGGTTTGTGGGTGTCTCAGTTGTTGAGTGCTCACCCTGACACCATGAAGGAGCTAGATTTTCAGAGAGCAGCTGCTCAACTCTTTCTGGAAAATCAAGCCTTCTTTAAAGTGTCTCAAATTGGGTGCCCAGAATTTGAGGAATCCAAAATCACTGGTCACTTATGAAAATCTTGGCCTATAGCTCCAAGGGAGAATCTTATTGTTATTTATCATTTGTATTATAACCATGTTTTGAGGCTCCAACTGAGAGCAGGGCCCCACTGTGCTAGGAGCTGTGCAAATACATAGAATCATAGAATCACAGAAGATTAGGGTTGGAAGAGACCACAGGAGGTCATCTAGTCCCACCCTCTGCTCAAAGCAGGACCAACCCCAACTAAATCATCCCAGCCAGGGCTTTGTCAAGCCGGGCCTTAAAAACCTCTAAGGCTGGAGATTCCACCACCTCCCTAGGTAACCCATTCCAGTGCTTCACCACCCTCCTCGAGAAATAGCGTTTCCTAATATCCAACCTAGACCCCCGCCACTGCAACTTGAGACCATTACTCCTTGTTCTGTCATCTGCCACCACCGAAAACAGTCTAGCTCCATCCTCTTTGGAACCCCTATTGAGGTAGTTGAAGGCTGCTATCAAATCCCCCCTCATTCTTCTCTTCTACAGACTGAATAAGCCCAGTTCCCTCAGCCTCTCCTCATAAGTCATGTGCCGCAGCCCCCTCAATCATTTTCGTTGCCCTCCGCTGGACATTTTCCAATTTTTCCACATCCTTTCTGAAGTGTGGGGCCCAAAACTGGACACAGTACTCCAGTTTGAGGCCTCACCAATATCGAATAGAGGGGAATGATCACGTTCCTCGATCTGCTGGCAATGCCCCTACTTATACATCCCAAAATGCCACTGGCCTTCTTGGCAACAAGGGCACACTGTTGACTCATATCCAGCTTCTCGTCCATGGTAACCCCTAGGTCCTTTTCTGCAGAACTGTTGCTTAGCCAGTTGGTCCCCAGCCTGTAGCGGTGCATGGGATTCTTCCGTCCTAAGAGAAGGACTCTGCGCTTGTCCTTGTTGAACCTTATTAGATTTCTTTTGGCCCAATCCTCCAATTTGTCTAGGTCACACCGGACCCTATCCCTACTCTCCAGCGTATCTACCTCTCCCCCCAGCTTAGTGTCATTTGCGAACTTGCTGAGCGTGCAATCCATCCCACCATCCAGATCGTTAATGAAGATGTTGAACAAAATCGGACCCAGGACCGACCCCTGGGGCACTCTGCTTGATACCGGCTGCCAACTAGATACCAAGCCATTGATCACTACCTGTTGAGCCGAACAATCTAGCCAGCCACTTAGTAAGAGCCAATCCCTGTCCCAAAGAGCTTACATCTGTGGGTTTTCTGTGGGATGTGGCTTTCTGCACAATGTGCCCTTAGTCCTGTGCATGCGGAGACAATGTTTTATACACCAACCCACCTCCTAAGCCTTCTGGGGTAGCTGATGTATGAAAAATATGCAGGTAAATTGCCCACATTGTTATAGGTTTATAAGACATTCAGTCTCAATACATTAAAATCTATTACAGCTCTGACAGCTGTTTATTTTAATTTGTCACAGAGCATCAGCATTATTGTCTGAATAGCAACAAGGACTCGGCCCATGAAGCAAACCTCAGGACTCAAAAACCAAGCTGCAAAGTCAATCTTGCTCATTAGTTTAGAGAGCTCTAAATTTAGGATTAGCCCTCATTGCATATTTCAAGTGTCTTCTTATTAAGGTTCATTCACAATTGTTTCATATGCTGCAGTGTTTCCTCTTACCAAAAAACCCCAGGGGTTTGCTCTTTTTAGTGTAGCTGGAGATCAGATCTCATTTTCCTCTTTTTCTATATTTGGAATGATTTGATTCCCTTTGCCCCTGTGCAAAGCATCCCAAAGAGCAATCAGAAGGGGCCACGAAAGACTATAAAAACGTTTATTCCTCCTCTCCAAAAGACTTGTGGCACCATCATGCTTTGCTGTGATGGGATCTGGGTTGGAGAATGGACACAGTGAGGTCCCTTGTGCCTCTTACTAAGTGTTAGATTGTGTCTGTAGTCACCCATCAGCACGGGATGGTACATAAGCTGCATCACCCCAACTGTCCCATACTGCAGTCACAATTCCTCTCCTGCTCTCTCCTTGCTTTGGGCAGCTAAAAGTAACAGTACATTACTACACCCCCTTTACAGTGCGCAGCTATTTGAGCAGTGAGGAGGGAGGGTGGGTGTAGCAAAGTTTCTGCCTATTCCTCACTGCTTCCTGCGCAACCCCTCCCGGAAGGAAGGAAGGGAGTACTTACTCCTGCTCAGCCAAACCTAAAGGTCCACGTAGCCCCAGTCTAGGGCCAAACAGGGTTTTTTTTACCACCTGCACAGGCACACAGTCCAAGTCACACTCTAGCCCTGAAGGAGAAAAAGGCATGGTGCAGAGATGCTCTGCACTTCTTAAGGCACTGCTGCCTGCGTGAAGGAGAGCTCTGTAAACCCAGTGGTTTCAGAGGTGCATGTAAATACTCTCCTCTCTGTAGGCCAGTGACCCTTTGCTTTTCAAGTTCTAATGAACTCAGAAGCTCCCCATGAGACTCAGTCAGAGACACACAGTTTCCCCTGGCTGCATGTTATAAGAAACCAGCAGACACCATGAATTTGGCTGATTTTGATGCAAAACCAGAAAAATAAAACTTGTCTCTAAACCATAGCAAATCACTCAACAAACTGAGTATGAGTGTCATGAGTGTGATAAAACCCAGGGCCAGGCAGGTGTGTTTTGCCAAGAGGATTCTGTCCACTTCTAGTGAGGAACCCCCTTCATTAGTCAAAAGATTGTGTAAAAACTGCTTTGCTCTTCTCATAGTCAGAGTAAAGAACCGGTGATGAGTACGAGGGAGTAAGTGGGACTTTCTCAGAGGATAAAATAGGCGCCAGAATAAAGGTGATGAGTCAAGTTCCTGACAAGCATCACTAATAATGGTGCTACCACGAGAACAGTGGATAATTTAACAATAATAATTTTTAAAATAGACATATCACCTAGTGGATCTGACATTTTTAAAAATACAAAATGAACACAGGAATTGCCGCACTGGACCAATGCTCCAGCTAGTGCAGTATTCTGTCACTGACAGTGGCTAGCGTCAGATACTTCAGAGGCAGGTGCAAGAAACCTCTAGTGGACAGCTATGAAATAAACTGCCCTCGAGGAAATTTCTTCCTGACCCCACCAATTGTTTGGCTTATGCCCTGAAGCATGCAGCTTTATATACTTTTTCTAACTGATGTATTGCTGTTGCATTGGACAGTACTGTCTAAATAATGTTTTTATAGACACAGTGTCATGTGGATATTTACAGCCCTTCTGACTGATATGAATCGTATACAGAGAAGGCAGTGGTCCCTCACAGTATTTTCAAGAGATGGGAATCTTCCCATTTTCCCTTTCATCCCTCCACCTCTTACTTCTTCTTCTTCTTCTTCAAAGGCCCAGAATCAAGCTGACCAATATGTCTGGCTGAAGAAGTCTGGGGGCCTGTCTCCCTCTGAAAGCTGTCTGTGTTGTGATGGGAATTGTCCTACCAGGGTTGCTAGATAGCAATGTGAAAAGTTCCTTTCCTCCCAAACCCTACTGTCTCTGCAGTGTTCCCAGCATCAACCAGCCCAGGGAGGTAGTAACAAAGCTTGAGACCAGAAGTCACATTCCCTATGTGGCAAGGCACAGGGTTGTCATTAGACCATGAGGCTAAGCCTGTCCTAGTCAAAACAGGTGATGGACGATTGGATCAATTGATCCCTTGCTTGGGAATCAGAAAAGTCAGCTCCAGTGCTTGACTTCTTGATCACTTTGGTTCACTATGCGGTACTGGGCTGGTATTGCACAAGCCAGTGTTCCAATTTTAATGAAGTTTTGCATGTCCCAAGAATCACCATGCCAGCACATGTATCCTCTAGCTGCACATTAGGGTTTGCACTCAAGGGATCCATCCACTTCTGGTTTTTTTTGTTGTTGTTGTTTTTGAAACACAGAATTTAGAAATAACAAACCTATTTCCCACAGTTGACTGTCCATTGTTTCACATGCTGTTTCACATCTGATCGCTACTTTCCCTAAAGCAATCAGAGATACCTCCTGCAATCTGTAGTCTATTTTTTCAACATTACATAATCATTGCATCCATTAGCTCCTACGAGAGTTGTGGCCTTCGTATCCTCCAGCAAGGGCTTTGTCTATTTGTAGGCATAGTTCTTTGTTAGATCTCAGCACAATAACATAAATTTGAACGGCCCTATGACTGAAATACTGTGCTCACTGAAGTGAGTGGCTGTATTGATTCTTTCCAATGAACTGACATTGAGGCAAAGAAAGAAAGATCAAGCTAATTACTACGGGCCTGTGCACTCCTCACAGAACAGGACCTGGCTACACTACTAGGTAATGCTTTTATAGAATTCACACCTACAGGAGCAAGACTGGACTTTTTTTCCCCTTTAAGTATTACCGGCTTCTTAATAAGCACTATGTGCAAAGAAACGCCAAAGCTGTTTTCATTCGGTTATTTCTTAATAAAGGTCTCACAGCTGCAGAGATTGCTTTTCAACAAGATCCTTGCTTTTGCTCACTTTTACAGTCATGGCCCCTATTCAGCCAGGTACTTAAAACACATATCTAACTCTAGGTATGTGAATGGTCACGTTGACTTCAATGTATCTTGAGATTTCAGTGGGACTATTTCACCCACTTAAAATTAGGCACGAGCTTCAGTCCCTAGCGGAAGTGAGGCCTAAGTCATGAACAGAACCATGGAAACCATTTTTAACAAACTCCAAAGCAACTGAGTTTGAAACTGAGATGAAGTGACTAGCTCATGGTCACACAGCAGGTCGGTGGCAGAGCCAGGAATAGCGCCCCGGTCCCCTGAGTCTCAGTACAGTGCCTTATTCCCTGCCCTTCACTGCATTTCTGTCTTAGAATCCACCTGTCCTGCAGGGGGAATGCTACTGAATAACAAAGTTTCTGTTTTAAAAATAAGCAAAAGTAGAGATTTCTTGCCTGCAAGACTGGAACTACTGCAGGTTATATTACTGTTTCCAAGGGCCATTTCCAGCACTAGACAGTCGCACCTGGCCATATGCTATTGCCTAGTCAAACATTCCGATTTTTTGCATAATGAGCCTGCATTAAGAGGCTTATTAGTGTTAATTCCACTGGTTTTTCATTCTCTCTCCATGCTGGGTGGAGAGATGCTGTGCCCATTAGTCATGAGTACCTAGCCATGGCTCTCTGTTGCCTCTCACCTTTTGTTGTCTTTTCCCGCTGTGCAAAACAAAGCATATTGTTCCGATTTGGGCAGCATTTTACACCTACTTTGCACTGGCATAATTGTCTCGGCAAGATGCAGGGCAATGGAGAATCAGGCTGTTTGAGAGGGAGCGCTTTTTTTTGTTTAAAATCAGGAGGCCAAATAAATTAGATAGCGATGAACTCCCCTTAAAAGGGCCAGCAGAAAGCTCATTCTGTACTTCTCTTAAAATAGCCTCATTGGACTATTTGCATGACAATTTTGGGCCCGCTATAATCAGAGATTATTCAGGATTGTCATTTTTTCCCCTCCAAAATGTAAACATTTTGCATTATTTACATTTTCATGCAAATTTCTCTTTTAAGGCCTCCTCTCAATTCGTCTCCCCATCTGCAGTTTAGGAAAATCTCAGATTTCACTCTCCTGGGTATGAAAGCATCAGCAGCAGCATCTCCAGTGTCAGCAGGAATCCTTCACATGTGGCAAGTGTCCAAGCAGATAAAAGAGCTTTGATCACTTTCCGACACTTTCGGTACTTGCTTTAAGTATCAAAAAACGTTAGTTTCCATTGCATAACTCAAGGGCACATGACAAAATTCCCACTCTTCTGGCCCACCCTGTTTAGAGACAGTGAAGAAGAGTTATTCTACTATAAAATGGAAAGAAAGAAAATTAGAAAACTCACAGGATAGACAATAGGAGAGGGAATTATCAGTGAATAAAGGGCTGTGGCCTGGTTTTCAAAGGTGTTGAGCATATGTAGCTCCCATTGGCTTCAATGGGATTTATACGGGCTCAGCATCTCTGAAAATAAGGCCACCGTAGTGTCGGACATCAGATAAGAGCAGCTGTTAGCCTTTGTGGTAGGAGGGAAATGTGGGGTTCCCTTGCAGTTCCTTTGATAGCATTGAATACTGGTCCATGTAAGACAATACTGCATTGCATTTGGGGAGATCAGATTATGTTTGCACTTTGGTAAGTATACTTTACAGATAGCACTTAATTCATGTATAAGAACATTTAGAAGAAGACAATAGTGGTTCTTTCCTTCCAATTTCTGCCATTTTTGCATCAGCCACTGACTTGCCAGCTACTCCACCTTGAGTGTCTAAAAATCTGTATCGGAGCATGGGCAGGTGATAAATGCCATCGGTCGTGAATGCAGGCGATTGAGTTTTCAGGCCTGATTCTCATTTACACCAATGTCCCATTAGACCCCCCTCTGGAAGTTTACAGGGGCCTGGGTAGTATAAAGGAGCCTTTGTGTAATTGAGAACCAAACCCACCATGTTCAGGATCCATCTGTCCAAATGGCTATTCTGCATACAAATCCTATCTCTTGCATACGTGTGTTATTATGGCACAAAACATGAACTGCAGAAGGGAAGGCTGCTTTTTAAAAACCAGCCCCTTAAAATCCAATCTGATTTCAAAGCAACTAACTACCAACAGGAATGAGATCATTAAGGAGTATTTTTTCAAACATGAGTTATAGGACAGCCTTGCTGGTAATGCTATAAGGCAGTAATTATAACAATGTACAGTGGTAACCAGTGGGGGTGGGGGAGGGAGGTTGATCATCATGTTATCCCTACAGGATTTTTTTATAAGCCTTTGTGAAGACCCAAAATACTGAGACCCCAATTCAAATTCAGCAAATCGCTGAAGCTTGTGCTGAACTTTAAGCAGGTGCGTAAATCTATCCACATTAAAGTGCGTTGTGTTTTGCCGAACAAGAATGGACTAAAGCACATGCTTAACTTACAGCACATGCTTGAGAGCTCTGCTGAATGACGGGCTGAGAACTGTTGGCTCTATCAGGAAGCCATGACATGCATTTGCAGGAAAGAATAGCGGGAGACCTTATTGGTGTCACGTTATCTCCCAACAACACTGCTAGTGTGTGTCACTGCAGCGGCTTTAAACGCCTTGTCAGATTTGGTTGTTTCTTCTCTTTAATACAAGAAATCGTCAGTTCTAATGATTCTTGCTGTGCAAGGAGGTCATGCTGAAGGTTGTCCTATGCAGCAAACACTGGCTCATGGGAGTTACTCAAGCACGTCAGGAGGCACACTGCATTTTACGTCTGTTTGAAGGGCCTCCTTTGTGAACCCGTTAAAAAGCATAATGGCTTTATTTTAATACAATCAGATGGTGTGCTGTTCCCGTCTCTGCTTTAGAAACATGTGCTTCTGCTTCCAGTATTACAGATGTGTCAGCCTTCCTTTCAGAAGCTCTTATTCTCACGGGTCTATAACTCAGGGGTAAAAATTTGCTCCAGGCTGAAATTTAGCAGACAGGATCTGAGCCCAGGGTAAATATTTTCCCGATTTCTTTATGAAAGGTGGAGGGAAGGGGGGTTGTTTGTTGTTTTAATCCTACCCAGGCCTATGTGATGTTCAATTATATTTATACATGTGAGTGTCACAAATACTGCACTGCAAATCTCAGCTTTTGTGCCCTTAGAAGAGCCTGTGGTTTATTTTCCAGGGAGGATTCTGATGCTAGATAAAGCCAGCGAAGCAAACTCCAAAGTGTATGCAGTGCTTTTGCCTCTTTATCTAGGATCTCAAAGCACTTTGCAAAACTCAAAACTTTCCTTGGAGTCAATTCACTCATTACCTTAACCATTTTACAGATGGGCAAACTGAGGCACAGAGAACTTACCTTAGCCAAAGTCACACCAACTTATAGCAGAGGCTGAAACAGACACCGACAAATCCTGAATCCCAGTTCTTTTCTCTAACCTTTAGATCACTCTTCCTCCTGACAGCAAACTACAGTCCTGGCAGCTACATTCAGCTGTTAAGATGGTTTCTTAAATCATTCCTTACATAAGACCTTTTCCATGAGGGGTGTGGAAGCAATCAGTAACAATCACTGAACCACAGAAGGCTACTTTCAGTTCTTCTAGACTTAATGGAAATATTACAAGAAAATGTAGGTGAGATATTGTGGTGCAAGGAAAGGGAGAATGGCCTCCTGATTATAGGACATCTGGGTTCTAGTCCAAGCTCTGCCACAGAGTTCCTGTGTGACCTTTGGCAAGTTACACTGTGCCTTGGTTCCCTAACTGTAAAATGGGGCTAATCCGTTTGTTTAGACTGTAAAGTCTTTGTCAGGTGTCTGTCTGTGCACCAAGTGCCACCATAATACAACTCATGATAGTTTGAGAAAGAAGGGGGTGGATCATCCTTTGTTTCGGCACCAAGACTAATGTCAGTGACTCTGGGCTGGACTCTGATCTCGTCTACAGCAGAATCAGGTCCCCTCTTTTTGGAGTGCAGAAAATCCCAGCACAAGCTAGCTTGGCCCCTAGCCCTTTGCAAACAGTTCAGTTTGCTCTCTATACCAAGAAGTACGTATAGACAAGTCAAATATTTGCTTTTCACTTTGTTTACTAACCGGGAAGGTCAAGTGTAATTTTGTACTAGCTACACACTAAGAATACACAGTAGTTGATTGTAGGCTAGCCTTGTAGAATGACACAGATACTATTTTTAAAGGTATATTCCTTTGGCAGCTATTTCTTTTAGCTGACCCTGTGGTATTGGCCAGGTATCCGATAAACAAACCAAACCAACCCCATTGAATTCCTATTTTGATTACATTGCTTGATAAAAGTAATACAAGGACATTACATTTTCTTTGGATAGCTCTTAAACTGATACAGTTGCACATGTCCTTTCGGGCACAGTTGAAAGTATCCCGTGTGTCTTGCTTAGTCAAGGGGTCACTAGATGTAGACACCTTGAACTTGAGGAAGACAGATCTCCAGCATCTACAAAGAGATGCTTCCATTACTGACATACAAAGAACATTATTAGATGCATACAGATTCTTGGGGTGGGGAAAGGGTCTTTTGTTTTGATTTATTTAATTGCTCAATTAAAATGCCTGATTGGGATTAGGCAGAGAAAGTGGAGTTATTGAGAGTTGTACATTTTGGGTCTCATCCTCTACTCAGTTACATTGGCATAAATCAGGAGTACATCCTGTGATAAAGCTGCAATAAGCGAGAGCAAAAGTGGATAAAACAAATATTCAAACTCTCCCAGGGCCTTGGGAGGACGTTCCCACCTTCACTGCGATATGATTAAACAAGAAACCATGTAGCAGCTTGGAAAAAAATTATCTGGTTTTCGAATGCATGCTCACATTCTGACGGGAAACAAGGTAATGGACCAGATCCTTAGCCAATGTAACTGGACCCCACTCCACTGAAGCCAATGAAACTGTGCCAATTCATACCAGCTGAGAATCTGGCCCTGTATTTCTCTCTCTTTCTGGGAAAGGTTTGGAAAAGATGGCTGAGGGGTTTAATTGTGGAGACTCTTACAATAGTAGGTGTTAGTGTGACTTGTGGCCAGTCCTCTGCATGTTTTGCTGGCTCTGGTGAGGCCGTGTCTCTTCAGCACAAACAAATGGAACTTTGCTGCCCATCATTCTGTAATATCAGACACTGCCCTCTTCTGGGGACCTGCAGGAGCCACCGTTAATGTCAACATTTAGCAGCAGCTACCACACAGTGAGATCTGGAATGCCACAATTGCTCCTTAAACTTAGAATAGGAAATAACTGTTACACCTCACAGAAAAGACAGTGGTAACTGTTAATAAATGTTGACTTTTTTATGGCAGCCACTGTACATCTTGCACTTTAGAGCAAGTGGATTCTGAGAGCTAGTGGGTCTTTTCCAACAGTAACTTCAGCAGTCACTGAGACCCAATTCAGGAAGGCATCCCTGTTTGGGGCAGCATTTAAGCATGTGCTTAACTTTAAGTTCCATTCAAGTCAATGAGACTTAAGTGCATGCTTAAATGTAAGTACATGCTTAAGTGCTTTAAGGAATCAGAGCCTGAGTGAATGACTGTCTTTGCAGATGAAGCATGATGTCTTAAATCTACAGGCAGAAGGCACTACAGCTGTTAACATCTTCAATTGTAATAATCCAGCAGCTTTCTGTATGTGTTTCAGAAGCAAATCCCTAGTACCTTATCTACCGTTTAACATTTCTCTTGTGACTTTCCTTCAACAGTACGTGGCATTCGCCTCTCTCTTCTTCATTCTGGTCTCCATCACCACCTTCTGCCTCGAGACCCACGAGAGATTTAACCCCATCGTGAACAAAACAGAGACTGAATTCACTGGCAACGACACCCATGTGCGACACTACAGGGAAGCGGAGACCGAGGCCTTTCTGACCTATATCGAAGGGGTCTGTGTGGTCTGGTTTACATTTGAGTTCCTGATGAGAATCACTTTCTGCCCAAACAAGGTGGAATTTATCAAAAACTCTTTGAACATCATTGACTTTGTGGCCATTCTGCCTTTCTATTTGGAGGTTGGACTCAGTGGCCTGTCTTCCAAAGCTGCTAAGGATGTCCTGGGCTTCCTACGAGTAGTCCGGTTTGTGCGAATTCTGCGAATTTTCAAGCTGACCCGCCACTTTGTGGGGCTGCGGGTCCTGGGACATACTCTCCGTGCCAGCACAAATGAATTCTTGCTGCTCATCATATTCTTGGCATTGGGCGTCTTAATCTTTGCCACAATGATCTACTATGCTGAGAGAATAGGTGCTAAACCCAATGATCCTAGTGCCAGTGAACATACACACTTTAAAAATATCCCCATCGGCTTTTGGTGGGCTGTTGTCACCATGACTACCCTGGGCTATGGAGACATGTATCCTCAGACTTGGTCAGGCATGCTGGTGGGGGCTCTCTGTGCTCTTGCAGGTGTGCTGACCATTGCCATGCCTGTCCCCGTCATTGTGAACAATTTCGGAATGTATTACTCCTTAGCTATGGCTAAGCAGAAGCTACCAAAGAAAAAAAAGAAGCATATCCCGAGGCCACCCCAGCTGGGATCCCCCAATTATTGTAAATCTGTCGTAAACTCTCCACACCACAGTACTCAGAGCGACACATGCCCACTGGCCCAAGAAGAAATTTTAGAAATTAACAGAGCAGGTAGGAAACCTCTTAGAGGAATGTCCATCTGACCTTTAACGTCCATACCTTGTAGAGATTTAAGATTCAGTCAGACTGCTTTCTTAGAGCAATGGGTAGCACATTTATCCATTACAGTCCCACCACCACACACTGAATATCATGTGTGAAGTCTAGGTTGCGGGGACAAATGGCGCAGGGGAGGCTGCTCAGCAAAATTAAGGATGAGATCATACTCCAGGAGCCTTAACTTTGGTCCTGGTCAAGGGAATACATGGTTCAAGATATTTTTGAAGAGCAATTACATCTAGTGGAAGAAAATTTTAGCATTCTACAGCCATGTTGCTGGACTCTATAGTGCATCATGGAGGCACCTGAGAGCGGAATGCTTCCTAGCAGTGCAGGAGCTGAGTACGCAGCTCTTACAGAGATTTCTGACACAACGGGGTCAGAATTTGAAAAAGCCAGATGTTTTTTTAATTTGTTTCCAGCTGTGACCCTTCAGCTGTTTTTAAATGGCAGGTATTGTGCATCTGATTAAAGATCTAGGTGCCTACTAAATTGGAGGGACGACTACACCAACATGCATATTCACAAGGCAATCCCATCTCTTTCAGATGATTAACTGCAAAGTAGAATGATAGCTTCAATTCTTGACACTAACACAAAATGACTCACTAGGAGACAATTATAGATGTAAGGATGTTAACTCCATAGCATGCAAACCAACCCATTCTATATTACACTAGAGCTTAGCATTTAGAGTTATGAAGAGTTTTGAACTACAGTAGCTAAAACATATTTGCTCCTCATGAAAGCATGGGTTGATGATCTACAGCTCTTTCAACTTTTTAGTAGTAAAGGTTGACTGGAAAAGGGATAATACTGGTCGTTTCTGGCAGATTTGTACTAAACAGCAATGAGTGATAATCTCACAACAGGGTAGTCTTATTTTTTAATTATATGGATTCATGTCAGCAATAGAAGAAAACCCCAATGAGAGTAACATTATAATTTCATACTAATTACATTTGGGGAGAAATACTAGTCACCATGGAATATATTATAATATCCCATGGCTAGTGGTTAATTATGGGACTATCTCAGTTTTATGAGAATCCTCACATATAGCATAAAATTACAGGGCTCCAACCTGATGATTCTACCCCATAAGCTACTCTACCTGTGGAATATCATCTATTTATTTACTGTATGGAAACAGTAAATTCAAAGCAGCTCACACTTAAAATATCACCATAACCATTTTGGTAGAGGTTCCAGCCCAGCTGTACAGTGTGCATTCTTCAGCCTGTTACAAAATACTTCCCTCAGCGTGTATTGTGTTAGATAAAACAGGTCACCAATAGAGTGATTCTGACTGAGCTTTAGTCACAAAGAGGCATTTTGAAAGAACTAGCTTTCACCTATGATGGTCTTGTGTTCTTATCATTTTTTACTTTGAAGAAAATTCTGGTTTGTCACTCCTCATGGGTGAGATATTGTCTCTTCATCTCATTGCCATGCATGTTGATGTCATTGAAAGAAGCACAAAGGAAGTGAGACCTTCCTTTGTGTGTGAATTTTAGGATGCCAGTGCTAATTTCTGAAAAGTGGGAGGAAGTGGACGGTGACTTTGGGTTTTTTGTTTTTGTTTTTTCCTTTTGTGCAACTATGTAAAATTAATTTAGATGGTAAAGAGCTTTCATTTTTTTCTTTTCTGTTTTAAAACTCTCCCATTGCATTAGGTCGACTGCACTCCATGTGATAGACTGTCTCTTTACTGTTTTACCTTCATGCACACATACGGTTTTATCTGTCCATTCCCCTCAGGTTGCAAATGCTTATCACAAAGTCATCTGCAGGCAAGGAAGTAACTTCCTCATGAGTAGATGCTTTGTGGCTCTATAAATCAGGAGGAAAAGAGGGCACTCACAAAATGGTGGGTCACAACTGAATGTCACTCCAGCTACCCAGTTGTTATGTGGGCAGGGAGACACCAGACTCGGAGTGGTTTAGTGGAGAGCTAGAGAATGACTTCTTACCCAGAAGTCCCTTGCTTTAAGTTCCTCCAATAACATATCCTGGTCCTTGAACTTTTGAGGACTTGGGACCCAAGAACTCTGCGAGTTCAATTCAACTCCACACCGGTATCCTGAGAATACGTGTAACTTTGGTTCAATGTGGAACTGTTTTGTCACCATGAGTGCTCTAATGTCAGCTGTTGCTACAGTACCTATGAAGTACTGATAGTGACAGCAAATTATCCATTTCTGCAATAATTGATTAAAAGAGTACATATATATATTTTCAGCAGCCCTATAACACATTTGTACTTCAACTGATGGAGATGGGCTCCATAACCATGTTACTGGAGTTTTGATCCTGATCACCACTATGCACCACTGATAGCAAAATCAGATCAGATCAGAGGCGCACTGTTAAAAGCAAGCTCTGCACAGCCTTGTCTGCAAATCAGAAAGACCAGTGCATGAATCCATCTTTAGACTCCCTTTCTAGAGTAATCATGTACTCCTAGGTACTGTTCTGTGTGTGAAACTTAGCGAGAGTCTCAGCATTCCGTGGAAATCCATAATGTGCAAGTAATGAATGTTCTATATACTGTAAAACCTTTGGATTAGTCACACTGCCTAGTTACAGACAACCGATTAACTGTGATTAACTAGGAACCCAAAATGGATTATTTAGTGCTAATGTCTCTAGCAAGAGATCCACCCCAATCCATATGTTTTCCCTTCAATTTCTATCTGTTAAACTCCAGTACAGTTTCATAGAACTTTGTAGGAGATACAAGACAAATAACGTGTACCTCTAGCACATTCTTTAACATATAGCCTGTTTAGTTGCTTATGATTGAGACATCAAGTACAGTTATGTATGCTGTTTTTATAGCAATGTGATAAAAACTCACAAGATGGTGAAATGGGGGAAATGGTTCCACCTATTACAGTAGCCGCCTACAGAACAGGGCCCTCTTATTGGCAGATTCAGAAGCATGCGGTGGACCAAATGCTGTACTCAGTCTTGTGCATGCAACACACTGAAGTCAACAGACGTCTGAGGGCCAGATGCTGATATCTTTACTCAGGCTGACCCTGCAAGCAGAAGTTAGCCCCTAGTCTATGACTCTGAATAGCTCCTTTATGTGATGACATGGCTTTCTGGCCATTCATGGTCTGGGACTCCATCGTTCACACAGGGGTGCTCTTAAGTGGAAATTGGAACAGGTCAGAACATTTCAAAAATGTTAAGAAAAATGAGAGGGAAATTGTGAACATGCCATTATTTCTCCTCCCATTTTCTGCCCTGCTCTACTGGAAGTGCTACTGATGTAGACAAGAGATGAGCTATGCAATGGAGTCTCTCCTAGGAAATGCCCATGACAGAACATTCCAGTGTTGGGTTAATCATTTACACATAAAGGCAGTGATTCTCCACGGGACCTGAGCTCACGGCTCCTTGATTCTCAGCTGTCTGGCCCTGGCTTAAATTAAATCATCGGGGCGGGGGGGGGGGGGGGGAGGAGCTTTAACTGATGCCACTAATGCAAGGTGGCTCTAAACCAGTGACAAACTGGTCGCAGCAGAGCCTTGCTCTGCCACACTTCCCCTCCTGGCAACAACTCACCATGTCCCTGTCTCTCCATTCCCTTATGTTTGGCAGGGAGGGGGCAGCTTCTGGGGCAGGAGGTGTGAAGTCATGGCAGCAGCTTGAAGCCAGCAGTGATTCCCCCTGCACAGGGGGAATTCTCCAGGGACAATCTCTGGCCACTTTAAATTCACTTTTTGCCACTTATGTAGCAAAGGGATCTGGGCAGATTGGAGAATTGGACCCAAAACGATACAAAGGAGTAAATTTCACCCATGACTAGCATGACTATAAAACTACTTGAAACCCAGACTTGATATATGCTAAATACTATATGGGCCTAGTTGCCTATGCCTTTAAAACAAGCATATGCCTTTCCAGGCCCTGACTCCACCAAAACAGATTCTGTTGCTATTTACTATTTGTATTGCCATATGACCTAGCAGCCACTGTCAAGGTCAGGGACCCAATGAGAAAGAAAGAGATAACCCTCTACCCCAAAGACTTACCGTCGAACTGAACAAGAAAGGCAAAGGGTGGGTAGAAGGAAGTATTATCTTCATTTTACAAGTGGTGTTTGGGAGAACATGAGATTAAAGTGACTTATCCAAGGCCATGCAGGAAGTCTGTAGCAGAGCTGGAGACTGAGCTGGGATGGCCTGGGTCCCAGAAGCATGCCCCTAACAACAAAAAAGACAATTAACAACAAAGAGTAATAATAATAGTAGTAATCCCTTGCACTTGTATATCATCCAAGAGTCTCAAAATGCTTTGACAGCATTAGGTCTCCTAACTAGAGCTGCATGACAAATCAAGTGAACCCAAATCTCAAAACAGAATTCAACCTAAACTGTTCAGCTTTACCGGGATTGTGCCCAAAGCCACATGCTGCCCCACGACAACATGAAACTCAGCCCAAGATCACAAACAACTGCAAAACAGGCCCAAGTTTCAGGCTGGCGACAAAGCCTCAAAACAGGCAAAACAAATCTCCAAACTACTTGGTGGGGGTTTCGTTATGAAAATTGCATGTGACTCTCCTCGTCCTCACCCCTGTGTGGCTGCCCGAAGGATGTGCTGGCTTTATGGTTATGTCCTACAGTATCCATAGGAAGAGCTGGATGATGCTGTTTGCCAATCTATAATGGTGGGTCTGGAATACTAATGGAATCCATAGCTCCACTTGATGTCTGTAACATTGCCTGCATTTTGGTGCCACGAATCAGCTGCACTCAGACGGAAACAGAGTGTGATCAGAGTTAAGCACCTAAAGAAAAGGAGATGGGTGATTTTTGTTCCCTGACCCGTGAAAGGATCTACCCAAACCTTTTCTCTATATTTCTCTACACATACACATCATTGGAAGGGAGACATTGCAGGTGCTTTGACGCTCTCCGGAACCCTGAGATAAGGATTCCCTCCGCCGCTGAGTGCTCAGCACCCTGCCTCTTTTGAGCTATGGTCTAGATAGAGAGTATCCCTGGGTGTACGTATTGTGCAATCGGGGTAACTTCCTTGCAGCACTGTAAACAATGAAGGCTGAATTCTCCACTCAGTGCAGAGCTTGGGAAACCAGGCTGCTGCTGGAGGAATGTGGGGGAAAGGATCGCAAGGGAATCAAGGGCTGGAGAGGAGCAAAATAAACCAAGATTCCAGAGCTAGTTCATCACCTTTACATCTGCCGTAGCCTTTGCAGTTGTTATGCTCTGTTGCTGAGAGGGAGAATGACCAGTAGCCCTCCCCAAACTCTCCCACTCTCTGCATGGGATGGGACAAGACTTGACCCTAAGAATTTTTTATTTCATTGTAACATATCGAGAGAGAGCTGATCTCCATTTTTAAATATGATTTGGGGCCACCTTTGGGTTCAGATTCATTTTTATCAATGGAAACACTGTCTAGAAAAGTTGATCTAGGCTTCATTTCTTCTTCCGCTGCCACAAATAAACCAAATAACCTGCACTCAAAAAACATACTGCCTCTGATTTTCAGGAGTGCAGAGGTCCCACAACTCCAGCTGGAGTTAATGGGAGTTGCAGGTACTCAGAGGTTCTGAAAATCAGGTGTCTCGTCTACTAGTTGCAGTTTGTGATCGTAAGCAGGTTTTATGCAACCTACACTGCACATTTTGAAGATACGAGTACCATGAATTTGTGGCCGTATACATATCCATAAATATCATGATGGTCCATTAAACCACAGGTTTGCAACAAAGGGAATAGAACATTCCACTCAAAATACCACTCCAGATAAAGAAGAATCTCAATTGACTGTAGCAGCGTTGCTGTTTCTATCCTTGCTGTAGACTAGCCACCAGATAATACATAACCACAAAGAACTGAGCAGTTCTCGTTCACCCCCCAGCAGAAGACAGTGATGCTTATATACCCTAGATCAGTGGTTTTCAACCCATGATCTGCAGACCCCTGGGGATCCACAGACTATGTCTAAGATTTCCAAACGGGTCCACACATCCATTCAAAACTCTTTAGGGGTCTGCCAATGAAAAAGGGTTGAAAACCACTGCCCTAGATAAACTATTATATTGGGCCTGAGTCACAAAAGGTATAAGTGGGAGAAGATTCCCTCCCCCCAGCTTCATTTTTGAATTGCAAATGGCCTTTCTAGTCTTTAAAATTCAAACGCCATTTAATAATTCCTAATCCCAAATATCAAAATTTGAATACTTATAGAAAAACAGTGCAATAACGATCACCTTGGTGTCACCCAAGATTGAACCCGGGATCTCCAGCTACAGCATAAGCTCCTACAGCTTGAGGTAAAAAGACTAAGTTCTCATGTCCGGCACCTGTCAGGGTCTCATGTGTCCTGTAGGTCATGCACAGAGGGAGTTCTGTAATATCCCTGGAACAGTGGATTCCAATAGCACCTCCTAAACATGTCACTGGGCAATTATCCACCTGTGGTCTGACTTCCTGTAGTAGCAATAGAACTATAGTTTTGTTCTAATTCAGAATTTTAATTAATATAAATATCATCAATCCATTAAAATTTGAAAGACACTTAGGAAATTGTGAATGGAATATTGGTCTGCTAAGCCATGGTTCAGGTCAGGGTGACAGTGGCTGAAAGTTTTTGCCATCCAATGGCTGTTAGGAGGCTTACATGAAACAAGATGGTTGTCTCAGTCCAGGCTGTAATGGAGAAGGGGTGGCCAAAGCCCCAAACCACCGGGACCCTTCTTGGCAGTGCTAGCTGAGTGGTCAAGTATTGAATAGGAATGGAAATGGAACTACTCTCACCGCTAAAGTGGAGCCTGTAAATCAGATAGGAAAGAAATATGGGGAAATCACTCTACCTTGCTTGTGCTGTACCTTTTCTACGGTTAAAGAGAGGATTTCTGTTTTCAGAGTAGTCAGCTGGGCACTTTTCACATATACAACATGTGAAACCAAAAAATAGCTCCCCATTATCCCTTCGGTGGCTTCAGCCCTTGCTCTCTGGAAATAAACTGGGTCAGATCTTCAGCTGGTGTAACTTGATATAGCTTCTTTTGGAGCTACACCAGTCTACACCACTGGAAGGGGGGTGGGGAACACCCCACTGAGGTTGGCAAATAAGTATTATATCCTTTCAACAAAAGGGAAAACGGAGACACAGACACCTAATTCTCAGGTCCATTAAGCCCGCTTTGTGCCAGTCCTCCAGCACAAAGCAGCCTTAAACCAGGCAGATCCAGCTCCTTAAGTATTCCCTCACTCTAGGGGGATCCTCCAATGATATACGCCTGCACTAGCAGCTCCTACATCATTCAACTTCCATCCTCCAGTGCAGGTGGTGTTACTGGGAGAAAAAGGGTTGAGCATCCCTCCATCTTGAATGATCCCCAGTGGCTGGAATTGCCATTCTGGGCCATGGGAAGTCAGATGTAAAATAGAGCAACTTTTACATCTGAGCACTGTTTGGCTGAAGCAGATGAGCTAAATGATTTGCCCACTACCACAGAACGAATTGGTAACAGAGATGGGACTAGAACTCAGGCACCTCGTTCTGTGCTCAGCCCACTACACCATGACCCTCTTACTTTATACCTGATTTAGACTCCATCCAAGCTTTCTCTGTCTGTTACTTCTAAGAAAATTTGCTTTTACAAAACAAGCACAGACCAGAAGTAACTGGTAGTTTACCCATTTCTGCTCTCATTGTTCTTTGCATTCATCCATGCTCCATACCCTACAGATCATCATACTGTATTCTTTATTTTTGAAATCTAAACTAGATCCACAATTTGGTGCTCTAAGATCTTAAGGGAGACGAACTTTACCTAGCGAGAAACCAATACCTGGCTCACCAGACTGAGCTGATATGCTGCACCATGTCCTACCCAAGGATCCACTGCAGTCTATGGAATCACTAGGATTTTAATTTGACTCACAAAAGTACAGGATCAGTGTACAGAATTGGTGGACCATCTCTAGCAGGGACTGCGATGTACCTCTTTGGAAGGCAGCGCTTCCAGGAGCAACACCTCTCACCATTGTGTTATACACCTTTCCAATAGTATCTTCAGAGCAAGAAGCACTTGATCTATTCATGCTCCTGTACCTACTCCCTGCCTCCAAACCTATCAACAGACAGGAAGCCAACATGCTGTCGCCTCACTTCAGGAAGTAACGCCTCTTGAAGGTGATATTCTCTGACAGTGATGTCACAATGTTGGCCAATCAGGGTTGTCTGAGGCGGTCATCTTATTCACTGGAGTACCTTTATTGGGGACAACCTTACCTGGAGGGACCCATTTCAACATGGTGGTGAGTAAATATTCAGAGGTAGGTCGGGTTTGAGGAGCATCTGGGAATTTGTCTATTATTCCAAATTTCTGCTGTAGAGGAGACAAATTCTGCTCTCAGCTGTACCAACGTAAAGTCTGTTGGTGTGACATCTACTCAAGAATACTTCAGAATAAGTTTAAAATATACAGTAAAATAATATTCAGGTGTTTGTTAAAGATAACTACATCTGACTCTCTACAAAGCATGAAAATCTTGGGGTAGCTAAAATGAAATTGAGTTGCTGTGTAGGAACAAATGAATTCTTTTACATGTTCTTCACATTTTCTCTCTCTCTTTTCTCTCTCTCTCTCGTTCTGTTTGTTAACATTTACTTGTTATTATTGTATGTTGCTTGCAACTTGTGTATGTTACAGACTGTCACATTTTATTCTGTGAAGTTTTTCTCCAATCCCATCAACCCGAGCTCCATATTGGGCAGCAGAGGAGATTACAATACTGTTCTTTAAATACAAAACGACAAGGAATGTCACAGACTATAGGTAACTCCATTGGGTTGTGACACAAGGTATTAATGCAAAGAGTAAGTACACGATGCAAGAAAGCACGATCTAGCTAATGTGCTATTTCTTTCAGATAGTCTGCATGGAAAACAATTAATTTTCATTGCTCTCCAGCAGAAAATGTCCCAAACATACTGGCTTAGAGACCTGCTGTTTTAAAAATCAGTGATTCCCATCTTAGCACATCATAGCTCATTTTCAAAGACTCAAACCCACGCTCTCTGTGCTAACTTCCATCCATATCCTCCACGCCATAATTTCATCATTTCAATTGCTTGTGGCTTATTATATCTTCCCCATCATTCTTTAGATAATCTCATGTAGTTGTTATATCCCTTGTATTTTAAGGGCCTGATTTAGCAATGACAAAAACAAACCTCTGCGCCTGTGATCCATGTTTCTGAACCCTACCCAGGGGTCTGGAGTCCATAAAAAATTCTTTCTGTAGCCTAGCATGGTCTAGAGTGGAAGCCAAATGGATATTTTGTTGAATCAGGTCCTGGCAGAGGCTTTTGATTGTCACCTGCATGTTATTTGTGGGGTCTGGGAGGGAATGATAAAAAGAGGCTGAGAGGTATTTTTGTATTTGTTTCCTAGAGAAACAGTATTAGGTTTATTGCTTCTAATCTCGCTCTTAGTTGCAAGTGAGATATATTTAATTTCAAATTGACAATTGCCCAGACACTAAAGCAGCAAGGTTGTATTTTTATCAATTCATAATCTATTCCCATAACTCCTTATTCTATGGCATGCTCTGACCCTCTCGTCAACTGTGGGGAAACACAGAAGAGTTCACCGGCAGGAGGAAGGGGCATTGCAAGACAGACAATTCCACCAATCAGAGATTAAAAATAGTGGGTTTCTCAGGTGCTCAGCAGCTCCCAGGATTTGGTCCTACACTTTTACAGGTCTCTACAACCTCCTTTGGAACTCAGATTGATCATCGTTACATAAAAAAAGGGCCGTTTCTTAATAGTTCAGCACAGGAAATGAGGAGGATGGGAGATAAAGTTGACTACAAGTCACCATTTACACTTTCCCTACTGTGGGGATGCCTAAAGGTTTGCCTAGCCCCCACCATAAGCTACAGCAACCTCAGGGCTGCTTGAATTTGCAATCAACTACCTAACTGACCATGTGGCTGAGAATAGCCAGAGCATGGCAATTCTCCAACCACATCCCCTGGAACAGATTTCCACATTTGGGGCAGGAAGGAATTTTCCCCAAGGTCAGATTGGCAGAGACCTTGGTGGTTTTTCGTCTTCCTCTGCAGCATGGGGCACAAGTCACTTGCAGGTTTAAACTAGTGTAAATGGTGAATTCTCTGTAACTTGAAGTCTTTAAACCATCATTTGGGGACTTCAGGAACACAGCCAGAGGTTCGGGATCTATTACGAGAGTGGGTGGGTGACTTTCTGTGGCCTGGGGTGTCCAGGAGATCAGATTAGATGATCACGATGGTCCATCCTGACCTTAGCGCCTATGAGTCTATTATGGCCCATTTACACTACCAGAATGGTGTAAAGGGGAACCATAAAGTAACCCATAGATGTTCAGTGTAATGGTCCCTCCTCCAGTCACAGCATTTCAGTTAGATTTACCTTCTCTGATGCAACAGCGCGAAGAGGCTAAATGCTGAGCAGCTGTTTCCACAATGGGGATTATAGGCAGTATTCATCTAAGAGACACTGTCTGTTGGGAGTGGAGCAAAGCGTCAGGCGCTGAAGATAGGCGCGCTTGCCAGAACTGAGATCCAAAAGAGCTTTAGTAAGTGTTTGAGTCCATCCTTTGTGGGACCATTCACAGGCTATACCCACATCTGTTTGGTGCCTCCCTTGAAGTCACGACTATCAGAACCCTGCAGTGTTCTGGGCAAGTGGGGGTTCACCAGCTGAACCCTGCAGGTTTGGTTTGCAAGGGCTGGAAGGTTTGCTTGGAGGTTTCAGTTAGACTGGACACCCTCAGCAAGCAGATCTTCATCTTTCAAGTAACTAGTATCCTCCCAGCACTAGCCCTTCCCTACAATCAGCCATTTTTTCCCTCTCCCCACCCTATCCCTGCATCCAGACCCAAGACCCCTTTTCTTACCTTGAGATAGAGCAATATCTTGCTGCTTCCCCTTCTGGGGCCAAGAGGACCCCTCTGCTGCACCTCTGGGTCTTTGTGGGGTGCCAAGCAGCTGCTCCTTCAGCAGGGTTTGGTCTTTGGGGAGTAGACGTGAATACAGTGGATCACTGTCTCCTTCAATCCTTGAACAAGGGCAGGATATGCTGCTTCCTCCTCCAGTAGTTATGTGGGAGCTGAAGAAACAGCCCTACGTCTCCTGGTACCTAGCTCTCTAATCTAGGGCTAATGAGGCCCCAGACTCTTTAGCATAAGAGCAAGGGAGCCCTGCTGATGCTCATGCCCTGGGAGAGACAACCCATAAATCTACCGTGCAGGATTTCCTTGGATATCATGCTAAGAATTATGGGAGCATATCTCAGCCCCATTTCAGTTGAAGTGGCACATTCTCATTGCCCCACGGGTCATGAAGGTGGCACCCCTTGCCTGGCAGGAAATCCCGTAAGGGATGGGGAAGGCAACAACCCACAGTGAGTGCCCTTTCAATCTGCCCAACCCCAGAGACTCAGCTATTAGGGAAAGTGGCCACTTCCCAGCTCTGAAGACAGGGTGAGTTAAAGGAGGGAGCCTCCCAAACCCCACAAAAAAACCCCACACCGCCTGAAGACATTAAGATAAGAAGGGTTCTTTCGGTTGTCATTGGATAGTTGGTGGGGGCGTGAAGAAGTCTGGCAAGAGGAAAAGAGGATTTGGTTGGGCTTCCCAAATGCAGGAACCACCTCTGCATATGTTTCCCAGCACTCAGAAGCACAGAGTGAGGCTCATGGATGCACTGATACATTGAGGTCTGTGAACAGCTGGGTCCAGGGTTCAGATCAAGTAGGTTGGAGGCTCAATGCAAATGTTTCTCACAGCTCTAACTCAAGCACAAGCCAACAATGGCAGTGAAGTCAAAGTGGCAGCCCTGGAACCTTTGTCTATAGCTCATGCCATTGGGAAGGAGGAGAGCCCACAGACTGGGCATGGCCAGTCTCCGTTATAACCCTCTTCCTGCATGCGCAGCACTCAAAGCACAGCAGTAGAGACACAACACACATGGGAGAGGAGATGTGTTTTGCCTGGACTGTCAGCCTTGCCTGTGAGTTTCCTGGCGGCTTTTATTAGTTTGTACCATTGTCTTTGTATTTCGAAATCTAATTTTTGTCTGGAAAAGTCCTTGGCATTTTAATGGCAGTTTCCTAAAGGGGGTGAGGGGTGGGATGAAGAAATTTAAAACAAGGATCCCAATAAGATAAATGATGCAATAAACTACTTATCTGGGAGATCTGCTGGTGTTTCTCCCCATATCTAAGACAGCTGAATATGGAGGATTTTTAAAAGCTTGTGTCATTAAATAAGCATTTGAAGGCAGTTTAGTCCTAGGAATGAGGCACTGAACTAGGATTATTCCCGAGACTCACCTGTTGTGTGACATTGGGCAAGTCACTACACCTCTCTGTACCTTCGTTTCCTGTTGGGAGAAATGGGGGTTGTCATACTTGCTTTCCTTTGTAAAGCAATTGGAGATCTAGAGAAGAAACCTCTCTATAGGCCTGATCCAAAGCCCACTGAAGTCAATAGAAAGACTCCCACTGAATCTAGCAGGCTTCAGATCAAGCCCTAGGAGAGCTAAACACTATGAATTATACCATGATTCAGTGAATAGTCCTATCACATCCATTATCTGATGGAAAGAGCTTCTTTGGTGCTCTTGTATTCCCATAGTAATACAGCATTTTGTTAGATATCTTAATCTGGGGGTATATCATGCTACAGATTTTTAGAAAGAACAAAATCTAAGTGGCATTCTATGTAAAACAATTTTTTTATTGAGGTAATGCTCTAGGAGCTCCCGTTGTAGACCGGAGGCCCAATGTGCTAGGTTCTGTACAAATGCAGAATACCTTTTCGGTCCCTGCTCCAAAAACCTTACAATCTAACAAGAGACAACAGGTAGAATATGATTCCCTGGTATTGCATTCCTCCCTGAGACCAAGTATCTTTCCTTGGAAAGGTCACTACAATTTCCCTGGCTTCAGGTTTTATTATTAACATGAAGCCCGATTCTGCTCCCATTGAAATCCACAGGAGTTTTGCAATTGACTTTACTGGGAACAAGAGCAGGACCATAAAAACTGGCCCCACTTTGCCCAAAGGTTTACTAATATTTAGGAACTATTTGAAAAATCTTTGTCCTGTTTGGAGAGAATTAGGGTGATTTGAAAATATTGCCCCCATGTCGCCCATGTCATGAATTTGCCTTTAGGCGCAAAACAAGCACATCTCCAGTTCCGTCAGCGGAGATGAGCTACTAAGATCAGGTCTTAATCTGGCCCACCAAAGCATACAGTGCAAATTTCAGTTAACTGTGAAGCCTTTTTGCATCCTTCACATACAAAAATATTTTAAAAAATCTTAAACGGATGGAAAAAATAATTTGGTGCAGGTTGATTTATTTTATGCCAAGTTTAGCCTAATGCCCATTTTTGGAACAAATATGTATCCAAAAATATAAACCAGAAATGATGCTACAGGCATCAATTCCATTGTCTTTAAGGGTGCAGGATCAAGCCCTAATTTGTTTAGTTGCCTTACAGTAAAATCACAATCCACTCTGTACCTTGAAATTAACTGTGTAATTAAAGTAAATGCTGCAAGTGACATCTGGGCCAAGTTTAGCTGTACACTTAAGCTCTGATCGAACACTCACCAAAGTCAATGGTAAGACTGCAGTTGACTTCAGTGGACTTTGGATCAGCCACTTACTCCTCACTACTGAAAATGTTTAGCATGCACAGAACTCCCAGCGAAGACAATGGGAGTTTTGAGTATTAACTTGCGTATGGATTGGGCTGAAATTTAAATTTCTGCATGTAAATCCATTACTGATACTATAGACTGTCTAAAAAAATACGATAATTCAGTCCCCTATTCACAGAAATAGAAATCTACTTCCCTCCACAGTCACTTCTGCCCATGACGTCCCTTTCTCCCAAATATAGGCCAACTTGTCATCTGTGATTAGCACTGCAATTTTAATTACCACAGTGCAGATCTCAATGGCATAGCCTACATGTCTCGTGCATAGCACAGCCATTGACATCAACACAAGTACTGTGGGTGGAACAGGTTTCAGGATACACAGAGATCTGTAGCTCAAATTGCAGAAGAATGATTTGCCCACAGTTCCTTATCTTTAGGAACTCCTGGAATGGAAAGAAAACTCTAAAGCGGCGATTATTCAACAATGTGCATTTAAAAATCATTAAATGCTCTGAGATTAGCAACGGGGGATACAGGGTCAGAGGCAGCCTGAAACCGGGTGGGTTGTATGGGTGTCACTGAAGACATTATAGGTCCAATCTCATATGTGAAAGTCTATTACCTCTGAAAACTCTTGTAACATTTGAGTAAATTTAATGCTAATGAAAGCAAGAAAATAAATTGTATCACATATACTGTGGGCAGTTTTTGTACATGCTTCCTGGCATAGCTTTGCCATGCACCTCAATCTTAGTTTTCAATAACTCTTCCATTGAGTTCTTGAGCAGAGCTTTAGTGATGGTTTCATGACATGAACAACCAGGAATGGGGGTGATGCTCTCAAATTCATTTTCACTTGTAACCTGAGCTGGAGCCAAGCATTAGGTTTCTGTATGCTATGGGAGTTGTGTCTTTCAGATGAGATGTAATGCTGAGGTTGTGACCATTTGTGCTCATTGACAATCTCGTATTGGTTTTGGAAACAGTAGGATGTTAACTCCAATGTCTCAGCCAAATGCTGAGTAATTCTGCCTAAGTTCTCTCTGCAACTACAATTGGATGAGGCATGCTTCACTTCCTGGCCTGAAGTACAATGGCTGTGGTGTGTGCTGTTAAATAGTGATGTGTTACACCCAGGACGTAGCTGCATTTTAGGGGTGGATGTAGTGCTCCGTGGGTTTAGTTTGCATTTCAGCTTGTACTTGCAGAGTGCTTTAGAGTGCTATCTAAATTATTGCTTATTATTAGATATGAATCAGAGCACACAGTTCTGATCTGGAGAAGGATCCAAACTTTCCTAATGTTCAGATACACAGTTTTGGTTCAGGACCATCTCTAATAATTAATATAATCTAAGACCCAGTGCAGCAATGAGCTCCACACTGAAAACAGTGGGGCTCTATGCAGGTATAGGTGTCCCCGCTATGCTTGACTCATTGTAGCATCAGGGCCTTATCCTGTAGACGTGAAGACTAGTACACTAACCCACTGCATTACCGATCCCCTTAAGGAATAGCAAAGTTCACAGTATTTATCAGTGTGAGTTTTAAAGTAGCAGCTCAGTATCATGTGATGTCATAGTTATTAAGGTAATTGTGTGGTTTTTGTGCAAAGTAAACAGGAGCATGAAATAGATGTATATTATTCACACACAGGAATTGCAATCAATCAATCTATGCCCTGAAACTTCAGAAACCTGTTCAAATTAGTCATCATTAGTCATCATCTTCAGAAAGTATCTGTTGCTTCTATTAGTGCGTCTGATGTATTAATAAACGTAGCTGGTCAAAAAAAACAAACAAAAAACCCTACCATCACCATATTCTATGGGGAAATGAACTGACCACTTCTGCAGGAAGGAAAAAGAAGGTACAGTACCAGTAGGAGCGTTGCAAAATGGAGTTGATTATGTGGGGAAACACTTTATCTGCTTGGGGAAAAAATCAAGACATGAAATGCAATTAGCATGTATGTACATAAACAGTATACATTCCATACAATAGTATGCATACCATACATGTGTGTCTTTATCGGCGCAGATCATTTTATATGATAATGAGAAGAGTGCTATAATCTCAAAAAGCCCTTGCTTATTATTTATCCATTGTGCCATCCTGAAATTATTGCTCTGGAAGGTTTGCTCATCCTATTTAATGCATTCTCTCTTTGTAGGGTCTCTATGTAGACTTGGATCTATTTTCTTACTTGGCCTCAGCTCCAGTGAAAAATAGATAGTCAAAATTGCACAGGGTTCGGAGCAAGTCAGCAGGTGTTTTTGGAAAGAGGGTTGAAATAAAGCTTATCGGTGCATTGTCCCTTTCATTAAGAACTGTAGGATCACCTGCAGTGTGCGCCGTACAGTAACTAAATAATAAGCATTGCGCAACCGGGGTTTAGATTGCTGCAAATTTCTGAATTGTACCCACTCAATTAAGCACATAGTTTAGCTCTTGTGGACGGGTTATATTTTGACTGTTTTCCTCTCCTTTTAGCTGAAAAGTCCCTATTGAACTGTGCCATATTTTGAGTATATTCTCAATATACTAATTTGCACTTTGAAAACATTTTACAAATCTTGTAAGAGCACTTTAAATTGTTTTATGACTGTGAAGCAAATCACATACAGAAAACATTCCATTCTCAGTCTATCTTCATGGGGACATGTGGAGTAAAGTGGACAAATTTAATGACACATTTTCATTATTGGCAGTCAGAGGGTAAACGTTACTTAATTTATTTTCAAAATCCATGGGTTGCTGTATTGTTTTCCATCTGTAGCATCCTCTGCTGGCATTGCAAAAACTGCATATGTCACAGAATAAATCAGAAACTGGATTGTTTTCTAAAATCCATGTTCTGCTGTCACATTCCCATACATAATATATGCTGTGCGTCTGTCTAAAATGTGTACTACCATTCTGTGTATTTGAAAATATAAGCCAAACAAAACAAACTGTTCAAACTTTGGGGATCTTTTGCCCATGTAAAAGATATAAATCTGCATGAATAGAATTTACTCAGCTACTACAATGCAACTCATCATTAACTGCCTCTCCAAAGTTCTATGCGTTTCAGTAGTTTTCACAAGGCACAGATCATTCATATACCATCTTATGTCATGCTAAACATGATCCAGTTTCTAACTGCAGTCTTCTGCTCACAGGACTAGGAACCAGTGCAAAGCAATTTCTGAAACTGCCCCATATATGTGGAAGTACCACAGGTTGCTGTTCTATCTAATGAGATAACATTTTGTTTCTCCTTCCACTTAACGTATTTTATTTTATGTTGGTGCAGTGCACAAAGCCACTGTTTTTAGGACAAATGTGCTACCTTTTAAGCATCACCATGCTACTCCTTAGCTGTGATCCCGAACCTACAGATTTAACTCTGATAAACAGTTCTTAGTGTTTCAATAGCCTTCTGCTTATATGTTTGAAGATTCGAAACTGAATGGTGAGGTGGCCAAGGCGGCGCTGGCAAATGAAGACTGTCCCCACATAGACCAGGCTATAACGCCTGATGAGGGCCTGCCCTTTACCCGCTCTGGCACTCGGGAGAGATATGGACCCTGCTTCCTCTTATCAACCGGGGAATATCCCTGCCCGCCTGATGGAGGAATAAGAAAGGGTATGTAGCTGAGGTCCTGTAACCACATAGTTAGTGACCTTGTTTAAAAAAAAGAGAGAAAAAGTCATCTACTAGTTCTCATGGAATAGTGGGCTTGGTTTAGATATGCACTAAAATAACAACCTGATGTCTGCATTTTGAGGTTTTAATCTGTTGCTTTTGGGAGAGGAAAGCTGCTAGAGCTACCATGTGCAACTGCAGTTTCGTCTTCCATGTTAGCTAGCTCAGTGAGTTCCAGCGCCCAATATTCTGCAATGTCCTTAAATGATTTCATCCCCCAAAGACACACTGATTAATATTTATGACAGCAGTGAAGGCTGCCCATTTGGAAGACTCATAGATTGCAATGTGCTGTGAACAGCAAACACTTTGGTGGGCAAAAATAAATAAATGCCCCAGCAAACACCAAGAACCACAAAGTAATTATTCAGCTGCGTTTATACAGCCCTTCAGTTAATTTCTGTATCATGCCTATCTGTAAAATTGAACACAGAGTGAGGTTCATATGGGAGCATTCATTAGCATAGACCTCTTTTATGACTGGAAAGTAACCTAACTAAAATTGGTTTCCTCTGGTAAACTAATATTTACCATAATTGATTTTTAAAATCCTGACTGTTCCCAGAAATAATTAATTTTACTTAGATAATGGTCAGAATCATCCATATGTTCAGTAACATTAGGTCCTAAAATAAACAAACAAACAAACAAGACTTCTTGTATTTTTTTTGTGACAGACTAAATCTTGTCCAAATGGTTTAATCCAAGAAAAGTAAGCAAATCAAAAATGCAGATATCTTTACGTGTATAAAATGAGAAATACATATGTGCATAAAAGTTAATTGGTAGTGGTTAATTTCATGAAGAGTTATCTATCATTGAATCAGTGTCCATCACTGGTGTATTGTATAGAGTATATATATTCAGTATTTTAAAAAAACGCAAAGATTCTATGATGTAAACCATATCATGGGTATGGGTTTTAGAATTCCCATGTGCCATTGTATGATGGACAACAGTCTATAGTAAATGCCAGTTATAGATAGTGTATGTAATTATAATTTCTAGGATTATCATTAACAAAGATATAGTTGGACCACTGCACTTTCATATGAAAGTATCTCTGCTAAAATTTACCTTTGTAGCAAAGTGTTTTACCTGATTCTGTATTGGATAAGCATCGGCCATTTTCGTTCAGCCTGAGTCAGTTTTGGTTGCTTCAGTGGATCAGGAGAATGCTCCAAATGGCACACCTTTTGGTATGAGGAATGTATAGTTCTCATGATGCACTCCAACACGAAACAGGCTCTCTCTACTGAATGAAACAGAGGCCGGTTGGCTAAAGAGTAAGAAATGTCAGCATATTGTTGGCCTGTTCGAAATACGTTGAGAGCATCTTAATTGTTGTTCCAACTGAATTTCATCCATAGTTTGTGCAACTATGTGTGTATACTAGCTGAGGTTGTTTTTGTGCATGTCTGGAAAAGGATGGGAGTGGGGGGGAGGGAAGGGGAAATTGAATGCATGCAAACTATTTTTTTAAAACGCTGTGAGCAAATGAGTAGTATCTCTATAGCAACGGAACAAATGCTGGGTTTTTTAAAGCTACGAGTCACCTTAATTTTTGCCTGAGGTCCAAATACATGAGTCAGTGGGGGAAAGTGCGATTAAGTTTACACTGAAAAGAAACAGAAAAATCCCTCCACCTAACTTTTCCCCCCAGTTGTTTTAAGACAGAACTATGACACTGCCTACATTATTTTACAGTCTGCCCATTCTGGAGAAACCATTCTGCTTCCCCCCACTCCCTTTTTTTTACCTGCTCTTACTTACAAGGCCTTCTGAACCACGTTGCAAGTGATACTACTCTCAGCATGTCAATGCATGAGGATGCTACTTAACTGGCCACAATGTTGACCTCATTCTTAGCCCATTCTGTTGTTGATCCAATGCTGTACTTTGCATTTTTCTTTTAAATGAAGGTTACGAAATGTCAAGGAGCCTTAACAACATAGCTGGCATAAGCGGAAAAGCGATAGGATTATCCTCAGTGTCTGCGCCCTACAGCTCTCCTAGCCCAGTGAGACGTTCTTGGTCTCCCATCCCATCTATTTTGTAGCATGGATCAGTAGCAGAGAATGGTCTAAAAAGCTTTATTTACAATTAGCCTATGCTATGTTGCATATAATCCAGGTGACTAAGTCTGAAGATGTCATGTCTCACAGTAGCACCTCGTGAGCATGGTGTTACTACTGACATTTGGTGACAACACCCTTAAATAGTATAAAGATGACACTAGGTGGGCATTAAATAGTACTGGTGGGCCATATGCTGCATGATATTGGTACATAGGATGAAGGGTGGATGCACCAGATAATTTCTTTAATGGTGCACCATGCTGGTATGTGCTTATCTTGGCTGATGGTGGATCCACTGGCTCTTATGGAATGGGTTAGGCATTTAGTCAATGCTGAAACGTGCCAACGATTGAAGATTTTGATTTTCTCAGGATATTTTTGAGCCATAGGAACCCTGCAGGAGTTTGAGCAAACAAGCACAGTAGGATGAAACTTTGCATGGGCGCCTATTGTACGTTGAAAGCAATACTCAGATACACTGTAGAGAGGTCTCAGTCTGGCTGACTGCATGGGAAAAAAAATCCTGTTGAAGAAGAATATGGCTGCCTCTGCATGTAGCTACTCTACCTTTTCCTCCTTCCTTTAAAACTAAAATGCCAAGCTTGATTTGAAAAGCGCAGGAAAGAAGCTCAAGTATTGATTGTATTCTTTACATGCAGATCTTTGCAAAGAAAGTCCTGTCATTGCTAAATATATGCCAACAGAGGCAGTCAGAGTGACTTGACAAGGCGAGATGGAGATGAACATTGATGGCTAATAAACAGCTGTGTGGAACTGTGCAGGCTTAGAAGACCTCCTCATTTGGACAAAGTAAACTCGCTCCATGCAGGTTTTAAGGATGATTCTATGTGGTTTCAGAGTTGTACTAGAGATGCAGGCTTTTTCTACGGCCAAAATGTAACAAAACTGTAGAAGATCTCTTCTTCCTTTCTTTTTTGTTTTGTTCATAGCATGAATTGCATGAAGTAAACAAAAACTGCAATTGTATGATTAACTTTAAGGGGGGAAAAAAGCAAAGTTATATATTTTCTTTGAAAGCTCTTTACTTTTACATACATTGTTGTAGCCAAAATGTAAAACATTATAAAACTGTACATTTATTTGCTATGGATTGCTTCTTTTTGTATACAAGATACAGAGTAATGGTTTTAAAAAGTGCCATCAGGCAGTCATCGGTCATATTGACCATGCCTTCGTAACTCATCACACTGACATGGAAATCAAGAACTTTTAATTCAACTAGAATTGTGTAAATTTAGGAAACTCCTTTTTTTCCCTGTCTGTTTTCGTTGGCATGCTTGTGACACATGGAACCTTTCTTTGGACCTGATGGCAACAGCTGGTCTAGATTTAATTTCCAGCTCTGGTTATGTTGTATTTTATTGATGTATAGATCCAACGTGAAGACCCTTCATAACAAATTGTTCATATTAAGTAATCAGTATGGATTTGAAACAAAAAAAGGTGTTATTTTAAACCTGAGACTTACAGTACAAAAATCAGGAGAATACTCAAGTATAAACTTGTCTCAAAGTTTAAGGAACAAGACAACAGCATTGTATGCAATTTAGTACTTCTGAGTAAAATGCATGCACAATGTTATGCAAAACAATTCTAGCATGAAATAAATTTTGTATCATGGTTTCAGTGCCTGCTGTACAGTGTAAAGCAGAATTATTTTCTGAAGTGATCAGGGGTTTCCAGAGACTTGCTTCTGAAATCTTGAATAAATATATAGTGTTCCCAACAGAAATGCTGGAGAGAAGCTTGGTATTGATTTGATTCTAAAACGGTAATTTTGGTTAGTGGATAACAAAGGAAGCCTGCAAACACTTGATACAACCAATGTCTGAAGTTTTCACAGCACTAGTAAATATTACCAGGGAAGATAAAATCTAGAATTATTTAGGTATCTCTTCATCTCCCCCAAAATAATAAAAGTTTGTCTTTTTAGTAGATTAAGTGAATTCAGTTTTTCTTACTTCTGTGTCTTAACTTGTTCTTCACTGAGCCCTAATAATCCACCAGCTCTGAACTTTGCATGAGGTCCAGAGCTAAACTACCGAGGGTGCCTGAGTTATGTCTTAGCTGCCAGATATAAAGGGCACCAGCAGGAATTCAGGAAAGTAATGACATTTTACTTCATTTCAGATTCCACAAATAAAATGTATAGTTTATTTGCCAGGACCATTCTAGTAGCTTGAACATTTCTGGTAAAGTATTTCTTTAAGAGTTCCCCTTTTGCCATCGTATCAGACAATTGAATACACTTGGCAGCATTCAAGCCAGAAGGCAAGGAGGCATCTGGGACTGCTGATGGTAATGAAAAAGAAAAGAAACAGAATCTGAGAGGTCCTGAGGAATTATGAATAAAAAAAAATCAAGGAAGATACACCAAAGGCTCTGGTAAGTGTTACAAACAAAAAACACCACCACACATACACACACCACATCCTCATAGCCCCGTAACCTCCACCTCCAGAAAGAAAAAGAAGTGCTGCTATCAGACCTGTGATTTAGGAAGAAGATTTAACCCTGAGGCTCTGAACTTCAAGCTAGTAATGAGGCTCCTTCATCTTTTCTGATTTAGCATTATGCACTAATTCCTAGTTCAGCCTGCCTTCTTTTTTTAAGAGTAATTTTCCATCTCTGTTTCTATCCTGGCATGGTCTTCCTTGATAATGGCCAGTTTCTTATCTCCAGAATGCAAGCTAATCCAGGGTCCAACCTTGCAGAAGCTAATGAGGTTTTTTTTGGTACAGTGTATTAAGGATCTAAAAATAGATTTATTTGTTATACTTTTGTATTAATTTAATAACATTATTCAGAGACCTAGTGTGAAATCTGCTCACATTCCCTTATTACCATAAAATAATTAATACTGATTAAAAATTCAATCCAATAAATCCTACACAGGTATTCCCCTTACCCAGTGCTTGGTTCCAATAAGAGTATTTCCTTTAATTAACAGCTTGAGTACCCAAGCCCTGAGATAGTTGTCTTTCTGTCCTATTTTCTCCCGGAACCATGTTACCAGTCCGATGTTGGGGTCTTTCACTGAAAATATATCTCCTTGCTTATTCTTCTCTCCACCCTGCAGTAACTGAGTTTTCTGGATGCCTTTCACTAAACCTTCAGAAATTGAACTGCATTTCCCATTCATTATCCTTCAGGGGGCACTTTCAAAACACAAGTTCCTTGGCGATTCCACAGTTCCCTTTTGCATGACAGAAAATGTACCACAACGATGACAGACCCCCTGATCTCGCCCTAAGCAATTCTGACAGTCCAGCAGGCAACAGCTGAGAGACTTGAAAGTTCTCGAAGCGCTCATGTTAGGAAGCACTAGTCAGTGCAGCAGTGATGCCAGCAAAGTGACCAGGGAATCAGGCTCTCTCATCTGCATACACAGGCTGTTTGTTATCTAAGTAGGCTGTGCTGTGTTAACACGATTACAACATTTATGAATTCAAATCTGTCTTTCACAGCAAGCACGTAGCACTAAAAATACTACACCCATTGGGCCTGGTTCTGGTCTCACATTAGTTTTATACTACTGTAACTCAGTTGAAAGTTACTCCTGATTTTTACACCTGTGTAAATAAGATCAGAATCAGGCAAACTGTTTTGATTACACTACTAGACCTTTAAGCTTCCCTCTGCCCTGGAGGAAATGAGCACCCGCATTTTTTTATAGGAGTTATATAAACGGCTTTATTCAATGGAGTTATATCTATCTAGCCTCCCATTACTAGTATCGGAGGTCTCCAGAAATCCCCTGCATGGTTAATGGAATTTTATAAGGCCAGGACTGTGGCTTTAAAAGTAGACTAATAAATAATATTGAAAACATCCTTATAGTCACACAACTTGCATATGTACCGATCATCTCTTCTAAAAGCATGTAGGCATTATTTTTCCCAGATCATCATGACACATGATATATGACATGCTGGCTCTACAACGGTTATTTCAAATAGTAAGGAAATGGAAAGTGGCTTCTATTCTCTCCTGCCAGAAAGGAATCTAGCTAATCATGCTGTGATAACAGTCAAGTGTAATGGTCATTAATCTGGATAAAATGGTTTTTCATATAAATTGCTCTCGCTCTCTCTTTAAAGTTTCAGTGCCTCAAAGAAAATACATCACTGAAATGAATGGACATTGGGACAAATGAGCAGGCTAGAACGCAAGGGAGACAGAGCAGAGATAAAGCAATGAAATTTGGAAATGAGCTGAGCACAGAAGTACTTATGAAGAAGATACCCTGAGGCAAAAAAAAAAGCAATATTTGCCCTGCTCCCCCACATAACAACGGCTCTTCTCAGCTTCACAACAAGGCAGGCTACCACTTCCTTTCCCCAGAAATACCCCAGAGATAACCTTGTCTTCAACATCACACACTAACTGAACTTTTAATTTATGCTGAATTTATGCAGATTGCCTTTTACACCCTCTTCTTTAGATTTCCAGACATCATGCACCTCTCCGTGTAGCAGTGCCTGTCATCTTTCATCCATTCATACAAATCTTTCTTTATCCAAAATAGTAGCTGAAATATTTGTCTGATGTCTGAATATGAACACAATTTTTAATATCTGATCATTAATAAAGTCAATTAACTACTTTAAGCTTAACAACCAAGTTAAAAAATATATTGAAAAAGCATGCATCTCTTATAACTCCTTCTCCCCCCGCCACAATGACTATATACAAAGATGCTTAAATCATAAGGAGGACTATAATGAGGCAAATACTTTAAAAAATAAACAGTTGGGGATCTACTGTTGAACCCAGTGTGTATGGGTAAGATTTTCAGCCCTCAGCTTTCACTTGTGCATTGACAAAACTGCAGGCGCATAAACTTGCAGCTGAACTTTGGAAGATCAAGCACCAGTGCACACCCTTTAGACAACCTAACACTAGTGCATGCACGTGTTTGCACCTTCACCTATGTAACCCATCATGATCCCGATTCAACAAAGCATAGAAGCACCTATTTAAGTCCTGGATAACGTCAAGTGGAATTAAGCACTTGCTTAAGTGTTTTGTTGAATCTGGGCATGAGGCCAGTGAGTTTGTCAGATGGGGTGTGTCAGGGAGCCAGCAGCATGAGATCCCCCAAGTGATCTTGGACCAGTGGAGAACCAAGTGTAGTAGAGCTCCACTCTACCATGCCCCTACAACAGAACCGGGGTGGGCGGGAGGGAGCACTACACTAGCAAAGAGTTTCCTTAAGCAGTGTAAAGTGGCCATAGTAGACAAGCGAATGGAGCCCACAGTCGCCTCTTCAAAAAGCTTCCAGTCAAAATGGTGTGAATGAATGTGTATTCATGTATGTAGGTCCCTGTATAGCACTGACCACTACGGTGTCCAAGTGGGAGGGAGACGAAAGAGAAAGAGGAAGGGGAACAGATTTTGATCTTAATTGCACAGGCATAAACCCTGAGCAATCCCACTGATGAGATTTAAAACAGCCAGAGGGCATACATTTTCTTCATTCTCATCACTGTTAGCAATGTGTGTTTTTATGTGTGACTAGGGAATGCAGCATGGCCCAGTAGATATTATCCCCATTTTACAGATGAGGAAACATAATACTGATCTCCTTTGTAAAGTGTTTTGAGCTCTCCTGACAAAAAACACTATATAAGAAGTAGATCTGATTATTAATTACAGTTATATTATCACTTATGGCTAAGATATGAGGATCAGGAACCTGTCTTTACAGAGTACAATAGCTGTTGCCTTGTCTTTTGTATGCTGTAGAATATAGTGGCTTTCTAGGAATTCCTTTCTTTTTCAGTTTAAAGCAGGGGGTTGCTATTAGGAAGAATTAAGAAGCACCCACATGGCTCTTATGGCAGGCAGAGAGTGTTGTTTGTGGCTCAGTGAATCTTCAATCGTGCTAGCTTAGGTGCCACTTGGTTTGGAGTCAGTATTTTTACTCAGTTTAAAGCACTAAGACCTTTGTCATTAGAAGCAGTGTGCATGAAATTGATGGCACAAACAGAATAAGAGGCCAAGAAAAATTCTCCCCACTTCTGAAAAGGAAACCTACGGAAATGCACAGGGTCTTACATTAAAGGTCACCCGTTCACAGAGGAGGAGAGATTCTCAAAAGCACTTGAGTGTCAGGTTCACGATTCCCATTGAAAGTCTCTGGGATTTGTTCTCCTGAACTGCTATGGAACTTTTGAAAATACCTACTGCACCCAGGAGAAATGATTACATCTGGAAAAAGGGAAGGAGCCAGAGTGAAGCAATCTGTTAACAGAGGCAAAAAGTTGAAAACCAATCAAGAACTGGTTAAAACCAGAAGCATTTATCCAGAGCCCACCGAACTTTGGAGGTTCTGATAAAAAGGGATCTAGACTGGAACCATTCCTGGTTCTGGCTCCTCTCACTGGAGAAGTTTTGCAAAATCAAAGCCACCTCTGATTTTGCCCTCTCTAAGGCAAATGGTAATTCAGGAATAATTAACATGCAGCATCTTATTCTCTTTTCAGGCATGCTCTAGTGTGTTCTCTTAGTGTTCCGTATGTTTACATTTCATCACTTTCTTAAAATATACAGTATGATTCACGTTCAAATGTAGAGCCAGGAGACAATTGTGCAGATACCATCTCCATCGCTGGCAGCTTCGATCTAATTTTCCCTTTCCACATTCCACAAAGGCAATAATAAATACAAACTGCTTTTGCATTAACAATTGTTGGAAAATGGAGACTGCTGTTTGAAAGGTCAAGGCCCCATCTATAGTGTCACTGTGGAGACTGGTTGTATGGAGGAGTAAGAGGGTGGGAGGGGGAAAGAGGTAATCTCTTTCCTTGCTGCTTCCTGTCTGTCTGTCCGTCTGTCCATCCATCCCAAGAGGTAAAGATTATTCTCTTCATTCCAAAATGGAGGAGTTGCCATATTAGACTGCTACATGATAACAGCAGTTGTCTTACTGATATTGTTTCTCAAATTCAACCTGCAAGGAGTACACAGTAAATGATGCTCGCTACACTCTTCTTTGAGATGTTTACTTAACAAATTACTATTTTCCACAGAACATACACATTTTTAGGGCTTCTAAGCAATCCTTCTTAACATGGAGCAATGGCTTTGAGACCAGAGTTTATCTGAGAGAAATCAGTAAGGACAAGATCCTAACTTTATAAAATCAGGACATGAGCCAAACAAGGCACAAACACATAACTCCCCCTAAAAATCTCATTAATATTTGTTGTGCAACCAAAATTAAGAGATTGGGGCTGGGACTCTGAAGGTTCAAAGTTTCAGCTACCTTGTGTTAGGTGCAGGTTTCTGCAACTTCGGTACATACCCCAGCTTTCTGGCATGCAAGTTTTTCACCATTAGAGAACATCTGAAACTGAAGGAGATGAAAATGATCTTCCATACATTGCATTCTTTTGCAATTACTGGGAAAGTTGGGGGCGGATGGTGGTGTTTGGGTTTTTAAAAGTATTTTTCCTGTCTTTTCAGAATTTTTGGCTACTCAAAGTATTTCAGGTGACTGCAAATACACAGACATTATCTAAATGTTAGTGAAAAGATCTTGGATCTTCTTATGTAAAGAGTGAACTTCCCACGCAGCTAAAATAAAATAAAAATAATAATAATAAAAACCAGGTTTACAATCTGCTCTAGAGGCACCAGAAGAGCTACAAGAAAAGAAATTTTAAAGGAACTTGGTGTTAATCAGAAAGATAAACTAAAGGTTATATTTGTTGAGTAACTGAACAGTATCTGTCAACATCTTGTTTCTGACACTGGATGGGCAAACAGTGAGAAAAATGAAGTTCACAGATGACTGAAGCATTGCCTATTTTCACATATACTGCATGCTTCCATGAGTTTTCCCTAATTACATATACCAGATTTTTTGACCACCAAGGTCCTAAGAACCCATGGAACTGGATGGAATGACTCCTGTTGGCTTCAGCGAGTGCCGGATGTGGCTGTACCCATGAAATAATGATTACTAAAATGTGGGAGGTCAAAATGGATGTACTACAGATCAGTGTGAAGGGAACTTTGAATTTCAAGATGTGATTTGCCTGTGAATAACCTTGCTAATTTCAATAATTCATCATCTGATATATAAAAAAAATCAGATACCTGCGTGGAGAGATAAAATTATGGAGAGCTTTGTAAAATATGGCAGCTTGTCTCTTCACTCTTCCCAGAAATAGGAACACTGCTCTCCTTAACTGACTGCCTTGTCTTCATGACCCCCATGGATCCTCCACACCATCTATCTACCCTCATTTCCTTCTATACTCTAGCCCATTCCCTGTGCTTCCCAAATGCTAGGCTCCCACATTCATCCTTCCTCCATGCTGCACCCATCAGAAACAGCCTCCCAGTCTGATTCCCTTTGCCTCTTTCCCGAACTCAATGTAAAGACCCATAACTCCAAACATAGCCTAGAAAATAAACATGAAATCTTATTCCTTCTTCAGCCTCTCAGTTTCTCTGTGCTCAGTCACTGAACCTTGCAAAGGTACTCCTCTCCCATCAGACACACAGAAACTACCTGTAAAGCAGCTCCAGATGGCAAGAGTCATGGAGACACCAACAGTACTCAGATCATATTGATGGTTAGGGACGCCAGTGTTAGATAAACAAAGGTTTCTGAGCATCTACCAAAAACCAGAACTGCAATCAGGAATGTAAGCTAGCAAGAAGGCCAACTAATGCAAACAATACCTAACCTGGGTATCCCTATCCCCCTAAGAACACCACCACCTCAGAAATAATAATAAACAAACACTTTCCTCCCTCCGCCCAACAAACTTAAAAAGAGTTAGAAAAGTCATTTGCCTGCTCTGGTGCACAGAGGGCTTGTGTGAGTAATACTTAGATATAGACTGCATATGACTTTTAAACAACAAATGTATATAAAATAAATTCTATTTTTTCTCCCCACAGCCTGAAGCTGTCTAGGCTGAGGGTCACCTCTGAACTTCTTGTCTATTGAAAAGTGATTTAAACTCCACCTTATTTCAGTATGAACGTTGGGCGTGTCATAAGGTTTATTTTCCCGCAGGCAATGAAAAAAAAGAAAGTCTGCATATTTTAACTAACTGCACTGATGTTTGCGTACTCTGTCCTAATGTTATATTACAGCCGTGTCAGTTTATGCTATTTCCATCTGAGTGTGTACATCTGAATATGGATGTAGGATTCAACGTGTAAAAGGCCACCTTTGTGTAGGTATGAAGAGCTGCATAATAATGTTATTCTTTACATCTAGCATTGTTCCAGAGGCATTTATGTAGTTGTAGCACATTGGCTTTGGGTTCTACCACTCTGGAGGACGGATGTCAAACACTGGCCTTCTCAGTCAGGACATCTAACAAGGAGAGTCCTCGTTGCTCTCTGGCAAGCAGCAAGGAAGGTGACTTTTGCCATGGGTTGGAACCTTTCATTGTGTTCTCCCTTTCTTACAGACCAGACCTTCAGCTGAAAGCCTCTGTGCTCAGAAGGTATCAGCTGACTTATCATAAGGTTTTATTCTGCAAAACCAAACACACTAACACATAAAAACAGGGGATTTATTTTCTAATGAACAAACACCAACTTGCCATTGACACTCAATACTGCACTGTCTACAAAGAATTATTTTACATTATTTACACTAGAGTAATATCTAGTTGTCCCCCGTTCCCTTGTGCTAGGTGTTGTACAAACACAAAACCCATGCCCTGAAGAGCTTACAGTCTAAGAGTGGAAGAAAGGAAGTGTTGTTAGCCCAGTTTTAAAGATGGGGAACTGAGGCACACAGGAAGCCTGTGGCAAAACCAGAAACTGAACACAGATCTCCTTGGGTCCCAGTCCGATGTCTTAACCACAAGACCCTCCTTCCCTAAGGAATCATAGAATAGTAGGACTGGAAGGGACCTCGAGAGGTCATCTAGTCCAGTCCCCTGCACTCATGGCAGGACTAAGTATTATCTAGACCATCCCCGACATGTGTTTGTCTAACCTGCTCTTAAAAATCTCCAATGATGGAGATTCCACAACCTCCTTAGGCAATTTATTCCAGTGCTTAACCACTCTGACAGTTAGGAAGTTTTTCCTAATGTCCAACCTAAACAGCCCTTGCTGCAATTTAAGCCCATTGCTTCTTGTCTTATCCTCAGAGGTTAAGAAAAACAATTTTTCTCCCTCCTCCTTTGTAACAACTTTTTACGTACCTGAAAACTGTTATCATGTCCCCTCTCAGTGTTCTCTTTTCCAGACTAAACAAACCCAATTTTTTCAATCTTCCCTCATAGGTCACGTTTTCTAGACCTTTAATCTTTTTTGTTGCTCTTCTCTGGACTTTCTCCAATTTGTCCATACCTTTCCTGAAATGTGGTGCCCAGAACTGGCCGATACTCCAGTAGAGGCCTAATCAGCATATCTTGCTTACAGCACTCCTGCTAATACATCCTAGAATGATGTTTGCTTTTTTTGCAACAGTGTTACACTGTTGACTCATATTTAGCTTGTGATTCACTCTGACCCCCCAGATCCCTCCTTCCTAGGCAGTCATTTCCCATTTTGTATGAATTTATAACTGATTATTCCTTCCTAAGTGGAGTACTTTGCACTTGTCCTTATTGAATTTGATCTATTTACTTCAGACCATTTCTCCAGTTTGTCCAGATCATTTTGAATTTTCATCTTATCTTCCAAGCACTTGCCACCCCTCCCAGCTTGGTACCATTTGCAAATGTTACAAGGGTAGCCTCTATACCATTATCTTAATCACTGATGAAGACGTTAAATAGAACCAGACCCAGAACTGATCCCTGTGGGACCTCTCCTGATATGCCCTTCCAGTTTGACTGTGAATCATAGATAACTACTGTCTGGGAATGGTTTTCCAACCAGTTATGCACCCACCTTATAGTAGCTCCATCTAGGTTGTATTTCCCTAGTTTGTTTATGAGAAGGTCTTGTGAACCAGTATCAAAAGCCTGACTAAAGTCAAGATATCCCACATCTGCAGCTTCCCCCCATCCACAAGGCCTATCCTGTCCTTGATCTTTCTCTTGCTTCGAATGTATTTGTAGAATGTTTTCTGTTACTCTTTATGTCTTTAGCTATTTTAATCTCATTTTGTGCCTTGGCCTTGCTAATTTTGTCCCCTACATACTGGTGGTATTTGTTTATATTCATCCTTTGTAATTTGAACTAGTTTCCACTTTTATAGGACTCTTTTTTGGGTTTCAGATTATTGAAGATCTCCTAGTTAACCAGGGTGGTCTCTTTGCCATACTTCCTATTTTTGCTACGCAGTGGGATGGTGCCCGTAATAATGTCTCTTTGAAAAACAGCCAACTGTCTTGAACTGTTTTTCCCTTTAGACTTCTTCCTATGGGATCTTACCTACCAACTCCCGGAGTTTGCTAAAGTCTGCTTTCTTGAAATCCATTACGTTTATTGTGCTGTTTTCCATTCTACCATTCCTTAGAATCAGGAACTCTACCATTTCATGATCACTTTCACCTAAGCTATATTCCACTTTCAAACTCTCAACCAGTTCCTCCCTATTTGTCAAAATCAAACCTAGAACAGCCTCTCCCCTAGTAGCTTTCTCCACCTTCTGAAATAAAAAATCGTCTCCAATACATTTCAAGAACTTGCTGGAAAATCTGTGCCCTGCTATAATATTTTCCCAACACATGTCTGGGTAGTTGAAGTCCCTCATCACCACCAAGTCCTGTGCTTTGGATGATTTTGTTAGTTGTGGTTTTTTTTTAAAGTCTCCTCCACCTCTTCTTTCTGGTTAGGTGGTCTGTACTAGACCCCTACCATGACACCACCCTTGTTTTTTACCCCTTTTATCCTTACCTTGAGACTTTCAACAAGTTTGTCTCCTATTTCTATTTCAACCTCAGTCCAAGTATATATATATATGTTTAATATATAAGGCAACACCACCTCCCTTTTTTCCCTGCCTGTCCTTCCTGAGGAAGCTGTACCCTTCTATACCAATATTCCAGTCGTGCATATTATCCCACCAAGTCTCTGTGATGCCAACTATGTCAGAGTTGTGTTTATTAACCAGCATTTCAAGTTCCTCCTGTTTATTCTCCATACTTCTTGAATTAGCAAACAGACATCCAAGATGCTGATTTGATTTCCCTCCTATGTTCTCTCTTGTCTCTCCCTTATCCCTGCTATAACAGCCCATGCTCCCCCCAGATTCTGACCCTTCTCCCAGGTTTCCACGTTTTTTTATTTACCTATGGACTTTTGTCACTTGCCCCCATTGAACCTAGTTTATAGAATAAAGTATACAACAGTGGTTCCCAAACTTTAACAGCCCGTGAACCCCTTTCACTAAATTGTGAAATCTCATGAACCCCCCCCTAAAAATGAATATTTCCAGGGATTTAAGTTTAAATTTCCTCCGCACTCCGTGGGGCTCCTGCTGCTGGACCCCATTGACCGCTCCGGGCAACTGAACTCCTCTGAGCTCGGGCTGCAGGTCACGCTGATCGCCAGGGCTTGGGCTGCCAGCCCCAACTGCCCGGCCCCGCTCTCCCTGGGGCTCGCGCTGCCAGCCCCACATGGAGCGCTGGGGTTCGGGCTGCCGGCTCTCCCACTGATGGGGGCAGGGCTCGGGCTGCCAGCCCAAACTTCCCTGTCCAGCTCTCCCTGGCGCTCGGGCTACCGGCCCCACGCAGAGCACTGGGGTTCGGGCTGCCGGCTCCCCAGCTCCTGGGGGCAGGGCTCGGGCTGCCAGCCCCAACTGCCCTGCCCTGCTCTCCCTTTGGCTCGGGCTGTCTGCCCTGCAACCAGGTCCCACCTGCTCCCTCCAATGCCCGAGGTCCTCTGGCCGCCATTAGTGAAATTTTTCTGGCAAACCCCCTGTAGCGTTCTGTGAACCCCCAGGGATTCGCGAACCCCAGTTTGGGAACCACTGGTCTACATTAACCTCTGAGGAGACTTGTTTAAAAGGATTTTTTTCAAGCCTTCTCTTTCTTGAGGTGTTTCCATTTTATGTGGTTGAAGGAGCAAATGCTATGTAACTTAATAAATAATATTTACTTCTGTGAATTTGTATGGGTTCTCTCAACTGAACTGCAGCACTAACACATAAATAATAACCCACATGAGTGGACAATATGGGATCCTTTTAGAGACCAGTCAGTTTTAAGGGATGTACACAAGCTAGAACAAGCTAGAACTTACCCTGAAGGATGGGACTGCTGAGGCAAACTAACATGGCTGGGAGGTCTGTGGTGCCTGAAAGGAACGGATGGAAACTTCAGGAGGGGACTTGCAAAAAGGCATGATAAATCACCCAGTGTACGTAACGGAGAGACAAGGGGCTGGAAAGTAGTAAGGAGCAGAACCATTGAAGAACAGCCTAGGCAGTAAGAAGTAGCGCAGAAGCTCATAGGGTGAAAAGGTACATTCCCATAGGTAAATACATCCAACATGGTACATTATTATGGGCAAATACAGGAACTCCTCACTTAAAGTCATCCTGGTTAACATTGTTTCGTTGTTACGTTGCTGATCAATTAGGGAACATGCTCATTTAAAGTTGCGCAATGCTCCTTTATAAGGTTGTTTGGCAGCCGCCTGCTTTGTCCACTGCTTGCAGGAAGAGCAGCCCGTTGGAGCGAGCTGGTGGAGGCTTGGAACCAGGGTGGACCGGCAGCCCCCCCATCAGCTCCCTGCTCCCCTAAGTTCCCTGTGCAGCAGCCGCCCAGCAGGATATCAATTGCTGGCAGTTCAGCTGTCCCTCCCCCCACTGCCCTGTGCTACTCCTACCTCTGCCTTGGAGCTGCTACCGGGAGCCTCCTGCTTGCTGTGCAGGGGAGGGGGCTAATGTCAGGGTGTCCCCCTCCCCCCTACTCCTGCCCCCCGCTTACCCCTTCTCCATATCGAGCCGGGGAGAGACACAACAGAGCTCAGGACGAAGAGAGCTGGCCACAGCGGTTGTCTCAACTTCCTGATCTTTTTAAAGGCAATGTACTTAAAATGTGGTGTCAGCATACTTAAAGGGGCAATGCGCATCTCTCTCTCTTTCTCCCACACACAGGGTGTGTGTCTATGTCTCTGTCTGCCATGCTGTCTCCCCTCCCTCCATCCGTGCTGTGTTGTAGAGTGTGAGGCTACATTAACAACAATGGGCTAACCCTTGAGGGCTCAGCCAAATGCTAGTTCATCATTTAGCAGTAAGGCATTCCCTGGGAAATATCCCACCCTCTTCCACCCTCTAACTTCACCACCTCAAACAAGCTCCAAAATCATCATTGCTGTGTACAGTATTAAATTGTTTAAAACTTATACTCTGTGTGTGCGCGTATATATATATATAATTTTTTGTCTGGTGAAAATATAGTTTTTTGTCTGGTGAAAAAAATTTCCCTGAACCTACCCCCCTCTCCCATTTACATTCATTCTTATGGGGAAACTGGATTCGCTTAACATCGTTTCACTTAAAGTCACATTTTTCAGGACTATAACTGCAACGTTAAGTGAGGAGTTACTGTACATCCAAGCACATGGATGATGAATTTTTCATAAACAGAAGGATCTTTTCTGCCCCTTTTTTAGGCTGCATTGGGCCACTTTATTGTCCCTCCATTTTTTTAAATAGCTTTAGCCTATAGAATATCATCTTCATACTTTTATTCAATCACTCATTCAGGTTTATTTCCCATTGAAAATGCAAAGAAAAATACCTGAAAACTAGTTCCTGAGCCCTGGCTACCATTAAGGCAAAGCAACAATAAAACGTTAACACACGACAACATAAATTCATAATTCAGGATCACATTAATATTCAAAGAACCTGGCTCAAGATTCCGGATTGCTGGCTGGGGAGCCCACCTTCTGTAAGTATGCTAAACATGGTGACCAAATTTGTAAATACATATCCTCTTTTTGGAGCTTCTCTTGTGTATGTACCTGGGTGAAAGGTTTCCCATTAGAAGGACAGTCCATCCCTACAGCCCATATTTATTGCCTAATTCTCTCTTTCATGACTGGACTGAATTGATATGATATCATTAGAACATTTTCCTGCGCAATTTCCTAATAACCCATTTAAAATATTTTTTCTAGTTCAACAAGGCAATTAGTCTGACAGGCTCATTCCTGGTAAACTTGCTTGTAAAAATGAAACAGTGGACATCATTAACAATGAATATTTACCACACAGTGGTATTCCCGATACTTAGAATGTGAAATACCTCAAATACCATAGTAAATTTAACTACTGTGGGTGGTAAACATCCAATTTAATGTTCCTCACTGTATTCGTGTGCAAAAGAGTTCACTACATTAGCTTTTTTAATTCTGCTCAACACAAACAGTTGGAGGTTTTTAAAAATGGAATTCCCTCTCCTCTACTCAGCCCACAAAAATCACTGCGAGGCCCAAACTTTCCATATCAAGCACTAGCCTAGAACAAATTGTTTTGGCCAAGTTCTAAACTTTCAAGGGATCAGAGGTTTAGTTGGGCTGGGAAGTGTAACCACAGCTAATCTGCATTTAACCAGGATTTATTTGGTGTGCATATTAGGCTGGAAATCTCATGAGAACACTCTTGTGAAATTTTGACAACACCCTGTTATTAGGATAATTGGAAACATAGGAGTTGCCATGCTGGATTTGACCAGTGGTCCATCAAGTCCAGAATCCTGTCTCTGACAGTAGCCAGAACCCAGCTGCTTAAAAGAAAGATGTAGCAAAACCCACGGCAAGCAGTTATATCTGGATAACCTGCCCCCAGAGAGTTTCTTCCTAACCCTATTAAGTAGAGGTTGGCTTGTGCCCTGAAACAGGATCCCTTCCAAAACCTAGTGGAAGCTACTGATAGTATAGCTTTCCAGGTGGTAGCCTGGAACTCACCTTTACTGACCCACAGGAAGGGTGGAGGGGTTTGAACATTTGAAAAAGAAAGAACACTGCTAGACTTTGCCAACCTCAAAAAGTGCAGGCTTGGTTTGAGTTTCAGAAGAAGGTTCATCCGTTCTTGTTTTACATGAACAGGTTGGCTCATCACTATTATAAATCCAAAATAACTGGGGTTTCTACTGCGGAAGGAAATTCAATTACAACCATACTATTATAATAGTGTAATAAAGATACAGATGTAGTCAATGTTAGGATCAAAGCACCCTCCCTCTCTCCAACAGCCTTCTTAGTTAAACTTACTTCATACTTGGAGCCAACACTTTGTTGAATAACATATTCAAAAATTCAGGTGTCTATGAAATATGGCTTGATTTCCAGAGTAGTAGGCACCCACAACTCCAATAAAAGTCAATGGGAGCTGCAAGTGCTCATCACCATTTAAAAAAGACCAAACAATCCCTGTGTGTGCTCACAGTCTCACACTACTTCTTCAGACACCACCTAAGCTCACCCTTACATCAGTGAGTAACACTTTCTCTGCAAATGCCATAAATCTGTTGTCAACTGCTAAAACCATCCAAAAGAACTTTGTATTTTGTTACCATAAATGTTGGGGGAGAAAATCCTTCTTGCTTCATTTATGTAGCAGCAAAGCAAAATGTTTATTCATTTTACCCATGGACAACGTCATCTCCTTTGAAAAGAACCTGTGAAATAATTTCCAGCAATATATTTATAAACGTTGTCTTTATTAAACAGTTTTCTCAGCACATTAGCAATTTTTTTTTAATTCCGGGTTCAGAACAAAGGAGTTTTTTGCCCTCATTTTCTTCTGTACCATCAGGCTGTTAGGCCAGTGTTAAATAATTCTCTCACAACACTTCCGAAAAGCTCTATGCAAAGGTGTCCAAATTCACACGGCTATGGTTTCCAGTGTGTAAGGTCTAACCTGGAGTCTGACAAAGAACCATAGAGTGTCCTGCACCACATCCAATTAAGAATGGTTTTCCAGAACCAAGAGCTGTGATTGGCTTCGGGGCATAAACATTTGCTTCTGTGCCATCACCACACATCCCATGTTCATTCCATCCCCAGGAGAAACAATGACCACCTAGGGGAGAGGGGAAAAAAGTTTCAATGAGAATATTTGTCACAAACCAATGTAAAAAAACAAAACTGGCTCTTTTATGGGAGGGAGTCTAATCAGCCATCTTCTAATTATCAGAGAATAAGTTACAATCTACCTATTCCTTCCTGATCCTTAATAATTAAAAAGCAAGGAAGAGGGTTAAGAATTGATTAATAAGATTGCAATTTATTATTTTTACAAGCCTCACAAAAGCGTGCTGGCACCTTAAAGACACAAAATAAAACTCTCCCAGAAAGCTTACAATTTAGTGCCCCCATCCTGTAAGCTGTTCTGAGAAGGCAAACCCCAGTGCCATGCATTGGACTATTTACTTTAATCCCACCTGCACAGAGTGGCATGAAGAATCAAGGTCTATGTGGACAAAGTGGCAAAGGAAGGAAGCAATACAATCATATATTTATTCCTATTTTCACTTTAATTCTCACGGCTTTTCCTTGTGTTTCTTTTTATATGAACCCCTGGCAACTTGCATTGCTGTTATTTGTGACACCTTCTTATCTTCTTTGATGTGTCTTACCTTTTTAGTTTTATATTTTTGTTATTTTCTATTTTTATTATTTTCTTTTTAACTCAGATTCTTTCCATCCCAAATCAAGATCAATGTATTATCATTATAGTACCTCAAAACACTCCACAGAAATCTTGTTCTATAAATGGTCAGTGCAAGAGGAAAAACTCTTTTACTCTGAGCAGTGGTGCATGTTCCATCTGTGAAGTGGTTTTTGTGTGCCAGAATGCTCTTTTGAGTTTGTGTGATCAAACAGAAATCCATGGTTGTAATGTAATTATGTTTCTGCTGCAACTGGCTCTTTTGAATGTCACAGTGAAATAATGGTATCAAGTATAATTCTAAAGTCAAATGGAAAACACAAAACCAAAAAATGCAATAAAAGTCACAGTCCTGAGATAATGTAATATCTTCAAAATTCAGGAAGAGACCATTCTAGATGTTGGCCAGATCACCCTTCTCCTTTGAGCTACCCTAATCTACTTACGATAAGTAATGCTATTACCAGGAGTGTTAAAATGTTCTTCTTCTTTCATAATTTTTTTTCAAAAATTAAAATGTTAGTAAAGCCAGGTATTATTAAACACAAAACAATATTGTATTCTACAAACTGATTTCCCAGTAACCTCTGCAGGAGATAAGTAAGGGGAATCCCTTCTGACACAGTACAGTAGTTCCTCAAAGCTGCATGAATGTTCTATTAACAACCTGAGCTCCGCCACAAGTGCACATTTGGAGCCCATACATTTAGACGCAGTACCTGCTGTGCTGCATGGGAATACTAAAAAAAATTATCAGATGTATAGCACAGGACCGGAAGTGTGTCACTCTGAAGAACATGGATTTATATGAGCAACTAAGGGGTTAATAGGAATTCCTTGTAAAGTTCAAGGCCAGACTACACCGCATTAAAGTATGTGAGTCAACAAATACATCACAAACCAAGGGACAGTGCTGATTTCATCATATAACAGTGATGCAGAAAAAAATAAACTATAGCATATAGCAAAATCTTCTACATTCAGAAAATTTCTTTTACACAATAATTAACACATGGAACTCATTGACACAAGATATAACTGAGTCCAAGAGCCTAGCAGGGTAAACAAAAGAGTTAAAGAATAGATAAAAGAAAATAGTTACACTTTACATATGAACATTCACAATTACATTAAAAAAGGTAAAAGAACAGCAAAACCCACTTAAAGAGATAAGGCCATTTTTCTAGATCTGTTATCTGGATACCCTCTATCCACTATTCTGTTTTAGAAGATAATTAAACAAACTACTATGTTTTCACGGTTTCAGCATATTACCAGCAATCCAGTGTTTAATGGGTTCAGGATTAAATTTGCGCTTGTTTGTCTAACTCAGCCTCTCTTCAACACAATTCAACACAGCTCCTACAACACAGTGAGTATTCAGACATCTCTTTGGACATGCCTGGAGCTGTGGTTACCCGTCGCGACACTGAAAAACAGACACCATTGGCCCATAGTATGGATTAGTCCTGGTTAGGATATTAAAAAACGTGAATAATAAAATAGCAGAGATCCTAAATTTCAGCATTAACAAGTAGTTAATTATCATGTAATAGCTGACACCGTAGGCAGGAAGCTAAGGCTATGTGACACCTACTTAACTAGGCCATGCATTAGTAAATCATAATTCTAAACCCAGAGTAGTGATGTGCAAGCTGGTTAAGACATAAAAACATTTCCCCAGTAAAATGCCACCTATGTTTAGAACAGCACTCATGCCAAATCTTTTTTAAGATGGAAGAAGATTCAGGGACATTTTTTCACTTGTGGATCCCATTCAGCACCAAAACGGAAAGTAACAAAATACAGAGAGAATGGGTGTTCCAATGGAATTTCCAGGCAGGACAGGACATGCTGGAAATCCTAAGAGAAAAGGTTGGCCTCATTTCCCAGCCCTATTTTGCAGACTCAAGAGAATTGGCTAGTCTGAATGAACATCTGAGTAGGGGAATGCTTCTCCATATCTAACCCTGCCGCTGAACCATCAAAGGTCAGTTTAACCTGTCTGTGCCTCAGTTTTCCCATTTGTGAAATAAAGATAATACCACCCATCTGCCTTTGAAAAGCACTCAAATCCTGCCTGGAATTTGCTACATACCATAAGTAACGAGTTTGCAATCCAGGGAAGAGTCACAACCAAGGGTTTCTTCCTGGCTATGCTGGGGAGGCAAAACTTTTTTGTTGTAACATGATGGCTCCAATATGGAAAATGTTGCAATCATCTTACATGATTACTCCCAATTAAAAGGAAATATGTAACAACTTTAATTAAAATAAATGTCACCTGAAAAATAATAATCATTCCAGAAATACAGATCAGAGCATAACACATTTATGAATCATGTTTTTGCTTTTTTTTTTTAAACTTAACCAATAACAGCTTATTGATTTTAAGACTCTACAGAGACTGTAACAAGCAGATTCATCTCACTTTGTGTTTCAGTCAACATACTGGTCTCTTTCCCCGCAGGTTCTTTGAAGGTGTTACGGGAAGATTTAAGAAAAATGTTTTCTGAGCTACCAGTTTTCTCCTACCGCCCACCCTTACCTCATCCCCATCTTCCCCCAATCAGAGCTGCATTTAAAGGTCTCTGATCTCACTGAATATAGGAGAGCTTTCTGGGCATGTTCAACACCAACATGGGTAACATTCTCAGCAAGCAATTATGGCATTAGTTCTCAACTCTTCCCATATTGCTACCTTCTTTGCCATTCTCAGATCACTCTTCTATCTAGCAGCGATCTATAGCCATTTAAGTGAAATATGAAGTGCTGGAAGGTCATGATCCCACAACACCTGTTTGTGATCCCTAGATTGTGAACCCCTTAGTTATGGTACCTTGATGTCATGCTCAACCATCAATTTCCAGTCATTTTATAGTAAGATTTAAAAGCAGTTAGTTTAGTTTTCAGAGGGGTGTCTTCCCTACATTGAATTGTACAGAAGGGATGTAAAATACATTTAGAGTATTGCTTACCAGGATCATTTCTGTGCATGTCTTGAATGCACAGCAGTCACTATTAAGGAGTCAGCATTTGCTAAGAGTTAACACATTACAGTATCTGAGATACAGGACCTCCTCGAGTAGGAAAACTATCTAGTCACGTTAATAGGGAATAGAATTTTGGTAATTTTACATTTTTCTGCAACATCTACTGTTACCACACCCTTTTCATTGTTGCTATGAGCTTTGTGGTACAAAAATATAAGTGATTAGTCCAACACACAAATGCAATTGGCTGATTTGTTTCCATAGTGATTACTATTTTATTTGGTTGGAGAATTTTTATTCAGCTCCTTCAAAACCAAATGAGCTGAGACCAGCATGTTTTGAGTCATCTGGAATAATTAAAGTGCTATGTGGAATTACTGATACAGCAAATATTTTAAAAAATGGAACAAGAAAGAGCAGTAGATGACTTATTTGGACAGATAACAATGTCTAACTACATATCTTTTAAAAATACCACAGAGGGTTTTAAAAGCCCGGAAAACAGCAGACAAAAACATCTCCCTAAAACTAAGGAATACCTGATGGCTTAAACAGTGACAGTCTTTGTATGAGCAAAGAGAAAGAGTGATTAAAAGAATTTTGTACACAACAGGCTACTGTACATAACTACAGGGTGCCCCAATTTTACAAAAGTAGTAAAAAAAAGACAATGAAGTCTGGTATAAAAGAAAAAAGTACTAAAGCAGATAAGCAGGGAAGAGCTGATTTGTGAACAGCTGTAAAGGCAAGGACCAGAAACTTGTATTTGATTTGGTGGAGAAGCGAGAGCTACTGGAGGAATTCAAAGAACAGCGTCATGCCATCTGGAGTAGCTCACAACCGAGAGTGCCAACCAAAAGCAGAGCAGACACCCCAAGCTGGTGATATGTTCTATAATTAGATTTCACCAACCCAGTAACAAATATGAACTCCTGAAGCACTGTACCAGTCTTACCATGGAGTCACAGACAGTCCCCTTGGGCACTCGTCTATTTTACCGCCCAGGCATGCTGGACTTAGTGATAAATGGTCACTTACACCAAAGATCACAAAATATTCAGGTTGCTCCCAGTCCCAAGAGACCTGTCTCTTACCCTAGGTCAATGTGTACCTTACATCTCACACCAAAGACAGCGTTTGTAGACAATCCTGTAATAAACTCACTAAAGGTTTAATAACTAGGAAAAAAGAAATGAGAGAGTCATTTACAGGTTAAAGCAAGCAACCATATATACACAAATGAGTTTCAGTCCGTGATTCAAAAGGTGACAGATTTGTAGTAATCTGTCAATCCAAAATGTCTTTCAGGGCTAACCCATGCCAAGAAGCATGGGGATCTTTTTGCTTTTGTTTAGGAATCTTTGCCCCCTGGAGTCCAGACAGCATAAAACAGATTCAGTTTCCCCTTGTGAGAAATTTTTATCCCCTCCATTCCAGAATCCAAACTGATGGGATGAGTTCATACATAGGTCTCCCCTTCCTGGAGGGAGTTAGGAATGCAATCAACAGGTCCTCTCTCCTTTGATGCTACACAATATCTCATTGGCCTTCAATGGGTCATCTTATACGCAGGACAAGCCCTTTATGTTCATTAATGCTTCTTTTACTGTTTGGTGAGTTACACAATTACAGAGGTTTACAATGCAAACACACAATATAACTTTACACCATGGATAAGGCTGTGAGTTTGTCACGGAGGTCAGGGAAGTCATGGATTCCATGACTTTCTGTGACCTCCGTGACTTTTGCAGTGACCGGTGCACCTGGCTCAGGGCAGCTCCGGCAGCCCCTGTGCCAGACGCACTGGCCATTGCTGCAGTTTCAGACCACCGCCCCCCACCCCTCAGCGGCAGTTTGGGTGAAGGAGGGGCAGGGGGTTGGGGCACGGGACGGGGTGAGCACCAACACAATGCCCAGGCTTTGTGTTTGTGTGACAAGGAAGATGGTGGTGTTTTCTAAAGTGATAGAGAAAAGAGGGGAGTCTGGAGCAAGAAAAGGAGCTCAGTTTTGGAAATGTTAAGTTGTCAATGGAGATGCTTGTAGGAGAAGACAACAGAGTGGCAGGCCAAGCTGCAGGAGCAGAAGCAGCAAGACCATAGATTTGTGACTCATCAGTGTAGAGACAGAAGTTGAAGCCATGGGGTCTACACTTAAAATTTAGGACAACATAGCTATAGTGCTTATAGGTATGCTACTACAGTGCCTGTAATGCAGACATGGGCTACATTGTATGAGCTGATGAAGATACCTAGAGAAAAGGCATTAGAAGGAGAGAAGAGTGGGTCACGGACAGTGTCTTGCTTTGATTCCATTTTGGGGTATTTTTGTTTGTTTTTTCCTTCCCTTTTGATCATAAGAACATAAGAACGGCCCTACTTTTTACGGATACAGACTAACACGGCTGCTACTCTGAAACTTTTCACAAAGGCATGTTATTACTGCTGTTCCCCTTTCCCTCTTTAAAGCGTAAATATTCTAAGCATAAATGAAATCAGGAGATTTAACAAAACAAGTCCAGTGTAAACCCAGAGAAACTCCACTTAATACTTCAGATTGCCACCAGTGTAACAAACCAGAATTTGTCCCTAAAATCCAAAATACTGTGAAATGCCAAAGGTGAAGCAAGTTTCCCCAATGTAGGTATAAATCACTTAGGTCTAAAGCCCAACCAAACTCCCACTGAATCTGTCTTCTTTAATCACGTGCGTATGAGCAGCGGACTTTAGACTACCACAGGCAGGTGATAATTAACCATATTATTCCAGGTAATTAGAAAATAATGTGTGCAACCAATGCAGGTATTAAACTGGTTTTACTGGCTAGGAGAAAAACACTTTTAAAAAAAAATAAATGTTCACCATATTGCTTTATGAGGTGTTATATAAAGGTCATATGACTACATAACACCCAGGAACCCACAACTATTTGGACAGTCTTCACATTTAAACATATTGTTCTACAGGCAAGCTGTCAAGGTTCCTTCCCCGCTCTGAACTCTAGGATTCAGATGTGGGGACCTGCATGAAAAGCCCCCTAAGCTTATTTTTACCAGCTTATGTTAAAACTTCCCCAAGGTACAAACTATTTTAACCTTTTGCCCTTGGACTTTATTGCTGACACCACCAAGCATCTAACAAATATATAACAGGGGAAGAGCCCGCTTGGAAACGTCTTTCCCCCCCAAATCCTCCCAAACCCTACACCCCCTTTCCTGGGGAAGGCTTGATAAAAATCCTCACCAATTTGCATAGGTGAAAACAGACCCAAACCCTTGGATCTTAAGAACAATGAAAAAGCAATCAGGTTCTTAAAAGAAGAATTTTAATTGAAGAAAAAGTAAAAGAATCACCTCTGTAAAATCAGGATGGTAAATACCTTACAGGGTAATCAGATTCAAAACATAGAGAATCCCTCTAGGCTAAACCTTAAGTTACAAAAAGACACAAAAACAGGAATATACATTTCATTCAGCACAACTTATTTTATCAGCCATTTAAACAAAACAGAATCTAATGCATATCTAACTAGATTGCTTATTAACCCTTTACAGGAGTTCTGACCTGCATTCCTGCTCTGGTCCCGGCAAAGGCAACGCACAGACAGAAAGAAACTTTGTTTCTCCCCCCCCTCCAGCTTTGAAAGTATCTTTCTCCTCACTGGTCATTTTGGTCAGGTGCCAGCAAGTTTATCTGAGCTTCTTAACCCTTTACAGGTGAAAGGGTTTTTCCTCTGGCCAGGAGGGATTTAAAGGTGTTTACCCTTCCCTTTATATTTATGACACAAGCAGTACCAATATTAGCAGCTAAGATACTTGGGGGGTTAACATAGTTACTTGTAGCATTGTGTAAGCGTCAAACGGGGGTCAATTTATGAATTTGCCAGGGTGCCAGTTAGATTTTTAAAGACGAAATCTAACAAACTAGATTTGCCAATATATAATAAGAACAGGAGTACTTGTGGCACCTTAGAGACTAACAAATTTATTTGTTAATCTCTAAGGTGCCACAGGTCACTCCTGTTCTTTTTGCAGATACAGACTAACATGGCTGCTACTCTGAAACTAATATACAATAGAATCCAACAGGATAACCCCTTTTTAGCAAGTTCAGGGAGCATTAGCTTACTAGTTTTAATGCTGGGTTTTTCTCAGGTCAACTTTTAACTTGAGCAGTATTTCTCAAATCAGGACACTTGCTTAGTTTTAACCAACCAACAACTTATTAATTCTCCCAAAACCACACTAATATATAATCAACAGTTCTTCACTGAAAGGTAGACACAACCAATTGTATGTACTATACACACATTACAGTCTTGCACACAATCATCACAGCCTGGAGTTAAGGCTCAGCAGTTATATCACGGAACAATCCAAATGACCAAGATTTCTTATTATAGTTACTTACGAACACCAATTCTCAATTCTTTAATACCTAACATATTTATCACACTTCCAAGGATACACTTGTGCACTTTAAAGAGTGTGGTTAGTATAGTTCGAATGAACTGGTCCAAAAGAGATAAGCATAGAATATTAAAAGAAATTGCTTAACACAATTCTTTTCAATTTCTCTTAGGCCAATTTTGTTTAGACATACAAAGGTGTTCAAATCTAAAATATGGTTACTTGAGGTCTCACTAGAGAGACTCAGCAAGATAACGACAGTTATTTATATTAAAATATAGAAGGGGAACCCCAATCTTTGCAATGAAATCTCACCACATCTTCTTATCTGCTTAACTCTGAGTTGGGGAAGAGACCTTTCCACATGTCTGGTCTGAATGTCGGTCATATTTAGGATTGTTCGGCTTCTTGTTCTCACTGTTCGCATAGTGAGAGATTTTAGTTTATGTACCTTCATTTCAAAGCTCATAGAAGGAGGCCACCCTCTTATTCCTATTGGAAAAATGCCAAGTGAGTACTTAGTTTTTAGCTCTTTTGGCTTCTTTGCTGCTTCCGCTGGTATCAAATAGAGGGATTGGGTGTATAACAAACTTCTTCAATCCTTTTCTTACCAGAGGCTTTTTACGTTTGATCTCTTTCAAAGATTTTATTTCATTATTAGCCTCTACTATTAATTGGAATTGAAGCATTTTCTCTTAATATCCTGAAGAAATACCTTGATTTATATTTTAACATTTCTTCTTCCTTGTGCCAGACAATTCCTATTACTTCTAGAGTGCAGCAATTATTTACAACGAAAACCAACAAAATCCTTATAATATTCTAAATTTGGAAGATATACTCCATACATTGTTTGATTTATATTTAACACTTTCACATTATAATCTAACAAGAGTCTTTTCCATACCTAGAAGGATATAGATCTGACTCAGAAGGCACACAAATGTGCAGATTCTAATTTGGAGTGAAAGACAAATTATCCACAGTATATTTGATTTACAAAGAAAACAATGTCTAGTTAATCCTCTGGGGTGAAAACATGTGACCTGGATTTCTTGGGGTAAAAGGCAGTTTGTCCAATTTGACCTTCAGTCTTACAGACAGCCATTTTACTTAACTGCAGGTTCCCTGCCCAGCTCTTGATCCCCTCACAATGTGCAATGGCTCTCTTTACATAAGGAAGCAGGGTTTCACCCTTACTTGGTAGCTTGGATCTTTTTTTTAAGTTAGGTTCAGAGGAAGAAAGAGGTTTTATTCATCTGCATAATAAGAGAGAGTCTTGCCTAGGTGATTAACAATATACTCATTTAGCTATTTTAGTTTCTATTCTTGGTGAGAGGAACTCCTGACCTTGAATGATCTGTGTGTCTTTAGACAAAGTGTCTCACATAACATGAACCATTTTCTTATTGTCTTTACTTCTTAGGTGGATCCAATTTTGGGATAAATATAGGTGGATAGTTTTTCTAATGTGTGAGGGCCAGAAGGAATCAGTAGTTATTAATCAATCAAGGCATATCAGTCCCATATATCCCTTACAACTGACAGCACCGTCGTCAATACAAAGGTTAGGTCAAGAATTTTCTTATGTAAAACCTTGGTAACTGCACAATTCATGGATTTCATCAGATTCCTTTCACACAGTGCCAAGTTCCTTTTTCTTGATTCAGCAAGTGTTCTCTTTTGATTCATTGTAGAATTATGAGAAACCGTGCAGTTTTGCTTTACAGGAGACACGTGCAAAAAATAGCTAAAATTTCAGAGTTTTGCCTGGTTTCAGGTTGGAAACAGGTTGATTCTACTAAACCACCAAGATGAAATCATGACGTAGCCTGGGCAGGATTTGCTTCAAACACAGCCCAAGTTTACTAAATTCACAAACTATTCAGAAAATGTAATCTTGAGTTTACAGGATCTGTTACAAAAGTTTAGTGCAGCTCTAGTTTATAGTTTCTCCCTCTCAGCAACTCTCGAGTACTCTGGGTAAAATAATTATTTTCCCTTCGATTAGCACCTTTCATCCAAGGATCTCAAAGCACTTTACAACCATTCATTAAGTTTCAACATGGTAGGAGAGATTAGCATCCCTCTTTTACAATGGGGATATTATAGCCCACAGAAGTCAAGTGACTTAACAGTCACACAATGAACCAGTGGCAGAGCCAGGAATAGAAATCAGGTGTCTTGAGTATCAGGGTTTTTCTACACTTACAGTGCTGCAGGTGCACTGCTGTAGCACTTACTGAAGATGCTACCTATGCAAACGAGAGAGCATCTCCCATGCTCCACCTGCCCGAGAGGTGGTAGCTATGTTGATGGAGGAAGCTCTCCAGTCGACATAGCGCTGTCTACACCAGGGGTAAGGTTGGTATAACTGCGTCACTCAGAAGTGTGGATTTTCCACACCCCTGAGCAACACAGTTATGTCAACATAATTCGGTAGTGTCGACCAAGCCTATCACTGCTTTAATGATATGAAGGCACTCGATTACCTGCAGGAAACAATACATCACAACACAGAGGTGATTTTAGCCATATGTCTTCCATAAGATGTTGTAAGAGACAGAAAATAGTAGTTCCCTTTGATGTTTCCAGGGAGTCTAGCCTTTGAGAATATAACGTACAATGAACTGTAAAAAATATCTCCTTGTCTTTTTGGCAGTGGCTGTTCGGTTATGAGAGGAAATGATGGACATGTTTAGAATCTGAGGAACAAAGTGAAAATGAATTATCTGCTATTGAAGGGAAAACACAATGGTGTGGAAGCAAATGTATAAGCTAACACCCAATAAACGGAAGGTCTGCACACTCTATAGCACTCATTAAAGACAATGCCATTAATAACATTAACAGAGGAAAAGGGAATAAGAAAAGGCAGGATTTCAAGATATTGCAGGCCACACATGGAAGTACATGATGATTAAATGAATTACATAATGCCAGTTTTGTTAAGAATTATGGAAGTGAATTTACACCCACTCTTTCTAGTTATCTTGCTTTCCAGAAAACCTCCTTTTTAATTGCTACTCAAGGAGCTCAGGATGATTATTCTCTTGAGAACTTTTGTCAGACTGCACAATGAGTATAGTGATCTCTGAGGAAGGCAAAAGTTTGTGCATTTCCTGGTCTAAAACACAATATTTAGATGAGGACAAAAATTATCTCCTGTTATTGCCCAGAGTACACAGCTAAGATGCTGAAAACAAGCTGGTTTGAAACCCAATTTCCACTCATAACCCATCTTCAAGCTAGTTGATGTGGACCAGTACTTCCTCCCAGATACACATGGTATCCCTGAGTCTCCTTGTGCAGTGGTTTTCCATCAGTGGAACTCAACTGACTTCAGTGGACTCACTCATGGTTTACACTGGTGTGAAAGAAGAATTGCAGCTGTTGACCTTGACTTTTTATATGGCACTATGTCTAAAGTTTTCCCCAAGCACAGTTAGCAGAAATTATGATCACTACTTCTTCCTGCCAATCTTTCAGTTATTTGCAATAGTGTTGTAGCAATGTTGGTCCCAGGATATTAGAGAGACAAGATGGGTGAGGTGCCTTTCCCAGACTTGAAGAAAAGCTCTGTGTCGCTTGAAAGCTTGTCTCTTTCACTAACAGTAGTTGATCCACTTAAAGATGTTACCTCACCCACCTTGTCTCTCTAATCTTTCATTTACTCACTTAAAAGTTCTACCAGACTTGTTATTGCTTTTGAATGCTCTACATGGTGGCATCTTTAAAGCATAGGGAGACTAAAACTAACTAAAACTTTAAGACTCTGCACTTAATAACAATGAAGTAGTGATGGTGTCTGCTTGTTGAGGGACTGCTGGACATTCTTAGCCAATGTGGAGTATCTCTCTGTGTTCCTCTTTTCCCTCAGATTGTTCTGTGGTTCACCTGATGCCTCCGCTACTCCACTAGACTACACACTATACTGGTTGTTGGGATGTTTCAAGGTGCTGGAACTCCTTTTACCTTAATTTTAATTCATTCTCTAATCTTAGAAGACTAAACTGCATAATCATAGAATAATAGAATTGGAAGGGACCTCGAGGGGTCATCTAGTCCAGTCCCCTACACCCAAGGCAGGGGTAAGTATTATTGATTGGGGATTGAGAGTGTCACTTTCTGCCATGTCCAATATGTGGAAATAACAGGATCTTTTCAATAAGAAACACTGTGTTACATTCAGTCACTCTTACTTACACCAAGTAGGACTGTACTTATCATACAACCCCACTGAAATCCACAGGACTGCTTGCGAAATAAGATGCTATTCCATGTGAGTAAGGTTATTGGAAGCTGGCTCTATTTCACAAAACACAAAAAATACCTTTCACTAAGATCCTAGCAGAGGGTCCTCCCACAAGAGAGACATGGGCAAAGCAGGCTGTAGAAAGGCATCTGCCTAGAACACAGGTCATAGGAAACTCATTCTGCTTTGCCCTGCACTGTGTGCAGTCATTTACACCACTGCAATGTGGGTGTAAAGAGCTATCAAATCAAAATGAACTGGTGTAAATGACTAACCAGGTTCAAGGCAATGGCGGATTATGCCCCTTGTTTTTGCATAATTAGAATTTAGGACACTACATCCAAATCCTGGAGTGGCACCTTGAATTTGATGCCATCTTCCACAGACAATCAGGTAAGGCATCAGATATCACGGTGATGAGTGCAGCATAAAAACATAAATAGTCAGACAATCTTTCAAACTGCATCATCATTACCTATTGAGTACAGACACTTGGCACTACACACAGCAGACATTACAGGTGTACCCATTGCTACTATGACAGCATTTCTTTTTTGCTTCATTGGTCAAGACCAGAAACAAAGCCTCATATGAACTTTCATGATTCCTCCCCTCATGAATGAAAATCCAGAGACAGGATGGGTTGGCAAGGAACAATTGTTTTTAAAAGTATTATTTTTTGTATTGTACATTGGTCTAGTTATGAATATGTAATTATTTAATATAATTCTTAGGTGCTGACAATGTGCCCAGTGCTGTACAAGACAGTGTCAATCCCTGACAGTTTACAATAAAAACTATTTTCAGTAAAACAGCAGTTAAAAAGTTATTTATATAGTCACAGCTACCTAAAAATTCTCCTGGCCTGCAAGGTATTCCCTGCCCTGAAGGACGATTTCCATTGAATAACAATGAGTTATTTTGTTTTTTAAAAAAGAAAATCATCCCTTTCTAAAGGAGAGCATATAAAATCCTGTGTAATTCCTGTTTATTTTCTGAGATGAGGAAATTTTGCATCTTAACTCTACATGAAAAAATATTTATACATTAGCTTTGGATTTAACATGGATTCCATTTGTTTTTTCTTCTTTTACATGATCAGATGCCAGGTTGCATTTTGGAGAGTGTGCGGCTGAGTTTTGGGATGCGTGTAATAACGGGTGATATGATTGTATGTGACTGTTGAGTGATGTCTGAAATAATTGCTTGTTGATATTAAACAAATGAGGGATTTTTGCAATGCCTCACAAGTAACCTGAGGTGAACCCCAGAGGTCACCTGATGCAGAGACAGAAATCCAAAGTCAAGAGCAGTGCAGGGAAATGCTGAGTGAACTTCCACTTTTCCCATTGATACCAATAAGATTTTCACACAGCCAGTAGTTCATACGAAGGCTGTCTCAGCAGTTAAAAAATAGCTGCAGTTTAACAGCAAGCTAGTTAGGTTCTCTGACTCCAAGGGTATGTCTATTTTGCATAATAAGCCAGGGATCAGACCTGTAATATCTCATTTGAAAATGTTTATTGTTAGCTATTTGTAAATGAAACCTTCCTCTTTCCAGGCATCAGGCATGGCACCCTAGGTTGAAGGGGAAAACTGATTTTTAAGCAGCCTTTTGTTCTAGAAGTGGTAGGGGTTGCAGTATTAACTCCATCCAAGGCTTAGCCAGATATTGTATCCAACCAACACTTAGCATAAAACCTGCTTATTCTAGGTACAGACTCAGCTTCCCAATTGCAGGAAAAGGCTACCTTGGTCAAGTGACCCTATGTGACACTGGGCAAGCCACTTTAATCTCTCGGTCTGAAAAATAGGGATAATAGCATTTCCCTACCTCACAGGAGTGAGAGTAGGATACATTCATTCATACTCAAATATTACAGTGATGGGACCACATAAGCACCTAGACAGATAGTAAAAAGCAAGCAACATATGAAATATCAACACTGACCCACATTAACAGTGCTGCTGCCTAAGACCAGCACTCCACTCTCTATCAGGGATCATGTTTTAATGAATTGATAAGCATGAAGTATAAAAAGGGCAACAAGAGAATTAGGAAGAATGTTTTGGGCAGAGCTGTATGGAATATTAGCAACAAAACATGAAAGCACGTAAAACTTCTCAGATTTATGAGCTCAAAACTCAGGCCAACTCCACCAAGAAGACTGATGAGGTTCAGAAACACTTCTAGTGAACTTGACTGGTTTAGGGGTTAGCAGGAAAGCATGTGAAGTTTTTGGTTTCATTATGAAGCTGGGTGAAGCTTGATGCTCTGAATGGAGAATGACTCTGACAATCTGTAGTGTTAACTGAGAATCCAAAGTGAAACTTTGGGAGTGCCAAACCATAAGGATGGATTAATACACAGAAAAGCACGTTTGCAACAAACCCTTGCAATGCAAAACCACCACTGTCCACACAAGCCTCATTCAGTGACAATCTGGCTTCTCTGACTGGAAGACAGAGTTGTCAATTGGGGACCATTGCAAGGGAGAACCAAGATGTCCTGCCTCTTCCTGTTTTCTGTGGGCTTTGAAATGATTAATGACTTTAGCCATATTGTCCAGACATGCAGATGATGCTAAGCAGTGCACCATATAAGGCTTGCAAAGGAGAAGCCCATTGTCTTTCTTCTTTCCTAGATAATTGACAGGCAGGTAGATCTGAATTACTCCCGTGTACGAGAAAAATAATCCCTAACAATATTTTTTTGGCTGTGGTTCTAAAGTGATAACTATATTTTAATAGTGTTAGGGAAATTAAAGTAATTAATTAAGTAGTCACAAAAATGTACATAACAGTCAATTAATGGGAGTTTTAAGTTAGATATTAGGAAAAGCTTTTTAACTATGGGGGTCGTTCTTTGGAATAGGCTTGCAAGGGAGGTTATGGAAATCCCATCATTGGAGATTTTAAGAACAGGTTAGACAAACACCTGTCAGGGATGGGCAGTGGCAGATTAGCCACTGGGCCAACAGGGCCCGTGCCCAGGGGCCCCAGCCAATTAGGTTGAGACCACAAGCAGAAACTTGGCACTGTTCCACCTGATCTTCCACAGAACCCCAGGGAGGAAAGCAATCGACCAGAATGCGGATAGGAATATCTGTCAAAACCCTCCCCCTACCACCCAAAGAGGGACAAATCTGCCCGAGACCCTGGACTCTTCCCACCAAGTATTTTTCATAATTAAAAACAATTTTCAATCTTGTTTATCAAATCAAGAATTGTCAGAATTAGAGATAAAGGCTGTTTGCTCTCTCCCTTCGGAGACAGGGAGTAGGTAGGGAGTATAAAAAGTCTCCTCTGTGGGATTGCTTGATACATTTCTCCCGGTCCCCTATGAGATAAACATCTTCCTCCTTTCTTCCATTCCAATTTTGGGTTGACAATGTCTCTATAAAATTGCAACAGAAATTAAAATGAATTCTGATATAGGTGGGTACCAACATGCAGCTAATGGGGGAAAGAGAAGCTAACAAATAAAACATTTTGTCATCACCTTCTGAATCTTGATTCAAGTGCAGCTATAGCTCCTAAGGGTCCAGTTGTTTCAGTTTAGGTCACACATGGCATTATTTAAACAAATACTGTCACTACAAAGTATTGAGATTTGATTTACGATGCTGCTTTGTTGTCACTCAGCAGCGGGAAAGTCTTTCAGGTTCCTGTGAAGATTACGGACAGCGTAGCCTGAGAAAGCAAACATCACACCAGCCAGCACTTTTGGGGAAATGGAAGCCTTCACTGTACAATGTTGCCAGCCTTTTGACTGTCATATGTTGAAATATTACATACGTTTGCTGCCCATGTGGGTATATTTCCTGAGTAATCTGCGGTGCGAGTTTAAGATATGCTCTATATATTGTTCCTATATTTGGAAATCAAAATGACAGAATTTGAAGTTTTTAACTGGACGAATGTTGGGTTGTTTCATTACACAATAACTCCCAAATATTTTTCTCCTGACTTCTCATCACCATCTGTTATAACTAAAAATCCTTTTGAGTATCAATGTCTCTCGTTATAGTATGAAACCATAAGTGTTTCCCCCACTTCCAGATTACCTGCCAATAGAATTGACTGTACATGAGGGTGAGCCAAAAATGACACACTTCTCTTGGCTCTTCAGACCCCTTAATTCTATTCAGGGATGTACAGAGTAAGAGTGGAATTTTCAAGTGCCTACATGACTTAGTAGCACAAATCTGACTGAAAGTGAATGGGACTTGTATTCACAAATCATTTAGGCCGTTTTGAAAATCCCACCTTGAACTCCCAACTGAGTGTTGTTTAAAATGTAGATCAGCTACTTTTCTAAGGGAAAAAGCAGAGCAAAATAGCAATGTTCTGAAGAAGGCTAACCTGACAATCCTACTACCCTGGGTTGTGAATTTGTCAGATCTCATCAGTTAAGAACGGTCAAGAACTCTTTTAGAAAGCATCCAGGAAAACCCAGATGTTGCAAGAAATGGTGCTGGAGAGTCATTTGGTGGCATTTTTCCCCCTGCGCTGTTATTTAATCAGTGCTCCAGAAAGAAGTTAGGGGGTGCTGTCTTATCAGAGCTGTTTACTTTAGGATGAGATTAAAAAAAACCAAGGTCTTGACTTCTTGTGGTCATTACAGATCCAGTGAGTCAAACCAAGTGCTTTGGCCAAATTAAAAATTGGTTAACTGAATTCTGCCAATTAGAATTCACCCAGTAGTTTCAACTCATGAAGTCACTTTTCACTTCCTGTTCTAAACTCCTGAGTAGTGTTGATGGGTCATGAGTTGGTTGAGTTCAGGAGCCTGACACAGGGAAGAAAGGTAAGCAGCAGAATACGGACCCTGGACTTCAGAAAGCAGACTTCGACTCCCTCAGTGATGGGTAGGATCCCCTGGGGGAATAACATGAAGGGGAAAGGAGTCCAGGAGAGCTGGCTGTATTGCAAGGAATCCCTGTTGAGGTTACAGGGACAAACCATCCCTATGTGTTGAAAGAATAGTAAATATGGCAGGCGACCAGCTTGGCTTAATGGTGAAATCCTTGCGGATCTTAAACATAAAAAAGAAGCTTACAAGAAGTGGAAGACTGGACAAATGACCAGGGAAGAGGATAAAAATATTGCTCGGGCATGTAGGAATGAAATCAGGAGGGCCAAATCACACCTGGAGCTGCAGCTAGCAAGAGATGTTAAGAGTAACAAGAAGGGTTTCTTCAGGTATGTTGGCAACAAGAAGAAAGCCAAGGAAAGTGTGGGCCCCTTACTGAATGAGGGAGGCAACCTAGTGACAGAGGATGTGGAAAAAGCTAATGTACTCAATGCTTTTTTTGCCTCTGTCTTCACGAACAAGGTCAGCTCCCAGACTGCTGCGCTGGGCAGCACAGCATGGGGAGTAGGTGGCCAGCCCTCTGTGGAGAAAGAGGTGGTTAGGGACTATTTAGAAAAGCTGGATGTGCACAAGTCCATGGGGCCGGACGCGTTGCATCCAAGAGTGCTAAAGGAATTGATGGCTGTGATTGCAGAGCCATTGGCCATTATCTTTGAAAACTCGTGGCGAATGGGGGAAGTCCCGGATGATTGGAAAAAAGCTAATGTAGTGCCAATCTTTAAAAAAGGGAAGAAGGAGGATCCTGGGAACTACAGGCCAGTCAGCCTCACCTCAGTCCCCGGAAAAATCATGGAGCAGGTCCTCCAGGAATCAATCCTGAAGCACTTACACGAGAGGAAAGTGATCAGGAACAGTCAGCATGGATTCACCAAGGGAAGGTCATGCCTGACTAATCTAATCGCCTTCTATGATGAGATTACTGGTTCTGTGGATGAAGGGAAAGCAGTGGATGTATTGTTTCTTGACTTTAGCAAAGCTTTTGACACGGTCTCCCACAGTATTCTTGTCAGCAAGTTAAAGAAGTATGGGCTGGATGAATGCACTATAAGGTGGGTAGAAAGTTGGCTAGATTGTCGGGCTCAAAGGGTAGTGATCAATGGCTCCATGTCTAGTTGGCAGCTGGTATCAAGTGGAGTGCCCCAAGGGTCGGTCCTGGGGCTGGTTTTGTTCAATATCTTCATAAATGATCTGGAGGATGGTGTGGATTGCACTCTCAGCAAATTTGCGGATGATACTAAACTAGGAGGAGTGGTAGATACGCTGGAGGACAGGGATAGGATACAGAGGGACCTAGACAAATTAGAGGATTGGGCCAAAAGAAATCTGATGAGGTTCAACAAGGATAAGTGCAGGGTCCTGCACTTAGGAAGGAAGAACCCAATGCACCGCTACAGACTAGGGACCGAATGGCTAGGCAGCAGTTCTGCGGAAAAGGACCTAGGGGTGACAGTGGACAAGAAGTTGGATATGAGTCAACAGTGTGCCCTTGTTGCCAAGAAGGCCAATGGCATTTTGGGATGTATAAGTAGGGGCATAGCCAGCAGATCGAGGGACGTGATTGTTCCCCTCTATTCGACATTGGTGAGGCCTCATCTGGAGTACTGTGTCCAGTTTTGGGCCCCGCACTACAAGAAGGATGTGGAAAAATTGGAGAGAGTCCAGCGAAGGGCAACAAAAATGATTAGGGGTCTGGAACACATGAGTTATGAGGAGAGGCTGAGGGAACTAGGATTGTTTAGTCTGCGGAAGAGAAGAACGAGGGGGGATTTGATGGCTGCTTTCAACTACCTGAGAGGTGGTTCCAAAGAGGATGGTTCTAGACTATTCTCAGTGGTAGAAGAGGACAGGACAAGGAGTAATGGTCTCAAGTTGCAGTGGGGAAGGCTTAGGTTGGATATTAGGAAAAACTTTTTCACTAGGAGGGTGGTGAAACACTGGAATGCGTTACCTAGGGAGGTGGTAGAATCTCCTTCCTTAGATGTTTTTAAGGTCAGGCTTGACAAAGCCCTGGCTGGGATGATTTAATTGGGGATTGGTCCTGCTTTGAGCAGGGGGTTGGACTAGATGACCTCCTGAGGTCCCTTCCAACCCTGATATTCTATGATTCTAAACAACTGCTGTTTCACCTCAAAGTGGCTGGGTGACATGACCCTTCTATGTAAATATTAGGACACTTCGGGATCTATCCAAATAAAGTTGATATAGAAGTGTTCAAGATCAATGCCACTGCAAAGACGGTCATCGTCACAGTGATAAGAAAACACTCCAGACAATAGGACAATTGAATGGGGTGTGTTATTTTAGGATAACCCCTTCCACCAATTGTATTAATCAGTTTTAAAAAAACCCACATATGAAACAATAATCAACCTAGTAAAAGAAAAAGGAAAATAATAAACAATATTGGCATTGATGCTATGCCTTCAAAATCTCTTTCTTGTTTATGAAAATGCTGCATTTACACATGAAATCTGGGTAACTATGCATAAAAATCCATCTATAGATGCAGTTACCCACTCTGCACAGACAAGTATACAAATGAAACACATGCATATGGGTTTTGCAGATGTAAGAGCTACCATCTTGGCCATCAGTGGAGACTGAATTGGGGACCATGAGAGCTGGAAATATGAGTCTCTACAGCTTGCGCTAAAAAGCCAAGGGCTGCCACAGTCTCGCCTCTTCCATGGACTGGGCACAGAGGAGGACATATAACACCCATTCACCAGTGGATTACACGGCAATATTTAGTCATCTACATTTACCCCACTGTACCACACCTTCCCAGCTTGCAATGCCCTCTTTTTGGGCTGCACAGCCTTACCATGGAATCTCAGGCAGAGGGAGACTGGGGGCACCTTTTGGTACTGCAACCTCCCCTCCTAGCAGACTTTCTGCCACAGGACCTTGCACAGGCATCTATAGCAGCAAGTGGCAGTTGTCATGGATTTTCCGTTACACCAATTTCTCTTTAAATGTTTAAGATGAAATTTTCTTTAATGGGGCCTGATTATCAGAAAAAGCTGAGCACCCACCCTCTGAAAATCAAGCCCTTTTAAAGGAGCATACACTTGGGCAACCAGAAATTTCGGGCATTGATAATCACCAGACTATTGAAAATGTAGGCCTGATTACCTTTTTAAAATGTAATTTATTTAAACAAACAGAAATACCTTACCACTAAATATACTATAAAGTAACTAGGAAGCTGGACTTTAATAAAGTATAGAGCATTAAATTATTCCTCAGGACCAGAACAGTGCCCAGTAGCCTAACGATCAGCACTGCACCAGGTGCCACATGGCTCATTTCCAGGATCTGGGCTTATTTTCTTACCACACCTATGCTATCTAGTTTGGTTCAAATGTACAATATCGGAAAGGCAAGAAAACCCAGCAATGGCTCCATTCAAAGCATAGCAAGCAGAGTACATTTTATTTTAAATGACTTCTTCATCAAGTTGTTCAATTGACCGATGGACTAACTGAACGTGTTTGGTCTTTGGCAATCTGTGCATGAGTGCGGCTATTAATATGAAGCAAAAGGGCCACCCTTCAGTAGATCTTTCAAGAGCAAGAATGATGTCTTTTTATGTCTTTGAGAAAGAAATGTTTTGTTGTTTACAGCTATCTGTAAATCAGTACATTGGATAATGGTTCAGGTAATTTCATCTGCTCTGATTTTCAATGCCTTCTCTCCTTGCCAATCTGTCTTGCTGAAAGGTTACTGATTGAGCTAAGTGTTTAATTTCCAACATGAAAGACAACCTTGTTCAGAACTTTGTTTTAAGGAAACACCAAAACTAACTAATTAATCCACAGCTCCCATACACCTCTATCCATGCTGTTTCTTAGCCTTTCAAGGTTTTAGTACCTCTTTCCAGACAAAACTGTGAATTAACTTCTTTTCTCTTTGCAGTTGGTCACCTTTTCTATAGAGACTTTTTTGGCCCTGCAGAAGACAATTAAGTGATGGTGGTATTGCATTCACTAAAAAATGTAATTCTCTCAGAACATAGCTTTGATTAATTGAGTTGATCATCACGATGCTGACCATGACTTTGCAGCCAGTGTAGGCAAGAATAAGTCATGTTCGACACAATCTCAGCTAGTAAGGGCTAAACTGTGGTCTCTATAGGGTTTAAACATGTCTAGCTGAAATGATGGTTTGGTGCAACCTATTCTTGTCCACACTGACTGCAGAGACATCCTCAACACCACGTTACCTGTTAATAGATAAGGTTGTGTTCTAACGTGAGTATATTTTGTAGTAAAGACAAGCTCTGCTGGTGAGACTGAAGGACAAATAGTTTTCCCCTGAAACAGAGAGAAAAGCACTGAGGAATGGTTTTTTCCTGTGGATTCTGAGTGAAAAGGCCCATCAGGAAATGATTTATTCATGCTGAGCCAACAGCTTCCTTCTTTAAAACTCCTCTCAGTGCTGTGTTTCTAATACCTCCTGCCGCAGAGGGAGGAGACTGAGCTCTGAAAATGCAGGAAACTAATCCTGCTTCTAAAATTTCTGAAGTGATCAGAGGCACCCTTTCTAGCCCTGAGAAGAACTCTTATGGGAGGCAGCATGTTCAGTAGATAGGGCACTGGATTGGGACTCAGGGAACCTGTGTTCTATTCCTGGCCTTACCAATGAGCTGCTCTGTGACCTTGGGCAAGTTACTTCATTTCTCTGTGCCTGCCTTTCTTCCCCCAACAACTTTTTTTCTGTTTTGTTTATTTAGACTGTAAGCTCTTTGGGGCAGTGACTGTGTCTGTTAGAGCATCGAACACAATGGAGTCCTGATATCAGCTGGGGCCTCCAGCTGTTATCACAATGCAAATACATAATAACAAGCCAGCCACCACATTTCTATTTTATTAACCATTTGCAAGGCTAATCGCATCTTTCCTCTACAGGTCTGAATATTTTAAAAAGCCATTAGACTGTTTATCATAACCCTAAAGTATTGTGTCAGCTGTCCCTTTAGTCCAGCCTTGCAAAACAGTCATGAACATTTACCATGCACTGGCAGAACATATACCTACCTGGCCTTTAACATGACTGATAATGAAATAAATTGATCATACTTTATTCAGCCATTAAAATAAAACTACTTGGGGATGGGGGGGATGGTAGGAAGGAGGGTTGAGCAGAATTTTGTAAGGCTGCTTGATACTGTTTGCTCCACAATACAGAACCTGTGCCTCCATTTCCCCATATGTAAAATAGGGATACTACTACTTTCTTATCTCAAAAATATTTTACAAGCTGTAGCTTGACTGTTCATTGCAATTATAAAATTATTTATTGGGGTGCAACATGTGCTAGTTGCAAATAACAAGTTCTTTATTCAGATGGCTACTTAGAGTTAATTAAGAAGATGAAATTGGTGAAGCACACAGGAACTTTGAGCTTTAGTTAAATCTGACAAGTATAACTGAAATCATAGAAAAATCTACATATATAAGTATAAGTAGTACAGTAAAGTGTTTTTCTGAATTGTTTATACTTACAATCTTACACTATTCATACTTATAACATTATGGAGACTTTAGAAACAACGACGGAAGAAAATGTACGTGGAGGTCACCCCAAGAGGAACACAGTGGGCCAAGCTTCCTTTCTGGTTGTCCCAGGTCATTGTCCCATTGTTCCAGCTAGGGATAGAGTTGACTTTTTCCCATTCCACCCACATACAATGAGGACAATATCTGATCCAGTCAAGTCTCAGCCCCTAATTTATATCTGGTATTTTGGGAAACCAAATTTAGGGCTACGGTTGTCCATACTTATGTTTCCAATCGTTAACACATTTGCATAAGCGACTTTCCCCATAGTTTTGATACGACAATGCAGTTTAGCTCTTATTGCAAAAAGCCCCTAGGATGCTACCATCTGTTTGTTTGTTTGTTCACCTATTTACCACCAAATGCATTACTAAACTATCACAAGAAACATATTGCTAAATTTTATAATCTCATTATTCTACCCAAAACTATAAATCCTCCAAGAGCAGGTTAGGAGTCATCAGTTAACGAAGGCTTACTTTTATAATGTTTCAAAATTTTAAAATGCTATATAAACAGAATACCAAGTAGAAATGAGAACTAGAATTATGTTTATATATTCTTAATTTTAAATTAAGAAGATCCAGTTTAAATTAAGAAGATCCAGTTAAAAAAAGATGAAAAATTCAGGTTTTGGAATTTTTATGTATACCAGAGCTACGCTTATAAAAAGCTGATTCCAAGTGCCAAAGATATTTATTTCAACATTTGTATTATTAAAATACCTAAGGATATATTTAACTACTGTACTCCACAACCAGAAAAGGCACATCATTCTCCACCACAGCATTAAAAGGCCATTGCAAAGATGATCAGATTATTTGTTTCAGAGGCTTGTCATTCTGGTGGTACATTTCTAGAGGGAAGGCTGTCATTTACTGGAAAGAGGAGAGGGTGGGTTATATTTGGAGTAAGCCAGCACTGATGAGGTGGTATCATTTAAAACCAAAACACACCAGTGTTTCAGTCACTATAGCCTTCCTTGGGATATGCTCTAAACCAAAATTTTTCTAAGCTCATCTTCATGCTCATCTTTATCTTCTGATTTCTAGGTAACTGCAGAGACTACTTCCCTCAGAAGCAGAAGGTATCAGGCACCTTTTGAGACAGATCTTTTCCCCTTTGCTCCCCCTCCACAAGATATTTTCACAGACCACTGGATGAATAAAGAAGCAAGAATCTCAAAGCAACCAAGAATTCTGGTGTTAATGCTGCATCCATGTGCCAGCAGTGTCTCTTTCTATCTTATCCTGCAAATAAGGGTTTTTAAGGAATTGCAGGTGCTTTACTTACTGTGCATGATGCTCAGAGCTGCACTGTGTAACTATAGCAACAGCTACTGGGAAAGCGCTCGCTTTTTATTGATAGACCTTGATATGTTTCAAATACCCTTTGCAGAAAAATTTACACAAATGGAGAAATAGAAAATAAAACATTCTGAATGCCAGAACAGAAAATATTGTACAGACCTGCATCTCTACACATCACTTAAATACTTCTCTCATTGTTATGTGGTTGTTTACTGTAAAATGTTTACATTAAAATAGCATTTTTTAATTCAGAATGTACATCACCACAGCACTGAAATAGAAATCTGCAATCTGCTTGCATGACACTTAAGCACATCTGGGTATTTAGAGTCATGCAGAAATCTAATGGTTGGAAGCTGAAGCTAGACAAATTCAGAAATAAGGGGCACATTTTTAAGAGAGAGATGAAAAAAGCATTGGAACAACTCACCTAGGGATGTGGGCAATTCTCCAACACTTGTGGTCTTTTAGTCAGGACGGAATGTGTTTCTAAAAGATATGCTATAACTCAAACAGAACTTAAGGGTTTGATGCATAACTGTCGTGGTAAGGTTCTGTGGCCTGTGTTATGCATAAGGTGAGACTAGATGATCACAATGGTCCCTTCTGGTTTTAAAATTGACAAATCTATTAATTTATATCCTTGATAATCAAAAACACTTGATCAGCACTGACATCGTATCCAGTAGTGGGACAGTGTTAAATTAGCAGTGATAAATATGCATCAACCTCTGGGTGACCTGAAATGTCTCACATGGGTGTACGTATCCTGGGTACTAAACTATCAGATTCTTCATGTTATGCCTGAGAATGCCACCTCTAACAGAGCGCACTTCCAGTGCTGAGGTCCATAGTATCAGAAAACTAGCACAAACCAAGGTCACCATTTACAATTTTGCCTTTTGCCTCATTACTACAATATTTCCCATCTTCCCTGCACTTAATGTAGTACTGATGGCAATTGTAAATACATCAATAATGACCACTATACTGGGAACTATTACTGTTAAGACGGTGATTTCACTGATGAAGTCATTTGCATAAGGAGTAGTTTTACAACTGAGCAGTCCGTTCAAAAACACAGTACCTCAGCTTTCAAATATTCCCCGTTTTCAGCAGCGCGGCCACGACTTTATGCCTCTAAAACAGCACAACAATTAAAAGGACAAACTATTTTTCTTCGTCTAGTGCAATTAACATCTAAAAAGAAAATGTAGTAACAAGACTGATCTTTCACAGGAAGAGTTTTTTTTTCTTGTTTAAATTTAGTTTGTTTTCATTTCATGCCGCATAATTTAGGGCAAAGAGCGAGATACTGAACTGTTAACACAGTTCTCTTCTGAATCTAATACCCTTGCAGTACATGATGCAAGCTAGGTCTCCTTGAAAGGATGAAAATGCTGTGTTGCTATGGAAACAGGAAGGCAAGTCTTCAGGTTGTTCATCCCTGAAGAGCTGCCTTGCCACTATCTTTAAAGGCTGCTAATAAAATTTTAATCAATGATGAGAATAAAATCAATTTCCACCTACTGTTTGACACCAGAATCCTAGTTCAGATATCGTCAAGCTCTTTTAATGTTTGCAACATCCAACAATGCCCCGCAACATTAAAAATAAATTTATACACAAATGAAAATTGCCAACATGCACTAATCTATTTCAGCTACTTAAAATGATTATTCCGCTTGGCAACAGACACCAGCTTCCCAGTTTAAAACCCTGTGCATGCAGTAATGTGCTTTTTAACTGAATTAACTGATGAATAGAACCCCCCAAAACCCAAAATTGTTACTGGTATAAGGCCATCAACTTGGGCTACACCAGTTTGGACTGCAGCAATTAACACAGTGCCAGAGCTTGTTCAGAAATTAAATTAGCCACTGATTACCCTAATTCTACATTATTTCCTAGAAGAGATGGTTTCAGTCTAAACTTGATTTATCCCTACAAGGTTTTCCCAATCTTGTAAGACTCACTGAGTAATCAGGCATTTTTGAACATCAAACAAAAGACAACAGGCCAAATTCTCTGTTGGCAAAACTCCTTTGACTTCAATGCAGGAACAGCAGCAGAGAAATTGGCCCAAAATGTAGTGTTTAGTGATTTCTAGTTAACTTTGTGTCAGTGCACCCTACTTGTTATTTTACTGGGAAATCAACTGGCAAGCCTTTGTGAAACCAATTTACTAAATACCTGTTCAAAAAATAGACCTGTTTTTATACATAAATACACACCATTTGAGGAGAAAGAGACTACCTGTATGTTAATAAGTGTAACCATTTGTTTTGTGTTATGGATCAGAGAACCACAAAACAAAGCTGAAGAGATCTGGCATCCATAATGTAAATGATAAGCTGTATGCCCTATGGAATGTACTCATGTATTATAAACCATTCTTTCTTGATTTCACTCACTTTCCATTAGCATATACTTCACTTCTATTAGCATATATTCCCTTTCACTTGAACACACCCAGTGGAATGAATGTACTGGCACATTCCAAGATGAAAACTAACTCCCATACCAATCAACCATGAATCTTTACTGCACTGAGAGCTCCTGAGTAGGAATATTCTAAAAAGTGGATGAATTCTGAACACCAAAAGGTTAACGAGGAGTTAATGATTGACAACAGCAACAAAAGAGAACACATTTAACTGGCTTCCATTCCCCCGCCCCCACCCATCTCCTCCACTTCTCCCACAGTACACAACCATTTCAAAAATTCCTAGGGTGTTTGGGTCTGAAACTCCCTAATACCAACCAATATTAGAATCAGGTAAATATTATGTGTTGTTATGCATGCTGTTAAGGTACTCATCTTTCTCTGGATGCCCTTAAAATAAAGAACATCAAGTTACTCAAAGAAGAGAACAAAGTTTTCACCCCCTTCCCTAATATTACGATTGCTATGACCATAACAGTTACAGGCATCAACCAAGGCTGGGGCTCCACTATGCTAGGCATTGTATACACACATAGTAAGACACAGTCTGTACCCAAAAAGCTTGTCATCTACGTAAACAAGACAAAGGAAACGTTCTTCCCATTTTATAAATGGGGACGTGACTGCCCACATATTTCAATATTTTAAGGACCACAATTTCACAGTAGATGAGTATCTACAACTCTAGCTGAAGTTTATGGAACTTGTGAATTCCCAGCACCTCCAAAAATCAGTAACTTGGATCCACTTCTGAAATCACATTTACTTTGATGAATCACAGAGGTAATGCTACACATACATTGAGTTAGGAAAGTTTATTTTTTTTAAACATGCTTTTAACCAAGGGCTGGTTGAAAATTTTCCCTCAAAACCTTTTGTTGACAGAAAATTGGGATTTTGACCAAAAAAGTTATTCATGAAAAGGTCTTGTCACAGGGTAACACTGGCTCTTTAAGAAGAAGCAGGGCCAGTGCACCTGCGCCTGGTCAGATGACCACAATCAGATTTAGAAAAGGGCACCTGGGCCTAGAAGGAAGGTAGACCTGGTGAATGAGGGGCTGCTTTAGAGCACTGGATCCTGGGAGAAGACTGAAGGCAGGAGGAAGTGGCAGAGAAAGGTGCCTGCTCTCTCTAAGATGGAGAGCTTAAGCCAAGGGCGGGTGAGAGCTGAATACAGGGGAGTAGCAGAGGGGCTTACACATTGACATCTCCACCCTAGAGAGCTGGACCCAGAGGAACAGTGAGAGGGCCAAGGAGGGTGAGGGATGCTCCCTTAGTGAGGATGATCTCCCAGCAGAGAGGCTCTGGAGTTCCACACTGGAGAACAAGGTCACAACTCCATCTAGAAGGAGGGAGACAAGACAGACAGAAGAGGGACAGAAAAGGACCGTCAAAGAATCATGGTGTGGCAGAAGGTATTGGCACGTGGTATGTGGGGCAACAAGGGACAAACTGTCTTGGGGTTTTAATGATTACTTGCACTGAAACAATAAATGGACTATGTGTTGGGACTTATGTGTTGGACCATTTGCACAATGTTTTTGCAATAAATCAGCAATAAACTACCCAAAGAGCAGTAGTGTTGAGGCAAGGGAGCCTGATGTAGAATCCTAGGGTTACCTGAGAGGGGAAACTGAGGCAGGCACATCAGTCATGCTGCAGCTTGCCATGGGAGAGTACCCCAGGTGGGGTTGTACTAAGACAGGTCTGCTTTCCACAGAAAATATAGCTATTTAATTTTTTTAAAAAAACCCCAAAACTAAAGATTTTGGTTTTTTTCAGCCAAAATATTTCAGTTTTTTATATTTCACCAAAAAGTCCATATTTTGCACAGAAAATTTTGAAAATGGGGAAAATATAGTTTGTTGATTTTTTGGTGAGGCAAGAAAACCATTTTTTTTAACCAGCTCTATTTTCAACCTCCCCTTCTCCCCCATTATGCATCTATCATTGTGGTATCTAAAGAGACTATTCGCCTACAACTGAACTAGAATTTAGTGCTTCGACTGGAGTTTTTAGTAGATATATACCCACATCCCAAAACTCCCACCACATGACACTGGTGTTATTAGCCATCATCTCATAGGACAGATCACCGTACTGGGACAACAGATCAGGACTGAGAGGCATCAGCTGTCGGTCTGCATTATTCCTCCTACAGACATGCTAAAAGGCCATCGTTTTAAAAAAAACAAACTTAACTACAATTAGCCATACTCACCCCCAGATTAAGGTGTAACACAAAATCCTGTATAAAGAAAAGGAGGACTTGTGGCACCTTAGAGACTAACAAATTTATTTGAGCATAAGCTTTCGTGAGCTACAGCTCACGTCATCGGATGCATTCAGTGGAAAATACAGTGGGGAGATGTATATACACAGAGAACATGAACCAATGGGTGTCACCGTACACACGGTAAGGAGAGTGATCAGGTAAGGTGAGCTATTACCAGCAGGAGAGCGGGGGAGGGGGAGAACCTTTTGTAGTGATAATCAAGGTGGGCCATTTCCAGCAGTTGACAAGAACGTCTGAGGAACAGCGGGGGGGCGGAGGGAGGAATAAACATGGGGAAATAGTTTTGCTAACTAAACAAATTAGTTTACCCCTTTGTGCATGAAAACAAAATTGCAGAATTACAGCCCCACTTGGCTCAGTAGATTCATGGTACATGGTTGCACCCCTAGGATATAATATGGCAGCCTTCAGTGCTGGCTACCAAATCCATTTTCAGATGGTCCCCCATCCTGTCCTATCACTCCTGCCAGCTGCAAATCAGTCACCATTTTCCACTCATCAAATCAATGCTTCAAGGAGCAGCAACAGCAACTGCTTTCATCAGAATATTTTCTAAGCTAACAAGCTATTCCTATGCAAAGTAGAGTTAGGGAGCTTCATGGTAATATTTTGAGGATTTACTCTCTCTGCTCCTAGAGCTTCATGTCTCCCCCAGCCACAATCCTCACTCCCTCCTTGGGAACAGATCTTCCTGGGAATCTCTATTTTCATTACTCCTATTGATTTCAGTACCTCAAGGTCTCCCTCCAACTCCTCTGAAAGACATATTTCCTCCTTTCTCACTGATTATACTTCATACCGAAATCCATATTTGCCATCTGTATACAACCCAATTGGGAGCATTTGTAATGCCTGTCATGGTAAATTCTGCTGATCTTGGGGAAAAGATTAGCAAAAGAGGTGGGGGAGGGGTCTATTCCACACTATTACTGTATCTCCCCAGCCTTCCCTCTTTAAATGGACAAATCTTTGGAAAGTATCTTCCCTGAACACTGTCCAGGGCACAGAACATGACTTTCATATTGCTCCATTGCTGTTAATTATGCTGTTTCCTTGTGGTTAAATCATCTCTCATCCATTTTCAGTTGGGTTCCTCTTAGGGATGTAGGAGTAAAACAAAAAAAATCTGGCAATCCACCTGGGCTTCCAAGAGGAGATGGGAACTTGGGAGTTATTAGAAAGACAGAGACAATTGTTACCACCACCACCAAAACTATCCACTGGCCTTTGGCCGGCCTGTTCCATAGGCTCTACAGTAAAAGGGTCTCCTTATGCTCCCAGTGCATCTCTACAAAGTCACACAAGCAATTCTGTCCTGCATACACACCAGGGAGTGTGGACCTGAGGTGTTCAGTTACTGTATGTTAGTTTAGCCATTAAGTCCACAAAATGCATCATTGTAAAGAGGTTGTTCCTAAGAGAGAACCTTTTCCTACCTGGAGTTAAATGACCTGGGGTTAGGAGAATATCAGAGTGTTTCCAGCGGCAAATGCACATCATTTTTAATTTGAGGGAGGATATAAATCCTTATGATTCCAGATATGCCCACCACTACCTGTGTGGGGTTAGGAAGAACATTCCTTTATGGATAGGTTATTACATTATTGTCCACAGTGGGATTCCTTGTAGTTTCCCTGAAGCATCTGGTACTGGTCACTGTCAGAGAAAGAGTACTGAGTAAATAAACCGTTGATCTGAATCAGTCTGGCTATTCCTATGTGTGTTCTGCTGCAGGTTTCCATCATACTTTCCTTTGTAATAAGCCCTTAAGTCAGTCTCTCTCGAGCTTTCTTCCTATGCCTCCCCGTAGCCAGAAATCCTCCCTCCTCCATTCCAGAGCACCTCAGGGGGGCTACCCAAAAAATCCTATGAAGACAGCCATATTCCAGGTGATGTCTACATATGAACTAGCTTGTTTCCAAAGAGTTTTTTTTAAAAAATATGCACAAATCCTATGTGACAGTTATGGCAATTTTCTGCACTATCCTGGACAAACCTTACTGAATTGAATTAAACTTTATTGAATTAAGTACCTTTGCATTCCATCATCTGTGTATTATTGTGGGGTTGGAACTTCTCTTGTGGGAGACATGGCCAATGTAAACTTTGGGAAGTGTTATAAGCTTCAAAGGTCTCTTTTAAACCATGTGCCAGGCAAACAAAGTTAGGTGGAATTCCTAGGAAATGCCGGGAGATGGGGAGAAGTGAATGCAAATTACCATCTCCAACCTTTTGAAGCTTCGACCTGAGGAGGGGACCACTGTCTGGCTGATGATCTAGTCACAATCTCTGTAGGTCAAAGACCCAAACTATATAAAACAGTGAGTAAGAGATTCATGGGGGTGCTTGTTTTGAGCCAAAAGCTGCTATGAACTTGTGATCACATGAAAAAACCCTTGGTTGGGTTTGAAGGATTGTTCACCTGCCAGACCCTGATTGGAGTTGGAGTGATCACTGGTATGCCTGTTAGTACATGCGTAGGTTCTTTTATTGTTTTTATGTTTTCAATGTAGTGTTTTCACCTTAAGAATAAATGTGCTTGCTTGTGTGTGTGGTACATTAGACCCAAGGGCCATTATGCTGTTTACAGCCTCTAAGGATAAAGCAAAGATGGCTGGCTTAGGAAGTCTGAATTGCTGAGGAATTCACAGTAGAGGCAGGGAACTGTGCATCCTGGAAAAACCCCAGTCAGGGAAGGAGGGAGATGTGGGTCTCTACCCAAGAAAGTGACATCTGAGGAGCCTGGAGCATAAAGTGGGTGCCCTCACTGGACCATGGAGGGGGAATATGGGTGCAGTTGCCCTGAACTGTGACAGCCTCTATATCTGCAGATGAAGAAAACAATACACTACATGAACTGAACAGATGAACTTTATCACTGGACACAGATGGGTTACTATGGCTAAGACCATCTGTGTTAATGTTTAAATCATTACAAGCTAGACATATTTTAATGTCAGAATGAACTCAGTAAGAAAGCTAATCTTTTCTGAGAGCCATCCCGCAAGGATATGGACTGTGCGTCGCAAAGTCAAGATCTGTTTCCATCTGCAGAAAGCTAACAGACTTTAGCCACTTGAGGCAGATTAGAATGCCAGAGAGAAATCCTAGCATAGCGTGGAACTCTCAAATGATCACGCACAGATATTGTACAGTCATTTCCCTTGCCTTTGCATTTCCCTTGGTTTTAAAATAAGCAATAGCGCATTCCTTTATTTTTTTGCAACAGGCATCCTTTACCTAAATCCTGAGATTGTTTGGGTCATTTTGATTTTTATAGTACCAGTCTTGCCTGGGTTATAACTTGATTTTTTGCTGAAATTACACAACTGTGGCAACCTACTTAGCTCCAGCAAGGAAATTTACACTGAAGTGTTATTTTGCCTTGTCTAACATCACTACAGATCTTGAGCATTTAGGCCTCACAGAGATTTTACAAAGGGGAGGGCAGGAAATGAACAAAATGGAGGGTGAAACTACATGTATTTTTCTCATTCAGAAAGACATGAAATTATAATCACACACAAAATGTGAGTCTAGACCCAATAGGTGATTGTATAGCTCAGGAAATTAGGATGGAAAGCCTCAGGGTTACTGGTTCAAATCCAGCTCATGTCAGTAGGGAATGGATGTGACCCAGATAGCGCGACATCTGGCGGAAGTGAGATCTACATAGAACCAAAGAATCACAGAATATCAGGGTTGGAAGGGACCTCAGGAGGTCATCTAGTCCAACCCCCTGCTCAAAGCAGGACCAATCCCCAACTAAATCAGTGTTAATGCTTTAAGTGCCTCCCAGCACAGTTACCATCTGATGGCTTTTTGGTGATCCCACCAGGCAGATGTTCATATCACAAAAAGTATCATTGCCATGTCATCTAGTCCAGCCTCCTGTGCTGAGGCAGGATAAAGTAACCCTAGTCCAACCCTGACAGGTGTTTGTCCAACCTGTTCTTAAAAACCGCCACTGATGGGGATTCCACAACTTTCCTTGGCCACCTGGAACTCAGTAGGGCCTGTTCTCTCCAGAATGCAGTAGCTGCACAGTTCTGTCTGGTCTTTACGTGTGTCTCAGAGGGAAAAGTCTCTTGATGTCCCACCTCCCACCACGCATCCATGTAAAGACCAGACACAACTGGTTGATATGCAAATAAAAAGCCTGTTGCTGCTTCCATTACAATAGCGACTTTTCTACTGACTTAAATGGGAGAAGGAACAGGTTCAAAATACGTGGCTTGCTTCCCTTCCATTTAACTGAAAGAAAAAAGGTGTTATTTTCCAAAACATCCTTCTTTGATTTAGCATCTTATTTGCAGGCATTAAATGCAACTGTGTAGGCTTTTCTTCAGAAACCTAGTTAGGCTTGCAAGATGAAGAAAGCCTGTCAGAGTCTTCAGCATCACAGTTGGGCTCATCTTGCCAAAGAAATTATGATGGAGTATTTGTGTTTCATAATTCTCTTCACTCGATAAACATACATCACTTTTTTTAAAAGCACGCTTGTGTGTTTATGATGCACGTACAGTACCACTAATACAAATATGTAACTCTTAAATGAATCTACTTATAAATGTAGAATGAATAATTTAATATATATTATATTCCCCTTATACCAACTTTGATTTTCCACTTGCAATAAGCAACCCCACCCACAACTTTATAACAAGTCCCCTGTGCTGGGATCACTGTAAGATTAGGGCCTCGTTCTCCACAACCTTTATATTTAATGAGAAAAAGCAAGCCAACAAAGTGGTGTCTGCATGGAAATATGAGCAGTTAACCTTGGAAAAGCCCACAAGATTTTTCTGCCACTCTTTTATATGTTGATGGTTGAGGTCCAGATTCCACAGTGACATCCTTTATATTATTGCGCTTGAAGTCTGTATTTACTATGACATATAATAACATGGTTTTATTATTCTTTATATTGTAATAGTGCCAAAAAATCGCAAGCCAAGTTGGAGGCACACTGTCCCAAGCGCTGTATAAACACATAGCAAGACACTGTCCCTGACTTGAGGGCTCACAGTCTAAATTAATCAAGCATCTACACAGGAAGTTGTTGGTTAGAAATTCTTATTCCATTCCAGCATCAGTAGATAGAACGGATAGAAAACTACTCTGCTACACACTGACACACAATCCAACATGGAAGAGACACAGATCAAGTTGAGGAAAATGATGATGAGAGGTCCACATAGTACAGCAAGATACTGAGGCGCTGAATAAACAGTGATTTGTTAGATGATTCTACAGTATACTGGGGCCCTGGCCTGCAGACACTACTACAATACCAATAACAACAATCAGTTCAGTTACTATAAAGGCTAGGTTCAACCCTTGATCTTTGAGCAAATCTCCCACAGACTACACCTGGATGAATTTTTTCAGAAGGATAGTCTATTTGCTGAAAAATGCAGTTCTGAGTTGACCAAAACTGTATGCAAATTCTGCATAAATTTAGCAAATAGTTTTTGCCAAAAAATGGGGATGGCAGTAGATTTACAAGGGGACTTAGTCCCCATTCACAAAATGGAGGGGGATATGGTGGTGCCCAGCCTTATACCCTAGAGTCCTGTTGTCGGCACACTCACCTGGGATGTGGGAAACTTGGGCTCAGGTCTTCACTCTACCTCATTCAGAGCAGGGATTTCAATGGGGGTCACCCACATAGCAGGTGAGTGCCCTAACCACTGGGCATTCTGAGGTGGCTCTCTCTCACTATCTCCTGCTGAAGCTCTTCTGCTTTGTATGAACAAGTATGCATGCACTGGAGCAGGGATTGAAACTTGAGTCTGCCTCTCCCAGGCGAGTGCCCTAACCACCACCAGAAGACAGAATCACTCTCTCTTTCTCTCTGGCTCAAGGAATATTTCATCTACAATTCAGCCACAGAATTAGAAAAAAAATGACGGATATCAGCAAGAGTGCCACTGTGGACTGAAAGCAGCATAAAGTCCTAAACTTACAACCTGGTCCAGGTATGCAGAGTTGTTGTGGCCCTGTCAGTCCCAGAATATCAGAGAAACAAGGTGAGTGAGGTAGTATCTTTTATTGGCCCATGGTCTATTACTGGGAAAGGAGTTCAACCCTCAGAACAGAAGGAGTTTGACACCCCTGTGTTAAATGTACAGAGTGTGGTACAGGTTAGCTGAAATTCTGGGTTATTCTCAGGAGACTAAGGAAATATGGATGCAATTTAAGAGGATCCACAAAGAGGTGTAACCTGATTCTGTGCCTGCGTGGCCAAACCAATGCTCGCCCAAGAGAGAAAGGATACCTGAGCATAGGTAAACAGATGCATGTGCTTAAGGGGTGGCCACCACAGTGGCAAGGTTAGACTCCCCAGGCTGGTAACAGACACAGGACAATTAACAAATGGAAGTTTAATAACAATCTCAGCTAAGAGCAGCAGGAACAGATGAGCTGGCTTTCTCCACAGCAGGGTATCAGAGATAATTCAGAGAACAGACTGAGTTTCAATGTAATATAATATTAAAGTGAAGGTAACCAAAAGAACAAGTGGGGCCACTTCACCCCATCCATATGCACATGACTGCTGCATATAAAAAGACCAGTCCAATACAGCTAGCACTAGGTTGTCTGAAGTGCTCAGCAGCTCAACAGGTGCTGCTGGGTGCTCAGAACGTTGAAAACCTGGCCACTTCATTTAGGGGCCTAAATAGGAACTGAGCCCTTTTGAAAAACTTGTGATCAACTACATAAAAACTATGGAGAGGACAAGAAAAGGGGGGTTTGTATTCACAGCAGGTACTCTGCCCTTTCCAAGCTCCCTCTGTTCATTCAGAACTCACCAAAATGAAAAAATACTCTACTTTTTCCCTTTATCTAATCCTTGCAGACCTCAGCAGTCGCGTGGCAAGAGTATATATATAAAAGCACTCAATAACCTAGCCTCAACTTTGGAAAAATATGTATAGAGGTTTCCTATAAGGGTAAGAGCTATTGATAAGGGAAACTCAACAGCTATGGAGCTCTGTTCAGAAGAGTATTCAAAAGGTCTGATGTTTTTCTTAACTTTCAGAACCTATGTAGGTTCTCGCTTCACTCCATCCTCACATACCGCCCCCCTTCCTGCTCTGCCCCGATACCCACTCTTCTGGCATTTTCTTCTGAAAGGGAAATCACCAGTTACATATAAGCATACCACATGTACACAGTTAGCAGGTGACAGAAACTCTGGATGGATGGCCTGTGGGCATGGATCATTATAAACTGATGCTCACAGACTGCATACCTGTGACCATTCCACACCCCTGCAGTGGCAATGAACTCAGTTTTATATATATGAAATACTATATCCTGGTGCTGCTGCTTGAACAGTGGACTTGTAAGTTTTTTGAAATGCAAGAAATTATACTTTCCCTGCAGCAGTAAGAACTCACAACGCTTTAATGGTGTCATATTATTGTTCAGTCAAAGTACTATTATTTGTTGCCACTGTATATTAGGTACCTGAGTGCTAGAATGCTTCAGTTAAAAAAAAATATGGAGTAGCAGAAAAATATACGATACTATCGCTTTTAGAGCAGTGTGGTATGCCTCACTGAGCAGAGATGCAGAGAAAAGAGTATGTCAGAGAAAGGAGATAAGGGCAAGCCAATAGTTTCATTTAATTGTGCAGGTAAAGGGAGGCACTGCTGAGAAGTAAAGGCAGAAGAGGAGATACAGGTAAGAGTAGAGATGGAGAAAAAGGACAGAAAAGAAGCATTCACAAAGGGACCGGGGAGAGAGAGAGAGAGAGAGATCAAAAAGTCAGGGACAGAGACAATCAAGAGACAACATACAGGTTAGAACTGGATTTCCTTGGGAAAAAGCTGCAGAATGCAGAGGCATCACAGCACCACCACGGAACTGGAAAGGAGTATTGCTATATGCACTCACGGCATAGGATACAAGTGACTCTTTCTCCATAGCAACAAGACACTTAAAAGCTGAACTTGAGACTGAAGCACCGGTAAAAAAACAACAACAAAAAACGAATCCAAACAACAACAACAAAGCATTTATTTCAGAGTGGTAGTCGTGTTAGTCTGTATCAGCAAAAAAAACCCATCCGATGAAGTTGGTTTTAGCCCACGAAAGCTTATGCCCAAATAAATTTGTTAGTCTCTAAGATGCCAAAAGCATTTATTGTCTCTGTTGTAAGGCCCAGCTCTTGAGTGCACAGAACAGCATTTGTTTATGTGGATATGGAATTTCACAGAAAGCTCTCTTCTTCACTCATTTATACCCCTCAGACCGGTTCATGTGAACCAAACTGTAGCATTAATACATATTCTTTGTGTCAAATATACTAGCCATAAACACACCTTGCTGCAGCATGAGGCATTCACAGCTTCCTTCTTTTTTCCATATGCTGTTTCTTAAGTCTGATAGTTGTTGCCTTTTGCAAAGAAATTTCCAGATTACATGAATGTGTAAATAGCTCTTAATTCCTCTTACAGTATCTCAAGGCAGTGAGGGAGTTACATTCACATTCTGCCTGCACGTCTCTTACCCCTCCCCGCCCTACTCCTCGCATCAAGACTCAAATTTTTTTTGCCAGAAAGTTTTTAAATTAAGGCACAGTGATTCTGAACTCTTCAGTCACAAACTCAGAAGAGGTCACAAGCTTGCTCACATCCCTTGTTCCTGCTGTTCTGCTTATGCTCACTTTTAACAAACGTTTCGCAGATGCCTGAAGTGCCTCAGTAAAGCCACTGAGCCGATTCCCCCGGCACAGCTTTTGAAACTATGAGACCACTCATCTCTGAAGCACCCTAGTAACTTGGACAAAGAAATCCATGGTGCATCTGGGTTATCTGAAAGTCCAGCAAGCTTTATTTGGATACATTGCACTGAAAAAGCCACGAATTCAATGTATTTTAACACTAATTATTCCATCCTGGCCTGGATTTAGCTTAGTTTTCTAGATTAGCAGCCCCATGTCAAAGTGCCATTCAGAGTCATTGCTCCCTAACAGCAAATCAAAAACAAGTAAAAGTGCAGGCTCACAAGACAATCTGATTCCTTCAGGGAGCTAATAAAACAATGAACCCTCCTCTCCTGATTTATTTCTACAGTAATGAAAAGTGCTGAAGCATAGAGCATGCACCTAATAATTACTAGCCATTCCAGCCACCACCAAACTAAAAAATATATCTACAAATGGGATTTTCTGCTTTCTTTCTGCAAATAGTTATAGTGAGGCAAAGAATAACCATACAGTTGTAGTACAGTCATCTAGAACAGATCTAATTTGATTGAATATACAATAACATATTATAGTGCCTTTCATATTCAAGGTAGCCTAGAGTGCCATACAAACAAAGCAACAGATACTGGTAGTGCTGTGACGGCGTAGGTCAGGGCCGGCTCCAGGCACCCACGTTCCAAGCAGGTGCTTGAGCCGGCAATCTGCAAGTGGCAGCAGTCCGGGTGCCGTTAAGGCATGTGACAAAGTTCCTCCTCTACCTTGGTGGGTCTTGCACTTATTGGCGGATTTGCTCAGCTTGGAGCTTCACAGCAGCCCTCAGCTTGGCCGTTTTCGTGAACCCACAGTCCAGGTCAACTCCTCCTGTGTCTGACCAGGAGTTGGGAGGTTTGGAGGGAACCCGGGCAGGCCCTCTACTCCAGGTTCCAGCCCAGGGCCCTGTGGAATGCAGCTGTCTAGAGTACCTCCTGGAACAGCTGTGCGACAGCTACAACTCCCTGGACTACTTCCCCCTGGCCTCCTCCCAACACCTTCTTTATCCTCACCATAGGACCTTCCTCCTGGTGCCTGATAATGCTTGTACTTCTAGTCCTCCAACAGTATGTGTTCTCACTCTCAGCTCCTAGCGTCTCTGGCTCCCAGCTCCTTACACGCGTACCACAAACTGAAGTGAGCTCCTTTTTAAACCCAAGTGCCCCGATTAGCCTGCCTTAATTGATTCTAGCAGCTTCTTGATTGGCTGCAGGTATTCTAATCAGCCTGTCTGTCTTAATTGTCTCCAGAAGGTTCCTGATTGTTCTGGAACCTTCCCTGTTACCTTACCCAGGGGAAAGGGACCTACTTAACCTGGGGCTAATATATCTGCCTTCTATTGCTCTCCTGTAGCCATCTGGCCCCACCCTGTCACAGGCGTTTCTGCGGCAACCTCTATCTTCAACTGCTCGCCGCGGCGGCAATTTGGCAGCAGTACCCATCTCTTCAGCCGCTCACGGTGGCGGCAATTCGGAGCGCTGCGTGGGGCAGCAAAAACGGTAGATCCAGCCCTGGCGTAGGTAAGTCAAACACAATAACCATTATGCACTCAGTACATCTCTCAGGCCTCAATACTGCAGGCTGCTGCTGAGAGAAAGGTGCAGAGACGCAAATCACTCAGTGTTGATTCAGCACCTGAAGAGGGAGACTTTTGTATAACACAGAAAAATGTGAGGAGTGCTATGCAACATGAGTAAAACTGCACTGGTACAAACGTGAGCTCTGGGCAGTGGGTGGGAAGTGGGCATGCCTGAAGATGGAGGCAATGTGGTTAGGATGCTGATTATACCAAAAAATGAAGTGTATAGTGACCATTTTGATTGTTTCCTGTCACTTTAGCATATTGCTTTCCTTAAGTGCGTGGGAGTGCTGAAAGTGAGAGGAAAGCCTATTGTGAGGATTAGCCACAAAAATACTTCCAATGGCTGCTATGAAACACTATCTCTTGATGCCTTGTGATGTACATTGGGCACAGTTGCTGGGTGCTAACCACTTAAAAAGCAGCCGCAAACGCCTACCACAAGGAATTACATTTGTCAACAATTCTGGATTATTTTAGATTAATTATAATGAATACAGAATTTTCAGAAAAGAAGTTGAAGTGTTCTACTACAGGTCCGGACAAAGCGAAATAACTCTTGAAGTAATAATAAGCATGTCACTGCTGTGATGGTTTGGTAAAAGTGAGGTAAAAACGTAGGACTTCCTTTGTACAGTAATATACTTTTCTTTTTAAACTGAGAATTGACATACTACAGAAACTGAAGGGGACACAGAGTATCTGGAAAGAAGGGCAACTATACAAGACTCAATCCCATTCTGACATTCATATGGAGGCAAAAACAGTGATAAAGGAATAATGGGACATATCCTTCCTAGATTAACGAAAATAAACAAGGAACACTGTTTTCCCTTTGTTGAGGGGCACGTGTTTCTTTCTCTGCTCTCTACAGAAGAATATACATTGCTGTCATTGCTTCCGTTCCTCTGATTTTTCAGTTACAAAACTTATCACAAGAGCATATGTTCCCTAAAGTGATATTTCTGTGTTTGGCTGGAAACATTTCAATATATTCTTTTTTAAAACATCATTTCATAGGATGAGATTCTACATACAGTAGGAACAATAGGATACAGGGTCAATACATAGACTTAGACAGATTTTAGCTGAATGTGCTTCTTCAATCTACAAAGGGAGAAGGACTTCCCAAGGCTCCTAGACAACAACCTGAGAGCCTTAAAAGTTGCAACAACTGAACCAAAGTTAAAAAGTAGAGAGAATAGTGCCTAGAGCTGCTCAGAAAAGGATTTTTTTTTCACACAGAATTCTGATGAAAGCAAAAACATGTCATTTCTGTTGAAATTTTCAGTGGAAAGTTTAGACTTTTCTGTAACCGCTGAAAACAAATGTTCTTGGCAAACAAAAACTGCCAAAAATCTATTTTCCATTGAAATTTTTGTTTTTCTGAAAAACATTTTCAAGGAAACCTGACACTTCCTACTAAAATATTCATTTAGTTGAAATCCCTATTTTCCATTGAAAAAAAAAGTTTTGATGGAAAATTTTGTACGAGTCCTAACAGTGCTCTCAAGCCCTGTCATAAGATTCAGGTAGACAAAGGATCAGCTAAAAACATACTATGGAGAATTTTCCTAACTACAGCTACCGAAGGAAATATTTTGAGTCTCCTGAATGAGGATAAAAGTCTTGAGAGAATAATTTGAAATACAGTCTTCACCCAAATTCAGCTTTACATTTAAAAAAAAGTATGCCCTAGATTGAATGAGTTTTGATGTATCACTTGGTCAGATGTAGACTCCAAAAATATAATCTGTGCATTTTTTGATGAATCAGGCCCTGACTCAACCAGGGATTTAAGTACATGCCTATCCTTAAATAGTCTCGCTGACTATCTCAACTTTTATTGATGAAAAACTGAAATGGGATTGCTCACCTGATCAAAGTTAGGTTGAGAATCTTGCTGAACAGGGGTTTATATCCTTACTTCTAACCTACTTTTTTGCTTGTTAACAATGAATAACAATGTGGGTCAAAAGCTGGGAAATTCACCTGCTTCACCTCCTTTTACTTATTCACTGCAGCCCATAGTTAAACATTAAAGGCCAGATCCTCAGCTGGTGTAAATTGTCATAGTTCCATTGACTTCAACTGAGTTACGTCAATTATTTATTATTTGTTATTATCATAGCGCCTAGAGGTCTTGGTACATAGACCAGGATCTAAACACTGTACACAAGTTGAGGATTCAAGCCCCACAGTTCTTCTTCTGATTTTAAACAAGTGTTAAAGCAAGAATGAAACTGATTTACAGATTCCCATTCCTAACCCTGTATCACAAATGTCTCTTTTAAGCAAGATGTGCACTATGATCAACAAGCTGTAATTGTAGAAAGTGCATTTTCAAATGCTACATGGTACCTAAAGCATCTTATTACATGAATGTTTACGTTTTGATGAGGAAAATGGATAAAAAAAACCCCTAACATTTCTTCTTACATAAGACGATACACACAAACAGGGACTTGATTCTCCTCTCACATGATTGAAAATGAACTGGAATTGCATTGGTGTAAACTAATTTAAGTGGGAGGAGAATCACGCCACACACCTTAAATGTTGATTCATATACCCAGTTCTTCTATGGAAAACACACTTTGAATTAACCATTTTGATTTTAAATGAACAAATCTGCATTCGGATAAATTCAGCCTACAGTATTTACTAATATAAGATTCTTTATAGATACTATTATAGTATCTTTATAGTAGTATTATATTTGTTTTCCTTATGCTAAGCCTTACTCAGAAATAAATTATTTTTAAAAACCACAGAGACTGAATGTACTGTTGTGAAAAATACAGCACAGATTTCTGCAACCAGACATGACCTCTTACTAAGCTGTCTCTGAAAGGGCAAGCATAAATTCTATTTTACAAAAACTGATAGATTATGGGGTGAAAAGAATAAATTTATCACCTTGACTCATTAAAAAAGTCTTGCTAATTGAGATCAGTTTCTCACACACAATATGGGGAATGTTTGTTAAAACATTAGGAAGTGCTTCCTTTAATAAACAACATTAAAATTTGCCAAGAACATTCTCTAATCCTCACTAGCGCAAGTGCAACTTGTACAGAGTTCTTGATCTTTGCCAAATGACTGTTGCTCAGGCCAATCAAAGAGTCTTCCTAAAATATCTTTCTCAGAATGGCAAAGAGTCCTGAGGCACCTTATAGACAAACAGACTTATTGGAGCATAAGCTTTCGTGGGTGAATACCCACTTCATCGGATGCATGTAGTGGAAATTCCCAGAGGCAGGTATAAATATGCAAGCAAGAATCAGGCTAGGGATAACGAGGTTAGTTCAAGCAGAGGTTTTAGCTGAAGACTGTATGTGATGGCCAGTGGAGTTCTGTTGGTTTCTTTCTTGGGCTTGTCTTGCAGCAGGAGGCTTCTGGGTACACATCTGGCTCTGTTGATCTGTTACAAGATCTTCACCAAGCATTCTCAAAACTATGATACCCACACAAGAAAATAAGGAAACAGATCAACAGAGCCAGATGTGTACCCAGAAGCCTCCTGCTGCAAGACAAGCCCAAGAAAGAAACCAACAGAACTCCACTGGCCGTCACATACAGCCCTCAGCTAAATCCTCTCCAACACATCATCGGGGATCTACAACCCATCCTGGACAACAATCCCTCACTTTCACAGGCCTTGGGAGGCAGGCCAGTCCTCGCCCACAGACAATCCACCAACCTGAAACATATTCTCACCAGCAACTATACACCGCACCATAGTAACTCTAACTCAGGAACCAATCCATGCAACAAACCTCGATGCCAACTCTGCTCACATATCTACACCAGCCACACCATCACAGGACCTAACCAGACCAGCCACACCATCACTGGTTCATTCACCTGCACGTCCACCGATGTAATATACGCCATCATGTACCAGCAATGCCCCTCTGCTATGTACATCGGCCAAACTGGACAGTCCCTACGTAAAAGGATAAATGGACACAAATCAGATATTAGGAATGGCAATATACAAAAACCTGTAGGAGAACACTTCAACCTCCCTGGACACACAATAGCAGATTTAAAGGTAGCCATCCTGCAGCAAAAAAACTTCAGGACCAGACTTCAATGAGAAACTGCTGAGCTTCAGTTCATTTGCAAATTTGACACCATCAGCTCAGGATTAAACAAAGACTGTGAATGACTAGCCAACTACAAAAGCAGTTTCTCCTCCCTTGATGTTCACATCTCAACTGCTAGAAGAGGGCCTCATCCTCCCTGATTGAACTAACCTCATTATCCTTAGCCTGATTCTTGCTTGCATATTTATACCTGCCTCTGGGAATTTCCACTACATGTATCTGACGAAGTGGGTATTCACCCACGAAAGCTTATGCTCCAATACGTCTGTTAGTCTACAAGGTGCCACAGGACTCTTTGCCACTTTTACAGATCCAGACTCACACGGCTACCCCTCTGATACTTTCTCAGAATGGAGCAGAATAGGCTGTAAATCACTGAGGCTTTGTCATGCCATCTAAGGAAGTTTAATTATCCTGAGGATGTTATCTTAATTAAGTGGTGGTTAATCTTAATTAGTTAAATTTAACTAAAGGTCTAATATTTGAATATATTTTAAACTCTGATAACCTTTTAAAGAGATAGGAGGAGAGATGGCATGTTCAGAAATATACCAGAAGGTAACGCTAAGGAAGAAGTTGATAAATAAAACTGTATTATTACATACATGCTCCCATCTCTCAGGCAATTCTATATTTAGAATTGTCAAGGTGAGTCAGACTTCTTCCTAAAAGAAAACTTCTTCCCTTGAATGCAGGTTCAGTGAAACACAAAAAGTAAAAATGACTAAGTGAAAGAATAACCTGTCAAGGTAGAGGTAAGCACGGGCCCTGAGGATTCCTGTTGTGCACATAATTATTTACACTTTTCTGACTCAAGGAAAACAGTGCTGGTCTTGTCAAAAACTCACAGCAATCTAAAGAGAGACTATAGAAAGCAGTAGGCAGACAACATTTGGTAGCTAGTGTGGGACATTAACATTTTGGAAAAAGGAAGAAGAAAAGGATTATTTTGCTGGCCATTTGAGAAATAATGAGACACTGTCTTTCAAAAGAGCAAGAAGGATTTAACATTGAAAAGCCAGAGAAGAGCCTGATGCCTGAAACATAAGCAAATGAGAAGATATGACTCTCTGATAATATAAATTTCATCTAAGCAACAAAACAAAGAAGGTTGGTGTCAGGGTTCCTTCCCCACTCTGAACTCTGGGGTACAGATGTGGGGACCCGCATGAAAGACCCCCGAAGCTCATTCTTACCAGCTTAGGTTAAAACTTCCCCAAGGCATAGATTCCTTTCTTGCCTTGGGATCACTGCCACCACCAAGTGATTTAACAAACAATCAGGGAAAGGACCACTTGGAGTCCTATTCCCCCAAAATATTCCCCCAAGCCTACACCCCCTTTCCTGGGGAAGGTTTGAGCATATATCCTCACCAATTGGTTACAAAGGGACTACAGACCCAAACCCCTGGGTCTTAGAACAATGGAAAAATCAGTCAGGTTCTTAAAAAGAAGGATTTTATTTAAAGAGAAAAGGTAAAAGAATCACCTCTGTAAACTTAGGCTGGTAGTTAACCTTACAGAGTAGCAGAAAATTCAAAGAGCACAGAGGAACCCCTCTAGCCTTAGTTTCAAAGCTACAACAAAACAGGGATAAATCTCCCTCTAGCAAAGGGAAAATTCACAAGTTGAGAAAACAAAGATAAACTAATACGCCTTGCCTGGCTGTTACTTACAAGTTTGAAATACGTGTGAGGGAAAATTAACAGGACATAAAACTCAGGTCAAGGCCTTGACTTTGGTCAAGCTTGCCTGCAGGCCGTAAACTGAGATCCTGCTTGCTTATGTGTGTCAAGGGGTAGGAGAAGTCACAGTGGAAAGTCCCCAAAACGGAACAATGATTTTCTGTGCAGAAAGGGCATGAAGGGGCAGGATGGAAAAGTCCCCAGACAGAACAAATTTGCAATAGTCAAGCTTATGAAATATATAACCGCAACAGTTGTGTTAAAAAGGTCGCTGACCGCAAAAGAACAGAGAGTGAATAACAGGAAGGGCCTAGTGGGGGAGAAGCTTGTTTTTTCGCTTTTGACCAGCGTTAATTTTGCAATGTATTCCAAATAAGGTAATTACTATGGAAGTATGTGTAATTTGTCTGTGATTTTAAGCTTTGAAAAGCTGTGTTTGCTTTGCATCGGTGGGCAGCTACTTAGGGCTGTTACCCCCCTGCACTTGTAATCAATAAAGGAGCCTCAGGCTTGTTCTGGTCCAAACACAACGCGTGGTTAATTTTTCCACGACATATGAGAGACTTGTTCAGAAAGATTTGGAGAACATGGATTGATGTCCAGTCCCTCTTAGTCCCAAGAGCGAACGGCCACAGAAAACAAAGAACCCAAAACAAAACCTCTCCCCCCCCACCAAATTTTAAAGTACCTTTTGTCCCCATTGGTTCCTTTGGTCAGGTGCCAACCAGGTTACTTGAGCTTCTTAACCCCTTACAGGTAAGGGGGAATTTAGGCTACCCCTATGGTTATGACAGTTGGTTAGCAGAAATCCTCATTTGAGCACTTCACCTGATCCCACCAGTAACTGGGGAACACCTGGCTCAGTGTTTGGAGAAGGCTACAGTACAAATCAGAGGTAGCTGGATAAAGCTTAACCCAGGCTAAGACCAATGTGATGCTTCTGAGCCAGAAGAAAAAAAGGAAGATATGGTATGGATAATATCTCCTTGTTTTATTGAGGGTGTTTCTCTCATATATTATTCAAGCTTGTAACACAGGGGTACTGTTAGATCCCCAGCTGGTGCTAGAGGACTATGCCATGATCAGGAATATTTCCTTCCATCTCTGCCTGATCAGGAGATTGCATTTTGGATGTAGGCCTTCCTATAGCAACCCAGGCCTTTTGCCACCTCAAGGCTGGGCTGCTCCAATGGCCTCTGCATGGGGGCATGCCTCAAAACTATCTGGAAACAAAAGGTGGTGCAGGCTGCAGCAGCCTGATTGGTATGTGTACATCTTATTGGTAGCATGAGACACCAGTGCTCTACAGTCTACAGTGACTACCTATGGGTTTCCAGGTGACGTTTAAGGTGTTGGTTTTGACCTGTAAAGGCCTAAATGGCTTGGGATCGGGCTACGTCCAAGACCACCTCCTTCCCTGTGTTACGCTGCCTCAGTTATGGTCAGGAATGATGCTCAAGCTGAATCTCCCTTGATTTGACAAAGGGAGCTGGTCGTAGAGGATGCTCCACAAGGGGCTCTCTTCTGTGGAACAAGCTTCTGCCCTTGATCTGAAACAGCCAGGGACTTCTGATATTTGGGCCACACTGCAGGGCCCCATATTTTTGCCTAAAAGGCTGAAGAAGTTGGGACCTATAGGAGACTGCTCCCAATTGTTTAAGAGGGATGGTGATATGGTGAGGTCAGCATGATCTTCCGATTTCAGCTCTGCATACATTTTCAGCTCTGTCATTTTGCTTTGGAAAGCACTGCTAAGAAAATTAAATTAAGGGACATGGAGTAAGACTTGAAAAAACTGTACAATATAATACGGATGGCTCTGCAAGATGTGGGAGAGGAACAGAAAAAGAAGAAAAGAAATAATCAAGGAAAGTGTTTACAAACCCAGGAGATAGTGATTGAGGGCCCTTTTGTGGACCAGTCTCATGCTGCTTCTTGTCTACAGGGCTCCAAGTGAGGTATTATGAAAGAGTAAATAGATACCTATAAGCATTTATATGTTCTAAATAAAGTCCAAAGAGAGGCCTACATCCTCAGATATTTCAGAGCTCTGGTGAATGCAACTTGGAGCAGTAGGCAGCCCCTCGACACTCCCCACTCCCAGCCATTTCCACTTTGGGCACCTTTGTACCTAAAAACAGCTTCCAGAGTCCCTCTTTTCCTCCCCGCCCCTCCAGCTTCTTCTGTCTAAAAGCATTGGTTGTTGCAGGTAAAACAATTACCACCAACTATTAACATAACCTGGGAGCAAACAGTTAAAGATCAGCCTGCTAAAACTCTCCTTCTTTCCTTCTCACGACAATAAACAGCATTATCATCTTGAAACTCGCTTTCATTCTCACTAATATGCACATTCTAGCTCAGTTCCTCTCCATTTCTCTCATGGGTAGGTGTCTGTTCCTGGTCTCTTTTCCTTCTCGTTATCAATGTCTGTAAGGACATCCAGGAAGCCACCCATTTCCTCAAACTTGTTAAATAATCTGGGCCTGGAGTTTTGCAGGGCACCATACTGCAACCCTCTAAATTGAATTTCAGCTCTCAGATCTAAGAAGAACATTATCTTATGGCCTTAGTATGTAATTGAATCCTTTTCCCTTCTAAGTGAAGCAATTTGTCTGACTCTTGGAATCTCAAGATTTTAATAATTACTGCTCCTGGCCTTTGATCTTGAGCAAGTTTGGGCTATCACGTCTCATGTATTCTTTCTATATCAAAGTCTGAGACAGAATCCTCAACTGACAAAATTTCCTGAAGGAGGGAATTAATAAAAAACAAGCATATTTCTATTTCCTTCCTACTTCTGGAAATACAATTATACTTTTCACTAAAGCAGTGAGATCAAGCTTCCATGACCTCCATCTTCTCTCTGAGCCTTTTGCTAATCTTGTGCGTGTGAGTTGTTTCATTGTCTTCAATTCATTCAGTCTGATTCTGCCTTTAAATCTTTAAAAAGATTCTCTCTCTGCATATATTAATTTCTTTCAGTGGGGAGTACACTCCTTGGATCTGGTGAAAGATCTGTTTAATGCTCTTCTGTATACTGCAAAGCATTTACTGAGTCACACCTCACCTCTACTCACTGGTACTGTGTGCACAAGCTCAGTCCAGCGACAGAGGAAGATCGTAAGAAAAGCAATAATCTTCTGGACCAAAAATGTTCATACCTGGGTGACTAAAGTTAAATTCATAAATCCAGAATTAGGCACCTAAACAAATAGGCTGAATTTCAAAAATGTTGAGCACCCTACAGATCACCTATCAAACTAGGTAGTTCTGCTATAAAATTTTCAAACACAGATACAATTGAAGCATGAAATTTAGATTTTCAAGGTACACAAGAACTTATGTGTGCTAATTCGAAGGCCATTTTTGAGAATTTGGCCTTGAGAGTTTTATCCATAATCACCTTAATGAAATAAACCCAGGAGATTAACAGAAAGTAAAAGAGAAGCTGCTGCCCTGTAAATGTTCTTAAGATATTAAGTAATGATTAGGCAAACAGAAGCTATTGCCAGTGGAAACTATCCAAAGAAATGTGTGTCTACATTCAGTGATGTCTTTAAAAATACAACCATCATGAGAAATAAGATTACTGAACTACAAAGGTAGAAATGAAAGAGAAGGTGTGATGCAAAGGAATACCTGAGACTGCTATGGTAGAGGTGTTAAATTAACAAGAAAAAGAGCTTCTCTCTGACATAAGCAAGTGCCTCCTGGAGCAGAGAGTCTGACACTCTGTTGCAGCTGAAGTTGAGGACTAAAGCCAACATTTTCAAAAGCAGCTAGTTATTTTGGGTACTGACACATTAAAGGGTCCCCCTTTTCCCAAAAGCACTGAAAATCAAGCTCCTTTAAGGTGTCATCAATGGGGCACCCAAAAGTTACTCGTCACGTCTAAGAATCTTGACCTGATATAAGAATGAGGTGAGCTGCATGTAGCTTGTAAAGAAGGAGCTACTCACTAAGCTCCATTTATTAATTTTTGTTATTTTGTTGTCTTGTTATTCTCATCCAATTAAAGTCATTATAGTCAATTAAGGCATGATTGGCATATCTGGATCTGGAAACATATCAACATTCAATCTTATTAGGTAAGGAGCTGAGGTCTATGAAAAGGCAGAATATTGCTCAGGGAGAAACCAAATTGTGATGACCTTGGTCTAAAATAGGGGGAATAGTCTGGAACTCAGGGAAAAGCACACATCTGAGAAAGCAATACAAGATTGTGTCCTTAGCCCATGAAGTAACTGGCTGGGCAGGACAGAAGCCATTTGAGAGTGAGCAGCATGACAAAAGAGTAGAAGCTAGTACATATCAAAGTTCTAATCATCATTAACCCATTGCCAGAAACTAGACTCCCATGAGGAGTCTCCTATTCATAAAAAGGGAAAAGGAAACATATCCAAGCTTCAATACCGGGTTTTCAGGAAAATTAAATGACACAGATAAAATGTTCAGGTTCGAATATATAGAAAATCTACTGTAGAGAAACTAAATGCATTTACAGAACCAATGTTCATTATCATCAATGAACTGTATTAATGCTATTTTTCATAATAGTTCATTAGACAGAAAATTATTAGAGAGTTTTACCCATTTAAAAATACACTCCTTATTTCAGCGGTCTTAAAGGAGGATTTTTTCCTGTGGATAGAATGTGTTTTCCTGTAGATCAAAGTAGAATTCCATATTATGTTAAATCTTGATCATCCATTTTAATTGCTTTTTGCAGCAGCTTTCCCATCTTATCAAACCAACTGTTACTTTACAATTTTGACTTTTGAGAGTTATTGACTATTTTGTTAATCTCTGCAGGTGCAGCAGCATCGGGCTTCCAAAGGAAAATCTGTTAGTATGAAAAAGCTGTTCCTGACCCATCATCCTCAGAAGCCAGATGAGGCCTTAGAGTCTTACTGGCAGCCTGTGTGAAAGAAATGAGAATTTCTGACCTAAGCATTATACAGTGCACTGCAGCCTTGATTTCACCTAAATCTCACTGGAGTCAGGGGAGGGGGGGATGCAATGGAGGGAGTGTCTCAGGAGATCTCATTGTTTTAAACAAGAGAAACGAGACAATATGTTCATCTCTGGAAAAAAAAATGAAAACACCATGCTTCCTGCACCTTGGACATAAGTATTTTACTTTATTAGAAGCTTGCAGACAGATTTTATACAGGCCTTAAAGCTGTCTCTGCTGTAGATGCACAGACTCCTATCTCATTTATCTGTGGGCTTTATACAGCACCAATCACCACAGTATCTATGTGCCGAATATAGTTTAAGAGGAGCATGCAATATGTCACCTGAAATGGAACTTTGCTCTCGCCATTCTAGAATTCAATAGCTTATAGTTGGAGAGACTTTCTGTTGGTTATTCTTGTTTGTCTCCACTCTCCCTTCTTATTCTTCCTTCCCCATCTTCATTCTTCACCTTCGGTTATTCTGTGAAAGCTTCTCTGATAAGGTGGGCTTTGAACAGAGCTCTGAAAACAGTCAGATTCGAGGCATTCTGATCTTTTCCTGTAAGCTGTTCCACTGTCCTGGACCCAGCACTGAGTCTCTTAAGCTTTCCCATTCAAATCTGCCTCTTTGGGAGCAAAGGGCATACTGTTCATATGTGTTCTTAACTGACTGTATATGAGTCTGTTTCCTAAGCGTTAGGAAAGTTCCCGCTAATACTGATCTGATAACATTATATAAGAATTTGTCAAGTTATAAGATGCATGGCTTAGTGAAAAAATATTACTAGAGGAATGAAGCACCCCTACTGTTAATCAGCAAGGTGAAGACAGGCCTTGGAGAGCCCAGAGGAGAGAACTTGAGTGGTTGACAGACTGATGGTGTTAGGGAGCTAACACCCAGTCACCACGGGCAAGGATACCTCTCACTACAGGCCGGGATGGGAGGGGTTGTTAACAAGATGACTCGCCGTCCTGGGTATTCCAAGAATCATCCCATGACTTCTGGAATTTATTCCCTCAATCCTAACCTCCATCCCATGGTCCAGAATTCACAGAATTTGTTGACCTTCAAGCAAGCTGCAAGGCCCATGTGTTCAGTCACATTCCAGGGTTAGAAGTGCCTGCCTGCTGAGAGGAGGGAATTGTTTTGGATGTCATTTTGGTTATTCTCTATGCCCTGAAATTTACTCTCCTCATTTGCCCAAATTGGCTCAAATGTGTCGACCTTCAATGCATGCTACACAAACCCATCTATTTGATAGGGATCCCGAAGAGAGAGAGAGAAAGGGACTATGGGTAGAGAGGTATGGAGTTGCAGCTGTGTTTATCAGTTGGTTTTTGTGAGTAGAATTTGATCCTTTATGTTTTTGCTACATTTCACTGTCTATATTGTCGGTTACAAAGAGAGAGCTTATGCATGTGTGATGCATGGCTAGAAAGAGTTAAACATCCTACAAAATAAACAACCCTCAAAAGACATGTGGGGGGATAATGTTTGTGTTTTTGTGTATTTACATATGTATAAGCAGTGTCGACAATGTAATCAACCCTCCCTGTCTATGCTGTATTCTGATAATTCAAAGATCAGAAGAACATCCTAACATTTAAATGAATTGTAAACACGGGATATCTCTGTATTCATCTCTCTTTGAAATGTATAACAAATAATCTGTGAATGGTGGAGGAACAAGCAAATTGCCTTATGTTAATACTATAGCTAAGTACCGGTGATGGACCTCCTTCAAAGTCATCCTAATTACCTTTTGTTCCCAGAGGAACTCCCAATTTGTCAAAGAGGACATGAAATAGTATAAAAGATCCTTGGGTCCTGATTCTGCCATCTCAGATCTGCTTAGGCTTCATCAGGGGAAGTTTGAGTCGCAAGACTGAGGTCCCAGTTATGCTGGTACACCCTGAATATGATATTTGGACATTGGACTATAACCTATGAACTATTTCTAAAAAAAATCTTTGCAACTACAAAGCTCACCAACTCTGCTATGAATCTGCACTTCAATTAATTGAACTCATGGCTGTATGTATATTGATCTTTTAACCATACTCTCTCTCTTTTGTTTTTTAATAAATTTTAGTTTAGTTAATAAGAATTGGCTGTAGTGTGTCTTTGGGTAAGATCTGGAATATTCAATAACCTGAGAGGTAATGTGTCCGATCCCTTGGGATTGATAGAACATTTTCTTTTATATGATGAAATAAGATTTACAGAAATGTTCATCATATTTTACATGGGTACCTGGATGGAGGCCTGAGGCTGGATCACTTTAAGAGAACTGTGTTGTTTGGACTTCTGAGTAACCAGTAAGGAAATAAAGAAGCTGTTTTATGCTGGCTTGGTAAATCTAAGTATTGGAATAGCCACCAGCTTTATGGGGATTGTCTGCCCCATTCTTTGCAGTTCACCCGAATTGAGTGACCATAGCTGGCCCACACTGGGACCCCAGTCAAAGCATGTACCCTAAAATGCAATGTATAAGTAAAGTAAAGATATCATAACTTAGGTATTAGAAACGTACATAGCATGGAAATCTTACCTTTTCTGCTAAAGAATTCACTCTTCTGGGCCTGTTTGATAAGCTACCCAGAAGGCCACACATATGTTAATGTTTATGCTTCTCTCTTATTAGAGGACTTTTTATCCAGAGTCCTCAAAGCACTTGACAAAGGAGAGAATGGACTATTAACCCCGTTTGGGACAGTAGGTATAAATGATAACATCAAAGTTATAGCACAAGGATGTGGAAATTTCAGTGATCACAAAAATCACAGCAGCGACACACACAGAGCATCAGCATCACCAAACATAAGCATATGCGACAGATTAAAAATTGTGACTAGCTGGCAAGGGTTTGAACCAGGGCACCTCTCTCACGACAGTCACAGAGATCAATACTCCTGAGCCACGCTACTCCTATCCCATACACTTGTGCAAGAGAAGATGTAACCTTGCATACTTTCCCAGAGATAAACTTTTAATTGGCAGAGTTCGTTTTCATATAACACACAGTAAGCAGCATTAACGGCTTGAGGGTCCTGAACCAGCCCTTCGAAGTCAATAGTGGATTTATCAGTTAATAAAATAAAATAAATAGATAGAGTGGCCACTTCTTCTGGAACAAAGCTGACTTGGGGGTACACACTCCCATCTACTACTTGGTAGTAGAAATAGGGGCTAATGTGGTCTGAAACTGGGCGGGGGTGGTGGTGGAGATCATGCACAGAGGGAAAAGAGACACATGGTAGAATCCCCCATGCTGCATAGCCACCTCAAGCAGCTCCTCCTGCTGCTGCAACCTTGTGGCCAGGAGAGATGTCTAGTGAAGGGAGAGGAGTCTGAGAAATGGCCTCTGTATGGCCTATCTTCCCCCCTCACAGCAGCACTGGTTATAATGCAAAAATAATTAACAGCAACTTCCCCGCTGTTATTTTTACATGCCACAGAAGGGGCAGGCTGAATACAGGCAATAACAGTGACAAGACCCATGCAGGAGTGTAGACAGTCTGATAGCAGACCATAGACTGGCCACTAGAGCAGGCCCTGCAAATGTGGATCTCCTCCTAGAACTCCCAGCAATGCCCTAGCAGCTCAGCTCTGCTGCCACACAAGCCAGCAGAGAAGAAGATACCCTAGAGTAGTGACCCGACAAAGGATATACAAATGTGGATTCAGTGCTTCCATTTCACATGGCTTTAGGCAGGAGGATGCTCAAAGGATGAATATCTGCAGGTCATACTGTTCCCAGGAAATAAAGCCTTTCCTATAGCACTTGTTCAAAGTTGGGTCACTAACGTTAAGGGTCCATAAATAAGTGACCTGACTTTCAGAAGTGCTGAGTAACCTCATTTTCCTCTGTCAGGAAAATCTTGACCTATCATTCTACAGTGCCACTCACTGTGATGTCTGAATGCCAACTCTTTTACATATAGCGACATCTGGTCAGACCCATTGTCTCTGCTTCTGCCTCATGGTACACCATCAACTGTGCATGGAAATCTCTCATTTTAGATTACCAGTTAGCCAAATACAGCGGGGAACATGGCATTTTTTGGATCAGAAGGGACTTCTTCATGTAAGTGACAAACATCAGGACAAACATAACCTTTCAAGTCAATAATTTTCATACTGTGGCCTTACAAATTAGAGTAAAAAACATTCATCAGAAAACCCCTATTCTGGGAATTAGGTTATCTACAGAGCCAACCACTCTCCAAATATTTTCATTTATTTATACAGATTTAAGCAACAGTAAGAAACCCTACAGGGAAAGCTCTAGGCACCTCATCCATTAATTAAGTTTACTGTAACAAATTATGACCAAGCAGCAAAAATAATCATATACAAATAATGAATTAACTCAGCTGACCAATAAATCAAAGCAGCATAATGGTCACCAGGAACATACCCTCAGCCTTCCCCAGATTGTACTCTGCATTAGACCTGTATAGCTGAATGCTTTCTCCCCACTTTAATTTTGAATTGTTTAAAATACTATGTTTCACACATACAAATATATTATGCATACCTTTTAAAAAGCATCAAAACCAACTGTGACAGAAGGGCATTAGCTACTGCTTCCTGGCTTCCTATTTTGGGAGTCAATAGAGGGAATTTCATATAGGCACTGTTGGCTTTTGGGCTCTACAAAGCCTATGAATGCTCAATAATTTGGGAGTATTTAATAAAAGCTGGGTTAATCTAAACTTTCCCTTTTCTTTGTGGGGAATAGCAGCCCTTTTCTTTGTGGAGACGGCCTCGAAAAAAGCAAACAGACCTCACTCGGGTTGAAAGTTTGTCATTTCCTGAAGACCAAGATCCAGATCCCCACCCCCAGCCCTACAATTGACCTTTGGCATTCATGGGCTGGAGACTTGAGAATAACCTCTTAAAAGTGAGCAAAGAACAGTTTTTGTTATGTTTCATTTTGTATTTTCCACCATTGTTTGTACTGGAAATTTACTCTGCTTTCAGTGCAAAAGTAGGCTCAACTAAAAGAGTTTTTAATTATGGAAAAGCTATGCACAGATAATAATGGTACAAGAGAACAGCAGGATAAAAACTGTAGACTATTTTGGGACTCTTAGAGAAACAGAATCACTCTTTCTTTCCCTTATATTTGCAAATGCTCCTTTCCCCCTCCGTACTGTCATCATCTAATGCCCCTACCCCCAATATCTTCTTTCACCTTCCTCTCCAACCTCCATGCCAAGCACCCCAGGAAGGAGCACTCTGACGCTACCTCTGTTGAACTTTGTAACCCCAATGTTTCAATGCAGGAATTATGAATGCTCTTTAGAGAAACGCGACACCTAGAATCACACTGAACAGCTGAGACCTAACGCTCAATTTTGTATTTTAAGGCTGGATTTACTGTAATTCTCTGCACATTTTGAACAATGCTTACAATCAAAGCTTTTAAAAAATAATATGAAGTGAATGAAGGGAAAAGCTGACAGGCACTCCCTGACCATTCTGCAGCCACACGATGCTCATGTTCACTCAAATTACATTTATTGTTTTATCAGACTTTTCCTTTTGCATTTGACTTCTGTGCACCTGTGGTCTCAGCATCACCAACTGAGAGCAAAGGCCTGCACCAATTCTCCAGACTTTTCCAACAGCAGGGCTCAGTTAATGCCAACTACCACTGCCAGCTCAGTAATGAAAGGCTGCTCTAATTCCTTCCCTCCAGATTTTCACTCTCTCAAGGGGGGCAGGGAGGAGAACCCCCGCAGGGCAGGATCTACAAATCTGCCTCCGCTTACAATTTTTGCAGCTGTGACTCCTGAATAAACCTATTTATCAAAGCACCATCTTTGCACAGCACAATCTATAATCTTGACATAAGTCACCTCTAAATCTCGGAATCAAATCACTTTCTCCCTCCCGCCCCCAAACATGGTTTCAGCACCAACCAGAGATCTAATAAAAAAGGTAGAGTGTGTAACATAATGCACCTGGAATGCTCTCATTCACACACACTAAGAGAGAGAACATCTATTGGGCCTAATCTTCAAAAGTTAGTCTTCGTGTGTATACACGTACAACTGCAAGTGTACTTTTTGTGAACTCTCACCCATATTTATTATTATTTATTTATTTATTTTAACGCCTAAGAGCCACAGTCATCGAGCTGAACCCCGTTGAGCTTGGTGCTGCACAAACACAAAACAAAAAGAGTGACCCTTTCCCAGAGAGCTTACAATCTAAGAATAAAACAAGAAACAGGTGGATATAGACAGTGGGTACCTCGGAGTGATAAAATCTACCATTTGCATGTGCAGGTGACAGTGCACAAGAAGCGTGCATGCAGGCGTGTGCATGTGTGAGTCTGCAAAAAACTGTGCAACACACCCAAATGGAGGACAGGTTGATGCTCCTTTGGAAATCATGCCCGTAACACTGGTGGCTCAAATTATGCCAGTGATACCTTGCTAACTGGTGTTGAGGTTCACTATTACCCAACAGGTTTAAAAACCGATCAGTTATTGATCTATAATGCCCAAAGTTGCAGGTTAACTACTGGCATTAATTGGCATCGTGATTACTTCTTTTCATATGTCACTTGACAGCTTGGTTTTGTAACACTTAGGAACAAGCACAGGAATAGCTTTTCTCTTTTCTAACTTTGCACCCCATTAGGAGGAGGAGGTGGTTCGATGACAACCTGGAGCACTCTGCTCCCTCTGCAAGTGGTTCCATCTGGTCCCCACTCCACAGCAGGGCTGCAGGTAAGATGACAGGAAAATTCAACTAATGCACATTAATGGTAGAATACTGCTCTGTTCTATAACCTCATTCTATGTTCCTGCTCTGCACTTGATGGAATGGTATACATTAAAAATTACAGAGCACAATGAGGCGGAAACAAATGGATACACTTTGTGAAATGCTTCAAGATACTCATAGATTCATAGATATTAAGGTCAGAAGGGACCATTATGATCATCTAGTCTGAGCTCCTGCACAACGCAGGCCACAGAATCTCACCCACCCACTCCTGCAAAAAACCTCTCACCTATGTCTGAGCTATTGAAGTCCTCAAATCATGGTTTAAAGACTTCAAGGTGCAGAGAATCCTCCAGCAAGTGACCCGTGCCCCATGCTACAGAGGAAGGCAAAAAAACCCCAGGACCTCTTCCAATCTGCCCTGGAGGAAAATTCCTTCCCGACCCCAAATATGGCGATCAGCTGAACCCTGAGCATATGGGCAAGATTCACCAGCCAGATACCCAGGAAACTGAACAAGCCAATGAGCTGTGAGAATTGTTATGTTAATGTGGGACTTGCAAAAGTTGTATAGTTCCAGAGAAACCTTCCAAGAGGCAGAAAGGAGAGAGACAGAGAGCTGCAGAAAGGAGAGAGACAGAGAGCTGCAGATCTACTGGCAGAGCTGTTCCCAAACTGACCTAAATATAAGGGAATCCATCTAAACCTGCCTTGAAGGTCAGCCCAAAATTTCTCAGCTTATACACAAGCATATATGGTATAGTAAATAAAAAAATATTTTCACAAGTATCCCTTCAGGACATCTCAACTTTGGTGTCAGGATATACTCTGCTATCCTTGGCAGATCCTACCCCATAAGAGCCACACTATGCTCCTTGGCCTCATTCTTAGACATTCTCCCTCCTTCAGGCAATACATCTAGGAGTGACATGCAGCTACAGAAACACTAATTTGCTAGCACTCTGTATCACTCGGAGAAGCACCAGACCCTACAGGAAGAACCATGGGGACACATTTTATTTTTTCAGCTGGCATGTTAATTTTGCAAGCCTTGTCAAGCCAACCAGCGATAATAAGAGGACATTGTTTGTGACAACTTGTGGTGCTACATGGGAACATGCTCCCATCAGCTGTTGATGACACACATCACTAAGATTACAGAAACAATATTATGGTGGGGTGGGATGGAATATGGGCATTTCAGAGAGGACAAGTAGTCACAGGTATGAAAACACCAGCAAGTTCTCAATAAATACATAGAAAAAGCTGAAGCACCAGCAATTAAATGAGAGAGATACAGGGACAAATGCTAACAGTGCTGACAGTGGATCAACAGTGTTCGTCAGGGAGCAGTTACAGTGTTTCACTAGTTCTTTTACTCCTTAGCCTCTTGTCTGGGTAGAGTTTTGGAATTTAGTGGGGTCCATGAGCCTTCCACCTTGAGCAGGGTATGGACAGACCAAAACAGGTGGTTCCTTTTGTGCACATCCAGCCCAAGGACCCAGTCCAGAGAGTGCCAGTGAGAAACCTAACATGGAAAGGTCAGATAGGAAGTTTGGTGCCACTGTGATTGGAGGTACTGATTTATGGACTTTGAAGACTCCCATAACAATAAGCCTCAACAATTTCATTGCCATGTCAGATATCATCTGTATCAGCTTCTCTGGAAAGCCTTTGATTTCTGAAGGCATACAGTTTAACAAGATACCCAAGTTAGTCTGGTCTGCAGATGTGCAGATTAGCCGGATTTATATGATGGATTTTGTTTGGAGGGAGCTACTCTCACATTCGAACTTGGGTGAAGACAAAAATGCTATTCCACCTCCAGATTTGTCCTCTGGTATAGCATATAACCCTAAAGTGAAGGGGTGATCTCAGTTAAGCCAGCGTACATCCAAAGTAACACCTATTTACACCTGTGTGTGCACTACAGCTGAGATTGGAGTCGGGCTCATAATGTGAACATGTGACACTGATCAATGATGCAAGACCATTCACTTTTCTATCTGAGATAATGTCCCTCAGAATTCAGACACTACAGTTCATCCACACCCTGATAGAAAATAAATCTGATTACCAACCACAGTAACCCACGGGACAGAAATAGAAACATTTTTACATGAATAAATGGGATGGCACACTGCTGAAAATATCTTGCTAGCTTTCTGTTGTAGCACAAATTGTTTTCATCCATCTTGCTGATGAAAGATCAGGAAATAATAAAGAATAGGGATTTTCAAAAATGTACTTTAAATAAATTAGCCCCTAATGCAATGTGAGAGATTAAAACCACCTCTAAACGTAATCATTATAAAACACTAATGATATAAAAGCAAGGCTTAGCTACTTCCCAAATTCAGGCTTTCTACCGTATGATCTTTACTTTAAGGAAGCTAGTGAAGCACATCAGCTATGACACGTACACTAGTAATTTTTTTGGGAGGGCCAGAACATTGCACTCTAGCTCTTAAAAATGGAGACAAAGAGAGTGTTCCTGCTGGAGCTCTCTACTGCATGCATAATGAATGGCTTCATGTCAATGAGTGTTTTTTGCTAGCAAGAGACTAGTCTCATATACGTATGCAGTGAGCAGATCGTGATTTGTCATTTACTCATGGCCCCTATGATGAGTTAGAAGGGATGGGTTGCGTGGGAAGACTGGGGTGTGGACAGGGAAACTGGAATGACTAAGTTTACAATAAGTGATGCTTTTGCCATGTTCACAATTCCACACAAAAAAATTAAGCTTCCTTCATTTTAGTGCCAAAGGAAAAACGGTAACATTGATGTTCTCATTAAGAGTGCTGCTTTAAGAATACTGAATTAGACTGGAGCAGCTGACAGGACACATATTGTATACATGATTATGGGGCTTGATCCAAAGGCCATTGAAGTCAGTGAGAATATTTCCACTGCAATTACTTCAATAGGTTTTGGATCAATCCCACTAGGAACAGCGTTTTTTAAATGAATTTCAAATGCCAAACCACTGAAATGGCTCGTTTTTCAGTTGAGGAATGTAAGGGTTAATAGGGAGCAGGTCATGTAAGTGGAAAATTACTATTACTATACATGAAGCATTGATGTCAAATTATCTGATAAGAAGAGGGTTTTCATTATTAAGGACAACACTGTAAGTATATTGTATGCCCTACTTGCTACCTTAAGATAAAGGCCAGATATCTGCAACTTATAGCAACAGAAATGACCTTTCATGACAGAGGTGCATGCTCCCTCCTACTTTGATTACACAATTATGTAATAATAAAATATTTTGCTATATGTTATCCAAGGATCTCAAAGTCCTTTACAAGCATGAATGAATTAAATTTCATAAAATCCCCAAACGGTAGGTACAATATTAAACCTATTTTGCAAACGAGGAAAATAAAGGCACAGTAAAAGTTTGCGTGATTTGTCCAAGGCCACTCACTGACTCCTCTGCAACCAGGAATAGAACCCCTGGTGAATACAAGTGAAGTAATCTGACATTGGAAAGAGAGACTGTAAGCAGGATGCTGAACACCACAACAAACAAAGCCAGATTGTTCTTCCTTTCAAAGAGAAAACTGAAAATGCCATAGAATCAAGCTGATAGCTTTAGCCAGTTCCTCCGTCTATCACACATTGAAAAGAAGGTGCTAGCCCTCACCTGCATGGTCCGCAGAGAATAAATGAATTCCAGAGACAAGTACAGGGAATATGCGAAAACCTGCCAACGTAGTAAAAATGGAGAATTGCCTGTCATATGCACTGTACAACAGTGCTTAAAATGACTCATGTCACCTAGCTCTCAAGTGGTTTTCCCTTCCACAAATCCCTAAGAAAGTATTTACCTAGTTTCTTTCTTCATTACAGCCTGAGAAACCACAGTGGTTTTCTTGTGATTGTTTCACAATGAAAAATTCAAACGTTGACCATGTGACAATGTTTAATGTGGTTTCCCCACCTCAGAGCTGCTGTATAATAAGAGGAAACAAACCCCATGAGTTAAGGAGAAGACTGTTCATTTATCAGTCGGTACTACTGCATTCCCTGACCTATTTTATTACTAAAAATAGTCCTTCTTAGGTCACTGCTGCAAATTGAATTCTGCTGCTTCATTGCCCACTGCAGTCTCACAGAGCTGCATGCTGCCTACACATAAAACACTAAGTAAATTAACTAATTCACTGCCAAACATGTGCAAGCTGGCCTTCTCATGAGGACAGAGAAAGCATAACAGGCACTTGGCTTAAGATCAGTGTTTTCTGCAAACTTTGTGTTTGCAGCCAAATCCAACTATCCTATTTAATATCAGAGGGCTGTAAAGCCCTACCAGCACCTAAAAGCTGGGATTCCTGTTTGCTAGATTTACAGTCTATGTTTCTCAATATTTTTCTTAGAAAACATGTTTGCAAGTGAATCTAGTTCTTGGAGACGTGCTGGCTTGATAGTCCTGAACACTGATGACTTTTATTAACAGAACAGCTACCATTAGTGACAGTGAAAACTTCTTCGTCATGCCCTACCACTATACCTCAACCCCTCCTTCTGCAATCCAGAGGGACCAACTCTAAGGAACACCTTGCTGTGGTCCAGGTTAAAGGGGTCTCCTCAAATCAGAGCACTGAGAGTCTGTATTACGATACACAACTACTTGCACTATACAAGTATCACACATCACTGAGTAAAATTCCAAAAGACTGCCCCAACAAACACCAATGCATTGTTTTCACCCTGAGTTGCGCATGGATTTTCCAGGAGCAGGATCTTCTTCAGTGGTCATAAAGTTTGGTAGGAATCTGGAAGGGATATTATTAATTTGTATTATCCAGGCCACTTTGTGCTAAGTACTGTATAAACACATATTAAAAATAACACATCCCAAAGAGCTTTCATTCTAACAGACCAGACAGACAAAGGGGAAACAGAGATACAGAGAGGTGCCACAATTGCCCAAGGTCACACAGCAGGTCAGTGACGGAGATAGGAATAGAACCCAGGTCAGATCTCCTGACCCTAAATCCAGTGCCCTGTCCAGTAGATCACGCTATCTCATCTTCCAAAGACATTACAGGGATGAGGTTAATTCAGTATGTCTATTTGATCCATTAGCTTTCTGCAGAGACAGTTAGTGCTCGTTGGTTTGTTTTTATTAAGGAGACACCAGTCCACAAGGAAGTGGATTGAGACCGTTGACTCATTTGACAAAGACCTTGGAAAACCAATCAAATGATAATCATTTTCAGTTACAGAACTATCAACATCTTTTTCCCCCTGCTGCTAAAAAGACTGGCACATTTGCTTTGTTCACTGGACTGGAAATGAGCTGGTTATTTAGAGATGAAAGTCACTGAATAAATAAATAATAATTGAGAATACAGAGTTCCATTACCAATCCCATGAGGGTAAAACACCAGTTGTCCAAGTCTCATCCTTAATCTGATCAATCATGACATAAAGCATTTATGCCAGGGCTACGCAGATGGTAAATAGCTTGGTTAATCCAAGTTGCTGATTCTTGATTGCAGAGTCAAGTTCCTTGCTGTGAAAACATTTTCTTATTACTTTGAGGATAATGTCGCTTGGATCTGGGCTGAACTACTTTACTGTCAGCTAGAAAGACTGATGCATTCAGGGGACAAAATGCAACATTTACTTGCCTGAGTTTCAGCTGGTATCTCTCACTGAGATGCTGGAGGTGCCTTATAGGTCAGAACCTGTGAGCTGAATCCACGCCCTCCCCCAGAAGGTAAAAGTTAGTGCTAGGCCCATTGTTGGTGGAGGGAAGAACCACACAGAGGGGAAGCATTGCCTCTTAAGGAAGGTATGTGAGGTCTCTGATCAAGAAAGCAAGACATTTAGTATCACTGACTAGTATGTAATTTCCCATTTTTTGGAAAGGTCAAGGAAAAGGTTGTGGCTGAGCAGTTCTGGTGGTGTTTCAAATACTCAGACATCCTTCGCCCTAGTCAATCAAGCGGCAGACCTAGGTATAGAACAGAAACCGTATTGGTTCATCTCCATCTAGTGATGGATAAAGATCTATCTCCTCTGATTTTTTAAAGGGACTGTCCATAAATTTCATAACCCATATTTTTGGATATTTTCAAGACCCACCTACCCCTTTTAACACTTTTTAACACAAACAAACATGCAAAATTAATGATCCCGCCCACACACACACAATGTATTACATAATTTATAGATAGCTCCTTAGAACTATTGGCTGTCTTTGATAGCATTGACAATGGGGACACACCTGAGGTGCTTAGCATGTGTAGACAAAGTTGCTCTTCAGGTGCTATGTTCTTCTGTAAGATGACTGAGAGGTTATTGTTGGACATCTAGAATAAGAGACAGTTGATCTTAAATCCTAAGGTTCTTATTTTCAAGCCTGTCTAAGGAATTGGGACACGCAGTTCTCATTACTTTTTAGGGGAATGGGGTATACAAACCCTTTAAGTGTTGTTGAAAATCTCAGTCCAAATAAATATTTCGCTCAATACAATGTTATTCTTTCAAACCCTTAGCATCTGTGAGATAGTATTATGTTAACTGCACATTTGTTTTACATGATCAAAAACAGTTAAATTCATTTCGTGTAATTAAAATTAAAGATATACTTATTCATCCTATAGGTCTGAATTCTGCCACCTTTACTCGCACTTTACGCCATTAGAAGTCCTATTGAGTCAGGAAACCTATTCAAAAAATGAGATACTCTTAAAATTATTTGAGACCACTATAACTGCCTGCAGCTCATACAGTAGATAAACAGTCAGACAACTAATTGGAGTGTGTGACCCTAAGCAACCATGTATTCACATCCTACACTCTACTGTGATAATCTTTGTATGAAATATGCCTTGTGGGGTATCATCTGAAAACTCATAACTCACTGCTCATTAATATTCTTGCATAATGTATATACACAGTATGTATTAATAGTTATGGATAAATGCTTGAATTATTACTAAAGCATGTTTAAACCAGGCATGTCAGAGGGAGCTGGTAAACAGGTTTGCCCTTGACAAAGGAATGCGTATTTGCTTCTCTGACCAGCCTGGTCATCAAGCAGAGACAATGAAGATCCAATTTTATATATAAGGTAAATAAAGCTATCAAACAAACAAGTTGGGAAGGAGACAACATGGCATCTACCCCACCCAGCAGGAGAGAGATGTTTAATCTGGGTTTTATTTTTCAAAAAATACATTGCAACGGTTTACTGGTCTATAAAGACTGAGGGGGCTGAGCCTCAAGTGATATGCAATTGAATCAACTGATAGCATACAATATTACTGTGTTATAAAAGTGTATAGAGTGAGGTCTTTTCTGAAAGCTAATGGTACTCTGGTGATAAATGCCACTGTGAAATGTATGTATTAACATTATATGACAAAATATGGATACCTAATGATATTATGCTTTAATGTCTGTGGCCAAACAGTGAGAAACAGGTTCCCTCCGATATAGGAGAGAAAGCAGCTATCTACCAGTCTCCAATGAAATTAAGCAAGGTGTGACCAAAAACAACGAAAGCCCCATTTACACAGAAATCAGCAGGGGGTTGGGAAGTCTACAGGAAGGAAAGAATATCATGAGATCATCCTAACTGTGCGATTTGCTTAATGACTTCTTTGTTTAAGTCATTAAGGGGCTTAATGACTTCTTTATTTTGGTTTTCACCAAGAAGGTTGGTGATGATTGGACGTCTAACATAGTGAATATCAGTGAAAATGAGGTAGGATCAGAAGAGACTAAAATAGGGAAAGAACAAGTTAAAAATTACTTAGACAAATTAGATATCTTCACCAGGGCCTCATGAATGCATCCTAGAATACTCAAGGAGCTGAGGAGATATCTGAGCCATTAGCGATTATCTTTGAAAAGTCATAGAAGACTGGAGAGATTCCAGAAGACTGGAAAAGAGCAAATATAGTGCCATAAAAAGGGAATTAAGGACAACCCGGGGAATTACAGACCAGTCATCTTAACTTATGTATCCGGAAAGATAATGGAGCAAATAATTAAGCCACCAATTTGCAAACATCTTGAAGATAATAAGGTGATAAGTGACAGTCAGCATGGATTTGTCTAAAACAAATCACGTCAAATCAACCTGACAGCTTTCTTTGACAGGGTAACAAGCCTTGTGGATGGGGGGGAAGCGGTAGATGTGGTATATCTTGACTTTAGTGTAAAGCTTTTGATACTTTCTCGCATGACCTTCTCATAAACAAACTAGGAAATGCAACCTAGATGGAACTATTATAAGGTGGGTGCAAAACTGGTTGGAAAACCATTCCCACAGAATAGTTATCAGTGGTTCACAGTCATGCTGGAAGGGCATAACGAGTGGGGTCCCACAGGGATCAGTTCTGGTCTGGTTTTCTTCAATATCTTCATCAATGATTTAGATAATGGCATAGAGAGCGCACTTATAAAGTCTGCGGATGATACCAAGCTGGGAGGGGTTGCAAGTGCTTTGGAAGATAGGATGAAAATTCAAAATTATCTGGACAAACTGGAGAAATGGTGTGACATAAATAGGATGAAATTCAATAAGGACAAATGTAAGTATTCCACTTAGAAAGGAACAATCAGTTGCACACATACAAAATGGGAAATGACTGCCTAGCAAGGAGTACTGCAGAAAGGGATCTGGGGGTCATTTTGGACCACAACCTAAAAATGAGTCAACACTATAACACTGTTGCAAAAAAAGAAAACATCATTCTAGGATGTATTAGCAGGATTGTTGTAAGCAAGAAATAAGAAGTAATTCTTCCGTTGAACTTCACGCTGATTAAGTCTCAACTAGAGTATAGTGTCCAGTTCTGGACGCCACATTACAGGAAGGATGTGGATAAATTAGAGAGAAACCAGAGAAGAGCAACAAAAATGATTAAAAGTCTAGAAAACATGACCTATGAGGGAAGATTGAAAAAACTGGGTTTGTTTGGTCTGGAAAAAAGGAGAGTGAGAGGGGACATGATAGCAGTTTTCAAGTACATAAAAAATTGTTACAAGGAGGAGGGAGAAAAATTGTTTTTCTTAAGACAAGAAGCAATGGGCTTAAATTGCAGCAAGGGTGGTTTAGGTTGGACATTAGGAAAAACTTCCTAACTGTCAGAGTGGTTAAGCACTGGAATAAATTGCCTAGGGAGGTTGTGGAATCTCCATCATTGGAGATTTCTAAGAGTAGGTTAGACAAACACCTGTCAGGGATGGTCTAGATAATACTTAGTCCTGCAATGAGTGCAGGGGACTGGACTAGATGACCTCTTGAGGTCCCTTCCAGTCCGATGATTCTATGATTTCATTTCTACTTGCTTGTATCCCTTTCTAACTTTATTTCTTTTACTTGGCATCACTTAACCTAGCATCTGTTTTTATAAATTTGTTTTGTTTTTCCTATAAACTAACTCAGTGCTGTGTTTAAATTGAAGGATGTATTTACCCCAATTAAGTTAATAAGCTGTGATGTGTTTTTTGTGTCTTAAGAGGAACAAAGGAACCTTATTATTTCTCTGAACTATCCTGGAGAGGGTTGAATATTGCAGAGCACCCGGTTTGGGGGAAATTCGGCTCTGGAAGTGGGTTGGGGTCACCTTGAAGGTTGCAACCAAGGCTGGTGGCAGCCAGAGGGGGGCTGCAGACAGGCTGCTGGGGTCAGAGCTGCTGAACCAGAGCTGTCTAGCACACAGACACTTCAGGCTGTGAGCTGCATGCTTGTAGGCCAATTGTGAGTGTCCCAGGCTGGGAGCTACAGTAGCACTGTGAGACACTCAGGGTTACAGGGTAAGAGGTGACACAACCTCTCATTCGTCTGAATTGTACCCCAAGCCCCATCACAGAGTGCTAGTCAAAAGTATTAGTGAGATACTTGGCAGCAATGCTAAACCACACCAGTGCTCAAAACAAATAGAAAAGAGGTTCCCAACATTCCTTTACAAATTTGAAGAGTGAAAATAATAGATTACATCTGTGCCAATTCCCCTGATGAAGGGCACAGCAGGATTATTCCTACAGTAAGTGGCTTGGACGTACCCAAACTTTCCTGGCCTAGAGTCATGATATCTACTTCATATCTTTGCATACTCTTTCACTCCAAACTGGTACAAGCCCATGACAATAAGTACTTGCCTTATAATGAAAAAAAGCAAAAGAACACCTGGCCTGTGAAGCGCTCCAGCTTCCCAAGCCCTAATTAAATTGTTCTTTAAAAGTAATTGCGATAAAAGCTCTGTGGCTCTTCCAAGTAACTGGGATTTATTTTCTGACTGTTGCAAGTAAATACGAGAGCTATGGAGACAAGGAATGCCTGCTACTGCCTGGATATTTCAGGAATGTGTAGGGGTGGACAGAGTGGGAAATATGTAGTCCAATGTGGTAATATGGTACAAACCAGGTCAGAAAATTAGAAGAAAAAGAGCAAAAAGAAAGAAATCAGATTCTGTTTTTTAAAAAAAGTTTTGTTCAAACCTCCACAAAAGAAACATTTAAAGATCCTCTCTGCATGTTCAGGCTCTGATTTTATAAGTTACTCTACATGGATGGACCAGTATACCAAGGCAAAGCCACAGGATCAGGACTTTTGTGTTCCAGAGCCTCCGAAACCATTGCTGTTTGCAGGTCATCCATTAAGCCCACCTCACTCGGGGCACTCAGCTGCCTACTAAATAAACTGGCACATTTTTACTTCTAACAACATAGCAGATTAAGGGTCAGATTTACAAAAGTATATGCATCTGATGAAATGAGCTGTAGCTCACAAAAGCTTATGCTCAAATAAATCTGTTTGTCTCTAATGTGCCACAAGTACTCCTTTTCTTTTTGCGGATACAGACTAACACGGCTGCTACTCTGAAAAGTATTTAGGCACCTAATGATGTAAATCCCACTGAGCAGCTCAGAGAGTTAGGCAGTTAATGTCACTGAAAGTCGCCCACTGGGCACTTCTGTAAATAGGCACCTAACTGCACCTTTGAGTGCTGAATACCTTTATAGATCTGGTTCCAAGTTATTATGGTACACTAAATGCTGTGCATGATGGGAGCTGTAGCTATCCTATTTTATTGATTAATTTGTGAAAAGATAGGTAGGGCTGGGGTGCTGTTACAGATAATAGGAATCTAGCTGCTCCATATGGCCAAAATAAGAAAGTGAAAGCTGTTGGAGAAAGAAGACTCCTGTCACCACTTTTTCCTTCAACTTTAAAAAATATTTATCTGACTATCATGAAGCCTGTTTCTCAAAACAGAATACATAGACTAATGTACGGAACACTGATATCGCTTTCACACTTGATTAAAAAAAAGGCTTCCGACCTACTTTGGGCTTTAAACACCTGCAGACAAATGTGAAATCAACAATGCCCAACCCTCCCCCTTCTATATGCTCTCTCATACTAAAGCTATCCGTACATACTAGTTAAGTGAAGATATTTTTGTGATCTAGTTCCCCACATTTCTTAACACATATGAGACTGTATCTGTATGGTACAGATGTTACGTCATCAGTTGCTGATTTATAATCTATCTGGCTGTACATACATTAATTCCCATAAATTTTCAGCAGCTGCAGAATTAAAAATACCTGTCATAGAGAAAACACTGCTGAAGACTAGACTAAAAACTATCTTTGTATTACCTTTGATTTAATACTGTGCTGATAATAGCTTCATTGTTGACAAGCTTGGGCTTTGGAAGGAACACTAATGAGGAAATAGACAGGACTGTAAAGGCAGAAGAGGAATGTTATAGAAGGGGACTGGGAAGAGTACCCTGCTCTTTCTTTATATGGGAAATCTGAAGAGCCACGAGAGAAATAATGTGACTGTTGAACCCTTTAGGCTGAATTCTTTGTTAACTATAAGCAGAGATGATTTAAAGGAGCATTTTCAACCTCTTCATATTTGTTTCAATATGATTAAATTCCTTGTTTAAATTAGGCCACTTTATAACTTACCAAAATCATAAACCAAATATCGTACTTAGTGAATAAACCAGTGGCAGACTTTAAAAAGACATAATTAATAATGAATGGAATACTATTGTATAATTTACCTTGCTATTTTTAGTAACAACACATCAAATTCAGAAATTTACAAGATATTTTCAGTTCACTGAAAAGAAACCTTCCACAAGAGTAAGTGAAGTTGAATTCTATCTTGTATGGCAACCGCATTACCTATGCACCCAAACTGGCAAAATGCATATATTTTCCCTGATATACTGTCTTTGAACCTCCAGAAACATATCCTGTTTTTGTCAGTGAGGGAGAATCCACCGTAACCCTTGGTAAATTGTTCTAATAGTTAATTACCCTGATCTGTGAAAAATGTATTCTTTATTTACAGTCTAAATTTGTCTAACTTCAACTTCCAGCCACTAGATCTTGTTATAGACCTTTGTCTGCTACACTGAAAAGTGCATTATCAAATATTTTTTCTTAATGTCGTCACCCCTCAACCTTGTCTGTGTTCAGCTAAATAGATTGAGCTCCTTAAGTCTATCACTATGAAGCATGTTGTCCAATGCTTGAATCATTCTCAAAGCTCTTCTCTGAGCCTTCTCCCATTTTTTCCAACTTCCTTCCTGCGGACATGTGAACTGGACGCAGTATTCCAACCGTGGTTACACGAGTGCCAAATACAGAGGTAAAATAGCCTCCCAACTCCTACTTGATATTCCCCTGTTTATACATCCAAGGATTGCATTAGACCTTTTTCCCCACAGCACTGCACTGCAGGCTCATGTTCAGCTGATTATCCACCCTGACCCCAAAATCTTTTTCAGAGTCACTGCTTTCCAGGATAGATTCCCCCATTCTGTAAATATGACCTACATTCTTTGCTTCTAAATGTAAAACTTTACATTTGGCCATATTAAAGTGCATACCGTTTCCTTGCACACAGTTTACCAAGTGATCCAGATCGCTGTTAGTGACCTGTCCTCTTTATTATTTACTACTCCCCCAGTCTTGGTGCCATCTGAAAACTTTATCAGTCATGATTTTGTGTGTTCTCCCAGCTCATTGTTAAAAAAAAAAGATTAAATAGTGTAGAGCCAAGAACCAATCCCTGTTTGATGCTGATTCTTCATGTATAATTACATTTTGAGACCTGTCAGCCATTTAATGTTCAATATTTGTAATATATATATGTTGTTAACATATAATAAATACAACAGTCTATAACAATTATATTTATTAAATAAGCTTCCCGACCATAGTACAGAAAAGTTGTCATAGTAACGACTTTGGTTCATCATATTACTCCCAAGTAAATGTTCTGTTCTTATGATGTATTAACTCTAGTAAAGGTTTGAATAACCATTCAGATTGAGGGTGGCACAGACAAAATGATTCTTTAAAGCAAAGCACATCCACGCTCAAAGAGCCCAAATAAACAGGCTACATATAGTGGTACTGTCAGGACTCAGAATCCTCTCCCTGCCTATCCATTGGTCATTATTGTACCTGATGGGTCACAGTAGCCTCTGCAACCACTTCATTAACATCCTCTCAAAGTGGCAGCTTTGATTAAGGCACACAGTTGTACACCACCCACTGGCCATATCCCTCCTCCTCTCCTGGCCTGCTCAGAAAAAAAACCCAGGCTCTGTTACTGTGGATGTAGACTGCCACAGACCATGGCTCTGTGGAATGAAAGGGGTGCAACCATCTCTGCACAATCTGACTGCAGACAACAAACACTCCGATGCATCGGAACTGCATGGGAATCCATGGTCATTCAGACACTACGCTCCAAGGATGGTGCAGAGGCTGGGATGTGGGCCTCATACAAACAGAGAAGAAGGAAGATATTGCTAAAAATGTTGCTTTCCACAGCCACTTGTGAATAGAGAATGCTTCCATCATAACCTACTGCATCTTTTTATTCCCCTAATTACAATTTTAAATATACAGCTGTACCTTTAAAATCTCATGAGCGGCAGAGAGAGTGAGGAGAAGGAAGAAATAGTTTTAATGACTGAGATCCATTGGTATGAGCTCAGAAGAGAAACAAAAAAAAAAAATCACACCAATTTAAGATCAGTTCTCCCTTGAGGTAAACACCTTTTTTTGGCCTAGATTGTATGATTCTTTGTCAGTTACACACCGGTATGACTACCAGGTAGACATACCAGGTAGACAATAAATTATAGTGAAGATTCTTAAGAGCATAATAGAGAATGACTAAGACTCATGTAGGCTGTTTAAGTCCTCATATAAATGTGCCTTACTCTTGGCGTTATAAACTGCATGCTGGAAGCCTCAATATGTCACTTCAGTTATTTGTCGTAACTCTGGTGAAGATGCATGAAGTGTCTGCCTCTTGGAAATTATATATACCGGCTCTCTACCCAAAACAGCTATAGCATTTTCACAAAGCATAGATAAACAATAGATTCTAAAAACATGTGCACGTCTCCCACTTTTCGTTTAATTGTGCAGTTTCTATTTGAAACTCACATGATAAAGATGAGGAGAGAGAAAATTTGGTAGGAATGGTTATGTCACATCTGAATTCCCTTGCTGATCTGTCAGAATAAAGAAGTGCAATCGATGCTTTTGTAATCAATTCCCTTTTATTCTTTTTTGTTGTTCTGAACAAACTCAGTGATGTTGGAGGATTGGAGCACGCTGGAGGCTGAACACTTTAACTTATCCACAGGCCACTGCTTCTTTTATGCAATGTAAACCTGCAGTACCCTGGATAAACTTCCACTAATCTGGATGATTACAGGCTCCATGCTTCTCCTATCTGGGCCAACTAGCATAAGACAACTAATTATTCAGGCTGATAATGTGAACAAACAAACCAATCAACAAAAACATGTCAGAGCAAAGCTGATCCAATCCCCAAACTGGCTTTGTTTTGATAATCTAGCAGAATGTTCTGTGTAAAATGCCAGCCTGGGTCTGGGAAGAGAAACCACAAAGGATACCGACAAGGAAGATACGATCAACTCTCTGATGGCGGAAACAGAGCAATGCTAATTAAAATGAAGAACACCCTCTGGAAAACATGAGGACACAAACAGGAAGATGATACATTCAGAAGGGGTTGAAAAGATGAGTTTTACCACTTACCACTATACCTCACAAAAATGTTAGACTTGGATTGTTGAACATCCAGCCCAACGGCTCTGCAGGCATTTAACTGAATAGAGAAAACTGATCAACAAGTAACCTCCCTTATTAGCCAATCTCCTGTTTTAAAGGCTACCCCAGTACACCAATACACCAATGTACTGAGCACAGTTCTGCTTCACCTTTGTTAGAGGTTGCAATTTTTGTCAGTTTGAATAGTTGCTTAGAATAGGCTTTGCGGTCACTTCACCATTACTCTTTGGTTTTCCCAAGGCAAAAGGAACTAATCCTATCTTTTTCATAATGAACCACAGTTAAACATAACTTGAAACGTCAAAGATGAATATGTAACATTCATTATGGCAAAAGTTACAAGACAGTGGCATGATGGAATAATTTTAGTGCTGACAATAATTCACAGCAATGAAAATACTCATGAAATATTTTCCTTGATTCTTTATATTTACAGCTCTCTCATCCTCTTCTGTTTAAAAATGCAACCAAATTCCACTTTAGTAGGCACAGTGGCAACAAAATTATGTTACTACACCAAAATCATACTTTAGGGGCACCAATTGACAGTGATTTAAATTCCATTAAAAAGAACTTCAATAAGATGTAAATGCTGTAAACTCCTGGTGCTGGCCCTCTGCACAGGGGTGGATTTCTCAACAGCAAAGCTAGAAACTGCAACTATACACTACTAGAAAGATGAGGATCCATTTCTTTCTAGGAGAGAGCAGTCCTTGTGCCAGATCCTCAGTCGTATTCCAGCTGCTTTGCACACGGAGCCGAGTGGCAGACACCATTGATTTGGTTGATTTAATGTGTACCCTCTCTACACACAGGCACATCATATATCATTTGAAAGCTTATTATGTCTACTTTAAGATGAGGTATGATGTGGTGCTATCACATGGTGCCATTATCACAACAATGAGGATAAACAAAGACACCCCGTCAGCACAATAAAATGACTACTTTGAAATATTTGCATTCATTTCTCTTAGTGACTCTATTGTTTCAAGACACAAAATTTGATTTCTTTGTGACCTCAAAGCATCACAACAATCTAATGGATAAAACAAAATTAAATAATAAATGTGTACAGGTATCACTGAAATGTAATAGCACAGGTAACATTTCTAGTCAACATCATTATCATCATCTTGTTTATCATTACGATCTCTGTCGGGAGTGTGTGGGTTACCACAGTCTTCATTGCCTTGGCATGTACACAGTTCTGTGCAGGCAAGCTTGTTCTGACTACAGAAATAGTTGATTGTGCAATGACCCTTACTGGTAGAGGTATAAATAAGGTGTTGTAGAAGGTCAAACGGCACTGGACCCTTGAAAAACACAGGAAATAGTTCATCATCCTCATTTTTCCATCCATGTTGCCATGATGATCCAACATCTGGGTCACCTATGTACAAAGATATCCAGATCTTTGTTTGCCAAGATGCTCTTTTGCCATGCTCTTCAAAACTTATCCTCACATGTGGGAGTTTGGCCAATGACTTGTCCTTTTTGATGGCCAGAATAAGGCACAAACATTTCAGGTCCTTTTCTTTCTTGCTCTAGTCATATAGCACCATTACCAACTTCCCTGCAGCAGAAATTGTGGCTTATCAGTCACTCTCTCCCTATTTGGCATGATATCTGAGGTGGTAAGCTCCCTTTGTTTTGACAACATCAAAACAGATTTTATTCCCAATATTAAATAGGGATGAGACAGAGTCACGCCCTGCTAATGTGTGTACAGCAGGAAATATGTTGCAGAAGTCAGAAGCGCGTCACAAATTGCATGACACTTGTCAGTTGTGCTGGTAATGGTGCCTGTTTCAATACAAATTATCTAATGAACAGCAAGGACCTAAATATTTCTATCAGGTGACATAATCACTATGGTTCCTTTAACACCCAGAGACCAAAAGCCAAACTGGCACATACAGCATACAGAAACATCCTTGTGCCCACGGACTCTTGAGTACTGTAGAAGTCTTGGGCTTCTTCAACATCTCTACTGGTGATGGACTTTGTACTTCAGAATTGGAAAAGCCTCCTGCCAGGAGGAGCGTTTGTGTTGGGTATGCTCCTACATGGTCAGGTGCATTTTGAACCATATATTCACAGAGAAATTTACAAGTGACTGCTAGCTGAATGCCACGGTTAGAAACTTTTTCCATGGAGGCAGAGGGTGTCCTCCAATCACCTGGCATTTCGTGCATCCAGCCTTACATCCTGTCTGGTGCTGTCTTTCTGCAGTTTTCACAGGGTTATGGTTGTCATATCTGTCAATGTATTTGATTACAGACTTAGGTTTGTCAAATCTTTTTAGGATCTTTCTCAAATACTCAGCAGCCAGTTCACTGAATGTGTGGAATTTGTCCCCAGACACCACTTGTGTGACAGTCAGGGCATCTTTGATGTACACTGTGGTTTCTTTGTTGCATGCTCTTAGTTCATGGATTCTTTCAGCTTGAGCTTCCAGCTGATGCCCTAATTCAGCTTTGTCTGTTCTTCTCATTGTTCCGTCAACATGGAAGAGGGACATAGGCACAGGTCATACTGGGTGACTAAGAACAGTTCTTATTGAAACATCATCTCTGCATCTTGATAAGGACAGGCCTCTGTGGAAAACAATTTCTGGACTAAGAGGTGCTGTGATTGTCCCTCCCTTGCCAGACTTAAATTTGGTCTTCTTGGCTATGTCAGCAAATGTTTTGATGCCAGATTTCTTGACTGGCCTAAAGAAACAATGTGTCTCATCAGAATCAAGTGCGTCTCTCTCAAATCTCTCCATTTGTGCTTCACCAATATCTGCTACTTTCAGTAGAGATTCTTGTACATCTGATATTACATCCAGTCCAACACGTATGTTGATTAGCACCTCTGGATGTGCTGCTGGGTCAAACTGATTTGTCATATTGTTGATGACATAGTTGGTAAGACCTGGAACATGCTCTTTATCCCTCTCCAGTGCAGAGGCAATGACTTGTTTGTGGACTTTTTCTTCGCTACTTCTTATTAGGCCGCTTCATTCTCTCATTGTATTTGCATATTCATAATATGATGCTGTGGACTGTCATCCCTAATGCTAATACTGTGCATAAGTGTCACTGACTTAAAAAGCTTTCAAGAATACTGCAAAGGTTAGTACTGCATACACTGGCAATAACAAATTAAAACCCTCTACTAGGCAGACTAGATGCCACATTGTATGTACAAAAGCTTACAGATGGAGAAACATTACATAAGGAATTCAGGTACATTTTTATCTACCCACTATATGGTACAAACTATGGGCACACAATCTACTGTTACTGATGCACAACCTTCAATGTGAGATTGATTTGGTCAGAAAATTTCAATTGAAAATATAGAAAACTATTATAATCACTTGTGAGATACTTTGACAATTAAGAATATGTGATGTGAAAACATTTCATGTTAGTATATTGTAAAAAGTTGATATTCACCATTTTTGCCACATGCTAACTAGTTTCATAATTTCTGGAAAAAAATACTTGCCCATGCAAAACCAATAAAAATATTTTAATACATTATTGTTTAGTAACTTTGACCAATAAATACCACATTAAGGTGCTGAAATTAACTTAAACAGTAAAAACTGTAGTCATGGTCATGTTGGAGGTGTTTCTGGAACTATGCAAAAAAATGACACTCTCTCATTCGGGGTACCATTGTTTCACCTCACCTACAGGCTTATAGCACTACCTGACAGCTTCACATCATACTTTTTCTAAATGTACATAAAATAAGCTTTCAAATGATAGATGATGTGAGTATGTGTAGGGTGGGTAAAAAAACTCCAAAAATATGGCCCTTTTTGGAGAATTGCTACACACCTGAAGGATTAATTTCAATAACTTCAGGTTCACCAATCAGTGTCTCTAGAATAAATTATTTAAAATACTGCAGTGCTAGTAATAATATGAGGGGTCTGATGGTGGCAAATATGGGTCTAGAATAAAAACAGCTGGGAGAAATTGCCACATTGTTGCTCTTTATAATCAGGATGCTGAAAATAAAGCCTATATGGCCAAGAGTTTAAACAGTGACTAGAGATTTTGGATACCCAATCTGAGACACCATAACAAGGCCTGATTTGTAGAGACTAGGTGTCTGAGATTAAGCACTCAGAAATTGGGGCACTCAACATCATTAGTCACTTCTGAAAACCTTGGCCTAAATCTCTAAAATCACTTAGTAAAGAAATTAAAACCAGAAACATGTAAGCAAGAAAAGTAACGTATTTAGTATATGCCTCCATCCCCTTTCTAATGTTATCACTAATGATTGTTCACTGGATTTGGAGGCAAGCAACAAAATATTACTTAAAGTTATAAAGTGTTAATGACTGCTGACTGGTTAAGAAGTGAATGAACCTTAGGTTTCTTCCGCCACTGCAAAGAGGGGAGTAGTACAATAATGTTTCTGAAGTAAGAAAATAATAATTTGAACTCTTTTTTTTTTCTGAGGCCTGCAAGGACCCATTTGACAATCCAATTCAATATTTTAAGCTGCAGAACTTGCAGCCACAGCACCTGTCAAGAGTTCTGACAGCCCAAACAATCCCCTGAAAATCAGATCTCAGGCCTAAAGCATGCGATGATGTTAGTATCGCTGAACGCTATGCATGCCACCACACAAACTGCTTTGCTATCTCAAATAGAACCTGCTAAAACAATTCTAAAATTCTCCAATCCTAAATTTTATATTGACAGACTACTAATTGCATCATATTTTGTGGTCGATTTAGGACACAGATAAATGTCTCTTAGACATTAGGATGAAACCAACAAATTCATTTCTACTTATGTCCATTGCAGGATTTGAGCTCCCAACTCTGGAGGTCAAAGATGAGTGCACTGACATCCTTGATAGTTAACCCTACAACTTCCTTAGGCTTTGACTGATCGTGCAAAATGTGCAAATGTGTATCAGCACAGCTCAAAATAAAGGAGCCAAACACCAACACAGGAGAAAATACTCAAAGTATTAGATGTCAATAGCTTCACAAAGTAGGTAAAAGTTGTAAGACTTTAGATCTATGAATATATTTACCCTTGAACAAGATATTTCAAAATAAAATCAATTTTAAGAAAATTAAAATTTCTGTAATATACACTCAGATGTAGCAGTTTACTGAGGGTTTAAAGTGCATCCGTCTAGAGTATGTAACCTTCATTCTGTATTTTCTTATTCTTGAGTACTACAAAGAAATCCCTGATTAAAAACTCTTGACATTTAATTTAACAGGTATCTACAACCCAACGCAATGAACGATAGCAACACTATTTCCACTGTAAAGATTGTGATCTATCACATTGGGTACTAACCTGGGAGTTGGGAGACCTAGGTTGTATTGACCTAGATTGTATTTTCACCTCTGCCACTGATGTTCTGCATGACACTGGCAAGTCACTTTGGCCCTCTGTCTGTCTGTTTTGCCTCCCAACCTTTGTCTGTCTTGTCTATTTAAACTAAGATTTCCAGATTAGGGGAGGTCTCTTATTATGTGCTTGAATAATTGAGCCTCAATCTCTGTTGGATCCTCTGGATGCTACCATAATAAGTCGCTGATTATATGAAGCTCTTTTAATGCCACTAAATGGTCCCTTCCAAAAAACTCATCTCAGAAGTCTTTCCCACTTTCTATCTGGTGCTTTGTTTTGACAGAATATGGTTTCCTTACCCTAGACTGAACGGGTGGCAGACGGGAGAGGGAGGAAGAACTGACGCAGACAGAGAAGTATCACATTGAAAACTCATGCACAACTTGTCAATAGAACAAGATTTCTTTACTACAGTGCTAAAAAAAATCAAGTGATTTCCTGCTGATTCAGCAAATCAGTTGAATAGGCATGTGATGTTTGTTTTTTTAACCTAGACTATACACACAGTTTAATCAGGCAAGATTCTGATCTTCAATCACTTCCATCAAAGATGGACAATCTGGACTGAAGGAAAATTGAATGACATTTGAGTGACAGCAAGACCATCATACTCACATTATAAATGGCAGGCACTGCAAGACTTGGTGGTAGGAGAAAATGCAGCTTATTTTTTCTTATTTGGGCATATTAAAAAAATCTATGTGACCATTTAGTCTTCTGTGACTGACCAGACTCACCAGAACTGGAAAAGGGAGTGCAAATTATACACTGTGTTCCACCTGGGCCTTCATTCCCACAGAGGGAAGCAGGGGGTCTTGTCATGGTCACTCACTCAGGGATTTTCTGTTGGAGGAGAGGGCGACAGCTTCTGGTCACAGCTTGTGCTAGAAGCCCTACCAGTGAAGGTTGTTGAGGGAACTGGAAACCAATGTGTTTCTTGGCTGCCCTTGCCATGCCCCCTTTCCAACAAGAGCCTCCCTCTTTATTTGTGGTGTTATCCCTCTATCCCCTCAGTCGCACAGATGAAGCTGCTGCCATTTTCTGCGATCATAGCCACATGACTAGAGGGCTATCAATCCTCAGAGCCTTATACCTGGGTTTCTAAAGGGGCTAGCATAAATCCAGAGTGAAATCGGTTCAACAGATTAATATAAATCATTTTTCATCCTCCCTATAAAAATAGCATGTGTAAATTAAACTTTTTAATTGTATTGCACCTTTAACTAATTCTACATTTAGGGAATGCAGAGATATTGAATACTTGTGCTTTGCACAGTACAGAATCACTATATTGTACCGTAAATTTATCGTCCATACTACATCAACCTGCTTGCCTGACGTAATGTGCCTGTTAAGATGATGGATTTGTATACAAGCATTATTTCTGGAACAGTCACATGTAGACGAATTGGTGGTTTACAGGACTCCCTTTGAAGTAAAGGTCACAGATTTGATCTACTCGGTTATCAGGAAATTGAATAGCCCAGTCAAAAAAGATTATGAATCACTCCTATCAGAACCACAGAGCAACATTTACTCTGCAGAAGCTGCAAGTAAGGGTTAGTTAAGACAATAATCAGAAAAATATACATTGAGGATTTGGCCAATACGACAAAATGCACTAGAATATGTGTAAAGATGTTTTAACATAACACTGCCATTAAACATCTTGTTTTGATTTTTCTGTAGATGGCTTATGACAATGGACACACTTCCCACTCGCTCACGGACACGGAATCATACATTAACATGGTAATGTCAATTTAAAAAGCATAATGCTGTTTTACAATTCACTTTCGGTTTCATTATGCTTAAAACTGACCTTGATGTGTTTAGGTGATGAGGAACAATTAAGGAAAAAAAAACAGGAAGGGAGGCTACAAAAAAAACATAACCTATTTCTAAAGCTAAGTGGGTTTCCTATTTGGAATTAAATTATTATGTGGATTTGTGTTGCCTGTCATTTTGCCCATTATCTGAGATGTCTCAGCTCAGGGAGACCGCAGCTGCTTACCCTGAAAATCAAAGAACTATAGAAAGCAAACAAATTCAAGCTTAATTCCTTTGAGGAAGCAGATGCTCTGCTGTAAATGTCACTCACCCTCTCACATGTAACTCAGAATTGTCACCAAGGTCCTAGTGGGTTAAGCACTTCAAACATAAATAGCGAAATGTCTAGGAAACAAAATTACTGGCTTGCTCTATTAGAGGAATTTCTCCATGTTTCATTGAGTTATGTTTTATAGCGCCAGAAAATGACCCAAATAAATCTGAAGTCTAAATCTCATCATGTTCAACAGTACTTCTAATTCAAAGCTATTTCACTGTGGTCCTTTCATTGACAGAGAATCACAGTACCATAGAAATCAGAGATGGACATACGCTGATAGATGATTTCTATCACCCTTCAGGACAGGATCGCCCATTGACAGGAGCAGTCTTCAGGAGTGAGAGATCAGTTTGCTCCTCTTTCCAATGTGAATGGAAGAAGACTTCAAAATAAGCAGATCTGGTGGATGGCCCCCTCAGCATGAGCTACCTTTGGGCAGTGAGGTAGCCAGTTTTGAGAGAGAGTTTTCTACAGTTGGGTGGGTCTGCAATCCTATCCCCACCCAAAATGTAATTTCCTTCTCAGACAGTTCCTTCCACAGCAGGAATTGCTAGGACTGACCAGTTGATTTCCCAGGTAGCAGGAACATGGCAGCCCACATGATTTTATTTTGTCAACCCCCGTATCTATTACTGACAGTCCCACTCTCTGCCAGGGTACAAACATCAACCATCTTAGATGTCTTCCACTGTACAGTTTTGCCCTCTCTACCTATCATATTGCCTGAGAATGCAAGAAGAGAAATCAAATTGTGATCCTGTCCTAATCAGTAAGAATTCGCATAAAAATTCCAAATGGTAATAATTACTATAAACCTACTGAAAGTCCTTGATCCAGTGGGCTGTAAAAACTCTTTCAGAAGCATATGGTTTTATCATTCCATTGTTTCTACAATAATCCCATGCTGCCACATTTCTGGACAAAGTCAAATGATTCATCTTTAAAAGTAAACGTGTGTAACACAAGATTTATCAGACCCTTAACATTATTAAGGCATGGTTGCGTGTGTGCGTGTATTCTTCAATACTATATCATATCATATATCAAGAACAATATACTCCAATATCTGAGAAAGAGGTGCACTTCATCCACACTCATATCCCCATCTTCTTTCCCATCCACCAATCACCTCTCTCCTTTCACCTCCCTTCATTGCTTCCATTCCCTAGGGTGGCTTCCTAGCCCACCAATTGCTGCCCCCACCCTCCATACTCTTCTGGATGCTAACAATGACCCTTACCAGATTTCACCTGCTCAGAGTGAAGGTTACTGGTCACTCTGCAACAAGCCTTAAATTAACTAGCTGTCCAAACACTTCAGTTACATTGTGAATCACTGAAATTTCATCATTAGATCAATGACAAATATTTGAGACCCTATTAAACCCTGCTTCATGGAACTCAAGAGATGCTGAAGCAGGGACCACTACATGGAAAAGCTGCACAAAAGTGGTCACTTGGTGTGACCTGGGTCCCAGGGAGCCACACTATAGTTACTCAATTAGGGTCAACTGCAAAGAATGGGGCAGACAATCCCCAAAGCTGGTGGATATTCCAATACTTAGATTTACCAAACCAGCACAAAACAGCTTCTATAATACCTTACTGGTTACCCAGAAGCCCACAACACAGTTCCCTTAAAGCAACCCAGCCTTAGGCCTCCACCCAGACACCCAAGTCAAATATGATGATTACTGTAAATCTTATTTCTCATATAAGAAAGTTCTACCAATCCCAAGGGATCAGACACATTACCTCCCAGGTTAAGGAATATTTCAGATCTTACCCCAATACACGCTTAGAGCCAATTCCTATTAACTAAACTAAAATTTATTAAAAAAAGAAAAGAGAGAATGTATTGGTTAAAAGATCAGTATACATACAGATATGAATACAGTTTTGAGATCAGATTCATAGTAGAGATGAAAAGGAGGACTTGTGGCACCTTAGAGACTAACAAATTTATTTGAGCATAAGCTTTCGTGAGCTACAGCTCACTTCATCCTGTCATAGTAGAGATGGTGAGCTTTGTAGTTGCAAAGAGTTCTTTCAGAATTAGTCCATAGGTTATAGTCCAATGTTCATATTCAGGGTGATACAGACAGGACTGGAGAGCTCAATCTTATGACTTAAGCTTCCCCTGAATGACGCATCAAGCAAATCTGAGATAAAAAGGATCAGGACCCAAGGGTTTCTATACAGTTCCTGGCCTTCTTTTGACAGCATGGAGTCCTTAGGCAAACAATAGGCAATCATGGAGACTTTGAAGTAGACCTATTTCCAAAGAACCACTGGCAATTAACTACATGGATTAACATAAGGTAATTTATCCATTAAGCAGTTTATCACAAACTTTAAAGAGACATATAGACAATGACACTATTTCACCCAAGATTCATCTGAATGTTAATATTCCCTTTTGATCTCTGAATCAAATGCTATAGTGATAGACATGTCTGTTTACATGACTAACATCTAACAAGATATAAGTAAACACATACCGTTAGTATCATCTCCAATTCTCTAAAAATACAGGTTTGCATTTCAAAAGTCTAGCCTATCAAGCATGGAATGGACCTAATTACCATTCACATACTTTTCTAACATGTCTCTAAAGGTTGACTCTGGGCCATTTAGCCTGTGAGCTGCTTAACCCTTTCTATTGACATCTTCTTGGCACATTTTGTATAAGATTTGTTGTAATTATATAACAGTGATAGCAACAATGATTTGCATGGTCATATTTTAATGCAATAATGTTATACCTGGCCAGAAGCTTACAGAGAGCTATCGAGTGACCTTATTCTTCTCTGCTCCCTGGCTTCAGCCCCAGCCAGGGAGCCCTGAGGATTGGAGGTGGGGGTAGGAAATCAGATCCTGAATTGCCTTCAGTTTTTACGCTCTCAGTCCTTGCACCCAGGCTACTTATCACCAATCTCAGACCCCCTATTTGTTCTATGTTTGTACAGTACAGCACCCTGGGTACAGGTCCATGACTGGAATTCCTAGGTGCTACCAACAGTACAAATAACAAAATAAAATAATCCCCAGGTGTCTGGCCAATGATAAACACTGAGGGGGCAAAGTAGCCCCTTTGTGTTTAGATTCTCAGGTCACTAATACTGCAGGTCACTTCACACCGGAGAATCCGTTATGCTTTGTTCCCAGTGGTACAATAGGTCCCATTAGAGGCTGTGAAGAACCTGAGGGACCACTTCCTCGGCTGGTATAAACGGATGAAGCTCCGTGGTGGAGCTGTGTTAATTTACACCACATGACGATCTTGCCCGAGATGCTCCACTGAACACAGCTCTGAGGCACCCTAGATTCAGTATCACATTTGAGGCACAGTGAGAGAATACAAACTGAACAGCAAGCTGTGCTACCCATCTACAACAAGCAAAACTTTACATTGCATTTTATGTCATCTTTCTCACTTGATTCAGCAGTTTCATCTCTCCAGCACGCGGCCTTTAGCTAGTGTCTTCCATCATGCTCACTTTATAATAATCTAACACTTAGTTACAGAGAAGGGCAGGGATGTAGAGTGAAATATTAAATTTTGGGCTGACCGAGGTGGTGAGTTATAGCACTAATAAGGATTCCTGACTTTGACTATTACATTAAGGCCTTCTCAGAAAACATTTCATTTAAAGATCACCATTGAAACACATACAGCATCATTTAAGAAAGAATCAATACATCATGAATAGCCCACTTCCCATCCCTCCTGCTCAGGAGGGGAGCAGCAGGTACACAGTGCCTCCTTATCCCCATGTATCTTGACCCGAGATCCATGGAGGTGGCACAGGGGCATAGCAGGAGATCTTATTTCCCCTTACTGTGTCGTGCAACCATGAAAACAGAGCCATAATATGACCCCTGAGAGGTCTTCACAGACCATCCTTGGCCTATTTTCTAAATATGTGTACAGTGTCTTCTCTCCACCCACCCCCTTCAGGTATGATATTTCTTCTCCGTGATACATTAACAAGTTTAGGTCTCTGGTGGTTACTATATACACAGAACCAAAAGCCTTTAGCAAGGGTGCAAAAAATTAGGCTTTGCATTGTTGCTGATTGAGTTTTCTGATTATTTGTTGCTCAGCATTATAATATTAAAACCCTAATTTGTTGTACTTCTTAGTGCTTTCAGCCACTCTGTTGTCCTTGCATTTTTGGTTCGGGGATTATTTCTCTTGCATGCTCTAGGTAACTCACTGAACCCCCCAAAAAAGAACAGGAGTACTTGTGGCACCTTAGAGACTAACAAATTTATTAGAGCATAAGTTTTCATGGGCTACAGCCCACTTCATCAAATGCATAGGACGGAACATGTAGTAAGTATGTGTATATATATATATACATACACACACATACACATACAGAGAAGGTGGAAGTTGCCATATAAACTGTAAGAGGCTAATTAGTTAAGATGAGCTATTATCAGCAGGAGAAAAAAAACATTTGTAGTGATAATCAAGATGGCTCATTTAGACAGCTGACAAGAAGGTGTGAGGATACTTAACTTAGGGAAATAGATTCAATATATGTAATGACCCAGCCACTCTCAGTCTCGATTCAAACCCAAGTTAATGGTATCTAGTTTGCATATTAAATCAAGCTCAGCAGTTTCTCGTTGGAGTCTGTTTTTGAAGCTTTTCTGTTGCAAAATTGCCACCCTTAAATCTTTTACTGAGTGGCCAGAGAGGTTGAAGTGATCTCCTATCCATTTTTGAACGTTATGATTCCTGATGTCAGATTTGTGTCCATTTATTCTTTTGCGTAGAGACTGTCCGGTTTGGCCAATGTACATGGCAGAGGGGCATTGCTGGCACATGATGGCATATATCACATTGGTAGATGTGCAGGTGAATGAGCCCCTGATGGCATGGCTAATGTGATCAGCTCCTATGATGGTGTCACTTGAATAAATATGTGGACAGAGTTGGCATCAGACTTTGTTGTAAGGATAGGTTCCTGGGGTAGTGTTTTTGTTGTGTGGTGTGTGGTTGCTGGAGAGTATTTGCTTCAGGTTCGGGGGCTGTCTGTAAGTGAGGACTGGTCTGTCTCCCAAGATCTGTGAGAGTGAGGGATCATTTTTCAGGATAGGTTGTAAATCTTTGATGATGCGCTGGAGAGGTTTTAGTTGGGGGCTGAAGGTGATGGCTAGTGGCGTTCTGTTATTTTCTTTGTTGGGCCTGTCCTGTAGTAGGTGACTTCTGGGTACTCTTCTGGCTCTGTCAATCTGTTTTTTCACTTCAGCGGGTGGGTACTGTAGTTTTAAGAATACTTGATAGAGATCTTGTAGGTGATTGTCTCTGTCTGAGGGATTGGAGCAAATGCGGTTGTATCTTAGAGCTTGGCTGTAGACAATGGATCGTGTGGTGTGTCCTGGATGGAAGCTGGAGGCATGTAGCTAAGTCTAACGGTCAGTAGGTTTCTGGTATAGGGTGGTGTTTATGTGACCATCGCTTATTAGCACAGTGGTGTCCAGTGTGTGGATTGGTCTAGGCTGAGGTTGATGGTGGGATGGAAATTGCTGAAATCATGGTGGAATTCCTCAAGAGCTTCTTTTCCATGGGTCCAGATGATGAAGATGTCATCAATGTAGCGCAAGTAGAGTAGGGGTGTTAGGGGATGAGAGCTAAGGAGGCGTTGTTCTAAGTCAGCCATAAAAATGTTAGCATACTGTGGGGCCATGCGGGTACCCATAGCAGTGCCACTGACTTGAAGGATATATTGTCCCCAAATGTGAAATATTGTGGGTGAGGACAAAGTCACAAAGGTCAGCCACCAGGTTTGCCGTGACGTTATCGGGGATACTGTTCCAGACAGCTTGTAGTCCATCTTTGTGTGGAATGTTGGTGTAGAGGGCTTCTACATCCATAGTGGCGAGGATGGTGTTTTCTGGAATATCATCAATGGATTGTAGTTTCCTCAGGAAGTCAGTGGTGTCTCGAAGACAGCTGGGAGGGCTGGTAGCGTAGGGCCTGAGGAGAGAGTCCACATAGCCAATCAATCCTGCTGTTAGGGTGCCAATGCCTGAGATGATGGGGAGTCCAGGATTTCCAGGTTTATGGATCTTGGGTAGCAAATAGAATACCCCTGGTCACGATTCCAGGGGTGTGTCTGTGTGGATTTGCTCACTGAACCCAGACTTCCCTTATTCCTTCCTCCTGCTATTCAATTTTTTATAAAAAAGACTTTTCTTCTCTGCTAACACACTTTTAATCTCTCTCTCCCTGAGAAGCCAGGATGACTGTTGCTCCCCCTTACTTACTTTCTTGAAAACTAAGGTAAATATGCTCGGTGTGCCAAGTGAACCCACCCTGAATTTATTTCCAATTGCCTTTAAATAAAGTAGTTCCACTTAATCCCTCTATTGGAACTAAAACAGAAATAATAGAACTTACTTTCCTAAAACACAATAATTTTTTTCACTGGGTGCAGTTGTTTGATAATCAAAGGATCCTATATAACCATATAATAACTGCTGCTTTTAAATGGTCATGAGCCTCCAAATCGCCCATAATTTTCTCAGAACCAGCAATAGCCAGGTGAACTACTTCTCTATTCTCGGTGGTACTTAGTGTGAGAAAGAACTCTGTCCTCAATCTATTTCAATGAAGGTTTTGCCTTGCAGCATTTTCAGCATGTGCCTGTTTGCCAGTTTTCCAGCTCTCCCATGATAGTTACCTTACCTAACTAATTTCAATTCCTAGTTCCAACTTGAGGGTTTCAACTATTACCAGAGGTTTATAATCTGCACTTGCCTCTCCACCAAGCTTTTGCAGAATTCTAGATGCAGCAGGATCCTCACCACCCACTGACATGATACCTTGCCCCAAAAGCTTCATAATCTAGGTTAACGCACAATAAAAACACAATACCGGACACACTAAGAAGCTGATATTGTGATGACACATAAAGGTCAATAAAACATTGTTGACAACTATTGTGAACTTTCCTCTAAAGACAAACCCAATACGGTAATCCTTTAGAATCTGGCAGAACAAGATTTTCAGAGTCCAAGTACACCTACACCTGCTAACTACATGAAGATCCAAAAGAGCTTACTTAAGCAATCCGCTAAGCAACAAAATCAGTGCCTGTTAATAAGCTAAATAATCTACATTTTTAAGAAGACATACATTAAGAACCAGTTAATTTTTAAAGATGATCTATCTGGCAGGGAGTAGGAGGATTTTACTATTTGTATTACAGTGTTGTGCTATGCACTGTAAAAACATATAAGAGTCAGTCCCTGATCCAAATGTCTCAATCTAAATTGACAAGTCACACAAGGGACAAAAGTGAAACACAGAGAGGAGAGCTGACTTGCCAAGATTACACAGCAAGTCAATGGCAGAGCCTGGACTAGAACCCAAAGGTGAACTCTTGATTCCATTCCAGTCAACGGGAGTTTTGCCATTGACTTCACCGCGTGTCTCCTGAGTGCTTGTCCAGTACCCTAACGCCTAGACCATGCTGCTCAGTATTGTGCCCTTTTTATATTAAGCATCCAGATGACCTCTCATTCTGTAGCATCTTCTCTTCCTATACACTCTGATACTAGACAACTGGTTGAGACAAGAATTCCTCTGATGCTATCAGGGAATTCCCTTTTCAAATGCAGAAGTCAACATTTTTATATCTGATCTGACCAGCTACAATATTAATTCAGTAAAACAGACTGGCAGCTTGTCTCTCAGTATCCCTTTGACAAAGTCCCAAAGAGGTCGGATCGTTAGTCTTTGTGAGTGTAACCTGCAAAACATGCACACACACACCACATACGTTTCAATTTCATTCTGATTTTCTATCCCAAAAGAGCAGTGATTAATGCGCCTGGAGCATTGAAAATACTCTATGGAATAGTAACACAAATCCCACCAACATCAGTGGGCATTTGAATCTCTGTGTTGTATGGCAAGGGGGGAGCGATAGCTCAGTGGTTTGAGTATTGGCCTGCTAAACCCAGGGTTGTGAGTTCAATCCTTGAGGGGCCATTTAGGGATTTGGGGCAAAAATTGGGGATTGGTCCTGCTTTGAGCAGGGGGTTGGACTAGATGACCTCCTGAGGTCCCTTCCAACCCTGGTATTCTGTGATTCTAAGGCTAAATATCTAGGCACTTATAAAGCAGCTGATCACCATGGTATATCTTCAACATGTGCAGGAGCTGCTTTTCAGCCATTTACATTGTAAAGACTTCTTTAAAGCCCCATAGACAGCTAAATGATATATAAGTAGTTCAGCCAGAGAGCAAATTTTGATGGCCAACATATAAACCCCTTAAAAATGACAACAACGATGGTTACTAGAAGCCCTGCCAGGTGCCCTTTAATAATCAGTGAATTTGATTAGTATAGCAATGAGAAGAGACAGCAGGCTGTAACATGACTCCATGTTGGTCTGCCAGGACACCCTTACAATAGAGACCCTAGACTCAGTGGGATTTTTCATGTATAATAAATAAAGTAATAGAATAGCAGGCTGAGCTCCTTGCTGAACACCAATGCCTTGCACTGTGTATGTTAAAGATTCCTCCAAGTATTATGGTAGGATAAAAAGAAACACAGAGAATTTATGATTTTCTCCTTGTGACTGCCTGCTGAGTCCCCAGGGACTGAATGTCAGACACACAACTACATCTGCCACTTTGTAATGCTGCCGTGAACATCTAAATAACACTCTCAGCATAACATAGAGATCTGTCTGCCAGGCTGCCCCAGCCTCCCTTCTCTATTGGTGCTCACTCTGCCATAGAAATATGTCTTTCATAATCTGTTATAACAATTCCTGGTCTAAAGCTCTTTACAATAATTTAGCTGGAATCATGGAGCTTATCTAAAAGAAATTGACCTTCTGGATTAAAAGATTTCAGTGTGAAAACCCTTCACCTTCTTTATTATAAAGATGAAGACTGCAGTGCTGTGGGTGCCAGTTGTCAATGCTACAATTTCAGAGACTATGTCTGGATTTGGATTCGTATTTTTCTCTCACTTATCCCTGACACTCATAGGCAGTGAGTGGCTAGGGCTAGAGTGGGTTCAGTCCCCCAGGCACAGCCCCTTAGCTTGGTGTACCAGGGCCAGGAGGGGGCAGGGCATTGCGGGTGCACACGTTATGGGATGCTGTGGCAGGCTCCCACAAAAGCCAATTGGCCGGAGTGGGGAACTGGTCAGGCCCAGCCCCATGGGACAGGTGCCACTGCTGCCTGCCTCCCCCTTGTGGGCATCCCCTGCCCATGTCCCCTTGGCAGCCAGAGCCCCATGGGAGGAGAGGACCAGGGCCTCCCCCCCCCCCCCCCCAAGACACTGAGCCAAGTGTGCATCCCCTCCCCAGGTCAAACCCCCACTCCATCTGGAGCCAGGAGGATCTGGTGCCCTGGGGTATGGGGCTGCCCCCATTCTCCGCATTGACCCAGGTGAGTGTGCTGGAGAGCGGGCCTTGCCCTGCTGGGTCCGCCAGCACAGTGCACCTGCCTCATTTAGATAGCTTCCTAGAGCCTAGGTAACTTGGAGGGGCTTCAAGGGACAGATGGGGTCTCTGTCTCCACTCCCCTCCAGCCTGGAGGACTTAGGGGAAAGGGGTGGCAGACTGGCTGAGGCTGCTGTTGCAGTATTCCTGTATGATCCTGGCCAGTCCTGGCCCAACTCTTGGGCAGGCGCATAGGGCTAGAAGCCCAGGGAGAGGGAGTTGGGAGAGGGCCAACAGGGCCCTAACAAGGCAGAGAGCTCAGGCAGGATCCCGGCACCCTGCAGGATACAGCTCCCACAGGTCTGCCCTTTCCAGAGAGTGTGCCCCTTGTCACTAAGGGTGAAGGTGGGGATGGGCACTAGGGAATTCAGGCTTCCCCAGGACACCCCAGGGAAAGGCTGGGCCAAATCCAACCCCAGGCCCAGTTGGCAGGCCCTTTCCTCCTGGTGCTCCCTCTCCACCAGGCCGCCAAGGGACTTGCCCCAGAGCCATCTTGTGCCCCAGCTCCCAGCACTGCAGCACATGGGACTGAGCCCAGCACAACAGCTGAGGGCCCTTGCCTCATGGGCTTGTTTGGTTTCTTTATCACCAGTTCACCTGCTCAGTGGCAGGAACTGGGTCCAGCCGAAAGGGGCAGCGAGCTCAGAGAGAGAGAGAGGGATCATCCCAAAAGGGAAGTGAACTGGGTGGAGATTTCAGAATCCATTGCTTTCATCCTGTCCCGTTTTCTTCCAGAAGCCAAAACCCAGGCTTTTCACAAGATAGCAGACAGACCTTTCCCAGTAGATTTTGTACTATACTTCTGAAGTTATTGTGCAGTTTTCAGTTCAGTAAATTAAAGGAGCCACCAATAATTTTCACAGAAAGATGTTTTCCTTCATTTGCTTGACAAAGCAGATTCTCTCATTCAATTCAAGAAGATATGTACAATATTTTTTTCCCATGCAACTGGATGATTTTCAGTCTCAGTGGGACCAGAAAGCCCATGTCTTGACACTTATGGGATTGTTTGAATTAAATTTGCAGATAACCATACAACCTTGACACAAATTGTACACTTATCCCACAATCCAGTGAACATGGACAGGAAAATAAAATGCCTCACTCTGGCAGTAGAGATAAATCTGATCCTTTTTCTGTAAGATACCACTGTACTCTGGAAAGTTAGACACAGGTTTTAAAAATTTGCATTTTGTGCAGCTATCACAGTTGTATGTGCACAGTTAATCTACTGAAAATGACTGGTTAGGCATCTGTTTGGGTTTGTAAATGGCCAATTGTGTATGCAGCCATGGATGCAAAAATTAGGTGCGCAATTAGACGTGACCAACTGTGAAAATCAGGCCCTCCAATATCACTGAACATTTTGCCTCATTAAAAAGTAGCTATCTTTCAGGAGACATGGAATCAAATCTTACTTTTCACAGAGATGAAAGAAGGTTTGGAGATTGCATGTTACAAAATATCTCCACTGGCCTCTTCTCCACAGAATTTTCCACCTGGGCACCTCAACAGCCACCAGCAACAACAGAAGCTGTCGCAGAGAAGCTGCCAGGTTCTTTTTATACCTGTGGCATCTGAACTAGCTCAAAGTGGGTCTAGCTGACATGGTGGTTAAAATGCCAGTGGTCACTGGCATCTTGTCTACATTAGACCTCCCACTTCTACTACCACTGGTGGAGCAGCACTGGAGGAAAAATTTAGGGGCGAAATGTTTATTGTAGACAAGGACTTAATCCCTAGTGGACAATCACAAAACCCACTGCAGAACTCAATGAGACCGTCAGTCTTTGCTTGAGACAGACTGAAGGACTGGGAACGTTGTTGTGCCATAGATCTTTTTTACACTGGTAGAACTTAGTGGGAAAGCTGTATTGTGCCTTCCTCCACCACATCCAGCTCTAGTTAGTTTTATTGATCTTAACATTTCCAGAGCACCATTTCAGCTATACTTAAACCTTTCAAGTCTGGTTTTCTACTGGAAACGTAACTTCAATTTACTCTAGCAGGGGCTACAGTATTTTACTTTGTCAGCATAAAGAGGACCAGGGAGAAAATGTGTTCCACAGACACAGTCTTGTTTTAATTGTGCGGCAACTAGTTTAGTTTTGCAGCAGTCCAGTACGTGTGACACGCAATGTCACCATACTCAATGTCAGTAGTTCAACCACTGTGAATAACCCTACAACAACAGATAACCAGTGAACGTTTGCAAGAGAAAAAACAGTTCAAGGGAGACGAATTCAGTTTCAACCTGTAGCATGTAATAAAAGGATCATAAATACCATTCTGATGGTTTGTGATGTCTTCCTATCCAGAACTCTGGAACTATTAAAGAATGGCCCACCCTAGATGGTCTACCCCAGTTTGTAGAAGACCAAGTCATGCTGGGACAGGACTTTGGGGACCAGATCCAGCTGGCATCAATTTCTGTAGCTCCAGTGATTTCCTTTGCAATTCAACATCTGAGGATTTGACCTGGAAGTTTAGTGAGTGCTATTTGACTATTCATCCTGTACAGACATGATCAATAAACTTCATATTTTATATACTTCACTATCAAGTCTTAGTGCCTAGATTTAAGGAGCTCCTTCAACCTGGGAGTTAGCAGTATGCTTTTAAATCTGCTTTTTAAAAATAAATATTTTCCCTTCTGCATCCTAAAGTCTTGTTGTCTTACTTCCCTTCTTTCTAAAAGTTATATCTTTTATTAAAATTATACAAATGAGGAAAGTTGATTTCTCCAAGAAGAAGCCAGAACAAATTATATTATCTTTTAATGGATTCTGGAAGCCAAAAATACTGCGATCTTATCTTTTAATGGATTGACCTGTTTATAACTCACTACACAAGGAGGATAGTGTAAAATTATAGAGGAGAGGAAGGAAAATTGGAGTGAAAACACATTATGTTTATGCTTACATTAGGAAAACTGTACAACAATTTAACAAAAGCAGTAAACAGGTCAGGACCTGTTAATTTAATAAGACGTCTACACTTCTTTGATGCTGGAGGCACTCCATCTTCAAACTTGTACTTCACAATGCAGTAAAGACATGCATATGTTCACAACAACTTCACATTTACAAACTTATATTGCTTGATTATTCTATATCCCACATGTAGTATGTCAAGTGTTCTGTTTCAGGATAATTATTCTCTTAGAAAACATATGTTTAGAACATAGCCCCACAGAGAGAAAAATCTGTAATATAGCTCTTCCTCACAAACACACAACTTCCATGCTTCCATGTACAGAAGAAGTCTCATCATATAATTTTTTCAGGGGTTTGAAGGTTTTAGTCCCCCAATCCTGCAAATTTTAAGCCCATGCTGAGCATCACTACTGTGAACATGGTTGTATCATGCAAAGATCATGGCATGATCCATCATGACCTTAGATGTTATTGATCATATCTTCCTCGGTATCATAAGTTTAACACCTTCTCATACAAGGTTAAAATGCCATCTTTCATTGTGAACTTCATTGACAACTTTCTGTGAAAACTTCCTAACAAAACTGAAAATGTGAGCATTGAGAGCATTTTGGAAATACAAGACAGGGAGTTGCCCAATATTTACAAATATAATTTTTGGATCCATGTGAAAATGTGAATCCTTGTTCAAGCAAAGGGTCACATGAACATGCAAAAATTCACAGCTGCATGATTTTAATGACAAAACTCCATGTCATGAGATTCCTCGCCCCCACACACAAAAAACATCACTGAAAACAAAAATGTGAACATTTCCATTAAAAAGTTAGCATGAAAAAAATCACAATTTTCCACATCCTAGCTAGTATTTCAAACTCCCAAGATTCAAATTAGTACATGATATGGCAAATCACAGTCTCTCACATTTCTATAACGTTAACAGTCACCTAATGACCAGATTAGAACAGAAGGTCTCCCCATTTACCCAACAACAGCAGTGTGAGATTGGGTCCTTGAAGTCAATAGCTAAACTCCTATTAAAGTGAATGGGAGAAGGGTCTATGGCCTCAATTCTACAAAAGATCCACTAAAAGCAAACAGTCCACCTGCGTAAATCTCTTTATAAGACTGGGGCTTATTAACAACCCTATAGGGGAGAGGAGGGAAAAACTTTAATGGAGGAAAAACAGGGAAGTAGTACATCAAATAAGCTACCTATGAAGAGGCACAAAATCACACATGACGATAGACTGTCCATAGTAACATAGAAGGAAAATTAGCTGCCAAATAGACCTATTCAAGACAATTTGCACTATCAACAAGACTAGGAGGAACAATTTCTTCACTAAGTTTAAGAAATTAATGTAAAATGTATTTTCTGGGTCTCAAAGGAAACGTTTTAACTTAAAAGGAAGATACAAACAAAAACACACACCATGTGTGTTTGCCTATAAAGTGCGTGTATGCATGCTTTCAGAATTGAAATTGCTTTAATATTCTAGGGTTTGGGGCTGTTTTTAATTTATATATTTCTTTTACTACAGAACGTTTATGTTTTTTTTTTATTTGAAATCCATGCAGGGTAAGTGTTTGGAAATCTACTAATAAAGCATAGATTATTTATCAGTGCTCATTAAAGTCTCTATTATAAATGCTATTGAAAAACTGTACAATCAAACATACATATTTATTATAGATTGCGAGATGTATTTAACTAGTGAAAAGGTTGGCCATTTTAAACTAGCAACAAGTTATGAAAGGTTGGAAAAAATAATCCTTTCCACAAAATTCAACCTTTTAAAAAGTATTTTTTAAAAATTCACCACACAAGTAGGTCTTACCATAATGCTTTAAGTTTAAAAAAAAAAAAACAGCAACAAAATATTTCTGTTGTGATGTCACAATAAAAATATCCTTAACTTTATGCTCTGAGAACATTCCTACAGAAGTCTGTGAGTATACTCACAGGGCATGAAATTAGGTATGTAAAATCTTTACACAATTGACATTAAATTTACTGCTAGTTGTTTCAAAGGTATTTCTTTTGCCTGCATATTTATTTTTGAGATTATCTCTATGTGGCAGAAGATTATTTACTAAGAGGACATTGGGAGGGACAGGGAGATAAGGTTTAAACCCAATACTTTGCTTTCACTTGCACTGGAGAAATCTGCTACTAGCTAAATTTTCAGTCCATAAATTCAGTGAGAAGCCCAATGTGAGTTTTCAGATTGCTAGTTGGCTTTCAACAGCACCCGAGTCCCTAATCAGCAAGGGCATGTGACAATGAACAACTGGTTGGCGGGGGGGGGGGGGGGGGGGGGAGGGATACCTTCCCATAGTCAGTAGAATGAATCAGATTGAATAGTTCATAATAAGATTTATCATACAAGGGTAATCAATTAAATGCTGCGTCCAAAATGTGCTCTGTAGATGGTTTATGAATCTAGAATAAAGACCCCAACATGAAATAAATACCTCCTTGAAAACAGTACATGAATGTGCATCACGTATCAAATAGCCAATTTTCAAAGATATGCGGTAATGATTCCTGTGGAGGTGAGTGGGAGCTCAAGGGAGCTATTACAGACATTCCATTCATTAGGTGCAAAGGGGCAGTGTAAGGGCATGGCACCCACCTCTCACAAGCACTCCTTCTCGTCAGGTCTGCCTGCAGTCTTTAAATAGTCCTGGCCCTGGTATCTGGCCATGCCCCCAGGGCTTCCTCCCTGGAAGCAATGGTTTTGCCCTCTTGGTGTACTCCGGCTCCAGTCTCCAGCTGGGCCACTACAGTTCCCCTTCTGGGATTTCTCGCTGTCCGGTTGTAGGCCAGTTCCCCAGTACCCTCTGGGGGGACCCAGGCCCACCAACTACTCCAGGTCTCAGCCATGTCCCTTTAACTACAGTGTTTTCAATTCCCTGGGCCACTTTCCTGCAGCCCCAACCTTTGCCCAAGCTTCACCTTACCTCAGGGCTCACCTAAGTTCAGGCCCAGCAGCCAGCCAACAGCTCTTCCTCGCTGTCCAGTTCCCTGCCAGCACTGAGCTGTCCATGGTGCTGCAGTTCCCTTTGGCCAGCCAGGAGCACCACCCCTCTAACACCAGTAAGGAACTGACTGTCTCTGCTGCTCCTTTTATATGGCCCTCCTGGGCCCTGATTGGCTGCTTGGAGGACTCCTCTACTGTTCCTTTCCTGGGATAGGTATGGCTGGACACTGAGGCCTCCAGCAGGGGGCCTCTGGGCATAGTCCACCCCATCACAGGCAGATGGACAGATACGACTCAGAAAACCCGTTCATCCAAAGAATCTTTCTCTTCCAAAAAAAGAAGTCTGTACTAAATAAAATGGGCTGCTTGGACCTAAAATGGATAAGTCGTGACCCTATTTTTGTAACACACACACAAAATATTTTCTGATAAAAACTATTATATTCATAGTCTATCTGGGTAACTACCAGACTTGCTCTGATTTTACAGGATACACAAGGATGTATGTTTGGATACTGGAGGGCATGACTCCCACTGATTCCTCATTTAGTGTCACAATTAGGCAAATTCCTCATTTAACACCTTAAAGCCTGAACCAGTAGAGGAGTGTGGCCTAGTGGCTAGGGCACTGGACTGGGACTCAGGTGCCCTGGGTTTAATTTACAGCTCTGCTACTGGCCGATCTTGAGTAAGTCACATCTCCCTTCTCTGGGCCTCAGTTTCGCCATCTGTAAAAATCAGGCTAATGATACTGACTTCCTTTGTAAAAGGACTTCAACATCTACTGATGGAAATTGTGCTATATAAGAACTGGGTATTAATAATTACTATAATTATAATCATGGGGCTTCAGTCCCAGTGCACATCAGCAGGTATCCTGTGAAGTCAGTAGAAATTCAGGATCTGATTATGTCTGGTACTGGAAGACAGGATTATCTTTCCATTGGTGTTAGGCCTAGAACCTTTCACCATTACTATAGGAGCCACATTTAAGTGGAGAGGTACTATATATGCTAAATAAAGCTGGCTGACATTTTGAACATTTTCAAAATTTCAACAAAAACTACAAGAATTTTTCCATGAAATATTTCACTTAAAATGTTTACCACTTTTTAACCAAGATTAGCTGCTCCTTTGAATTTGAGACTTCACGCTTTAATGGTTCGATTGTAAAATATGTCCTAGGACTACTTAAATTAATTTTGCTGTTACACTCATTAACTCCCCTCTCTCCCTTTCTCTGTAGCTAGTCAGCAAGAGCATTGAAAAGTGCTATCCAGGTATCATTATTACCAGTGCTTTTTATATTTCAGATTTCTTTTCTCACCAATACAAATAGATTGTTTCCTCCTTTCTGCTACCATATTCAGCTCTACCAAGCAGTCTGCAATAATTCACTGGGTACATTTTCTTTTAATCTTGTGCTACTTACAAATGAGGAAAAAAAAAAAGCAACCATAGCATTTGATATAAAATTAAGCTACTTACCAACTACTGCCAGATTATGCTCAGAGCCACATGCAATCTGCAAAAGAAATGTGAATGAATGAAAGAGAATCTGCGGACAAGTGTAAGTAGATACAGTATTTGGACCAAGACAACCACAGCAGGCAATTAAAAATTAGGCTGAAAAACAACTGTGGTGTGTACAATGTAAAATTAAGTTTGAAGTATACTACTGTACATTTCGGAGAAAATTTCATTAGTGGTCTCACTTCATTTGTTAATAAACAGCTGTTTACATTAAAAAAGACAACCAAAATCACAATTGGTACTTCTATCCTTTTTCATAAGGTAGACCACAGATCTGCAAAGACCTTAACATTATGCACTTGTATAAAACAGGACTATTTGTGCACATAAACTAAGCACAAGCATAAGTCTTTTGGGGATCAGAATCAAAGGGAGAAAGATCAGGAATCAAATGGACAATGAAGATCTAATTTCCTTCTCACCCATTCACAGCTACTGATATTTCCTGAACAGCACTGAGGCATATTGGCAGGGCTGTGCGGTGAAGCTTCCAGTGATTCTATCCCCCCTGTCCTCATCTGGAGGAGAGGACATGTACTGCAAAGGATTTGCAGATTTCATAATGCTCCTTCCACCAGCATTAAACTCAGAATTTTTTTGTAATTTTGTAATTGTAAAGAGCAATGCAATTCTTTTTTTAGCTTGTTTGTTAAAGGCAGCACCACAAACTCACCTGAAAGCAGCTAATTTGGCTGAAATTTTCCCCCATGTCAATTTGAAATGAATTCTGTCCTGATGATCTGTGATAAAAGTGTGATCTATATTTTAAAAGGTTCCCCTCCACCTCTCTCTCTCTCTCTTTTTCTCTGCCCAGGACTTTAAAGCCAACAGTGACATGTACCCACAAAGCTTTTTTTAATTTTTGCTGCTGCTATGAAGATGGAAAATGCGTGAGCTACTGTCATACATGTCAGGGAATCTCAGTGACCAAGTTCCATATCCTAATTTAATCCCTAATAATTTAATACTCATTCCTTCAGCGGACCATACCCACTGCAGGCAGGTAGTGCTACCTCTGCATTCTTCTGGAATATTGACTGATGGCCGCAATCATCTATCAGACATCATGTGGACTTCACTAGATAAAAGGTTCTTTTAATTACTTCCTTCTAGTTTTAACCTTTTGACCAAGTAAATCACCAGGAAAGGAAGCCATACACCCAGTTAATAATAAATCTGGAAATTCACTGCTAATCTCTGAGGTTACTGAACTAACCAGAATAAACTGCAATCAAACTCTACTCTTCTATATAATATTTAAATAAGGATACTAGATTTATAGATTTTTAAGGCCAGAAGGGATCATTGTGATCATGTATTCTGAGCCCGTGCATTGCAAAGGTCATAAGATTTCTCCAAGTGCGTGAAACCCACAATTTTGGGTTGAGCTAGCATATGTCTATGACATCCAGTCTTGAATCATTATGTTAGAAGTAAACGCTATGATCAAGGTACTGAGTATGCAAAACAGCACAACTGTGACATGAAAACACCTTATTATTAGCTAATTAGTAGCTGAAAGCCCATGTTGTGGCAGTTGGACCAAGTAATCCACCATATGTGCAGTCTCCCTCATACAACCAATGAAACTGTTGCATGCAAATTAGCTGTAGAGTAACAATGGTGTCTTGTTGAATTACCTCCGATATCACACTGGTCTCAGACTCTTGGCATTACATAGTTTGGCAAGGCACCTTCTCGGTCTCACCAGCCTCAGCTGTTTTAGCTTTGGTGAGACGGGCTTGGGTGAAACAGTCCTTCTTGGCTGCACAGGGGCAGTCTGTCCTTTTCTCAGTTTGGGTTTGTTTTTCTCCCTTATGGGACGGAATGCAGCCTTCCCTCCTAGAGAGGCTTGTCCCTTGCTGCTACTTATCTACTGGTAGCTTGACTCCTTCTCTTTCCTCCCCTTCTCCCAACAGGGGAGGGTTTAAAAAGGTCTCAGGCAGCCCTTAGTTGGAATCAGCTGATCCTAATTGACCTCAGGCAACTCCCTCTCAGTTGATCCTAATTAATCTCTAGTAACCCCTTCTCAGCTGAACCTGATTGACCTGTAGTCACCCCTCCTCAGTTGATAGGGAGGAGGGCCTTTTAAACTTCTGGGACTGTTTTCTATCCCCCCTCCCACTTCTTGCAGCCATCTGTCCTGAGTTTATCACAATAGCTATTACCTTACTGTCACATGGGTGTAATTCATCAAGTCAACATGACCGAGAACTTAAAAATAGGATGGTAACAGACCACAAATCCCAGTGATGACTGAACCTGATGATACTCTGAACAATAAGCACTCTCAGCCATACTTGTAGCTGTTTCCATTACTTCACACTGACTCAGACATTCTAGGCTTCAGAGTGACATACAGAGTGACGGACAATCCTGGAATCTTATTTCATAGATGCTGTACTAATAAAGTTGACAGCTGAGATTCAACAAATCTCCTCTGGTTTGAATGTATTGAGCCAAGAAATGGAAGCGTCTGGGTTGGGAAAACTGCAATAAGAAAAACAAATTGTTTTAAAAGCCATCATGCATTTTGTGATGAATCTCATTTTCTGGAACAATTAATATATAAGGACTCAGAGAAAACAATGGCCTTGGAACGGTACTAGAGAAGTAGCTGTAAAACTTCTATCTTGCAGTGTTACAGCTACTCAGAGCTTCAAGCACTGGCATACTAAAATGCATAACATATCACTGTATTATTGCACTCTTTGTGCAACAGGGCCATACATTATAGCAGTATTGATTTTTTATGTGTTTTCATTGGCTAATGCAGCCCACCAATGATGGGGTTTAAAGGCTGATGCCATGGAAACAAGATCTGCTCATGGAAATGCATGTGAAGACTCGATGGGGGAAAAAAATCAAAACAGCAAATTCTGTGTCTTCACTGCATGATGAAAAATGGGATATTAAAGCTGCTGCTAATAAAATCAGTGTGAAGCATGAGCTACCTAATCTCATATTTCTGTACAAAGTATACTGAACACAAACTTTGTTTCAGATAGTTCTATGAAACAGGCTGTTCACCCTGCTTCTGTAGGTCTTGTATATTTAGAGCTAATGGCCCCACTGGAAATGCAGTGTGTTCAAAACGGAACACGCTGTTTAGAATGTGTGACAGCTCTGCTAAAGAGGCATTTTGTTCCAATACCTAACAACAACAATTATCCAGTCTGCAACTCTGACAGATAAATAAAGCAAGCTGGTGATCACTCACTGTTTTGTAATCCACTCATACAACTGCCCCCAACAGCAGCACTCTGAGAATCTCTGCCTACACTACACAGCCATCCACTACCTAGTTTACCAGGGTTTATGGGAATCTGCCACAGTGGAAGGCAGCAGCAGAAACAGAGTTCACTGCATTATAGGCCTTGTCTACCCTGGTAATTTGCCCCCATTATAGCCATTGGTGACTAACCACTTGTGTCGCTGCACCAGTGCAATCTCCTAATGCATATGAGACAACCCACTATAAGCAACAATTTACACCAGTGCAGCTTTTTTCAAGCAGGGGAAAACTGCACTGGTGGAAACAGCCGCTGTGCCACCAATCACTGTTATCAAGGCAAGTCCCATGCATAGTCTAGGCTATTGGCAGTCACCTTGATTTGCCCTCACTAGCACAGGGCAGGGACATGGCAACCCTGGTAGCAGCAGCAGTCTCTGTGCTCAAGTGGGGAATTCACCCAACAGGAGAGCACAGGATGTTTGCACTGCTGCCCTAGCTCAGGGTGACGTCACTGTGACAGTTCACCCCATAAGGCTTTATGGAAATATGCTTACGAATGTATATATATGACATAACTGGAATATGTTTTATGCTACATATGCCATGTAACCCATCTCTGTAAAGGTTATGATCTACTGAATATATTCATCCTATTTGTATGCATGTGTCATTGTTGTATTCGAAGTTATGAATATTGGCTGTATACTTGTTTGATTTTAAATAACCTTACTAAGGCATTTGGTCAGCTTCTTTAGAAAGGAATTTGCAAGTTAAATGCCCAATCAAGAAGCATTTAACGAACAATGGATGTTGGAAGGCCCCAATCCACGTAAGAAGTCTTCCTGGAGACATTCAAGATACCATGTGGGCAATGGCTGCTACCTGTAAAAACTAAGTCATGCATGGACATGTGACTTGCCCAGGTGACTCCAAAAATACATCTTGGAGCTGGACTTTGCATAGGAGAGAGGAGGGGGTCTCCTCCCACAAGAGAAAGTCTATTTAAGCCGTGGGAGACCCCTCCATTTTGTCTTCAGCTGGCTAAAGAGATAGCCTCTCCACCCCCAGGGATACCTGAAAGAAACTGGAACAAAGGACAGTAACTACAGGGGGTGTGAGTGATTGCTGGACCCAGACTAGAAGGAGTCTAGTCTGTAAAAGGAAGCTTACTGGAATTCCTCTAAGGGTGAGGTTTTTATCTGTATTCAGAGTTCTTACTGTATTAGACATAGACTTGCGTGTTCTATTTTATTTTGCTTGGTAATTCACTTTGTTCTGTCTGTTACTACTTGGAACCACTTAAATCCTACTTTCTGTATTTAATAAAATCACTTTTTACCTATTAATTAACCCAGAGTATGTATTAATAGTGGGGGGCGCAAACAGGTGTGCATACCTCTCTACCAGCGTTACAGAAGGTGAACAATTTATGAGTTTACCCTGTATAAGTTTTATATAGGGTAAAACGGATTTATTTGGGGTTTGGACCCCACTGGGAGTTGGGCATCTGAGTGTTAAAGACAGGAACGCTTCTTAACCTGCTTTCAGTTTAAGCCTACAGCTGTTAGGGGACGTGGTTCAGACCTGGGTCTGGGTTTGCAGCAGGCTAGTGGGTCTGGCACAAACCAGGCAGGGCACTGAAGTCCCAAGCTGGGAGGGCAGGGAAGGCAGGGACAGAAGTAGTCTTGGCACATCAGTTGGCAGCTCCAAGGGGGTTTCTGTGATCCAACCCATCACAGTCACTTTAAAATGTAGCCTGGACTCCACTAGGAGCCCCACTGGGAAAATCTTCCTAAGGGATTCTCTGAATCAGTGCATCCCTCAGGCACTGCTGCCATATCCCTGTCTCTCACTGAAGGCTGTGCCTGCCTCTTGCAGAACCCCAGCTAGACTGGACATCTTGCTTCACTCTAACAGAAGACGGTATAACCCAGAGGTGAACCAAGGCTCCTGTCTGCTTCAACTTGAAGTGCAGGGTCATCTTGTGAGCATCCCAGATAGCACGTCAGCCTCTTAAAATATAACCCTCCCACCTCAAATTAGACAATAATCACCCAACGTAAAAAAACTATTAGTAGGAGTCAGAATTTATGTTTTGTTGGTAGGTGAGATGCCAGCAAGGGAGAATGGGATCACCAAAGACATAACACACACTTATATTAGGTGCAACTAATTCAGCAATGACTATAGTTTTGTAACACAATGCTGGTATGTACTGCAACAACCATCATTTTTCAGCTACTTGGCCTTTTTTCTGTGTTGCAGAAGAAATGAAACTCTAGCACACATCTGCATATTCCTGGAGGATAGATAAATACATTGAAGTCAAGAAGATATGGAGCTTCTGCACACAATATTGTTTTCCAGTTGGGCAATTATGTTACACTGTATATTTAAACAGACAAAAAAAGGTCACAAATCTTAACAGAGAGTCAGAATCAATCTCTCACAGTTATTGAAGCCCTCTGGAATATTAGACAATGCAACCCCCTTCAAACTAAAATCTCTCCTCTACCAAAAAAAACCAAAACAGTATCTGAGAGTGTTTTAGTAGTTGTTCACATGCATATAAACGTATTTTAATCTCTATATTTCAGAAAGATTTCAAAGCAATACACAAACAACTAATCAAGGCTCACAACACACCTTTGAGACAAGGAAAGGCATTTCCAACTGAAACTGCAGAAGCAACCAGATGGAACTTAACTATTCAAGCTGAAATTTAGCTGACTCCTCAGTGTTAACACCAATAACTCCTATTAAACAAGCCCAGGGATCTTTAATGGTCACATACAATCAGGTCTCCTGCTCTACATCACATCTGAAAGACATCAGCAGCACAGTATCAGGGGGTAGCCATGTTAGTCTGTATCCACAAAAACAACAAGGAGTCCGGTGGCACCTTAAAGACTAACAGATCTATTTGAGCATAAGCTTTCGTGGGTAAAAACCCCACTTCTTCAGATGTATGGAGTGAAAATTACAGATGCAGACATAAATATACTGACACATGAAGAGAAGCGAGTTACCTCACAAGTGGAGAACCAGTATTGATAAGGCCAATTCGATTAGGGTGGATGTAGTCTACTCCCAACAATAGATGAGGAGGTGTCAATTCCAGGAGAGGCAAAGCTGCTTCTGTAATGAGCCAGCCACTCCCAGTCCCTATTCAAGCCCAAATTAATGGTGTTAAATTTGCAAATGAATTTTAGTTCTGCTGTTTCTCTTTGAAGTCTGTTTCTGAAGTTTTTTTGTTCAAGTATGGCTACTTTCAAATCTGTTATAGAATGTCCAGGAAGATTGAAGTGTTTTCCTACTGGCTTTTGTATGTTACCATTCCTGATGTCCGATTTGTGTCCATTTATTCTTTTACGTAGGGACTGTCCGGTTTGGCCAATGTACATGGCAGAGGGGCATTGCTGGCACATGATGGCATAGATAACATTAGTAGACGTGCAGGTGAATGAGCCTCTGATGGTGTGGCTGATGTAGTTGGGTCCTCTGATGGTGTCGCTAGAGTAGATATGGGGACAGAGTAGGCAATGAGGTTTGCTATAGGGATTGGTTCCTGGGTTAGTGTTTCTGTGGTATGGTGTGTAGTTGCTGGTGAGTATTTGCTTCAGGTTAGGGGGCTGTCTGTAAGCAAGGACTGGCCTGTCTCCCAAGGTCTGGGAGAGTGAGGGATCATTTTCTAGGAGAGGTTGTAGATCATTGATAATGTGCTGGATAATCAGCAGCAAAGTGTGACAATGTGATAATCAGCAGCACAGTGACTCCTTAACCCGGACAGCCAGCTAACGCCACCACATCCTGTAGCATTTTGTGTTCCTTGGTGTTCCTACTCATTATGCTCTGATTTACTGAGCAACCCAAGTTAGTTGGTAAGATCTGGTGGCACAAGGTAGCACAGCTGAGTATAAACATACCAAAAATAAGTAAGTTAAAATATTTAATTATTAAATTGACAAGATAGTATGAGAGGGGGATGGAAACACAAATCAGAGGCTTTTGAGGATCACGCAAAATGTGAGGAAGAAAAAAAAAGTTAAGGGGAGTTCTCTGTTTTTCCTCTCCTGGGTCCTGGATGGAAGGATCTATTTTAGATACTTATATTACCTCCATCACCATGGCATCTGAGTGCCTCACAATCTTTATTGTATTTATCCTCCCAGCATCCCTGTAAGGTAGAGAAGAGCTATGCATTTTACAGACGGGAAACGGAGGCACAGAAAGACTAGGTGACTTTCCAAGGTGCCAGAGGAAGGAATAGAACTCGGGGTCTTCAGAGGCCCTTAGTGCCCTAACTACTAAAGCATCCTTCCTCTCTCTCTCTCTCTCTCTCTCTCTCTCAATTCTCCCATGTGAGAGGGCATCAAGTCAGAGACCTGTTGAGGAGGAAAGACTGGAGCTGTAAAGAGGGAAAAGGGACAGTGTGGTGGGTTAAGAGGAGGGAGAGAGAAAGCTGGACATGGTGATGTGAGTGGTGAAAGAGAGAGAAGATCTCAAGCAGCCTGGACAAGCTTCTGAACATATTGGCACTTACCCAGAAGGAGCCTCCAAAGCTTTTGAGCATTGACCATGGCAATTCAGAGAAGAGGTAGCTGTGAACCTATGCTTTACTCAGCTTCAAAGAACTGTATAACATTCCATGAAGTGAGCTGTAGCTCACGAAAGCTTATGCTCAAATAAATTGGTTAGTCTCTAAGGTGCCACAAGTACTCCTTTTCTTTTTGCGAATACAGACTAACATGGCTGTTACTCTGAAACATTCCATGATAATAACCCTAAATACCTTTAGCAGGCCTCTACATTATTTTTCAAATGACAGATGTCTAAGCGGAAAGGAACTATTAGGTCATCTAGCCCATGGCCCAGCCAGTACAGGAATGCTCCCTCAGTACATCAGCTTTTAAAAGTCCTTGGATATGGGGGCCTCCAGCACTTCCCTTAAGGGGAAAGATTATACTATACTATGGCAGTGGTTTTCAAACTGAGGTACGCATACCCCTAGGGGTACACCAGCTCTCATTAGGGGGTACGTCAGTAAAATCCTGTAATGACTGTGGAAGTATAACATTGTATAAGGGGACATGCTGGATACATTGTATATGAGAGGGCATGCCAAAACGTGTTACAAAGTATCTGAGGGAGCACACATAGGGACAGTTAGCTTTTGAATGGAGAAGCAATTAAGATAGAGCCAGCACATCTAAGAAGCAGGCATCAGAATGGAAGGTGTGAAGGGCAATTAGTTAAGTTAACTGGAAGCTGTTAAAGGAGATTGTTAAGGGTGGCAGGTAATTGAAGATACGTGACTGGTCTCAGGGATCTCGAAGGGTGGTAACTAAAATCTTTTCTTCTTTTGTCTGTAACTTCTCTGTAACTTGTTCTCCAGCAAGCTGTATAAATTAAGAGACACAAGCCCCACTCGGGGGGCTCACTTCTAAATGTATTAGCAGAGCAGCTTTGCTAATAAAACAGAGTGGTCTGATAAATTGTGAGTCTGAGTCAAACTTTGACATGACGGACAATACATTTAATTCAGTAAGACTTGGCAATCTAATCATAAGTATATTATGACCCTATCTCAGATGGGGGACCCAGTGGATTATATTATTTGGAAAGGGGTACACGGCCTAAAAAGTTTGAAAACCACTGTACTATAGGGTTTCTAAACCTGAATGAAGACATGAAGTTTAAGGACTTTCATGTAGATGGCAGTCACTGCATTCTGATTTTTAGTACATTAAGGGATGGTTATTCTACAGACAGTACCCTGTGGCGTGAAGAAAGGGGAGGAGAGAAGATCAAAAAGGTGAGCACAAAGGCACTCTTTCATCTAAGATTTGATATAGATGTTTGACCACAGAGTGACATGATCTCCTCGACAGATCTTGTCTCATTAAGGAAACCAGCAAGGCCAGAAGCAAAGAAAGACTTTATTCCTCCAGGGATTAGAAGCCAAAAGGGAATGATAAGAGTTGACAGAGAGATTGCAGATTACTAAAGATCAAGGTTTATATAATATGGTATAATCATTCTTTCCCAGTGCTGTTCCTTCATGCCCTTGATTAATGTATTGTAACTGATTTGTACTGTTTGACACATACTGACTAACTACATTTTGTATGCAGAATTCCACTGATATGGGGGAAGGGGGAGGAACTGAATATAATTAGTGAAGCTGTCTTGCTTCCAATGATCCCTCACTAGGAACTTTGTGTTCCTCTTCCGGATCACTTGACTCCTGATGGATAAGGAGAGACAGCTTGCTAACCTAGTCACTTTCCTTGGTTAGTACCAGGCTAAATGCAGTTTATTGCAATACAAGCTAGCCGCACAAGGGTATAACCCCACCCAGAGCAGCAGTTTAATGCCATTCCCTGCTGCTGGGAATGTCAGTGGAAAATTGTGAGGGCCAAATAATCATGAGATTTGACAGTCTTTTTCTCTGTGTTTGCTATTTTCTGCCAATCTAATCTTTCGTTTATTGAAATACAATTTCTAGCTTTGTTACAAAGCGGGAGTCATAATAAAATTTAAAGTGAGGCTTTGTTATTTCAGCCTTGCAGAAAATGTTCCTTACCCAGACAATGGGCCAAATGCTGGTCCCTCACACAAAGCCCAAGCACATGGGCCTTTGCTGGGGTAGAGAGTACTGCAAGGGATTAAATCCTGGCCCTATCCTCTCAACTAACCTGGGGGCAGGAAACCTCCCAAACACTAACGGGGTTTGATCAGTAGATCAGCATAGTTTACAGACGAACTGGCCATAGCCTGTGTCCATCCCCACAACCGAACCCAAGCCCACCTCCTCACTGCAGAATATTGCCTAATTTGCATGGGAGATGCAAAATTCCCCTTTCTGCGACAGTATGGATGCAATCTGGGTCTTGAATGTTTGTGGGAGTTGGAGACAGCATTAATCCAAAAGCAACAAACTATTTTTTTGAAGTGATTTATAAAGCACCTCTTAAAACTCTAAGCAAGGAGAACAAACACTGTGAAATGGAGAGGAAGAATGAAAGGTTCTGTAACTGATACAGTGCTCAGTCCCCAGTCAGGATCACGATCCCATTGTGCTAGGCACAAATGCTCACAAATGAGGACACAGTCCCTGCCCTGAATTTTTAGAATCAAAATGTGGGGAGAAGAGTGGTCAGACTAAAAGTAGGGACAGATGAACCGAAATGTCAAGAGGAAGCAAGTTCTGTACCCATCTCTAGAAAGGCCTGAGCAGCTGCAGACTCAAAGATACAAATGCTATTGAGATCAAAGTACACAGACCTCTCAGAATTAGGGCCAAGGGGGTGAGGGGAAGTGGCAAAATACTGCCAAGGCATACCTCAAAGATCTTTACAAATCAGCAGTGTCAGTTTACAGTCACTCTGCCAGGTTCTAGACAAGGAGTGTGAACACAGCTGAGTGCATGTAATAGATGCATGGTTATTCAAAGCAGAGGGAAAGCTAGTTGCTCTATTCTAAACAAGCTGAAAGCAACAGGGAAGCTGTGTTAAGGAGGAAGCTAGAATAATTAAGCCTTATTGTCATGAACATCTGTTACTACTGCAAGGTCATCAAAGAGTTATCAAAAGTTCCCATATCAGACACTTTCCTTCTTCCACATGTGAGGAAGAAAACATGGAACACAAAGCCTATATATTTCAAAAATTGTTAGACACACTACTGACTCTGCTATGCTACCTGCAAGCAAATCTTTGCCTTCATATTATTCAGATGTTTTCAGCTCAAGGCTTCTATCCTGCAGAATGCCAAAAGGACAGGGTTCCAGCATCTTCCTTCTATGGTATTAAATATAGATAGAACTAGAAAACTAGCATAAAAGTCATCATTATCAATCCGAATGTGCTAATTTCTATCACTGCCACTTTAATGAAGCTAACGGTTCCATTAGGCAATAACTGTAGGCAAACATTCTGTCAAAGCACATTCTATTATTCAATATTTAAAAGTCTAAAATACAAGTTACAAAGGTGAGTGTAATATTTGGTTATAAAATATCAGCTTCTACATAGCAGCCTATTTGCAAGGTTCTTTTAAAAATGCATAACATTTGGGAACAGTTTTAGGCTTTCTGTAAGAGTCTGGGTTTTACATCTTTTTCCTTATTGCAAAATAATCCATTATAGTCAATTCATAATGGATTAGAAACATTTTAGTTAGCCTAGAAGAAATGACAGAGCAGCTAGAATGTAGAGCACACATTCGGGGAAATTCTGCATTCACCTACACTGGGGTAAGCCTTAATTAACGTCAGTGACTTCACTTGAGTTTTTCTGGATTTACAGGGATGTAACTAAGGGCAGAATTTGGCACACAGGACCTGCAAGGAAACTTAACACCACAGAGTTACTTGGACTTTTGTAGCACTCATAAATCTGGTAAAGGAACAAGATGTTATTTTTAAAAGTTTATTTCAAATCACCGATTCATTGGTATGCCTCTCTTTGTTCTTGCATGTTTTTCATTTGTTTGGAGGAGCCCAAAGTATGTGCATCATTTATTAAAAAACAGCACCCAAACTACGAGGCACCATTATCAAGTGGTAATTTTTGAAGTAAGACACCTTAAAGGGGCTTGACTCCTTATCTTAAAAAAACCCATCATCATAAATTGGGTCTGTAGCTTCCTCCAGGGTCAAAACCAAAAGGTCATGATTTTCAAAAAGGACTAGTGATTTGGTATACCTCACTTTCCCGGTGTCCAACTTGAGACACTTTAAAGGGGTCCAATTGTCAGAGAAAGTACTAAGCACTCTCTCTGTGAAAATCAGGTCCTTTTGAGGGGTCTCAAATCAGGCATCCAAAAACGGAGACATCCAAAATCACTAGTCCTATCTGAAAACCGTGGCCAATGAATGTTGCAGAGAAGAATGACAAGTAAGGAAGTCACTCAAACACAGTGGGGCCAATACTGCACATCCTCACTTTTGTTAGTAGTCCCACTGAAGCTCAGTGTGCCTTGTTGGTTGCATAAATAAGAGTTTGCAGGCTCAGGCTTTATATGGGCACATTGTATCTGCAGAAAAGAAAAAAACTTCCACCATACTAGAGAAGGGAATGTTAAGGACACTGGAAATACAGCACGTCTGCCACCTACCCCGATTTGAAACGTACCTCGGGAAAAATTATGTAAGATAACTATCAATTGTTCAGGAAGACAAATGCTGTGCCCTGTTGTCAGCACAAGTCTTACAAATGTACATGCACAAAAATAAATGGAAAAATGTTAGCACCAACTTTAATATGTAAGTCAAAAAAACAGCAGCACATTATACTTCCCCCCTCCCCTGAAATATGTCAAAATAAACATTTAGAGGAAAAAGTATGAGTTTTATATATCAACTAACTCATCTTGCAAAGAGGCTTTTTTAGTCTCCAGTGCAGCTGCAGGCATGCGGATGCCATGAGTTAGCTTTGTGTAAGTTCCACAAGTCATGAATTCTACTGCCTGCCTGCTCCTTTACCCATTCCAATAAATGGTGCTTTTACCTTTAGGGTGTCACGTAACGCTCTTCTCTTGAAGCCTGGATTCTATATTTGGGCAGCACTTAGTAACAATCCATCACCCTGCAGCAAACGTATTGGAAATAAATAAATGTGTCTCCATAAACATGCAAGCTCCCAGCACAAAGATGAATGAAAAAGTTCTCCTGGGCAAGTAAGGATTAGCATGCAGTAGATAGAGACAGTTGAGCCTGCACTTTAATGCAAGTCTCAAAAGGAAGTTTGGGGAAAAACACATCATATTCTGAAGTGACATACTGGCTGCTGTTAAGTGCATACTCATTAGAAAGCTGAATTCACATAAAGCTTGTTTAATTCCATAACAAAATAATGTGAAGTCTTTTGCTTTGACATCTTGACTGTATTGCACAGTAGCTGAATCAGAAAGCCACCTATCAGCATGGAAACACAGTTGTTTGGCAAGATGAAATGGGAGAAGAATGAACTGCAAACCTTTGGAAGTAGCTGTATTGGGAGTGGGGTCAGAGAGCACAATATGCATTCCGTCCCATATAACCCCCCAAAAGTGGTAGCAAGCTGACCAATGCCAGCCTGACTAGACAGCCCACAAAAAGACCTCTACCCAGTCAGGCTGTAGGACAATGTAAATTTGTTTCACACTGCAATGGTACATTTTAAATCCATATGTGGTAGTTTTCAGACTATTAGGGTCTACACCTGGGCAATGGCAAGACATTTCCACTTGCAATTTCTACCTCAGTGCAGGTGTTACAATTTACTCTGCTTTGTTTTCATGCATAGGTATGATCATTTGTTTCCTCTCTGTACTTGTGCATCAGCTTCAAATTTCCTTTTCCTCACTTGTTCGCTCAGGACTGCATTTTTCAGGGCAAGGGATTTGTGCACTGGCAGCAGGGAATTAACTAGCCAGCATAACTTGGACTCTCCTAAGTTACATGGGGTGATGGGCCCAGTGCACAGCCAGAAGATGATCCAGAAAGTACGCTGCCTCCTAAATTGTATTATGCACTCCTCAGCTTTAGCGGATGATCTGGATCAATTATTCTTTATTACATGACCCTAAATGGAGCAAAGAGATCTTTGTAGGGTTGAAACAATGGAATGATAGCTTAAGCATTACCATGTTCTGATTACAGATGTCAATGATGGAGAAGTTTGATGTAAGGAGATTATGGTCTCTGCTTAAGATTTGTTTATGCCTGGAGTATGCACGCATGCGGAACCTACATCTACAAAAAAATGCTGTGCAATAATCCTCTGTCTTCAATAATCCCTCATACTGAGAGTGGAGATGATCCAATAACGATTCTGTCTGCAGTTGAAGCCAAAGAGGCCCTTCTGACTCAAACTTTGTTATATTTATATAGTCTGAGAACCATGCCTCTTTCTTCCTCAAAAGTAAACGCTTTCTTGAGTAAGAAGCTGGAACATAAGACATGTGAAACATGTGAAACAAAAAACCAGCCTAGTCAAGAGTACTAGATCCACTGGTCTAACGGGCTAACCAATGAGAGTATAAATAGACTCATTTCATATTTGTGATACCAACCTTGTAAGCATTAGAAGAAATAGGATCTGAAACATGCCCAGCATTGGCCTAACTCTGTTCCCATTGTGTTATAATGCACGAACTACAGGGGAGAAAGGATTATTTCAGATAAAGCAAATAGATCAACACAACTCTGACAAATGTTAACACCAAATTTCCAAAGGTAGTGCTGAAATTCAAGATCCAATTGCGGAATTTCCATAAATAAATGTTACAACTAAAAGGCATTTTTCTTTGCTGTGGGACTGTTAAATACATTTCACAAGGCAACTTGTCCTTACCAAATATAATCAGTTTTGCAAGATATGAAATCCATAATAGAATTTTTTTCAAAATTTTTTTCAAAAAAATTCTGACTGTTAAACGGCTGATCCTATTATAACATCACCTTAAGCTGACCACAGATTGGTATGAGTCCTAGTGAATACCCCCATTTGTGAAATACCGCTCATCATCATTCCCATATTCTGGTATCTTCAGAACAGCCTTAGAAAGTAATGATGAGCTGTATTTGACTTCAATACAATTATACATAAGAATCCTCTCACTTTTATTTTCCAGACCTGCCACATACAGACAATGCCATATATCAGATTTTGATTAGGAAAATAAAAATTGTTTTTCTGAAAAAACAATACTTTAAGACATTTTCAGAATACATATACATGGTATATGTTGTACACACAGCTTATGCTGTGGTAATCCTGCTGTTCTGAATCTTTCCAATGAAGCAGGATCATCCTCTATAGTACTGTGTATATTTAAGAGGCCAGTTAGAATCATGTTAAAAAGAATAATGGATGGATAGCAAAGTTCTGTGCCACAAACTTACTTAGATAGGTCAAGATTAAGAAGGTTTCTGAAGAACTCCAGAATGGCCTAAGAAAACTAGATAAATGGGCCACATAGTGACAGATGAAATTTAGTGTAGACAGGTGCAAGATAACATACACTAGAAGGAATAATTTAAGCTACTCATACACACTGATGGATTCTAAATTAGTTGGAACCTCTCAGGAGAGAGATCTAGACGTCACTGTGGACAGCTCAGTGGAGATGTCTGTTCAATGTGCAATGGCCGCCAAAAAAGCAAGATGTTCGGCTGTTATAAATAGGATAGAGACAGTAATGTCATTCTACAAACTGATTATATTTTACAGCCTCACCTTGAATGCTGCCAGGGCTAGGAGAGCTGACGCAACAAGACAGAGATTGAATGGTCTTGGTGTAAGAGACATAATGGAAATGTGTAACTAGAACAGGGCCCCAGAGTCTGCCAGAGACAGGCATACTCACCATGGGAACAAAGAGGAAATAAACATGAAGAGGCAGTCAGATTTCACATAAAGTCTATGATCAGCCCCAGCTATTGTACAGTTATTTGGAAGAAAATAAACTGAATGATTCTTTATGTTTGAGGTAGCACTTGTTTGGGGGAGAGTGTACCAACACATCCCCCTGGGCACTGCACAGCCATGCCCCTTCCCCGCCATTGCCGTCTCCTTTCGCAGCCACAGTCATCCCACAATAGGGCTTCTAAAGCCTTCAGCCAGACTCCAAACCCACATAGGCCCTAGGATGAACTTGGCTCATTGTATTCTGATGTTAACGACCAAGAACAAAGCCAGTCCAGGAATGTCACAGGCTGTTTCAAAGAGTATCATTCTTCCCAGGTGTCTTTATTTATTATAATCAGAGTGGCTGCACCAACTATAACTAATGTTGTAAAACAGTTCCCATGCTCTAATATGTAGATATAATTTTCCTAAATGTTAACCTGAGGCAGAGCATGCTTATCATTGGTTTCTTTTAACGTATTTGAAGTCTAAGCAAGTTTTTCAGTAATGGTTGAGTGAAAACACAGACATGAACTTTTCTAACAACATTGGGTTTTGTTTGTTTTTAAGAAACAACAGCATCAAAAACAACTGGAATTGAGTGTGCATTAGTGAAAGGGTTTTTTGCTGTGCACTTTCCTCTTGTGTATTTTATTTCACTTTATATAATACTGTTGGGTTTAACTGACAGACTGTTCACAAAGCTAATGGATTGAATTGCATGTGTCACATTATGATTTATAAATCCATTTGCACTATTCTTGCCCATCATTAACGTTAATATTCCTTTTCCCCTCCTCACTTAACAGTACAATTTAGATAACCACACCAGCTTGGTAAACATTTAGCATGTTGGGGTACTATATAAACAATAAATACTTTTAATATTTACTAGGAGTACTTTAAAAATTAGTATGGATGAACTCACTTGGACTATGCTAAATATACGTACATTAGGTTTATAGTAACATTTCTGTGTAATGTATGCAAGAGAAACAGATGCATTTTTAAATAAAGAATCCAATTAAAGAAAGCCCAGATTTTACATTTGAGCTGAGCTCTTGAATAAATTAAAACAAAAACTGAGCAAAATACCAGTGCAAACCCATTTAGTCTCTGCACTTAGCCAGAACACTCCTTTCTTTCGCAACAGAATCATAGGTAGTATCATCTTCATAGAAAACTACCACTATAGTTGGTGTCATATCCAGTTCACTGACTGAGGCCCCAGTTCAGAAAAGCACTTGCTTAACCTTAAGCATCTGTTTAACTATATCCTTATTCAGCAAAGCTACTGATGAATTACTTTTGGAATGGAAAGTATTTCATCAATCATCATCATATGATATGAAAACATCATCTGGAGTTTTCCCCAAATACACAACAGAAATTGAACATTTGTCTTTTCTGCATTATTACTGATAATTCTGCCATTTCCATCTAATAATGGAACAATACCATTGTTAGGTTTCCTTCTGTTCCTAATATAAATTTTTTAAATCCTTATTGTCCTTAATTCTACTGGCCTTTGATTTCTCCTTATGTCCTTTTGCTTCCATTATCACTTTTCTACCATTCCTAGCTTCTGATTTATATTCATAACTATCAAATTCCCCGTTGTTATATGTATATATTTTTAATAGGTGTTTTTACATCTCCGCTAAGCCAGATTTGTTTTTTTAACCAGTATAGCTGCCTTCCTCAAGTGGCTTCCTCGAGTGGCTTCTCTGTGGTTTTGGGGGCATTTAATAAAATATTTTTAAATAGTTCGCAATTATCATTCACATTTTTCTGTTTACATTCTGTCTTCCAGAAGATCTGGCTCATAATTGTTTTCAGCTTTGTGAAACTGGCCCATCTAGAGCACCAAGTGTATATATATTAGTGGTTTGGACTTCATTTTGTTTGAACACAACAAATGGAATCAAGTCATGACAACCTGAATCTAAGCAAATAGAGGTTACTTACTTGTAACTGAAGGTTCTTCAAAATGTGCGTTCCCTATCTGTATTCCACGCGGGGGTATGCGTGTGCTACATGCACCTGAAATGAGAGATTTGTAGCGAGTAGTCTCTGATGGTCTGCACACACACAGTGCTCTCCTCATGCTCCGAACTGAGGGCATAAAGAGTGGCATGGACCAACACTTCTCTAGTTCCTTCTCCTTATCTGATACAAATCAGATATGATCTGAAGCAGAGGAAAGGGAGGGTAGTGGAATACAGAGAGACCACACATCTCAAAGCACCTCCAGTTACAGGTACTCTCCCTTTCTTAAAGTGCAGATCTCTATGTGTATTCCATACAGTTTTTGATATGCAGTATTCAAACAGGAGGAGGTGTGAGGATGCAGTTGGTACGGACGCCTGTAACGCTGCTTACTTCACAGCTGCATCTGCTGAGAAAACCTGGACTCGGGCATAATGCTTTGTAAAGGTGTGGATGGAGCTTCAAGCAGCCACATTCCAAATGTCCACTATTGGTACATCTCGAAGAGATGCCACTGAGGTTGCTTTTGCTTTAGTGTTTACCCTATCTGGAAGAGGAATGTGTGCCAAATGATAACGTTGAATGACACATCCAGAGAGCCACTTAGAATCTCTCTGAGTTGATAATGCTTGTCTTTGTGATAGCTCTGTTATGGTAACAAACAAACAGTCTCAGTGTTTTCCAAATCAGTTTTCGTCTTTGCAGATAGATGACCAAGGCCCATCTGACAGTCAGGAAGTGTAGTCTTTTTTCTTCACTGGAAGCATGACGTTTTAGGAAGAATATTGGAAAGTGAATAGGGTTGGTTTGTGTGAAACTCTGAAATTATCTTGGAAATTAACTTTGGGTGGAGATGAAGAGAGACTTTCTCTGTGTGAAATACAGTGTATGGAAGGACAGCCATGAGTGCTCCCAGTTCGCTCGCCCATCTGGCCAATGTGACATCAACTAAGAAAGCAATTTTCATGGAAAGATGTGACATGGAACACATAGCCATCAGTTCAAAGAATGGTCTGGTGAGAGCTGAGAGTATCAGGCTGAGGCCCCGCTGTGGTGTGGGCTTCATCACAAGCAGGAAGATCCTAAAGAAGCCTTTCAGGAATTGAATTGTGAGACGGTGCGTAAAGGTAGAGTGACCTTCCATCAAGGGATGGAAGGCACAATTACAGATGCCAGGTGGGCCTTCAGTGAGCTAGTGGAAAGCCCCAACATTGAGTGACAGAAGATAGTCTAAAATGACAAGGATACCTGCCAATTCTGGTGACAACTGTTTCCATTGATTTATCAGGCTACCCGTAGATAGAGATCTGCCTATAGGGAGGTTGGCCTTTCCAGAGGATGAGTCTGGTGTTGCATTTATGAAATCTGTAGTCCTAATGCAAAAGGGTCTGTTCTTCATTTACACAGACCCCCAATTATGTCAAAGTGTAGTAAGAATAGGGTCGCCAACTGGACCTCTTGACTTGATCTGCCCATTAATAACCAGTCATCCAGATATAGGAAGACAGTGAAGCCACTGCATCTCATCTGGGCAGACACCATAGAGAAGACTTCATGAAGACATGGGGTGCTGTCACCAACCCAAATGGGAGTACTCTAAACTGGCTGTGATCTTCTCCTAGAATGAATCTGAGAAACTTTCTGTGTGAGTGGTGAACATCCACATGAAAGTAAGCAGCTTTCATGTTGAGGGCCACGAACCATGTGTTTTCCTCCAGGAAGGGAATTATTAATGCCACTATTATTATGCAGAATTTTCATTTTCCAGTAAAGACATTTAGTTGGCATAGATCAAGAATTGGTCCCCATCCTCCATTTGTCTTGGGAACCATGAAATATGGGAGCAGAAACCCTTCTCTTGATGGCTCTCTGTGGCCCCCTTCTGAAGGAGAGAGTTCACCTCCTGTCCTGATGAAGTATCTCCTCTGGAGAGTGGTCCCTGAGAAGGGGCTGGGAAAGGAATTTTGGGGGGGGGAGGAGTGAGATAAACTCAGTTGTGAGCCAGAGTGCATGAACTGTAGTACAGTTGTCTATTGTGGCCCTCCACTTGTGTGCAAAGTGGGTAAGGTGACCACCAAAGGTTTGGGGGGCAATATGCCATAGCATCAATAACTGTAGGCAATCCTTGAGTGTCTCATCAAAACAAACCCTTGGAGGATGGGTGGGACTGGGCAGCATCCACAGAGGTGGAGGAAGCTGCAGACCTGTGTGTCTGAAACCTTTGTCATTTGTGTAGTGGTTCATAAAGGCTCTAGTGATAAAATGCTGGGGTGGGGGCGTTCTAGGTCTGTAAGCTTGCATGTGGTGTTCCCTTTGAGGCCAGAGTGTAAATGCCCAGGGAGCAGAGTGTTGTCCTAGAGTCTTTAAGAGAGTACAGTGACTCAGTCTTCTCATTGAAGATATTAGATTCAAAGGGCAAATCCTCAGTGGTTTTCTGGACCTCCCTGGTGAACCCAAAAAGCAAAACCACGATTCTCGCCTTATGACTATAGCTGTGGGAATGGCTCTAGACACAGCATTAGCTGCATCCACTGCTGATTGAAATGATGTCTTCGACCCCAACCTGCCTTCACCAACTAGGGCTTGGACCTGAGCCCTCTCTTCCCAGGGAAGTTTGTCTCAGAATTTCAGAAATTCAGAATATTTTAGGAAGTCCTACTTCATTAACAATGCCTGGTAGTTGGCAACTCTGACCTCAGTTGCCATGCTCTGTAACAGTTACTCGCATTGCCTGCGGTCATCAGGCAGGGAATGGGATGATGTGGCAACTGCCTCATCGGGTGAGAAGGATGACAATTCTCATGAGTGGTGGACTAAGTTTGATTTCTTCCTCTGTAAACTCCAATGGAGCCAGGTGGTACTGTCTGGGAGAGGAAGGTAGGTGTGATTCTTGCATGGATCCAGGTCATCTATTATACAGCTCTAATGGGGCCCAGTAAGGCCAGTAGGAAGGATTGAGTGGCTGGGAGGAGACCCAAAGCATTGGTCCCTTGGGTACTCATAACCAGGAGGAGGAGGAGGAGGCTCCAAGACCTGCTATAGGTTCTGGACTTGATTCCCTCAAGGGGAAGGCTTCTCTGGAGCATCAGATTCATCTGATGAAAAGGTAGGCTCCTGTTCTACTGCTGGAAGAATTCTATGACTTGTGGATACAGAAGGGGAGGATCCCCTTCTCCTCAAAGGGTTTCTGACGTGGAAACGTCTGTAAGGAGGACTGGGCCCAACAGAAGAGGGGATCGAGGATAGGGCAGAGCAAAAATATAATCCAGTGAGGTAAAGGCTTCAGCCCTCAGCCCTTCATGGAGCTCATGGAGTCTCTGAGGTGGAAACCAACAGACCCAGGACATCCAATGATCTGGTACTCAGAGAATCCCAGTTGGAGTGTACTGGAACCATCAAATGGAAGTCCAATAAGGAGCTCCCAGACAGGACTGACAAGTGTTAATCTTTTGGCCTGTGAGACAAAGCTGGAGGTGGTACCACCAGATTCTTCTTCCCTTGCACCTTTCCTTCTTCAACAGAAGGTTTATGCAGATTTAATTCCTTAGGATCAAGACGAGGAGGGATCCTTTTTCTTAGAGGCAGACCTGGATAGTGATCTGTCCTCATGCCTATGGTCATGAGAAGGCATGGCCATGACCTCTCATGAAAGGGTTTCTCAGGCTTAACTGTTTTAGCCCCAGCTCCAGAGCTCATGCTGAGAGGTGCACTGCTCGCAGTCTGAGGCCGCTGCTCACAGAAGTGTCCTGGCCTGGATATGACTGGGGACTCATGGTGTTCTCCAGGAGGTGCTTTCACAGACAGAGGTCACATCCCTCATGGGTTTGAGGAGGAAAGGAGCAGCAGGTGTTGCACTTGGCAGCGATTTGAGCTTCTCCAAGGCAATCAAGGCAAGAGTTCATTGCTGATGGAGAAGGAACAGGGGTAGGAGATACAGTTCTTAAACCTCAGGACTCTTGACATAGTCCTTCTCAGTGAGGAGAAGCTCCCTGAGGTGGGGGCACTAACTAACAATACTGGCTATAAAAATACTAAAACACTATAACTTATTAAAAACTATTTACACTATATATTTCCAGGTATTGGAAGTAGAGACAAAGAATTCCGACTCCAGCCATGTAGCGATAAGAAGGAACCAGAGAGGCGTCAGTCCTTTATGCCCTTGGTTCTTAGCACAAGGGGAGCAGATGCGTGTGCATGGACCATATGACACTACTTATGACAAACCTCCAGTCTCAGGAGCATGGAGCTCATGCATATCTACCTGTGAAGGCACATAGGAAGCAGCACCTGAATAACCACACAGATCAGTTCCTCTTTATCTGTCAAGCTCAGTCTATTATAAAATTCCCCCATGCTGGTTGCAATGCTTTTTAGTTAGAAAATTGTCTTCTATAATATTTAGAAATTCCAAGTTTGTTTTAGTAGTGGCAGCATGAGACCTCCAGCATGTGTCACTCAAGGGATTTACGATTGAAGTTCTCCATGATAATACAGCTTTTTTCCCCCTACCTGTGATAGATAGGTGCTTCAGAAGCCGATCATCCTGTTCTCGAGTGTGATTTGATGAGTGTAGCGGATACCAAGTAGCACCCAATCTTGTATTTTACCTGTTAGGACACTGATCTAGCAGCATACAAAATCATTTGTTTCTGAGTTGTCAGTGACTTGGAAACTGGGTGATGCCATTTTTAACAGAGTGCTGCCACCCGCTCCCCTTTTACCCACTTCATCCTTCCTAAATACTAATAGGTTATGACAATTGATTTTAATATTCCAACTATGCAAATCTTTCCCCCCAGATTTCATACTGAAGTGCTTTGTTGAATCAGGGCTTAAAGGAGGGCATTTCCTTTGGTACAAAATGTAGCCTACAAGCAGAAGATTCAGCCAAGCTAAACAATGGAAAAACTTTTCCACTACAAGGGTACATGAACTGATATAGTATCTCAGCCTCCGTCAATCAAATCCACAGTAAAGACCGGTAAAGTTCCTGTAGGAAGAGGACTATAAGCCCCTTCTTATTCTTGTTGAAGCCCTTTCTTGTCATCACAGGGTCTCTCTGCAATTCATTCAGGCTGAAGAATCACAAGGAGAGGGGAATGTGCGCTAGTTGATTTTTCAAACAACATTTTTCCGAACAGTGCCAAGTTTGTATTTTAATGAGTAAGAAGAACAGCCTGTTAAAATGACAACAGACTTAAGTTATACTGCATTTTAAATGAGCCCTTTTAAATGCTTAAGAGTGCTTAAGAAAGGAACACACCTCTTCTATAAATAAAACATACATTAATCCATGGGGGGAAATATATTGATCTCTTTTTAGGAAAAGGAAGGGGGTATTAAAAAAGCCAAATATTTTAAACATTTCACACACATTTTTATATTTATTTGTCTTTTCAAATCACAGCTTACTAGTGAAATGGGAGCTCTTTATAGGAGAATGAAGAGCTTGACTAGTCATGGTTTCTTAGAACCACACACCAACATCCTGAAAAATATTTTGTGTGAAATGCCATTCCTTTTTTTCTGATGTTACAAGCCTGTTTTCATTTGCCCACTAACCAGGAAAAGATGCTGAATAACCCAGTATTTGTATAAATTCTTTACCATTTACATCAATCATCTCTTCTTACCTTGTAATTTGTCATCTCAGCATACAGCTTATAACTATTTCTATTAAGGAAAAACTTGAAGCACTCATTCCTGAAAGAGTTAGCCTCTCTTTCCCATTTCTCAAAGGAGTATTTTGTGGAGGCTACTGTTTGAGATAAAAATAATTTGTTCTCTGTCTTACAGAGACTTGCGACATTCTGTAGCCTCAAAGTGCCATTAAAACACATGCACACAAGTACAAAAGCTTGTGTCTAGCTGTGACTTACGCATCTGCTTAAAATTAAGCATGTGTGTATGTGCTTTTCTGAATAACAAAAACTATTTGGTTTAATATTAAGCAGGAAAAACCTTAGAACTGAGTTGTGTTAGCTTTATCAACCCTAAACTAAGCAACTAACGGTCGCAAATAGAATATATACAATCAACTTCCATTTTAACTGAATGCTTTCCCACATGTTTTGCTACAGAGGCTCTCACTTGACCAAGAGAGACTGTAACTTGATGGCTTTACTTGTTGGCTGGAGAGCCTGGGGCTAAGCAAACCTGATGATTTCAGAATGAGCCCCATTTAAGGGGAATCAGGCAAATTCCCCATAAAGAGCAGAAGGTGGCTGCAATAATGGGAACAAGAGCCAGGCTTAAGGGGTGTCACGGAGTCACCGGGTAAGTGCTCTGGAACTACTCCGTATGAAGCCAGTCAGGACTCAGGGAGAGCATGTCTCCTCTCTCTGAGCATACTGTCTCCAGGGCAAGAATCCTACACAGCTTCAACCTTCCTGGGTCTGAATTCGGAGCATTCAGCATCCCTTTACACACCATGCGCTTCCCGCAGCAAGTCCGCCCTGGAGGGACTCCTGGGGAAGCCAGAGGGCCCTGCACCCCAACTCCGCAGTCAGATGTGACTCTCAGCCAGCCGGTAAAACAGGTTTATTAATCAACAGGAACACAGCCTAGAACAGAACTTGTTATTACAGAAATCAGTGACTTTCAGCCAAGTCCGTTTTGAGAGTCCTGAACCAGATGCCCTGAACTCCCCCTCTTCCAGACTGCCAGCTTCCAGCTACAGGACCTCTGGCACCCCGCTGTTGCTCCTCCTCCTTCTATTTGTCTTGCTTCCTGGCAGAAGTTGTCACCTGGTCGCATCCCCCCACCTCCTGGGTCTCAGGTTACATAGGTGCAAACAGCTGGGCAGCCTCACCTGCCCTGAGGGCCTCAGCAAAGTCACACACCCAATTCCCACCACCGAAGTATTGGTGTGGTACACTGGGAAACTATGGTACACACAGTATTAGTACAGGACAGCAAGACTCACATGCAATATAAGAAGATGAATAAAACCCCCTTTGTCACAAGGGGTTATAAGGAAAGGGAAGGGCAGCAGAGAGAGCAGGCAAAAAGCTCAGAGCAGGGAAAAGCTCTCCAGAGAGAGGGGCCTGGGAGAGATCCTGATTAAGCAGGGAAGAGACAGAGAGACCCAGAGAACTTAAGAGGTTTTGTAGGAAGAAGCCCCTGGAAAACTGCAGGACAGGTAAAGGAGCAGACTTAGCTGATTAGTACAGGGCCCTGGGCAGGAACCCAGACTATAGGGTGGGACACGGTCCCCCTACTGACCCGAAAGAAGTCCATCAAAAGGGTTATCAAGCCCAGTAAGGGAGCTAGATGTTGAGTCTAAGACAGGAAATGCTCCAGAGAGAGGGAAGGATTTTTGTTTGTGTTAAAGACATTTTGGGGACTTTCAGTTTGGACAATTGTGACCCTGGAAGGGGTGGACTTTAGTTGGTGACCCAGCCAGAGGGCCAAGCCACTAGGTGAGAAACTGCCACAGCAGCCATCTGCAATGGGCATTAGCCTAGAAAGAGAGCTGCTATGCCAGACCTGGCCCAGGGGGGCACCAAGCAGCGAGCGGATTCTGTTTCAGGGGCTAAAACATCAAAGGCTAAATTCATCCTGCCTGAAGACAAAGATTCTTTCAGGTTAACAAGGACAGCAATAGCGTCACCTTGTGCTTACTGATTAAGAAAAGTTTTCCACTTCCACTGCTGTCAGTCTCCTGCAAACCAACAGAACAATGCATTCAGCACAAAAAAAATGAATGAAATGTTGTTGACCAAATGAAAAAGACTGTCTAAAAACACATCAGGACAACAAAGACTCTTTTAGAGGGGAAAAATTGAGGGCTATGTAGTACATTAAAGTTAAATATAGCTTCCACCCGAAGGCTGTCCAAGCACAACTTCATTGTTTGGCGGTCAGCTCATGTCTCCCCAAGCCCTTTTTCATTTCTCTCGCTCCAATAACCTACAAATATGAATACATTGCACTGCAGTCTAGGATCTAGCAGTACTCGCCCACCATCTGGCAGCAAAAAGTGGGGTCTTTTTGATTCATAAAAAAGCAATTAGAAGTCATTGTGAATGGCAGGCAGCACATGAAAGTTGAAAGCTCACTTTATCAAACTGATATATGCCGCCCGCAAGTTCACAACTACCGAACACAATCTCCTTGTGTGTAGTCAGAGGGGCTTGGGCATCTGCCGCGTTTCGTGGTCATGTAATCATTCTCACATAAACTCATGTGTGCGTATATCAAGTGGCACCCCCCAGAAGTTTTTCCCCAGGTACACGCCATCAGTCTCTGTGAAGCTGTCCCCACTGCAGCTGCTGGCCCCAGTGCCTAACCTGCCGAATCCACACCACGTTCAGGCCACACCTTCTGGCCCAGCTTGCCCAGGTGCAGTGTCATGCCCCATCCCTGAGAGTAAACACGGGCTGTGGAAACATGATGAAGCCAGGCAGGCAGGTGCCGGCCTCCTGGTGCAGGAGCCAGCCCCATGGCAGTGGTGAGGAAGCTCAGGGCTGGCTGCCACACTTCCGCTCAAGTTTGGCCCCAAAGCCCCGTCATGACCAAAATTCAGCGAGTGGCATTGTGATCTGGTGCACAAGGGTGGTTTGGCCCCATGAAACATGACACCTCTGTAGCAGTGCACACAGCATATGAGAAGAAATGAAGAAGGCCTTTTCCAATTGAAACTGAAGAGAAGGGGGAATTGGGTAAGCAGAATTTAAATTACCCCAATTCATCATTTGTCCAGGACACCAGGGATAACACCCCTAAATCAGACAAAAAGTCCCACAATATTTTTTAGGACCATTTGTCATAGTACCTTAGCTGCAACGCAGGAGCAACCTGCACAGTGCCTGGAGATATGATGTGAGGGGAGGCAGATTCAAGAGAGCGACGCAAGCAGTAAGCAGAGCTAGCCCCTCCTCTCTCTGGCTCATCTTTAGCCCATCCATCAACACCTTACTGTGCACTCATATCCAGGGAGAGTCCCTGGGGAGCCGAGGTCTGTGGAGTATATGGTGCCCGGTAAGTTTTCAAATCCTCTCCCCTCTAACACACACACACACAGCAAAGTAGTACTATACCACTGCCACTGCAAGAAGCTCCTCCCCATCTGCAGAGGAAGGGGCAGTATCTACTGCAAAATTTTCTACCTGCTCCTGCCAGCCATTCTGGCTTGTCACTAGGAGTGAGAAACAGAGACAACACTTCAGCAACAAAACTGGCTTCTCCTTCATTTTTCGGCATGTCAAGCAAAAGACACACATGAACTATGAAACTAACAAAGAAGGGCTACTGATAAGATAGGCTTTTCCAAACTTCACGGTTCTCAAGCCTACCAAAAGCAGGGGGGAGCAGGTGATGTTTTTCCAGGCTGCAATGTCTAAGCGGCAGGCTCCACATGAACCAGTTGTTCTGAACACACACAGCACACACACAATAGAAGCAGTTTCCCTAGCAACAGCATCACAGTAAAATTTTTCTGAACAGCTTCTCACCCTCTACTGAGGTTTCTTTCCGATTATTGGTTAGCACATAGAATTACCTGGACCAGCTGACACCTTGTGTCTGGTCTGAATGTACTGGGGTGAAATTATTTGATGAGCAGAGTTTATGGGAGAGTAAAATCACTCCACCTGTTTACTTCTGAAATTACTTTTAAAACATTAAGCACAACATCCGACATGGCTAATGTACATGATGACACTGCACATAATACAATATTCTGCAATCTTCAGTTTGTTCTCTCACTTGTATGCAATTGCCTGCTTTAAATAAGGACAGTAGGAGTTTCTTCAAGCCTCTTCCTCCCCAAGAAGAGACCTACATTTCTAACAATTACCAGGACAAAAGAACTCTCCAGAATGGGGTTTGCATCTCTAAGGCACAGACATGTTTGTATGTTCTTTTATTCTTCCACGAACACATGCAACCTTTGGCATATTTGTTTAAAAGATTGTGAAAATTTGCTGTGCATCATCTGTAATAAAATATAAGCCTTTTGTAATGAAAATCATTTGGGTGACTGATTTGTAAACTGTGTTGGTTTGTCTTGTTTTATTTAGACTACATTCTTCAGACAAGGGAACATGCATCTTTTTCTTTGTGTTTGAAGTGCCATCAAAATTTACTGTTACAGAAATATTTATTAATAAGTTGTGACAAAATGTAATGGTGAAAATGCTATAGCTTCCTCAAAAGGAAAAAGGAAAATAGTATGTATAAAGAGGTAAAACAAATATCAACAATAAGAAAACACGGATTGTGATCAGTTATTGCTGCTGAAATGAGGCAAAAGTTTTTAAACTCAAAGATTCTGTGGCCTCCTCAAGATTTTGGAATGTAATCTCTTCTCTTTGCATGAGGAGCTGCAAATGTAACTCTATGACAATGTGGAGACTACCTAGGCAGATTACTAACAAGACAGAAAAAGACCACACAAAGCTTTCAACAGCTATGATTTCTCTCTCCATGATTGAAAAAGCAGATGTGACTGCATAACGTAATATTTGAAAGGGAGAAGGAAGGTAGTAGTGACTCAAAATTCATCATTATAACAAAAAGGACTCTTCCTAAATTTAAAGTATTTCTTATCATACACGAAAAGAGAAAAATGCTTTTCCTGAATGTAGAAGTTTGAGTCCAGTTTGGCAATACATATTTTGAGTAGCAACTGAACTTATAAAGAGACGCAACTTCTAGCTACATGTATGGGTTATCAATACGTTGTATAGGTTTATTGGAAGATGATGACGTTTCAAGGTTCATCAGAAAGACAAGCAGCTTGGAAAATTTCAGCCATTACATGATTTCAATACCCAATTCCCATTAAAATAGGAATTAGGCATCCAGATCACCTTGCCAGCTCTGTAAATCTCACCCAGAAAAGAATTACATTAGTATAGTAGACCTGCAGGAAAACTCAGCTTTTCTTGGCCTCTATTCCTAAATGATTCTACCGGAGGAAAACCTGCATTATTTCCAATATCTAACAATGGTCAAAGTGTAATTAACCTTTGCAAAAACATATTTAGGGATGTGGTGGATTCTCCATGACTTCAAGTCTTTAAATCAAGACTAGATGCCTTTCTAAAAGATAAGCTATCGCTCAAAACAGAATTTATGGGCGTGATGCACAAATTGCTGAGTGAGAATCCATGGCCGGTGTTAGGCAGGAGATCAGACTAGATGATCATAATGCTCCCTTGTGGCTTTAACATCTATGATTCTACGTACACAGTATGGTAGGAGTCCGCCTTCCCTGATGAAACCAATCATGCTGCATAACTTTGACACACAAAATGTCAACAATTCCCCTGCTCAGCTGGAAACCTCTCTTGCAGAGTTTGTTCGGGAGGTTTCTATTTATTTGTTTTATTTTTACTTCGATTTGTTATTTTTTAGTCTGTTTATTTAAACAAAGGTGAATTTATGCTCTTCCTACAACTTTTCAAAGTGGGTGTGTGAGGGATTTCTAGCACCCAAAGCTACACAAGAGATAAGTATATGTACTCAATCCAAAGGTTTTATATAGTATATCAGACTGACGCTCATACAGCATAAGGGTTCCTTGTGTCAGGTACCCTCAAACTGCCCCTCCTCTGATTGCACAAGTCTGACTGAGTTTTCTCAAATGTCAACAGACCTAAGGTCCATGCAGGAAGGAAGGATGCTATAATGGACAGGGCACTGAACTTGGACTTAAGAGATCTAGTACTAATCCCAGCTCAGCTACAGACACTCTGTTCTTGGACAAATCACTTAACCTACACTGTGCCTCCGTTTCCTATCAGTCAAATGGGTACCTCACTGGGGAGTTGTGAGGATAAAATCCCTGAATGATTGCAAGGCGCTCAGATCTACATTGATCAGGGCCTCAGAAGTACCAAAATAGATAAGTACAATTCACTCTAAATTTCCACTCAAAATGGGCTAATGAAATGTCTCATAAATAATGTTTAAAAAGTCAAAACATTTTTAAATCCCTACACCCTTCGTTTACCCAATGATAAAAGTGAGTTGGGCTTTTAAGACTCTTTCATTAGCCTGACATAGTGGACAATAAACCAAGCAAGAACTCCCCTAACTCTCAACAGTCTCAGTCTAGCTGTGACTATCCTGGGTTTTGCAGCATCCCACTGGGTGGTAATAGGTCAGAGTGCACTATGGAACTTTTAGTGCACAATAGCAGGGTCCACATGGCCAGTTAGTGTGTGGCAAGCTAGTACACTGTAGATTCATACCCTGGCTTGCCATGCACTAATTCTCCATGTAGACAAACCCTCAGTCTGAGTTCCAAACCTTGCTCTGCCACTGGCTTCCTTTGTGAACATAAGAATGGCCATACTGGATCAGACCAATGGTCCATCTAACCCAGTATCCTGTCTTCCAACAGTGGCCAATGCCAGGGAAAAAACAGAACAGGTAATCATCGAGTGATCCATCCCCTGTCATCCACTCCCAGCTTCTGGCAAACAAAGACTCAGGACACTCAGAGCATGGTTTTGCATCCCTGCCCATACTGGCTAATAGCCATTGAGGGCCCTAATCCTCCATGAATTTATCTAGTTCTTTTTTGAGCCCTGTTTTAGTTTTGGTCTTCACAACATCCCTGGCAAAAAGTTCCCTAGGCTGACTGTGCATTGTGTGAAGAAGTACTTCCTTTTCCTTGTTTTAAACCTGCAGCCTATTAATTTCATTGGGTGAGCCCTAGTTCTTGTGTTATGAGAAGGAGTAAATAACACTTCCTTTTTCACTTTCTCCACACCAGTCAAGATTTTATAGACCTCTATCATATCCCCCCTTAGTCATCGCTTTTCCAAGCTGAAGAGTCCCAGTCTTTTTAATCCCTCCTTATGTGGAAGCTGTTCCACACCCATCATCATTTTTTATTGCCCGTCTCTGTACCGTTTCCAATTCCAATATATGTTTTTTTGAGATGGGACAACCACATCTGCATGCAGTATTCAAGATATGGGCATACCATGGATTCATAGTGGCATTATGATAATTTCTGCCTTATGATCTATCCCTTTCCTAAAGGTTCCCAACATGGTTAGCTTTTTTGACTGCCACTGCACACTGAGGGGATGTTTTCAGAGAACTACCCACAGTGACTCCATGATCTTTCTTGAGTGGTGACAGCTCATTTAGACCCCATCATTTTGCATGTATAGTTGTATTTTGAATGATTTTGTTTTGTCATTTAAGCTCTCTGTACCTCAAGTCCCCCATCTGTAAAAAAGTGTCAGTAACACTTTTTTTCCCCCATCCTTTTTATGTCTCTTGTCTATTTAGATTACAAGTTCTTTAGGGCAGTGAGACTCTCTGCTCCTAGATATAATGTATGTACAGTTCCTACCACAATGGGGCCCTGATCTCTCAATAAATACTAAACAGCTACAAAAATCCAAAGTTTTCGAGATTTTGGTCCATATATTTTTCTCTCAGAAAGCTTACTTGCAGAAAATGAGTTTAGCCCCTGGATTCAGTAGTGACAGAGTGCTGCAAAATGACAGATCATTTTGTTATGCTTCCAAATCTCTGCTGAACTTAAAGTTTTTGTGCATCCTTAAAAATGGGCTGTGAGCAAAAGAAGGTACAGAAATTCTAACGATAGCAAAAGGCCCCAAGGGAAATAGATGATAAAGAAGCAAAATATAACTAAGTTCCCAGCTTGTTTTCTTATCATTGGCACTGACCTAGATTTTGCATTAAGGCTTAGAATGGATTTTACAAATAGAACGACTACCGCTTCTAATGGAAGACATCCTTAATACATGTAACCTCTGGGAGACAATGAAAGAACTAAATATAGGCAGAAGTTAAGTCTTTAGAAAAAGTCTCATGTTTTGTTTTCATCACACTGTTCATTCAGTAGGTTTACAACGATCTCATCTTTACAGACATGACTAATCTTTCTCAGAGTACTTGTATCTGTCCTATCATCCAAGTGCCTCTCTCTGGTACAGTCTATAACATAGACAAGCTCTAGCAAACCTCAGAAACAAATGTGGAAATGGGAAACACCACACTATAAGCTGAGAAAGGGTAGCAGAGACTCCGTTTACAGAAAAAAATATTATGGTTTCCAAAGAGAAGAATGGGGATAGCTCTTATTTTGTTTCAAATCTTTTATAGCATTCCTGGAAAATTTAAAATTGTAGAACAAAGAGCTAGAATGTTATCTTAATTGTAGCACAAAGGAACTGAAAATTCAATTCTTGGTCCTACCCTTTTGCTCTCTGACCGAAGTATGGGAATCCTCAAAGGTATTTCAGCTCAGAAGTAAAGGAGAGTAGCACCTGTCATTACTCAAAATCAAGCCCTAGAAGTAAAAGTAAAGGAATAGTAATGATGGACAGCCATAGAAGCCAGTTGTTCCTATTCTACTTCTTGTGGCCTCAAAGTTGGGCATCGTGGGTGGTATAGTTCAAAGGGTGGAGATACGGTAAAGATACTCAGGATTTTGTCCAGAAGTCAAATAACCAGAGGTGGGGAAGAAAAAGGACGACTGTAGACACACAATGCAGAGTGAGTCATGACCTGGATATCACACATTTTGATAACTGTATAGATCCAAATAAAAGTGCTTAGGTATCAAAACCAAATAAAGGTGAACTGCTGGTGATTCACTCTTGCAGGACTGTTTTAAATAGAGAGTAAGAGCTCTTATCTGAAATAGGCATAACAAACAAGCTTTAAGCAAAAGTTTAGTTTGGGCCAGATTCAAAGCCCACTGAAGTCAATGGAAAGACTCCCACTGACTTCTATGGGCTTCGGATGAGGTACTGTATCAGTAAACTGTTTAGCTATTGGCTAAGGAGCCTTTCAGGCAAACTGTCTGTATTGTGAGCTCAGAAGTACTGACAGTAACACATTTGAGCTACTGCAATCATTGCCCCGCCCCGACAAACACACACAATACTTATACGTGCCTGGTGTAATGTTAACAGAAGCTGGAGTTACCTAAGGGAGTTAAGCACCCAAATCCCAAACTCTAACGCAGAATTTTACAATTTCTCGCACAGCAACTCATTAAAAATGCAGCCTTGCATATTTTAACTATTTGTTTCTATCTAAAGTGTCCTTATGGTGTTTGGGCTGCTATATTCTATTATTAAGTGTTAAAGAAGACATCATTATTTCACTCTACCATGAAAATAAATACAAAAGGAACAGAAATAAAACTGAGACGTGAATGGCCTAACACCACATCAGCACCATGTAATGTTTTCACTGATTACAGATTCTTAATTCCTGACAAAAATACACAGATGATAACCAAAAACTTATCAACATCTTTCTCATGACAAAATCAGCTCTGGGATAACTTCAGCAGAAATGATAGCTAGGCAGAACATCTCCTTTTTTTTCCATCTATTTAATCCCTGTTGTGGACATGTCATTGGATATCCAAGTGTCTGTACTTCAATGGCTGCAACTTCCAATGCTTCTTTGTGATACTAAACTCAGCTACAGGATTCTATGGACACTAGTGGAGGGGGAGAATGTATTAAAAAGTGGATACTGAAAAATACAAAATACGCATTTCTTCTTCGCAAGTGGGGTGGGGGAGGTAACATTCTGAAATGACGCTGCCATTCTGAAGTGCTGCCATTATACTGCCGAGAACCGGGCGCTATCCCTTTCAACTCGAATGAATGCCAAACGGTTAACATCCTTGAAGAGATTTTTATTTTGGTTAAAACAAAAACAAAACACTCAAGTTTTCCATTTTTTTTATATGCACTGCATTGTATTTTTAATGTAAAAGGCAAACAACATTCAGTGGGTTTGAGATATGAACATTAAAAACAGTATACAAATAAAATACACTGTAAATACATCACTTTTTTACTTCAGCAATGAAAGATAAAGAAGAATTTTCATAAGCAAGCAAGCTCACTTAATAAAAATGAAAACAAAAACTTATACAAGCTCATGAGCTTAGCGGAAGAATTTTTAAATAGGGAGAGAAAACAGGGCAGTGAAATTCGGGTTTTTTTATAAAATGAAACCTGAAACCAGCCTCACCAAAACTAAAGGCAAGGCCCTAGTGTTCATCTTATTAATTCAAGGGATCGGGAATACCATGAATTCTGGAAAATACAATCTGCTCAGAGCAGAAGAGAGTCTATGTTTAGGTACATGCCACTCTCGATTACTGGCAAGAATGTCAAAAATATTTCTCTCCCTCCAACCTCATGAGTAATTGTAGCCTGTGTATTTATTTCTTCCTGTTCCTATGATACAAATATCATTCCTGTTCATAGAGAGTGCATTAAGGAATGATGGTCTTGTGATTACAGCACTGGACTGGCAATTCAGGAGATCTGGGTTCAATTACCAGGCCATGCCACTTTCACAGTAATAACTGTTCCTTCTCAAGTTCTTGTCTAAGATTACCATTGTATTTTCATAATGATTGACAAGGAGGATTTTACTTCAACTGATCTCCTTTAACTTCATGGGTGGTCTCCTCCATTGACTACAAAATCTGCCAATTTTTACATTGGCGACCCGAAACCACTTACAGCATCCCCATGAAATAATGTCACAAAAGTAGTGTAACCCAATAAAAGTTAATACTTGATGCTACAAGTTAAATACATATTTGAATGCTTTGCTCTCATCTCTTTTCAGAAAACGAAAGCCAATTCCATACTTCATGAGAGTAAAGGTCAATGGACTTACTGCAAAGCCCCATGACCCAAAAGTTAGAATTAAAAGATGAGTACTTTCCCCTTCAGTTCCTTTTAATCTGAGGATCTGAAAGTGGTTCAAAAAGGAGAGCAAATATTGTTATACCCACTTTATAGACAGGGAAACAGAGGTAGAGAGAGGTTGATGGACTTGTCCTGCATACAAAAATGGAAGAGCACTGGAATCAAATAGCCTGACTCCCAACTTTCTGCTCATGCCAATAGACTTTGCCACTTCAGAGAATCTTTCTCTACACCTATTAAATGTTGTGATTAATCTCCAGTCTCCAACCGCCTTTCACTGTTATGTTGGTGCCATAAAAGGAAGCCAGGGAAGAATTCAGCATCCATTCCAGACAGGAGAGTGTTCGAACCAGTTTATGGCGGACATTCACCAGACAGCAGTACAAAAGGTACTGAATAAGAGCTCTGGTAACCACAATTGGAAAAATTTCATCCAATAACTAAAATCCTGAGGCAAGGCTAATTCCAGAGAATGTACTGGCTGTCTGAGAGACCTAAATGCACATCCATTGAGAAACCACTTGCAGGTGTGAGAACATTATTATTATTATGAGACCTGATTCCTTGCAGAGCAATGGGGAGCCATAGGCTAAGATTTTTAAAAATTAGGTGCCTAATGCTAGGCTCCAAATACATTATTTAGGCACCAAAATAAGTGGCCTGTTTTTAAAAATGGATAGTCAATGGCAGCTGCTGAGTTGCTCAGAATTTTTTTTTACCATCAGGCCACTTATTCAGGTGCCTAAACACTATTTCAGAGCCTAACTTTAGGCAAACAGGTTTGAAAATTTGACCTTTTTGAGCCCATTCAGACCACCACCATGGGCCCTGCGGGCTATTGTTTTTAATCATGTGACTGCCTTTTCCAAAAAAAAAAAAAAAAAAAGAAAAGAAAAGAAAAAAGCTCCACTCAGAGAGCTCTACTGAGCTGGCATTTAAAATGAATGGGAAAAGTGCTTCTCTGAGTGACTAACAGAGATGCAGATTTCCCATGCCTCTGCCAGAAGATACTGTGCATGGTCATTCTTCAGAAGGTCAGGCTCAGACAGCATACAGTCTCACCTTGCCCTGCTCCTACCGCATGAGCTCTGCTGTCAGTGACAATGAAACAAGAGGAAAGACCCTGAAGACAAGCCACACATTTACCTGGCATTTAAGCTTTTATGGTACATTGGGTGTTTTGTTAAAGCCCAGAAATGCACACACTGCAAGCTGTTTTCTGAAGGAAAAGATGTCAGTGGCTGAGACAGATGCATTTTGGAATGGCACCCAGTGAGCTGTTTCAAAGTGGTAGCCGTGTTATATATGATCAAGTGTTGTCCACTTTATGTATATATCCTGTGAGTCCTCTGTTTCAAGGCTTGTTGTCTGAAGGGGGTTAAAGCCTTGTACAAAGGTGGTATTATACAGGTTAGGAAAATAGGTTCAGGGTAATATGTAAAACCATGGCAACACACTGCCTAAGAGATGTTTGTAACCCCTTGCTGAGTGCAGCTGAGTTTGATGGGTAACAACAAGCGATACTGTGGCTGCTTCAATAACCTTCCTTTGGGAGCCTGCAGGGTTGAGCTCTAGTCTGCAATGACTGTGGTTGGTTAAGGGCAGAAAGTTTTATCCTATTTGTTCCACTGTATCCCTCACAGTTTAATTTAAACATTAAGTTCATGCTGGCAGAGTACCTTTCTGATAGCTCAATTCCCTGAGCCTATCTATGGGATTTATGTGGTCCCAGTTACCAGTGTCTGAGCACTTCACAATCTTTAATGTATATATCCTTACAATATCCTTGTCAGATAGAGAAGGGATATCTCCATTTTACAGACTAGGAACTGAGAAACACACGGTAAAATGTTCAAAAGCTCCTAAATCCTATTTTCAAAAGTGACTTGCAATGGGATTAGGCTTCCACTTGCTTAAATAACTCTTGAAAATGGTGCTTTTGAACATTTTACCCAGAGAGACTAAGTGATTTGCCCAAGGTGGTTCAAAGAGTTCTGTGGCAGAGAAGGGAACTGAACACAGGTCTCAGGTCCAAGCTAGCACCTTAATCATTGCACCATCCCTAACCTCCTCTTTACTTTGCTTAGCCAGGCTATACTGAAGTGGATGCATAACTCAAGCTAAGATTTGCCAACATGGATTCAAGACGTGCAATGGTACTCATTATCTTTGCAAATAACTAGAAATTGCTGTGGATGTGGGTCTATTTCTGGGCTGAAATGAAAAACTTGTGCTCATGTTTGTGACATTTTGCTTTTGCCACCAGATACAGTGAACTGGGCTTAACCAACAAACCAGTAGCATCACCATCCTGTCTTTTACCTCATCAATACAACTAACTTACCATCACTGACCTCTGCTGTGGCATGAGAATGGGCAGCGGGGAGGAAGAGGAGAGATTCCTCCCTGTTTTTGGCACTTAGGCTGTATTGCTAATTCCCTTCTTGTTCTGTTTTTCTTTTACACACAAAAACTTCAGGCTTCTCAACTTCCACTTCCAATTTCAGATTCAAAGACTGGGATATACAAAAAACCTGGACTATCACCAAAGCTCTTGCTTCCCTCACCTTATGCCTGATCCAAATCCCCCTGAAGCCAATGGGAGGCCTTTCATTTACTTCAATGGGCTTTGCATGAGGCCCGTTAACTTCCACTGAAGTCAGCAACTGCGGGGATGAGGGCATTTAACACCTTGCAGGATTGACTGCCTAAAATGTTGACGACTCTGAAACTAGCCTATATTCCATTTATCTGTGGCAGTTATTGGGCCACATATAACAATGTTTCTAAAAAGTATTTTCCCTTTTAGTTACTGTGGTACAGACCTCTACAAACTACAATATGTATATACAGGGTACTTATTTTTGCAGTTTCCACATTTCCCTAGTTGGTTCACATCTAAAGCAAACCTCAAAAACAAAACAAAATTAATAATAATAAAAGTTCTTTCACTCCATCCAGTGTCAGCTATAATTAAAAAAATAATCTTTAAGGACTAAAAAAATCCCACACTTAATTGTTCTGTTTTACTTACCTTCTTTTCCTTAGGTCTTCACTTACTCTCTTGACACAGATACACAAATAATGTACTGAATCTCCAATAAAAGAGGGCTATTTGGGGCCATAATCAATGTTTCTTCTGCCTCCTATCTTCAATTCACTGCAACTCAGAGAGAAGTACTTTAAAAGTTCTTTTATGGCTTATTTTAAAATGCCCAAGGAAAAGTGTTTCAAAGTGCTCTTTCTGGACTTGGTCTTTGCTTTCCCTTCATCCCTGATGTTTAACACTACTTTCATGCAACAACCACATTCTGTGATGATGCAGTGTTCCATTTCTGAATGGCATTGCTTTTTATTGACCTTGTAGCGCCTTTGTTTGTTTGTTTGTTTTAAATTTTATTCTTCATGACACAACTAATAAGCCAATGTTATTAAGTGAATCAAACTAGATCGAAGGGTCTTTTTTATTATTTTGAGCAAGGTGCTCAAGATTCCTGGCCAGTTTGCCACATACCTTTCATACAGTTTTCATATGCTGTGATGGGGGAGAGGGATGTTAACTGATCTTACGACATTTAACACCACACTTAATACAAAAATCAACCTACAGTGTCCTTCCTATTTTATAGGAAATCAGCATGGATATTTCTGAGCTCTGGGAGAAAGGAAAATGCATTATGGACTACAGAAGGGAGAGAGGCAAAATGGCCATGACTAAAAATCACCTGGTAAAAAAGAGGGGCTGGAAGCAGAGAGCAGAAGCATCTCTAGCCTGAGCCATGCATAATATCAAAAACACGTTCTCACCAGCCTACTCATCTATGTTTTGTAAGACAGTGCCATGCCGTGGACACTCTGTTTCTTTGCTATTGCACTCTGCAGTCTCTGCAGGTACAGTAGGCCTGTTTCCTGACCCAGTTTCCTCACCAATCTCTATTTAGCTCTACGCTAGTGATGCTCCTGGCATGACAATCAGATGCTGCAGCCTGCAGTGCAGTTTGTTATAACACATTCACAGCTCCTAGTAAATTCAGTGGAAAAGTACTGTATCAACGGAGTCTATTTAAACTGAAGTCATTTTCATACACTTATTTTACATCAAATACAAAAAATAAAATGTTCCCAGCAGATTAAGAACAACATTCCTATTTTTAAATCGTGTAAATCTCCTGCATATATATACACAGTAAACCCAAATGATCCTTTCTGCTCAGTGTCTGGGAAAGGAAGGCTGATAAAGCCATAAGCATTGGCATCTCTTCTCTGGACCAGCTAATGAGTTATGTAACTTAAAACACTACAGCCAGCACACAATTTCTCCTCCTTTCATTTACTTGTCATTACAGAAGTGCTCCACAGTTTAACGCCAAGGAAAACTGCAACCCTAATCCTACTGCCGTATTTAAGATTAGGTACTTAAGTACCCTGTAGTCAAACCTGACCACAGGCGCACGCACGCGCGCGCACACACACCCACACCTACCTTACTTCTTGTTAACTTCAGCGATACTTGCACATACACACATCTGAGGGCAGAATCTGATCCAGCACGTTTATCTCACTGTGTCAATATATATCTAACAATGAAGACTATTCTGGGTGTGAGGTTACGTTGTGATGTACTGCAACACAGTGGGGTCACAGTAGTGAGAGATGGAACCAAACAGTCCCCTTCTCTGTAAAGAGACGGAACAGCCCCTAGTCATACGAGTCGTCTGATAGAAAATTGACACGATACTAGATCTTAGCCAAAAGAGCCCAATACTATGGCAGTATTCTGTTATAATAATGGTAATACCTTGTACTTCCATAATGCCTTCCCTCTGAGGACCCCAAAGACCTTTTGCAGACTTCAATGAATTTAGTCTCACAACACCCTTGCAAAGATCATCATCTTGTATCTTTGACAGTTGGGGAAACTGAGGTATGGAGAATATAAGTGTCTTAAATTACTCTTCAAAGAGGCAGGAATAGAAACCAGATTGCTTGATTTATATTCTCGCATGTTAACCACAAAATCATGTTTCCAGTAATTTGAAGCTTTTGAAGATTCAAAAATTTTGACTACCCATTATCAGGGATAATTTGAAGTAAGATACTCAGTGGGACATATTTTTCTCTTGCTGCGCTCATACCCTTACAAACAAAATTACAGTTATTTACAGTACTAATGCTATTTTGTTTTAACTCCCTTTCATATGAATGGCAATGCAGACAGTCCAAAAGAAGAACATATCATACTATGTTTAGCATTGACCATAATAAAAAACAAAGTATTAAGTAGAATGCAACTGTAGCAATGTTGAAGAGTTGCATAAGGGGGCACGCTTTGGGCCAATGGATTTACACCCCTACCCCTTAACACCAGCTAATTATCTGGCCTATTATGTTTAAAATCATTTGGGGGAGAAAATGAGAGTCTTTGATTTGTATTAGCAGTTATTCACATGAGCAGTCCCACTAACTTCAATGGAAGTACTCTGGGAAACGACTGTTCACCACTGCGTGAGCAACAGAACAACTGAGCCAATTGCAAAGGTTTACATATTAAAGTGCAATAGGTTTGGTTTGGTTGAGGAAAGGTTCTTGTAAAATCTCTGTAGCTTGAGATAAGCAATAGAAACAAGCAGTCACTGATATCTGTACTACTGTAATTGCACTAATTTACTGAATCAAAATTCAAAGTTCCAAAAATGGACACTGAAGTTCTTATGCAAAATTTCTGCAACAGCTACTCTGATTATCCATTAAGAGAGGTGATGCCAGCCAATGGCAAGAGAAAACAAAATTAAACATCCACCAGAATGTGCAATACATCCAGACTGCATACCACAGGCACCTACAATACATGAGTCATTATTATAATGTACAACATAATTGTATTTCATCATTCACTGCCCTGACCCAATGATGACCCTCATCTTGAGACAGATATGATAATCCACTCTGGCATCTTTATCACTAAGGAATTTGGCAGCCCACATATTTTATATGCAGTAAAATCCTTTAATCTGATGGATTTGCAGACATGCAAAATAGGAGGAATTTTAAATAAGAAATTTGCTGTTGATTATTCCTCTTATCTACCAGTTGCCACTACTACTATTAATAATTAACGTTCCATCTCCTACAAAGAGTCCTCCACCCAGGGCCAGACCTTCCCACTCTTACTTCAAATAAGCAGTACTTTACTCTGCAAGAAGGCCCTTTATTTAGGTCAGATTAACATCAATTAATTTAAACTTTTCATGGAGTAAGATACTACTCAGCCTCATTAATGTCAACAGAATAATGGGGCCTAAGTTTTTACTCAGGGCTGGATTCTCCAGTTTGGTAAGGCCACATTGCACTGAGCAAATTCCACCTGCACAGGAATCTCTCAGCCAATAAAAGCCAGTGGAGATGATTCTGCTGCCTCGCCACATAGGAGGAGGAAAGGGGCACGTCAGAGATGTTCCAACGACTGAGTGTGGGTGGAGTTTTGCAGAGCAGTGTTCCTCTATGCCCAGTTCTCCCAACACTTTTACGTATGTGGGGGTCAGGTATGACCAGGGAGTTGCAACCAGCTCTCTGCAACCCACTTCTCCGCTCTGTCTGAGCAGAGCGTCAAGCTCTCAGTACTTATTCAGGCAATGGGAATTTTGCCTGAAACAGACTTCAGGATTTAGGTGAAAAAAAGTTTTCATACGAACACAGGAATTGCCATACTGGATCAGACCTGTGCTCCATCTTGTCCAGTATCCTGTTGCTGAAACTGGCCAGTACCAAGTGCTTCAGAGGTAGGTGCAAGAAACCCTACAGTAGGCAGTTACAGAACAGTCTGCCCACAGGGAAAGTTTCTTCCTAACCCCCATTAGTTAGGCATTGGCTGATGCCCTTAAGCATGAAAGTTTATCCCCCTTTCAAAGTTCTTAGAGTTTGTTTTTAATACTTCCTACTGTAACTCTGGACGTTCTTGTTATTCATAAAATGTCCAACCCTTTACTGAATCCTTCTAAGCTCCTGACCTCATTGATACCTTTCACTTTATTAAAATTCCTCTCATCACTCTGAACCTTTATTTTGTTAACTAAACCCCTCTTGCAATCCATGGATCTACTCTGAATTGTTCCTCCTCCCCACATATAAAGAATTTGGTGATAAAAGTAAAATAGAATCTATCTATACAGAGAACTATCATAACAAATAGATTACTGGCAAAAGGAATTGCTTTGGTGGAAATGTAATCTAAGACGCCTTCATTAAATTGTTTCTTAGTTGTGGAGTTCTAAATTAGAGTAAGAGGAAAAACCACAGAAAAACAGTGGTTTCATTTGTTACGTTCAATCTTGCTGCATTCAGTACATTCAGTAAGAAGACTATGTAATGGTTCATTCTGAAATCCCACTCTGCCCATGGGAGTGGGATCTCAGCTTATTTAGCAACATGGCAAGTTTCCAGTTCTTGGCAGGATGGTTGTTTTCTTTCATGAATCAGCAACTGTCCATCAGGCTGGCAAAGAAAATCCACCTCATGCTGCTATGTAGTGTGTATGTGTATATATTATATTATACACACACTCACGCTCTCAAAACAGGGTGAAGACAACTAGAGACAAAGTTATTCTAGTCATTTTTAGCAGTCCTGGCTTGCTGTTCTGATACTGCAGTGAGGAGAGGAACATAGGAACTTCCATACTGGATCAGTCCAGTGGTCCATCTAATCCACGACCCTGTTACAACAATGGCCAGCTCCAGGTGAGAAGACTCCATAATGGACAATTAACCTGAGGAGGTATAGCTGCTGTTTAAGTCTAGCTGTTTTCACATTTTCAGATGATTTGTGTCAGCAAAAGTGTACAGAGAACAAAAAAATAGTTATTTCTAAACATCTTCCTTAAAGATATCCTAGAATTTTAACACCAGCCTAAAATATGGATGGAACTTCTAAATATTGCAGCTGGACTTACATCAAGGTTGTTTCATTAGAATGCCTTATACCAATAACTCTTTAGCAAATGAAGTGTGCTCACAAAGAATATACAGTGGAATGGAGCATACTAATTATTCCCTATTTCATTCCTTCTTTGTCTACTTCTCTGCATAATACTCTGGAGATTGCAGTATTCTGACAGTACAGCCATGCTAATGTCAAGTTCTGATGAAGAGATATTTGTCAGTTCAACAGTGCCAATTTTTGAAATAGTCTGGAGGATAACCATCAAGATGAGAAATCCACTGACAAATTTTGAATCTATTTTTCCAAAGTCAAGTCACAGGAAGCAAACCAATTTCTCCACTGAAGCAGAATCTAATCTTACTGTTTTCCTTGATTGTAAAATTGCAAACTACTGCTAAAGTGGATCACCCTGTAAAAAACGTTGTGCTTTTTGGAATTGTTTTTTATTTACAATTATATGTACTGTATGTTACATGTTTATTAAACTGCAGCTATATCTTCCACATAACCTGAACGTTGTAACAATTAGATCTGGAACAGAAAATATTCATGTTTTGAGGTTGCTACTCATAATAAATTGGTTCCGTAAAATATAATTATTTCTTGCAACATTATTTCGGCATATGGACTGAAGTTCATTCGGTGAATTACAGGACAAGTTATCAAATTATAACAGTATAATTTAAAGCTATGTAGTTTTTAATTTAAAATATATTATTTATTATTGAATTATTAGTCTCACACAAAGAAAAGGAGTACTTGTGGCACCTTAGAGACTAACCAATTTATTTGAGCATAAGCTTTCGTGAGCTACAGCTCACTTCATTGGATGCATACTGTGGAAACTGCAGAAGACATTATATACACAGAGACCATGAAACAATACCTCCTCCCACCCCACTCTCCTGCTGGTAATAGCTTATCTAAAGTGATCACTCTACTTTCAATGTGTATGATAATCAAGTTGGGCCATTTCCAGCACAAATCCAGGTTTTATCACCCCCCCCCCACACACACACACACACACAAACCCACTCTCCTGCTGGTAATAGCTTGTCTAAAGTGACCACTCTCCTTACAATGTGTATGATAATCAAGGTGGGCCATTTCCAGCACAAATCCAGGGTTTAACAAGAACGTCTGAGGGAGGGTGGGGGGGTAGGAAAAAACAAGGGGAAATAGGTTACCTTGCATAATGACTTAGCCACTCCCAGTCTCTATTCAACCCTAAGTTAATTGTATCCAATTTGCAAATGAATTCCAATTCAACAGTCTCTCGCTGGAGTCTGGATTTGAAGTTTTTTTGTTGTAATATCGCAACTTTCATGTCTGTAATCGCGTGACCAGAGAGATTGAAGTGTTCTCCGACTGGTTTATGAATGTTATAATTCTTGACATCTGATTTGTGTCCATTTATTCTTTTACGTAGAGACTGTCCAGTTTGACCAAGGTACATGGCAGAGGGGCATTGCTGGCACATGATGGCATATATCACATTGGTGGATGTGCAGGTGAACGAGCCTCTGATAGTGTGGCTGATGTTATTAGGCCCTGTGATGGTGTCCCCTGAATAGATATGTGGGCACAGTTGGCAACGGGCTTTGTTGCAAGGATAGGTTCCTGGGTGAGTGGTTCTGTTGTGTGGTATGTGGTTGTTGGTGAGTATTTGCTTCAGGTTGGGGGGCTGTCTGTAGGCAAGGACTGGCCTGTCTCCCAAGATTTGTGAGAGTGTTGGGTCATCCTTCAGGATAGGTTGTAGATCCTTAATAATGCATTGGAGGGATTTTAGTTGGGGGCTGAAGGTGGCGGCTAGTGGCGTTCTGTTATTTTCTTTGTTAGGCCTGTCATGTAGTAGGTGACTTCTGGGAACTCTTCTGGCTCTATCAATCTGTTTCTTCACTTGGATAGTAGATAGAATATCCCAGGTTGGGGTTCCAGGGGTGTGTCTGTGCGGATCTACTACCCAAGATCCATAAACCTGGAAATCCTGGGCGCCCCATCATCTCAGGCATTGGCACCCTGACAGTAGGAGTGTCTGGCTATGTAGACTCCCTCCTCAGGCCCTACGCTACCAGCATTCCCAGCTACCTTCGAGACACCACTGACTTCCTGAGGAAACTACAGTCCCTCGGTGATCTTCCTGATAACACCGTCCTGGCCACTATGGATGTAGAAGCCCTCTACACCAACATTCCACACAAAGATGGACTACAAGCCATCAAGAACACTATCCCCGATAATGTCACGGCTAACCTGGTGGCTGAACTTTGTGACTTTGTCCTTACCCATAACTATTTTACATTTGGGGACAATGTATACCTTCAGATCAGCGGCACTGCTATGGGTACCAGCATGGCCCCACAGTATGCCAACATTTTTACGGCTGACTTAGAACAACGCTTCCTCAGCTCTCATCCCCTAAAGCCCCTACTCTACTTGCGCTATATTGATGAGATCCTCATCATCTGGACCCATGGAAAAGAAGCCCTTGAGGAATTCCACCATGATTTCAACAATTTCCATCCCACCATCAACCTCAGCTTGGTCCAGTTCACACAAGAGATCCACTTCCTGGACACTACAGTGCTAATAAACGATGGTCACATAAACACCACCCTATACCGGAAACCTACTGACCGCTATTCCTACCTACATGCCTCCAGCTTTCACCCTGACCACACCACACGATCCATCGTCTACAGCCAAGCTCTGCGATACAACCGCATTTGCTCCAACCCCTCAGACAGAGACAAACACCTACAAGATCTCTATCAAGCATTCTTACAACTACAATACCCACCTGCGGAAGTGAAGAAACAGATTGATAGAGCCAGAAGAGTTCCAGAAGTCACCTACTACAGGACAGGCCTAACAAAGAAAATAACAGAACGCCACTAGCCGCCACCTTCAGCCCCCAACTAAAACCCCTCCAACCTGTACTAACCTGCTTCTCATTCTTACCCAGTTACTGTACTAGACACAATTCTGAGGAGAAGAACAGGTGAAATTCTGTTCTGCATCTTTGAGGGTCTGTCTACGCTGCAATCAGAGGTGTGACTGCAGCGATTTAATATTACTCCTGAGGGCATTCTGCACCAAAAAATTAAAAATTCTGCGCACAATATTTTAAAATTCTGAAAAAATCTGCAAAATTTATTTGTCAAATAAATGCGGAGGCTCCAGCATGGCATTGGAGAGCACAGGTCACTGGCTGCAAAGAGGTGGGAGATCACTGTACAGCTCCACCCCCCACTCCCCCCGGGACATGGACTCAGCCGTGAGGCTGAACCCAACCCTGACACAGTGCAAGGACAGGGCCTGCCCCAGAAACACCACAGGGCCCTGGCCCTCTGTGCCAGGTGCACCAGCTGTCAGCAGGCAGGCTCAACGAGGCAGGATCTAAGTGTGGAGGGGCTTAGTGTGGGGGGACCCAGGTGTGGGTTGAGAGGGTTCTGTGTGGGGCAATCTGGGTGTGAACTGTCACACCCCAATGGCCCCTCCTTCAGGGGGTCTTCTGGGAGAGGCAGATCAGCACTGTATATTGCTAACGCTGTTGCAAGCTTCGCAAGGCATTTTGGGAAGGGTCAAAGGTGTGAGTGTGGAGTGGAAGATTCCTTTGCAGGTTCGAGAGGCCAAAGGGAGAAGGAGGAAGAGAGCAAAGAACAGGTTAACTCGACACCTCAGCTAGCTCCGTCTGAAGATAAGATGCTGGCCCCGGTCCAAGGTCAGGGGCTCAACGAGAAGTCGGCAGCTGCATTCACATCTTACCCAACCCCCCCGCCAGCCATGAGAAGAGGCAAACTAAGCTGAGCAGGACTGAAGAGATTACAAAAACAAACGAGACGGCAAAGGCCACCAGAAGTGGGGGGAAAACAAAGTTTTGCTTCCCTGGAGCCGATGTGTTTTGGGAAAGCTGAGGAGGCCACAGAGACCCGGTTAGGACTGGTACAAAGAGCACAGGGAACAGAGGTTGCTGAACGAAAAGCCCCCAAAAGAACCAAGGACTTAAAAACCCTTCTGAGAGCCGAGGCAAATCGGAGTTCAACAGCCGACCCTGGACAACCTGTGCGCACTGGACAGAATTCCCGTCCACCCCTCCCCCTCTTCTTCTTATGTTACACCCAGGCCTGGCCAGCCTCAGGAAGTGTGGGTGTGAGTATGAAAGTGGGTTAGGGCTTGGGGCACTAACGCTTTCTTCCTTCCTCAGAGTGACGTGGGGAAACAAACACACCCTCAGCACTCTCCACTGTTACTTTATTATTTTATCAATAAAGCTTTAAAACTCAGTTACACAGTGTACTCTGTCATCTCCTCCCTAAAGATCCTGAGGCCTCCGCCTGATCACCTGACGCCCCAGGCAGATTGGGAACATAAATCTGTCACAGAACGACTCAGTCGGGTATCTGGGTTTCGGGGGGATCTGGGTGCAACAGTAATGGGACTCTGTAGGGGGTCCAGGTGAAGGGGGTTGGTGCTCAGCAGTGGGGTCTGGGTAATGGGGGGATAGAGCTTGGCAGGGAGGTCTGGGTGTGGCAGGCTCAGTGGGGCATCCAGATGCTTGGAGGAGTGGGGCTTGGTGGGGTGGGGATCCAGGTGTGGGTGGCTCATTGGGGTGATCCAGGTGCAGGGGAAGTGGGGCTCATTGCATGGGTTCTGAGTAGGGAGGGGGTTGAGGCTCAGTGGGAGGGTCTGGGTGTGGGGGGGTCTGGATGCATGGGGGTTGGGTGGATGGGGGAGCAGCTCCCTGTACCAGGATCTCACTCCCTGCAGCTGAGGAGCTATGAGTGAAGGAAGTGAGGGGCAGGGGAGTTTGCAGAGCTTCCTACAACTGGGGCAGAAATCTGGGGGTGTGTCTGACCCGGCCCTGGATGCCATGCAGGCTAAGAGGAAGTCCCGTCCTCTCCAGCCCAGCCAGGACAAGCAGCTGAGCCCAAAGCAGGATAGGAGCCACCCACTGTGTCTTCCCCAGTCCTGCCCCCTGCCCCACAGTGATTTACCTCTCTGCTGGCTGCGCTGGGCACCTGAAACATACTGCTGGGGAGGATTGCATGACCGCTCTTCTGGCTTCCCTTTGTTTCCCCATGAGAAAGTCATTTTTCTACAGGAAAGCAAATAAGTATGTGGGAGGACATACATTCTGTGCATGTGCTGTGCCGCAGAATTCCCCCAGGAGTAACATATGCCTGAGGTAGCTTTGCTCTAGCTAGCTCGAGTAACAATACCAGCAAAGCAGTATCATTAGCTAATCACTTGAGTACATACCTAGGGTCCTGGGTGGGTTCTGGAGCTGCTGTGGCTTCACTGTCATTGTTATTTGAACTAGCTAGATCAAAACTAGCTCAGGTGCATCCACATGTGTTGCAATCACTCCTCTGATTGCAGCATTAGACACACCCTAAGTGATTGTAAACCACTTTTGTGCTCTCCAAATTCCAGGCTGCTCCAGGGGCTGCAGAAGCTCCCAGCATAATTCAGACACCCCATAAGACCTAAGTTATGGCAGCCACCAAGGACTGCCCTATGGGCAATGGCACTGCCAAGAATCACCACAGTATTGTGTGCTGCAGCTCTGATAACAACAGAGATCTCCCTTCCCGAGATCTTGCAAGGGGGTCCTCAAGAGGCAATCTTACAGATGTTTCCACAGTGACTGCACAAGGGGAAACACCTCCAGCCCCTTCCTGGTTGGATATAGGGCTTTTAGGGTCTCTTTATGCTGCTCCAGCCCTTTTATACATTGCAAAGGGACCAGAGAAGGGGAGACAAATCTCAATCTGTGAGTTTAGCTACTTTACTGGTCTGGGTGGCACTCACTGAACAATCTTAAAGTTTAAGGACAAAGCACAGTGCTCCTTTAAGAGGGTATCCAGTGGAATAAAAATGTCATGGTAAGGACTATTGTAACTTACTGTATCATCCTCTCTTTCAGAAAATCAAGAGAGAAAGAGCTATATCTTACATTTAAAAATGCAGAGCCTCATTTATCTAGGAAAGGCAAAACAATGGATATGCTAAATGTTACTTGTTAATAATTAACCAAGTCTGAATTAACTCTAAACGTAAAGCACTGGAGATCACAAAAATTACTCGAGATCTGCATTAGCTCTCCAAGACAAAAGCTTCTTCTTCCAAACATTGATTTTTATTGTAGCCAGTGGTCTTCCTACACTTCTAAATATCCCACTGGAAAGGATTTAACTCATCAAGTGTATGTTCTCCTAGATACAGCTAATACCTTTTCACTTCAGCCTTTTATTTCCAGGATAAGTATCACAAAGATCTATACAAGTTACCCTTCCCTTTAGGGGACTGATATCCTTGTCACCTAGGGAGAGGGACCTTTGCCAAGACAATACAGCAAGAACCATCCCTTGATTTGTGGTGTTGTGACCTGAAATTCAGTCTTTGGAAGTAAAATCAATTACAGGTTTCAAAAAGGCATTTTTCCTAAACATTTTATCACGGAATTATCAACAAATCTCTGGACGAGGAGCACATGGGGTGGAATAGGTATTAACAAACTGGCTATCCTTGGAAGGGAGGATGTGGAAATGAAAATAAAGCAAATATGAACAGAATTCACTGAAGCTCACCCACAGTAGAAAAGTAGACAGTATTACCAGTATTTAGACAGAATGGAAGTTTGCCATCTTACACACACTAAGATGTTTAGAATGCAAATGAGACAACATGGGATATGGGATGGGGTGGGATCTGAGTTACCCAGGAAAGAATTTTCTGTAGTATCTGGCTGGTGAATCTTGCCCATATGCTCAGGGTTTAGCTGATCACCATATTTGGGGTCAGGAAGGAATTTTCCTCCAGGGCAGATTGGAAGAGGCCCTGGAGGTTTTTCGCCTTCCTCTGTAGCATGGGGCACGGGTCACTTGCTGGAGAATTCTCTGCTCCTTGAAGTCTTTAAACCACGATTTGATGACTTCAATAGCTCAGACATAGGTGAGAGGTTTTTTGCAGGAGTGGGTGGGTGAGATTCTGTGGCCTGCATTGTGCCATCAGACTAGATGATCATAATGGTCCCTTCTGACCTTAATATATCTATAAATCTATGAATCTATTAATAAAGGTGGTTCCTCTTTTCAAAAGCAAGGGCTGGATTCCAGGGTGTTGAGCAGGAAGTGCACACCCCTTATAGCAGTGGTTTTCAACCTTTCAGAGTACTGTACCCCCTTCAGGAATCTGACATGTCTTGTGTACTCCCAAGTTTCACCTCACTTAAAAACATCTTGCTTACAAAATCTGACATAAAAATAGAAAGGTGACAGAGTCCACGATTACTGAAAAAATGCTTACTTTCTCATTTCTACCACATAATTATAAAATAAATCAATTGGAATATAAATATTGTACTTACATTTCAGGGTATAGTATATAGAGCAGTATGAACAAGTCATTGTATGAAATTTTAGTTTGTACTGACTTCGCAAGTGCTTTTTACGTAGCCTGTTGTAAAAGTAGGCAAGTATCTAGAGGAGTTGATGTAGCCCCTGGAAGACCTCTGTGTACCCCCAGGGGTACTCATACCCCAGGTTGAGAACCACTGCCTTATAGGACACAAAGCTCAACTTCCCAAGGGGTCCTTGCATGGCAGCCCAAAGGGGGCAGCTACAGCTTAAAAAATTTGCCACTGCACCGATTCCCCCAAGTCTTTTCTTCTTTGGTGGGGCAATGTTAGGAGTACATAGGACAGGGCTACTTTATATATGATACTTCCTTCCCTCTCCCATCCCACCTGTGCATTTATCCAGCACGTAGCCCAGCTACAAGGCGGTCCATCCAGCTCTAGTTAGGGCAGTCTTTGTAACAGATACAGGACCAACGGACTCCTTGCTGCTTACCTGGGACCCTCTATTTAGTACCACTAAAGTCACATTATGTGGCCATAAAATAATTAAAGGTGCCAGCGTGATGTTTGTCATAATGGTGGCGTTAACTATTCATGAATCACTGTAAACTGTGTAACCTGGGTTGAAGTTGAAGTCTATTTCCAGGGTCCTAGCAATACTTTAGGTCAGAGGCTCCCAAACATTTTTTTGCCACACCCCACCTTGGAGATTCAAATCCCAGGCACCTCTTTCTAAGGAACAGTATTCCCGCAGATTACCGGGGTCTGTGAGCCCATTCCAGCCAGGGTGCCCTGCTGCTCCACAGTCTGCAAGCATCCCCTGTCCAGGGCAAGCTCTGGGTGGGCAGCACTGGCAGGACACAGATAGTCAAGCTGAGACCCTCTCTTCGTACCGCCCCCATCCCCCATCCTTCCAGGACTACTTCCAGAATCACAGACTGCAGGTTCCTCTGCCCTGGTGTAATCCTCAGCATGCTAGTGCAGAGCCAGGGCAGGGGTACTTGCACATCACCCTCTGGAGAGGTGAGCAAGCTGGCATAGCCACCCTGGAACTCCTGGACAGGGAGAAGCCATGCCTTCTCGCTCCTCATCCATCCCTCTTCCTCCTTCCAGCAGGCGCTGGAGCAGGGGTCACGTCCTCATGCCCCCCAATAAACCCATGTTACTCCCACCAACCAAAGAGGCATGACTGCACCTTTGAAAACCAATGTATTAGATGGGCAATTGTCAGTCAAACCCACGCACAGCTTTCCCTGTGCCCCACTACATTTCATGTCCTGTGAACCGAAAAAGAAAAAATGAAGGAAAGAGAGAAGAGGTATCAGCTACATAAAACAATCCTTAAAAGATATTTCGAGCCAAATGCAGATCAGGTGTAAGTGGATACAAGTTAAAATTTGATCCAGAGTGTTAAAACAAAACTAACAAACAAAAACCCCACACCATTCCGGTCAGGCATGATTAAGAAAAACTGAAGTACTGCTCTAGATACCGAGGCCTAAACTTTCAGAAGTGACTAGGAGTCCAACCTGAGAAACCTTAAAGGGATCTGATTGTCAGAGGGTGAATGCTCAGCCCCTTCAAGGTATCCCAAGTTGGGCAGCCAAAAAATTAGGTATCCAAAATCACTTTTAAAATTTCAGGTCTGATTGTCCAAAGTCATGTTCTGAATGGCAGGTTGGGCCTTTGGGGTCCACACCAGCCACTCCATTATCTTGCCTGGGATCAATGTCAGGCTAACACGTCTATAATCAACCAGGTCATCCCATTTAAATTTTTTAAAATTAGTACACCATTAGCTCCCTTCCAGTCTTCTGGAACTTCCCCAGTGCTCCAAGACTTGATGATGGGAAAGTCAATGAGAGTTGAGTGCCTACCTCCTTTCAGGCCCCTTTTAAAATCCCAAAGTAGACGTATAATAAAAATGTAAAAGCAGAAGCCCCACTACTGCTCTGACCATTCCCTATGTGGTCAAAAGGACAGTCATATCTAAATACATTGTTTGAAGACTAAACATAACTGGTTTAGAACTGCTCTTAATTAGGGTACAAGTTGATGTCTTTTATAATATGCTTCCCCAGTAACAATGAATATTAGTCATATTCTGTATATTTAGTCTCCAGTTTGACCCTCCATAAAAAAAGACAGTGGATAAGAAATATAAAAACCTGACATGGCTTCTATTTCCATCCCTATTTTCCCTTAAGGGTCACTCTGTCCTTCAACCTGGCCTAGATTCCATGTACATGTGTTGATCTCAGCATCTTCAGTGGGACATTCCAATTACTGCAGTGCACAATTTCCATCTTTCTTTGAAACATCTGACAAGGGCAGAAACAGTAACAAAAAGGAAGATTTAGCTGTTTTATAATTCCCATTTAATGGATTTGGGTAGGGGGGCGAGGTGAGGAAGGAGGAGGAGGAGGAGTGTTTTATTTCTAACTGCTTTAAAAAAAAAAAATGTCCAGGCTGCTATTTCAGTTTTGCAGTCTCCAATTACATGGGCCAACCCTGAAAGTTAAAGATGTCGGCTTCTACCTATAGCCAGGCAGTATGTATTCTTTATCTAAACAGGCACAACTGGAGCTTGAAAGGGCTTATGGGTATTTTTCCATACATTTTGATACGGCCAGAAGATCAGAGGTGATAGGAAAATGCGCATCATTACTTTAATTCCCATTTTACTCAGAGGTTGCCTCCTTATCAAGAAGGATCCCATCTACAATCTAATCTGCATTTGAGTCTGGTTGTACCTAGTGCCGAGTAGGGGTCTTCCTTTCAAATTTCCCAACAGAAAATATTCTCGTTTAATACTCAATTTTTAAAGCCTGCACCTGGCCCACAGGCAAAATATCTTTTCACGAAATAACTACATAGGATTATTCTATACATACAGTGTATTAAACCTATATGCCATGCAAAAAACCAATGCTGCGGTACTTGGAGTTAATCATTCAAGAGTCAAGAAATGTTAAAGCTAAGACTGAACACAATGTTAATTCTGTTCCAATTTTCATATGTATTACAATACTGGGCCTAATTCTCATTTATACACAGGCCCTTTACAGTGTTCTGGCAGCATGTAAAGGTGCCTTTAAGTCGGTGCAAATTATGTTTATATCCAAGGCACCTTTAGGAGTATAAAGGAGGGCTGAATGTAAATAAGAATCAGGCCCACCGTCTTTAGTTACCTGATCAAGTATTAATATTCAAACACCTTAACATATTTACTACATGCTTGTGCAGTGCCTAGCATATTGGGACCCTAATCTGGTTGAAGACTCCAGACAATATACAACAATAATTATTATTTTCATGGATTTTTTTTTGACAGCTTTGGACATACACACAGCAACTTGGGTTTTCCCACCTTATTTTCATATTTCACTAATTTTGCTGCCCTAACAGTATTGTGTATTTAAATTTTTGACTAGGAATTTTATGAGATAAGTCTCCCTTTTCTCTAAAGTATGTATTTTATTAGTTCTCTCAACACCCATGAAGATTACATTTTCTTTTCAAATAGCAGCACAGCCACCATTGGTGCTATTCAAGGGTGGAAACATTCTCTCTCTGCTTGACAATGGTCAAGCCATTTTTGCTCAGTCTTGCAAGATAAAGCCACCTTGGGGTAGAGATGAGGCACAGAAAATTTCAGCCCAAAAGGTGACTTTCAGTAAATTATGAGCCACTGAAAACAGGAGTTTAGAATGGAAACTGTCATGCCACCTTCACCCACAGAACAGCGATAACATTAAGTAAGATTTGCTTGGGTTAGGGTTCATGATACTCCACTGGGAATGGACTACCCCCGTTCCCCACCCCTGAGGCTATGCTGTTACTCTCTAAATCTTCCACATAACAAATTATAGTTCCCCGGCATTAAGAAATATTAACCAAGACATGACAAAGGCCATGGAAAATTCCAACTTCAAATATTTACTGAAACCAATAGATCAGAGGCCTAATCAACATTAGAAATGTGAAATGGGGTTAAACTAACTAAAAGCCCTCAGAAGAGATTAAATAATTTTTTCAATCACTATGATAATGTATGTTCCAGCAGCTCAGCTCTCACTGAAAAAGTCATTTAGACACAATTTCACTTTTAGTCTTATTCGGGAACCAATGACCCCCTGGCTCTATTCTAGAGGATTTCTCATGTCTAATTCTCAGCTATGTTTTTTTAATATATTGTGTCAGAAAGCTTCACATCAGCCTGCACAACGATTAATAATATTATACAGCATGTCTCTAAAATATGTAGTGTGGTAAGTGAACAAAAATGAAAAGCTAAATGCTTTATTCCAATAAGAAAGGCAGTGAGAATGGATAATTTAAAACTTGCTTTCTTTTGGTGCCAAAAGCTTTTCAGTTATGTCAAAAATACAGATGCTTTGGTTGCAGACCTTTGTCATGTCATTAAACTAATTAAAGGAACAAGTTAATAAACATAAATACCTCCATCACTTAGTGTGCTTGCCGATAGCACCAGAGGGTGACAATATATTATTCTTGACTAAAAATAAAAGTTTAATTAGATTAAAAAAAATGTACATTTTGGACCAGATTCTATTACCCTTACTCACCCTTCTCAGATCAATAGGACTATTCAAGAAGCAAGGTACTATTCCATCTATTTAAGAATGGAAGGAACTAGCTCATTATTCATTTTTAAATCACAGTAGCAATAGCATCAATCACAAGCATTCAAAACTCCTAAGTCAGACTGCAAAAAAAAAAAAATCACAAGATTGTTTATGAAAGTCCCATGAAAAACAAAACACTGGGCACTTTTTCTCTGCCTTCTAGTTTTGAGTTAAACTTGGCAACAATGAGGGCTACAAACTTTCATTCCAAAAAAATAAATAAATAAATAAAGTGGAGATTCAATATTCCCCTGGACCAGGATCTGTGTCTTTAAGAAAAAAGACCATATATTGCAATACTCACAATAAGATCGTGGGAGTTGGCAACAGTGCTGAAGTGCCCAGAGGCACCAGTCAGATCAGAGTCCTACTGTACAAACACATCATAAGATATACTGTAAGATTTTTGGAGCAGGGAATGTAACTTAAGACAAGATGGCACAGATATAACAAATGGAGGGAGAAGAGAAAAAGGATAGGATAGGGTGAAGGTAACAGCAGTCTACACAAACCTGCAATCCTATTACTAAGGGCACAACTTGCATGGGGTTTTATATATTTTATAAAAACAAAAGAGATTAATGAGAACAGCTTTCAAAAATTTGCTGTGCCTGTCAGTGTTAAAGCCTTACTGCAACGCATGATGAGTCTAATCCTGCCTGGTACTAAGCACCCTCAATAGGAAGCCAGCGTCAGCTATTGGCAAGCATATTTGAAACATCTAATAATTCTCTTGTATATCATTATCTTAACGACACTGGTCAGGAGCTGAATGACCCTATGGCATAGGGGACAAATTTTATGCTGGTGTAAACTGGCACAGCTGCACTGACTTCAATGCTCCAGTTTACTCCAGCAGAGAACTTGGCCCAGTAGCTGCACACCCCATCATGCTGTGGGATTCTAGTCAAGATTTGTGTATCATTGTGTGTTGCCTTATGATTGATATCAGAGTATCACAGCCACATGAAGCTTACCCCTAATGGTTATACCATATGTGAGGATGCTCTCTAATGTGTTTCATCTTTTATCCTCACCTGCCCTCCAGGGACCTTTAAGTATTACTAGCCTGCTTTTATCTTACAAGATGTGCTTTTACTTTCCAGTCCCCCTTTTCTAAGTGGTTGTCTTTGGGTGCACTTTGGATCTAACAGCTTGTTCCAGGACAACTCATCCGCAAAGGTTGCTTCATCTTGCCACGTCTTGTGATGTGACTCAGGGCAGAATGCAGGTCCATGAAGTCCTTGGATTTTAGAGCAACAATTAAATGAAAAGAGAACTACACACACAAGAGGCGTCTCTTGGCAGCTTCTGTACAGGGAACTGCAGCTGCACTTATCTGCAGGCTGCGCTAATGAACCACCTTTGTATTATTAAACAAGAGTACAGGTGTATCACTTCAGCTGTTCTAGGTTCATGCAGTCTGCTCTGCTGGGAGGAGTCCTGGTTTCACAGGGAAAATGAAGTTCACATACTTGACATGCTGGTCTCAGGTTGCACTTCTCCATTCAGCAAAACTGTGTTTCAATTTTTATCTTAAAGAGAGGATGGGGCAGAAAAGGAAGAGAGAAACTGTTGGAGATTCTGTTTCAGAGTGGTAGCCATGTCAGTCTGTATCAGCAAAAACAACAAGGAGTCCTTGTGGCACCTTAGAGACTAACACATTTATGTGGGGGGTCAGTGCTAACGAGGCCAATTCAATTAAGGTGGAAGTGGCCTATTCTCAACAGTTGACAAGAAGGGGTGAATATCAAGAGAGGGAAAATTACTTTTGTGGTGCTAATGAGGCCAATGCAATCAAGGTGGACGTTGGTCATTTCCAACAGTTGATAAGAAGATGTGAGTATCAGCAGAGGGAAAATTACTTTTGTAGTGATCCATCCGCTCCCGGTCTTTATTCAGGCCTAATTTGATGGTGTCCAGTTTGCAAATTAATTCCAGTTCTGCAGTTTCTCGTTGAAGTCTGGTTTTGAAGTTTTTTTGTTGAAGAATTGCCACTTTTAAGTCTGTTACTGAGTGTCCAGGGAGATTGAAGTGCTTGCCTACTGGTTTTTGAATGTTACAATTCTTGATGTCTGATTTGTGTCCATTTATTCTTTTGCATACAGAGGGTACGGTCTGGCCAATGTACATGGCAGAGGGCCATTGCTGGCACATGATGGCCTATATCACATTGGTAAATGTGCAGGTGAACAAGCCCCTGATGGTGTGGCTGATGTGGTTAGGTCCTATGATGGTGTCCCTTGAATAGATATGCGGACAGAGTTGGCAACTGGTTTGTTGCAGGGATTGGTTCCTGGGTTAGTGTTTTTGTTGTGTGGTGTGTAGTTGCTGGTGAGTATTTGCTTCAGGTTGGGGGGGGGTTGTCTGTAAGCAAGGACTGGCCTGTCTCCCAAGGTCTGTGAGAGTGAGGGATCATCCTTCAGGATAGGTTGTAGATCCTTGATGATGCACTGGAGAGGTTTTAGTTGGGGGTTGTAGGTGACGGCTAGTGGCATTCTGTTACTTTCTTTGTTGGGCCTGTCCTGTAGTAGGTGACTTCTGGGTACCCTTCTGGCTCTGTCAATCTGTTTCTTCACTTCATCAGGTGGGTACTGTAGTTTTAAGAATGCTTGACAGAGATCCTGTAGGTGTTTGTCTGTGTCTGAGGGATTGGATCTTAGCGCTTGGGTATAAACAACGGATCGTGTGGTGTGGTCTGGATGAAAGCTGGAGGCATGTAGGTAAGTATAGTGGTCAGTAGGTTTCTGGTATAGGGTGATGTTTACGTGACCATTGCTTATTTGCACTGTAGTGTCCAGGAAGTGGATTTCTTGTGTTGACTGGTCCGGGCTGAGGTTGATGGTGGGGTGGAAATTGTTGAAATATTGGTGGAATTCCTCAAGTGAGATTCCCTTGCCCCTAGTGGTTTTCATCCCCCCATTCTGGATGTTAAAAACTCTGAAGACTCTGAGCCTTGACTCAGAGAGAAACTTCAACAACAGAGTTAATTTTTTGCCTTCACAATGCTCCAATTGGCATGTATTTTCCAAAATACTCCCCACGCAAGAATAACCCTGAATCTCCTCCCCCCAAAAAGGGTATGTATGGCACATAGCACAATGGGGTCTCAATTTCAGTTGGGGGCGCTAGGTATTACTGAAGAAAATATTAACTCTATCCACAAAGAAGTGCATGAGGAAATAGTGTTCACTTTAAACGTCTTACCAACTTGACTGTCTGCCATGCTAGGGTCTAGCAGAGGGCAAACACTGTTGCAAAGCCACAGGAAGAAATGGAAGCTAAGAATCAAGTGACTCAGCCCCAAAAGCCAGCTGAAAAGTTTGGCAGAGATCTTGCCAAACTAAAACACTCTATTGCACCACACATTTATCTGTTAGGTTTTGTTTTAGTTTAGAAAAGGTCTAGATCCAAAGATCCTAAAGCACTGCAGCAGGGAGGTCTGTCCTCACTAGAGTTGGTGCGGGATTCTTTGACAACAGTTTTTCAGTCAGAAAATGCCAATTCATTGAAACCAAAACTTCTCACACAAAAACTGAGATAAAATTTTTGTTGAGAGAGGTATCAGGTCAAAACCAGAAAGAGAGAAACCCAACCTAGCATAGCCAATAACCCAGTGTTAGGGCACTCACCTGGGATGTCGGAGAACCAGTTTCATGTCCCTGCTCTGCCTGACTTGAAGCTGGGTCACTTCCCAAGTAAGTGGCCTAGCCACCAGGCTATTGGGCTACTCTGGGGTGTGACTCTGGTTTTTCACAAAAAAATTCAAAAGGTCTCCAGTTTGTCCCAAATGCAGAATGGGAAATTTTTTGAAATCTCAAAAAGTTCTGTGGGACAAGAAACTGATTTCCCTCCCAGCTCTATTCCTTGTACTACGTGTAGCTGCAGAAGCAGAGCAAAGCTAGCAGGCTGTACAGAATCTGTGGCAGGTCCCTGAGTTAGGGACTGGCTGGTCTGAATTCTGCCCCCAAAAGCTACAAACAAGCTGATGACCCATTGTAGAACCCGTGGACTTTACAATGCGGAACAATAGCTCTCTATGGTCTATATCTTTTTTGTAAGCTCTCCTCTTTTTTTCCCAAATTCATCCAAATCTCTGTATTTTAGAAATATTACAATGAAATACTCTTATATGCTAATTATCAAATGAACGTGCATTTAAACAAAGGTAACCAAAAATTGTCTCTCCCCTCTTAATTAATCCAACACTGTCATAATGCTAAACAGTATCACAGGCATTAAGACCTTGTTTGGGTGTGCAGAGCTAACCTGCTGACTCATCCTAGCAACCAAACCAGGGGATTCTCATTCAGTCAAACTCAGGAGTAAGACTCACTCAAGCAAGAGAGAACTAAAGGGAGGGATAGAGACGGGGCTAAATCCTAGAAAAAGACAGCTCAGGAGGAAGCTCATGCTAAGGTTTATGGTATTATTACAGTCCGGCATCAGGACAGTAGATTAAGAATAAGAACAAACAGATGCAGCGGTTCATCTAAGAAGCTTGTGCTGTATATAGAATGGGCTGAGACGCCTACCCATTTACAAAAACATAAGATGTTCTAGCATAGATCCTCTCATCAAAGAAAAACAGTAGTGTGTGCACCCACATTCCCCCTCAGTTATAACTATTATACAAAAATTGGCTGGCAAAATGCAAACGTTCTCAACTGTATTTGCATTCTTGCTTAGTATATCATAACTGCTACCTTTGACAGACAATACATTTTATTGCCCAATTTAAAATGAAATTTATATTTCAGATCACTGTTCAGGAACATTGTAACTGAATGAATGACAATAGAATAGCTTAGCTGGAGAGTAAAACTGGAATTCAGAGATTCATTTTTGGTAGCTTTAACATAAAACTAATTTGCTAGCACATGTCTTATTGTCTTCCTTTATGTTTCCCATTCATTTTTTCCCCTGAACATCAGCCAACATATAGTATTGAACGTAAAAAAGAAATGAAGCCAAGAAAGAAGGATTGTATTAAAGCAAGTAGAAGCATTTCATTCAAAAGAGTTTATAAGCCTCCAGTATATAAGCAGCACAGTGTATCAGATTTTTATGGTACAAATAAATAGATTGGAGTACTAGGTCCAGACTTTTCAAACAACATCCAAGTTATTACAGTTTTAGCCCAGTAATGCCAGCGGAAGATTTCAGACAAGCCCCGGCTCCCTTTTTGGTTAAAAAGACTGAAGAGGAAACATATGCAGCCTCAATGAAAGTGAAGAGACCCACCTGAAGCAGGTCAACTGTTGCTGGAAAGAATGTGTGGCAATGTAATTTATGATCCCTGTAGTAATAAAGGTATTGAGAAGAAGCTATCAGTAAGTAAAAGGGAAAAAAAAGTTGAAAAAAGACTAACGGTGTCTGTTTAAACTCAGCTGCAGTACACAAAAGGTCCCTCAAGTACATAGAGTTTCTAAATTTGAAGTCCTTAAATAAATTGACTTTATTATAATTATCCCTGGCATGGCACTCTGAGAATGAACTCAGCATAAATGAATAAAAAGCTATTCTCCCACCGGCTCACTGCCAGCCTGGCTGCAAACTTGAGGCGTAGAACAAACAAAAGGTCACCTCTGAATCCACTGCATTCTCTCAGTCCTAGTGTGTTCCTAATGCATATCTCCAGGGCTTTTACGTAAGAAACATCTTTACGTACCATACACAAAAGCAAATGGAACAGTGCCTTCATTCATCAGAAAGGGGTGGGGGGGGGGAAGACCCTCTCTTGCAACATTATACACAAACAGAAGAGCTGGATGCTTTATTGTGTATTTCTGAATGGCTTTTAGGTCATGATAATATACATAACGAAACCAGATGTACATGAAGGTTAACGACACCAACACCACAATTCATTAGTGTAAATATTGCTCTTAATATACCAAAACATTTTGCTGCTGCTTTTCTGCACTCCTCGCCAAACAATGTGCACTTCAGACTTGCTGTGCAAGAGAAAACCAGAAGATTTATGTCATACGATTTAACGCAGGCTGATGGATCAATAAATAGAATTCTATTGCCGGGTGTGCACATAGCATTCCCCTTCTCTTTCTGAAGCTGCAAGTCTTATTGCTACTTCATGTGCTGCTCTGGCTACCAATGTAAAAATAAAGTAAAATAAAAAACAGGCTTGTCAGCCTGATGGCTAATGAATATGCAAAGCGCAAATGCTATCCCTATCTGGCTCTTCCAACTTCCTTATTGCCCCAACTAATACCGGTACATTTTTTCTTTTCCCAAGTTTTTTAAACAGATGACCCAAATGTAGATACTGTAACTTGATAACCTCGCCAGTGTAGAAATGAAAAAATGAAACAGAAACTTAACATGATTTAAAAACTGATTGCCCCCTTATTAGATGTTTCTATTTTCTCTCACTTGATTTGTGAGAAATCCATCCCCCCCGCCTTGGTTTAATGGTCAGTATCAGCCATACTGGATTTTCAGCTCTTCTAGAGCAGAAATGGCATCAGGAATCAAACTATGATAGGTGCTATAATAAAATAATAATAATGGGAATAATATTTTCTGGAAAAATTAATTTCTCTAAAAAGTATCCACCTCCAACATGTGATGCCATGATAGAGAAGAGTAACACACACCTGTATTCCCAGTGAAAATCCTATCATCTCTTAAGGGACTAGAAGCATAACCTACAATTTCTTGGGAAGTCTACATGAAGATTCCAGGTAACTTTTTCAGAAGCATGTAAGTCCAATTTTCAAAAGTGACTAAGGTGCTCCAGACCATAAGTTCCAAAGAGACCTAGGCTCCTACTGCCCACATCACTTCTGAAAATGGGACTTAGGTTCCTAAATCATTTGGGCACTTTTAAAAAATTATACCCTACATCTAGTGATTCAAACAATAGCATGAAAGCAAGAGCAGGATAAAGCAGAGATTTCTGATCTAGATCAATTCTATTTGCTAGCACTTAAGCCAGCCCATTTAGTCTGAAAATATGGCCTGCAGCCACCCTTTTTATATCTCAGATTTGGAGAAAATGATACGGTCTATAGAGCAAACATTCAATGTACAATACTAAGCAAAGCTATATTGGAACAACCTTCCCTATTGGCTACTGCTGATATGATACATGATTTCAATGTAGCATAGATCATATTGCCAGCAGTCAATGGGGGTAGCTGCTTTAATGCTAACTAGGTGAATGGACAGTTGACTGTGAAAAGCACTTCGTCCCCTGAGCAAGCCAAGAAATTCAAGGAACTAAGGCCCAGTGCCAATCGAAGTCTTTCTATTTACTTTGGTGGGTGTTGAACTGGGCCCTAAATCATCTTCACTGGCTACAGAAATTCTGGATGAGTAAGACTGTCAACAATCCTGAAGACCACCAACTGGACAGGTTCTGACAGAGGCTATCCACCCTGCAAAACACACTGATTTTGTGGAGGTGACTGCTCTGACAGCAAGATATGTCAGTTCAAAGAGCAAGTTTGTCCTGCTGGAAATGTGTTGATCTTCATTTGCACTTCCTTCTCTTGTACTTCAAGAAGCAGAGTCAAATGTGGCGCCCTCTGAGAAACTTAGGGTATGTCTACACAGCAAAGAAAAACCCACAGCTGGCCAGTGACAGCCGAGTCAGGCTCACAGGGATGTTTCACTGTTGTGTAGAGTTCTGGGCTTGGGACCCTACCACCTTGCAGGGCCCCTAGAGCTTGGGCTCCAGCCCAAGTCCAGAAGTCTACACAACAGTGAAACAGCTCTGCAGCAAGCCCTGTGAGCCTGAGTCAGCTGGCACAAGGCAGCCGTGGTTTTTTTCGTTACTGTGTAGGAGTGCATAAGGTTCCAATACAGTGCTCACTGAAGTCACTGGAAAGACACCCCACCATTGACTTCAGTGCACCCTGGATCAGGCCCTAAAGCAGGAAGACAACATACTGCCATCAGAGTGTTCTTGGCAATGGACAGTTACATTTAAAGCAAGAACGGTAGTAGCCACTATATTTAAGGCAACACAACAGTTTCCATTCTAATCCTAAATTGCTCTCAAGTTTCTGAAAATCAGGTCCTTTTAGGGAGTCTCAAGTTAGGCTTCCAAAAATTGAGACATCCAAAAATCACTAGTCACTTATGAAAATCTTGGCTTAATATCCTCTTCCTGATTGTTAACATACCCATACCTGTTCTAAATGTGCTACTCCCTTTTACAGTTTAATCTTCTTTACCCTAGTGAAAACTGCATCTTTGCTTTTTCATGGTTAAATCCTCATTAAAAAAAAGCAAGGAAAATCAGTTTTCTATTGCTATTTCTGGACTCTGCTCAAGGCAGCCACAAAAATAACAAAAGAATAACTCTCCTTCTGTGTGCTTTTCTGCAATACTATTAAAGCTGCTCTTGAAATTACAAAAGCAAAAGGGGCGGGGGGATTTAATTCCCCCAGACAAACAAAACCCAACAAAAAAATCAAAATAGGGAAGAGAGAAAAGGGGTAGGCCAGAATTACAGATTACAAGAATGTTAAAAATATATCTAACAGACAAATTCTTCTGCATTAGTGTATACAGGTTTAAAAGATAGAATATGTAAACAGGAAGCCAAAATACGGCATCACGCAATATACAAAAGCAATTTGCAGAATGAAGTTGCATTGTACATTACTCTCTTCTTCTCTGTCATAAGAACGGCCATACTGGGTCAGACCACAGGTCCATCTAGGCCAGTATCACATCTTCTGACAATGGCCAATGTCACGTGCCCCAGAGGGTACAGTTTCTGTGATACCTATTATATTAATATCCTCATTTAATACGAGGCCCTCTAATTCACCCATCTTATTATTTAGACTTCTAGCCTTTGTATGTAAGCACTTTAAAAACTTGTCACTTTTTAGCGGTCTGCCATTACATGGTATAATTGAAGGGGTCTTTTTTTCATTTGACTGTTTCTCATCAGATCCTACCTGTATTTTATCATCTTCTATCCCCTCCTCCTTACTAGGACATAGAGAATCTCCATTAATAGATCCTTCCCTAAGGGATGTCTCTGTCTGAACCACGTGCTCCTCTGTACCTGTCGGCTTTCCCCCAGCCCTTAGTTTAAAAACTGCTCTATGACTTTTTAATTTTAAGTGCCCGCAATCTGGTTCCATTTTGGTTTAGGTGGAGCCTATCCTTCCTGTATAGGCTCCCCCTTTCCCCCCTTGGCCACCTTGTTTACATTGGCCTCATTAACACTACAAAAGTGACTTCCACTCCTTGTCAACTGTTGAGAATTGCCTACTTCCAACTTAAATTGAATTGGCTCATTAGAACTGACCCCCCCACTTGGTAAGGCAACTCCCATCTTTTCATATGCTGTGTATTTATACTTCCCTACTGTATGTTCCACTCCATGCATCTGATGAAGTGAGTTTCAGCCCACGAAAGCTTATGCCCAAATAAATTTCTTAGTCTCTAAAATGCCACAAGGACTCCTTGTTGTTTTTGCTGATACAGAGTAACACAGCTACCACTCCGAAACCTTTCCTAAAAGTTTCCCCAGTTCCTAATAAATCTAAACCTCTCATCCCTACACCATCGTCTCATCCATGCATTGAGACCCTGCAGTTCTGCCTGCCTAAGCGGCCCTGAACAAGGAACTGGATGCATTTCAGAGAATATGACGATGGAGGTCTTGGACTTCGATTTCTGACCTAGCAGCCTAAATTTGGCCTCCAGGACCCCTTTCCTATCCTTCCCTGTCACTGGTACCTACATAGTGTCATAGTGGTTAAATGTCTCTTGGGCATCATAACATTTCTAAAGTGAACTTTTCAAGATCAGCGGGAAGGATATATTCTTCTGAGGGTCTTTGCCAATGGAATACAGCCTTCCTTATGGTCCACTAGAGCAGGGGTGGCCAACCTGACCCTGAGAAGGAACTAGAATTTACCAATGTACATTGCCATAGAGCCACAGTAATAAGTTAGCAGCACCCCCACCAACCCCCCCCTACTCCCAGTGCCTCCCACCCACCAGCAGCCCCGCCGAACAGCACCTCCCCCACCCTCCCCACACCTCCCAATCAGCTGTTTCGGGGTGTGCAGGAGGCTCTGGGGGAAAGGGGGAGGAGCGAGGGCATGGCAGGCTCAAGGGAGGGGGTGGGAAGGGGTGGAGTGGGGGGTAGGGCCTGTGGCAGAGCCAGGGGTTGAGCAGTGAGCACCCACCAGCACATTGGAAAGTTGGCGCCTGTAGCTCTAGCCCCGGAGTCGGTGCCTATACAAGAAGCCGCGTATTAACTTCTGAAGAGTTGCATGTGGCTCCGGAGCCACAGGTTGGCCACCCCTGCACTAGAGTCTGATGATTTTCAGAGCCATACATAAAGTTTATAGGTTTATTCAAGCTTTTAATTAATCACTAATTCATAAAGGGTGAAACTCATCCAACAGCTGTGGCCCCAAGTAAGCCCATCTGCCCTGGAAAAAAAGGGGGAGGGAAAAAGCTCCACTGAAGCAATTTAACCAGATGCACTTTCCCATTACACAAAGGCATGGACTGCATCTAAGTTTAGTGGATTGTTCACTCTGTGCATCTCATATTTGTTAGATGTGTTGGTTTTAAACTGAACGTGAGTGACCCATGTGTCTTGGTAATGGATGCTTTAGAAAAAAATTAATACGTGCATGGGAGCGGTGAGGGTTTCCCCACTGCCTTGCTAATCATGCATTACCAGGAAGAATAATATACACAGCTGAATACTTGGATGGCAGGGAGAATTGCAAAACTCCTCAAGAGCTTGCACTTTGTGAACCAATCTTCTAGGAGATTCATAATTTTCTCCTTCCTAACGCTGGAACAAATATTAAAAAACAGTCCTTATGTGCTTCCTTCATGGCAAAGATATTAATTCTTATGAAATGCAAATCACCCTGCAACAAATCAGTGACTGGACCACAGGATTAAGTGACTTTAGCTGATTTCTCCACAGAACTTAGTGGGAGTTTTGCAATTGAATTTGGTGGGACCAGGTTTGAGCTTTTAGGGAGCATTTTAAAATAGGGATAAATTTAGACCAGATGCTATTGAACATCTCTAATTTCCTGGATTTATGTAGATAGACTAGGCATTATTATGTACATTACTTCCTGGTCTCCCTTTGCATATTATTGTTTGTATTGTGGTGGCAACTCAAGTAGAGGCTCCATTATATAAGCACCATACAAACCAGACATGTAGTTCAAAGGCAGCTTGTATCCGAAATAGCTTATAGTCTAGGTTAGTAACAAGACCACAACAGGTGGATGAGAAACCAATGGGTGGGAGGATGAAGTAACAATAACACAAATATGCTTTCATGGAGACTACCCACACACACAATGAAACTCACCACCTGCTCCGTATCACCTGGCAGCATTGTGTAACCATCACAGCAGAAGTTAGTTGTAAGGAGAGATACAAAGGAGGATTAAACAGTGGCTTTGCAAAGCTTGTGACACACAGAATCAGCCGCATGCGAGAAAGCATGGAGGTGTTCATGGAGGAAGTGGATTAAAGAGAGGTGAAGACTGGGAACATTAGAGGAGCAAAGGTGCCAGTCTCAACAATGTATCAATGTGAACATATTCAAAGTTCAAACGCAATACAAAAAGAGGTAAAATAAAATTTTACAGCAGAGAGAAATAGTCAAAGTACAGTCCAGAGATACTTTATTCCATGTTCATACTTTGTTCAGAGATACTTTATTCCATGTTTAAAGCCACATAGCAGCTAATCATTTCTGCAAGTTCAATGTACCAATTCAATAGACAACAAAAGCTAGTTTGGAATCATTAAGATCTGCCCCACGTCATCCATTTGTAGTACACTATGCAATATCCCAACGTTACTCTGAATATTTTTCCAAAAACCTGTATAACATCATCAGTAAAAATCTATTTTCAAATGTTAACTCTGCTGTTTTCATTTGAAAACAGAGAAAACAATAATGATATTTTTATAAATGTTGGTGAGCAAAGAGATAAATAATTTATGTGACCACGTTCCAACTAATTCCTATAAAAATAAAAAAAAATGTTTTTTCTTGACTTTTGGTTGGTTGGCTGAAGAATTTTCCTGGGGTGACACACTATATGCCAGATTCTAGCTTGCATACGATTTTATGGCACAATTATAAAGCTATTTGACAAAACCTTAACTATAATGTAGCACTAATAAGAGGAAAAGTTAGCAGTGCTGGACCAGCAAATTTAATGTGGCAAGGCTTGAGGTCATGAAGGTCAGCCAAGTAAAACAGATAATTAATCTGCCCTAAAATAGCCATTTTGTATTATTTTTCATCAATGAAAGAAGGCTTGGGTGAGAGTTCTCTGCACAGAATACTGTAAATTGATAGCTTCGTTCCAGTCCACTACAGTTTTCTATCGATTTTCTCTCATTTTAGACTGTATTGATTTGTTAATCTCTTCTCTGTAACAGCTCTGATGACAAATTGAGGAGGAAAAACTGCATGCTCTTGGGCATTTTCTACCAGCCTCTTGCCTTAAACCATAATTTCATTTGGATTTGGCACTGGTCCGTGTGCATATCCGTTAAGCCTGGACAGTATTATGGCATCATTTGCTATTTCATACAGTGAAACCTCTTTAAGCAAGCTCTCAGGGCTGTTGATAAATTTGCTCCTCGGAGGCAGTCTTAGAATGAGGTGAAGCAGAACTTCTACACTTGTAGACACCTTAGGAGATTGCCTATGTGATGCTGGCAGATCAGGTGTCAACTCATGCCAAGGCCCTTAGGCTTCACTGAACAGTGACAAATACATAGCTGAAAACCAGTCTGTCTCACCTGTGTGTAGTATTGTTAATATAGGTATTGGACTTATATCACTGTGTGCAGTGTGTAGACTTTATGAAATGCTTGTAAATTGCTGCATGCATTAATCTCACTTATAACCTTTATATCCCATGCTAAAAGGAAATAAGTAAGTGTTTGTTCTATAACTGTAAAATGTTTGTTCTGAACTACAGAACTCACCAAACAGGGAAAAAAACTTCACCTAATGCAAAATGCTGGTATTATCTCCTGCCCATCAGGAAGGATTACTGAATCCAAACTGGCCATAGTGGAACAAAGACTTTGTCGATTGCTTCCCCCACAGCTCTAAAGAGGGTACATGCCCAAGCCCTTGGCCCATCACAGCTGAACACCAGGGGAAGGGAATAAAAATGGCTGTTAAGGAGAACTTTTTATTCCTATGCTGCTTGGTCTCTGAGGGGTGAGGACTTCCAAGGCTATGGCTAAACTAGAGACCTTGCAGTGGCACATCTGCATGCCTATAAGCTCTCATGTAGCCACTGTAAGCCGTCAGGAGAGCGCCCTCCCATCGACTTAATTAATCCACTCCCAAAAAGCAGCGGCAGCTATGTCAGCGGGAGAAGCTCTGCACACCAGCGCTTAGTTCAGTGTAACTTATGTCACTCAGGGGGGTGGCTTATTCACTCCCCTGAGCAACATATGTTATACCAACATAAGTGGTAGCATAGACATAGCCTAAGCATGCAAGGAGTCCCCAGTTGTTTTGCCTGGCTTAGCCCTAAAGGATATACAGAGTCTGCTTACTATAGAAGTTACTATTACCTTTTGAAACCCGACTAACTCATTTCGGGGGAGGAGAGGTGTTACCTGCTTTAACCTTGTAAATGACACTTGTTCCTAGTTAATAAACCATTAATTTATTACAGGATTGGCTACAAGCATTATCCTTGGTGAGAGATCTAAGGTGCAAATTGACCTGGAATAAGTGACTGGTCCTTCAGGACTGGGAGTAACCTGAATATTTTGTGATCTTTGGTGTAATGTGACCATTTACCACAAAGTCATGTTTGCCTGAGGTGATAAGACAGAGCAGAGTGCCTAATGGGACTGCCTGTGACTCCATGTTAGGGCTGTTACAGTACTTTAGGAGTTCACACTTGTTACTTGGTTGGTGAAATCCAATTCTAGAACACACAACCAGTTTGGGGTCTGTGCCCCACTCCCAGACAGTCTGCCCGGAGGTTGGCACTCATGCTCATAAGCCACTCTAGACAACCTAATACTTCAGTTTCTCTTCAGAGCAGTGTGACTCAGTGAATAGAGCACCGTGGCTCAGTGAATAGAGCACTGGACTCAAATTCAGAAGATCTGGGTGCTATACCCAGTTCTGCCACTGGCCTGTGGGTAGACCATGGGCAAATTACTTATTTCTCTATACCTCAGTATCCCCTTCTATAAAATGGGGATAGAGATGCTAACCTACTTTGTAGAGTGCTTTGAGATCTACTGGTGAAAAGTGCTATCTAAGAGTTACATACTATGATAGGCAGCTTTTCAGGCAGACTTCACTGTATTTAGACTTACTATTAGTTTATTTTTACAGGTCTGTGCATGATAAATTATTTGTAAGTAGAAATTATATTGTGCCATGTGCATGCCTGGCACTGAAAGCGTTACTAGCTTTTGCTAGTGTAGTAAGAATATTTAACAACCACCAACGGGCTCAGCTGTGACTTGGCTAAAAGTGCAGTGCTGGGAGCAGCATGGTGTCACGCTGCCTCAGAGACAGTCTGCAAGGAAAGCTACGACTCACCAACTCACAATATCCCTCCCTTTTCCCAGCTGTTTTGAGGTGGGAGTAAATTGTGTCCACTCTCTCTCTGGCACAGCACAGTTTGGCCAGCACGTTGGAGGGATTCCATCCTTTCTCACCCACCTGTGAAAATGGGTCTGTGGATCCTTCTCCTCTCCCTCACTGCTACCCACCGTGCAGGTAGCCAGCGCAGGGACATAAGGGGGCAGCCTTGTACCACCACTCTAACAAGGCCATAATATGACCATTATGAACTGGGGCCATGCTTGTGTGAGATAGGGCAAGTATTTAATTGATGGGTTGTGAATGGGTTTCAGGGAGTTGTTAGAAGTTCCAACTCATGTTAGAAGAAAATTTCTAACCATCAGAGGAGTGAGGTTCTGGAACAGCCTCCCAATAGGAGTATTGGGGACAAACAACTAGTTTTAAGCTGGAGCTTGATAAATATGACAAGAGTTCCCTATGATAGCAGGGGAATTGTCTCCATGACTCAGAAGGTCCCTTCCCATCCTATGTCGCCACCCTCAGTCTCTTATACAAAAGGAAAGAGAAAGAGAAAGGAGGAGACCTGACCAAAATGACAAGCAAATCTTATTTCTTTAGTTCCTGCCTCTCAGGCCGTATTCTAGGAGAAACCCTGAAGAATGTGAATAGAGATGATTTTTGTCTTGTCTTTTCTGCTCTATTTGATAGTATTGTCAGTATCATTGACACCTTTTGTCTCGGAGGGTTGCAAAGGGGATAGAAAGGCCTTAATATATTTTCCAACTAAGGTACCAATATACCTAAGAGAGCCCCTGGCTTACTCCTTCTGCACCCTACAACAGATGGCCCCAATTCAAGACAGCACTGAAGCACATGCTTAATTTTAAAGTTTGGTTTCAGTGAACATAAGCACATACATCAAATTTCAGGACATGCTCAAGTTCTATCCTACACAGGATTGCTTCCCTGAATCACGGCCTATCTTAGCAACTCTCAGGCAGCAGCCATATTTGCTGATGGAGTTTTCACTGGCAATCTCATGGATTAGTAACTTTTGCTTTTTCACTACCAAACTAATTGCTACAACTAGCTTAACACTTTGGGGCGGGGGGGGGGGGGGAATCAAGAGTATCTATTTTTATATTCCTTTGACAAATTCAGTACCGATTTTACCTGAGGTAGTTTCAATACTTTCAACACAAACTTTTATCTCTATTTTTAATTGACACAAACATCAGTGAATCACATTAGGAATCCACTACCCTTGAGCCTTTATTTATTCCACCTGTGTACATTTCGGTATTGTGTAAGATAAACTGAGAAGCCAAGAAACGGATGTTCCCTGTTTACAAGAAAATTAAAGTGAACTTCCTTATACTGCTATTTTATCAATGTATCTTAAACACCAATCAAGGAAAAATCAGACAATCCAGTTTCTCAGAGGCAATCAGTCTCAAGAGCAAACTGGATAAAGCCTCTACGGACAGAAAAGAGAATATTACATTACCTACCTATCAGACTGACAGGTTGTATGTATTCTTCTCAGCTACAAATTAGGCTAAAATAATGAGCTAATTCTAAATTACGATAGCCAGAAATAAAGCAATTGTGCCCTTAAAAGCAGTGTAACACTTGCTTCCTCCTGATCTGATTAGTTATAAAAACAGATGACATGGGCTACATTTTTCTAATTTATAATGAAGTATCAGAATGCAGCTACCTAACACATCCATCTGATAGACTGAGGTAGCATAAACAAAACCTTTTCATCTGTGCAACAACTCTGGACCAAATTAGCAGCTCATCGGTACTCCAGCTCTTTTCTATGACACACCCCTCAGGCACCTGATCTCAGTTCTATTTCAGACTCAAAACACTGCAAGGTTAGGGAGCCTCTCTCTGGTAAGCGAGCTTCCAACACCACACTGTTAATTTTCACCTCTCTCTAAGACAGACACCACCGGAATATCCCACAAACAAAGAAAGAAATGAGGAGAAGTTCTTTAAAAAAATATGTGGGGATGAGGGGAGTAAAAGAACTCAGGACGTTTAATTTTTAATTTTTTTTTAATTAAAACAAAATCTCTTTAGTAATGAAGGGGGTTAATTGCAAAAGTAACATCTAAACTCAATAAGGCATCTAAAAAAAAAGTACCACAAAGAAACTGTTTTCTTCTATTGTCTTTAGATGCCAATGCAATAAAATCAATATACCGATATTGAGACAAAAGATGATAATACATTAATATGGCTCCTTTCATCTAAGGATCTCAATGCATTTTATAGACATAAGTTAATTGTGTCTCCTACCACCATTTTAAGGTAGGTACATTTTATATACCTGCTTTATGGACGTACAAAGAGAAGAATGGAGAGGTTTATTGACACGGCCAAAGTGACAGAATGAATCGGTGGCAGAGTTCAGAATGATTCCCAATTCTCTGATTTAACTATTAGACCAGCACTCCCTCTCATACTAAACTGAGTATATTAAAACAGAGCTCTGGATACACAGGTGTCTCTCATGAAAGCCTGTGAGTTTAATCAGCAATCCCAAGCGTTCCAAATGTACAGAGGAGATGGATTGGTAGGGATGTGCCAGTCCTCCTCACCCTGCCACAGGCACTCTATAAATACTAGCAAAAAGGACTTGTCCCCCTTCACAGAGTTATCACCAGAACAAGGCAGAACTGCCAGTGACACAGCAAAACCAGCCAAGCTCCTTTTCTGGATAGGATGATATTTCTTCAAGAACCACTGCTTTCCAAGCTTGATGGTTTAAGAGATCACACTTAATTCAAATCCCTTTCCACTTCTTCCACAAGCCTACTAACTCCTAAGGAAGAAATGCAGCCTCACACCCAGTATTTAAATCGGTGTAGCTCCACTGAGTTCTTCTTCCACTCATCCAAAGCATTTATATGTGTGAGCTGTTCTACCTGTCCATGTTGCGCTCCCTGGAGCAAGAACAGTGTCATCCTGAGTTTTGTACAGTACAGAATACATTGTTAATACTTAATAGATAATAATGAGGAAGAGTATCCCGAATTGCCCAATAAGGTAGTTTCAGGAGAGCCTCATCTTTAATTCACGTCACCAAAGTGAAGCTTCAGCAGCTATCAGTGCCTCAATGTATTCACAGTGGAGCTTAACTACATCAGTCCCAACACTGAAGGACTTCACTTATGTGGTGATGTACTTCTGAAGAGAACAGGTCAGAGTTAGCTGAGCAAATGAACGTGAGCCCTTTACCCTCAAAAGAAATATGGGGCCAGATTCTCAGCTGGCAATTTCAGTGGAGTTATACCAATGTACACCAGCTGACCAAACCATATACAGATGAGAAGAGTGCAGTGAGGCTGAGTGAGTGACAGTGTCCTGACCATTAGAGTGTAAAAGAGGTCTAAGTGATTCGACAATGAGACTGAGTCAGGACCATGTTTAAAGATAGGGAAACAGCTGCCACTTACATCATCTGCAACAGAGCCAATAACATGATTTTCAGTCCTGCGGTTTAGTCACAAAATCGTCTTCTCCCTCAATAAGGCAAGAAATCATGTTTTCAAGTATATCTCAGGGTAGCAAAGTCCAATACAAATCGGTGACAAGACCAAGTCTTGGGGAATGATATAAATCAGAGAAATCTTCGGTGAGCTTAAACACAAAAAGGAAGCTTACAAGAAGTGGAAGCTTGGACAGATGACTAGGGAGAAGTATAAAGATATTGCTCGAGCATGCAGGGGTGTAATCAGAAAGGCCAAAGCACAATAGAAGTTGCAGCTAGCAAGGGATATGAAGGGTAACAAGAAGGATTTCTACAGGTATGTTAGCAACAAGAAGGTGGTCAGGGAAAATGTGGGACCGTTACTGAATGGGGGAGGCAACACAGTGACAGATGATGTGGAAAAAGCTGAAGTACTCAATCCTTTTTTGCCTCCGTCTTCACAGACAAGGTCAGCTCCCAGACTGCTGCACTGGGCAGCACAGTATGGGGAGGAGGTGAGCAGCCCTCAGTGGTGAAAGAACAGATTAAGGACTATTTAGAAAAGCTAGACATGAACAAGTCCATGGGTCTGGATCTAATGCATCCAAGGGAGTTGCCTAATGTGATTGCAGAGCCATTGGCCATTATCTTTGAAAACTCGTGGTGATTGGGGGAGGTCCTGGACAACTGGAAAAAGGAAAATGTAGCGCCCATCTTTAAAAAAGGGAAGAAGGAGAATCTTGGGAACTACAGTCTGGTCAGCCTCACCTCAGTCCCTAAGAAAATCATGGAGCAGGTCCTCAAGGAATCCATTTTGAAACACTTGGAGGAGAGGAAGGTGATCAGGAACAGTCAACATGGCTTCATCAAGGGCAAGTGATGCCTGACCAACCTGATTGCCTTCTGTGAGGAGATAACTGGCTCTGTGGATATAGGGAAAGCGGTGGGCATGATATATCTTGACTTTAGCAAAGCTTTTAATATGGTCTCCCATAGGATTCTTGCCAGCAAGTTAAAAAAGTATGGATTGGATGAATGGAATATTAGGTGGATAGAAAGCTGGCAAGATCGTCGGGCTCAATGGCTCAATGTCTGCTTGGCAGCCAGTATCAAACGGAGTGCTCCAGGGGTCTGTCCTGGGCTGGTTTTGTTCAACATCTTCATTAATTATCTGGACGATGGAATGGACTGCACCCTCAGCAAGTTCGTGGATGACACTAAACTGGGGGGAGAAGTAGATAAGCTGGAGGGTAGGGATAGGGTCCAGAGTGACCTAGACTAATTAGAGGATTGGGCCAAAAAAAATCTGATGAGGTTCAACAAGGACAAGAGCAGAGTCCTGCACTTAGGACGGAAGAATCCCATGTACCGCTACCGGCTGGGGACCGACAGGCTAAGCAGCAGTTCTGCAGAAAAGGACCTGGGGATTACAGTGGACGAGATGCTGGATACGAGTCAACAGTGTGCCCTTGTCGCCAAGAAGGCTAACGGCATATGGGGCTGCATTAGTAGGAGCATTGCCAGCAGAGTGAGGGAAGTGATTATTGCCCTTTATTCGGCAATGGTGAGGCTACATCTTGAGTATTGTGTCCAGTTTGGGCCCCCCACTACAGAAAGGATGTGGACAAATTGGAGAGAATCCAGCGGAGGGTAACAAAAATGATTAGGGGGCTCTGGCACATGACTTATGAGGAGAAGCTGAGGGAAAGGGGCTTATTTAGTCTGCAGAAGAGAAGAGTGGTGGGGGATTTGATAGCAGCCTTCAACTACCTCAATGGGGGTTCCAAAGAGGCTGGACCTAGGCTGTTCAAAGCAGTGGCAGATGACAGAACAAGGAGCAATGGTCTCAAGTTGCAGTGGGGGAGGTTTAGGTTGGATATTAGGAAACACTATTCACTAGGAAGGTGGTGAAGCACTGGAATGGGTTGCCTAGGGAGACGGTGGAATCTCCATCCTTAGAGGTTTTTAAGGCCCATCTTGACAAAGCCCTGGCTGGGATGATTTAATTGGGGTTGGTCCTGCTTTGAGCAGGGGATTGGACTAGATGACCTCCTGAGGTCTCTTCCAACCCTAATCTTCTATGAGTCTATGAACTCTAGAACACTGGAAACAAGGTATGTTTACCCTATGAAAGGCATCTATAGCATCATAACACCATTTCATCTACATAAGGGGTCTGCATTCTCTCTCTGAAGCAGCCATGGTCCTCTGAATATCTTATTGCACCCATGGTTTGGGTTTATAGGATTAGACCCTAGGTCCAACTAGTCCAGTATCCTGCCTTTGACGGGCCAGAACACGATGCTTCAGAGAAAGTTTTAAGTACACCACAGTAGGCAGATGTGGAATAATCTGCCCCCACATAGGTTACAAGGCAAATTATTCTATGTTCTTCCAAAACCAAGTATATGCTTCCTAATAACACATTCAAAATTACCACAGCTGTACATGCATATGAACTATTAACATTTAACTATGAACTATTAACATTAGTGAGAAATACTGAATTGAGGAATGGACACCCACCCCCGAACCAAGTCATAGATAATATCTAAAGCCTACCATGGTTTTTATAAAAAGAATAAATTGAAACAAATGAATTCCTTCAAGTGAAAAGGAAGGGTCTGTAGACTGGTAGCTTTTTCTAGGAGCATTAACAATACTTGTAATGGAGCTCAGAAGTAACCTTTATACTGTCCAGAAAGTATCACGTATGAAAGATTTGGAGATGGAACAAACTTCCAACACTGAAAGCAGTTTGGAGTGCTGGTGCCCCAACCTTCAGCCGCATCCAATATCCCCAAGGCTGCTCTAAAGCACACCCGGCTGGCTATGGTGTAAAAGGGCAGTCTGCGAGCCAGGGATTGCTGGAAAGCAGTGTGCTCCAGCCATGATCCCTTCCTGCAGGAATTAGCCCACCACGTGCCCTACATTAGAGGCTGCAGGGAAGAGGGGTGGAAACAACCTGTGCCACCTCTCCACCAACTGGGGTCACCCCCATGCTAGCTGTAGAGATCCAGTAGCTTTCTGGCCACTTTGCACAGTGACAGCAGCACAAAGGAACCAAACAGGGTCAGGATTAAGATCAGGATAATCAATACTATTTGCTGCGTGCACACATCAGGTAACTTTCCCCTTCAGTAATAGAAGAGAGCACTGGACTGGGACTTGGGAGCCCTGGCTTCTATTCCTGGCTTTGCAGTTGGCTTTGGGCAAGTCACTTCATTTCTCTGTTTCCACACCTACCCTTTGTCTGTCTTGTCTACCTACATTATAAACTCTTCAGGACAGAGATCATATTTTACTATGATTGTGTACAGTGCCACTACAAGGGGGCGCCCTCTCTAAGTTTCTATCATATAAATAACAACACTGAGTGGTGTCCTAGCAATTCAATGGCACTGCTCAAAACCCCAGAATTGAAACAAGGAGCAAGTGTTAACAGAAGCTTTTATTTTTCACCCAACACTTTTAACAAAATATTTTCTTTACTAATTAAAAAGTTACTGCACAAAGAGTGGGAAATTATTATTATACCCCCTCATAAAACTCACCATACATACATCTCCTCTCAAATGCTACACAGCAAAATCTGGCCTTTTGGAGTTGGTATCTATAGGATTTCTCTTACAGAGAAATAAAACTTATTTCTGTTTTCAGATTTTTACTCTAATATATGGGCCGTGGCTACAAACCTTTACAGCATACAATGGAACAAATAAAGCCATATGAACTTGTAATAGGGTAGACTCCTCTCCTGTACTGAGATCCCTCACAAACAGTCTCAGATGTCTTTTGATTGGTTATCACCTCTATGAATTTTATTTATTACCCTCATCAAAAAAGGCCTAACCAGAATCCTGTGCAGCAAGTCTATTTACAGCTTTTCCTAATCCTCATCTCTCTCTCTCTCTCCACGGAAAGGAAGCAAAAGAGACCTCATCAGTCTGAGACCTTTCTTCCTATGGGCTCTGCTAGCCTGCCCTTTTGGTCTTCCTTCCTGTGTTTTTAACTAGCCTCCCCAGGTGGTGGGATAATTAGCTCCCTAGCTCATCAAACCCCCACCCTCCAACTCTGCTTTGGCAATAAAGTTCTCTCCTCCTCCATCAGGCCTTTCCTGGCCTTTCCTGGTGGAGCTAGTTAAGGCTTAAGTGATCAGAGTGCGGGGTCCACCACTGGCTCTCAGCACTCTGTCACAGAGCTATGCAGGTAATATGTAACTCAAAGGTCATAGAATCATAGAATATCAGGGTTGGAAGGGACCTCAGGAGGTCATCTAGTCCAACCCCCTGCTCAAAGCAGGACCGATCCCCAACTAAATCATCCCAGCCAGGGCTTTCTCAAGCCTGACCTTAAAAACTTCTAGGGAAGGAGATTCCACCACCTCCATAAGTAACACATTCCAGTGTTTCACCATCCTCATAGTGAAAAAGTTTTTCCTAATATCCAACCTAAATCTCCCCCACTGCAACTTGAGACCATTACTCCTTGTTCTGTCATCTGCTACCACTGAGAACAGTCTAGAGCCATCCTCTTTGGAACCCCCTTTCAGGTAGTTGAAAGCAGTCATGAATATGTTATCTTCCCAAGTGTTCATTTTTACTTTATTGCAAACATGTTTTATAAATAAATCTATCCTCAAGATTTTAAGAAATATTTATTGACTTACCATCAGAAGTCACAATATAAACTAGAAGAGTAGTTTGAAGTAGATGTTCTCCTATTGGGTCTTTATTGAAGTATATTATTCTTCCGAGATTAGGGTTTCCCTTTACTCCATTTACAGGAGTCTAGACTTAAATCTTATAGGTAGACTACAGACTCCACCTGAGTTCTGGCATCATTTTGTTTTATTGTAACCTAACTGTTCAAAGCCATTCAGAGCTCTGCCCCGGTCTTATCTGCTCTCGCTTCTTTTCCCATCATCCCATATCCCTGCTGCTGCAGCAGTGATGCTTGCTTTGACCACCCTTCTCCCACAACCATCCTAAGGATGAATAGGGATGAGAGCAGTTGAAGGAAGCTGAGGTGATTTTTACCCATCTTTTCTGTTGCAAGGTGTATAAAAATAGAATACAACTCCACCTTTCATGAATCACTTGTCTTCTTAAATAATAAGTTCCCACAGGGCAGAGGCTAGATCTTCCCATGAGTTTATGCAACACCTAGCAAAATGGGACCCCAATCCTGACTGAGATCTCTACGCAGTACCCATAATACATATAAAAGTTAACAGTAATAATGTTGTGCATGGTCTAGTGACTAGAGCAAAGGACTTTGAGCTAGGACTCAGTCTTTATTCCTGGTTCTGCCACTGACTTGCTGTGTGGTCTTACACAAGTCACTTTACTTTCTTGCCTCAGTCTACCCATAAAAATGAGGGTAATGATAGATATCACCTCATTGGGGTGTTGCAAGGCTTAATGGAGGTGTGTGACATGCTTTGAAATCCTGAGATGAAAAGCACTCTATAATAATATGTTGTATTGTTATTGTAGCACCCAGGAGCTATTGAACAAATTGCTAGTTTCATATTTTCCAAAGCCTTTACGTTACCTGCAATTACACAAAGGTATAATTTGGTGCTTAAATAGATTATTTGTACAATATTTTCCCATGGACATTGTGACAAATGCCATGCTTTGGTAGCTTGGAATATTCAAAAACTATTGTAGTGAGATTCAACAGATGCTATGGATGCATGGGATAGTCAAAGACTATCAATATCAACTTTATAAATGTATTTTTGTGGGCTGGCTTGCACTCCTGGCTAAATGAGGAGATAGAAACATTTTCTATATGACCCAAAGTCATTTGCAGGGGGTTGGAGGAGAGAATGAGAATTCCTAGTGCCAGTAACTAGTCTGGGGAAGTTTCACACCCCAGAGACAATAATATATACTGGTTCGATCTGCCAAAAAATGTCAAACTGTATGAAGAAACAGCCTCGATCTGGGGAGAAAGGTTACTCATACACAATTCAAGAACTGACATAAAACTGTGACCGAGAGACACAGATCCTGTCAAAAGGGCCTGAAGTACTCTGACCTTATCGGGATCTCCATGCAGAAGACGGATGACTGTCTAGTAAGCCAAGACCTGCATATAAGCTGTTTATTGTTTCTGAGGTATGATTCACTGGTAATGGTTTTGTTCTGAATAGTACTTTGGTTTATAAAAGCAGGCGGTCACGGATTATCCGTATCATTGCCCCTGAGAAAACAGGACTGCGGGCACTGAACTAAAGTCAGACCTGCTGAGGTAATCACAATGAATCACACGAGTCTGCAGTCCAACTCCCTGGTCTATAGGGAGTGGATAGCAGGATCCCACCCTAAGAAAAGCGACAGCTTGAGGATAGAGCCCTAAGTGTAGTCACCCAAGAAGATCATAAAGGGGTGCAGTTCCTTTGGGGACTGTGACAATCATTCCTGGAAAAACTCTCCGTATTCTAAAATGGTAATGCTACTGAAGATATTGGCTATTACCAAGATTTTCATGTTTAACAATAACTCCAGCTTTTGTTCTACAGGACCTAATGATCTCCAGGAATTTTGAGATTTGCACTGTTTGATTTAGTACAGAAGGCTAATTTTCCGCCAAATCTTCCTATTGCAGTGGCTGCAGCACCAAGTACTCCTTAAACAGTGTCAAATTTTCCACGCTCTTTCTTTGTTAACAGTTTAACTCTGACTCCTGTAAGTCTCATTGCTCAGTGTCCTCAAAAATAAGTCTACTACTCTTTTCCAAAGTCCTTGTTGATGGCATGGATGTCCAACCTCTGAGAAATTCTCTATCATTTAGGGCCTGAACTAAAGCCCACTGAAGTCAATGGGAGTCTTTCCATTGATGTCAAGGGACTATGAATCATGCACTTAGAGATCTTCAATTCCATTCAAATGACAGTCTACTTCTCATACTGTGTAACTTCATTTTTTCCAGTTATACTAATTTATTTGTTCCTTCTGGATTCAGCTGCCCACTAAAGGAAGGTTGTTTCTCATTTCAAAACTAAAAACACTACTGCCTTAAAAGTGAAACTCAATATGAACAACACTGTGTGAAGTGCGGGAAGACCACGGGTTAAACTGTAGCATATTCAGATTTCTTCAGAAGAAAGCAACACTGAAAATGGTTAGGGTCATACCTAATCTGTTACACAGTATTACAGCAGCAACTACTTCCTTTTCAAATTTGACATCTAAAGAAGATACCAAATCTAAAGCCATCTTTTTGCTAATGAAAACTCCAATCCCTCACTCACAGCTTCTACCTAAGAACAAACTTGCTTCAGAACACAATGATTATTTAAGAATTACAAATAATTGAATCAAATTAAATTCGGAGTACTTGAGTGGGAGGGAAGGGCTGTTTTTGCTTCATTTTGAAGAACATTTTTTCAGGCGATCATTCTGAGCATCTTGACTTGTGCAAAGAGGGGCAATTCTAAAGCTGAGAGAAGGACACATTTTTTCCCTTACCTCAGATGCTCCAGCGAGGCAAGGCACTGAAACCGGCACATTAGACAACTGCTTCACATGTTCTTCAGATGATCTCTGCACCTCCTGTCTTTGTCCATCGTGAACCACTGCACTCCTTCCGAGTTGCCCATAGTCTGCTCTACCCCACGTGAAGACCTTGCCAGTTTCTAAATACAAACGCACAGTGTGGGTTATTTCTCCATTGCAGCCAGACAATATTTGGAACGCTAATTTCAAAACTAGAACAGTCGACTCTATGTATTGTTTACTGCACCCTACTTAAAAGCTCAGAGAACACAACAGTGAAAAAGTGAGGAATCTACTTCCTCTTTGGCGCATGATGGGAGAAAAGGTATTAAAATGTAGCTGAGAAACTCATTGCAATTACCCAAACTTCAGCATTTAGTTTTCAAACAGAAATGCCATGTCTGATGAGGCATGGATTGTACATGGAATTGTCTCAGGAAATCTGCATCCTCTAGATGTGCTGTATAGAATTTGTATATGTATTTCTTTTACAAAAGAAACCTTTTTGTTTTGTTTTAAGAGACACGCACATAAAATAGCTTATGTTAAATTCCAAGAGATTTTCCTTCCTTCCCAGTATTTGGCACAGAAACATCCTGTGTCCCTGTATTTAATATAAGGTTTATGTCTTCTTCAGAGAAGATACCTTCTGCCACAAACTTCCGTTAGCTGCAGAATAATGGTTTGTTCTGCATGGTAACTGATGATGGGGGAATGGTGCCACAAGATGCTCGGGGTGTCCCTAGCCTCTGATTGCCGGAAGCTGAGAGTGGACAACAGGGGATGGATCACTCAATGATTGCCTGTTCTGTTCATTCCCTCCGAAGCACCTGGCATTGGCCACTGCTGGAAGACAAAATTCTGGGCTAGCAGGACCACTGATCTCACCCAGTATGCTTATTTTTATGTTCACAATCATTATTAAACATTTTAAATATATTGATTTGTTTGGTAGGAAACAGAATTTTGTCCCCCCTCCGCTACCCCAAGAAAAGTTTATTTTAAATAATGTCAGCAGAGTTTAGTTCCCTTCCATGCTACAGTACATTGGGCCCATTACTATGGAGCTCCTGCTCTAAGCATAGACATTCTTAATGTATATAGCACTGTAACGGCGTCAGCACCTGCCTCTCACGAGCACCACCTTTCTGTGAGCCTGCTTTTCTTTCAGTTCTTACAACGGGGTGGCACCCCCGGCCGATGCTTCTTTCAGCAGGTCTTCAATGACTCAGCCCTCTGGCCAAGTCACACACACTCCCCCCCCCCCCCCCCCCCGGGTACACAGTCCCTAGTTCTTTCTCACAGCACTGGTATGGTGCCATAGCACCAAGGCTTCTTTCCTGAAAACAACTGCCCTTTTTAACAGACCAGCAGGGCCCATCTCAGTACTTTCACCTGGTCTGGCTAGGTCCTGGGCTCAATACCCTGAACTCAGCCTGCCTACACTGATCTGTCCACAGTCCTGCTGCTCTTCCAGCCAGCCAGGCACCTCGTCCACCCTCTTCAAGCTCCCTGCAGCAACTGACTGCTCTGTCTCTGCTGGTTCCTTTTATGTGGGCCTTCTGACCCTTGATTGGTCACGCCAGCAGCCCCTCTGATTGGCTGCTCCCCTGCAGCCACTCTAGTCTGCTTGGAGGACTTCTCCTTTGCTCTTTTCTGGGGCAGGGCCTCCAGACCTAGTCTACCCTGTCACAAGCATTTATGTAGAGCTTTTCACCTTTAACTCTCAAACTGCTTTATAAATGAACCTAAGTATCATTAACCTCATTTTCTCATTCTACAGATGAAGCAAATGGACCTCCATAGGTGGAGGCAGTCAGACTTGGATTCAGGCCCTATGAGTATGTCTACACTGCAGCTGGGAGTCTTCTTCCTAGCATGGGTAGATATATGCACACTGGCTTTGCTCAAGCTAGCATCCTAAAAATAGCAACGTAGCTACAGCAGTATGGGTGGCTTCTTGGGCTTGCTGCCCGACTACACATGCAGGGCATCGGGCAGGTTGAAATAGTGCACTATCTTGAGCACACCTAGTGTGTCTGTCTACACACACTTGGAAGCACACTCCCCATTGCAGTGTAGACATGCCCTTATGAAGGAGCTTTTTTTAAGTGTTAAACTGTGTCTACAACAGTTGCACAGTCATATTCATAAACAGGTTAGCTAATATGTTTTCAAATATGATCCATTTAACTAGTCTAGACATACTCTAGCTGCCAGTCAGCTAAAATCCCTGTAATCATCTTCATTATTCTTAAGGTTTTTTTCTTTTTCAATTAGATGGTGGTGGGTGTGACACTGTACCCCATATTCTTCATAGTTGTATGATTATGATACGATTATGACATAATTATGATGCATTTTGTATAAGATATGTCTTGTCAGGTGTCTATGGAAAAGTTACGATATGCTGAATATGATTATCCTATTTGTGTGCATGTATCATTTTTGTATCCGACGTTAGGAGTATTGACTATGTATCTGTATTTCAAATGTGCCTATTCCGGTTAACACCCACAACTAGCCAATCAGATACAACAATGATGAAGCCACACAGTGCTAATGGCTCATCAACAAAGACAATGGACCATGGAAGAGCTTAGCCTTCCTGTAAACATTTCAGCCAGCCTGTCAGTAATGGCTGCTATGACTCAGAAGAGCATGCAAGGGCATGTGACCAGACCACATGACACTGAACTCCATTTTGGTACATGTATTTTCCACAGACTGGGAACTGAGTTTGGAACAAAGACTTCCCGCCATATGGAGAAGCTATCATAGACTATCAGGGTTGGAAGGGATCTCAGGAGATCATCTAGTCCAACCCCCTGCTCAAAGCAGGACCAATCCCCAATTTTTGCCCCAGATCCCTAAATGGCCCCCTCAAGGATTGAACTCACAACCCTGGGTTTAGCAGGCCAATGCTCAAACCACTGAGCTATCCCTCCCCCCTATATAAGGTGGGGTATGACATTATCTCAGGGCCTCACTCCCCACACAAGAGAACTCCTGGAAACACCTGAGGAACAAGGACTGAACAGGGGGAAGTGCTGGTCCCAGGCTAAAGGGATTTCTAGTCCGTGTACGGAAACTTGGTGGACTGCTTATATCAGTCAGGGTGAGAAGTTGCTAATTCATATCCAATCTATCTAGTATGGTAGGCTTAGTTTGCGTTTTTGTTTATTTGCTAGGTAAACTTCTTTGATCTGTTCGCTATCACTTATGTGGTTTGAGCATTGGCCTGCTAAACCCAGGGTTGTGAGTTCAATCCTTGAAGGAGCCATTTAGGAATCTGGGGCAAAAATTGGGGATTGGTCCTGCTTTGAGCAGGGGGTTGGACTAGATGATCTCCTGAGTTCCCTTCCAACCCTGATATTCTATGATTCTATAATCACTTAAAAATCTATATTTTGTAATTAATAAACTTGTTTTATCTAAACCAGTGTGCCTTTAAGTGAAGTGTCTGGGGAAAATCTCAGCTCTGTGACAAAAGGCTGTTGCATATCTTTCCCACATCGAGGGGAAAGTGAACTTTATTAATGCGTTAACACGGTACAGATCCCTGTGCAGTGCAAGATGGTATAATTTTGGGTTTATACTCCAGCAAGGGTGCATGGTGGAGGAGCTGGGAAATTGGCTGTTGTCTCCTGCCTGTCTTTGAGTGGCTTAGGTAAAGCACTCAGGTAGCTCAGTTTGGATGTGTGGCACCACCAGCTATCACGCTGGGTGATAAAAGGGCCTGGAGAGGCTGGCTGGAATCTCCAACAAAGCAGTGTGAGTTAGACCAGACCAGCTGGGGGATTAGGGGGCACAGCAGTTCCCACAGCTCCTAGACTGCACCCCAAGGGGTGACAACCCATCACAGTGGGTTTATAGTAAGCATGCTTTTCATGATTGAAACCTGTTAGCCTTTTCTTAAATAGACTGAAGGATGCAAGAAAGCTTAACGGGGCAAGTCCAGATCAAATTAGATCATTCTAGAGAAAAATGTAAAGGCAGTTGGTAAGACAAAGAGAATCCCTACAGTACTGCTGCTTTGATACACACCTGAAACATTTTTAGCAAGTATATTTTTTAACATATGGTATATCCTAATAAACAATCTGATACTAAGGGCTAGTCTACACTAGAAAAGTTTTGCTGGTCTAGCTATTCCAGCAGTTCTATATGGGCAAACCCTCCTAGTGAAGACATAGGTTATACCAGCTTTTGCTGGTACAGCTTATACCCGTTCCCCCAAACAAAATCAGCTACACCAGAAAAAGCACTTTTTTTACAACTGCGTCTACAATTGGGCTTTTGCCAATACAAAAATCTCCTTAAAAAAAAATCACAACCCAAACCATTATTATACTGGTAAAAACTTTAAGTATAGACCTGGATTTAGGCTCTGATCCTACAATTGACAGTACACAGTCGACTACTGTCCCCCACGCAGAGTCTCATTCACTGTAATGGGGCTAAGCAAGGGAAGAGCCTTTCACCCACATGCTATCACCTGCAGGATTGGTCGCAAAGGCCCTGATCCTACAAACACACACCTGCTTAAACTCTGCTGCTGCGAGTGGCATCAATGAGACTTAAGCACACACTTAAGCAACAGCAATGTTGGCCACAGAGAGAGGAAGAACAACAATATTTAGTTCTTAGAAAGTGCTTTTTATCCACAGATCTCACTGTGTTTTACAAAGCAAGGAAAGTAGGGCTAGCTCTAGCTAAACATCTGGTTACTTATATGTGAGGCTAAGATTATGTCACGGAGGTCACGGAATGCGTGACTTCCAAAGACCTCCATGACGTTTTCTGCTTCAGTTACGGCAGGCGACGGGTAGGTCCCGCAGCTCCCAGCCACCGCCACAGGCAGTTCCCAGCCACCATGGGCAGCAGGGGGACCCCAGCACTCTCAGCCACCCTGAGTAGCGAGGGGGGACCCCAGAGCTGCAGCAGCAGTGAGTGCTGGACCCCCCTTCTTCACCACTTTGTCACAGTTAATTTTAGTTAAAAAGTCAAGGGCAGGTCACGGGCTACCATGAATTTTTATTTATTGCCCATGACCTGTCTGTGACTTTTACTAAATATAACCATGACAAAATCTTAGCTTTATTTATATGACCCACATCACCATAATATCTAAGCATGACAGAGTATTTAAAAATACAAATTGGAACAACAACAACAACACCTTCTCTTTTTCATTCCCACCTGTAGGGAAAACAGCTTGATTAGTTGATAGGGGGTTATTTATATGTGTGTGCAGAACTTATTATAGGAAAACTAAGTCAAACAAATTACTTCTGCATTTACAGGAAGATTTTCAAAGGCACAAAGGTCAGTTAGGCACCCAATTCTCTCCATCTTAGTTCTGAAAGTGGTTAATTCTATGTCAGTCTTAACTTTCATGGGGATGAGTTCCATAGTCTCACTTCAGAGCGTCTTGGAAACATCCCAGATCTGGCCACTGGCACCAACTGGATCTTATCATCACAAGGCGTACCAACCTTAACACCGTCCTCATTACCCGCAGTTATCAAAGTGCTGAGTGTGACCAGACCATTCTCTGGTATGCAGAGAAAGAACCAAAGAAAATACACAGATCTAAAGTAAAAGGATGTCCTCGTACCAACATTAGTGCCACTGAGGACTAAGAAAAGTCACAGCAGTACAAGAACATACTCCAACAAGCCCTTGACTCCAGTCATTGTGCCATAAGAGCCCAGCTGAAGTGGGAGCAACTGAAGAACACAATCTATGATGCAGCTGGCTGGCTGTCTTTGGGAAGAAGGAAAATAAGACCAACGACTGACTTAGCACATATCCCAATGTGTTGACACCAGTCTTGGATGCCATACGCACAGCCCAAATCAACTACAAGAGAAACCCACATGAAAAAACCTTACAAGCACTAAGAGTGGCAAGAACCAAGGTACAACAAACCACTTGACGCTGCACCAATGACTATTGGCTGCACTTATGAAAAAGCATCCAAGTAGCAGCTCATGCAGGCAACCTCAGAAACATGCATAATGGGATCAAGAAAGCCTTGGGTCCAACATCAAAGAAGACAGCCCCATTGAAATCAAGAACAGGGGAAACAATCAACAACTATACCAAGCAGATGTATCGCTGGGTAGAACACTACTCTGAGCTTTACTCTCTTGAAAATATTGTTACAGACACAGTCATCAAAAACCAGCCTATTATGAACCAACTCAACGATGAACCAACGGTCGAGGAGCTTATCCTTGCCATAGATGGCCTCCCCAATGAAAAGGCCCCCAGAAAAGACTGCATACTGTTAGAGGTCATAAAATGCGGAAAATCTATTCTACTGTAACATCTTCATGAGTTGCTCTGCCTATGATGGAAAGAAGGCAAAATACCACAAGAAATGAGAGATGCCAATATCATCACTCTCTATAAAAACAAGGATGACAGGAGCAACTGTAACTACTATCGTGGCATATCCCTTCTTAGTATTATGGGAAAAGCCTTTGCCCGAGTTTTCCTGAACAGACTTCAGACCCTTGCAGAAAGAATCTATCCTGAATCACAGTATGGCTTCAGAGCTGAAAGGCCTACTATTGACATGATCGTCTCACTGAGAAAACTGCAAGAGAAATGCAGAGAACAAAAAAAAGCCCCTCTACATAGTCTTCATCAACGTCACAAAGGCTTTTGATCTTGTCAATAGAGGCAGACTATTTGTGCTTTGACAACTCTCTCCCCAAGCTCTTAAGCATGATTCAATCCTTCCGTGAAAATATGCATGGCACAGTTCAATACAATGGCTCAGTCTCTGAAGCTTTCTAGATTCGTAGCAGAGTTAAGCAAGGCTGTGTACTTTCCCCAACTCTGTTTGGGATCTTCTTCTCCTGGCTACTGAAACAAGCTTTTGGTTTCTCAACTGAGGGAATCTACTTGCACACAAGATCTGATGGAAAGCTATTCAGTCTTGCAAGACTCAGAGGAGGCCCTTATCCAACACTTCCTTTTTGCTGATGACGCAGCAGTGACAACCCACGCAGAAGCTCATCCTCAAAACCTTATAGACATTTTCCCAAAGCCTGCCAAGACTCTGGGCTTACCATAAGCCTAAAAAAGATGAACATAATGTTGAGGAAGCATCTTCCATCAAGATCAACAACTATGAATTTGAAGTGGTGAATGAGTTCAAATACCTGGGATCCGCTCTCGCAGTCAACCTTTCACTTGAAATGGAATTCGACATCCACATTGGAAAAGCCGCCACAACAATGTCTAGACTGAGCAAGAGGAGATGGCAAAACAACAAACTGACAGAACACACAAAGATCTGTGAGTATCGTGCGTGTGTTATTAGCACACTTTTATATGGGAGCAAGACAAGGACCTGATACTCTCATCAGAAAAAGAGAATCAACAGCTTTCATATACGTTGCCTTCATCAAATCTTTGGCATCTCCTGGAGGGACAGAGTCACCAACACTGAGGTGCTCAAGTGGCCCAGCCTACCAACACTCCTCAGAGATACCTTCACTGGCTTGGGCATGTGTGCTGAATGAATGATGGGGCACATCCCAAAGGACATCCCCTACGGCGAATTGGCATCTGGGAAAAAGACCCAAAGGACGCCTAAAATTGCGTTTCAAGGATGTGTGCAAGCGAGACCTCAAAGAAATGGACATGGATGTTAACAACTGGGAAGATCACACTCAAGACCGCAGCCTTTGGAAAGAAGAGCTTAACAAAGGTCTCTGGAGTTACGAGAGGAAGCCGCCCAGCTTAGCAGAGGAGAAAAGAGATTGCAGAAAGCAAAGCCCAAAGGGCCAAAACATCACCTTTAAATGTGACAGCTGCGGCAGAGATTGTCTCTCTCAAATGGGGCTCTTCAGCCACGGCTGCCATAAAACCAACTGAATAAATTCTTTACCTCTCAGGGGGCAGATACCCATGGTCTCTCAAGACTGAAGGATGCCTACTACTTATCTTTTATGGGAATGAATTCCATAGTCCCGCTTCAGAGCCTGAGAACATTCTGTCTCCCACAGTCACAACCCCCACATTGGTTGACAATTTTACTGCAGAATGTAGCTACCATGTGAACAAAAAAAAATTCTACCTGAGGCAGACACAAAGCATGGAAAATTCCATCCCGAAAGGTTTAAGTCTTTCAAAGTTATAAGCATTGGGTTATAATGGAAAGTATTAGGCACTCGTAACAAGAGGCACTGCTATTCTACCACCTATAACATAGGGGGTATTTAATAATGGCCTAAAAATACATACTATATTAGTCATATAGAATAAGAGGCTGAGGGATGAATTACTTAAGAATTAAAGGTGACATAACAAGGAATATTGATCTAAAATTAGAAAAGGACAATTTTTAATTACAAGTTAAGAAAACACTTCTAGCAGTGAGTCAATTAGACAATGGAGTACATTTAACAAGGTGGGTTGCTAAGGCATCAGAACTTGATGTTCAAGAACAGACAAGATAAAAAGACTCGGCACATAGAAGACAACCCTAAAATTTGTGGGACGGGATGCAGAACACCATGCTGGAAGTCCTTTCCACTTCTATCAAAACACTGACAGTGTTTAGTAAGAGCTTGATTCTGCCAGGTGCTCAGCATTCTGACCCCAATCCATGAAAGCACTTAAGCGCATGCTTAACTATGAACACGTGAGTAGTTCCACTAACATCAGTAGAATTATACATGTGCTTAAAGTTAAGCACATGCTGTGTTGGATCAGGACAGACTGCTCAGCAGCTTGCAGGACTGAATCCCAACTCAGAAACAATGGGCTTAATTGTGTAACTTTAGTGTGTCATATTTTAAGTGAAACTAATATCCAAACCAATAGTACAGAACTTGCTTTTTTACCATTTTCATGTGTGCTTTTATCTGGTCCATGCTGAAATTAATGTTACATTATTCATGGTGTCTTATGTATCCGTAGAAATCTGCCTTCCTTTATCTCAGTCACATGGAATTAGTTGATTTTCTCCTATTCTGAAAGTGGATAGTTCATAATCAGAAAATCCCTAAGTGCTTTGCTGAACAGGGATTGACTTAAACATGTGTTTAAATGCTTACTGAATTGGGACCTCACTTTTTAACCTGCAGTTCAACTTCATGAAAGCTCCTCTAAATATACTTTATATCCTCCTTCAAATACACTGCCACCATGAAGGAAAACGGAAATCCAACTCCCAAAGTCAGTGGAGTTGAGCATGTCTAATGATATTGCTTACAACACTTCTACATTTCTGTCTGACATTGTACACTTCAACATGCTTACTTATTATGCTGTCAGGAATGTAAAGTATGTTGTTTTTCTTTCTTAGTCCTTTCCTAATCAATCTATTCAGCCATATGGACCATTCAGGTACAACTATAAATAGTCATAGTTGTACCTGAACAATCCATATGGCTGAAGAGATTTTGGTCTTGCACATTTGACACTCAGACTGACCCATTTTTAAAGAACAGATAAGAAGTTTAGTAAATGTGTTGATTTGTTTCTTCCACATCACTCCAGATTCATTTTTGTCTGAAGTTATAGTTGTCACTATTTTAAAATTACATCATCATTACATCACCTATCACATGATTACATCACCTATCTTGACATCCCTCTTAACTATATTTAAGAACACCTTACTAGACACACAAAAAGCCACAATAAAGGAAGAAGGCTGTGCTGGTTTAGAGGGGAAATGATGGCAGCTATAAAAAATAAAAATAATAATATATAACAAGTGGAAGAAAGGAATTAATGTATATAACTCAGAAGTTTACAACTGTATAAAATTGATAAGGGAAACAAAGGGACCCAAGGAAAAAAATCTATGGCCAGCAAAGTTAAGGACAATAAGGAGTTTTTTAAATAGATTAGAAATAAACAAAATCCTGACAATGGTATTGGTCCATTACTAGGTAGAAATGTCAGAATTATCAATAAAAATACAGAAATGGCAGAAGTGCTCAATAAGTATTTCTGTTCTATATTTTGGGAAAAAACAGATGACAGTCTTACATGGTGAGCGGGCTTGAAGCAGCGTGGGCTGCAGGGACATGCTGGCTGCTGCTTCCCGCAGCTCCCATTGGCTGGGAACAGCGAACCACAGCCACTGCAAACTGCGGGGGGCTGTGCCTGCGGATGGTCAATGTAAACAAAATATCTCGTGGCCCACCAGCAGATTACCCTGATGGGCCATGTGCCGAAGGTTGCCGACCCCTGCACTAGTATCTCTAGAACATGTTAAACAGAAGCTACTAAACTCAGACATATTTTAAAACAGCAGGTCCAGATAACTTGCACCCAAAAGTTTTAAAAGAGCTGGCTGAGGAGCTCACTGGACCATTAATGTTGATTGTCAATAAGTCTAGAAGGGATTTTTACAAAGGGTAAACAGGATGACTTGCGTAATTATAGGCCTGTCAGCCTGACATTGATCCCAGGCAAGATAATGGAGCAGCTGATATGGGACTCATAAGCAAGAAAGAATTAAAGGAAGTAACAGAATTAATGCAAATCAACATGATTTTATAGAAAATAGATCCTGTCAAATTATTTTGATATTTTTTATGACATTACAAGTTGGGTTGATAAAGTCATTAGTGCTAATATAATATACTTAGATTTCTGTAAGGCATTTGACTTGGTACCACACAATATTTTGATTAAAAAACTAGAATAACGGAAACAATTAACAAGGCACACATTAATGGATTAAAAACTGGCTAACTGAAAGGTCTCAATATGTAATTGTAAATGGGGAATCGTCATCGATTGGGTGTGTTTCCAGGGGGGGCCGACAGGCATTGGTTCTTGGCCCTGCACTATTTAACATTTTTATCAATGACCTGAAAAAACACACAAAGTTATCACTGATAAAGTTTGCAGGAGACACAAAAATTGGGGCAGTGGTAAATAATGAAGAGGACAGGCCACTGATTCAGGGCAATCTGGATCACTCGGTAAACTGGGCACAAGCAAACAATATGTGTTTTAATATGACTAAATGTAAACGTGTACATCTGGGAACAAAGAAAGCAGGCCATATTAACATAATGGGGGATTCAATCCTGGGAAGCAGTGACTCTGAAATAGATATGGGGGTTGTGGTGAATAATCAGCTGAACGTGAGCTCCCAGTGTGATGCTATGGCCAAAAGAATTAATGTGACCATGGAACACAAACAGTAATCTTGAGTAGGAGTAGAGAGTTATTTTACCTCTGTATTTATCATTGGTGCAACCACTGCTGGAATACTGTGTCCAGTTCTGGTGTCCAGCACTCAAGAAGCAAGTTGACAAATTGGAGGGTGTTCAGAGAAGAACGACAGAAGGATTAGAAAACCTGTGTTATAGTGATTGATCTCTTTGAGTTTATCTATTTAGCTTAACCAAAAGAAGGTTAAGAGGTGACTTGATTACACTTTATAATGGGCTTTTCAGTCTAGCAGAGAAAGGTATAACACAACCAAATGGTTGGAAGTCAAAGCTAGACAAATTCAGACCAGAACTAAAGCATACATTTTTGACAGTGCAGGTAATTAACCACTGGAACAATTTACCAAGGCTTGTGGTGGATTCTTCATCATTGACAATTTTTACATGAAGATTGGGTGTTTTTCTAAAAGACATCTCCAGAAATTGTTTTGGGGAAGTTCTATGACCCGTGTTATACAGAATGTCAGACTAGATGATCACAATGGTCCTTTCTGGCCTTTGGATCGATGAAGTTAATAATACCCAAAATTCAAGAACTAGACACTCGCTAAGCTATTTCTTCATAAATTCTATCCAATAAATTATGTATGAAAATAGTTAATATTCTAGGTTTTTTATTACAACTCATGGATGAATTTAAAGTAACATTACCTGTAATCACTGAATAGTCACAATGAATGGTAGAACTTTATTTGGTCAAAGTTACGATAGGAATCGTTATATAAAATTCTTTTTACATCTCTTTCTCATGAAAATTCAGAGGTTCTTATGCAAAAATTTGAGGTCCATTTTGAATCTGCTGTTAACCTCTAAATTTCATATTAATTCTTTCTATGATCCATATCCCTCTTGGTGCTCTTCTGCATATTTTATATAGTTGGGTATGTTTCCAGTACCTTTTTTGTATTTTATTTATAATACCTTAAATTTATCCATTAAAAAATTGCACACAAAACACAGTCCTAGACATACGTATCTACTAATGCCTCTTCAGTAAAATCAACTCAGAGCAATAGACGGCTTTTCATTATATCACTCTTTTCATACACTGATGCTGGATCTAGGGGTGCTACCGCACCCCCTGGCTTGAAGTCATTTCCATCATATACAGGGTTTACAGTTTGGTTCAATGGCTCTCAGCACTCCCACTATACAAATTGTTCCAGCGCCCCTGTATTCACAGCTCTATAACCTTGAAATTCCAGCTTTTCCTGTTGAAAGATTGTATCTCGTTTAGAGAAAATAAATGTTATTCAATGGAATTCACCATATGGGGCAGAAAATACTCTAAGACAGGTGGACTGTTAGGTTCCAGGGTTGCACATCACCCTAAAAAGGAAAGCAAATATTCCCAAAGTTGAAGCCTTTAGCACAAATTCCGATAGAAAAGTTAAGGGCACAAAATTAAGCACTCCTTACTCTGGCAAGCTCCCTTTTACTTTATTAAAGCATTATGCTTCAATGGGAGCTTTGCAATAGCTAAGTAGTGCTGAAGAGGGCCCTGAATTAACATGTCAAATTACCATGCCAGATAATAGGATGGTGATAATTGGCAACATCATATGATAAATTCAATGTATCGTGCTAATTATTGTGCAGCTCCGATAATTTCACCGGCACTCTGTCCACTGAGCCATCTCTGTCAGGACTGCAACTAACATTCCAAACCTTTAAGAAGCTTTGAACAGCCTCCATAGATTGTCCCATTATTAAAAAAATAAAACCAGAGAAATGTTTGTCTCTTTGCCTCCACATTTACATTGGCTGAACACTCAAAATGGGCAATACCTGTATTCAGTCAACGGAGATATTCACATGCTTAAAGTTGAACTTGTGCTTAAGTGCTTAGCTGGACTGGGCAAGAATCAGTAGAAAATACTGTGAGGCTAGATTTTTTGGTAAAGACATTGTAACCTTAGGTATCAGATGAGGCTATGGGCAAACCAGAATTACTATGTTTGGAAGAAATTAAAATGAAACCTATTCGTTGTAAAATCTAGTTAGAGGAGAACTATTGTGAATGATAGACTGAAATGTGGGCTTCCCTCCAGTACATACGGTTGTTTCTGCACTCTGCCATCCCATCAGAAACAGCACCATCAGGGGGTTATGTTAAGCCAACTATCATTCCTTGCATTCATTTTCAAACTGAAAAAATGCCCTTTCATATCTCTTCCCTCCTGATTAGAGACACGACTCTGCCTCACCAGCTGTGCGCTGGCTCATTTTAAATTCTAACTATGATGCATCTCTCACTTGTAGACTTTTATTAGCAATGCCTTAAAATGCAGATTGCTGCCTAAATTTAGTTACATAATTAAAAACAAATCTAACTCATCTCTACCCCAGCAAACAAAATTGCTGCACTCAAGGTTCAACAGAGGGCTTGACTTTTCATCTAAAAACAACTGTATCCTAATGACATGTAGGGAGAAAAAAAAACAAAGTGCTATTTAGTGATGCCTCTAAAATGCAAAGATGCATAAAACATTAACCAGCTATGGAAAAGCTCTATTTGCAAATGCATTATAGTATTACCAGAGGTTTACTGTTCTGTGTACTTCTGCAAATAAATTCAGCACTATGCTACTATGGCAGGATGAGTCACACTCTTTTACTGACATTCTATATTTATACCTTCATGTCCTTCTTCTGCTCTCAGTTCTGTGCTTTATTCCATACAACCCCTGTATTACTTGGAACTCCCTCCCTGACTCAGTCCACCTCATCCTCAGCCTCTTTTGGTGTCTGGGCTAGCCGGGGGGGTGCTGCAGCTGGGCTCTGAGAAGTAGGGGATGCGGGTGTCTGGGCTGGGGGCACCCCGCAGCGGGCTCTGGGGGGAGGTGTGTGGGTGTCTAGCACTCCAGCTGGGTTCTGGGGGGCAGAAAAACAGGAACTGGGTTGTTGTAGGGGTTTCTTTAACTCTTTACTCCTGGGGGACTTGTGTGTGTGTGTGTGTCTGTCTGTATTGTTACAGACATAGCTGCTGATAGGTATTTTTAAATAAATTACCAAAATAATTGAAACTCGAATGCTTATATAGCGTTATTTTGACAAATAAAATATGCAGAATTTTAAAATATTGTGCACCCAATTTTTAATTTTTTGGCACAGAATTCCCCCAAGAGTAAGATCTGCAGCAGGAAGAAAGCTGAGACAAAAACAAGAGGGACTTCAACTCAGGCTGGAGATGAGAGGAGGGAGTTATGCATTTTCTGGTTCTGCCTTCTTCCTGTAGCTTATGATTAAAGCTTGTTAGAATGAACATATAAGAGGGGCCATTTGCAGAGGCTTTTACTACATCAGGCCCGACGCACCGACATGCAAGACACAAAATTTACATCTGTGGTTGTGGTTGCTCAAGTTTCTTTTTTTTTTAATGAAAAATGGGGAGAGTTACGATATCAAGACAAATAAGTAGCATGGGGAAGCTGAACTCCTTAAGCAATCAATCCTTGGAATTGCTGAGCAGCCTCAACTACTATTGATGGGAGGGAGGCCTCAGCATCTTGCAGAATCACACTCTAAAGGTCCCAATTACTGAACAACAGAGTATAGCATCTGCACAGTAATAAGCTGTTGGAATACACAAGTAGTGTGCCAGGGTCCTGGTCTAATAACAAAAGAATCATGAGGATCCCACCCCAAGACAGGTAAGGGTAAGAGGCCCAACATCTAGGAAGCTGCAGTCAGAGAGACCAGAAAGGGGAGAGAGGTGCAACTAGCTCCATAACAGTCACAAGCCTAACTGCCATTTGTGCTTTCAAAATATCTCCCACAACCCAGCCTGAGTTCTACCTTCTTCCCAACCCTTCCGTCTTTCTCTAGCTCAAACCTACAGCTAGAATTCAGTGATTGCAAGAGATTTTCAACATTTCATAGCCACAGGTCATAAAACATGGGAGCCAGCAACTGAAGCCCTGTCTACGTTAGAGACATTTGTACCAATGTAACTACACCAGTGCAAACCCCTAAGCATCAGGCTAGAGAGGAGCTTAACACCATTTCTCTTTCAGAAGAATAAAGTTGGACGGGAACAAAACAGAAGAACAACAGAGCATGAATGAAAAGCACTCCAGTTCTTCACAGCCTTTTCTCCTCCGACACATCAAAAGGACACTGACTGGCAGAAGCAGGGCTGTCACATTCATTTTTCATAGACTGCAATGGGATGGGACAGCTTGGAAAGAAATCATGAGTATCCTCCTGCCTTGTGGGAAGTTGCAAGGTGAGGAGGAGTCACTGACTTGTGCTGAAGTGCAGAGCTGGGGGAAAAAAAAAAAGACTCATGAAACCATTTTATATGCCAGGCTCAGTTCACTGCAGGCACTCAAACCCGAAGAACATCTGAAGACCTGATTTTGATAAATATTGATATTGATAAATATTGCTACGATGTGATGAGGACCTTTTCAACAGCTACTCTGGATTTTGAGATCCAACATGTCAGGAGGTCTCTGCACACATTCCAATTATTATCTCATGCATGTGTGCTAAACCATGCTGGTTTTTAATCTTCTGCTTAAAGGGCAAGCAAGAGGAGACAAGCAAAAAAGATTTAGTGCCTTTCTTTGTCCTGTGTGACTTGCCAGCCTGATTCTTCAAAATAGATAGGTTCGGACAACCCTCGTTGTCACTTTATATCATCCCCAAAATGTGCCCTTCTCTTCTCACAGAGTTGTTGTCCATTTTCTTTTAAACAAGTTGCTCATCTTGCAATCACCTATGCTCACAAAGACAGGAGCCTGAAACAAAATATTTGTATCCAAGGGAATTCTTATGGAGTACAGGACCAAGAATCAGGGCAGAACATTGAGATGAGAACTGCCAAATTGACTATCACTTTGGGGGAAAAGACACTAGCAGGAAAATGCATAGTGATTCATATCCCTAAAGAACTATATGTATATATAATATCCTGTGCTCAAGACAGAAAAATCTTAACTGAGCTGGCAGATAGAACTGCACCTGAATAAGAGGTTTCAGAGTAGCAGCCGTTGATAGTCTGTATCCGCAAAAAGAAAAGGAGTACTTGTGGCACCTCAGAGACTCACAAATTTATCTGAGCATAAGCTTTCATGAGCTACAGCTCACTTCATCGGATGCGTTCAGTGGAAAATACAGTGGGGAGATTTATATACACCGAGAACATGAAACAATGAGTGTTACCATACACACTGTAAGGAGAGGTTTCAGAGTAGCAGCCGTGTTAGTCTGTATTCACAAAAAGAAAAGGAGTACTTGTGGCGTTTGTCTCTAAGGTGCCACAAGTACTCGTTTTCTTTTTACTGTAAGGAGAGTGATCAGGTAAGGTGAGCTATTACCAGCAGGAGAGTGGGGATGCGGGAGGAAAAAACCTTTTGTAGTGATAATCAAGGTGGGCCATTTCCAGCAGTTGACAAGAGCAGTAGGAGGGGAAATAAACAAGGGGAAATAGTTTTACTTTGTGTAATGACCCATCCACTTCCAGTCTTTATTCAAGCCTAAATTAATTGTATCCAGTTTGCAAATTAATTCCAATTCAGCAGTCTCTTGTAGGAGTCTGTTTCTGAAGTTTTTTTTGTTGAAGAATTGCCACTTTTAGGTCTGTAATCGAGTGACCAACGAGATTGAAGTGTTCTCTGACTGGTTTTTGAATGTTATAATTCTTGACTTCTGATTTGTGTCCATTTATTCTTTTACGTAGAGACTGTCCAGTTTAGCCAGTGTACATGGCAGAGGGGCATAGCAATACCCCTCTGCCATGTACACTGGCCAAACTGGACAGTCTCTGTGTATATATAAAACTCCCCACTGTATTTTCCACTGAATGCATCCGATGAAGTGAGCTGTAGCTCACGAAAGCTTATGCTCACATAAATTTGTTAGTCTCTAAGGTGCCATAAGTATTCCTTTTCTTTTTGCTGAATAAGAGATGTGTCTTCTTCAAAGTTTCCATGCTGCTTCTTTTGTTTACTTGTTTTATAAGATATGACCACACTGAAGTGGAAATGACAATTTCAAGAGGAAACCCTTACATGGTCATCTGATCCGTATAAAATATATGCTAAGTCCCTCCTACCCAAAAAGGAATTTGTCCCAATAACGTTTCATTCTTACTCTGTTAGTTGTAGTATTGGATGGAAAGTGAGTCCTGCAGAGGGGAACTGGCAAACAGTATTTCTTTCCTCCAGGGGCTAGCTTTTCCTTTATAAAATGGAGAAATTATTGTTACCAGATAATTCAGAAGATCTTTTTCCTACTATTTTCAAACGTGGGTGCTTAAATTGTGGCTTAGGAACCTGATTTATACATGCAGTTTTGATAACCATGGCCAAAACTCACTGGGAAGTATAAAGACAAGTTTTCTGCAAAGACCTCCTACACCTTATCGGTACTTCAAACTGTCTCTTTGAAATCAGATTTTGCCTATAATAATTAGTGACAAGAGAATAATGCGATTAATAAATGATGGAATAGCTTACATACGACTGATTTGGATGGTTTGACTGGGATGAAAAGACTGTTTTTGGCTTTTGTGCAATTATATTAGAAAATGCAGGATTCTCTTACACAAGAAAATAGATCAGTGTAACCAGAATCCACAATAAGCCAGTTATGTAACTAAGGGCTTGTCTACATAAGGAAACTGACCAGCAGAACAATAGCCGTACACTTATGATGCGCAAGTAATATTGGTATAATACACCACGTGGACACACTATTCCAGAAAAAAAAGTGACTTTTTAGTATCATTTATATTGCGTGCACCACTAATTTGTATAAGGCCATTACAATATTCTCAGCATTGATTTCTAACCCATTTTGTATACATCCTAACATTTTGTGTTGACCACTGCATTGAGATGTCCACAATGATGCCTAGGTTTTTATCATAAGTTTCTGATCCACATCTATCTTCAGACTGCAAGAATTAAAGCACTATTTCCACAGGGCCAGTGCACACTCTGATCTTCTCTTACCAACTTCCTTTGTGAGTGCACTTCTGTTGACTGTTTCATGTCTCAGCCATAACGTTTCAAGAAAGTAAGAACTGGAGAACAAAGTGCTTAGCACAATGGCATGGGGTGGGGGAGCGTGGAAAGGAATGAGCCAAGACTTGCAGAGATGGCAGTTAATCTCTGTGGACTGAAACTGATGCAAAGACCTCTGAGGCTGGGAAGGAAAAGAGGCAGGACTGTCCGACAGGGCTACGGGGAAATATTGTCCAACAGAGAGGCCCCAGGACTTGGAGTCCCCACCAAGCAGTGGGAGATTAAGCAGATCCCACTGATCTGTGGATCTGATTCTTTGCTATCAGGATCCCAGTGCCCAATGGAACTTAAATCTGCGGATGATGTTAGTGAAGCCACACAACTGGGGCCAGGAGCCTTGGGAGTTGGACTCAGGATGAGATAGAGACTGGCCCCAGCTGCCCTCTGTCACCTCGTGTTTGAATTTATCACACTACTACAGTATGCATTATGACACTCCATAATTAACAGCATGGTAGCATGCTAAATCCCAACACTGACGAGCAGCAAATGGCATGAGGGCCAGTGCATAAGGCAGGCCAAGCACTGAGACAGTCTGGCCTGCCAGAGAACTGCAACATGAAGCAACAACACCCTGAGCTAAGGAATGATAAGACTATCTCATCAATCTGGACATTAGCAATGGTCATGGTTTATTTTGTGGGCTCTCTGAATGGTCTATGTAGGTTTTTCAAAGAAGTAATAAAAATTATTTGAATTTGAAAAAGTCTTGTTACTAGCTTGGCAATATAAAAGTGCTAGCAAAGCTTGCTTTTCACCTTAGCATCATAAATGGGGATAGATTCCAGTGTATTTCTTCTAGGCTTTAGTATCTCATGACAAGCGTCCCAAATACAAGTCAAAACCAGAAAGCAATGCTGTCCTCTAGAGGACTGTTAGTCATTGCATTTTCCTGAAACAGAAGTTTTCCTGTGGAACTCCACTCGTTCCACCTCACACAATCTTCTAGAATTTAGTGATGGGGAAAAAATGAAATTAAATACAAACTCTGGAACTCTACTTGGAAAGGTATTGGAAACAATACAAACAAAGTAATATTGTATTTATCAAAACATATACACAGCAAACTAGACCCAGGTTTGCAACTGATCCAGGTTAAGGGAAAAATGCTGGAGAATCATATACAGGTTAAAGATTTTATTTTAATTCAACGGGGTAGGCTAAAGCCCTATGATTAAAAGGGCTAGGCATCTGAATCAATATTAATAAACCACTTCAGTCTTACAGTTTATAGAATGAGCTTCTAGGAAAGAGCCACGGAGAAGCTGCTCAGCCTTGCACAATTTTAGTGTGACTGAATCAACTTGTTTTTCAGTCTCTTTAGACTGCATTATTATTACTTGCTTACAATAGCGCCTTGCAAAAATAAAATTGTTCAAATGAAGATTAATCAAGTAGTCCACCCTAATACCATTCTAGAGTTTAGACTGAGAACCCAAAACCAACAAATATACCTGTAATATGTAGTGAGAATACATTATATGGCTTGGATGTTACTAATGTTAGAGAAATAAATACAAAAACTTATCATATACTATAACCAAAAGAACAAAAAAAAGTTATAAAAAAGCTGTGATTTAAGAAAATCCATACCACAGAGCAACACATTCCATGGAAGAAGGAAAGAGATGAAAATTGATGTAGCAAAAAGAGATTATATATGGATGTTACTAATTATATTACATAATTCTGACTAATGTAATAGATGGAGGAATGCTTGGGGAGCTAGGTTGATAACTATATAAATAAATATATTAGAGTCAAGCGCATATTTAAAGGCCAATCCTGTAGTTCTTGAGCACCCAAAAATCCCAGTGAAGTCAATGAAATTTACGTGCGCTCAAGAACACTGGATTAGGTCCTTGAACAGGTAAAACATTTTGGTTTTGTGTTTATAAATCTATTTACTTATCAAGACAGAAAGATACTCCGTGGTGATATATCTGATGTGGAATCATTTCTAGCACCTAGAAGGAAGCTGGGAAATTTAACAAACATTACTGATTTGATCCAGTATATTAACCTGATCCAAAGCCTTTCCCAACTGACTTTAGCGAGCTTTGGATTCCCCATATCACTATCCTATACTTCACAATTGGAAAAATTTTTTGAAAAAGTCTATGATCCTGATTCCCAACTGCACAAAGGTGTAACTTACACCTGCTTTAAGGCTCATTAGTGGTGCGAAAACAGTGCTAAGGGGCCTTAGCATAAATGAGATCTCAGACTGATGTATCTAGTACTTAATATTCATAATGGTTGATATTTCTTCTGCATCCCACGCTATCTTACATAAAGCAACTATTCACACAACACACATGCATACTACTTACGAGGCTTTACTGCAACAATGAAAAGAACAAAGTGACAGATTTTTAAAGCTATTGGGCACCTCCTAGTGCTGACAGGTATCTAGTGGAAATTTCAAAAGTACTTAGGCACCTAACTCTCATCAAAGTTGCATTCACATGACATTAACAATGCAGCTTAGACTATCACTGTTCTTCAAGAGAACAATGTTAGTGTTTAAATAATACATACAGAAATAGTAACAGCTAAGGCGTGGTAATCAATTAGTCAAAAGCCAGGAAATGTTAAAGTTGACTGAAGTCTTGATCTCTACCAAAAAAAAAAAAACAAAGAAAACCCACTACTACCACACACATAAAAAGGCCATATTTCTTTAAAACAAATCAGTTCAGTAGCATTTTTAAAGCTATTAATGTTTTAAGTTCAAAGAACACTAAACTTGGAAAAAAAATCAAATTTCCATCTGAAAATATGGCTTCCTACTTTTGCTCCAAGCAACTTCTAAAATGACTATAACTGAGACAGATTACAAATTGTTTACTTTGTACATTTAACTGCTACAGTGTACAATCTGTTTCATTGTTTTGTGATGGTCAGTTTCAACTCCCAGGCCTTGAATCTTATATATCCATTCACCCTATACGAAGTGAGTGCAAAGCGCTGCTGCTGGCATGAGCAAAGAGTTTTGGTTTGGTAGTGTTTTATACACAGTTTTCACAGTTTCAAAGTTCAGTTAGTTGTAAAAGTGCAAAGAATTCTTATTAGGCTGTTTCATGTCAATACTTTGTATTATTAATGCTTTCAGTTCCAAACCTGCCAGCAAGTTAAAGAAGTATGGATTGGATGAATGGACTATAAGGTGGATAGAAAGCTGGCTAGACTGTCAGGCTCAGTGGGTAGTGATCAACGGCTCAATGTCTAGTTGGCAGCCAGTATCAAGCAGAGTGCCCCAAGGGTCGGTCCTGGGATCGGTTTTGTTCAACATCTTCATTAATGATGGTGGGACGGATTGCACCCTCAGCAAGTTCGTGGATGACACTAAGCTGGGGGGAGAGGTAGACACACTGGAGGGTAGGGATAGGGTCCAGAATGACCTAGACAAATTGGAGGATTGGGCCAAAAAAAATCTGATTAAGTTCAACAAGGTCAAGTGAAGAGTCATGCACTTAGTATGGAAAAATCCCATGCACTGCTACCGTCTGGGGACCGACTGGCTAAGCAGCAGTTCTGCAGAAAAGGACCTGGGGATTACAGTGAATGAGATGTTGGATACGAGTCAACAGTGTGCCCTTGTCGCCAAGAAAGCTAACGGCATATGGGGCTGCATTAGTAGGAGACCTGCCAGCAGATTGAGGGAAGTGAGTATTCCCCTCTATTCAGCACTGGTGAGGCCACATCTGGAGTATTGCATCCAGTTTTGGGGCCCCAAAACTGAAAGGTTGTGGACAAATTGGAGAGAGTCCAGAGGAGGGCAACAAAAATAGTTAGGGGGCTCTGGCACATGACTTATGAGGAGAGGCTGAGGGAACTGGGCTTATTTAGTCTGCAGAAGAGAACGGGGGGCGGATTTGATAGCAGCCTTCAACTACCTGAAAAGGGTTCCAAAGAGGATGGAGCTAGGCTGTTCTCAGTGGTGGCAGATGACAGAACAAGAAGCAATGGTCTCAAGTTGCAGTGGGCAAGGTCTACGTTGAATATTAGGAACCACTATTTCACTAGGAGGGTGGTGAAGCACTGGAATGGGTTACCTAGGGAGGTGGTGGAATCTCCTTCCTTAGGGGTTTTTAAGGCTCAGCTTGACAAAGCCCTGGCTGGGATGATTTAGTTAGGGTTGGTCCTGCTTTGAGCAGGGAGTTGGACTAGATGACCTCCTGAGGTCTCTTCCAACCCTAATCTTCTATGATTCTATTATTCTATGATCATTTTGGTCACTCTCATGGTCCTTCAAGTATGTGTACAGATTTAATATGTGATAATATATAACACTTATAATTAAATCCTCATTTTTTGGCCAAAAGGACCACAGTGCCAGTCAAGACAAATAAATCACTGCATATTTCTAGTTAAACTTAACAAGAGCTGACAAGATCCATTCATTTGCACTTAACTATTTATATATGGATAGAAAGTTGGCTAGATTGTCGGGCTCAACAGGTAGTGATCAATGGCTCCATGTCTAGTTGGCAGCCGGTATCAAGTGGAGTGCCCCAAGGGTTGATCCTCGGGCCGGTTTTGTTCAATATCTTCATAAATGATCTGGAGGATGATGTGGATTGCACTCTCAGCAAGTTTGCAGATGACACTAAACTGGGAGGAGAGGTAGATACGCTAGAGGGTAAGGATAGGATACAGAGGGCCCTAGACAAATTAGAGGATTGGGCCAAAAGAAATCTGATGAGGTTCAACAAGGACAAGTGCAGAGTCCTGCACTTAGGACGGAAGAATCCCATGCACTGCTACAGACTAGGGACTGAATGGCTAGGCAGCAGTTCTGCAGAAAAGGATCTAGGGGTTACAGTGGAAGAGAAGCTGGATATGAGTCAACAGTGTGCCCTTGTTGCCAAGAAGACCAATGGCATTTTGGGATGTATACGTAGGGGCATTGCCAGCAGATCGAGGGACGTGATCGTTCCCCTCTATTCGACATTGGTGAGGCCTCATCTGGAGTACTGTGTCCAGTTTTGGGCCCCACACTACAAAAAGGATGTGGAAAAATTGGAAAACATCCAGCGGAGGGCAACAAAAATGATTAGGGGTCTGGAACACATGACTTATGAGGAGAGGCTGAGGGAACTGGGATTGTTTAGTCTGCGGAAGAGAAGAATGAGGGGGGATTTGATAGCTGCTTTCAACTACCTGAAAGGGGTGGATGAGGATGGATCTAGACTGTTCAAAGTCTACTCAGTGGTAGCAGATGACAGAACAAGGAGTAATGGTCTCAAGTTGCAGTGGGGGAGGTTTAGGTTGGATATTAGGAAAAACTTTTTCACTAGGAGGGTGGTGAAACACTGGAATGCGTTACCTAGGGAGGTGGTGAAATATCCTTCCTTAGATATTTTTAAGGTCAGGCTTGACAAAGCCCTGGCTGGGATGATTTAGTTGGGGATTGGTCCTGCTTTGAGCAGGGGGTTGGACTAGATGACCTCCTGAGGTACCTTCCAACCCTGATATTCTATGATTCTATGCTATTAAAATGCTGCAGATACTGATGATGTTTCTTTGCTCAGCATTACTACTGTCTTGAAACTCATGCTGAAAACACTGTGTTACATCAACTGAAAAGTTATCTAGTTTCACCTTTTTCTAAGTACCTCTGATCCTATTACTGAATTGCTAAGTGGCAATCGCTATGCTTCTTACAGCTCTGGTATACACGGCCTCTATCTATACTAAGGGCTTGTCTACACAATAAAGTTCCACTGATTTAACAGAGGGCTTGGCTACACTTGCGAGTTAGAGCGCATTAAAGCAGCCCCAGGTGCCCTAGCTCACTTCCAGTCCACACTGGCAAGGCACATAGAGTGCTCTGACTCTGGCTCTGGCTAGAGCGCTCCTGGTACTCCACCTCAACAAAAAGATTAACACTTGTTGCGTAGTGGCTGAAACGCCCGGGCATCAGTATGAACGACGTGTTGCATTACTGCGCTCTGATCAGCCTCCGGAAAAGTCCCATAATCCCCTTAACGTCAAGTGGCCACTCTTCTCATTGTTTTGAATTCGCCTAGGAATGTGGATATGCCCTTTGAAAGCTCCGTTTCTGACAGCCGTCTCTGAGACAAAGCAAGCCGTTACTGTGGAATGCTGTCTGTGTGAGAGAGAGAGAGGCGGGGAGAAGGGGGAGGTCTGCTGCTGGAGGTCTACAAGACAACACGCTGACATGCTTTCAGCCCCCCAAAAACCCACTCTCTCTCCCCTCACATACACACAACACACTCCCTGTCACACTCCACCCCACCCCCATTGGAAAAAAACGCTGCAGTCAATTGCATGCTGGGATAGCTGCCCATAATGCACCGCTCCCAATGCCGCTGCAAGTGCCGCAAATGTGGCCACGCCACTGTGCTTGAAGCTGTCAGTGTGGACAGATTGTAGCTCTTTCCCTACTGCGCTCTACAAAGGCTGGTTTAACTCAAAGCGCTCTACATCTGGAAGTGTAGCCATACCCTTAAATGGGTGTTTTTATGTGACTTAGTTAAGCTGGTCCAAACCCCTGTGTAGACACTTTTATTTCAGTTTAAGAGTGGCTTATTTCAGTTTAGCATAAGCTCTATCCTAACTGCTGTAAACTAGATGACAATAAATCTGGTTTCAACTAAAATAAGAGCATCCACAGAGGGATTTGCACCAGTTTAAAATCACTAATGCAATTTTCTTACACAGACAAGTCCTGAGGCAATTTGCACCAAGGGGACAACAATGATTTAGTCATTCTAGTGCAATCCCTAATGTGGAAGCCCTGCACCAGTGCCAAACAGGGCTTCACCCAGTACAGTTTTCTACCGGATTAAGCTGCACCAAGATAAATCCCACTTTGCATGCTTGCAAAACATCTACATTAGGGATCTAAATCAATGTAACTATCTCAGCATGGTTAGACTAGTGCAAAATGTCCTTAATATAGACAGGGCCTAAGCAGTAGCAGTAACCCTACCTAGCTCTGACATAGCTCTTCATCAGTAGACCTCAAGCAAACTTTGCAAAGGGGGCAGCAGTATAATTATCTCCATTTTACAGATGGAGAATTTAAGGTACAGATAGAAGAAGTGACTTGGCCAAGGTCACCCAGCAGGCCAATCGCAGAGATGGGAATAGGTCCCAGTTCAGTGCTCCAGCCACTAGTCCACCTGCCTGTTCTTCCTCTTTTCCCAGGAGCATAACAACACCATTGACATAAAGATGTGGTATTGTGAATGCCACCAATGCCAGCGAATGAACCAGGAACCTCCAGAGCTGAAAGCATGAGTTTCTACAGTGTGAGCTAAAAATCTCTGTAGCCAGAGGAGATTACACATTCACACCCTCTGTGGGTGAGGTACAGAGGGGGACACATAACACGCTGACCAGTGAGTTACACTATCTCAAGCACTAGCTCTTTCTTTGGTAACACCAATAAGCCCTGAGCTTAAAATGCTGGTTGAGAGAGAGGCCAAGAAGGAAGAGAGTTTTCAGTACTCGCTTGTCTTTTTTCAGCTTCATCATTAGGTTAAGTGATAAAGACTTTAATCATAAGCTGAGCTACATCTTGTCACAGTCTAATCTAATTTCAATTCAACTTTTAAAACTAAAAACTGGTACAGAAAGTGGTAACCTGCTTGGTAAGTGACCTATCTTGCCATAAGCACATTCAGCCAATGCTCCATAATCAGCCCTGGGTGCCTGAGATTTCGCAGTTGAAGTTTAAAACGTTTTTGACCTTTGAAGTCCTAAATGGCTTAGGACCTACCTACCCACCCAAGAGATCACCTCTTCCCCAGTGTTAAATCACAGTCGAGATCCATGGAAGAACTTGAGCTGAAGCTTCACTGATATAAACTAGTGAAGGTCCAGGAATGCTCTGTGAGGGGTCCCAAGGCTCTGGAATTTGCTCCCCTACTTTGACCAAAATAGCTCAGAGGAAAACTTTCAAAAACGCCTTAGTGACTTAAGACCTTACGTCCCATTTTCAAAAGTAACCTAGGCTTTTAGAACCATAAATCCCATTGACTTTCAATGAGGCTTAGGTACCTAAGAGTTTACATCACTTTTGAAAACAGGACTTAATGATCTTCAAGGCATGTTGCAACTTTCATCTTTTTTCCCCAGGCATTTGAAAATGTGAGGAAATATAATTTGTAGGGTGAGGCAGATTTGCAGTGTGTTAGCTTACATTGTTGCACTTAGGATATACTTTTAAGTTCCGTCAAGGACACCTATAGTATATGAATAGGCATCCTTTCTAGCACTTCAATATATTAAAATAAATAAAAATAAAATCACAGTATTTGCAAATCAGACTTAATATAAGAATCTCTTGCATGTTTGAGGTAAATCCTAAGAATTGAGCAGACAGCTGCCACTGTAAACGATAGCCTTATAGCCTTAATAGCATCTTATTTACACTTAGAGCACTCCCATTGACTTCATTCAGTGACAGCTGAGATAGGTTAATAAGAACTGATTTTCTAAATTTCACCGTGAATGTCATGACTGATTTTCAGTCTTCTAACTCTGCTAAAACAAAAGCAGTTCTCACTGAAACATTAAAAGGTGCTTCTCAGACTGGGATATTTCCCTGCAAATTTTTTGCTTTGTACCTCATTCTCTTTTTTTCCTATTTTTCTTAATAATGGGTAAAGCATTGGGGGGGATGGGGAGGGAAGGGTGTTTAACCTATTCTCTTCATACTAAAACAAGACTTAATCTCACGAGGCTGGGAAAATATCAGAACACAAAGTGAAACTACGAAGGAGCAACTCAAAACAGGGTACGGATTAAAACAATTAGGCAACATTAGCAATAACTGTCACTGGTACTCCAGTGGTAACCAGAGAGAAGAAGCAGACACAGTCACACATAGCACTGAATTCTTCCTCCTGAAAGGAAATTATATTTAGATTGATTTCACCACCTGTTACAGCTACTGAATGACAGGTGGTATGCTTTCTCATATGCAAGGGGGAACCATATACTTTCAGCTGCAGTGACTTAATTTACATTAAATGAAAAAAACAAACATGGAAGAACAAAAGCAAAGCCTTCAGGTGAGAGCACAGGGTGTCTCCCATGTAGCACACTGCATCCTTCTGTCTCACAAAATGTCAGCTGCCTCTGCAAACAGGCAGACTGCTCAGAAATGGACATGCATAATATATTGAAAATATTGTTATAACAAATACAAATATCACCACAGGTACCCTCTTAATACCCTCCTTTCCCACAGGCAGAGTGCACTGTACCCTCTGCTATGTACAGACACTTTCCAAACTGTCACATCCAAAGGTGAGTGGAAAAGAACTGCAAAATTCAGCATGGTTATTTTTTCCATTTTAAACTCCTTGACAAAAGGCTCTCAGCATCCAGCATGATCTAAATTTAACTGAGACCCATTTAAATCCTATTTTCCAAAGGGCATCCAAATCTCAGCTTGCCAATCCTCTCATAATACATTTTGTTTGGGAAAGTCTATTCAAGTTCAAATAAATGTATTAAGTCCCATCTTGCTTCCTGCCAGTCACTTACATCTCTATTTTAGGGAAAACATTTAAAACAAAATTATTTTGGCTTTAGCACCTTCCTGGCCTCCTCTTTTTATGCAAGCAAAATATGGCATGACACGCTTATTAAAAATCATTCAGTTTGGTTCACTGACTCACATCCAACAAAAAAGGAAGGGGAAAAAAAACACAGCTGCTCCATAAACTAGACTTGAATTACTCTATAACTATTGTTAACAAACTATTGTTGAGAAACAGTACACATGAACAACTATGAAACACGGAATGGAAAACTTTTAGGGTAAACCTCAAACCTAATCTGTCCATTGTGATATAATCAGTGGAAACATTTTCTTCAAGATTGCGACCATGTAGAGGCAACTCCCTGTAGGGAGCAAAAAGATTACCAGGAGTATAGAATTACAAAATAGTAAAAGAAAAGAATTAACTACAGCTGTAGCACAATTATATTCAGAAAACCAGAAGCAATAGGAATGCTGATTTTCCAAGGATTCTGGGCACAGTCAGGGAGATGGGGCAGTTACCAGTGTTCTTCCTGATGTGTAACCGTCCCAAGCATGTAAAATTAAAAATAACATCAACGAGGCTGCTGACCCCTGAACTTCAAGGAAGAAAGTGCTGTAACAATCCTTGGCCACATATTTACAGACATTATGGTAACCTGCAAACCACATATATTTTTGTATGTAACTCAAGACTTGCAGTGAGCCAACAACCAGCTCTGCTAGTCAGTTGAGAGAAATGAGATACAAATGTATATACAAGGGAGGGCAGTTGCCAAGAGGGATTCACCCACACAAAGTCAGAGTCTACCCCAACAGCTTTTGTTTGTAGCTCTTGTAAAAAGGAAGCACAAGCAGCTTGTCCATACTGTAGGGCTGAAAGTGAGGAAGAAGGATGGGAGCTCAAAAAGATGAAGCAAGACATCATGGGAGGTTACCATTGTGCTGAGTAGAAACCACTGCAGCGATTAAACCTGGCAAGACCTGGAGAGTGAGCTCAGCAGATCCCAGATTTTCTGAAATGCTCTAATAGCATGATTACTCCTGGATTCACTGGGAAGTGAGCCCCCAGAGGCAGGCTCTTCTGCAGTGGCACTGGCAAAATCGTTTTCTGTATTAATAATAAAGCCAAGTTCTTGCAGGATTTGAGTGCTGTGTCAGGCAGTCTACTTTGCAGATGGGCTTTTATTAATAGGTTGTCTATGCTGTGATAAATTTGAAATCCTTGCTGTCCGAGATCAGAAAAGAGACTCACCATCAAAGCTCTGGCAGCAGACAACAACCTGAAAGGCACTGCTATGAACTGACCATGTTGACTGGCTGCTGTGAATCACAGGGTATTTTGGGGTCAGAGAAGTACAGATAGGCTTTTTTCAGGTCTAAGCACATTTCTTTGCCTACTGCTTGAATCAGTGCAGTATCTCTTTTTTTCTGATAGGTCAAAAATGGATAGGTCCAGAACGAGATGGAAGCCACCCACAGATTATTAAAAAAAAAAAAAAAAAAAAATACTGAATAAAAACTGCATCCTCCTTGGTCCAGAGAAAACTTTGACACTTTTCTTGGAGTCTAATAAATTAGTAAGGTAAAGCACCACCCTTAGGCTTCAGGCTTATACTCTGAGGTGGGGAGTGAGGCATCAGTTTGTGGAAGACTGTGGAAGGCTCTGTGGTTAAGAGAGCTTTTGGAGTGAGCCAGCTTACAGAGGGGGACCATGGACAGCCGTCTAGTTCTCTCACTGAAGGGAAGGAGCTGGCAAATGAGCAAAAAATAACTCACTATGTGTGTTGATTGTGACCTAACTGCAGCACCACGCACTCCCCTGGAGCTACTTTCTACTGGTCTTCTGTTCCATCCCAGGTACTTAGCAGGGCCTGCTGGACTGGCCACCCTGCAGCCCTTAGAAAAACTGGCTGAGCTGGTGATGAGGAGATGCAGGCTGGGTCAGCCAAAAGCAGCGGGTCAGCAACGGGCGAGCCATGGGTTTTTCTCTGCTCTGTAGACATATCCTTAATCTCTATGCTTCACATAATCACAGCTCTGCATAATGACTGTAATGGAACAGCTTTCTTCATGAAGCATTTTGTTAGCTACAGATGAAAAGTATTATAAAACAATTATAGTCATCCCTCAAGATGGCATTTTGACATCCCCTACACACTCACTTGCCTCTGATTTGGCTCCTGTTCCCAGGAGAGTAAGTCCAGCATTCCACGTCAGCTTTCAGCCAGCTGTCTGCCAGGAATCAAATTGCCAAGAACTCTGCCACACAGTTCCATCAGCCCCTATAGCTGCAGCTTCCATAAACTTTGTAAGTTAAAAGGACAGTGAAAGATCAATGTGCGATGAAACTGGGAACCCAGTTTAGAGATTTAACTAAGGAAAAAATGAGCCAAAGATCTTTGCACCAAAAGATGTGCACCAAAGATCTTTATTACTGCTCCTGTGTATTCCAAATGATCTGTAGATTCCTTAAAATGGATTTCTGCAAAGCTTTAATTCCATACATTTTAGAAATATTAACAATGCTAAAGTTCCCAGAATTAAAAAGCAACTTGAATCACAAAATGACTGACCAAGGAGACTACAGTTTTGACAAAGCAAAACAACTATAAGCAGTCAATAAAGTCTAAATGAATGAAAGTCAGCTAGTTCATAAGCAACACATTTTCACCCATCAGAACAAATAAACTAATGTACAAATGGTGCCCACAAACAAACTTCATTAGGTAACCACATAGTCCAACCGGCACCCATACAAACATTGATTTAGCAAGGAAGTACTGTGTGTCCAGGACTGACCCCACCAAGGCAATATAAAAACCATTTAATCAAATAAAAATAAGTGATATTATGCTATTTTATGGAAGAACAGTCTTCAAGCTAAGGCACTGGACTGGGACTCATGAGATCTGGGTCCCACAGACTTGCTGTGTGCCCTTGGATGAATCATTTAATTCTCTAAGTTCCCAATCTGCTTTCATGTTGTATACCTTTTCTCCCTCCCTTTGTCCGTCCTGTCCAGTTCGAATGCAAACCATCAAGGTGGGCCACCTTAATGTGTCTCAAATTGGTCACCCAAAAACTGAGACCCCCAAAAATCACTAGTCACTTCAGAAAATTAGGCCATATCAGTCATAGTACTATGACATACTAAGCCAAACACCTCACCAGGAAAAATATTGTAAGAGGATGATTTAGTTGAAAATACAGCTCATGCCAATGCTGAATGTATATTCCATGATCTGGCAATTCTCTGTCAAGCTTCACTGTTTTAACTAGCACTTTCACTTCCAAAATATTGCATAGCTATATTGTTCACTTGTCACAGAGATTCAATAACATCAAAAGGTATTTTATGGAACCCAGCAGCAGATAAGAACCGGCATTAGCTGCAGTCATAACTCTCTAGGATATGACAGACCTTATCAAGCAGATCAATGCAAAGTAATCTGCAATTGTTTTTTATTTTTATTACAAATCACTTTACACTTGTCAACAGACCAATCTCATTATATCTCAATGAGTTATAGACAATGACATCGTGCACAGAGATGTCTGCCCATGATTAACGTTATCATGTAGTGTTCAATATCACCTGAAGCCTGCCATCTTTTCTAGAATGTGTGAATTGGGAGTGTATAATATTGCCAAAAATAATTTTTAACTTAAGCAAAAGCTGTTCCACAATTGCCAGAGTTCTCTTTGCTGTATTAATACTCCTCCAAACCCCACTTTATATTGGTCCGCATTTCACTCTACTCATTTTTACTTAGGCATTATTTAGTGTTTAGGCTAGAATTTCTTCTTTTCCCACCCCGGTAAGTTAGGTCCTACAAGGGCTTATTAAACATATATATAACAAACTCAAAGTACCACAAGAGGTTATTACTGGCCACATATTTCTGCTCAACTCTTCATTTTGTCACCTCATCCTCCCACTTTCCCCCATCCCATTTGTCTCTTTTGTTCACTTGTTGTCTCCTCTCTCACACTCCTAGACAGAAAGCTCACTGGGGATGGATTATCTTCTTTGTTATTTGTCTGTACAGTTCCTAGTAACAACAGGGCCCTGATGACTGAAAAAACTACCAAAGGAAATGGTGGCTTCTCCATCTCTTGGTATGGGGGGGAGGGATAGCTCAGTGGTTTGAGCATTGGCCTGCTAAACCCAGGCTTGTGAGTTCAATCCTTAAGGGGGCCATTTGGGATCTGGGGCAAAAATTGGGATTGGTCCTGCTTTGAGCAGGGGGTTGGACTAGATGACTTCCTCAGGTCCCTTCCAACCCTATGATCCTATGATATCTTTTAATCAAGACTGGATGCCTTTCTGGAGGAAAAGCATTAGCCAAACACAAATTATTGAGCTCAGTACAGGGGTGACGGGTTGAAATTCCATGGCCTGTGTTACATAAGAGGACAGACTAGATGATGTAATGGCCCCTTCCAACATTCAAATCTATGAATCCTTTATTAAGGAGGCTACTGTATTACAAACAACAAATAACAATCATGACAGCAAGCAACATGCATAAGCACAAAGACTGTTATAGTGTAACTTTTCATTGCATGGACAGGCAGTGCAGACTAGACAAATGGCATGGGAGTGGAAACCTGGAAGTTCTGTGTTGCAATCCCATCTGTGCAAGTGACTAGCTGAGTGGCACACAGTAAAGCATTTAGCCTCTGCCTCAGTCTCCCCATCTATAACATGGAGATAATAATAGCTGTCTACCTATCTCACAGAGTGTTTGTGAGGATAAATATCATGTTACAGAGATCCCCTTTCCTATGCACAAACCCATTATAACAAACCCTTCCCATTGTTACTGAAAAGCAGCATCGCTGATGTTATTACATTAATAGCCAGACCCTGCTCCCTTTAACCTGAAGACATCATGGAGAGCGAGATCAGCTCATAAGCTGAATTTCAGTTTCTTTTTTAAAAAACACTGGGTTATGTAATAATCACATAAGAAAAGAACATTTGAATATGATGACTAGACTGGTTGAAAATATAAGAAATTCAGAAATGACAACGCACCTTCTTCATTACACCCAACCATTGCATCACATATGGGAGGTAAGAACATAGTTTTCCACCAGATGACTTTAGAACAGCAAATGACCTTACCAGATAAGATGCTTAATGCAAAAGGGCAGCCATACAAGTAGTTTTCAGCCTTAAAACCACCTAATTTTCCACTGTTTTTTTTAGTTTAAGACCTGCCAATGGTTTTGTTACTTTGATTTGACCGATCTCTAATATTTTATATATTCTTCCAAATCTCAAAATCACACTCCCTCCGCCCCTGAAAGCTTAACTATTGTGCATTAGAAAGAATGTCAGAGACTTCATTCAAAGTGTTTGATTGTCACCAACTGGCATTGAGCGTTTGTCACATTCATTCAATTAACTGCAATTTATAGTCTGCCTACTTCATATCTGAAAAAGTGTCTTGTTGAAACTTTGTTCTATAATGTAGTAAAGTCATTTCACTTGTACTGCATCTAATCCTTTTCAATCATACTATAGGTAGAAGAGTTCAAAACGGATGTTACAACCAAAGAGGGTAGCATTTCACAACACGCCCCACCACCAACAGGGCCAGGATAGCAGGCACAAGATTCTTGGGTGATATCTTTTATCAACCCACAACATGTCACATGCATGTGTGTCTGACGGGAGAGGGATGAGTAAATATTTCTTATGGAAGTATCCTCCTTCTGGAAAACTCTGTCATTTGAGAAAGGAGCGTGAAAGGATGGTGTAAGGCACTGGGCAGAACCACTAGCTCTGGAAGATGAATAACGAACCCTTTCACCAGCAGAGGAATTTCAATCCCTTTCCTCAAAGCTTTATTTTATTGATTCAAATTAAGGATCCTAAACAAACCCAAGCCACTCAGAACAGCAGGTCCCAATTGCCAGAAAAATATTGTCATTAAAAACAAAAGCATATAACTCCCTATCAAAACAAAATACCCCACTGAACACACAATTCTCCCCTTGGGGAGAGAGAACAAACCGCATGTGGCAGGTGTTAGTCACATCACTTAATGCACTACTGGAAGACGCTCAGATACTACAGTGATGAGGGCAGTATAAGAACCTATACAGAACAGCTTTCCAACTTCTTAGCCAGCTGGGAGGAAAAAGGAAGTACCCTTACCCACAGGCAGCCCCAGCCACTTTTCCTCTACCTTTATAGCCCCACACTCAATCTCACATGTGACTGCCAGTTAACCCCCTCCAGCAGTGGGGCTTGTGACGTACACTTTGACATTATCATAGATGGTTTTGTGACTACAGCACAAGACTTAGAGTCAGGAGACCTGGGTTTTACTCCTGATAAGACCTTTGAAAAGTCACCCAACCTTTCAAAGACTTGGTTATTTCCCTATCTGCAAAACAGACAGGAAATTAACCACCCTCATGGGGAAGTTGTAAAGTTTGGATTTATTCATATAAAGCACTTTGAGGTCTTCAGCTGAGAGGCAATACGTCAGAGCAAACTACTGCTCAGTAACACAGTAGTAATTATCTTGTACACTCCACGGACAACGGTTTACTTTTCAGAAGTATCTTTAGGACGCAGGGACAGAAGTCCAGCCTAGAAAGCATGTGTCAGCTGAAAAACGGCTCAACAGAAAAAAGAGAGCTGTGGTCAGCAAGGTCTTGGCCAGAATGAATGAGGTTTATCATAAGAAGGCAAAATAAGTTCACGTAAGCAGAAAAGGAAACAAAAACTCCCCAGCTTGACATTCAGCCCACTGCTATAATCCTTTCCCAAGATATTCTCCCTACACCCCCTCCCAAGCAGCCAGTTACCATTGGGGGCAAAGGGAGGAGCTGAGACCAGGGTAACTCTTTGTTTCCAAGAACCAGAGAGTGCTCCTGTGCCCTGTCATAGCACTATTTAGTAATATAAAGTGAGGGGTGTTAATTAGTATACAAGAGTTTAGAGCTTGGGAAAGACTCCTTGCATCTTTCCCTCCTTCCCCACAAAAAAAAAAAAGAAAATAAACCATGCACCCATTTTTTCCATAACTCCAAGAGAGACATGTGGCAAACATGCTGGCCCACACAGACATCCCCCAGGGTATTGGTCTGTGGTTTGTGTGTAAGGGGGAGGCACTAACTGAGCATCTGTGTGCATACACTGCTCCTGCTCAGAGGAACGGTACAGGTTGCCTCACCAGACTGTGCCCTATGGAGGCAGCTGGATTGCTGAAGCAGAGAACACACCCGCCTGTCTACTCTGCTCTCACCTATACAGGGCAGGATTTAGCCCATATTTGCATGCAACATATGAAATATAACATTTTGGCAATCAAATTCATCAAGCCAATGGTGTGCTCAGTACTGTAGGAAGAGTACATCTGAGCCACCCACAGAGGAACAAATCTGCAACGAAAGCTCTGTTAGAAAGAGATGCCCCTAAAGGCAGATGCTGCCACATCAATATTGGCTACTAGGTCTGGAATAATATAAATTGCACTTTGCCTCTTGGCAAGCTAATTTTTCTAAAGGTCTTCTTAAGAAGGGAAAGGGAAAACAAGACTGTGAATCTCCCCTTAACGGCAGTTAATGAAAATTCTAGTATTTATGTAAATCTAGGCTCTAGTAGGTCAAAGCTATATGCCCAACATACAGTTAACCTCCATTAAATGTGAGCTCCTTAAATGACTGCACCTTATTTAAGGTAGCCCTTACCCAAAAGCAGTCCCTTCTGCAAAGGATTCCCTTCGGCTAAAATAGGGCAGCTGAAGAGCTAAAGATAGGTTCCCCTTAACAACGGAGGCTTTACTGGCACTAAGTAAGAGCCACAAAGCAGTGCTTAGACTCCAATGGAGCTTCTCAGTATTCCAAGGCTGGCAAGGCATCCCTTAAGGGCTGCTTCTGAGACTTAATTCAAAGCAATACCGAAAAGGACCTCTAGTGGACTGAAAATGTACTGCTTAGACTTCAGAGGCCAGTTTCATCAGTAGCATAACTCCACTTAGGGCTTGTCTACACTTAAAACACTGCAGTTGCACTACTGCAGCCACACAGCTGTAGCACTTCAGTGAAGACTCTACCTACGCTGGTTCTCCCATCAGCATAGGTATTTCACCTCCCTGGGAGGTGGTAGCTAGGTCGACGGGAGAATTCTCCCATTCACCCAGCACTGCGTATGCCGGAGGAAAGGTTGGTTTAGCTGCGTTGCTCAGGGGTGTGGATTTTTTAGGTCGACGTAAAGCAGCTTACATCGACCTAATTACGTCAGTGTACACACTACAGCCTAGTCCTGCTGATGTACGTACCCTACAACACAAACATAATAACTCCACCTCCATAAGAGAAGTAGGGCTTATGTCAGTGCAGTTAGGGTGATGCCGTGTCTATGCAAACATTGCATTACTAATATCAGCTCTTGGCTGTCTTGTCAAGAAAGCTGGGCAGCTAGAGCCTGGCTGCCCCTGGCTTCTGCTCCCAGCCGCCTGGCTCCGCACTTCCGGAACCGAGAAACTCAGGCAGCCACCCACCACTCCCAGCAGGGAGCTGCATGGAGCTGACAGCCCTGGCTCTCAGCCCCCCACACTGCTCCTCTTCAGTCAGTGGAAGCGCTCCTGGTGAGGATGCAGATCACTGACAGAAGGAGGGTAGTGTGGACATGAGCCACTGCAGTGGTGGCTGTAAGTCAACCTAACATGGTTGACTTAAGTAGGTAGTGTAGACATGTCCCGTACAATGTAGTTATACCGAATTAATTTCCTAGCGTAGGTTAGGCCTTACTTAGCTGCATTTGCACTAGACCTATTACATTACTTAGCAGCAAATGTGATGGCCTTACCCAGTGGTGATAGAGAAAGAAGATACCTGTGCAAGTACTGCAGACAATGACTGGAGATTTCCATTTGCTTCCAGTGACACGAGTTATTGCCTTCATCCAAATCCTAGCAGGGATGGATCCCCACTTGCTTTAAAGGCATTTATTGGAGAGTATGATTCAGTTTTGCTATGTGGATGACTAACGTGCCAGAAAAGACCTCACAAAAATAATTTTATTTGTGCTAATTGGTTTGATGCTAAGGGACATCCAAGGAAGTTCAGATTCAGTAATTGCGTTTGGCTTCAGGATTTAATGCTACTGAAGCTGTTTTCATAGGGGTTGATTGTGTATTGTTCCTCTGAGACTTCTTAGAGCTGCAGTGAGATTTGCAGAGGAGGCAGAAATAGCATTGTAACTGCACTACTGAGATACTCCCTCTAGGTGAAGGAGCTGGGAATTCTTTAGTTGTATCAAGAATTTCTTCATCCAAACTCAACTGACGTGTAATTTCATTTGACGGTACATGAAAAATAGATTAGTGAATTTATTCAGGAGAATACTTAGATAATAAAACAGCCCAGATTAAAGAAGCTTATTTATCTGCCATCCCAGTTAATCAGGAAATCACTTGTTTTGAACTGAAGATGATGATACACCTTCTGTAAGTCTAATAAAGGCTTTTCTCTCACACTTTTGCTATATTTAGGATTGCCTTCAAGTCAGGTGAGTTCTACTCTTTCAGAGAGTAGCCTAATTTACAGCCTCTTTAGCTTTCCAGGAGAGGGCTCAGTTCTCTTTTGAAACAGATGAGCAGTAACTTCTAAATTCACATTGATCGATGTGCAATTCCACTCTGACTGATGTAAACATGTTGAGGGAGACCACAAATGACAGCTAACGCTGTTATGCAAGGTGAGAGGGTGCACTTGCTTGTGTTTATAAGGCATTGTCTATTTTGAAGATGCCTGTTGTAGCAATGACTGTTGCGGCATTGAGCATTTTGCTGGCACGAAGGCTGTGGTGACAAAAATCATTGTCTAGAGCGGTGCTGTGCTCATTAGCTGCAGAGAGCACAGCTGGAACTGGGAACTGAGGCATGAGATTTGGATCAGATGCGTACTTGATGTGGAGAGCAATACTGATGTTGCGGTCAGTAACAGAGGTATTGTTACAATTGAAATTTGTGCCTGAAAAGTCACTCAGCATAAGAATCAATACAGGAAGCAAAGTAGAGACTAATACAGGTGTTTAATTGATCACTAGGGATCTAATACAAAGCTGACTGGATGCAATGGGAGACTTTCTATTGACTTTAATGTGCTTTGGACCTGACCTTACTGTACAAGGTAATTCTTCTTGAAAGAGCACAAGGAGGGCTGTACAAGCTTAACTACGTGTCTCCTTTTGTGGGGAACCCGGGAACCAAAGCAGAAGCAGAGGGCCTGCATTGAAGACCTTCACCTGCTACTGAAAATAAGATAGCACAAGGGGAATGAGAGACCCAAAATTACAGAGACTGGAATACTCTGACAGAAACAACCCAATTTTAGAAGGATAAAAAATGAGACTTAAAGGAGATCAGTTAAGGCAAATGTGAATATAGAATATAGAACATTCCGTGAACGACAGCAACAGCCCTAGTCAGACAAGCAATTCATGTTCCTCAGAAAAAGGTATCTTAGTCCTGAACCAATGAATTTTGTGACAGAACAAACAGCAAAAAAACAACAATAGAATGACAGAGAGGAGAACTTTCATCATCACTGGATGCGATGGCATATCTTGCATGGAAAAAAAAGTCAGGCATCTCACTACCCTCAGAAGTGAGTTCCCAGCTATGATGAAGGAGAAAGTAGGAAGAAATGAAAAGCACAAATATTGCTGAACATTGCCCTGCAAAACCCTACCAACAGCATACAAGAAACACAGTTTTTAAAAATAAGATCAGTGTAAGTATGAGAGGCAAAACTTAATGTAACTGAGGGAAAAAATAGGCCATGTTGCTTCCTTACATCTAATAATGAAGAAATAACTTCCTGAGACATGTTTACACAGTGTCAAATCAGGGCAACCAAAAAAACAGCCAACTCTTCCTCCAGATGGTTGCTTTTAGCAACATCGCTGTCCCATTTACTTCTTTAATGTTCTGTTTTCTCTGCAGTCAACTGCTGCTTGTCTGAGCAGATAAAAATCAAAATGTTTTGAAAGAGAACACGTTGGAATAGCAGCATTTATAATTTTATGTATGAGCAAAATGTTCAAGTTTTACCCAACCCTTTTCATTATATGTCTTCTCTGATAGATAGTATTTTACAGCCATGTTGGCAGGAATTTAAACTTTTGATCTGGATGATGCTTCAAAACATTTATTGGGCCCGAATTTGTACCGCTCTCCCAAATTTTTTCTCATCCTGGTGGGTCCTGAAACAGAGAAGCTTAAAGTAACTTCTATTTCAACTATTATATTTTGTTGTGTTATAGACTGTTAACTAAGTAAAACTCTCACACAACAAAGTTCCTTCATTGTGATTCTGTTTGCTGAAGCCAATTTGAGTCTGATGTTTCTGGTGATAAACATAGATCCCGTTTCCACCTTCCATAGTAGCCAAAGTGGAGAAAATATCAGACTTCATCCTTTTTTTCCCCCTAAATCCTTTATTTCCTCAATCCATTCATGTACCTCAATCTGGTGATTTTAGGTCCCTCTTTTACAGGGGAATCTGGAACTGCTCATGAACTCAGCAGCAGGAGACTCAAGCAGTCTCTCATTCATTGCAGGGAGAAGGTCACATAATGGAGGAACACGTATTAGAGAAGGAGTAAAATTTTCAAAAGTGTCTAAAGGTCTAAGATTTTAAAGGTATTTAGGTGCCTAAGATGTAGATAGATGCCTAATGGGATTTTCAGAAGTGCTTAGGTGCTTGAAATCAATGAGAGTTAGGTGCCTAGGTACTTTTGAAAAGGTCACTAGGCACCTATCTGCATCTTCAGGTGCCTAAATACCTTTGAAAATTTGGCCTTATGGGATTGAGAATCTTAAATCCCATTGATTTTAAATAAGACTTAGGTTCCTATGTGCCTAAAAGTCACTTTTAAAAATGGAAGTAAGTTCCTAAGTCACTTAGTCTCTTTTGAAAATTTTGCCCCAGATCCTTAGAGGATAGAAGTCAGCGTAGCTCCATTTAAATTATTTTCAAAAGTGTTTTCTCTATTAGTCAAAATAACCCGATGTTAAAGAGTGTGGTTGTCAAAGCTATTTATTTGTTTCAGTGTTTGCTGGTGATAAATATCTGCTACATGAAGTTTCACATAGCTGATATTCATTGCGAACAAATACTGAAACAAACTGATCGCTTTGACAATCGCCGCTCTTTAAAATCAGGTTATGCTGACTAACGTCTTGCTTCCCCCACTTCAGTGTCAGCATTAATGGTGGAACCACTTTTCTCATGAACCCTACAGTTAGAGATGAGTGCTTTTATTCCAACTGAAAACAAAGATAATACGCTTTCAAATAGTGCATTGCCTTGGTTATAGCTCTAAGAATTCTCAAGACAGAAGCCTCCAAAAACAGGTTAGAGTTTAAGTAGGGTTAAAAAAGTTAAGGTAGTTGTCAGATTTGTGCAACTTTCATGTGATGCATACCTCATGAATCATGAGCGCTAGTGATAAATGCTATCTGCCACTAGAATGCAAAAATGCTTTGGTATCCAGTGATCCATTGCATTCCACTCGTTTCTAGCACAACAGTTTGCAATATATCAAACATTATCATAGACATTCTTCTCTCACACCAATAGTATTATTTGGTACCATGCTTTATGGCACCAATCCAGCAAAGCACTTAAGCATGTGCTGAATTTTAATCAATGAGACTATAGTACTCATATGCTTAAAGTTAACCACCTACTTAAGTGCTTTGCTGGATCAAGGCCTAGCACAGCAAGTCCTGAACCTTGGACCAGTGCAATAATTTTAACTCTCCAAGAAGGGAGCAGAAGTGACTGAGACTGGGAAGCTGCCAGGAGCTGGACTGCCAGAGGCCCCTGGGAAAGGTGGCCCTGAAGCCTGGGGCCAAGGATAGAGTTAAAAGGCTGTTTTTTGTTTGTTTGCTAACCTCTGTTAAGGAAATAAACCTCCGTGCAAAAGATTGGGCATGGCAGCGCATGCTTTGGAGCCAGGGAGAAGCTCAGCCCGGTGACATATGCTGCAGCAGCAAATTCCACAGGCTGCTTACATGTTACTAAAAATAATATTTCCTGTTATCCATTTTTAATGGGTTGCTTTTTAATTTATCCAGTTTCCTCCTGTCCTTGCATTATTGGACAGAGCAACAATGAAAGTGCCCCCAGCTGGCCATCATCAGATCACCAGTTATTGTACATACAAGTATCCCTATCACATTGCCTGACTCTTATATTTTCCAAGCCAAGGGCCCAATCCAGCATACGCTGCACACTTGAATAGTCCCATTTTCTTTAATTTCACATGATGACATAGGGTCTGCAGGATCAGATCAAAATCATACTCATTTTCTTTCATCTTGTCTCATAGGGACAGTCCCCCTCATTGTAATAATTTTTCCCAGTCTTGTGTGGATATTTTCTATTTTGCTGTCTGTGAGATGGCTCACCAAAACTGAACAATACAGCCTAGCATCTTATTTTCTGGGATATTTTTAAATACAACTTTTTATTAGTTTTTAAAAAGTGTAATAAAGGAAATCAAGAAAACTCAAGTACATGCAGAGCTAGTATTAAGAGAAAATGCAAAAAACAGTCTATTTGAAGACATGAGTACAGTGCTATATTATTTGTTATTTCCTCTACCACATCTCATTGCATAGATGTCTTCGATAAAGCACAAAATGGGGATAATACTTCCCCCTAACTCCTCCTGGAGTGTTGTGAAAACAAATGGATACACTCAAGAGGCACTCAGAAGTTATAGTAATGAGGGATGACATAAATACCAAGATTTACAGAGGGATACATTTCAAAATCCATTACTATTTAGAAGTAGATTAAAGAGGAAATATTGGACCTTTTTAGGCTCCCAACCTTAAAAACAACTAAATCCCATTCCACCAGGTTTTCCTGATGCCTGCCATATAATTTTTAACTGTCCTTTTTATAATAGTTTAAGAAAAATCCTTTTGGAGTTCACAAGTGACCACAAAATAGTATAGACAGGGAGGTCCTGCTAGCATGCACTTGTATAACTGCAAAGATGACTCACAGTACCATCCAGAATCTCTGTCTAGGTTGAGTTCAATCTTAAGTACTTATATGGCCTCTATTACCACAGTATCTGAACACCTTCCCAGTCTTTAATGTATTTTTCCTCACATTGCCCTCATGAGGTAAATAAATACTATAATTGTATAGTACATTTAATATTTGATATAAGAATTTTCTACATTTTACAGATGGGGAACCAAGGCACAGAGTCTTGCCCACGATCACACTGGAAGTATGTGCAGGACCAGATTTACAGGCAGGCAATCCAGGCGACCGCCTGGGATGCCGGGCTTGGGGGGCACCAGGCTCAAGGTGCTGTTTTTGTTGTTAGTGACAAAAGGGAAAATAGAATGCTTGAAGTAATATGTTTCAGGTATCTGTATGTGGATTCATTTTTCACTAACTTCCTAGAATGTTCTGGACCTTTGTAGAATCTCGTGGAATGTTCCAGGCTTTCTGAGAACTACATTTTCCTCAAATCTTCTAGAATGTTGTGAGCCATGCCCTCGTGGACACATAAGCGGCGGGGCATCGCCAGTCAGTCAGTGAGATGACAGAATAAAGTGAAGTGAAAGCCCAGCTACGGTATTATTAACCCTGCTTTACTGTGTAATTATGAAGGTGTACTTGTGTTTTAAAACTTGAAGTCTGTAAGTAGCAACTAATAAAAGACATATTTAAAGAGACACCGGTGATATAAGAACATAAGAATGGCCATACTGGGTCAGACCAAAGGTCCATCCAGTCCAGTATCCTGTCTACCAACAGTGGCCACTACCAGGTGCCCCAGAGGGAGTGAACCTAACAGGTAATGATCAAGTGATCTCTTTCCTGCCATCCATCTCCACCCTCTGACAAACAGAGGCTAGGGACACCATTCCTTACCCATCCTGGCTAATAGCCATTAATGGACTTAACCTCCATGAATTTCTCTAGTTCTCTTTTAAACCCTGTTATAGTCCTAGCCTTCACAACCTCCTCAGGCAAGGAGTTCCACAGGCTGACTGTGCGCTGTGTGAAGAAGAACTTCCTTTTATTTGTTTTAAACCTGCTGCCCATTAATTTCATTTGGTGGCCCCTAGTTCTTATATTATGGGAACAAGTAAATAACTTATCTAGCAAACCCCTATCTACATAACAATATAAAAAAACTACTGTTACATGTTAAGCATGGTAAAAGAAGTAACGTTTGATGACTTTCTAAGTCTGCGGAACATAGACTTTTGCTCTCCCTAATACTGTCTGTTTTTCCCCATAGAAAATAAAAGATGTCCCCAAAGAAGCCTTCAGGAGCTCAGTATAGGAAGCAAAAAGCTCAGTTGCAATCTAGTTTGCAGAAAGGGGCAAATTTGATGGGAAAATATCTAAAACAGGACTAGGGTTAATATTCCAATGATGTCACCTTCTGTAACACTATTTAACACTGGTCCACCCAATGTCGGTACACAATTCAATTTCTTGATGTTAGTACATTTCAGTTATTCTTAAAATTAAAAAGTTGTTATAAGCGTAGAGGAAATTAATTTTTTTTATTTGCTTACATATGGCATGAGTAAGTACAGATTTACAGATCCTAGCATGCAAATGTATTGTCTTATACGACAGGGATGAATCATGCATGCAAATCATACATCAAAGTTGCAAAATGGGCTAAAAATGCAATAAAAAATAAGGTATTCAAAAGTTTAGCAAATGGAGGAGGGGCAACCATAGACACTCCTCGCCTGGGGTGCCATTTGGTTTAAGGCCAGCCCTGAGAATGTGGCCAAGCAATTAACTGAAGCAAAGTCTCCTAATTCCCAGGCTCATGCCCTAACCACCAGACTATCCTTCCTCACTAACTAATGATGATCCCACTGCCCGGAAAAACTCCTTGCCTAGAGGAACCACAAGGAGCCTCATCAGTAGGTTTTCCTCAAAGTATAATTTCTATGGCCTTGATAGAAATCTGCCAGAGGCCTCTCACCAATGATGACCCTACAACCTGGAAACCAAAGCCAAAATCTTCTACCACTGCATGGAACACCACCAGACTCCCTTTTCTCCAAGGACGAGGCTACACCTCGCCCAGAGGGCTGGTCCCTGGAACTTCTCACTTACTGGAGAGTTACCCCCTTTCTATCATCTGGTGATCTGAGCTGTTTGTGTATATTGGTGCTTTTGCAGCAGCAAGCATCTAAAATAAGCCAGACGCTCTTATTGTATACGAAGTTCTCAGAGAAGCAGGAGTACTCTTGATGGAAAGAAGTCCATTCCCCTACTTTTTGAAGACTATCACTGTACAGCTTGATCTGAAAACACCTCTGTGCATCACTATTAACAGTGAGGAAGATCGAATTAAAATAATGTTTTGCCTAGAATAATGTGGCTATTTAAGTATTTGCTTGTAACTTCTGGCTGCTTTTCGGATCTCCTACCTGTTTGTGCCACTACGTGTGTCCATCCACTCCAGACCGCTCCAATCTTTTCACCCGAGAAAAAATGAGCATCTATTTTCTGGGGCTCAACAAGAAAAGTCTCTTTACTCACTAGCTGCCCGTGTTTGTTGCTACCCCAGACACACAATTCTCCTTCATCTGAAATAAATACAAAAGTAAAGAAATTAGAAGGAAGCTACTTCTGTGAAATATCAACAGATGGAGAAAAATACAAAGGGAGGGTAATACATTAATTCAGTTTCAATTTTCCTTGTATATTTTCCCCACTATTTATACTCCTCTACACACACACACACCCTAGATTGTAAAGAATAAAAGTAGCCATAAGGGCCCTCAACACATTTTCCTTTCCCAAGGCAGAACTAATAACTCCACTCATGCCTCTCTCCACTACAAGGACATCGACTACCATTGAAATAGATTGGTGGATAATTACTATTTTTTCCTCTATTTGTTTAATAAAAAAAATTGCATATACACACACCACAAAATCACAATGCAAGCTGGGGTGTGAATCTGACCCACGTTACCCTGCCACTGAATAACTGTCCACGTAGACCTTGCTGACACGCATTAACAATTTTTTGAATTTAGTATTCTTTGAAATGGGACTAATCAAAGCGCATTAACGAACTGTTAAGAGAAACAATGAATGTCAAAACAGAATTTTTTAGGTTTTCTAAAGGACTCTGTCATTTTTTTCAATTAAAAAGGGGGAGGGGGGAGAAAATCAAGTAATTGACTCTTGTATTTGCCTAAAATTCCTCCCCAGAAAAAAGGAAATCTTCTTTTCCCCTGAGAAACTATATGGCAGAAACAGCTAATTTCAAGCAAAGAAAAAAAGTTAAGTTTTTCTAAGGCTATAACCAACATAACATTTGTGTGGCTTACAATTTACTAAGGATGCTACAACAATCTACTTACCATTAGCCCCTTTTGTATATTTTAATGTGATCCCTGTAATTTGTACACAACCAAAGGCAGTACAGCATATGCCTATAGGCCATATAGTTGCTACTATATTGGATGTAAGTAGTAAGCTGAGCACTGAAGGAGTGAATTAACAGCTTCATCATCCTTTTTTTAAAATGCGCCATATGTTTTTGTAACAATCCTTTCTACAGTTCTGTAAAACTCTTTCAAATTAGAGGTGTTCCAAGTATCACCAACAGGTGGCAGGAGAGACTAAGCAGAAATGAAATATACAATAAACAGTGCCTCACATCCTTGTAAAAAACTCCTGCAGATTGTAGGTCACTTATAATTTAAAAACAAGTACTGTAGTACCTTGAGTCAAACACACACCTTTAAAAGCTAATGCAGGAGTGAGAGAGACAGAAATGTTTTATTATTAAATAGCTTTGGATCCTTAGCATCAGGAGCTTTGGTCTTTTTGTAGCCAAAAAGGATTGCTTGCTTAATCAAAATCAAGAAAATAAAAACATGGAAGAATAATCCATTTGCTACTTAAATAAATTCATATGTCAGTTAGTCTGGTATACATTGATTTTCCCCAGAGTAGCCTATACTTAGGGATACCTCAGTCTGCATGTCTTAGAATTCAATAAAACTCACATTTTGCAACGTTTCCCCACAAAATTATTGCTCTCTGTAAATTAGCCCAAGTAAATACACTGGTGCACAGTTTAGAGGATGCTAGAGATCCCAAACGTGTAGTTTTACTCAAGATTTCATGTCTTCAGAAAGATTAATACATTTTCCATGCCTCAAGGTTATAAATCTATAGCATAAGAAGCAACCATCATATGTGGGGTCAGGAAGGAATTTTCCCCTAGTCAGATTTGCAATGACCTTGGGGTTTGTTTTTTTGGCCTTCCTGTGCAATGCAGGGTGCGGGTTGCATGCTAGGATCATCTGGATATATCTCACTCAATAAATTCCTTGCCATTGTGGGGGCCTCAGTCATTGGTGCACCTCAGTCCCTCCTCTACTCTGCCTGTGGCACACAACAGTTTAGTCTCCTGTTGGCTGTAAATACTTTGGCCTAATTTTAGTTGTTGGGTTCAGCGTGCAGGTAGGCTGGGTGGCCTGTGATATACAGGAGGTCAGACAAGATGATCTGATGTTCTGTTCCGCCCTTAAAATTGATGGTACTATGAATCCTGTTTCCCTTCACGCAGAGCAATACTCTAGCTGTCTTTCCATGTAACATGCTGGTTCCTGTTCAGCAAGCACAGAAGAACTGACTGCAGAGTGCAAAAAGTAGTGTTTACAAAAGCGCCTGTATGATTTAGGAGAACACGTCCCACCAAGGTGCATTAATAAATCCCAGATTCTGCAACTCTTACTCACAACACGTAACACCATGCGTCACAGAACAGCCTTGTAGAAATCAATGAAACTATTTGTGGAGTAAGTGTATCAGAACCTGCCCCCAAATGACTGTCAAAAAATAGAGTTAAGTGGATTTATTTGCTTTGAACACCGTCTCCTCCCCAAAGAGATCCTAACCAGGGATGGGTGCTGGTTAGGATCTCTTTGGGAGGAGATGGTGTTCAAAGCAAATAAATCCACTTAAGTCTATTTTTTGATAATTTACTCTTTCAAACAAATGAATACCACTGAAGTTATAGCATGCTGTGCTGTGATCCCATCAGATTTTACAAACTAAAGCAGAGCCCAGCTAGAACAAAAATTAAGAGTCACAAATATCTAGCTTCTAAATACATTGCCCAAGCCTACTAATACGTACATATATACCTAGGGCCTACCTGTAAGTGACACTGAATGGTAGGAGCTGGCAGTGACTCTTTTCACCTTTACATCTTCCAGACCTAGGAAACATCAGTTCCATGGAATAAGTACAGGCAAGACACAACTCTATGCCCAGATCCCTTGTAGTACAGAATAGAACTATATTACTTCAGAAATTGCACCATAAGTGCTGTGTATTATGTATTTTACATCAGAAGGTCTCAGCATATGGAACACAGATCCCAAGGAAGTCAGCATTATTTGTCCAGGGGATTGTGAACCTGTGTTCCCATTCCATACCACAGACACAGTGCAAACGACTGTGCCAGTTCCTGAGAACATATTTAAAAATGTGCTGATGATGATGTGTTTCTGTGATTAAGGGGAAATCCAGACCCTGAGCCCTGGTCATGCCAGTTCACACTGGAACACCAAGACCAGGTGTTAAAGAGATATGCTTGGGAACACAGAGGGGAAACCTATCTGCAAGCCACAGCACATCTGCAGAGCCACTCCATGGAGGTTAACATGGCCACTTGCATCCCTGTAATGTGAGAGAGACAGGAGGGTCCACGGAGTGTCGAAGTCCCACTCCCAGCACATCAGCCCACCCATGTTCCAGCCCCTCCATGCTGCCACAGAACACAGCTCCCTTACATCCACATCCCCTCTTTGCACACAGCAGCTGCACTAGTTCCCACCGTGACCATGCAGGAGGGGGTCTGGATTTGCCCCTTACCCAGCATCAATGAATCCATTACTTCTGTAATGACTTTCTGTAATGCATCTGAATCACTGCAAAATTATGGGAAGCGTAGATGACACACCAGGGGGGTTAAAGAAAAGGTGCATTGTTTGTATATATGTACATGGTTTATATATTACTGTTCCCAGTGCTACTGTCTTTACAAAGAAAAAGTGTGATTCTTTAGTTACCTGTTACTTTACAAGGTTCTTTTGCTGTCAAGAAGGATGGGATCATTTTCCCTTGGCTTGCCCGGTTTGCCCAAGAAGCCATGCCTGTTCCCCACTGGAACACCATGCCGCTTTCTTCTCAGTGCAGGCATACAAAGGGAAATTAAAACACAACAATTACTGACAAATTCAGTTGACTGGCTTTTCTCTTGTTAACTAATTTCAAAAGAGTGTTTGCTTGGCTCAGTTTATATTGGTGTTAATTAAAAAAGTTATCTATAACGAATACTACTTTCCACTTATACAACCCTTTTCATCCCAAACACACTTTACACACATTGAATGAATCCTGACAAGGCCTCCAAGAGGCAGGTGGTTATTACTCTCCTTTTATAAATGGAGAAACCTGAACCAAAGAGGGATATGTGTCTTGCTCCAAATCCCTGAGGGCTACATTGTGGAGTTGCTCAAGGCTCACAGTAAGGAGAATTGCGTATTTGCACTGCCTCAAGAGAGGATATGGGACCGAACTGTGATTCAAAGAATCACAATTAAGTCCCACAATTCAGCCTCCAGTGGAGAAATAAATTCTGCCACCCCTTTACCTGGCACAGCTTACTACACTCTCCATGACAACTCAGCTGTGCTGGCCGACACGCTGGGAAGCAGTAAAGGAGTAACAACCCCACAGAGGCTGATTTCCCTGCTACACTGTGACCTAACCTCTTATACCCAGTAGTCCTCTGCTCAGACCCCTATGGCTGGTCATAATTTAGCCCAGAGGATACAAGTATCCAGATCTGGATTATAATTGAGAATTGTGGTCAGAACTCAGGGGTGCTTGATTCCTAGTTCTTGTTCCAACCACTAGACTACACGTTTCTTCCAATCTCTATCTCAGCCCTTTACCCCTTCATCCAATACCCAACTGTCTGGAACTCATATGCAAGTAACAACAAGAAAGCAATGTGCTGACTGTTGATTGCAGCAAAACCCTGCCAAATCCATAGAATGTCTGTGGAAGACTCCCCATCAAGCCTTGGGGAATTCTGAAAACAGATAGCAGGAAAAGGCCTTAAAGTTCATACAAACTATGACCCGCCACGATAGAGCACCGCTGATAGTAGGAGACCCAAGAAGTCATTAAGGGCCAAATTTTCAAAGCCATTTAGGCGCCTAAATAGCTTTGAAAATCTGGCCCTGTGCTCTTGGACAGTCTTCTTTCAGCACCACTTTTTAGAAAGAGGTGTTTCTAGCATATTCATTATCATGTTCTTGCCTAACATGCCTGCCCTTAACTTGGACAGGATTTTTCAGGTGTCATTTTCCTATGGCTTCTGTAGCGAATAGGAATAAAATCATAAATCCTTTCCCTCCCCTGCCTTCTTTTTTAATGTAAGCTATTAGACATCTCACATACTAAAAGTACTATTAGTTTCTAACTGAAATGCTAAATTTATGATGGCATATTCACCTGTAGCAGCAAGAGCATGTCTGAGTCCTGCAGCAACATTCACCACCTTCTCTGTGAGGGACTATTCAAACATAAGAAAAAATCATATTTGCATTTTACACCTCTCAGAGGGAAACACGTTTTATCAATGCAAATGCAAGAAAATGGTATCACATTTACAGACTATATGTCACAGAGTTCAGCACAAAGATATTTATTTTAGAATATATTTCAGTCTCATTTCAAAACAGCCTTGGGAATTTCTTAAGAAAACCAAGCAAAGCTTCCAGAAGTGCAATAGCAGACCCTGTCTTTAGGTATGAACATTGAATTAAACTGTATTATAACACTTATGCACGGAGGGACCAAATTAAGGTTGCATGGGATGCCTTAATTCTGGCATTTCCTAATTTGAAGGCTTGATTTTGCAAACTTAACATTCTTTTAACATAGTTTTGTGGGTGTAATATTGATATAAAAGAAATGGCAGCGAACATGAGCATTTAATGTAACACAAGTAGTACTTACAAAACACTGCTCAAGTGGTTTATTAAATTAGTAATTGACAGATCTATACCAGCTGTGTAAAACCCCACTAGAAAATACTGTAGATGCAGAATGAGCCTGCATTGTCAAAGTTGGAGACTATAATTATCACTAGTAATGCAGCACCTTCCAAGGATGGTAGGTGGTGTACAAAAATAAGGCATGACACAGTCCCTGTGCCAAAGAGGACTAGATAACTTTACAGGTCTTTCTCTCGTTTCTATAACCATGCTGTCCCTGAATTTAAAAAAAGCAACAGACAGGTTTTGGCATTGGCAATGAGACTGGTAATCCTAACCAAAGAACCAGAAAGGACTTTGCCGTTTCTGAGGCTTTACAGACCAGGAGTTCTCTCCAATACAACAGAAATGGGAATTTATTTGGAGAGGAAAGAGTTTCATTAATGTTCTAAAAATCGAAACCAAAGTATAAATAGGGATTAATTAGAAGGAGAGAATAGTGCTGCCATGAGGAATTCATTCACGCTGCTGGGTTCATAGCCAACAGTAGGAAAGTTGCTCTGAGGATACATAAGTCTCAGTAGCTATTTCTTATAAGATTTTTAAAGCAATTACTTCAGACACAGATTCTGATACCCTTATTCATGCTGAGTTGTGCCTTACCCCATAAGTACTCCCATTGACTGCAATGATGACTATCTGTGGAGTACGGTATTATTCAGCACAGGCTGGGGTTTAAGAGTCTGCCCCTCAGTGCCTATGAGTGCAAGAGACAGACCAATAAGAAATGGGTTTCCCTAGTCTCCAAACATATTTCTTTTGAAATTGATATGGTTTGATAAACGTTTGGAGGTTAAATGAGGACAATACTAATGTATTTTTCACTTCGTTTAAAATTCTTTTTTTAGCTGCTGCTTATAACGTCAAAGAAAATGCATCTAAAATCCATAAAATTTTAATTTCCCTGCACACACACTAGTTTCTTATTGTAGGGATGATCAAAAGTGCTGATTTCTCACACTGATTTTTCTTATGAAAAATAAAATTTTAGGAATGGATTCTGCAACCTTTGCTAAAAGATCTTTCCACATGTTATGTTGCACTGCTAAGTTATAAATGAAGAAGCACAAAACCAAAGAATTGGCATTTATATAGCATGTGCCAGCAGAAGGAACTCAACTGAACAAAACCTTTCCTGCGGTAGACGTCCCAGAACACAGCTGATTGTATTGAAATCAGCTGTGTTTTTTAACAAGTTCTCCTTTGAATTTTTAAACCTAAAGGCCTAAGAAACTAAATAAAGTTTAAGATCAGTGGAAATCCTTTCCTTCTTTCCTCAAATGTGTACTGAAACATTTCTAACACCTTATAAGCCCTGAGTCAGAGCTTCAGATGGGGAAAATCAACATAACTCCTTTGACTTCAGTCAGTTTACAACATCTGAGGATTTGGCCCATTGTTTGGTTGACCGTGGTTATTAAAATGTGTGTGGATGAAATTTTATGTCCTTTTCCAAAATGTACCATTCTCCTCTAGTAAAAGTTGGCACCTTCTTCATTTAAAACACACACACACCCCCACACAGTGCTGACTTTCTAATGTCTATAGTATTCACTCTCTTAAAGTGCCTAATCCTGGCTATGCATCATTCACACGAGTAATTCTCTTCTCTTTAATGAGTCCAAGGGCTTGATCCAAAACTCACTGAAATCCACTGGAGTCTTTCCCCTGATTTTAGTGAGTTTTGTCTGGGGCGCTGAAAACAGGACCAGATCTGTAGAGGACAACTTTGTTGAGTCTTTACCTCAATCTTTTGTGGAATCAAGCATCCTCCTGAAGTTTGAGGGACTCCTAGTTGTCCAAAAGAGTTAGACCCACAGGATAAAACTTGGCCATTTCCTGCAACGTAATACAGCCTTGTTGGAGCAGTGCAACTCATAACATTATACCTTAGGGTACATTTATGGTTATAAGCAAGATACCATAACACATCGTTAAAAGAACTATATGCCAGATACCACAGCACAGCATATAAAGAACTGAACGGTCCCTTTTCCAAAAGCTCAAGCGCTTGTGGTCTTATAAACCATATTCAGTAAAGGTCTAAAGATAACTGAAGAGGGAGTGTGCGGAACATTCAGCAATTCCACTTGCAAAGCAAATAGCATAAAACCTCTGAGCACTCAGGCTTTGTACAGACCGTGGTACGACAGAGCTCTGTGCTTTTACTGTATGTCATAATATTTCTCCAGGCCCTAGTGGGAGACAGTATGGCCTAGTGCACAGAGCACTGGACTGGGAGACCTGAATTCAATTCCTGGCTCTGCTCCTGGCCTGATGGGTGACCTTGGGCAAGCCATTACACTGCCCTGAGTCTCAGTTTCCCCATCTGTAAAATGGAGACAATGATATTGACCTCATTTGTAAAGCACTTTCAGGTATGCTGATGAAAGCACTGTATAAGAGGTAGGTATTATTATTAGTGAGATGGACTTACCTGTAAGTATGATTGTAAAATCCCAACCACAGGCAACTTGTATCACACAAACACTAGACAGCGCAGTGCATGAAGTAAAACACAGGACATCCTCAGTGTGATTGAGTCCCAATTGTCCTCCTTTGTTTTGGCCACATACAAAGAGTTCTCCTGCACCTGCAAAATAAAACCACTGTCACAGTCATAACACAGGCAAAATAGAATCATACACACATTGTGATCCTGTGATAAATTAGCACTGCATGCATAGGCCTTGTCTTCTCAAGATAAAATTATATATCTTTAACGAATTAAAAATACACTTTTCTTTCTTGTATAGACACAGCCATGGAGAATGTGACTGCCAAGGGAGATGATTCTAACATTAACATTGCTCCCCCTCAGTGTTTCAGAGGGAAGTCTTTCATCCCATTCACTTTCTCCTTCATATCCTTCCTATTTCCTAAGTAGCCATTATTTATGGTAGAACTTTTCAATCAGGGGTTTGGACACCACTTAAGATAAAGTGAAATATCCTCTCTTCCCCCCAAAGTAATGAACCCTCTTGCATACTAAGCAGGTAGAAAACAGGCTAAGAAATAATTATCACATAATCATAAAATGACCATTAGAGGCAACTGAAATAATATAACTCCCCTTCAAAACAATTCAATTCATTGGCAGCAAATAACTTTTCCACTTTGCAATTACAGATTGGCACTTGCTAGAAACTGCAATCCACACACAGGTGGCAGCACAGCACCGGGAGAGGCCCAGCAAGAAGCTTCTCATTCAGAAACATGCCAGCCCTTGCATTACATATGTCATGTGAATGTCTGTTACCAGTAATAACTGCAGAGTGTCCTCCTCCTCCAGCAATGCTCTTAATGTTTTGATGTTTGCAGGAAAAATCTTTCAGAGACTGGGGCAACAGCACATCCTCTTTATGACCAAGGCCGAGCTGCCCATAGCTGTTTGCACCCTTTAAACACATACAGAAAAATAAAAATATGAGAGAGCTTTATTGATAAAGCAATTTATTAGCCTTTAATTAGAAATGGGTTTATTTAGGGTTTGCAAAAACTCAACTTGTCCGTATTTTGTTATGCAGAACCTAGAACACAGACACCTTGGAGCTTAGGCCCATTATATGCAAACCCTTTAAAAATTACTGAGCAGGCATCATACAGTGCAAGTTCAACATGCCTCTGCCACTAAACAGCAGCCAATTTTATCCACTAGTGCTTAAGAATTCACAAGACTGCGGTGAAGCTGAAAGAGATGAATACTGCATGTATAATATCATACAGTTTAAGAGCTGTATTTTATTCAAAGAGCAGCAGGTCCATCTAAGCACTTTGCAAAGGTTGTTGGCACCTCCATCCTTAAATCTTGCACTCTTACATGAATTTTGTTGAGGAAATTTTAAAAAAACGGAGGGGAGTACTGATTACGAGTAAAGAGGTGGTATTACCACTGCACATACAGTATTTGTGAGACCATTCCTGGAATATTGTGTCCGGTTCTGGTGTCCACTCTTTAAAAAGGACTTTGACAAATTGAAAAGGGTTCAGAAAAGGCCTACAAGAAGGATTTTAGGTCTGGAAAACCTGCATTTACAGTGAGAGACTAAAGATCAATAGAGCCCTGCAAATCTGCAGCTATCCACTTTGTATCTGTGGATGGGGATATCCACGGACCATGTCTGCAGATCGCGGATGGATGCAGATCCAAATTTTATATGTAGAGTCTTGCAAATCTGCGGATATCTGCTTCATATCATGTTTGCGATTGAAGATCAGATGCAGATACAAATTTTGTATCCGCCCAGGGCTCTAACGATTGATCTATTTTGTTTATTCAAGACAGAGTTAAGAGGTGACTCGATCATAGTCTGTAAGTATCTACATGCATCCAATGAAGTGAGCTGTAGCTCACGAAAGCTTATGCTCTAATAAATTTGTTAGTCTCTAAGGTTACTCCTTTTCTTTTTACAAATACAGACTAACACGGCTGCTACTCTGATATATGGGGACAATATTTCTGAAGTAGAAGTTCTTTAATCTAGCAGACAAAGGCATAACACGATCCAATAGCTGGAAGGTAAAGCTATACAAATTCAGACTAAAATTTGCAAGATGCAATATTTTCACAGTAGTTATGTAATTGATGCAGGAATCATTTGGTGAAATTCTATATCCTGCATCATGCAACAGGTCAAACTAGAATTACATGATGGTCCCATCTGGTTTTAAAATCTATTAGTTTAATTTTTCTCCACTGTAGCCCGAAATATTATTAGAAGCAGATTATAATTTCCTAAGAATATTTGCACTGTAAACTAGAAGCCTGAGTGAGCAAATGGATTGAGACAAAGTGGCAATTGCTGTATTGCGCATAATATTTAAAAGATGCATGGCAATGCCTACAGTATGCATGTAAAACTGTAGCAGATACACATACAACCTGTTATAAACCACAAACATATGGATAAAAGTTACTATGTAAAAGTGTAACAGACTGCATTAATAAACTACTAGGTATTAAAGAATATAAAAATGTGAGGTGCCTAACTGCTGGCATACAAATGCAGGATTCTCCATAACTAGCACTCATATAAAAATATTTGCAATTGTGATCAATACAGAATACATATTTATCACAGCAATCGCTACATCTGCCATGATGTATCTTAAGCAAGGGAACGCCTGTTTTTAGAGAAATATCGTAGGTAATGCAGAATGTTGTACTGTACAGTATAGGGACTGATTTTCAGAGCTGCTGAGCAAGGTTTATACTACATTTTAAATCATGGGAGGGTTTCAGTTCACAACTTGAGATGCAGAAAAATAAGGCAGTCAGCATCACTGATGCAGTCCATAAAGCTGTGGGCAGTCAATTAAGTACTTATGTTGCCCTCAATACCATAGTTACTGAGCGCCTCACTCCCCTTCCTGAATTTTAGTCTCACATCATCCCTGTCAGGTAAAAAGTATTATCCCCATTTTACAAATGCAGAACTGAGGCAAAAAATAGATTAAGTGATCTGCTCAAGATCACATAACAAGTCTGCGGCTAAGCCAGAAACTGAATCTAGGTCTCCTGAGTCCCAGTCCAGTGCTCTAGCCATTACTAAACCATCCTTCCCACCATGCAGTAGCAAATCAATTCCAGTGCAGCTTCTCATTCAAACAACATGGACTGCCATAAGGAAAACTATGAATGGTCTGCACTGTGGTACCATACATAGTATAAATGGTCACCGCTCTCACTAATTTACCAAATAAGTCCCTAAGCAGAGACCGACTGTGAACATCTGGCTGATTATTTTAAAAAACAGCTATCCTATTTCTCTATGCCAAAATTTGCTTATTTTTTGTATGCATCTGTTTCCTTATCATACAAACCCTCAACCCACAGAGTGATACAAATGGCATAAGCTGTGTTCTTTTTATGGAGCCCTGGGCTTGTCAAATATTCCACAGAAAAGCTGTTGAATATTTTCAAATTCCTTTTTATAACTGTACAAATAAAATGTATCCCTGGCTAACTAAGAAAATTTGGTAAGATAATTTGAGGCACTTTGAGCCAAATTCACTACTGATGTATGCTAGCATAACTACGATGCTATTCATCGAATTTTGCCTCAAACATATCAGTGCTGAGTTTAGCCCAGTGTGCCTACAACTAAAGAATGTGTAAGGCTTGTTAGTGTTAAAATCATGCATGCAGTAATTATGCGTAACCACCCTCCACTAAGTTTTCATTAATGTAGATGCTCTCTCAGCATACTATCCACAAAATGAGGTAAGAAGCACATGCTGTCTCATTTGGAAGTTGGAACTGGTGAAATGGAAACACTTGTCTCTCATTAGTCAGCTCTTTCAACTCAGACAGGGCATAAAGAGAAGCTACTGGTATATTTATAAGCTAAAACCAAGCCAGCTAAATAAATAGCACAAAATAATCACCAAAAATAAAATATGGGAAGTCTTAAAATGTCTTTGAGGATTCTCAGCAGCACGAGTTGATAGTCAGATCAGCCAGACTCATGGACTGCTATCAACATCAATGCCAACAGCACATTTCCTTGCCTTCCACAACATTCTTAGCAAACACCTGGTCCTGGGTGGTGTTGACCTCAGCCCAAAATTACTGCCCCCAAGCAGAAATTAATCATTATGATTTTTCACTGGCCCTTTTCCACCTCAAATCCCCTGCCTCATCTGGGTTCCTTCTCTCTCCCACACAGGTTATGGAGCACCTGATGTCTCTTAAAGAGAGATGGTATCAATAAGAAACTAATGTAGCAAATTTTAAGACTGTATCACAAAAGGGCACTTGGATGGAGAGGTCAAAGTTCATTTTAGGGATTTGGGCTGCACTGCATGGCCTACAATGAATGCGTGCATTGCATTTCAAGATTCCAGCTCAACAGGAAGCTGGACATTGGTGTTAATCACTCCATTATAAATAGTACATATAATATCAGATGGTTTGGGGATTTATCACTGCTCACTAATTGCACAACTCTTCTTGGAGGGAAACTCATATACACACTGCAAGGAGTATAGCACAATTAGATGATGAAAATAAAAGGGCAAGGTGAGATGGCAGAAAGAGAGAAGATGGATACCTTGGGCAGCTAGCAGCCTTCAGAATGGGGGGGAAAGGTTTCCAGTTGCCTGAGGTGCCTATCTCCACTTACTCTTGCAAATTTGTATGATGACTATTTTTGACCAGTAGGGCTACTGCACACCAGAGTTTGTGGATGAGTATCAGAGCAGGTAGGGCCAACTATAGCTATCCACACCATGCCTCCGATGTCCCTTTATGCACCACAGCTGAAATCCTGGTCCCATTGAAGTCAATGGCAAAACTCCTCTTGACTTCAAAGGAAAGGGGGAAACTTTCAGAGGAATTGGTGTCCACGAACCATGCAGATATTTGAGCAGAATGCAGACTGACAATCAGCAGCTATGATCTTTTTGCATATGGGTTGTGGCATGCATAGCCCATTGGCTCCCTCTTCCACGGTGTAAAGGCCAAGGCACAATCCGCTACTAATGGATTATTTTTGTTGGATACCAGGTGACTGTATTATCATATGACACATTGCAATGATGCACTGCAGAGAGAGAGAGTACATTTTCAGGTGTCCATTCCCAGAAACCTTTAAATAGGGTTCTGAACAGACATGCCAAATCCATGAAAAAAAAACATAGAAATTGGGCTTGTTTTTGGCTTAACTGGCTTGTGAGTCACTTGTTAGCTAGTTTTTGGCTTGTAGCTTGTTGTTTCTTTTTTTTTTTTTTTTATCAGCTCCCAGCAAGTGGGGGCAAGGGGAGGGGAGAGAGTTGGGGTGCACGGCAGGCCTACCCCAGTCCCAGACTGCACCCCTGGTGGATCTAGTCACATAGAGTGTTGGGGTTCTTAGGGATTGGCTTGTTTTGGCCTTGTTTTGAAATGGGATTAGCTTGATTTTTTTGGCTTATTGTGAAAGTCGGGGTGCTTACTTACCACGTAAAAGTTGGCAACTGTGGTTCTGAACAGCAACCCCAATTTGGCCTTGAGTCGGTTAATTTCACTCTGCTAATGCTTAGCAAAGCTATAAAGTAGCAGAGCTGGCAGGGGAGTGTCAGCAGTCTCAGGCAGACATCACATTCAGCTTACATTTATAGGGTGATCTTCACAACAATAAGAAACAGAAATTTGATGTCTTTTTTAAATAAAAGCTTAAATTCTGCAGACACTGGTGGCATAAGACCGCACACTTGCCAGAGCAAACTCCTCTCTCAAACTCCTAGGAAGGATTTCTTTTCAAAAACTTTGGACAGTAGCAGTTCTCAAAATACACACAGCTGCTGAAATTCTGACTGCTGGGGGGGGCGGGGAAGGCATAATATAGAATCTTTCAGAAAATATATTTTATTTCTGAACTTTTTCAAATGGGATCAGAAAAGGGAGGATCACAACGATAAACATTAAAAAGGAAGCATAGAAGCACACAATCTGTTCTATGTGAAGATTAACAAGGTAGCTTCAGAAATAGAGAACTTAATACAACCGTTACAGCCTTTTACTATTTATTTTTAGCACTTTTATTCAGTGTGGTATGTTTGTATAAGGGGATGCTTTGCTAGCACTCAACCATACAAATGGCAATGCCCATAATGTGTGCCCTAGAATTGCATCAGGAGTCGCAAAGGCGAACCCACAGAGTTCAACAATGCAACGCATAGCCACACTCACATTTACTGCAGGCAGCCTGAGGAGACCACTGAACCCAGTGTGCAATGTTCCCACTTGTTATAAATCTAGGCCTTGACCCTGCAATTGTGCACATGGGTGAACTGCTGTCCTTGCAAGGAGCCCTATCATAGGGGCTGGAACTAGGGGTGCTGCTGCACCCACTGGCTTGAAGTAGTAACAACCCCCCAAATACATGGTTTCTGCCTTCAGCACGCCTACTGCAGAAACAGTTTCAGCACCAATGAGTCCCACTGATTTCACTTGGGCAGCAGCCTGCCCATGCACAAGGAGTGGCAGGCTGTGTTCACGCTATGCCCTGTAATCTTCTTGCATAATCTCTCTATATCAGTGGTTCCCAAACTGGGGTTCGTGAACCCCCGGAGGTTTGCAGAACGTTACAGGGGGTTCGCCAGAAAAATTTCACGAATGGTGCCAGAGGTCCCCAGCCATTGGAGGCAGCAGGTGGGACCTGGTTGCAGGGCAGACAGCCCGAGCCCCAGGGAGAGTGGGGAAGGGCAGTTGGGGCTGGCAGCCTGAGCCCTGCCCCTGTGAGCGGGGGAGCCAGCCGCCCAAACCCCAGCGTAGGACTGGCAACCCAAGCCCCAGGGAGAGCGGGGCTGGGCATTTGGGGCTGGTAGCCCAAACCCCAGCGGTCAGCGGGACCTGCAGCCCGAGCTCAGCTGACCGGGGCAGTCAACAGGGTCCAGCAGCAGGAGCCCCCTGGAGTGCAGAGAAAATTTAAACTTAAACCCCTGGAAATATTCATTTTTAGGAGGGGGTTCATGAGATTTCACAATTTAGTGAAAGGGGTTCGCAGGCTGTTAAAGTTTGGGAACCACTGCTCTATATTAAACACAACAGTGGCTGCAATCTGCTCAGTCTACTTTATGCAAGACAAAAAGGAGTACTTGTGGCACCTTAGAGACTAACAAATTTATTTAAGCATAAGCTTCATGGGACGTAGCTCACAAAAGCTTACGCTCAAATAAATTCGTTAGTCTCTAAGGTGCCACAAGTCCTCTTTTTCTTGTTGCGAACACAGACTAACACGGCTGCTACTCTGAAACCTGTCTTTATGCAAGACAGTGGCAGCTCAAAGGACTCCTGGAAAGTTAGTTTTCCCCACCCCTCGGCTTTGCAGCCCCGGCTGCTACAAGACTCCAGCAATCCCCCATTCCTCAGACCTGCCACAGCGAGGCTCCCCAGGCAGTGTAAGGGCATGGGCTGGGCTGTCGATTTTCTGTGAGACGTCTGACAGATAAAAGGGCAGAAGGGGGTGAAGCCTATTTACACCGTTCTGCCGTGACACCCACGCGCTGCACCAGCCCCCGCTACTGCAAAGCGCGGCATTTGGGGCTCTCCGGCAGGGCTGCTCTGCCCAGCCCTGGGTGCGCGGCTAGCCCCCTTTCCACCACAGCCCCCGTCCAGAACTAATGGTGCAGGGGTCCCACCCCGGCCTGTGAGGGCCACGCCTGGGGCTTTGTGAGGGGGACCCATTATCCCACCGGCAAAAGGCTCCAGAAATCACGGTCAAGGGGCATCTGCACGCGGCACAGCACACAGCCCCCTGCAGGCACAGAGGGCTACAGTCCGGCTCCCACTGGTGCGGGGGGGGGTCGGTCTTTGCTCTCGCAAAGGAGCCATAATTTTGTTTAGGGAAGGGAAAATTGCTGGGGCAGGTACAAGTGCCGGGGGTGAGAGAGAATGGGAGGAAAATACCTCCCCGGCCTCTGTTTCGTCTCTCCCTTTTCCCTGCGCAAGCAGCAAACCAGCCCCCCCGGCAGTAGCCTCCCCTTCTCCGCTCAGGGCGCCTGCCCTGGAAGCACCGACCTACCCAAGCAAACAGCGCCCGCGCCGCCTCCATGGGCCCAACCCGGCGGCCCCGCGCAGCCCGGCCCCTTCCCGCCTGAAGCCCCGCCTGCGCCGGGGCAGCGCTCGGGTGGAGAGGACGGGGCGGGGAGCTTGGCTGGGCTACAGGTAGCCGAGCGCTCGCTGCTTCTTTTCACCCAGGGCCACCCGTGCTGTGCGCGGCGCCTTGTCATTTCCGGAGCCAGCCTTCTCCGGGCAGGCCCGAGCTCTCCACCGGGGGGACTTTTCTCCTCACGTACACATAGATCCGTCACGCTGCAGCTAGAGACAAGGAGCCGCTTCACGGCCCAGCTCCCATTCCTGCCCTGAGGCCTCTCGCGCCTCGGCACCGCCTGCAGCCAGCAGGAGCATCGGTGCTCCTGTCATGCAAGGCTGCGACAAAAAAACTTCAAAAACAGACTCCAACCAGAAGCTGCTGAGTTGGAATTAATTTGCAAACTGGACACCATTACATTAGGCTTGAATAAAGACTGGGAGTGGATGTGGCATTACACAAAGTAAAACTATTTCCCCACGTTTATCTCCCCTCCCCCACTGTTCCCTACGCCTTCTTGTCAACTGCTGGAAATGGCCCACCTTGATTATCACTACAAAAGGTTTCCCCACCTGCTGGTAATAGAGCACCTTACCTGATCACTCTCCTTACAGTGTTTATGGTAACACCCATTGTTTCATGTTCTCTGTGTACATAAAACCTCCCCATTGTATTTTCCACTGAATGCAGCCGATGAAGTGAGCTGTAGCTCACGAAAGCTTATGCTCAAATAAATTTGTTAGTCTCCAAGGTGCCACAAGTACTCCTTTTCTTTTTGCGGATACAGACTAACACGGCGGCTACTCTGAAAACGTCAGGTGTATGCTCAGGGCCTCTGACTGCAGAAGACACAGACAACCTTCCGTCTGGCCTTTCCTACCTTTCAGATGCTTAGCTTCAATCTTCATAAAGTTCTTCAAACATGAGGGGGGTTTTAAATCATATAAATGTGATTTACAAAAAAAAATAAAAATTAAAGACCGTTATGGGGGTTTATTTAGCTAGATCTAGAAATAGCCGTCGCATTATCTTTCCTGTTGTGGTTTTTGCAAGAAAGGATAGTAGCTGGTATTTTAACACTTGCCCACAATTTTGTATTAGCTATTTTGATATTACACTTGCAAACTGCCAAATGGCTAATAGATTATAAGCTCTTTGGAGCAGGGTCTGCCCTTTTGTTATATGTGTGTACAGTGCCTAACACAAGCAGGGCCCTGATCGTACCATACAAGTAAATCATCATTTGTCACCCACAAATTAATAGCATATTGAGAGATTATATGCTTTGGTCTCTGTGGTATTTTATATGAACTGTTGTTGTGGTATAGTCCAAATTTAAAAAAATCCAGAATTATGCTAAACCTTTTGTTATTATTTAAATATTCTTGACTATAACATCCCAGTATGGTGTCAATTGTTTAATCCCATATTCAGCTTCATCTGTTTGTTGTACTGTCTCAGACTTCAGTTTATATACAGAGGACCAAATTCCTGCTCATGTCTGGATTTATGCCCCCAAATAAGCACAAGTTTATTATGCTCTTGTGGCTATTTTGAACTATATTTTGGCTGCCCTGCACAGAAATCCATGCAGATTACACCTGCCAGAGGCAAACAGAGGGTCTGTCGTGTCTCTCAAGACCAGGGGGGCTGAACTAAAACACAGAATATGTTCACCAACTATTAAACCCTGCCCCAGCATAATGTGCAGAGAGTCAGCCTGATGGTTTTAGGGAAGCCAAGACAAAGATGCATCCTAAGGTAGCCCTCTTGTGTGTGTGGGCCCATAATAATAGTGATAATAATGTGTTTGTGATAACAATAACAAACTCTATATTAATAAGAAGGAATGTAGGTAACTACCACATTTGTGATCTTAAAAATCCTTGGCTTCAAAATTTAAAATGGTGACTCAACTGGGCGATTCCCATTTACTAGGAAGCATGTGCATTCACAGTGGGGAGAAATTCACCTCAGTGAAGGTGGGGCAGAACTAGGCCTAGGTACGATTTAAATCGCAATTATGACATCAGTACAGCGTTTAAGTGAGATTTATGCAATGCATAGGCAGAGGGATTGCACAAGGCCTACGGGTGAATTTTATTCAATATGAGCTAAAACAAGCATGTACAGCATATTCATTCAAGAGTTACCAATTGGTGCAGATTATTTTGCGGTACTGCTCCCATTGAAGCCAATGGCAAAACTGCTATTACCGTCAAAGGGACCCGGATCTGGCCCATACCTAAGCATGTTTCTTGCTTAGTTATTTGCTATTTTATTTACCTATTTGTGGCAGCATCAGGCAGTGACATTTCTTGGATTCATGGGCACCAAGACTAAAAGACAATGTGAAGTATCTCAGGAACAGCATGTTAGCACCAGTCTATCGAGCTAAAAGAGAAGAGCACTTAGTGTAGTCATTTACACCTGTGTAAAATGCTGCCAGACTAGTTTGGTAGGGTTTTTTTACATTCATTTTTCCCAGGTATAACTAGCTATACAAATTATGAAGCTTTTGAGAATCAGGTGCCTTTGTGTGTAAGGGGTCTGATTTTGTCACAATTAAAGCTAGTGGCAAACCCTGCATGAGTATTATTTCTATTCCAGTGGCACACTGTGACATTCTGTACCTTGGGGGAGCGTGCTGTAACCCCCATATTCCTCATTTTCATACAATCTTGATCTTACGTATAAAGCATGCCTTGTAAGGTATCAGGGGAAATATTATGATCTGCTGAAAGTCATTTCTCTATCCATATATGTGTATCATTCAGGGCTGGCCTTACCATGAGGCGAACTGAGGTGGCCGCCTCAGGTGCCAGACTGCGGGGGGTCGGGGGGGACGCCACTAGGACCCAGAGTGTAGAAAATTGTATCTGCTGCTGGGGCATATGTATTCTCTCTGCTCTAGCTGCACAGAGATGGTGAAGTGCTGGGCTGGAGGAAGAAGGGCACAAGAGACATAACAGGCAGGCAGGAGAAAAGGTGAGAGGGAATAACAGAAAGCAGCAGGAGCTGCAGGGAGAGAGAGGAGGAGGAGCCTCCTTTGAGCATAAGCATCCGATGAAGTGAGCTCACAAAAGCTTATGCTCAAATAAATTTGTTAGTCTCTAAGGTGCCACAAGTACTCCTTTTCTTTTTGCAGATACAGACTAACACGGCTGCTACTCTGAAATCAGGGAGCTTCCTGTTTTTGCTGCTTCCCTGAACCCACTTGAGGAGAACAGGCAGTCAGCTGAAGCAGTAGGAACCAGTTAGGCCCTTAAGACGTTGATATCTTCCTTCATCCAGGCCCTGCTACAAGCCTGCTTATTTGTCCCCTTCACTTGAGTGTTGAGAGCGACTGTAGCTGGCACAGAACAGCAGTCATGCATGAAAGAAGAAAACGCCCCTCTGGGGCAGCATTCAGAAAAAGAAAGCAAGCAAAGGAAGCTTTTCTATCAAAGCAGGAAGGAGCTCTCCTGAGGTACATAGACACAAATGTTCACGGTGAGCCTTCCGGCCCCAGTGAGGATGTGAGTGGTGAGGAGATGCCTGATCTTCCAGTTAGTCAGAGTGCAGGTGACCTGGCAGCTACTGCAGCATCCATATCTCCATCTTAAATGGATGTAACCATGCACATTCCTGAAGAAAAGTGTAGATCAGAGAAGAGTGTGGTGGAAGCGCAAGAAACAGCTGCTGCTGAGCTTAGTTCCTTAAGTCTAGATGATCCAGAACTGTGGACCCACTTGAGCAGTATCCTGAGGGACTTCCTTGTAGTGCATGGGCCACAGCAAGTGAAAAACTTCATGTTCCCCAAAGACAATGAAAATAGAAGTTTCCATCCAACACATTACTAGCGTGAAATCCCCAATGGTGACAAAGTGGAGAGGCCATGGCTTATGTACTCAAAAACCCAGAATGCTGCATCCTGTTTTTGTTGGAAACTCTTCCAGTCTAATGTTCCAGCCACATTGGGTTCTACAGGAACAAAGGACTGGAAAAATCTGGCTAGAAATCTGTCATGCCATGAGAAGGCAGGAAATCACCAGAGAGCATTCCATAGGTGGAAAGAGCTTGAGATGAGACTATGGTTAAAGGCCACCACAGATGATCAGCATCAAGAGACGATTGCATCAGAATCTCTTTACTGGCAAAATGTTCTGAAAAGGCTCATTGCCATTGTGAGAATGCTTGCTACCCAAAACCTACCACTGCGTGGCACTTCAGATCATCTGTATGTGCCAGACAATGGAAACTTCCTTAAAATTGTGGAGCTGATGGCTGAGTTTGATGCTGTACTCCAGCACCTAAGAAGAGTCACCACCCAAGAAATGTACACACAACACTACCTTGGGAAAAACAATTGAAAATGAGATCATACAGTTACTGGCAACAAAAGTCAAACAGAAGATTGTTGCAGATCTGAAGTCAGCAAGATATTACTCTGTTATTCTGGACTGCACATCAGCCATACGGAACAAATGATTTTAATGGTGCGTTTTGTAACAGAACCTAGTGAAAATGTCCCTACAATTGTGACTGTCAGAGAGCATTTTCTAGAATTTATTGACACTGATACTACAGGAGCTGGTATGACAAATGTGCTTCTTGAAAAGTTGGAAGATACGGGAATTGTGGTAGCTGACATGAGATGTCAGGGCTACGATAATGGTGCCAACATGAGAGGAAAGAACAGAGGAGTGCAGACATGGATCCCAGAGTTAAACCCTCAAGCTTTTTTTGTCCCATGCAGTTCTCATTCATTGAACTTGGTGGTCAGTGATGCAGCATCAGCTTCTAGTGAGGCTGCTGAAATTTTTAATGTAATTCAAAGCATCTTTGTATTTTTTTCTGCATCAACTCATCGATGGCAAATTTTGAAGCAACATCTGGGCACATCCTCTCTGACACTGAAACCATTGAGTGCCACACGATGGGAAAGTCGAGTGGAGGCGATAAAGTCTATCACACAGCAAATTGGGAAGATAGATGATGCCATAGTTGCCCTTATGGAGGATAATGCTATGACAGGAACTGTTTGTGGGAGAACAGTGGCAGAGGGAAATGGAATCACCAGAAACACACAACTTCAAATTTCTGTGGGGCTTAGTGTTGTGGCATGACATACTATTTGAAGTAAATGTTGTAAGCAAGAGACTCCAAGGTGTTGACCTTGATATATCTGGAGTAATGGAACAACTGGACAAAGCAAAGTCATATCTATAGTCTTACCAGTCAGATGAGGTATTTCAAAATGTTCTGAAAAGTGCACAGAAGTTGGCAGAGGAACTTCACACTGAAGCTATTTTCCCACCCATTCAAGTCTACAAGAGTCACCGAAGAAGATGACATTTTGATTACGAGGCACTGGATAATCCCATAAGAGACCCCAAGCAACAATTCAAAGTTGAATTCTTTAACCAGGTGCTAGATTGTGCAATACAGTCAGTTGAAGCATGTTTCATGCAGCTCAAGGAACACAACAGTATATTTGGGATATTGTAAGATATTCCAGAACTCCTCACTATACCTGAAGAAGACCTACACCAGCAATGCAGGGCACTAGAGACAGTGACACATGATGACATGCGCGATATTGATGTGAGTGATTTAGGTGATGAACTGAAAGCCCTTTCAAGATACATTTCAGCAGGATCAACTCCAAAGGCTGTTCTGGAATATATGTGCACAAATAAGATGACCACCCTCTTTCCAAAAGCTTTTGTTGCTCTGCGCATACTTCTAACACTTCCTGTAATGGCTGGCAGTGGAGAACGCAGCTTCTCCAAGCTGAAGTTAATAAAAACACATCTACAATCCACAATGACACAGGAGAGACTGGTTGGCCTTGCAACCATCTCAGTAGAGCATGAGCTGGCCCAGACTGTGGACCTTCAGCAGGAAGCAGTTCAAATCTTTGCAACCAAGAAGGCATGGAAAGCACCACTTTGATTATTCAAACAGATAAAAATGCCAGTGTTTACTATGCAGACAAGAAAAGTTAACTTTCAAATGCCTGAACAGCAAATGTAAGTGTTACTTAAAATTTTTGAACAAGGCATTTTAAGTTGTTAGTTCTCCGTTATTGGGGTAAGTAGCAGAGCAGTACCATGAAAGGAGTAGAACAGGAAGAAGGCAGAATTGAGAACTTTCAAAGTTTTGGCCCAAGCAAGGGGGCATGGGGGCATCATTTGAGTTCCCCGCCTCAAGTGCCAAAATGTTGTGGGCCGGCCCTGATATCATTAATTCATATGAAGTTATGAGAACTGTGTAGTATAGTTGTCACTAAAACATGCTGTAAGTTGGGGAAATCAGCCAGATATTAGCTCCCAAGAGGCAACAGCAAGGAAAGTAACCAACGCCCGGGCAGGATGTCAAACAACCCATCAACAGCCATTGTCCAGCAAAGGAGCTACAATGCAATGACTCACTTCCATGAGGCCACACCAGGGGAATTACTTAACCTTGCTTGGAGGGACTCAGTAATGCTCACCTGACTCTGAGGGGGAGGAAAGGACATGATAAAAGGGAGACGTTTGCCATGCTCTTCCTCCTACATCTACAGACACCACCACCAGCAGCAAGCAACTGAAGCTCTGATCGAAGGGGAGAGCCTGGCTGAAGAGCAGCCAACCTGTGGTGAGAAGCATCTAAGTTTGTAAGGACATTGAAAGTGTTGAGATCAGCTTAGAATGCTTTTTGCTTTTATTTCATTTGACCAAATCTGACTTAAGTGATTATAAGTCAGAGCATAACATCTATCTTTATAGTTAATTTGTTTGTTTATTCTACCTGAAGCAGTGTGTTTGGTTTGAAGTGTGTCAGAGGCTCCCCTTGGGATAACAAGCCTGGTACTTATCGATTTCTTTGTTAAATTGACGAACTCATATAAGCTTGCAGCGCCCAGCAGGCATAACTGAACACTGCAAGATGGAAGTTCTTAGGGTTGTGTCTGGAACCGGAGATATTGGCTAGTGTCATTCGGTTGCAAGTAGCTGGGGTCAACTTACACCCCAGAGGCTGTGTGTGAACAGCCCACGAGTGGGGGTTCTCACAGCAGAGCAGAGCAAGGCTGGCTCCCAGAGTCAAGGATTGGTGTGACCTAGCAGATCACCAGTTCAGACAACAGAGGGGAACATCACACACACACACACACACAGTGCTGTCCACACGCACAGATAATCACAGTTCCTCCCTCAAAATGTTTACAGCCTAGGGGCCCAATTGCCCCATGGATGGAGCCCTGCGTTAGTGCAGAGACCCATTGAAGGTAGTGGGTATACCTGCAGGGACTATCTTGCAGAATCAGGGCCTAAGAAATCCATTCTACACTCCAGGTCTGAGGAATGTCAATGGGAGCATGAGCCTGCAAAATACAAGAGGAGGCAATTCCCTCCACAAATAAATACGTACAAATCCCTGTGACGTCAGTGGGAGTCATATATGTGTTATCTGCAGGCAAGACTGCATCCAGAATAACAGAATTGTTCCATTAAAGAGGTAAATCCATAAATCACAAGTAGTCATGTTTATTGCTTGGCTGTAGAGTTAGGGATTTTTGTTTTTACATTGATTTTCATGCTAACAATTCAGCAATTTTTAATCATTTAAAGCATCCACAATATTTAAAAAAAACTTAAATTTATATTACTGTTTTACATAGCCAGCAGGTTTGGACATGGTAAAACCAAATATAAATGTGGTTATAACCTGAAAAGACATCACTTGAAACATGTTAACTTAGCGTTTTCCTATCTTTGCATCATATAATACAGATAGAATTCCCCCGTCACAAAACACTAGAATTATTAAATCTAGCAGAAATTTAATAGGTCCAATTTTTCCTATTGAAATTTGTACATAATACAGATTTAAGATTTGAAGTAACACTTATTACAATCTTCTGATTATAATTTGAAAATATAAAAATCCAATACTTTTAGCAAATAATATCTTAACACTAACCAATACTACATAAGCAGGCAAAACAGATCCACACTTATCACTTGTTTAAACTGAATAGATTCTTCTCTAAAAACATGAGGTTCCCAAAGGTTATTTTAAAGTGTAATTTAAGAAGTCAAATGAATTTTTATCAAAAATATGGTCTGACTTTCCTAAATGTTTAAAAAAAAAAAAAAGTCATCCAGATTTGATTTTAAAAGGAAAAAAATATTTTAAATTAGGTCTCTCTTAATATAGCATATTTTAAGATGTTCAATATGTATGTGGCCCATATGGTATATTGGGGTAAAATTCACCACTATGCAGAGGGCCAGCATGAACATTTGCAATATTTAAGTCTCACTTACACCCTGTTTTTTAGGAATCCAGGGATGAAATCCTAGCTATATTCAAATCAATGGAGTTTTGCCATTGACTTCAATATGGCCATGATTTTATCCCATTATTCCAGTGAATATACAGCTATTTACAGCTACATTCCCCTATCATCTGGAGTAGTGAAGGTTCAATTCTTAGCATGCTATAAAGTCTGCCCTGCCTTTCACAGATTTCCTACTAAAATTGATAATATCCTTTTAATGTATTTATTTAATCTACAGACGTTAATTTCTAAGAGTGAGCAGCTTCTAAGAGTGAGCAGAAACTATCCCTGGGTGACTAAGTGCAAACATCCACAATGCTTGAACAGTCACAAAACTGGAGAGTTCACTACTGCTTCACGTTGCCAGTTCCGCATGACTCTGCTTCCCACATCAGCAGAATTCTATTTAGATTTCTTTTTCATTACAGGATCTTTGAACATACCTATGAGCTTCAAAGATTTAGGGCCTCATCCTGCCAAAAACATATCCCTCAATTCCCATTGGCCTCAATGGGTATTCAGGGTGCTCAGTGCCCCTCAGGATCAGGCCCTACAGAAGAGAATTGGGACATATCACAATGCATCTTGAAAGGTCAATGATGCGAATGAGTAATCAGAGGGACTTTTGTTTTCCCTATAAACTGATACTAGACAGTGGCTATTTAAGAACTGGTTTCAGAGTAACAGCTGTGTTAGTCTGTATTCGCAAATAGAAAAGGAGTACTTGTGGCACCTTAGAGACTAACCAATTTATTTGAGCATAAGCTTTCGTGAGCTACAGCTCACTTCATCGGATGCATATCGTGGAAAGTGTAGAAGATCTTATTATATACACTTTCCACGATATGCATCCGATGAAGTGAGCTGTAGCTCACGAAAGCTTATGCTCAAATAAATTGGTTAGTCTCTAAGGTGCCACAAGTACTCCTTTTCTATTTAAGAACTGGGCTCCATCACCTTTGTAAGACTATTGTGGATACTGAAATGCCATTTCAAAATGTTTTTAGACACAGGTCTACATTCTCCCCAGCTGAATTAGAGAGGTGTAAACTACAGCTCCCTGCACCAGCATGGCTTGCCATGACCTTGGTGGGATTCATTCCCCAAGGCAGAGGGCAGGTGGTGTTACCAATACTGGCCTCCCTCAAATGCTACTCCCGGGACAACAGGTAAAATTCTGGCCCATTAAAGTCAATGGCAAAATTCCCATTGACTTCAGTGGAGTCAGGATTTCATTCAGCAGCTTTATGTTGCAAACAGAGGTTGCCACCCAGTGAGGATGTTCAGAATCAGTACATCTCCCAATCACATCATTTCCCAGATCAGTACAGATCCCCTTCTTGGGGGTAAGGCCTGTACCACTACAACTTTCTCCTGATGAACTTTGAGGAACTGGAGGCCCTGGGACAGTGTTGGTCATAAACCAACCTCTTACTAGTGGAGGGTAGGAGGAAAACTTTCCCGGGGGTAAATTATCCCATAGCTGTCTACCACAGGGTTTCCTGCACCTTTTTCTAAAGTAGCTGGCCCTAGCCACTGTCACAAACAGGATATTGGACTAGACAGACCTCTGTTCTGATCCAATATGGTGATTTCTGTATTTGTACACCAGCTTCTCAAGGATGAATGCAGCCCATTTCTTTCCTGATTGGTTTATGGAGTGGGGGGGATTGGGGGGGTCACGTAAACATTTTGTAAGGGCAAAGGGTGTTAAGTAGAGAAACATGCAAGTTAAAGTAACTATCCCAACTAGTCATTCATTCTTCTGTTATTAGAGAGGAGGTTTCTATGTATAGCACCTAACAGGTATCTTCATGCCTAGAACAGGACAAAAAAAAAAGAGAGCTGCTGAGTGCAAAGTGCTGAAGATTGGCCGAGTTAGATGCCCAGCTGCTTGCCCATCTTGTTGAGGGCATCACTGACAATGTCCAGTTCATGACGCAGCTCATTCACCACACTTGCGATGCTCTTGGTGTCTTTCAGGATCTGCACACTTTGCGTATATGGGTTGTACTTTACTCCAAACTGGCGCTTGATTGTTTTTGCAAACTCTCTGTTCAAACAAACAAACAAACAAAAAAGAGAGACAGTGTTTCAAATTAAATCAACAAAAAGCCAAATGTGTCCCTGAGCCAGTCATCGCTCTTTGTCTAAGGGAGCTTGGCATTAATTCCACAAGGAAGTCAGCATCAGTAACCCATTTGCTAAACCACTTTTTCTCCTTCATAATTCCTAGCTTTATCTATATAGATATATATAATACTGATATAATGTTTATCAGATTTAAAAGCACTTTACAAAGGAGGTCAGCATTCTTATCCCCATTTTACAGATGGGGAAACTGAGACACACAGCAGAGAAGTGACTTGTCCACGGTCATTCAGAAGGTCAAAGGCAGAGCCAGAAATTGAACTCAAGTCTCCAGAGTCCCAGTCCAGCGCCCTATCTAGTGGGCTTGCTAAACCTAGATCTTCAATAACTCATCTACTTTGTCTCTGCTGTATGTCACAGGAGAAAGTTATGGGCTACGATCTGCACTGATATTACTGTTTACTGCATTGGTTCAGAATAATTCCATTGAAGTTAATGGCATGACACTTTCATAAAACCAATGTAAGGGAGATCAGAATCAGGTCCTTTGACATCAACCGGTTTACTCTAGATTTATACTAGTGTAACTGAAAGCAGCGTTTCACCTGCTGTTTAGAGCAGATATTTCTTTCATCATGAGCCAACAGTTTAAACCATTAATGTGTTTCTTTTACAGGATCCTCCTTCTCACATTGACAGGTGAACTCACCCTCATTGTCTGGGGCAAGAGCAGCCAAAATTAAAAACCTACAGCAGATGCAGCTGATTGGAATGGGTCAGTGCATACATCTGCCTTTGAGCTGGGCGGTCTGATTCTCAGCTCACATAGACATACCTGCACAAGCTCTGCTCAGGCTAGCACCTATCGACAGCAGTGGATCTGTGGCAGCACAGGCAGCTGCTCGGGCTAGCCGCCCCGAGTACAATCCCATCCTGCTCCCAGGCACTTGCTCAGGTAGCTAGCCCAAGCCACCCCCCATGCCGTCACAGATGCACTGCTATTTTTGGGTGCTAGCTCAAGCAGAGCTAGCGTGGGTACATGTACACAAACTGGGATTCACACTTCCCAACCCATACATAGCGGTATACAGTCTGAGCATGTTACACCTGTGCGCCGCACTACACTAAATTACCCCATCTGTTTCTAGGTCTAGTTCAAGCTGTTGTTTTTAATCTGTTAATGCCTATGTGGTTTGGGACTTAGCTACTTTAGAAACCATTTCTTTTCTCATGTCCCACTGCGCAAAATTCTCCTTTGTGCACAGAGCCAACAGAAACCTTATGCACATCTGATCCCGCCCCCTTAAACCCTCAAAATGGAACTCGAGGAGTACTTTGGCCTTGTCTGTCCCTCTACACAGGGGAGAATTCCACCCCATTGTGAGAGCTGAGATCAGCAGAGATGCTTTTGCTGGCAGGGCCAGGATGGTGTACCCATTCTCAGTGGAGGCTTCCAGACGCTGAAAGTTAGTCCATCAGACCTCAGGTCAGTTTGCCTTCATAGCATGATGCAAAGATCATCTTTATGGCCCTACCTTTGCCAGATGTCTCTAAATCAAAGCTTTGGCTTTTATTTTTCCTCTTTCTCAGATTTCTTGCCCATGAGATGGATAGGTAATGGGGACGGGGTTAACATTGCTCTCCTTTGTGGGCATTTATAGACTGATGTTTTCTGTTATGTGTGATGTGCTCAGATACCACATCAATTGACATAATAAAATAACAATAAAATAATTATAATAATACAGGGGAGAGAGAGGAAATATTGAACAGCAGCTTTTCAACCAAGTGGAAGCTAAAAATAGAGCATGATAATAAAAATTAAAGGAAATTTTTGCTGGTGCACACACATCAGAATAAATATGGTTTAGGTAATAACCGAGATTAACCAGACTGTACCTCATCTTTTCCTTTGCTTCTTCAAAACTTTCAGAAACAAAGTAGACTTCCTGGAAAGTTGTGATGATGCATTCTTGCTTGCAGGTCACCTTAGGATCAAAGGGCTTGACTTTGGCATTGCCAGAGAGAGCATGCTGGATAATAGACAAAGCATTGAAGCAAATATATTAACATTAGCACATGTCAGAGTAGTATCAGCACCAAAATAGTCCACAGGAGAAAACGGAGGATATAAACAGCATATTGAAGAGGACAAAATGATGCCATAAATGAAATCTCTGTAGCACATCAGCTCTTAAGAGTTGTGTCTGCAGATTAGTACCAGCTAACCCTTAGGAAACTGGCTATGCTTAAAGAGCCACATTCTGCCCCCCTTACTTACAGGGAGTAGTATCTTGTTATGTGAGCAAGTCAGCATACTTGAACTCTGAAGCCAACGTGACTGCAAATGTAGCAAGAGGCTACTCAATGAGAACAATAGTATCAGAATCTGGTCTGACAAGCCGAGCCTTATGCTTAAAACACATCTACTTTTGACCTGATTCTAAGAAATGCAGGGCACATTCACCTCCATCTAAAACTACTGGGAGCAATAGGGCTCAGCACACACCAAAAGACACAATTTCCAATTATTAGTTCCGTGCTTTTTCACTTAACCAGAATCATCCCTAGAGGTCTCTAGGAGCCAGTTTTTTAAAGGTATTTAGGTACAAACTCCCATTAAAATCAATACCTTTAAATGTCTTTTAAAACCTGGCTCTAGGAGCTTCCAGAAGAAATGCATCCCAAAGATATGATGCTTCAGTTCACAGTTTTGAAATGGGCCATTGGCCATAGCTACTCACTCCACCCAATATTTTGAATAAACTACCACAAAAATCAGGTGAGAACAAAGAGGGCAAATAAAGGGAGGATGTTTTCATCTTCTTACCTTGAGCTCACTGATGGAAGAAAGTAAACCAGCCCCATAGACTCTTAGCTGTCCCTCTTGCTTACACAAACCAAACTCCACGGTGAAGAAGTAGCACTGATACAGAAGGAAAACAAAAAAGAATTGAAATGGAGTGGGCGGGGGGGGGAAACTGTCTTCAACACAGATGCAACTATCGGTGCAGCAGATTTTGTAAGTCAAGCAAACTAGACCATGGGTTATCAAGCTGGGTGTAACAACCCCTAATAGAGTCTTGAGCAAATGTCAGAGGATCACAATTACCCTGCTTTTCCCATTTTGCTAAGTGGAAGGGGGCCCAGAATGAGAAAGGTTAAGAACCACTGAGCTGGACAGTTCTGACCAGTGAGTTTACTGCTACTATTCCACACCCTAGGCTCACCTTTATCACAGAGACTTTTGATCTCAGCAGAATCTAGTCTGAGCTCTAGTCCTGCCACACAAATGCATTGAACCATCCAGTTGAAATTGTCATGAGACAGCTTAATAGAAGCACTGGAAGCGACCGAATTTTTAAAAAACTGATAAATAATGAGGTCAGCCAGAGGGGCATGAAAAAGAGCAAAGCTCCCTGTTTTCTCTTTAGTTCTGTTGTCTGAAGGAGTTTATGTTTATTTCAGTTTGCTGGCCTTGGAGATTTGTGTAGGTATATTTGGGGGAGGGGAGAGTTCAGAAGTGCTTAGCAGTATTGGTCTGATTCTGCTCCCATAGAAGGCAATGGGAACAAAGATAGGCCAGCGCTGAGTGCTTTTGAAAAATCCCACCCATTGTCTCAGTTTATTATAATTATTTTTTCCCTCTTAAAATTTCTTTCAAAACATCCAGAAGACTTTGGACATGGGGCACCCACAATATATATATTTTTAATTTGTTGAGGGGAAAACCCTCTCACTACTAAATTGTAAAGATACACAATCAATTGCATCCTATGACAACTATATTTCCTTTGGGTTAACTCTAAAGGATAAAGAAATAGATTATTGTGGGAATTCATCCCAGAGGTAAAAGGGCTTGGATTTAGAAGAACCAGACCATTGGTTCTCAGTCTGGAAGTTATGATACCCAGAGACACTTATTTTATGGCTAGATGGAGAATATCATTCAGTTCATATCACTTCTGTTCTATTATGGAGTTACAGAACAGAAAAAGTTTAGAACCAGTGAAACAGACAATACAGTGAATGATTTGCTTCTGCTGATAATGAATGATAAATCTCCCAATTACTTCAACGGGAGTGGGATCAGCCCTGTAAAATGCTGAGAGCAATGCAAGTGGGATTATCACCACCAAAGATTGAGATACTACTCACTGTTGCCAGTTTTTGAACAGCCTCATCTGATGCCCCAAGCGATGCCAGGCCAATTTCCTGGGAGAACTGAGCAAAACTGGGTTCAGCCAAGAGTGGGACATGACCCAGGAGTTCATGACAGGTATCACTGAAAAAGAAACAAAGCAGAAGCTGTGAGATGATGCTCTTTCTTGCTGAGGGAGTGAAAAAGCAGCATCATCCAACGAATACAATGGTCTCCGAAGAAAACTCTTTGTAACACTGAAAAATGATTTAATCTCAAAATGACAGAAAAAAAAAACATTTCTCGTATTAGATTGCATCATATTAACTCTACAAAAAATACTTAGGCCCAAATTTTCAAATCTGGATGCCCAAAGTTAAGCTCCTAAACCCATATTTAGGAGCCTATGGTGAGATTTTCAAAATTGCTTAATGTTGGCCTAACTCTGCTTCCATTTAAGTCAGTGAGAGTTTTATCATTGAGCAAGATGAGCAATATTAGGCCAACACTGGGCACTTTTGAAAATACCATACCTAAGAAAGGAGTTGCCTGGTTTTCAGAAGTGCTGTGCATCCAAAAATCTCATTAAAGGCAGTGAGAGATGCAGGCACTCAGTATCTTTGAAAAATCAGGCCATTCTTACCCAGATGCCTGAATATGGATGTAGGAGCCTAAACTTCAGGCACCCAGATTTAAAAACTTTGTCTATAAACTACAGGTTTTTTGCACATATTTGACTTCTCCCCAGAAATAAAACAACTTACGGCTCTGGGGTGTAGAGAGGGTCCGAGCTGTGCCTAACATACTGAGTGCAGTGAAAAACTCTGAATGCTAAGCCTGCCAAGAAATCTCTGGGTGACAAATATCCGGCAACTGGACGGATGGTGAAACCTGTGCGCTCTGAAAAGCAATAGATAAATCATAGGTCAATGTGGTATAGAATTGTAGGATGTTCAAAACTGTGTTTCTCCTCTTACTTCTGGGTTAGATACCACAGCATGGCTTTGCTCAAGGACAAGGAGGAAAACTAAAGATGAGCCATGATCAAAATTCCCACATTTGAAAATTACCAAGATAATGCCTAACCATCTCATTCACAAACTCCAGCAGTCACTTTAGTGCTGGCCTTGCCCACAGATTTCACTATTATATAAAACAATAATACCACGTATATAAAAATGGTGGGGAGAGGGAAAGCTATAATAAAGGACCATAAGGGAGAGGGGTGAAAATGTCAAAAGGGTTGCTGTTTGCCTTTATGATTTACTCGCGTATTATTCATGATTCGGTTAGCATTGCTTGCAGTCCATGTCAGTATAGCATGTGGTCTCATTGTGTAATGATTCCTTTCTCTTTCTCCTTTGATTCATTGTATTGTGTTCAGAACTACAGAGCACTCGCTTTCATAGATTCAAACCTTTTAAGGCCAGGAAGGACCATTATGATAATCTAATCTGAGCTCCTGGACAACATAGACCATAGAATTTCTCCAAATGACTCCTGCATCAAGTCTGTAACTTCTGACTGAGCTAGAGACATCCAGTCTCGATTTAAGGACTTCATGTGATGGGAAACCCACCACCTCTCCCTTTTGGAGAGAGGATCTCTTCTTAGGGCAGATATTTATTTTAAAACCGGACCCTGTGCTTTTCAAATGTACAGCATGCAGGTCATGTACATCATGTGATCCCCACACAAAACTTCCACTGACATCAGTGGCTGTATACAGTCCTTTTATTTTTAAAGTGTTATGTGGCACAGGAACAAGATAATACCCAGGGTATTGTTTTAATCACAAAAAAGTATATACTGGGCATAAGAGGTCCCTTAAAATGCATGCAATAGAAAAATGTAATATTCATATCTCTATAACGTTACATGATGTTTGTCTGTCTTCCCACGATGTACATGTGCACCCCTGCCCCATATTGATTGGATTATAGTACTTGCTGAAGTCACCATCTAGTAGCTAAATACTGCTTATAATTTGTAGTGCCAAGAGAGAGAGAGAGCATGTCACCCTCTAGTGGCTGTGATTCACAGATGACAGAGGGGCAGCTTTTTAAAGGTTTATAGATGCCTAAACATGCAGATAGGCATCAAGGGAGATTTTCAAAAGCACCTAGGTGTTCAACTCCCATTGGTATAGCAGAGAAATTAGCACATTACCTTTCAGGAAGCGCGATACATCTTCCAGCTGGGGGATATTGTCTTCTCGGTACCCACAGTATTTGGTGAGTAAGGGTAAGTTTTTAAGGTACTCTCTGCAGGCATGAGTTGGGTAGAGTTTGTTGAGCTCTCTGAATACAGTGCCCCAAGTCTTGATCTCCTCCTCAGTGAATTCAATCTTGGGGATTGGCTCACCGCTATAATGAAAGGAGAAAGAAAGGATGTCATGGCTCAGAATGGATAGCTCTGGAAATGGATGACTCATTTACCTAGTACTGTTGTTATTTAACATTTATGTTGCTGTAACATCCAGTCAGGATCAGGGCTCTGTTGCAATAGATAATTTATAAATACACAGGAAGATTAGATGTGGTCTCTGCTCTGAAGAGCTTACACTCTACAGGTTTGATCCAACTCCCACTGAAGTCAATCAATGGGAATCTTTCCACTGACGTCAGTGGAATTGGCTCAGGGACTCAGGCCCACACCTTGCAAAGAGTTCCATATGTGTTTAACGTTGGGAGTAAAAAGTTCAACCCTTGCATAAGACTTTGCAGGATCAGGACCTAAGAATATAAAATTTTTCCTCAACCTGTATATTACTAGTCTTCATTACCTTTTCAATTTCTTTAAAGGAAAGGAAAGATAATGAGCTCAGTTATCATCATGATAAATCTAAGCATCTAAATGTTCATTTGCCATGTGAAAATCATGCTTTTCTAGAGAAACCATGAGTATCTATCAAAATGTATTAAACCTAGCCTATCACCTCACATTATCCTTCTGGATCTTGATTAAACTGGACTATTGTGAGGACTTGAGTCAAAACCCATTGAGGGTAATCGGAATGCTGTGTCATGATTTTACCAATAGCGATTTCAGGGCCTGACTAACAAACATGATAGAAATTAACCTCCCAAAGATAACTGTATCAACATAATAATGTTGCAGACTATTGGATTTATGCGGTGCTTGCTGATTCCATTAGTGCAGTAGTTCTCAAACTTTTGTACTGGTGACCCCTTTCACATAGGAAGTCTCTGAGTGCGACCCCCCTTATAAATTAAAAACACCTTTTTATACATTTAACACCATTATAAATGCTGGAGGCAAACGGGGTTTGGGGTGGAGACTGACAGCTTGCAACCCCACATGTAATACCCTCGCGACCCCCTATTTGAGAACCCCTGCATTAGTGTATGCTGCTGTGATTACAGGTTTATAACATTTCTGTGTCATTCCCAGTGGAGGGGGTTGACATCTAAACCCAGATAGGGAACAACATAAAAAGTATGCTCAGAATCAAATTATAGCACTTAAGTCATTAATGTATCTGACTCGAGGAGAGCCCACTGTTGGGTCCTAAATACCACAAGGCCCTTTTCAGTTTCATTTCACTGTGCACTTCTAAACCACTGTAGCTAATGCCCTATTATGAACCAGACACAGCACTATTTTGAACAAGAAACTAGAATAATGATTATTTTCTTGCTTCATTTATAGTTGTCAGTCAGCAGGCTAGATTCTGACCTCAACGTCTTTGCCCCACTCTGGTGGCACAAAGGTGATAGAGATCTGCCCTAATAGGGTAATCATGAAGCTGGTATAGCCAGCTCTACAGCATGTGTTCCCCACTCTCTCAGTTACAGTGTGTGTTCCTAGGCAAGATGGAGGAGTGACCATAAGTGAGAGAGGGTTAAACCAGAAATCACTATAGTCCAGTTATTCCCAGCTGGTGGAGCCATCCCATTGCGACCACTCTAGATGGCATAAATAGCTAGCTTTAAATTATAGTTTGATCCTCAGACCTACCTGAGATCCTGGGAATAGTAAGGTGGCTTTGATCAACCTTTCTATTCCTCCCACCCTGGTTCCTATACCAAACACAGCTCAGCTAGACCTGGAGATCTGGCCTGGTGAATGAGAACTACTTATTTTATCCACCTCATTATTCCAAAGCAAGAGACTTGTTTTGCAAAGAGTCATACTTACTGTTTGTAGTTCATAGCTAGGTCTGCAAAATACTTTCGCCTCTTACGGTAAACATTGTCTTTGAAACCCTATGTGTGGAGAAAAAGTAATACACATTTCCATCTCTGTAATAAATAAGCTTATTAACAAAGAAAACACTATTGTAAAAGCACGTCCTGGGAAAATAAATGGTCAAAATAGGAGCCTGTTAGCGGTTGTTAGTCTATGAAATAAATAAATCACCCAATTAAAAACAGAGATCAGCAACTTCATGCACATAACTCTTGATTTAAGTATATTCTGTAGATAAGGATTCCTTTTTCAAAGAGTTACACTAAATTGGTTATTTAATTGATTGCTCTGAATATTAGAAATTATACCCAGTTCGATTTGTTTTCTTTATTTGGGGGGGTGGGGAAAAACTAGGGTGTCATTACTTTAGGGGAAAAATAAATCTAGTTCAAAACAGCATTCCTTTTGTCTGAGTATTCAGGACCTAACCCTGCAGTTGCTACACAGGCAAGACTCCATTTAAAGCTTGCAGAACTGAGGTCAATGAGAGCCATGCCTGAGCAAGGACACCAGGAATAAGTCCCAGAGTGACACAGTCAAAACCACAAAGCCACTCTTATAGGGCAAAAACTGATCTGTCTTCACTCATTGTTACAAAAAGCAGGGAAGCTACTTACTGGATGGTCGGCATCCAATTCAGACCCATACATCAGAACACGGTTCGCACATTTATCCAAATCTGAGATCTTCTTAGGAAACCAGGGGGTATTCTCCATGTCTAAGGAATGCATGAAATCCACAAAGTTATTAATAAAATCCAGTGGGTTAAAAGAGGAAATGCCTGTTTCAACTTTAGCTACGGCAGCTACAAGTGAACTCAAGAGGCTATTGAGAGGATGGGGGTGTCCTCTGCCTATCTGGCACCAGCACAACATCTAACACTTCCTCCTGTGTCACTAAAACACTCTATTTAAAGAGCACTAAGTCATAAAAATAGGGGGAGGAAATGGTTAACTAAGGGCCTGGAGCTTAAATGGTTTTTCTCTAGCTGTTATTTGTATTACAGTAGCACCTTCCAGGCCCCAGCTGAGCACATTGTGTTATGTGCTGTACAGACACATAGTAAGAGACAGTCCCTGCCCTACAGAGCTTTAGAAGAGACAAAGGGTGGAAAGGGAAACAGAGGCAGTGAAGTGATTTTCACAGCAGAGTGGGAATAGAACCCAGGTCTCCCATGTCCTACTGTAGAGCCCAGACCACTGAACCACACTGCCTCCCTAATAAGGAGAAAGAAGTGCTCGTCAATGTTAATAGCTTTTCTGACTGAGTCTGGGGTTCTCAGCTACAGTAGCCCTGCAGCCTTAAAGGGACATGTCATTGTTTATTACAGACTCGGCTTTGCTTAGCCCAAGAGAGCCTTTGTTCCCCTGTCAGCTGGGCTATGTTCAACTCCTGCCCCTGTACAAAGCCAGAGTAAATGGGTGTTGTCCAGGGAAGCTACAAGCCTTATTCTCCATTGCACTGCACCTTGTGTAGTAATATACAACTGAGCAAAGACTAGGAGTCTGATACTCCGGTTGCCCTGAACTTCACGCAATCATTTCAACCAGTGCAATGTGAGTGCAAAATAGGTGGAAAGCACCATCAAATCAGAATGACAGCATTTTACAGCCACCTTGCACCCAGGATGCAGCATGGTAGAGAATCATGCCCTGTGTGAGGGAGTTACACAGGACCCCCCTGCTGTGGACATCACTCCAGTTCCTGGCTCAGAACAGTGTGTACAAACCCAAACGTGGAGGGCTGCCGTGACCACTGCATCCCTGTAGTCCTGGACCCACTGGCCACCCGCCTGTCCCTCAGCCAGGCCCTCAGTCAAAGTGCTGGCCTATGCAGAGCTCAGCAGGGGCAGGGTCTCAGTTCACCCAATCTGCAGCTTCCCAAACCCTATGTAAGGAAACTGCAGCAGTTCTGCTACAATGAAATCCACAAAGTTATTAATAAAATCCAGTGGGTTAAAAGAGGAAATGCCTGTTTCAACTTTAGCTACGGCAGCTACAAGTGAACTCAAGAGGCAATTAAGAGGATGAGGGTGTCCTCTGCAACCTGCACTCTGGGGTGGATCTCACCTCCCCTGAACGTTGGAACCAGAAAATAAAAAGACTCTTTCATTGATATTTTAAAGCATTTTCCTGGTTTGTATGAGCCCAGCACTAATCCAGGCTCACCATCCTGATGTGGGAAAGGAAGTCAGAAGGAAACAAGAGGGGCATCCTCTGGAGCAAGAAGGGATTCATAAGGTGTGTATCTCTGCCTGGGAGGAAGAGCACCAGAGAGAATCTCTACACAGAGGATAGAACATGGAACCATCTCCACTGGGGGAGCACAAGATGGATCTCTACAGAGTGTGAAGTGTAGGAAGGGATACCTTGCACTGACTGAAGTGATGGACCATATCCTGAGCTGGTGTGAATAACATAGCCCCACTGATTTCAGTGAAGGTATGCCAAGTCACCATCTGAGCATTTCATCTTATAGCTTTCAATGGAACATACCTTTTGTTTTACCCCATTTCCTTGTTTTACTAGTTCCCAAATACCTGACATAAAAGGATTGAAAACTAACTCATTAGAAAGTAGCACAATATCCTCTTCCCCATGTGTAGTTTTGCTAGAACATCCCTCCATACTTACCATCCTCCTGCACAGTGACATTATCTGTGGGGTTCATGGATACAATATTGACGTGGGATTTTAGCAGGTGGAAGATCTCATTCAGTTGTTCCATGTTACTATCACAGTCCACAAAGATCTCAAACTCTGAATTTCTTCGCCTTGACTTTCGGGACTCGATGTGCATCAGATTCACATGTTTCTCCTATTTATAAGAAAAATGTTTTAAGCCAGGTTGATTAGATAATCCTCACTGCTTGCCAAGCCAATATTCTACTGCTTAACATTATCTGTGTGAAGTCTCTTTAGGTAAACAGACCTATTAATAGCAGCTTGCTTATTAAAAAAAAAGATAAGGAATGGTTGTTTTAAAAAAAAAATTCCCCATGTCATGGAAAATGAAAGAGGTGTGCTTTTATTTCCTCAATTTTAATTTAGAAGTATGGTAGAAATGTCTTCCTCTTCTTGCATTAATCCCATCAAATGGGGTCCTCTCTCTCTCTATCACCCCACATGTTAAAATGTCTTCCTTCCTTTTCCTTCTTTCCAACCAACCACTCCTACTTCAGTCAGCCTCTGCCTTTTTCCTTCAGCCTTGATCTGTTGGATTCTCTTCCCTAGGTAGTTGTCAGGACTTTGCTTTACGAAACGGTCTGAGCCTGCACTCCCTCATTTTTTCATTTATGGGTGTTATTTTGAGCATGTCTCTAACATACACATTCATCATGTAGTCTTTCTTGCTTACACCACTCATTCATCTCCACATTCACATTTCTGTGAAACAGATCGTTTGCTCATGTTTCTTCTTTGCTGCTCAGTGCCATACATTAAAATTGGATGGACCACTGTTTTTGTATACTTTCCCTTTTAATCTTACTAGTATCTTGCTGTCACATACTACACCATTTATCTCTCTCCATTGGAGATAAGCATTTATTATCCTATCTCTAATTTTGTCCACCATTTCCCTGGATTCTGGACCCCAAATACTTGAAACTTTGTGTTTTCAGTATTGTCTACCCATCTAGTTTCAATGATAATTCTTCAGTGTTCACATGATTGAAATTCCATACCATATACTCTGGTTTTCCTCTGATTATTTTGAGCCCATGTCTCTCCAACACATCCTTCCCTTTATCAAGTTCCTCTTCTATACTAACTTGCTCCTCACTGAGTCGAATGATATCATCTGCAAACAATGTGCACCAAGGTGCCTCCTTCTGCATGTTCTTTGTAAGGGTATCCAAGAGAAGGATAAACAAGAAAGGGCTCAGTGCTGATCCCTGATGCACTCCCACCACCTTAACCAATAGTTTGTCTGTTTCACCACTAGAAGTTCTGACTATTGCTGTTGCACGTATATACGTGGCTTGAACATGCTGCACATAAAGTTCTGGTATCATTTTCTCCTGGAACTCTGTTAAAAGCCTTTTCCAGAACAATGAACATCATGTGAATATATTTCCTTTCCTCTCTAAATTTATCCACTAGCTGTCCCAGTGCAAAACTGCAACTACCGTCGACCTTCCAGGCATGAAGCCATATTGATTTGTGCTAATATATACCTCACTCCTTGTCTCTTATTGAGGACTCTCTCCATGATTTCATTGTTTGACTCATCAAATCTATACCATTATAATTTATAACTATAGTAAAATACATTTTATTTAAAATTTTTAAGCACAGAGCGGCATAATAAAGTGAACCAAATCCCATAGTCCTTATTCTAGCAAACCTTCCACTGGCTAATGAAAGCGTAAAATCTGCAGGTTAATTAACTAGTATAGTTGATTAGCAGTTGAGTCACTATAAATCACTGTCTGCCAATCAAGTCAACAAATGTTTGTTACTCTTAAAAATAAAAAAAAAAGTGAAAATGATAATTTTCCAATAGTATCATTAACTTTTGTTTTATCTGAAAGAATATTTCTTAACAATGTTTCATAAAATGAATGAATAGGGCTCTCTTAGTAGTAACATTATGCAAGGACACATTGGAGAGCAGTATTAACCCACTTACTCCCCAATGGTTCAGTGTGCTGTATAGACGGTATGCTCAAAGCCTGGGGTATCTCATCTTGCTCAATGGTAATGCAGCTTCTTCCATTGATAAAGGAATGACATTGGTGATCCGGAAAAGAGTTAATTCAGTCTTCCTTCATATGTAGGATAGTTGTCACAAAGAGGAGCATACTCAAGGGAAAACACAGCAAGCAGTACCCATAGGCTGAAGCCACAGAGTTCAGAGCTGAACTTCCCAACCTTTGAAACATTGCACATGTGGGGTTTTGATTCATCCCATCATAGAAATGGGGAGCTGCAGTAGAGTTCAGATCTGGAGTATTCTGATCAGGGGGGTTATTATTTCAGATCTAGCCCTTCTAAAAGGCCAAGCGTACTGATCCTTCTCCTATTAAAGACAAAACTCTCTGGACTTCAGTGGGAGCAGGAGACAGGGCCCCGTTTTTGAGGGGTATCAATGCAGCCTCTAATTTTGCAGGCACAATTTTGCATTCGGAGTTTATTATGGGTCTTTTCTTACTAAGGGAAATAAATTATGCTGGGGGCCAAAATGACACTTACATTAAAAAAAAAAAAAGCTGTAGAAATGTGAGGACTACATACCTGAAAGAGTTTTAGCGCTTTTACAAGTCCTCCAACTTCATTCTTTAAGGAAAAAATAACAGCCGCTCTACCTCTTTCAGCTGAATTGTCTTTGTTCTCTTTATTGTCTTCAACCATTGTGTAATTCGACTTATTTAACTAAAAGCAAATAAGAAAATATAGATTTGTTGAATAATAATAAGCTATAAAGACTCCTGTGCAGTTTATATGCTACAGCTCTCCGTGCAGGAATATCACATTTTGATGGAGCAATTGCAAAAATAAAGTGCCATTCAAATCATTATATACACTCACATGCATACAGATAGGAACATGTACAAGTCTTTACAGAACTGGGGATTAATATAGGGTTTTAAAAAAAAAAAAAATCAATGTGGACCCTTTTGGGAGGTCTTTGGTAGTTCTTCAGCAGGATACAATGCATATATTTCATAAAAGTATAGTTTATAATTAAAAATAAATGATTCACAGAAGTAATAAGGGTTAGCGTGAGTCTTCAATAAAATACTTTCTAGGGGTTAAGTACAAACTTGAAAAGCTAGAGTGCCTCATCCAAAACCCATTGGAGTCAACAAATGGAAGGACTCTCATTGACTTCAACGGGAGCAGCATTAAGTCCTAATATCCTAGCACTGGGAGTTCCTCTCCATTCTGTATCCCTGAGTCAGAATTGCTGTTTGGACATAAGCGACTACTTTTACAAAGGAACCAGACAAAAACCTAAAGGAACCAGGATTATATGTTGAATAAAATCCCTTAACTAGGAACTTAGGTATAATCTGATTAATAAAGCCATATAATTTCTTCTCAGAATTCCTTGCTATATGCTTTAAAATAACTATCAGAATCATGCTCTGACATGTAAGTCTCAGAACAATCTCTGATCAGTTTAGTCTCTGGCAAGTTTTATGTATAAAGCTTTCAGATATATCAATTGGCATGACATTTTGATCTTCAAATGTCTTTATTCCCCCTCTGCCTTCTTCCCCCATCCCATTTGTAGCTCCCGCTTTGCCTCATTTCCCTTTCTCTGATGGTGAATTAAGGAATGTTGTGTATTAAGTGATGGTACATTAAGCAGGTTGCTTGAAGTGGCAAAATATTTGACATTTTGCTGAAAACAAGATGAGAATGCTTATTTCAAGATGGATTAAAAAAGATCCAGGGACAGACACCACCTCTAGACAGAAAACAAGCTCATATGATCTATAAATAGCATCCCATTATCACTTCTGGCAAAGTAAACTTTTTTATGGGTGGATCATCTCTATTTGACATATGTTGGACTTGGCTCAGCTAATTTTGGCACACATTGCTTCAAGTGGACTACCTCATCTGCACACAGATGGCCTTTTCAAATGATAAGATTAGGAAAATTGGAATGAATGACTCCAGTAGAATCAGGATTTATGCTAGGCCACAAGCAGAAGGGTGGGCTTGGATCAGGACAAAGCCATTAGGATTTGTGTTTCCCAAAGAGTGAGTACTGAAAAAGAACAGAAGCAGGTACATATATTTAGAGAAGCTAGAGTTCTAGGTTACAGAGAAAGTAATGGGTACTGTATCAGAGAAAGCCAAGCTGCATATGAGCAGAAAACAATTAACTGGGTTATTTTTCATAATTATATGCATTAGTTTGGAGCATGCAGGTATTATCCCCTTTGCTAGGGCCTGATTCAAAGCCCACTGAACTCAATGGAAGTATTCCCATTTACTTCAAGGGGCTTCGGATCAGGCCCCTGGGCGCCACTAAAGATTCTTTACTATATGACGAATGTTGATTTTGAATAATGGTGTAGACTTCATCACTCAAGCCTTGTCTACATCTAAAATGTAGATCAATCCAGCTGCATTATTCAGGGCTGTGAAGATGTAGTTTGACCTAACCCTCACTATAGACACCACTACGTCAATGGAAGAATTGCTACAGCCTCTTGAGGGTGTGGATTTACTACAGTGATGGAAAAAAACCTTTCATCTCTTTAGTAAGTGTCTACACTACAGCACTATAGCAGCATAGCTGCAGTTGTGCCACAGTAGCACTTGTCGTGTAGACACACCCATAGTCTGATTCGACGTAACACTCAAGAATGTGCATTCAAGTCACTGGGGCTTAAGCACATGCTTAGGTCCTTTGCTGAAATTGGACCATAGAGTCTAATCCAGAGTCGTCTGAAGGCAATTGCACTCTTTCAATTAACTTCAGTGAGATTTGGATCAGATCCATAAAGGGACCTGTTCAAGTTATGGTGTTTGGAGAGTAGTATCATATATTGCACAGACAGGAAAATTTAATAACCTTTCACATGCATTAACATGGTATTCTCAAACACAGAGGCCCACATTTCCATTTTCAGACCACATCCTTCATCAGCAACACTACAGTTGAAGTTAGAAGTGAAGAATATGGGTCTGTATTGTGGATACACAGAGTGGGATGGCATTGTCTGAGAGCGAAAGCTGTCAGACAGCAAAATCATTTTATACAGTGTAATGCACCACCTTATTCTGAAATTCGACATAGTTATAAATGATATTGTAAGATGTGCAACTGACCACAAACTGTAATTACAAATGAACACTAATACTTTCTCTTTTCATATTGACCTAGTTAAAACAATGTCATATTTAGGATCAATTTATGTAGCATACAAAGCATAATATGACTGGGACATAGAAAGCATAGGAAAAGAATGTATTATATTGTAATGGGTACTTTCTGAAGAGTGTCTCCATCTTGCAAAACTGGGGCGGGAGGGGGGAGAAGAGAAGAGAAATTGGAATACTAAAAATTCACAGATCTCTAGAATACAGATTCTTCTGTATGCAGACGTTGCGTGATGAAAAAGCCAGTGGTGACGACTGGCTTCCAATAATAATGTTGTACAGAATGAACAAAAAACGGGATGGCGAAGGAGGTCTGAGTAAATGCAGCCACCATTCTGCTGCAACCCCAGGACAGAAACAAAATGGTAGCATAGAAGAGAATAGCTATTCTACACCACAAGCATTCCAGTTCTTCCTTGCACCGCCTATTCACCTTTCCCTGGTCAGTCACTTTTTCTTTTCCTCTTAGCATCTGTGCACTCCTTTGCAGGGAATGGGAAGTGAGAGAAAGCTAATATATATATATACATTTTTTTTTTTTTACAGTAACACTTAGGTTAAATATAAAATGTTCAGTTTTCAGAGCAGAAAGTAAAAACCTGCATAACCCTCTAGCCATGTAATTCAATCAGGAATGGAGAGGGGGGGAAAAGGACCTCACAATACATAGCCAAAAAAAAAAAAAACAAGTCCTCCAGTGAAGACTAGACTTGACATTCCTTGTACTTCTACAGTAAAAAACCAAAAAAGTCAGAACAAATACTTTTAAAAATATAATTTGTCAAGCCTTTTTACACCTCATTAAGAGGCAAACGAAGGTAGAAACCCCCATTAAAAAAAATTCCTATGCAGGTGGTCACCTTTGTGAATTATGGGCCCAATCGTGCAAGGTGCTGAGCCCTTTAATGGGAACTGGGATATGATGAGCAGCCTCAGCTCCCATTAAAATCAGCTCAGTGGGAGGTCTGTTGAGGACACATCACCTTGCAAAATTAGGTCATAATTCTAGAGAAAACTAGCAGACAATATGGGACCCAATCCTGTTCTGTTGCCTCTGGCATCAGCAGAGCAGGATTGGGCCTCGTGTTTTAAGACTATTCCTGTTAAGGTACAAGCCATAACCAATCTCTGCATGAATTATTGATTAAAATATGGTAACGTAGTTGCAACAACTGATTTTAATAGTTTATAATTTAACTAGAATACATATTTTAAAAATGCTTCTCTTTGCTCTACCTGCCAGTCTCTACACAGAATATGAGCCAGAAGACAAGAAAAAGGTATTTTGAAAATGTAAAATGGTACTTTTTCCCCCAATTCATTATTTTCTTTATCTAATAATGTAGTAACAGTGATCTATTAAACAATTAGCCTTTGATAGGACTTAAATCTCAGTGAAAATGCACACTCAACGTCCATCCATCTGAGAATTTTATACTGCTGTCCATCACTGTAGTATCTGAGTGCCTTCTATGTAAAATAAAAAATAATAGTAAAGTCCCCACAAGACTTCATTGAATCTCCAGCACTTCTCCCTTTTCAGGTAAAACCCATTCTTGGGGTAGGGTTTTTGTCTTATTAATTTACTTTTGGGGTGCGAGACTGGGGTGTAAACAGATCTAAATATAGTCTTCTAAAATTATAACCATCTTTTTAAGCCTTTAACTGTACAGCTGAAATGATGAGAAAAAACCCTGTTAAAATAGAATAGTGAATGTAAATTACTGCTGATTGAGTTACCTATTGCGCCTTAGAATCTGTGTGGCTTTGAGCAGGTTTAAGCTCTCCTTAAACATGCATTTAAGGGAAAAATAAGATTCATACTTGGCTACAGTGTAAACTGGGAACGTTAGAGGGGGACAATTCTGCCCCCATTTAAGTCGATGAGCCTTTCGCTATTGAGTGCAGTAGGAGTACATGATCCAGCCCAGTTGTATTTTTCATATCACAATAATATCACTAACATAAGTAAAACTAAGGGTCTGGCAGCATTTCCATTATAAAGCCGTGTTTGGGGGGCCTACGGTAATTTAGGCAGACAAACTTATGTGAGAATATAACTTGATGGGCAATTAATGTTTTAATCCTCCCCTCGATTAGTATTGATTTGCAGGTTACTTCCTCAGTTTCCTTTAAACATGTTTGTTATTAAATAGGCATGAAGGAATGTTCTTTTGGGTGACCATTATTGGATGCAACCTGATAGGGAAGGTACTGGACCCTCGCTTAAAATTTTCATGTGACCTAATTCTGGAGAACAAAATATCATCGCTGGCCAGCTTCTGCAATACAATTCATATTTTGGTTACTTTGGCTTCCTGAAATATCTACTGGACATGGAAAAGCTATTGTTTCTGATAGTAATGGAATAAAGTTTCAACCTCATTTGAATACTGAATAATACCCTTAAGGGCAATCAGATGTTGCTCAGATAACTGCCTGTTTCATCGGCTATGCTCGGACACATTTTAAAACCCTACTCTTGTTTAGGGCTTTTTTCCCCTTTCTTCTTCTTCCCCTCCTGGAACAGATCTCTCTCTTTCTCACACACTCACAGAGCCAAAAGTAACTTCTATGCTACCTGTATTTCATTTACTCATGTTTCTGAATGTTACTTGCTTAGCTAAATGTTTTCCTTCCTATTCAGACACAAGCACAATTTGCAATAACAGGTCCTGTTCCAATTTCAGGTACACTAGCATAAATCTGGAGTAACTCCACTGACATCAGTGGAGTTACTGAGGATTTACACTGGTGTGTATCTGAGATCAGAATCTGGACCAAAAATTCAAGAATTCCAGATTCCTTTTTCTAAAAATGAAAATACCCTGAGAGCAATGGCAGAACTGCTGGCAAACAAGAAGATGGAGTGGGGGGTTCCCCATGTTTTCAGCAGTCTTAACATTAGAAAGGTAATCCCGAGCTCACAATTTAGTCCAGTGGGCCATAGCCACTTTGTGTAATTCACAGGCCCATAGAGTTTCTCAGTGCGGCTGAAAAGGGCTCAGCGAAATCCACCTTAATCTTGTAGGTGACTGTGCAGATAGAGCGGGACACGGGCACTGCTAAGATTAAATGGGGAGTTATTAAATGCCCCCAGGGTGTTTGTCTTAATCCCATTAGGAAGTAAAATGTCAGCAGGTTGTTTGTTCCAAACGACTGAAAATCAGGCTCAAGAATTCATTGGCTTCATGTTATACCCGTGGGGAGACATCTCTAATCCCTAATGAAACGGCTGTTAAACTGACTGTTTGGGGTGCAAACAGGCCTTTTATCTTTATGAATCCCAAGACAAGGCACTACCCTATCCCCTTATGCTTTCCATGCATGAGCTCTGAAGCTGAGGCTCTTGCAACCCTAGAGAGGGGCCAGGAGCAGGTGGCCGGGGAACACGCTCATGTTAGACTTTATGGGTAGAGAGCAGTGGTGCCCCCAAACTTTCCTCTGGTGTAATGGGACAGGTTGAAAACCGCTGCTTTAAACTGGTGCGTCTTGTCTGGCTTTAGATAGGCTTGCCCACCTCATGCCAAATGTCGACTGGGTGTGGGACACGGCTGATCCTGTCCCTGGTGTGGTGGAGAAAGGGGCTAGATGGCTCTAGAGCAGAGCTGCCTAATTTATTCAGACCTGGTTCGTGAAGGGCAGATGTTAGTGCTGAACTAATATGGAGCCTCTGCCTTTCCTAATCTGCTCCAGATTTCAAGGAAGGGGTGTTCAAACTACTTACATCAAGGGCAGGTTCAGCAGAGGTAAATCTCCTATTACCTCCTAAGCCAGCCCTCCCAGTGCTGGCTCCAATAAGTCCCCGATGCACTCTTAAGACGGACAGCCCAGCTCACCTTTTGCTCATGGTAGTTTCAAACATCAGGAGACTTATGTGGTATTTTCGTAGCATGAGAGCATAGGTGCTGGAAATAGAGGTGCTAGGGGTGTTGCATCGCCCCCTGGCTGGAAGTGGTTTCAATCATACACAGGGTTTATAGGTTTGTTCAAATGTGATTGTACTGCGGAAAGACAGCTTGATGGCCTAGCTCAGCGGCTCTCAATCTTTCCAGACTACCCCCTCCAGGAGTCTGATTTGTCTTGTGTACCCCCAAGTTTCACCTCTCTTAAAAATTACTTGCTTACAAAATCAGACATAAAATATGGAAGTGTCACCTCACACTAGTACTGAAAATTGCGGACTGTCTCATTTCCACAATAGAATTCTAAAATAAATCAATGGGAATATAAATATTGTACTTACATAGCAGTGCATAGTCTATAGAGCAGTATGAACAAGTCATCGTATGACATTTTAGCTTGTACTGACTTCACTAATGCTTTTTTATGTAGCCTGTTGTAAAAGTAGGTAAATATCTAGATGAGTTGATGTACCCCCTGGAAAACCTCTGAGTACCCCCTCAGGGGTACCCGTACCCCTGGCTGAGAACCACTGGTCTAGCTGGACTGCATTAGATCTCATCTGTCCCTTTGAGATCTGAGTTTTACGAATTGCCCAGAAAACAGGAGAGACAAAACACTGACACTGCCAGGAGGGAAGCAAAGCAGAAGCTCTCACTAGAGGTTACTGAACCACAAACATCCTCCCGATGCCGTTAGGATACTTTGGGGATATTTAATACGCCACAAGAGTCAACTAAGCGGTCGCCAGACGCCACTGGGCTCTCCCAACGAGCTGAGATCAGTCTGAACCCACCAGCCTGGAGCGGCTGCATGAAGGTGCGGGGGGCGGGAGGGAGATAGGTGTCCAGGGCTGATCCCCATGTGCCGCACAAACTGCTCGCCGCCCCAGGGCTCCCCTACCTCGTTATTCAGCTGGTTCTCCTCGAAGCTGGAGTTCATGGAGTCGAAGGACCGTCCCCTGCGGGCTCCCTCCATTCGGCTGGACAACATGGTGCTGGAGGAGCGACTCCGGGGCGTGCAGCTCGGGATCCTAGATCTGTGACCGTCCGCGGCTCCCGGGCCATTTATGCGGGGCGAAGGCGGGGGCGGCGGGGGGGGGGGCAGGAAGAGCCTTTCCTAATCTCCTGCCAAAGCAAATAGAAAAAAGGGCGCGTCACGGCCACGCCAGTCACGGACCGGCAGGGCGCCCACCCCCCGCAGGGCCCACGGGAGAGGGGCTCCCCGGGGAGTGGATCCGCCCCTGGCGAGGCGTCACTCCCACGCCCCGCGGGGCCATTTGCAGGGACAGCGCTGCGGGAAGTGACTCACCTGCGGTACAAGGGGCCCCGGGGCTGTTTGATCCTGGCCCTTCCAAAGGCCGGCGGGCAGCCACGGGCAAAGGGAGGCCGGGGGTTGCCGATCCTGGGGTCCGCATTGTACCAGCCCGGCTGGCAGCTCAGCTAGACGGCCCTGAACTGGAAACCACCCGGAGTTCACCCCGCTGCAAACCCAGCGGAGAGAGAACTGGGATTTGGGAGGCTTCTCTTCCGGACACAAAAAAACTCCGGAGCGATTTCTCACGTTTAACTTGTACTTCAAAAATAACATGTTTCTCCTAGAAACGGGCTGACAGCTAAGCGCATCACCCCAGCTCCAGACAAACCTCAAAGATCCCAATAATAAAACAAGCTGGTCAGGAAGTGAAGGGGGGGGGGGGGTCATTTCTCTTCTCCAGGGCCAGAAACACATCGAGGTGGGTTAGCGTCCAGATCTGCCCTTCGCCGACAGAGCAGGAGACCGCTCAGCCAAGAAGAAATGACACCCGGCAAACAGACAGAAACACTCAGCGGGGTTTGGATATCAACACAGATGCGGTTCCCCTCCGCGCCCATCCCACCCCAAGTAGGCAAAGTGAATTACAATCCCAGCCATTTGAAATTAACAGAGCTTCTAGTCGCCTTCTAATAATATAGGGCCAGCTTCTCCTCAGCAAAGGTAAATCGCCTATTATCGCCTAAGCCAGCCCTCCCAGTGCCAGCTGCAATAAATCCCCACCGCGCTGTTAAATCTCACAGAAGTCAGTTGAACCCTTTTTTCCACTGCATGCATCGGATGAAGTGGGCTGTAGCTCAGGAAAGCTTATGCTCAAATACATGTGTTAGTCTCTAAGGTGCCACAAGTACTCCTTTCCTTTTAACCCTTTGTTTTCGAAGAAGCTTTTTTTCTTTATTGTGATTTCTGCCTAGTCTAAAGATTTCCTAGATGAATTGTAAGGAGCAATTGTATACTGCCTGTAAACCCCTTCCATACCTGCCTACTGAGAGAGAGAGAGAGAACTCCTCTATTTTGAAGGCGACCGTACATAAGTTACTAGTAATCCTAACTAGACAGGGACACACTGCCCCACTTCGCGGCTGTTGAAAAGTGTCAACTGGGTCTCTAAAGCAAAAGCAACAGAGGAAATGAAAAATAACGAAACGAAGTGCAATGAAGCGGAAAGAGAACGAAACGACTAGAGAAAGCAGCCAAGGAGAAGAATGCAAAGACATAGCAAAAATAAAAAACAACCCAACCCCAAACCAGAGCACACCATCTTCCATGTACACAGTACGAGGGGGGGCCCTTTCTTTTTCGGGTGCTTTTCGGCTCCATTTTGGTGAGGTAGGCGTGAGTTTTGGGGGTGGGAGGGAGATGGGGGAAGATTTTGTATTAGGGTCCTAGAAGCAGGTTGGGGGTGGGAGGTGTTCCGGTTTTAAAAAACAACCACCCTGTGAATTCGTTTGGACCATCTTGGGCACTTTTCCGTGTCCAGATCTGTTGGTGGTTTCCACACGATCACTGGGTTAGACACTGAAGGCTGCAGAGCCCCAGGGCTGCCCAGCTTCAGGGGATGTCCCAGAAAGCAGCCTGCAAGCGACTGGGCCACAAGGAGAGCGAAATCGGGACGGCTCCTCCTGCTGTCTGGCAACAATATCATTTGCGCGGACATTACCAGCGGCTCCCATTATTCGCCCAGATTCCCACCTCAAACAGCTCCCTTCTTGCGGTGCCCGTCCACTCGCACGAGAAAACCCAGGGCAATTTTAGGACCAGTGGGGAGCCCCTTCCTTACAGCCCCGGCTGCATTGAAGTCAATGGCAATTCCTATTGACTTCAAGAGGGCCAACAAGTCACCACTAAGGAACGAGGGGCGGGGTGGGGTTGCTGGCACAGAAAGGACGCAGGTTTGGGACGGGAAGCTGCACACGTTAATGCTTCCAGGGGCATTATTCGCCCTGCAGCACGTGAGAGCTGGTCAGGGAAACGAACTGAATCTTTCAGGGGGAAATGATGCTCCAGCCATTCCTCGTGCCGTCGCTACCTGGATATTTGCTCACGGGTTTCTCCACCTTTGACGTCCCCTTGAGGTCGCTGTCTTTTGAAAATGAACTTCAATTGACCTCACACTGAGTTTGAAAACAGAATAATAATTCGCTGTCGATCTAATCCTGTGTAATCGGGTGTTCTCTCCCGCCCTCCGGGGGGTGAAATGAGTTCCCCGATGTCCTTTCCCTTAGCGGCTTGCTGTGTAATTCCGAAAGCATCTTTCCTTAGCACTTCGAGAACTGGCTGACATTTTTTCGAATTTCCCTGAACAATTTTTCGTGAAAAAGTTTTACATGTTGTGTGTGAATCATGGTCACGGTTTTTCAGCAGCCCTGCGACTGATCAGGGGGCAGAAGACCGATATCAGCCCATCTAAACATGTTTTTGGCGACTGATTTCCACGGTGAAGGGGCTTGAAGTCTACTGGAGTTTACCCAAGCCCAGCTGAACTATTGTCCGTGCGGGAAGAGTCCCGGTTCGATCCCCCCAGGAGCGTGGCATGAGGGCCCGCTGTAATGTAATTGGAGCGAGCGGGGAGTGGAGAATAAACAGGATGTCTCTGGAACACGTGAGTGCTAAAGGTAAGAGCCCAGGCCCCCTAGCTGTTCCTCAAATCGATGATCCTTACCCCGGCCCGTAGCAGACTCTCCGGCACTGCTCAGTCTGGCGCATAATAGATCTAGTTATCTGGCTGGTGCCATGTGATCATTCCCATCACCAATGGCACAGTCTGCCTGCTAGAGCCGGAATCCCACGCCTAACACACGAGCATGCTTCTGTCTTTGCATTCACAGCTTCCCAAACTTTGTAAGGCAGAGTAGGTAGTTGTGATTAATAACAGTGAGCACCAAAGGAAGAACTGCTGTCCAGATCACAGCTAAGCTCTTTGACCCCGGAAAAATAAAACCTAGCCCTTCAAAAAAAAATCACAACGGATTGATTTCAAATTGAAAATCAAGCCTGTGTGTGTGTTTAGGGCAGGGAGCTCTCCAAATAGTGGATAACCATATATATCTCATACGTGTTGAAAAATCTAGGGAAGAGGGATTTTCCTAGTGGCCTCAAAATCTCCTTGTTCTTGTCGGTTCAAATAAAGCAGGTTAAGGTTGAGAGTGATGAAGGGTTATTGTTAAATTTCCTTTCTTTTCAGTACTGGTGGCAGGCACACAGCTGTGGCTCTGGAGCTGTCCCGATAACTGTGGTGCTGAAAAACTACAGCTGTTTAATACAAAGCTGCTGACAGCAAGGAGCTGTTTTGTTAGGTGCTGAAATTGATCCTCCATGATGGATCACACGTGTCTGTATTTCCAAATTTTTCATACAGCCATTTTACCGAAAGAAGGTATTATCAGTAACAAGTGCATTAACCTACCAGAAAAACATTTGTATAGCCACAGCCTTTATGTAAGAACATAAGAACTGCATACTGGGTCAGACCAATGGTCCATTTATTCCTGTATCCTGTGTCTGACAGTGGCCAGTGCCAGATGCTTCAGAGAGAAAGAAGAGAATAGAGCAATTTATTGAGTGATCCATACCCTGTTGTCCAGTCCCAGCCTCTGGAAGTTGGAGGTTTAGGGACACCCAGAGCATGGGGTTGCATCCCTGACCATATTGGGTAATAACCATTGATGGACCTATCCTCCATGAACTTCTCATTCTTTTTTGAACCCCAGTTGTAGTTTTGGTCTTCACAACACCCAGTGGCAATGAGTTCAACAGGCTTGCTGTGCATTGTGTGAGGAAGTATTTCCTTTTGTTTGATTTAAACCTGCTGCCTATTAATTTCATTGGGTGACCCCTGGTTCTGTTATACCAATAAAATAAAAACCAGCAGGATCTTATTAAAGGGAAAAAGGCAAAATACCACATTTATTGTGAATACAGAAAGAATCATAGTAAGCAGTTAGTTACAGCTGTAACATTCCATTCAATCTCATCTTTATTCACACATTCATTCATACACACACACACACACACACACAGGTTCTGCAAAGTTGTTATCATAGTTACCAGCCTTAGAGTTGCTCATGCCAAGCCACTGGCCAGGTGGCCTGGACATGAGGAGGGAGCAGGGCCTTGTCAGATGCTCATCTGATGCTCCTGGAAGTTGGTTTGCAGAATCAGACCCCAAAGTTCTCACTTTTTAGAGTCTATTTTTATAGGAATTTCTTCCTATGCCAGTCTATGGGAATTGCTGCATCATGCTGTTGCTGAATCAATCAGCAGATGGCACATTCCTGACGGCTCCAAGATGTTATCTTGTTCTTTGGTTCTCCCATTCTTGAGGCTGTTGGGTGGATTCCAGTCTGCCCTCCGGGGGTCCTCTGGTTATTTCCACTTGACGCCTTCTTCAGCCGATGGACACTGGATTCTTAGGCTGGCACCTCCCTGATCATTCAGTTATTATCCACACCAAGCATCCATCCACATACATCCTCTATCTCTATTTTAATCACAATTGTTAATACAACAAAAGGGCGGGGAGTCTCTGGGTGCTGTTTCTGTTGTTAGAGTATTGCTTTGAGTCTCTGTGAATTGCTTTGAGAACAGACTCTGTCTTAGAATGTACTAACACAATTAGCAGCTTGCAAGTTTCACACACAGAGGGAGAGAAACAGTACCAAAAACCAAGAGACCTCTTAATTAGTAATACCCTGGAATTTAAACTATGGGAAATCAAACTCATTTGTGATTTTAATACAGAACTTCTTTAATATGATCCAACAGTTCTTGTGTTATGTAAAAAGGGATAAATAACACTTCCTTATTCACTTTCTTCACACCATTCATGATTTTATAGACCTCTAACATATTCCTCCCAGTCAGCTCTTTTCCCAGCTGAACAATCCCAGTCTTTGGTCTCTCTCCTCTGCTGGAAGCTGTTCCATATCTCTAATCATTTTTGTTGCCCTTCTTTGTACCTTTTTCAATTCAAATATATATATATATTTTAGATTAAGTGAGAAGTACATGAAGTATTCAAAGTGTGCATGTACCATGGATTAATACAGTGGTTTTTATGATATTTTCTGTTTATTTTCTATCCCTTCCTAATGGTTCCTGACATCCTGTTCGCTTTTTTGACTGCTGCTGCACATTGAGCAGATGTTTTCAGGAAACTATGCACAATGATGCCAAGATCTCTTTCCTGAGTGGTTACAGCTAATTTAGACCCCATCATTTTGCATATATAGTCAGGATTATGGTTTCCAATGTGTACTACTTTGCATTTATCAACATTGAATTTCATCTGCCATTTTGTCACCCAGTTCAATGAGGTCCATTTTTAACTCTTTTCAGTAAACTTTGGAGTTAACTATCTTGAGTAATTTTGTATCATTTGTAAATGTTACCACCTCACTGTTCACCCCCTTTTCCAGAGCATTTATGAATATGTTGAACAGAACAGCACAGATCTTTAGGATACCATGCTACTTACCTCTCTCCATTGTGAAAATTGACCATTTATTCCTACCCATTGTGTCCTATCTTTTAAGCAGTTACTGATCCCAGAGAGGATCTCTCCTCTTATCACGACTGTTTTGTTTGCTGAAGAACCTTTGGTGAGAAACCTAGTTCTTTTCTGAAAGTCCAAGCACACTATACTGACTGGATCACTCTTGTCCACATGCTTGCTGACTCCCTCAAATAATTTTCTATAAACTTTCAGAGCCAGATCATCAGCTGATGTAAATTAGCAAAACTGTATTAAAGTCAATGGCTTAGCTGTATTAAAGTCAATATACCAGTTGAGGATCTGGCCCCATCAGTATTTTGCAAATAACCTGCAAGGTGCAGATTGTAAATTGCTTCATGCAGTAGGAATACCGACTCCACATTTGGTGGATATGGACTAGATTGATTCCATCACCAGTTTCTGTACTGGATGAAGCATAAATCCCAAATTCTTTAAAGGAATGAACACATTGTTCAGCTAATTAAAATAAAAGGTGCATGACTGTCATCCTTTTGGAACTGTTAAGTACTTGCACATGTAATAAGGATTCAGAATCATTGTCCTTTTCAGATAACATGAAACATTCAATTTAGTAAACTTTAAACCTGTTTGTAATGCATTGATCAAACGAGGAGTGCATGAGCCTGATCCTAATAGTCCTTACTCAGGAAAAACTCTCAGGTGACTTTAAGTGGAGTTTTAGCTGACTTATGATAGCAAGACCAGGAATATTACTCCTGAGATTCTGAAATTGTGTAAGCTCCTTGGGGCAGAGTCTGTCTTTTTGTTCTATGTTTGTACAGGACCTAATAGTGGGGTCCTGGTCCTTATCTAAGGTTTATAGGCTCTATCACAATACAAACAAATAAGCTAATACATTGTCAGTGGCAGCTAAAATATTTCAAAAATATTTTATTTTGGATCAAATATTTTGGATCAAACTCTTCAGCCCTCCCACGCACACACATACACACACCTCCCAAGTTCTCACTCTAGTTCCCACTGGCTCTAATAGGAGCTGGGATTGTTCATCATGAGAGCTGGTTAAAAAAAATGTTTTTTTAAAGTTTTGACAAAAAAACAGGAAGAATTTTTATTTAAACTTTGCATGAAAGTTTTTATTTTTTTAAGCCAGCCCCGGTCATCACTTCTGGAATCAGAACATTAGTAAATTACTTTGGGTCTAATCCAAAGCCTATCAAAGCCAACCAAAAGATTCCCATGGGCATCAGCAGGTTTTGGATCACACCCACAGTGCCTAGAGCCATAGCAACTAGATTTTATTTAAAAATATGATGGCCCTGATCCTGCAAGGTCCTTAGTGATTTCAGCTTCCACTGGTTAAATTAAAAGAGGAACTGAGGGTCCTCGACACTTGAGGTGAACTCACCTCAGTTGGGTTCATGTTTCCTCAGTGACATATTTAAGCAACTCTCACGGCAGTCTGTGCAAACTGACAGCACTCAGTATTTTGCAGGATCAGATCCACCCAGAATGTTTTTAAATATATAAACATTGCAAAAAAACCAAACTCACATAAATAAACTTTCGTCATGCCCTGAATGCCATCTCACTCCAGCTCTTTTCAGACACACAGTACAAACTTGCTCAAAGAAAACTGCAAAAAGAAGAATAGTCTTGTGATAAAGCCACTGCACCTAATTCATTTAGGTGCCTAGGCAAACCCCATTTATCCTGTATATACAGTGCCTAGCATAGTGGGATCTTGACCTTGGCTGGGTCTTCAAAGCACTTGTATAATACAAAGTTAAATTATAACAATAGGGCCTAGTTATGCAGTTCTTATGCAGGCAAAAATCCAATTGATTTCAACAAGTTTTGTCTGAATAAGGACTCTATCCCTATTGTGTAATTCATGTCCCTCCATCATAAAAGTCCTAAAATGTTTATTTAAAACAGTGGTAGTGAGTCTTTTTATAAAAAAATGCAGCAAAAACATCCTGTTCTGAGACCAGAAGATTAATATGGGCCAATAAAACTGATGAAAATAATAATCTTGTCATCACTAGGCTTTGATTATCTGTAGGAGGAAGAAGAATAGTCTGAAATCTAGATCTATTTTCCCCTACATAAACCTACTTCCTGGTATATTATTAACTTTACTTGCTATCCCCTTAAAAATACATTCCTGAAAAAGGATATAATTAGGCCTCATTGTTTCCAGTAGGATTTAATATTTACTCATTGATATGGTAATAAAGTATATGGCAGTGAGAGAGGAGAATAAAGATAAGCACGTGCTTTGCTGAATGAGGGGCAAAGTTAGCAGTTATGTTCTAAAACAGGATCTTCTTCATCTGTTTCCTTACTTTAATCAGATTTTTTTTCGGAACTCAGATGCCCACCTCTCAGACAAAAAATAACTGAGAAAATAAAACAAAGTTTCAAGCAGGTGTGAGTAGCTAATCTAGGGTTTAAGCATGTTCCCACTGAAGTCAATAACAAAACTCCAACAAATCACTTCAAAGGTACAGGATCAAGCCCCTGTTTATCAACTTGGTCCCTGCTCTTGCAATTCCTTGCACAAGGACAGACTGTGCTGCTCACACAGGGTCCCAGTGACTTCCCTGAGGGCCAGTGCAGGTGCCTGCCCACGTGGAATGAATTGCAGGATCAGGCCCTTGAAAGGTAAATCCACTTACAGTAGGTTTGTAAGCAATCATCATTCTATTGTGCTAGCTATCAGCAGTTCTCCCTTTGAACTAGCCCCTTAAGCCTGTCTGGGTGGGAGCTGATCTCTGTTACACTAAGTGACGACAATCAATCAGGTAAGCTACGGAAAACCATTCTTTTTTAAAAAGCATTTTTCCAAACATTATCTAAACTGAGCTCCTCGCCTTTGTAAGTGATTATTCACTTTGGAGACATTTATCAAGTAGAGAAAATGTACAGGGCTTTATTTCCTTCTGCAAAATCCTTATCGTGGCAACTTTCGTAAGTAACACCCCTGGAATCCTTTCAGCATGTGAATGAAAGGAAACTCACATTAAAATAATTGATTCGGGGCAAATCCTGCAGATTGGAAACAGGCAAAAACATTTCTCCAGCAAACAAGCTGACTCAAAAGACAAACAATTCATATTCCTGCTCATCAGAATTATGCCCCCCACAGACTGCTAGGTTAAACATTTAAGGAGGAAGATATGTTGGATAAAAGAGTTTCTTGCTGGTTGGTTTTTGTTAAGAAAATACTGTAAAGGAAATGCAGCTCTCTTGCAAGTGAGCAGTAATGGCTAGGAAGGGAAGTTCTTGGACTTATTTTGATAACACAGGTAAAATTTCCATAGAGACAGAATTTCACTCCTTGAACTTTTCAAAATTGTTTTGCTCCTGCTGAAATAGGGCCCAGGGTTGCACTGTGTTGAGCACCTCCTGGAAGATGCTGAGCCTCTTCTCCTCCCAGTGAAGTCCCATGGGAGTAAGGGACATTAGTTTCTTGCAGGATCAGGGCTTTGTCTCTAATAAATGGAGTCAGGGAACCAGTCTGCAATTAGAGCATTAGTGGGACAAATGCAAATCTAAAATGCCACTTTCCTGGCTGGTGATAAACAAACAGCAAGCAGAAAACCTGCAGACCACTGGGGGACCACACTAGCCCTGATTCAGCCTCCAGCTGAAAGTCACAGAAACACAACTGCACTCTTCTGTTGGCATTGCAGAGGAACGGGTGGGGGCCAAGCAGGAAGAGAGACTCCACCACTACCCACCCTGTGTGAAGCTGGTCTCTGTCAGTGCAGGGGGTATGGACCCCCAAATCTAGCCCTTCCTGCTTGTGACATGAAACTTCAAATATTTCTGCTGCCAAGGGGACCTCTATGTTGACAAAAATGGGGACTCGCCTTGCTCCTTTAACAACACAAGAGCATCAAAAGAACATGTTATAAGACATGACCCATAATGGAAAATTCTAGTCTGCCTAGATCTTTTACTAGGAATTTCCTGTGACACAATGACTCAGTCTTCCATTCATAAAGTGACACAGCTTTAACTTGCTGTATATTCTTAATACCACAATAGACATTTTCACTTCCTGGTTCCTGAAAACATTTCTCCAGCAAACAAGTTGACTCAAAAGACAAACAATTCATATTCCTGCTCATCAGAATATTATCTTTACAACAAAATTTAAGCGTACAAGATCCTGTTATTAATAAAGAAACTGCAAACAAGCGAACAGTAAAATGTTTATAATATGACTTAACGTGGCTAACCTGTAAGAGTTTAACCAGGGACAGCACCTACCACACAGCAACAGTCAGAGATAGTGTGTCCTCTCCTCTTAGGTATGATTTTAAAGTTGATTAGTCATGGTTAGGCCTCTAAAAGTTTAGAGAAGTATCTAAAAGCCCAGTTGCTAAAGCCAAGCTTCTCCAAACTTACCTGAATATCCCTTATTTGGAAGTCTCCCAAGATCAGGCTATAATGCCAGTTTTCTAGTATTTCCTGGTTGCAGCCTGTTTGGACATGCCAGGCCAGGCCTGAAGAAGAGTTCTGTGTAGCTTGAAAGCTTGTTTCTCTCACCAACAGAAGTTGGTCCAATGAAAGATATTACTTCACCCACCTTGTCTCTCTAAGATCCTGGGAGCAACATGGCTACAACAACACTGCATGCCTTTCTTGTGGTATTATGGTACCTTTGCTATCATCCATCCTGGATAAAACCAAGAAAATGCAGACCAAAATTTTTGTTAAAAAATATTTTAAAAGTCAATCAGAATTTTTCAGGCATCAGAAAACTTTGGGGTTCAGTTTGCTTTCAGTTGTGGGTGAAGACTCAGTTTGGTTCTTTTAGCTAAAACTGATCACTATCCTTAAGGCTGACTAGAATAACAAACAGCCTCCTTAATTAAATTCTGGATGTGGATCGTATGAAGGAGATGGCCAAGCACCAAGGCACTAGTGATTAGTTTATTTTGATTCTACTGCCTAACTTGGCTAAATAAAAGATACAGTGGAAGTGTCAATCCGGTGGTTGCACAGAGCGGAATATGGCCCCGGTTTTCAAAGTACTAGAACCAGGGAGTTTAAATCTACAGGGCATTCTGCTTTACAAGAACTCCAGCTACAAGGAATTTAATTTCTCATTATTTTGTAAAGGAATAACATGTCTTATTGCTTAATGGATAACCATGTCGTTCATCAGTTGAGGCCACAAATATTTGACACTTGCACAAATGTTGGAGGCTGGAAAGTACATGTAGTTACATATACATCTGTATCTGCATGCAAAATCAGACAAACAGGTACCCAACCAATTTGCTCATGCAAAATTCATTTGCTTGCCCTAAATGAGCATGCATGGAATTTCGTAGCTGCACACACATGAGCAATCTTGTGGATTCAAATTTCGTGACTGTGGCTGAAAATTTGGCCCTTAAACTTCATAAAGTAACAGAATAAATAAAGTGCCATACACAACTCAGATTACAAGGGCACAAATTCAGTAATCTAACTATACTGCTTCCAAACAAATACACTTTTCTTATTACAATCTCCCTTGAGAAACAGCATGTGTTAGGTTACAATAGAATAATTTTCCAAAGAAGTAAACTGCATACATAACCAATGTAGTGATGGTAATCTGCTCACTCATTCAACACTGTGAAAATTGTTTCATTAGGTGCCCTGGTGGCAAGTATTCTGTGATCAACTGCCCATTTGAGAGAGAGCCCTTCTCTCTTTGGACAGATGACATTTCTCAAGTGAGGCACCCTCATCAGCACTGTGCTTGAAGTCTAGGAATGAGGGTTTAATCTAGCTTGGAAATTATCAGCTTTGTTACTGGATACAGACATAGAAAATAAAAGGCGAAAGTACCCAGAGCCATTATCTTCAATCTACAGTAGAAAATCAGTTTGTTAATCAGGAATGTACATTAGATTAACAATTTTCTTGTTTTGTTAATAAGAAATGAACCATCATTTAGTAAATTCATGCTTCATGGGTCTTTTCATACAGGCTACAGGTCACTGACTGTGATGAACTATATTTGTTATGAACCAGTGAACTGAGTTTAACCAGTGGTGATATATTCTGGGCATCAAGTTTACCTTTCCCCTTAAATGTTAGCTTAAATGTTCCTTTGCTGTTGTGTACATTGCCATAGCTCCTAGAAGCCCCATTGTGCTAGGAACTGCACATATACAGAACAAAAAGACAGTCCCTGCCCCTCATCCATCTTGTCTATTTTGATGGAAAGTTCTTTGGGACACAGACTATGTCTTATTCTGTGTGTGGATACTGCCTAGTACAACAGGACCCTGATCCTACCATCACTGGTTAAACCCAGTTCACTGGATCATAACAATTGTAGTTTACCACAGTCAGTGACCTATAGTCTGGACGAGAAGAACCATGGAAGCGTGAATTGACTACATTAAGGTCCACTTCATTTTTCACTGGATATTTACTACAGTCTGCCCCGTTCTTCTCTACTCTCCACAATCCAGATCTGTAGTTGCTGTGCATTTGAAGATGGTTTAAGGGGAACAGTTTAAAAGGCTTAATCTGAAAGCAGAGTCTTTGTAATGTCTGGACAAATGGGGAAATTAAACAAATCAAATGCTTAGAAAGTTACATTCTTGATGTCTCCGCAGATAAAAAGCGTATACATCTAATGCTAAGGAACATTTCTAGCTTTGTTCTGAGGACAAAGGGAACCTTATGACCAGGAAATTTAGCAGCAGGATATCACTTTTTACAAGGCGAAATGTCCCATTGTGTGTTCTCAACTCCAAGTTGTAATTTTGGATCCAGGGATGATTCAGTAATAACAGTATTCCTTTTACAACTCGGCCCTAGTCAGCGCTGCCTTTCATGGCCCATTAAGCCAATGGCCACCTAACCCTCCTTCAAAAGGCTGACCATATAGCTGAGGTGCTGATGTTAACTGTGGCCACAGGGGCAGGGATGGAATGGGCAACACATTACAGCGGATAAGGTGCCAGCAGCCAGCCTATGGAGCCCAGTACAAACAACTGGGCTATAAGGGTCACCACACATATGGCCTGGAGTGGGAGAAGATGACCAGTGACTGATCCAGAAAACTCATGCAGTCACCGGAATATAGCTAAGGAGTACACGGGCGGCAAGAAGTGGGGAGGGCAGAAAAGAGGTGAGACTGCGGGGGATAGATTTAGGAATGACTTAGGAGGTACTGAGGATTGACAGATTTGTGAGAAAAGGAAAGACATGGTGCATACGGTGTAGAAGGCCACAAATATTGTAGGAGCATGAGGGAAAGAGAAGACTGATATGGGGAAAGAGGAATAGGAGATAACACCGCTTCCATTGTCTGTCTTGTCTAGTTGTAGTATACAATCTCCAGGGCAAGGATTGTCTATAGCTATGTGATTAGTGGCTGGGTGGCCTGGTAGAGACTGATCTTGGTTGGTGCAGCAGTAACACAAACAATAAGAACAGGAGTACCTGTGACACCTAACACAGCTGCTACTCTGAAACAAACAATAAGGTGAAAGATGGAGGAATGACAGAGTACAAGGGAAGATCCAGGTGGGAAATGGAATATACATAGGAAAAGAAAGGTACCAGGATAGAGAGAGGAAAAAGACCAGAGGCAAGCACAGGGAACGAGGACATACAATAATAATAAACTACAGCAGGAGAGAGAAAGAGAGAGAGACAGAGTGAGAGAAAGAAACACAGACTGATAGAAAAAGGGAAATGGAAAAGAAAAAATGAAAGTCATAGATGGGAGAGAAAGCAGGGAATAAAGACACTGAAAGCAGAGAGGAAAAGACATAACCACATAATGGTTGGATGGATCATGTGATGATTACCTGTTCTGTTCATTCCCTCTGAAGCACCTGGCACTGGCCACTGCTGTAAGACAGGATACTGGGCTAGATGGACCTTTGGTCTGACCCACTGAGGCCATTCTTATGTTCTAACTTACTCACTATAAAGTTAAGCACATGTAAAAATCTTTGACTTATTCTAACAGCCTTTTATAGTCACATTGAAACAATTATTGATCCAGAAAATCCACATGGTGTTAATGATGTTCAGCATGCTGCACAAGAGGTGAGAAAGGGTTGTGGGTTTTTTTGGACTTATGTACATTTAATTACTTATTAGCTAGGGGGAGATTTTAGACACTTGGCTTCTAGTTGCTATTCCCTCTAAACACTCAGCTTATCAGCACCTGAGAATCTGGTACAAATCTGACCCTGCTAGAAACTGGGTCAAGGAAACTGATCCTACGTTTTGAAAAGTAGAGTTCTGTCACACGTGCCTGCTTGACATATTCCATTGACATAACAAGAACTGTAATATCACCCTATCTGAAAAGCTGGTAGAGCTGTTCTTTCAATTACATTATCCCCTGGTAATTAATTACTCCCACTGCATAAATCCATCTTCACGGCACCCTAATGCTTGGAGCAAAAGGGCAGTATGCAAAAACAAGGAGAGAAGCCACTAGATTCCTAGGACCAGAGCCTCAACTGGTATAAATCTGCATAGCTCCAGTAAAGTGGTGTGTCTCCAAAAGAAATAACTGACATAATTATTAGCATGGCTCTGTACATGCTGTTATACTGGTCAATGTGGGTCTGCCGGCTCTTTCAGGATAAAGTCCTATCCTCCTAGTCTTCCTTGGCATTGCAGTCAAAGCCTAAGAGCAAGATTAGTTTTCTGGGTATACATCTGTAAAGAAATTCACTTGGCAATCGTTAGACTAAAAAGTACTGAAAATATAAAGGGCTGGATCACTGATCTCCCCCCAAAAAACAATGCACATGTGGAAGGGACTCCCTTCTTGTTCCATGTGAAAAGGGGGGGCTGGCACCTCTGCAGCATTATCCTCACACCCTATTCCATCTGTAGACCCTCAAAGGGCTCTCCATGGGGCAAGGGCTATGGGGAGAGGAAGAGGCATGGCTGACCAATAGCAGGAATGGGAATGCTACACACATTGCCCATCCACCACCCTTGTAGGGAATTGTCTTTAAAATTAATGCAGCCCCAGGGCATACAAGGGCTCCTGTCATAAATATAAAGGGAAGGGTAACCACCTTTCTGTATACAGTGCTATAAAATCCCTCCTGGCCAGAGACAACATCCTGTTACCTGTAAAGGGTTAAGAAGCTCAGGTAACCTGGCTGGCACCTGACCCAAAGGACCAATAAGGGGACAAGATACTTTCAAATCTTGTTTTATGTGAATGTTCCCTGTGTTAAGAGGGAGGTTTATTCCTGGTTTCTGTAACTTTAAATTTTTGCCCAGAAGGGGATCCTCTGTGTTTTGAATCTGAATACCCTGTAAAGTATTTTCCATCCTGATTTTACAGAGATGATTTTTACCTTTTTTTTTTTTTTTTTTAATAAAACCCTTCTTTTAAGAACCTGGCTGATTTTTCCATTGTTCCAAGATCCAGGGGTTTGGGTCTTTGATGATTTTGTAACCAATTGGTTAGGATATTATTCTCAAGCCTCCCCAGGAAAGGGGGTGTGTAGGGCTTGGGGGGATATTTTGGGGGAAGACGTCTCCAAGTGGTCTCTTTCCCTGTTCTTTGTTCAGTATGTGGCAGCATACTTTTCAAGGCCAAGGCAAAGTTTGTACCTTGGGGAAGTTTTTAACATAAGCTGGTCAGAATAAGTTTAGGGGGTCTTTCATGCGGGTCCTCACATCTGTACCCTAGAGTTCAGAGTGGGGAAGGAACCCTGACAGATGGCATTGGTCCCCGTCAGCATGACTCCATTGGAAATCCACTGCTTGGGAGCTGGAGCAAGAAGCAGGAGGCCCAGAAGCTGCTGTGGAGACACAGAGGGTGATATCCTGGCTCCAGTGAAGTCAATGAGAATTGTGCCATGGATTTCAAAGGGGCTGGGATTTCACACAGGGACTGCATAGATAGCTCTGACCTCTGGAGGAGCCTTCGAGATCTGTAGGAAATCCTGAGAGAAATTTGGATTCCAGGGGCTCAATCCCTAGTTTCTTTTGCAGGGGGCAAACTTGCATCCCTTGCTCCTGATAGCAGGATCCTCCTCCAGAAGGGGAACCTCATGGAGTTTCCATCCTCTTGGGCAGCTTTTAGTGCCCAGTGGAATGATCAGGCCCTATGGAAGTGACTGATTTAGTTCTTGTCCTACACGGGTTTCTCATGAAGCTCTGAGTAGGTTAAATCTTGCGTGTTTTGTTTAATTGTCCCATTCACCATGACCATCATTAACCACTTGTAGAAACCTCAGTCACTGCACTCTTTGATGGTAACTGTATAACTTTGACCTTAATTCTTTAGCCCCTGTTCAGCGTCTCATTAAAAAAAGGGGGGGAAAGTAATAATGTAGACTTCTTAAACATACATGCCCATAGCATTAACACCACTGTAAAACTTATAAAATTAGGTTGGTTGGGGTTTTTTTTGGAGGGGGGGAGAAATCTGATTAGATCCTTTTATAATCTGGTTCTCAATGTAAAAGCCACAGTAGCCACTAAATAACAAATGATAAGAAAAGTACTATTAATATAATTTGCCCTTAACTATCACATTTCATCTGCAGATCTACAATTGATTTAAAAATATTAAATCAATTAACCCTCACTATCTGTGAGAGCCCATATGGGGGCAGTCCGGCCCAGTGATCAGACACAGGATGGAGTCAGGGTCACCACTGGAAGTCACACCAAAGGTCAAAGCCAGAGTAGTCACTGGATTTAAGGTGAGGAAGCAGGAACCAGTAACAAGTAGCGATAACAGGGACAAAGAGCAAAACCAGGAATAAGGAGAAGTTACTTAGTCTGAAGTCTAGCAACTAGTTGTTTAGACAAAGGGTGGTACAGGAACAGGAAGCTTTATGCACAATGGTGTCCAATCAGCAGTCTGGTGCTAGTCACCTGACCCAACAGTGTCAGTGGGTGTAGCTTCTGGTGGTGGGGTCTTAGCTGCAGTTCCCTGTTCTCCCCCTTTGCAGTGCAATAGCATAAAGGCTAAGGCTCTTGCTCAGCAGCCCTCTAGGCCTGGGTTTGGTACTTGATTTATGAGGAAGGTCAGATTACCACAGCCATTTTATAGATAGGTTAAAAGCCAGGGTTAAATGATCTGCCCAAGGTTATATATTAAGTCAGTGGCAAAGTTGAGGAAAGGAGCCAATGGATTTAAGCCCATGGTGAAATCTTGGCTCCATTTAAGGCCCACTGACTTCAGTGGAGTCAGGATTTCACCCCAGGAGTCTAATCACTTGTCCAAACTGCCTCAGAGGCTGCTGGAACTGCTGTGTCTGTATTACTCTAGGTTCAATGTGGGGGCACATACTGTACCTTGCACCAAGCCCAACTACATGGGCTTGGCACCAGTGTTCTCCATTAGTTTGGGGGAAGGAATTTTCTCACGTGCCTTGGAAGAGTAGCAGAGTTGATCCACAGCAGCAGTTTCAACAGTCCCTATATGCACTAGGACTCCCCCGCCCCCCCCCAACACACGCAGAGTCAGAATGACTGGGAATCTGTATTGTCACCCATCCCCACCTATTCTTTATCACACCCCAAGCGTTCGGTGTAGGCTGTAGTGAAACCAAACCATTTCTGATGCATTACGGGCCTCTCTGCCCATAAAGGGCCATGGTGGGATTGGGGAAATGGATTTGCCCAAATATGCATAACGCAAGTGATCGGGACTGTAGGAAGACGAGGCAAGAATGATCTGCACAGATATTAATCCGCTACAGAAAGATGAGATTAATTATCTGAGGGCTGCAGGAATGCTGGAGAGATAATCAGTCAGCCATAAAGTCTTTTCAATCCTCTCAAGGTCATCAGAGTCGACTAAATCTGCTCCTATTGTGAAAGGAGAAAGTGCTCTAATCTTCAGAGGCAACTTCACATTATCAGTTCTGGGAAGTAGGTTTCTAGGGCCATCCTCTGCCCTCAGGTACATACATGTAACCTCTTTCAAGCCAATGGGGTTGCCGGTGTGTTAACTGAGGGCAGAATTCAGCTACCTGAAGCTTTTACAGTAAGAGGTATAAAGTGTCAAGTCCCTCTACAAAACAGGTTTAAGACAATCAAATACCAAGTCTGCTTTGTCTTAATTACCTGCTTCGAAACAGACTGCTGCAAGGTCTAACCGCAGCCTTTACGTTTCTGTTTGTTAACTGCTACAGGGGAGTTAAATGGTCAAGGATTGCATGAGATTTAGCCAAACAACAATGAAGTCAATAGGAAGCACCCAGATCAGTATCATGCAGCTCTTTGAAACTGTAGGAAAAGGGCTTTTCTAGTTTTCTCTTGGGACTGCTACTAAATAGAGATGATCATAATGGTCCCTGCTGGCCTTACTTTCTGCAGGTAAGAGGCTGTGCTATGTTTCTGAGAGGTGCAGGATAAAACTAGAAGCCAAGGAGGAGGGGAGACCTAGTGTGGCTTTAAGTCGCCTTTATATCCTCCAAGGCCTGGAGAGACCCCCAGCATAATTTAACCAGCCCTGGGGGTCCTGTCTAAATTACAACCACCTCCCAGGGCTGCCCTGAATCTCTGCAGTTCTGCACCCGCCCCAGACATGCCCCACCCCCTACTTGGGAGGTAGTCCTCAGGAAGTAGCCTGACAGCTGGCTTCTGCCGTTTCTGTACTGGGGAGAATGCTCCTCCAGCCAAAACCGTGACTTTTAGGACCCCCCTGTGCCACTCCAGATGATTTACCCCGTGTAAAGGGGCCAGAGTGGGGGGTGAGGATCGCACCCTGTGAATCTAAGAAAATGTATTTACGGCTGACAGGAAACATGAATGCGCTAATTACCATCTTTTCTTTTGACATGACAGTAGCAGAACTCAGCATCCCCATTTAGCACAATGGGAACTTCCACTGATTATACCGTACGCTACAGCACCTGTCACAAGCCTTTTGGAAGGGATGTTGAAAACCTGTGTCACCCTTCACTGTTACATTTATTTTACTCACCTGACTGACGCCTCCTGCACTGTAGCTTAAGTGATAGAAATTGCAGAGGTTGAACGCTTGAATTACAATATGCCTGTGTGGGTTTTATGGTTCATCCTCAGAACTTGTTGCTACGGACACTACTGGTTTAACAGATCTTCTGACTGATTTTCTTCAATGTATCATAAATATTTGTAGCGCACCACTGACTATAGGGTCTCGCTGACAATTTTCTCTTCCAGCCATCCTCTCATCTCCATTTTCCTACCCCTTAACTTCCAAGCACATGAGCTATCTAGTGATATATTAGCTTCCTTTTTCTTTAAATTAAAGAAAGTAAGTGCCTCCAAATCTCAAGAACGGGTTAAAACTTCTGAAAGAATGCGCAGCTTAATTGAAAACATTCATTTTGTCCCAGAAATTTAACGTGGGGAAAACTGCTGTTTGCCGAGCGCTTCTGCCAGTGGCAATTGAAGCATTATTCTCCAGTGAATACCTCACCACAGCAATTCAGCCATCCCTTTGCAAAGTCAGAGCAGGAATACTGCAATCTGCTGCATTTGTAGTGACTTTGAGAAGCATCTGGAGGTTTCAGCTAATGCAGAATGCAGAAGCTCAGTAACTGGACAGGCTGACTCATTATGCACGGTTTTAGCAAAAAGGTAATTCTACAGTATCGCTTAGAGTTGATTGAATAATGAAAACATTTATTTGCAAATAATTTATATAATAACTGAGAGGAAAAAACTATTCATTAGATATTATTCAAGCAGCTTTGAACTGGTCAAATCATTTTTAAAGTATTCACAAATACCTTTTTCCAGTAAAAAAAAAAATTGCCAGAATTGATTGGGTCAATTATTCACAATGAATGATTCAACTGCTGTAGTATCCATAATCTCTAACCATGCTTATTTAAAAAAAAACAGAAAGTCTGTAAATGTAGTGAAGCGCATTCAGTTTCCAGACGATCAGCTGTTTTTGTGTTTGCTTTGCATTGTTGAAAGAAGTAACATAAGCCCTTTCATGTGAACCAAGTCATTTTTCTTCTTCTTTTTATAGAAGTCAAATAGCACTCTGACTGGTATGAGTTAGGTGCTGCTCTGAGCAAACAAGTTGTCATTTGGCCAATTAATATCTGTGTAAGTTTTTTATGAAAGGTTTGCTTAAGGATATTGAGGGGAACAGAGAAAAACTTTAACTATGCTTTGCTTTCTTTTTAACACTAGACATGCAACCATGCACGTACCATCAGCTACGTTCCAATCGAAATTGCTTTCAGATTCTAGATCAAAACTCTGTAGAATCCTTGAAAAACTCTTTGGACCAAATTCCTCATCTGCAAGCGAAGGTGAGGGAAAAGGTGCCACTTGCAATCCCCACTTCTTGGGTCTGCTCAGTGCTGTGTCGGTCCCCTCCGCTCAAGTTAGAGCAGCCTTCAACTACCAGTGATCCCATGAATGGAAAATCCCATAACTTAGATTATAAAGTCACCTCTCTAGGTAGTAAACGAATGTGGAAAATGACACGAGAGAGAGGACAGGGTCCTGAGTGGGTTGTCATCAGTAAAACTTTCAGATTCAAACTGAATGTGCAAAATACAAGGCCTGGAAAACAGTGGAAGGAGAAAAAGTGTCTGCAGTATTGGAATACATCCCAGTTGCCCTGAAGTCAGTGAGGGGTTTGTTGATTTCCGTGGTAGCACAAATTGATCCAACAGCAATACATGAAACAGAGGAAGGTAAAACTCAAGTAGAATGGGATGAAAACTGGATCTCCAAACTCCTCAGAAATACGGTTGTATATACAGGAACCTTTAAGAGACAGAGGAAAAGAAAGCATCTGTAAACAGTTTTAGCACATCTTCTATTGTCCATGTGAGGTGCCTATACCTAACAGCCAGAGCCTGATTCTCCACTAGTTGCACGGTTAACTTCTGTACCCGGAAAGATAATGGAGCAAATAATGAAGCCATCAATTTGCAAACACCTAGAAGATAATAAGGTGATAAACAACAGTCAACATGGATTTGTCAAGAACAAATCGTGTCAAACCTACCTGACCGCTTTCTTTGATGGGATAACAAGCCTTGTGGATAGCGGGGAAGCGGTAGATGTGGTAGATCTTGACTTTAGTCAGGCTTTTGATATCGTCTCACAAGACCTTCTCATAAACAAACTAGGGAAATACAACCTAGATGGAGCTACTATAAGGTGGGTGCAAAACTGGTTGGAAAATCATTGCCAAAGATTAGTTATCAGTGGTTCACAGTCATCCTGAGGGCATAACGAGTGGGGTCCCACAGGGATCAGTTCTGGGTCCAGTTTTGTTCAATATCTTCATCAGTGGTTTAGATAATGGCATAGAGAGTGCACTTATAAAGTTTGCAGACGATACCAAGCTGGGAGGGTTGCAAGTGCTTTGGAGGACAGGATTAAAATTCAAAATTATCTAGACAAACTGGAGAAATGGTCTGAAGTAAATAGGATGAAATGCAATAAGGACAAATGCAAAGTACTCCACTTAGGAAAGAATAATCAGTTGCACACATACAAAATGGGAAATGACTGCCTAGGAAGGAGTACTGCCAGGATCTGGGTGTCTTAGTGGGTCACAAGATAAATATGAGTCAACAGTATGACACTGTTGCAAAAAAAGCAAACGTCATTCTGGGATGTATTAGCAGGAGTATTGTAAGCAAGACACGAGAAGTAATTCTTCTGCTCTACTCTGAGCTGATTAGGCCTCAGCTGGAGTATTGTGTCCAGTTCTGGGCACCACATTTCAGGAAAGATGTGGACACACTGGAGAAACAAAAATGATTAAAGGTCTAAAAAACATGACCTATGAGGGAAGATTGAAAAAATTGGGTTTGTTTAGTCTGGAGAAGAGAAGACTGAGAGGGGACATAATAACAGTTTTCAAGTACATAAAAGGTTGTTACAAGGAGGAGGGAGAAGAATTGTTCTTCTTAACCTATGAGGATAGGAAAAGAAGCAATGGGCTTAAATTGCAGCAAGGGCGGTTTAGGTTGGACATTAGAAAAAACTTCCTAACTGTCAGGGTGGTGAAGCACTGGAATAAATTGCCTAGGGAGGTTGTGGAATCTCCGTCACTGGAGATTTTTAAGAGCAGGTTAGACAAACACCTGTCAGGGATGGTCTAGACAATACTTAGTCCTGCCTTGAGTGCAGGGGACTGGACTAGATGACCTCTCAAGGTCCCTTCCAATCCTATGATTCTATTTCTTACCTGGTGCAGTTATTGACACTAGTGCAAATCTTAAAAACTACCATTCTGATCTGGCATTTTACACCCCTTTTGTCCTCACAAGTATATTTGTCTATGCCAGGCAGTGGAATCAAGCCCCTAGTGTCCAATCCTAATAAATATTTAGCCCTGCTAGTGATATTGATAGTAGCTGAAGAGCCCTATTCTAAGAACCTCTCCTAACAGCAAATCTTGATTATTTTCTTAATGCTGCCTTTCACCTTCTGTTAAGAGTAAGAGGTGCAAGATGGAAACATTATAAAACACTGGAAAAGAGGAGCACAACAATGCCTTATTCCTCACTTAGTTGGGGAAGCCCTGGAGCCCACAGCCACATGAGCATGCCCCTGGAATAACTTCTCTGTGGATATCAGCCACAAGTGCTATCAGTCTAACACTTTTCACCTGCGCTCAAAATCATGTATTATTTTTACACCCCTCCAAACACCTTCTACACCCCTGGAAACAAACATACAGTATAAACCACTCACCGCAGGGCCACTGTCATGTACTGCTACTGTGCTATTTGTTCCACTAAACAAATAAACTCATGAGTTATTCAGTCTTTCCTGGTGTAGCCAAACACAGGGCCAAATAATCAAATGCATAAATAATCTTGTTAATGACAGAAGCTATTGAACATTTTGTTATACTAATTAGGCCAACAGGCACACAGGTTACGAGCAACACATTTTACATCGGAGGGGAGGGAAAAGCACCGTAGCAATGGAGCAGGCTTTGTAGTTTTAAATTATATGAGTAAGCACAGCTCAGAAAGCAACTCAGCAGGCTTTGATCCACTCAAATGCAGCTGAGAGCTTTTCAGCCACTTCTGACGAAGCAGGCGTCCTTCTGTCTTTTTTACGCACACACACACACTTCACGATCTTCCTTATTCATAATCAGTCAGATGCCGTATAAGTTCTCCAGATGGTCACATTTAGAAAACAGAAAGACTGCATGTGATATGTCGGTGTGATGTAAAAATATAGTGAAAACTGTCAGACTAAGGAGCCAGTAAGAAAATCAAGTGCTGGGTCTTTAAAGATCAAACTTGGAGATGCTTTACAAGAGGGTGCTTAAAAATACAGGTTGCCTATTAAAGCAGTCTTCTGTGTTCACTCCATTGTTCACTTTATAAACCGTACACTGTTCTGGAGCACAGAATGCTGAGAGATCTTTTACCTTAGTCCACTCTTTAGGTACCATGGGAGTCCAAAGTGAAATGAGCTTGGACAACGGTACTCAAAACGCAGAACTTTCCCTCATAAATCATCTCACCTCTGTGGCACTGAGGATCCCCCATGCAAGGGGAAACCCCAGCTGATTACATAAACTAGTTTTAAATCTGTTTTGTGCTACTGGGGCCAAAGTCTGGCCCAGTACCTCCCGCAACACACTGTCCCCTCACACTGGGATGGAGCATTGGCTCAGTATGAATTTGGTAAATTAAATCAAAGACACTTTCTGCCCACTCACATGCCGTTAGGGGCTTTGTGCATAGTCACAGTATGCTGGTGGGGAATCAGATCCTAAAATGGCCAAGAGTTTTAATACAAACCTTTAGGGCCAAGATTAGCAAAACCTGCCTTCTCATGACAGCCCATGTTGTATCTGAGTCTCCTTTCTTCTTCTGTCATTAAATTTTACCTACCATTAGCATTAGCCCAACTTCGTAATTAGGTAAACTTCATTAGTCTGCATCAAAGAAAATCTTTCTTAAATGAACTGTTAATGAGCTCCATCTGTCTGATTAGGGGACTCTGCTTTCAGTTTCAGCTTGTGCAAAATTTCATTTCAGAGAAATACTTTATAGTATTAAAAGAAAAGCCAATTAGCACAAAGCCAGCCATGACTTCGAAACAAAATGAGTCAGATCCTCAGCAAGTGTCATTTGCTGTAGCTCCATTGACTTCAATGGCATTATGTGGATTTACTCCAGCTGAGGTTCTGGCCCTAGCTCTTTACTGCGGCCACTGATTTTATTTTATTTATTTTTATATGACATTGAAGGAGGCACTGAGGAGGCTTGTAAAGCACAGGTACCAAATCTTATGCGGGAGGGGGAGATCTATAATACAAGTTTTGTAGAAATGGACCCAAGCTCCAGCAATTGGGAAAGCCTGGGACTGAATTCTAGGGGTCAAGCCCACATCTAGTTTTATGGAGATGTTTTGAAACAATCTATGGGGGTTGAGCCTATAATGAATTGCATCCATCTGATTCTTTGGTAGGAGTTCATATGAAAAGCAGCAGTAGGGAAAGATGATTAATGACACCTCAGTGCTGCCACTACATTTGTACCTATAATTTTGTAACGTAAATGGCATTTGTGTGCACACATTCAGTGTCATTTGCACCCACATTCATTTTGCAAATGGAAAACAAATGGGTGTTAAGAAAATATTGCAGGTCAGCAGCTGGGCTGCACCTGGCACAGTTTAAAAAGAATATATTTTCCAGGCATAAGGCGCTAATAGTACACAAATCCCCTTCGGCACCATGACTTTACTAGGAGAGCGAGTTGGAAAGCCTTGCTGCTGGGGCCCCGTTCCAATCCCACTTCCCATTGACCAGACAGGAGAATACAGCCATAGCAAAATGCCAGGCCAAAGAAATGCTTTTTACAACCGTTTCTGAATGTGGCCAGGCTCAGGTTTCAGCCAGTTCCTACAAGGCACTAACTCCAGGAGTCGGGGCCTGCTGCCATTCCTACCAGAAGACTGCTGGAAGGAGAGGTCAGTAAATAAAATAAAAAAATAAAAAATACTTTTATCTTATATAGCTCCTGTCACCAGAGGATCTCAAAGGGCTTTATATTCATAAGCCTGGCAACACTCCCTTGAGATAGGTGAATATTATTTCCCACATTTTACAAATGGGGAAACTAAGGCACAGAGACGTTAACTTATTTGCTGATGGTTGCACACAGTCACTGGGAGAGCCAGGAACAGACCACAGGTCTCCTGCCTCCTACTTCTGTAACAGAACCAACTGAGCATGCTTCCTCTCTAGTCCCCACTCTTTTCTTACCGCGATCTTGATCACACTGTAAATGTGTCATACTGAACTTCTGACAGTTCAATCATTTTACAGTGTTTACCCCTCGAGATTTAAATGTAATAAGTTCATTCTAAATACACCCGTGTCCTTTTTCTCTGGTTCTATGAACACTTTGCACCTGGATTCAATGTTTCTCTCATTATTCTTCTGTGACGAGGCAACAAAAAGCACTACTCACTTATTTATAGCCTTTTCGTCATCTCAGAGAAGCAGCAAAGGGACTGGACCACAGGGGGAGGGAAGAGCTTTGTTTAATTTTAATTAAATTCACTTCTTTCAAGTCTGAGTAAACTCTGGATCCAGAGCAACCAGGCTAATTAGATTATGAACACGGTTTGTTTCCTTAAAGGACAGCCAGCATTGTGCTATGAAGCACCTGACACGTTGCTCCAAAGCAGTTCTGTAGTACTTTACACTCTGGGTTTAGCAAACATTCTAGCATTTAAAGGATGATATATCAACATTACAAGGGGATTTTCTAATTCAGAATTGCCATCCATGGGGTAGCCCTGTAATTGTTCCTTCCTTCCTGTAATTCTGTTCCTTGCACTCTTGCTCCAAGTGGGAATGCCTTGTTTTTCATCTATCATCTGCTTCCCATGGAACTGTGACCATCTTTTATGTAGTACACAATGCAGACACTGATCCAAAGGGGCTACTATAACCCACGACTGGGGCAGCCACAAAAACAGGACAAAATAGAGCCATTGGGCCACACTCTCCTGGATTGAAAGCCCACTGAAGTTAATGGGCATATGCCCAGGGATGAATTAGCCAAAAGAAAGCAAAGAATCCCTATTCACTCTGCCACTCAACTACCCACAAGTGATCATGCAAAAATACAGCAAAATTGCTTCCAGATCTAAAGTAGTCATCACACCATGACATCACCATTGTGTTGTAAAATGAAGAACACCTATGGAACACACTGATATGGACAGTCCTTGAATATACTTTTACCAAAGTTTGCATTATGAGACTATAATTTCCACGTAAAGGGCCCAATTCTGTGCTGACTTATCCACTGAATTCATTAGGGGATGTAGATTAGCAGAATTTGACCCAAAACATGCACCCAAATCATGCAGAAAAATGTAGTAAAAGTCATCATTCTAATCCCTTATGCTAGACTTTCATCTTTGGAAAATTACAGTAAGTTCAAATACCAAGCAGGTCACTAGTGCAGTGAATTATATAGGCTCTTCCTAGTCATCATTTGTCTACATCATAAAACCACTTCACCAACTGGCATAATACTTAGACCTGCCATGAGTGCAGGGGACTGGACTAGATGATCTCTCGAGGTCCCTTCTAGTCCTATGATTCTATGTTTGCCAGTATGCTCAAGAGCTGATCAAGACTGGAATAGCAGGGGTGTTGCAGGTCAGGGCTAAAATATGCTGGCTGAACTATGTGGAGAAGCTTGCCTGTGCAGTCTGTACCCGGACTACTCCAGTTATTAGTCGCTCATCCTCAAGACCAGGTGGCCTATAATATACATTAGTCCTCTAAGTAATTGACTCATGCATCTTCAGTCTCCATGTAGAGTGACTCGGTGCCAATATCTTCCAAATCCGTCTCCTCCTTCCTTTCAAGGCCTATCAAATCCTCTCTAACAAAAAAGGATAAATCTTCCCTTTATCCGTGTTTTGAACAGTCCCATAGAAACAACCTGAAACACTCAATGGCCAAGGTATCGAAGCTCCAGGCAGGCTTCAGTTGGATCCACATTATTAATGCCTTATATGCAATTTTGCCTTCATGTTTCCTGTTTTTCCTTCCTAGACGTCTTTCAGTTGTATACAACACATTACTGAGCTTACTTTTTTCTATATATTATAGTCCATAAACCCCAAATTGCTTGTTTTTCCTTAATGTATTTCCACTACAATCACATTTCATTTTTATCTTTCTCGCCATTCAGACTTTGTGTGTTTGTGTATACACACACACACACACACACACCTCTCACCTCCTCCTTCAGTCAGCTAATTTTAATGCCTGCCTCACAAACATTATCTAGTTATTTGACAGATTATCTTTTTTATATAGGATTGGTCTGTCCCAAAAGAATTTACTGTGCTACTGTTTCCTTTCTACACCCTTAAGCCATGAAATCAGAGTCCTCACAAATCAGGACAGACCTGAACAAGGCACAAGAAGGACTTTAGATACAGCCACTCCCAGGGTTGGTCTCTAACCATCCTTCCGCATGCTGTGCCCATTCAAACAAGACTCTACTCTTTATTTAGCCAAATCATTATTTACGAACATATTCCATGATGTTAAATAAAGCAGAGTTTATGCAATGTAGAAGATTTTTAATCAATCACCTTTTATAATTGCAAAAGGTTTGACGTCATAGGTTATTTATGATCTTTAACACTAGAATATAACGTTGTGGCTATATTGTAGAGCTGGATAAAAGTATACGTACACTTTCCTGTGTATTTCAATATCCTCTATTGACAGAAGATAGGAGACCTGTGGTAGGACTGGAGACCAGGAAATGATTTTTGTGATTTCATTAGAGTAACTGACGGAAGCATTTCCCTCTAAGGAGGGTTAACAGATGGCCTGTTAAAGTTACAACTTCTTCTTTAAATAGGCTGTCACCAAAAATGCTCTGCATGGCAACAAAAATAATATTGATACAAACTCAGTGCCCAATTAAAAGATTGTCTGCATAAACTAGAACGCAACATTAATAACTGCTATCATTGCAATACAGAGGACTATGGAGATGCATTTGCTCTTTAGGGTTTCCTTTGAAATGGTTTTGAAGTGAAAAATGTTTAAATAGCTTGAAGGAACAAAACAAAGCATGGGACTGCCTAAACCACTGTGGCTTATAGTTATTGTGTACATGAGCCTGCTGGAAGTCATCAGTAAATCAGATTATTCTGCACCTGGAGCCTACTCCAAATGTCTTTGAAGTCATAGGGAAAATTACCATTGACTCCAATAGTCTTTGGATCAGGGCCTTGGGTTTTGATCCTAACAGGAACTGAATGTTTTAGTTGACTGAGTTTCTAGATCTAGTTCAAAAGATTTTAGACAACAATTATTGAAATTATATCTTGGGTCACCTCAGTGAGTGATGTTGCAGCCTGAGAAATTATTTCCTTCACAAGAAAGAAAAATAGCAAACATTCAAAATAATGCATCTGATGAAGTGAGCTGTAGCTCACGAAAGCTGATGCTCAAATAAATTGGTTAGTCTCTAAGGTGCCACAAGTACTCCTTTTCTTTTTGCGAATACAGACTAACACGGCTGTTACTCTGAAACCATTCAAAATAATACGATACCATTTAATCTGATGTTTGACTAGTTATAAAATTCTACAGCACACTGAAAGGTACTTTACTAATGCCAAAGCACTGCAAAATAACAATCAGTATTAGCTTTATGAAATGCTGCCCAAACTTTTACACGTACAAAAAACGGAAATTGCATCACCCCCCCATCGCTGAACAACTCCATTGGCTTCCTATTCATTTTAGGAACCAGTTAAAAACTGCAGTCTTTGGCAAATGAAGACTGTGATGGATGATCAGAAGCCCTCATATCCCTGTTCATTCTGATCTGTAGCAATGTTTATTCCCACCTTATCCAGCCTAGCTGAACTTCTTCACATCTTCTTAGAAGGTTGCAAAGTGCATTCACTTTTCAACATTTTAGATCAACCTCATATTTAAGAGAAATACAATGGCTTATTGAATGTGACATTTAGGGGGAAGTTAGTGGCTTAGAATTATTAACATCTCTTTTTACTATTATTTAACCCTGTTTTTCTTCAATGTCGGGATTGTTAGAAATTTCTCTCGTCTGTTCTAGACTTCCTTTCTTCTACTCTTAATTCCTTTCTTCTTTCTCCATTCCCGCTTCTTCTCCTACCTCTCTCTTGTGTTTTTTCATCTTTTCTCTCTCACTTTGCTGTTTTTCCATCTCATCCTACTGCTGCCATCTCCTTGTGAATCCAGTTCACATTGGTCAGTATGTAAAATTAAGCCCTTGCACAGTGCACCTTTGTGTTCCCCATCGCTAAAGGCTTGATCCAGCTCTCATTGATGTCAGTGGAAAACTTCAACTGACTTCAGATGGTACAGTAATTTTCCATGCTTCCTTCATGGTAACTACTCTGCAAGAACACATTTGTTTCTTTAGTTTACCACTCTTAAATTTCTGCTTCTTACGTTGTTTCTACTTTATGTAGCATGGGAGAAAAAAAGTGATAAATCAGAAAATAAGTCTTAAACTCAGAGAGGGAAGCAAAAGAAGGAGTATTTTCTTATTGCAAAACCTACTCCTACAGCTGTGGACGCACTACCTGGTATGATTGATGTGCACACTTGAAACTTGGGAGCCCAAGGCTGCTCCAGTATGGTTTGTGCTCTACTAAAGATTTGAGAAATTGCATAATACTATGGTGGAATAGTTATTACCTCAGGTACATTAGACCCCAAAAGGTCTCATCTGGTCCAACAGATGAAATATGATTTTATTGTCTAGAACAAAAATACAGCAAAGACGACAAAGGTTCAGACTCTTTGGGAAGGAAAAGGCGAGAGACCATTATTGATACCAAGACATTTTGCCCAAGATCTACAGGGAAATGTTGAAGTGAAAATATAGTAAAGATGTTGCTTTCATAACTCTAATTTGTAAACTGCAGAAATGTAAATGATATAGCTCAGTGGTTTCCAACCTGCGGTCAGTGGACCCCTGGGGGCCCGCAGACGATGTCTAAGATTTCCAGAGGGGTCTGCACCACCATTTGACATTTTGTAGGGGCCCGCTAATGAAAAAAGGTTGAAAACCACTGATGTGGCTAAATAGTAGGATTTTCAAAGTGCTCAGTGTTGGCCTAACTCTGCTGCCATTGACATCAATGAGAGTTTGATTTCAACAGGAGCAGAGTCTGGTTAAAAAAAAAAAAACCCTTAAGAGTCTAAGGGCACGTCTACACTGACAGAGTCACAGCGCCGCTCAGAGAGTGCTGAAGGGAGACTGCTGTTGTGTGTTCACACTGTCAGCTGCCTGTGCAATAGCGTGTTCACACTTGCAGCCGTATTCGGAGTGGTGCATTCTGGGCAGCTATCCCACAGAGCATCTCTTTCTCTTTTGCCGCTAAGACTTGTGGGAAGTAGAGGGGGTCGCGGGGCATCCTGGTTTCCTGTCCAAGTGCCCCATGATACATTGCTTTGCATCCCAGCAATCCGTGTGCTTCCATCTGCATTTGGTACCATCTTTCAGTGGTTTGTGTATTGCGCGCCCTGCCTCTTCAGTCTGCAGGAATGGATCCCGCACTGCTGACCAGTATGCTGCTCACTCTGACTAACATGTCATAAGTGGCAGTGGAGTTATTCCTTAAACTCTTGCCTTTGTAGGAGTGCGACACTGATCTCACCACACATAGTAGCTATGACACGAGATTGCTTGTGGCATTCATCACGGAGGTGCTGACCACAGTGGAACGCCGCTTTTGGGCTCAGAAAACAAGCACTGAGTGGTGGGGTGGAATCACATCGTGATGTACATTTGGGATGATGAGCAGTGACTGCAGAACTTCTGGATGAGGAAAGCCACATGCATGGGACTGTGTGATAAGTTCACCCCAACCCTGCGGTGCAAGGACACGAGAATGAGAGCTGCCCTGTCACTGGAGAAGCACGTGGTGATTGCACTGTGGAACCTGGCTACTACAAACTTCTACCGATCGGTAGCTAACCAGCTTGGAGTGGGAAAGTCGACCGTTGGACTCGTGCTGACGGAAGTGTGCAGGGCCATTAATCGCATCCTGCTCCGAAAGACCATGACTTTGGGCAACGTGCGTGACATTGTGGATGGCTTTGCACAAATGGGCTTCCCTAACTGTGGAGGGGTGATAGATGGTACGCATATTCCAATTCTGCACCAGATCACCTAGCCACTAGGTACATTAATTGCAAGGGGTATTTCTCAATGGTTCTCCAGGAGCTTGTGGATTACCGTGGGCATTTTACAGACATTAACGCAGGGGGGTGGAGTGGAATGCCACAGGTATAGACTGGAGCCAGGAGGTTGATAAGAGTGTGTTGACGGTGTCTGGGGGCAGCATGGGAAAGAGTTTTGTGACAGCGGCTGAAGGGGAGGGCGAGCGCAGAGCTGCTAGGTTTGAAGAGCTAGTTTCACCTGGAGCATGTCTGCTTGGTCCTCCATAACATTTAAGAGCCACTCCATAACTTCATTCTGGCATGCCGTGTTCTCCTTTCAGTCCCTCTTCTCACTGTCCCACCACTCCTTCAATTCCTGTTTCTCAGCGGTGGAGAGCATCATAACATCACGCAGAGGGTCCTCCTTAGTTTTTCTTGTCCGCTTTTTAATTCTGCGCAGCCGTTCTGCTGCCGGTAAGGAAGGCTGGCCTCCCAAGGTCACCTCTGTGAAGTTTAAATGCAATATTTTACAGAAGCAGTTTTGTTTGCAACACAAAGAACACTGATTCAGTGATTTAAAACACAGCCAGTACTCACACACCTGTCACTAACTGGCTGACCCCAGGCAAGCACATATAAGCCACAAGACCCCCAAAATGGTGAGTAGCCGCAGGGGCAGGGTAAATCAGTGTTCCCGGACCCTCCTGTACACTGGGCACGTGGCTCTTGGGGAGAGCCAGCACTGTAGGCAGGGCCTGATAATAATTCCTGTGCCCACACTTTCCACAGGATGCAAAAAGAAAAGGAGTACTTATGGCACCTTAGAAACTAACGAATTTATTTGAGCATAAGCTTTCATGAGCTACAGCTCACTTCATCGGATGCATTCAGTGGAAAATACAGTAGGGAGATTTATATCCACCGAGAACATGAAACAATGGGTGTTGCCATACACACTGTAAGGAGAGTGATCACTTAAGATGAGCTAATACCAGCAGGAGAACGGGGCGGCGGGGGTGGGAGAAAACCTTTTGTAGTGATAATCAAGGTGGGCCATTTCCAGCAGTTGACAAGAACGTCTGAGGAACATAGGGGTGGGGGGGGAGGAAATAAACATGGGGAAATAGTTTTACTTTGTGTAATGACCCATCCACTCCCAGTCTCTATTCAAGCCTAAGTTACTTGTATCCAGTTTGCAAATTAATTCCAAGTCAGCAGTCTCTCGTTGGAGTCTGTTTTTGAAGTCTTTTTGTTGTAATATTGCGACTTTTAGGTCTGTAATCGAGTGACCAGAGAGATTGAAGTGTTCTCCAACTGGTTTATGAATGTTATAATTCTTGACATCTGATTTGTGTCCATTTATTCTTTTACGTAGAGACTGTCCAGTCTGACCAATGTACATGGCAGAGGGGCATTGCTGGCACATGATGGCATATATCACATTGGTGAGATGTGCAGGTGAACGAGCCTCTGATAGTGTGGCTGATGTGATTAGGCCCTATGAATAGATATGTGGGCACAGTTGGCAACGGGCTTTATTGCAAGGATAGGTTCCTGGGTTAGTGGTTCTGTTGTGAGGTATATGGTTGCTGGTGAGTATTTGCTTCAGGTTGGGGGGCTGTCTGTAAGCAAGGACTGGCCTGTCTCCCAAGATCTGTGAGAGTGATGGGTCGTCCTTCAGGATAGGTTGTAGATCCTTGATGATGCGTTGGAGAGGTTTTAGTTGGGGGCTGAAGGTGATGGCTAGTGGCCATCTGTTATTTTCTTTGTTGGGCCTGTCCTGTAGTAGGTGACTTCTGGGTACTCTTCTTGCTCTGTAAATCTGTTTCTTCACTTCTTTTCCATGGGTCCAGATGATGAAGATGTCATCCCTCCTCAGGCCCTACGCCTCCAGCACTCCCAGCTATCTTCGAGACACCACTGACTTCCTGAGGAAACTACAATCCATCGGTGACCTTCCTGAAAACACCATCCTGGCCACTATGGATGTAGAAGCCCTCTACACCAACATTCCACACAAAGATGGACTACAAGCCGTCAGGAACAGTATCCCCGATAATGTCACGGCAAACCTGGTGGCTGAACTTTGTGACTTTGTCCTCACCAATAACTATTTCACATTTGGGGACAATGTGTACCTTCAAACCAGCAGCACTGCTAATGGGTACCCACATGGCCCCACAGCATGCCAACATTTTTATAGCTGACTTAGAACAACGCTTCCTCAGCTCTCGTCCCCTAATGCCCCTACTCTACTTGCGCTATATTGATGACATCTTCATCATCTGGACCCATGGAAAAGAAGTCCTTGAGGAATTCCACCATGATTTCAACAATTTCCATCCCACCATCAACCTCAGCCTGGACCAGTCCACACAAGAGATCCACTTCCTGGACACTACGGTTCTAATAAGCGATGGTCACATAAACACCACCCTATACCGGAAACCTACTGACCGCTATTCCTACCTACATGCCTCCAGCTTTCACCCTGACCACACCACACAATCCATTGTCTACAGCCAAGCTCTACGATACAACCGTATTTGCTCCAACCCCTCAGACAGAGACAAACACCTCCAAGATCTCTATCAAGCATTCTTACAACTACAATACCCACCTGCTGAAGTGAAGAAACAGAGTGACAGAGCCAGAAGAGTTCCCAGAAGTCACCTACTACAGGACAGGCCCAACAAAGAAAATAACAGAACGCCACAAGCCATCACCTTCAGCCCCCAACTAAAACCTCTCCAACGCATCATCAAGGATCTACAACCTATCCTGAAGGACGACCCATCACTCTCACAGATCTTGGGAGACAGGCCAGTCCTTGCTTACAGACAGCCCCCCAACCTGAAGCAAATACTCACCAGCAACCACATACCTCACAACAGAACCACTAACCCAGGAACCTATCCTTGCAATAAAGCCCGTTGCCAACTGTGCCCACATATCTATTCAGGGGACACCATCATAGGGCCTAATCACATCAGCCACACTATCAGAGGCTCATTCACCTGCACATCTATCAATGTGATATATGCCATCATATGCCAGCAATGCCCCTCTTGCCATGTATATTGGTCAAACTGGACAGTCTCTACGTAAAAGAATAAATGGACACAAATCAGATGTCAAGAATTATAACATTCATAAACCAGTCGGAGAACACTTCAATCTCTCTGGTCACTCGATTACAGACCTAAAAGTCGCAATATTACAACAAAAAGACTTCAAAAACAGACTCCAACGAGAGACTGCTGACTTGGAATTAATTTGCAAACTGGATACAAGTAACTTAGGCTTGAATAGAGACTGGGAATGGATGGGTCATTACACTAAGTAAAACTATTTCCCCATGTTTATTTCCTCCCCCCCCCCCGCCCCCGCACTGTTCCTCAGATGTTCTTGTCAACTGCTGGAAATGGCCCACCTTGATTATCACTACAAAAGGTTTTCTCCCACCCCCGCCGCCCCGCTCTCCTGCTGGTATTAGCTCATCTTAAGTGATCACTCTCCTTACATTGTTTCATGTTCTCTGTATATATAAATCTCCCCACTGTATTTTCCACTGAATGCATCCGATGAAGTGAGCTGTAGCTCGTGAAAGCTTATGCTCAAATAAATTTGTTAGTCTCTAAGGTGCCACAAATACTCCTTTTCTTTTTGCGAATACAGACTAACACAGCTGCTACTCTGAAACCTTTCCACAGGATTTGATCATTATGGAAGATATCTTGCTGCTGAGGGTCAGCAGAGAATCAATGGAGGGTCTTTTCCAAGACTGCAGCTTCCGTGCTGGCCCCTATGCGGCTCGCCTGTGTGCAGCAATGGTCCCCGCCCCAGTGATGGCACAGTGGCTCGGGAAAGTTGCCATTAATGGGGCAAGAAACAAAGCAGCTCTGCCAAAGAACCTGTGGTCCTGGATTTCCCCATATCTTCATGAGAGTTTCCTGGAGATCTCTGAGGCAGATTCCCATGAAGTGAGGGAGTCAATCAACAGCCTGTTCCGCCACTCAGACTAGGCATGCGGTGGGAGACAAGCCTGCTTTCTGCAACCCTCCTTCACCCAATAACTTGCTTCAGTGATTCCCAAAATCAAATCCACTTACCAGGGGCTTCCTCTCCTGTTTGCACTTCACCAACATCCAACAGCTGTGACTGGCTAGGCTCCTCTGGGGTAGAAAAGAGCTCCTGGCTGCATGCAGCTCTGACCTCCAAGTCATCCTCTGCCTCTGGGTCTTCCTCCTCCACATCCTCGTACAAGATTTCCTTCTCCTGGCTTGGTCCACTTTTGACTGGCACATGAGCCACCTAAGTATCCACAGTGGTCTTCGCAGTGAAGGTGAGGTTGGTTGCCACCAAGTATTATGTCTAGCTCTTTGTAGAACCGGCAGCTTGTGGGCACAGCACCGGAGTGGTGGTTTGCCTCCCGTGCCTTGTGGTAGGTGTTTCACAGCTCCTTCACTTTGACCCTGAACTGCAGTGTGTCCTGGTCATGGCCCCTTTCTGTTATACATTGTGAAATCTGTCCATAGGGTTCATAATTCCTATGGCTGGAGCGCAGCTGGGAGTGGACAGCCTCCTCTCCCCAAATGCTGATGAGGTCCAGCAATTCAGCATTGCTCCAAGGGGGGATCACCTGTTGCGTGCAGCAGGCATGGCCACCTGGAAAGATGTGCTGAAACTACTGCATGCATCACCGGGCAAACAGGAAGGGGACTTTCAAAATTCCAAAGGAATTTACGGGGTGGGGATGATGGTTGGTCACCTGACGGCAGGGCAGTAGAGTTCAAACCGATGACCAGAGAGGCGAGAACAGGCATTGTGGGACACCTCCCGGAGGCCAATCGCAGCACCCTGTAGACACCAGGGTGTCTACACTGGCACCACAGTGATGTAGCCCCAGCACAGAAAGCTGTACGCCTCTCATTGGGGTCATTTTTTTACAGTGCTACAACTGCGCAGTTTCTGCGCACTAAGTGGCTTGGCAGCGTGTGCACCTCGGGAGTTACAGCGCAGAAAGCTGCTTTACTGCACAGAAACTTGCCAGTGTAGACAGGGCTTTACTTAGCTACAGAACCTTCTTCCATATAAGAATGTTCTGTACACACATTTTAGCTAGTTATTAAAAAAAAATCACTGATATAGTTCAGTTGAAGAGATTTAACAAGAAAAATACATTGTAGAACAGTATATTCATTCCAAAGGTATTTCCCTCCTGTTTGACCAGATAGTACAGATATTTCGTTCATATAACACTTTGGATCTTTGCGCTTATCCCAACTCTTGTAGCCACTGCTCAGACAAAATTTTCATTGAAGTCAGTGGGATCAGTAAGGACTAAACAGAAACTGAAGAAGGACTTTAGGATTTCGCCAAACATTAACCTTCAATAAACACGCTACATAAAAATCTCTGGTATAATATAGTTTTTTATATCTGTGTATGTGGAATGAGTGTGTCTGTGATCAACAAAAAATTTTGGAAGAAAAAGTTATTTTAGTTTCTTCCAGACAAGAAAAATATCCAAGAGGACAAAAGAAAATACAAAACAAAAACTAAAAAAAAGACAACAGCAATTCTCTTCTGGTAGCTAAACCAACCATTCATACAGAATGTTAACTGATTTTAAGGTATCCTGTATCAGGCGTCTTTCATACCACTGTCACAAATGAAGCAGAGAGCCTGCCTTACGAAGAATGATTAAAGGTAGATAAAACAGATATACAAGGGTGAGAACTATATAATCACAAAAGAGGGAAAAAAATATGGAAGGTGAGAGAGTATAAACTAAAAAATTTAATGGGATAAAACTGATAAAGCAGAAATTCAGCCTGAATATTAGAGAAAAAAGCTCCCAACATTAAGCACTGTGGTGTAGTCTCCCCACAAGGAAATTGTAAAAATCCCACCAGTTGAGACATATAAATTTATACGGCAACACTCTTCAAAAATTGGGATGTAGAGCACAAACATGCATTGGCTGGGGAATAGATTAAATGTTCTAACAGTCCTATTCCAGTTCTAGTTTCTATGGTTTTATGAGACAGTGCTCCAGTAGCAGGGAGCTACCCACAGGAGTCATATAAATTGCAATTTTACATAAAAACATGGGCCAAATTAATCTGTTGTAATTCCCTTGAAGTCAACAGAATTACAGCATAGATGAATCTAATTTAGTGTTTTCAAATACAATTCCTAGTTTGTACATAGAACCAACTAAGCTTTTTCTCTTGATTTTTAAATCTCCCATCCCTGTAATATTTTGATGCTGTCACAGATCACTAAAGATTCATGCCAAGTTCAGTTTCATTGGGACCAAAATCCTCTGTCTTCTTGGTTCGGCACTTTGATATGTTTCTCTCTTAGAACTCTGCACTAGTCACAGAGATGTAGCTTTCTTTTAACAAAAGGAAGATAAGATGTCACTGAAGGTAACCATTCCGTTTGGGAGTAAGCTACCTGCCTGTACGAACAGGTATAGACATTCAAAATCACAATGATGTAGATAGCTCTGGTTTGGCAATGAGCATGATAACAAGGCTGGAAACGGGAGCCAAAACTAAGAATAAAGATTATAATCTAAACAGGAGCACAATATAAAAGCCCAGGCTGAGAGAGATCCCTTGTGGTAATTATGGATACTGCACTTGCATAACATCCACACACATAAACCACCAACTAATGTAGAAACATAACTTGCACCATTTCTGAATGCTGAAAATATTACATATATTTGCTTAGTGTGCAGGGGAAATGCACGTTTGCTGCCAGATTTTTGTTCAGCAAGGTTTCCTAACACAGTGCTGCAAAACTAGGATTCTACTGTATTTACCCACTATACCGGGGGGGTTTTAAAACACACACTAACAAGTCCCCAGGCTCAGTAAACATGATCTCTGCTCTAAATGATATTAGCATGAAAGGGATTATCACCAAGAAATATGTCACAATTGAAAATATTTTAAAATCTCAACTTTTGCCTTTCAAACTTTTCATGAGAATTTAGCACCAGCAAAAGGTGCGAATCAGCAGCCTGAACCCTTTATATATAGACTAGCACAGATGAGCTGCAGAAGCAAAATAAAAAACCACCTCTCCCTGCACTCTCCTGACAATACACCATAGCTCAGACAATGAAGAGCTGACTCTGGGGGGTCGTGAGGAGAGAGTTCCATCTACATTCCCATTTAGGGAATATCTACATGGAGAAATTTTCTGGCACAATTATATTGTAATAATTATTCTGCTACAATTATATCAATACAAGTCCCTGTATGGACCGCTATTGCAGAATAAAAGTAAATTTTATGGCAGACTAGAAGCAGAGTAATTACTCTTCTCACACAAAATCACCTTTATTCCACAATAGAGGTCTATCAGGGATATGTACTGATATAATTATAACAGAATAATAATTCCATTGTAGCTATGTCACAAAATTTCCCCAAGTAGACAAGCCCTTTGTCAAACAAGTTATTCAGCTCAATACTGAGTTAGCTGGGTGCAATTCTTTGATCTGTGTTATGCAGGAAGTAAGACTAAATAATCTAGTGGACCCTTCCCTAGCCTTAAAATCTATTAATTTAACTAGAATAGTATTTTTTTGTATTGACTGCAGTCCAACAGGGGCTGGACAAGGATCTTCAGCTAATCTCATATAGGCCAAACAAGCCATCAGTTGGGAACAATTTTTTGTCACTATCAAATGGGTGTGAACAGATTGTGATTGAAATCTTGGCCCCACTGAAGTCAATGGGAATTTTGCCATTGATTTCAATGAGGCCAGGAATTCACCCTAATTATTAAAAAGAACCCAGCAGCTTGGCTGATGTCACTAGTGGACTCTACTCCACCAATAAACTATACTATGCTGATAATCATTCCCACAGGAAAGAGCCTGAGAAAAGTAAGAGCTGGAATCTTATCTCTTGGCCTGAAGGTTAACATTCTAGCACTCTGTCAGAACAGTGGGAAAAAGAATTTCAGAGGGGAGAGCTGTTCACTGAGGAGTCCCTACACCTAAAGCCCAATATATTAATAATATATCCCATTACCAGTCCAATTCCCTTTTAATCTTAAAACTTTGTAGATGAAATGTTGTTTAATGACAGTTGGCTTAGTTGTAAAAAGGCAGAATGCATGGAACGGAGAATTTTCCATTCTCACAGCATGCTGAGAAGTACTCGTATTATATCTTTGGGGACCATTTTTACAGGGATTTAACAACATAGACCTTTGACATTTTCTGTTTATATAGGACACTAGCCTGAATTTAGAGCCACCCAAATCTAAACAGATCCTGTGTGTTTTCCTCTGATTAAAAAAAAAAAGTTAAAACCAGTCACTTTTTCTCCACAGAATATAATGTTCAGGCCATGTCTTGCAATGCTAGATATTACCCAGGCAATGGGGAAAAAAATTCCAGAAACAGCTGAATCCTCTCGCCCCCACCCAATCATTTAAAACACATACAACCTCTGCATAAAGCATTGATAATATGGAGTGGGGAATGACTTTCTATTGGCCAGGAGTTGGACTAGATGAGCTAATAGGTCTTCTCCATTCTCAATTTCTATGAAAGTTACTTTAAGGAGAGTTTGTAAAGCACTACACATCAAGAGATGAAAACAAACAAAGATTGTGAATGCTGAAAGAAACCTATGGTACCTTCCCAATAAAGGCACTTCTATGGTATTCTCTTAGATAAGCATCGTTAAAATAATGTAGGGAAAAGGCCAGAAGGCTACTTCCACTGGAAGAAAGGTAATCTGTCTCATTAGCTTTAGTGACAAAGCAAAGGCTTACAATATATTGAGAGACAGTGTTAAAAACAAATTTCTGGTAAAGGAGGACATGTTTCACAGGATATTTACAACAGGAAACAGGTTTCAGTTCTATTCTTAGAAGTTACCTTCACTCAAGACAGTAGTAAATATTTGACAGTTCTTCAGAAGGCATATTTGACACAAAGTAAAGAAAACCAAAGTGCTTTTTAAAAATAACTTTATTATAAACCTGTAGTTTTAATAAAATATTCAAAAATGCCAACATAGTATGAAAACCCTGTAGCCACTCAGTTACCAACTGCTTCCAATAACATATAAAAAATGCAAGAAACGACTGCAATTCTTATGGTGACTTCAGTCAGCGTTTTCCAGCTTTTAAGTCCCCTTGCCAACAACAGAGATGCTGTCAATTACCTGATGGAAAGGCTGAGTAATACCACCTCTGAAAACAAGTTTGGATGAAAAGACTTAGCACACGTACAGATACTGTATCTTCAATAATTACGACCTGTACATGTAACTCAGGACAAGTAAAGTAGAAGCCTAGAGAAATCTGGATAACTGTGGAATGAATGTATGCTAATGAGCTATTCTCCATGAACTTGTTCCATCGTATCTTTATATCTCAAATTAATTTTGTCTACTTGTTGCCAGTTCCAGTTTATAGAAACGACATAAGCCAACATACTGTTGTAATATCTTTGATGTCCAAACACAGCAGACAAGATGAGCTGCACTGCACCCAGATAAAACATATGAAAATGTACTGCAGTTAAAAAAAACCTGAAGAGTGGGATTTTGAGAAGCGTTTGAGAGAGCTGAAATTCAGTAGGAGTTGGGATATCTAACTCCCTTAAGCATCTTTGAAAATCCCAGCCTAAAAAGCCATTTCTAATTTCATTCAAAATAATTCAACATAACAACATACATCAATAAGGAACGAGAACTGTTTGATATTTTTCTGAACTGAAGCATAGAGAGCATTTCTAAAAAGCAGCGTTTTGTTGTATGCAAGACATTAAATCTAGATCTACTCTACAACTCTGCATCAGGCAACTTGACTACAACAAGCAGAAGTTGCCGTGTAGCCTGAAAGTAATTCATTTTAAACTGTGTTGGAGCTAGAGTCCCTAGATTGCCCCATAGTGAAAGGGGCTTAGAAATTAGATGTACAGACATCGTAGCAGAATAGGTTGCAAAATTTCTGCTATAACATCTGCACACATTACTGACATCTTCCAAAACAAAGCAAGTCATTTATCAGTGTGATATAACTGCTTTACTGAGGTGATTGAAGAAATTAATGATTGCTTAGCTAGAAGATATTTAAGATTTCTTTTTGACTAACTCTCCTACCAAGAACAATGTAAGAGAGTCAGCAGCATTTTAAAAGATTCCATACATTTCATTGTTTCAACAGATGAAAAGCACAAGCTCACAGGTTATTAAAATACAAAAGTATATTTATAGTTCTGCTTTGCATTTCAAATAAGCAGCTAGAAATCAAAAGCCTCTGATCACAAAAGCTGACAAAACTGCAGGATGAAGAACTGACTTCAAGTGAGTTTATTTCCTTCCCCATCCCAGATCAAGTTAATCCAAGATTAACCAGGAATATCTGTGAAATTTCTTAAATACCATTTGCAGGTAAGGGGGTTAAACTCATTCTTCTGAGTTCATGGACATGTTGATTTCTAAAATACTGCAAAGAAACAGTCAAAATCCTCATTCCATAGGAAGAAAATATTCCATGTACTTTCTTATGTCTGCAGCCTCAGGCTTGGGAAACGTTTTTCTAGACTGTCAGCAAGCGTCTGATCAGCCTCACGCAGCGCTTCAAGGAAACTTTCCACCTAGAAATAAAACACAAGTATGCCAAATACACTCAGAGGGAATGAAGGAATTGCCATACTGGCTCAGACCAGTGGTCTGTATATTCCAGTAGCCTATCACTGACAGCAGACAGTACTATTTCAGAAGAAGGTGCAAGAAACCCTGCACTAGGCAGTTATAGGACAAATTAATCTGCCCCCCAAACATCCAAAATTAGAAGCTGGTTTGAAGCCTGAAAAACGAGTGTTTATTTCACTTCCAAAACTTTTTTTTTTAAGTGTTTACTGATGTAGAACTGGATCTTCTAGTTGTCTATATAAATACCTAAACCTTTTTTGAATCATGCTAAACTCTTGCCACGAGATATCATTGAGTCCAACGACATCCACAGACTAATCTATAGAATACAATTCGCTCCAATACCAGTGAAGGTTTGAGCTTGCTTAAAAATATATATATATGTTTTTCGTACTTTGGAAATCAGATATGCTTTTTTTTTTTAAAATCACTCTATTAAAACAAAGAAGCTCTGCCAATTTACATTAGCTGATGATCTAGCTCAAAGTTTTGGCTGATGTGAGCCGAAAGAAAAGGAAAGAAAATATGAATGTCTGATGTGTCATTCGATATTGCATCTTATGTCAGAGTAACCCTGCCCTCTTTAAACCTGGCTATAAATTGCCCTGCATGTTCTCACCCATGTTAAAGATTTTGTCACATACTCACTGAAGTGAAATATAGTGGTAAAAGATTCTGAAACGCACAGGAACATTTCTGTTCATTTAGATGTCCCTGGTTCAATCCCTCTAATATGTTTTCCTAGAAAACAACAGTAAAAAATAAACACAACTAGTATTTCATAAACAGTTGCTGAATACATAAGCTCACAGCCACGTGCATAGTGCCATATACATAAGCCCCTTCATTTTCAGTTTAAACTGATTTTTACCAAAAAACTCCCAGGTTTTACAAAAAAGTATTATTCTTTTTTTTCCTGAGTTCCACCCTACTTTTGTATCATTCAAATATATAAAAAATAACTTGTTCTATTATGAAAATACAGATATCTCATGCATTGTGTTGTATTACGATAATACACTAGTCTGTGTGTATGTGCAAAGCTGCCCGTTGAAGTAAAGCTACAAATTAGTCTACAAGATGTACACAGGCACCCACACAAGCTCTGAAGTGCATGCACATCCGAACGTACTGATGAATCTCACACCCACCACGTACGCATTTCAAGCTGTTAGCAGATAACGGTTTAAAGATTTGACATACACAAATGGGAAGAAAACGAAAATCTGCATCAGAATACGTTTTAGAACTCAAGGAAGTACTCAAAAGTTTTTAAAAAAACAAAAACAGGAGAAAAGGGTGAAGTTGAGTGTATGTGCTGCACACGATGTGTCCCAATTATTAAATGTAAATATTCATAGTCTAATAGTTCTAAGGCTACAAGAGTACATTTTTTATTCAAATGAAAAGTTTTATTTGGGGATTAGAGATATACTGGTTCTTAAACTCAGAGGTGGCATTGTGTTTTAATTCTGCAGCAAACCACACTGATGAATGGAATTCAGAGCATTAATCTACTGAATACTTCCCCACCCATCTTTTCATCCACCAAAATAAACCCCAATATTTACCCAGAAAAATTATTAATAATTTTTTGCACTGATTTTCACCTGTTTTTGTTGTTGTGGTAATAAACACTGATAAATTCCTGGGAAAAATCAAACAAAATAAAAACTGAAAATAAAGGGCTCTACATATACATGTCCTTGTATTGTAAAGCAGGTAAAATACATCATATAAATAAGAAAGCTTACAGTCTAGAGACAATAGTTGACGCAAAACTGAATAGAAAATGGGAAAACATTCTCTCAGTTTAAATGCTCTCAAAAAAAAATCTTCAGAACTTCTTAGCCAGGAGCTGAGAAATTGCCACTTAAATAAAGACCTACATGTATTCTTTCCCTGACTTAAAGTCATTAATTCACATGCAAAAAGGAATTACCAATGTACATCAAGAAGGTTATTTTGTGAGATAAACTGATTGAAGACCTCAGAAATATCTTGGTCTCTATCTTGTGCCATATAGGTTACAGTTGTGCCTCCAGTCACTTCTCTAATCAGAACCTTACACAACTCAATTCTGGTACATAGCTGTACTTTGAGCAAAGAAAAGGAAGAAAATGCCCCTTGAATAATAAGATTTCCTCTTTCCCTCCTCTGCATAAAATCCTCCTAAAATTTTTCTCTTTACCTTAGTCAATTCTTGAAGCATATTGGAAAGCAATTCACAACAGATATCCTTCAAGATTTTCAGATGGAAGTCTTCCTCAACTGTTCCCGACTTCTTAGTCTCCTCTGGCTGCGATTTCTTTGAGTTATCAAAAGATCTCTTCCCACAGTCCTCCATGTTTTGTAAGATTCGAATCAAACTCCCAATCAGAGGCATATCTAATATACAAAAACAGGAAACCACAGTTTTACAAACTGAAAGGCAGATTTGGGGTTTTTTTCCCAGATACTGTCAAGAGGATCCATTTTGAAACATGAAGAAAGATTTGATAAGGATGTAGAAATGTACATTCAGATTGCTTCAAGACCATAGGTTATCTGTATATGTCACTGTTTGTCAATAAGGTTTTTAAAAGTGTCAGGAGATAGCACAATCCAGGAGACAAAACTCGAGAGACCTGGGAATTGTTACATACAATTGGTATCTCACTCTCTATCATAACTGCACACCACTCCTTTCTGCAGGCCATGTGTCTTTAAAGACATAGCCCCATGGCATGGGGGAATTTCCCCAGCAATAGTTCACAGAAAGCACAATACCTCCCATGCTTCTGATGCCTAAGCCAAACCAATCTCCCCCCTTTTATTGGAAGGGTATGTGCTACCTTGTGCAGGTCCAACTCCTTGAGCCCTCTCCCCATTACTTGTATACCTAGGCTGCACCAAGCCCAGACCCAATAGCAAAGGAAACCTGGACATTGCTGTAAGCCATTCAATTTAGTTACCATCTGAAGAAAGGAAAACAGAGGGTAGTACAGTAAACTTTGCACAATAATAAACCCAACTGCCAGCCAAGTGAGCAGTGCAATTTTCTGCTCCTAAAGAAATCAACTCTCATTCCATATCACTCCTTTCCATCTTAAAGGCTAGCCTATGTTTTCATCCATTTCTCAGAGACATTCACAATGGTTGATGCAAATGATAAAAATGCACGAATTAAATGCAGAATTCCCTCCTACCTCTTAAAATAACTGCAACCCCAGCCTCTGTCATTAACAAGTATTATTTTTGCAGTTCTATTACTTATCACCATAACTGGTAAAGAGGAGACTCAGCTGAAAATCCAGCTCCAAATACCCCCCGAATTTTAGAAACATTTAAATCTGAACTCTGGTTTAGATAAGAATTTTGCAAGTCACCCCTTTCTTTATAATGGGCCAATTTGTTACCTTTATGTTGTTCTAAACTTGTAACAATTCTGTGCCCTAAACCAGTCTTGAGTAACCATTAATAAATTAAATTAACATGCCACCCCACTACTGGCATGACTCTAAAGTCATCAATTGTACAAGAAGTAAAAATGATACTTGCTTTTTCTCATCTTGACATATTCCTGTTGTATCTGTGAAGCAAACATGGCAGACAGTACAGACAAAATAGAGGCCAATACACTCTTCTGCTCTTGAATGATGATCGGTGGATCATCCGGCTGGCAGAGTTCATGGCAAACCAGACCATAAAGTAAAGTCCAAGTCTCTTTTCCTCCATCAGGAGACTGCACTTGAGAAAGAAAAAAACCGATTCAAGGAGAGAATTTTTTTTTACTTAAGTATCTGTCACGATCTAACGTCACTGCAGCATTGTTCCATAATATACAACAATTCAAGTGTCTTACCAATAGCCTGAATGCCCTCATCCACTGTGGTTAGGAGCTGCAAGATATGCATATAAACATCAAGCCCCTCTGGATTATCTGAGCTACATCGAACAAAAGAAAACAGATGAGTTCATTATTAATAGAAAAATGACTCTTCATGAACACTAGGATACAAGGATTATCCAACTGGCCCACAAACAACAAGAAACTTTAGAATAAATCATCATGGCACTTTTATATGACAAATCACAGGGACCAAATCCTATTACTCATAGGAGTAGCCCCACTGAAGTCAAGAGTTTCAGGATTGGGCTGCAAGGAGATAATCAGCAGTCACCCTAGCCCCAAAATTAAGGAGAAAAAGCACACGTACCAGACTTGTTTTGCTGCTTCAAGTACACAAGGTACAATCTTAAAATCTGGATGTTCTTCTGGGGAATCATCTGTAGACTGTCCCACTGACTGACAAGAGCCATGTTTAATCCAATTTAACATTAGTTCTTCATCCAGGTCAAAGAGCTTGTCCACCACCTCGCCCACTTTAACCAGCAGTTCAACTGCACAGACAAAAACATAATAAATTTTGATGAATAATGAAAAACTAGCATACAAAATTCTTACCCATGTTAACACACAAAAAACAGAATTTAGAATAAATATTCATGCTGAGTAGCACTTCACACTTTCGGTAGTCCCACTGAAATCAAACATACAAGACCCTCAAATAGAAGAGCAAAGTATTATTATTTCTTAAAATAGGGAACAGCAGGGATGACATTCTTCTAAGTCAAAAAGCTTTGAAATTTTAGGATTTTTGCATAAACGTTCTGCTGTTTTTATTTAGCTGAAGATGAAAAACACATTTTTATAAATGTCAGTCAAGCTACATGCTTAAAACAGTGTAAGAATTGTAACGTTACAAGAAGAAGCAGAATAGTTGCCTATTACTTGGCTTATTTTTCTAAAAGTGTTTTTCAGTTTAGTCCTAACAAGACAACAGTGCATTTAGATAGCAAACCTTAAAAAGAGATACAATGTTACACTGGAATAACTGAAAACATGGGCTTGTTTTAAAACAATAAAAATGCCAAGTACATGTACTTCAATAAGGACCACGTGATTTGCCTTAATGAAAGAAATTTGATCCTGCACAGATGTAAATCTAGGGCTGATTTCAATCTTCCCTTTTTCTTTAGGGATCGGACAGATCTATAAAACCTGCAAGAGTACGTGCAGTTTATTCTGTACTCATGAAGTTTATTATTTTTAATGTATTCTACACTTTCAAAACAAAACAATTTGTCTTTACAATTCAGATGTACTTCAGCATTGTGTTTTATCTATCAACACCAATACCCAAATTACTTGGCAACTTACCATTTGTAGAGCTTGACATGATAAAACAAACACAGTCATACACGGATGGGTTTTCTCGGATTCTTTCAACCCAGATGTTGGCCACCTCAGCTTGGGAGAGGCAGGTTAACAACAACCTAGACAATAATTGCAATTTTAGCTTTGCATGTAATTAAAATATAGTGGGTCAGGTCCTAGTTACAGTAGTGTTACTGTGGATTTACACTAATCTTACTGGTACAATGGAGAAAAAAAATCAAGCCCACGAGGGATGAAATCCAAGTACACTGTGGAACTTAAGAATGGAAAGGGAGAGAAAACAAAATAATCAGCCCACTCTCAAGGATTTTATTTACAAGCATTAGAACACATTAAAACTATCAAACATCAATATTTCAGTTGCTAACAAGATGCCCTACCTGCTTGTTTCCAGCAAAGTAGGAGAGTCCGAATCACATAAATGTTGCAATAATATTTGTCTGTAAATAAAAGTTACAATATGAAGTTTAACTGAATTGTTCTTAAAAAAAAATTAATTTTAGAACAGGATTAATTTCACATCAATTTTTCATACCAGCAGTTTGCCGCAACATAAAAGTAAAATCCTCCTCTACTTGTGCAGAAATTAATGATATTTCCAATTCTAAAAATTCAGACAAAAATGCATTCCTGGGCATCTATCAATATATGCTCAAGGGTCTATGATGAGTGTTAGGAGGAGACTCATGGTTAACTGATAGTTCTTCTCTTCATCATAGCTTTTTTTAGCACTGAAAATTTCTCAAAGCGGCATTATCTTCCATTCAGCAACTAGTCAGTTGAAATGCCTGAACTAAGTTGGGGCAGAGAACGAGAAACTTTGTTCCTCCGCTTAACATAACCCGTGTGAGATACAGAACAGTGGATTAATTTATCTGCATTGCACTTCTCAAGACAGACAAGCCCAATAAATGACCTTTTCTTTGTTAAAAAAAATAAATAAAAGAAACAACTACAGAGACAAAAATATTTACAATAAAATTAATTTTCTAACATTTAACCCTAATCTATTTGGTCCAAAATCTAAGACTAAAAAGAGTCTTAATGTTTAATCCATATTTTGTAAACATATACACACACATGATGCAAAGCAAAAGCACACACAAACAAACTCACCCAAGATTGTCATCTTTACTAATAGACATGCATATGTCTTGGAAACAGGCCATATTACCCAATATTCCCACACAGATTTCCTGTGAAGTCAAATTATAGTGGGATTAGACAATGCAATATAGGTACCCTTAGGGTACAGATCTAACTGTGGGGGAGCTGGTTCTCACTTCTCTTCTACATGAGTTGGTATGAGCGTTCACTTTCCACACAGACTGAATGTTTCCATTAGAGATGTCATGTAGGAATGCCTCGGATGCACTGATGGCTAATTATACTATGGACAAATGATGGCAAGTATTCCTCAGGCTTATCATAGTTAAGGGTTTAAAAAATCAAAAATGAATATACCTTGAAACAAACTTCTCTGGTTTTGTTAGTTAGGCCAGACAAATAGATATTTTGTGCAAATCAGTTTGGAGCTTAGCTGGATTCATAAGCATAAGAACAGCATAAGAACAAAGAACTCAGCACACAAATGCAACCCCATGACATATTCGCCTCCTGACAAGAGAAAGAATCTTCTCAATAAACCCCTCACAGACCTCAATTGCTGATTGCAGTATTTTTAAAAACAAAATGCAGCAGATATCACCAACAGATTATATTCACTCCTGGACAATGACCAAAAGAATGTACAGCTCTACACCGAGATCAAGGACTCTGAAGTATCTTGTGAATAACCAGTGCTAATAACAAATGTCACTGGAAACCTTGAAATCTCAAATCTTCAGTAACGTAAAGCTTGGATTCTAGCCCTGACAGGTAAAAAGGTAAAAAAGAAAGTCATTTTTACTCCCATCTTTTTTCACCACCTTTAAATTACACCACAATTTTAGCAGCCACTGTCTCAAATTGCTAAGGAGAGACGCCAATGCCATGGCATATATGATCAGAGAATTTGGAACCCAACTTTCAAATGACATAAAGCATTAAAAGTGAGATTTTCAAAAGCCATCAGTATTAGCCTAACTCTTCTTCCACTGACTTCAGTGCGAGTGGAGTTAAGACAACTGTGACGGGGCAGAGTGGCCCCACACTGGTATCATGGGGGTTAACCCTTCCTTCCTGGCAGAGGAAGCCCCGCCCCAGAAGCCCTGCTGGGCATGCGCCAACTGGGGAATAAGTATAAAAGCCTGCAAAGGTGCTCAGTCTGGGCTGACTATGGGAGGAGAAGGAGGCACACTGCCAGCTCTGGAGGAGGGACAGCCAAAGCTCCCGGATCCAGGGGCCAGCCAAGCCGGGACACACCCGGCGCCCAGGACGGAGGTTTTGGCCAGAGGGGATGACCGGAGGACCCCCCCCGCAGGAGTGGAGAAGGCGACATTGAGGGTAGGAAGTCACCCAGGGGCATCTTAGAGACAGGCAGCGTCAAAGCTGCACTGACGCTCGATGTGTTGCGGGCGGATCCCCGCCGAGCTAAGCACGAGGGGAAACACCGCCAATAGGAGAGCCCTGGGTTGGGACCCGGTGGAGAGGGTAGGCCCGGGTCCCCCTACCTCTCCCACCATTGGGATACACCTCCCTGCCTGAGAGGGAGTTATATGGACTCCGGCCGTCGGGCCACACAGCCCCAAGATGCAGGGTGAGTTATATAGACTCTGGCCGCCGAGCCACACTGCCCCAAGGTGCAGGGTGAGTTATATACACACCGGCTGCCAGGCCGCACTACCCTGCTTGCGAGGGGGATTGTATAGACTCCAGCCGCCAGGCTGCACTACCCCAACATGGGGAGCGATTTATGTGGACCCGGCAGTCGGGCCACACTGCCCGATACTCAGGGCGACACCTGGACTCAAGTGGGTAGGTCCCACTACCCCGACTAAGGGGCGAGCACAGGGAAGCCGGCCATTGGGCCACATTGGAACGCCCTTACAGGACAGGCGTGGGAACGTAGGAGTGGCGAGGCCCCGACACCCCCCGCCACAAAGGGGCGCTGCAGTGCCAGACCCGTCACAACAACACTGAGCACTTCTGTGAGATACAGACTGCTAAAATCACATGAACTGAAAAGCGGGGGGGAGACAAGTGATTATAAGAATGACAGAATTGTAAGTACTGATATCTGATAATCCACTAAGACCAAAATCACTTTGGGAGACCAGAACAAATACCTACATTCAAGACCTGTAACATTTTCTAAGCACTGATCATAGACCAAAGAGCAGAAGGAAGATTGAAAGCACTGGTTGTAGTATATTTTAAAAGCCACCCCCCAACTCCACCTTACCATTCAACTCATATACAAACAAAACAAGAAGGCAGGAGAAAGGGGAGGATATTTTGCAAGTGTTCACCCAGGACAGCGCTTTCCATTAATCTATACTTACAATAAGTCGAGGACACTTAGACTTGGCAAACACTCCCATAAATATATCAGGGGCATTAAATTCTTGGAGAAATAATGCAACATCCTGGGGAGAAAAAGTGTTAATTAGACTTTTTTTTCCTTTTTAAAATATAATTTCCACATGCAAATCAAATGTTTCTCTCATGGAATCAGGCTGGATCAAGCAGTTGTCAGATTCACTATGACAGGTGAGTTATCTACCAAGCCCTGTAGGCTTGTCAATTACAGTCAATGACAAATGAAAACAGAGACACACAACTATAGATATGTTCGATCTTGACCTCTTCCCTGGTCTTCCAGTTGTCACAATATTTGCCTTCCTCATGCTGATCTTCAGTCCAAATTTTCTGCTTTCTCAGTCTACCTGGCAGTTATTCTCTGTACATCTTCCTTGGACAATGCTAGGAAATCAACATCCTCTGTGAATCTAAGGTGATTCACTATCCTCCCACATGAAATAAGAGGAGTCATATTATCTCTCAGTGCTAATCAATACTGCTTCCAGGACCAAGCTGAACAAATTTCACTATTTCAGCGTGCATCCTTGTCTCACTCCTATGGTTATCCTGAACCTTTCCATCAGCTTCTTGTCTACTCTCGCCACACTCATTGACTTGCTGTAAATGTTTTCTACCAGCTTGATCAATTTCTTGGGGATGCCATATGTTCAAGTCTTGTCATAATCTTTTCTGCCAAATGCTACCAAAAGGTTGTTTAAAATCTCTAAAGTTGTTAGAACACAACCAAATTTGTTATATCTGCTTCTCTGATATCTGTCTCATCACAAAGAGCTGACTTTTTATACTCCATCCTGGTCTAAATCTGGTCTGTCCCTCTGCAAGCACTGCTTTATGCACCTCTCCATTCTTTTCAGGGACCATTTCATCTACTGTGTTCCAGACTCTGTACAACTCTTCAGAATATTCTTTCCCTCCTTCGTGCTTTGCTTCTTCATCCTCAACTATTTGCCTCCACTTGTCTTTCACTGTGGAGCTTCAACTCATATGTCCCATTCAGTTTTCTTATCTTTCAATACAACTTGTGTCACACTTCTTTTTGTGTATTCCTCTTTTTTTAAAAAACAAAACAAAACACTGTTCTATGTCTTTTCAATGTTCATGTTTCTGGTGAAAGAAGAAATGATGTTTTTCTGAATAGCTTCTTTGTATTCTTTCCTGACACACTGCCTGATAAATTGGTCATAGATTTTAGTTCTTGGCACATTTTCAGTTGCGCCCAGCCCCAACCCCATCAATGCCAACATTAACTTATGAATTGATCCAATATCTGCCACAAATAATCTGCATGACAACACACTTGATTTCCACCTGTGATTCACAAGTACATCATCTATCGTATTCTTACTTTGCCCATCACGTGATAGCCAATTCCACTCCCTCATCAGCTTTCTTTGTTGGAACAGCGGTGTTCATTATCACTGGGTTGTTGCATAGGCAGAAATTTGTAGCTTCTCTCCTCTTTTGCTTTCTTCATTGAGTTTCAATCTGCCTGTTGCTCCATCCCAGAAATCCAGTCCAATCCTACTTTCACATGAAAGTTTCCCAACACTATAACCTATCTTGTCTTCAAACTTCTTGTATTGCTTTCTGTACATCATTATAAAATTCATTGATTTCTTCCTTGCGCACTGCTAAAGTCAGTGCATATACTTGTACTATTGTGACAGAAGCAGATTTTATTCTAAATCTCAACATATGAAAAGATATTGGACTTTAGCACCAATGCAACTCCATCCTGGTGTCCGCCCCTTTCCTTCCCGGGACGCAACTGCCTGTATCTAATAGAAGGTCTTTCTTCATGAGCTAGTGTTTGCTTTAAAGCACATAAAAAATCTTGCAATTCTCAGCCTGGTACTTGAAAAAATTTCATGATAGGGACAGGCATCTTTTATGTCAACTTACCAGGCGTACTCTGCTTAGGGGATCCTCAGCAGATAGCACCAACTAGAATAGAGAAGGAGCAACACCATCCAAGTTCGGAAGCTGGCAAAGAGTACTTGTTAAGTCTTCCACTAACCAGAGCTATCAATCCTCTTCTTAGAGGAGCATTTCGACTGAAGACATTCAGTGAAAGGCTGAAGCACTGCAGAGAAATTTCTCAGCTTTACAGTTGAATACTTCATTACAGGCTGCTCACCAACATACCTCATCCATTGACATGTCCCACATTTTACAAATGTCATTCTCCATTTCTTCATCTAGCTCTGTCTGCACTTCCTCACGGTTCGAGTTGGAGTCACTCTTTTCAGGGCTAATGACCTATCAAGTGAAGTAAAACGAAAATGGAGCAATAGTAAGGGAGTGACAGTGAATTCTTCAAGACAATCTATTGCTTTAGTTATCCAAAGACAGACGACACTAGCAATCTACTCTTTTCAGACCTTCCAAAACTGTACTCCTCATTTTTAAGCATTTTCTAAATTAATCTTCTTGGGCAGAAAAGACTTTCCTTGAACGATATGCAGGCCTTTCACCTCACCTGGGCTCAATTTACTCATCTAAAAAAGCAGGGACAACAATACTTACCTACCTGACAGATTACTGGGTAATAATCAATAATCAGATAATCAACATTTGTTAGAAGGTATGAGGTCCTCTCTTGAAATGTTCAAGTATTACTTTCTTTGCAGAGATATTACACACGGGTGAGTAAGATATATTTCTCATAACAAGTTAATTGTGTGCACTGGGCTAGCTACATTAAAGTTATCAAATCATACAACGATATGTGAGCAAGAACCAGGAAGCCAAGCATCTGAGAGAGAGAGAGACTGTTTGGTGCCAACTTAGAGTACTGGCCCTCCCCATCCAGTATCCTATCTCCAGCCCTGGTCATCCCTGATGCTTCAGAGGAAGGAAATAAAAAAAGAAAAACATCCCCAGAATATATTGGGGGCCAGGAAATGCCTTCCTGACCCCCCACCAGTGGCTGACTAAAACCATGAAGAATAAGCTTTTAGGAACATGAGACATAAACCAGAAGTGAACCCCAGGGCTCTTGAGCCCTGACCCCCTACATCACATATTTGTCATACATACTCATAAATTATACTCATAAATTTCTCGAGTGCTCTCTTAAAACTAATTGTGTTGGTTGCCCCTCAACTACTATTGGGATGCTGCTTCCACCCCTCTAATGACTAGAAACATTCTTTTAATTTCCCACCTGAATTTGTTCATGAGCAGTTTACACCCCTTTATTCTTGCACCAAAGTTGTCCTTTAGCTTAAACAGCTGTTCACCTTCCTTATAACAGTGAGCAATCTTATCCCTGGTTACTTACTGAGGTCACTTTCTCTACATGTTACAACACCCATTATTTAACCTGCAGGTCATCTGTTAACACAAAAAGAGCTCAGTACCTAAGAGTGTCCCCAGCACATCTTCAGAGACCGAGGAATGGCACTTATCACGCACCTCAATCAGTTTTGTAAGGATACTGAACAGCCAATGCTTGCTGTAGACTGTGTTCCCAATGGAATCCCCTGCTGCCTGCTCGTCCTCAGCATCGCTAGAAGGGGGCGAAGGATTCCGGTCCATTTTTCAAAAATCCAGCACAATCTCTGGACCAGAAGTTTTCCAGCAATCCTGCTTCTCTAGAAACAAAGATGAGTGGGGAGTGACTCCAGGCAAGAGCTGGCAGCATCCCTGTCCCTACCAAACCACGGAGGGGTCCCAGTACTGGGTTTACCATGGCACCAGTGGCTCCATGGCGCTGGGCCACACTCAGAAGGGGCCCCAGTGTCCAGACTTGCTGCTCCAGCCTCAAGCCTGATCTCCCAGCCGGCTGAGCAGGCCAGGAAATTTACCCCCGACCCTGCTCCACCCCCGCCTCGCCTCTTCCTGCCCCTGCTCCACCCCAGCCCTGCCCCCCACTTCACCCCACCCCCTCCCCTGAGCTAAGTCCTGGGGGACTGCAGCAGGGGTCAGGCTCTCCCTGCACTCAGTGGGCAGCAGGAAGTGGAGCGACCCGGCCCCAGCCAGCTCCACCAGCTCCCAGCCGCACCACCAGTGAGTGCTGGGGGGCGGTTCCCCTGTGCCCCCCAGTCCCAAGGCTGGGAGCCAGGGGAGCAGAGCGGAGCAGACTGGGGCTGGATCACTCCATTTCCCACCACCCCATGAGTGTGGGGTCAGGCCCACCCTGCAATCACCAGGCAGCAGGAAAGGGAGCGACCCAGCCCCAGCCTGCTCCGCCAGCTCGTGCTGGAGGGCGGTTTCCCCCCTACCCCCCAAGCTTGCTCCTGCCCCCCACACACCTTGGGTGCAGCCCCTCCTCCCCCTCACAGGGGACTGCATAGGGCACCACAATGTCTAGGGGCAGCCCTACTGCCCCCCTCCAGGCATGTGGGTCTTGAGTGAGCCTGGCCGGGGCAGGCCGGATTCCCGCTCTGTCCTGGCTGGTTGTGCGGCTTCCAAGGGGCCAGAGGGATCCCTGACCGGCCCCAGCAGTGCTGCAGGCTCAGCCCATGTATGGACATAGTCACTGCCAGCAGGCCAGTGAGTGTGGCTGGGGGGCAGAAAGGGCATGGGGGAGTAGGTCTCTGGAGGGTCGGGGGGGGAGGGCCACTGGGCAGTGGGTGTTCTGTATGGGATACTCCTGGGGGAATGAAAACAGATCCCCTGCAGATTTCTTTGCTTCCCTTTCAAAAGTGATGGAGAAGCAAAGGGAGGGGGGTGGTAGCTGAGAACACACATGGGCTTAGTTTGGGGGGGGAGGCAGTATCCCCTAACAGAGGCAAGGCATGGGGGCACACAGAGTCACACGCCACTGCCTCCCCCAACCTTTCTGCAAGCACAGAGCTGCCCAAAGAGAGTGCTGCTCAGAAGATGCCACTTTCTGTGTCCCAGTGCTGACTGAGCTCCCCTTCTGTGTGCTGGGAGCCATCCTGTTTTCTGTACAACACTGAGTGCCTATGGTGGGGAAGGGCAGGGGCAGGCTGTGGCTTGGTGGAAAGAGGCAGTGGGGAAGGAAGGGGGTGGGGTGGGGAGAGGAGGACATGGAATGGTGGGGAAGAGGCATGGGATGGAGAAGAGAAGGGGATGGGGAAGCCGGGATAGGAAGAAGCAGAGACAGGGGGAAAGAGACGGGGGGAAGGAAAGGAGTGGGATGGGGAAGAGATGGAGCAGTGGGGAGAGGAAGGGAAGGGAAAGCAGGGGCAGGAGAAAGCTGGAGCCCAGGGTGCGCCATCCCCTTGGCAGAAACTGGGGCTCCCCTGTTAAACAGGCCCATCCAACCCTCACCCTGACAAGCTCAATCTCCCCTGCATCTGAACCACCCCGATGAACCCTCCAGACACCCTCCCCACTGAGCCCCAACCACCTGCACCCCCACCCAAATGAACCCCATCTCCCCTGTACCTAGCCCCCCTCCCCACTGAGCCCCAAACACCTTCACCTGGATCCCCTGCAGAGTCCCATTGCCCCTGAAACCCCCCAACGAGCTTCTGTGCATTGAGATCTCCCACTGAGCCTCCCGCACCCAGATTGCCCCACAGAGAACTCTCTTAGCCCTGCACTAAGTCCCTCTGCATTTGGATCCTGCTGCCGGGCTCAGCCTGTTCACCCACACCCTGATGCGCCTGGCACCGGGGGGGGGGGGGGGAATGGGAAGGGCCCCGGGGTGTTTCTGGGGCAGGCCTGGCACCTACACTGTGTCAGGGTCGGGCGCAGCCTCACGGCCGAGTCCCTGTCCCAGGATGGGGTGGGGGGAGGCTGCAGGGTAATCTCCCACCTCCATGCAACCAGCGGTCTGTGCTCCCCACTGCCATGTTGGAGCCTCCACATTTATTTATTGACGAATAAACTCTGCAGAATCTTAAAATATTGTGCGCAGAAATTTTAATGCGTTGGCGCAGACTCGCCTCAGGAATATGGGGGGCTGTGACGGGGGGGGGGGGGCTGTGAGGAAGGCGGTGGGCAAGTCTCTGGGCGGGGAGCGGTGCGGTGCAGTTGTGGTGGGAGGCCAGTGGGGGAGGTCTCTGGGCAGGGGGCGGTGTGGGGCGGGCTCGCCCTCAAGGAGAAGGGGCCTGCGGGCCGCCCTGGGCTGGGCAGGCCAGTGTGCGCCTGGCAGCCGCAGGTTTGTAACCAGGGCCCTCCTGCTGGGCTGCTCCCGCCGCCCTGCGGCTCCGTGCCCCCAGCCCGCCCGTCACGCCGGAGCCCGACCGCCCCGAGGCCCCCTGCACCTTGCCCCACAAATGTGTGTGGGGCCAGGCCCACAAAAAGCTAATGCGGCCCCGAGGGGTCCCCCGCAACCACCACCTGTGTCGCCTTCCCCGCCACGACACGAACGCCGCATCCCGCAGAGCGCTGCTGCCTCCCGCCGCCCCACCTGCCCGCCCGAAAGCCAGGTCCCCACCCCGCCTCCGCCGGGCACCGGCTGCCCGCCCCGCCACCCCACGGACCCACAGCGCGCAGACCCCACGGGGCACCGGCTCCCCTGGCAGCCGCCGGTCTGCGAGGGCCGGGGCAGGAGACTCCGCCCATCGCTGGGCGAGGCAGGGGCGCGGCGGGCACCCGGAGCAAGTCGGGGCCCGCTCCCTCCTCCCCTCCCCGGGGTCTCAACCCGTCATGCCGCTGCGGGGACGGGAGCGGCTCCTGCATCGGCCCCAGCTGCTCAGCCCCGTGAGGGGCCGGATCCCGCCGCACGCGGCTCACCCGGCCAGGGGGGCTCAGCGTGCTTCGCCGCGCGGCTGCTGGGCCGGCACCAACAACCCTGCCCCGCGGCCAGCCAGAGAGAGACAGACAGACAACGCCTCAGCCGCCCCACAGCGCCCCCTGCAGCCCTACCTCCCACAGACAGACAGCGCCGCAGCCGCCCCACAGCGCCCCCTGCAGCCCGGCCTCCCACAGACAGACAGCGCCTCAGCTGCCCCATAGCGCCCCCTGCAGCCCGGCCTCCCACAGACAGACAGCGCCGCAGCCGCCCCACAGCGCCCCCTGCAGCCCGGCCTCCCACAGACAGACAGCGCCTCAGCCGCCCCACAGCGCCCCCTGCAGCCCGGCCTCCCACAGACAGACAGCGCCTCAGCCGCCTCACAGCGCCCCCTGCAGCCTGGCCTCCCACAGACAGACAGCGCCTCAGCCGCCCCACAGCGCCCCCTGCAGCCCGGCCTCCCCCAGACAGACAGCGCCTCAGCCGCCCCTCAGCGTCCCCTGCAGCCCAGCCTCCCACAGACAGACAGCGCCGCAGCCGCTCCACAGCGCCCCCTGCAGCCCGGCCTCCCACAGACAGACAGCGCCTCAGCCGCCCCACAGCGTCCCCTGCAGCCCAGCCTCCCACAGACAGACAGCACCGCAGCCACCCCATAGCGCCCCCTGCAGCCCGGCCTCCCACAGACAGACAGCGCCGCAGCCGCCCCACAGCGCCCCCTGCAGCCCGGCCTCCCACAGACAGACAGCGCCTCAGCCGCCCCACAGCGCCCCCTGCAGCCCGGCCTCCCACAGACAGACAGCGCCTCAGCCGCCTCACAGCGCCCCCTGCAGCCTGGCCTCCCACAGACAGACAGCGCCTCAGCCGCCCCACAGCGCCCCCTGCAGCCCGGCCTCCCCCAGACAGACAGCGCCTCAGCCGCCCCTCAGCGTCCCCTGCAGCCCAGCCTCCCACAGACAGACAGCGCCGCAGCCGCTCCACAGCGCCCCCTGCAGCCCGGCCTCCCACAGACAGACAGCGCCTCAGCCGCCCCACAGCGTCCCCTGCAGCCCAGCCTCCCACAGACAGACAGCACCGCAGCCACCCCACAGCTCCCCCTGCAGCCCTGCCTCCCACAGACAGCGCCTCACCCACCCCACAGCGCCCCCTGCAGCCCGGCCTCCCACAGACAGACAGTGCCTCAGCCGCCCTACAGCGCCCCCTGCAGCCCTGCCTCCCACAGACAGACAGAGCCTCAGCCGTCCCACAGCGCCCCCTGCAGCCTGGCCTCCCACAGACAGCGCCTCACGCACCCCACAGCGACCCCTGCAGCCCGGCCTCCCACAGACAGCGCCGCAGCCGCCCCACAGCGCCCCCTGCAGCTCTGCCTCCCACAGACAGACAGCGCCTCACCCGCCCCACAGCGCCCCCTGCAGCCCGGCCTCCCACAGACAGACAGCGCCTCAGCCGCCTCACAGCGCCCCGTGCAGCCCGGCCTCCCACAGACAGACAGCGCCTCAGCCGCCCCACAGCGCCCCCTGCAGCCCGGCCTCCCCCAGACAGACAGCGCCTCAGCCGCCCCACAGCGCCCCCTGCAGCCTGGCCTCCCACAGACAGACAGCGCCTCACCCGCCCCACAGCTCCCCCTGCAGCCCTGCCTCCCACAGACAGACAGCGCCGCAGCCGCCCCACGGCGCCCCCTGCAGCCCGGCCTCCCACAGACAGACAGCGCCTCACCCGCCCCACAGCGCCCCCTGCAGCCCGGCCTCCCACAGACAGACAGCGCCTCAGCCGCCCCACAGCATCCCCTGCAGCCCAGCCTCCCACAGACAGACAGCGCCGCAGCCGCCCCACAGCGCCCCCTGCAGCCCTGCCTCCCACAGACAGCGCCTCAGCCGCCCCACAGCGCCCCCTGCAGCCCTACCTCCAACAGACAGACAGTGTCTCACCCACCCCACAGCGTCCCCTGCAGCCCTGTCTCCCACAGACAGACAGTGCCTCACCCACCCCACAGTGCCCCCTGCAGCTCTGCCTCCCACAAACAGTGCCTCAGCCACCCCACAGTGCCCCTTCGCGCCGAAAAATTGTAAGATTTGAGTCTTATTGACTACGCACTTTTACCCTAAAAATTGAGGAAAGGTCTAAAAAATTATTTGACCAGAGTCATTCTTAAACCCCCCCCCGCATGCTGCACATTTGTTTGCTCTTTTGTTCAAGAGTGCGATGAGAGGTTAATTGCAGTGTTGTTCCAGCTGTATTGCTCCCTGGCTATTAGAGACACAAGATGGGTGAGGTAATAATGTCTATTATTGGACCAACTTCTGTTGGGGAGAGAGACAAGCTTTCCAGTTGCACAGAGCTCTTCCTCAGGAATATTAGGCTGACATGATTTTGAGTTTTTAAGATTCCTTTGTTTTTAAGTGAAGATGTTGGGGTAAATGCACTACCAGAAACCTAATGAGACTGCTGTCAGCTGCCTGGTAACTATCCAAACACTGGAAAGCACACAGCCAGAAAACACTGGTTTCATCCAATGATGACTCTGATCTCAAACCGAACAGAGGTTCTACCCACCTGACAACAATAAATACATACTTTTAAAATGTAAGCACATTACTGCTTATTGAAGTGGAACTAGACTCCCAGCACCATGGAAAATGTGTTTTCATCTTTTCATTTAAAATGTTAACTTTCCTCCTGACCTGCCCCACAAATTTCTGTTTTTGCCATGATACCTAAACCTTTGTAGGGTGGTTTTTATGCCCCCAACTAATTAGCCAGGTAAGATGGTCTTATGGTTAGAGGACTGGACTTCATTCCTAGCTCTGCTACAAACTCCCCTGTGATGTTAGGCAAGTCAATTAACATCTCTCAGATCCCTGTCTGTAAAATGGGGATAATAATAAAAAGGAGAATTACCATAATGAATCAAAATATTCCAGTAGCCTGTCTCTGACATTGGCCAGTGCCTTCTGCTTCACAGGAATATGCAAGAAATCAAGTAAAGGACAATCATTAAATAATCTGGAAGTTTTTTCCAAATCTGGGGCAGTGAAGGGTTACCTTTGTCCCGGAATCATGAAGATTTGTATCCGATATTGTTTTTTATTATTGCTAATATGGCTTAGGGTGGTTGTAGGTGAGGATGTTTGTTCATTCACTGAGAGCTTCAGTATTTTAAGATTTGATTTATTGTGGTTTTGCACAGCTAAGAGAAAAATAGAACTATTGTAAAGTATTACAGGCTCATTAGTATTTTGAGGGAAGGCCCTCTGGTCTGTAGCGGTTTGGGTCTCCTCCACTTCTGCCCCATGCATTTGCCTCCTGGTCTTGACGTGTGTCTTCGGCTCCTCTGCCGCTAACGTCACTCTGCCAACCTTCCCTGGCATTACTGGAAAGAGGAAACAAAGGTTATCCTAGACAGTTTATAGTTAAATATCATTAACTAAATTATTTACTTTACATTTATCCCCCATAGTTTAATACCTACTTTTCCATAAAATTGAGGACATGCACAAACACCTCACCAACAGAAGTTATTCCAATAAAAGATATTAGCTCACTTACCTTGTCACAGACACAAATCTTAGCCGTCTCTAAATAGCAGGAGTCATCCCAGAAGTGCATCACTGCAGTAGTTATGAATTGAAAAGCTTTCCCATTATTTGCCTCCACTAAGATATAAGCTCCTTTGTATCATAGTCATCATGTTCAAAATCAACATTTGAAAACAATCCTCATTAGAGGACTGCAAATGTACCTATGATCATAGTTTCTTTGGATGAAATACCAAGGACAATATGTACCAATTCTAGATTAAAGTGAGGTCCTGCAATTATTTAAATTTTAAAAGCCCTGTGGTGAAAACATCGGCCTCCCTGCACATAGTAATGGGATCTGATCTGAGAATATATCTAAATAGATCAGCTCAGAAACCTCCTTTACAACTCAAGAATGGGCACAGTCTTCACACTTAGCCAGTTCAGAGGTTAAATAAAAATGTCCTCTCTTCAAACAGGACAATAACTAGTTATGAAGTACAATGTACTTCATAGTAATTTGATTGCATAGCTCTCTGCCGACTTTTAACTCATAATCCAAGTGGAATCCATTACCTAATAACTTCTGCTGCCCATTTACCGCCAGGCCCTCTTTGGGCAGCATCATAATTCCCACGAGCATGGAAATATTTATCTGAATTTTTATAATTCGCCTCCCGCATGTCGCTGTATGCACGCCACATATCCCCAGCGCCTGGAGAAGAGAGAAAGGATTATAGAGACACTGAAAATTTAAAACAAAACTTTGAGGTTATTCCACCCACATTCCTCTGAAGTAGTGAAGCACCATTCTTCTCACTTCCCCACTGTGGCTTCCAAGTATAGTGCTTCTAGAGAAGGCAGTGAGGCTCTTATATACCATTGAGCAAATACTTGATTTTTTGGTTCAGTGGAAGATCTGAGAAATCCAAAAAAGATTGTTGAGTTTCAAACCAAAACTGATTTGTTATGGTTTTTCTCATGAAAATGAGAAACAGAAATAGTATTGTTCAGGTTGATTTGAATAGACATTTCTGCAGCAAAACGTCAGAATAGTTCACTGTGAAAATTATTAATTTTAAAGTTTTTTTTTTCAGCCCAAACTATTTGCCAAATTTGACCCAAGTTTGCAAAAAGTTGCAGTGCCCTGTGAAATGTATTTTTTGGTGTATTTGGTATTTGGGGAAAAAAAATTGCCCAACTCTCCTTGATACTCAGGACTCCCCTTAGAGGTACAGGGATTTGCAGCCATTTATGCTCTTTTATTAACTGAAGCTTCCACTAGGTGACACCTCTGGAGAAGGAAATAAAAGTTATCCATTAGTTATCAATGCATATATATGCCTTCAGATTTTACTAGATCCTCTGAGATCCACATCAGGAAATTGAAACAGTTAAAGTCAGAACATGGTCAGCTGGGTGCACAGGTTGCAGTTAAACATCTTGCTAAATGTTAAGTGAATCTTGTCTGGTGAAAATATCTGTTTAATTATGATCCATAGGACTTTGTACAATCTATGGCCCATACCTGCCATCTGATTTGCTCTGGTTCAGGCAGCTTTGTGCTTGGACTCCCAATGAGGGACCTAAAACTTCATCGTTTTAAGGGATCAGAAAAAAATTCTAATGTATCTTTTTGTGACTAACTGTGTAAATTTCTTATTCACCAGAATTTATCAAAAATTGTTCTAGATCTCCTGTCTTTGGCTTGGCTTTATATCTACACCGTGCTGAGGACAGTTTTGATGAAGAACAAGCAGTTAGTAAAAAGCATACCTCGATAAGCATCCCTTATGAATGATCCAGCATCAGTGAACCAGTTCTGGGCACTGACACATAGTACCAGGGATAATAACAACATGCAGTTATAGAACTTCATGGTTCACTTCTTTAGGCTGTAATAGAAGGAGAATATATGTCAGAAAACTGGGCAATCTTTTAAAGACTCCAGACATGATGTAAATTCCTCTTCTATCTACTTTGGAACAGGTACATGGATCTTCAGGGTCACACACAATTCAAAAATGTTACCAAAGTGCTGATTTCAACTCAGAAAAATGAAATGCTCTCTGCCATCAGAGCACCAGGCTGGGACATAAGTTGTAAAGATAGAAGTTTTCGTTTTTGCTTAAGTTTTTACATAATAAAAATCACTAATTCTATGACAAAAATTGAATACCAAACAAGGTAAAGTGGTACAAATATGAAGTTTCCATATGGAATGAAACTTACCACTGCTGTATTGCAAAGCCCTGGAAAAATGGAGTTCTGTCTGATGGAGTCTCACAAGACTATATTTATAGGAAGCCTTATCTCAAAGAGGAAATTGGAAATAATTTACAGAATCGTGGCTAAATTCAAATTGGGCAATTCTTTGCTTGTTGAATGCCAACATTGCTTCTATTGTTCCTTTATTTCTTCTCAAGGCTTCCTGGTTTGAATTGGTCAATATCTGTATTGTCTCTCTATAGATCTAACTATCTATTACTTAACTAGTGCCTAATATGATGAAATGTCCATCATTTACTGGAAGTTGCAGGCAGTTACTTTTTCGGACTTTCTTCTAATTTTTTTTAATTGGTGAAATGAGCAATATTTTTATGTAGAAGCTTTAAGTAATCATCATGCATGTACCATAAATGCCAAGTCAGTTCTATCCTTATGTATATTTGTAATTAGGGGATCTCAAAAGAGATGGCAAAGGTAGCTGGAAAAGTCTTTGCCATCAGCTTGTTGGGGCATGAACCCATCTTTTTGTTCTGTTTGTACAGTGCCTAGCCAATGGGTCCTGCTCCAAGAGGCTATAGTAATAGAAATAATTACTAGAGCTGGTCAGAAATGGGATGTCATCTTTGCAGACATTTTCATTTTTTCCCTTTTAAATTTTGATGGAAATATTACAAAATTTTGAATTTTGGAAAACAACTAGCTTTTATTACCACCATTATGATCTCTAAGGAGGGAGGTTAATTAGTCTGAATAGCAGTTAACTTATTGTGTAATTTTGTTGGCAAGATCTAAGCCATAAGCTACATGCAGTTATATGAACAGTTTCAAAATAATCTTTTAATTCAAAATATTACAAGTCGATTGGAATCATCAGCTCTATCAGGAATTCAGGGTACTTTGTAAAGTGTGTTTTTATTTCTGATAAATACTAATCTTAACTATCAAAATTTTATTTAAATGGCGTAAATACAGTTTACATTTTCAGATCAGTGCATGGGAGATAAAATGTAAAACTCCTGTTGATTCTAAATCGAAAGATGCAGATAAGTATCCGCTACTTCAGGTCAGACTTTGCCCTTTAAAGTTTGTAAACTAAAACACAGTTTTTGTAAATGTTCAGTGTGATTCTTCTGGGAATGTAATCTGAATAAAGTCATCATGACTGGGAAGGTCTTATGAAACAGTGCTAAATCAGTCCTACATGCTAGCCCAACATAATTCTATGACTTGTAAAGAGAACAGACAGTAGCTGTATTGTTCTTGCTTAATGCCCTGTTGACCAATCTCGCTTTGAACCTCCTCACTGGTTGGCTTCTTCTGCAGAATTTCTTCCCTGAAAGTGTCAAATTTCTTCCTGCATGTTCCAGATGTCATAGTTTGTTCTTTTCAATTATTTATGGCTATTTTACTTCTTTCACCACCACTCTGTAACTTGAGATTCTATGTAAAGCTCACAAGTGATTTCTCAGCAATGGAAACTTTATATATTATTGAAGTAGGACATGTGATTGAAGACATATTAAATACATAATCCACCACCTCGCCCTTTCATAAGGTCTCATGATGTATGGAAAGTTAACTGGGTATATTCTCCTGAAAAGGAATAATCATTCCTGTGCTGAAATAATTCACTCATATATTGTCCAAGCTTTAAAAGCATTTTGGAGATGTTCTGAAAATTTCCCTTGGACAATAGCTCATACAAAATACCTGCCATGAACAAAGCTTTTGGAAGTGTCTACATTCAACAGTATTAGCCTTGACAACAAAATGACATATTAGGCTGAATCATGCTGGGAGCCCCGGGCCCTTTAAATCACCACCAGAGCCCTGGGGCTCCTGGCTGCTGCCACAGCTGCTGCTACCATAGGGCTCTGGTGGTGATTTAAAGGGCCCAGGGCTCCCAGCCGCCGCTCCCACAGCTGGAGCCCCGCACCCTTTAAATCTCGATTTAAAGGACCCGGGGATTTAAAGTCCTCGCCTCTTCTGGTTGAGGCCCCGCCCCCTGCTGCTCAGGACCCCAGCCCTGCGTAAGTCCTTTAAGTTACTTTCACCCCTGTGTGTACCCCAAATTAAAAAACATAGTAAGAGAATGAAAAAAGAGCCATCAGGGCTAAACAACAAAGTAAAAGAAGCAGTGAGAGGTAAAAAGGCATCCTTTAAAAAGTGGAAGTTAAATCCTAGTGAGAAAAATAGAAAGGAGCATAAACACTGGAAAATGAAGTGTAAAAATATAATTAGGAAGGCCAAAAAAGAATTTGAGGAACAGTTAGCCAAAGACTCAAAAAGTAATAGCAAAACCAATTTTAAGTACATCAGAAACAGGAAGCCTGCTAAACAACAAGTGAGGCCACTGGACAATCGAGGTGCTAAAGGAGAACTCAAGGATGACAAGGACATTGCACAGAAACTAAATGAATTCTTTGCATCAGTCTTCACAGCTGAGAATGTGAGGGAGATTCCCAAACCTGAGCCATTCTTTTTAGGTGACAGATCTGAGGAACTGTCCCAGATTGAGGTATCATTAGAGGAGGTTTTGGAACAAATTGATAAATTAAACTGCAATATGTCACCAGGACAGGATGGTATTCACCCAAGAGTTCTGAAGGAACTCAAATGTGAAATTGCAGAACTACTCACTGTAGTCCGTAACCTACCATTTAAATCAGCTTCTGTACCAGACAACTGGAGGATAGCTAATATGACGCGAATTTTTGAAAAGGACTCCAGAGGTGATCCCAGCAATTACAGGCCTGTAAGCCAGACTTCAGTACCAGGCTAACTGGTTGAAACTATAATTAAGAACAATATTGTCAGACATATAGATGAACATAATTTGTTGAGAAGAGTCAACATGGTTTTAGTAAAGGGAAATCATGCCTCACCAATCTACTAGAATTCTTTGTGGGGGTCACCAAGCATGTGGACAAGGGGGATCCCATGGATATAGTGTACTTAGATTTTCAGAAAGCCTTTGACAAGGTCCCTCACCAAAGACTCTTATGCAGCTGCCACGGGGTAAGAGGGAAGGTCCTCTCATGGATTGGTAACTGGTTGAAAGATAGGAAACAAAGGGTATGTATAAATGGTCAGTTTTCAGAATGGAGAGAGGTAAATAGTGGTGTCCCCCAGGGGTGTGTTCTGGGACCAGTCCTATTCAACATGGTCATAAATTATCTGGAAAAAGGGGTAAACAGTGAGGTGGCAAAATTTGCAGATGATACAAAATTACTAAAGACAGTTAAGACCAAGGCAGACTGCGAAGAGCTACAAAAGGATCTCTCAAAACTGGGTGACTGGGCAACAAAATGGCAGATGAAGTTTCATGCTGATAAATGCAAAGTAATGCACATTGGAAAGCATAATCCCAACTATAAATATAAAATGATGGAGTCTAAATTAGCTGTTACTACTCAAGAAAGAGATCTTGGAGTCATTGTGGATAGTTCTCTGAAAACATCCACTCATTGTGCAGCGGCAGTCAAAAAAGCAAACAGAATGCTGGGAATAATTAAGAAAGGGATAGATAATAGGACAGAAAATATCATGTTGCCTCTATATAAATCCATGGTACACCCATATCTTGAATACCTTGTGCAGATGTGGTCGCCCCATCTCAAAAAAGATATATTGGAATTGGAAAAGTTTCAGAAAAGGGCAACAAAAATTATTAGGGATATGGAACGGCTTCCATATGAGGAGAGATTAATAAGACATATAGATGGGGGCAGGGATAGCTCAGTGGTTTGAGCATTTGCCTGCTAAACCCGGGGTTGTGAGTTCAATCCTTGAGGGGGCCATTTAGGGATTCCGGGGCAAAAATTGGGGATTGGTCCTGCTTTTGAGCAGGGGGTTTGACTACATGATCTCCTGAGGTCCCTTCCAACTCTGATATTCTAGGATTCTATAAGACTGGGACTTTTCAGCTTGGAAAAGAGATGGCTAAGGGGAGTTATGATTGAGGTCTATAAAATCATGACTGGTGTAGAGAAAGTAGATAAGGAAGTGTTGTTTACTACTTATCATAACACAAGAACTAGGGGTCACCAAATGAAATTAATAGGCAGCAGGTTTAAAACAAACAAAAGGAAGTATTCTTCACACTGAACACACAGTCAACCTGTGGAACTCCTTGCCAGAGGATGTTGTGAAGACCAAGACCATAACAGGGTTCAAAAAAAGAACTAGATAAATTCATGGAGGATAGGTATTAGCCAGGATGGGCAGGAATGGTGTCCCTAGCCTCTGTCTGCCAGAAATTAGCAATGAGCGACATGGGATGGATCACTTGATGATTACCTGTTCTGTTCATTCCCTCTGGGGCACCTGGCACTGACCACTGTTGGAAGACAGGATACTGGGCTAGATGGACCCTTGGTCTGACCCAGTAGGGCCATTCTTAAGATAATCAGGGATGCAGCTCCATGCTCTGTGTGTCCCTAAACCGTCCTCTGGCTGCCAGATGCTGGGAGTGGACAATGGGATGGTTCACTCAGTGATTGCCTGTTCTGTTCATTCCCTTAGAAGCACCTGGCACTGGCCGCTGTCAGAAGACAGGATACTAGACTAGACGGACTATTTGTCTGATCCACTATTGGAGTTCTAATGTTCAGCAAAAATTGCAACAGATTTTTGCCTTTGAGAAAGATGTTATAGGAGCTAGTATACTGCCTTTATTGAATATTTGAGAATCAAATTGTACACACAAGCAATGGCATGCGGAAAAACACTAAGGGCTGGATTGAGAGGCAAAATAACAGTTGCAAAAATGCAATCCCCATTGGTGGATTGAATCAAAACAAAGTTTTGACACTAGGCCAGATTTTCAGTCAGAGTGGAGGTCAGATGATCAAACAGAATAAACATCTGCTTTAAAAATAAGATGAAAAAATTAGAATTAAAAATTCAGGGAATCCCAGCAGCAGATAAGACAACTTGGGAAATGACGATGAGACTCTATGCAATCAGATACAGTGATAAGGGATTCTTTGTTTCTGAGGGGATATATGTAAAATGTTTCACTGAATTAAATCTCAGGGATGATCTACACTAGCAAGTTAAAGAGCTCTAACTTGCTGGCCCAGGGGTGTGAAAACACACACATACACACACACCCCCCAGCGCAAGAAGTTTGAGCACTTTAAAGCGCTACTGTGGACAGGCTCGGCTCCCAGTGCTCAGAGCTAATCCAGACACTGGCACCTGCGGCAGCGCTTTGAACTTTGTAGAGCGGACATAGCCTCAATTGGTTAGATCAGTGGTTCTCAAAGCCGGTCCGCCACTTGTTCAGGGAAAGCCCCTGGCAGGCCGGACCGGTTTGTTTACCTGCCGCGTCCGCAGGTTCGGCCAATCACGGCTCCCACTGGCCGCGGTTCACCACTCCAGGCCAATGGGGGCTGCGGGAAGGGTGGCCAGCAAGTCCCTTGGCCCGCGCTACTTCCCGCAGCCCCCACTGGCCATGTTTTTGCCATGATACCTAAAACTTTGTACGTCCTGAACTAATTAGCCAGGTAGGATGCTTTTATGGTTAGAGGACTGGACTCCATTCCTAGCTCTGCTATAGACTCCCCTGTGACGTTAGGCAAGTCAATTAACATCTCTCAGATCCCTGTCTGTAAAATGGGGACAACAATAAAAAGGAGAATTATCATAATGTATCACAATAGCCCGGTAGCCTGTCTCTGACAGTGGCCAGTGCCCGCTGCTTCACAGGAATACGCAACAAATCAAGTAAAGGGCAATCATTAAATAATCTGGAAGATTCTTCGAAATCCCGGGCAGTTAAGGGTTACCTTTGGCCCCAAATCATGAAGATTTGTATGTATATTGCTTTTTATCCTTTCTAATGTAGCTGAGAGTGTTTGTTCATTCACTGAGAGCTTCAGAAATTTAAGATTTTATTTATTGTGGTTTTGCACAGCTGGTAGAAAAATGGAATCATTGTAAAGTATTACAGGCCGCATTAGTATTTTGAGGGAAGGCCCTCTGGTCTGTAGCGGTTTGGGTCTCCTCCACTTCTGCCCCATGCATTTGCCTCCTGGTCTTGACGTGTGTCTTCGGCTCCTCTGCCGCTAACGTCACTCTGCCAACCTTCCCTGGCATCACTGGAAAGAGGAAACAAAGGTTATCCTAGACAGTTTATAGTTAAATATCATTAACTAAATTATATAATTTACACTTATCCCCCATAGTTTAACCCCTACTTTTCCATAAAATTGAGGACATGCACAAACACCTCACCAACAGAAGTTATTCCAATAAAAGATATTAGCTCACTTACCTTGTCACAGACACAAATCTTAGCCGTCTCTAAATAGCAGGAGTCATCCCAGAAGTGCATCACTGCAGTAGTTATGAATTGAAAAGCTTTCCCATTATTTGCCTCCACTAAGATATAAGCTCCTTTGTATCATAGTCATCATGTTCAAAATCAACATTTGAAAACAATCCTCATTAGAGGACTGCAAATGTACCTATGATCATAGTTTCTTTGGATGAAATACCAAGGACAATATGTACCAATTCTAGATTAAAGTGAGGTCCTGCAATTATTTAAATTTTAAAAGCCCTGTGGTGAAAACATCGGCCTCCCTGCACATAGTAATGGGATCTGATCTGAGAATATATCTAAATAGATCAGCTCAGAAACCTCCTTTACAACTCAAGAATGGGCACAGTCTTCACACTTAGCCAGTTCAGAGGTTAAATAAAAATGTCCTCTCTTCAAACAGGACAATAACTAGTTATGAAGTACAATGTACTTCATAGTAATTTGATTGCATAGCTCTCTGCCGACTTTTAACTCATAATCCAAGTGGAATCCATTACCTAATAACTTCTGCTGCCCATTTACCGCCAGGCCCTCTTTGGGCAGCATCATAATTCCCACGAGCATGGAAATATTTATTTGAATTTTTATAATTCGCCTCCCGCATGTCGCTGTATGCACGCCACATATCCTCAGCTCCTGGAGAAGAGAGAAAGGATTATAGAGACACTGAAAATTTAAAACAAAACTTTGAGGTTATTCCACCCACATTCCTCTGAAGTCGTCAAGCACCATTCTTCTCACTTCCCCACTGTGGCTTCCAAATACAGTGCTTCTAGAGAAGGCAGTGAGGCTCTTATATACCATTGAGCAAATACTTGATTTTTTGGTTCAGTAGAAGATCTGAGAAATCCAAAAAAGACTGTTTAGTTTCAAACCAAAACTGATTTGTTAGGGTTTTTCTCACCAAAATTGAAATCAGAAAAAAATTGTTCAGGTTGATTTGAATAGACATTTCTGCAGCAAAATGTCAGAATAGTTCACTGTGAAAATTATCAGTTTTGAAGTTTTTTTTTTTCCAACCTAAACTATTTGCCAAATTTGAACAAAACTTGCAAGAAGTTGCAGTGTCCCCCTGAAATGCATTTTTTGGTGAATTTAGTATTTGCTCCTCCAAAAAATTGCCCAACTTTCTTTGGTACCCAGGACTCCCTTTAGAGATACAGGGATTTGCAGCTATTTATGCTATTTTATTAACTGTCGCTTCCACCAGGTGACATCCTTGGAGGAGGAGATGAAAGGGAGTTCCTTGAGAAGGATCTCATAAAAACATGGAGTCTCCGCAATACACTGTTGCAATATCTTTGGGGAATTCTTTAGGGGCAAAGAAACGCTCAAATTTCTGTCATTGGTTTTCTAAGGGTCACCAGGACAATGGAGTAGAGGTGTGATTCCAACTTAAAAACATCAGTCTCCTTTAGGGTTTTGTTTACATACAGTTTGTGCATCAATGTAACTAAATCTGTTTAGAAACCAATTTAGTTAAATCAGTGCCACATAAGTCCATTTAATCTAAATCAATTTAAGGCGTTCTTAGGACAGTCTATTCCAGGGGTTTGCAGCAATGTAACTAACTATTTCTAACCTGATTTAGACTAGAGACAATTGGGGACAAACTGATGAGGATCTTTAGGCTATGAGTGTACAATGTGAGAACAAGAAACCTGATTTCATAGACATGAACCTCTATCCATCACTATAGTTTAAAAAAAAAAACCAATGCTTCTTTACAGCAAAAGGGAGACATCATGGAGTATCAACCTAAATGTAGAAATATGAGGGTATTTGGCTCTAAAAAGTACAATGGCAAATAGGAGACAATAACTAGAATCAAAGACTATTCTGAGTTGTTTCTTGAGACTAAATAAATCATAACACTAGAAGACCTGGTGGTCCACTATAATTTGATCCACATCTCCATCCAGACAAAGCCTATTACATCTCACATACCTTCCCGATTGAGTAAAGCATCTCTATTCAGGAAGGGTACTTAAGCACATGCTTAAGCTTTCTTAAACAAGGATGAATTTAAGCATGTGCTTAAGTGTTTTTCCTCAGTCAGGACATAAGAGTGCAGTTCTGCAAGGTGTTAAATGGCCACAACTCACCAGCATGAGAATTATGGAAGTTTAGCACCTTGCAGAAGATCCTCATATTCGCAGTGCTGAATCAGGACCCAAGTTATCTGACCCCAGAAACATTTCTGGGAGGGTGAAGGAAAGCATCTGAAAATATTCAACAAACATTTACAGTATTGTTAGGATATAGATATTCAGGCCTGTCTGCAAAGGCCTGTCCTTTAAGAATTTAGGTGTATTCTTATCACTTGGCTAGTTAGAGGTATAAAAGAAAGAATCAAAATCACTGTCTGCCAGTGGAAGGTCCTTCTCTTACTGTGACAGTCTGAGGCTCTGTTCTTAGGCTAAGGCCTTTGGCTAAGCAGCAGAGGCAGCCATAAGCTGGGAAGTGCTATGGTCACAGCCTCACATTCCAAACTAGTCACATTGAAAGAAGGTGCTATTGGGCTGTTAGGAATACAATCCTGTCCTGATAATGCCTATCGCCTCCAGAGAAAGGGAAGTGCCTAGAAGATGTAAAAGGAAACTTAGTTTGATAGCATCCTGTCTGGCAAGAACTCACTTATCCATAGCTGGGATGTGAAATCCTCACTTCTGTATTGTTTTGTCATCATAGTTCCCACTTTGCTATTGTTTGTCTGTATAATCTCTGTCTGGTTCTGTGATTGTTTCTTTCTGCTGTATAATTAATTTTGCTGGGTGTAAACTAATTAAGGTGGTGGGATATAATTGGTTACATAATCATGTTACAATATGTTAGGATTCGTTAGTTAAATTTCAGGAAAATGATTGGTTTAGGTATAGCTAAGCTGAACTCAAGTTTTACTATACAGTCTGCAGTCAATCAGAAAGTGAGTGGGTGGGTGTGTGGGTGGGGGAGATAGGAACAGGGAATGGGGGTAAGAAAATTGGAATCATGTTTTGCTAAAGGGGGAAATGGGAACAGGGAATGGGAGTGGGGAAATTGGAATCATGTTTGGCTAAGGGCAGGAATGGGAACAGGAACACAGGTGTAAGGCTCTGTGGTGTCGGAGCTGGGAAGGAGGACACTAAGGAAGGAAACTGGAATCATGCTTGCTGGAAGTTCACCCCAATAAACATTGAATTGTTTGCACTTTTGGACTTCGGGTATTGTTGCTCTCTGTTCATGCGAGAAGGACCAGGGAAGTAAGTGGGTGAAGGAATAAGCCCCCTAACAAGTATGTTATATTTTCTTTATTGGGAATTGGCATACACCTCTCACAAAAACCAAGAACTAATAAATAAAAGGTACCCATCTTTTAATTCAAAATATTACCAGTGGATTGGAATAATCAGCTCTATCAGGAATTCAGGTTACTTTGTAAAGTGTTTTCATCTGTGATAAACAACAATCTTAACTATCAACCTTTTATTTAAATGAAGTAAATACAGTTTACATTCTCAGATCAGTGCATGGGCGATAATATGTAAAACTCCTTTTGATTCTAGCTGGAAAGATGCAGGTAAATATCTACTAGTTCAGGTCAGACTTTGCCCTCTAAAGTTTGTAAACTAAACAGCAGATCTTGTAAATGGTCAGTAAAAAGAAAAGGAGTACTTGTGGCACCTTAGAGACTAACCAATTTATTTGAGCATAAGCTTTCGTGAGCTACAGCTCACTTCATCGGATGCATACTGTGGAAAGTGTAGAAGATCTTTTTATACACACAAAGCATGAAAAAATACCTCCCCCCACCCCACTCTCCTGCTGGTAATAGCTTATCTAAAGTGATCACTCTCCTTACAATGTGTATGATAATCAAGTTGGGCCATTTCCAGCACAAATCCAGGTTTTCTTCCCCCCCCCGCCCCCACAAACCCACTCTCCTGTTGGTAATAGCTTATCTAAAGTGACCACTCTCCTTACAATGACAGGTTTCAGAGTAACAGCCGTGTTAGTCTGTATTCGCAAAAAGAAAAGGAGTACTTGTGGCACCTTAGAGACTAACCAATTTATTTGAGCATAAGCTTTCGTGAGCTACAGCTCACTTCATCGGATGCATACTGTGGTATGCATCCGATGAAGTGAGCTGTAGCTCACGAAAGCTTATGCATCCGATGAAGTGAGCTGTAGCTCACGAAAGCTTATGCTCAAATAAATTGGTTAGTCTCTAAGGTGCCACAAGTACTCCTTTTCTCCTTACAATGTGTATGATAATCAAGGTGGGCCATTTCCAGCACAAATCCAGGGTTTAACAAGAACGTCGGGGGGGGGGGGGGTAGGAAAAAACAAGGGGAAATAGGTTACCTTGCATAATGACTTAGCCACTCCCAGTCTCTATTCAAGCCTAAGTTAATTATATCCAATTTGCAAATGAATTCCAATTCAGCAGTCTCTCGCTGGAGTCTGGATTTGAAGGTTTTTTCTTGTAATATCGCAACTTTCATGTCTGTAATCGCGTGACCAGAGAGATTGAAGTGTTCTCCGACTGGTTTATGAATGTTATAATTCTTGACATCTGATTTGTGTCCATTTATTCTTTTACGTAGAGACTGTCCAGTTTGACCAATGTACATGGCAGAGGGGCATTGCTGGCACATGATGGCATATATCACATTGGTGGATGTGCAGGTGAACGAGCCTCTGATAGTGTGGCTGATGTTATTAGGCCCTGTGATGGTGTCCCCTGAATAGATATGTGGGCACAGTTGGCAACGGGCTTTGTTGCAAGGATAGGTTCCTGGGTGAGTGGTTCTGTTGTGTGGTATGTGGTTGCTGGTGAGTATTTGCTTCAGGTTGGGGGACTGTCTGTAGGCAAGGACTGGCCTGTCTCCCAAGATTTGTGAGAGTGTTGGGTCATCCTTCAGGATAGGTTGTAGATCCTTAATAATGCATTGGAGGGGTTTTAGTTGGGAGCTGAAGGTGACGGCTAGTGGCGTTCTGTTATTTTCTTTGTTAGGCCTGTCCTGTAGTAGGTGACTTCTGGGAACTCTTCTGGCTCTATCAATCTGTTTCTTCACTTCCGCAGGTGGGTATTGTAGTTGTAAGAATGCTTGATAGAGATCTTGTAGGTGTTTGTCTCTGTCTGAGGGATTGGAGCAAATGTGGTTGTATCGCAGAGCTTGGCTGTAGACAATGGATCGTGTGGTGTGGTCAGGGTGAAAGCTGGAGGCATGTAGGTAGGAATAGCGGTCAGTAGGTTTCCAGTATAGGGTGGTGTTTATGTGACCATCGTTTATTAGCACTGTAGTGTCCAGGAAGTGGATCTCTTGTGTGGACTGGACCAGGCTGAGGTTGATGGTGGGATGGAAATTGTTGAAATCATGGTGGAATTCCTCAAGGGCTTCTTTGCCATGGGTCCAGATGATGAAGATGTCATCAATATAGCTCAAGTAGAGTAGGGGCGTTAGGGGACGAGAGCTGAGGAAGCGTTGTTCTAAGTCAGCCACAAAAATGTTGGCATACTGTGATTTGAAGGTATACATTGTCCCCAAATGTAAAATAGTTATGGGTAAGGACAAAGTCACAAAGTTCAGCCACCAGGTTAGCCGTGACATTATCGGGGATAGTGTTCTTGACGGCTTGTAGTCGATCTTTGTGTGGAATGTTGGTGTAGAGGGCTTCTACATCCATAGTGGCCAGGATGGTGTTATCAGGAAGATCACCGATGGATTGTAGTTTCCTCAGGAAGTCAGTGGTGTCTCGAAGGTAGCTGGGAGTGCTGGTAGCGTAGGGCCTGAGGAGGGAGTCTACATAGCCAGACAATCCTGCTGTCAGGGTGCCAATGCCTGAGATGATGGGGCGCCAGGATTTCCAGGTTCATGGATCTTGGGTAGTAGATAGAATATCCCAGGTCGGGGTTCCAGGGGTGTGTCTGTGCGGATTTGATCTTGTGCTTTTTCAGGAAGTTTCTTGAGCAAATGCTGTAGTTGCTTTTGGTAACTCTCAGTGGGATCAGAGGGTAATGGCTTGTAGAAAGTGGTGTTGGAGAGCTGCCGAGCAGCCTCTTGTTCATATTCCGACCTATTCATGATGACAACAGCACCTCCTTTGTCAGCCTTTTTGATTATGATGTCAGAGTTGTTTCTGAGGCTGTGGACGGCATTGTGTTCCGCACGGCTGAGGTTAAGGGGCAAGTGATGCTGCTTTTCCACAATTTCAGCCCGTGCACGTCAGCGGAAGCACTCTATGTAGAAGTCCAGTCTGCTGTCTCGACTTTCAGGAGGAGTCCACCTAGAATCCTTCTTTTTGTAGTGTTGGTAGGGAGGTCTCTGTGGATTAGTATGTTGTTCAGAGGTATGTTGGAAATATTACTAACAGGAGAGTGGGTTTGGGGGGGGGAGAGAAAACCTGGATTTGTGCTGGAAATGGCCCAACTTGATTATCATACACATTGTAAGGAGAGTGATCACTTTAGATAAGCTATTACCAGCAGGAGAGTGGGGTGGGGGGAGGTATTTTTTCATGCTTTGTGTGTATAAAAAGATCTTCTACACTTTCCACAGTATGCATCCGATGAAGTGAGCTGTAGCTCACAAAAGCTTATGCTCAAATAAATTGGTTAGTCTCTAAGGTGCCACAAGTACTCCTTTTCTTTTTGCGAATACAGACTAACACGGCTGTTACTCTGAAACCTGTCATTATAAATGGTCAGTGTGGTTCTTATGGGAGTGTAGTCTGTATAAAGTCATCATGATTGGGAAGGTGTTGTGAAACAGTGCTAAATCAGTCCCGCTCACTAGCCCAACAGAATGCTATGACTTGTAAACACAACAGACCGTAGCTGTATTGTCCATGCTCAATGCCCTGTTGACCAGTCTGGCTTTGAGCTTCCTGGAAGCTTTTGGAAGTGTCTACATTCAACAGTAACAGCCTTGACAGCAAAATGACATGTTAGGCTGAATCGTGTAATTTTATTTTAATCTTATTCATTTTATTCCCATGAGCATCTACACTTTTCTAGACAAACTCCAACTAGTTCTTTAAAAAAGGGAAAGATAACTCCTAGGTCGTGTTATCCTGGAGAGCATTTACTACTTGAAGTAACAAAGCTGTAGAGACTGAGAAGCTCAGTAGTCCATGAACTACAACTGCATTTTCCCCTAGATGAACTGAACTATGGTAAATCTCCACCTTTGATACCTAGAATTGGAAACAATTCTGGTTTCAAGGGGCAGGAGAGAGTCATTTTGTTTCCTAAATTATGTGACTCCATCTTTTTGAAAACCTTGCTGTAATGCATTAATTTTTCAGACCCCTCTATGATCTGCCTACCAGAGACACTGCACATCATCATTTAAAGTAGCGGTGGGTTGTATAGCGGGAGCTCTCCTAACAGCGGTATTTAAGGTTATCGAAATGTTTCCTTTAGCCCCCTTTTCATTCACTCAACATTCTGAAAACATTCAAGCTTCTGGACTGAAATTTTACAGGCCTGGTCTACACCCAAAAAGAAACATTTTTTAAAAATTTGAAATGAAAATTGATTCTGTACATTTTGTCCTTTTGTAACAAAAAAGCTTGAAGGGCAAAATGACTGGAGTGAACATTTGGTAAGAAAAAAGGAAGTTCCTTGTAACAATACTTTGGATTTGGCAGGCATGAGGGTTTAAGAATCTCACCTTATCTTTAAACACTGATTCGTCTGATGTTTTGTCCCTCTTTAACAGATTTCTTAAGGAAGAGTATGCTGCTGTGGCTAACTTTGCCATGCAGTATGCCAGGCAACTGCCTTAGGACCTGCACAGTTAAAAGTGCAAGCAGTATGAAGCAGAGTGCTGGGAATTTACAATATCATGCAGACAGCCCTTTAACATGCCTCAATCTTAAAAGCTTCATCTCTTCCGAGTATAAAGTTGTCCATTTAGTAATGTGCATAATTCAGTGAAATTCAGGGTTGTTCTTACAGAATATGATTTTTTTTCTTTTAAAAGCTTAAATTCCATAACTCTCTAAAGTTCTTAAATCTACACAGGCAAAAATGAGATTCCACAGCTGTTTGCATTACAGTGTATATAATCACATAGTTAAAAACACTCTCAAAGAATGCAATTATTTCTACAATCTCATAAGAGGAATGGAGAGTGATGTAGGGCCCTGGCCTTAACAACTGTACATCTTGTGTATAAACTATTTTCACAAACTGCATATGTGACGTTCCGATTGTACACAGTGATATAAGTGTCACACAGGTGTCTAAGGCCATCAGAAAAAGTGGCATAATATATAGTGTTATCTAATTGTAAATATATAGTGTTATCTAAATTGTAAACCCTATACACAATTCCCGGCCTCAGTTTCCTCAAAACACCAGGCCATTCTATGGGCCTGGATCAGTGTCACTTGGGGTCATCCAACATCCTTCTGTTGCAATGCATCACTTTTATGCACAAAAGCAGAGCCTTCTCCCCCAGGCTCAGCTAACCTGACCTTGGCCAGTTCATCCCCTTCCTTCCTCTTGCCCAAATGTCCTGTGCGTCTTCCCCTAGTGATTTCTTTTAGAACCTTTTGTTTTTGTCATCTGTCTCTGTCAACCTTCGGTAACTTTCCACTCCTAACCCCCATTCTCCTTAACACCAACTTGGCCAAACTGGGTTCCCAACTCAGGCACCGTACTTAGCATAAAGATGCTGTCATCAGAACATAGTTTTAAAGTTAAGTGTCCCCCATTGTCCTCAGCCTGGTGAGAACCTGCTGTAGGTCCTGTCCAACAGGATGGATACACGTAGAAAGAGGTTTCCTATGATTAGGAAATTTCATGACAACAACTAGAATTCACAAGTCTTACAGACAGACCCACCCCACCCCCGCCCGACACACACACAAACAAATCAAGCCATATGAATCAGGCTCATGTACACTCAAGTCAGCAATTCTGGTATCGGGTTCTTAAGTAAACCTCCCAGTTTCTCAGTGCCCTCTGTCCATCCTCTGGTATTCCCTCCACACATGGTTTTTCCTCTCTCCTATCTCAGATGGCCAGGAAATTGCGTGAGATTAATAGAGACTTGTCTGGCCCCAATCTCTCATAGGAATTTTTTCCATGCTTATCAAATATTAAGGTCCCTATAATATTAGGTTGGAAGGAGGGAATGAGGCAGCCAGAGCATAGTAGAGTTTTCTGATTTTGAGTGCGACACCAGAGAGGGAAAGTTTTCCAGCTGCTGGCAAGGTGAAGGAACAGCAGCTTTACACATCACATCACTGCGGTTATCTGCAGAGTCGAGCAAAAAGAAGCTCTGCAGTAGTTCCCCCCCACCCCTGCCCATCGGCCAAAATTCATTGTTATTACTTAAAAGCATGGATAGTCTTACTGATGTAACAGACATTCAGACCTGCCTAGCAGTGCTAACTACAGGAACTTGGGAGTAGACAGACAGGTCCCTACTCTAACCTGTAACCGGGTGACTGTTAATCATCATTCTTGTCTTACCCTTTCAATTTTCTTTCTCTAAGAGGGCAGGGGGGACCTAAGGAAAGGAATGTAGGGATTCTTTAATATTAAACAAGGTAATGACTGTGGTTTTGTTCTTCTAAGGACTTGTTCGCTTCCACTAAATAAAAAGAAGGAAACTGAAAGTGAAAACCTCAAGCAGGAAAAGCCTTGAAAAGTAGAAAGTGATGCAAGAAAAATCTTTTCCTACAGAATACTTCCATTCAGAGACAGGGGTCAAAACCACAAAAGTCTATGGAAGACCTTGGACAGGCACCAGTTGCTCAAGTTCTACACAAACACAGGGAATCTAAGACATCATCATGATCACCAGGTGGCTGCTTCAATGTTGCCTCATGCTGCTCTTCTCCAGTGAAATCTCATGTCTGGGCTGTAACGGGATTTATGTTCTACAAGCCAGAATGACCAGCGAGAGTCTAGAGCGTCTGGAGAAAATGGGTGGAAACTTTCCTTTCCAGTGTCTAAAGGAAAGGACAGCTTTCAAGCCCAAAGCTGTCCTCAAGATCCGACTGTCCCAACAAAAGAATGCCAAGGGAGCCATCCAACAGATCCTCCAAGAGCTCTTCCATATCTTTAACAACAATCTCATCCAAGCTGTCTGGAATGGGACTTCCATACAGGAATTCCAAAATGGTCTTCTCCAGCAGATTGAGAAGCTGGGGACGTGTTTGAGTGCTGAGAAGGGAAAGGAGCTAACCTACCTAGGAAATGAGAACCTCCTGCTCACTAGCCTGAAACTGAAGAGATACTTCCAGACAATAGACGATTTCCTGAAAGAAAAGCAATACAGCCCGTGTGCAAAAGCATCTGACTCCATGGCACCTCATCTCACCTGACACACACACTTCCACATGGCATAGGTAAGAGCCACATGCAGAGGGCTCTATTCCAACTTCATGCAGCCTGCAGCTGGTGCATGTGATGTTAGTGTCAAGTGTATTCCCTGCACAAACACCATTTTAAAAACTCCAGTAAGAGCAATAAAGACTCTACATTGAAACATGCTGAAGTCAGGAAATGCCAATGTTAAAATTGAACGTGCAGCCTTAACACTGCTTATGTGCATGTACGCATCACTATACCACCCTCAAATACTTGGTCAAACTTTTGATAACGCTATATATTATGTCATTTTTTTCTGATGGCCTTAGACACCTGTATGACACTTATATCACTGCGTACAATCCGTAAGTCACACATGCAGTTTGTGAAAATAGTTTATACACAAGACGTACAGTTAATAAGGCCAGGGCCCTACATCACTCTCCGTTCCTCTTATGAGATTGTGGAAATAATTGCATTCTTTGAGAGTGTTTTTAACTATGTGATTATATACACTGTAATGCAAACAGCTGTGGAATCTTATTTTTGCCTGTGTAGATTTAAGAACTTGAGAGGATTATGGCATTTAAGTTTTTAAAAGAAAAAAAATCATGTTCTGTAAGAACAGCCCTGAATTATGCACATTACTGAATGGACAGCTTTATACCTGGAACAGATGAAGCTTTTAACATTGAGGAATGTAAAAGGGCTGTCTGCATGATATTGTAAATTCCCAGCACTCTGCTTCATACTGCTTGCACTTTTAACTGTGCAGGTCCCAAGGCATTGCCTGGCATACTGCATGGCAAAGTAGCCACAGCAGCATACTCTTCCTTAGGAAATCTGTTAAAAAGGGCCAAAAAATCAGACCAATCAGTGTTTAAAGATAAGGTGAGATTCTTAAACCCTCAAGAAACCTTAAACCCTCAGCTGTCAAGGCTGTTACTCTTGAACATAGACACTTCCAAAAGCTTCCAGAAAGCTCAAAGCCAGACTGGTCAACAGGGCATTGAGCATGGACAATACAGCTATGGTCTGTTGTGTTTACAAGTCATAGCGTTCTGTTGGGCTAGTGAGCGGGACTGATTTAGCACTGTTTCACAACACCTTCCCAATCATGACGACTTTATTCAGATTACATTCCCATAAGAACAGCTGCACTGACCATTTACAAGATCTGCTGTTTAGTTTACAAACTTTAGAGGACAAAGTCTGACCTGAACTAGCAGATATTTACCTGCATCTTTCCAGCTAGAATCAATAGGAGTTTTACATGTTATCGCCCATGCACCGATCTGAGAATGTAAACTGTATTTACATCATTTAAGTAAAATTTTGATAGTTAAGATTGTTATTTAATCACAAATGAAAACACTTTACAAAGTAACCTGAATTCCTGATAGAGCTGATGATTCCAATCCACTGGTAATATTTTGAATTAAAAGATATTTTTCTAACTCTTTATATAACTGCATCTAGTTTACGGCTTAGATCTTGCCAAGAAAGCTACACAATAAGTTAACCGCTATTCAGACAAATTAACCTCTCCCTTTTGAGGTCATAATGGTGGTAATAAAAAGCTCGTTGAAGTTATTCAAAGTTCAATATTTTGACAAGTTTCCATCTAAATTTAAAAGGGAAAAAATGAAAATATCTACAAAGATGACATCCCATTTCTGACCAGCTCTGCTAATTTAAGTTTTATTATTTATTTCTATTACCATAGCCTCTTGGAGCCAAAGTCATGGACCAGGACCCATTGGCTAAGCACTCATTTCAGTCATTAAAAAAAATTAGAAGCAAGTCAGAAAAAGTGACTGCCTGCAACTTCCAGTAAATGATGGACATTTCATCATATTAGGCACTGGTTAAGTAACTGATCGTTGGATGTACAGAGAGACAATACAGACCCTGACCAATTGAAATCAGGAAGGCTCAAGAAGAAATAAGGGAATTTACTGCAGTAAATTCCCAACAGAAGCAATGTTTGTTTGCATTCAACAAGCAAAGAATTGCCCAATTTGAATTTAGTCAGGTTTCTGTTAATTATTTCCAATTTGCTCTTTGAGATAAGGCTTCCTATAAATATAGTACCATTTTTCTTGTGAGAATCCATCAGAAAGGACTCCGTTTTTCCGGGGCTTTGCAATACAGCAGTGGTAAGTTTCATTCCATATGGAAACTTCATATTTGAACAATTTTACCTTGTTTTGTATTCAATTTTTGTTTTAGAACTGGTGATTTTTATGATGTAAAAACTTAAGCGGAAACGAAAACTTCTAAATTTACAACTTATGTCCCAGCCTGGTGCTGTGATGGCAGAGAGCATTTCATTTTTCTGAGTAGAAATCATCACTTTGGGAACTCTTCTGAATTGTGTGTGACCCTGAAGATCCATGTACCTGTTCCAAAGCAGATATAAGAGGAATTTACATTATGTCTGGAGTCTTTAAAAGATTGCCCAGTTTTCTGACATATATTCTCCTTCTATTACAGCCTAAAGAAGTGAACTATGAAGTTCTACAACTGCATGTTGTTGTTGTCCCTGGTACTATGTGTCAGTGCCCAGAACTGGTTCCATGATGCTGGATCATTCATAAGGGATGCTTATCTAGGTATACTTTTTACTCACTGCTTGTTCTTCATCCAAACTGTCCTCAGCACGGTGTAGATATTAAAAAAAATTAATAAATGAATAAAAACCCCCACAAAGCCAAGCTGAAGACAGGAGCTCTAGACCAATTTTTGATAAATAAGAAATTTACTCAGTTCTTCACAAAAAGATACATTAGAATTTTTTCATGATCCCTTAAAGTGAATCAGTTTTAGGTCCCTCATTGGGAGTCCAAGCACAAGGCTGCTGAACCAGAGCCAATCAGATGGCAGGTATGGGCCATAGATAGTACAAATTATGGATCATAACTAAACAGATATTTTCACCAGACAAGATTCACTTAACATTTAGCAAGATGTTTAACTGCAAACTGTGCACCCAGCTGACCATGTTCTGACTTTAACTTCTGCACTTCCCTGATGTGGATCTCAGCGGGTCTAGTAAAATCTGGAGGCATATTAATACATTGAGAAATAATGGGTACCTTTTATATGTTTGTTCTTGGTTTTGTGAGAGGTGTATGCCAATTCTCAGTAAAGGAAATCTAACATACTGTAAATGTTGGTTGAATATTTTCGGAAGCTTTCCTTCCCCTTCCCGGAAACGTTTCTGGGGTCAGATAACTTGGGTCCTGATTCAGCACTACAGGAATGAGCATCTTCTGCAAGGTGCTGAACTTCCCTTATTCCCAGGCTGGTTAGCTCAGGGCATGCAACACCTTGCAGAACTGCATTCTTAAGCACAAGCTTAAATTCATCCTTGTTTAAGAAAGCTTAAGCATGTGCTTAAGTACCCTTCCTGAATAGAGATGCTTTACTCAATCAGGGAGGTATGTGAGATATAATAGGCTTTGTCTGGATGGAGATGTGGATCAAATTAAAATGGACCACCAGGTCTTCTACTGTTATGATTTATTTAATCTCAAGAAACAACTCAGCATAGTCTTTGATTCTAGTTATTGTCTCCTATTTGCCCAAATATCCTCATGCTTCTATTTTAGGTTGATACTCCGTGATCTCGCCTTTTTGCTCTAAGAAGTGTTGGGGTTTTTTTAAAATTATAATGGTAGATAGAGGTTCACATCTATGAAATCAGATTTTTTGTTCTCACGTTGTACACTCACAGCTTAAATATTCTCACCAATTTGTCCCCAACTGTCTCTAGTGTAAATCGTTTGAGAAATTGTTAGTTAAATTGCTGATAAAGCCTGGAATAGACACGCCTAAGAATGCCTTAGATGGATTTAGATTAAATGGACTTGTATGGCAGTGATTTAACTGAACTGGCTTCTAAACAGATTTAGTTACACTGATGCACAAACCGTATGTAGACAAAGCCCTAAAGGAGATTTGGGAGGCTGATGTTTCTAAATCATAGCTCTACTCCATTGTCCTGGTGAGTCTTAAAAGAGCACTGAGAGAAATTTGAGGGTTTCTTTGTCCCTAAAGAATTCCCCAAAGATATTACAACAGAGTTTTGTGGAGATTCCATGTTTTTATGAGATCCTTCTCAAGGAAACTCCCTTTCATTTCCTCTTCCAAAGATGTCACCTGGTGGAAGCTTCAGTTAATAAAATAGCATAAATAGCTGCAAATCCCTGTATCTCTAATGGGAGTCCTGGGTACCAAAGAAAGTTGGGCAATTTTTTTTTTGGCAAATATTAAATTCACCAAAAAATGCATTTCAGTGGGACACTGCAACCTTTGGCAAATTTTGGTCAAAAATAATTTCAAAACTGATAATTTTCACAGTGAGCTGTTCTGACATTTTGCTGCAGAAATGTCTATTCAAATCAACCTGAACACTTTTTTTTTTCATTTTGATGAGAAAAACCCTAACAAATCAGTTTTGGTTTGTAACTCAACAGTCTTTCTTTTTTGGATTTCTCAGATCTTCCACCGAACCAAAAAAATCAGAATTTACTCAGCGATATATAGGAGCCTTTCTGCCTTCTGTAGAAGCACTATACTTGGAAGCCACAGTGCTGAAGTGTCGGAAATGGGGCTTGACGACTTCAGAGGAATGTGGGTGGAATAACCTCAAAGTGTTTTTAAATTTGCAGAGTCTCTATAATCCTTTCTCTCTTCTCCAGGCGCTGAGGATATGTGGCGTGCATACAGCGACATGAGGGAGGCGAATTATAAAAATTCAGATAAATATTTCCATGCTCGTGGGAATTATGATGCTGCCAAAAGAGGGCCTGGCGGTAAATGGGCAGCAGAACTTATTAGGTAATGGATTCCACTTGGATTACGAGTTAAATGTCAGTAAAGAGCTATGCAATCAAATAACTATGAAGTACATTGTAATTCATAACTCCTTATTGTCCTGTTTGAAGCAAGAACATTTTTATTTAATCTCCGAACTAGCTAAGTGTGAAGACCGTGCCCATTTTTGAGTTGTAAAGGTGATTTCTGAGCTGACCTATTTAGATATATTCTAATATCAGATCTCATTACTATGTGCCAGGAGGCTGATGTATTCACCACAGGGCTTTTAAAACTTAAATAATTGCAGGACCTCACTTTAATCTAGAACTGGTACATATTGCCCTTGGTATTTCATCCAAGAAAACTATGATCAATGGTTCACTTGCGGACCTCGAACGAGGATTGTTTTAAAATATTGCTGTTCAATGTGATGACTATGATACAAAGGAGGCTTATGAGGAGTAGGCAGAACTTAGTGGAGGCAAGTAATGGGAAAGCTTTTTAATTCACAACTGCTGGACTGATGCACTTCTGGGATGACCGATGCTATTCACAGACAGGCTAAGATATATAGATATGTGTGTGTGTGTGTGTGTGTGTGTGTGTGTGTGTGTGTGTGTGTGTGTGTGTGTGTGTGTGTGTGTGTGTGTGAGAGAGAGAGAGAGAAAGAGAGAGAAAGAGAGAGAGTATTTGTGCGTGTCCTCAGTTTTATGGAAAAGTAGGGATTAAACTGGGGAAAAAGTGAAAAGCAAATAATTTAGTTATTGAGATTTAATAATAAACTGTCTAAAATAATCTTTGTTTCCTCTTTGCAGTGATGCCAGGGAAGGTTGGCAGGGTGGCATTAGTGGCAGAGGAGCTGAAGACACACGTCAAGACCAGGAGGCAAATGCATGGGGCAGAAGTGGAGGAGACCCAAACCACTACAGACCAGAGGGCCTTCCCTCGAAATACTAATGCAGCCTGTAATACTTTACAATGGTTCCATTTTTCTACCAGCTGTGCAAAACCACAATAAATAAAACCTTAAATTTCTGAAGCTCTCAGTGAATGAACAAACATCCTCAGCTACATTAGAAAGGATAAAAAGCAATATACATACAAACCTTCATGATTTGGGGCCAAAGGTAACCCTTAACTGCCCGGGATTTGGAAGATTCTTCCAGATTATTTAACGATTGTTCTTTACTTGATTTGTTGCGTATTCCTGTGAAGTAGCGGGCACTGGCCACTGTCACAGACAGGCTACTGGACTATTGTGATCCATTATGAACATTTTCCTTTTTAGTGTTGTCCCCATTTTACAGACAGGGATCTGAGAGATGTTAATTGACTTGCCTAACGTCACAGGGGAGTTTATAGCAGAGCTAGGAATGGAGTCCAGTCCTCTAACCGTAAGACCATCCTACCTGGCTAATTAGTTGGGGGCATAAAAACCACCCTGCAAAGGTTTAGGTATCATGGCAAAAACAGAAATTTGTGGGGCAGGTCAGGAGGAAAGTTAACATTTTAAATGAAAAGATGAAAACACATTTTCTATGGGGCTGGGAGTCTGGGTCCACTTTAATAAGCAGTGACGGTGCTTAAGTTTTAAAAGTATATATTTATTGTTGTCAGGTGGGTAGAACCTCTGTTCCGTCTGAGGTCAGGCTGGAAAGGCTGGATCAGAGTCATCACTGGATGAAATTTCCCATTGTTGCTGAAGACCAGGAGTGAGTGGAAACAGCATCAGAGAGGGGTGGCAAAACTAAGTTCAAAACTAATTAATGTACATTGATAAAAACCTGAAGAGATTATAGGGGTTAAAAGACTCAATGCTCACACCTTGAAGTAGAAAAGAAAGAAAAGGAAAGTAGTAGCACAAAACCAAATCAAAATGAAACCAGTGTTTTCCAGCTGTGTGCTTCCCAGTCTTTGGATAGTTACCAGGCAGCTGACAGCAGTCTCATGAGAGGTTTCTGGTCGTGCATTTAACCCTAACATCTTCACTTAAAAACAGAGGACTCTTGGCTTTCAGAGTGGTAGCTGTGTTAGTCTGTGTCAGCAAAACCAACGAGGACTACCTGTGGCACCTTCGAGACTAACACATTTATTTGGGCATAAGCTTTCGTGGGCTAAAACCCACTTCATCAGATGCATGGAGTGGAAAATTCAGGAGGCAGGTATATTCACAGTACGTGCAAAGATGAGAGTTGCCTTACCAAGTGTGGGGATCAGTGCTAATGAGACAATTCAATTGAAGTGGAAGTGGGCTATTCTCAACAGTACAATACCAAGGGAGGAAAAATTACTTTTGTAGTGGTAATGAGGCCAATGTAATCAGGGTGGCCCATTTCAAACAGTTGACAAGAAGGTGTGAGTAACAGTAGGGTGAAATTAGTACGGGGAAATTAGTTTTTGTAGTGACCCATCCCATCTTCATGTCAGCCTAACAGTCCTGAGGAAGAGCTCTGTGAAGATCCGAAGCTTGTCTCTCTCCCCAACAGAAGTTGTTCCAATAATAGACATTATTACCTCACCCACCTTGTGTCTCTAATATTCAGGGAGCAACGCAGCTACAACAACACTAATTACCCCTAGGCCCACTCTTGAACAAAAGATCAAAGAATTTAGCAGTATGCAGTGGGGGGTTCTTAATATGACTCTGCTCAAATAATTTTTTAGGCCTTTCCTCAATTTTTAGGGTAAAAGTGCGTAGTCAATAGGCCTCACATCTTACAATTTGTTGGAGGCAGGGGGCGCTGTGGGGTGGATGAGGTGCTGTCTGTCTGTGTGAGGCAGGGCTGCAGGGGGCGCTGTGGGGTGGCTGAGGTGCTGTCTGTCTGTCTCTCTCTGGCCAGCCCCTGGGCAGGGTTGTTGGTGCTGGCCCCAGCAGTCGCGTGGCAGGGAGCGCTGAGCCCCCAGGGAGGGGAGGAGGGAGCAGGCTGCAACTTGCTCCGGGTGCCCCCCCGCATCGTGCCCCTGCCTTGTCGGGCGTTGGGCAGAGTCCATCTGCCCTGGCCCAGCACTCCCAGACTTGCGGCTGTCTGGGCGGGCCTGGGGAGCCGGGCAGGGGAGGGGATAAAGCCCCTGCAGGCGCTGGGAGAAGGTGACATCAACTCCCTCCGCTTCCAGCACCGCCTGCGAGCCCCAACCCCACCTAAACTTGGGACAGCAAATTTTTTGCTTGGGGCAGCAAAAAACCTAGAGCCGGCCCTGGGAGCCAGTGCCCCGTGGGGTGTGTGCGCTGTGGGGTCTGGGTACACGGCGGGGCAGGGGAGCCAGTTCCAATAATCCGCCGCCTCCGATACGACTGGCAGCTCTTTTTTCTCCATCCAAGGGGTCTTCTGCGAGATGTCTCTGAGCTGCCAGTCTTCTACCAGGACCTCCTCCAGACCTGGAAGCTGTTCTTGGCAACCAGGTCCGTTGTGGCCACTGAGGGGGCTAGTTGTAAGGGCTTATGGACATTTAGCACTAAAAACAGCTTTCCTCATAGCCATTGTTGAGGTTTTGGATTAAACTAAGAGCCAAAGAGTTCCTTTGCGTGACTTTCTAGGATATTCTCTGCAATCTGATATAAAAACTTGTTCACTATATCCTAGAAACGTCACTAGATGATGCTAGTGAATTAGCTGATTCTCCAAGGTACTGGGCAACAAAAATTCAGAGGGAAAGCTGGAGCCAAAACAAAATCTGATTGAAATATCAAGAGATTTGAATCACTCAAGACAAGACTATGATTTTTTTTAAAAAAATACTGCTGATTTGTTGGAAGATCAGAATTAAACTGCAAAGAGCGTCACTGATTTATAAACTCAACTATATTTATGCTGTACAATATACTATATGAAGTTATACACTGTGCCAAGTGATCTTCCTATATCAGTGCTTAAAAAACTCAACACATTCAACTCTGGATAAATGCTTCTCTATACTTAATCAGCAATCAATATTTAATATAGATCATGTATTATACGGGTGCACTCACGAGTTAAGATTCACTAACCATGTTCTCCATCCAACAGGTTCATATCATCCAAATGAACAATATTAGTATAGGCTTCTATTCTTCTACCCAGTTCCAACCACAGAGAGAGATATCCAGGCCAGAAGCTTAATCAGCAGAGACTGCGGGTATTGTTCTTCTTCTTTTCCCCACGCTGGCCAGCGATGAGGCTAACTGAGTGAATGGCAGGTTTGAGCTGTGAACCTCTGAGGCGAGAAAAAACTGCCAATAAGAACAGGACCCACCAAGGCAGAGGAGGAACTTTGTCACTATATATATATATATATATATATATATATAAAAAACCACAGTCTCTTGTCTGGTGAAAAAAATTTCCCTGGAACCTACCCCCCAACACACATTTACATTAATTCTTACGGGGAAATTGGATTTGCTTAACATGGTTTCACTTAAAGTAGCATTTTTCAGGAACATAACTACAACATTATGCAAGGAGTTACTGTACATTGATGTGTCCACAGGCGTTATCATCCTTATTCCTTCAATCCGATCAATGAGAAATTCTACAAACTCCTACTCAGCATATCTCCAAATTCTTGAATTATCAACAGTGTACCAAAAAAAATTATATTTTAATTATTTTTCTTCTCTCAGCACACTTGACCCCTTCCCTAAGCCATGAGAATTTAGCCAATGACCTCACATCAGGCATATAAAAAGAAACACAAGGGAAGGGATTACCATTCAGACTCGATCAGCACGTACAAGAGAGGAATGTATTAGAAATTTTCTCCTCCTCCTCCTATTTCACCTCATTAAGCCACAAGAAGTGAGAGAGACATCTCCCAAGTTGTTTATTTTGAAGACTGAGAAGCAAATAATGTCTCTTTTCTTTAATTGAGAATTTGCTAATACTTCAGTGTTTGTAATCTTTGGGTATCAATCTGTCCCACAAAATAAACAAGTCATGTTATATCCCTACCTTGGGACTTTGTCAATCAAACCGATAAACCTAGTCTATTGATCAGATTTAATTACATTTAATAGCAATAAAAATTATCATGGCTATAGAGAAATGTGTCATTTTAAAGGCAGCATCACATCATCTCTATACTTAAAAATGCTGAAGATTAAACAACCATTATAAATTTGAAAGCCACCAGAATTAGCATCAATAATGGCTGATGTATTGAGCTCTAATTACCAAAGGCTTTAGTTCAAATCATATGTAAAATACAAGGAATTGAGGCCATTTATCTCAGGTGATCCTCAACCAGTGACCACCAGATTGTACGCCAAGCAACTCCCATACCCCAGCTCCCTTACTTCAAAGATCAACCTGGGAACTAGCTTCTTCTTTGATTCCCATCGGCCAGCGACAACAGGGCCGAAAGAAGTCTTTCCATCACTTTCTGTCTTGTACCAGTTCCACGGTTTTGTTCATCTTTAAACCTTTTTGTTCTATATCATTCTTCACTGTGCCTATCCAACACGCAACCTCCGTCTTCCTCATTTCTAGTTCCTTGAACTTTGGTATATACCACCAAAAATGATACCCTTTCCGGATACATTCCTGACACGTGTCCAAACTGTAATTATCTTTCTTCACTCTTCCATAAAAGCACTTTTTCTTGCTTTACCTGTTTTCTTATTTCATTGTTCATTTTCCACAGTCTTGAAACTCTCAACACTCCCCTCAGCCAGTTCATTTCTGCAGTTAGTATCTTACATTCCTCGGCTTTCCTCACACTCCAACATTCCAACCTGTACAACGGTACAGGCATGATAACTGTCTCCTACACACTGATTTTAGCCTTCCACATCTTGCAGAGTTTTCTCAATGCGGTCTTCTTTTATATCATCTTCGCAATTCCCATGTTTTTCCAACTGTTCTAGTTCTTTGTCTCTAAGTTTGATCTCGACCTCTTCCCTCTTCTCTTCCAGTTGTCACAGTTTTTGCCTTCCTCGTGTTGATCTTCAGTCCAAATTTTATGCATTCCTAATCTACCTTGGCAGTTATTCTCAGTAAATCTTCCTTGGGACAATGCTATGAAATCAATATCCTCTGTGAATCTAAAGGTGATTCACTATCCTCCCACATGAAATAAAAGGAGTCATATTATCTCTCAGTGCTAAACAATACTGCTTCCAGTATCAAGTTGAACAAATCTAGCTAAAGGGTGCATCCTTGTCTCACTCCTATGGTTATCCTGAACCTTTCCATCAGCTTCTTGTCTTCTCTCACCGCACTCATTGACTTGCTATAGATGTTTTCTACCAGCTTGATCAATTTTTTGGCGATGCCATATGTTCTCAAGACTTGTCATAATCTTTTCTGCCAAATGCTATCAAAAGACTGTCTGAAGGCTCTCAAGTTGTTAGAACACAACCAAATTTGTTCTAGCTCCTTCTCTGATATCTGTCTCATCACAAACAGCTGACTTTTTATACTTCATCCTGGTCTAAATCTGGCCTGTCCCTCTGCAAGCGATGCTTAGTGCTTTTCCCCCCACACACTCAGTGAGCTGATTCCTCCATAGTTCTTAAACTCATTCAATCTCCTATTTTATAGATCACTCCTATTATCGCCTTCCCCCATTCGCTCTGCCCTTGCTCGTAAAGTTGGTTACATAGTTTGTGCATTGCCTTTCATGTGTGTTGCTCACCTGCGCCTAACTGCTCTGCTCGTCACTTCCCAGGACCTTTCCAGTGAAATCTTTACTTCTAAGAACTCCTGCTTCTGTTCTCCCTCATTTGTACAGGAAAACTTGTCCTGTGTTTTGAATTCCATACAGCTCTGCAAAATATGCTTTCCCTCATTTGTGATTTGCTTTTCATCCTCAACTATTTGCCCTGCTTCTCTTTCACAGTTGACATCTTTAACTCATATGTTCCATTCAGTTTTCTTATCTTGCAGTACAACTTGTGTCACACTTCTTTTTGTGTATTTCTCTACTTCTTTACGCTGTTCATTTATCCAGTTGTTTTGGAATCCCTTGCTTTCTGTCTCACCTCTCTGGTCAACCTATTATTCTCCCCTCTTAGACTTGCGTCTTTCCTTTTTATTCTCCTTTACCTTACCACTCTTGTCACTCAACCACAGCATTTCATCCGTTATTCAGCTTTACAGTTGTATTCAACACTTCATTACAGGATGCTCACCAACATACCTCGTCCATTGACATGTCCCACACTTTATAAATGTCATTCTCCATTTCTTCATCTAGCTCTATCTGCACTTCCTCATGGTTCAAGTTGGAGTCACTCTTTTCAGGGCTAATGACCTATCAAGTGAAGTAAAAGAAAATGGGGCAATAGTAAGGGAGTCACAGTCAAGAACTACAACTATTGCTTTAGTTACCCAAAGCCAGACATCACTAACAATCTACTCTTTTCAGACCCTCCAAAACTGTACTGCTCATTTTTAAGCATTTTCTAAATGAATCTTCTTAGGCAGAAAAGACTTTCCTTGAAAGAGATGCAGGTCTTTAACCTCATCTTGGCTCAATTTACCCATCTTAAAAAGCAGAGACAACAGTACTTACCTACCTGACAGACTGCTGGGAAGTTTAATCAACATTTGTTAGAGGGTGTAAGGTCCTCTCTTGAAAAGTTCAAGTATTACTTCCTTTGCAGAGATACTACATACAGATGAATTAAGATATATTTCTCATAACAAATCTTCAGACTACTTAGTAAAACATTATATGAGTGACAAAGTGAAACTCTCATGGATCAGAATTAATTGTGTGCACTGGGCTAGCCATATTAAAGTTATGAAATCATACAATGATATTAGAGATCGCTAGTGAACTTCAAATAACTAAAGCGATGAGAACAAGTCACAGTCATACAGTTTAAGGCGGGAAGGGACAGCCAGATCATCTAATCTGACCTCCTACATATCATAGGCCACCATCACCACTCAGCACCTGAACACTAAACCCAACAACAAAAATTTGACAAAAGTTTTACAGTCCATAAATGACTAAACTATTATGTGTCACAAACAGAGAACAGGAAAGACCGAGGTGTACCAGTACCCGAGGCTCCTGAAATGGGATGGAAATAATCAATTATGTGAGATTATACTTAGATAAACCTGGCAAGTGACCCAAATCCACATGCTGCTGAGGAAGACAAAAATCCCCCAAGGCCACTGACAATATAACCTGTAGGGAAATTCCACCTGATCCCACATATAGCAATCGATTAGACCCTGAGCATGTGAGCAAGAACCAGCAAGCCAAGCACCTGAGAGAGAGAATGTTTGGTGCCACCCCAGAGTCCTGGCCCTCCCCGTCCAGCATCCTATCTCCAGTCCTGGTTATCCCTGAGGCTTCAGAGGAAGGTAATAAAAAAAAAAAGGAAAACACTCCCAGAATACATGAGGGGGCAGCGGCGGGCAGGAAATCCCTTTCTGATTCCTGCCAGTGGCTGACTAAAACCCTGAAGCATGAGCTTTTAGGAACATAAGACATAAACCAGAAGTGAACCCAAGGGCTCTTAAGCCTTAACTCCCTACATCACAATCAACGCTGTCATACAATTACATGCATAAATTTCTCCAGCACTTTCTTAAAACTCATTGAGTTGGTTGCCACCACAACTCCTACTGGGATGCTGTTCCCATCCCTCTGATCCATTTATTATTGCACCAAAGTTGTCCTTTAGCTAAAACAGCTCTTCATCCTCCCTTGTATTGACCCCACTAAGGCATTCATAGTGAGCAATCATATTGCAGGTCACTCACTGAGGAGGTCACTTTCTCTCCATGTTACAACACCCATTATTTAACCTGCAGGCGAACTGTTAACACAGAAAGAGCTCAGTACCTAAGAGTGTCTGCAGCACATCTTCTGAGACCAATAAATGATACCTATCATAGAATCATAGAATATTAGGGTTGGAAGAGACCTCAGGAGGTCATCTAGTCCCTTGCTCGAAGCACGACCAACACCAGCTAAATCATCCCAGCCAGGGCTTTGTCAAGCTGGGCCTTAAAAACCTCTAAGGATGGAGATTCCACCACCTCCCTAGGTAACCCATTCCAGTGCTTCACCACCCTCCTAATGAAATAGTGTTTCCTAATAGCAAACCTAGACCTCCCCCACTGCAACTTGAGACCATTGCTCCTTGTTCCGTCATCTGACACCACTGAGAACAGCCGAGCTCCATCCTCTTTGGAACCCCACTTCCGATAGTTGAAGGCTGCTATCAAATCCCTCCTCACTCTTCTCTTCTGCAGACTAAAGAAGCCCAGTTCCCTCAGCCTCTCCTCCTAAGTCATGTGCTCCAGTCCACTGGTCATATTCATTGCCCTTTGCTGGACTCTCTCCAATTTGTCCACATCCTTTCTGGAGTGGGGGGCTGAAAACTGGACTCAGTACTCCAGGTGTGGCCTCACCACTGCCGAATAGAGGGGAATAATCACTTCACTCAATCTGCTGACAATGTTCCTACTAATGCAGCCCAATATGCCTTTAGCCTACTTGGCAACAAAGGCACACTGCTGACTCATATCCAGCTTCTCATCCACTGTAATCCCCAGGTCCTTTTCTGCAGAACTGCTGCTTAGCCAGTCGGTCCCCAGCTTGTAGCGGTGCATGGGATTCTTCCATCCTAAGTGAAGAACTCTGCACTTCTCCTTGTTGAACCTCATGAGATTTCTTTTGCCCAATCCTCCAATTTGTCTAGGTCACTCTCGACCCTATCCCTATCCTCCAGCATATCTACCTCTCCCCCCAGCTTAGTGTCACCTGCGAATTTGCTGAGGGTGCAATCCATCACATCATCCAGATCATTAATAAAGATGTTGAACAAAACCAGCCCTGGGGCACTCTGCTGGATACCGGCTGCCAACTAGACATCGAGCCATTGATCACTACCCACTGAGCCTGACAATCTAGTCAGCTTTCTATCTACCTTATAGTCCATTTATCCAATCCATACTTCTTTAACTTGCTGGGAAGAATACTGTGGGAGACCGTTATCAAAAGCTTTGCTAAAGTCAAGATATATCACATCCACTGCTTTCCCAATATCCACAGAGCCAGTTATCTCATCATAGAAGGCAATCAGGTTAGTCAGGCATGACTTGCCCTTAGTGAATCAATGTTGACTGTTCCTGATCACCTTCCTCTCCTCCAAGTGCTTCAAAATGGTTTCCTTGAGGACCTGCTCCATGATTTTTCCAAGGACTGAGATGAGGCTGTAGTTCCTCAGGTTCTCCTTCTTCCCTTTTTTAAAGATGGGTACCATATTTGCGTTTTTCCAATCATCCGGGACCTCCCCCGATCGCCATGAGTTTTCAAAAAAACAGCCAATGGCTCTGCAATCACATCAGCCAATTCCCTCCGCATCCTCGGATGAATTAGATCTGGACCTATCATGCACGTCAATCAGTTTTGTAAGGTCACTGAACAGCCAATTCTTTCTGTAGACTGTGTTCGCAATGGAATCCCCTGCAGCCTCCTTGTCCTCAGCATCACTAGAAGGGGGCGAAGGATTCCGGTCCATTTTTCAGAAATCCAGCAGGATCTCTGGACCAGAAGCTTTCCAGCAATCCTGATTCTCTAGAAACAGAGATGACCAAGCAGTGACTCCAGGCAAGAGCCAGCAGCATCCCTGTCCCCACCAAACCATGGGAGGGTCCCCCACAGCCACAACCTGTGTCCCCTTCCCCACCACAGCATGAACTCCTTATCCCACATAGCACTGATTCCTCCTTCCATCCCATCTACTCTCTCTAAACCCAGGTCCCTACCCCACCTGGACACCCCCTGCACAGGGCACCGGCTCCCCTGACCTCTGCCCATGTATCTAGACTCCACAGCACACACGACCCACGGGGAACAGGCTTCCCCGTCCCATGTACCCAGACCACACACACCACAAGGAGCACCAGCGCCTCCACCCCAGGTACACAGGGCCCACAGCACACACACCCCAAGAAGTACCGATTCCCCCACCCTACCCAGGCAGCCACTGGTCTGGGAGTGCCGGGCCGGGGCAAGTGACTCCGCCCATCGCCTGGCGAGGCAGAGGCATGGTGTGTGGTGGGGGGCACCCAGAGCGAGCGCAGTCCGCCCCCTCCACTTCTGCTTGGGGGCTCAGCTTCTCATGCCGCTGTGGGGATGGGAGCAGCTTCTGAATCAGCCCCAGCTGGACTCGCTGCTCAGCTGCACAAGCCCACCTGCATCTAAAGGCCCTTCCCCCCAGCCTTGTGGGAGGGACCACTGGACGCGGGATCCAAATGAATTCCTGGGACAACTAAGGAATAACAGGGACAGGAGTGGAGGCCACAGGTTCAGAACTAGGGATCCAGAGAGCGACACCGAGCAGAGAACCCCAGACAGCACCCATTGCTCCTAAAAGCTGCCTAAGGAGCCAGCAGACGCTACCCAGAGGAACTTTGCCCGGATGCGTGAGACCAGGGAGGAGTGGAAATAGGCCCCACAGTCACAGAATACTCCCTTGTCTAGCATCCTCATCCTGGTGTTGTAAATGGACACTTTGGCCAGTGCCAGGAGGAGGTTGATGACGAGGTCTCACGACTTCATGGGACCACAGAAAGGGTGTCACTATATGACGAGAGGTGGGGAAAAGTGCATCCAGAACCACAACAGGAGGTTCTGGAGGAGCCAGAATAGGGGCTGCAACCTGGCACATACGAGATAAGCATGCGCCAGGTTCTGCCTCATGCCACAAAAGGGTAGATGTCAGGAATGGGGGTGAACCATGCCAGGTACACACCCGTGCTCCTCGCTCCATGAAGGAGCTGCCAACCGGTATCCCCAGTGGGATGTTGGACAGAGGTGGAAAAGAGTCTGGCCCACCAGGGTTCCTCACCGTCTACAGGTGGTAAATAGTCCTGCCACTTGGCGTCGGGGTGGGACACGAGGGTGAGGAAATTAAACGTGTGGAGCACGAATGTGTATAGTTGTTCCCGTGGTGCGGTTCAGCAGCGAACCAGTTGCAGGGCACACAGCCAGGTCGGAGTATAAACGGGAGGGTGCCGAGGGGCTCACAGGTCAGGGGCCCGTTGAAAAGGTCTGGAGGGTCAGGGGTGAGCAGGGAGCACTCTCCCGGAGGACCCACTCACGGAAAATCTGAGAGGTAGGCAAGAAGCATGCCCCCACCTCCTGGAGTATGTGCAGGATCTGAAGGATGGAGAGCCCCCTGCATTGTCTGGCACTCGGGGATCCATCCAGTGCCTGCTGTCATAGTCCAGGAAGTGTCTGATTCTGGTGGTTTCTGCCAGGACCAGCCTCCAGGGAACCGAGGGGGACTCTGCCACGGCACACGAAGGTGGGGGTTGCGTAGCAGGGGCACCCGGAGGAGGTCCGCGCCCTCGGTGGCCACAACGGACCCGGTGGCAGAGAACAGCTTCCAGGTCCGGGGGAAGTAGAGGTGCAGCTTGGAGACAACTCGCTGAAGACCCTTTGGATGGAGAAAAAAAGAGCTGCCAGTCGTCTCGGGGGCACTCGGAGGCGGCGAATTATTGAAACAGGCTCCCCCGCACCACCATGTACCCAGAGCCCACAGCGCGCACACCCCATGGGGCACCGGCTCCCCCGGCCGCCCAGGCAGCCGCTGGTCTGGGAGGGCCGGGCCGGGACAGGAGACTCCGCCCATCGCCGGGCGAGGCAGGGGCGCAGCGCGGCGGGCACCCGGAGCAAGTCGCGGCCCGCTCCCTCCTCCCCCTCCCCAGGGGCTCAACCCCTCATGCCGCTGCGGGGACGGGAGCGGCTCCTGCATCAGCCCCAGCTGCTCAGCCCCGCGAGGGGCCGGATCCCGCCGCACGCGCCTCACCCGGCCAGGGGGGCTCAGCGCTCTCCGACGCGCGGCTCCTGGGGCCGGCACCAACAACCCTGCCCCGCGGCCAGCCAGAGAAAGACAGACAGACAGCGCCTCAGCCGCCCCACAGCGCCCCCTGCAGCCCGGCCTCCCACAGACAGCGCCTCAGCCGCCCCACAGCGCCCCCTGCAGCCCGGCCTCCCACAGACAGACAGCGCCTCAGCCGCCCCACAGCGCCCCCTGCAGCCCAGCCTCCCACAGACAGACAGCGCCTCAGCCGCCCCACAGCGCCCCCTGCAGGCCTGCCTCCCACAGACAGACAGCGCCTCAGCCGCCCCACAGCGCCCCCTGCAGCCCGGCCTCCCACAGACAGACAGCGCCTCAGCCGCCCCACAGCGCCCCCTGCAGCCCTGCCTCCCACAGGCAGACAGCGCCTCAGCCGCCCCACAGCGCCCCCTGCAGCCCGGCCTCCCACAGACAGACAGCGCCTCACCCACCCCACAGCACGCCCTGCAGCCCGGCCTCCCACAGACAGACAGCGCCTCACCCGCCCCACAGCGCCCCCTGCAGCCCGGCCTCCCACAGACAGACAGCGCCTCAGCTGCCCCACAGCGCCCCCTGCAGCCCGGCCTCCCACAGACAGACAGCGCCTCACCCGCCCCACAGCGCCCCCTGCAGCCCGGCCTCCCACAGACAGACAGCGCCTCAGCAGCCCCACAGCACCCCCTGCAGCCCGGCCTCCCACAGACAGACAGCGCCTCACCCGCCCCACAGCGCCCCCTGCAGCCCGGCCTCCCACAGACAGACAGCGCCTCACCCGCCCCACAGCGCCCCCTGCAGCCCGGCCTCCCACAGACAGACAGCGCCTCACCCGCCCCACAGCGCCCCCTGCAGCCCGGCCTCCCACAGACAGACAGCGCCTCAGCTGCCCCACAGCACCCCCTGCAGCCCGGCCTCCCACAGACAGACAGCGCCTCACCCACCCCACAGCACCCCCTGACTCCAACAAATTGTGAGATTTGAGGCCTATTGACTATGCACTTTTACCCTAAAAATTGAGGAAAGGCCTAAAAAATTATTTGAGCAGAGTCATACTAAGAACCCCCCACTGCATACTGCTAAATTCTTTGATCTTTTGTTCAAGAGTGGGCCTAGGGGTAATTAGTGTTGTTGTAGCTGTGTTGCTCCCTGAATATTAGAGACACAAGGTGGGTGAGGTAATAATGTCTATTATTGGACCAACTTCTGTTGGGGAGAGAGACAAGCTTCCGATCTGCACAGAGCTCTTCCTCAGGACTGTTAGGCTGACATGAAGATGGGATGGGTCACTACAAAAACTAATTACCCCATACTAATTTCACCCTACTGTTTCTTACGCATTCCTGTCAACTGTTTGAAATGGGCCAATCTGATTACTTTGGCCTCATTAACACTACAAAAGTGATTTTTCCTCCTTTGGTATTGTACTGTTGAGAATAGCCCACTTCCACTTCAATTGAATTGTCTCAATAGCACTGACCCCCCCGCATTTGGTAAGGCAACTCTCATCTTTGTACGTACTGTGTATATACCTGCCTCCTGTATTTTCCACTCCATGCATCTGATGAAGTGGGTTTTAGCCCACGAAAGCTTATGCCCAAATAAATGTGTTAGTCTCGAAGGTGCCACAGGTACTCCTCGTTGGTTTTGCTGACACAGACTAACACAGCTACCACTCTGAAAGCCAAGATTCCTCTGCTTTTAAGTGAAGATGTTAGGGTTAAATGCACGACCAGAAACCTCTCATGAGACTGCTGTCAGCTGCCTGGTAACTATCCAAAGACTGGGAAGCACACAGCTGGAAAACACTGGTTTCATTTTGATTTGGTTTTGTGCTACTACTTTCCTTTTCTTTCTTTTCTACTTCAAGTTGTGAGCATTGAGTCTTTTAACCCCTATAATCTCTCCAGGCTTTGATCAATGTACATTAACTAGTTCTGATCTTAGTTTTGCCACCCCTGTCTGATGCTGTTTCCACTCACTCCTGGTCTTTGGCAACAATGGGAAATTTCATCCAGTGATGACTCTGATCCAGCCTTTCTAGCCTGACCTCAGATGGAACAGAGGTTCTACCCACCTGACAACAATAAATATATACTTTTAAAACATAAGCACCATCACTGCTTATTAAAGTGGACCCAGACTCCCAGCCCCATAGAAAATGTGTTTTCATCTTTTCATTTAAAATGTTAACTTTCCTCCTGACCTGCCCCACAAATTTCTGTTTTTGCCATGATTCCTAAACCTTTGTAGGGTGGTTTTTATGGCCCCAACTAATTAGCCAGGTAGGATGGTCTTACAGTTAGAGGACTGGACTCCATTCCTAGCTCTGCTATAGACTCCCCTGTGACGTTAGGCAAGTCAATTAACATCTCTCAGATCCCTGTCTGTAAAATGGGGACAACACTAAAAAGGAAAATTTTCATAATGGATCACAATAGTCCAGTAGCCTGTCTGTGACAGTGGCCAGTGCCCGCTGCTTCACAGGAATATGCAACAAATCAAGTAAAGAACAATCGTTAAATAATCTGGAAGACTCTTCCAAATCCCGGGCAGTTAAGGGTTACCTTTGGCCCCAAATCATGAAGGTTTGTATGTATATTGCTTTTTATCCTTTCTAATGTAGCTGAGGATGTTTGTTCGTTCACTGAGAGCTTCAGAAATTTAAGGTTTTATTTATTGTGGTTTTGCACAGCTGGTAGAAAAATGGAACCATTGTAAAGTATTACAGGCTGCATTAGTATTTCGAGGGAAGGCCCTCTGGTCTGTAGCGGTTTGGGTCTCCTCCACTTCTGCCCCATGCATTTGCCTCCTGGTCTTGACGTGTGTCTTCGGCTCCTCTGCCGCTAACGCCACCCTGCCAACCTTCCCTGGCATCACTGCAAAGAGGAAACAAAGATTACTTTAGACAGTTTATTATTAAATCTCCATAACTAAATTATTTACTTTTCACTTTTTCCCCAGTTTAATCCCTACTTTTCCATAAAACTGAGGACATGCACAAATACCTCACCAACAGAAGTTATTATAATAAAATACATTAGCTCGCCTACCTTGTTACACACACACATAGACACAGATCTTAGCCTGTCTGTGAATAGCATCGGTCATCCCAGAAGTGCATCAGTCCAGCAGTTGTGAATTAAAAAGCTTTCCCATTACTTGCCTCCACTAAGTTCTATTCACTCCTCATAAGCTCCTTTGTATCAAAGTCACACGTTCAACAGCAATATTTTAAAACAATCCTCATTAGAGGACTGTAAATGAACCATTGATCATAGTTTTCTTGGATGAAATACCCAGAGCAATATGTACCAGTTCTAGATTAAAGTGAGGTCCTGCAATTATTTAACTTTTAAAAGCCCTGTGGTGAACACATCAGCCTCCTGGCACAAAGTAATGAAATCTGATATCAGAATATATCTAAATAGGTCAGTTCAGAAATCACCTTTACAACTCATGAATGGGCACGGTCTTCACACTTAGCCAGTTCAGAGGTTAAATAAAAATGTTCTCGCTTCAAACAGGACAATAACTAGTTATGAAGGACAATGTACTTCATAGTTATTTGATTGCATAGCTCTTTATTGACATTTAACTCATAATCCAAGTGGAATCCATTACCTAATAAGTTCTGCTGCCCATTTACCGCCAGGCCCTCTTTGGGCAGCATCATAATTCCCACGAGCATGGAAATATTTATCTGAATTTTTATAATTCGCCTCCCTCATGTCGCTGTATGCACGCCACATATCCTCAGCGCCTGGAGAAGAGAGAAAGGATTATAGAGACTCTGCAAAATTTAAAAACAACACTTTGAGGTTATTCCACCCACATTCCTCTGAAGTCATCAAGCACCATTTCCGACACTTCAGCACTGTGGCTTCCAAGTATAGTGCTTCTACAGAAGGCAGAAAGGCTCCTATATATCGCTGAGTAAATTCAGTTTTTTTTGGTTCGGTGGAAGATCTGAGAAATCCAAAAAAGAAAGACTGCTGAGTTACAAACCAAAACTGATTTGTTAGGGTTTTTCTCATCAAAATGAAAAAAAAATAGTTCAGGTTGATTTGAATAGACATTTCTGCAGCAAAATGTCAGCATAGCTCACTGTGAAAATGATCAGTTTTGAAATTATTTTTGACCAAAATTTGCCGAAAGTTTCAGTGTCCCCCTGAAATGCATTTTTTGGTGAATTTAATATTTGCCAAAAAAAAATTGCCCAACTTTCTTTGGTACCCAGGACTCCCATTAGAGATACATGGATTTGCAGCTATTTATGCTATTTTATTAACTGAAACTTCCACCAGGTGACATCTTTGGAAGAGGAAATGAAAGGGAGTTCCCTTGAGAAGGATCTCATAAAAACATGGAATCTCCACAAAACTCTGTTGTAATATCTTTGGGGAATTCTTTAGGGACAAAGAAACCCTCAAATTTCTCTCAGTGCTCTTTTAAGACTCACCAGGACAATGGAGTAGAGCTATGATTTAGAAACATGATTTAGGAATAAGGGAAGTTCAGCACCTTGCAGAAGATGCTCATTCCTGTAGTGCTGAATCAGGACCCAAGTTATCTGACCCCAGAAACATTTCCGGGAAGGGGAAGGAAAGCTTCTGAAAATATTCAACCAACATTTACAGTATCTTAGATTTCCTTTACTGAGAATTGGCATTACACCTCTCACAAAACCAAGAACAAACAAATAAAAGGTACCCATTAGTTCTCAATGTATTAATATGCCTCCAGATTTTACTGGACCCACTGAGATCCACATCAGGAAAGTGCAGAAGTTAAAGTCAGAACATGGTCAGCTGGGTATACAGGTTGCAGTTAAACATCTTGCTAAATGTTAAGTGAATCTTGTCTGGTGAAAATATCTGTTTAGTTATGATCCATAATTTGTACTATCTATGGCCCATACCTGCCATCTGATTGGCTCTGGTTCAGCAGCCTTGTGCTTGGACTCCCAATGAGGGACCTAAAACTGCATCACTTTAAGGGATCATGAAAAAATTCTAATGTATCTTTTTGTGAAGAACTGAGTAAATTTCTTATTTATCAAAAATTGGTCTAGAGCTCCTGTCTTCAGCTTGGCTTTGCGGGGTTTTTATTAATAGCTACACCATGCTGCCTGCACGTAACTTTTGAGAACAGTTTGGAGGAAGAACATGCAGTGAGTAAAAAGCATACCTCGATAAGCATCCCTTATGAATGATCCAGCATCAGTGAACCAGTTCTGGGCACTGACACATAGTACCAGGGACAACAACAACATGCAGTTGTAGAACTTCATAGTTCACTTCTTTAGGCTGTAATAGAAGGAGAATATATGTCAGAAAACTGGGCAATCTTTTAAAGACTCCAGACATAATGTAAATTCCTCTGATATCGGCTTTGGAACAGGTACATGGATCTTCAGGGTCACACACAATTCAGAAGAGTTCCCAAAGTGATGATTTCTACTCAGAAAAATGAAATGCTCTCTGCCATCACAGCACCAGGCTGGGACATAAGTTGTAAAGTTAGAAGTTTTCGTTTCCGCTTAAGTTTTTACATCATAAAAATTACCAGTTCTAAGACAAAAATTGAATACACAACAAGGTAAAGTGGTACAAATATGAAGTTTCCATATGGAATGAAACTTACCACTGCTGTATTGCAAAGCCCCGGAAAAATGGAGTCCTTTCTGATGGATTCTCACAAGAAAAATGGTACTATATTTATAGGAAGCCTTATCTTAAAGAGCAAATTGGAAATCATTTACAGAAACCTGACTAAATTCAAATTGGGCAATTCTTTGCTTGTTGAATGCAAACAAACATTGCTTCTGTTGGGAATTTACTGCAGTAAATTCCCTTATTTCTTCTTGAGCCTTCCCGATTTCAATTGGTCACGGTCTGTATTGTCTCTCTATTGATCCAAAGATCAATTACTTAACCAGTGCCTAATATGATGAAATGTCCATCATTTACTGGAAGTTGCAGGCAATCACTTTTTCTGACTTGCTTCTAATTTTTTTTAATGATTGAAATGAGTGAAATATTTTATGTGAGATTTTTATGCCGAAGTTTTAAGTAATCATCTTGCATGTACCATAGACACCAAATCAGTTTTATCCTCATCTGTAATTGTAGTTAGGGGATCTCACAAAAGATGCCACAGGTAGCTGGAGAAGCCTTTGCCATCAGCTTATAGGGGCATGAACCATAGAATCATAGAATATCAGGGTTGGAAGGGACCTCAGGAGGTCATCTAGTCCAACCCCCTGCTCAAAGCAGGACCAATCCCCAATTTTTGCCCCAGATCCCTAAACGGCCCCCTCAAGGATTGAACTCACAACCCTGGGTTTAACAGGCCAATGCTCAAATCACTGAGCTATCCCTCCCCCCAGAGGTCCCCAATTGAGGGGCATGCCCCCCTAACGGGGCAAGGAGGAACATTCGGGGTGGGGTGGGGTGGCTAGGACCTGGGCCAGCCCTTACACAGGGGTGGAGAGGGAGTGCCACCTAGCTCTGCTTCTGGCCCCAGGCCCAGCTGCTGACACCACGCCCGGGGATCTGTTCCTGGCCCCACACCCTAGCTGTGGCCCCAGCCTGGGCCCCCTTACCCCTGTCCACCTCCCCACCTCCCGGAGCCATGGCCCCGCTCCCAGCCCCGGATAAGCTTAAGTGCCTGTCTTAGCTCTCCATGCTGAGCAGTCACCTCAAGCCTGTCATACATCCGCTACCTTATTGTCAGAACTGCGAGTTAAAAGACGTGTGGGAGGAGGATCTTTTTGTACTGTTGGTACAGTGCCTAGCCAATGGGTCCTGCTCCATGACTTGGGCTCCAAGAGGCTATGGTAATAGAAATAAATAATAAAACTTAAATGACCAGAGCTGGTCAGAAATGGCATGTCATCTTTGTAGACATTTTCATTTTTTCCCTTTTAAATTTAGATGGAAACTTGTCAAAATTTTGAACAACATCAACGAGCTTTGATTACCACCATTATGACCTCAAAAGGGAGAGGTTAATTTGTCTGAATAGCGGTTAACTTATTGTGTAGCTGTTGGTAAGATCTAAGCCATAAGCTAGATGCAGTTAGATGAAGAGTTACAAAAATATCTTTTAATTCAAAATATTACCAGTGGATTGGAATCATCAGCTCTATCTGGAATTCAGGGTACTTTGTAAAGTGTTTTCATTTGTGATAAATAACAATCTGAACTATCAAAATTGTATTTAAATGAAGTAAATACGGTTTACATTCTCAGATCAGTGCATGGGCGATATGTAAAACTCCTATTGATTCTAGCTGGAAAGATGCAGGTAAATATCTGCTAGTTCAGGTCAGACTTTGTCCTCTAAAGTTTGTAAACTAAACAGCAGATCTTGTAAATGGTCAGTGCAGCTGTTCTTATGGGAATGTAATCTGAATAAAGTCATCATGATTGGGAAGGTGTTGTGAAACAGTGCTAAATCAGTCCCGCTCACTAGCCCAACAGAACGCTATGACTTGTAAACACAACAGACCATAGCTGTATTGTCCATGCTCAATGCTCTGTTGACCAATCTGGCTTTGAGCTTCCTGGAAGCTTTTGGAAGCGTCTACATTCACCAGTAACAGCCTTGACAGCAAAATGACATGTTAGGCTGAATCGTGTAATTTTCTTTTAATCTTATTCATTTTATTCCCATGAGCATCTACACTTTTCTAGACGAACTCCAACTCGTTCTTTAAAAAAGGGAAAGATAACTCCTAGGTCGTGTTATCCTGGAGAGCATTTACTACTTGTAGTAACAAAGCTGCAGAGATTGAGAAGCTCAGTAGTCCCTGAACTACAACTGCATTTTCCCCTAGATGAACTGAACTATGGTAAATCTCCACATTTGATACCTAGAATTGGAAACAATTCTGGTTTCAAGGGGCACGAGAGAGCCATTTTGTTTCCTAAATTATGTGACTCCATCTTTTTGAAAACCTTGCTGTAATGCATTAGTTTTTCAGACCCCTCTATGATCTGCCTACCAGAGACACTGCACATCATCATTTAAAGTAGCGGTGGGTTGTATAGCGGGAGCTCTCCTAACAGCGGTATTTAAGGTTATCGAAATGTTTCCTTTAGCCCTCTTTTCATTCACTCAACATTCTGAAAACATTCAAGCTTCTGGACTGAAATTTTACAGGCCTGGTCTACACCCAAAAAGAAACATTTTTTTAAAAATTTGAAATGAAAATCGATTCTGTACATTTTGTCCTTTTGTAACAAAAAAGCTTGAAGGGCAAAATGACTGGAGCAAACATTTGATAAGAAAAAAGGAAGTTCTTTGTAACAATACTTTGGATTTGGCAGGCATGAAGGTTTAAGAATCTCACCTTATCTTTAAACACTGTTTGGTCTGATGTTTTGGCCCTTTTTAAAAGATTTCCTAAGGAAGAGTATGCTGTTGTGGCTAACTTTGCCATGCAGTATGCCAGGCAACTACTTTAGGACCTGCACAGTTAAAAGTGCAAGCAGTATGAAGCAGAGTCCTGGGAATTTACAATATCATGCAGACAGCCCTTTAACATGCCTCAATCTTAAAAGCTTCATCTATTCCGAGTATAAAGTTGTCCATTCAGTAATGTGCATAATTCAGTGAAATTTACGGTTGTTCTCACAGAATATGATTTCTTTTAAAAGCTTAAATGCCATAACTTTCTAAAGTTCTTAAACCTACACAGGCAAAAATAAGATTCCACAGCTGTTTGCATTGCAGTGTATATAATCACATCGTTGAAAACATTCTCAAAGAACGCAATTATTTCTACACTCTTGTAGGAAGAGCAGAGAGTGATGTAGGGCCCTGGCCTTATTAACTGTACATCTTGTGTATAAACTATTTTCACAAACTGCATGTGTGACTTACGGATTGTACACAGTGATGTAAGTGTCACACAGGTGTCTAAGGCCATCAGAAAAGGTGGCATAATATACAGTGTTACCAAAAGTTGGACAAAGTATTTGAGGGCTATACAGCTATGCATACATGCACATAAACAGTGTTAAGGCTGCACATTCAATTTTAACGTTTACATTGAAACATACTGAAGTCAGGAAATGCCAAGTCTTTATTGCTCTGACTGGAGTTTTTTAAAAGGTGTTTGTGCAGGGAGCACACCTGACACTGAGATCACATGCACCAGCCACAGGTGCATGAACCCCTTGAATGGCTATAGTCTTTTTCATCTACAAATCTCCAAGCATTTCACATAGGCGGTTAAGTATCTTCAGTTTACAAATAGAGAAACTGAGGCACAGAGAAGTAATAGATTCAAGGCCACAGCACTAACTGGTAGAACCCATTTCTACGGATTCTCAATGAAGTTGTCTTATCTATTGAGACCTACCACGCCTCACTCAGAGGATATCCAAAAGGCTAGGCTTATTGTGGAAACTTGGAAGTGAGCCTGGGCATTCCAGTAAGACAGATGATTAGAGTATCTAATGAGGAAAGGTACAGTTTCAGTCACAGATCAAGAAAGACCTTTCAATTTGTCCAGCAGAGGACAGCTAAGCATCAAAATAAAGTGTTGTCCTCATGCTTGCAATATTTGACAGTTGGGCTCTTTTGTATATTTTTCCTCTGTGAAACGATGTATAAAAAAGTAAATTCACTTCGGTATTATTTAAACTACACCTCTTTTGACCAACATATTTGGATTCTTGTCTTGACACGCAAACCCACTATACAGACCATCTTACTCGTAAGCCAAAGTGACAGGATTTCACAAAGTATTAGCCAATGTGGAAGAAAAATGCAGTCTTCACTCTTGGGTTGTTTGTAACAGGTCAGAGACAGTTTATTCTCGAGCAATTGCAAGGGGGAGAGCGTGCACGGACAGGGATTCCCCCTTCCTAGGCAGGTCTCCGCCAGATAAACAATTAGGGCAAGAATTTATACCTTTTGTTGCATACAATAATGATCAACAGCCATGTCTTGTTTATACATATTCCTTCCTGATATCTTACTTTTTTCAGCAGTTCCTACTACAGTCTGCATTCCATTCTTATCTAACACAAGGTCAAAATAGCATCTCTTGCAGTCTTCCCACTCGCCCAGGCCCTGACTTAAAGTCTCGCATTATTAGAATTAGCTCTATTCCTAAGAAAACTAAGATGTCTGCGTTCAAATTCCCTTTATCCCTTTTTCCACTTCCACACCAAAAAGGTTAAACACAAGTGTTAAATGGCTCATGACGTATCTGGGTGATGGACTTCCCTTTCTTATGCTTGCAAGTGTGCAACTGCAGCATTTCCTAGGATGAAGTCACAATGTGTTCACGTATCCTTCACATCTTATTCACGTATAAATAAGGAAATCAAGACTAAGTCTAAACACTTTTCTTTTTTATTGAAATCTCTTAAAATTAGTTGAAACCATGACTACAAGTTCATTTTAGGTGCAATAAACTTAAATATTGTTGTAGAACTGGTTAATATGAACAGTGCTATGCAAAATGAAAAACAAGCTCTTTGAAAGAAAGTTTGTGATATATTGTAAAAGTCAGCATTGTTAATTGTGCGTTTTAAAATAAAGGTTATTATGTACACAAAGCTTTCAGCTGTTTATCCTCTAAACTGAAGAGATTTCGCTAGACTTTTGACAAAGAGCACTGGTTATGTATTTTCCTGAGACAGTTGATTCTTCCACTTATATAGATCTTTACTTCTTTGAAGTGCTGTATAAAACTGAACTAATTAATTCTAACACCCACATGAGGTAGAAGTGTTCTCTTTGTAGAGGGAGGGAAACAGGCACAGAAAGGTAACGTGATTTGTTCTAAGCCTCATGGCATATCAATACCAAAGTTAGGATGACAGAGGAGTACCTGACTTCCAATCCTTTTTACACCTATGATAAATAAGACATGGTGTGCCTGAAGGTATAGGATGGCACATTTGTGCTGTTTCCCAACTTCAGCTGAAAATCTCAACGCCAGGAAAAACTGAAATTGAAAGAGGACGTTTTGTTGGCTTTTCCGAGACAGGAACCTTAAGGTTTGAAATTCCTGCCACTGGGCCTATTTCTGTAGACATTTATTCCCACACCAGAAGAGCTATGAAACACGCCACCATAAGGGAGTGACTCGTACTAGCAACTGAGACAAAGAGGTTACCCATCTAACTGTAGTTTTATATATCAGACCCAAACTTCACAGATAAAACTCACATTGACCAAAAAATAATTAATTTTTAAATAAAATAAAACAAAACCATTAATTTGGAATGCAGCAAACAATGGAGACAAAACTATATACATAAAACATATAAAGGCTCTTATTTTAAAGGGATACTGTCAAATAAATTTACTCACAAAATGTCGGTGTATGAGGGAAAAAATGACAATTTTTTTTTATAGGGAGTTAGTTCTTTGGGGTTTGACTACTGCCTAAATATTATAGGATTGTGCTAGTGAATGAGGCTATAAATTGAAATAAGCTAAAACCAAAAGTAAATCTCACTAGTCTGTTTTCACTATCTAAGCTCTAGGAAGTTCACAGAGTAAACAGAATAGGTATAAAGCTAGTTTTTGCAAATGATTAAATAAAACTGGGTGTTTTAAATATTCAGTTTTAATAATCTAATGTTTATCTTAACAGAGGTAAAGGTTTTTAAAAAATATGATTCTTAACTTGACAGCCTCCCTTTAAAATACTTTTTTTAAGGCAATTTTAGATAAAAAAGTATGCAGTTACATCATTTCTTCCAAAAAGATCAAAAATCAGTTATGAAATATTGACATCTAAAGATATGTTCATTGTGTGGTAATTTATCTGAAGATGACCTCATGACAGATTCATACAATTTATGAATGCTGTGTTTACACGTCTTTTCAGTGGTCTATTAATAAATGAGTATTTCAAAGATTTAATGCATATTTCAACAATATGCAATGAATACCCCATAACATTATTTTACATAGCTCTTAAGATAAAGATATAGCTATTCCAAGAAATAAATCAAAAGAACAGATATTCTATACAATTAAGGAAAAATCTGCATTCTTGCATGGATTCACTGCAGCCATTGGCATAAGTGAATGTCAGAAGGGGAAAACAGTTTGGGTGAGTCTTAACATTTACCAGCAGGGGCTGCTCATACTCACAGTATACACAGAATTAATCTGTTTGAAATTTACATCTTAACCAACCCACAGAAAAGCAGCTGAAGGCAAAATACACTATTTTCAAACATAATTTAATGTTCAAAAGACTGTACTTTTAACCAACTGTTTTAATTCATGCAGAGTTATTACCAAGTTCATTCAGCACTTCTAATCCTATTGTAAAAAAACCCAAATCTGTTAGACACTTGTGGTCTTAATTTCAACATAAACATTGGAGTATTTCAACCTAACAATTTCTAAAACCAGTTTTAGAAGCACGTTTTAAACTATTTAGGACGAGTTGTAGAAGAAAACCCAATTCAGGTGCTATTTTCATGCAGTGTGGCTGCATACATCATTGTGTGGACAAGAGTTTGTTTCTTTAAGAGATGATGAAACTTAAGAGGCAATTTAATGTAGAAGATGCACAGTACACAACTTCATTTCAGTGTTTCCTGGAATATTTGCTATGCCTGCTGAGACCACAGAAAACGGTCACACCTTTCCAACATGGACTGTATCAGGGCTCTACAGACAAAAGAGAAAAAAAAATCCAACGTATTAGTTACCTAATTTGCTGGACACTAGCTTTTAGAAAGAGTTTAAACTGGCTGATGCAGAGATAAATACAATTCAGTTTCAGAGAGAGCCCTATCATGCCCCTGCCTTTAAAGATTTTTCACTGACCTGAATAGACAGCATGAATGACAAACCGTAAATAATAAAAAATAGAAGATACCAGGGGTTTTTTATTTTATTTTGTATTTAATGCTAGCATTTAAAGCTTCCTAGATTCCAGGCCTTCACTCTTGCTTGTAACCACCCCTCAGGATTGGTGTAACAGAGATGGCAATAGGACCTTTTCAAGTGCCATCTTCTAGATCTTAATTCACTTAATTCCAAAACCTCTTATGTTTTTCCATGCATGCTTTTTTTTCGTAAAGGAGTTAAATAGTGTATTTGTAGGTGAACTACTTCAACAGCTGCAGTGTAAGTAGACTCTCAAATTCCAAATACTGTAATGTCTCATTGCACTATTACAGCATTTATGAAGCCGCCATCAGAGCAGTCTAGCTATAGGCGGATGAAGTACAGGTGAGGAGTTTCTGAGTTCTTCAGCAGTGGACTTTTGATAGTTTAGTCCTCCCCCCCCCCCGCCCCTTTTTTAAAACATTTATTCTGAATATATTTTCTGTTAATACATTTTTCATTTTTAAGCTACAGATCTCAAATATACCTCTTAAATTGGAGACAGAAGTATTTTCAGGTAGTTTTACCACTCTGTAACACTGTTTAAAAACTCTTGGAGCTGAAGTCTGAAGTGTTTTCACTTTTTTTTAAATTTAATGAAAGACAAAACTATGGCCTAGGATGGCACTGAGTGAAGTATCAATACAGTTCTCTCTCTCTCTCTATATATATACACACACACACACACCCATCTTACCTTTGCCTTTTTTCAGCAATTCTCAGTATTTCACAGATCCTGGTAAATCTCTCAGAGAATTCAGCCGTCAAATCACACTCCTGCAATACTGGCAAGGCACGATCTGGGCCAATTACCTTAGCCAACAAAAGAGCTACATTTTCAACAGTAATGCAGTTTGACCAATTAGTGCTACCATTGCCGACAGTATTCCCATTCTGTGTACCATGATAGTGGAGGTCAGTGCTGTGACTTTGTGCAAGATGGAGAAGGAACTTCCATTCTTCCACGGTCTCTGGAATTGAGCCTAAATGCAAAATTAAATATTGGCTGTAGTTATCTGTGAGGAAAAAGCTTGTAGCAAACCTAATTTTACATCTATTGGCATTTAAAAGAAGCTAGTTTTCTAGAGTGAACATTCTACATTCATATCTTAGTTAAATGGCTTAAAATGCATTTGATTTTTTGACAGTCGCACACAACATTTTCAAGTGTATTGGAGCTAATTGTTAGGGCTGATGGGACATTTAGCACTCAAAACAGCTTTTTCATAGCCATTGTTGAGATTTTGGATTCAACTAAGAGCAAAAGAGCTCCTTTGTGTGTCTTTTTAGTATATTGTAGATTTTCACTGCAATTCTGCCATCTGATACAGAAACTTGCTCACTATATTCTAGAAAAGCCACTAGATAGTGCTAGTGAATTAGCTGATCCTTCAACGTACTGGGCAACAAAAACTCAGAGGGAAAGCTGGAGCCAAAAAATCCGATTAAAATGTCAAGAGATTTGAACCACTCAAAACAAGACTATGATTTTTATTTATTTATTTTTTAAAACACTGCTGTTTTGTTGGAAGACAAGAATTAAACTACAAAGAGTGTCACTGATTTATACACTCAATTATATTTATGCTGTACAATATACTATATGAAGTTATACAAAATGCTAAGTGATCTTGCTACATCAGTGCTTAAAAAAATACATCATTCAACTCTCAATAAATGCTTCTCTATATTTAAATGGTAATCAGTACATAGTCAATATAGATCATGTATTCTACTGGTGTGCTCACGAGTTAAGATTCACTAACCATGTTCTCCATCGAACAGGTTCATATCATCCAAATGAACAATATTAGTAAAGGCTTCTATTCTTCTATCCAGCTCCAAACACAGAGAGAGATATCCAGGCCAGAAGCTTAAAAAAAAGATTAAAAATTTCCAAAATCAAATACTTATCTGTTCTAAACTAATGTCATTGGTAAATCAGCATTTCATTACCAAACTCATCAGTAAAAGCAAATAACCCCAAATACTAGGAATAACCTGGCCATTTCAAAGTGGCAAAACATAGGCCTTGCCATAAGTCCCCAGAACTGTCAGTTTACTGAATGAACTAGAGCCGGCTTTCTGTCAAACACCACCCTCACAAAGGTCATAAGTGCTCAATGATCAACACATCCAGGTCCCATATTAGAATGAGGGTTTTTTTGTGAATGACAGTGTAAAGGGTCAAGTGGAAGACAATCATCATACGGAAGTAAGAGCTGCATAAGGAAAAGAAAGAAAGTCATTAGGCAAATAAGGGAGTGGGGGTAATTAGGAACAGAGGGAATGTCTTTATGCCTACAAGAGGTCCATGAAGACTGATGGGTAAATTTCTCTCTGCTAAAGCAGGTTAAATATGGGAGAGGCATTAGTGTAATTATGAAGGTATAACCCTTGTGACTTGCATTGGGGTTATTTCCTTGGTCATATTTTAGGTCAATAACATTTGTTGGCTAGTAAACAGAGCTTAACAGGTAATGGTGTAGTATGTGCTACAACTTGACTTTGTTGTTTCTTAGCTACAAAGCAAAATACCAGTAATACTGCAGAGGAATGTTTCACATTGGCTATTTATAACCTATACATGATGACACTTTAAAATAGAGCCAGCCACAAAATACTTCATTTAAACAGATTTAGTTGACAGTAGACTGGCAGGAAACATATTGGTTTTCATTTGTATGTTCAGCAGGCCAAGATACCAACTAAACCAATTTCAAGAATAATCATAATGTTTCAGTAAACTACAAAGTTTCCAACTTACCCATATGACTTGCAGCAGTCAGCCATCCTCTCTTTTGTTACAAAATCAGCTGGGAGTTTAATCAGAAGCAAAATCAGTTGGCTATAGCCCCAGGTAAACAAATGTGAACGTGGTCTGGGAAGACAGTTTAATCCAAGTTAAACGTTAACATTCTGATGAGTTTAAAAAAAAACAACTTTTTTTTATCAGGAGGCCAAATAGATGAATGGGATTGTTTCATCTTTCACATGAAGTTTTGACAATATTAATTCAAAGAGCAGTGCGTCCAGCTATCTTCTTAACAGATTCACTTAAAATTAGATTTTCCCTGTAGGCACAGATTAACGTGATTACAGAGGGACAGAAAAAAGTTAATGTGGCCTTTTGTGTATCAGCATCAACATTAGGAAGCATGTGCACAGCGCAGGGAATGGCGTTTTGTATACTCCAGCTGAGCCAGTAGGGGAATTTCACACATTTTAAAAAAATGTTTTCCCCAGAAACACACTGAAAATGATTCTGAAAAACGAAGTGGCAGCTTCTTAAGAGAGAGATGTATTTATAGTCGTTAAAGAGATCATTCCGGCCTGGATTATGAAGATAGGAAAGTTATTTAATCCTTTGGTTGCTGCTGTTAGACATCTTGAGGTAGATGAGATAACATACTCTAGAATGAAATTCAACCTACTGCAGAAGGGCCAAGGCAAGACTATGCATCATTTACAGCCATTTGTTTAACTGAAGGTTTTATAGGGATTCTCTCCACTGGGGTGAATTTCACCCTCTAGGGAAGTGAAATTACTCTGAGGTAGCCAGCTCCATCATGGAACACATAGAAAGTCTGGACAACTACATCTGGTTTGCGCAGTGCAATTAAATATACATTATTTACTACCTTACCTAGGGTTTCCTTCAGAATCCACTGTATTTGTTCTTTGTGGCGCATCATGGGAAACTGCCAGACACAGCCAATCCAGTCGTAATGCTTCAGGATTAAGAAGAGATTGAAGCAGGGACGACCTAAAAAAAGAATGGGAAAATCCACGGGTTTTAAATTGACCAAATATGGAAATGTGATAAACTTTTTATATATACTATTTAAAAATACCCATGATCAGTGCACTGGAAAGATGATTTCTAGACAAGTTACATTTCCTTTAATCTTCAGAAATAATACAGACTACATCCATATTTGAATTTTACATATTGAAATGTTTCCCATTGCTAGTTTGAGTTAATTTGATACATTACAGTCTATAAAACACTAAGTCATTAAAGAGTTGTTATAAAAATCTTGATAAAATGGAATCTGCTTTGTAATGAGGCAACATGGGAAGAGACTGGTGCATAGAAATTAACTGGCAAAACAAAAAGTTTATTTAATGTTAAGTTCCACTCTATTTTTAAATGAGCAGGCAAAGTAGCATTACATTAAAAAAAACCCACACACCTGGATGACATCCAGTCTTTTTATTACGTAACCATTTCCCAACAACAAAAAAAGGCACACAGCATACATGCCGCCCCTTTACCTTTCATCTTCTGGCTTTGATTTAACAAGACTGTCTAAATATGCTAAAAAGTGGGCAGGGTGATGTCTACAAAGCTGCATGATGTCAGAGGGCAAGATTGATGGGTAGAACTTGATCAAGGGCCTTATAGCTGTTTCCCCAAACTTTTCATAGAGCCTGTACAAACAAACAAATATTATCTTTAATGCCAAATCACAGCAAGATTGCCACTTTGATAAGAAAATACAACTCTATTTCAAGATTCTAATTTATTTACCAGCATGTTTCAAGTTCTTCTGCTTTAACAAGGCTAACACTAGAACTATTACCATAAAAAAGTCTCACAAAACATTGAAGAGGCTAGTGGGAATACAAATCCAGAGCAAGGCAAACAGAAAGTGAACTAACAGTCTGAAATTTGTCATATTAACCAACAAGAAAAAAAGAGAGTCACACACTACAGACCTTTGAGCATGTGCCAATAACAGAGGACTATCCCAGGGCCCCAAGTCATTTAACAGTTTTAATATTTTCAACATATCTCCATTTTCCATTGCCAGAGTCACTGGACTAGCGTGAGTCAGTTCTGAAACACAAAACATTGTAAATGTTTTAAGATTTTATTTTTTTCAACTCAGCTAGTTTAAAAAACAATTAAGGAAGAGAAAAATGTCCTTTATTCTTCCAAAGTCCCCATCATGGAAATGTATCTCTAGCCTGCAATGGTAGCAGGTGAGTAAATCACACTTAAGCTGTGTGTTTGGCTTTGACTGAATTACCATCAATAGTGTTACGGCAGAGTTAACATTATTAAATTGATTTTTTTTGTTAGGGAATTTTTTTGTATAAAAACTTCAAGATAAAGTTTTCCACTTCTCCTTCCCTTTAAGATTTAAGGCAACTTATTTTCTACTATATAAAGTTACATAACTCACATGGAATTTCAGAACATATGCTTCACGTGTACAGAACAGACCATCCTGAATTTATTTCAACACCAACTGTTAATGAACCACAAGTTCAATTTAAGGCTTAAATTACCAATAAAGGACATTACTGAAGTCACTGGGAATTCTGTAACTGAATTCATAGGAAGCAAACTGGGCACATAAGCCCTGATCTTGCGAAACCTCACATCCTTAACTGAATGCAAATAACCAGTTCCACTCAAATCAACGCAGGGATGCAATTAATACTTTTCTACTCTAAACTTTGCTTACGCCAACATGGAACAAATTTCTGCATGCCCAAACATAGTCCTCCATCCAGCAAAAAACTTAAGCATGTGCTTAACTTTCTATGCCGAATCAGGGTTCTATCAATTGGTGGCCCTGAAGACCTGCCTAAAAAGGTTCTGCTTCAGTTTTAGAAGTTGCATATAGTGGACCAAATTCTGTTCTGAGTTACATCCAGGAAGCCTCATTCATTGGAGTGCAAAGGTATGAGAAAGGGCAGAAGGGACTTCTTGAGAAGAAAAGGATGTCTGAGGTGATATGGGGAATGTTTTTCCAATTCACTGCTGATCTACATAAATGTGCTGTCGTCCAAGCTTTGGAAACAAGCTGAAATATTTGTGCCTACTTTGCCCCTGAGGGTGCTGAAACTCTTCCCCTAATTTTAGGTTTATATGTTAAATAATTGAAATTATTTGAGTTCAACAGCACCACACTTTTTCAAGTTCTCTTTGACATTTGCATATTCTGTTTCAACACATTTGATTCATATCACTACCGTGTTTAGCTAACTGCAGCTGCACTAGAGATTAACTTGTTTAGAAATAACATCAGTGTAGTAACTAAACAAGAAGCATTTTCCCCTAGAAGCCACTGGTTCTTATTAACCTAGTTTTGTTTATTAAAAAAACGAAAAAGACCACTTGTTTCAGAGGTGGTTCAGAAAGGAATGTCCCTTCAGGCTGGATTTTTTTTATTTTATTTTTTTTTAAATCTGGATTTTTTTCCAGAACAAAAACCTAAAACTTATCTTCAATTGGTTTAAAAGTTAAAACAAAAAGCCACCACAGCCATTACCTTTCAATCCCTCCATGTAAGTTTCCCAAACACTGGGGCTACTAGTGTAATTGATTGTAATACATCGCTTCAGTCTTTTTAAATCCAAGAGAAAGAAATAGTCCTTTATGAACTGGCAAGCCAAGACCCATGACATTGTTCGCTGTAAATCCTGTTCAGCACTTTCTTCCGCATTCCCATTCTCGCAAGGAAACACATTTAATTCAAAACATAATGTTGTCAACTCCATTAGGTCCTTTTGAATATCGTGCGCTATGAGACATGGAGGATACACTTGAAAAACATGGTCTGAGGCTCCCTTTGAACTGGCATCATTTTCACACACTTCTCTGCCAAAATGAGCTTCGCTACTTTGATCCTGTTCAGTAATTCCTTGCAAGGCATCTGTCTGTCCTTTGCCTACATGATCTTCACTGTGTTGCTCTGGTGCAATATTTTCTTCTAAAACCTCACTCTGTTCTTCAGCAAGCACCTTCTTAACTTTCTTAATGGATAAGCAGTCACCTGAAAAGGAAGGCTCTTTGAAACCAAATGTTTCTTCCAGATACAAAAACCACTCCTGCAAAACTCCTCTCAAGCATTGTGGTTCTAACAAAACCAGTGGATCTTGCAGTTTGTTTCTGTAAAACAAAGTGGAAATGCATTGAACTTGCTATTTAATAATCAAGAGATGCCAGAGCTGATCTATTAGACATATCAAGAGGACAACGCAACCGTCAGTATATTCCTAGATACTGGTCAGACCAATGCTGTTTTCCTGAGTAGTCAGGACAGTAGGAAAGTCACTATATAATTTCTCCTCGCTTGCTTTTGGGGATCTCCCTCCAAATGATTCATGTAGCTTGGTAGGCAACTGTTCGATTCTACCTCTAATGCTACAGTCCTCTTTTTCTCAGCAAAACTCACAATGAAGTTATATTTTTAATGGAAAAAAGCCACTATTCAAGTAAGGACTTTCAAATAGCCCAGGGAAGGGCAAACTATGGGGGGGGGGGAGGGGACGGCTCCTTGGGCTGCCCTCACCTGCAGGCACCGCCCCCCACAGGTCCCACTGGCCGGGAACGGGGAATGGTGGACAATGGGAGCTTTGGGGGTGGTACCTGCAGGCGAGGGCAGCGCTCGGCGGAGCCGCCTACCCCACCCTGCCCCCAGGAGCCACTGCTGGATATGCTGGCCACTTCCGGGAGCAGCACAGGGCCAGCCTTAGCCCCACTGAGTGCCGCTGTCACCCCGGAGCCACCTGAGGTAAGTGGCGCTGGGCCGGAGCCCACACCCCACATCCCTCTTGCACCCCACATCCCAACCCCCTGCCCTGAGCCCCCTCCCACACCCCGCACTCCCTCCTGCACCCCAACCCCCTGCCCTGAGCCCCCTCCTGCACCCGCACACCAACCCCCTGTCCTGAGCCCCCTCCTGCACCCTCACCCTCACCCTGCATTCCCTCCCATACCCCAATCCCCTGCCCCAGCCCTACATTCATGGCCCTGCATACAATTTCCCCACCAGGTGTGGCCCTCGGGCCAAAAAGTTTGCCCACCCCCAAGATAGCCATACACCATGTCTGGATATACTTGCACAGTATCATTTATTGCAGATATTTACAATAAAGGCTTTCTGCCAAAGTAAAATATAGCTCTATGCTCTCTACTTACATAGCTTCTGTCGTTGCTACCTCGAGATCTCTTAGCCGATCCTCTTCTTGAGGCTGGCTCTGTAGTTCCACTCTAGAAAGAAATATGAAGACAAAATTGTGCTCTCTTTTCAAAACAGTGGGAGAAATAGCATTAATTCTGTTATGAGAAATGCAGCGCTGTTACTTTTCATGAGAAACAGACAAATGAGACTACAGTAATTATGGAGCAGCTGGACTTGAGGAGAGGAAGAAAAATAATTTCTTCCATCTTGTAATTCATTACCTATGAGGGTTCTCAGATGTCAAGAAACAAAACTAACACTGAGCTATTACAAATTCATTGCTTAAAATATTTCAATGATTTGCCAATTTAACTCTGGATAACAATTTAGCTCTCATTCTTTATTCATATGACTAAGCCACTAGAGTGTTTTCTTATTCCTTTAAACAACCCAGTTTTGAGGGTGATAAAGCTGCTTGTTCCTCTTTTCATTAAAAATAGGATGTAGGCTTTAAAATTCACATGCGTCAACAAGCCTGCTTAGGTACCCAAGAAAGGCAAGTAGGGAACTATATTAGTTTCCCCTTCCTCAACCATTCCAGCACCACGAATGTAAACTGTTAACATCCATTTTCGAGATGAGTTTGACACCTGAACAAGCTTGGAGGTAAAAAATTGAGAAAGGGGGTGGGGGAGGAGGGAGAAACCAGATGAATTCATGGAGCCTCTCTATACAGCCAACTGGAAAAAAATCTCCAGCAGAATCATGTGATTCCCCATTCTTTAAATGAATGGGATCATTGTGGAAGACAAGAGTTCCCAGTCCTTGGGCAGCTGGCACATGCGACTAATAAAACTATGCGAGCTTGAACTTACTCGTTTTCATCTTCTTCCTGGGAATGCGTGGCTATACTTGCAGTCACTTCATGAGACTCATCATCATCTTTTATTTCCTGCCTCACTCTGACATCAGGACTCATATGAAGGGTGCCAATCTTTTCAGTGGTTTTGCGTACAAAGCTGGAAACACTAAAAGTCAAAAGTTCAAACAACTGAGATGGCAGTAGGGGGGAGCTCAGTCAACGCAATAAATCTCGGTCTTTCTAGCCAGCTTCTCACTTCAGAAACCTTTATCATCTGAAGGAGGAAGGAAGAGAAGATGGGCGCACTGGCAACCAGCAAGTATCAGTCAGTCAGAACCAAACATGAAAAAAATGCATGTTGCACTCAGTAAGAAACAGCTCAGAACTTGTACGCTTTAGTCAAGTTCTTTACTCCTAAGATTTTTAGGCCCCAATGGAAATCACAAAATAAAACACTGGAAGTTTGGTTTTGTGCTGCTCGTAGAGGAGATTTAACAATTATGCAAATTATGAGATTTTTATTTGCAATACAGAGAGGTTAATTTTTCCATGATAAAGCCTCTAAATTAGCACACGCACAAGAATTTTGTTAATTATCTTTTAATTTGGTCTATAATGACCTTCACAGTGACAAGAAAATTGTTCAGGAAATTTACAGTTATTAATAAATTAGAGAGCATTCTAAGAGGTCCTCTGTTTCACTTATCCATACCTAACCCTTAGAATGTCTCATTCCAAAGGAAGGCCTACCTACATTCCAAAACTCTAATATATTGGCCCTTAACATGCAAGAGTTTTTTAGAAAACCAGGATTCAAAAGCAACCTCAAGTTCCTGCGCTCCAGGTCAGAACAGGTTTAGCCGTGTCAGAAAGAAAAAACAGTTACCTACCTTTACATAACTGTTGTTCTTCAAAGTATTTTGCACAGGTCCAGTCCACTACAGGTGACTCACAAGCAGATAACTGTTTGGAGTCTACCTGAACAGCTATGGTGGAACAAGCCATCCAAAACTGGCATTGTTCCTGGACTGACGGGAAATGGCATAATGAGCAGCAAACGTATGAGCTGATGACCAGGTAGCTGCTTTGCAAATGTCTCGACCAGGTACATGCATGAGGAAAGCTGTTTGTGCTCTAGTTGAATGAGCCAATACTCCAGGTAAGAGGTGGCGTGACATAAGCTAACTGCACAAACAAGTGCAAGAGAGGATTTCTTTCTAGATTTCCTAAGTGGAAACCGGTTAATCTTTCACCCTGGCTGCAAATCATGACAAATAACTGTGCTGAAGATCTAAGGGGTCTGGGGCAGCCCAATTAGAAGACTAATGCTCTCCTCACATCCAGCAAATGATGTTTTTGCTCATCTGTACACATGTAGGCTTTTGGGGAAAAGTTGGCAAATAAACTGCCTGGTTAATGTGGAAATTGGAAACCACCTTTGTCAAGAATTTTGGATGGGGGAGGAGGTACACTTTATCCTTACAGAAAACTGTATAACGAGGCTCGGAAACCAAGGCTCTCAATTTACCCACTCTCCTTGCTGAGGTTAAGGCAACCAGAAATGCCACTTTCATAAACAGATGGAGCAGGGAGCAATTTGCAATAAGTTCAAAGGGAAGTCCCGTTCATTTTTTTAGCACCAGGTTGAGATCCCTTGGGGGAATAGGTTCCTGTACCTAAAGGTATAATTCATCCAACCCTTTTAGAAATCTGATAGTTACGGGGTTGGAAAAGAGTGATTTATTACCCAGTAGAGGGTGGAATGCTGAAATAGCCGCCAAATGGACTTTAATTGAACTGTCTTGATGTTTGAGGTGCAACAGATAATCCAAAACATGGTTAATGGAAGCCTGCACTAGATAGACACCGTTTCTGTTAAGAAAAAATAGAAAAACATTTCCATGTGGCCAGATAAGCACATCTAGTTGAAGGATTTCTGCTACTCAGAAGTGCTTCCTGAAAGTCTGTTGAGTGAGCCATTTCCAATAGTGCTAACCAAGAGGCATCCCTGTGGCCATGTGGAAAGCCTGTAGATTGGGGGGAGGGGAGGGGCAGGGGAGGGGAGATTATTCCCTTCAATTTGTTTCTACCCCTCTTCAAATCCCACTTCCCTGTCACTCTTCAGGGACCACTCTTGCAAGACCACTCTTCAGCGGGAGGTCCAATCTCTCCTTCTAGCAGGAGCCTGAGAGAAAGTTCCTCTGTTCCTCAGTGGGAAGGGTTTTTATTCGAGCTGTTTCCTTTGTGCCAAAGCAAAAGGCAGTCTTAGACCTATTTTAGACCTAAGAGAATTAAACATGTACCCGAAGAAAATAAAATTCCTTACAGTTACCCTAAACTTTCATTTGGCCTTCCCTGGAACAGGGCGACTTGTATGCTGCCCCTGACTTAAAGGACACTTACTTCCATATTGCAACCCATCCAGACCACCAGAAGTTTCTCAGGTTTGTAGTCAATGGAATTCACTACCAATTCACAGTGCTTCCATTCAGCCTATCAGCAGCCTGTTGCATTATCACAAAGTGCAGGGCGCAGATAACTGTGTATCTGCAGAGATTGGAAATCCATGTGATTCCTCCACCAGGACGACTGACTGATGAGAGGCCAGTCCGAGTCTCAATCACTGTCCAGTATGACCATCATTCAGTCCACCTTCAAAACACTAGGGCTGTTCTTCAGTATGGACAAATCAGTTCTAAAACCCGTGCAAAGAACAGAGTTTATCGGCACATGCTTGGATGCTACAAAAGTCAGAGTGTATCTGTCCCTGTCAACTCTTCAAATGCTCAGAGACCTGATCTTGGATCTAAAAGCATATCCAGTTACCAAGCACACACTTGGCTCAAGCTTCTGGGACACATGGCGGCATGTACCTGTATAGTGCAGCACACCAGACTACACTTCTGCCCTCAGAAGGCTTCAGGAATGGCTAGCGTCGGTGTATGTCCCCTGCGACGTAGTTTAGGCAGAGTGATTAGTGTTCCATAGGTAACTTTATCCTCTCTGAACTGATGGACAGACCTTTGGTATGCTTGTGCAGGAGTTCCCTTCGTTTCTCCGCAACCAATGCTCAAGCTGGTCATGGATACCTCATCCCTGGGTGGGCCACATCAGAACCCTGCAACTCAAGGATTGTGGCCCTCACAAGATCTGAGGATTCGAACAAACATCAGGGAGCTACATGCTACCAATCTAGCCTGTTTGACCTTCCGTCCACATACTGTGTGGGAAAAGTCTGCTAGCGTTAACGCACAATACAGCGACTATGTCCTATGTGAACAGACAGGGAGGGGTGTGTTCCTTCTAGCTGTGCCAGGAGGTAATTCTGCTTCGGGAGTTCTGTATAACGAACTTAATTCACCCCAAAGCTGCTTGCTTCCCAGGCGAGCAGAACACATTGTCAGGTCCTCCTCCGCTCACCATGAATGGTCTCTGTTTGGACGTGGCCAGGTCCACCGCCCAGTTGTGGAGAACTCTCCAAGAGGACCTGTTTGCAACAAAGACCAATAGAAAGTGCCATCAGTTCTGCTCCAGAGGGGGTCACAGCCCAGGTTCTTTGACAGAGTTTCATGCTATCACAGATGAGCTCCCTGCTGCTGTTAGAGGAAATGCATACATTACTACCCAATGTCCTGTTCAAGGCCAAGCAGGATCATGCTTACCTCATACTAATTGCACCAGCATGGTCTTAGTGAAATTGGTTGTTCGTCTTTCTAGCAACACTAGTAGGGTCTCCTCTGCCTTTCCCATTGGATTCAGACATGACTTCTCAGACTGGGACATCCATAAACCACAAAGTTCTGATGGACAATAACCCTGCCATCTGGTTTGGGACACAGAAGACCCCACTTCCAAATCTGACCAAGATGACTGAGTCCTGCAATAACAGCGGAGCGGAACCCATGTAGACAGGATACAGGTAAGCTGAACCCAGAGGTGGTGGTACTCAGGATAGTGACAGTGGCTTGCCTCTGGATTGTACTGGCCCCTTAGGTATTGGAAGCGGCATCAGGACTGCATGCTCTTGCTGACCTGCTGAAACCACTCTTGCTCTGCTGGGGATGCCGGTACCAAAAGGTTAAGCAATTCTCTGTGGCAGCCTACCTCTGACGTCATCAATACCAGAACTGGTCTTCAGTCTGCTGTGTTTGTATAATAAATTCAGGGGTCGGCCTCAACAGACCTGGCATAGATTCTGGAGTTGACAAACCCCACTTTGTGGCAGAGGAATGCTCTAGAAAACGCTTCCCCTTCGAGTCCCTCACAGAGTCCTTGTCTCTAGCTGGCCTTGCTGAACGAGGTACTGAGTCCCTGGAAGACGTGTCTCTGTACTGATGGCGCCGGGCTTGGAATATGCTCTGAACCCAACAGCTCCAAAGGAGGGTAAAGTGCCGCCTCCATAAAGAGATGTTTAAGTCTTGCTGCTCTCTCTTTTTTCGAGTGAGGCTTAAACTCTCTCCAAATGTGACACTTTTTCACTGATGTGGGACTCCCCCAAACATTTTAGGCAGCTGGGCTGTGGGTCACTGACAGGCAAAGCTCTGGCACACGATTGGCAGGACTTGAACCCCAGAAAACAAGGCATGGCTCCAGTACAGTGCCTGCTACTGAGAATCAAATTTGGTCCATAAAGAATCTAAAAACTGAAAGCTATCACTAACACTAACCATGAACTATATCGAACTACCAACTAAACAACAGACTATATACAAAGAGCAAGTGAAATAAACATGTAATAGCAAGACTGGAAGTGTTACAAAAGCTGTCACTGTCCTTTTATACCTGCAAGCAGTGGCGAGTGATGGCAGAGAGCGCTTGACCCACCCTGCTGGGTACCACTCAGGGAAAAGGTTCCCAACAATTGTGCAAGGCACACACACACACCCCTACAGTGGAATTGACTTGTACAATCACTCGAAATAGAACTTCTGGATTCTCTGGTTAAACAGTTAACATTCACCACTCAAAGAGCCCCTCCTAGTGGTGGCACAGTACAACACAAAAAGGGCTGCTCTTCAAATTTAAGAAGAGGGAATGGGTTTAAGCCCAGTAGGTTACTGATCTTAAAATACAGTGAGTGCTGAAGGGAAATTTTTATAAAAGATTATAAACCGCAAAATAAAATAGGATACTTGACCCAAGCCTTTAAACTGGAGTATCTAGAATGTAGCATATGAATACTTATGGATTTAATTTTCTGCTTGTGTAAAAATTAATGTTCTCTGGTAATAAACTTTTTTAAATGGATATAGCTTGGTATTTGGAAAGAGGAAAATGGAGGTGTGAATATCCACATAAAGCTTATGGATGAAGCTTTCAATAGACTAACAGGCATCAAGTAATTTGATGAAAACATTATTTTATTATTGAAGGGTCTGGGAGCAATACACTTACCTTAGAAAACTGAATGAAAGGGCTAACCCAACATTTCAAGATAATGCTACAAAACACCATGGGCCAGCACTTCTGGTTTTAAATAAGATACATTATATTCAGAGCTTTGAAATAACCAGTTTTATGCAAGCTATTTCCCCCCCTTATTTTAGTGGCTTGCTTGTTTTATATTTTAAAGCCGCACATTTTGATTTTTAGACATAAAACTGGGTTTGTTCACATACAGTAGGTATAAACCACAGTTGATTCCAGATACCTGTGAGGAATGCATAAGATTTACTGAAGGAAGGAAGGGACAATTTAATTGATTTGGGGTACATATCTTGACAATACATACCATCATTAAAATACACAGCAGGACCTTAACATCTTCAACAACCTAAGTACCAAAATGCTAAATCCCATAGCCACAATCAATAGACTCACTCAAAAGTTGGCAACGCTAGCCACAAGACTATGGTATGTGTTCTTAACCTCCATTTAAAACTCAAGAGTGAAATCCTGGCTTCACTGAAGTCAATGGCAAGACTCCTATTATCTTCATTGGAGTCAGGATTAAACTCTAACTTCCCTATCAAATTTGATTTTATATTGTGTATTTTATGTAATATTTTATCTTTCAGCAAAGTATGAATCAACAATGCTATGAATTCAGAAAAAAAGGAATATAATGGATGAACAAATATCCTATGATTTTTACCTTTCCTTGACAGCTTGGAGGGAGACCAGAGGAGATGGTGAACGAAATGACAATGGAATACTGAATGGGAGAAAAGTCTCATTCCGATCAGTCTCAACCACCACAGAAGCATGAGATACGTTGTCTAACAAACGGAATTGAAATAATAAAATTATGAAGCAATGACTTGACAATGAAACATATAATCCAGTTAGGACCCACGCTTTCCTTTAACTGGGAAATTTTACTCTTGTAGCCTAAATTGTGTTTTCTTTTTTACTTGCAGGTTCTATCATGGATTTTTTTTTATTTTTTTATTTTTTTGAGAGTGGGAGACTGGAGATAGGATAGGAACTAGCAACACACACACACAGTCCTTGGGATCAAGGGCAATTTTAGCATTACTGGCCTTAGACCAGTAGGTATTTGTTTTATTAACCTGTTGAATCTTTATTTGATAAAGAGGCAACTGACAAACTAGTGGCAGTAAGAGGAGAACACTGGATGGGTGACTGTCTTCTGTACATGGATTTCTGGCCTATTCTGAGGCAACAGCTCAATGCTGTTTTCAGCAGGTAATCAAGATGGCTCAAAAAAAAATTAACATAAATATGTCATATTAAACTATGTAGTGACATTTCATGAAAGTTAGATTACATTTGGGCTGGGAAAGTTAGATTACATCTGGGCTGAGGGGGCAGACTCTGGGGTGGGGCCAGGGACGAGGGGTTTGGGTGCAGGAAGGAGCTCCGGGCTTGGGTGGGGCTCAGGGGATGGGGGGTGCATGCTTACCTCGGATGGCTCCCGGTCAGCGGTGCAGTGGGGGTGCTCAAGCAGATTTCCTGCCTGTCCTGGCACCGCAGACCATGCTGTGCCCTGGAAGCAGCCAGCAGGAAGTCCGGCTCCTAGGCGAAGGTATACAAGCAGCTCCGCGCAGCTCTTGCCCGCAAGCACTGCCCCCACATCCCATTGGCTAGGAGTGCAGAGCCAGTGTTTGGGGCAGGAGCAGCATGCAGAGCCCCGTGCCCCCCCGCCAGGGAGCCGGACCTGCTGCTGAACGCTTCTGGGGCGGAGCACAGTGTCAGGTAGGGACTAGCCTGCCTTAGTCAGGCAGCACTGCCGATGGGACTTTTAACAACCAGGACGGCGGTGCTGACCAGAGCCGCCGCAACCCAGTACCTCACATTCTGCGACCAAGTTCTGGGTCGCAACCCGCAGTTTGCGAACCACTGATCTAAAGTACCAAATGATGCTCACATGCACTGAGATACAGAAGCAGCTAGGACTTTTATAGTTTGAAATAACCAGCCACTTGGAGATCACTAGTTGAGCAGCAACAGGAAAGCTCTAACTCCAAACGTGTAAAGCCAAGTCTCTTCACTTGAAAATTTTACATTCTAAAATACATTAAGATGGCATAACCAAAAAGTAAAGATGGGTGAACAAATGTCACAAATGACAAGTGTAAAGTTCATGGTCACAAAACATGCATTTATTAATAGTACAAACCTACCTAAAGATGGTATTAGCTTTTAAACCTTTATATTTTCCACTCTTTCTTGACAAACATTGTGAGAAAGTCCACAAACACCTTGGCAAAAAAAATTGTTGCACTACGACATTTTAGTTTCTGACACCAACAGATTACTAAAAAGAGAGGCCAAAGAAACCCCCTGACATATTTTCATACACTTTAGTATAATCCACTTGATTTTAGAAAAGAATGAGTCTACCAATACAGCTGCATTCTTCACCTTCCCTCTTGACCAAACAGAGCAGGGTTCAATTCAAGATCAGGGAGATCACAAGGGGCGTCATCCCTTCCTACAGGACGCTCCCACTCTGCAGGGGATAGCAGGTTGACTCCCTGATGAGAAGGGAGTTTTGCTGTCCTGCCCCACTTAATTTTTAGGTCATCAGCAACCTGGGGGTCAGGAGAAAGACTCCACACCTTCTCGTAGCTAGCAGCTCTAAATTGGGTGGGTGAGGTGGAAGGAGTTTAATATTTAATAGGAGTGGGCCTTCAGGTCTGCCTCATCCAGCTCTTCTGGTGCATCTGAAGAGAGAGCTCACTGTACAAAAAATAAACCCCAATATTCTCCCTATAGCACTGGAGTATATTCCCAGCAGAAACCCAAGAGCACCTCCCTCTCTGCAGGCCATTCTATCCTCTACCCAGCTTTAAACAGCTTCCTCTATCAACACAGACAGGCAGCAGCAGAGAAAGGAGCTACTAACAAAGGTGTGTTTTTTTCAGAAAGGAGAGATCACACTACCCCTTGAAAAGCCAGAGAAGCCTCTACTTTTGTCCAGAGATGGACATTTGTTGGGGGAAGAAAAGAACAAAGCTGATTTGAAATAATAACCCCATTATTCCACCCAAAGATTGCATCCCTCATACACCAATGTGTAAATGTACAGGAGGGAATCCCTTCCAAAAAACCCAGAAAAGAAACCCTGCAAGAAAGTTAAAAGCTCTTGACCCACACCGACCAGCACCCTAGCACCAATATAAGGCCTGGCTCAACTAGAGTTAGGATAGGACAACAAAAGTGGAAATCTAGCTAGCAGGGGCTGGATTAATACTGAAGCAGGGTATTTTGCCTTAATGCTAAGAATAACCTAGCTGAGTTACCTACAAAAAAAGGAAATCTTGAGTGAAATCCTGGCTCTACTGAAATAAAAGGGAATTTTGCCATTTACTTCAATTGAGTCAGGATCTCAACCCTAAAGTTTTCAGTACAATGTTTTACTACAAGAGGCCACATAAGTGGTGACTTTAGGTTTACCAGCAAGATGTGGCACATGTGATTCACCGAACAGTTTATAGGGTTTAAATCAGGGATATCTAAATGGTGGAAGACAAATGGAATTTACAGCTATAAAGGATTTTGTTGTTGTTTTAAACCTAGACACCATATCACCAGCTACTTGCTGAACACAAAAAAGGCAACTGAAAAGTAATTTTCATCGCAAGCCATTACCAAGCTCCACCTGCTCTTCTTCCTGGTGTGCAGTAAACTCTTTAAGTCTCTCATCTTCTGACAATGTTTGGCTGTTTAGGGAACAAGAGTCTTCATCTGACTGACTGCCTCTTCGACTAATAACACGATAAATTCCAGAGTCTAAGACACTGAAACTTTCCTGTGGGGGCAAATAATAGTCACATGAGCCACAAAAATATCCTTATTAAACCACACTGAGAATTCAGTGAACCACCAGAGCTTTTAATCTGAAACCTTGGAAATAAACACATGTATGCTGGAAAAGCATTCTGGTATTTGTATGCAGATGAGTATGCCACACTGTATATTTATAAAGAAATTGAACTAAGTAAGAGTTAAAATGAAACTTTTACAGGAAGAGTAACTACAAAAAAAACTGCAAGTCTGGTGGGCTGAGCACAAGATGAGGAACTAAGAACTCCTCAGTTTTAATATCGTCTCTGACAAAGCCACACTGTACAAGACACTTCCTCTCGCCTATAAAGGGAGTTTTGGTCATGGTATAATTGCAGTTAATTGATTCTTAAATAACTAGTTTGCTAACACAATTGTAAGTGCAATTATAGATCCTCCACAAAAGTTTTCCCCAAAACATACGTTTCTCCCTGGTCATGGTTCAGCTCAAGCTGTACATTTCTACATCTCTACAACATGGATAACCTCACAGGATGTTGTGAGAATAATTAGTTGTCTAAAGTGCTTCGAAGATGAAAACAGCTACGTAAGTGCTAAATACGAAGCAAGTTTTTCCTTTTCACAAGACATTAAAAGGGTCAACATCTTACCAACCACATGAGTAAAACAGCACTTGACACTTTTGTAAGTAAGGTTAAAGCCAATTTTTAAAACTGAGTACAAGGTCTTATCCCCAAATGAGGTCACATTTCCACACAAACCGGCATTTTCTGAAGAATGTTACAGCACTCTAAAATATAACTCTAGAAGAGAAGTACTGTCATGCAGGAATCATTGTGGGTCAGAGAATAGAATTAAGTAGCCCTAGATGAACATGAAATCTATCAAATCATACCCTCACAAATCTAGAAAACTGCATAATTAACATTTTTAGGTTCCTATCCCCATTAGTCTAGTTAGTAATAGACACCCTAAGTATCTTGCAGTGTGGATGTAGCCAGGTTGGTCCCAGGATATGAAAAAGACAAGGTTGGTGAGGTAATACCTTTTATTGGACCAACTTCTGCTGGTGGAAAGTACAAGCTTTTGAGCTATGCAGAGCTCCAATTCAGATCTGGGGAAGGAAATCAGTGTGTAAGCTAAATACAAGTTGGGACAGATTGTTAAGCCTAAGGGATAATGCATGTTGTAGGCAGCCACTTGAAAGGAAATGGGCAACAGAGGGTTAGATTGTTATGCATAAAGGATTTGAAGTGGACAATTAAGGGTAGCAGGCAGTGGGGGTGGGGGATATTACAAATTGTTGTAATGGACCGTAAAACTAGTGTCCCTGTTGAATCCGTGTTTTTTGGTGTCTATCTGAGTTATTAAGTTCCCAAGCTCACCTTCTGAAGGTATCTGAGGGCGAGTATTGAAAGAACAGATATGGAGTAAAAAGAAAAGGAGTATTTGTGGCTCCTTACAGACTAACAAATTTATTTGAGCATGTAGCTCATGAAAGCTTATGCTCAAATAAATTTGTTAGTCTCTAAGGTGCCACAAGTCCTCCTTTTCTTTTTGCGAATACAGACTAACAAGGCTGCTACTCTGAAACCAGATATGGAGTGATCACTTTGTGAGAAAAGTTTGCCCATAGGCAGTAAGTGTTTTTGTCTTTTATCATTTTTTTGTGAGAGTTCATTCAAGAATGTAATGATTGACTGGTTTCACCCACATAAGTTTTTTTGGGGCATTTGATGTACTGAATGAGTTGTAATAAGCATGTGTAGGACCCATGAATCTCAAAAGGTGTGTTTGTTGTGTGAGGTACTGATCATTGTAGCAGTGGAGATATGTCTGCAGGTTTTGCATCTGTTATTCTGGCAGGGTTTGGTGCTGCTCTGAGTTGGTACATCCTGATCTGTGGGGAGCTTGCTTCTGATGAAGAGCTTGGCAAGGCTGGGGGGTTGTTTGAAGACAAGAATAGGGTGCTCAAGAAAGATTTACTTCAGGATGTAGTCCGCATCAAATATGGGTTTTAACTGTATGATAACATGCAGTATGGGTTCCAATGTGGGGTGGTAGGTGTCAACTGGGAACTTAAATTCGTAACTCTGGTGGACAACAAAAACCATGGCCTCAACAGGAACACTGGTTTTATGGCTCATTACAACACTTTGTAATACCCCCACCACCGCCTGCTATCCTTAATTGCCCACTTCAAACCCCTTATGAATAATAGTCTAAACCCTCAATTGCCCACCTCTTTTCATGTGGCCTCCTACAATATGAGTTAACCCTTACGTTTAGCAATGTGTCTCAAACTGTAGTTAGCTAAGACACTCTGATTTCCTTCCCCAGACCTGAATAAGAGCTCCGTGTAGCTTGAAAGCTTGTACCTTTCACCTACAGAAGTTGGTCCAATAAAAGATATTACCTCCCCCACACCCTAAATATCTGACCACTATCAGTGAAGAAAGGCAAATATAAGATAAACCTTTTTTCTAATCTGCAGAGTGAAGGATTGTGTGACACTGAGCCAGCGAGGGTTAAGCAACCAGCAGCTGGCTGATCCAAAAATCAACCTTTAAGGACATACTAGAATAGTACTGAAATGGTAAACAGGACCATTCCTTGTATATAGTTAAGAAAGCCATGTTAAATACACTAGGAGTTCTTGAAATGTAAACCTCTATTGTTAAAGAATTAGAAGCAGATATTAATTGTATTTGTCTGTTTACCTATATCTTATCAGAAGTTTAACAATGTAATCTAATTAGCTTGTACATGCTAAACTTCAGTTCCTGTCTGTAATGTTTCATTACTATATTCTATTGATTCAGAGATCAAAAAGGGATATTAACACTTAAATGAGACTTGTGGTGTAATAATATCGTCTTTATTTCTCTTTGAAGTGTGCAGTACACTACCTATTAACCATTTGAATGGGTAATTGCGATAATGCTAATCAATGCAACTAGTTTATCAGCATATACATAGGAAATAGAAGTTTAGCTTCAAAGCACAATATACACTGCCTATTCTTCATCCGGGAAGGCCCCTGCTGTGATCATTTGCTGTCAAGAGACTTATCTGCTGAGCTTTAGTTATAAAGGGCTCGGGCCTGATCTTTACTATCTCAGATTTGCTTAAACTTTGATGAGGAAGTTCAAGTTGCAAGAGGTCTCCAGGTGTACCCTGAATTATCCCTGCAAATTCTCATGGAAGAATCTGAACAAACTCTACACATCAACTGCCTATTGGACTATAACCTACTGAACTGATTCAGGAAGGATTTTTACAAATCAGCATCATCACCATCTCTGCTATGAAACTGACTTAAGAACTATACTCATATCTGTATGTATAATGATTTTTAACCACAGTAACTTTTCTTTTTAAATAAATCTTAGATTAGTTAATAAGAATTGGTTGTAAGCATGTATTTGGGTAAGATCTGAAATATTCATTAACCTGGTGGGTAATGTGTCTGATCCCTTGGGACTGGTAGGACTTTATATATGGTGAATAAGGTTTTAAATAATCCTCACCATATAGACTTGGCTGTCTGAGTGGAAGCCAAAGGCTAGAGTGCTTAAAGGGAACCTGTCAGGCATTACAGAGGCTGTTTTGTTACTGGCCTGGTGAATATAATTATTAGAATAAACTACCCGTTTTGGGGATTGTCTGCCCTATTCTTTGCATTTGAGCATTTTCAGTATCATCCGTCCAGCAACCCCGGTCAAAAATGGCAAAAGACAAGCTTATAACAAAATGAGGAAGAACTCAATTAACGAAAAAATTCAACTTTATCTACACCTACATGTGATGAAATACTGCTCCTTCTGCTGCTGCATGCAGAATCTAAAGGTTCCAGCTTTGATATCAATTCTTCCAGTTGGCTACTGACATCACTTTGGGTTGAGAGGTCCAGCTGTGATTTCAAGTGTTCTAGTTTGTCTAGAGGCAAAAATTTTCTTGCCTAACAATACAAAAAGGAAGAGGTTTGTTAATAGTCTTAATGCACATATGAAACATAACAGATGGGTTTTAATTTACAAGTATAGGCTAAGTTTTCTAATAAAGGAATCATTGCTGATTAGTTCTACAATAACATTTCAACATGATAAAAAGCTCCAAAATCCGAAGTGCAGAGTTTTACAGGATTTGGTTTAGGACAAAAGGTCTTAACTGAATAGATGTAGTAAAGAGGTGGGAAGAGGTCCTAACTTACTCTGCAGGAAATAATAGAGTTCTGGAAAAGACAGCAGACTCTGGCAGCAAGACTCCAGAAACCTCTTCTTAGCAGACGTTCTACACACCGCTCGACTAGCAGAAGAGAGAAGTGCGAGACTTTTCCATTCGTATGCAGACAGAACAACTCATTTCTGTACACTGCTATATCCTGGATATCTATATAAAACAGATGAGTAGAGAAGTCTTAGGGATGAATGTACTTATCAGTATTCCTTTCCATTTCTGGGTAAACTTGGAAACAATTTAGAGACAAGATGGGTGAGGTAATATCTTTTATTGGACCAAATTCTGTACTGGACCAATACAACGTAGAACAGATTTAGCGTGACACTCTGAGTAAGTTCCCCAGACCTGAAGAAGAGCTCTGTGTAAGCTCGAAAGCTTGTCTCTCTCACCAACAGAAGTTAGTCCAATAAAAGACATTTCTTCAGCCACCTTACATTTTTAATTTCTTGGGACTGACACGGCCATAAACACATTGGAAACAGTTTGTACTTTTCCATCTGCCTACTAATGATTACAACAAATTTCCATTCCTGAAACAGACCAATAGAATATGGGATAAAATTAGATGACAGTACGTTAATATATAATTACCATTGCACATAATTAAAATCTAAGAGTCCTTTGATCTTTACCAAGTTACTTGGAAGTATTTAATTACAAGTTATGCACATGTTTTTTCTTTGGAAAAGAAAACAAACCAAAACGCAGAGACTACATAGCACAATGACAGGTCCCATTATTTGAAATTAATTAGTTGCTTGTTAAGGATTTAATTAATTTGATGTACAAGAAACACTTAATGTGCAAATGCTCCATAACACTGGCATTTTGAACTGTTAATATCAAGAGTGCAGTTAAATACTTTTAGAACAGTTCTAGAACCAATATAGTAAGCACATATGCATTTGACATTTCTTAGTCCTTCTGTGTAACTCGGCAGTTGTCTAAACTGAAGAATGTAAATATAATTTAGAAGAACACTATACAAAAGTCTCCTAATCTGTTAGAGTCAGATCCACATCAGATATTCTTTGAAAGATAATAAAATGGAGTAAGGAGAAGCAAGGAAAGAAAACCATAATATTTATGATGTTTCACTGAAACACATTTGGTCATTTTATTTCTGAGATTCAATACCCTGTCCCCTATTACTTTTATTGCACAAGCATCCAAATAAGTAATTTGTAAAGATTAGTTTTCAAAGGGTTTGTTTTTTGTTAATATTCAAAAATGTGTCATATAAATTGCTGACTATTAAACTAGAAAGTTATTAATGAATGTTATTTTACCCCTTTGTGGAAATGGAAATTGGTTTACTGAACTGTAAGTACAGGACTTTAGAGAGTCAAAATGTAATGAACAATGCAGCAAAAACATAAGTTTCTTAAAGTTCACCTTTTACTTCACTCCAAAGTAAAACTTGAACGTTCTGAGGAATGAAGACATAAATGCCTCTTTCTGTCCACGTCATAACACAATGCTCGCTGTAAGCAAAGAAAAAAATATTAAGCATTGTTTCAAGAAGTTTTAACGTACTCATTTCAGAAGGAAATTCTCTTGCCAGAGTACGCCATTTAATAGTGTATTTAATTAATCTATTGATTATTTTTTATTTAGAGAACAAGATCTGAACTTTAAGACACAGCCTCCTGACCTAACACATCTGTTTTCTATAGTCTTTAACCAAACCTGCATACAGGGAATTCAGGTAGGAAGATTATTTTGTAGATTTAAAAAAAACTGACTTTTGGAGAAGGTTTGCAGATTTACATGAAACTGTGAACCCGTAAAAAAATGCGTTTAGTGGAAATGCTAAAAGTTAGTACAAATTTATATTTTGTTGACCAGACCTGGAAACTTAAAGTAATTAGGATTTTGAAAAGAATTCACTAGACAACAGGGTTGGGGGGATTTGGAGCATGGGAAGAAGAGGATAAACAAATCAAAACTACTGCTCATGAGCTTGTGGCAGGATATTAATTTGAACAGATGAGATGAAAGCTAACACAAAGACAACATTGTTAATAAAGCAGAGTGCTGGTAAATACTTACGTCAAATATAATAGTTTTGGGAAAGACAAAGACTGGAGGGAGCAGGCGGAAGTATTATACTGAGGATCCAACCTATAGAACATATAATATCTAAATGGCAATTGACAATTATTCATTCTAATTACAAAACACACGTTAGCAAAATATTTAAACCCTCAGTCCCGTAAACATTTACACACATGCTTAAACTTTAAGAATGTATTTAGTCCCACTAAAGTGATATGTATGAAGTTAAACATATGGGTAATGTTTGTAAGATTGAGGCTTTAGTTTTTTCTGTCACTTATGAACAAAGTTTATTGGCAAAAGACCTACTATTACTAAAGTGGAATACTTAGGAATTTCAATATTTATTAAAGTCACAATCTGACTATATTACAATTTACCTCTAAAATTAAAACACGGTGGATGGATTAGCATAAATCTTTTAACTAACAGCAGTAATTGTTTTTCACTGGCATTTTAAATAGCCATGAATATGGAAGGAAGAGGTCATCATAAACTACAAAAGGACTTTGTAAGGAGAGTGATCACTTTAGATAAGCTATTACCAGTAGGAGAGTGGGGTGGGGGGAGAGAAAACCTTTTGTAGTGGTAAACACCCATTTTTTCATGGTTTGTGTGTATAAAAAGATCTTCTGTACTTTCCACAGTATGCATCCGATGAAGTGAGCTGTAGCTCACGAAAGCTTATGCTCAAATAAATTGGTTAGTCTCTAAGGTGCCACAAGTACTCCTTTTCTTTTTACAAAAGGACTGATACTTCAGAACAGGAAATAGCAATTTACAAGAGTCCAAGACCTCTGGTTGCCTTAACTCTTAAGATAATTTACAGTAAAGGTCAGAGATCAGTTTGTTTAAAAGTTTTTCCCATCAAAAACATTTAAAAATACAAATACAGAAAAAAATTAATTATTCTATGAAATAATTATGTAGTTATATTTTCCATAGGCATAAAGTACACTGGAAGTATTTCTGATAAAGCTATGACCCTTACCCCAACCCAACCCATTCCAAAAAGAGTCAAACATGTTACCAAACAGAAGTGCATTAACAGCTCTATGTTTAGTAATAATAATTTTAGAGCATCCAAAGGCAACACTGTAGATTTATTACTTTAAACTGCATCTCTGCTATGGAAAATATAATCCAAGAGTCAAAGTATGAATTCACTTCTCTAATCAAATATGACGATAACTTGCTACAGCTACATTTAATTGGAAGCCAGAATTGACTACAAAACAAAGAAATCAGTTCTTAAAGCACTCATGCACAGAGCTCCTGCCAACTCGAAGATATGTAATAAAAATTGACCACTTCTAATTGAAATGGCAACCATTGCATTAGTCACTACTTAAGCATGATCTTTTGTCATTAGAAGATTTTTTTTTTTTCCTTTTAGAAGAAAACTTTTGGATGCAAGTGTGTGGGCGAGTGGATGCTATAAAGAACAGCTGAACAAATATTTCTGAGAGCTGCAAAATGAAAACTTTAGGCTGCATGACAAGCGGAAGTGTTTGTTCATGACTTGACTTTTTATTACTGTATTTTGTGACTTTCAGAGAGTAGCTTGCACAGAAAGAGTCACGGGATGAAAGCATAACCCAATTTATCACTAACCACCATCAATACCACTACCTTAGAGTAATAACGGGGAGAGGAGGAGATGAGAGCAGCTGTTTGAATTGATGGGTACTTAGCACCTCCCCTTCAAAGTTCGCCTCCCACATCCTCGACCCAGGACGTGCACAATATATTAATGGCTGCTGGCTCCCACAACTCTTTCCAACTGGGAAAAAACAGGCGCCGTATTCTCCATCTCTTTCTTTGTTACCAATTTTCCAGAATTTTTCTCTAGTGGGGGAAAATATATATTTAGACAATATAGAAAACAGGCTCTGTTTTAACATTTTCTTGGAGGACTGTATCCACCAAAGGAACATTCATAACCATAAGCTTCCAAAATATTTTAGTTTGTATTTGATATGGTAAAGTTTATTGAATAGAATCACAGACTTTAAGGTCAGAAGGGACCATTATGATCATCTAGTCTGACCTCCTGCACAGCGCAAGCCACAGAATCTCACCCACCCACTCCTATAACAAACCTCTAACCTACGTCAGAGCTATTGAAGTCCTCAAATTGTGGTTTAAAGTCTTGGAGGTGCAGAGAATCCTCCAGCAAGTGACCCGTACCCCACACTGCACAGGAAGGCGAAAAACCCCCAGGCCTCTGCCAATCTGCCCTGGAGGAAAATTCCTTCCTGACCCCAAATATGGCTATCAGCTAAACCCTGAGCATGTGGGCAAGACTCACCAGCCAGCCACCCAGGAAAGAATTCTCTGTAGTAACTCAGATCCCACCGCATCTAACATCCCATCGGGCATATCTACCGCTAATAGTTGAAGATCAATGAATTGCCAAAATTAGGCTATCCCATCACATCATCCCTTCCATAAACTTATCAAGCTTAGTCTTGAAGCCAGATATGTCTTTTGCCTCCCACTGCTTCCCTTGGAAGGCTGTTCCAGAACTTCACTCCTCTGTTGGTTAGAAACCTTCATCTAATTTCAAGTCTAAACTTCCTGATGACCAGTAAGTTAAACCAAAAAATCTCACCATTATAATTCAAAGTATAGAGTGATGAGATAGTTGCAGTTTAACCAAAACGAAACCTGTTTGCTTGATACAAGTCAGTTTTCCATTATTTTTAAATTTGTACTTTACGAAGACATTGCATCCTTTCTGCATTAATTTTTACTACTTATTTTGCTTTAGCAATCAAAGTAATTTCTATGATATTTGCCTAGCCAATTGGGTCTATCTAACTAGGGTCTACACAGCAGGGCCGGTATCTTCCTTGCTGTCTCTGCTTAACTCAAAGTTTAACTGTGTCCGTTAAACTGCATGTGCAGTGTAGACACTAAATACTGTTCTGAAGAGCTGTAAACTAAAGTTATCATTCATTTTAAAACCATGAAACCCAACCCCTAAAATCAGAAGCAAAACCAAGAAGTAAGTTAATACCGTTAAGATAATAGTGCTAAGGGGTAACATCTGGTCTACAATATGCCAGTAAGTTTCTTCAATGATGAGTATGTATGACCAGCTAAATGGTAACAATGTTGAGTGATGAAATTTACAAATAATAAATGTAAATGCTAAAGAATGATCTTTCAGCTGATCCATTTGAATCAGTTTCCAGCTTTAAGAGATGTCTTGATACTTTTGCAGTTAGCGTATAACTTACCTCTCAGTATCACACAAGTAGGAGCGAGTAAGTGAAGAAATAAGCAGTCTTCCATCCAAATAATCAAGCTGAACTACACGGGAGTCAACAGTGGTTATAATCTGAACTGGAAACATCACAAAAGCAGCAGCTGCCTAAAGGAACAAACAAAAAACAACATATACTGGGCTTAGGTCAATGTTAATAATATTCTATAAAAACGACATTAAGAAAAAATTGCAAACTGCTGCACTCAAAGATCAGAAAACGGCAAGCTTCAAACTGTTTGTGGTTGTTCACATTAATTTAACTCTGCCGTGTGTCCAATAACGTACACCATTACTTTCCCCCTACGAATAAGACCCTGGATTTGAGAATGTTTATGCGAGTGAATAGCCCTACTGATTTCAATGGACTATCCACAAACTTTTTGGCCCGAGGGCCACATCGGGGTTACAAAACTATACGGAGGGCCGGGCAGGGAAGGTAGTGCCTCCCCAAACTGCCTGGCCCCCGCCCCCTATCTTCCCCCTCCTGCTTCCCGCCCTCTGACTACCCCCCTCAGAATCCCCAACCCATCCAACCCCCCCCGCTCCTTGTCCCCTGACCGCCCCCTCCCGGGACCCCCACCCCTAACTGCCCCCCCTGGGACTCCACCCCCTATCCAACCCAGCCTTCTCCCTGTCCCATGACTGCCCCGACCCCTATCCACACCCCCGACCCCTGACAGGCTCCCTAGGACTCCCACGCCTATCCAACCCGCCCTGTTCCCCATCCCCTAACCGTCCCATCCAACCCCCCTGTTCCCTGTCCCCTGACTGCCCCACCTGCTCCTTGTCCCTTGACTGGCCAGACCCCTATCCACACCCCTGCCCCCTGACAGCCTCCTGGGACTCCCATGCCCTATCCAGCTCCCCCCCTCCCATTCCCTGACTGCCCCCCCGAACCTCCACCCCCATCCAACCGCCCCCTGCTCCCTGTCTGCCCCCCGGGACCCTCCGCCCCCTTACCATGCCGGAGCCAGCCACGCCGCCCGGCAGGAGCGGCGAGCCAGAGCGCTGGCGGCGCAGCATGCTGAGGCTGCGGGGGAGTAGGAACAGCAGGGGAGGGGCCGGGGACTAACCTCTCCGGCCGGGAGCTAAGGGGCCGGGCAGGATGGTCCCACGGACCATAGTTTGCCAACCTCTGATCCACACACATACAGTTATTCACATACGTGCTTGCAAGATGGGGGCCTTATCTATAGTGTCTTGTAATTTTTCTCCCCATCAATGTATACTTGTACTATATTCACTGTTGTACATCATAGTCCTCTCTGACTTTTTTTTTAGTAAGTTCTCTTTCTATATAAATGTATCATTACCCATGTAATGCACATTTTCTTTTAAGCCTGCAATAGTCTCCCTTAGGTGTATTCCCATAGGGAATACACCTATTTACTAAGGTAACTTAGCTTCACATTTAATCGACCTACAAATGCCAGCAAGTTTCATCGTTACTCTGCGGCATGTTGTCTAAATACCATTTACTAAATAATTCTCACACAGATGACTTGCATTGACTGTGGGCCATACAACAAGTAGCACACACCTGGGCTCTCACTCGTGATGACACTGATGCAGCTGAACCAGGAGGCGCACAAGTGAAAAGTTCGTTACAATTCTCTAATATAGACAGGCCATAGCCTGACTATTAAAGCTTTGGGTATTATTTAGCTTCAATGGCCAATTAACACTGTGGAGAAAGTACGTCAGAGTTTCAACAGTCCAATCCCTTCAACTGAGGGTTTAGTGCACACATTATATATTCCGGAGACATTTTCTCTTCTTGTCCCCCACGTAACCCAGTAAAACCAGGGAAGAATAGAGTTGACTTACTTGATATTTCTAAAATAAAACAAGCAGATTTTTTTCTTTAATACAAAGGCTTTCAGGCCTTCTTACAGGCTATATTTTATACATTATAAATAAGGCTATAGATTTGTCATGGCAGGAAAAAAGAGTCACAATAGCATGATCTTCCCACTTATCCGTGACTTTTTTCGTCCATGACTCACTCACCTCACACCATCAGCTCCTGTCCTGCAGGCCTGGGCCCAGCTCCCCGCTCTGTGTGTTGCAACCAGGTGCATGGGATTGCAGCACCACTCAGGTTTGGCCTGCCCCTCTATCACAACGAAGAGGCAGCTGGGCCAAATCTGAGCAGTGCTGCAATCCTGCATGCCTGGTTGCAATGCCCAGAGTGGGGAGTTGGGACCAGCCCCACAGGATGCAGGCTCTATTGCTCCCTGTGCTCGAGGTGAGTGCAGGTTGGGCTTGCTCTGAGGCCCCGTCCCTTCCCAGGCTAGGATTAGGGTTGTGGTGTCAGAGCAGAGGGTGTTGCTGCAGCTGGTCGGTGCGCCCTCATTTGTCAGGGCATATTTTATCAAGAATCACAGAGCAGTCATAATAAAATTAGTAAAAGTCACAGGCTTAGCAACTGCTCCATGAATTTTTATATAAAATGCCCTGATATATCTGAAGCCCAAATTATAAAAAAGCAAAAAAGATAGAGGCCAGTTTTCTAAAAGTTCTTTGCAGATTTAATGCTAAATGTATTGTTCAGATCCGACATAATATGAACCTCAAAACCCGAACTTCCACTTTACTATAATTTTCAGTTCCACTTTTGCTCTTTTTTGCAATTGTTCTGGTAACATGTTTAACTGTGGAGCTGTGACACGATTTGGGACTTTCCTTATGTAAAACTTATGAATTCTGGTTCATATTATGAAATTGCTATACCATGGAAAGCCTCAGTGTATACTGAATCAGCCATTTGATAACAGGGACTGTATTATACATGGCACAGACCCTAACTAGACAGCTATGACAGGAACATCAAGAGTCATTAACATTTTAACAGGTGTACCTTGGCCATAACAGTTACCCATACGGGGAGGCTGTGTTGCAAGAAACTAGTGTTTTCAGTCTGGACTTCAGACAGGCAGTAACCAAGCAACAGCACATCTGACGGTGGATCTTGATCACCTGAGGGAAGCTTTGAGGCTGACTAGGAGAGTAACGTGGCAGAGGAACTGGAAAGTTATAAATGGACACAGTATGCTCCAAGTAGCTCTCTCAGGGCACAGAACAAGGTGGCTAGATGGGTCAGGAGGAAGGAAGGAGAGGAAGGTCCTGGGACCCTGAATACACTAACCAAAATCCAAACACCTCTCAGCATAGGCACTCAGGGAGGGAATTGCATAAAGGTATTTAATTTTGCCTATATCTGTTTATCTCTTGTGATTTATGAATAAAGCATAACTAGTTTAGAAAGTCCTTGTGCGTTACCTCCTTTAACTTCACATGTCCCAAAAGGATTAAACTATGAACCAGAACACTCATGAGAATGGAGCTCTGGGGAAGGTGTGCTTAAGCTATTGGGGAGACTGGAGGGTTTTGGGGGTCAGCACTGATCCTGGAATCCAAGACTGCTCAATCACAAGGTCCCATCCCCCATAAGTGTCATCAGAGAGTTTATGCCTGGGAAGTGTGCCCGAGAAACCAGAAGCCTATCCAGAGGAGCTTAGCAGCACATGGATCCAGCATGTGGGTACAAACACAGCTGTCTGCCAAGCATCCAGTGGGAGAAGCTTAGCCAGGACTGTGACAAACTGTTTTTTGCCTTGTCTACAGGCACTATGCATGTAACTACATACCGCAGTGAAAGAAGGCTGCGTCCACACTTGTCATTAAGTGTGTAGCAAGACATGACAGTAAGAAGTTCTGGCGGGGCGACAGCAAGGAAAGTCTCTGGCGGGGGTGGGGGTGGGGGGGGAGGAGTTTCCCTGCTGCCTCCCCCATACCAGAGCCTTTCTCCATTGCAGAGTCTTTCCCCGTGGCAGGGAATGGACTCTGACACTACACTATTAAAAACAGCAGTGTAGACATAGGAGGCAATGCTTGAACACGTAGAGAGCTACGTAGAATATATACTCATGTGTTTAGCAATGGAGGGCACTCTACTCTACTCACCTAAGACATGTCTACACTGCTATTTATACCTGTGCTAGCTGGGCGTGTTGTGCCTGTATTCTATATGCCGCCGTAAGTGTAGACAATAACTTAACATCATCCTGTACAGTGATGGACTCATTCTACAATTAAGCAGAAGTACCATAATAAGTGGTGCATCCATCTTTTGATTACTTGGACTATTTGACGTAACCGCCAAGACAGAAATTATGGATTTAAGCTCAGACTTCTAAAAAGGAGTTGCATCACTGTGCAAAAAATCCACCCTGAACTCAATGTCTGTTAAAAGTGGTAAATCGTACCTCCAAATTGAATGCTAATGTATTTTAGAATATTTACATTATATTGCCACTTGCTGGATTAGCTACATATACAGTCAAGAATTGAAGCAAACATTTATACCAGTATCTAGTTAATCACTCCTGTTTAGTCACTAAAACGAGCAGAACTTAATTTGCTAGTGAATTCTTTCCCCCACCCTGATTTTACTAACAAACATGGACACATTGAATCTGTGTGTCTGTCTGTTGGAATCTCCTCTCATTGTAAAGAAAATGGGTAACATTTTACCTTCCCTTGTTTGGATGTATTAATCTTGATAGCAGACACTTTTCCCACATGATCTCCTACAAAAACTCGAAGTGCGGCTGTATCCCAACAAAGAGATGTGACTTTTTTGCCTTTGTGCTCAGTGGAAACATAAATCCGCTCTGGCTTTCCACGACGCTCCTGATTGAGTTCCCAGACCACTACAAGGCCTTGACTGTAACAGTTAGGAGATTAACATTTTTAAGAGAACTGATCTTTTGAAAGTGACTATCATTTATACTAGTAGTAAAGAAGTGCTGCTTGCAGAAAGAGGCAAGCAAAGAATACATTTTGATATAATAATGCTGTGTTTGAATGCTGTACATATGAAAATTACGAGGTTGACCATTCTGAAAAATAAAGTGCTACATTTATCCAAAGATACAAGCTTCCACACACCTATCTACCAACGTACATCAGCCCTGACTTGGAGGGTTGCTCACTCAAACCTGGGCCTCTGTTCTGAAACTGCCAATAAAGGTGTCCGTTGTGAGCTAAATAAATGTAACTAACTGGAATTTCAACGTATAAATGTTTTAGCTACCCATTTCACTTTATCAGGTCAGCAAACACACTTTCACGTGCCACTGAAATGTCTCAGGCCTTAACTAACAGGGAAATTGACCAACATGGCTACTGTGGAATACACTCCAGCAGAGAAGATGCTTTATAGCCTTGGGGCAGGAAGGGAAAAATTAATTAAATCGAATTTCTCACCTGGTGGCAACAGCAACATAATCTTCATCATGTAAACAACAGGCAACCCGGGAAATGGCACCTTCCTGATGCAAGAAAGACCAGTCAAGTGATGAAGTGAATATAGTTCCAAGTGCAGTAGTAAAGTTAGTTCTCATTACTACATTTAGTTATAGACAGTTCTTATCCTCTACCTGAGAACTACAACAAGAGATGAAAGTCAGTCTTCATAGCTGCTTTGAGTGCTCTTGGATTCTTTGCCTTCTCTTCGCTTTTTTTTTTTTTTTTTTTTAAGTGGAACTTACTGGTTGTGCAAAACATCCAACTGACAGTCCTGGAGACTGAAGCCCTATGTTTATCCATTGAAGAGGAACATAGGTAGTAGCAATGAAAATTACTTCATCTGACACAGTCTACACAACGTCTTAAATTCTGGACTAAAGGAACCAGCTCCATGAGTGACAAGGGTTCAGTTTCCAAACCCATTCAATTCTGCCAGTGACGAGGGTTGTTTTCAGAATACAAACAGCAATGCACAAGGAACCAAAATGAGTTTGTGGTTTCAATTCACCAACTAATGTTAGACTGTAAAGATATCTGATCACGACTGATCTGTACTGGTTTCTAAACTGATGAACTCAATGCAAAAGGCTTCATAACAAATTACCCATCGTCAGTGTAACTGAGTCCAACTGACAGCCTGTTTTGGCCCAGTGAAAAAGACAGTCTCCTGCACATGGAAGTTAAGTATACCATTTGTATTAGACAGCATCCTCTTCACTCTGTGCTTCAAGTAACAAAGGGGATCTTTCATGTGGCCCTTGAGCCAACTGGAAATCTGTGGTTATATTTTTAAATAATTGTACACAACTCAAGTTTAAAGGTAAAGTTTTGAAAAGTAACCAAATAAGGGGGAAATCCTGGCATACACAAATACACAAGGATACCAATAAAGGCATAATCATATCTAAAAAAATGCTGCCAATTATGTCTGTTTCAAGGCAAGCACGGTGTTAGCACTTGGACAAGTGAAAGGAGATACATTTACAAGAAGACCAACACAACAGAAATTTTTGTAATAGAGGTGCCTCCAAATCATTTGGTTGACAAGGACCTTTACTGATCCCATCACCAGCATCAAAGCAGTTTTAATTCTGTACTTTTCTAGAAATCAAGACTTGTAAATAAACAAAACCTTTATTCATCCATCATCCCCCCCACAACAGTGAAAAATGAAACAGACCATTTGATATACTAATAATGCAGAGATTGCATAACACAGTCTCAGCTTTTTGAAAGCTGATCCCCCTTCCTCCACACAGGAAAATTAAATCCATCATTCTCTGCCTCCAATCCTGCCACGTGTTGTTAAAAGCCAACAATCCTTTAAAAATCCTAATTTATATATCTTCAACACCTCCACCAGCCCAAGTTAGTCCTTTACCTATGCCACCAACTTTGGGGAACACAAGAAAGGAAGTATATTCTGAAGATCTATTCCAGTCTTACGTGCGTTGAGCACGGTAATAGCTAAGGCTATGTTTTAGTCACGGGTATTTTTAGTAAAAGTCATGGATAGGTCAGGGGCAGTAAACAAAAATTCACTGCCCGTGACCTGCTCATGACTTGTACTATACCCCTGACTAAATATTGAGAGTGCCATGGGTGCTGGGGGCAGGGGCGCAAGTGCATGTGCTGCAGGGGGGAGCGGTCAAGGGAGCGTCGCAATTGCACATGCTGGGGGAGTGGTCCGGGGGGTGCCGCGAGTGCTGGCGGGCCCGGGACCCCCACTGGTGCTGGCAGGCTCCCTACCCAGCTTCTGGGATGCAGCGACATGTCCCTCCCTAAGTTCCTAGCTCTGCGCGCTGCCAGCTCTGCAGCTCCCATTGGCCAGGAACAGCAGCCAATGGGAGCTGCAGGGGCAGTGCCTGCGGGCGGAGGCAGCAAGTAGAGCTAGGAGCTGAGAGGGAGGGACATGTTACCATTTCTGGGGAGCCCCCCCAAAATAAGCGCTGCCCCTCCCGCACCCCTAGCCCCAGCCCTAAGCCCGCCATCCAAAATCCTCCTGCTGCGGGGGCAGTGGCCTGAGACTGCCTCAGCAGGGGCTGGTGCGACTGGTCCAGGGGCTGCCTGAGCTGATCAGGCAGCCCCGGAGCCAGCCACACCAGCCACTGCAGAAGTCACAGAGGTCACAGAATCTGTGACTTCCGTGACAAACTCGCAGCCTTAGTAATAGCTAACAGTGTTAATATATAGAGAATCATCATTGGCGTTTGAGTTAACACCCATTGAAATGACTGAGGCAATTCACAGCTAGAGTTATTGTTTCAGGTTCACTGCAAATTTAGGTAGATATCTCCAAACTGGTTATGCTGACTTCACATAAGATTTGAAGATTTTCTTTTGAACATGAGAGAGAGAGAGAGACTTGTTTAAAAAAGGAAAGCTATGAGTCTGGAGAACAACTGAGTAGACTATGCACCCTTTCAGGCTACTCCTCCTTCAAACCCCCACACTTTGCAAAGCGCTATTTTTGCAAACAACCACCTCTCTCTTCAAACACAGGTAGTGAGAAAATTCAGCTTATTTGGATAATTCAACAGGCTGTACATTCCTGGGACTTTAATATGAATATACCATTTCCCCACTTCTTCAATTGAAATATTGCCCTTCCTGAGGTTTTTGCACAATTCTAACCTTACCTTATGAGTGAGGAACAGCCTCTGTTTCCAACCATCTTTTTGAATCAGGTTTAATCCCCCTCCTGAACTGCCCAGAGCCAGCCATTTCCGAGACACAGCTATACATGTGCACTGAAAAAATTATGACACAGGACACTGTAGCTACTTAAACGTAAATTCCACTGATAATGGCATCTCATTTGTCCTTTATTTGTTAAAAACAAAAGCTTTGACAATGAACCTATTCTATGCCTGCCGCTCATCTCCCCCCCCCCCCCTTCCCCCCTCAAGGTATGCAACAGCAAGGCCAGGTTGTCAGAGAAGTGAAACCAATGCATTCAAAGAGGGGAGTCAACAGCAAAAGCAAACAAACTCTTGAAGACTGTTTTCCTGCAAATATATTTAGTGATAAAGGACACAGAAAAAGACAAATTCAGGTTTTTTCATAAGCTGTTTGAGCACTTTAAACCTTGTTAGATGATATTTTTTAAACAAGGGCAAAAGTTATTTTCTTTTGATGGATCTGCCATCATACTCAATAAGCACAGTTCAAAGCGTAGAACAGTTTGCTATGAAGTTGTACATCGGAATAAGGTAGCATCCACTTAAAGTTTAACCAATCATCCGATTTCATAGGCTGACCAAAAATATAAACCTTAAATCATAATACAAATGTTTTAATTCAAATTAAGTGACTATGCACTTAGAGGCTTTGGGGGTAAATATTGCATTTTTCCTGGAACTGACTAATCTATTCTCAAAGTACCTTATATTCGTAATTTGCTTCAAAAACAGAATTAAACAGCAAATTACTCTGACTTTAAGAATGGGCAAGCAACATTTTTAAAGATACATGCAAGATTTTTCTATTTATTTCATTACAGACAAAAGAAGATCCATCTTTGTTTGCTCTACACTGCTCTTAACTGTTCTTCCAAGAAGCCACTGTTCTCGACCATGCAGCTGACAGTAATAAAACTGGACCCAAGCTTTAAGTAGCAAACACCAAGTCATAATCTGCAAATTGCATAATAGCTTCTAGAGCTATACAAATCAAAGCAATTTTATGCAGTCATTCACCAAGCAGTAGCATGACAAAAATATTGACTTCTGTGTCTGAAAAACAAGAAGCAACAAAGCAAAAAATGCAACAAGCAAGAACCAAACTTACCTTCAGACGGCTAGAATCCAACCTGAGCGCAGAAAGCAATGGATCCAAACACTCAAGTTCTGCCAATACATGGCTGTAAGATTCTGGTATCATTGGCACAGATGTCATTGAGTTAAGAAAGCCTGGCAATACTCAATCATTGGTGCATTATTTACTTCAGCTTCTAGCTGTACCTGCAGAAGTTAAATTTAAGAATATAATCCCTTTCTTGAGCTGTTACAATTTGCTTTCTAGCCCACCTTTGTTCTTTTAGACTATGTCACTTAGGAAAATGGGATGGAGAGGGAGAGGGGAAACACCCCTAACCTAATATAGCCTGATAGCAAACACGAGTATAGCAGTACAGTTTATTTTGTTCAGAGAACTGGTATAAGCTATACTGACAAAAGAAATCTTTTGCTGGTATAAACTTTGTCTACACAAGGAGGATTAGCTGGTACAGCTATACAGGGAAACCCTTTTTAATGGGGACAAAGACTTAAGACTGCTCATAAAGATACAAAGGGGGGGGGGGGATCTAACAGGCTGCAGGCTTGATCCTGCAACTGGACCCATACAAGCATAAGGATCCTCCTACATGGATCCGACTGCAAGGGCAGGGCCCTAGTTTGTTTTGTCTATGAACTTACACTGGAAATGTTAGTCTGTTGGATGAGCTACAATTTGATTATTCCTAAAGGTAAATATCTGATGGGTTTACAGTCTCCCGTGCATTCTAAGCCCAGCCCATAGACTCAAATTGCATTGATTTAGCTAAAAATCAATTTTGAAGATCAATCTGGTTAAACCAGTGTAAATCACTGCATTGACACACTTAAAATTGATATTACATGTAAAATATGTTGTTAAAATATGAATGTTACAATATCAAGCACTCAAAAGTTAAAAAATACCAAAACCAAGGTAGTCCATTCAACCTTAATTCAGCCTCCTTGTGCACATGCACTATGATACACCCTAACGACGTATAACAGTTTCCACAGGACCCATCATTCATGCACTGAATGGGATAGCTATTCAATATTTTCATCTTCACCATCAGTGTGGGGCCCCATGCATTATTTCCTGCACATCATCCAAACCTTGCACTGCATACAAAATTGGCAGTTTCCTCACAAGCTTTATCAAACCAAAACAAAAAACAACAACATACCATATTTTTTTTATACTGACCACTCTACATGTCATTAGGGTCGGGGGGAAGGGGGGCGCGCATTTTTAGCTCCACAGCACAGACTTCTACCACTTAACTGGCAGTAGCAGCAGACTTGTTTACTGAGGACCGGTCACTAGAAGGATAAGACACATACTTTGACAGCAAGTTTCAAAGATATTTGCTGACAACAAAGTAACACTGGGACTTCTGGAATTCTTAAGTCCGTTCCAGGATAAGGACGGGAGCATCTCTAGTGGTTACAGACTAACATATTTGTTGCTGTTCACACGTTTTAGGGGAGATTTGGCCTAATAAACAAAATACTCTAATCCCACTCTAGTACATACAGTAGCAGATCGAATCCACACTTCCCCAAATATGGTTCAGGGAGTGTACCCTTGTACAAATCACACCACCCACGCCTAGAAAAGGATCTTTTTCTCCCCTCTGCCACAGGCTTTTGACAGCTGTTGGAAGGGGCTTTGCCATTCCTCCCCTCCTTCAGGCTCTTCTGAGGAATGGGTGGGAAGCTCCCCTACTCTTTTTGCAGACCCTCTTCCCTCTGAGAATAACTCCAGTACTCATGTCTACCACCCACAGTTTCCTCAAGCTGTAGCCTGAAACTGACATGTTCCGGCATTGCTGCCACAGGAACCTAAATACCAGAGTCAGCCCGTGGCTTTCCCAAGGAGCAGCAGTGCCACTAGCGCTGTCTGCCTGCAGACTCAGGTCCATCGCGGTCACCTTCTTCCCCGCGCGTACGTTTCACCCACGTGTACGTTCGCTTTTAAGCTCAGACTGCAAACACTTTGGGCAACAGGGCCAGGACCTGGTTGGGGAGACTCTCCCGGCTGCCACTCATACTAGCAACGACAACACGGAGCCGCCAGGACGCGAAACCGAGAAGTTATTTCAAAGTGCAGGCTCCCAGTCTGCAGAGGGTGGCTCTCGCCCTCTGGGGGTTGCTGGCGGGGCAGTGCCCGCTGTGGCAGCCAGGGGAGGCAGCCAGGGAGCACGACAGCCCCTGCGAGAGCCAGCACTGCCTAGGCAGCGGAGCTGGGCGCCAGTCACACCACGGCACCGGGACAGGGGGAGGCAGGAAACGGATGGGACCCACCCACTGCACGATGCTTGGGCCCCAGCGCTGCTGCTGCTCCTGCTGCTGGCCCGACCCTGGCCCAGCTCCCCGCGCGGACACTCACCCACCGAACTCCAACCTGGCCGGCCCCGCCCCCACGGCACGCGATCCTTCCCCAGCCTACCTGAAACACGTCACCTCGTGCGCGCGCGCGCCCGCAAAAAAGTGCGTCACGCGCACACAACTTCTCCCCCCGTCACGTGACGGTTACGCGCTTTTCACCCCTCCCCCCCTCGGGCGGTTGCCTAGGGAAGTCCCCGCCCCCCCTCAGCGCCGCGCTACCCCGGAGCGGAACAGACAGGACCGAACAGGCGGAACGAAAGGGACGGAGCCGGACTCCTCGCTCTTCGGGGCCGGGTGACCGGGATGGGAGGGACCGTACGGTGGCAGCCGCGTTGTTGGTACCTGGTCACCACCCCCTCCCGCGCACTGTCATGGCGACGGGAGGGGGAAGGGAGAAACCATCACGTGATGCGGGATTGTGATGGTGGCGGGGAGAACCTGTCATGTGACCGGGAGGTGTCATGGCGACACCAGTCTCCCCCGTCACGTGACCCGGTCTCCCTCTGCGTCGCGGGACTTTAGCTAGTTCCGGTCACGTGCCCTTACTGCCCAGTTTGGCCGCCCCATGGAAGAGGAGGCGGCGAGACCCCCCGAGTAGCGGCACCGGCACCGGCAGCGGCTGGAGTCAGTGCCCAGCGCCACCCGCCCTCTCATCCCGCCGCGCCTGCACCCGGCGGCAGCAGCAGCAGCCAGCGGCGGCCTGGGGCCTGAGCAGCCGCCCGCACGGTAGGAGTCTGGACGGTGTCCAGGGGCTCGGCGGAGTCTCCCGGGCGGGCTGGGGCAGCGGGGCTGCTCCCCGGGGGGGGGGGCCGTGTCTGTGCGGGAGGGGATGGGCCGGGCCGGGGTCCCTGTACTGGCTCCTGGCGGGGAGCGAGGCACCCAGCCCTGCGAGCCGGCGTTGACAGCCCGAGAGCGCAACGCGTTCCGGCCGCCTCCGGCCCCCGCTGCTCCGGGCTCCCCAGCTATCGCCGAGCGAGGGCAGCTCGGCTTGTCCTGCCCTGGGGGCTACCGCTGAGCGGGATGCGGCCGGGGGAAGAGGCGGATTTATTGACACACACGGTGTGCTCCGACGTGGGGGAGGGCGTGCAGCCGGGTTGAGGGAATGACAGGGCAAGCTGGGCGGGAGAGGACCCAGGGGCGCGTTGTGGCAGGAACATGTTCCTCCCTCTGAGGTGGGACTGATCCATTGGTGTGTAACGTGTGGGAATGTTGCCCTGCTGACCCTGTGCTCTTCCACATGAGGTAAAACCAAGGTCCGGCTCGTGTGTTTGTTAAAGATAAAAAATGCCATTGTGTAATGATCAGGATTTGATGCCTGATCGTCTGGTTGCAGCCCAGCTCAGATAATCATGCTGTGCCTCCCTAAAATATATACCTTGATCATGCAAGCTGCTTTATGTAGGTGGACTTCTGCACCTCTGCAGAACCCCATGTGGGTGTGAAAGTCTGCTTGTGTGGAGCAGCTTGTAGGATCAAGGTTTAAGTTATAGTTCTGTAAATAGTTGTGAGACTTACCTCCTCCCTCCCTACATTTTTTTTCCTTAAAAGAATCAGCATCCCATTTTAGACCCTGTTGCCACGTGTTTTGACTGACGTGGGTCTGCTCACGTCTCCGTGTGCTGTGCTGCTGCTAGCACAGTTGACCCTGTTCACCACTCCGTACTCTGTGCTGTCTCTGCTGGTAAAAGCACCAGTGTGCAGAAGCACAGATGGCATCAACAGATTGTGTGATCTTTTTCTGTTTGGTGTATACATGAGACACTGAAACTTGGGAAAGGGAGGGATAAAACTGGAACAAAAGGTTAAGGAAGGGGAGAGATGGAAATGTCACCAGTAATTGTCTGTTGTTCAGCATTGCTGTCTTGCCATAAAATCCAAGATAGTGAGAAGTACCAAAGAGGGCAGGAAACTACGGTATTCCTTTTACTTGTGATGTTGAAACTGTAGCTGAAATGAAACTTCAAGATTCAGAGGTTTGATATTGGGAAACTTAGCTGGAGATTACAGCCATTAGGCCTATATACAAAGTAATTTAAAGGCAAAGAAATGATAGCACCACTCTCCCTTTTCCAAAATCTAAAAGAAAATTCCACCGATTTAAAAAGAGGTGGCATCTGACATGCATTCACAGCTTAGTTTTCTCTCTCACTTAAGCAAGTAATGTGTTGTTTCTTCTAGTCTTACTGCAACTAAAATTTTTACTACATTAGACCACAGAAGCTTCTAACCATGCCAGGGGTTCAGACTTATTGTGTAGACAGGCCAAAACATAAGTTCCAGAGTTCTTCAGCTTGTTGTCTTGCTTGCCTAATAGGAACAACTTGTTGTGCTCTACCCTTCCTTATAGTAAAATGACAGATGAGCTCCCTTTCTTGTCCACCTGTCATAGAAGCCTAGGACCATTTCAAAACCCATTTTTGTCTCAGCCAAATCAGGACTATTAGCAGGAGTACTGGTGGCCTCTCTTCTGTATCCAAATCTCACTTGCCAAAGCAATCCATGTGGGAGGGGAATAGGCAAGATCCCCTGGTGCCACTATGTTACTTGGCTACTCTAGAAGGAGCAGAGAAAAGGAATGGTAGGGGAGAGCTAATTACAGAGAAACAAAGAAGCCAGGCAGGTGGCTTAAAAGTAGCTGCTAGCTTGTCTCTGCCTGACTTAATCCACCAACTAGGGAAATGGAAGTGGGTATGTTGAAGATCCTTTTCCCCACTACTGCGGTCCAATTTTTGCTGGACTCTTCACATGCTGCATTTACCCCTCCTTTCCCAATTTCATGGGGAATAAACAACCCTTGCAGCTCAGTCTTCCTTTGTTTTCATTTTTTTAACACACCACTTATGCTGCAGGATGAGTGGTGTCAGTAGTCATGTACAGCTGAAACTGTCAGTCCCGGGAGAAGTTTTGTGCCTCCTCCATGGAGTCCTACCCACAAGTTGGAACCACTGATTTATCTACATGCTTTTTGAAAATATTACCTATTTTATTATTTCAAAGGCCCTGTTGCAGAACACAGATGTTCAACAACATAACCTCTTGTTTCATAGATAAGTTACTATCAGAGATACATGTCTATGCAAAGCAGCAAAAACCTGTATCTAACAAGTTGTCTTTTCATATTGCTTAGTACTTTACATGTAAAGTCCACTTACCGGTCTTGAGTGGGGGTCTCTTAACTATCAATTTCTGCAGAATTAAAGCTTTTAAATAAAACTGGGTTTCTATCCTTCATGGTTGCAAAGGTAATCTTTCAAATTTGAAACAAGTGTAAACTGACAAAGAGCCATCTTCCTGAGTTTCAACTAGACAACTCCAGTGCCTTTACTGCTAATTTATACTTTTGCTAAAAAAAAAAAACAGTAGATTAAAATTAACAAAACTTGTCAGCTTGACAACTGTAGTTCAGACCCCTGGGAGCAGCAGTGATATTGTCGTGAATCATGTCACTTTCACAGTGCTGCTGCAGACATTCAAGAGAAAGTGCCCCAAAAAACGGAGTGAGGGGGGGGTAGAGTATTGGGGAACTTTTCCTCCCTCACAGCAGCTAGAAAGCTTTAAATGGTGGAGAAGACACTTATTATCTAGAGATGATACAAAAGAGAGTCTTCCCACCAGCAATTAGAGGAGAAGCATTTGGATTTCTATTTTAGTAATACCTCAGAACCGAACTGGTGGAGCCATTTCGTCTTGTTAGGTTGTAGGTGTATAGTATTTTTTTAAACCCTGATTAGTGAAATATTTTGATTCTTAATGCACTGTTTAAAGAGGACTCCAGGGTTTTTTTGTCCCCTATCTTGGATAATGTTTGCTGCTTGCAAGTAGTTTGCAGACAGAGTTATGTCAGAGCTGTCATCTTTAAAGTGCAGTTATTACAGAGGCATGAAAGCAAAAGAAGTAGCAATGACCAAAAAAGAACAGAAGAGCACTGATTTAGTGCATTCAATTTCCCAGACAATGGAACAAGCTACTTGTGGGATATTATGCATTCAGAAGCTGCACACTGCAAAGTACGGTGCCAGAAATATTGTCTTTGTTAGATAAATCAGGAACAGCTGATATTTTTTTCTCATTTGGAAAATCAGTTGTTTATAGAGGAAACATTACCTAGCTGAGAAAGTATAACTGCACAATAGGCTAAGCCTAAGCATGAAAATGCAGTTGTGCCCTCTTTCAACTGTAGTAAACGTGGGGTATATAATTTAAAAATAACAAATGAGAAAATTGTTAAAATCTACACTATTGAGAAAACATTGAAGTTCTCATTCTATGGCCAAATCTCTTACTTCCAGCAAGGGTAAGAATCCTGTGGGAGGCTGCAGAGCCAGAGCTGGGAAGGTTTTAAATCTTAAAGGAGATGGGTGTCCTAAATAATACCAGGAAAGAATAGTGGTATTGGGGGGAAGGGGAAATGGCACAGAATATCCTGGGTGCTACCTTGAAATCATGGCTTCATACATGTCTCATTTTGCCTCTGAAGCAAAGTATTACCAGAACGTCTCTAGCTATAGCACCCTAAATACTAAGTATTCTAGTGATAATCACAGTTTTGTCACAAACAGGCAGAAATCACATAAGCGCCCAATACTGCAGCAATAAAGTCAATAGCAAAACTGTTGATCTGGTTCTGGACCAAAGCCTACGTGCAGATACATCTTCTACTAAACATCTTCTCTCATAAATATTGTACTTAATACACTTGTCTGATTGCTCAGCTTATAAGATTTTCACTGAGCAGAGCGCTGGTCATTACTAATTATCTATATAGATGTTCAAATTTAAAACAATTAGATTTTTATTTTCAACGTTGTACAGTATTTAAAATCCAGTTTAAAAACATATCCATACGTAAGTATAAATGGATATGTATATTGGTTTCTGATGCCTATTAATACGTGGTAAAATATGGTACAGATGTTCTTTTAAAGTATTGATGTAGATCTTGGCAATTAAAATAAGAAAAAGGAACATGTACATGTTTAAAGTATTGAAAGGATTTCTAAAACTACTTAATACACTCGTAGAAAGTGAGGAGGGGCAGTAAGGTACATGGCAAATAAAACTGCAGGAGTAAGATGGGAATAAAATATGTAAAGGATATAGTACTGAAGGAAACTTCATGTCATTCTGATAGGAGTGAAATGTGTAGTGATGGAATACAGTAAAATTTGTATGTTACTGTTTATCTGTTCTCTTGAGAAATTTAAGGTTGGGAAAACTATAAAGGAAAAAAGATATTGGCACTCCCATTATCCTTCCTCCCAATTACAAAAGGTCTTATTGAAGTCAATGACAAAACTCTCATTCTTTTCTGCAAAAAGAAAAGGAGTACTTGTGGCACCTTAGAGACTAACAAATTTATTTGAGCATAAGCTTTCGTGAGCTTTTAAGCACTGCATCCGATAAAGTGAGCTGAAGCTCACGAAAGCTTATGCTCAAATAAATTTGTTAGTCTCTAAGGTGCCAAAAGTACTCCTTTTCTTTTTGCGAATATAGACTAACACGGCTGCTGTTCTGAAACATTCTTTTCTGTTGTTGCAAGATTAGATCCTGAGTATTTTGGGAACAAAATAAATAGGCCAGTTAAAATTATGATTGTGTCTGAAGTCTCATTCAAGTCTTGCATGGTAATCAGTGGATCGTGCTGAAGGAAGGGGAAAGTAACTGGTTCATCTTTTTTACTTGGGAGGTACACAGTTGCAAGAACACGTAAGTCTACGATACTTTCGTCCCTCTCCCCTTCCAAATAATTTTAACATATAGAGTTCCTATCACAGAAGGAAAGCATTATGAAATGCCACAGGGGATTTGGAATGTACATGCTCTCTGAGGTATAAGCCCTCTTCACAACTGGACAAACCAGTAAAGAAACATAAAAGAGAAATAGAAAATATAGGAATTAGATGAAATGTAGGTGTAGCTGGAGCACAAGGAGGATTGGAAAAGAAATCTAGGTATAATATGGCTGTGGATTATTATATTTGTATGTGATTATTTTATTTAATCCGAAAATGTTTGACTGCATGTATAAAGTGGAGCTCAGAGTGTGTCTCATAAGGCTTGGACAGTGACTGTATGCTGCTGTTAGTTTACAGAATGTAAGTATTGAAGTGAAAATGCAAGTCTTAATGCCTTGAAACAAGTTGGAATACTGGGAAAAAAATCGGTCAATGGAAATACTGTACTAATTGCTATTGAATTAAGTAACTAATGGTCCCATGTGCTTTTAATAGCACCTTATAGCCATCATGGCAACATCATCTGAGGAAGTGTTACTGATTGTAAAGAAGGTGCGTCAAAAGAAACAGGATGGGGCTCTCTACCTTATGGCTGAAAGGATAGCATGGGCACCTGAAGGCAAAGACCGATTCACAGTCAGCCATATGTATGCGGATATAAAATGTAAGTGAAAGCACTTTCTATTTTATCTATTGCTCTTGTATGCAAATTATCAGTAAATATTTAAATAAGACTCAAACCTTATTTCACATGTATTTGGCCAATTTGGGCATTTCATTTAGATTATTCTTTCTGGCAAGCATGAGTGGAACCAGGAGTAAATTACAGGCATAGAAGATTCTGCAATTCAAAAAATTTTCAGGTGTTTTTAATATAGACCCCAAATTTCTTAATTTTTTTTTTTTCATTTTTCCAATTTGTTAATCTCTGCAATCGCTTGGAAGCAGAAATATGTATGTAGCCTAATGGAAAATCACTAGGCCATATGTCTTGTTTTGGAGGATACAGGATTTATGGGACCCAAGAGGGAACTATCTAACCCATTTTCGGCTAATTAGGATGTGCACCTAGCTCTGCCACAGTCTTTTCTATAAAACCCAGCTCACAATAAATTGATTAAAGTTTGGTAGAGTTATGTAATCTGATGGTTTATTATACTAGCCTCTCATCTTTGAAAATCTAGATTAAAATCTGATATACAGTGGGGTTATATTGGAGAAAGGGGCTCAGATCTTGAGGTGTGGTAGGGCAGTTTATGCTGGTTTTAGGGAAGCAATGCAAATAAGATAATGCCTCAGTGTAGAAGCAGGTAGATATTCACTATGGGCGGTGTCGATCTCCCCGAGTTGGTCCTGTATCTCCTTTTTCTCTGTGGCTATGGGAAAGGAGGAAGGGCTCAGGTATCCTTATGCCTTAGTGATCTCCAGCTGCTCTAAGCAGCACCATGGCGCCATTGCTAGGTCCTGCAACTTGGAGGGAACAGACACTCTGAGGGCTGCTCTGAGTTTTGCTAGAAAACTAGCAAAGGTGGAACATAAAGGTGGCCAAGGAGTACTCTGCTGCAGCTCAGGATCTGGGCCAGGATGTCTTTGGTTGCAGTGGGAAAAGTGAGATGCAGCTTTTAAAGCTAACTTGTAGAGGCAGCTGCATGCTTCTCTTCCAGGGCTGGAAGAAATGTGCTATAATACCACCAATGTGGGATATCAGGATTTAATGGGATGATACCGACAACGGCATATAAATGAATGATCTGGGGAGAAAGTTTGTTACATAAATGTACTTATCACTAATTGCTCTTCTTTATATATTCTAGGCCAGAAAATCAGTCCGGAAGGAAAGGCTAAAATTCAGCTACAGCTGGTACTGCATGCAGGGGACACAACCAACTTCCACTTCTCTAATGAAAGCACAGCAGTAAAGGAGCGAGATGCAGTGAAGGACCTTCTTCAGCAGCTGTTACCCAAATTCAAGAGGAAAGCAAATAAAGAACTTGAGGAAAAGAACAGGTAAAGTGGGAGGGGAGAAGGAGAAGATCTTCAAAAAAGAATCTGTCATTTCCCCCTCTCTAATTACAACATAAATGTTTCTTATGACTTGTGAACAGTTCTTGAGCTATATTGCTGTAGCACAAAAATGCTTGTTGTGTTCTACTTCAGTAGTAAAAATCTGTTGGCTTTAGATTCTGGTGAAATTCCTCTGGGCATGTTTTCATTTCACAGGACTTATGTAAGCAAGCCATTTATTTTGTTAAAAGCTTTGTGACTAACCTGTTACCTTATAAGGATCAATGGATTTCAGAGAGAGACTAGAAATTACTTCCTTCTAGCAGACAAGCGGAGCAAGATAAGTGATGCATTGGAATCTATTCATTTCCTCCCCAACCCAGGAATACAAATACTTTTTCTATCCAATCAGTTTCCTTCGTAAATTGAACATAGCTATACCATTTTTCTAAATAGACTTGTGTTCAGCAGGATGGCAAATAAGACTTGAGTGCACAGTTCATTAAATATTACAGTATTTTTAAAGAGTAGGAACAGCTGTATAATTTTGAAGTATTGGAAAACTCCAGGTTTGTGTTTTTAAAAAAAAAAAAAATAGAATTTTTCGTTGTATCTATTTAGAAAGGACATGATGGAGGGTTTGCAGACTAGAATTTGCTATGTCATTAGTAATTAGGCTTTTTTTAAACGACCCCTTTCTAAATAACTTTCTCAAACTGATTTCTGTCTACTTCTGTAGTATTTCTACATTAGAATTTCTGATGGGTAACGTGAGAATTTGAGTAGGAAATTCTTCTTTAACTGTCTTAACATGTGAGGTGCAATAAATACACTGCCTACAAGAAACTAAACATAGGCTATTTGAGTTCTCCATATTTATATATTCTGTTTGCTGAGCACGTGCTTGGACTGGAGTCTTTTTTGGCCAGCATTGTCCTTTGGGGCTACACGTGCACCTTGAGTGTCCTTGTACCAAGGACATGAAGGGCAGAGTGGGTCCCTCTGCCGCTCAGTTCCTTCTCACCATCCATAACTGCAGAATGGAGCTCCTCAGTGTCCAGGTCTCAATGCAACCTTTTTCATAATCTTTATAGATAATTGTGTATATATATTTATATTAGTGCTAGGATAGTTACTTGATTTTGGAAATGTTTACCTTCCTTATTTTGATTCCCTTCCTCCCTCCCCCTGAACCTCTGATCAGGATGTTCTTGTCAGTACGGATTAGACTACATGGCTTTAAGTATTGTCCCTTGTGCCAGGCAGCAATTCCAGTTAACGATGGGCATCCCAGATGCCTTTTTGTTTTGGAAAGGCTCATACCTCTGACAGACACTCACTGTGCAAGACTGTTGTTGGGTGAAAGTTGCTGTCAGAGCTCCTCCTCATGTCAGTACATAACATCGCAGTGGTTCTTCCAGTCCCGCACTTCCTTTTGTTGGCTGATCTGTTTTGCAGCGGTCATATTCTTCAAGCAACCTGGCGCTATGGCCTGGTCACACTTAAAGTTCAGTCTCGCTCTTGGATAGCAAAGGTCCAACCAGAAGGTCAGACAAACAATTCTTCTGCCCCTTTCGGGTTACTCTTCAGCCCACCTTCTGGATTCTGTTCTCAGCCTCTTCTGGGCCACCTTTAAATTTGGGCTGTCAAGCTATTAAACAAATTAATTGCAATTAATCAGTTTTAATAGCACTGTTTAAATAATTGGTATTCTATTTAATATTTTAGGATGTTTTGTACATTTTCAAAGATTGATTTCAATTACAACACAATAAAAAGTGTACAGTGCTCACTTTATTTTTTATTACAAATATTTGCACTGCAAAGAAGATAAACAAAATAAATAGTATTTCAATTCACCTCATACAAGTACTGTAGAGGCTGGTGCAGGGAGGCTGAGCTCACCAGGCCTCTGTTCTCTATGGGGTGCCTCCCCGGGAGCAAGGGCCAATCGGGGCAATGGAACACAGAGGGGGTAGTCCCCAGAGCAAGGAGCCGGCCAAGGACAATAGGGTGTGCGGGGAGGTTGGTCCCCAGAGCGAGGGGCCGGCTGGGGGCAGTGGGGCACAGCAGGGTCAGGATCCCTTCCTCTCCGCCGGAGCTGGGATGATAGCCACTTCCTCTTCTCTTCTCTCCTCTTCCTGCCCTCTGGAGGCAGATTGGGTTACTGCACCTGACTGGGCACTGTAGGGTCCCTCCACAGCCGATGCCTCCTTCCCCTTCCAGAGGTATGCAATTAATACTGTTAAAACTATTAACATGTTAATTTTGTTTTCAGTTAATCACAGGCATTAACTGTGATTGACAGCCATACTTTAAATCTTTCCCTGTGGCTGTAATACAGCACTGATTTTTAGGCTGCTTTTCCTGGAGTCATTTTCATAGTAAGTTCCCCCCCAGTGTGTCTCATCCCAAGGACCTCCCTGCTTCTTGCAAACTCATAGCTCAAGGCCGCCCATAGGAGCTTAACTTGCTCCCTTTGGTTCCTTATCCCTCCAGGAGTTTCTTGTTGTCTGTGGCCTCTGGCACAGCTTTCTCTCCAACTGTTCTCTCTCAAGCCTTTTTATGAGGCCCAGATGTTCAACTTACTCTCACCTGATCCCATTAGTCCAGCCCCCTCCAATTAAGTTAATTATGGCCCAAAGGACTTTAAAGATTTGGGATTTCTTACTTTTTTTTTTTTTTCTTTTTTTGTTAGACCACTCAATGCACCCAGCCTCTGATTCAGGCAGGGAAGACTCTCCCCTGGACAAAATAGGGAAGACCTCACACTTATGCCAAACAGAGACCATCATCTGGTACCTTCTTTCACCAGAGAAACTCAAAGCTTCCAAGAATGAGGCAGCATTTTCAAAAAAGGAGCTCTTCTGTCTTGGCTATGACTTCATCCCATTCTCAGTCTATATCTAAATTATTATTTCAATCGGCTGGTTGAGAGTCGCTCTGATCAGTGTACTGGATCAACACCGTTCCTTCTTGTGCCAGTCCCTACACACATGCAGTTGGGAATCTCCTTCAATTTTTCAAGAAGTCATGGAACCTGATAACGGAGATGCTCATAGCTGGATATTCTCTACAGTTCCATACTATGCCCACTCCATCTTTCTGTCCCTTTCAGGGTTTGGGAGCATACCTGGACCATCATCAGGACATTCTACTACATATAAACATATTGGAGCTCAGAGCTCTTCACACAGCCTGGGCCATGTTCCTACCATTGACTCAAGGACTGACTAGTCAAGTTATGAAATACAACACAATGGCCATGTTTTATATAAACAGGCAGAGAGGGGCCTATTCATCCCCATTATGGCAGAAGGACGCGGTTTCGCTATGGAACTGGTGCATTTAGCACCAAGTATCTTCCAGGTCTACAGAAAGCTCAAATGTTCTGCTAGAGCAGACATTTTTCATCAGACCACCAGTGGATGATCAAGGATTCTGTTTTCTGCTGCATCCTTCAATAGACCTACTCACAACAGACAAGAGCAAGTAGTATGTCAGATTCTGCTCCAGGATCTCTGTTAAACACTCCTTATTCAGTGATTCACCAGGGATGATGTATGCTTACAAGCCAATCCCTGATTCCCATGGTGCTGAGGAATAGCAGATAGGATGCGGCCACAGTTATCATGATAGCTCCCGCCTGGCTGAGGTAGCTTTGGTACCTGGAGCTGATGCTGTTACCAGTTCATCCACTGAAAACCTTTCCTCTTCTATCAAACTTAATCTCTCAAGACAACATGAACAACTCGCATCCAAATCCAGCCTTCCTCCATCTCACTGCTTGGCTACTGAGTGGATGTCGTCAGACAGATCATTCTGGACATCTGAGGAACATGTTAGTCCAGAATAGGACTAATTTATGCTGCTAAATGGAAAAGATCCAGGATTTGCTGTGAAGAATGTGAATCACAGCCTACTGACAACCAGGTCCCTCCTCTTTTGGATTGCTTGCTTGCTCTAAAGAGTTTTGGACTGTTGATTAGCTTTGTTAGAGTGCACCTCATAGCCCCTTCTGCTTATTACACCTTCCTCACCCCCTTGTGTAATTCCTTAAAGGCCTTATGTTTTTCCACTAGTAAGGAAACCTCCCAGGACCTTAATATGGTTGTGGCATACTTAATGCTCTTCCCCCTCCTCCCATTTGAACCTTTAGCCCTGTGCTTGACTTATCTATGAAAACATCCTTTTTAGTAGCAGTTACATCAGCTAATTAGAGTTGGGGCAATACAGGCTCTTATGACAGGACCTTCCTATACCGTATTTCTTAGAGATAAGGTATCACTTACACCCCATCCCAAGTTCTTGCCCAAATGATTCACTTACCAATATTCTTCCCTAAATTACATATTAATCAGGGGGAGGTTAGGCTGCACACCTTAAATTATTTGCAGAGCTCTATCCATTTATTTGCAAAGGACTAAATCCTTCAGGACCTCTCTGAATCAATTTATAGCATTTGCTGAGAAAATGAAAGGTCGAGCAGCATCAGCCCAGAGGCTATCCATGTGTGTTCAGTCTATATTAAGATTTGTTACAGATTAGCTAGTTTAGGTACCCAACAGCTGCCTGGCAAAGCATACCTGTTTCAGACACCTGAAAAGAAGTTATTTGTGATTCAATCCATATTTTAGTAAACGTGTTCCCTGGTAGAAGCATTGAGGTCTGGTGCTGTGCTACAATCTTTAAGTAAACTCCAGGCACCTACCTACTTGCGTCAGGTCACTGCTTGTGAATCATCAAGAATGGAATATATATCAATAACCACTTAAGAAAAAAAAGTTCTTTGAAATGTGTTTTCCATGTATATTCTGTGACCCATCCTTCTTCCCTGCTACTATGGAGTCCTAGAACATCTGGATTCTGTGATGGTGAAGGAAATAGTGGCAGTTGGGCATGCTCTGCCCTTTATGTCCTTGGAACAGGAGCATGAGGATACTCAGGGTGCATGTGCATCCCCACTGGATAGTGCTGGCCAAAAGACTAAGGCTCCGATCTCAACCACCTGGGCACCAAGAGTGACTATACATTGACAACAGCTTTCAAACTCCAGTTACTATAAGGCAAGTAACTTTTTTCTTTTTGTGGGTGCTGTCTTGTATTAACTTCTTTCTAGGGATCACCATTTTTGCCCATTAAAACTATCCCTCATCCAGCAGCTTTGTTTCTGTTTAGGGCTTGTCTACACAAGGACACTCACAAAAGTTAAGATGAATCAACTAAAGATGTGAAATTAAAGCGCATAAATTAAAGCACATTAAACTTGGGTGGACTCTTAAGTGAGGATTAAGCTATAGCGAACTACGGCCATTTTACTTCTGAATGAGTGACCGTACAGGAGTTTAATGCCTTTTAAACTAATGCTTGTGAACTTCACACTCTCAGGGAAGTGAAAACAAATCAACTGAGTGTCCCCATGCGGACAAACCCTTAGTCTCTCCCCTTTGGCCAATATGAATAGCAGTATTGGCTTCAATATCTCACTTGTACAACTAATTAACTTTTCTTTGACAATGCTGTACGTTTCTTACCTCACTGATCTGTTCCCTTCAGGAACCCATATGGCTTATTGACATGGAAATCCTGCCGAATTAGTGTGGAATGTTTCAATTTTATTCAATACATTCTTTTACTAGAATGCTGCAAGAAGATCCTGTTTTGTTTCAGCTTTATAAAGATCTCGTTGTGAGCCAAGTAATTAGTGCTGAAGAATTCTGGGCCAACCGTTTAAGCTTGAATGCTGTGGATAATTCTGTGGCACCTAGTAAGCAGGATGTGGGCATCTCTGCAGCTTTTCTGGTACGTTTGACCTACATAGCATAGGAAGGATTTTAAAACAAAAACATTTATTTCTTGACTAGACTTTCTTTGTAAAATGTGGATGAATTTAAATTTTACCCCAAATACAATTTGCTTTGAAATCTTTTTCTACCTAATGCAATACAAAAAAAAGGCCCTGTCTTGAGTTTTAATGTGGTGTTTTTTGTAAGTGAAATTCCCCAATTCTAAACAAGAGTATCCATTATCTTTCCGTAGTCTCAGAAGTTAAGCCAATCTCCTTGTCAGTGCAGGATTGTTCTCTGCATATACCCTAAAGTGTTCTGTCTGGTCTATTTATAAATGTCATGAGAAAGGAGGTTTCCTCTATTTCCTGTTACACTTCCATATTCTGCTATACCGCTCCATCTGAAAGATTTTCCTGATATCTAACCTAAATTTTTTCTCTTCTATTTCATTTTCTTACTCCTTGTATGATACTTCCTCTGCCCTTTTTCTTTATACCTTCAGATATTTGTAGGCTATCTTTTCTTAGCCAAGAAATGTGTGTATTCAGTCTTTATTTTTTAAATTGATAAATCATTCTTCCCACCTGAAAAGACAATTTTATAGTGAAAGACATTGTCTCTTAAGGAAACTAATTTATTTGCTTACAGCCAAATCAAAGCTGCTCTTCATTTTGTACTGTGTCTTTAAAAAAAAAAACTACCCACTCTGCTACTTTTGTTTTTGTTTATATAGGTTAATTCTCTCTTACAGCTATCTTAAATGTAGGTTCACACATCAGTTTTAACAAGGTTTTAACTCAATCCATAACAAGATTTTACCCACTTTGACAATATTCTTATGTTATTCCCATAGGCTGATGTTCGGCCTCAAACAGATGGCTGCAATGGTCTGAGGTATAACTTAACTTCAGATATTATTGAATCCATATTCAGGACTTATCCTGCAGGTAGGCAGAAAAATCAATACATATGTGATACAAAGCATGCCAAATTGATTTTATGTTTTATCATTAGAAGACTAGAGGGTTAGTCCTACACTTTTTTCTGTTGGTAAAATGTACAGGGCTTCTGAACATTCCCTCCTACTCCCTTCTGCACTTCTTATGTGGTCTTACTTCAGTGTGGTGTTTTTTGTAGGTTCTGGAAATATTTTAGGGCTGTCGATTAATCGCAGTTAACTCACGCGATTAAAAATATTAATCGCAGTTTTAATTGCACTGTTAAACAATAGAATACCAACTGAAATGTATTAAATATTTTTGGATGTTTTTCTACATTTTCAAATATATTGATTTAAATTACAACACAGTATGCAAAGTAGACAGTGCTCACTTTGCCATTTTTACAGTGCAAATATTTGTAATTAAAAAACAAACAAAATAGTATTTTTCAATTCACCTCATACAAATACTATAGTGCAATCTCTTTATGGTGAAAGTGCAACTTACAAATGTAGATTTTTGTTGTTGTTATATAACTGCACTTAAACACAAAATGTAAAGCTGTAGAGCCTACAAGTTCACTCTGTCCTACTTCTAGTTCAGCCAATCGCTAAAACAAACAAGTTTCTTTATATTTTACAGGAGATAATGCTGCCTGCTTCTTGTTTACAGTGTCACTGGAAAGAGAGAACAGGCATTCACATTGCAAGGTATTTACGTGCCTGATATACTAAACATTCATATGCACCTTCATGCTTTGACCACCATTCCAGAGGACATGCTTCCATGCTGATGATGCTCATTAAAAAAATGCATTAAATAAATTTGTGGCTGAACTCCTTGGGGGAGAATTATGTCTCCTACTCTGTTTTAGCTGCATTCTGCCATATATTTCATGTTATAGCAGTCTCAGATGATGACCCAGCACATGTTGTTCATTTTAAGAACACTTTCACTGCAGATTTGACAAAACACAAAGAAGGGGTACCAATGTGAGATTTCTAAAGATAGTTACAGCACTCTACTCAAGGTTTAAGAATCCGAAGTGCCTTCCAAAATCTGAGACAGACGAGGTGTAGAGCATGCTTTCAGAAGTCTTAGAAGAGCAACACTTTGATGCAGAAACTACAGAACCCGAACGACCAAAAAAGAAAATCAACCTTCTGCTGGTGGCATCTGACTCAGATGATGAAAATGAACATGTGTTGGTCCGCACTGCTTTGGATGGTTATCGAACAGAACCTGTTATCAGCATGGACGCATATCCTCTGAAATGGTGGTTGAAGTATGAAGAGACCTATGAATCTTTAGTCCATCTGGCACATGCCGGCTACAATAGTACCATTCGAACACCTGTTCTCACTTTCAGGTGATACTGTAAACAAGAAGTGGACAACATTATCTTCTGCAAATGTAAGCAAACTTGTTTGTCTGAGCGATTGGCTGAACAAGAAGTAGAACTGAGTGGACTTGTATGCGCTAAAGTTTTACATTTTTATTTTTGAGTGCAGGGGTTTTGGTTTTTTTTACATAATTCTACATTTGTATGGTCAACATCCATGATAAAGAGATTGCACTACAGTACTTGTACTAGGTGAATTGAAAAATACTATTTTTTTTACAGTGCAAATATTTGTAATAAAAATAAAGTGAGCACTGTACACTTTGTATTGTGTTGTAATTGAAATCAATATATTTGAAAACGTAGAAAATATCAAGTTATTTAAATAAATGGTATTCCATGGTTTAAGAGTTTGATTAATATGCAATTAATCACAACTAATTTTTTAATCACTTGACGGCCCTAATTTTAAGGCTTGAGGCTGAAAAGAGACTCTGGAATTATTCAGTTTGCTTTGCCTTTAAGCCATGAGTAAATGTTCATGCTAAGTTCCACTCTCCATTTGAAGGATTTTTTTTTTAACGATTCTAAAATTTTCTAATGAGAGATTGTTGGTAAATTATCTGATTTACAAATGCTAGATTGGACCCTGATACTGACATTAGTTTGATCAGTCCTGGATGAAAAAGAACCAGTCCATCTTGGGAACACTATGGAAGGATTCCTCTTAAATAACTAGACTTCTGACCTTCGAAATTTTCCAGATGTGCTCAGCTGTACCATTTTCAAAGTTTATAGGCTATTGGTGTTTGTTTCCGATACCTAATAAGCATTGTTGGACATGACAGAACTTCAGTTTGTTGCATAAATTGCCATCTCTTTTTAAAATCCAAACTCCATATCTTTTTCGTAAGTAAGTGTTTACGCCTATTCAACATAAGCTTTGGTCATTTTCCATCACACACCGACAATTAATACAGTATCTTGAATTGCAAAATAGCTTAAACACACTTTGGTTTGTTTGCAGTAAAAGTGAAATATGCAGAAAATGTTCCACATAACATGACGGAAAAAGAATTCTGGACACGATTTTTCCAGTCTCACTACTTCCATCGAGATAGGCTGAATACAGGCTCAAAAGATCTCTTTGCTGAATGTGCCAAAATGGATGAAAAAGGTAAGCTTTTCTTTCTCTGCAACAGGTGATTGTGGTGGTAGCCACAGTAAACTGAAACTTCAAAATTAATTAAAAAAATAAAGCTAAGTTTTTGAAAGCCACATTAGATTAATCAGATAAAAGCAACATTCTCATTTTTAAAAATTATGTATTTGTCCTGTTATTTGATAAATGCTGCAAGATGACAGGAGCCAAGACCTGTGATGTAATCTTTAGACAGTGTTGATCACGCTGAATGTTTACAAAAAGAAAAGGAGTACTTGTGGCACCTTAGAGACTAACAAATTTATTTGAGTATAAGCATCCGATGAAGTGAACTGTAGCTCATGAAAGCTTATGCTCAAATAAATTTGTTTCTAAGCATTTTAGTACAGGACCTGAAATGTCTTCCATAATCAGATACTGTAAATATATAGGTTTCAGAGTAGCAGCCGTGTTAGTCTGTATCCGCAAAAAGAAAAGGAGTACTTGTGGCACCTTAGAGACTAACAAATTTATTTGAGCATAAGCTTTCATGAGCTACAGTTCACTTCATCGGATGCTTATGCTCAAATAAATTTGTTAGTCTCTAAGGTGCCACAAGTACTCCTTTTCTTTTTGCGGATACAGACTAACACGGCTGCTACTCTGAAACCTATATATTTACAGTATCTGATTATGGAAGACATTTCAGGTCCTGTACTAAAATGCTTAGAAACAAATTAGTGCTTAAAAGATGCCAGCACTAGAAAATCCTTTTTATACACAACTCATGCAGTATGGATAATGTCAGTGAAAGCTTCCTCATAATGTACAACGAAGGGGCCTTAACCATACCTCTGATAGTAGGGCATAGTTTTGTTCAGGTGACTATTTATTCTGTGACTTGCAACAGATATGGGTTTTGTGAAATCAGTTCTCTAGAAAGTGGATAAAGATTGGTTTCTTTCACAGGCCATTTGAATACATTCTGCTTTCATTGACCATCACAGTTCTGAGACATATTTGAAACCATGACCTTGAGGTGAAAAACGTCAAAGTTATATTCTGAAAATGTCATCTTCTCTTGATGCATGTGTATAATCCACGAATGATACACACATGTATGGAGAGAAGATTAGATCCTTTAATATATTAATACTGAATGCTTTTCATTCTGGGATTGTCAGCTGAAGGACACTGTCAAAGCAAAAACAAACAAAAGCCATACCTCATCATCAGATGTGTAAAGTGATGCATAGAAAAGTTAAGTGTTTTACCCAAGATCACACAGTAAGACAGTGGCAGAATTGGAAATAGAACATAGGAGTTATGGCTTCCAGTTCCCTGTTCTATCCACTAGTTAATACTATCTATTTAAAAATTAAATATAATACTTTATATTGAAGGCAGTACCATTGATGAATTACTAGAAAATGTTCAGAATTGTGGGTGGAAGTATCTGGAACTAGTTAGAATAATTCCTGCAATAATTTTCAAAAATACAGAGCAAAAGACTGATTTTAATGATAGACGCTATAAAGGGCTGAAAGTTACTGCACATAATAGCACTTGGACACATGCAAAACCTTCCCACAATACCCTTTTTCCCAACCATGGAACATGTTCGGAGGATTAAAAAAAAATCATTGTACTTTTTAGAAATACTTGTGTTCTAAAATAGATACAGCCTTGTTTTTTTGATACCTGTAGTGTTCAGTTCACTGGTTCCTGCAAACCCATATAATCTAAAATGTACCAGATATCTTACATGTTGGGTTGTTTAGATATAAACTACAAATTCAAGTTTGGGAACAACTAGTGCTGTTTTAGAAATAAATTTCCTGCACATATATTGGTGTCTAATAGTAGTTTAGTACTATATGTTGTGTAAGAAAATTATGGAATCATAAAAAGGTACTGAAGTCCAGATAACTTGGAGGCTCACGCTTTATCAGCCCTGAGTGTTGACAGATATTCTTGTTTAGATACTACTTTGCAAGAAGACATTGGGTTTTTTCCTTCTCATAGGGTTAAAAACAATGGTGTCTCAAGGGGTGAAAAATCCACTGCTAGATTTAACGGCCTTGGAGGATAAATCGTTAGATGAGGTAAGTACAGAGACTGTAAAACAAAAAAAAGTAAGACTTTCCACATTTTAAAACTGGATCAACTTATCAGCTTAAAAAAGGACTGCAAACAATACCAAAATACAAACTTTCCACTGAATAACTTCTGGTGCCCAATGCTAATTTTTCACTGAATTTCTCCTCTTCGTGTTGATGTTCTGGGTCTGATTCTAATCACATCAGTTCTACACCAGTGTAACTGCATAGAGTTACTTCTGATATACATTGGGGTAGTGGATGGAGAATCAGAACTTGTATTCTCAGTCTGTGTGCTATGCATCTTTTCTTTATTCGATGGTGCTGCATTACCTCAGCTGGCTTCCTGAGCACACTGGTATAAAATCTGACTTTGTTTCTAGAAGCATTCTTGTACAGCTTTTTTATTTTAAAATAGACCTCCCCTTATTTAATCCTTTCCATTTAGAGGCTACCTGGCATTGGTAAACAGGAATCCTACAATACAGAAGATTAAGATCAAAGCGAAGATAAATATAAAAGTTACCACATTTTTGGTCCAACTTATTTACTTAAAATGGAGTTAACTATATACAACACTTCTTAATATCAATTTAAAATATTAAATACTAAATACACCTCTACCCCGATAGAACGCTGTCCTTGGCAGCCAAAAAATCTTACCGTGTTATAGGTGAAACCGTGTTATATCGAACTTGCTTTAGTCCACTGAAGCACGGAGCCCCAACCCCTGGAGTGCTGCTTTACCGCGTTATATCCGAATTCGTGTTATATCAGGTTGCGTTATAGAGATGTACTTTGCACCACACACAGCAAAGACCTGTTTGATAGTTCCAAAGATACCACCGACTTAATGGTTAAAACAGAAGAATTAGTAGCTAGAGTCAGAGTGCAAATTAATACAACTTTATATTGTTTTACAATGATATAAGCTGTATCCCTAAGCACTTAATAAAATTTAAAACATGACGACAGATTTGGTGAACGATATTCCTATTCATTTGTTTAGTAAATAGTCCTTGGCCTACTGGATTTCTATAAACTTCTGTAAGAATTTGGTAATTGGAGCTAACCGTTTGAAAATAAAGAATTAGCATTTATACAGAGGTTTACATGTTCAAAGTGCAAAACAAGCATTAATGCTCTCAACGTCCCTCTGAGGTTGGGAAGTGCTATCCCCAGTGTACAAATGGGGAAATGAGGCAGAGGTGAAGAGGTCACACTGCACATAAGCAGTAGAGCCAGCATTAGGACCCTGAGGACTCCCAATACTATGTATATTCCTCTAAACCACACTGCAATGCTGTTCATTCAGTAAAGCCCAGAAAATGGGAAATGCAGAATCACTGCTACATGTTTGATCTAATGGAAAATAGGGAATGGTCTCACTTTTTAGACTCAGACTTGAAGGTCAGAAGGGACCAAAATGATCATCTAGTTTGACCTCCTGCACATTGCAGACCACAGAACCTCACCCACCCACTCCTGTAATAGACCCATAACCTCTGGTTGAGTTACTGAAGACCTCAAATTGTGGCTTAAAGTTACAGAGAATCCACCATTTACATTAGTTTAAACCTGCAAGTGACCTGTGCCCCATGCTGCAGTTAGTTTGGAATAACTTAACTGTTAATTACTTTACTTGCAGGGTTATGGTGTTTCCTCTGTGCCATCCACATCAAACTCCTCAAAGTCCTTAAAGGAGAGTAGCAATGCTGCCATTATAAAACGCTTTAATCATCACAGTGCCATGGTCCTTGCAGCTGGGCTCAGAAAACAGTAAGTTTCAGCATAGGAAAAAGCTCTCCGAACTGGTGACTAATTCAAACGTGAAAATTTTACAAATGTTATCTTGAAGCCTGTGGAGTATTATGATCTAAAAACAAATCTGATAGTGTGGATTCCATTTTTACTTTTAAAATCCCTTTCAATGTATAAGGCCATGCCAACCACCAAAATTAAAGATGTTATTTTTGTACAAGGTGGCATAAAAATATGGTAGTCTGGAAATACCTTCATATATTCCTCTTCTGTATTGTATCTCAAACATGGATTTTTTTCTTCATGTTTTATTTTAAAAAAGTGCCTTGACTGATTTGCCTTAGATAATATTTGACAACTGACAACCTCGTCCAGACGATAGCCCAAATTAAGGCCTAGAAGGCCATGAGTGCAGTGAAATTGGTCCAGTTTTTGCCATGCAGAGGGATAGATTGGTTGGATGCAAGGACATCACATGGAGTTCATGCCACCTGCACATTTTAACATAGCTCTGTAGGGGCTTCCTATACTGCTGTGTTCAGGAGGAGGGGACAGAAGAGCCAGGGCAACTGGGTTTACTAATGCAGATCCACGAGGTGGCTGAGTTACAGTTCTGTTGCAGTAGTGGCTGCTGTGCAGCCCAGGAAGGATTCCTTCTCCATCTGAGTCCTGCAAAACTCAGCCAACTATAGTCAACTTATCCAGTCTGTTCTTTAGGAGACACATTTTCCCCTTAGTGCTTCTTTATTTGCTCATATGATGTATTTGTGTTTTCATTTAAATAGAATACATTACCTTAATAAGCCTTTCTGATAGAAAACATTCCATCCCCCAAAACTTATATTGCTCCTTTCTACAAAATGCACAATCTGGATATTAAGGCACCTTTACTTGCCCGTCCTGTGTGGGAGTACTCCCTATTGTATGTGCACAGCAGCCATCAGAATCAGAGTGCCAATTAGAGGGAGAATAGCAACACTCATACTGTGAACGTAGCACGCCCAGCACTCCCACACTCCAGACAAGTTTGTGTGGAGGTGACAGTGTGGTGTTGGGCAAGACTTCTTCAGTGTGATACTAAAGACGATGATGCAGGCAGTGGATGCAAAGCTTAGAGAAAAACAGGATTGAGGCCCAAGAGAGCCTATGTAGAGCAGATATTCTCACTAAGCACCCTCATAGAGGAGTGTATAGAATGGCAAGCTGCCCTCCTTACCTATTTCACTGATTATCAAAAGGCATTTGACAGCCTTCACAGACATAGTGAATATTCTTCAGTTCTATAGCATCCCAGCTAAAGTTGTCCATATCATCAAGGCCATGTGCAGAGATCGGAAGTGTTCTAGGGGGGAACAACCACACAAGAGTGGTTTAATGTGGAGAGTGGCATGAAATGAGGGCTGCATTTTGTCACTGCTGTTGTTTGGCATGGTCATAGACTGGATAACAAAGTAGTATATTAGCAATACAAATACTGGTATAGCATGGATAGATGGCAAATACCTAGAAAGCCGAGATTTTCCTGCACTGAACAACACCCCTGAAAAGTTAAAAACAAAAACAACCTGGCAAATACAGCATGCCAAGCAGAACTCAGAACAGACATCTGCTAAAATAAACATCCTGGAAACCCAGACATCAAGCAGTAACATCACATTTGAAGGCAAAAACATCGAGAAAGTAGAATAGTTCACCTACCTGGGCAGCACCATCGTGGCCAACAGAGACCTCAAGAAGGAAGTGACATCAAGGATAGGAAAGGCATCCAGAGCATTTATTCAACTTAACGTATGGAAAGCTAAGATACTCAGAACAAAACTGAGAATTTTCAATTCAAACGTAATCTCAGTGCTATCATATGGCCTCGAACTGGAGATCTATCAAAATGTTAGACAGAAAACTAGACCCCTTTAAAAATAAGTGCCTATGACAGATCCTGGGCATTGGTTGGAAATACGTATTTACCAGCGAAGAGATGTGAGAAATCAGCCACCAGCCACTCATCTCCACCAGAATCAGAAGGAGTAGCTGTACTCCGGAAACTAACATGGACTCCCACATGAAGATGTTAAGTAGAAACTAACTGGTATGAGGAAACAAGGGTGTCCAAGAGACACCTTAAGAAAAACCCTTTACAGGGAGGACAGAACAGTAGATCTCAACACCATAGAGCAGATGGAAGCAGCAGCAAATAACAGAGGACTAAAAGAGAGTAGTTTCTGTCCTGTGTGCCAACACTGACATGGAAATGATGTGATGTAAGTGCATTAACAGTAGCACACAACGTGTGTGACTAAAGTTTTAGTTGGCAGGAGGACTTCTTCACTGCAGTATGGTCCTGTTACCTCCCTGTCTATGTCAAGAGTACACTATTTTTTTCTTTGTGCAGAGATGAGGAATCTTATCCCCGTAGCCCGTCGTCAACAAAATACTGACCCTTTTTAGAGTGACACCCAGGGGTCCAGCATTTAAGTGCAGACCTTTTTGAAAGAAATAAAGATTAACCTACTACATGTCCTCGGTCTAAATGTCAGTCTCCCACAAGATGACTTATTGTTCGCTTCCTTTTAATACTGTCTTTTATTTTAAGAGAAGCACAAAATGATCACTACAATGAGACCAGCAGTATGGATGGAAACTCCCGGGATTCAGATTTCTTTCAGACACCAATAAAAAAGGTATGAACAAAGTGAGTTTTCCACTGCAATTCCAACTGAAGTATAATACTGCGAACAGCTGCATAAGGCATCATCTGCTTAAAAGTATGAAGAATGATATGAATGTAAAGTATTAAATACAACAGCCTTAAGATGAACATGCTGTTGACACAGAGCTCTTCATTTTATTTAAATGCAAATAACTTTAATTGATAATACAATCTTCCTGTTTTTTTTCCTTTCACTGAGTAAATATTGACATTTTCCCCCATACCTTTCTAATGGATCTTAAAAGGCATGTTCTGTTCATTGTGTGTGGTTGTATTTATGCATTACCACTGTAAGTGCCTGAGCACCTTTAGGAGAACATCCAGGCAAAGAATTAAGATAGTAGTAGTTGCAACCACTGCATGGAATTAATATATTGAATTCATTGGGGAAGGAATGCACACTTACTACTTATTAGTAAACAGAATGCTAATTTGATACTTAAGCTAAAAGGGTTGACCTTGCATCAGAATCATAGTGCTCAACTGAAAGTGAGTTTCAAATTTGATTGATTATTGGTGCACAAAAATGAGGCAACTATAGTGTTTCTCTTAGAATTTTTCCACAGAGCTGCTGTGTTCAGGATACTGGAATTATGTAAAAATTGCAAAGAAAATAGAATGTTTTGAATGACTGTATACTGCAATCCAAAAAGCTAAGAGGGAAAACTTCACTGACTTTTAACCTTTGCACATACACTTCCCCCAACCGCCAAAAATTACTTGAAATCTACACAAGTAACAAACGGTTTGTAGAAAATACCCATTGTAGCTTTTGTGGCAGTCACTAGCTCTGACTTCACTATATGGTGCAGTTTTCAGTGGGAATGAACAACAGAACAGGACTAAAGGAAAATCTCTCTACACTTAATGAATGAAGAAAGCAAGAGATCTCCAAAGCAGTTTTCACTTAATTTTCATTGTATCATATTTAAGTATACTGCTGTTAATGATCCTTAATATTTTCTACCACAAATGAACACCTTATTTAGCTACATATCTGCACTGGCTCTAGGGTTAAATTCCTGCACTAAAAACATTAACCCTGTTCTTTCCTCTTGTATTAAAGTAACATATGCACATAAACAGGGACTACAAAGGGTCGTTTATGTATGTGTGCACTTTTTTTTTAAATGAGGTGGCTCAGATTTTAAAAAAAAAAATCCGGGCCAGGATCTGCAGAAAAAGTAGTAAAGGCCATTAGTACTAAAACAAGCATGTGAACATGTTTTTTAAAAAAGGGAAGGTGGCAGGGAGCTCTGCCCATGGGATTTCAGTAGAGTATTTACCTAAATATGGCTTTGGTCATGTTTTTCCTGTTCATATATTCATAGAGAGTTTTACTGTAACTTCCTTCAAAACTGGCAGACAGTAGGTTCTTTGACAAGTTTCTGCTTTTATTAAAATTTCTGAACTGCCATTTAAAAATTTGTATAACAAGACAATGATTTTGGAATTTTTAAACATTTTAGTTGGCTTCTGTGCTTTTTAGTTTAAAAATAGTAGAAATAATTTTACGATCGGATTTACCACCATGTAACTTCCAGTGCATTTAAACACTCAGCCCAATTCTGAAGCCCTCACACAAGCATTGACTCCAATTATAATTGTCTTACATTTTCAGAACTGACCACTGGTATTGACAAAAAGAAAAGGAGTACTTGCGGCACCTTAGAGACTAACAAATTTATTTGAGCATAAGCTTTCGTGAGCTACAGCTCCCTTCATTGGATGCATCCGATGAAGTGAGCTATAGCTCACGAAAGCTTATGCTCAAATAAATTTGTTAGTCTCTAAGGTGCCGCAAGTACTCCTTTTCTTTTTGTGAATACAGACTAACACGGCTGCTACTCTGAAACCAGTGGTATTGAGTGTCTTAAGTTCTGAGTGCCCAGTTTCAGATCCTTAAAGGGACCTGACTTTCAGAAAGTGCTGAGTACTTGCTCTCTGAAGACCTGGATCCTTTAAGATGTTAGGTTGGATACCCAGGAATGCTAGTCATTTGTAAAATTAGGCCTGTCTGTTTGTGTAAAGGTCTTTGAGATTTGGCTGAGATCATAGCACAGCATGTGGCCACTTCGTGCTGCACTGCCCAGGGAATCTTAATCACTGGGCCAACAGCCTGCCATGGAAGGAAGACGCATTTATATGGGGGTAATCCACTTGTGGTATAGAGAAAATATGGCTGCTCTTAGGCCGCCATCCTCCTCCTTCCTCTTGCTGTTGCCAGTTGGGCTGTGATGGGAGAAAGGAGGTCCCCCTTTGCCATGGCAAATAGTATAGGGATCTTGTGGCCTTCACAGCCAGTGTCACTGAAAACTGCACTAGACAACCAGAGCCACCTATACACCTCTCCTCCCAACCTACGCTGGTGATGCACGGCCAGAGCAGAGGATCTGAGCCACGTGGGCTTTTTTCATTTATCTTGGTTTTTTCCATTCTCTTACCAGGAAACTATGACAAGGAAAAAAGCACAGTCTGTATATGTGCAACTATATCATAAGTAATTTAGTTTATTGTCTCTTATTATATTGCAGGTGAAGCTACAGGAGGCTATTGAATATGAAGATTTAGGAAAGAATAATAGCATTAAAACTATTGCACTAAATCTAAAGAAATCTGATCGGTAAGTTCAATGGATAAAAGAAAACTGCAGTTCTTTGGATGTTTCAGCATATTAAAACTAATATAAATCTCTTTATGATCTATTCAGAATCAATCTGTCCCTAATATGCTAATCTGCTTTGTGTTTGAATGCTTCTAAATTAAAATTTAATTAATCTGAAACCTTGTTTAAACAAATTCTAGTTACCAGTTTCAAAACTGTATCTTTAATTCATATTGACTTTTGAATTTAGTAAGCCTGTTACAAATCATTACTAGAAGAGATCCATAATTTTAGTCTGAGTATGAAAATCTAACAAATGTACCTTTATTAATTTAGTTTGAGACATCTTGTAAGCATTTCTGTTGGTATGATGTATTTGGAAATATTTGCACTCTCTGCACAGACACAGATTGTACTTGGGTTTTGACTTGGGACAGCTCTCAATGGTTTGATTCACTACTTTTGTGGTGGGCTGCCCTTTTGTCTTCCAGAACCTAAGCTTTCAGTTTGAAAAACGTTGCAACTGTCAGGACAAGAGATACAAAGAGAACCTTCCAAATGTGAACCAATGGTGTAGTGGTGTTTGTCAAATACTAGTCCTGAGAGGTGGGACTTGCCCCACTCATCTGGAGTCTGTCAGTTTAAGTGACAGTACTGCCCGTGCTGAGCAAAGCATAAAAGGGGTGATGACATTAAGGCCAGCTCTGTGCTACAGACCTATGTTGGTATAACTATATCACTCAGGTGTGAAAAATCCATACCCCCGAGTGATAGTCATACCAACCTTATCCGCCCCCCTTAGACAGCGCTTTGTCAATGGGAGAGCTTCTCCTGTCAATATAGCTACTGCGTCTCAGAGGTGGATTAACTTGGCTGACAGGAGAGCTCTGCAGCTGTGCCGATGCAGCATTTTAAGTGTAGACCTGCCCTAAGATCTGCATAACAAAAAATCAAGAATGGCATGTCCCTTCTTATTTTGCTGTCACGTATGGGAGAAAATTAGGTTGTAGGTGGAATTTGGAAGCTTACAGTTAAGTTTTAATTGTTTTACATTTCCAATCAGACCACTGGATTTATTGATTTATTTAATTTTTAATAGAGGCCAAAAGCCAAGTTTGTACAGCACCTAAAATCTGAGAGGTGCGACTGCTAATAAATCTTAGTCTACTGAGAATTAAGTTACCTTGTGTTTTGGTTTGTTTTTTTCCCCTTTCTCTTCCCATAGGTATTATCATGGTCCAACTCCAATTCAATCACAGCAATATGCAACCAGTCAGGATATTATTAATTCTTTTCATAGTATTAGACAAGAAATGGAAGCCTACGTACCCAGACTAACTCAGGTAGGAAAAATTCATTTTAATTTAAATACAAAAAAGTAAAACTCCCTCCTTAATACTGGAAAGTTAGTGTCAAATTAGCTTTGTCTAGATATTTCTTGACTTACTAGAATTATGGTACTTACAGAGTTTTGTCCCTCAAGATGAACCTGATACTTTTCCGATTAAGTTGCGTAATGTTGGAAACTATTTTAGAAGTGAAGTCTTCCATCAGAACAACACTTAAGTTGCAGAGCAGTGTTTTAGCCATACCACTTCAGCTCTTCTCTGAAGTTGTAATATTAAGACAAGTAACTACCATATTTGCTGGTATAGATCGGCAAATCCTATAGCCCTCTCATACCTGCGAGGAAGCTCCAAATGTAGTGGAATCAGCATTGCTGTACTGCACAGGGTAGAACAGAAAGCCACACATGGGGACTTAGCTCCACAATGTGAAGGTGGAGCTATCTCTGGCGGCCCTTACCTCAGGCACGGGGAGGGGTGGGGTGGGTTTGATGGCAATACAAGGTCACAGCCAGTGGGTTTGTGACTAAGTGGATCGGTAGGACACAGGTGCTACTACCTCTCTGAGGTTGCCAAATGGCTGCATGTGTGCTGTGCCCTCAGGTTGACTGGGGCAGCTGGTTCTCGTAACTTCCCTTGCACTTAGAAAATTTACTTTTGGCCCTTATTAAATTACCACAATGTTTGTGCGTCACAGTTCTAGTAAAGTCATGAGTACCAATGAAAATTTTCCTTCACTTGTCATATTGCCTTATTAAAAGTTTGAATGATCTTGACTTACATCCAATACATGCATGAGTTCAGCAATATCATGTGCATGTTAAGAACCCACACTATAGACATGAAGTAGAGAACAATACTGGTGGACAGGTGCTGTCTGGGTTCCCATCATGGTTTCTGGAACTTCCAAAGGCAACATGAGTTAATGCTTAGTAGAACTACATGTCCAATTCCCTATCCCATCAATGGGGAGATGACTTTTATACTTGCAAAATTCAAGATTATTTCAATCTAAGATCACTAACTAACGTCCTGAGGGATATGTCTGAGCCAGTGCAGTTCACACTTTTCTTTAAGACTTTGTCCAAAATGTTTTAAAGCGAGTCACTGGGGAAAATGATATGAAAGGGCTTTGGGTTTTTTTTTTAAGGTTCTTTCAAGTGGTGCTGCTACGAGCACCATCACAGCCCTGTCACCTGGAGGAGCCCTTATGCAGGGTGGGACACAGCAAGCCATAAACCGTAAGTTTTTGCATAGTAAGTTACCTTGTAGCCGTATAGGCTATACCAACAGCAAGGTGGCGTGCCCTGGCTTTTTAAATTTTTGGATACAACAGGTTATACTGACAAAGCAAATGCAGAGACTTTCATCGAAAATACTGTTGCAAAGTATAAAAGTTATCAGGCGGAAGTGACAAAGGAAAAATTCTGAGAGAAACTAGCAATCCAGTCTGCCCGATAGGCAGTGGTGGCTCTGGTGCAGAGGTAAATGGAATTAAGTTAGCTAGGAGCAAACAAAGCCAGACTGACTCTCAGAATATTAAGTTATTTAAAGGTAAAACCATTTATTACTCCTCCACTAAAGGCCCTGTCTAGCTGCTTCCAACCTGTTGCCACCATTTTGAGCAGATAGGGTGAAACCCAAGTGGCCACCCTGTTGAGTTGAGGACAGCCAGTAAACCTTCTTTCTCCTCCAATATCTCTGCTCACACTTAGGTGCTTTCATCTCTACACCTGCTTTGTGTAGGCTTCTCCTCCCCCTTCTTTCTCCTCCTGCTGGCTTTCTGCAGTGGTAGAAATGAGGAATCACAAGAGATAAGAGGTAGCAGCAGCAGTCCAGCTGCCAGATGTACACAAATGAAAGCTCTGAAGCCTTGAGTTAAGGCCTAAAACTCAACACTCCCTGGCCTTGGAAGGTATGCCACAGTGTAAAAGCAGAGGGGTAGCTTCTTGGCTCTTACATTTTCTCTGCCATTTACAAAATAAAACTTCATTTATGCCAGGGGAGCAAGCTGTAGATTTGATTTGGAAACAGATTTTGTAACCAAATCTGTCTGTGAAATAATTGTATGCAGTGTAGTTGTAGCTGTGCCAATCCCAAGATATTAGAGAGATAAGGTGGGCGAGGGGATATCTTTTATTGGACCAATTGAGAGAGATGAGCTTTCGAGCCACACACAGCTCTTCTTCAGGTCTTGGAAAGTTACTCCGAGTGTCACAGCTAAATGGACTTAGCTGTGATGCTCGGAGTATCTTTTGAAGAACTGTGTGTGGCTCAAAAAGCTCGTCTCTCACCAAAAGAGATATTACATCATCCACCTTGTCTCTATGAAATAATTGCTCAATGTTAATTTTTCTTATGGATTACAGAGGCATAACTGTTCTACACAGGCCCTATGTGTCCACTTAGTTCTTCCCCTTTCAACCGATCCTGCTTATACCTCCTTGAGCTCCTGCCTCTCCAGCCTTGCAGCGACTAAGCTGAGTCCCTGTAAGGCCCAGTTTGCACTCTTACTTCCCTGGTAACTGACAGGAAGCATCACAGAAACAAGGGCAGAAGTAGCCACAGTCAGGTACCACAAGGGAAAGTGTAGAGTGCACTTCAGAATGGATGAAAAGGGGTCAATAAAAGGTGGGAAAGGACTGGGTTTTCCCTCCTGTGCTGTCAGGTTTTGTTTTGTATTCTACCCCACTTCTGCAACCCCAACTCCACTCTTAAAAAAATACCACCTTACTCAGCAGGCCACAAGTTCTTCTACCCTCAAGAATGCAGAAAAGGTAGAAGTGAATACAAATTAAGCAGGCATAATAAGTCGCTACGTAGGATGGATCCGCCCAAAATGCAAGGTGTAGTAAGACCTTGGGGGTACTATAGAGAGCTAAAGTGCTCAATTCTGGTGTTGGGGTAATGCATAGGTCAAAGCTTACAAGTGCCTGCAAATAGTATTGGGGGCCAGGTTTATAATGAGGCCATGCTGAGTTGCAAGCTCCTTAATGAAATAAACTCAAACAGCGGCATTGTTTGCGGCCTCTGTTTGGAGTTCTGCTGACACCGTGGAGTTAAGGTTACTGTGAGTTTGTATTACTTGATCACAGCTATTACCCTTTTGTGGTTCTGCTGTACGATACCTCTTCGCAGTACGCTTTGGCATGGGGAAGGACTGACACACTGCTCTGGAGAGCTGCAATTAGGTATTGAATTGAACCAGACTGAATAAATTGCTGCCTGCCTGTGAGAAGCCAGGAGAGAGCAGCGTGCGTGCGAACAAGCAGAGGGTGAGATGAACTCTGGCCAGGAACGGTCTCAGGGCCTGGCTTCACTGCTAAAAAAGCTGTTTTTTTACCCAGGACTAGCTCAGACACAGTAGTTACCCTCAAGTAAAAGACGCAGCCTTTTTTAGCAGTGAAGACAGAGACCTTAGAGACTTGGGCTCAACTATACCCAGCCCTAGGTAGGTGTGTAAGGGGCACAGGGGAGACAGCTCAAAGATCTTTCCCCTCACGGCCCCGCATGGGAGTCTGAGGCCTGGCATTTTGGAAGCACAAGGACTCCGTGCAGTTAGTACCCACACTGCAATGGCACGACCCTCCCCAAGGGAGCAGGCCAGGCCTTCCTCATGCAGGAGCAAGGGCACCATGCACCTTTGGTGAGAGCGGCATGGCAGCCACATACCCCCCGAGTCAGGCACAGTGTCTCCCCGCTGGGACTGTGCCTCTACAGCTCCCCTCCCCGCCAAGGCTAAAGAGCCACAGCACAGTGCACTGAGAGAAATTTGGGGCCCCAGAACATCATGTTTACTGGGGACCCACCCTCCCCCATTTTATCCCCACACAGACTTTTGGGGGCTCCTTGTACAGCGTCTTCCTCACTGACTATTTTATATTTCTGCTTTTTTTTCCTTTCCTCTCTTGCTCACTTTGTCTGATTGTTCCTTCCCTAACTTCTGTTCCTGTGCATCTCAGTCTCTAATTCTTTTCCCTTGCTTCTTTCACTCCTATAGCTTCTTTGTGCTTTTTCCTTCCCACTGTTTTTCTCCTCTCTACCCCCTCTGCCACCGTGATCTTGCCCCTACCCCTGTATGTCATGAGGAGGGAAGGACCCTGATTATGTGAGTCAGTAGGATCCAAACTGATTGTGCTGCTTCTGCTCCACAATGAGTGGATTGTGATAGTGTTGCACACTTCAGGTTGGGGAAGTGCTCCGGGGGCTCTCACCCTCAGCCCCCATTGGAAGAAAATGGAGGATGTAGCAGCAGGTTAAGGTCCAGTGTTCCTAACCACTCTGGGTGGTTTTTCGGGTCCTATTACCTCCAAGGGGATACATTTAATAAACACTCTGTTAACTTTAAATGAGCCCTAGAGCATCTTTTTTAAGAGACTTATAGACTACAAAGAAATAGTGTAATTGACTCTCTGTTTGTGGACTGGCACAATACAGTTGTTTGAGCCCTAGACTGCTCCTGTTACAGGTATCAAACATCTTTCTTTATGTATTAGCCAGCTCTTATTTTACTTACACATTACATAATTTAAGTGACATGCCTTTTAGAAAATTTCTTTTCCTGTTGCAGAGATGGTGCCAAATGATGTTCAGTCTGAACTGAAACACTTGTATGTGGCAGTTGGGGAGCTACTGCGACACTTCTGGTCCTGCTTTCCTGTTAATACACCATTCCTAGAAGAAAAGGTAAGAGGGATTGATGGTATAAACTTGCCAGGATAAATGTCAGTGTATCTTGTAACGGTGTGTGTTCTGTAATGAGACCATTGAAAGTATTTTTATTCAAGCTGTAGTATCACATTATCAATCATGCGGTGTATATAACTCTACATGATGATTGTCCTTTCACTCTTGAAATGATTATGGACAGAAAGGCACTATGTAAAAACAGCATAATTAACTCAGCAGATCTGCTCCCTCTGCATAACTGGAGTGTGATCTGCCAATGCTATTGCCTAAAACTGTTTTTCACTGTCCTGTTAACTACAGTACAGAAGAAGGGGCTGAATACTTGTGGCTCAGAAATTGTCATATTACCTATATTCCAATTGTAGAATCCTGATTACTGGTAATGAGAACTGGAAAGAAAATACAATCAACCTTGGATCTCAAAATGAAGATAACAGTGGTAGGCAGGAGAGAACTTGTCTAAACAGAGCAAGTTTAATATAGAATCTCACACATCCACAGAATCATTGTGCCCTTCTAGTCACCTTGCAGAGTATAACTGCACTTCAAAAAGGTTAGAGCATGGGGTTAAGAATCGGAAACAAAGCATAGGATTCTAGCTCTGCCACTGTAGGTTACTGTGTGAAATGAAAACTTCTATTCAGATGGCTTGGGCCTTCTACTGCAAAACTTAAAAAATCATAGTATGCTGTTGGCTTGAAGCAGAGAGATAAGTAATGTTAAATGTGAAGTGTTGCTGACAAAGATACTGTAGAAATTACCACAGTACAGGTGTAAAGCATATTATGCTCAGTTAAACAGCTTAAGTTTAAGAAAAATGCAGAGCCATTTAGTGCTTGTTTCCAGTTGTTTAAAGCAAAAAGATCATCACATTTTCAATACAGTAAGTGCTTCCTAGCAATTTGCTTTAACTGTACATATTTACAGTAATCCTAGGTACTAGCTTCAAGGTATTTCAATTTGCAGGAGCAATTTGCTGAAAGCAAGAAAATGTTCATGTGAAGGAGTTTGTACTCTTTTTTTCCTGTTGATCTCTTTCAGGTTATGAAAATGAAGAGTAACTTGGAAAGATTTCAAGTTACAAAGCTCTGTCCATTCCAAGAAAAAATTCGGAGACAGTATTTAAGCACAAATGTAAGAGGAAAAAGTATTCTTTCCAATTTCAATTATTTGTGCACATATTGATCTTTAAAAAAAATAACTGACTCATTTATCACAGGATGGCAGATTTTGGTCTCCTGTGTTTGGGGGGTTTTAATTTGTTCCGTTAACTACACGTATAATGCTTAATTTTTCTTAAGTGTATTTCTCTCATCATCTCTCCACCCCCACCCCCACCCCCCCAAAAAAACCATGGCTGATGGAGAAAAGGATGTTAGGGGTATTATATTTTGGAATAATTTTCTCCTTTTATTATCTTTCAAGTTGATAGTCTGATTTCTCAATGACTGGATGAATGGCCTGTTTAGCTAGTTTCCAGTGACTATGGAAAGTGCTTTTAAGTACAGCACTTGAACATAAGTTGTCCGCATAGTTTCCCTTGAACTAGCTAACTGCATATCCACTGTCTTTACTGATACTCTGCCATGCTTGACTTCGAGACATTTTGTAATTGAAACTTGCGGCCAGTTCTCCTCTCACATCACATACCCTGATGCAACTCCCTAGGCTTTAGAGGAGTTACTCCTGATTCCTCATACTGAGAGAAACAACAATCAATCCCATTTATGTTTGAGCAGAGTAAGGGCACACGTTTCTCAGATACTGGGATGATCCCTTTGTTTTATCTTTCAGTTGATAAATCACATAGAAGAGATGCTGCAGACAGCCTACAATAAGTTCCACACGTGGCAGTCCCGACGTATGCTGAAGAAAACGTGAAGACTCCTGCTATAAAGGTTGGAGAGGGAAATCTGCAATAGCTGTAGGAACACAACCTGGCAAATGTGCAGTTCTTAGATATTGCAGGAACATCTGCAATATGTGGATTCCTGGAAATGTTGCTAACTGAACTTGCACATTTTTTGGAAAAAGACCTGTGATTAAACTTGAAACTAGGGAAAAATTGAGGAAGAACCAAAACAGAAGAAGTGAGAGGCAAAAAAAAACATATTTAAGATGCTGTTTACTGCAGTTACTCAGGAACTGCTTTTGATTTGCATAAAGAGCTGCTTTCAGAAATAAACTTTAAAAAGGGTGTATTAATAAAATCTGAAACTGTTTGTCTAATTTTTTTAAAATGTGTATGGCACAGGGTAGAATGTAATGTTTTTCTTCACTGGATTCTGGCATTTTATTGAATTCTGTTTGTACTTACTGAAACAGAGGTTAACAATGACATTTTAAATATAGCTGAGACTGTTTGTTTTTGCTTCAAACATCTGACAAGATTAGCTGTCAGAAGACCAGCTTCGGCCATGTGTTTCCCTACAAACTGGAAGCAACAGACATTGCACTGAAAGCTGTTTATGGTTTGGAGTCCCTAAAGGCATGTGTGGGGGAGGGCACACTTTTGCCTCGTGTCTTGGATTTTTATGCAGAATATTTTCAGCCATCAAGTTTGCATGTTTTCCTTTGAATGCAAGGGTTGCTATTGCAATTTTTTTTTTTTTAAAGGTGGCATCTGTTTTGAGAAGGAGAGAATGCATTTTCTAAAATAAAGTTTCTTACTAAAGAACTAGAGGAAAAGTCACTTACTTTCACCTCTTAGAAGAGAGATTTCTCCTAAATCTGTTTTTCTCCACTCTTCCTTGTTGACTGTTACACTATTTTTGGCGAATTGATAATCATTGCAAAAGAGTGAAAAGTGTGTGAATACACAAGCTCCTGAGGTATCTGGAATCTGTGCCATACTTTGTTCCAAATACATAAACTGTGAGTTGATCATAAAACCTATCGGTCTTGTATTAAGTATTTGACTTGGAGACAAAGTAAACCTGTTCTATATTAGTAGATGCAGTAATGACACACTGTATTTCATTGTTTCATTTTGATCATTAACAGGGCCCATGGTATGGGCTACTGAGTTTTTGACTTGGGTTAAAATGTGACTGTTGGAGAATTGAGATGTATTTAATACACTGAGACAACTCAGAATGACAGTACATATTTAAGAGCAGACAGCCATTCAAATTGGAGACTGACTCGTCAGCCTCCAGAATGGCTTTACCTTAGAGAGACAGATGAGCATTGCAATGGTACTTAAACCCTACAGCATGTTGTCAGTAAGTGGATGGCACCTAATCCTGACAAAATGTGTGTGTGTTTATATAGACAGACACACACACACAAGCAGAATCTATCTATGGTGTCCATGCTCTACCGCTACTCCCTTTGAAGGGGTGGAGGGTTTTCTCATTGAGTAGAGTATGTAAGCTACATGCTTATTGTATGCAATTTTTTTGGGTTGCATAGTCTGATAAGGTTTTTGGTACAATCAGAATTTCTCTCCCTGTCTGCACTGACAAAGCCTTGTTTAGAAATTTAATAATGCATTGTTAACCTAGCTTCCCTCAATCTGCCCTTGCAGATAGGTGCTTGTTATCTGCTCTGTGGTAATTAATACGGTTCTGCTACCACACAGACTGCTGGGTTTAGTAAGAGGAACAGTTTTTCTAACCTTACATGGTGAAAAGCGTAGTAGGAGGAAGAGGTAGGGGGAGCCATCTTGCTAAAAATGCAATGTGTGTGTTCTGGTAATATATGGTCCTACTGTCTGTGTAGAAACAAAGTAACCTACTTCTCCGTGAACTAAAACTAAAGTAAACCTAATTCATCCCTGCTCTAATTCCACTGGATTTTAATGGACTCATATCAGGGAGACATTGACCCACAATAGTTGTCTTTAACATTGGACACCTATCAGTGTCATACATCTTGCTTTTTAAATAGCCACAAAGAGAGCAGTATGCTCCAAAATAAAGTAAATCTAAAGTGGCTTTTTTTTTAAAACTGTAGTACATTTCTCAGTGGAAGAACTTTCATCAGACCAGGAATGAGGAAAATTGATATAGTTGCATTCTAATGTTCCCTGGAGCTATGATAAACTTAAGCAAGATTGCACTGAATTTTTTTTTAAGCAGTTGCACTGTTTTAACATTACAAAGGTAGGGTTTTGAACATCAAATTAAGTGGCATTTAGGCTGAAGCAACAGCATTAACGACTCCTGAAAATGTTGTTGGGCAAAACGTTTAGTAAGTTTCAGGGCACATGCACACTGTCCGTGCACTCTGGGGAATCCTCGCCTTGCAATCATTGTTTGAGGGAGGGATATGTTCCTCTTCACAGGTCCTTAGGTTTACATGGATACCAGGGAGCTTGTTGCTACCTAAATGTGTGATGGATTAATAAAACGTGTGTTGAGAAGAAATGCTGAAAGCAGCAGTTCTGTCCAGGAACAATTTGAGCTAGGCTGCTATGCACTGCGCATATTGCTCTTTCAAATATTTTGGCAATAAAAGATGCAAGCCCCTCCTAAAGTAAGGGAGGCAGTCACCCTCTCTCCTACAAATTGAAATACTTCTTCCTTTACGTACCTTTCTCCTTTTTTGTCTCCTGACAGCATTGATTTCAATACTTTTGTAGCATGGTCAAAAAAGTGACCTGACAATTCCTTAACCATTTTGAAACTGAATCATTCACTACCTTGCATTATATGCCAATTGGAATCTTTTATACTGACTTGTATTTTTAAAGGAAATTCATACAACTTGTATCACTGGCATTGATTCAAAGTATTTGTAGAATAAACCCTACTGAATTCTGCAGTCAAGTCTTCTCTAATGCTTCCGACTATGTATTTTGCGATGTTCAAACAAATCGAAACCAAAACAAACTCTATGGGTCTCAGCCAAAGGCGCTGCATATGGCATAAGCTCAGCTCTCTTCTTGGCAGAGTGCTTTTCAGAAGAGGACTCACTTGCGGCAAAGGAATCCTCTTTATTCTGTGACTGAAACATCTTCTGAAATTCCTCTTTTAGCTTTTAAATGTAGGAAGCATTTCATTGTTGCTGCAACAGTAGAGTACCATCTTCCTATTGCTACTCTGTTCTCTTGTAATGACTTTTCCCAGTCAGTCGTACAACAGCTATTGGATAAGAGGACATTGGTGGTATATTAACCTGCTGCCCTCTTAAGTCTTGGAGTTTTACTGTAATATAGGAAAACCCTAGTATTTATATATACTAACATAGCACCTTTAATTACCAAAAATACTTTACAACCTATAGGTACTGTAACAATTGCATCATCTATCACTCAAAGGCAGGCTTTGCTAGGGTGGAAGATGGCAGCTACTTAACAGCATATACTAACCCTAAAATGAGAATGGAAAGTAAAGAATTTCATCTACTGAATTCTTATGGCTACAGTGACTAGTTACACTGGAATCTGGCAAAAAACAAAACAAAAAATGGACTAGTCCTTGTGGGATCTTTAATGAGAATATGGGGTTGGGTCCTTCAGCTGGAGGCCTCACTGAAAGACTGATGATCTGCTACTACCAGAAGCACTATGCTAACACTGGGCCATTGAATCGGAGGAAAGGGTGCCATCTGTCGTATGGGCAATGCTACTTCCTCTGCATGCATGAGTTTTGTTGTATACAGTCTGACCCTTCTTGATCCTCTACAATTTCTACACAGTCCAAAGTCATAGGGCTGTACTATCACATCTCTGTTCCTTGCTTCTCTTTATATAGAAAAATCTGCCTTTTTAGGCCACCATCTACCTTGATTTAAAATAAAGTTAAGCAAGGTGCTCAATTAATTATGCAAGAAATAAGTAAGCTGCAGCTTCTTTAAAATCATCACTTCCACAGGAGCTCTGCCAGCCATCCACCAACCCCTTCATCAGGTAGAAAACCTGTTCAAACAGGTATCTTTTGCACATGCCTGGAAAGTCATCAGATTTGGGCTATTTTGGATCAGGGGAAGAGTGCCAGAGTCTGAGCCCTCACAACACCTTGCCAGTCCTCTTTCATATAGTCAGCTTCAGTTCCCCTGCTGACCACAGCTGTGGCAGAATGGCACAGGGGGAGGAGTGATCCCTCCAGTAGGCTAGTCCTGGGCCATTCAGGGCTTTGCAGGTCATAACTAACCCCTAAAATTCCACCCAAACACCAATAGGCAGCCATTGCAGATTCTAGAGCACTGTTCTATTTCTCCCCACATCCCCTCAGTAAGTAAGCCACTGTGTTCTGCAACAGCTTCAGTCTCCAGTTGATTTTAAGGTGTAACACAGAGCTGGCAAAAATGTGGAATTTCCAGTTCATGGGTAATGTTGCGGGTTTGGTCTAAATCAGACTAGATCCAAATTTTTCAAACATTTCACATGAACCAGAAATCTCCAAAAAAGTCATTTTGGAAACACTGACAGGTTGTGCTTACAAAACCAAGTGTGCTGCCCAAGATCTTGATGGCTGCTGAGTGAAAATGACATTCTTGTCTGTTTCACAACTGCTATTAGCAGCCTAAAACTGACAACATCAATTTCACTCAACAACTATTGGAGTTGGCAGGGGCAGCCCTGCCATGCAGACTGTCCTGGGCTGGGGAACCTCAGGACTTGCAGACTCTTGGCCGAGCTGGCTCCCTGAACTGCAGTCTTATCCACTGGGACTTTCCCAGAGCCATGGACCCTGGAAGATTGGGTTCCCCAGCAAGTTGCCAAGTTTCCTACAGAAACCTGCTGAGCAGGCAAGGGTCTACTGGAACCCTGACACTGATCTGCCAAAAGTTCACTGAACCCTGTGATGTTTCCCTGAAACATTTTGGGTGCAACAAATTGGCATTTTCTGATAAAACTGTTCAGTCAAATTTCCAACCAGCTCTAGTAGAGTCCAGTGTAGAGTGCATTGCAATAATGTAATCTTAACGTAACAAAAAAGCCTGGATAAGGGTGGAAAGGTGACAACATCCTAGCTAGCTGCAGATGGGTCACTACTGTAATATGGAATAAACAGCACCTGGGAGTGTGTCCAAAAGTCACCCTTCAGTTGCAAACACTAGCAATTAATGGCAAATGTACTCCTTTAGTCAAAGGGAGGGACTAATTCAGAGTGTTTAAAGCCAGAAGGGACCATTAGGTCATCTTGTTTGACCTCCTGTATATCACAGGCCATTAAATTTAGAATCCTAGAAATGTAGGGTTGGAAGGGACCTAGAGACATCGAGTCCTGCCCACAGAGGCAGGATCAGGTAAATCAAAACCATCCCTGGCAGGTGTTTTTCAAAGCCTCCGGGATGATGGGAATTCAGCAACAAGCCTATTCCAGAATTTAACTACCCGTATAGTTAAGTCGTCATCTTAGCATATGCACAACATGTCTCAGGTGGCACATGACCAGGATTCATCACCAAATTTGGTCCACTGGTTGGATCATTAGCTTTTCCCAAAATCTAAACCTACATCTCCCTTGCTGCAGATTAAGCCAATTACTTCTTGTCCTACCTTCAGTGAACAGGGAGAACAATTGATCACCATTCTCTTTATAACAGCCCTTAATCCTTTTTAAACCTTTCTTCATAGATCAGATTTTCTAAAGCTTTTATCAACATTGTTGCTCTCCTCTGGTCTCTCTCCAGTTTCTCCACATCATTCCCAAAGCGTGGCACCCAGCACTGGACACCGTACTCCAGCTGAGACCTCACCAGTGTCACGTAGAGTGAGACAGTTACATCCCACATCTTACATACAACACTTCTGTTAATACACCCCGTCTTTTCACAGCTGCACCACATTGCTGACTCACGTTCAATTTGTGATCAACTCTCATCCCCAGATCCCTTTTAGCAGTTGTCATAAATATAAAGGGAAGGGTAAACACCTTTAAAATCCCTCCTGGCCAGAGGAAAAACCCTTTCACCTGTAAAGCGTTAAGAAGCTAGGATAACCTCGCTGCCGCCTGACCACAATGACCAATGAGGAGACAAGATACTTTCAAAGCTGGAGGGGGGGAGAAACAAGGGGTCTGTCTGTCTGTGCGATGCTTTTGCCGGGGACAGAACGGGACTGGAGTCTTAGAACTTAGTAAGAAATCTAGCTAGAGATGCATTAGATTCTGATTTCTTTAAATGGCTGAGGAGATAAGCTGTGCTGAATAGAATGGATATTCCTAGTTTTGTGTCTTTTTGTAATTTAAGGTTTTGCCTAGAGGGATTCTCTATGTTTTGAATCTGATTACCCTGCAAGGTATTTACCATCCTGATTTTACAGAGGTGATTCTTTTTACTTTTTCTTCTATTAAAATTCTTCTTTTAAGAAACTGATTGCTTTTTCATTTTTCTTAAGATCCAAGGGTTTGGGTCTGTGGTCACCTATGCAAATTGGTGAGGATTTTTATCAAGCCTTCCCCAGGAAAGGGGGTGTAGGGCTTGGGAGGATTTTGGGGGGGAAAGACATTTCCAAGCGGGCTCTTTTCCGATTATATATTTGTTAGACGCTTGGTGGTGGCAGCAATAAAGTCCAGGGGCAAAGGGTAAAATAGTTTGTACCTTGGGGAAGTTTTAACCTAAGCTGGTAAAAGTAAGCTTAGGGGGTCTTTCATGCAGGTCCCCACATCTGCACCCTAGAGTTCAGAGTGGGGGAGGAACCTTGACAGCATTACTACTACCTCACCAGTTATTTCCCATTTTGTAAGTTACGCATTTGGTTTTTCCTTCCTAAGTATATTTTGCACTTGTCTTTACTGAATTTCATCTTGCTGATTTCAGACGAATTCTCCCAGTTACCTTGGTATTGAGCCCAATAATTTGTTTGACTAAAGCGTAACTTCCAGAAAGGCATCCAGTCTTGATTTGAAGACATTAAGAGATGGAGAATCCACCACTTCCCTTGGTAGTTTGTTCCCATGGTTAATCACCCTCCCTGTTAAAAATTTGTGTATACATTTCTAATTTGAATTTGGCTTCAGCTTCCAGCCACTCATTTTTATTATACTTTTTGCTGCTAGAATAAAGAGCCCTTTAGAACCAGGGTATTTTCTCCCCCTGAAGATACTTGTATACTGTAATTAAGTCACTTCTCAATATTCTTTTTGATGAGCTTAACAGACTGAGCTCTTTTAAGTTTCTTAAATTCATCTCTGGCGTAGCTCAGTCATCTCAAGGCTCTATTTGTTCCAATATGAGCTGTTCCTAAAAAGCGTATGTGAAGGGGATTTGCCTACCCAACCCCAGTAATAAGCTTAATACCCCTTGTGCAGGACCTACACTTGGTTTACCATTGTTCACCATTTCTTTATACAACAAGACACAAGAGAGTCCAAGTCCATACATGCTGTCCCCATTTCTATGATGCTAGCAAGTTAAACATCTTAAAAAACAAAAAATACACAATGTCCACTAGAGGGCACATAAATAAAGTCCTGGCTGCAAAAGCAGGAACAGCCGGTGGTAGTAAATCAAGAAGGGGAGGGAGAACTGCAAAAGAGATCGCAGTAAAGTGAGCTAAATTTATACCCCCAAAGTTCACATACACCCTTCTATCCAACTTAAACAAAAGAGCCTGATTTCCTCATTTTAAAAACTACCCCTTTGCTTATTCTGTCTTGTTTGTAGGTGTGGTGTCTGCATGGCCCACTGCAGAATGGGCCCTGATCCTGACTGGGGCCATTGACTGTGACTACAGTATAATAAAGTTGATGAACATCAATTCTGAAAATGACACGAAAGATGCCTCAATGAGCCCCAAACACTAAGCTGTGAGCACAGACCTAACGCGTTCTCCACAAAGCACTGTACAGCCCTCACAGTCTGAAAGGTGGCAAGAGATTTCAGCGTGAACCTTCTGAAGCTGCTTTTCCTTCTCCATGGATTTATTTTTCAGAGATCAGACCTCGCCAGCTTCTCCACCATTTCCTACTATGGGAATTACCCTCCACCTGTGACTGAGCTGGGCTTTCAGTCAGCCCATTCCTTGCCGTGTAAGTGCTATTTAGTCATCTCAGCTGAAAGACTTTATTGGGCTCATGTCCAGCCCAGCTTCCTTCTCCTCTCTGGCTCCCTCCAGAAGACTCCATGGAGCTGCCCTACTGCTCCCCAGCTAGAGGGGGCCAGGCAGGCTGTTGCTGCTTCATCCTACCTGAGCCAAACTCCTCCTTTCCCAGCAGGGCTGGCTCGCTGCCTGACCACATAAGGATGAAAGCTTGTTCTGTCCAGCAGTGAGGTAGGCCCTGCCTTTCCCTGCTGCTTCAGAGGGGCTGTTGGTCCCTCAGGTCGTCCTAGGAAGGCATTCACCAATATCTGCAACAGGGAGGATGTTTCTATGCGCTTATCAAGCTCAGAACCTAAAGCTCTCCAAAGGGAGCAGCTTCCCTGAAGCTATGGGAGCCTAAACACTATTTCGCTCTTCAAAATTTCAGTGCTCACATAACCCATTCCTTTCCCCATGGTTTTCAGGTTAGGAATGATCTGCATTATGATAAGCCCTTGAGCAAGGGGTGTATCCTCAAGTGTACTGCCCTGTTGTCTATCTCCCAGCCACCGGCTCCCCCGCCTGTAACCACAGCACCATCCTTGACTCTGAGTTCTCCTAGATCTGCCTGGCCTCACCTCCTCAACGCTGCCCATGTCAGCCACTGATTTGATTCCACCTCTGCTCAAGTCCTCATGTGTGCCAGCATCTCCCCTAGTCTTCAGGACAGCAGCTCTCTTCTCTCTGGCCTCCCAAAGCATCAGCTGTCCAGATTCCAGCATGTTCCCAGGGCTGGATTTCTAATTAGGCACAATAGGCACAGTCCTAGGGTGACCAGACAGCAAGTGTGAAAAATCGGGACGGGGGGAGGGGGGGTAATAGGAGCCTATATAAGAAAAAGACCCCAAAATCGGGACTGTCCCTATAAAATATGGGCATCTGGTCACCCCTAGCCTTACCTCTTCCAAACTGTGCAACAGAAAAGTCCGCTGCAGGCGGGAGGGGCGCTGAAGATGCTGTGCCTAGGGGCGTGTAAGGTGTAAATCCAGCCCGCCATGTTCCCCGTATTGTCCCAGCAGCGTCCCAACCTTTATCTAGAGGGGGAACAGCTTTAGGGGAAAGGCATTGTTCAGGCTCCATGATACACTCCAATCCTGGCCTCACTCTCCCGCAGCTACTAGCAAAGGAGCCAGTTTTGAGCCCTTTCTTTCATTCTTTACTCAGGCCAAACTCCCAATAAGGAGATCAGGCCTAAACACGGTATTTTGTTCTGTGAACTGGATAGAGATCATCAAACTCTTCGGAGCGGGAACGCTCTCTTTCGATGCATATGTACAGCGCCTAGCGAAACGGGCCCCGATCTCCATTAGGGTCTCCAGCTCAGAGGCTCTCAACCTTTCCAGACGACCGTACCACCTTGCAGGCGTCTGATTTGTCTTGCGTACCCTCAAGTTTCGCCTCGTTTAAAAACTACTTGCTTACAAAATCAGACATAAAAATACAGAAGTGTTACAACACGCTAGTACTGAAAAGCTGCTGATTTTCTCATTTCTGCCATATCATTATAAATCGATTAGAATATAACTATTGTCCTTACATATCCATGTATAGCATATAGCGCAGTATGAACAAGTCCTTGTATGAAATTCTAGCTTGTACTGACTTCGCTAGTGATTTTTATGAAGCCTGTTGTAAAACTAGGCAGATATCTAGATGGGTTGATGAACCCCCTGGGAGACGGCTGTGTACCCCTAGGGGTACACGTACCCCTGGTTGAGAACCACTGGTCTAGTTTGTACTGTAGTATCAACAACAAAAGCACTCGTTTCCTACCACATACAGTTTGTAGTTTTACCGGACTCTGTGGGGCAGGTTGGGATACAGCAAGTTGAAAAATGCTATACAAAATGCAGCCGTCTAGTGATTCGAAGGGAAAGCTCTGATGCAATGGCCCAGAAACAGCTAGTTCCTGGTGAGAAATCTCCTAAATTTTTCCTTTATCCTATGGGTGTGGCTCTAAACCCTGCCTAGTGGCTGTAAAAATCAGACTTCCTATCTGACTAATGCTGAATCCAGCTTATCTTGATATGACTGAGAATTTATACTTCCTGGTGCATGCAGGGTGTACAGAGCATGCTTATACAAGCAGCCCCATGTGATCCACTCTTAGGAACTACTCATCAAATGAAAAAATATCCTAGAAAACAAGTGGTCTTTTCCTACCAGCTTTCAGCAGCCAGACACAAAAGTTGCATGGCTGACAGCAGAGAATGGATACTACATCTGGGAAGCAGGGCTCCCAAAGCATTCCAATTTTAAAAATCTAGCATGTCCCTGTGTGAACAAGGCACCTGGCAGTGCTGAGTTGATAGAGGTGTATTCTGGAAGGGCGGAAATGGAGGCTTGATCAAATTATCTTGCTTTACTCAGAACTCTTGCCATTAGTCCTATAAATTTAATAGGCCCAGGAAATCGAATCCTTCAAGATTTTTCTGCTTTCTTGTGAAAGTTAAGCATCCCAGCAGGTGGAAAGTCTCTCACTGCCACTTGTTAGTCCATCCTAACTAGAGATTAGTCACTAGAATGCAACATCAAGAAAGCCAAAGAGAAATGGCTGAATAGTTACTAGAGGAAACCAGAGAAAAAGCCTGTTCATTCCCATCTATAAACTCTGTGCTACGATACATTCCTGAGATTTCGCCCCAGTGTATTTGTAGATGCTACTTTAGCCCTAGTGCAGTACCATGCTCATAACATGGCCTGGATTTAGGGAGCAGACCGATTGGCTGAGGATGGGTGCAATTCTGAGACCAGCTCCATATGGTCAGGCTTCATTAAATAAACTGAGGCTCAATGGCTAACGTCAGCTATCAAAATATGGGACTGGTTTATGCATGTTTGTCCACACACCCCCAGCCAGAGGAGCTGACTCCTAGGCAGTCTGCTGACAATCTCACTGCTCCTGGGCCACCCAGTCTGCATAGGGAGATTCTCCTCCCAGTCCCCCTCATGTTGTAGGTTGAGTAGCTGAGGGCATTTGGAACTGTCCCATACTCCAGCATGGGAGGGGGGTGGATTGCTAGGGAGAAGTCATGGGCAGGTACAGGGCATTGACCATTCCTTCAAGAAGGGGAAGGAAGGGAGGCGCTAGATGGGGACCCTGCATATAAACTTCATACAGATTCTTGTCAAACCTAGGATTGAACACAATCAAAATCATCAAAGTAACAGGGGACCAGAGGTCACCCTCCTGGGTGAGGGGACAAAGGGCAAGCGCTGCTCAGTTTTTCCCCACATTATTCTGGGGAGCTTAGAGGGGCGGTCACCTTTTGGGGAATGACCAGAGACTGTGGACTTGGGAGGAGCTGCAGGAGTTGACCTCCACACACACACGACACCCATGTGCTTTTGCACCAGCTCTGGGACCTCCTGCCCTTGACTCACCACAGGCAGCACGGCACCCCTGCTTCTTCTGCAAGCTCTCTTCAAAAAAGACTGCACAGCCTTAGGCTACGTCTACACTAACAGTAATGTCAGTGGAATGTACGGCACTCAGGGGTGTGACTAAGCCACCCCCGAGTGATATAAGTTACGCCGACCTAAGCGCTGGTGTGGACAGCGTTATGTCGGCAGGAGAGCATCTCCCACCGACCTAGCTACCCCCGCTTGTTGAGCTGGTTTTAATATAGCAGCAAAATGCAGCTACAGGAGTGCTCGTACAGCTGTATCCGTACAGCTGTGCCTCTGTAAGTTTGTAAGTGTAGACACGGCTTACATCGTCATTCATTTCTCTGGGGATTCTGTAGTGCTCAGGGCTGGGGAGCCTGGGACAACATGTCATCCCCATAGCTCCCCCCAGCCTCGATTCCCCTCCCCTCCTCGGGCAAAGTCTTCGGAGGAAGAACTGTGCCGAGCTGGGCTCCCTGCTGTGTGCGAGGGGGGTAGGAGGAAAGCTGCAGATCTAGGAGACATGATCCACCCAAAAACACACAAGAAAACTCAGTCAGTCACTTATTTGTATCAGTAACTGTTCTGTTGTATTTGGAGACCATCCAAAATCTCTAGTGTTACTACAGATTTGCTCCATGCAAATATTTACCATGTCATGGTGTTTGTGAATTTCAATATTCAATAATGTATGGTCCACTTACATAACGATTTATACATTCCTGGGGCAAGACACTGCTCCCAGTTTCCCCAGCACAGATCCAGAGAAACCCTACTGATTTCAGTGCACGTCTGTGTACAGCAGCTTTATGCACCGATGGAGCTGAGCTTGTTTTCCATACCCAGGCCAGGGATGGTGAAGGTTATGAAACATTGGCCTACATTTCTGAAATGGTTTATTCATAGGGGAGGCAGCCATGCAAGCAGGAAGAGCTGAGCGATGCTGACTTTGCACACGTCCCACTGCCTGCATCTCCACATGTGTACTGGCTTGGGGAACAGCGCCAGAATCCATGGAATAGAGGCCATCACAGACACAGCCTCCTCCTCCCCCCCTTTGACATTCCTATTTCAGCTTTTAAAACAGCAGCAGTGGGGATGCACCGCAGCAATTAGCAATGTCAATGGGACATGTGCCAGCCAGCTTAGAAGAGCCTCCAGGAAGGTTACATGTTTTCAGAGGTTTTAGAAGTCTGTGTGCACGAAGCAGCCTTTTGCCACTCAAAGACAACTCAGAATCAGGTCAATGTAAGCAGGCTGGGAGGACCTCTGGACTGACCCCATCATTCCGCTGGAGATCATGGGGAGATACCAGATGTGCAACTAGGCACGGCAATCTCAATGGCACAAAATCTGGGCATGCTTTAGATATGCATTCCTCACACAGGGATCTCTTACCAGCATTAATATCTGATGGGGATACTGCTCGTTGAAATAGGCCTGTGTACAACAGCTAACGTCCTAACTGGTCACACTACTCACTTGGCTAGGTTAAGGATCATTTCATGCACTGCAGAAGCGGTTGGCGCGTTGTGCTCAAGCCTTGTGCGTATGTACAGGCCACAGAAAGCAAGTAGAAACACACATAATCCATCACACGGATTTGGTTACATCCTAGATGGACTCTTCGGACCCTTTAGTATCGAGTCTTGTCTGATGCTAAATGGTCCAAACACTGTCCCCCAGACACACAAAATTAAAGGTTTCAGAGTAGCGGCCGTGTTAGTCTGTATTCACAAAAAGAAAAGGAGTACTTGTGGCACCTTAGAGACTAACAAATTTATTTGAGCATAAGCTTTCAGCATCCGATGAAGTGAGCTGTAGGTCACGAAAGCGTTAATGCTCAAATAAATCTGTTAGTCTCTAAGGTGCCACAAGTACTCCTTTTCTTTTTACAAAATTAAAGGTTATTCTCTTGCCCTCTGCTGCTGCGAGATCTCCTCCCTCCCTCCCAGCTCTGACTCAGCACTCGACTCAGAAAAGTGTCTCCTCCTATCATGTCAAACCACTTCACTTCTTCCTAGAGATGCTGCTTCCCGAAGTGATCATTTGGTGCAGGGAGGAAACACTCTGTCAAATCAGCTGCATGTGCATGAGAGACAGACAGACACACACCACATTACAGAGATAGTGCTGTGGCTTCATACGAAGGCCATGCTGCTTTTTAACCAGCCATTGTCAAATGGTTCAGTTCTATTCTCGTTCTAGTCAGTATCTCTCTCGCTCTCTCTCTACATTTGAAGTAATAAATAGCTGCACATCAGGCATCAGTGTATTTCTAAGAGTCTGATACTATATTAGGTAGATAAGGCACTTATCATTGTGATATCTAACCCAGATCTGAATATCCCGGCTCACAGTCACAGTCCTGTATAATTTAGGAATCTCATGTTCTATTGTTAGACACAGTGGACAAATCATTGGGACTGAATATATTTTGATTATAGAAGGGCCAGACACAAAAATCTGGATCCAAACTCCCACAAATGTTGCTGGTTGGGCCCATTCCTGCTTTCCGTTCCTGTAACACAGTAAGTTACTTCTTGGGCTTGCTACTACAGCAGCTTGAGGTGGTCACTGAGCAGCCACAAATTAACGATTCTTTCAGGTGAATGGACTGGACAAATATTCCGCATTCACATGAAGCTTTTCCAGCTCATTAGCGTAACAACAGCTCCTTACTCGAGTGGAGAGCCCACTTCAGCAAACACTGTTCAAAAGGCATTTGCTCTGCACTAGACCCAGATGGATGGGATGATACAACAGCCCCAACGGGCCAGCTTTTCAAAAACAGCCTCCCACGGCGCACGCCGCGCATCACACGCCTATAACTTTGCATGCTTATTTGTGCGTCTGTGTTTCTGTGGTCTCGACACAGAATGGAACCCCTTTGCACTAAGTGCCTTGGTTCTACCACTGATTTCAACGGGTGCAGGATCATGACCCCGCTGAGAAGCGTGGTGCTTGACTACCCTGTTTCAATGCACCCATTACCTCATTATCTATTTCCATGTAAGCACTTCAGGAAACACAAAGAGGTCAAATAATTTGAGTTCACTGAGTGTTTGTTAATCTGATATTTCCATCCACCTGCGATCAGAACTTGTTAGTCATGAGCAGGAAGTGGCCTTGGTGCAAAGTTCAAAACCAATTAAACCTCCAGGGTTTGATCCAATGGGTTATGTAACAAGTCATTAACGACCTTTCTCCTCAAACTGCAATTTAAAGTATTTCAAGGATTAGGGGCATTGCCAGGGAGTTTGGGCAGGACATTTACGTTTTCTGTAAAATAAACATTTTTAAGTATCGGGGGTAGCTGTGTTAGTCTGTATCCACAAAAACAAGGAGTCCGGTGGCACCTTAAAGGCTAACAGATTTATTTGGGCATAAGCTTTCGTGGGTAAAAAAAAAAAAAAAAAAAAAAAACACTGAATGCATCTGGAGAAGTGTTTTTTTTACGCATGAAAGCTTATGCCCAAATAAACATTTTTAAGCCATTTCTCCAAAAACAAAGTAAATCAAATTCTAAAAACACACCCTTACAAAATATATTTATGTACAGGCATTTCCGTTGCACACACCACCACAGTATCCACACCCTGACAACCTATCCTCACATATTAATGTTTGGATTTATTTTGAAATTCACAACTCAGTATGATGGCCAAGATTTTCAAGAGTGATTAGTAGTGTAGGGAGACGGCAAATTTGGGGCAACCGATATCTTAATGGGACTTGATTTTCAAAGAGTGCTGAGCATCTGCCCTCTCAGAATCAGACAAAGGTATCTCAAGTTGGGCACCCAAAAGTGGAGACACTAAAAACCTGAGTCACTTTTGAAAATCTTGGCCTGAAAACCTCTCTCCCTTTTTCTTAACTATGATGACATCATCAGCATAACTGTAACAATGAAGCAAGTAGGGTGATCGTGTGATCACTTTGGGATCCGAATTCTCCTCTTTTAAGCCAGACAATAAGCTGCTGTCCTAAGTCATGCTCAAAACTCTCACTGGGCCAGATTCATCCGTGGTGAAATGCCAAATTGACTTGAGGAGTCGGACCAGGGATTAATTTGTCCCATTGACCTTAATGTGAATTTTGTAGGAGTAAATTCTGCAGGATCAGATCTTTAATACTATTCGATTTTATTTCTTTTTAAACTGAACTAGATGTGAAATGTAACAGACACATGTACTGTCATTTGTACAGTCCCTGAACCCATCAAAAGTGTACATTAGCAACAATTAACCTGTTTGCAAGCAGGCTGGAGCAAAGCCATAGAAATGTGCAAGTCTCATTTCTAGGGGCCATTGATGGAGTTGCAATCCATAGTAATTTACAAGGATCTTAAGGCCTTAAAGCAGTGATGCCCAAAAGTCGTGTCCCCCCCTTTATCAGTAATGGAGTCCGTCCATGCCCCCTTCCATTACTGCACAGTTGGCTCAGCAGAGGAGCTTGGGCTGACAGCAGAGCTGGGGGCAGAACTGGGGATGTGGGGAGGAGCTGGGACTAGAGTGGGGCTGGCCTGGGGGGCAAAGCGGAGCTGTGGCTGGGGGCGGAGCCAAGCTGTAGCTAGGGGGAGGAGATGGGCTGGGAGATGGTCCCTCCTCGCTCCTGTGGTGGCTGGCGCAGGTCCTGCTGCACGTCTTCCCCACCCCCCCATCCCCGGAATGTTCTTCCGCGCCCCAAACTGTGGGGCCTTTTAAGGCCCCATTGCAAAATAAGATGCATGAATTATTTGTAAACTTCCATGAAATTCCACTTAAAATTGTGCAGAGTCAAAAAGCTGAGGTCCAAAATTAGACCTTACACTGTTTTTAAGTTGGTGAGAAATATAGATCAAGATTTTTCATATCTATTTTGGTTTTTTAATTTCACTTTTTTTTTTAACCTACCTAATAACTAAACATTGTGCCCTTGTGCAGCTCCCCCTGTTCGCTCTGCAACACTTAACTAGCAAGCAACGTTCCAGTGATGGTCTGGGCCATCAGCCAGCAAGACGCAACCCATCACAGCCACTGAGTACAAACCTTGCCACGTACATCCAAGCAGTAACTGAAACCTATGTTGCAGGGTGCCATTGTTAAAGCCTATCCCCTACCCGGATTCCGGGAGCAAACGCACACATTTTCTCCTCTTCGTTTTCTTTACTGGCTCACTGCTACCAACTCACGCAGTGGTTGGTTTTGTCTTAAAGCTCCAGCTTCTAGAGTCATGTGACTGTGCAAGAAACTCAGCTTTCATTTGAAGAAACATTTCCAGCCTTCTTAACTGGGGTGAAATGGGAGGGGGTGGGGCCCCGCAAACATGATGTATTGGGGCCCAAATTTCTCTCAATGCACTGTGCTGTGGCTCTTTAGACTTGGCGGGGAGGGGAGCTGTAGAGGCACAGTCCCAGCGGGGAGACACTGTGCCTGACTCGGGGGGTATGTGGCTGCCGTGCCTCTCTCACCAAAGGTGCATGGTGCCCTTGCTCCTGCATGAGGATGGCCTGGCCTGCTCCCTTGGGGAGGTTCGTGCCATTGCAGTGTGGGTACTAACTGCACGGAGTCCTTGTGCTTCCAGAATGCCAGGCCTCAGACTCCCATGCGGGGCTGTGAGGGGAAAGATCTTTGAGCTGTCTCCCCTGTGCCCCTTACACACCTACCTAGGGCTGGGTATAGTTGAGCCCAAGTCTCTAAGGTCTCTGTCTTCACTGCTAAAAAGGCTGCGTCTTTTACTTGAGGGTAACTACTGTGTCTGAGCTAGTCCTGGGTAAAAAACAGCTTTTTTAGCCGTGAAGCCAGGCCCTGAGACCGTTCCTGGCCAGAGTTTATCTCACCCTCTGCTTGTTCACACACACGCTGCTCTCTCACACACACGCTGGCTTCTCACAGGCAGGCAGCAATGTATTCAGTCTGATTCAATTAAGTCCTTCCCCATGCCAAAGTGTACCGTCGCAGAGCCACAAAAATTACAAAACAATAGATGCGCTCAAGTAATACCGTAACAGTAACTTAGGATTGACAGACAGCTCGACCTTGATGTGGTAGAATATAAAAGTGTCAGTGGATCTGCAAACAGTGCCACTGTTTGGCTTGATCTTCTCAAAGGGCTTCCAAATGTATGCCCTGGCCCCCAAAACTATCTGCCGGCACGTGTACACCTCGACCTATGCAGCACCCCAACACCAGAATTGCCTTAGGGGTTTGCGTTTAGGGCAGATCCTTCCTATATAGCAACTTAGTATGCCTGCCAATGTGTGTTCACTTCCACCCTTTGTGCATTAGTGAGAGTAGAGGAACCTGTGGCCTTCTGAATAGTGCTGCTGTGTACCGTCAAACATGTAAACATGCTTTAATGCCATGGGCCATGCACATATTTATTCACTGTTTAAAGTTTAGGCCTGTGTGACGTTGCACCCCATAATGCTTTATGGAAATATACTTATGAATGTAAATATGACATAACTGGAATATGTTTTATGCTACATATGCCATGTAACCCATCTCTGTAAAGGTTTTGATCTACAGAATATATTCATCCTATTTGTATTCATGTGTCATTTTTGTATTCAAAGTTATGAATATTGGCTGTGTACTTGTTTGAGTTTAAGTAGCCTTAGTAAAGCATTTGGTCAGCATCTTGAAAAAGGAATGTGCAAATTAAGTGCCCAATCAAGAAACTTGATGGACAATGGATCTTGGAAGACTCCAATCCACATAAGAAGTCTTCCTGGAGACATTCAAGATACCATGTGGGCAATGGCTGCTGCCTGTAAAAACAGAGTCATGCATGGACATGTGACTTGCCCATGTGACTCCAAAACTCCATCTTGGAGATGGATTTTGCATAGGAGGGAGTCTCCACCCCCAAGAGAAAGTCTATTTCAGCCCCTGGGAGACCCTTCCATTTTGTCTTCAGCTGGCTCAAGAGATATCCTTTGGGGGTGGAGAGGCTACCTGAAAGAAAATGGAACAAAGAACAGTAACCACAGGAATGTGAGTGATTGCTGGACCCAGACTAGAAGGAGGTTAGTCTGCAAAAGAGGCTTATTGGAACATCTCTATGGGTGAGATTTTATCTGTATTCAGCTTCTTACTGTATTAAGTTTAGACTTGTGTTTTTTATTTTATTTTGCTTGGTAATTCACTTTGTTCTGTCTGTTACTACTTGGAACCACTTAAATCCTACTTTCTGTATTTAATAAAACCACTTTTTACTTCTTAATTAAGCCAGAGTATGTATTAATACCTGGGGGGCAAACAGCTGTGCATCTCTCTCTATCAGTGTGATGGGGGCGAACAATTTATGAGGTTATTTTGTATAAGCTTTATACAGGGTAAAACAGTTTTATTTGGGGTTTGCACCCCATTGGGAGCTGGGCATCTGAGTGTTAGAGACAGGAACACCTCTTAAGCTGCTTTCAGTGAAGCCTGCAGCGTTCAGGGGACGTGGTTCAGACCTGGGTCTGGGTTTGCAGCAGGCAAGCGTGTCTGGCTCAAACCAGGCAGTGTTCTGAAGTCCCAAGCTGGCAGGGGAAATGGCTCAGAGGTAGTCTAAGCACATCAGTTGGCAGTAGGGTGACCAGATGTCCCGATTTTATAGGGACAGTCCCGATATTTAGGGCTTTTTCTTATTTACCCCCCCATCCCGATTTCTCACACTTGCTATCTGGTCAGCCTAGTTGGCAGTTCCCAAGGGGGTTTCTGTGATCCAACCTGTCACAGCCTGTATTTCCCAATGTTCATATGCCCCCTTTGGAGGAGAGTAATTCCTGCTTTCCCTTAACATTCACCTGGCTGCAGAAAAGCTCATGATCTACACTGTTAGCAAACAGGAACGCTGGAAATGGTTGCTAAATAACATGCGGCATACCCCACTGCAACTGTGCCTGGCTAGATCTGAGCAAAGCATCCATGATACAACACAAAAGCAGGCAACACACCTGTGGTTTGGAGCTTCCTTACAAAACCAACGTGCAAGCCCAGGCTAAAATAAGAGGGAGCTTATGCCAAGATAAGGAGCTAAGGGAAGGATTTACTGTTTCAGGGGGAGGCTACAGGAATCTCAGTAGCATGGCCTGGCACAACCTGGAAGGTCTGGCTTTGAGTGTCAGGGTTTAGCCCTGAAATGCAAACTCTGGTAAAATGGAAACCAAAAAAAAAGTGCATGCACACGCACCCCCTGCAAAACCAACCTGCCGAGTCTCAGCTCGGGTGATATGCCCTGTCCCAAAAAGCTCCATCAAACAAGACCTTGGTGCAATAAACCCTTCACATTTCAAAATAAAGGAGAGTTTGAACTGCAGGATTTGGATCCAGATACTGAACAGCCAAAAGCTCAGATATCTTGGACATGGAGTGCTGAATCAAAACCTGAGATCAGACCAGAAGCCATTTGCAAAGACACATATCCACTTTTGGATTTGGAGTCCCCCTGAAGCTTGGGGGCTCTCAGATCAGAAATTCTGGTTCTGCTTCAAGACCATTTGTAACTAACTCCTCTCAGTACACAGGTTTGCCAGGAACTCAGGCTGCCAGCAGAACCCTACGTCCTTTTTGCAAACTGAAGCAAAACCAAGGTAGGTTAACGATGGTGTTTGTGGGCATGCTGGCTCCCGTTCAGAAAGGTCTCCATTATATTCAGGCAGGCTCATCTCTGACACACTTCCATTTTCACAGCCTCTGCCCAAATAACTTGAGTGCAGTGAGGCTGAAGTAAGATGGTGTTGCTGGGTACAGGACCAGAACGTGCACGTTCTGCTGTGTAACCAATTTAACTACTACAGCACTTCAGGGTCTGGGCTCAACCAGGAGGGTGTATGCACCTTGTTCAATGCACAGATACATTGTTTAGCAAATTTGTCATTTGTTCTGAGTTAAAGAAAAATCACTTAGTTAAAAAGCACACACAAATCACCACTAATGCAGCTCATGAGTCATGCTCAGACAGGGATATGTTAAAGAAGCAAAACGCATTTCACTGAAAGCTTCCTTCACTCCTGTTTAGTCACATGATCCAGGAGGCAGGAACCATGCATTTCCCTGTGTGGGGATATCTAAGCAGCACAGATTTCAGGAGCAGAGCAGAGATTGGGGGGGGGGGGGGGGGGGGGGGATGTAGATCACTGTAATATCTGGAGCATGTGCAAAGTGAGTATTTGACCATTTGGAAATCTTCTCTTTTCTAAACTGGTTCCTGCTTTAAACACATTTAGTTCCCTTTGCCTTGACGACAGGGAATATTTGGTTTGTACCAATGCAGCATTCTGCTCCCTTTGTGAAATAGGACGCACATAACCTCGTTAACCAAGAGGAGTCGAGCAGGGTTTCATTTGCGCAGAATCACTGAATTCTTCGCTTTCACATCTGCTCTGGTATACTTCATGTTAAAAAAAAAAAAAAAAAAAAAAAAAAAGCATTCTACAGCAGATCTGAATAGGAAGCTTTATAAATACTCTCTCTATAAACCTCTTTACCTGCACTGACACTGACAGAGAACATTCAGTATGACAAGCTGAAATTCATCCCTAGTTCTGGGACCAATCAAAAAGTCAAATAATCTGAAAACAGATCCATATGAACTGCTGGCTCCGTTTTAAATATAAACATTTCTTGTGCTATTGTCCATCCTGTTGGCAAGCCAAGATTTAATTCCTAGACAACTAATCTCATCTGAAATATTTTTTCTAAAGACAGACTTGGGCTCTCTGTTTTAAAAAGGGAAAGTCTCCCAAGCAGAGAGTAGTTCACAAGGGCTGGTCTGAGTAAAGAATCCATTACACAGGCCTGTTGGTCCTAGGATTCCCTCTACTGAAATGTGTTTGGTAGCCTCTTGTGTTTCCAACCACAATACAGTTATTTGCCATGAAATACAGAGTTATCCTAGTGCAAAAGATGTGCCTTTTCTGACCTTCCAAGGGGTTATTTTTGACTTCTCTTTTATGCCCAAGATCTCTTACATAGGTCACACACTGAATTAACTGACCTTTAAAAAACGCTTTGCTCGAGGGGTCAGAAACACTGCAGATGATTCATTATTCTCCCTTTTAAAACATGTCCTTCTCGCACTCAAATCCTGCAGACACCAAAGCCGTGTGCATGAATATTTTATAGATTGACTATTATGGATAAATGTCAACAGGTAAACAGCAGATTGCCTATGCGGATACATTTACTGCAGTACAGATAAACAGCAGGAACAAAGATTTAAAAAAAACAAGGGGCCATCCGGTGGTAAGCACTACCTCAGATGTATGGAGTACTCTCAACTTTCAATGCTCTGCCCCTCACAGGATCAAGTCCACTCCAACACTTAGCCATAAAGGCTTTAAAGGAAAATAGATTTGTGCATTTGATGTACTTCCCTCATCATAATCATGCACAACTAATTAGAAACAATGCAAGAATTGGTGGACCAATGTCAACCAAATATATGGACCCAGGCCCAGAATTAAACAATTGAAAATAACAAATACACCTTATCCACATTCTCCTGAATATGCAAACAGGCTTTGTATTGCATTCTGATGGCCACAGGCCTGGGCTCTATTTACCTAGTGGCTGAAGCGAATTCTGGAGTCAATACCCTCCCAATAAACTGAAAACATTTTACCTCAGTTTGCAGGGACTAAGCGTGAGGAGATCAGTTGATCCAGCTGCCACATTTGTAGGTGGGAAGGAAGGTGATTAGTCAGAGATGACTAGATGACCAGGAGTCAAGGCAAGGGACTTTATAGATCAAAGTCAAAATCCTGAGTTTATTTTACATCTGATTCCCATTGAGGGTCCACAACAATATGGTACTAAATTGTATCTTTCAGAGTAACAGCTGTGTTAGTCTGTATTCACAAAAAGAAAAGGAGTACTTGTGGCACCTTAGAGACTAACCAATTTATTTGAGCTTACTGCTCAAATAAATTGGTTAGTCTCTAAGGTGCCACAAGTACTCCTTTTCTAAATTGTATCTGTAACTCTCCTTCCTTCTGACATAAAAGCATTAAATATTAAAAATATTTAATAGAACATGCAATTAATCGAATGCACCACCGTACACAAAGGGGCCCCAAAAGATGGCAAACAATGACCAAATCAGGGTGAAGATGGTCAGAAACAGAAATGCTGCACTAATTAGCAAAGAACATCCCTAGCACACATGCACAAGGTGAAAAAATTCCAAAGACAGAGCTTCCAGAAGGCCAGACCATACTCCAGAGCATGGAGCAGCAGTACCAGCCAATCAGGGTGTTGCCAATTTTTTATTATTATTATTATTATTTTTTTACAGTCACATTTATTTTAAAATATATTTGCATCCTTGGCATTGCCACACCCTGGTTGTTAGTGCAAGCACCAGCCAGCTGCTTAGTACATATGGATGTGGTAGACTGTATGTAAAGCTAAATAAAGAGAAATCTTACCATCAACTGGATTTCAGATTTCTTTATTTATATACTGATCCTGGAATTTACCTCCTAAGAGGAGCTGAGCGCCCTCAACTCCCATTGTCTTGGCTAGAAATGTGGGCACTCACTCCTGGGCAGGATCGGAATCTATACAACTTGTTTTCTTTACATTTGTTCTTTTTCTCTTAGGAGTCAGATGTTCTATTTCCCTTGGGGAACAGTCACACTCATGTTATTAAGCAAGATTTATCATGGCTTGCAAAGCAACATGGCTACATTGAACTTGTTCAGTGGGATCTGGATAAAGGCACAGGGGACTGGGATTCAATGACCTCTGAGTTCTAGTACTAGATGTACCACTGACTCACTGTATATCCCTGAGGAAGCAGCAACGGTTCTGTGCCTCAGTTTCCCCGTCAGAAAACCAAGGGCAACAAGAATACTTAATTATCTAGAAGGGTGGGGAGAGAGTTACTTAATATTGTGAAATGCCTTGAAGAATGTAAGTGTAACCTTGGGCAAGACATCTTGCCTCATTGTGCATCTGTTTCCCTCTTACCCATTGTCTTATTGAGATTTTAAGCTCTTTGAGGTGGAGTCTTTCTTTTGCTATATATTTGTACAGTGCCTAGCACAGTGCCACCTTGATCTCAGTTGGGGCTTCTAGGCCCTACAGTAAACAAAAAATGATAGGTGCCAAGTATCAGTATCCTAGTACCTGTGATGCAAGCTCAGCTAGCTAGTACCTGTCACCTGCTTACAGTTTGTTACTGTTTTCAGCTGTGCTGCATGATGAGCCTGAACCAGCAGACTGTTTCATATAGGACACCATCAATCGTGCCTCACCTCAAGCTCCCTGCTCTGTCCAGTGCCGTTTTCCTCGTTTGAAGGCTGCCGCCAGGTTAAATGACGGGATTGTACACAATATCCAGAGCCATACAGACAGATCTGTGCCTCATCCTAATGAAAAGTAGGGGGGAGGCTGTAAAAAACACCCCTTTGTTGAGATGGGCCAAAACCACCACTCCTAGACCTAAGCTGCCCCAAACTCTGGGCACAGCTGGCTGGGGATCCACATCTGAACTCTGTGGCTAACCTCTAGGTTTACAATGGGCAGAACCAGATCTCTAACTCCAAACCCCTGCCTCCCCCAGGCCATTGGGAGAGTTCAGACCCCATGGCCTGCCCACCTCAAACCCATACTGATAGTTTATATCATACAGCAGCTAATTAACTTAAAGCCAATGTGTCTCTGTGTAGACTAGCACAAAACCTCATCTCTAATTATTTACATAAAGCAACACTAGGTAGAGGCAGCAGAAAACCAAGGGGGCTTGACCAGTAAGCAGAAGGCTTGCTTACTATCTCCTTGTCTGGCTGGTTCTCACGCGAAGACAGCAGAGCTACTGAAGAGATAGGGAAACCTTCCCCTTGAAAATGGCTCCATTTCGACTCGAGGCACTTTTTTTTGCCAAGAATATATGTGCTAGGATTGATATTTAGCTACCCCCCCCCCCCTTTTTTTTTTTTTTTGGTTAGTTCCTTAAGGCAGGGACTGCCTGCGTTCTATGCTCACACAGAGCCTAGTACAATGGGGTCCTAGTCCATGTTTAGGATCCTTACGCACTAACAGTCCAAATAAATAATAAGTGACCTTTGCATACTGTTTCCCCAGAGCAGAGCCTTTAACTATACCTTAAAAAGGTTCTGTTACCTGATGAAGAACCAGCCAGCCTACTTCTCCCAGCTTGATGTTGAAAGAGCCTGGCTCTGTGAAACAATCAGCCGCTCCCTGACTATTACTGCTGCTAGGGCTGAGCCAGCTCAGCTGCAGCACTTTTAAAGCACCTCAGGTGTGGCACTGAGCTCTGGAAATGAGGCCAGGATAACACAGGTCCTACAATGATTTAGTTCTGTAACTATATCTCTGATAAAGAGAACACTTTGATCAGATATGGATAAAAGCTATGGAGAAGTTACTGATTATCTCTATCTTGTCTCTCATTTATTTTTGTATCAGACTTGGCCACCTGCCCGGTGTCATGAAAAAGGGTTTATAAATCCTATAATCATCTTCACTATCTTTTAAATGCTAATTTCTAGGTGATTGTTACCACTGGCACTAATATTCTGCACCACAGGGAACAAATATTAGAACCATTGCATGCACTGTGCCCAAAATGGCCTAAGTGGATTGTTAATCTCTTTGCGGGACTCAGTGCACTGCCTCCCACTATAGATATATATATATTTTTTAAAACACTGTGATTTCATTAACCAATCTAAGTTATTAACCAATCAGGATGCTTTTACTATATTAACCAATTGCAGTTGATAAAAATACTTGGTCAGTCATTTTGCTGTGAGAATAATCTATAAAAACTAAATATTTCCCCATCATACTGTTTAAATATGACTAGTACAATAGTAAATGGAACGATGAATTCACACAACTGTGGCTCTTTTGGGTACCCCTGATCACTAATCTGGCTCCTCACCCACTGAGGCCTGAGTATCACTCTGGTAGAGATAAGGGCAAGCTTGAGTCCCGGCAGGTGAACGTGTAGTGCTGGGGAAAGGCAGCACCCTGCCAGCCTCTCCTCCCAGTCCCAGGGCTGCTGTTCTGAAGCAGCCAGCAGCAAAATCCTGTGGCCTCTTGGTGGGGACTGTGAACAATCCAGCCCCATGGCTGCACTGGGCAGGGGGCCACAGTACCTCCCCGCCAGGTGGCTTGCGCCACCCGTGAAGAGCCAGAGCCGTTCCCAGAATAAAGACTTCCTTGGGTCAGTGCTGGAGCCACCCCGACGCCGCACAGTGCAGGGAGGAGCTGAAGCCCTTGAGCGAGTTGTACTCAGGGGGGTTTGCCCAAAATTATGGGGTTTAAGCATTTTTCTACTCTGCCGATCTGTAAATTTTGATTACTATTGATGGAAATATTTGTTTGTCGGTTTGTGTGTGTTGTGAAATAAATGTTTACCAACATTTACCAATAACCTTTCACTACTTTTACATTTATCATCTAATCTTTCACTACTGAAGCAGTGGCAGGGATCTGCAGTATTCCTCTGGTATCACTGTAGAATCAACCTTACTATCATTTATGGAAAGTCTTACTTCTTGAAATCTTCAGGGTTCTTAATTTCAAGACACTAGTTAGTAAAGGGGTAATACGAATATTTAGCTCCTGTAGCAGGTTTAGGACTAAGACCTAAAAGCAGATTTTTTTCATTAGGCTCGCACTGAAAGTCAGGTGCCAAACTCCCTAGGCTTCTTTGAAATCCTAGCCTAAATGAGTTGGCCAAAGTCACTCAGCAGATCAGAAAGTGCCCTGTCACTACATAAGGCTGCCTCCCCATCTCTTATCTGTCTGTATGCTCCACACTTATCCTCTGGTATCTGTACAGAAACAAAGACTATGGAGAACAGCATGAAAAAGGGATATTTTGGATAAAGCTCACTACTCAGGACTCAGTAGAGTTCTACATAATGGCTAATGCCTGCATGGATAATTTTATTCTCCTCGTAAAGTAAGGCAAGTCCAGGGCTTTTGCTCAGCTCTAATTACGCAGTGGTGCATTAAACCTAAAATAATTAAAATTGTGATTTAGGAAGCCATTGTTAGCAATATAGTTTTAGCTATGTAGCATCATAATAATATGACAACACCTCGCTTAAGTAGAACTTTTCAGCCATAGAGCTCATGGCACTCTCCAACTGAGGTATGCATCATTAGCCTCGTACTACAGAGGGGGAAACTGAAGTGAAGTGACTTGCTTAAGCTTATCCAGCAGGCCAGTGGCCAAGGCAGGAACAGAATCTAGGTCTCCTGAGTCCCACTTCAGTGCTCTATCCTCTAGGGCACACTGCACCAGTGAACAAATCCTCCATGACTGTATAATTGGGAAGCACATAGAACTTTTTTGGTGGGGGAAAAGTCAACGTACTTAGAAGTTTTGAGTATTGAAGCGTGTAAACTAGGAAATAAAAATAATTCGTAACCAGCTGGAGAGCCTGTTAGGCCATCCCAATAAACACCTATGGCGATATAATGAAAAGTTCCCCCAGAAGGTGTAGGATTTTCAGATTTTGTCAGTTATGTATAAAATCACCACTTATATTTCAGTTACATTTCCCTGATGTTTATTTTTTTACCTTAGTAAGATTTCAAAATGTGTGGAAATTTCCAGAAATGAGAATTGCATCAGCTAACCCCACCCAATGACAATGCAAACCCCCTCCCTCCCCCCAAAACAGTGTTAAGACTTCAGCCAGCACCTCCTTCTAATAAGTAGCAAGAGCTCTAGGTCTTTGTAATTCCAGTTAGCTCTGCCCCAAGGATATTTGCATGTGTGGGAACAGATAAAGAGCGAGACAAAATTGTGAAGATTATTTATTTTGGTAAATCAGTTGGGTGCATAGAAATCTGTTAGTGCAAGCTAAGAGGGGATCCATTTTTGAGCCTTCGGTTCTCTATAGGTTAGTACAAACCTTTGAAGTGGGAATACTACAGACGACTGAAGAGCACAGGGACATGTATAAACATGATTATTTTATGCACTGTACAATGTATTTCACCCTGCTACATATGTAACAATCACTAAAGTTCTCGCTCAACCATACTTTGTTATTTCTGGTTTTGGGAACACAGGACTGGAAGGGACATTTTGGGACATCAAGTCCACTCCCTGCCGTCGCATAATCAACTGAATGCCGTCGCATAATCAACTGAATGACAATAAAAGACACACCTCAATCCTTTTTATCTGATTTCACTCAGTCCATTTTAGGGTCTGGTCTAGTCTAATCAACTTAAGGTATGTCTAAAGCACCTAGCAGCATGGCATCTAAGTGCCAATCCTGAACCCCTTGATTATAATAATTAGCAATTTTACAGGTTTACATGTTTGAACTATTTTATCACTGTTAATTAGCTAATACTCAGAATATCACTATGAGGGGGTAGTTAAATATTATCATTTTACAGATGGAAAAACTGAGGCAGAAAGATGAAGGGACTCATCCCAGGGTGCAGAGCAAATTAATGGGTAAACCAGGATTTAGATTAATAGATTCCTAGGCCAGAAGGGACCACTGTGATCATCTCATTTGGATCTCCTGTATCACACAGGCCACGGAACTTCTTCGAAATAATTCCTAGAAAAGATCTTTTAGAAAACCATTCCCATTTGAACTCAGAACATCCTGATGCTCAGTCCCCCGATCTTTTCTTCAGAACACACTGCCTGCTTCTGCAGACAAAACCCAATGGAGTTCATTGGGAGTGCAGCCTGAGCAAGAACTTCAGAATTGAACCCCAAAAATGACCCCGTGCATGTTGTAGCTTCATGTCTTCTCATCTTCGGAGTGGTCAGTATCAGCTTTGAGTTGGTTTTCCAGAGAAAAAGGACACATGCAACTGACAAGAGACACCAAGATTGAACAATACTTTAAACCCTACAGCAAAGTATCAAAATGGAGATAAAACCTCTTAATGCTGTAGATTTTTCCCCCCCAGAATATTGGAAACATCTGATGTGATGGATAATCTAAACCCATGTTCTTCCATATGGTAGTGAGCCTTAGTTTACAATTAAAGCTACCTCATATCACTCAGCTGAAAAAAAAAAAAAAATCCAGACTGAAGAGAATGTGGTATAGGTAATTTCTGTTACTTAATCAGGGCCTAATTCTATGTCCATCGAAATAAATGGAAAGACTCCCATTGTTTTCAGTGGGCACTGGATGTGCTCCTAGCCCAGGGTTGGGCAAACTACGGCCTGGGGGCAACATCCGACCCTTCAGACATTTTAATCTGGCCCTCGAGCTCCTGCCAACCGGGAGCGGGGCTGGGGTCTGGCCCCGCTCTGCGCAGCTCCCAGAAGCAGCGGCAGCATGTCCCCCCTCTGGCTCCTATGCGTAGGGGCAGCCAGGGGGTTCCACACTGCCCCCACCCCAAGAGCCACCCCCGCAGCTCCCATTGGCCAGGGACCATGGCCATTGGGAGCTACAGGGACGGCACCTGCCAACGGGGCAGCATGCCGAGCCACCTGGCTGCATCTCTGAATGGGAGCCGGAAGGGGGACATGCTGCTGTTTCCGGGAGCTGCTTGAGGTAAGCACTGCCTGGAGCCTGCACCCCTGATGCCCTCCCACCCCCCAAACCCTTTGGTCCCAGCCTGGAGCACCCTCCTTCACCCCCAACCCCACCCCAGAGCCCATATCCCCAGCTGGAGCCCTCCCCCCCACAACCCAACTCCCCAATTTCATGAGCATTCATGGCCCACCATACAATTTCCATACCCAGATGTGGCCCTCAGGCCAAAAAGTTTGCCCACTCCTGTCCTAGCCTAACAATTTCAGCTGCCCCATTTTTATTTTAACTCAAGGGGGTGATTTTTGAAGCCTGTGAAAATGGAGAGAGAAGGCCAGTCATGTTATAGAGAGGACAAGATTCCCCACAGAGATTTGAAGGATTTGAAAACATTTTAGTAACTTTATATATACACACCTCACCCATTGCCATTGCAATGGAGGCAGTAGCTAGGCAGGTAAGGTATGGGGGCTGGGAGGGGAAATGCAGGCCTACATCCGCATAAGCAAAGTCAGCCATTTAAAAGGAGGACTAAAAGAGATTTGGTCTCCTGTCCTTGGAAGGGAGAAGGGGAGAGAGACTATCCAAGTGCAGGAACAGTGCCCTTCATCAGCATATTCCATGCTGCTTGCATTGGCATGGGCCTCCTTTGGTTAAATCTCTGAGACAGAAAATCAACGTCAGTCATGCCTGAAGATTTCTCTCCTCTCGCGTGTGCCTCGGCCCCACAATACACACAAGAAAAATGTTGGCATTTGCCATCCTATTTTCCACCAAATAATTCGGGTGAATTAAATGCAAACATCATAAAACCAGACAGGTTTCAACATGTCAGGGTGCTCAATCTGCTGTATCGCCACCTTGGGATTGTCTAGACTAGGATAAAAACAATATATATTTTAAAACATGTTAGCTCACCTACGTTAATTAAACTCCAGTGCAGACAGGGCAAGTTGTTTTTTAACCTGTGTTGGCTGGTTGAGGTGAACCCTAGAAGGAGTTATTAGCAATAGAGATGATTTTGGTCTTTGTGGCAAACACAGATTCCATGCAGATGCACAGAGCTGATATCACTGCAATGGAGGCCCCGTGATACACTGGAAACTATGCCTGTTTTTAATTTTGCTTGGCTTACAGGATGAAAAGTGTACAAATAAGAACCTTTTCTCTTTTGGGAGCCTGGAGTTCACCTCAGCCCATTAAAGTGTTAAACAACAGCTTGCCCTCTCTGCTCTAGAGTTTTAAAATCATATAACCAAAGGGTTTTTTAAAAATACCCCTTTTAGCTTAGTGTCGACAGGCCCCTTGTCCTACTGCCAAAAACTTCAACAGTGTATATGAGAAAAAATATTCTTTCCTGACCAACTCTCCTCCAGATGATCATTTTGTACCCTGAAGCATGATGTTTAACTACCTGTATGTTTTAGACCCTGGTGTCTGGCACCCAACTCCATTTTGGTATGTGAAAAAATGCCAAGTCAGCAATGAGCTACTCAGATGAATACAAAGTTGTTGAAAGTGAGGATTCAGGGAAGCGTAACTAAACTTCCTGACCCCTCCTTCCAAGTCTTTTGCTCAGGATGTTCTGTGAACCAGGAATAATGTAAAATGACAGCACTGGAGTAAGTCACTTTGTTTTTTCTACATTCATTCCACAGCAGATTTACTCCTTCCTTCACCAGCGCTTCCCCTTCCACATCTGCCACAATTATTGCAATTCCTTTCCTCCCCCAGGCCACATGTCACAAGCACCTGCCAATCCTGATGCAGCAGCACCGCACAAAGCATGTCTAGTGTTACAGCCTGCAGGTTTTAGTATCTAATCTGACAGCTGTATTTAGAAAGCGAATGGACAATATTTAGTTGCTCTTCTGTCTCTGGATTTCACAATGGTGCAGGCAATACTCTTTCCTCCAATAGTGTATGTTTGTGATCTTTTTCCTCACCTGTGATTTTTCTCTAAGGCTCTATTACCATTCACAGCCATACCAGTTTGGGCTGCACTTCTCATCAGCTCTCGAGAGCAGGACTAGGCCATGTCAGCAGCTGCACGAGGATCTTAAAGGAACCCCTTATTTGAGGAAATGTTGTTGGTGAGCGTAAAAGCCATGATGGGTGGTTCCTCCACCGACAGTACAGAATTTAGGAGAAGAGCATGAGTTTTGCTTAGAACAAGGTAAACTTGAATCTATAGAGACTGGCAGACTGCCACAGTCAGGAACAGTTGAGAGTTACGCTTAAAGAGAATGCAGATGCTGCACATATGGGGAGAAATTAAAATAGCAGTACAGCTTCTCTTAATTTGTGAAACTAACTGCAGCAACCAAAGAGGCAAACCACATGAAGTGAAATTATGAAGTGGGATTCAATGGCATCACTATCAAAAGTGGGACGATGTGGTTAGGAAATGTGTTAGCTACCACTTGTGAGCATGCTTTTAACACCTGGTTTAAACAGAGACATCATTTAAAAACACTATCTGGTGGTGGGGCCAACCATTGAGCCAGTAATCACACATTTTTAAAGGTGTTAAGTCTGTCTATATTAGGTGCTAGCAACACACATTTTAAACAGCACTTAATACCTGCTAGCTAACGTGTCTTAAAAAATATATTTTTCCTAGTCTAGACAAGGAAAATGTATATCCTGGCCTCACACAGCTTAATGAAAAAGGGAGGGTCCGGGAAGGTATGAGAAAGTGGTCTTTTCTCCAGAATGCTAATTAATCACTGACATTAAATAGCTATTCACAAAAACAGACAAATTCCCCTTCCCATCTCAATTACTCAGGTTTCAGGCTTCTGTGATAGCCTAATTTCACTAATTCTTCAATTATCATAGATCTTTCCAAGGGCAGCCAAGGCCTACATTTCAATGCTTAAAAAAAAAAAATCCAAAAGTCAACCTAAAAATCCTTCCAAGTCTCCTTATTCCTCATATAGAAACCCTCCACCCCCTTATGCAAGGGACCTTTAACGTGGTCGGCGATAACGTTTGTAAATATTCCGTGCCTCAGTTTCCCCAACTGTAAAATGGGGCTCAGGCGCCTCACTTAGCTCCCAGGTAATCTTTAAAAACCAACTCCCCTGCACGGCACGTCCTGACCTCTGCATCGAGCCAAGGCCCCTTCGCAAACAGCCTGGTTTCCACGCAAGGCTGCAGAGAGCCCGCAGCTGCCTGAGCAAACGGCGCCGGGGTTCCCTCATCCCCACACGCCTCGGCGGGACCCTGCACCCGGCTAGGGTCCCCTCCTGCCGCATCAGCGCGCGCTGCCCCCAGGCGGCCCCGCACGCGCTGCGTCCGTGCAGACTCGCCCGCCGAGCCAGGGCCGGCCCAGCCCCCGCGCCCACCGTGCAGGCGGGCACGTCCCCACTCGGGCTCTGGCCCAGCGCGCTCCGCCCTGCCGGCCGCACGTCAGCCGCGGAGCCCTATTTATATCCCCCGCCCCTCCCCCCGGCCGCGGCACTGCAGTGGCGGCGGGGCGCGGGCCGGAGCAGCGGGAGGGCCGTGCAGTCTTTGCGAGTCCAGCTCCCAGGTAAGCCGCAGGCGGGAGTGCGGCGCTGCAGTATCTCCCAGCCCGGCCGCTTGGAGCAAGGGCAGCTCTGTGCACAGACGCTGCTAGAGCCCGGGGGGGCCGCTAGGATGGATGGGGGGGGGTGTTAGTTGCATAATCCGCCGAGTCACTTGTATTTATTTATTTTTTTGGGGGGGGGGAAATTATTTAAACCTGTGGCTCGTCGGTTGGGTTTGAGGGAGGGGTAGGAGGGCTCTGTGCTGCGATCCCTGGCCACACGGGGGGTGCGGGTTACATAAGCCCCTGGGTCACTGTTTTGTGCGGGAGCGCTGGCTGGGTTCTGCTTCTGTGCTCCCTGCGCTGTGGGTGTGGGGTACACAGAAGGGCTACGTAGCCTCTAGTAACTGAATTGCTTTTAGGGACAGATGAGTTACAGGGATCGGATCCCTGGGCCACTGTAACTCTGGGGGGGATGGAAGGGTTAGTTATACAACCCCTGCGCACTGGGAGGGTTATGACAGCCCTAGGTAACAGTACTTTGGGGGACGTGGTGGTGATTCTGGCTGCAGTCTCTGGGTCACAGATTTTGCAGGTGGACTGGGGCAGTAGGCACCGTGGCTACGTGCGGTGTGTTCTGAGTTCTTCCCCAAGCTGCAACATCCGCTTTAATCATCGATTGAGTCACTGCTGAGGAGCTGTTACATGCAATTATCCTTTTACTGTTGCTGACCTTGGAGCCCAGTCAGGGTGCTTCCTTGCTGTGTGATGGGCAAGCCCCTGGGGATGATGAGGGTGCCGCACTCAGATTGCAGGCTCCTGTTTAGCTGATCCCCCTTTACAGGGGTTGCTTAGGGTCGCTGGGCTGCAAAGGACCTGATCCTGTCTGAATTGGGTGGAGGGGAGAATCTTGCGGTTGCTGGTGGCTTGGCTGCTTAGCGTGGAGGGTTGCAACGTGTGCAGTGAACTTTGTTACTTCTCTCCCGATTACTGCACCCAGACACACCCGAGCACTTTCCCTTGGGCAACACGGCATGATGAATTCTGGGGGGTGAAGGCGGGGCTAGCCTGTGGCTGGAGAGGGGAAGTGAAATTCGTGTCCAGAGTGGGAGTTAGCTTGGCTGGCCCCTGCAGTTCTTCCTGGCACAGGGCATAGGAGGCGACTGGGCAGATTGGGCATGCGAATGAAAAGAGGGTGACTCTTGCATGGGGTAGCAGACCCTGACCCCTAGTCAGGCAGAGTCAGAACTCAGCTGCCCCTTTAACACACTGTGAGGACTAATCTTCCGCTAGCCCCTTTGGCTGGAGCAGGACTGAGCACACAGAGGAGCTGAAACAGCACTGAGCTGCTTGAGGTGGTGCTTGGGCTGATCTTCCCTAGATGAAACCAGGGAGCCCCCACCTTGATCAAGCAAAACTTGCTGCAGGCAATAACACTGCAAGGGCTTGTAGGGAGCAGCCAGGGGGTGGGTGGATGGTGGTGTGTGCCTACTCCTAAAATGTCAGAGACGTGTCCAACCTCTGAGCCTGTGCTGGGTGAATTCGGGGACTCCCGCCATCCCTAGGTCTGCCTCTGCTCATGAAGCTGAGCATGGCAAAGGGCTCTAACAGCCTTGGCTGGCATTCCAGTTATTGCCCCTTGGCAGCGGTGTGGAACCCAGCCCCAGCCATTTGCATTTGGGTCTGGCAAGACATTAGGGTTGGCAAGCTGACAGCCCCTGGTCTGTGTTGGATTCCAGCTACGATACAACATCCCACTGTGTTAATCTGATGCTCTGTGAGGAAGAAGTACAGCTACGCAAACATGACACAGTGCAGGGGAAAAAATAGCCCAATTAATATTTGTGGTCCCATTTGTTTTAACAAACTTTGTGAAAAACAAAACAAAATCCCAACCAACTAGTGTGTTTTGGGTCCGTATCTGCTGTCTTAGATAGCTATTTAATTTGATCAGTGAGGAATGGAGCCAATGCTGTTAGTGAAGTCTGAGTCATGGGAGTCCTAGGTTAGTTCTCTAGAGGTGGGCATTTTTATAAATTACCAGTGCTTTCTTACTACATGGCATTGCTTTCTGTAATTTTTTTTAAACCTTATGGTGATAGTGCATATTTAGGAGCTAAAAGTAGAGCTAACTTAGAATTAATGATTTTCCTCATCCTTAAGGAGACCCTTTGTAAAGCAAAAGTCATAAAACACAACATAGGCACAGAGTCACATATTAAATAGATGCAATCAAGTATTGATTTCACCTGACAATGGATCTATGCAGTAGCTTTCATGCTGTGTACAGATGCTTGATTCTTCATGACTATCCCTGAGCTCTAACTCCTTGGGGGGAATAATATCCCACAAACGTATATTTTACAGTTGATATACTTCTATTAGCCCTTGATCCAAACAGGATGTATCATTTCCTGTCTAAATTTTATCTCATGGAGGACTTGGCACATGTGGATATGCTTTAGAGCAGCAGTTCCCAATCTTTACTGGTTCACGTACCACCTTTTAAAAAATGTGTTGGACAAATCTGGCCTGTGGAGAACATGTGAGTATCTCATGTTATACAGTGCTCTGGGAAGCAGAAATGTTCCATGTCAAAGCCCGTGACTCTGGTCTCTTTGCTAGGGGCGATACATAGGAAAACTGATGTTAACTTGTCTTGTACTGCATAGAGGCCCTGGTGAGGGGCCTTTCATGCCAGACCCTGTACCACATGAACTAAAGACAGCCTGGCAGAGCTTACACTTATCATTTATCCAATATGCCATAACTGTAACCTACTTTACAGACAGAGGAGAGGGTGTGACCCTGCTGCTTGGGAGATGCAATGTGATAGGAAGATGAAGTGACTCCTAGTCCCTGTGTATATTTCCTACTCTAAAACACTTAAGTGATGGAGTCTGCTGTTGGCTTAAAAGAAAGCCCCCCCCCCCGCCCCCCCCCAGAGCTTTACCTCTGTCCCTAGATTTCATTGGGCAAAACCTGTCCCACAGGCATAACACAGCAAGTCCTATTCTCCCCCCTCCCCCCTGGCCACATCTGGGCAGCTATTTTTACTCACTCCCCTGGCTGCACTGAACTTGGCTAAGGGGGCAAATGGCAACAGTGGCTCTCCTGGGACTTAGATCCCGAAGAGGAAGGCTGTTGGGCCACAGGGTGCCATTTCTTGAGTCTGCTGGCTGGGTGGTTCCTCGCTCCCACTGGTAACTGCAGACTGCCTCTATTAGAAGAGCAGCAGGAGTCTACCACACGGTTGGAGTAACTGGGAGCTGGAGTCAGTCCTTGCATCAACACCAGCAAGATTGGATGGGGTCTGAATGAGGGGAAAAAACACTAAGGTGACTCCAGGCTGGAGTCTGAAGACCAGGACTCCCCACTGGGGTGCCTTCCTCCACAAAGACCAGTTATATTGACACCCAGTGGAAGGGGAGAATTTCCGGTGCCAGTCTGTACATACTTAGAACCAGTGAAGTGCCTTCCACTTCCCAGGGGTGGTCAGGATTTTCTTTCCTGCTTTTTCTTCCCCTTGGTGGGAAAGAAGCAGTTTATTTTGAAATGTATGTAAGTGCCTCTGAAAGGGGCCAGAATCAGCCCCTAGCTACTGAATCCCTTCATCCACAGGACCAACAGAGCAGTAGCAGTGCAAACTTGCACCTCTCAGTGCTGACCCTGAGGGACATGCTGGAGCAGGGGGTTCATTGTTCTGGCCTATTCTCTGTCCTGTCTTTGAGGAACGATAGTGGCTTTGTACAGCTCTTCAAAAGAAGCGGCACGTGTCTCACAAATACCCATGAATAAACCTGGGGGAGGGGAACAGTTTCAGAAGTTTGTAGGTCACTTAAATGCTTTTGGAAAGGTTACCCTATATGTTACTGCTTATGTCAGTGGAATTTGAAATTGTGTCCTAAGCCTCTCCTCGATTGACTTCCCACATCCCAGCCAAAGATATCCCCCATAGCCTTAAACTACTAGCAATCTGCCAGATTGGATTAAAAGTAATGATAAACATTAAGGCTGTTTCCCAGTGGGAATGTCTGACGCTTAAATAAAGGAACCAGCCCCCTAAGCTGTGGCTCAAATTAAGTAATATTTTAAAGACTTCCCCACCAAACTACTGACCATCTTTGTCAATCAGATGACATACATGGACCATATAGTACCAGATACCTAACGAGCAGGTATGTGACTGAAGAACTAGATACATTACTAATGGCATATTTAAAACTATGCTCATGAATATTCATGTTGCCTTACCAGACCCTCACTCCTATCTTCCTTGTGATGTAACATGCAGCTGAAATAGTTGTGAATGCAGAACCCATAGGAGAAATTATTCTGCTGGCACAGCCAGAGATGCAGTGTACTCCTCTTGTAAGAATATTCCACCCGGGGGGGAAAAGTTAACTGGCTCATTAATGGAAATTCCTCAAATGCACCTTAAAACTAATTAACAAGAGAATTTAGGGAATCTGGTCACCCACTCCCACTTACATGGCTGGGAAGTCTGAAGTGAACTTGACGAGGTCTTTTCTGCCCGTATCCTAGAACTTAAGATACAGAAAGGCCCTAGTAAGTCATTTAGGCTAGGTCTACACTACAGCAGCTGCACCGATGCAAGTGTGCCATTGTAGCACTCTAAGCTGCTGGGAGAGAGCTCTCCTGTCGGCTTAACTCCTGCCTTTGCGAGCAGCAGTAGCTGCGGCCACAGGAGAAGCTCTCCCACTGACTTAAGCGCCGGCGTGGGCAGCGTTAGGTTGTATACTTGCCTCACTCAGGGGTGCAGATCATTCACACCCAAGTGATGTAAGTTACACCAAAGTAACTTGTAGCGTAGACGTAGCCTGAGTCTAGCTCTAGTACTAGGCCTGATCTACACTAGACAATTAGGTCAGCATGACTACATTGCTCATGGGTGGGGAAAAATCCACGAGTGGCATAGTTAAGATCTCTTCTGTCAACCTAGCTACTGCCTTGTGGGGAGGTGGATTAGCTATGCCCCCCCCCCCCATCTGCATAGGTAGTGGCTACATGGACCTGCTATTGCTGCACAGCTGTAGGAATTTAAGCGAAGATAAGCCCCTTGCTGTTGGTGCAGTAGAATACCCTTTGCCAGACAGTGCTGTACTCTGAAACCCAGAGAAGTGGCTTTATTTAACTAAAAAATTCTCGGACCGTAATGCAAAGCCTTCTGTGCTAATATTGAAACATGTTACTAGAGCGCTACACCAACTATAATCATTGCCCATAACACCTTATTGGGGGGCAAATTATAATCGGCTTGCTTAGTATATTTAAATCAATTTCTAGGTATTAGTGACCCACAGGTTCTCAACCAGAATGTACACTTTGGGCCTGTCTCCTGCAAGCAGCATCGCCAGCTGTCTTCGTTATGTGGTCACTCCTAACTTTCTTGCTTGTGCTACATCTAGTAACAGGGTCCATGATTGTAGCCACATTGAGTTTGCTTCAAAGCGACAGTAATAACTCGGATGTTCGGAGAAATTACATGACACTTCCGTTCTTTTCAGCACTACAAGATGTCTGTTAAGGAACTTCTCATTCAAAACGTTCACAAAGAGGAGCACAGTCATGCTCACAACAAGATCACTGTGGTTGGGGTTGGCGCAGTCGGCATGGCTTGTGCAATCAGCATCCTGATGAAGGTGAGTGTCAAGGTTTACCCATCCTCCATCTGGAGCCAAAGAAAGCTATGGAGAATAGCTAGAACCATTGATTTATCTGGCTGTTCTTGCACCTTGTAAATGCCAGTTTTACCCTGTATGCCAGATGGAATATAGGTATTCACTTCATATCTTTGCTATACATGAGCTAACAAATAACATGTACTATTAGAATGTTTCCCCAACAATTGCCAGCTTTCTGACTTTCATGTACAGAACCCCATATATCTTATCTGATCTACGTGGGACAGGAGCCAGATCGGATAACGAAAAAAATATGATAATATGGAGAATGGGAAAGTGAGGCTGCAGTGCCGTCTAGTGGCCACAAGAGAGATCACCTGCTTCTGGACCTGTGTGTGTGCTGGTTGTTTGGTTAATACCGAGCCAGATAATGGAAGGTCTGATAAATGGGGTTCTTCTGTAACTATCCACCCTGGGCAGATAACTAAAATAGTTACAGAATAAAATATATCTGGATTCCAAACCTTTATTTGTACTGCTAGAATGCCTAAAGTGGTTTCCTTTTAAGCAAGGAGAAAACTGAGCTGTTGAATTGTTTATTCCACTGTGTACTAGAAGTAATTCCATCTTAGATATGAGAAATGCTGGATTGAACATAAATGTGTGTATTGCACAGAGTATGCAATGTCACTTCTAGAAAGTAATCTTTTCCTGGAGCTTTTGGGTGTGGAAGACCGTGGTCTGTTCTAAATGTGAACTGCGTTCTCCACACTGAAATACCAAACTATGTATTGATCATACCACAGATTACACAATGCTTGCTTTTCATTATTATAATATAGTCATGGTTTATAAACCACTAGCTGTTGGATTATGCTTCATAAGCCATTTGTCTTGTTCAGGTTAACATGCATGGAACTGTGTGCACTCCACAGTCTAGTGATGCTGTGTGAGGTGCAGTACAGATAGGAAAATTACTGCAAATGTCAATACTTTTTTTTCCCCCCCTAAAAGCTAGCACCTTGATAGAAGTTCCAGCTAACTAAAATATTTGGCTTAGAATGACCATTTTCTGATCCTGACCAGCAACAGTTGGCTAACTACACTTAATTTATGCTGTTGCCATCTTTCTAAAGGCTGACTTCACAGATTACAGTGAAACATTTTAATTCAGAAATCCAGCACACTGACTTGGTCTCTAATTGTGCTTCTGGCCTCCTGTAGGATTTGGCGGATGAACTTGCCCTTGTTGATGTCATAGAGGACAAGCTGAGAGGAGAGATGCTGGATCTCCAGCACGGCAGTCTCTTCCTTAGAACACCAAAAATTGTCTCTGGCAAAGGTTAGTGTGTGGTGGTGGTTTTTTAATAAATATAGTTTCTAAATGGAGACCATCACTTCAGATACACATTTATTTGAGCATAAGCTTTCATGAGCTACAGCTCACTTCATTGGATACACCGTTGCTCATCCAAGTGTTACACTTGATTTTTAGTCCTAGTATTGAACAGCAGGTGTTAATCTGTCTCTGTTCATATAGAACAGGAGAATGGCCATACTGGGTCGTGCCAGCTGCTTTAGAGGGAATGAACAGAACAGGGCAACTTCAAGTGATCCGTTGTCTCCCCCAGTCCCAGTTTCTGGCGGCTGAAGGCTTAGGCATACCCAGAGCATGGGGTAGTATCCCTGACCATCTCGGCTAATAGCCTCTGACTGACCCATTGTCTGTGAACTTATCTAGTTTGTTGTGTGTTTTTGTTTTTTTAAACCTAATTATATTTTGGCCTTCAACATCACACAACGCAGAGTCAACCTCTGGAACCCATTTTCATGAAGTACTTCCTTATATATGTTAACTTGCTGCTTATTAATTATATCAGGTGACCCCTTAGTGTTTGTCATGTGAAGTGGATAAACAACACTTCCCTATTCACTTTCTGTACACTGTAATGCTGCCTGTACTGACTCCAGTGTGAGTACCGACCTCAGGGCAGACTGTTAGGAAACAGGGCACAAACACCAAATTGGTTGGTGAAATCTAAGTATAGAACTCACAACCAAGTGTAAACTCCTCCAGCACCAGAACAGCCTAAACATGGAGTCTCGGTCCCCTTGGGTTCTCCAATCTATTTTCCCATCCAGGTGAGCAAGGTCCCTTACACCAAGAATCACAGCAATATTCAGGTTACTCCTGGTATCAAAAGCCCAGTAACTTACCCCAGGTCAGTTGTACCTTAGATCTGACACCAAAGACTATGCCTGTAGCCAATCCTAAAATAAACAGTATAAAGTCCTTTTAAATAGGAAAAGGAAACTGAGTTATTTACAAAGCTAAAGCACATTGTAACTCATCTATGTCTATCTTAAGTTTCAAAAGGTGATAGAATAGTCTGATAAGCAAGCTCTGTATGTCCTTGAGAGCTAACCCAGGCTAAGCAGATGGGGATTTCTTGCTTATGCCTAGAAAACCCATGTCCATTTTCAGGGACAATGCAAGCAGTGTAGAGATCCTTAGTTCCTTTTGTTTAGGGTTTTTGTCCTCAACCTTGTTCTGTGCTACAAGCTTAATGGGAGGAGTTCACTTGCATGGCTCATCTTCTGGGGGGAGAGCAGAACAAGAAATCTCTCTTCTCCTCTTGTTGAGAGTATGTAGGTGCCTTAGAGGCTCACAATACAACCACTCCAATATTACCTTACAATATGGACTACATATCTTTAAAGTAAGCTACTTGCTGCATGCATTCTCAATCCTTTAATAAAAGCTAAACAAACATATTCTTGTAATTCTAATACCTATTGTAACCACACTGGTGAGCCAGATTGACAAATGCATAGCTGGAATCAGTATTCTGTTGACATGGGGACCTTGACACAAGTTAACACCTGGTCTGTCAGCATCTCACACACCAGTCATACTTTTATAAACCTCTCCTATCCCCCTGCCCTTAGTTGTCTCTCTTCTTAGCTGAACAGTCCATCTTCTTAATTTCTCCTCATAGGGAAGTTGTTCCATATCACCGATCAATTTGTTGCCCTTAGCTGTAGCTTCTCTGGGGAAAAAATAAAAAATGGTTCATAGCTGCCAGATTAGAATTTGTAACTTCTCATTACAGCTCGTGGAGGTGAGCACTCCTGTGTTCTAGAATTACCTGTATGATCCTCCTAGATCACTTTACTCTGCAGCTGGCTAATCACCAGCATGAGGTGTGTTCTTGTCTACCACTCCTATTGGCTATCAACAGCTCAGGCCATGCCAGTTTAAATTCCACAGTGAAATTATAGCAAGTGTTAGTGCATAGTTTACTTATTTCTCTGCCAAGGAGTAACTCCTTCATCCATAGGCAGTCCCTATCAGAACAGAGGCTTTTTTTTTTTTTTTTTAAATTGTAAGACATGTCACCCCAGGCTTACAGTAGCCAGAAAAGCATACACCACCACTACCTATACCTCAGCTATTGTCCAGATTGGCTTCTCTCTAGGGCTACCATCAGTAGCCGTGCACCCAGTATTTCCTTAAACAAAACACACATTCCATGAAAGGTAACACTTGGGGCTTTCTTCTCCCTCCTTCCATTGTTGGAGTCTCCTGTTGTAGCTGACATTAGTCTTTCAGTGAGTGCTCTCAGGTGAACGTAACCCAATTAAGGGATCTGCAGATATAGCTGCATGGCAGGCAGATTTGGCCATGTGTTTTTTGCCACAGCGTGCTTTCTTCACTCACGCTTCTTTGGCAGCTTCTCATGTGTTAGGGTTGACTTGAAGAGCTTTCAGATGAGCTTTGGTAGTGCCTTTAATTTTTTTGTTGGCCTCCCAGTGTACATGCTCCCATTTTCAACTGTCCATAAAACATGGCTGAGAGGAGTTGTGTGTCATCCATATGGATGAGGTGACCTGCCAAGCACAGTTGTACATGTATTATCAGGGATTCAACGCTAGTCATGCAGCACTGGTCCAGGACCTTGTTTGGTATCTTTCTGCCCACTTGATGTTACATGGGAGACAGACAGCGCATGTGAAAATGCTCTAGTTTCTTCAGGTGTCTGTTACAGAGTGTCCACGTTTCATAGCTGTAGATAAGAGTGCTTAACACCGTCCACACTCAAAGAGCTAGTCCTATCATACTCATTTAGCCCCCATTACTATAGTATCAGAGAAACTTGTGCAGCAACAAAATGAAGCTGATGGAATTTTCTCTGTGTAGCAGAGAACAACTGACTAGCAGGAGAGCACTGTATCCACTAACTACTGCCTCTCGGCACTTTCAGACAGTGAGCTCTAACTTGAGGATGGTAGGAACTCTAGGCTTGTTCTGAGCTATCTGTGGAAAGAATTAATGTTTGACACTTTCTTTGTAGACTACAGTGTGACCGCACACTCCAAGCTGGTTATCATCACAGCTGGCGCGCGCCAGCAAGAAGGAGAGAGTCGTCTTAACTTGGTCCAGCGCAATGTAAACATCTTCAAATTCATCATTCCCAACATTGTCAAGTACAGCCCTGACTGCAAGCTGCTCGTCGTATCAAATCCAGGTCAGGCTTGTTAGGACTGCTTAATAAAGCCCTCATCGTTCCCTGGTTCTTATGGAATAGGGAAGCATGTTTCAGAGAGGGGAAAACTAACCTAGTTTAATGGGCTAGGGATTTGAGGTAACACTTGTCTCAAGTTCCCAGTTCAGAACTGAATTTAGGAAGAGCATGATGCAGTCACCTCCCTTCTTCCCCCCGCAAAATAAAAAAAAAAAAAAATTTTCACATTGCCTATTTGAGAATTAAGCGTCACCCTCCAGTTTAAACTTACCTGTAACTACTTCTGTAAAGCTCTTGAAGCAGGACTGTGTGTAACGGAGGCTGCCATGTCTTATAGATAGTGTAATTTAAACCTCTGCCATGCAGCTAAAAAGGTGGCTTTGCTAAGAGGCAACTAGATATTTATTGGGAAGGTGTGTATCAATTCTGTGCTCGATTCAGCATATTTAGTAAAAATCTTCTCCGCTTACAGATAAAACCCTCACAAGAATCAGTTGAAATAAACTGTCTTTGTCAAACAAGGCATTAGAATTTTTCATTGATTAAAGACTCAGTCCTTTTATTGTATTAATAGTTGATATTTTGACCTACGTGGCCTGGAAAATCAGCGGCTTTCCTAAACACCGTGTTATTGGTAGCGGCTGCAATCTGGATTCTGCCCGTTTCCGCTACCTCATGGGAGAAAGACTGGGTATCCATTCTCTAAGCTGCCATGGGTGGATAATTGGAGAGCATGGAGATTCTAGTGGTACGTATGAAGCCCTATTTATCTTCAGTGTTTGTGATTTTTTAAAAAAAAAACCAGAATAAGGCTAATGTACTAGGAGCTCAAGACTAAAACTCTACCAGGGTCCCAGGAAACACCAATATTCAATCTTTTGCAAAGAATTGCTCATTAGGACCTTAACATGAGGCAAGTTAAGAGAACAAGCATTGCCTTCCTTAACTTAGCTGTGGCATGTAGTAACAGTAGATGATCTATATTTGACTTAACCTGTTCTGTTACAAAAGGTCATTACTGTAACCCAAGGAGGGCCAAAATCTGCAGATTAAATTCTCCCGAGAACTCTCCAGTAGGGAGCTGAAGGAGTGGGAGGGTGAAGCTCTTCCTTGCAAGGGACTCTTGAAAAACGCTGTTGTCATCAGACCGGCACTAGACAAGATTTTTAATTTTAGTCACTCAGTCTTAATGCTTTTTTTTTTTTTTTTTTTTTGGCCTCTCTCTCCAAACTTATTTGGAGGAACTGAATTGCAGGCCTAGGCCAGGAGTACCTAGGAGTGTTGTTTTTGTTCAACACACCTTCAAGTGATTGTTGAAACAGCATTGTCTGGGAAGGGGAGACTTCAAAATTGCTTTCCCTTCTCACCTCCCCAGCCCCTCATGAAACTATCTAAATAGTCCCTTATTGACAATTCATTTCTTGACCAATAAAAAACCCAAACTGACCACCTTTTAACCTTGAGATGCCAAATAAAGAAACCGGCTCAGACACTCAAACAGGACTAGGTTCACAAGACTTATTTTAATCCTGTAAGAGATACAAACATTTAAAAAAAAAAATTTAGTGTTACATTCAGACATCGAAACCACAATGGCATTTGTATGGCAACAGATTCACTCTACCAGGTGTTACGCTAATTGTCAGTATATATTTGGGTGGAGTGAAATTAGGATTTGTCTGGTGGATGGATAACTGCTCTACTGTGAAGTAACTCGTTAATTTTGTGTATTTATCTTAGTACCTGTCTGGAGTGGGGTTAATGTTGCTGGTGTCTCCCTGAAGGCTCTGCACCCAGACCTAGGAACTGATAAAGACAAAGAGCACTGGAAAGAAGTCCACAAACAGGTGGTGGACAGGTAAAGAGCAATTTTACACTAGAACAAGTTGCTTTACCCTTAAATGGCACAGACCTATATAGTGCATAATGTCAAATGGAGCAGATATGTTGTCTCTAACCGGCTGTGCTCAGTTATGGTATTGTAAGTATCTGCTGCAGTATCAGCAGAACAGAAACAAGATGCAGAAGTGGTACAACTTAAAATAGGGATGCCTTGGTAGCTAACATTCTCCAGTCTAATGGAGAAAACATGTTGTTAATTTCTGGTGAGCTGCAATCTTGTATGCCAAGAACTCTTACATAGATGGGCATAATAATGCACCTCTAATTTTTTTTCGGTGCAGAGAACCCAATACTTTAAATCTGGTTAATAGGTACCTTTGTGCTTGACTGTTAAACAGACTGGGTGGAATTTTCAGAAGTGCTTAATCCTGTAGAAGGGCACAAGTCCTGCTGAAGGTCAGTGGGACTGGTGCCACTGAGTTAGGTGATTTTTGGAAATCATACCCATTGTTTTAAGATTTCATAATCCAAGTTATAACAAACTTCAGTTTAACCATTTTGCTTTTAGAAAATGTAAAGCAGGTTCTTTACCTTTGCAGTGCCTATGAGGTGATCAAGTTGAAGGGATACACATCATGGGCTATTGGTCTCTCTGTGGCAGATCTAGCTGAAACTATTATGAAGAACCTAAAGAGGGTTCACCCAATTTCTACTATGGTTAAGGTAAGCAGCAGCTTGTTAAAGCAGAGAAACGTCCACCATTCTTGTGTTAAGAGGTAAACTAATTTACAGTTGTAAATATTAATATCCAGAGCTGCCTAATTTCCTGTGAAATTTGGCTAACAATTTAGACCACTGGCTTAAAGGAAGTGGTGACATGATGGGCTAATACTTGAAAATAAAGTAAACCAAGGTTGTAAAAGAACCATGTAATATCCTTCTATTTCCTTTTCAGGGCATGTATGGAATACATGATGATGTCTTCCTAAGTGTTCCTTGTGTGTTGGGATATGGTGGCATTACGGATGTAGTAAAGATGACTCTGAAGAGTGAGGAGGAAGAAAAGCTAAGGAAGAGTGCAGATACACTTTGGGGAATCCAGAAGGAACTGCAGTTTTAATTCTTATGTCCTAGAACTTCACTTCACTATACAACAGTATAGTGGATTTGTCTGTTGCACTTTTCAAGTAGGTCATGTCCTTTGATGTAGGTACAGACTAGAAACATGTAAAGCTAAAATCTATGAACAACTCAGTTTCCTGAAATTAGAGTAGGAAACTATTCCTAGTCACCAAAACCTGTATTTGTAGCCAGAGGTGGATCACAACCTAGTAATTTACGGTTAAGTGGTGTAAAGTAGATCTAGCACTCCTTGTAAAACAGCACTGCCTAGCAAAATCCTCTGCCTTTTTCTCAGTTTAATGTCAGTTCAGAAGAATATAATTGGTTTCACAACTGTGTAATAAATGTAGAGACCAAAGTATTTCTTGTATTACAAAAAGGATGGGGGCAAACCAACGCTGACCAACTTTCTCTGACTGATAGATTAAAGATCTCAACTTGTTGCAGGTCCAAATGTATTTTCCTAACTGCTTTGGAATCTCTGTGCATACCTTTTCCGGAGAACTTAATTGTTGTGTACGATACTGGAATAGCTGTAAATCTGGTTCCTAAAAATGTAAACCAGGACTGCTGTATACAACAAGTAAAGGCCACTGCAAGCATTCAACTGTACCAGCCCTAACACCAAATAAACCATGAACTGCTACTTCTGTTTCCTTGTCTAATTTTACCTTTAGGCCTCAAACATGGCTTTTGGAAAGGGGATGGATCACGTGACATTGCTCTGTTCAGAGTTGTCCCTTTGAAGCATGGCACTGGCCACTTTCAGAGGCAGGACACTAGGCTAGACTGAAGTCAGCCTGATGCAGAGAGGAGTACAGCTCCACAAAAGCTTGATATTTAAATCCAGATTCTCAATATGAACCAGTCCTCTCTACTATTCCTATAGCCCCCTTATCTCAAACCTCAGTAAAAAAAAAAAAGAGACCCCCCCCCTTTAAATATTAAAAAGCTAACTCATTAGTTATTACACAAAAATCCCAGTAAATAGATGAGAGCAGAGACTACAGGGGCTTAGTACTCTTGAATAACATGTCTTCTATATTTTGACACGTAAAACATGGATTTACAAGCTTAACTTTTGGCACTTGAGGCTAAGCTTAATCGCAAAGATACACTTCAAAAAGTTGACCTAAATAAACCAAGGCAAACTACATGCCAAAGAAAAACAAGGATTTTTTTCCTTACCTGTAAAATGGAATTGAGAGTAACTCAGCAATCTGTGCTAATGGGATCCATCCTCCTCTCTCCACAGGTGGTTAACAGGCAAATGAATCAGAACTAAGGTATACCATAATAGGAGTCTCTGCTGCTAGTGCATACATGAAAGCAGGCTAACAGCTTCCCTAAAATCTAATGCACTAACAGAAGCAGTTAACAAACCATACAGAACACAATAAGAGTGGGGGAATGGATTACTGTAGATACACACTGAAAACCTTGGGGGGGGGGAGGAGGGAAATCACCTTTTTGTAGGGAATATCTCCAAGTACTCTACTAATAAGGGCCCTAAATTGTAGTAGTGAGCTGACTTAAGGAGGAAGGAAGATACATCTTGACTTTGAGGAAAAAATAAATTGGATTGAGTTACAGCCCTCTGTAATTTAAAGAAATAGACCACAAGTGCAGGATCCTTTTTGTCCCACTCTAAGTCCAGAAAGAAAGTAGGGAGGGATACACAGCTCCTGATTAATGTGAAAGCTGGGCATGTTTCTCAGGACCAGTTAGTTGGAGGAAAAATAATTACTGGAGATTTGGAAGGGGGGGGGGGGAAACAAAACCGTTTCTTGTACTCATCTGACAGAGTAAAAAAATTGAACCAAAACTGCCATCTTGAATGAAAGGAAAACCTAAAGGAATAGTGGCCATACATCCAGCTCTAGAATAAGCGGCTCATGTCATCTGCATTAAAACTCCTCAGAGGTGTCTTCAGAGTCAGACTCCAACAAGGATGAGGAAATTTCCCTTCAGACTCTTTTGGGAGATATACATGGATTTCTTTGGCCTCTTATGGGAGGAAGGTCATTGCATTTAGCATGAAAATGGGGCAGTTTGCATACGGAAGTGTGAATGCTGCTTGTTTTGGGCCCTTTACAGTATTTGACTTCTGCACTTCATCTTGAAGGGGAAAAGGACATGAAAATTTGGTTTCCATGAAGGATTTGTTGAGGTAGCCCACACCAGCCCTAATCTAAGGAAGCAAATGACATCAAGTTGCTGAGGAGATGGTGGTAATTAGTCACCTGGGAAAAGAGCAGGATCCATTAGTGTGGATTATAGAAAGCAATTTGCAGCATAAACAATTTGTTAAGGAAATGGAAGCTTGAAACAAATCTATGAGGTGATTACAAGTAAAAGTGTTATACACCTCAGCATAATTAAGGTCAACATTTCCTATTTTGTCTAGCTGTTTTTACAAATTGCAATACTACCAGTGGGTGATATTTGCTTGTAATATCTAAATAGAATGGGGGAAAAAATCACCACCGTTTTTGCTATGGTCACCCTGCAAGAAATCACATTTCCTGGGTGACACGATCTAGCACAGAAGACAAGCCTTTACTTTGGGCACCCTGCTTTCATTAGTTTATAATAAACTTAAAAATGACATAACAGCCATACTTAAAGCAACTGTGTTTATTCTTCCTAGTTCTGGACGCTGAAGAAAAGATGTTTCCAGGTCTCAGCAATCTATTAATGATATGTATGTTTGTTAGTTAAATAAAAAGTTGCACAAACTAGGAAGACGTATCTGTTTGCAAAGGAAGTATATTCTAAACAAAAACATAGGAAGAAAAAAATTATGCAATAAGTTTTATTTAGCATTAATCCACCAACACAAAAAAGGTTACAGGGAATAGAAAGTGCATTAATAAAAGCTAGTCTTTACCAAAAAGAAAAAGAAAATATATTATTGATTCAAAATATCTTACACTTGAATGATGTAATAACTTATTCTGGGCACCTACTGATTAAAAGAGAGTGACTGTTTCTTAAGGAGCCCTACTTCCCAGTTAAAGTCAGAGAGGTCAGTACAGATCACTGAGTCCAGCAGTTTTTCTTGCCTTCTGCATTAGTGCTCTCAGCTGGAATTGCTTGCGCGACAGAAGACGTACATGCTGGGGAAAGAGAAGATACAATTTAGTATGGTCTTCATTACAATCTGAGATTATCTGCGATCCAAAATTTTAATACTTTGCATAATCTGAGTCAAATGTGATGTTTATTTCTGGAAATGGATATTTACACTGTCAGGACCAAATCCTGATTTAAGTAAACACAGAGTAAGTACCTCAAGATATGTCCCAAAGTAAAATACTTTACACTTTCTGCAAACTGCAACACATAGTTCACAGCACTTTCTCTGCTAAGAAATAGCAATCAAATTCAAAAAAGTATCATTCACTATGGTTTATTTTTAGTGAATTAAGTATCTGGTAAAAACATTTAATTTTATGGAGCGTATAACAAATTAAATTGAATTGCTGTAGATTACTATTGTGCCGCCAAGAGAGACAACGATACTGGTTGGAAGCTGGGGTGAAGACCACATTGGTGAATGCAACAGCCAAGCTGCTTAAGGACCAGATGGTAAGCCATTATCTGGCCTCTCCATGCATGGGATGCTAAAGCTGAACCCCAGATTTGAAGGCTCACCCCAAATTGGAATGTCAGTGAACTTCCATCATTAGAAAAAAGAACCGATAGTACTGATTGCCTAGGTGCAGACTACTAGACTTTTGAGTCCTTTAGGCATTGTATTTGAGAAATATAAAAGGAGTGAGTATTAACTAAGATGGGCACACAACAATGAGCTTTAAAAGTTAAATAGTTTTTTTGAATCAGTTTAATTTTAAGCATTTTTAATACTTTGTTTCAAAGTCGCTGTGGATTTATTCACCTGCAAAATACAGGTGGGGTATCTTTTAGCCCACTGCATGGCATTTTTTATCCTGATCCTTAATTAAACATTTAGCCTATCAACCTCTCTTGAAATGATTTGACCTATAAGTGAAGTTAAGACAAGACTACAATCAGCATCCCCAAACCCTTTGCTTTTCCTTCCTGGACCCCAAGACAGTCATTAAGTGGGTTGGCAAAATGTCTGGTTGCTCAGTTAACTGGTCAAAATCAAGTCACTCAATATCTGCTATATGCTTCCCATCTAATTTGAAGGATTTCGTATGCACAGGGCCAAAAGATGTTTGAAATACTTGTGAATCATCATTCCAAAAAGTATGGATAAATATTTCCACACTACCTGTTTGGTTATAAATGAAAACAGACTCATAGGGATGAGGCCTTTTATTGCACTAGCCATTAAAAAAAAATCTATACTACCATTCCATGTTGGAGATAAGTTTTTTAAAGTGAATCTATGTGGTGTTTGCTACCTTTTTATGGAATGTAAAGCTGGTCAGATTTAAGTTACAATTCCTGTTTCTAAGTTGAGTGAAAGCTTAAAGGCATACCAATTTAGTGTGCCTTTACACCACTGGAAAGCAGAGAGATACTAAAAAAGAGAAGTGACTTCAGTAAACTATTTCCTAGACACCGGCCTCCCCAAGTATGCAACTGGCTCCGCATAGGTGGACCCCTGCATCCTTCACAACTTCACCCCACCCTTCCTAACTTAATAACTTTCTGTGACATACATCACTGCCTTTGCTCTGCCAATGACCCACGCCCTCACTGCCCGCCTGTCAGCTTCTCTTGTAAAAAGCCTCCAGGCTTTCTCCCACATGCACCTTGTCTTCCTGCAAATGCCTCCCTTAAGAGACACCTTTGCTGTAATGCCTATAAAACCCAGCCTGATAACCACAGCTAAACAGGTGACAAGCTGCGACTGTCCTCTTCCCCTTCTTTCCCTTTTCTATACCCACCTATAAAAATAGATCACTGCCACATTTAGCTAATAAGCTGTGTCAAATCTTCACCATACTCATAAATAAACAAATCCATAGGCAAGCAGTGGTAATGAGCGGATTCTCTTTTATAGAAGTGGCTTCTGTGTATCTTTTTGTCTGTCCATACATACGGTTTGCTTGCCTCAGAATCAGACAACCTGCAATAGCCAACTGAAGTCAATGCCTAAAACAGTGTTTTTCATTCTGTCCTCTTACTCATCTTTCAGTATCTGGCTATGTCTTGATCCAAAGCCACTCAAGCATTTGAAACTCTGCTTGGAATAGAAAAATCTGATGTAAGGAAGAAAAAGATGAACATGGTGGAGCATTAGGCTATGGGAAATGAGTTGGTGGTCTGCGTTCATTTCTGTATCTACACTACCACAAACTTAGTTAGCTGTTTCAGCAAAGCCACCAAGGATAGAATGAGGGTAGAGACTGACTAACTGCTCACCTTTACACTTAGTTTCTCCACAATCAGGGTGAAGGTACAGTGATAAAGCAAGGTGGGCACACTGCCCTGCCACCATTACACCTGGCCTAGTAACACAGGACTTTCGTCTACAATGCTGTTAACTAGGGACTTTTCACAACCACGGACATTCCTTTTATTAACTGAAGTTCTCTTTTTAAAAAATGCAGACATTTTTAAACCTACTGGTTCCCGTTTGGCAAAAAAACCAACAACCCAGCAACACAATCTTGGGACAGACACACAGGAATTTTCAGTGCCAAAACGTTAGTCAAATACGTAACTTTCAATGCACATTCAAAAGTGTCTTGCGAAACCTACCTTTAGAAAGACATCTAGGTCAATAACCCCACGTCTCAATGCTTCTCCCAAGTAAAAGATGGTGTCTTCAATGGCATTTTCCTCTGCATATAAGTTCAGGATCTGTTTGTAAAGTGGTGCTGTTGGAATGATAACTTCATCTATGTCATTATTTTCGGACTGATTTTCCATTTTCTCCAGTGCAGAACTAAGTTCTTCATCTTTCTTCTTCAGAAGTTCAATGTTCTTATCGACTTCAGCCTAAAAAAAATATTTAAAATACTTGCTCTGTTGAAGTTCTTGAGATCCAGATGACCTCTTAAATTTTACTTTGATATGCATTTGACTAGATAAAATAATTCTGAGAACTCTAGTTGGCTCTCAGTTTCTTTGCTCACTTGTATCAGGGTTTTACTATGCTAAATTCTACCACCACATAGACTCTAGATATTTCCTCTAATGTAAAACTGAATGCTATTTTAAAATGTATAAATAGGAATAAGAGTGAGGTACTTATTTTATACTATTCTGGCTATGATTATGCCATGATTGATTTGCCAGTTCTCTGGCTGGTTCCCACTATCTATCACAGAGGTGGCTAACATTTCAGTGTTGTACATACTGTATCACATTTGTGACTGCCTATGGTCTCCTTTGGGATGAAAAGTGATATATAAATGAAAAATTATGGAAGACCTGATAGCAACCCCCTAGTTAAGACTGTGTTTGATTCGTACTTAAACATGACAGAAATTCCTCCATTTTGCCCTTTAATGATTGAATTTAGTTTAAAATTTTTGTACAATAATCCTTCAGAGGACAACTGAATTTTTCATATACTTTTTAAAGTTAATATATTAACTATTACAAAGAAAACACTGAAAAATGCTCCTTCCTTTCTGTAATTTTGTCCTGCTTTCCTCACTTTTTCTTAGGTCCCTCTAGTTAAAGAAGCAAAATCCCCACAAGTTTCAAAATAGGGATTACACATATATCTGGATAATATCTTGGACATAAGATACTTTTGATCTTGTAAAGTTAACCCACAATAATAGTTATCCCCCTTCATTCAAGACAACCTACCGTTAAGTTTTGCCAAGATTAGCCTATAATTGTCCAGTTCTAACAGCTACTCCCATTCTCCAGTGCTGCAAGGCTGTCTTGCAGACTCATTGGCTCTGGCTCAACACAGAGACCCTGTGGAGCCAGATGGCAAGCAGGGGTTTGGGAAGGTGATGGCTCCAGGGGAAGAGATGTAGTTCAGAAGCCATGAGAGGATGAGCAAAAATGTGGGAGGCCAGAGTGAGTGCTGCGTATGGAGGCATAATGAGATATTAGCAAGTTCTGATGACTAGTTTAACAGGGATCTGTGGGCATGAGGGATGGAAGAGGCGTTTTGTTGTGGGGGATGGGGGCCCTTGGCTTGAGGGTCCAGGGCTATGCAGGGAGACTGAGGTAGGGATGGAGTCCAGTGCCTCTATGCCATGGCACTGGAGACTGAAGTGCTCCCCAGCGCTGTTGCCCCAGTGCACCAAAGAGCTGACACAGTGGCAAGGATTGGGAATGGACTGTTTCTGTGCTGAGGCACTGGCACACGAATGGCTCCTTTTGGTGCTGCTGCCCAGCTTCCTGCTATACCAAGGCAGCAGTACCAAGAGAAGCCTCTGATGTGCACAAGTCTCAATGCAGGGCCCTGTCCCCCACCAGACAGCTCTAATCCCCTCCCCTCCTGAAACTCCTGTTCAATCTCCCGCAGTGCACCAGGGATGAGCACCACAGACAGTTGAAGGAAGGTGAGCAGCCACACACAGTGAGGGGCATAGCGTGAGTGAGGTTCAGAGCACAGGAACAGCCATACTGGGTCAGACCAAGGGTCCATCTAGCCCAGTAGCCTGTCTTCCGACAGCAGCCAATGCCAGGTGCTTCAAAGGGAGTGAACAGAACAGGCAACTGAGTGATCCATCCCCTGTTGTGCACTCCCAGCTTCTGGCAGTCAAAGACTAGGCACACACAGAGCATGTGGTTGCATATCTGACCATCTTGGCGAACAGCCATCGATGGACCTATCCTTCATGAACTTACTGAATTCTTCTTTGATCCCACTTGTACTTTTGGCCTTCACAACATCACTGGCAATGAGTTCCACAGTTGACTGTGCATTGTGTGAAGAAATACTTCCTTTTGTTTGTTTTAAACTTGCTGCCTATTTGTTTCATTGGGTGGCCCCTGCTTCTTGTGTTATGTGAAGGAGTAAATAACACTTCCTTACTCACTTTCTCCACACCAGCCATGATTTTATAGACTCCCCTTAGTTCTCACTTTTCCAAGCAGTGAAGTCCCAGGTTTTTTAATCTTTCCTCACACAGAAGCTGTCCCATACTCCTAATCATTTTTGTTGCCCATCTCTGTACCTTTTCCAATTCTAACGTATCTTTTTGAGATGGGGCAACCAGAACGATATGCAGTATTTCAGGTGTGGGTGTACCATGGATTTTTATAGTGGCATTATGATATTTTTCTGTCTTTTCTATCCTTTTCCTAATGGTTCTTAACACTGTTAGCTTTTTTGACTGCTGCCATACATTGAGTGGATGTTTTCAGAGAACTATCCACAATGACTCCATGAGCTCTTTCTTGCATGGTAACAGCTAATTTAGATTCCATTATTTTGTATGTATAGTTGGGATTATATGTTCCAATGCACATTACTTTGCATTTATTAACATTGAACGTGATCTGCCATTTTATTGCCCAGTCACCCAGTTTTGTGAAATCCCTTTGTAACTCTTCACAGTCGGCTTTGGACTTAACTATCTGGAAAAATTTTGTCTCATCTAAAATTTTGCCACCTCACTGTGTACCCCTTTTTCCATATCATTTATGTGGGGGAAGAGAGGGGACATAGGATCAGAGAGATGGAGGCAGAAAGTTATACACATCCCTACATCAGCATCATCTTCAGGAGTATATATCCTTCAATAAAATGTATTACAGTTTCCCTACTGCTAAATAAAATGATAAAGTGGATATTCTGGACAGTGAGTTGAATAGTCTTAACTCCATTTCCATCCACTTTCCTTGCTCGCGCGCTCTCTCTCACACACACACCCCTCAACTAAAAAAAGGGGACACATTTTAAAACTGACATACTGGAAGCCTGGGAATCTCCATTATACTCAAAACAGACTGTACACATACACGGTTCACTTCACTACTGAAAATCAAGACATATGGCATTGCTTTCTCAATCAGCTTACCACTTCGTGGTCTAAGCGAGTTACCATCTCTTCCAGCTTTTGGTGACCTTTTTTCAGGTCCTCTTCTGTCCGCTTCAAGGCATTGAGCTCAGCTTGTGCACGATCCATTTCCTCTTTCATCCGCCATCTCAGTTTATCACTCACTGCTGAAATGAGAGACGCTCGAATGGTATCCTCGCTGATGGTACCATCTCTGCTGGGACCTGCAGAATAGAATTCACAGGCACAAAATTATCTCTCACTCTTTTGGATAGCTTTGTTACAGGGCCATTTGACAGAAAGTGGTTAAATCCCTGCACCTAGCTTTAAGAATATAAGATAGGAACATAAAATGAATTTTTCCGTGTTAGTTAATTTTCAGAAGCAATGCAGAGGCCACAATGAAATGCAGAAAACCATACATGAACTAAATTTAAAGGTGTATCCATGCACTCAGCACACATTAAAATCTGACCGTGCTTTCAACCCTAATTTTAAAAAGGGGCTGCCCATCTCATCACCAAGAAGTGCAGTTGAGATCCACAGTTAGTTTCAGTCTCTAACAGAAGGCTGAATTTATGGCAAACTCCAGAGGAGCTTAGTATAAAAGATAACATTCAAATATGTAACTATTATGATTGTTTAACAGCTGGCCTATGAATGTAAATTGGTCTTCAGATACTCTGTAGTTTGAAACTTTCTACCAACAAGGATGGATAAACCTAGTAAACAGCCAGAAGTAAATGGATACACCCCACATGTGATATTTTAAACTTAATTCTGAACAACACAGCAGATGCTTTTCTATCGGAATATAACCTTTGATTGGTGCTTTCAACACTGAAATAAGGGGGAAAGACTGAATGAGCAATAACAGAATCACATCCAAGACAAATGCTGGTTTATTTTTGATACCTCAAATTATACACAGATCATTTCTTGAAACCTTTACGATTCTGTATCAGTACTTTTAAATTTCCTATATCTGATTACATAGTAGATTCTCATCTCATTCGAATATAAATCCAAATGTAACATTTCATTTATGCACAAAAATGTTCCCAATTGAAAAGTCTCTTTCCTTATAGGTAGGTAAAAAGCAGTCCTTAAAACATTATAGTCACAAACTCCCAAAGTGCTTTCTAATCTGCAATTTTCCCCATTGTCTTCATGCAGATTAGACGGTCTTGCACATGTCCTTTTGATTTAACATGAAATCTTTATACATACAAATTCTCACACTTGATTTAACTCAAACATTATTTCCATTAACACTACTAAAAATGTTGTTTTCTTAAATATTTGTATGCCTTTAGCACCAATTATTCATGTCACACTAACATCAAAACCAACAAAAATTAGTAATAGCACTTTAGTATGAAAATTGTATTTTACCTTAAACATCAACTCAAAGTGCCCCACAGCTTTCATACGCAGCCATCCATCCTTTTTCTTTCTCCCTTGATCTTTAAAATTAAAACTCTTCTTTTTGAATTACAATCTTTTCCTGGTTACTAGTCTTTTTTTTTCTCTTTAAGATGATCTGTGTATGAGTAACCTATCTGGGTGACAGAGAGCATCCATAAAAGACATCATGACATTGGTGTGATTGGTCCATTCCCAAATTCGGCTGTTTTTATAATCTCCGGTCCACTGAACAACAAAGTAAACTGTTGTAAATTTCTGGCTACTCTTCCTAAAGTCTCTGGGGCTGCTTTGTTCTATCAGTTGCTGTTTTATTCACTGGTTAGGGTACCCAGTTCCACAATGTCCCTTTGGAACACAGTCTCTGGTCCAAGCCTCTCCTTCGAGTTTCCTCAGATTTCACTTTCTGGTTTCGTCATCTCTTGTGAGGACATGACTATTTATTTTCTGTAGTGATATATTCATTTTTCAGGAGTTTTGCATCCCACCTTCCATATTTCTTTACTTGTTCTAGTGGCTAAATCTGACTAAAGGCAGGTGCACACAAGCTTCTTTACTTCAAAACTTGACTGTCAGGTACTGATTCATTCTTTCTCCTCCAGATGATGGAAAAGTCCAGTATCACTCTTAGACTTGTTTAAGTTTCCTGTTCACTACTGAAGCGAATTTCTTACGAAGTTAAAATTAACAGTCCAACATAACATTCGCTATGTTCACAGCTCCTCTGCCAAGAGTCTCTCCTCTTCTCTCTAAAAACGTATAGCTGAGCACATTTAAGGAAGATTGGGTAACTACCAACCAGAGTATTCCCTCTGCATAATGAACTACATGTCAGTTAAAACTCTGATCGATTCTTAACACGCACTGGCATATACACACTTTTCACAAAAGTCTGCACAGCACTGAGTTTTAAAAGTTTTCACAGTTCATTTTGTTGATCACTCAAGTATACATCTGAACCAAACTTCCCAAACATTGGCTATATTTAGTTTTTCAAATGTCTTAAAAGAAAGCTCTTGAAAATGAAAAAAACTTAATAAAGCAATAATGATTGAGACAGTGTGTTTCTTTGGGATTACTGACCAATTGGGAGAGAAGCTGAGGCACATTTTAACCCATTGATCTTAGAGGTCAATCTCTAGGAAATGCCCTGCATTCACATCATTGCTGTTATTTTATTTGTATTCTTTTCATTAACAATGTTTGTAAACTTAAGCACAAACATATCACAAAAGAGAAAAGCAAAAGCATAACTATATACAATTGTTTGGATTTGAATATAGTGCAAGACAAAAGTTTGTATGTTGCCCCTTCATATTCACCCCAAGCAAAAAGATCAGAACTATTTAAAGTAAATTCTAGAAAGCTACAAAGGGATAGTGAGAGTCAAAACAACATCAAGCAGGAACAAGATCCATAGCCTATGGGATATAAAATAAGCAGTAGCCTTTCATAAACTATTAAGTTACTCAGACATACAGAAGAAGAGGTACAATAGTTGCCTATTTACATAATGTAAAAAGGATTAAATCTTTCCATAAAATGTGAATATATAGCTTGAAGTTTATACTGTATTCATTCAAAAGTTGCTATAATCGGAAAAGGATGAAAACAACTGGGCCTGGGATGTTACCTTTCTAACTGCAGGCAACAAATGTAAGATATTGCATTAATGCTAGGACCCAAGATTAGACTATTGTTTTCTGTTATTACTGAATACAATTTGTGTGTGGGAGGAGGGGAATTGTCCAAGATTTCCTTTACACCCTACAGAAATGTTGAGCATATGATGTACTTGCATTGTGCAACTGCCTTTCCAGACAATTAATGCTTAGTACGTGTTCCAGATTGTAGGAAAGCTTCCAGTCATCTTAATTAAAAATATAGCTGATTAAAAAAGCCTGTGTTAATTCAGGATTTTGTTATTTAATAATCTCATGGAAGGACTGCTGCTCAGTCATAAGAAAAATTCATTTTCCAACTTCAGAAGACTCTACGAAAATGGGAAATGCAAAATGTCAGTAGATCTTAGATGAGCGTATTTTGCAAACAACAACTCCCAAAATCCTCAAAATCAAAAAACATCATATGAAGCACAACTGTACTTTTCAGAGTTTCCTCTCATTTAAGTAACAAAAATGAGATGTTGACTGGCCTATCTTGTGTATTTGCAAACAAACATATATGTGAACCTAGAAACATGGCATTTGCTGAGGACTAATTACTGGATGGGGTTAAGGGCCTAAAGTTTTCTCTGAGGTCCTACTCTTCCCAATTGATTTCATGATTATTACCATCATTCAGCCAAAAATGCGGGGGGGAAAGCCTTGCGTCACAGAGGATGCATTTTTAGTTACAACTCTCCTTTGAAAAACAGCAATTCTTAATTAACTGTTGTATATCAGGAGTAATGTTAATCTTATATTTCAGTAGACTAAGAGTATGTAGCAGTGTTATAATAAGAAGTAACCATTCAGGGTCACACTAGGTATCTAACATTAGGCATTTACTTATAATAAAATTACTTAATATCTAGGGAAAGTTTTCAGAAGTTTTTCTCCTGGCTAAATTATTTTATCTGGCTTTAGCGGATAACCACATTTGCTTTATTCACCCATTTAGAGCGATAAAGTTAGCCAACTGTAAGAAGATTCTGTATAAGTGAATTATACAATTAACTTCTATTGTAATTCAGTTAAAGCGGCCTAATTAATCTGGGCAAACAAAAGAATATGGCTAGCTGCAGCTTGGCTGCAGTTACTCTAACTCAGGGGTGGCCAACCTGTAGCTCCAGAGTCACATGCGGCTCTTCAGAAGTTAATATGCGACTCCTTGCATAGGCACCGACTCCGCGGCTGAAGCTACAGGCGCCAACTTTCCAATGTGCCAGGGAGTGCTCACTGCTCAACCCCTGGCTCTGCCACAGCCCTGCTCCCACTCCACCCCTTCCCGTCCTCTCCCTTGAGCCTGCCGTGCCCTCACTCCTCCCCCTCCCGAGCCTCCTGCACGCCACAAAACAGCTGATCGGAAGGTGCAGCGAGGGAGGGAGAGGCACTGATTGGCAGGAGGGACTGGGAACAGGGGGAAGCTGATGGGGGGCTACTGACGTATTACTGTGGCTCTTTGGCAATGTACTTCGGTAAATTCCAGCTCCTTCTCAGGCTCAGGTTGGCCACCCCTGCTCTAACTCATAGGTTTCACCTGGTACATAAAATGTAAGAAACATTTATAGACTCCTACAGATTACTGGGTAAGTACACTCAATTAGATCCAAAACCAATTTCCATATACTCTGCAAAAAGGTTAGATGGTATTACGTAAAAGATATTTTCCTTTGTAACAAACTTGTAAGTGCTATGTAATAATCATGATAATTAACTTGGGATGAATAATCAACGTTGTTATTATTAAACAATATAAAATGAGATTACCACAGTAAAGTGGTTACTAGGTATGTGTGACCTGTAATTTACAGTTACTAAGCAAATACTATTTTCACATGGGATTCAATACTAGCAAGTGCGAGAGAAAAAAAGTAAACAATCATGTAAATCAACTCTCTGCCAAGATTTTCTTAGTCACTTTCTTTGAACGTAACATTAAATGCATTAGCCTTTAGGTGGATTAATACAATTTTTTCTGCAGATCACACTTTCAGAGCAAGTAGCTATATGTCCTCCGCTAGACTAATTACTGTACATATTAAAAAGATAAAGTAAACCTTTCAATTTGTTGCAGAAAAATGTTGCATGTATACAATGCAGAAAACTTCAGTCTCTCCAATTTCATGTTGATATCCCTGCACTGAAAAAGTAATCATTCCAGTCTCCATTACAAATCACTTTAACTGTTATCTATTAAAGAATAATACACAGCTTTGCAATTTCTCTTATACTTCTGGTTTACACGTAATTACTTTGAGATACACTAAATCTCAACTGCAGCAACAGGAATCACTGTAGTAACCTGCGTGACCGGACTGTGCAACCTTTATATTGCTGAACTTTGTATAGTTTTGAAGCCCTGTTGCTGCAAGGGAAACTTCAGAAAAGAGAAAACACCCAAGAAAGCCATTTACACAGGGATAAAGTCAAGTTGTCGAAATACAGACGTTGTCATAACATCACGCATATCATACTCTCAGTGTATAGCCAAACCAAAATCTCTCAAAATTACGCAAATCACAAAGCGGAAAGAGTTTTATGAATTAGGCTAATTCCCTCAAGAGTCACATACCTCTAAAGACTAAAACTGAGAATATGTTTGGGAAAAAAAGTTATATCTTCAAGATCACTTCCTTTACTTTTTCACTACGGGCCTCTTGACTGATGACTGTATATCCTTTCAGATTCAGTCAAGGGATTCCCATATCATCTGAAATTCATCTCAGGATAGCAGTGCAAGGCACATACCTCTCCCTCCTCAGCATTCCCTGCCCTACTGGCCAAAGTGAGCTAAAGTAACTAAGACCTAAAATTAAGCCTACTTTTCCAACACAGTGGTCCAGAGGGGAAAACACTCTTCTGAACCCACAAACCGTAAGAAAAACAATTAAATCTAGAGTAAATCAAACTATAAGAAAAATATTAGTAATTTTAATTTGGGGTTAGTGCATATCAAGTTACACCAAAGAAGTTACTGGATTAGCCAACTATAAAATAATTCTTAAATAAGTAAAAGGTGAACAGACTGCAAAAATTTCCATACTAAAATGTCTCAGAAAATTTCTTCCTAATTAAGTGTGCAACACTTTCAATCCTGAATACTCTGTTGTACAGTAACTGCCCCACTCAGTATTTCCTTACAGACATTTATTTTGAAAGGCAGAAGTGAAGAGAACATGCGTTCTCTGTGGATGGGCCTAAACTCTGGAATTCATTCTCAACTGTTCTGACAGAGCCAAGATTGCTGACCTTGAAGGCACACAGCAAAGCCCATCTCAAGTTTCAGGCTTTTGCCTAAGGAGAGGGTAGATACATCTGTGGTAGTTTCTTTGAAATTTGATCTATTTTGTATAAATAGTAATTTTTAAAAATTAAATGTGTGATTGTAGTCATGTAATTAAATACATTTTGGGAATCAAAACATAAAAAGTATAACAGAGAGAGGACTGGGAGAACAAAGAATGCCTGAACTGAAAGGAAAGGAACTGACCCACTATAACATTTCCAGGTGTTTGAGGAAGAACTGGAGTCCAGGATCCTGGACCTACACTGGCAGCACAAAACAGCCACAATGCCATCTAAATGGATTGGTGAAGGATTCTTCCAACATATATATTGGTACGTATATTGGAGAAGGATTCTCCCAACATCCCCCACTGACGTGGAGTCACTGTGGAGTGTCCAACGCCACACATCCCCAGCCTCTGCTGCAGTAGGTGTGGGTTAGGGAAAAGGGGGAGTAGCCAGGGTATATCTACGCCCCAGAGATCCCCAGCTGCCAGAATAACTGATTAGGGTCACAAGCAGCTAAGACATAAATTAGAGCAGTCTTAAGGCTGCTCTAATGTATAAGAGGGAATAGCCTGGTCCCTGACTGACCTCAGGTTCAGAGGAGTTGTAAAGGTGACATAAAACCAACTTTATCCCCAAGCTGTAACGATGGCTAAGTGCATCCTCTTGATTAACACATTAAATTAATCAAAATGTTCCAAACAAAGTTTTACAAGCAACTAAATGGGCTTTCTCTCATACCAGTTTCTAATCTTGACTCTTTCTCAGAAGCCTAAGCCCCCCATACAAAAACATCCAATTCTTCCAGTCAAGAATGCCATTATACTTTATGCAAATCAGCATGCAGGTTGTGTGGCAAAAGGAGCACGATACAATTATCTGATCTACTTTATGAGCAAATCCTTTTTCTAAATAATCAGTCTTTGAACTAGTACTTTGCGCTGAACCTTTTAAAATCAGTACACTCAAACCTTTCTTTCATTTGTCAGCATCTCAGACATAATAAAATCATCAAGGTAGTGCACATCTTTGTTGCGCAACAGAACAGATCTGTTTCTGAACACATCATGGGTTCAGACTTATTTATTTTTAAAATAGTTGGGTTTTTATAGCATTGTTTTACTTGAAACTGTTTTGGCTATCTTCTCTGAGATAGCCTACGACAGTACCAGAAGAAAGTATAAAAGCAGAAAATAGACCACATAATCACAAGCTAATAGTCAATGGGCCGATACTTCAAGCAAAGACTTCTGCTATCAACCATGTACTCCAGATAACACAAGAACCGGAAAGACTGACCAGATGCAAGATCAAATCTAATCTGAGATTTTGAACTCTGAAATCAAGAGCATCAGAAAATACTCTAAGATGGGTATATGCAGATATTATTTACATCAGGAATCAAATATATTTTTCACATTGGATTTTGCAGTGCTATAAAGCTGTCTATGTTAACTCCAAATAAGAAGAGACCTGTGTTTAGACCAGCATTGATCTCTACAGCGTCTGTGTCTTAAAGTTACAGATTAATATCCAGAATGTTGCAGGTAAAGGCAATGCCACAAGTAATGGGCCAAGAACACTTACTCTGCACCACACTGAATATACCTTGGCCAAGAATTCAGTGTATCGCTTACCTTTTTGATGCACAAAGGAGTTTTATAAGAGAATAACTATAAAAGAAAGAGTCCTCTTCTGGGATGCATATATTATTTAAACTTTTCCAAAAGGTTAAGACTGAGCTGCTATATCTGAAAATAATAAAGATCTACTCTAAAAATGATATGAACTATTAAAATTTAAGCCAACAGAAGTTGGAAGGCTGTTACTACAGACTCTAGCCTTAACAGTGTATGTATTAGCTATGCTTTAAATCAGTATTTGCATCTTTGTGCCTGTGTTAGCTAGATTCATTTGGTTTATGACAATACATTTTCCATAACTATACTCTAGCACACTTACTTTGAACTTTCTGGTTTTTCTAGTAAAAAGAATGCTATTTTAAAGCAGAAATTACAAGTACTCTGATGTTACTGATCAGTAAATTTCTGGGGGCGTAAATCAAGTTTACCTAAATTATTAGGTATTGGAAATTGTTTGTTTTTAGAATGTTTCCCAAGGGTTACTCCATGAAAGTCTACATGGAATTTAGGAGCTCTTCATTAGTCTATGTTGGGCTTAGAAACTATACATTAGGCCTCTGCTTGTCCCCCATTCTACTGCTATCCCTGCTCCCACAGATCTTAGAAGCTATATTCCAAAGCCCATGGCTCTCCCCTCATCCTTTCCTTTCTCCTGCTCCCAACACAAAGGCTTCTCCCATCCAGTTATTTCAAAGCCTGAAGCCACCCAACTGAAACAAGGATAATAGTAAAAAAAAAAAAAAACCAACTCATGCAATACCTATATTATCAACTCACCAAACTCTGCTAAATGAGCCAAAGGTACACACCCTCATCCAGGTCAACAGAATAAAGATGAATCAGGTGTTTTTAAGCCAAGTCATTTTTAGTCACAACAAGCAACAAACGAGAATGTAGAAAACTTTTCAAGAAATAAAAACTTCTCTTCAATGAGTTACCTTATCTACCCCATAAATACTAGAAAGACGTACGGCATATTGTGATAAATCTGTTTTACAATCCCACACGTTCAGAAAGTCGTTTAAAACTACTGAAAAACGTACCTTAAAAATCTATCATCAATATTTCTGATCATTAATTTTTCATGATAGAAAAATTATAACAAAGCAATGCCAGCTTTATATTTTTCACCAAGTAGTAATGGACTCATTTAGCATGTGTTGCATGTTAATGGTTCTATGCAGGAGATGCAGCACAAAGTTCTAAACCTAATGGCACCTATTCAGAGCCAGTAGGCATTACTGTTTTATTTTATATATAAAACTTATACAAGCTTCTTGTACAATTCATCTATTAATAGACTAAATACCCCTCGTGTAGAAGCTGATTTATAGATTAAAAAGATGATGTTGTCTGGTTCATAAAAATGTATATACAGTACATTTCATTTAGGTGTCATTTCTAGCTCATGTCACTCAGGCACTTTACTGGTCAATAAAGACATCTACAATATTTTGTTAAAAGTTGTAAACACCTATCACATGTGGCAATGAAAGTATGTGAAACGGCACATAAACCAAAAGCAATTTCTCAAGGATGCTTCAATGCTGAGGAGACAGGACTAGCACTTTCTACAGGAACACCATAGAGGGGAACCAAACCCTTTAATTTACAGTAACTGAATATAAATCTTATTATTTACTGAAGTAATGAGTTATATACATTGTTTTATTATATTGCAAAGATTTTACCATCACTTTTATATGAAATTATTTGTGAGGTAAGGGATGGGCAGAAGGGGAAAAGAGAAAGCAGTGGGTTATGGTAGCCAGGAGAGGTTTAAACATTCTTAGCCCTGTAAAGTTTCCCAAAGGAACAAGAGAGTATACTCACTACCAGACAACTGTAATTATGAGAAGAAGTGAATTGTAACCATCCAGACATTCAGATCATGAATGTGAGAGTTCACAAGATTCTAGTCACTCCTTTTAAATATAATATACATTTATAAAGCAAAACCAAAGTCAATGATCAATACTAGCTGTTTTCTGAAAATCCCTTATTTAGGACACTTTTGTACAAGACATTTTAATAATAAGCCAGGAGGGAAATATTAGGGAAGACATCTTAATCTTAAAAATGGAAATTCAGATGACAAAAAACGTTAATGAAACAGGAAATGGTGGATTTCTACTAACTCCTTGCACATGTAAGGTTTCATTTTGAAACAATCTCAATGTGGCTCCTTACAGAGCATGAACCCTTAGCATTTTCTGTCACTTCCATAATTAGCCCAGCTTTGGGAAGATTTTTATGGCACATAGCCATTAATCCCTAGGAGCACTCAGACACTTAACCTTTACTACGCAGAGTCTGGTTTCACAAGTGACCTTACAGCAACTTCAGACCCGTAACAGAATCAGAAGGATAATGAATGGGACAAGACTGAAAAAAACTGCTTTGAAGAAACTGAAATTAAGCTCACTAATCAAAAAGCCTATTTAAATGTCACAGTATAACAAATAAAATGCTGTACACTTGATCCCTAATGACATACTGCGTGTTATGCTTATAAGTGTGACCTAACAGGACATTTTAATAGTCCTTCATCTATACAAGCCACAACACTGTAGCAGCAAGAAACAAACATTTTTATGTAAAAAATTAAGATCCGCAGTTGAGAAGAATACCAGTTCCTTCCTAAAAATGACTTGGGACTACTTACTTGAGAGGCCGCCTCTGTTCCCCTGCCATTTGGCACAACTGTCCCCTCCAGCCTGTGAGAATGTGCTGAGTTGAGTGCTGCTTTGGATGATATCCCAGCCAAGAGGGGGAAACAGGATGAGTTTAGCAGGGAGGAGCAGGCTACGCTCCCTGCCCTGGCAGCTGTGTTCCAAACAGAGCTGCAGCCTGATCCCTCCTTAGAGAAGGTGAGGGCTGTTGTGGCCAGTCCAAGTTCTGAAAGCCCTCTTATCTGAGGAATGCAGGGAGAGATTCCCATGGAATAAGCAACTCCTTTACAGGGAATGGTTTCCCCCAGGGGAGACAGAGACTTGGAGTACCAGGAGACAGTTAGTGGTGTCCCAGAAGTATCATCTTAAGACGTTAAACTTCTCCGATGACATCCCTTTTTCAGGACATGGGGAGATCCAGCACACAAAACACAGGCTGTTGCATAATTTTTACTGGCCTAGAGTTTTTGAGACAGTCAAAGAATACTCAAAACATGTGATTCCTACCAGAAGTGTAAAAAGCTCAAGAAAGTGTAAAGCAGTCAAGAGGCCACTACGATAATAGAGGAACCTTTTTTGAGGCTGGACCATGGATACTGTGGGACCCCGTAGTAAGATTGACACCATCAGCTCAGGACTAAACAAAGACTGTGAATGGCTAGCCAACTACAAAAGCAGTTTCTCCTCCTTTAGTGGGCACACCTTAATTGCTAGAAGAGGGCCTCATCCCCCCTGATTGAATTAACCTCGTTATCCCTAGCCTGATTCTTGCTTGCATATTTATACCTGCCTCTGGAAATTTCCACTACATGCATCCGACGAAGTGGGTATTACCCACAAAAGCTTATGCTCCAATACGTCAGTTAGTTAGTTAGGACTCTTTGCCGCTTTTCCAGACTGGAAAGAAATTCGTACTAGGGGTGATAGATTATGCTACTTGCTATCCTGCAGGACTGCAACTCTGTCCTCCGTAGAGGCAGGCACAGATGCTGATGCTCTCTTGTCAATTTTCAGCAAGATGGGCTTCCCCCCCAGCAAGTTCCTCAGGGGCTCATTTTCATATCAACCCTTCACAAGGGCTTACGGGAGAAACATGGGGTCAGACACTTGTGGGCCTCTGCATATCACCCTCAAGCCAAAGGACTGGTGGAAAGATTTAATAGGACACTTAAAATGATGCTGGAAACTTTTGTAGAACAGCAGTCGCATGATTGGGACAAGTGTTTACTGTATCTACTGTCTGCCTATAGAGAAATTCACTAAGAAACCAGTTTTCCCCTTTTGCATTGCTCTTTGGAAGGAGGGTGTGGAACCCTAGAACCAAGTGAGGGATGAGTGGGAGCTTAAGACCTCTCCTGAGGGGGAAGCAGTAGAGTATATATTGTCCTTCAGGGAAAGGCTCACAGAACTCCTGGATTTTGCTTAGGAGAACCTAGTTAAAGCCTGAGAGAGAGACTGTTTGGTATGACCACAAGGCACAGGCCAGGTCACATGGAACAGGGAATAAAGTTATGGCACTCATTCCAAAGTGGCAGAATAAACTCCAAGCTGCCTGGGAGGGGCCCTTTAAAATCATCAAGCAGCTCAGTGAGATAAATCATGTTGTCAAGCTGGTTTAAGGCAGGATGCATGCAAGTGATCTGACAGCTCAAAAAATCCTACCTCATGAAATGGTGATGCATGTACATCTACAAGTAACCAATGTAAGTAGTTGTCAGTTTATGCATAATCAAACATGCAATAAATCAAGCAAGCATAACATTATTCCCATCTCTACTGGCATGAAACAGGCAGATTAACTGTGTATCTACTCAAATTTAACTATAGTGGAGCTGGCACTCCACTATAAAACAGATGCTACGTAGAGAGTCTGAAAACAGAGCCTTAAAATGAAGTGCTTTTCCAGCCATAACTATAATGCAGTTAGTACACTGCAGTGAAGAGCAAAAATCAAGTGTGATTACTTTGAAGAGCAATGTGAACTAAACTTTTGAACCCTGCCAAGAAATATGATAAGATAAAGGGGAGGGCTCAAGGAACCTTTCCTGCCGTGGCAAATCTTGCACAAGTATCAGGGCAATCTCAGTTCCCATGCTTGGGGAAGCTAAGGGATTGTTCCTTCCCTGCACCCTTGAGAGTGCTTATGGCTCCAGAGAAGGTGGAAGTCAATGCAACACCCCCTCTTTGCCATGTACTCCAATGGGGAACTTCCCCTTCCTCCCATTTATGCTTATCCCCAAGTAGAAAAAAACATTGTTTCATTCGGGAGGGCCATGTGGGCCACAGGCTGGGAGAGGAAAACTGGTCATATCATCCTGTTGGATAGTACACCCTCTGCACTCCTCCCTCTCTGCACCAAGAAGAAACTCTGCATGCCTGAGGCACAATCCCTTCCTAAGCTCTCCCTAGGATGGGACAGCAATGCACTCTCCCCTGCTAGGGTTTGTGGCTAAATGCCAGAATCTAGCTAGAAGGATGCTGTTATGAAGAAACTATTTGATCACCCTTGGATAGAAACATCTCCCAAGCAACAAAGGCTAATGCAAATCAAATGCAAAATTGCAAATACATGTTCAGCATGTACATGTCAGCAAATTTCCAATGACTATCTTCTAGCCCCAGATCAGCTTCAAGGGTACAAATTTACGCAAAGAATATATCAGAAAACAGATACACTTGTTGAGACAACTACGCATTTTCATTAACATGAACAGAAAACTCAGACCACCTATTTTTGATAAAACCAACGAAAATAAGAACAGATGCTAAAGAACCTAATCCCAACAATCAATATATTTGCACCATCTTTTGAGATATTGTCTCCGTTGATTAGATAAAAGGATTACTTACCTACAGACCAGAACAGGAACTCCAACAGAATTCTGCAAACTAAAACAGACCCCGCAGAAGATGTTTACATGCGCCGTGTGCATACAAGCACTCACAGGCAAACTTGAGCAAAAACACCCAACAAGACAATGGTTTCTGCAAACCAATCTCAGTAACTCCAAGAATACCACCAAATGGAGAGAATACGAAAGAAATCTTGACAACATACATTCGCCACTGCTATCGCTTAACAGCAAACAACAACATTTACACAATTAATGCTATGCACCTTAAGTACTACATTTTGACCAAAGGTTGAAAGATATAAACCAACAGATACTCAACCGCAGTGATTACTAAATACTGTCTGCCTTAACAAGATCTATAGCAACAAAGTCATACTCAGTCACAAATACGTGTTGATCAGGCTGAACTATTTGTATTATGACCTATTGCCTTTTTTTTTTTTTTAACGTCTTAACTGAGGTATTTAACTTTGATGTGCATTTAAACTTTTTGAAATATACAGACTAAGTTAGAAACTGTTATGAAAGTATTTTTAGTATGTTTTAGTACCGAGTAACATTTCAACAGGCTGGAGTTAATAGCCACAAAGGCACTTTATCTCAAAAACGAATTTGTAAACTCACATCCTTCCATGTCATGTGTTCATTAAAACACCACAAGATCACTAAAAAGTAAAGGCTACAACTTTATTTGTAAAACACAATCACCAAGTTATACAAATTAAATGCATTAATCATCAACATCGTTCAACATCAAAAAGGTATAAATATGACTGTAGACCTCGCCAGAGTGTAGGTAACTTCCATCGGGGAACATTCTATTCCAAGTGTAGGGTGCAACACGTACCCATGCCATATGTGGCGGAAGTGCTTCTAAGTCCTTGATATGTACGTATTGAGCAGAACCTTTCCCAGTGTGTGAGGGAGTCAGCCCCAGTTCCTCTAAAGGCTACAAATTTTCCCTGTACAGCAGGGAAACCTTCAGAGGTATTCAAGAACAGAGATTAATACTCAAATAAATCTTTTCCAATATCCCTACTGCAAGCTTCACCAAACTAACTTTTAGCCTGCACAGTGTCCTATATTCTATTACTTTTGCCTTAGAGTCCTGTATACAGACTTTGGTGTTTTCTACTAAACTGTGGCTTCCTTATTCCTCCTCCAAAAAGGTTGGCAAGGCTGGGAATTTGAGTAATGTAAGACCAGAATAGTAGAGAATAAACACTCCTCCACTCCTAGTACTCACCTCTCCCCTGCCTCTGACAAGTGTCCTTTTGCAGGCAATTCCCTGCATAACCAGTATGTTTCTGGATGAAGACTTGATTAAAGAGAAAATGGGGAGAAGGGGCACCTGGTAAGGTTAAAGCAATTCCTTTCTCAAGTCCTGTCATAAAGGGATTTCCAAATGCAAATTGCTGCATCAAGGAGCTATCAAAATACTGACAGGAGTCTTCATTTAAGAAAATAAAATGGGTTCCTTGACCAAAACTACTTTAAATACAAATTAACAAATGTTATGTAACACATATCTGAGACAGGAGAGAAGATGGAGATTTTTGAAATATTAAAATTCTTTTCTACAAAATTTAATTTTTTAAATCTTAACTATATGGAATAATATATTTGCTAATACGTTTCACAATATTTTGTTTTGTAGTAGCTCAGCACTCCCAACTAACAAAATTAAATTTTAGTGCTGGTTGGCTATATGCAAAAAATAAATTGTAAACCAGGCCCAAAGCTTTTTCCCTACAACAAACATATAAATATACTGCAACAATTACTGGAAGGAAAATGCTGCAGTTTTCTACATGATCGCTAAATTAAAGAGACACTGTCAAGCAGTTTATAGCAATTTCAAGACAGAAAAAACCTGAGTTTCAAGTGAATCAGTCAGGCAGTTTCAAAGAAAAAGAAAATACACAATATAAGAAAGTTTTAAACGGCTTCAATTCTGAAGAAGCAAAATAAAAGCAAGAATGTTTCTTACTGTTCTGGAGCATCAGACACTTTTGCCAGGGCTACACTGCAAACATCAAAGATATTGGGCGCAAGCACAAAATTGTTAATTTTATGCTTTTTTAGAAAGAGGAAAACTGCTGGAAAGATGGAAAAGGACAAAACTGGTAAGAAAAGAATCTGTTTTCAACCATCTTTAAAAGAACCAAAAATACTATACTTTAACAAATTCAAGTCTATAAAAATAGTTGGTTATTTTAAAAGGACATTATGTCAAGAGTCTATACCTTCACAGCAACAAGACTGAACTTCTACAGTAACTGTCATCTGAACTGTCAAATGCCCCTCTGAGGTAATTATTATGTATTTTACAGACAGGTAAACAGAGGCATGGAGAAGTTAACTGACTTATTTCCATAATAAAATAGTGGCAGAACTAGGAATAGAACCCAGAAGTCTCAACTCACAGTGTCCTGCTCTGTCAGACAACCTACCTTCCGATTTTACATTTTTTTAAAGTTGCATATTGTGTCAGAAAATGTCATCATGAATATGTCCCTACAGTTCGTATTACTGTATCTCTAATAATGAAATGCTTCAAAAAGTTCACTTATTATACCTTAGCTCCTATCACAAAGCTACCTACTACTGAATGATTTTGCACACAGAAGATAGTGTATTAAAAAAAGGGGTAAAAACTATTTGGCAGTGTCCCTTTAAACAAATTACATAAATTAATCATATGAAGCTCAAAATAAAGTGTTAAATAGACCTTGCAGAACAACAAAGTTTAGCGTCTGGGAATAACATTTCATTTTAATAGTGGGGTAACAAATATTATGTGCCACAAACACTATTATCAAACTTCGAAATGTATTCAGCAACCAGTACTGTTTCTCCCACATGAGCGATGGCAACTCCAAACACTACCAAAGTATCCCCATATCATTGGGAATCCTCCTATAGTGTATTCCCTACCCCTGGTGAGGTTCCTACGTCAAAACATGGCCAATAACGTCAAACTTCCTCCAAAGTCATATCAAAGTCTCCAAAACACTCAGTAAATCCAGGTTGAAGACATCAGTACCACTTTGAGATAAGAGAACACCATCTAGATGGAATAAACCCGGAGACTCTGGTACAAGGGAATCGTGTCGGATCACACACCCTCCAATAAACTTCATAAAGTTGCCAATTTCCCTATTGACTTTTTTTCTGTTCTTATCCATGAATCTATAGGTCTCTTCTTGGTTCCATGCCTTTCGGGGCACAATGTTTGACCAGACCAGAATGACATTCTTGAATGTGTGCTTGATAAATCCTAAATCTTTCTTAATTCGGATTATAAGATCCACAAATTTTGTTGTCCCCAGATCATTTCCTCCCAGGTGTATCACCAGCACATCAGGATCTGGCAGACGCCTTCGTGCATGAAACAGAGTGGGTATTAACTGATCCCACATCATGCCGCTCTTTCCTATCCAGTGCAATTTGGCATCCTCCACTCGAATGCCCAGCTGTGGACCAAAGCTTCTTACGAGTGCCCGTTTTTCTGCCCAGAAAACATACGAATGACCACAAATCCATACCTGCTTCTGCTTTCTTCTGGCATCTGCTATTAAGAGAACACAAACAAATATTAATGCTTTCGTCTGGACTCCACCTTTATAAATTGTATGTGGCCTAACAGCCCCTCAACTCCCTTAAACGTGGCTCACTCTGCCATACTCCATACTTTGGAAAAGCCAAGACCACAAGTGAGGCACATGCATAAATCCTAAATGTGTCATATTTAACCATAATCTGGGAGACCAAGTCTTCTTCCAGTATCTGTTTAGACAAACGTGTCCCCTCACGTACATGAAGAAAAATTTACCTTCCTTCAGACGTCTTTGCTGGTAATTAGTGCCTGTACTGGATATAAAAATCTACAGAAGGCAATCCATGTTCATGTCCCTTTGGAATGGTCCCACAATGGCAAATATATATTCTTTATCTCCTATCGTGATGAAGGTCCTGAAATACACTAGGTCAGAGGTTCTCAAACTGTGCTCCGTGGACCACCAGTGGTCCGCAAGCTCCATTCAGGTGGTCCGTGGATAGTTCCCTCTAAGATGCGCGCCTGGGTGGCCGCACATGAAAGAATGAAGGGCCACCCACCTAATTAGTGGAGCCGTGCAGGCATGGCTCCACTAATTAGGTGCCTGGACCCTGGAGAAGACGCACATGTAAGGTGAGGTGGTGGCCTTGAAGGGGACTAAGGGGTAGGTAGGAGGGGGCAGTGGGATGAGAAGAGGGGGTGGTGGGGGAATTTGAGATGTGCAGGGCTGCGGCAGCCAGAGAAAGAGGCGACTTTCCCCAGCTCCAGGGCTGCGGCTGCTGGGGAGAAATGGCCCTCCTTCCCATCCCAAGCTTGGGGGCTGCTGCGGCGGGGGGAGAGAGGGCACATCCACTGCATTAGAAAAGTAAAACTACGGAGATGAAAATATGAGTTGTGAGCTTTTATTTGTAGAACAAAAAAAGTTAATAATTAAGTTTTTTTTAATATAGCACTTTTATCCAAAGTGCTTTACAATAGTTAGTTAATGGTACAAACAACATTTGGAAAGATCATTAAGTGGTCCGCCGAGACCCTCAGCAATTTTCAAGTGGTCTGAGAAAAAAAAAAAGTTTGAGAACCACTGCACTAGGTCTTGCCAGAGCTTGAGAACTTCACAGACTTACTCAACCCCAAAACACCCTCCACCCCAACCATCAGAATAAATGCTAGCTTCATTGTTATTTTGGGAATACTGTTGCAAACCTTCCCCACAACTAACAGGGGGCCCAAAACAACAGATGTAAGGAGACCACTCCTATTAGACGGCTGTCTTTTTCATGCAACTCATCCCCTCTTGCTAATCTAGGAGACTAATATCAAATACTGGAAGTCACCCAGCTTTTCAAAGAATAGTAGTCCAGACCGCTGAGGAAGTACAAACATATAAGCATAAGAGCCAGCCTCCTGGGTACTGCTGCTCAAAAGGTTCAGTGCAAGAAAAGACGATCAAATAGCCCGTGCATTAAATCCCATGCCGACTTGTACATATCAACCCAACTCCCATCTCTCTCTTCATTCATTTGGCTGGTGGACTGCATTACCTTCAGTTGCCACATCATCCCATAGTTTTTGAGTCTCCTGGTAACCAAAGTGAGTGCTTTTGGTGCTGCCAATACAGTCTGGCATTTAAAGCGGCAATTGCTATAGCCACTTCAGAGGCCAGCAATACTGCAACAAGGACGTAGATTGGCATATCGTGCCTTCGGAAAGAGATACAGTTTGAGCCCTCCATTTAAATGAAATATGCCCCCCTCCTCCCAGGATAGCACTGCTGATTCTCAAAAAGTAGGACTCAAAAACACCACAGTCCCAATCCTTCACCATGACCCATATAGTTCCCAAAACAAAGTGAAGACCACAAAGGATTTTACAGTGCAAACAAATATACATCTTGTGTTGCAAGAAAATAAAGTCAACTGCTTACCCTGAGTTGTCAGATTAGATTTACATTTTCCTCAGGCACCTCATTCAAACCAGTTTCAAGATATAATTTTGTTTGCCCAATACATAATTACTATACAAGGGATATAATAAAAGATACTGCATTTCTAAATAAGAAAGAGCACATACACACTTAAAACTTGTTTGTGTTTTCTTGTTTTTACTTATGGTACTTATTTTGCAGGAGACAAAGGCTGTAAACATATTACAAGTGATTGCTACTTCACACACAACATTTGGAAGGAACTGCTATCAAACTAGAGTTATAGCTCTGTATCTCTACTTACGAGATGGTTCTCTTGGATCAAATCAAATGAATCCAATAGATAACTAAAATAAGGGCAACAGTTTTTTAAAACAAACAACAAATACACAGAGCAGTGCACGTGCAATAAAAATGTCACAATTTATCAAATGGGGAAAGAAAAATGTAGGGTGGCTATATGCATTGTGCTTCAGAAAGTCCACAAATCAGAGACTATGGATAGAAGGAAGACAATTTACCAAGTTCCTGACTGGAGGAAACAAAACACAATGGATATTTTTCAATACATGTTAAATGGTATCTCTGCTTAAAAGTTCAGGTTTTAACTACCATACAAGTACAATGCAATTTATGTCTGCTTCATAAAGGTGATATTCCCCCCCCCCCCCCGGTCTACTTACGTCTGGAACCTTCGCTTTCTCTAGAACTCAGAAAGAGAGATACTTTCAAAGTTACTCACCAACAGTAGTCACAGGAGGCTGAGAAGTGTAGTGCTGACCACTTGTTGTCGCTGGAAATGGACCACCAGGTGGATAAGGGTAGCCCGCGTAGCCACTTGGTAAAGAAAGTTATATTAACGTTACGCAAGAATTTGCAGAACATCCACGTACATCAACTTTACATTAAGTTTTCCAGTGCTAAACTTTTGATTCCAAAACTTTTTACAAAGTTATCATACTAAAAGAAAGAGCAAGTTTCCTTTTCAAATATAATAAGCCACTTTTACAAGTAAAGGTAATAAACTGCTTCAAACTACAGGCCAGTAAAGACTTTACTTTCTTCTTCTTCTTCACAGGATACGCGACTAATACAGCTTAAAGATGTTTTTCACAATTTCTTGTATAATTTAAAATGATATCATTATACTTGTGTCTCTGACAAGTTATTTGCTGGTCATATGTTCTGAATGTTTCAAGTTTCCTTCAATTTGATTAATTTATTTTACCATCCTGAAGAACCACTTGGAACCATAAATATTTAAAGAGAAAGTATTTACATACTAAATTGTATTAGAGTTTTGATTGGCACAATGATAGTAAGTAACTGTTGTACAGCTGTTAAACTAACTTTTTATTTTTTTTTTGTTGTGTAAAAAGCAAGTGTTAAAAGTTCATTTATCATCATGTAATAAAAATATTAGAGTAAGGTAAAAAGTCTTCTGTCACAGTACCATTAAGAATTTTTGTGGAAGGAGAGGGAGACAATAAATACACAGATATTAACAACAAATTCATTCATCAAGGCAGGTGACAGTTTGGGCAGATGACATTTAATCTGTCTTCATTTATCCTCAAAATTGAAACTATCATCATAGGAAGTGTAAATCTTATGCACTAACTGCCAGGATTAGGCCTTACTGATCTGTACCTATCACTTACTTGTAGTAAATAGTCTTTTAATTATAATTTAAAAAATAGTATTAGAGACTATTTCCCCAAAATATGATAATTTATGGCTGTTGACCAAGAGGGATTTTTAAAACTGAGTAATAAATGAAAACTTAATAAAAAGAGGCACAAAAGATCTTCATGATGATGTATTACACGAGGAATTTAGCACATTTATTTTTTGAGACTGTATTATCTTTTAGGTCTTTTTAACATGCATGAAGCGCTCACGGGAGAAGAGCATTGTATCAGTCAGAAAAATAAATGCAAGTCTGCCAGAAGTAGTGACAGGTCTGCCGCTCCTCCTAACAAGACACTACTCTCCGAAGCACAATTTTGTTCATACAGCAATTCTATACTAGACGAGCATAGCAATAATAAAAATAACCACGGATTCCAGCCCAAACAGATGCAAGATAAATGACTGCATGGCATACTTACCAAAAGGTTTACATTCAGTGCCACCCCATGCTCCAAAAGGGAGTGAATGAAAGCCCTTTGAAGTCAAAGTGAGTCTCAAATTTACTTCAGTGGGCTTTGGATCATACCCAAAGTGCAGATTTTATATCAATACAATAAACTATTTCCTAATCCCTGCATTTAATTTAAATATTTAAATATTTTAAAATGTATTGCGTAACAATGAATAATTAACAAAAAGAAAGTTCCATTCTGTGACAGTTTGGGATACAGAAAGCACAACCCTGCATATGAAATTATAAGAAAAGCACGAGACTTTCAAAATTGTAAGGCTAGACTGTTAATTGTTTATAAAATATTTAAGTATTAGATTACGAATTTCAAACAATAAAATGGACTTTACAACAACTATGAAAGCCTCCTGTCTGTGTCATACCCTCATAATACTGAAATGCATTTACTGGGTCAAACTTGACTTTCTACATTAAGTTTATTAACACCAGCACCATTCTCAATTTGGGACATATAGAAACACTGACATATTTCTTACAATGAATTTTTAAAACTATTTTAACACATACATTAACTAGCTTAATATTTACTCTTTGGGTTAACAGAAGTAATCACTTCAATTTTCTTTTAAAATTCAGTAACCAAATCCCTCTGGTATCAAGTTTACTTATACTGGGCAGCAACATAACAAGAAAAAGGCACCATAAGATAGCCAGAGACCTCTGACAGCAGAACTTTTAGAGTATAGATTATGACAAAGGTGACGTTAAATAGACTTACTTGAAAATTGGAATTTGACTGGTTACCACATATTCAGAAGACTGAATTGATGTGTAAACTATTTTTTCCTCCAACACTTACGAGTCATTAAAACATTACAGATATTTCTTATTTGGAACCATGTTATTCATGGCTCATTTTGATTTTATATTGTTTGTGGATTGAGGGGAAGGGGAAGAGAACAAGGGGTGTTCTATATTTGCCTAGAAGAAAGGTTTAAACAAAAAATGATTTCTTACTTCAGCAGTCAATTGCATGAATTGAAATTGGACAATACCTTTAAAAAGAAATAGGGGGACCTACCCCATAAAAACTGATCTTTTATATAGTGTAACAAGAGGAGCAATAATCCAGCAAGGAACACTTTACAGTAAGCAAATTTTTCTAACCAAAATCCAACAATTGTATATTGGCATCAATTAGCACTAAAGGGCTTAGCCCTATTCAAACTTTCCCTCTGCTATTGACAAGAATTGAATCCTCGATTTTTGAATAATTCACTACCATAATAATTTAAAAATAAATCCAAGAACTCAACCTCCATCAAAAGAAGATACAAACGGGGTGTGAGATTCTCAGAAGCAGCAATATCACAGCAGATCCTCTTCAGTGACTGGATTTAAACCATAACTTACCTTGGGTTAGGAGGGTGTCCTGGTGGATAGGGAGAGATTCCACTTGGCATGCCTGGCATGTAGGATGCTAAACAAAATAACAATTTTGTACAGTTTTACTTTTCAAGATTTTGTTAAATGAGGTAGACATATTTATGCTATGATGAAAGATATTTCAATACACTGTTCATCCATGAACACAGTACAATGCCAGAATCAAATGTCAGTAACAAAGAAAAAAATGTGACAGTTTTTTTTTATGTTTATTCAACATTTATAGATCATGGCTTAAAACAATTCATTGAAAAAAGCCAGAAAATTTTATGCAAATTCATTATTTAATAAAACAAAGCCTGGCCAGGTTATCTAGTGGCAATGCAACCTACTGTTGGGGGGAACCCTCTCAGAATCAGCAGGGGCTGGGAGGCCTGAAAACACAGTCTCACATACCACTCTGGCAATTTCCTTTAGCTGATGTTCAAAGCTGTGGTGGCAGAATCTAGAGGCAGTCATATACAACTCTCCTCAGTCAATGAAACCTGAGGAACCATTTTTCTTTCCATCGTTTAGTCATACTTTGATTTAATACTAACCAGGTAAATACTCATCCCTGTGCTTTTTTGCTTATACAAAACTCCAACACTGCAAATTAGGATATAAACCAATTTAAGTACATTCTTATACTGTATTTGTTTAAAAAAATCATTAACTCATTTCTACAAGTCTACTTATAATATGAGCTATTATACGGATGATAAAGAGTTTGTGCCTTCAGATGGTCTCCAGACAGGCTCCCTCGAGTAATTATATTCATACAATTAGGCATTAAGATACCCAAATACACTTTTCTCTTTAAATTAGGGATGATCTTGCACCACTACTATTTTAATTCTGCAGACACCTCTTTAGTACTGAGAAAACCTTCAGCACAGAATTATTCTGTAGCCTTTGCTACTATCATAAAGTCTGTCAGCCACCATTTCCATTATAAATCCCTATTTTCAAATTCATCCAACTATGCCATAAAGAAATTGAAAAACACTGCATAAGGTGTGTCATTTGTTTTCACCTCATTTCACCAAGTGGGAATCAACAGTGGTCTAAGGAAAATGATGTTATGCTTCCGAGATGAGTTATGAAAATTTGTAGTCTGTTATTTGTACTCATATTTCACTAGTGACAAACAGATAACATAATAGATAAAAATGTCTATTTTAGTTCCAACCTGTTCATTTTAGCTATGCTTAGTACTTTCCTTTCCTAATAATCATTACATGATTGCAAGTTAAGCAACTATTTATGTTATGAAATGATGCACTTCTCACTGTTTGTTCCTGAGAACGTTCAGAATCATTGCACTAAATAGCTTACTACTAAATAACACAAGATTAGAAGTGTATTGCCAACCTAAACGTTTTGAAATTGTCCATTTTCAAAAACTCTGGTGCTGAAACAGCACCTCTCAAATAACATGTCCAGATTTTTAAAAAGTTTTATGAAGTTTCTCACAGTCCCCTGGTGAGAAACTGACTGGCTGCCCCAGTGAAACAGATGATAACAAAGTGGCTGTTAAAAGCACACAAAAAACAAACCTGAAAAATACATTTTGCTAATTTATTAAATTATAGTAGCCTGAGGTATTATTTGCAAATATAACAGGTACAAAGTTTTCAGCGAAATTTGACTTTCAAGTTACCAATTGCCCCTTTAAGCATAGTACAGTTCGTACTCCTCAGTAACTCTACACTTGCACTGACACCTACTGTTAAAAATTAAAATAGTTCATGCTGTTTGCCGAGTTATTGAACATTTTTACTACATGTCAGAGTAATGCTGCCAACTGACCTAGGAGAAATCCAATCTCTCAGCTAAAAAAACCTCAAAACTTTTGCAGAAGGAAGGATGGGAAGGGGGTGTAGGGAATGACTGATTTATGCCATCTTGAAGGCAGATTTCTAATTCTTAACAGATTTAGCAGTGTCTGATTTAAGGCATGGAGAAACAGGAAAGAAGTAAATATATTGTATTCTCGACTCTTATCTCAAATACCTTTAGTGAAGTTTTATATTTATGCAAAAATCAGAACTGAATGTGTTACATTTTGCATTTTTGGAGTATTTTTACCATTGATAAAGTCTATTCTTGTCGAAGTCAGACACTATGAATACAACAAAACATTAAAAATATGCTCTTGAATCAACATAGCTTCACTTATTCACACTTGAGAACGCATCTTTAACTGTGTGTTAAAATATCTATTGTCAAGTTACATTTAAGAGAAACATTCTGTTTTTAACTGCATCGGGGGATGTCCTACTGAAGCTAAATCATAAACTCAGACCTGCATTGTTGCTAAGTTGTGAAGCTGAGGAAAGATTCAGAGCAAGAGATACAGTTGGGATGGAATGAGATAAAGAACAGAGAAATCAGTTCATTAATTCATCTAATTTCATTAATATCTTCCCTGCTACTTGTGTCTGATCTGGAACAGACGTACCCACAGAAGAGAAACTGCCAAGGAATTCAGGTCCCCCAAATGCAGTATTTTCAAGGAGTCTCCTAATCTTAGTAGTGCTACTATAACTCTCACTTCAAGCTAGGGGAGCTCATCTATACATTCACATTCCTTCATTAAGTTGATGGCACAAAGGGATAATTTCCAGTATGACTTTCTGTCAGTTGCACGGGAGTTGTACATGCAACTGGTGATAAGATAATTAGGCCCCTTGCAATTAGAATGACAATATGAATAACTTTAATGTCCTATGATAATTGTCTCCACAGGGGTGGAGCTCAGCAATGACCTGTGCTACCTAGATCCTATCTAAACATGAAAACTTAATTCCCGAAATTCAAATGTTGGAAAACCAAGAAATGCAGAATGAGAGTTTGGGGAATTAATCTCTTGCACCCAGGAAGGGTATAAGCAGCACAAAACACTACGGAGTGCCTGCAACCTTATGTTAACAAAAGTTTATACATTTTAATTTTTCAGACGATGGTGCCAATGAGGGAAAGGTAGTCTAAGTGGGATGGCAAGGGGAAAAGGACGTTACCGGATGCATGAGTGGCAAAGTGAAGGCCAAGCACATGAGGGCAGGTCTGTGAAAAGGCACCCTTCCTCCATTAAACAATCTCAAAATACTGCCCCAACAACATACTCCCAACTGCTCCCCTTTCATGCCCCTACCACAGGCCTTTTACAGCAGCAGTCCAACAACAATGGAGACTATGATCTCTGCTGATTTGAACCTTGTCAGAAAGAGGGAGAAGCTGATTCAGGGTTGCAGCTTCTAGCTCCAATCCTAAACCGGCAGTGTCAGTCTCTTCCTTTCTCCTGTAGCAGGCAGCAGGTAGGGGGCAGATGATGGGAAATGGCAAGGAGTGGAGCACAGCAGAGCAGCAGATGAAGCTGGTCCAGTAGAAGTTTGGTCCCTGAAGCAGCTGCCCTTTCTGGTGAAGATCATGGTCTTTGAGAGAGTGGATGCTTTGCAGGCAGATACTGTTAACCTTAAAATACTTATATGACCCCATTATCATAGTATCCTGAGTGCCTGACAGTCTTTAAGGTATTTATCTTAGCACCACCCTTGTGAAGTAAGGAACTGCTATTATCCTCACATTAGAGATGGGACACAGGCAGAGAGAGACTAAGTGACTTGCTCAAGGTCACACAGGAAGTCTGACAGAGCAGGGAGACCTGGGTTCAATTTCCAAGCTAATGTCCTAGCCACTGTAACATCCCCTCTCTCTAATAACACCAACCAGCTGCTGGAGAAGAACACTTTTCCTAGGGCATGGTGAGGAGGGAATTGGGTTTCCTTTGAGCAGGCTGGGACAGGGAAGGCATTTAGAGCAAGGCTAATTGCCACATTGGGCTATCCTGAAATGCTGTCACTACCCCCACCCCATCTGTAATGCTCCTATTGTATTCCCTCTGCACTAGAAATGTCCTTCCCCAGTTATGTTCACAGCAAGCCTGGTCCCACAAACCAGGAATATGACCTGTTAAACTGCAGATGGTTTGTTGGTTGGGGCAGCTGCAAGCGGAAGGGACCTGATCACTGTACTTCCTCCTGGCAGTGCTTCAACTACCAGTTCCCCAGTTAGGTGTGGAGGGGAGCTGGTTCCTTAGAGGCTGTGAGGAATGTAGCTCCATGCTTTCTTTGCTTATCTGACAATAGTCCAAGCGGGTGAACTCCCTGGTTGACCAACTAAGAGTCCCAGTCTGGTGAACCAGAAGGTTCTTCACACAAGGGCCCACCGCAGAGGACCTGCAAGCAAGCAACCATAGAGGCTGGTGGAGTAATGGAGATTGATGGTAGAGACAGACCCCATACCCTAACAATAATCTCTCCCAGATCACCTGCACATCCCTTTCCTCCTCTGGTCACACAAAGTTCTGCACAACCTCCCTACAGCCCACTACATCAGACCTATGAACATGATCATCCTTCTGACACAATGTAACAAAACACTTGAGAAAGCCTTTTTTTTTTTTTTTTGTATAGACAATGCTTAAGGTAAGAGCTTAAAAGGAGGTTGCAAAAGGAAAAAAAAATTGGTATGTGAAAGGAAAAGAACTCAAAATTGAAGAGGAAAATCAATAGTCTAAAAACCTACAAGGCAATTCTGAATTTGATTAACCAATGATTAAGAAGCCAACAAATAGAGAAAGGACACAGGTACTGTTGTCCTGGATCCTGGAGAAAAAGATTTTAGAAAAATTCTAACAAAAAGAATTTCAATTTTCAAGACATAAAATGAGTAAGGCACAAATAAGATTATCAGAGGAAGTCAGTATAAGGTAAGAATGAATTCTGGCAATGTCTAGGGATGGCAATAAGCAGTCAAACTTAATAGTTTAATATGATAATACATTTCCTTCTATTAAAATATTATGAGAGCCAAAAGCCAAATGGTATTATGGCATAATTCAAAAAGCTACAAGTACTACAGAAACTGGGCCATCAGTTTTCAACACTATAGAGTATAATAAATCATTTGTCAAAATATTGCACAGGGCAGCCAAAACGCTTGATAATGAATTGAAGATACTGTAAAATGTGTGTGTGCACATCACTTACTATTTGGTGGTCCTGTTGCTTGGTATGGTTGGAAGGATGTTGAAATGGTAGGCCGAGAAAAGACTGGAGGTTCCTCTCCGAACACCACGATCATAATTTGAATCAATCCTATCAAGTCTGACTGGGGCTATGAGGGAAAGCAGATCAAAAGCTGTTGATTTTTTTTTTTGTACTAAAGACAGCATAGTTGACTACTAACAATAATGACTTAGTACCATCTCATCACATACCACTGGTCAGCTGAATATTTTTTCTCCTCCTATTTATAGACCCAATCTAGTAGATTCCAACTTAGTCAGCTTGTGCGACTAGCATGATGTTAAATAATCAAGAGGGAACACACAGCGGGAATAGTGCTGATACAGAGCTACACTCTGGACAATGCACGGTTCCATGTGAATTACAGTACTGCAACCGAAGGACTAAAACTACTATAAAAGTTTAGTTATTTTAAAAACCTAACCAACACTGAGTCATGAAAATTAAGTACAGAAGACTAAACATTCTAATGGTTCCAACCCACATAAGGTGCAGGCTTTCCTCGTTTGACACACAGCACAATAGTTAGATTGTTGCAGGTCATTAATGAAGCCAATAAAGATCACTCTTGTGTCCTGTACTCAACAGCCTGATTTTCACTGCAAACAGTATAAAAAGATGATCAATTACATTCCATTTACAGCTCAGTGTCAGGCAAACTTCAAATCCAGAGTTACCATAATGTGATTTGGAGGTAAAATTGTATCTTATTCCTAAAAGTATGCTTGCCCTTATTGTTTCAATGGCAGTATAAAAAGCAGTGTTTATTCACATTATAGAACAGAGAGACCAGCTAAAAGTTTCAATATTAAGTGAAAAGTTCTCCCTAATGGGGGCAGAATACCAAATAGCAGAGAGCGAAAATACTCACAGGAGGTATCAGAGGAACGAGCAGAGATGTGAGGAAATGCTAAATTTTGCCCTCCTTTTTACACATAAAGAAGGAAGTTCCCAGAGTGCCTTTGCTGCTGTTTCTTAAATTAAAACTTTCAACATGAAAATACACTCTTTGCTTTTCAAGCCATGTCTATAAAACAGTGAGTGCTCTCTGAAGGAGAGTTCAGAATATAAACAAGTTACAGAAACAAAGCCATTTCAAGTGCCATTTTTTATCATCCTTTCAGTAGGTTTTGCTAAGGTTTAAAAATTTCAACTGTTCTATAAACAGTTCATCTTCATAGTTTCACCTTAAGTTTGTCACAGTACTATAATTTTGTCCCAGGGACATCCCTGAAAATCCCTAAATTGCTTTCAATAACTACACTCTCCCTACTGCTCTCTTAAGGACCTATATCCAATCAAACCTGTCAGGAAAGGGAGCTTACATGGAGTTCCCTCTTGAAACCACCAATGCTGTGCTCCTTCACTAGCCAGAAGAGTTGTCATTAGGCATAGCTAGCTGGCCAACAGTGAAAGTGATATACTGAATTTATTAATTTAAGGCAGTAAAAGTGACATTCAGACAACAGTTTTTGATTAAAAGTCCCAATCCAATGTCCATCCAGTGTCAATTATCTTTCTGGTAAAGTGGTGTTTGATGAAAAGATCATCACTGTTTTATTGCTCAAAGCCAAAATGACCAGAATTAGTTAAGAAACTTGATATAATAATCTAATGGAATTCAAGAGTAATCAGTTTGAAGGATTTCAGATTAATTATACTTACATGTTTCCACTCATGCAGATAAGGAAGATATATCTTTCCATTTGCATCAACATGCTTCCCAGTTTTAATGGTCATTGAACTAGTTGGTTTAACAAAACAGATTGGGGGATTGAAAGGGTAGGTATCCAGTAGCCACAGACATATTGGGATATTGTATGTGTTACCTAAAGAAAAGTTAAAAAAGGTCTGAATTTATTCTTCCTCCTCAACTCATTCTGATCTGAGATTTTTAAAATAAACTACTATTAATTACCCATGACTAGATTATACCATTATCTTGAGATCACAAAATTAATGCATGAACCAAGATTTGAATCACACTGAAGTATAGGTTTCTAGAGTAAACTGAACTTCACCAAATACATACTTAATGAAGAGCTCCTGGTTTAGCCATAAACTCCATGACTATAATTTACCACTAATAAGGTGTTTTACACAAATGCCCCTCCTCCCCCCGCAACATGAAACACAGAATCCCTATCTCTAAATTATCCTTAGTCCCACTTGTGAGTTGTTTGCAGTCCTCCCCCTCAGTTGGCTGACAGGTCTGGAAAGCAAAAAAACTTTTTTAAAAATAAAAACGTTGTCAAGTATTGACAATAGCACTACTGTGAAATAATGATGTTGCATCCCACACTATCAGATAGGTAGAGGCTGCCTGGAATAATCAAACAGCCACGAGACAAATACAGCTTGTACGCTATGTTGGAATTCCATAACAGAGCAGAACAAACAAATCTTTTAAAATGTTATATAACATAGTCAAGTTTTTTTTAAAGAGAATAGTGATTATTAAAACTGAACAATCTACAAGCCGAAATCTTCCAAATGATTTGAAAACAAAGGAAAGATATGATGCATACCTCTATAAGGCACAGGAATGGTTCCAGTGAGGCTCATCAGGTCCCTGGATGAGCCATCATTAAAAACTGAAATACAGTACACAGTATTAAATAATTTTTGCTGAGTTAGCTTTGTGTTCAAATTACCTAAACTTTTTTCAGCCTGTGTGACCTAGACAAATATTTATGCTGTTCTTAAAGAGTGTCTCTTTCTTGACTATTACCTAACTATAAATTGGTAAGTATTTATCCACAGCTGATTAACACCTAAAAATAAAGTATTCTTAGAGATGGGGAAGACAGATTAGAAAATTAGATCTCTTTTCCCTACAAATGTAGGACTGTCTCCTATAGTCAAAGCCCCATGTAAAGATGCAGCCACATAAATTACCACATAACCCTGTTCTGAATCTAAACTCTCATTTGAGGGGAAAAAAACCCACACTAGTTCTTATAGTTGCAAAGATGCCCTTCAAAATATGAACTGAATGCAAATTCAATGCACTGTTGTATGCATGCGTCTACAGACATCCTGAAACAACAGTTCTGAAAGACAAACTGCTTATGTATCTCAGTAGGGTGGTAAATCTGAAGCACACTGAGGATACCTAATATGTTAACACTGTTAAAATTACCCACAGTGAAATAGTTAACAGAAATATCAAGCTAATGTACTTAATCATGGTTGGACATAGTGGCTGATATTGGCATGGTGAAGAGGAGCAAAAACAGCGGAACAGTTAGCTGGTGTCCAGGTTTCCTGGGGAGTGAGGAATTCAGCCCCTCCTCCCCCTTTCAAATTTAAAGTCACTTTCACACCTGCCCAAAAGGTGTGGAGGGAGATGCGTCTTCCCCCCCAGTCAAAAGCTTCAACTGTGCCCTGACTGCCAAAAAACTAAATTGGCTCGCATGCCTTCCCATGTGCCCAAAGTGACAAATGCCTCCGTCCCAAGCTTTCCCCCTGAAAACTTCTACAATACACATATACTTTTTCAATATATAAACCTGCAGCAGACTGAAAATTTGGGGACAGCATACATTTAAAGTGCTATACAACCAACAAGGGATACTATACCACTTATATGGAGGAGGGAGTATGGAGAGAGGTATCGGGCAAAGCAGTACTGAGTAATTCTTGGGTTGCTACCACATAATTTAGCCTTAACTCTCAACGTAGACAGAAGCCTTGGCTACACTGTGTCTTCACCCTTTATATGTTATCAAAAATGAATCTCTCCAATGTCAATTAGCTTACTGGTAAAGTGATGTTTAGAATTGAACACAAGAAATTTCACAGGTGCAGTCTCACCAGAGCAGTTTAGAAAGGAACAAGTACATTTATGCTGCAGGATATAAGCCTTTCCATTTGCAGCTCAAAATGGAATTGACATTTTGAGCACCATACCACAATACAAAATCATGTCTAGAGTTCTGTCCACTATTCTCCTTTCAGTCTCTTTCAGGGTTATTTCAGGTTCTCTCTCAATTTAAACGTTTTAGATTACTTCTCCCCAGCTGTTGGTTTGCATTTTTTTCAATTTAAAACTCAGTTATTTTCTACCTGTTTTTAATTGCTCTAGGTCTCTCTGAATATTTCTCCCAAATTAGAGTTATCTGTGAATCCGTTTACTCCCTCATTTGGATCTTGGGAAAGAAGTTAACTAAACCCAAACATAAAACTAGTTCCTGAAGTGCTCCCTGGAACTCTCACACTTAATACATTGCCATTTATTGCTACAATTTAAAAAACAAACAAAACAAAACAAAGGTTAAGGTGACAGCAGTTAAACCACCGATATGTTAAGCAATTAAAAAAATATTTATAACGTGCATTACAAAAACTCAAATTACTTTCCTACACACATGAATGTAGAACATTATTCCTACCCTAACAAATGTCAAGATGTTTCACTGTTAACAAGACACTTTTGGGAGGGGGGTCGATTTACTGTTCTTTATAAATAAATATAACAATCAGAATATCTTATACTACAATGCAGCTGAATTTTCCATCTTCCCATAGATTCCAATAGGGCAACAGACTGACTACTGAGCAATACGCAACAGTACAACCTGCAGGATCAAACAAAAACTGAGCTGTGAGGAACAAAGCACTTATTGACAACATTGAAGGGGAAAAAATTCCCCATGTACATTTCTTTTTGAATAAGTGTTCTCTATTGGCATGTTTTTTCCCCAAGGAAGATGAGATCCCGTCAACAGAATTTATTTAACAGAACCTCAAATTCTATACTCTAGTTTCAGTCCTCTCTCATAAAAAGCTATTCAACAGAGTATAAAACAATAAAAATAAATACTTATTACCAGATATAGGCACCAGTTGCCAACTAAATTTTACTAATTGCAAACTTTAAAGCTGAGGAAATGCCATGAAAATACACTACACATTTAAATCAGAAACAAGAGAGTAGAAGATTTTCTTATGCACAAACTCACCATATGCATCCATTACGGGTTTGAGGTCTTTGTATTGGGTAATAACACTGGTGGTTTCCTGCACCGTCAGATCTCTATACTTATACTGAAAAACAAAAGCATTTAATGCCTGGGCAGCCTTTAAGATGCAAAGCCAGACGTTTTATAAAGTTCTGTCTTGCATTGCTTTTCTTGGAGACAAGCAAATTGGTCAAAAATTGCATTTGCAAGGCTCTAAGTGAAGCACTTATCTACAAAAGTCAAACCCTTAAAAAAAATCAAATATCACTTTTTTAGTTTGCAAAAATCATGTATGTAATCTTATGGTTAAAGTTCAGACTAGTTGTAAATCAGAAGAGTAGAATCAAAGCTGTCCGACGTGGAAAAGACCAAGCGAGTTATTAAATCTATTTTCCCATTATATGATGTAACCATACAAAAGTTTACAACATTTCTTCCCATTAGGCCTTTTTATTTGTAGTACAAATCCAAACAGAACAAAAGCAAAGGAAAATTAATGGGAAAAAAAATGCTAAAAAGCATCTTTGGGGCTGGTGGTATTTGAGGTTTAAAGAAATCTCTCTCAACCTGCATAACAAGTATGATGGATATAGCAATCCCTTGCAGTGTCTCTGGGGCCCATACTGTTCTAAATGTTTTGTATTACAGTGGGCTAGGGGGATCGTATGCTACTCCTGAGGGAATTCTGGGCCAAAAAATTAAAAATTCTGTACACAATATTTTAAAATTCTGCATATTTTATTTGTTAAAACAACACAATGTAATTATGCCAGCTTCAATTATTTTGGTAATTTATTTCAAAGTACCGAGCAGCAATTATGTCTGTAACAATACAGACAACAAAAAAATTCAGAAAATGTTTTTTGACAAATAGATTTCTTACTAGGAATATTAATACAGAACTCTGAATAATAATTCATTTAAACTACAACACAGAAAGGTATTTCCTGCACCGCACAGAAGCAGTGCAAAGGAAGTCAGGGGTAACGGAGGAGCTGAGCAAGAGGGAAATAATTTTTGGGAAGGAGCCTGAGTGTGAACTTGGAGGGTTGTTGGGTGTGGGAAAAGTATGGAACAGGGTTTTTGGTTTGTTTTTTGAGAGGGAGGATTGTTAGGGAGCCTCCCCATGCAGACCCTGGCTGACTCCTAGCTTCTCTCATTCAGTCAGGCACATCTACCCCATCCCTATGTGCCCCGGCACCCCCACTCAGCTACTCCCTCCCCTATCCCCATGTGTCTTTGGTCTACTAGGTTACCATAAGACAGATAGGTGACCTTTGGTAAATTTTTAGCATGTGTATAGTAACTTTTATTGTTTTTTATATTATCATCATCTCTGTGGTGCTGTTATTTTAAAGGTGCTTGCTTAAAAATGGCTGTGTGTTAACTTCTAACTTCTGGCAATACACTCTTCATGGCCCTCGGAGAGAAAGCAATTCACAGACACTGGGCTTTAGGTGGACTGTCTTTATGGCGATACCACAGTGTAAGGCAGGGAGATGTGCAGCCTTAAAACCCTCAGTCAGACAGGAGTGGGAACAGGGCCCCTACCCAAGAGAGATCATGTTTGGGAGCTGGAAACATTAAGTGGGTGCCCTCGAGGAAACAGGCAACAGGAATACAGGATGCAGTTACCCTGAAACCACAACAAGTACTTCAACTTTTTTGATACACAGCTATATAATATTTGTAACTCATAAAATATGTAAATGAAGCTCAACAGCATGATGTGAAATATTTGTTCAACATACAAACTTATGTAGAAAGTAACAATATTCACAGCTCCTACTGGGAAAGCAGATGCTCTTCGCTGCTATAACAGAAGTGGGCAAACTACGGCCCACAGGCTGGACTGTCCTGCCCAGCCCAGTCCCTGAGCTCCCGGCCGGGGAGGCAAGCCCCCGGCCCCTCCCCCACAGCTTCAGCTCACTGTGCCACCAGCGCTCTGGCCCGCCACTCCTGCCAGGCAGAGCGGTGGTGTGGCTGGCTCCGGCATGGTAAGGGGCAGGGAGCGGGGGGTTCCAGGGGGCAATCAGGGGACAGGGAGCAGTTGGATGGGGCGGAGGTCCTGGGGGGGCAGTCAGGGGACAGGGAGCGGTTGGATAGGTGTTGGAGTCCCAGGGGGCAGGGAGCAGAGGGGGTTGGATGGGGCAGAGGTTCTGGGGGGGGCAGTCAGAGGACAGAGGGTGGTTGGATAGGCATGGGAGTGTCAGGGGGTGGGGGAGGTGGACAGGCGTCGGGGTAGTCAGGGGACAGGGAGAAGCGGGGGTTGGATGGGGGTGGGGTCCCCAGGGGGTGGTCAGGGGACAAGGAGCAGGGGGGATTGGATGGGTCGGGGATTATGATGGGGGCAGTCAGAGGGCAGGAAGTGGGAGGGGGCCAAACTGTTTGGGGAGGCACAGCCTTCCTTACCCAGCCCCTCATATAGTTTTGCAACCTCGATGAGGCCCTCAGGCCAAAAAGTTTGCCCACCCCTGTGCTATAACATACATATGTGCAGGAACACAGTGGTGAAGGCAGCAGTGCTACTGTAAAAGCCACAAGATGCATGTTGCCACCCCCATCCCATTTCAGGCTGTGCCAGTGAGAGCACGATTTTCAACCAGTGCCAGGGTGCACGGATTCAGGAGCGCTGCTTATACTGAAGGTTCAAACTGAGCTAGAGGCAAGTATTTTTACGTTAAAGTTCAATTTTTATTTGAAGTGTGTAAGTGCATTTGTGAGGAATGCCCCTTTAGAGAGGGAATAATGTGGAGACAGGGTGACCTCACTCTAACGGTAAGCGGAGGCAGGGGTGTCTTCTCCTCATAAAAAAGTCAAACAGAAGAGATGGCTACAAAGCGTTGTGGGCCTGGAAAGGGTACAGGTAGTCCCAGGCTCCAGGAGCACACCAACTCAGCATAAGAGCAGCGGTACTGTTGTCTCATGGCCCACCCCTTTTGTATGGTGTGGACCTACTCCCATAGCAGCAGGGAGAAGCTGATGTCACGGAGATCTGTAAAAATAGGCAGTCTACCATATAATTCAATGGTTCTCAAACTGGGGTTCATGAATCACCAACTGTCCACAAACCATCTGCTCATGGGCAGCAGAAAGCTAGCTTGGCATATTATCATGTCTCGTCTCTAACTGCTAATCTACACCAAGACAGGTAAAACACACTACTTTTCTAATATTCTTCCATGTGAACAATTACAGTAATTGGTGTTCATATAACATCGCTGTTAACTCACACAATTAACTCAAAAAAATTAATCACGATTAACTGCAGTTTTAATTGCACTGTTAAACAATAGAAAACCAACTGAAAATTATTAAATATTTTGGATGTTTTTCTACATTTTCAAATATATTGATTTCAATGATAACAGAATACAAAAGTGTACAGTACTCACTTTATATTATTTTTATTACAAATTTGCACTGTAAAAATTAACAAAAGAAACAGTATTTTCCAATTCACTTCAGACAAGCACCTTAGTGCAATCTCTTTATCATGAAAGCGCAACTTACAAATGTAGATTTTTTTTGTTACATAACTACACTCAAAAACAAAGTGAAGTCCATTCAGTACTACTACTTGTTCAGCCAATTGCTAAGAGAAACCAGTTTGTTTACATTTACGGGAGATAATGCTGCCCGCTTCTTATTTACAACGTCACCTGAAAGTGAAAACAGACGTTCGCACGGCACTTTTGTAGCCAGCATTGCAAGGTATTTGGATTCCAGATATGCTAAACATTTGTATGCCCCTTCATGCTTTGACCACCATTCCACAGGACATGCTTCCACGCTGATGACGCTCATTAAAAAAATAATGTGTTAATTAAACTTGTGACTGAAATTCTCGGGGGAGAACTGTATGTCTCCTGCTCTGTTTTACAGGCATTCTGCCATATAGTTCATGTTATTGCAGTCTCGGATGATGAGCCAGCATGTTGTTCGTTTTAAGAACACTTTCACTGAAGATTTGACAAAACGCAAAGAAGGTACCAATATGAGATTTCTAAAGATAGCTACAGCACTTGACTCAAGGTTTAAGCATCTGAAGTGCCTTCCAAAATCTGATCAGGACAGGGTGTGGCGCATGCTTTCAGAAGTCTTAAAAGAGCAACACTTCGATGTGGAAACTATAGAACCCGAACCACGAAAAATAAAATCAACCTTCTGCTGGTGGCATCTGACTCAGATGATGCAAAAGAACATGCATTGGTCCGCACTGCTTTGGATCCTTATCGAGCAGAACCCATCATGAGCATGGATGCATGTCCTCTGGAATGGTGGCTGAAGCATGAAGGGACATACGAATCTTTAGCGTACCTGGCACATAAATATCTTGCCACGCCGGCTACAACAGTGCCATGTGAATGCCTGTTCTCACTTTCAGGTGAGATTGTTAACAAGAAGTGGGCAGCATTATTTCCTGCAAATGTAAACAAACTTGTCTGTCTGAACAACTGGCTGAACAAGAAGTAGGACTGAGTGGACTCGCAGGCGCTAAAGTTTTACATTGCTTTATTTTTGAATGCAGTTATTTTTTGTAATTCTACATTTGTAAGTTCAACTTTCATGATAAAGAGATTGCACTACAGTACTCATATTAAGTGAATTGAAAAATACTATTTCTTTTATTTTTACAGTGCAAATATTTAAAATAAAAATAAAGTAAGCACTGTACACTTTGTATGCTGTGAGGTAATTTAAATCATATTTGAAAATGTGGAAAACACCCAACAATATTTATATAAATAGTATTCTATTATTGTTTAGCAGTGCAATTAATCACGTGATTCATTTTTTTAATTGCTTGACAGCCCTAGTTATGCTTGTCAGATAAACATGAATGTTGCGAGACTTGTGTTTGCAGAGTGCTGAAAGATGTTGTATGCGTACAGTATTATTTCAATCCTAGTTTTTTCTATGGAGACAGAAGAAAGCATTTATTATCAGGAATAAATCTAAAACATCTTAATGACAGCTTAGCTGACTTGGAACGATGCATTTAAAACTATGAAGTCTGATTGAAGATTTATAATTTAATTCAGAGTGTTACATCACTCCTATATATATTGCTCTTTATAGTAATTTCAAATTTCTGGATTGACATTTTCAGATACTTCGGGGGAAAATTTTCTTCTTTTTTAAGCAGCACACAGAAAAGCGAGCTTTGGCAATAGTTTGATTTTCCCCCCCTTCGATTTAAAAAAATATTGTTGCAGTGACTGCTTTATTATCCTGGTTGTTCAATAATTTATCATCCCTTACTTTCAATAGACATGCTAATGAGTTTGGCTACTGATGCTGCTATAAACAGAGCAAATGCTGCAACAGTCATTCTCATGTGATTTTTAAGATTATTCAGACAACTATGGAATACTGAGAGACTGAAAAATATTGCATACAAGAATGATATTTGAGGGAATATTTTTTCTTATTTCTGAAATGATGGACTTTCTCCAACTTTGAGTTATTTTCAACTACACTATCAAATTTCAAATAACTCCTTTCAGCTACATCTGCAATTATGTAATATGTTTGTGCTCTTTATTTTCCTTTTCACTCCAATTTGTATTAAATAAGCAAAGTTTTTGATCTAATATTTTATGCCCTTTGAATAATGGTTCAAAATATAAACTGTCAGTTTGAATAAGGGTTCAGAGAGAGTCTCCAAAATCTCTGTGAGAAAATAAGCAGCTATAGACTTCTAAATGTATTAATCTGAGCAAATATTTAGCTCTTACATATAGTGCTTTTTCAGTCACAGATCTCAAGCCACTTTACAAACAACAGTAAGTACTTCCATTTTATAGATCAGGAAACAGAGGCACAGAGCCTAAGTGATTTGCCCAAGCTCACACAGTAAGTCAGTGACAGCAGTAAATACTTGCAGAACTCTTTACATTCACTTAAATTAGAAGTCATTTACAGTTAGTTTTTGAATATTTCCCATTAGAAATACCTAAAAGTCTCCTTACAGCCACACATTTAAGAAGTATAATCTCTTTTCTGTGAAAGCAAGTTCAAAGAAGTGGAGAGAGATTAAAGAAGCCTCTGTTTTCATCTGCTAGTAGGTGAACAGCAGTTTTCACTGAGGTCATATGCAGCAAATCAGGATGAATTTCTTTATATATAAATATGATCTGATTAACATTCTTCCAATCATCTGCATGGACCTCCAAAGTGAAAAACAGAAACTCACTACCTCATCAATCACAATTTCTTTCTCAGAAAGTAAAACAGATTACTTTCCTGTTTTTTTATACAGTCAAATTAGATCTAATTTTTTAGAAAGTTCATAAGCGTAACTTCAAAGATGAAACCCTGCCCATACCCCTCTGAAATGTGAAGTAATCAATACTGTACACCCAATATGAAAAGCCTTTAAATATTACAATACAGTGCAACTTTCTGATGACAGTAGCTGGTGGCAGGGATTAGCTCAGTAGGATTTTAGCATGGGCCTCAGCTTCAACATTTAGGTGAAGCAGCTTTTCTTGCAGACTCTTCAGTACATTTACTTCACTGTTACTGAAGGCACCAAGCAAGTCCTTGTGTGGCTGCTAATGTGTTTGTCAGGTGACCACTGAAATGTTTTAAGTTAACATAGGAAAACAATCTCAGAGATTGAGTTTTCATCTGTCAATTTGATTGACCATGACTAGTAAGTGACCACAAATAAAGGTTTACTACCTGAGAATTAATAAAGGTTGTCTCACACATCTAAAAAAATACTCTGAATGTTAATTACTGGCAGTCTCTGGTTTCTAAAAATTTACAACCGCTAAGTTTATTAGCGCTATTTTCTCAATTTTGTACAGCCGAAGGATGTGCACAACTATTACAACCTATTAATTTTTGGTTCAATCATAATTGCAAAATCAATTTCTAAACATAAATGTTTTATTTTTTGCTAAATATCGATGGTACAGGGGAAACCTACAACAGTAACCAATATAATACAGAAATAAGTGAGTATTTTAATGTTAACATGGAAAGTGCTAACACTGCCATGCAAATACCCCACTCAGTACAATTTTGTTCCTTTTTTTGTGTAACGGCAGCATCTGCTGTACAAGTGGTTTTTGCTGATCCCTAGCGTGGTGGTTTAAATACCAGTTTGAGACACAATAAGTAACCACAAGGCAAGTACTGTCTTTTTTCTTTGTATTTGTACAGCGCTTAGCATAATGAAGGTTCACAAGTAGGGCTCCTAGGCACTTCAGTAAATACCACCACACTTACTAGACTTGTTACTAGAATACTTTATATTTATATAAAATCTTTCAGTCAAGGAACAAAATCAAACACTTCAATGCATTATGGGGAAATGGAAGCACAAATGTAAAACCGATGTGCTCAAGATCACAAAGAAAGTTAGTCAGCACCAGTTTAAGCCGATGGCTTGTTCAGCAGGTTAACAGGAGGGCAGCTTCCGGACCGATGTCAAACTGAAGTGCTCAGAGCCAGCGAAGCACGACGGGGACCTACAATTATTTTCTCGCAATAACTCCGAGATCAGGTTTCCTTGAGCCACAAGCAAAAGGGGTGGTTTTTCCAGCTACCGGCGAGGGAAGAAGGCAGCCAAAGCAGCTAAATTCTGCTGACTCCTGCATCACCCCCGCTCCAGGAGCGAAGACCAAGTAGGGCCAGCTCCTGTCCCAGAGACACCTATGCGGTCCCTTAGCCCACCGTGGAGTGGCGGCGGCAGAGGCAAGACGCAGCGCTGCCTCTCCGCACGGGGCGGGGGGGGAGACTCGCTGCAGGCGCCTGGAGACGAGGCCCCCCACCCCCAGCAGGAGTCCGTGCACCGCCCCCCGGCTCAGGGCTCCCTACACAATAACCTCCCACGGGCGGGGGCGGGTCTCGCCTGGCTGCTCCGGCCCCACCCCAGCGAGACGTCCAGGACGGGAACCCCCGGGGAAAGGGCAGGACGGGGACGGACCCCAGCTTGGAGGCGGGGCGGGAAAAGCAGCCGGCTCTACGAGATATTGCGGGGCGGGGGGAGCAGAACAGACCAGGCCGCCCGATGCCGGGGGTGTGGCGGAGCCGACAGGGTGTGTGTGTGTGAGGGGGGTGGAGCGGCCTCTTCCCGGGCGGCCGCGTCTCGGGAGCGGCCGCTTACCTTGGCGAGCATCTTCTTCAGCTGGCTCTCGGACAGCGCCATGGCAGCCTCGCCCCCCTGACTGGCCGCCGTCACCGGCGCCGCCGCGCAGACGAGAGAGCGGCCTAGCGCGCGCCTCCGGCTCCTCCTCCTGCATAAACAGGAAGCTCACTGCGGACTCGCTTCCGGCAGGACCCATTTCCGCCGGCCGATACGTCACTTCCGAACTCGGCGGCGCTTGCCCTCGTCACGTGACAGTGGGGCGTTCAGGCAATACTGGGCCTCGGCCAGCGGCTGAGAGCGTCAGAAAGGCCATGTGACAATGGGGGGGGGGGGGAGGAGAGAGAGAGACAGGAGCGAACGCACCTTGACGCCTGGGGGGGTGGCAGGGCCGTGGCAGCTGCGCCTGAGCCTGGAAGAAGTGGGAAGTGGCTCATGGACAGCATGTCTACACAGCAGCACCGACCACCTTAAAGTGGTTTAGCTGAACCGGTTCTGAACGTTTCCCTTGCAGGAACCTTGCCTTCAAAAGTGTTTCTACCCTTCCGCTGAAGCAGACTGGGCCTCACCCACAGGGGCAGCAACACACAGGCTGCAAGGGGAATAATGACACCAGCAAGTCCAGTTCTTCACATGCACCTCTGAGAACAAGAGGGCCCCCCAGGGTAGTACTCACAAGCCATTGCCAGCCACAGGCCACAGCCCTACTACATGACAGCAGAGTATAAACTAGGCCTTGCTATGACTAGGGTAGTCTATTTTTTGTCAGGGTCCAAATTTCTTGAACAAGAAAAGAAAAATTTATTTTTTAAAAAAGATACTTTTTAACAGACCCTAAAATCTTTGTTAATAGTTGCTGGTGGACTAGATTTGGCCTACAGTTTGCCTCTTGACTAACCCCGCTTTAAGCCACAGGGGCAAACCAGGAGAGTGGCCCCTTCTGTAAGCACATGAGTGCATAGTAAATTTTACACATAAATGAGTCCATAAGATAGAAGAGACTAATATATAGACAGCATAGGTATTGCGTTCTGCATCCTTTACTACTACCACTTCTTAACAGCGTACGGATGAAGCTTATTGCTGACAGCCGTAATGTAAGCAACAAGACATTTCTTGCATTCACTACAAAGGTAGTTACAAATGGCATTTTGTTTGATTCATGATTAATATTTTAATACAAGAGCATACTTACCATAACATAATATTAGAGTTAATGAGCATCTCCTATTATCTTGGTGCCTGATGTGTTTCTTTAGTTGAGACCCTTCAGAATGGTACCTTGGACAGCGCATGATCACTATTAAAGTCCTCCTATTGTCTACTGCAGTTTTGATTAATTTTTCCAAGAACAGCCTTCGCGTAAGTAATTCATTTAGAGGCATAACAAGAATCATTAGATCTTGAGAACCACAAGACATGAGAACCATGATTTAAAACAGAATTGAATGAAAGCACAGTATATAGATTACAACGACTCGATACTTCGTGACACCATCAACGCATAAGAACCATAAGTTAAAAACAGAATAGCAGGAAAACAGTGCAATATACAAATTACATGAATTCAGCATATCTGAACCTAGATATCAACATTAAGAGTTTTGCAGCAACACACCAGCTGTTTAGGATACTGGAAATGGCTGGCCAACTAAAATCCTCATTTTAGAGGCCCTTAATAGCAGGCCACGTCTTACAAGTACTTTGTGCATCTAAAACACTATTTTTCCCCACTGTTTCTGAACAAGAATAAGTGTCATACAACAGATGCCTTTTAGTGCCATTAGTCTAAAAGTGACTTTAGACAATTTCCTTCCTACAACAACGTAAAGTGCCATGTAATGTATTTTTAAAGCTGCAATCCCTTCTTTTTAAATAAAAATTGGAAATGTCTGAACAATGGCATTTAATATATTTAAAAATTAGATCAGATTTCTGAATTATGAGTGCTAAATACAATTTATCCTAAAAAGTGACAAATTATAAGAGGACTGCAGCTTTTAACAAAATAAGATACAACATTCAGGTACAAAGATGATCTATTCTAGCTAAGTGTAGCCCTCTTTCTGAACAATTTTAAATGCACCACACTTTAAGGAAAAGTTAGTTATTGCTCATTCATGAAGATATTAAGTTACAAAGAAAACCAGTCCAGCTAGAGACTAGTGCTCAATTATGTTTAAACAACCAGCTCAATTGTTCTATCATAATAACAACTATTTACAAACCATCACTGATTAAATCATTAAAAAAATGCTCGGGCAATATGAATGGTGGTCCCATTAAGGAAAATGTAGTTTTCCTATTTTTGGTCTCAATCCTGAGATCACTCAGAAGATCACAACTCCCAATGATGTCAATGGGCTAGATCGTGCCCCCATCTATCACAATGGAAACTGGACTTGTAAGTGATACATATCAGGCCCAAAAGGTTGTTGAGGGTACTAAGCCTCTTTAAGACTGGGCCCTTTCTGAGGTATAAGTGTAAGGCACAAGCAAGTGTATCATCACTCTAATTCATTCATATATTGTGTCTTTACCAACATAAAGCTGCACTGGTATTTTAAGAAATACATACCAGCACTTTTAAGAGTTGGGTCCACATTTTCTCCTTTACTGTATTTGGTATCATTAGTATTCAACTGAATACTAAAGTCTACTCACAAGATGAATTATACTACTTTTCTTTTAGGAGTGTAACATAATGAACAAGCAAAGATTATTTAAGAAGTCGATAAAACCACTTGTACCAACATGCATTCTTTTTTGGTTTATTTTAAACACTAGTATCCTGCTTTTTCTGTACACCCCTCACCCTTGTCAGCCAGGAGTGTCTCCCTACTCAGATTCAGTTGCCTTTCCCAGTCACTTTATTCCTTATGAACCTGATCCAAAGCCCACTGACATCAATGGGCTTTGAATCATATATTTCCATGAATTAATTATGCCTCCAAGTCTTATTTACTTCTATATTACTCAACTGTAAGATTGTCCTTTATTCCCACCTCCCCCCACATAAACACCTCACCACTGTGTACAGTATCTGTACCAATGGTGTATTTGTTGGCATACCTCTAGTGTTTAAAACAAAAAAGTTATTTCTAAAACATATAGCATAAAAGCACCTAAAGTGCTGTAAAACATACAAAACAATTAGAATAGAGAAAAATTCTAGGAAAAAAGCTCAGACAATTAAATGAACATACAACAGCATTCGTACACAATGCCCAAAAGCTCAAGCTCAAAGGTGTATCATTAAAAAAATATTTCCCATTTTTCCTAGCAGTGTTCTAGTGTCAAGTTCAATTACATGAAAACAATTAAAGTGCTTTATCGTGTTTGCTAAGCATGAGGATCATTTTAGTCAATCCTTTACTGCACTGAAAAGCTGGAGTGCAATGGTGTTCTAGTCATGCCCCCTACACTGAAGGTTACAAGGGAGGTGACATACTGCTTCTGTAGTGGCTCTACACCACCCAAGGATTCTCCCTACACTAGACACACTTCCAGATAGACTGCTAAGTCAGCTCTACAACCTATTTGTCCCAGCAGAGGGCACAACGGAAACATAGTGAATGTGAAAATCAGGCCTACATAGTGCATAGCTTAGTAACAAAGAATGCAGGCAAAGTTACATAAATTTTGACAAAACACAGTTGTAGATTATCTCTTCATTTTGACTACAAAAGCTACAGCTTTTTTAAAAAAAGAAAAAAGCTTTCCATTTTGTGATGTTCTCTGTTACATAGTTTAACTAATGGTTTGAAGGAGTGAGGCAGTTTTGAAAGGAAATGATAATTCTTCTGTTTGCAGAAACCTATATCTACCAGGGAAACATTTTCCCTTAGCAAACCCAGCATTTTCATGAGCAGATATGGCATGATTCCATTGTGTTTACAGTTTCAATTGCTGTTGAAGGTCATGAATTGATGCTGCACTGCTTTGCAGTTTCTTTGCCACCAACTTATCCTCCTTCAGTGGTTTGATAATTTCAGTCACCCCATTGGTTCCAAGAATACATGGCATACTTAAAAATACTTCACTGTTTATATTGCAACACCCCTGAAATAGACAAAAAGAATGTACATAAAAACAACTTTAATCTCCATTCCCCATGCCCACTATAAAATACAAAATTATGTACTTTAACAATTTTATATAAGCAAGGATAATTAAATCACAAGACATGCTTTGTTTAGCTGACAAGCATAGCTTAGTTTGTTATTTATAATACTGTATAGTAGATTAAAAATTCTACTTTTTTAAAAAATCTTAGTAATAGATCATCAACATTCTGCAACTAAAATTAGTTGAAATTTTATAAGTCTTGTTCAAAATAAAATTAGATTTTTGTTCGAATCTTGCATAGTGTCTGTACAATTTATGTTCATCTCAAGACACTATTAGTCACTCCCATACCTGAATAGCTATTTCACATAACAAGTGCTAAAATGTTCACATGATGAGAAGAAGAAATTAAGTTTATGTACATAATGAAACACAAACAAGCCTTTGCAATCTCAAGCACAAAATGGATCAGTCACCAACATAGGAAGTTCACAGACCTTGTCACTAAAGAAAAATGTTTCCACAGTGTGTTCTAATATAAACAACATATTGCTTTAATTAAGTCCTTTAGAATGAAGTTTAATTAAAATCTAGTCTGAGATTCTGTTTTTGTCAAATACAAGCATATCCTCTCTTCCCTAATTAGAAAATGAGAAACTAGAAAAGTTTGTCTCCTGATTTGACAAATATAGAAGTGAGAAAATCTGCATCGGATTCTTGTAAATGGAGTTGAAGATGTTTGGCCTTTGGGGAGATTTGCATTCAACATTAAGCACTTTGAACAATGACGCGTCTGCCTGTTATTTTGCCAAAACTAACTGTGTTAATAGCCTTGATCAGTGATGAGCTGGACACCAGCACTGCACATGTTGCATCTCTCAACTCCTATAATTTGAAAGTCCACTATAGTAATTGCAGTAATTGATTTTTGCTCATTTTCAGATGGATCCTAAAAGCTGGGTGCCTGTTGTAAGAATAAAGTAACTAAAATAGTGTGTCTATAGAATGGCTGGTCAAGACTAAAGTCTATATACGGCTACAATTAACATGAGTAATAGGATTAAAGGCACAATAGAAAAATATATGAAATTAATACCATATTTACCTTTGCCAGAGTTGATATGGAATGAATCTTTCTTTTATTTTTCAGTATACTTTCAATCAGATCAGCTATTGACAGCCCAACAGACCAGGACTTTTGACCTTTTCCCTTAAGAACTTCCATGGCTCTACATAACAGAGAAAAATGTGGTTTTAGAAATTTCTTCAGTTACCATGTTTTGTTTGACATACAGTATTCCATAAACACACAAAAAGTATTGCATAGCATATGAAGACCGCTGTCTACTTCTCTAAAAATTGCATTCTAAAGCAATGCTTTATTTCCCAATTCTACAAAGATCACAATTTTTTAATTTCTCCATGCAAATGGTAAAATTTTGCTAAATTAATAAAAGTTATCATGGCAGACATTTTCCTAATTTCTATGAAAAGCAATGTTAAATATATACCCTGTTCACTGCAGTGTATTCTTGATTAAGAAGTGCTTTAAGAACCTCAGAGGGAAGGTACTAAATAAGTGTCATGTATTAGGATTATGAACAGCCTAGTTTACTGCATCAAATAAATGCTGATGCAACGCATTTTAGTGTAAGTGTTGCAAACAGTTTAGAGGAGCACACACTTATTCTATTAACATTATCACTTAACTATATTTAGCTACTGGAAAAACAAAATTCAGAACTAAAAAAAAATAGTCTTTTCCTATATACTCAAGGTATACCAATGACCTGAAAGTTTCAAAGCAGACTTGCTCATAGTAGTAAAGGAAAGTCATATTATTCAGAGATTCTGAACTCTGCGGATTGGGAAAAAAACACCTCTACTATTCTGGTAACAGGTTGGTGTGAATTTAAGTTTACTATTGTAACAGTATTGTTACCTGTTTGCCAACTGCTCCTGAGAGTTATCATTCACTATTCCTTCAGTTTGATGACATGTTACTAAATTAGAACCACTCCATGCAGGCACTAAATCAAATTAAAAACAAACTTTCGTCAATGTTATAAAATATTGGAATGATAAAGTTTTAAACTGGATTTTCTGAAGTGTATACTGGTACAGGCCCTGAGGGCAGTCTGGCGTCTTTCTGAGGTTCTAAATTCTATGGCAGAACTGGCCTGGAGAAACTTGTTCAAAAAAAGGCTTCACATAAGGGTTTAACAGAATTTGTTGTTATGCATTAGTAAGTACACTATGTAGACTGTGGCTTCTATTGTCAATGTTAAGACACATATGGTAAAAGACAGGTTTCAGAGTAGCAGCCGTGTTAGTCTGTATCCGCAAAAAGAACAGGAGTACTTGTGGCACCTTAGAGACTAACACATTTATTAGAGCATAAGCTTTCATGGGCTACAGCTCACTTCATCGGATGCACAGAATGGAACGTATAGTAAGAAGATATATATATATATATACACACACATACACACACACACACACACACACACAGAGAGAACATGAAAGGGGCTCGTTCACCTGCACATCTACCAATGTGATATATGCCATCATGTGCCAGCAATGCCCCTGTGCCATGTACATTGGCCAAACCGGACAGTCTCTACGCAAAAGAATAAATGGATACAAATCTGACATCAGGAATCATAACATTCAAAAACCGGTAGGAGAACACTCCAACCTCTCTGGCCACTCAGTAACAGATTTAAAGGCGGCAATTTTGCAACAGAAAAGCTTCAAAAACAGACTCGTACGAGAAACTGCTGAGCTTGAATTAATATGCAAACTAGATACCATTAACTTGGGTATGAATAGAGACTGGGAGTGGCTGGGTCATTACACATATTGAATCTATTTCCCCATGTTAAATATCCTCACACCTTCTTGTCAACTGTCTAAATGGGCCATCTTGATTATCACTACAAAAGTTTTTTTCTCCTGCTGATAATAACTCATCTTAATTAGCCTCTTACTCCATCTTTTCACTTTCTCTGTATGTGTATCTCTCTCTCTCTATATCTTCTTACGATATGTTCCATTCTATGCATCCGATGAAGTGGGCTGTAGCCCACGAAAGCTTATGCTCAAATAAATTTGTTAGTCTCATATGGTAAAAGACTGTCTCACAAGTGTTGGTGCAAAGAGAGAAGGGATACAGGTAAAAAACTATAAGTTTTATCTTAAAATTTCTCAGCATTCCTGTTTTTTTTAAAACAGCTTCAGTAGTCTTATTTTTTCACTCCCATCTCCTTTATTAAATTTTAATACGCTTTTATAACCTTACCTACAACTTAAACTTTTGGATTTCATGTCTTTCCCCAAGCCCTTAATGCATGATGCTGCTACCAGGGTGGGTGGGTATGCGCATCCACAAGGCTGATGAATATTATTGGGATGACAGCCTTACATAGCACAGAAAATAGCTATGCAAGCTTGCTCACACTGTCCTGCCAGCATGTCTAAACCCTCTAAAGGGACTAACTTTAAGGGCAAGAGGCTAGTTCAGTCTCCATTTCCATTTAATCTCTGTTTAAACCACACACAAGGGGGACGATAAGTGTCACAAAAAAAGATCACATTTGGTATGGAAACTTATCTACGAAGAATAGGACTGAACCTACCCATTCATTTTACATATGCCCCCAGACAGCTGTCAGGTGGTAGTTTTCTGTCAACTCAAGTTGGATCTGAAGTAACCTAGAGGTGAAAGGTCCGTACTCTATTACTAATTCCCTTAAATCAACCAGTCCCCACTATCATAATTTCAAATAGGAATATTGCCAAAAGAAAAATAAATTTTTGGGTAAAACCTTTCTGTTCAGTCCAATTATTGCAGAATTTGGGTTAAATATTTTCCCCTCAGACTTTTCTGTAAAGTAACTGGAAAATACATCCTACACAGTAGCGTGCATTTGATTTAGCAAGCATGATGAAAGGTAATCCTAAACTTGAGATCTGAGTATCAGGTTCTTAGCAGACAGTTATCCAAACTAAAAAATATCATCACAAAAACTACTATATTCACTTTCAGCAGAGACCCTCAGGAATAAATGGACCATGGAGACCAAGCTATTCTCTCATCCTTAGTTGTGTCCTGTAGATCAGGATTGGCAGAGAATAGAGGGAGCCAATGTGCCTCAATGTGTAATGCATCTGATGTGGTATAATGTTTTCAGTTCTTTTGAACTCAAAGACAAATATATTATTGTTTAGCCTAACATATGGAAGGAAAGCTGGCAATGACAAGTCAGTTGAAAAGCCACCTACTACAATAAGCTATCAAGGATACTTTGAAGTGTGACAGAGACCAGATTCATGAAGACTGACAAACCTACTGTACAAATTAAATCTATGATTGATTCCTTATAAATCAGTCTTTTGTATTTCAATTGGAAGTCATGACTTAAAGGAGCCATACAATGAAAACACTGATAGAACAACTTTCACTATGAGTCAGAAAGGTATACTAGTAAAGTGTTACTGACATTTTTAAACAGACTTCTCATTAAAAATTACTCTAAAAACAGTACATTGTTTTCTATCTCCTGTCCATGAAACACCATGGCCTATCAATGTCTAACATCCAGGCAGCCTAGTTTACCCCAAAGTTTAGCTGCCATTTCCATTCTTCACATATACTCATATCTCCATTACAGAATGCTTCACAGTTTACATTTCTGATATGCCCATATTAGTTTTTTGGTTTTTTAACCTAACTGCTTTTTCAAAAATTTGATTTCATTATTTTGAGGACAACTTTTGGAAGGAGAAAGGGAGATAACCCTCCTCTGAAGAAATTACCACCTCTGCATGGCTTTCAATTTAAGAGGAAAAAAACCCTGACACTTAACAGAAAGGTAGCAGTAGCTGCATTGTGTAGGAGCAGATGCCGCACAATCGTGAATTAAAGTTTGACGTTTCTATGTGGAGTAGCAGTTTAAGCAGATGTGATAAAGAGCCTAGTTTGTTTGGTTTTTTAATTACTTTATCCTTCATACATCACTTTTTTTAAACGTAGGGAGAAGCTAAATCTCACTGTATCCAGTTCTGTAAAGAGCTCTCAACTCAATTCTACCTTCCTCTAGACCAGAGGTGGGCAAACTACAGCCCATGGGCCAGATCCAGCCCCTCAGGGCTTTGGATCCAGCCCGCAGGACTCCCCCCCACCGTGGTGCCAGGGGCCCCGCACCGCTCTCAGAAGCAGCCGGCACCACATCCTTGGGGGGGGGCGGTGGGGGCAGAGGGCTCGGTGCATTGCCCTTGTCTCCAGGCACTGCCCCCCGCAGCTCCCATTGGTTGGGAACAGGGAACTGCGGCCAATGGGAGCTTCGGGGGAGGTACCCGGAGGCGTCGCAAGCGCAGCACATGGAGCCCTGTGCCCCACCCCATCCTCCAGGGGCCGCGCAGGGATGTGGTTCCGGCTGCTTCCCGGAGCAGCGTGGCATGGGGCCAGGGCAGGCAGGCAGGGAGCCTGCCCTGGCCCCGGTGCGCACCACTGCCACCCTGGAGCCACTTTAGGTAAGCGGCGCCGAGCCAGAGCCTGAACCCCCCCTGCACCCCATCCCCCAACTCCCTGCCCTAAGCCCCCTGCCTGCACCTCGCACCCCAACTCCCTGTCCTGAGCCCCCTGCCACATCCTGCACACCTGTGCACCCCAACTCCCTGCTCTGAGCCCCCACCACACCCCTCCTGCACCCCAACTCCCTGCCCTGAGCCCTGTCGCACCCTATACCCCTCCTGCACCCCAACCCCCTGCCCTGAGCTCCCTCCCGCAGTCTGCACCCCTCCTGCACTCTGCACCCCAACCCCCTTCCCTGAGACCCCTCATATACCCCACACCCCTCCTCTGCCCCAATCCCTTGCCCTGGGCCCATTCCTGCACACCACACCCCCTCCCATACCCCACACTCCCTCCCACACCCCAACCCTGCATACAATTTCCCCACCCAGATGTGGCCCTCGGCCCAAAAACTTTGCCCACCCCTGCTTTAGACCCAAAACTCCTGGGTTCCATTCTTGTCACTGCTGTGCACTTTGGGAAATCAACTACAGCCAGTTTGCAAAGGTATTGAGCAACCACAGCTACTGTGAACATCCATATGAGTCAGGGATCAGCACCTCTGAAAACATGGTATTCTCTGAAGTACTGACAGCCCTCCACATACTTTTACCCCCATGCATTCCCTTCCCTGAAAAAGAGTCCTCCCTCTTCAATATCTTTAATGTAATTTAGTGTTATACCAAATAAACAATCAAGGCTGTACTTCTGTACATTTCTCCCCATTTGGGGACACACAGAGAGCATCTTTGTTTGCTCCCATCCTGCTCTAGAATCTTGGGGGACACCCTGTAAACCAGGGGTGGGCAAACTTTTTGGCCCGAGGGCCACATCTGGGTATGGAAATTGTATGGCGGGCCATGAAAACTCACAAAATTGGGAGTTGGGGGCAGGAGGGTGGGGCGGCTCTGGCTGGCGGTTTGGGCTCTGGGGTGGGGATGAGGGGCTGGGGATGCAGGAGGGTGCTCTGGGCTGGGACTGAGGGTGGGAGGGAGGATCAGGGCTGGGGCAGGGATTTGGGGTGCAAGGGAGAGTCAGGGATGCAGGCTCTCGGCGGCGCTTACTTTAAGCAGCTCCCAGAAGGAAGCTCTGCATGCTGCCCTGTCCGTAGGCGCTGCCCCTGCAGCTCCCATTGGCTGGGGCTGCCGGCTAATGAGAGCTGCAGGGGCAGTGTGCAGAGCCCCTTGGCTGCCCCTACACGTAGGAGCCGGAGAGGGGACATGCCACTGCTTCTGGGAGCCGCGTGTAGTGGGGCAAGCTCCGGACCCCACTCCCCAGCTAGAGCGCCAGAGCAAGGCAAGCCCCAAACCCCACTCCCTGGCGGGAGCTCGAGGGCCATATTAAAACATCTGGAGGGCCGGATACGGCCGCTGAGGCGCAGTTTGCCCCCCCGCTGTAAACACTAACACTCTCCATAGGATGTGTCTTTCCCCCCCTTTCTAGAACAGTTTAAATTCAAAGTCATAATCATGTATCAGTTTACCTTTATCTTCCCCTCGTTCGCCGATAATCCAAGCCTCTTTTCCTACAGTCTGTGCTTTCAACAAGTTTGTGATAATATATTGGAATCTCTCAGTGTCTAGATTACAACCAATTCCGATAACTCTGCTTTTAGGAAATGCACTCAGCTTCCATGATACATAAGTCATTATTTCCACTAAACATGGGACAAAAGTATGTTGAAAACATACAGAATTACTCCCAAATTCAACACAACAGCAAATTATAATTCACACTCAAGAAACAAAAGCAGGAACATTTTATAACTCAAAGTATAAGCATACAGGACACTATCAGCAGCTTACTCATTTCTAAAACAATGAGTCAGGCTTTGAAAATAATCATGTCATAGCTCAAATAAAATATTAAGAAAAGATGTCAGAAACTCAAATAATTTCTCTCACCACCACCACCCCAAAAAACTTAGCCCCCACCTTAAAGTTTAGTTCTCTTTCCATTTCACAAATGTCTCCTCCTCGTTCCGTTTTGAATAGAGCAAAAGGTAATCTTTCGAATTGCTCTAATATGTTATAGTAACATGTTTTAAGTGTGTGGGGATGGGTAGGTTCATGTCTACTTCTTCCTTCCCAACTTACTTAGAGTTCTGACACAAGATCATGGAATCATGATAGTTTTATGATCATGAATGTGTTTCCAAACAAACAAGGGGCTAAGTATTTAACATAAGGTAACATAACGGGCTATCAAACAGAAGTTTTGATCATATTGTGTTTATATATCCTTACAGCATAGGGGAAAAGAGAGAGAGATCTTGTCACTAACACATTTGCAAGGTGCTACAGTAGATGGACATACCATAAGACTACAGTAGATAGACATATCATAAGACTCTAGATAAAATGAGGACATATCATAAGACTCTAGATAAAATGAGGTTTAAACAATAGACAAAAACAAAACATATGCAAGAAGACTTTTGATATACAAAATAATATCATTTCCCCCCCTTTATCTCAACTATGCTTAAGACAACATCTTACCAACTGCCTCTCCATATAGAGAAACACACGGATATAGTGGTTTGCCCAAGTCTGAAGAGGGAGTCCATCTCAGAACTGGGATTAGAATTTAGGAGTGCTGGCTCCCTGCTCAGCAGAGTATATCAGGCAAAAGGATATTCCTTAAATAGATTAGAACAAAAAACCAGATACATGTAAAATACCAACAAACCTGGATGAGATGCGACAAGCAGCACACTATTGCGACTATAATGTGCTACTGCTGGGACAATTCCTCTGAATAGATCCACATTGCTCTGTATGACACCAAGATACGACTGAGCATTACCCAGAGAATTAACGGTGAGCACTACCACTTTTGAATTAGCAGAAGCAGAAAAATCTGATAAACATAAAAAAAAAATTTGAGGGTTTTTTTTTAAAGTCTCATTTTATCAAATTATAGATATGTCAAGATAGACTTGGCACAAAAATGTTTTAAATGACCCATACTAAAACCAGTACATATAGGTTCAATTCAACACACAACTATTTCGTTTACCTTTCCGCAAGAGCCTTTAAGTTAACAGCTTTTTTCCTACAGTAGAATTGAACTAGAAAGATATACAAGGATATTTTTATGTATCACCATCCCCGATCTATTGTGTTGAAAGTGTATACAGAGCTTTGTTTTGGAACTGCTTTGCCTATAATATGAGTGTACTTTGCCCCCTTCTACAGTACCTTTAATCCAAGGATCTCAAAGTATTTTACAACTAGTTACGCCTCATAGAACCATGCAAGGTTGACATTATTCCCATTTATAGATGGAAACCTGAGGCTTCAATTTGCCCATGATCATACAGAGCTTGATGCACAGCTTGGAAGACTACCCAGGAATCTGGACTCCCAGGCTCCTGCTCTAACAACTGGGCATTGGTAGCATATATTACATTAGCTTTTTGATATTTATTTCTTTATACCTTGCTAAGAAACTAAGAAGTAAAAACTAGCATCCTTCTCCTGACATTATTATTTGGATCTCTAAAAAAGAAGTTCTCTCCTTTTTCCAACCCCCATCTAGCTAGGTATTTATACTGGGGCCATCACTATAGAATCTGAACACTGCATCCTGATAATCCTGGATTCTTGGTGAAGATCTTTATCCTCATTTCTTTCTTTCACATAGGGGCTTCTGTTCTTTTTGTCCTTCTAGCTCAGAGTCAAGGATGCTGACACTGTATCAAAGAGTCTGTTCTGGTGGCTTGGCATGAGGTGGAACATGGACTAAAAAAGAACCAATGTATCTTACAAAATATATCTAGTAAATGAACTGAATGCAGCTAGAAGGTGCCTGATTGATAGCACAAGAGATCTAAGCCTCTAAAAACAGAGCAGATTAGAGTATTGGACAAGAGCATTACCAGCTTCCCTGGACCATGCCACCAGCATTTCACAGTCTTAATCTGCACACACCACTTCAGGAGGTGAGAAACTATCTGAAGATAATGGGTGTTTAAAGACCCAGAATGAATTTAAATTAATGACCAGAGATGAAAGATTCTATCACTCCCTAGGGTGATCTAGTTCCCATAAAGTAAATAAATATATAAGTATACAGCAAAATAAAAATACAGAACATACAGTAATATGTTCCACTACAATATAAAAATGAGTACCTTTGCTGATCTCTACATTTGGCAGAGCAAAGATATCCAGGTCCATTGTTCCTCCTTTTGTTGCTCCTTCTGAGAGGTCTAAGAGAACCACCTGGTCTGCAGCACCCTGTACAAATAAATATATTTCAGCTCTGCAACAGAATAAAATGCAGTTTATTCTGATAAAAAGATGCTTCTGAGATTTGATCTCACTTTAAAAAGAATTTTAATTGTATCACAAAACCCCCCCAAAACAGCCCACACCCAAATCACCAATGATTGTGTAATGTTAAATGGAAAACTGGACATCTGTGTTGGTAGTTCCATTACCAAATAGTATATTAAACCACATACACAAAACCCACCTTAGGAGGGTTACACTCAGACACTCAAAGTTAAGGCCAAAACTCTGACTCTTGTGCTCAAATACTGAGCACATACAGAAATACCACACACTGTGAGAACTCCACAATATCTAGGGCACAACCTTGACAATATCCCTTAACTACAAATTTATATAGTTTGAAGAATCTGTGCTCAACAGTAAGATGTTTTATAACAAACAGCTGACTGTCGGACCCCATAAAGGATGATTAAATTTGAAATGTGTACATGTTATCTTTTTAGTTTAATATATTTAAATAGGAAAAAGGTAAACTAAAGAAGCAACATCACAAATTATTAAAAGCACTTAAAATGAAGTCATTGTTTTTGTATTTTAAATACACTAAGAACTAGGTTGGAGATCATTATAGGAACAGCACTAGACAATATTAATAGCTATTCTATTAAAAATGAGTAAGTACCTTTGCTGCAATTGCTAGTACACAAGCAATGCCAAGATCTCCTGCTCCAATCACAGTAACTTTGTTAAAGCCTCCATCTTTTTTCTGTCCACCCACCCTCGTCTTTGAATTCATGTCAGTTTCACCTAAAATTTAAAAAAACCAATCAATCACAGCTGGTGGTTTTATAAGACAGTGTAAACACATGTACTGAATGTGAAAGATAATGCCTGGGTCCGACCAATCAAATTACTTTGTTTTTTCCAATATGCTGATCACACTATGGAAACTAATTTTTCAAGGCTTCCATTGAGTAAGACATTTTTTCCACAGAATTATATTCTTACAATTTACATTTAAATTAAGTTTATCAGCAAGGAAAAAAATTCAAATAGACGCCTTTTCTATTAACCACGCTCCCCCAGCTCTGTACTCAGCTCTGCCACTGAAATGCAGTGTGACCCTGGGCAACGCATTTAATTTCTGTACACCTTCCATTTCCCCTGCTACTCTTTGTCCATCTTGTTTGTTTAGATTAAGATATTTGGGACAAAAACTCTGAACTGCTTTGTACACTGTCTGGCCTTGAATTCATGGAGTAGTAATGTGGACTACAGTGGAGGGTGATTTCTAAAGCACACTAAAGTGTTGCACATTAATTGGTCCACGTAGACCTCTGGTGGTGTGTACTAGGATTCCCTAGTACTATGTTTGCACTGTTTGAAACAGTACTAACATTAAAGCTCACTAAGCAGTATTTAGTGAACACCAGCAGGGGTCTATATGAACCAATTAATGTGCAACACTTTAGTGTGCTTTAGAAATCACACCGCACTGCTGCTCCATATAGGTAAGCCCTCTAGTACAGGGGTGGACAACCTGCGGCTCCTTGTATAGGCACTGACTCCGGGGTTGGAGCTACAAGTGCCAACTTTCCAATGTGCCAGGGGGTGCTCACTGCTCAACCCCTGGCTCTGCCACAAGCCCTGCTCCCACTCCACCCCTTCCCGCCCCCTCCCCTAAGCCTTCCATGCCCTCGCTCCTCCCCCCCACCCCTGAGCACACAGATGATCAGCAGATGTGGGAAAGGGTGGAGAGGCATTGATCGGCAGCCGGTGGGCGGGAGGCGCTGGGTGGAGAGCTGGTTGGGGGGCTGCTGACGTATTACTGTGGCTCTTTGGCAACGTACAGTGGTAAATTCTGGCTCCTTCTCAGGCTCAGGTTGGCCACCCCTGCTCTAGTACAATCTTGGTTGGCAACTGTAGGCATTACCACAATACAAATAATAGTAATCCCTTTAATACTACTATATGCACCAATGTATACTACTGCAGAAAGTGTTTTTAAAATATTGAAAGACGGTTTTAAATTGCATTATCCATAAGAGAACATGTAAATCAGCTATGCCGTCAGAAAGTAATTTAAGGTAAAGGAAAAATAATGAGCTTTAGGAAAATGTAACTACTACAAGTTTAAGTAATATTTATTGTCCACCTTGAAAAGATAAAATAAAAATAACTAAAAGCATAGATAAAACTGATATTGATTCAGATCTCCTGAAAAATTACACACCTGTAGTTATCTTTGCAATATAGGATAGCAGTTCTAACTGCTTGGCTTCATCGGAAGATGATACTGAATACAGAGGTAGCTCTTCCTCAAACTTTTCAATCATTTCTTTGATTAATCCAATGATAATTGACTTTGGCTGGAACACATACATATAGGAGAAGACTTACAATCTTTACTAGCTATCATGATAAAACAGCATGCCCTTAAATTGCAGTAATTTATCACAAGGTGTCAAGAGTCACTGTATAAATTTAGCCAAACTATAAATATCAACCTTACACACCCAAACCAACTTTTAAGATAGAGGAAAAGTAGCACTGCCCATGAGTATATTTCTATTTTATTTTTAATACCTTATTAATACAAATATAAATGTGTGACTATGGGAGTATGGATTAGAAAAGTGGAGAATATAGAGACTGAATTAAAGATACCAAACACCAACTCAATTGGTTGTTTGAAGCATTATTGGACATAAGAAAGCCTCTGATAAAGTAGCATATATTACTAAATACAGGCTAAGGCTATATCTACACGGAGCACTTTATCGGTATAGGCATAACCTTACTGCCAAAGCACTCCCAGTGTGGACACAGTAAACCAGCAAAGCCTTTGTACCAGTATAGTAAAACTAACCCCCACAAGCAAAACAAGCTATACCATTAAAGAGTTTTGTCAGTGTAATTGTGCCTACAGTAGGGACTTCTGCTGGCACAGCTCTGTCGGTCACAAATCATGGATCTTCACACCCATACCAGCAGAAGCCTGTAGAAAAAACATAGCCTACTTTGCAGCAAGAAGAAAAACAAAACTCATTAGAGAAGCTTCAGGCCAGCTGCATCAGAGCCCGATCTTGCGGTCTTTATTTGGACAAAGCTCTCATTGAGGTCAATGGACCTTTTAGCTAAGTAAGGACTGGGCATGAATCAGTAATTACCAGGTACAGATTCCCAAAGAAATTTCCTCATTAAGTAGGAAAATGACACCCCTCACCCCCACTCTTCCCCCTCCAAAAACCCTCAACAGCTTTGTTTTATTTATCTTAAAAAGCTAGCTGAAAAAACAAAACAGATTTCATTAAATTATTTTTTATGGCTTGACAGCCACATGTTTAAAGTAACCTATGTACTGCATTTCATAAAAGAAATCCACTTGGCAACTAAAGTTGCTTTTGGACCTTCTATACAAGTCATCCCCAGAAAAACAATCAATTTCGATTTTGCAATAATATCTATACCAGACATAAGGCTATTATATCAGTTACTATAATTTTACTGAAAAACTGCACTTGCTAAATATAACCTCAGCTTACCCAGTTACTGGACATTGTTCACAACACTAAAAGAAAATGTGTCAAACATCTCTATTTGGTTTATCCTTCTCTCTAACAGAAACAAGTTTAATCCCCTTTTTTCCTCAATTTAAAAGTAGGAAAATTTTCTACTGCTACTGAAGGCTACTGCTTAAAGGGAAACAATCTTCTGCTTCTGTCTGCATAGTCACTGACTGTACATTTTAAGATTAACAAATGTAGGAGAAGAGAAAAAAATGAGTGTTAATTTGTATGTAATATAACGTATTCTTCCTGGAATTTATTTTTCCTTACATGGCTCCAGTTTTGTAAATAGGGCAAGTATATCCTGCCACGTGCATCTACGTGTTTTCCCACAGAGATTTCCATGTTTATAGTTGGTTTCAGCAAGCAAATGGGAGGAGCAAAAGGATGAGAATCCAAAATCCACAAACAAATTGGTATGTTATAGGAATTACCTGTTAGACACAAAACAAAAAGAGTTATGACCTCCGCATTTTGAAGGTATACTGAAATCATGATTGTGTGTTCGGTTTTCCTTAAAATATAGCACTTTATTTACTTTGATTATTTATGCTATTGATTTATACTATCCCTACCAAACCTGGTATATTAAGTATCATTGATTGAAATCCTGTCAAATATAAAGCACTTCTTTTACAGAGCTCTACCAGCAAATGAGTCTGACTTTCAGAACAAAGGAACTTCTTAGAGCAATCTATTTACTTTTATAGGGTTTATATAACCTTGGAAACAGAGAGCTAATGGAGAGGAGACTCTATTAAGTGCTTTATATTTAGACTTCAAAGACTGCAAGTTGAAGGAAGAGTCCTAATTATCTGAGGACACTGCATATCCAAGCACAGGGCATGAAGACTTTACCCAACACCCACCAGCCTGAGGACTAAGGGCTTATCTACACAGTCTTTCACCTAGTTAACTAAATCAGTTCTCTAATATGTAGTTAGTTATTTCAGGGCAAGTGTATGTGAGGGCACTCTTATTTTGGAATAGAAGTGGCTACTGTTGATTTAGGTAAACTGAGCGCTTGTCTACATGGTTAGTGTGTGGCAAGCTAAGGTATGAAACTGGGAGTATGTCAACTTTTAGGGCATCTACACTGCCCCGCAGTTTGGACTACAAAGGTTGTAACTCCTCTATGTAGATGTTCCAGGCACAAACTAAAAGGTTCCTGGTTCACATTAATGTAATCCTGTTTGAAGGTGGCCACGAGACCATCCCCACTACTAAAGCCAATCTGCGCAATTTAACCCCAGAAATTTAAATGAAAAAACATTGGTGTACAGAATTTAACTGTCAATCAACTTTACTTAAAAGTATTTTTAGAAGTGAGCTCACACTCCAATCCTTTGGCTGATCATAAGGAGAAGAGCACTCTTACTTTCCATTTTCTCCCCTCTCGGCCTCCTGGCTACTGCAAGAGTGAGGAGAGATCTCCGCTAAGCTATTCTTTCCTCAGCCTTTGTGCAAGTTGTTCCCTCCAACCCAGACAATGGTTCTAGTGCCAGCCACTGCTTTTCCTCATAGTTTCTTCCTTCCCCCAAGACTCTGAACCAGAGGTAGTCTATTTTTTGTCAAGGTCCAAATTTCTTGGTCAAAGTATAGTCCAGACTGCAGAGAAAATTAAAAAAATATAATGATGATGATAATAAGTAAATAAAAAGATTTTGGGGTCTGTTCAAAAGAGTCTGGCGGTCCATTTTTGACCCAGGGTCTGCCAGTTGACTACCCCTGCTTTGGTGATTAGTGATTGCTGCAGCAAGCTGCAGAGGCACTGGAGCTGTCTATCTGCAGATTTAGGAAGATAGCACTGGATCATTTTACACTATGTTCATATATGGAAATTATCTTTAAAAAAACAAAACAAAACAAAAATTATAGCTTTGACCCCAGACACTGATGACCAAAGCAAGTGGATTTTTCAAGCCCAGTCCAAGTTATCCAGAAAGAGATCTTAATCCAACTCTTATGTGGCACATGGAGACTCTCCAGGTCACCCATCTTAGAAAAGGAAACAATGATATCTCTGCCTTCTTGGCAGTACTAAATTAGAAGCCTTTTCCAAGACTCTATGTGACTAATCAGGAAGATATACTGTTAAATGTACACAATGTCTTACCATTGTATTTGACTTTGGTATAGAAAATACAGTCTATCAGTTGTTAACCTTACCCTGATATTTCACTGGAATAGTGCCACTGAAATTCAAGAGGTCTTTAAGGGATCCGTCTTTGAAAGCTGAAATTGAGAACAAGTTTTTTCTTTTTTAGTGGTTAGAGGATTTTTTTTTTAAATACAAAATTCTAAGTATTACCCATACTGCTTCATTCCACATTTAAATAACTACTGATTTCAACATCTCAGATGTATGCTGAAAATGAACATTTACCAGTGAAATGTGACTGCAAAGATTATTTCCTTGTACTTAGATACTACACCTAGTAATTAAACACACACAGGTGACCTTCCCCCCCTCCCTTTCTTTTTTTAAAACAGAATGTTACTTTATTTATTCCTTTGGTATCACTCTTTATTGGAAGCTTAATGACAGTTGCACAACTAAGGAAACTTTATGTGCATCTTGTTGACCTTCTCCATTGTGGTCTCAAGTTACAGTGCTTTATCAGCTTGCATATCCCTCCAAAAAGGGGCCTCTGCTCTTCTTCCTTCTCTGTAAGGCTTGTGTCAATAGGACTTTTCTTCTTGCTGGGGGTGGGGGGATTCAGGAATTTACTTTTAACAATGTAAATCCATCAAATTATGTTTAAATTTGCTTAAGTGAACTGGAACAATAAGATGGAATCCATGAAATTACCAATTTGTATAATCACTGATGTGTTACAATTTATATATTTTTTTAAAAAAATATACTGATTAGTTTGTTGAAGGTAACTTACAACAAGTACTGTAGGAAATGAACTCCTGAAAAAAAAAAATCACATGATATCACATGATACAAAGTGAGGAAGACAAACTGAAAATGACAGTAATTTAGATATATTTCATTGTAGATAGAGAACCTATGAAAAGTCAGAGTTCCAAACAATCATTAACTGTCGAAAAAAAACCAATCAAAGTAACTAGATCAGATTCTTACTGTATGTGTCCATGGAGAATCTGAAGTTTGGATAGATCTTAACAACATTTTTCAGTTCTTCTATGGTCAGGTCCCGGAATTTATACTGTATACAAAACAAAAAAGAATGTTTCAACTTGAAAGGACTACTTCTTTGGTTGCACAGGATAGGTAGGGAAGAATAAGAGAAGAGAAGGCAGAAGGAGGCAGCTAATAATTACCTATAACTAACAGTTTTGCCATTAAATTAATTCTTAAACAGATTGCTCCATGGCAAGCATAATCTTATGAGCATACTAACATCTGCAATTATATATTTATACAATATATTTGAAAAAGTTGAAGCCAAATAATTACGTTGTTTGCTAACAGCAAAGTCTATAATGGTTTTCACATTTTAAAGGGTTTTCATAACCAGTTTCTCACAAACATATTAAAGTATCTGAAAAATTCACCTTTTGGATTGAAATTTTATGTGCTTAGTCTCTGTCCATAAGTGAATTATTTTGGAGAGGTGGAGCAAAATCCATATAGTGGTTGTGTTGGGTGAGGGTAGAGGAAAAACCCAAACATTTCTTAAAAAAAAAAAAAGCTAGCCACATTTTAAGGTAGACTTACAGCAGGAACTGCTGAAGTTTGAAATGTGGTATGAATATAATTATCGGTGAGGGTTAATGCCTTTGCAAAACCAGACTTCAGCTACTTCCTTTGGACCACACCCTCTCCATAGGCTGCCTTATAGATTCTTTATCCTCCCCAACAATTTTGCGGATCTGAGACTGTTCACACTTCCAGGATTTAGATATGGTGCTTCAGATCATGTGAAATTTGAACTGACACCCCAACACAGGCACCTAAGCGACAAGCATCATACAACAGCAGCCCCACTTTGGTTCAATGAACTAGCAGCTACATTGGGAAAATAAGCAGAAAATAGTACACTTGGGCATCTGAGTGGGGGGTCACATATGGACGGGGGAGCTGGGTGGAGGGTGCACTTATGTAGGGGTGAGCAGGGGTGCAGTTGCACTAGCTCAGTGGTTCTCAAACTTTTGTACTGGTGATCCCTTTCACATAGCAAGCCTCTGCGTGTGACCCCCGCCTTGTAAATTAAAAACACATTTTTATATATTTAACACCATTACAAATGCTGGAAGCAAAGCAGGGTTTGGGGTGGAGGCTGACAGCTCGCGCCCCCCATGGAATAACCTCACGACCCCCTGAGGGGTCCCGACCCCCAGTCTGAGAACCCCTGCACTAGGGGGACTGGGAGATGGATGCACGGGGGGAGGAGGGGAGCCGGCGGTGCGCGTGCACTCGGCGGGGGGGTGAGCCGGGGTTCCCTGCCCACTGATGCCCGCTCCCTCCCAGGCCTTTACCCCTTCGCCTCCCACGCGCCCCCACCCAGCCCGACGGGGGGGGGGGGGAGGCGGGAGCCCGGCGCGCGCGCGCGCACCTTAACCAGCTGCGTCCTCAACGTCTCCTCGGAGAACTCCATCGCGGCGGGGGCACCTCCCCGCGCTTCCTGCGGCGGCTGCGCGCGGCCTGGACAGCAACCGCCGGGAACCAACGCCCCCTCCTTCTACCCCCCCTGGGAGGCGCGCGCGCGCCGCGGCGCCGGCTGCTCACCTCATGTCTCCGGGCGGGAGCGACCAGCTGTTTCCGGGCCCGCGGTCCCGCCCCTGCCCGGGCCGGCCCCTGCCAGGCTACCGCGGCCCTTGCTACGCAGGCGGAGCCAGGCCCACCCGAACCCCCCGTGCCAGGCCACCCCGCCTGGTGGACTCTGCCATGCTCGGGCTGGACACGTGCTGCCCAGGCCGCATGCTGAGGGCCCGGCGCTGCCTGCTCTCCGGGTTCCCTCGCTGCTGCTCAGTGGGTTGAACTCTGCCCACGCTAGGCTCCTGGACACGCAGCTTAACCGTACCACGAGAACGGTACCTGGCCCCCTGAAGCCAGCCTAATAGTCCTCCACCTGAGGGCTGGTGTCAGCCTGCAGCCAACAGACTGATCACCAAAGGACAGCTAGTGCCGCCTTTGCCAGTGTTCAGGGATAGATAGCAGGGGTGGGCAAACTACGGCCAATATCACGGGCCCGCCAGCTGTTTTAATCCGGCCCTCGAGCTCCCTGTGCGGTGTGGGGCTTGCCTCGCTCTGGTGCTCCAGCCAGGGAGCAGGGTCAGGGACCACTCCACGCAGCTCCCAGAAGCAGCAGCGTGGACCCCCTACAGCTCCTATGCTGTAGGGACAGCCAGGGGCCTCTGCTCTGCATGCTGCCTCAGCAGCTCCCATTGGCTGGGAACCAAAGCCAATGGAAGCTGCAGGGGCGGTGCCTGCGGATGGGGCAGTGTGCAGAGCCGCTGGGCTGCACCTCACATAGGAGCCGGAGAAAGGGTAAGCGCTGCCCAGAGCCTTCAACCCCTTGCCCCAGCCCTGATCCCCCTCCCGCTCTCTGAACCCAGCCCAGAACGCTCTCCTGCACCCCAAGCCCCTCAGCCCCACTCCATGCACCCTGAACTCATTTCTGGCCCCAGCCTCGCACCCTTAACCAGAGCCCTCACCCCCTCCTGCACCAATTCTGTAAGCATTCATGGCCCACCATACAATTTCTATTCCCAGATGTGGCCATCGGGCCAAAAAGTTTGCCCACCCGTGATATATAGGATGCACACCCTGCAAGCCGCCAACTGCATAGCAGAAATCCTGTCTGGATAGTGGTGAACACTCCCTACCCAGTTAATCCCATTAGCTCACTGTAAAGACAGGAGAGAGTCTCTGCCATTATCAAGAACTCCCACATAATCATCAGGCTGGAGGAATGGCTAGATGCCTTTAGGCTCCCTCATCATCTTGGGAGCCAGCTTAATAGATTCAGGTGTGGTGTGGTTTCCTGCACCAAAACTGACCATGCCTGGGGCATCCAGGACAGGGCAGGCCACTGTGCATCTGTGGAGGATTCTGCACACAAGCTGGATGGTTGTTCCCTTTGTGTTGGGCTCCTCAAAGATCTTTCCCAAGCTGAATGCTGACTCAGAGACTACTGACTGGCTCAAGACCATTTAGCTGTGTTTAAAAAAACAAAAAAACAACCTTGCCTTGCTTGTCTTGCTCACATGCGATTAATTTTTTTGTTACTTTGGCTGGTGAGAAACAGATAACCAAGCAAGTACTATTTATCTATCAAAGAAGATACAAGTATTGTGGGTTTGAGCATTCCAGTTTGATTTTTAAATGTATGCTTAGGCCCCATGCTCTTGAGAAGTATCCAGTGCAGCCTCAGTGTTACCAAGTTTGTGCACTCCTCAGATAACCACTGGAGAAGGGGTCATTCTGGAAGTCGTAGGGCTCACCATGTGAAATTTATTAAAGGGGAACAACGAAGGGCAGCTCTCAGGGGTTGTTAACTTTCTGCTCCAGGGAATAATCCAGAATATACACTCTGCACTCATACCTCTCTTTCATCAGCACTGCAGCCAGGAGTCTGATTATGGGGACAAAGTACATTCCCTCTCTCCAATAATATCATGATTCTGTAGGGTATAAAATAGGAATATTGCAAACCTTACAGAAGTTACTAAATGAAACTGGTGTGGGGTATGTGGAATTCACTAGGTAGAAGTCCTGACTGCAGCAGTAGATGCACCCCAGCCCTGGAATCTCTCTGCTGCTTATGAAATTTGTATCCAGAGACCTTGCAGATTTTATAAACGTCACTAAAGAATCTGTGGAATAATCAGAGGTTCAAATATTCATAGTGAAATTCTCCAGATTAACATCCAACTTTCCTATTCCATCCTCCCGCCAAAGTATTCAAGGCTGTAATAGTCACTGAGGCCAAATGAATAAAACTGTATTTGGAGTTTTTAGACCAAGCTGTATTTCATGTTAAAAAGAGAAGACTTTTCATAGACTTCAGACTTGCATATCTCAAAAATGTCTTGACCCAATTAACATCAAACTGTCCAGAAAGTATTATCCTCTATCTAGAGCCCACATGATCGACATTTCAGATTAAAAGGGGTTTGGGTTATTTGGTTTTTGTAGAATTTATAGGGGGATCTCAGAGTTGTAACTACAATGGAACACAAACATCCCCAAAACAAACAAACAAAACCAAACACTACCAGAAAATACACTGCTGCATACACATCTCCCCCTGGGGACAGGGAAAGAGAACAAACAATTAACGATAGATGCTAGTCATGTCCCTTAATGCAATATTGGAAGATACTCAGATATGATGCTACCAAGAATGTGGAATAAGAACCTATCCGGAATAGAATAATGATTGTGGTATTAAAGCACTCAAAAGAGCAACAGTCTCAAATCTTTTCCCAGTGCTTGTTTTCCCCTATAATAATATTAACTGTAGAGATGCTAACATGGATCCATAATATCATCCTAATCCATCTATTCCTCCCTGTCACCACTGTTAAATGAATCCAAAGGCCGGTCAAGTCTTGCATTGACTATTGCTACTTTGTCCTTTCTGGTGCCGGAGCGTATCCTAAATTCTATTCCTAACCTCATCATCTTCACCATCTGCTTCAACCATGTTACTTTTTCCTTGTATCTCTTCACTATTATTCTTCTCTTACTGCTTTAAATTCAAGTCCCTTACATTCAAGACCCTGCAAAAATGCAGGCCATTTTACCAGACATAGCTACTAATTTTTTCCTCCTCTCCTTTATGCTTATCGTTCCATTCATCTCTTTCTCAAGCCACACCTCCCATGTTCTATGCTTTGAACAGGCTCCCACTTCCTTATTTGCTAAGCAACCTGTCATTTCTCGTTCATATCTTTACATAAAACCTACTTTCTTCTTCCAGGAACCCTTTCTAGTGGTAAAGTGTTTTGTTCTGCCTGTGTTAGAGTAAGCTTTTGGAGGAAAGGACAGTGATATTGTCTTTAGAGCACTGTATAACAGCCCTACGTAAGTTACAATAATGCCCTTTTGGCATCCCTACTACCATCAGTAGAAAACATATCATTCCTAGCAGGTGCAGAATCTGCATCTCTCACAATGAGTAAGCACAGGCATTTGTTAGAAGGGTCAAATGCTTTAGGGACTAGTCAGAGATTAGTAGAAGAGGAATATATCTTAAAATAACTTGAGGGAGTTCTTGATATGAATAGCCTAGGGCAGAATCAAATAATTTAGATGTCTCAGGACGCAATCAGGATGAAGATCTCTCTCTCTTTTTGGATTTTTTTTTTCAAAATGTTTCTTCTGGTGCCTTCCTGTTTAGTGATAAAACTAATTTCTGGATCAGAGTTGCTGTACCCCTGCACCTGAAACTGAACTCTACTTCCTTCTTATTGCTGTCTGAGCTGTTACCAAGAGTGCTACTTATCAGACTGTTTTATCTCTAAGTAATGCTCTTTTTAATGCTGACAGAAGCCATTTCATAGAATCATAAAAACATAGATGGATTGAATGTATTGGATCTTTTAGTTCATCTCCCTGCCAATGCATTTTGCCAACTGGACAGAAGTTCAAGGTCCAGTGTGTTTGCAACCAAAATAAATCCAGTTATCAGGAATTTGAAGGAAAGTAAATATAAACATCTCTGAATAGGTATTTCCCACCTCCCCATTTATTTTCTACAGTTGCCACTTTTCTGTGTTGTAGACTATCTTGGAGGCAGGACTATAGGCCTGATTCAATGGAAGGACTCTCACTGACTTTAAGTTCCTAGTGAAACTCTCCCTAATAGTCTGCATAATAGACTCCTTGCAATTTCCAGCAAAGAATATGTTGCATAGGAAGCACTTTGTATACATAACCCAGATACCATAGATAGGTGTTAGGGGGCCCACAGATCATGTAAGCTACACAGAACCCATGTTTGGACACCTGCTGGCTGATAACAGATGCATCCAAGAATAGCAAATGCTTACTTCTAAGCATACACTGCTGTTTCCTATGCTGAAAATCAAAGAGCAAACTTGAGGAAGATCATCAGTCCTCAGGATGAAAGAATGTTCTACCCCAAAAGACAGGCCCTGACAAAATTAATACTTCTTTTGCTGCTCTTCTGCTTTCCAGTCCTTAGACATGCTGCTAGACCAGGGGTCTCAAACACGCAGCCCGCCATAGACACCGACTCCATGGGTGCTCTGGGGCTGGAGCACCCACAGGGAAAAATTAGTGGGTGCTCTGCACCTACCAGCAGCCAAGCTCCCCTCCTCCCCCCTTGCCCCCTCAGCATGCTGCGTCCTGCTCCTCCGTCTACCTCCCAGCACTTGGCAGCACTTAGAACTTTCCAGGAGGGAGGGAGGAGGAGCAGGGATGCGGCGCGCTCAGGGGAGGAGGCGGAGAAGAGGTGGGGCCGGGGTGGGGAGTTGGGGAAGGGATTGGAATAGGGGCAGGGAGGGGGCGGAGTTGGGGCAGGGAGTTTGGGGAAGGGGTGGGAAGAGGCAGGGCAGGCGTGGCGCCTCATGAAGGGGTGGAGTGGGGGTTTTGCAGTCTGTTACCAACCAATTTTGAAGTTCTCGGCTTCTGTGACTTGACAATTGGTGTACAACTACAGAAAGGTGTGTATCTGTGCTGTGCCAAGAGTACTAGACCATTGTGATATCAGAGAACTCAACCAATCACCACCCTTACTCAGTAGCTAATTCGCATGCTAGTGTTTCATTGGTTGTATGAGGGAGACTTCACAGATGGTGGATTATTTGGCCCAACTGCCACACCCTTGTGCCTAGCTGCCACCTCACATATCAGTGCAACCACCTACACAACACAACCAGCAAGTCCAAATACAGATAGCCCCTCACCCCAGCACACACCCCTTCTTTGCCACCAACAAAAACCAACCAAAATCTCCCAGCACAACACAACCCAGGCACTAATCAACACAGCTTTCCATCACAACGCACATTTGCCCACCCTCACTCATACTTACCATAAACTTGAGTGGCTAAGTGGCAAGTCCTTTGCTAGTAAGCACATATTGGGCTACTGTGACAACGCAATAGAAGTCAGTAGAAAAATCACTGTAAGATGCGATACCATTTAAGGATGTAGAAAAAAGGCATAGATTATATGAGAAACAGTACGTGACCCTGTCATTAAAAGATTACACAACACAGTTTCAAAGGGGCAGAGAAAAAGTGGTGTGTGCAATCCTAATTTTGGCACGTGTGCTTAACTGTGCAGTCTTAACGTTCGTTTTGTGTAGTTTTTTTGTTCGGGATGTGGTACAATTTGCAAGCAATACTGAGATTGGTTTCGTATCAGGATATCAAACCTAATATTGATGCTCTGGTTGATGCAAAACGCTGCCAGCTAAGTGGCCGAAAATGAAATGACTGTCAAAATTAGCACTGACTTTTCACATTACAGTTTTTAAGAAGTTAATACGTTGACTTTTAATAGCATACTATATTCCTTTTTCATTGTTGACTATACTTTTGTATCGTTGTATGAAAAGATGTCAGTGATGCGGCCCTCAGGCCAATGTACTAGTCCTCATGTGGCCCTCGTGGTGATTTGAGTTTGAGATCCCTGTGCTATACTAAGCCTTTCAGTTACATCCGACTGTGTAATGAAAACAAAGCATGGAATAACAGATACTAGGCCACATTTAAAAAAGACTTGCAGTTTAGGAAGTTCTTTCCTTTTGCGTGCATGGTACCATAGCATATAATGGGTTTTTAAACAAATATACAATATTATTGGGGTTACAAATATGTAAATAAAAATGAATGGACTCCTTTCCAAGTATTGATCTGCCTCTTTTGTTCTAAGCCTTTGATTGATAGTACACCACCATGGATCTTTTAGCTATTAGAGGAGCATGCCTTTTAGAAAGCCAGTCCCTTGAGTCTGAGCACAAAGTACAGACTAAAAGCCAGTTTGGGGAATTTGCCTGGAATCCTGCAATATAAATGCCAACAAATTCCATTCCCTGTTTGATGGCATATACACCCCCCATTATCTACTAGTAAACAGCAAGATGGATCAGAGTGCAACAATGAATCAAACTAAGGGTATGTCTATACCACCCACTGGATTGGAGGGCAGTGATCTATCCAGCAATGATCGATTTATCGCGTCTAGTCTAGACGTGATAAATCGACCCCTGAGCGCTCTCCCGTCCCCACGAGAGGCGCAGGCGGAGTCAACAGTGGAGCAGCAGTAGTCAACTCACCGTGGTGAAGACCCCACAGTAAGTTGATCAAAGTACATCAACTTCAGCTACGTTATTCACATAGCTGAAGTTGCTTAACTTAGATCGATCCCCTCCCCTAGTGTAGACCAGGGCTAAGTAATTTCATAGTAACACATTTCTACAGGGAACAGAATCTCCTTGCAAATCAGACATTTTGTGCATGGCAGTTGGGAAGGGCAGTAGCGAAGATCAAAGGAAATGAGGAAAAAGGACCAATTTAGTTTGACAGCATATACAAAATGAGCCATCACAGCTGTTATTTTGCTGATGTCATTCTGTTTTCATGATCTTTGGGCAATTGTTATGTAATGAATGATGTCACAATTTACTTCAGTGTGAAGTCCACAACTGTACAGCCCCCAAGTAAAACTCAACATGCTGGACTGCATAAAGTCAGTTCTCTGAGAACTGGCATTTCAGCTTCAACCACTTGGCACATAACACTTGTCTGGCAAAAGCAGTGCATTTTTAGTAGGGAACCCCTGTGAGGAATTGTACAATGATTGTAGTTTTCTGGATGGTTTTTGTTTTGGGAATATCACTGAAGGAGAAGTTGCACCTGGCATCAGGTTGGGTGAGTATAAAACCAAGTGTGAACCTGTAGTGAAATGTTCGCCATCCATACTAAAACAGATCACAGTGGTGCTAACAGCATTCCATATTTTCAGATAGTAAGCATTTCTGGCCCATTTCACTAGATGACAATTCAAGCCCTGGTTTTGGCAGACCAGGAAGCAGATCTCTTCAGCTAGTATAAATTTTCATAGTTCCATTGAGCAATGATAACTTACACCTGCTGAAGATCTGCTTCTTGGTCCCTCCAATTTTCTCTGTGAATCAATGGCCAAGATCAGATGGAAAGGAGAAGTAATAATCCATTCTTGAATGTGGAGCTTATTCTTGAATAGGACCCAGCAGCTTTGAACATCTGCCCCTCGTACATAATGCAGCAATGAATTAAAGGAGTTACTTGTACATAGTAGTTGGTATTTCAGGCATGTCAGGGGAATTAATGTAACAGTTTGATTAGTTTCTAACATGGGTTTGAAGAATGGTGGCATTTGGCTAGCCCCCAAGTCTTTGTTGGGGAGTTGCTTCAGAAGCATAGTGTGGTTCAGAGAGCCTCAGATAGCTTTTACTCAGTGACTAATATCAGCAGATATGTAGCAGTTGGTGAGTAGAGCAGATCAGACCAGTCTGCAGCCATCTCTCTCTCTCAGGTACTGTTCTGATGACCATGAGGCCTTTGTGACATTGATGTTAGATTGCGTCAAAGCATTCCATTGTGGGGGCAACAAAAAAAACTAGTGCAGAATAGCAGCTTGATTGTGATTGTCAGTGGCTGATGGCATTCTGTCTGTGTTAGTTTCACTGTCTGTCTACGTGGACACTTACTGAGTTTAGGATTCTGGTTTTAATGTTTAAGGCATTTAGCAGCTCGACTCCCAGCTATTTTAGTTTCCAGCTCTCTCAATTCCACACCACTCTCTAAGGTCCAAGAGCTGAAGCACAGCTGCATTTAAAAAACAGGTACTGTCTGTACCTTTGTCCCAATAGCTAGTGTTATGGAATGCCTCATTTTTGACTTGAGAAGGACTACGAAATTAGTTCCTTTAAAGGAAGGTTTCAAAACCTTTTGTTTCAGAAGGACCCTTAGCTCAGAGCAATAGCATATTGATTTTATTGTTTCCTACTGATTGTTTTAATCTTGTACAATTTAAATAATGTAATCTTTGCTTCACAATAAAAGTGGCCAGGAAGCTTTGGTAGATATAAATACCCTTATTACTGTGTTAGCAGGCGTTGAAATACCCATTTTTGAGTTTATATGCATAGGCGTCCAGGACATTCTGAACTTAAGTGATCACAGAGAAGAGTAGTAATACTATAGACTACTATTTGCACAGTTTATTTCCTGAAAAGGCAGCATATGAATGAAAGGAAAGATCCTGTTCTGGACAAGGCTGCTAGACTATCATTGAATAAATCTGTATTGAAACTTCAATTTGTATTGACTTTGAAGTCCAGCCAAACCTTCCTTGAACTTTGGGGATGTTCAAAACCGACCTGAGCTTTTTGGCTCAAGACTTTATCTAGATATCATTGATAAGCAGTATCCTAATACTTACTCAACAGGTCATAATCCCATCTAAACTCTTTTATCCACTCCTCAATATAGATTATCTTGCAAGCAGACTAACATTGTTCTTCAAATATGACATGAGGATCCTCATCTTTTCTACTACAGTCGAAATACTTGGTTGATGATTCATTTATTTGTATTTCTCACATCATCTCATCGGCTAGCTATCGTTGCTAATAGCCCCTTTCTGGCAATTAGAGCAGATGCAGATTTAGAGAGAGGAGCTCCTTTGGAGCAAATGCCAGAAACATTTTGCTTTCTGAAATAACCATTTTAGGGAGAGGGCAAATTAAAATGATAGGCTTGACCCTCAACCCATATAAATATGTGCAGCACTGTTGAAATCAACAGAGCAATGCCAATTTGCCCCATCTGACGATGTGGCTGTTCCTTTGTGGCAAAAATTTTCGTTCGCATTCTATATTCTATAGTCTCTGAAGCTGGTTCCAGGTTAGTTTTACGGATCCAGCGTTCCCCCTGTATTAAGCAAAATAACTCCTAGTACAGTGGTTTTCAACCTGGGATCTGCACACTCTTGGGGGTCCATGAAAGCTTGTCATTACCATAGAACAGTGGTTTTCAACCTGTGGTCCACCGACCCCTGGGGAATCTGCAGACTATGTAGACTAAGATTTTCAAAGGGGTCCGCACCTCCATCTGAGATTTTTTAGTGGTCCATCAATGTAAAAAGGTTGAAAACCATTGTCCTAATAGAATATATGACTATTAATTTCTGAGGGCATTCACTGTTTTGTATGTGTTTGTTTATAGATTGGCTGCAAAAAGAAAAATGATTCACGCAAGAAGTAATGGATGCAGTCCTGCAACTGACACAACTACATGCAGAGTTATTATTGGTATCAAGAGTGACAAGGGTGTTCCACTACAAATGCAGCACTGCAGCTAAACACACACCGATGTACAACACCTGTTGGTGGTTTAAAGAAAAACTATCCATGCCATGTCCAGTGACTAGCACCTAACAGTCCTCAACATGGTCAAACATATTGTTCATGTTGTTGGTTTCACATAAAGCAATTGAATGCCACAGTGTCATCATTTATGTAAAAGTTGCTCAGGTCCTTAGATTTACACCCCAGCACTCCTTGACCCACAGAGCCTGGGAGATTTGGACCTCCATACTAACTGGGCATATTCAGAGGGTATAGCCAACTGTAACCTGCTATAAAAAGGAGAGTGGAAAAGATTTCTCTCTCATATCCAATTTCTGGGGGAATATTTAGTTTTGTATTTGTACGAACTATGATAGCAAGTGAAAGTTCATATATGGTTTGTAAATGTAGCAAATAGAATGGGGTCGGGAAAACTTACTCGGCAGCATAGAATCCTAAGCTACCAAACACACTGGTCCCAGTCCAGCAAAGCATTTAAGCAGGAGTAGTCCTGATGAAGTTAATAGAACTATTTGTGCTTAAATGCTATGCTGAATAGAGGCCAGAGTTTACAGCACTTTGAGGGTACAAGTTCCTGATGAACAAACTGCAGGAGACGCCAAAACTTAGAAAATGTTTCAGACACCTGGGGATTCTTTTAAATATGCATGACTGATATTTACTGGGAAGGCTCCCAGGCCTTCAACTCCTTTTGGCCTTTTTTTTTTTATTGCAACTACCTTTTCAACAAATGCAAGTCCCAGCCTGTGCAGAACACCATTGCATGCACAAAAGTGAGACTGGAAGGTACATAAGAACATTGTAAGACAAAATTTAGTAGATTAGTAATTTTGTGAGGGAGATTTTTTTTGGAAGCATTACAGCCCAGTTCATAGTGAACATTTGTTAAAGCTGGGTGTTATAAGTCTTGATGCAATAACCTCTATCTGCTTTTGATGATACTCTGAGTCTGCACAGATTCAGGACAACTGAAGATCAGGTTTGAATTTTAACCAGTTCTTTGTAGTTCAGAAGTGTTTTCTGTGAAAGGAATACGTCCTGGATCAGGTACTGGTAGAGGTACTTTCTTTGCGGCCTCATACAAAAGTGTAAGGCATCCTATTACATGAAACATGAGTTACAATTTCTCAGACACCTAGGAAGCAGCAAAATCAGGCTGAAGAAACTGCCTACAACTCTAGAACACATTATCTACAGCAACTAGCAGTCTTGAAACTCATTCAGTTTAACTACATACTGTGAAAAAAGAAGAAAAGGTGAAATCTTCACCATATTTTAATTTTGTTCTCACAATATTAATCTCAAACCTCTACTGAAATCTGCATATCTGCAAAACCTCTAGCCATGTTAATCCATCTTAATGCATGAAATTTGTGCTTGTGAAAGGTGCCCGATTGACAGCCTCAGAGAATGAAGTCTTGGGGATAAATGAAGACCAGGTTCATACAAGCAGAAGCAGCAGAAGCAGCACCGGCTTCTCCAAAGAAGGGGTAGGTCAGTCTCTGTGCCCATCCTGTCCTTGACCTCTCTGTCCTGGGCATTCAGCAAGGTGGCAACTGATGTTGTTTAGTTATAGTGCAGGTCACAAAAAACACATTTTACCGCCTCAGAGCCATCATTCAAAAACTACTTTTGCTCCTACCAACCAAGGCTGGATTTAAACCAACAATCTCAAGATGATGCTGTGTGTCCCAGTGCCAGTCCCATGACACACCGAGTCCCTTCCATAAAATGTTAAAATAAAACCTACCCCATCAAGACTCAATGTGCTAAACGCACCAACTAAATAGGTTAAGTTGTCCCCCATGGACACTACACTGCTGACATCACAATCATGGAATCCCAGCTGGTGCATAAAGATAGGAAATAGGAATTAGGTAAGTAAACATTTTCTGCAAAGATGCTTTATTCTATACAGTTTCCTATTCATTTTTTTTTAAATTACAAACCACACATTCCTGCACTTACCAAACCCCTCAAGTAGCTAATTTCATGCCCTAACAGGTTGTGATGACAGCAGCATAGTGCATGCTGAGACATCAGTTGAAATGCAAACCAGCTCTTATTCTGCTTACTCTGAACATTCAGCACATGCTTCTGACCTTGGCAGGCTTCCAATACCACATTTAAAAAGTCTGGTAACATAGGAGTGCTGAAAAAGACTGCTTTTTATTACCTGGCCTCAGCCATATAGACTCATAGACTTTAAGGTCAGAAAGGACCATCATGATCATTTAATCCAAATCTCACCACTCCTGTAATAGACCCCTAACCTCTGTCTGAGTTACTGAAGTCCTTAAATCATGGTTTAAAGACTTCAAGGTGCAGAAAATTCACCATTTATACTAGTTTAAACCTGCAAGTGACTCGTGCCCCATGCTGCAGAGGAAGGTGAAAAACCCACAGGGTCTCTGCCAATCTGACCTGAGGGAAAATTCCTTCCCGACCTCGAATATGGCTATCAGTTAGCCCCTGAGCATGCGGGCAAGACCCCCCAGGCATAACTCAAGCAACTCAAGAGCCCCAGTGTCCATAGGACACTAAACCACTGGAACCCAAGATCCTTTGTCTGATGTATATAAAATGGGCAGAAGTACGGTGGCACCAAATGTCAGAAACTAGAACATTGCCACCAAATTTGAGGAATTAGAAGGCTTCAAACCCTAGCTTGAGGAATGCAAATAAATTCAGAAGTGGGCCCTTGTGCTTAACATAAAAAAAAAATAATCAAAGCTCTTATTCTCTCTACAATAAGAATCTGCTGTGAACATGCAAGTATGCAGAACATTTTGAAATGAACTTGGCTACCAGTCTCACTGCACATGGAGCCAAGTCTGCTGAACCATTCACCAGCACCACAGCAAGCAACACGGCAGCCTTCAACAAACTTAATCCAAAGGACAAGTCCATCAGGAGGGGGAAATAAGTGCTAGTGGCCTGCTTTTCACCAAAAGAGGAAAATGGAGGAGTTGAGCACAAACAGCACCTGAAATGCATGGGCTGACCTGAAAAACTTACCAATCTGGAGGAAATGGGGGAGGTGGAGGGAGGGAGTCAGTTGGGAGAGGATGGAAACAGTTCAGCTGACACCAGTGCAGAGAGCTGTGAATGAAGTTTCCAAAGGCAACCTAAGAACCAGATCTGTTCTGGGGAAAGCCGCTGACTGTAGCCATAAAAAGCCAGACACAGGCAGGGAAGGCTTGACATTAATAGGCCCAGTTACCCTAGGAAACTAATTACATCCCGCACAAAGACAAAATTACAATGTAATATGCTCAGTGTATCCAAGAATCTAGTGATCAAGAAATCTGACAAATTATTTTAAATAAATTAAGTTGCAGTTAAGAAGCAGAAAAGGAAACAAAACCTGGAAAAACCACAGCTTCAAAGCAAAACAAGGTATTAATATTAAAATATGATCGCCCCTGGAATAAGTTTCTGCTTCTAAGTGTACCCCAAAAGCACTAACCCATTCTGTTCTCCCAAAAAAGGGAAGCAGATGGCCTGATTTCCACTACCTTGCACCCTGTGTATTCATTTACCCTCATGCAAGGAATGCAAATTGCTACCAAATCAGAATGGTACTGATTTACACCCAATTTTCATAGAAGAGAACAACCATGAGGGATGAGGCAACGGAGAAACAGGCTCCAAATCTTTTCTATTTCAGAAGCAGGTCAGTAACAGGACAAAAAGTTTGTCATAATCAGACCTGAAACTGTGCATGGCACACTGTTCCTACAATTCCCCCTGTGGGCCCCATTCTTGTCAGCAAAACGAAGCAAAAAGTCTCATAATAAATATGTTGGGCATAAGGATGGAGTCAGCACTGAGTGGAGGGATGGCCTGTCACTGTGCAGTCTCAAAATCTGCTTTCCTGAATGGCTGAGTTACCCTGCTAGATTTTCATACATTGAGGTTGGCTATATGAGCACTTGTGATCACTTTTTTCTTCCCCTTCAGGGCAACTGAGGCTCACCTAGTATCCTGTAAGGAGTCTGGGAGGAAAAAAAATAGTATAAATCTTATATAAATTAACGCAAACCAATGACAAATATAAATAAAATGTTTAATACCTGTAATTTATTATATACATATGCAAAACTTATCTGCACTCTGCATGTGCAAAAGTATACACTTTCTTGCCAGCACCCAGAAAACAGTTAAGCTATGTAAGTTTTTACCTGATTTGTCACATCGTGTAAAAAGACATTGTGCACAAATGAAACCCCCAAAGAAAATCAGAGGCTAAAACAGAAAGCATTCAATTACACACTGACAATTCAATATTGCATCACACTCACCAGAATAAATAAAAGTCAAGTATATTCATCACAATTTAAACACCAGTCTCTCTCCATATATTTTCTCTCTCTGTTTTGGTCTCCTGCTGTATTGGGAAATATGCTTCAGATACTAATTAAGTTTCAAAATGAAAAAAAAAGTTTTCCTGCACAATTTTGGGGTTTACACAAAAATAATTCCAGACTCCAGTGAGGAGATTTCATATACTTTGAAAGATTTCTACTTTAAAGCACAGGACAGAATTGCACACTAAGGCTTCCCGTGATATGCACTACCCTGACCTCCGGACAGTGCTGTGATGTGTAAGCACAGCTGAATTGTAAATACAAAACATTTTCAAAAAGTCGAATACAAAGTGCCTTTAATTTCTTTTAGTAATACAGGTAAAGAAATAGCTACTGTAACTGTGCAGTTGAAGCCTGACCTGGAAGGGTTTTATGAAAACTAATCATTTCAGACTATCAAGTTGAAAGGATCTGTCATCCGTGATAGCAGAAACAGACTAACCTTTACTTTTTTATACTCCTACATTCATGAATAGATTTTTTACACCCAATTTAGTTAAAAAAAAGGCACATCTTCAAACACTGAATTAAAAATCTAAAAACCAAAAAAAACCCTAAACATTTAATTACGATGAACGTCACTGGCTTAACATGTAATCCTTATAAACAGGAATAGGCAGTGTTTTGTTGTTGTTGTTTGTTTTTTACTTGAAAGTCTTTTGAAGAGTCATCAGATATTGACGACATTAACAAAATAAAATTAATTATCTGGTAGAGAGTAAACAGATTTTTGGATATAAAATATTTTTAGTACTTTCCTAGCTGATTTACAAGCAGTAAGAATGCAGTAAATGTACAAAGACATGTTAATTAAAATATAGTACCTGTACAAAGTTTGAAAAATCATTAGTAACCCATACTAGCTATGAGAAAGTATTTCCTGACTGCAAAGATGAATTAAATTTCTATATGAAATATCAAAAAAAATTTAAACAATTATTATTTTATGAGGAAACAAATACAGCACAAGGTGTACTGTGTTTGAGGAAGGTTGGCAATGGAGATGATATTCCAGTCATATTGTACAAGATAAATGACAACACAGTGCTTTCAAGATTAAAGAGTTGAACTAATCTTGTAATAGTGGTTAATTACAGCATATCTCTGCCAAGTACATAAGTAAAAAAAGGATAATCAGGGCTTTATTTCACCTATTTTATCTGAAATGCAGATTTAGCTCTAAACTGAATATTTTAGAAGTGTCATTTTCTAATATACACTTTTGAAAATGTCAGTGGATCAAACAGTGAATACGTTTTCATTTCCGAAGTTTTTTTCAACAATTCAGATTGTTTGGGGCTAATATAGTAATCTGGGCTGAGAAAGACCTAGAGGTTCAATTCAGTTTAAAAAAATGAACAGCAACTTGGTCATGGTCCCAACATTCAGTCATTGTCTTGAGTGGATAATTCTAGAACAAACAATTCAGTTGGTCCCATTAAGCAGAGCAAACATACAATGACATGTAAATAATCAACCAATCAGGTTACAGTATCTTGCATCATCTCAAATAAATATATATATATATATATATATGTATATTGAGCAGGTACAATAGAGATGGACCAATTTTTATGTTATTCAATATACACAGTTTTTAAAAAAATACAGAGGCGCACTGGTAATTACCTTCATTTGGGTATCTGTCAATTACTGCTACACAAACCTGTAACAACTATTCAAAGGGTTCATTCATTTTAGCAATGTATTGAAAAGATGGAATGCTACACCACTGCCAAAAGAGTTTATAATAGGGACAATGCCCCCTTTTTCCTTACGAGTCAGGTCACCTGCTGCCAATATTGGTCCTTCCACTTTGATGCCAGAATTGGTGTTTCTGGAGGCAGCAATGACATGAAATGCTCTCTGAGAGGCTACGTTCCCTCCTTCCTTGTGTATCTACTCATTTTGCATGCAATTTCTCTTCCCCTACCTCTTCCTTATTCCTTGGCCAGTCTCTTCCACTTACCCCCAATAACCTTGTAACACTTTGCCAAATGCTTCTAGCATTAGAGGTTAGCAACAGTTTAAGTATCGAATGGTAGAAGTACTACTAATGGAGAGCTAACGCTTGAAGCAGAGTAGAGTAGTGATACAGGCTTTTTGATGAGACCACACACTGTGGTAGCGTGGGGGGATAAAAAGTAATGCATCATTAGATTAGGGCTGTGAACCTAGAGTGCAATCTCTGCAGATTTAGATGAACCCTGTGCGTATTGTTTACATGCTTATTTTCTGAGAGGAAACTTATCTTTGTAGTGCATAGCTTGACATAAAGGTGCAATATCGGCATCAAAATAGAGGGCAGAACTCTCTTGATACTCATTACATTTAAATTTTTGGTTCGCTAAAATTAAATCAGAAGTATTCACTAGTTAAATTCAGGATGACAACTGCAAAGTTATTTGATATCACAGAAGAATTGCAAATGCATCTTGGCTTGATCATAAAAAAAATCTGAAAATTCTGTATTTCACACAACTTAATTCTAATGTACTCTTCCAGACTTTGGAACTGCTTGCATAAATAACTGATTCATATTTTAAAAACCTGATTTTTAATGCAAGAAAAAACATAAAAGTGTACTGTACACTCAATATGTAAAAACAGATGAAACTGTAAAACCAATTTTAAGATTTACAGGGCAGAAAAATATTCCTTAGCATTTGCTTGAGCCAAAAAGCACTAGTTATATACAAACGCTGCAAATTCCTATTTTCCAGGAAAAAGGTTTATTATTTGTGTTTTACTGAAATCGGTTGGCATGGACATTCCAGACATAAAAAACGCCAATGTAATCTTGGTCACACTGCTAAATGCAAGGTATAATGAATGACAAGCATTTTTTTTAGAAATCGAAGGTTCTTCTGTTTAATTACTATTTTTGTTAAGACACAAGGTTCTCAAATCAGAAAAACATCATTTTATTGCTTTAAACAATGGCTGAAATTTACAACCAAGCTATTTTGAACAGAAGATGATATTTCAATATTTTGAGGGATCCTAACTCAGGAGATTTAAGACACAAAGCAGTACTTTTATCTCTCAAAAATAACTAAGGAACATAAATGTCATTCATCTTTTTTTTTTTCCACATGTCAAATGAAGAATGCAAGTCTGATTTACTGGTGTATGGCCCACATAAATCTTGCAAGCCAGTGCATAGTTAGTCAATATTTCTGCTGGCATTTTGAACTAATTTAGTCAATGGAAACTAATTAATAGCTTTTATTCCAAAAATCTGCATTAGTTTCTTTTTGTAAAAAATTAACCCTGGCAAGTATTAAAAATAAATATTTTAGGGTCAAACTAAAGCCTTGTTTTTCTAGGCCCTTTCCTCCCTTTACATATTTTCTTGCTCACCAATAAGCAAATAAAAACTAAAGTTGTACTATATGAGGAGCTGAAATATGGAGGCAAAGGGGTGACCAGGATAGTAGAAAAACAGAACAAAACCACTGTAAATCAGTTAACATGTCCTCAGCTTCTTTGCCTGCCTTTTACGTTTCAATTCCTCCTCTTCACGTCTCAGCTCTTCTAGGTCCTCTTGGACACCAAGTCTCAAACTGCCAAATAAGAGAAGATATCAAATCCTTTATACTACTACTACCCAGGAGACATTAACGTGTACAACTCCTGCTCTCCTATTCATGCAGAAAAAGTAACTAACCCAAATTTAGAGTTTAAATTAAAGTAATAAATACACCAAGTATTCAAATATTTGAAGTTTGGCTTAAGACATTATTTTTCTTTTTAAATGAAAGCTGCAAGGTACCCAGAATTTTAGGTTTGTTGGGTTACAAAGATCTCTCTCCACTTCAAGGATGCACAACAAGCCTAGGATATTTGGTTAAAAGCATTTTGGGGTAGAGAGAAAGATATTTTGTGCAGGTGCTTTACAATTAATACCACTCTTTCCTTAGACTTTTAAGGGGAGCATCTAAAACTTTCAAAAACAGGTTTTTCAATTAAACAGGGAGCCAGATGATCAACACTGAAAAACCCTCGTTTCAGGGTCCCAATCACACAGCCTGGTGAACAGCAACTGCTGTGTAGCATTCAAGTAATTGATTGGACAGTTGGTCCCCGTAACTCCATATTGCAGGCTGACTAACTTTGTGAGAAGATTTCAGAGTAACAGCTGTGTTAGTCTGTATTCGCAAAAAGAAAAGGAGTACTTGTGGCACCTTAGAGACTAACCAATTTATTTGAGCATAAGCTTTCGTGAGCTACAGCTCAAGTAGCTGTACCTGGAAAAGCAATCAAGACCTACTGGCCAACCTTGGTGAGAAGCTGCGAGTATGCAATACATAACACACCTTTTAAAGGACAATGTAAAGGCCCAATAATGGAAACAGGAAACTTCTGTAAATGTCTCTATATTTGAGTCCTGGTACTCAGTAGCTGGGGTAAAACACTGAGTAGATTTTATAACTGCACCACATTCCTCTTCAAACTGTGCAGAAAATAAAAATCTACTACAGACTGTTGGTCTGTGTCATATTGCCACTGAAGAGAGGCCCCAGATATGCATGACTGAAATTCAAAAATCTGCTTTATTTTTCACTGTTTTATTATTACTATACTTGCATCTCTGTGCCTGGACACTGTATATATATGCATTTACTAGTCAATTCCCTTTTCCAGCTCTCAAGAATTAGCAAAATTCTACAATATTTAAGTGATAAACCACAAGATTTGTTATCATTTTTTGACTGGAACTATAAGACACTTAGGGAAGATATTTGGCCTTAAGTTGTATGTAAGCCTGTTTTCACAAAGCTTATATTTAGGACCAGATTTCACCTGACAAATGTCCATTTTAACTCAGCTGCATGACTTAAAGATTCTAGTACAGTAGTAAGGAGAAGAAAATTCTTGCTACCAAAACTTAAATCTAATTCATACCTCCTGGCTTCCTCTTTCTGTTGCTCTTTCCAGCTGCTCTCCATGTAACGTAAGGCATAATCACTTTCATCTTTATATCTGAAAGCAAATACTTATATTTAATCCAATATAATGAGAAACAAAAATTAGAGCTAGTCAATACTAATATATATGGCTGAATTATGAATAGGCATTTTTTTAAAAAAGATTATCCTGATATATACCCAATTACATTTCTCCAAAAAATTAAAATCAAGTTTTAACCCACTGAATAATAAACATTTTAACTTACTTAACCGAGTATTTATTAACCCATGTTCAATAGTGAATTACAGAAAGCGTGTCCTGTCCTATGCAGCACATCTGACACTTGACATGGCCCATTCCATTTAGTTTCTGTTGCAGTGCTAACTATATCAGACCTGCTGTTGAAGGTCCAGGTGTCCGTAACAGCATAATATGGAAAAGACTGAAATCCTTCCTAGTATTCTTCATTAAAAACTAACAAATGTATCCGTATGATTTAGTCTTTGAGCCACAAGACCAACATTGTAAAAGAAAAGCACTTGACAGTATGCCAGGTTTTTTTAGTCTCTTATTTGAATAGTTTTGCTCTTTTTCTTACCTAGGACTTTGGACTGTTTAGTTGCCCACCTTCCTTCTCATCCACCAAAAAAAGACAAATGGAAGTCAAGTAGAAACCAAGTAGGCAACTGCTTCCTCCTTCACACAATTCAACAGTTTGAGGGGGGTCACCTCTTGTGGTTGAATAGTCATGATATTTTAATGACAGCCATACTGATTGGTAAGACAGCTGTGGAAGAACAATTGCAAGCAGAAGAGGATAATACTTCTGCTTCACAAATCTTCAGGTCAAAAGTGTTCGCCTGATACTATTCAAACTAATTAATTCATACGGTGGGTTATGCTTACATGGCAACTCTATTAGGGTTGCCACACTGTGCCAAAGACAATATTGTTTTATCAAGAAAAACTAAGGTTTTTGAAATATCATTACGTTTAAAAATATACCTTAAGAAAGGAGGCAGAGTACGAAACGAGGAAAATAAAAGGTTTCATTTCTTGGTCAGTGTGTACATATGTTTATTGCTCTATGCAACAAATATATCAGAGGTTTGACCATCTGACAGAACAGTTAACACAAACTGAAGAGCTAGCTACAGAGCTTTACCCTTAGGCAAAAAGATACTATAATGTTGAATATAGCATAAATATTTAGCAGAGAGACTTACAGGCTTCCATAGAAGGCATTAAATACCACAGGGCTGGAAATACATATTGTCAGGTATCACATACGGCAACGTGAAGAATTGATAATTTCGTCATTTATGTTCTATTACCACAAAATTTTATATCATTCTAGTTTTTAATCAAAACATCACGCAGTACTTCATCAAACGCCTTACAGAAGTCTGAATATATTATGCAAAACTATTACTTTTATCAACCAAACTTGTAATCTCATGAAAAAAAGAGATATCAAGTCAGTTTGATAGGCTCTATTTGCCATAAAGCCATGTTGATTTGCATTAATTACATTACCCTCCTTTAAGTGTTTATTAATCAAGACCCATATCAGCCACTCCACTATCTTGCCTGGGACCCACATCAGGCTGCCAGGCCTATAATTACCCAGGACATCCCATTTATCCTTTTTAAAACTTGACAGATCATCAGCTTTCTCCTCATCTTCCGGACCTTCACCAATGCCCCAAGACTTATTGAAAATCAACATTAATAATCCAGTGAGCTCCTCAGCCAGCTTTTTTAAAAGTCTTGGATGGCAGTTATCTGGCCCTGCTGATTTAATAATGTTTAACTTTAGTAGCTTCTGTTTAACACTCTCCAAAAATACTTGTGGAATGGAAAGCACGTAATCACTATGTGATTAGACGATAACATCCGTTTTACCCCCAAATACAGAACAAGAATATTTATTGAACCCTTCTGTCTTTTCTGATTATTGATAATTCTACCATTTCCATCTAGTATTAAACCAATAACATTGTCAGGGGATTCTTTTTGTTTCCAACATATTTTTAAAAGTCCTTCTTATTGTCCTTAATTATGCTGGCTATAGATTTTTCCTTGTGTCCCTTTACTTCCATTATCAATTTTCTCAAAAAGAAAAGGAGTACTTGTGGCACCTTAGAGACTAACCAATTTATTTGAGCATAAGCTTTCATGAGCTGTAGCTCACTTCATCAGATGCACGAAAGCTTATGCTCAAATAAACTGGTTAGTCTCTAAGGTGTCACAAGTACTCCTTTTCTTTTTGCGAATACAGACTAACACGGCTGCTATTCTGAAACCTATCAATTTTCTACAATTCCTAACTTTCAATTTATATTCATCACTGTCAACATCTCCTTTCTTCCATTTGTTATATATTTTTTTTTTTATTGTTGCCTTCACTTCCCCTCTAAATCAGATTGTTTTTTTTTAACCAGCATGACCTTCCACCTCAGTTGTTGAATTGTGGATATTGGAGCATTTAGTAAGACGTTTTTAAATGATCCTCAATTATCATTCACATTTTTTCTGATTAAATTCTTCCTTCCAGCTGATTTGGCTCATAATTGTTTTCAGCTTTGTAAAGTTGGCTCTGTTAAAGCATCAAGTATATATATGGATATAAGTATACACACACACACTCACTCTACTGGTTGGACTTTCTTTTGCTTGCACATTATAAATGTGATCAAGTCATGATCACTTGTAACTAAGCTACCATTAATTTTTAGTTCTGTGATCAGTTCTTGCCTGTTAGAACAAGGTCTAATAAAGAATTCCCCTATGTTGGGTGCAACACTAAGTGTTTAACAATTTACAGTTTCAGAAGAAAAGAGCTGGTCAAACAAAATTAATGTAGGACATGAAAATATTGTTACATCTTAATCTCTCTTACTTATTCCGATCATAGCCAAATATTTCTCGAATATGTTTTGATATTTCTTCCTGGGGTTGCCCTTCATCATCAATGAAATCATCCATTTCAGAATCGTATTCCTCATCATCTTCTATTTGTCTTTTATAACTTATAGGTGGAAGAGAAGGCCTTGGAAGACCTAAAGAGAAAGAGTAAAAATATTTACGACTTCTGTAACTCATGTGTTACAAAATAATCTTCACTACTGAAATGATTTTTATTATTTTTCTATTTATGCTTTTCCCCATTACTTCTCTCCCCTCTTCTTCTTCTTGATAAATAAATGATTTCACTGGACTCCGTGCAGATATATCTATTATTTGAGGTACAATTTGCAGCTCTGGGCTGCAAGGCTGAGTTTTTTAAAAAAACCAACTGACTTGGACATTCCAAGAGTCTCAGCAAGAGGAAATATTTCCTCTAAGCTACATGTACAAGACAAGTTTCCCATCGTTACAGTCAACTGCATCCCAGAGGAACTGCCAGAATGAAAGGTAAATTTATGCCTGCATACTTGCTCAACCATGGAATTTCAAATACACTGGTTTACAAAAGTGCTATCCCATTTACAACTGCAAAGATTTTTTTTAAAACTTCACTTCCCCATGCCAACAAGGTGGAATAAATCCAGACAACACTTACTAAGCATACTTCACAGGTTTGTTGTGGGGCCTAATGTTTATGAAGTACTTTGAGATCTTTGAACAGAAGGCACTATTAAAATTTAATTAATTCTTCATATTTTAAATGACACCTGGCCTCAGGAATCCTTCATTTCTCTCCCCTTTGGCCACTCACCCACCTACCCTTAAAAAGTAGCTTGTGGTTATAAAAGTTACCTGAAAAGACCTAAATACATTTTTTTTGGCTAGTTGGACTCCTCCCTCCTTCCTTTCTATTTATTAATTTTGTTCTTTTTCCCTGGAAAAGACCTCACCTACCTAAGGATCTTATTTTCTTGTGTGTAAGTGTTAGGTGAAGAGGAAAGAAATATTGCAATGAGCAGCAAGGGGAGGGGAAAAGTCATACTGCTATTTAGTGGCACTCTTCAGAATGCCATTCTGGCTATCAGATACACTTAGAAAAATCTGTCTACAACCTCACTGGCAATTCTGATCAACTTCAACCTCAGAAGTGTGGAACAAGTAATGCATGAAACTTATTTATAACACAAAACATTATTTGCTGAAAACAGCATACCTTGTGGATGAAACACTGGTCTATGCCCTGGAGGAGGTCTCGTTCCATTCATTTGTGCATTACTTGGTCTGGAGACTAGATTTTTAGATGAAATTGTTTCTGATACAACAGTGCACTTAGGTTTTGGAGGTGCAACTGAGCCACTGCCTGGTCGCCCAGGTCCCATGCTTGAATTGACTGATTTTCCAGGTCCTGTACCCACACTGCTCCCCAGCCGCCCGGGCCCGCCCATCCCCGCACTGCTCCCCGTCCCCGCACTATTCCCCGGCCTGCCCGTCCCCGCACTGCTCCCTGGCCGCCCCGGCCCACCTTTTCCCGCATTGCTGGGCAGCCGCCCAGGCCCGCCTGTTCCCGCACTGCTCCCCGGCCTGCCTAATCCCGCACTGCTCCCCGGCCTGCCAGGCCCCGCACTGCTCCCCGGCCTGCCAGGCCCCGCACTGCTCCCCGGCCTGCCAGGCCCCGCACTGCTCCCCGGCCTGCCAGGCCCCGCACTGCTCCCCGGCCTGCCAGGCCCGCCCATCCCTGCCCTGCTCCCCGGCCGCCCGGGCCCGCCCGTCCCTGCACTGCTGGGCAGCTGCCCGGGCCTGCCCGTTCCTGCACTGCTCCCTGGCCTATCCATCCCCGCACTGCTCCCCAGCCACCCAGGACCACCCGTCCCTGCACTGCTGGGCGGCCTGCCCATCCCTGGACTGCTCCCCGGCCGCCTGGTCCCCGCACTGCTCCCCGGCCGCCCGGTCCCGCCCGTCCCCGCACTGCTCCCTGGCCTCCCAGAGCTGGAATTTTTAACAATTTCATGCTGAGGGGGTGCTGCACTACCCAGTTTTGTATGGACAGAAGTAGATTTTTTCAGACTAAGTTCTTTAGCAGACTGTAGTTTCTGAGCCCCATTAGCAGGTGCTTTTGAGCTTGGTGTATGAGAGCTTGACCCAAATTTTCCTACTCCATTGACTGAAGATTTACTATGGATGCCACTCGACCTTTTTAAAGATCCATTTTGTGTAACTTTTGCTTTTTCCACTTGACTGGATTTGGAGGAAGATGATGACCTTGCATGTTTGTTGCTAAACACAGGCCCACTGGATTTCTTATCAGCGCCACACTGAGAGGGGAAGCTGCCTTTTGAAGAGGAATGTTTATCCACTGCGTTTTTACTGAGCTTTGTGTTTATAAACTCTTTATGAGAAAACACTTTATTTGAAGAACTTGATGCAGTTACATTCTTAATCTCTTTTTCAGGTTTTTTTTTCTCTTTTTGGGTTTCCCCTTTTTTGTTTTTCCGGTCCAAAAATTCTCTCTCTCTCAATTCTTCTGCTGTTCTTGGCCTCTCTTCTATCTTTTTCACTACTTTTATTTCTACTGGTTCATACTGTTTTTTTTCAGCGAGCCTCAGAAGATCTACAAAGTTCATAGGGGTAGGAGCACTTTTGGGAAGTGCCTTTGGTTTCACTGCAGCTTTGGATGGTTTCTCTTCATATTCTTCTGGTTCATGCTCAGATTCAGTCTGACTGTATTCAAATTGCTCTGCCTCATCTTCTGTCATATATTCTGCATCTGTGCATCGATCAACACTTTCACAAGTCTGCCTCTTTTTAGGCTTCTCTTCAATAGGAATGCCATTATAGCCATAAAAGTTGTCCTTAGTCCGTGAAGCCATAGCTCTTGCTTTTCGGTCATGTTTCAGTTCAATACGCTTAGCTAGAAGTTCCTCCTTCTTCCTTTTTGCCTCTAGTTCTGTAAAAGAATATCAGGAAAAGATTTTTCGGTCATGTCTAATCTAAATTTCTGGAGATAAAGAATTCCAGAGGGGGTAAGTAAATATTATGAAGAACATGGCTACAGTTCAGTCTGCATAACAACAACTATAGGGAACATACACACAACTTAAAAACACCAATGGTCTGAATAAAGTCTATAGCCAAAAGATTTAAAATTAATCCAGACGGGGTTAGCGTATCTAATTTTTAAAGGCACAATGTTCTGGCGTAAAGACAGGAATCCTGGCTTTTTGTCACTTTCAGACACTGTTAAATACAGTTTTTTCAATATTAAAAGCTGTACAAAAGTTCAGAACAATTCCTTGTGCCCTCTCCTGGTTCATGCTATTAGTCCATTGTGGCTGCTTTGACAACGAGTGCAGAAGTGCTGTTGAGCAAACATTTGGATTCACAAAGGAGAACATGCGCAGCCCTGCTCTACAGTGGTTCTGACTCTGCAGGAATTATGAAAGGACATTCCAAAGCGTGGGGATCTATAACAATAATATTCAAAGGCACGTAAGGAGTAGGGTAAAAATGTCCCAAACAGAGTCACTGAAGAAGTTGTTCTCCAGTAGGGAATACTCTGAACAACTTTAACAGGTACCTTTTCCCCTATTTTCTTCTTCTTTCCGTCTCAGAAAAGCTTGCACTGCTGCAGAATGGACACCTTTGACTTTTGGATCTTTTTTGGGAGGGCCTACTGCCAAACTGTATCTTTTCTGCAAAGAGAAAGCAAATTGATCAGAAGAAAACAAAGGTCTTAATATTTATAGCTGTTTTTACTAAGTGGGAAAATCACAGTCAATGAGAAGCTTAGGCTAGCTACACTACGGACTTTATAGCAGCACAGCTGTACCACTGCACCTGCGCAGCTGTGAAGTCTCCTGTGCAGCCTCTCTATGCCAGCAGGAGAGAGCTCTTCTGCCGGCATAATTAAACCACCCCCAATGAACGGCGGTAGCTATGTCGGCAGGAGACGCTCTCCTGCCAACATCGCGCAGGTCACACTGGTGCTTTTGTCGATGAAATTTATGTCAGTCAGGGGTGTGTTTTTTCAGACCCCTGACCAACAAAAGTTTTGCTGACAAAAGTGCTAGTGTAGACAAAGCCTCAGTAACAGGGATTTATCTGGCTTTAAATAGGTTAACAATGAAAGGCAATATTCATTAAGCAACAGACTAACAAGAAATGAGGCGGCTCTGCATTGCACAGGAACAGGCCCTATGTACAAAAGTCATAGCAAAGGAGCCATTCTGGGCATAAAAAGGACAAGGAACCAGAAAGGAGGAAATGGACCCAAAGAGAGGACAGAAGAGAATCAGAAGGGATGAAGAGGAAAAGGAGGGGAGATTGAAAACGTGTGCAATAGCCACACCAGTGGTCTAGTAGAAACAGCCATTAGAATGGACCCAAATGCAGCTCTACACTCCCCGGCCCAGTAGGGGAAAGGAGTACCACAAACATCACACAAGCCTTTGTCTGGAGAGTGAGGTAATACACCTCACTCTTGCATGACTACCCCCTTTGCAGATGGGAAGAGTTTACAGGCTTCATCCAGCTTTCCTTGTCTGCCTGCATACAAACTAGAATCAATATAACTACATTGGCTCTATTTTATGTGATTAGTTATTTTTGATGCAAATCTGTGTGTGAACCCTAATGTCAGATTAAGCATAATTTTTTTGGATGTAATTTAATTTGGTAAAAAAAATCAATTTACATTACATCCAAATAGGATACTCTTAATCCAAAATATGTGTCCACACAAAGATTTCCTCTGACATAATTAAAGGTGTGAAACTGATGTAGTTATTTCAGTTCCAGTGTGACAGCAGTCAAGCCCTTTGACTTAAGTGGTTACTATCACACAGAACTTTCAAGGAGTGGAAGAAGTAAAAAGGAGAGAACTGGGGATTACTGGAACTTCTTCCCTCATATAAAAGAGGCTTCAAACTAAAAAGGGTTAGAGAAGGAAGCAAAGGTGACAACGGATAAGATAATGGAAATAGGGGAAATTAGTTAAATCCAAAAGCAGCTGGGAGAACCCTAAGAAAGGTAATTTTAGAACATGTATATCTTCCTTTCTGCTAATAAGCAAAAGCCTTTAGCTAATTGGACAGCTGGGTGAAACAAAATTGCTCTAAAATTTTGAGATTCCCCCCCATTTGAAAGAATTGCCTGGGGAAATGAGCTGAAATTCTGCCATATATGAAACCATAAGTATTCCTACAGCTGGTAGTGTGCTGAAACACACCATCACTGGCTAGTCTCATTCAACAAATATCACCACCAAGACACTTAATTTAAGAAATAATTTTACTGGATAACATCTGGAAAAAGAAATCTATGCCCAAATACCTTGGAGGTAGAAAAACTGGTTAGCAGTGTAATTTTACACATACTTAAGTATATGTCCAACTGGAGTTTTTCAGCTTTAATTTCTGATGAAGAGTGCCACATACCAACACAAATGCTTTGCGTGTTTTATATAAAAATACAAGCTTGTGTTAAAACAAATATGTATATACTAAGATTCAAGGTTCAGAAGATCATTTCTACTAAGCACTAAGCCAAAACTGGTTCTTAGAACACCAGCTGCAAGGCTCCTGTAGCAGCTGTTTAAAAGTTGCCTTTTAGTCATTCTTGAAATTGCTAAAGCAAAACTAGAAAAACCACAATCTCATTTCAGTAGCAAAACTTGACATTCAGCATCAAATTAAAGAGCTTTCCACAACCTGAATGTATCTACTGATAGATATGTCTACACATAAAACGTATCTTCACAATCTGAGGACTTCTTGCAAACCCCTTACTCCTTTGAGTAGTTAACTCACACAAACAACAATCCTTTGCACTTGCAATTGAAATCCGTGGGACTAATCATATTAGTAAGGACTAGAGAGAGTAAAGATTTCCAGGGTTGGGCCCTTCATTCGAAAGGCACCAACAGCAGTTTTGTTAGTTGTTCAGCTTTGCTATTAGGTACAAAATAAACTGTCCGGGGAACTAAACAGTTCAGGGGATCTGAACTGGGATATGAAGTTTTTCACATCTGGGTTTTTGGTTGAAATCCAGCCCATGTTTGTAGTGGGTGAAAATATTGCCATATAACAATTCTTCAGAGGTCTATGGGAAATGAGTTGGCACCTTCAGTCCACTGCTTATTGGACAGATATTTATACATCATCAAGACTGATCTTTCTGTTGACAGTTTCAGACGTTAGACCTAAAACTGAAAAGACAAAGACTGAACTACCCTCTCGTTCTTAGAGGCAATCCTTCCAGAACAAGGTTGACGCACCCTGGTGAGCAGTTTAGAGAACCCTGCACTGCTACTACCGGGTTATAGTCTTGCTCTGTGGATGATTTCATTCCTAAAGCTGATAACACATTTCACCAACAGAAAATTTACATTTGAAAATTTATCATTCGATTTCTACAAATGATTTTAAAAAATGAATGTACAAAAAGGAAATTTTGTTTAAGAGTTTTGTACAAGAGGACCTCTTGGCAAAAAATGCTTCACATATAGCAGGGCCAAATGCAGAATGATCCATCACATTAGAAAGGCTTATAAAGAAATTAAGCGTTACAGAAGCATTTTTGAGCACTGTATTATAATACAGCAAAATACACTGCTTTCTGGTGAATAAGCAGCTCTACAAGCAACCCCTCTCAACACCATTTGTGTGTGAACTTGTAACAAGAGTAAACAGTAATATTTTTTAAAATTAGTCTTTCCCAGTCAAGGAAGCTTTCGAAATGTCATTTCTATCTGATCTTGAAGATGCAGCTACCAAACACTGCTCAAATTATTTACAGTATTTCTCACGTTACGAATCACTAGTTCTGTTCCAAAAAGTATTTTCTTCAAACTGCTTGTAAGCATCATTAAATGAATAACCAGAACAGATTTATAAGTTTAGCTCTGTTTAAAAAATGAATGGTTGGTCTGAAGCACAAAGCTGTTCCAGAACCATCATTCAATGATTAGTCTAAACTGTGAGCTACTCCAACATCAGTTTCCTGGAATGACAGACAAGATAAGCTTGAACATTTTACTTTTTAATCTAATAAGCAGCAGCTACACCAATCAAGTTTCACACAGTTATCAGCAAGTTTGTCAAAGGAATGGAGAAACAGCCTTTAGAAAAGAGCAGGTCAAGCTATTCTGGAACCGTGTGCTTCTCAAACTGTAAACACTGATTATCTCTCAGGGTAGCAACTGATAGCAGCTCCATGGCTCAATATTGCTAAAATGTACCACATTGGCTTTGCTTTCTCACAAAATATAAGATACATTATCAAGGCTCATCCTCTGGGCGTTCGAAGCACCTGTTCTCAACTGTACACTGTGTGCCTTAAAATATTGAAAAAATTACTCATCCCATCAATGAGCTCTATTGGTAGAAGATATTCGCTCCCCCACCATCCTCCTCCATGCTCAGAGGATGCTCATTTTTACCTCATCCTTCCTGAATTCTGCCCACAGCCAACCAACCCCTACCAGCCACAAGCAAGCTGGATGTGGCTCCCTCTGAAATTAGCTTACTGTGCCCCAGAACGAAGTGGAGGAGCTGTTTGAGGACTAAGTGTTTTCAGACCTTGTTTGTCCACGAATGAGACTGCACTGGAGTCCCACAGTTAAGCACTCTACATAGCATTCTGAGCTACAACTAGACCATCAAACCAGCAGAATTTTCTCTATGCTGGAAAAATCCCCATGATTCATTTAAAAAGCTAAAGATCTGGGATCTACTGGGCTTAACCTGGTAGATGACAAGTAATAAATGTTAGACTACCATATGGGTGATTTCGGTGCAAATATTAAAATGCCTTGGCTAGCAGGAGCTAGAAGTGTCAAAGTTGCAGCTCATAAATATGGCTGCTTAATGATTATGGCCAAAACTTTTTTTGGTTTTAAATTTCCTTCGTAACATAACACCTTTTCTCTACAAAAGAAACTATAAGGTCTTGATTCAGGGACAGGTCTTCTGGTGCTCATACTAAAGAGTCAGGTAGTTCAGGCTGAAAATTTAGCTTTAGTATAGTTATTACAAAATCCAATATTAATAGAAATGTTTCATAACTTGAAAAAATTAGAATGAATGGTTTGTTTCTTTTTAACCATTCCCTTGCACTGTCTCCAACTCAACAATGGCATTCTGAAACCAGAAAAAGTCTATTTTGGCTGAACAAGATGAATGAAATGCAAAAGGTAAACAAGGTAGAAGAAGAGAGAAAAATTTCAAAAATTACTCCTAGTTATTAATTTGAGGTGTTAGTAGCACAAGTTTATTAATTTTTAAAAATAGTTGTAATCTCTCAACCATAATCTCAGAAAACATGAAGGATAAAATACAATTCGAATAGCTAAAAACAATTTTTAAAACTGAAAAAAACAAAAGCAATCTGAGCACTACTCAAACCAATAAGGTAAACCAGTTGCTCTCAACCTTTCCAGACTACTGTATCTCTTCCAGGAGTCTGACTTGTTTTGCGAACTCCCAAGTTTCACCTCACTTAAAATCTACTTGTTTACAAAATCAGAAATAAAAATACAAAAGTGACAGCACACTATTACCAAAAAACTGCTCTCTTTCTAATTTTTACCATATAATTATAAAATAAATCAACTGGAATATAAATATTGTACTTACATTTCAGTGTATAGTATACAGAGCAGTATAAACAAGTCATTGTCTGCATGAAATTTTAGTTTGTACTGACTTTGCTAGTGTTTTTTTTTATGTAGCCTGTTGTAGAACTAGACAAATATCTAGATCAGTGGTTTTCAAACCGTGGGTTGCGACCCAGAACTGGGTCGCAGACGGAAGGGACTGGGTGGCGGTGGCTCTGGTCAGCATTGCTGACCAGGCTATTAAAAGTCTGGTTGGCGGAGCTGCCCAGCTAAGGCAGGCTAGTCCCTACGTGCTCCGACACTGCGCTGTGCCCCGGAAGCAGCCAGCAGCAGGTCCGGCTCCTAAGCGTGGGGGAGGAGACGGGGTGCCCAAGGGACTCCATGCGCTACCCCCGCCCCAAGCACTGGCTCCGCACTCCCACTGGCCGGGAACTGGCCAATAGGAGCGGAGCTGGGGGGGAGCAGTGCCTGCAGGCAAGAAGTAAGGAGAGCCCTGCAGCCCCCCTGCCCAGGAGAAGGACCTGCTGCTGGCCGCTTCCAGAGCACAGTGCAGTCACTGGACAGACAGGAAGCCTGCCTTAGCACCCCCCCTGCGCCGCTGACCACGAGCCGCTGGGGGTAAGCCCACGCCCCAATCCTCTGCCCTGAGCTCCCTGCAAACCCGGAGCACCTTCCTGCATCCCAAACCCCTCATTCCTGGCCCCATCCCAGAGCCTGCATCCCCAGGGCAGAGCAGTGACCCCCTACTGCACCCCAAACCCCTGCCACAGTCCTGAGCCCCCCCCTCAAACCTAGAACCCCCTCCTGCGCCCCAAACTCCTCATCCCCTTCCCACACCCCAACCTCCTGCCCCAGCCCAGGGTCCCCTTCCCACACCTCAAACCCCTCATTCCCAGCTCCGCTGGGTCATGGGCATCAGCAATTTTCTTCAACTGGGTGGCCAGAAAAAAAGTTTAAAAACCACTGATCTAAATGAGTTGATGTACCCCCTGGAAAACCTGTGTGTACCCCCAGGGCTGAGAACCACTGAAGTAAACTATTCAAAAACCTCGAAGTTGATGTTGATTTGGAAAATTTCCTTGACCAGAGTCTTGAATGTCTTTGCTTACAGGGACAACTAAAAAAAAAATCAGTCTGAACATTTTATACATGTTATTTTCATAAAACTTATTATGGTAGCTAAAAATGATCACAGAAAAAATATTTTCCTGCTTACTCTATGCGTTTGACTACATTTATCAATAGCAAGTTTCACTGTTCCCTCCATATAGTTATTTCCCCTTGATTGTGTTGGTCTTTTCCATAGCAAGAGATTAATACAAAAAAATTAAAAGTCAGATCCCTACATACACATTTTTGTCACAGACTCTGCAGGACCCTAGAGCTCAGTTATGAAAGAAAATCAAGCTCAGAGTTTAAAAAAAACAAACAAAAAAAACCTTCAGTCCAGACCAGCATTTTGTACCACATCCTATGGCTTGCCCATTATCATATGGAAGTTGGTCTAATAGAATGGTATATCTAGGCTCTGGTTTATGAGGTGAGACGCAGTTACATGAAATCATGTATGTGTGGAATAACTGTGGATAGGTGTGTCATGTTTTTACTCTACATCATGTCCAATCTTCATATTTCATATGCAGAAATGACATGCCCAAAGTTTCCACTGCCCATTAGAGGAGTTAATACACATTCCAATGAGCACCAGTAGATCTTGTGAGTCTTCAACTGCTCATAGCCTTTTTCAAGGATACACTTTGGGTTATAAGCTCTGTTGGCTAGATCTGTTCATAGCTGTTCGTGCATTGGTGCTACTTCTCAGCCACAGAAAGAAATTTTATAGGGACGGGGCTTTTATAATGGTGCAATATAAACCACGTTACTGACAGCCGTGTGTCTGCAAATTCCGCCGGAGGCTACTTCTTCAACATTCAATTTGCACTACACCCATTTAGATCCATCAGCATTAGTCCACACGGTTCAATTTACTCACTTATCATATACCTAAGTCTGGTTTACCATAAAATAACATCTCTTCAATTAGTGCAGGTCTGGAGGAAAGTTATTTCAGTTTTGAGTGACCTCCACGAGATTTAAGTGCTATTCTCTTTCAGGTTTCTAACTGCTGTGTTTTATAAATTCTCTATAATAAGAGATCTCCTTTGTCAGTGGATTTCAACCTGGGGTCTGCAGACTATCCCTAAGGAGTCTGTGAAAGGTTTTCATTACCAGAGAACAATGGTTTTCAACCTGGGGGTTGACAGACTCTGTCTAAGATTTCCAAAGGGGTCCACACCTCCATTTGAAATTTTTAGAGGTCCACAAATGAAAAAAGGTTGAAAAGCACTGTCTTATGTGAAAGCATTACAGTTACTGATGAGAGGTTCCTGGCAGCAGTCAGAGTACAGAACTAGATAAAGGGGTGATTTTAGTTGTAACTATTCTCAAAGTGCGTGTTAAAATGTTTGTAATTTTATTTTGCATATTCAATATTTTGCACTTTTGTAGTACCTTCCATCCAAATATCTCAAAGTACTTGATCTCCATTAAGCCAAAGAACACCCCTGTGAAGTAGAGAAGTCTCCACTTATCACAAATGGGGAAATGGAGACAAGAGTTTAATCCTGCACCCACTGAAGTCAATGGTAAAACTCCCATCGATTAATATGGTGCACAATCAAGGTACTAATGCCCAAATCCTGAAAAGTATTTAGGTTCCAAAATTCCATTGGCATAGATGGAAGTTAAGCGCTTAAATACTTTCGAGGATCTGGGCCTAAGTGACCTGCCCAAGGTCACGCTAGAAACCTGTGCTGGAGCAGAATACTGAATATATAGTACTGAAACCACTGTACAGCATCATATCTACAAGACAGGTAAAAATGTGCTTGCAGCTGCACCACAAGGGGCATATCACTTTTCTGCAGCTCTTATGGAAACTTTTGGCAACATCTGCCTAATAAGCTCATTAGCCAGGTGGATATACCCATGGTTGTATTTACTGATAACTTTACAAGGCGTTTTCTTTAAAAAAAAAGAAAAAAAGCCAACATATCCCTTACCTTGTAATGGGAACACTCTCTGAATTAAATCACTACTTACAACATTTTTTATTATTTCTGACTTGGTTTTCTATGGGGAAATGAACAGATCTACAATTTTACTGGGACATGATGCAATACTATCATTCCCCATCATCAATGCAAATTCCAAAGGGACACAGCCTCCGTGCAGCTCAAGCACCACACCAATTATCTTTAGCTAAGTCCTTAAGACAGTCTGGCTGGATGTTCAGTCTATGACTCTCTTTGGCAATCTTATTGTGCCACTGAAGCTTTTGATGACTGCCTAATCACCAGCCATGTAGCACCATTAGTTGGCAAACAGGATTTGTAATTTGTTATACTGTCACTGTTTTTAACTAAACATATTTTTCTTTTGATAACGACAAATTTAGTGAACTTTCACACAGATAACCTTTTATATAAATAAGTGATAGAGAACATCACTTTGGCTTCTAGCAAAGGGCAACTCCTTAGAAACTTAATAGGATGAAGCAATTATAAACCTTTTCTACTAAAATCACATTTAAATTCAAACATATATGTAGAACCAATACCAGTTATGCACCCAGAAAAGGATGTTGAATGACTGATCAAATGTTCTGGCTGACGAACCAGAAAGTAGTGTTTTTGTTCCAGTTTCAAGGCAGGCTGCCCACCCAACCTCAGCATTCCAACTCCACCTTAATTGCTCCTCTTAAAATAACAATTTATGGCCCAGATCGGAGCCAAGCTGTCTCTATGCTAGACCCAATTACAGCCCCTCCTCTCTGAATTGTTGCATAGAGTTCAAAAGCCTGGGACTCAGAGGCTCTAGATCAGAAGTGGGCAAACTACGGCCCGCAGGCCACATCCGGCCCATCAAACCATTTAATCCGGCCCTCAACTCCTGCCAGGGAGCAGTGTCGGGGGTTCGCCCTGCTCCTGTGCTCCAGCCAGGGAGCTGGGTCAGAGGCTTGCCCTGCTCCGCGCGGCTCCCAGGAAGCAGCCAGCATGACCCCCCCTCCGGCTCCTATGTAGTACGCAGAGGTGTGGCCAGGCAGCTCTGCGCACCGTCCCATCCACAGGCACTGCCCCCACAGCTCCCATTGGCCGCAGTTCCCTGCCAATGGGAGCTGCAGGGGTGGCACCTGCAGACAGGGCAGCACACAGAGCTGCCTGGCAGCGCCTTGGAGCTGGAGGGGGGACATGCTTCCGGGAGCTGCTCGCAGTAGGCGCCACCTGGAGCCTGCCCGAGTTTTCCCCTCCCCCCACCCCAGTACCCCAATCCCCTGCCAGAGCCCTGATCTTCCTCCTGCCCTCTGAACCCCTCAATCCCAGCCCAGAGCCCCCTCTTGTACCCCAAGCCCCTCATCCCCAGCCCCACCTTAGAGACCTCACCCCCCCCGTGCCCCAACAGCCTGCCCCATCCCTGATCCCCCTCACTCTTCTGCACCCAAAACCCCTCATCCCTGGCCCGGCCTCATCCCAGAGCCCTCACCCCACACTCCCCAACCTGGAGCCCCCTCCTAAACCCTGAACTCCTCATTTCTGGCCCCACCACAGAGCCCGCACCCCCAGCCGGAGCCCTCACCCCCTCCTGCAATTTCATGAGCACTCATGGCCGGCCATACAATTTCCATACCCCGATGTCGCCCCCGGGCCAAAAAGTTTGCCTATCCCTGCTCTAGATTCCATTGGGAAAGCATTCAATAATTTTAAGGGAAAACTGCAGCAAGACACTCAAATCGATATTCCAAATACAAGAAGGAGATTGGTAGGGAAACTCAGACGGATTCTGAAGTCTGGAAGCCAACGAATGATACATAGATGGGAAAGACTGCAGAGCAAGCTTTCCAGTGCCCTTAAATTGACAGTCTCAAATACCCAGCCTTTCTGCATTCCCTCAGGGATATTAAGCAACCTGTTTTGGTTTTCCAGTTTTAAAAATCTTGTTGCCAATGACTTTATTCCACTCAAAATACTATGTTGCAAGAACATTAAGGTTAAAGCAGCAGAAGTCAGGAAAAGGCTACAGTGAATCTATGACCCTAATGAGCATGCACTACAATACAGTCTAAGTTAAAGACCACATACTAGTTCTAAAAAATACAAATACACTTTTCTACAAATCAGATGAGTATGCACAGCATCCTGTTGTTTTTTTTTCCCATTGTCATAAAGTGGAACATTTTGTCCTTTACTGACGAAGACCTATAAGTCTTCATTAACACTCACATGCTAAAAACTTATTTATAGTAAATAAGCCTTCCTTGAGTAAAATTCAGGGAATAAGTCACTAAGAAAAAAGCTAATGTAGCTGTGAATTTGTGGCCTTTATATGCCAGGAAGTTTTGCTAATGACTCTGTATGGTACATTTAACGTGAAGTATGATGCATAAGTATGGTTTATTGTATACCTTTCATACAAATGGCTTTCATAAACTCAGGCATACACAAACATCTTGTATTACTGTGTATCTAAGGTTATAGAAAAATGTATTAAATTGCATACACCATATGTGATCATTAAAGATATTGCAGAGAATACACAGAAGGGGGAGAGTTACCTAGCATATGAAACCATAACTTAATTGACTTTCCATAGTGTGAGTCCTTAGTTGTACAACTTCAACATTCTTGTCACATAATTTCTTAAGGTTTTCTAAAAGAAAAAAATAAAACAAATTGTTCTTAACTGTCCTGGAGGTTTGCAAAGAACTCACAATAGCATGTGTAAATTCTATAATCCGGAATTATTCTGCTAGACCCCACTAAACCACATTGTCCCTTACATTGAAGTCAACAGGGGTGCCTTAGATATCTATCTTCAGAAGCCCCCAAGAAATAGCCTCTCCTATGAACCTTAGCAGCCGCACCTAAAAGGCCACACAGCAGAGTTCCCCCTGCACATCTCACTGAGAACAGCAACCCTTCCTAAGCCCCTCCGCACTACACAGATGGCCTTGCCTACAAGCAGAAGTTGCACTAATTTCACTTGTATCAGTGCAGGGAGACAGGGAAGCCTCAACTCCTGTAAACCTGAAATGCATTTTTTCACTCTACAATTAAGTTAATCATGCAAGTAAATCCTGCTGATCCGGCTTCCTTTGAAGACAATGGCTATGGCTAAACACGTATTAAAAGCAACAGAAGCAGGACTGGGCCCTTGAATAGTATAGACCCTCTGACATGGAACATGAGAGCCGTTTCAACAATGCATAGTAACAACATACAACTATTTAGGATAGGCAGCAAATACAAGTATTCCATTAAAACGGCAGGAGAAAACTGAGTAGACAATGTAATTTTAAAGGTGTAAGACATCTAACTACTACAAGACACAAACAGATCAAGTGTTAGGGATAGAATACAACATACAGGCAAATGAATTACTTGTCAAGACAAAAGTTAAAGGTTCTGTTTTTCCTGCAACTGCTGATTCCTCACTAATACCAAAAACAAATGCCTCCACCCCAAAATTTACACCAAGGTAAGTGAAGATATCAAATGTTACCAGGGAAACAGAACCCCAAAGCTCTGACTGAAGAATGGACAAGACCACTACAGTATTTAGCAATAGTAAATTTCCTTAGCTGGCTGGAGTGATCACTGCTGAAAAATGAGAAAGAAGTTCCTTGCCCTCTCCAAACAGGTACACTGTGTTAGAAGTAATTCCAGCCCCTGCCAGTTCAGGTAGCAGAGACAGGAGCAAGGGAATCCAAACCATCTAACACAGTACTACCACCAGGCCACTTGCCCCCTACCTGCGTTCAGATTTCACACGTACCCATTAATTGGCTCATTTTATCCACAAATCTACATTAATTCCACATAAAACTGATTTTATTCCGTTTGTTGTAAAAGTGAACAAAGGCTGGCATTCATTTTGTTTTAAGAAAAAGAAATTAACCCCAGCACACTGCAGTCCTCCACCGGCCACAGCTGCCGGCTTCATTTCACAGCAATCCAAGCTAGAAAAGCTCTCCGGGGCTGCCTCGGAAGGGCGCTGCTCCCGCACGGGCTTTCTTTCTGCATCGGTGTCCCACGTTGCAAATAAACGTCAACTGTATTTTAAACGCCAGCGAAAAGGAGGATCCAACCCGCACCCCAGTAACTGCGGCTCCCTGCGAAAATTTCACCTGAAGGAGCGTCTCATTTCGGGCAGCTGGGCAGAGTAGGAGGGGACAAGCCCCCTCCGCTCCCACAGCGCCGAGAGCCGTGGCTGGAAAGGCCCCCGCCGCGCGGCCCCCGGGAACGGACAACGGACTCTGGGCTGGCAGGGACATCCAAGCCCGACCCAGCCCGTGGCCTCCCCGCTCCCCCCCGACTCTCACCGGCGCCCCCCTCCCGACTCGCCCCACCGACCAGCTCAGGTCCCCCCAGCTCTCCCGAAAGCCCCCCCCCAGCGCCCCCTCCCCCCGAGCCCCCGCCGGCGCTCACCGACACGGCGCTCAGCCCCTGCTGCTCAGACGCCACCATCAGGATCTCCCGGAAATCCATGTCTGCCCGGGGCTGGCCCCGCTCTGCGGCTCCGGGAAGCGACGGGCCGGCGGCGAGACGGGCCCCAGACCTCCCAGCTGAGGAGGCCTCACTCCAGCTGCAGCCCCGCCCCGCCCCGCCCCGCCCCCCGACCACTTCCGGCCCCTCCACACTGACGGCTGCGCCGAGCCAACCTCTTATATGACCTCGTATACGCCAGCACCTTCATACGTCACTTCCTGGCCAACGTCACATTTCCCCCCTCTGCCTGGGACACGTGTAATCAACAACACGTGACTTGGGTTCTACTGGCTCCACCCCTTCCCCGCTGCAGGGAGGCAGAATCAGGGCCTTAGGCCGCGCCCCCAAGGTGCAGGGAGGGGACGGGATCAGAGCTCTGGCTCCACCCCACAAGGAGCGGGGAGGGTGGGGGAATAAGAGTTACCCATCAGGGTACAGGTAGGTGGAAATCAGCTAAACAGTCTTCCCACCTCCCCAACCCCTGCCCTTAGGATGCAAGGGAGGGGTATCAGAGCTACACTCCCTTGTCCAGGATACAGGGAATTGGGGAATCAGTGGTACCGGCTCCCCGCCCTTCCCAAAAAAATGCAGGGAGGAGAGAATCAGGCCTCTACACCCTCTCAGATGCAGTCCGGGATGGTGGTGGGATTCAGAGCTGCACAACAAGCCCAAATATTCCTAAACTAATTAAAAATTTAAATTCCAGGTACAAGTTCTAGAACATGCTGCAAACTACTCCCTTCTCTTCCTGGCATCACCAGTCTTGCTAACTTGCAGTTTCATGGCGACTTCTGTGATACTTGGTGTTTTTCTTAAAGCATCAGTTCCTGGAATCGTGATTGTAATGGATTCTCAGTTTTCATTTTTTAAAAAGTAATTTTTAGCTCCTCTGGTTGCAGAGAAAATGCAACCTCTAAAGACTCAAAAGCCAGACGGTTAATGAAAAGAACCCAATTTTTGTTATTTTTTTAAACTCTCATAATTTTAAGATGCTCTCACGATTTTAGGGAGGGGGGCTGATTCATGCCTTTTGAATGCTTGCAGTGGGCAATACTGCATCACAAAACTTCAAAAGGGCAAACATATACTTCAGGAAAGAGTGTGGTGGACTGTGTGTGCCATATACTTCCAAACCTCTCCTTCCTCCCCTGTACACACATAAATTGGACTCCTAAAATACTTGATAGCCTAACAGTACTCAGAATTCTATACAGGAGCAAAATCTGTAGCCCAACTCTAATTGCAAACTTCATGACTGGGACAAAATCCCAATAAAAATCCCATATCTGCAGTTCTGCAAAAATTAGAACTCTCATGAAGACTGTAAGGCAATTTCACTTTGGCTATCAAGATATGAAAAAGGGCACTCAGCTTCTGGTGCTGTGCCAACTAAAGCAGCAGGCACTCTGTGTACCAAAAATGGAAAACCTGATAACACATTCCATTCCCCATAGCAGCAGGTCTGAGCAATGCTCAGCTACAGAACAACAGAGTAAACATCTCAACACAAACTCAAATGATCCTCAAATCAGTGACAAAACCCAAAAAGACAACACAAACTACTGAAAAGAACAAATGAGAGGTAATATTAAGTCCCATCAATACTCTTAACTCTACCATCTCCTTCTCTTTCAACTCATTTGTTCCTACCAGATCCCAGCCCTGGCTTATACCTCAGATCCACTTCCTCTGGCCTGATTTGCCTCTCAAAGAAAAAAGGAGACCTAGAAGATTTTTTTGTGTATAAGATTGCCCTCTTCTCCTCCAATTCTGTCATCTTTTTCACCAAACAGTCCTATTTCTCCTACCTCAAAATCTCAACACTTGTTTGCCAGTTTTTACTCCCTCCTTAAACTCTCCACCACCACTCACCCTCTCCATCCAGGTTCTTGCTGACTGCAGGAAGATTGGCAAGATCAGACTTTCCCCATTCCTCCTCTCCTCATCCTTTCCTTTCCCACATCCCTTCTTTCCATTCACCAAGTGAGGGGGTGTTTTTTAGGATGGGGGAATAAATTCCTGTTTGTACATACAGGGAAAGCAGTAAGAGGACAGAGAGAGTTTCAAGGCGAGGGAATTGTGAGGGCAGGGGCAAGGAACGTGAACAACAGAAGAAGAGTGAGTCAAAGGGGAAAGTGGAGGAATTGAAAGTGGAGAATAGATGACCTGAGGTTAGTCATTTATTCTCCACTTCCAGTTCCTCCACTTTCCCCTCACAGTTCCCTCACCTCGAAACTCTCTCTGTCCTCTTTCTGCTTTCCCTGTATGTATAGACAGGCATTTATTCCTGCACCCTAAAAAACACCCCCTCACCTCATCCATCTCTCTCCTCCCCTTTACTTCTAATCTCAGTGGAAGTCTGGCTACAAGTGCTGCATCAACATCCTTTCCTTTGACTTGTTCCTAGATCCCCTCCACACTGTGTTCTAGCCCCTTCATTCTACTAAAGTCTCCAACAACCTCCTCAGCCAAATTTCAGGGCCTGTGCTCCTTCCTTGACTTTACCACTGGCTTTGATACAGTGGATCACTTATCTTCAACATTCTGTCTTGCCTCAGAATTTATTATACTGTTTTCTCCTGGTCCTCTTCCTACAGAATTCATCCAGGGTCTCTTTCACTAGAACTTCCCGGCTTATTTCCTCATTTGTCATGCCCCTGCCCTCCCTTTCTAGATAGGCCTCCTGGCTTTGATTATGACTCAGATTCCTGTGCAGTGGTCACCAACCGGTTGATCGTGATTGACTGGTCGGTCATGGAGCATCTGACAGTTGATCTCAGTCTAGGGTTGCCAATCTTCCTGCAGCCAAACCGGGAGATTGGCCGCTAACAGTCCAGTGGCACAGTGGGGCTAAGGCAGGCTCCCTGCCTGCCCTGGCCCCGTGCCGCTCCTGGAAGCGCACCCCAACCCCCTGCCTCAGTCCTGAGCCCCCCAGCACCCAAACGCCCTCCCAGAGCCTGCACCCTGACCTCTGGCCCCAGCCCTGAGCCCCCTCCCACACCCCAACCCGCTCCTAGAGCCTGCACCCCACACTTCCTCCTGCACCCCAACCTGTTGCCCGAGCCCCCACCCAGAGCCAGCACCCTGCAACCCATCCTGCACCCCAACCTCCTGCCCCAGCCCTAAGCCCCCTCCTTCACCCAAACTCCCTCCCAGAGCTGCACCCTGAACCCCCTCCTGCACCCCAACCCCCTGCCCCAAGCTGAGGCTGGAGCCCCTCCCACACTCCGAACCCCTCGGCCCCAGCCCAGAGCCTGCACCTCAACGCCCTGTCCCAGCCCAGTGAAAGTGAGTGAGGGTGAGGGAGAGTGAGTGATGGAGGGAGGGGGAATGGATTGAGTTGGGCGGGGCCTTGGAGAAGGGGCGGGGCAGGGGCATGGCCTCAGGGAAGGGGCAGGGCAGGGGGTGGGGCAAGGGGTTTGGGTTTGGGTGATTACTGTTATTTCTACATTTTCTTTGAGGTAGATCCTGGGTTGCACTTAAATTCAAAAAGTGATCTTGTGCTTAAAAAGGCTGGAGACCACTGCTGTATAGCAACAACAGTCCTTGGGGACAGATTTCAGAGTAGCAGCCATGTCAGTCTGTATCCGCAAAAAGAAAAGGAGTACTTGTGGCACCTTAGAGACTAACAAATTTATTTGAGCATAAGCTTTCGTGAGCTACAGCTCACTTCATCGGATGCATCCTAGGGGAGTAAGGCTATTAGTCTGGGGCTTCTGTGTTTGCTTAGTTTAATCTTTTTTGCATTTGATAATTACTTTTGGTCCCATACACTCTCTTTATTCTGCTGACTAATCCTGGGAATGAGTGCAGGAACTAGGGTAACCAGATAGCAAGTGTGAAAAATTGGGACAGCGGGTGGGGGGCTATAGGTGCCTATATAAGACAAAGCTCTGAATATTGGGACTGTCCCAATCAAGTTGAGACATCTGGTCACCCTAGTAGGAAACTGATCTTTTCCTAGATCTGACAGGATAACAAAGGCCAGTCTTGGATACAAGCACTATGATTCCTTAGAGTCCTGCATTTCTGTGACGCTCAGTACCCAGTTGCCACTTTTTCTTGTGCATCATAATAGAGTGACAACCCCGCCAACATTGTCTCTACACTAGTGGTGGTTAAAATGATGCTGTGTCTGTGTGTCATCAGGTTGTGTGGTGTATACATTTCGTGGGCCACTGATGAGTGACTTTGGGACATGTAAACATTCCCAGGCAGTGCCTGAGGGATGGATATCATTTCCATAAAATACGAGTGATTTCAGAAATTTGAGCACATTTACACATCATCTTGTAGCCTGGCATCACCCAGTCTCCTCTCTGGCAGTAATGTGACACAAGGGACTGGAAACTTGCTGCTGTTGCAGCTACAACCCTGTATCTTCAGCCAGCTCCAATACATCATTTAAGGAAGTCACTTCCTACATTTTGTCTAGTCCCATGAACTTCTCATATGTTTGACCACAATGTAAAGAATAATTCCAAAATAAACTCATCAGACTTTCCCAAAATAGTGATTCAACTCATGGAGGACAACACAGTATACCAACTCCAGAGTTTCGAAGCCTGATTTCCTGTTATGACCTGGCATAAAAAAGGTAGGAGATTTTTCTTCTGATTTTGTTTTTTTCCAAACTTTCTGATCTGACTGATCCATTGCCTAATTACCCTCAAACTTTCCACAACATAATTAAAAAAAAACTTACTGAAGATGAGAAATTTCAGTTAGATTGGTTCATTTTGGGTACAGCCACTTGACATTTTTCAAAGAAAATTTCACATTTTTTCTACTAGTTTATAGAGCTAGCTAATTGTTTTAAAAAATTATGCATCTCAGTACAAGTTTGGAGCAAAAAAAATGTGCCCATGTTACCACGATTTGCCAACCAGTTCTAGTTTTAGCAAAGTTAAAGGAAGTTTAAAAAAACAGCTTTATAGTGAGAAGCTACTTACAACTAGAACTGGTTGAAAAAATGGACTTATTTTTCACCAAATGTTTTTCCCCAAAAATGTTTTCAATGAAAGTTTGAACCAGCTATATTTATTACAGTGATAGGCCCCAATCATACTTTTTATGTGCTGCGAGTAGTCTCATTAACGTCAAGTTAAACATGTGTATAAATGTTTACAGGACTGACGACTTAATTTACAGGTCAGCTACAGTTATCAGATTTCAAAGAGATATGTCTATGTGGAACTTCAGTATTTTGCTTTTTTTCAGATAATATTTTGTATCAGTTATTCTGTCCCCATTTCATACAGCACACTTTGTGTATAAATTGAATGTTTATTCCAGAAAAATCATCCTAATGTCCAATGGTAAGTTCTCAAGATCATAAATCACCTTAGATATTAGCACAGCTGGTGACCTATGCTCAAGAGAAGCCCGAGACTTGAATAACATGGGTGTTGCAAATCAAGATTCAAGTAAGTAGGCAGAGAGTTTGCACAATGCCTGCCTGTTATGCTTGGCTCTAGCCCTTGATTTCTTGGGCACTAAAACTCAACTAAAATCTGTATTTAAAATGACATATTAAAATATAAACAGAAAAAGAGTAATTAGGGTGGCAATTGGCAGGAGATGGAGTGACGCGGCAGGTTGGCTCAAAGGTGTCCCAAGAAATGAGAATTACGGTATCAAAAATCACAAACTAGTGAAACAGTGAGAGGACAAAAGGTTTACAAATTAAAATGGAAACTGAAATGTAACTAAATAATTACAAAAGTATCTATGCTTGAAATAGATACCTATTCTTAATAGTATCTATTGCTTAAATGCCACAAAATAAAGGGGAGGGGAACCCTCAAGATTAAGATATTGAATAAAGGGGAAAGTGCCCAAAAATGGGGATAGGGTCAGTGGGAGAAGGACTGAAAACAGCATATATTGGAGAGGCTACAGAGCTATAAATATTTTCCTCCATGGCTAGGATGCTGCCTTCTTTGCACCCAAACCTCCCATTGACTTAGTTGCTCAAGGAATGCAAGCTTTTCAATAATAGTGTCCAAAAGTAAGTAATTTCTTGTCTGAGGCACTGGTCTCTCAATTCAGTAAATGATTCCCTTGGACCAATGAATTGATACTGTACAAGATCTCTACTAGAGACTGGCTGGAACCAAACCCACAAATCTATACATCAGATCTGGGCTCAGAACCCAGTGATGAGCAATTTGAATAGCATGTACATCCTGTTAGTTGAATTTGAACAAAATGGCACTACTGATGCAGCTGTAAACCCAGATGAATATAAGTCCTTTAAGTTGACAATGACATCACAATCACATCTCCCATCTGTGTCAGATAATAGGAACCCAGCATCATAAGGTTAAAAGCTGTGTCACTGTTCGATTCTGGTTGCTTGTCTGTATGTCATGCAAAGTGTTACAGCTCTGCCGTGCTTCTTCCCTGGTTGTAGTAAATAAATAAAAAGGTAAAATAAGTGAGAGTAAATCTTAAAACCTAGGCAAAGAAAGAAGAGAGGAACTAAGGACTGGATCCTAAGTCCAATCCTTTCAGCTAACTCAGGGGTTCTCAAACTTCACTGCATTTCAACCCCCTTCTGACAAGAAATATTAACACGACCCCAGGAAGGGAGACTGAAGCCTGAGCCTGCCCGAGTCCCACCACCCAGCGTGGAGGGGCCAAAGCCAAAGCGTGAGCCCCACCGCCTATGGCAGGGGGCCCATGGTGGGGGGCCTGTAACCTGAGTCCCACCACCCAGGGCTGAAGGCCTCGGGCTTCAGCTTTGGCCCCGGGTGGTGGGGATTGGGCTTCAGCCCCAGACCCCAGCAAGTCTAATATCAGCCCTGGCGACCCCATTAAAATGGGGTCATGACCCACTTTGGGGTCCCGGCCCACAGTTTGAGAACCGCTGAACTAACTCCAGTGGGCTTTGGATCAGGCACTTAAATTGCCAAGCTTTCCAATCTTGGTTTCACCTCTTTATAGTTTAATCCTGCCAGAGTACTAGTGCAAGAGCAGATGGCGCCAGTGTCCTTATTATGGCAGCAGCAGTAGAAAATAGTATGCTAAGAGATATTGCACAATCGCATGCCAAAAGAAGCATCTGTGAACCTTCTTTGGTGCCAGCCTGTTGTTCTTATTGGCTGCTTGTCAGACAAGTTTGTACATGATGTTTTTTCTCCCCTAAAAGTCTCAGCATTGCGTTACTGAGCTTTAAACCCCAGAGGGCCTCAGCGTACAAGACTTTTTCACATGCCGGCATTGAGACGAAGGTGAATAGCGAAAAGAGCATACGAAGGATTGTATTATTTAATGTGGAATTAAAATCTTTTCATGATCATACGTTTCTTATCCAACTGAGAAGTGTGAGTTTCCTGCATGCAATTGCAGATGGTTGTGGTGGCATCCGAAGCAAATCAGATGGATTGTACATTTTTACATATCACTCCTGAGCCAAAGTATATTCTTTCCAAACACATTTATCTAAGTGTTTGGATTTTGTTCCCAAACGGTGCTAGCAGCCTGGTTTTCAGAGCTACTCCCATTGCTTTGTGCTTAGCTCTTCTGGAGATCGGGCTCCCACTACTTTTACAAATCTTTAAAATAAATGAAAACAAAATACAGTAAGATGCCTATTCTTATTATTTATATTACTGTCATGCACTGCCCCAGTCCTAATAAAAGAAGTGCCGGAATGCGCTTCTGTTACATCCAGTAAGTGATAGTGGTGTAAGTAGTGCACCACCATTATTGCTCCCCCGAAAAGTGCCAGAACAGTAAAGCAACCCAATTAAACAAACTCCCCCCACCGTCATATGACTTTATTCTCAACCTGCCCCACTCAGACAATAGGTACACCCTGCAGCATGCTCTTCTAAAGATCAGCAGACCTGGGTTCTGCTAGAGCAGGGCACGAGTCAGTTCCAGAGTTGAGGACCCCTGACAAAAATTGCCTTGCCACCATCCTCTTTCATTTACATAGAAAGCAGTTAGTTCAAGAGCCTCCTTTGGTTGCAGCTGTGTCCATATCACACTAAAATAGAGAGGCTCTCTCAGGTAACCAAGTCCTAAACCATGTAGGGAATTATAAGACTAAACCAATGCTTTAAACTCCACCAGGAAACTAATTGAAAGCCAGAGCAGATAGTGGCGCACCTGTGTAATATGCTCTCTGTGTGAAGCGCTGCCTAATAAATGGGCTGCTACATTCTACACTAGCTTCATCTTCCGAACGTAGCCCCATGTTGAGTGTATTACAGGAGTGTAATCTCAAATGGAGTTTTCACCGCATGAGCCTTTACAGTGATAAATTGTTTTCAGTGCAGTCAACATAATAAAAACTAGAGAGTGTCATATTTAAAGCCAGTAGAATGAAATCTTGATTATCCGCAAGAAGGTCCTGATCTTGCAAAATGCTGAGCCTTTAAGTCAATGGAAGTTGAGGATGGTCAACACCTTGTGGGGTTGGGTCTGAAATGCAGAAGAGGCATTCATTTAGATAAATATGGTTTCAGTTAAGTGAGGGACTTGTAGTAGGTAGGGGGCATATTCATTTAGATACATTTATTAGGTAGTTCAGCTTTGTATGGTCAAGATTTTACTATCGTCAGATATTAGCTAAACTTTCTTCAACAGTAGATTCACCTCTGTTTGGATTTATCCTAAATTTCTTCAGAAACTTGTAATCTGCATCTCTTCATATTGCACGTTTGGTGTTGCTTTGAAAAATAGAAGACCTTCAGGATATTAGTAAACAATATGGTCTTTTCTGATTTTCCTTCTGCAAAACTGTTTTGTTATCAGTGATGGCCTTATGCTGTAATATTCTACCATTTTATCCCCAATATAAGATGTTTATAGGAGAAACTGTCCATTCTTTCTCAGTTTTGCTTTGATAAAGCTAATTCCATTTACATAAAATTAATACAGTATCTCCTCACTTAAAGTCCTCCTGGTTAATGTTCTTTCGTTGTTATGCTGCTGATCAATTAGGGAACATGCTCATTTAAAGCCGTGCAATGCTCCTTTATAACGTTGTTTGGCAGCCGCCTGCTTTGTCCACTGCTTGCAGGAAGAGCAGCCCATTGGAGCTAGCTGGTGGGGGCTTGGAACCAGCGTGGACTGACAGCTCCCCCATCAGCTCCCCACTCCCCTAAGTTCCCCCGCAGACTATCAATTGCCAGCAGTTCAGCTGTCCCTCCCCCCACTGCCATGTGTTGCTCCTGCCCTCTGCCTTGGAGCTGCTCCCGGGAGCCTCCTGCTTGCTGTGCAGGGGAGGGGGGAAGAGGGGAGCTAATGTCAGGGTGTCCCCTTCCCCCTACTCCTGCCCTCTACTCCTGCCCCCCGCTTACCCCTTCTCCATATAGAGCAGGGTGGGGACAGGACAGGGCTCAGGACAGAGAGCGCTTGCTGGCCGCAGCTGCTATCTCAGCTGCTATCTCAACTTCCTGATCTTTTTAAAGGCAATGTACTTAGAATGGTGTCAGCATACTTAAGGGGCAATGCGCATCTCTCTCCCCTCCCTCCATTCGTGCTGCCTTGTAGAGTATGAGGCTACATTAACAACAATGTGTTAACCCTTGAGGGCTCAGCCGAATGCTAGTTCGTCATTTAGCAGCAAGGCATTCCCTGGGAAATATCCCACCCTCTTCCACCTCCGACTTCACCATCTCAACCAAGCTTCACAATCATCATTGCTGTGTACAGTATTCAGTTGTTTGTTTAAAACTTATACTGTGTGTGTATATATACCTATAAAAATCTATATTTATATATATATATATTTTTTTTTTTTTGTCTGGTGAAAAAAATTTCCCTGGAACCTAACCCCCGCCTATTTACATTAATTCTTATGGGGAAATTGGATTCGCTTAACATCGTTTCGCTTAAAGTCGCATTTTTCAGGAACATAACTACAACGTTAAACGAGAAGTTACTGTAGTACAACGGAGGTCATAGATTACAGTGAAATACTAAGACGTCTTCAGCCAGATCCTCAGCTGCCATAAATCAGCATAGCTCCATTGACTTCAATGGATCTATGCCAATTTACAACAGATGAAGATCTAGCTCAGTACTGTGGCTACCATAGTCAATATAGCCATTATAGTGATGTCAGACTGGAATTTGAGCTTTAATTCAGATTTCCTTGCTTTTGTGAGTTTAAATATTATTTTGAAGAGCTTTTTATGAAGTGGGAAGTTGATCTGAAAGTTGGAGATATTCCCATCCTTGCGAGTGAGCTTTTTGAAGTAGGGTCTCTGCACTGTTAATATACAGCTGGAGCGAACTGGGCCCTTGTCAGCTTTTGCAATCCATACATTTCAACTTTTGAATTGCAGCCTTCAGGGCAACTCAGATGACAGGATCAATCTCTTCAGCGTCTAAGGCTGTAATGATGCGGTGGTGCCCAGTGAGAGATGATTGGGCTTTGTACATTAATTTTCCTATGAAATACTCATCCTCTGGCAGTACTAAACTTGTAAGACGTGAATATTTAAACAGAATACAGCATACACTATTTAAACAAAGTCCACTGCTGGGAGAAGCCAGCCAGAGACTGAAGCACAAGTGGTGCTGGATGTAGGCCTGGGATGCTGGAACCATTTGAATAGTAGGGGTGCTGAGAGCCATTGAACCAGACTGTGAACCCTGTACGTGATGGAAACCACTTCAAGCCAGGGGCTGTGGCAGCATCCCCAGTTAGGGTTGCCAACTTTCCAGGTGCAGAAAAACAAACACCCTTGCCCTGCCCCCTACCCCGCCCCTTCCCGAGGCTCTGCCCCCACCTCTTCTCCAAGCCCCTGCCCCCCACTCACTCCATCCCCCCCCATCGCTCGCTGTCTCCCACCCTCGCTCACTCACTCATTTTTACTGGGTTGGGGCAGGGGGATAGGGTGTTGGAGGGGGTACAGGCTTTGTGTTGGGGCCAGAAATGAGGGGTTCAAGTTGCAGGGGGGGCGCTCTGGCCTGGGAGGGGGGGTAGGGGCTTCTGCTGGGGGTGTGGGCTCTGGTGTGGGGCTGGGGATGTGGGGTTTGGAATGCAGGAGGGGGATCCAGGCTGGGGCTGAGGGATTCAGAGTGCAGGAGGGAGGTGTGGGCTCTGGGAGGGAGTTTGGATGGGGGAGGAGGCTCAGGGCTGGGGCAGGACGTTGGGGTGTGGGAGGGGGTTTGGGGTGCAGGCTCTGGATGGCTCTTACCTCAGGCAGCTCCCCAGAAGCAGCCGGCATTTCGCTCCAGCTCCTATGCAGAGACGTGGCCAGGCAGCTCTGCGCTGCCCCATACACAGGCACCACCCCTGCAGCTCCCATTGGCCATGGTTCCCAGACAATGGGGGCTGCGAACTGGGTCAGCAGTGCTGATTGCAGCCACCAGGATCCCTTTTTGACCGGATGTTCCGGTCGAAAATCGGACACCTGGCAATGCTACCCCCAGCACCTCTAGTTCTAGCACTTACGTGTAGGCCATTATATCCCAAAATACATATGTCTATTCATATACTTCAGTAAAAATTGTCCTTGCCACTTTTGTTCATTACAGGGGACATTTGTGTTTTGAAGCCAGCGAGATCAGTTGCAGAAGCAGCTTAAGCAGGGACCTATGGACACTAATAATATTTTGTACAGTTTTATCTGGATGTTCTTTCCCCTGTGCTGACTGGCTGTTCACTCCAACCTTTTCCCACCCCCATCTCACAGTCTCTTCTGCCCCAGAGCCTTATTCCACACCTGCCCTTCCTATCTTACTCCTTCCTCCCCTCCCCACCCCACTTGGTTTAATGTCCCCTCCCCCTTTCTTTCTGTTGAGCTTATTCCCTCCCAATGAAGCACCCACCTATCCAAGAAAAAAATCCTGACACTAATTTGATGTTTGACACCATCTTTGTTCACTCTGCTGGTTTGTTCTACCCCTTTCCTACCTTGCATCGGTCCTATCTATGTAGACTGTAAGCTCATACAGATAGGAGACAGCCCCCACCACAGTGTTTGTGCAGTGCCTGGTACAACGGGGCCTAGATCTTGGTGGTCCATACTAATAATGTACTCTGCTTGTAACTTTCTCTGTTTCCTCTGCTATTACTTATGCTGTCCAAGCTTGAGTAAGCTCCCCCCTCTCTCAGCTTAGCTTGTCCTGCCGAATCCTGCATTCTAACTTTACTGCATGGGGCTCAACAGAGAGTGAAAAAAGACAAAGAAGAAGAAAGCCATTGCCTGAGTGCAAATGTCCTTTGGAGTGAAGAAAAGCGGCAAGGACTATTTTTACTAAAGTACATGAAAAGCAGGCTATTTGGGGCTGTAATGGCCTATATACAATTTATAGTCATAACAGCTGGTGCTGTGATTCTATTAGATCTCACAAGGTTCAAGGCAGGTCAGTACAGGTTGAACCTCTCAGGTCCAGCACTCTCTGGACCGGCAACATCTGTGGTCTGGCATGATTTTATTTTATGTTTTTTATGCTTTATCTACTTATTTCCTTGTGCCAATACAGTAAAATTGTATAACAACACTAACACTTTGTTATAAAGAGAGCCGGTAAGCCCTGACTAGGTGGCGTTGCAAGCATTGTTCCTTTTATTTGCCTCAGCGAGATAAAAATAAAAAGAGACCCGCTCGCTACCCTCCCGTGGTTCGGAAATTCTCTGGTCCTGAGGGTGCCAGACTAGAGAGGTTCAACCTGTAGTTGGATCGGACACCCCGACTGAGGAAAAACGAGGAACTGCAAGAAGCGGTGCTGGGGAGTTTTCAGGTGACACTCTTCTGAGTGATCCAGTGCATTGGAATAGCATTGAGTGTACTGTGCAAATGCTTTGTCTTTCAGATGAGACCTTCTTGTGGATATGGCGTTTCTCACAATCACCGGAGTTTTAGCCTCAGTGTTTTGGCTAAATTCCACTCTCAGTAATTACATTCTGCCTGCCTAAATTCTCCTGCCGTTTCAGTTCAATTGAAGTTAATTGTCACTTCCTATCCTAAGCATTATGTAGTTGCTGTGCACTCATTAAACAGTGACTACCTTTCACCCCAAATGCTGCTGCATTTGAATGGAGGGTGAGGGATCACTATGTACATGGAAGCCTTCAGAGTGAAGGTGCTGTATGAATACAAGATATTATCATGAGCATAGAATTCCCTCTTTTAAGAAGCCTGATTATTCAGCAAAACCGATCACACAGTTAAATGGTTCTGAAAATGCCCATCAGCAGACCAGGCTCCCACATTTTCCCAATCTAAATTCAAATCAGCACCACACTTATCTTTGGAGCAAAGGCTACAGATTTATTTACTCTTTTAAAAGAATGATACAAACAATGGCAGCTTTAGTCAGAACACTGATCATTACTGTTGACTTTACCAAAGAGTGGCTTTCTGTAACGTCCCACTTCTAGCAAGAGCAACAGAGCACTTCAGTGGCAACAGTATCCCATTCTTAAGAATAATTAACACAATGGCACCTGTCTCCTGAACATTTCTTCAGTTGTCATTATGCATGATGATAGCCTTCAACACATCCCAGACAAAGGCTCTCTTATGCAGCAAGCACCCACTCAAGATGTCCAAGAACAAACTGTGGCCAACGCTTCTGCTCAAGGCCAGATGCTGCCACGTCCCCACAGTACTGTGATTTTACTGTAGGCCAGTGACAGGCTGCATATGGGGACAATGCATCTCCCTGTGCTCTGAAGAATTCCCCGGTGCCTCTTGCTATGGGATGTGCCTCCAGAAGTTTTTGCATCATGCACAACTGAGTACAGCACCAGTGAGGAGGAAGGGCATGGAACTCACTTGTTGTTTTACCGCGAAGTTGCACTCTCTTGTGCAAGGGAAGTCACTTGAGGTTGAATCATTTGAGTGAATTCTGTAGGGTGAACATATAGTCTCTGGCAGCACAGAGGAGGGATTTGGAAGTGGGGTACGGAAGGGGCACAGAGTGTAAACCCTCCCCCAAAGAGTAGCACAGAGTCCTCAGTTGCTAGTATCACCCATCAAACTGTCAGAGCGACAGAGGTGCAGCTGTGCAGCCACTTCTCACCAATTGCTGGATTGGGCAAAGGATTCCTTCCCGCCCACATCTCTTAGATCTCCTGTGCAAAGCCATGTGCTCTGGCTTTGTGTCAGGGTGAGGAGTGGCATTTGCCTGTTGGGGGAAGTTTCCAGCCACAGGTTACGTAAGAATGGCTCTTACTGCTCGTCTCCAGGTAGGGTGACCAGATAGCAAGTTAAAAAAAGTGGGACGGGGGCGTGGGGTAATAGGCGCTTCTATAAGACAAAGCCCTGAATATCAAGGCGTTTGGTCACCCTACCTCCAGATTAATTTCTTCTGAATTGCTTTCGTGACAAGCACGTTGCAGACAAATTATGATAACTCATTTATAGAGTAACATATTCTAAATTAAGGGTCGAATCGCAAGGTCCTTAGTCAGGCAAACCCACAACAAAGGAAATGTGTCGAATCAGGGCCATACTGTACCATCAGTTTTTAGGCAGAAATACTCAGTGATTTCAATCATACTTACAATACGCCCCCTCCTAAGCACCTGCAGTATCCATTGGCTTCAATGCCTCACTTTGTCAGGATGAATATTTTAAGGCTGATTAGCTAAATGATGCTAATCTAAGAGTCACTATATGAAATTAGAAGGAGTGAAACAACTGGATACACCTGATTCTTAAGACAAGAACATTAGACTGTGTTAGGAGAGCTGGATTCTTGTCCTGTCTCTGCCACAGACCTGCTATGTGACCTTGGGCAAGTCACTTCACCCCTCAGTGCCTCTCCCACCCTTTGTCTATTTAGGTTATAAACTCTTCAGAGCTTGGACTGTCTCTTAGTCTCTGCATGCACAATGCCTAGCACAATGGAGTCCCAATCTCAGTTGTGACCTCTAGGTGCTACTGTAATACAAATAGTAATAGAACAAGATAATAGTAGCAGTGTCACTGTGCTGGTTTCTTGACAATTCAGCTGTATGCTGGAAAAATCTCCTTTGATGGCTGGCTCCAGATGCTCTCCTGCATTAGATTGCATTTGGCACAGAAAAGGAGAGGTGCTGTCAGGGAGAAAGTTATACCTCCCTGCTTCTCATGCACCAGCCCCATATGATTGGCATAATATAGAGCAGCTAATGGGCTGCTCTAATTTACACCAACTAGCTAAGGTCCCTGGGGCTTTACACTACTTGTGACTTAGTGTAGCTCAGCTGCACTTTTCCCACCCACAACTCACCTCTTCCTGCCCCCTACATAGGATGCAGATGGACATTTGTCATAGGAACTAGCTATGCCACTTTATATTAGCTTAGAGCTCCCCATTGCCAGGGGAATTGTTAGCTGGTCATTAGGGCCAGATTCTGCTACTTTGCACTTGTTTGAGTGGCCTGGGGAGGCCAGAACAGAAGGAGGGATTCTGAGCCCATTAGTTTCTCTATCTTCCACTTTTGCTAGATAATCTCATGATTTGTGTGGGAAGGAGGAATCTTCAAATGGGACAGCCATAGCTATAGAAACACTCTGACTGGGAACAATTCCAATTTCCAGTTATTTTATTGGCAATTGTGAGCCAGCATGATTTGTTGATTCTGTACAGAAATAGAAACAAACATGAAATCTGCCTCAGGAAAGATAAACTGATTTAAATTCTCATTTGTCTATAGTTTCTGGGGCCTCTTAACAAACGTACAAGAGGGAAACTTCCTAAGGTCCATAGAATCTTACTCCTTTCCTGTGCACTTCCGAATGTTCCATCCATCCACACCTTGAAGAGTACAGCAGAAAGGTCCTCAGGAGGGGAGCATCCAATAGTCTCCTGTCCTGTGGAGTTCCTGAACTCTGCAGGATTGGAGCATTTCTGAGATTCCTCTCTGCTCAGGAACTCTTTGGGTAAAGGGAGCTTTTGCTATCTCTCACTCCTGCAGGAGATGTGGAAGCTCCTCTCCCACCCCGATTTGCCCTAGCTACCTAAAGTTTTGGCATGAAAAAAAATGTTTTGTGTCAGATCCTGACTGTTAATGGGTCAGCTGCCTCCTAAGTGCCCCCTCATGGCCTGAGGTTGCGCTGCAGCAGCCCTGCCTCAGTTTCCCTACTTTTCAGGGCTCTCTCACTCAGGCTACCATAACAAACTCTTTGGTTCAACAACAGTTCTCCTTAGGGCTGGATTTATTAAAATAGCAATCATACCCCAAATCAAGTTATCAAATCTCCACAATTCCATACTTCCCCACCCCCCTTCCCACTAGGAGTCTCCAAGGCCTTCTGTGGCTGGAACCTTTTCTTTAAAGAGTCAGGGGTCCGTGCTAAAGTCTGCTCGCTCTCAGTAGTCATTCCATGCCGTGCTAAACCTCTGCTGAAATCTCACACACTGGCTTCATTCCAGTCATCTCACTCTACAGTTTGCTGCCTGCTGCTCTTTATAGGGGAATCAATTTCTCCATACTCAGCTGGTTTTACCAATTAAACTTCAAGTCACACCCCATCTCAGGGGTGGCAGGCCGGGTTAATTGACAAACCCATTCTAGAGCTGTGGCCCTGAAAGGAGCTGGGCACCCCGTTACACTTACAACATATTTTCTATCAGCTTCTGAGGGTGTTGAACAAAACCAAAAGGGACAAATAATGGTTGTAACAGCTTCCCCTTTAAGTTTAGAATACAAAGTACCCTGATTCTTGAATGATCTGTGATATGTGAAAGTCTGAAGGGCCCAAGTGATATCGTTTTTCCCATTTAGGGATGAGAAAATAAAACCCATAAAGGTTCAGGACATAAAATTTTCAAAGGGGCAAGTTTTAGCTGCTTTAGATTCCTACATAAAGGAATCAAATTCTGGTGTCAGTGAACCTGGCCTAAATCTAGAGTAATTCTATTGACTCCAGATGAGTACCTGTGTTATTAAGAGCAGAATTTGGCCCACTGCTTTGAAAAATGTCCTAAAATAAATTTACTGTTCAGATGCAGATTCATTTTTATTTGGAAAGTAATTAAAGGTCTGCAGGACATAGACATGCTCTGAAGATAAAATTGAACAGTATGGAGTCACTAGTAACACCTCTGTCTGTACAATCCAGCTAACTGGGGTTCTTTGGGAAGATCCATTTTCAACCACTGTGGCAATTTCCAAGACTTTGCTGACAAAGCCAGAGGCCAGTTCCTGACGGGGTGACATCTAATGAGTGCGGCTGATTGCTCCGAGGAGTTTGATTAGCTATCACAGTGACATGTCTGTGTCCCCCATCAATGCCTTCTATTTTTCAGCTGGATTTTTTTTGGAGCTCTGTTCAATAGTTGTTTGGCCAGTTTATTTGGCAACCCTGCTGAGTTACTGCCCAGAGTCACATGAACCGGGAGCAATGCTAAGCAACTAGGAGTGGAGAGACTGGGAGCAAGAAGAAAAGTATATTTGTTTTTCTCCGGTAAAACATGATTTACCAGCCATGATGCTCTTTTTCAGCAGTCTCAACCAGGAAAATCAGGTATTCATTAACCTAGCCCAGAGTATAACCATACCATGCGATTTAATCCTACATGTTACTCATATAAATCTCTCTCAATGCACAGCAGTTATAGCTTATAGTCATGGAAACATAGAAGGAAGGAATAGACAGCAGTAGTTGGGGACAGTAGACAGACAGTGATGAAAGGCTGCCATGGAGAGCTTCAGTAGGTTACGCCTGTAGGCAGCAAAGAAGAGGTAGGTTTTTGAGCTTATCACAGTTCTGCAGAACAATCCCCTGTATCCACGCTCCTTTAACCCCTGGCATTGCCCCCAGCGCAAGTTATAAAACAGCCTCAGGAGTCCTTTAAACTATGCCAGTTTGTAATGGGCTTGGTGGGTATCACCAGAGTGCAGCACATTCTGGTCACACTCTCTTCCATGTGCCCCCAACACAGGGAGCAGGACAGAGCGGGGCATAGAACCAGCTACAGGAGCTCTATGCTAGGCAAAGATTCAGCCATACTTGGGGAATCCTAAGCTGCCCACTGAGGGCAGCTTTTGAGCCCCTTTGCACCATTGGAGCTGCACAAAGAAGTGAGAGGAGGAGCCAGAATCTGGCATTGCTCAGATAAACAGAGGACTTCTGTCCCCAGGACACTCAATCTGGCACCTTGCATCAGCACTAAATTCATGCTGAAAGAAATAAACTGACCCAAAGCCAACAGAAGTCAAAGGCCCTATATCCAGAAATCCAGACTCTGTAGCTGTGTGAGAATGTAAATGACTGCTGCAGCTAGTACTGAAAACCAACAGAAGTTATACTGGCCACATCCAAATCACGGAACCATTCTCTCCTCATGGAACTGGCATTTGTCCCACTGCAGGCTGTCATGTGCTGCTGAACTGGATAGCTGACATTGCACCTTTTAACTTCGCTTCCATCAGCTAAGAAATTTCATTGTTTCTCTCCCAATGACAAGGAGGATGGTGACTGTCAAATGAGAGATGGGGGGGAAACTAGCTGACTCCTGCGGCTGCTGTGGCTGCTTTTACTGCTGACGCAGATAAACTCTCGTCTTTTGAAATAAAAGTTCCTTGGACATAACATGGTTTTCAGAGTGAGTTGCAAATCTAAACAGTTAATCCCAGAGATCTCGGCTGAATTACCCCACTTTGTGGGTGAGATTTAATTCAGCACCTAAAAAAGTATTAACTGACCTTTAAAAAAACCCACCCTTTTTATCCCCTCCCCCAACTTGGTGCACTCTGACATTTCCTGGTTTGCTGAATATAACTCTGTATAATAAAATTCATCACCATGTGAGCTCATGAAAAGCAGAAGTCTCTTTGCAGCCTGTGAAATTTCTGGTAGCTGTAATGTCATACAATGATGCATTATGGGATAACTCTAGTGAACCAAGAAGGGCCAATATAGTTCACCACTGGAACTGTAGCTTTTTAAGCCAAGAGATGGGATTTTAAGTTACTTGGTTTGTGTCTTTTTTCTCCTTCCCCCATAAAGTAATCCTAACTCCCCCACTGCTTCTATGATTCACATAGCTACAGTGTGACCCCTGTTTTCACCTTCTTAGCCCTGCCCTGACTTCCTCCTGCCTTATTGCGACCCCCTGTGGCGGTCTATGTCCTTTCCTGGTTTTCCTCAAGTTGCTGCCTTAGTGCGCACCATCCAACTATTATATCTTCAGTTACCTCCCACTCAGATGCTCTGTGCACAGGGAATGAGTGAAGTCTGGGATCTGCCTCTTCATCGCACCTGCTATGAAAGTCACACTCTGCTTCCTGACTGCTCCAGAGGCCGTGAAACAATGCACTGCCCCTTGCTTGGGGCATAGAGGTTGCTAAGTCCTGGAACCAGACAAAAATAGCATTGCGGGGCTGAAGAAGCAGTGGCCATTTTAAGTCTGGTATTTTGTGTCATTAATGTCATTTAATAGTTTGTCTGAACCTTTTATTAGGGCTAAAAATCGATGCTATATACCATTGGGAAACTTAAAATTCCATCTTTTCATTGCCTGGCAGCATTTATTTTTAGACTTTGAGGGTTTGCAAGGAATAAAATCACATCATTCTGATTATCATCATACCCTTTCCCTCTTCCTTTTCTGACCTGATTTTAGAAGCTGCTATCTGAAGAACTATTTGTAGCCGAAATCAGTGCTGTACAGAATCTAAAAGACTGGAATCCCTACTTTCACATGGGAACAATTTTCTCCTTCCTACCCCAAGGAGCAGGGCAGGGCACAGACTGGTATTTGGGCTGTGCTGCTGTTTAGGATTACTCTTAAATATATTGCTGTTTTCTGGCCCACTTCACACCATTGCTCTGTACACAACGTGTAGCCACAACAAGCTTATATATATATATATGAGTTGTGACCTACCTGTGGGAACTTCAGAGAGATGGGGTGGAGAGCACCTTGCAGTGGTTATACACTGTGGTATATACTATATTATAGTGGTCTATTTTCTGCAGCTGTGATGACTGTGTATTTCAATCCTGAGTCATCCCTGAATTTATAGCCACTGAAATGAAGCTGAAAAATATATTTATCAGAATCCTCCGACTGGCTGAAATAGAATCTTCCATCAACATTTACAGAACAAGTAAGCATAGACAACTCCAAGACTTTTTCTTGCTTATCATTTATTAAACACAGACCTCCTCAGATGAGGGTTTTTTTGTGGGACAGTAAATGTCTCAGAGTCGCTGCGCTCTTTCCTGTGAAAAATTGTCACTATCTTTTAGTGTTTTTTAAGGTCAGTGTCACAGAAATGTTATGCTTATCCCTAAGTCTAAGGGCTAGCTGCCAGGTTCTGTACCCATTCCTCTGGGCCTGAGTCCCCTTTCACTTAAACCAGTTTTACTCTAGTATGAGTCTGTTAAAATAAATGACTACAGTACAGTTGCTCCTTATTTACAGCACTGAAAGTGAGGAGAAACAACTCCCCCCCCCCCATTTTCTTTGCCCTTTTGTAAGAGATTGGACCCAAGTCTACAGATTTCTCTTTAGTCTGTGAAGTGATGTCGTTTCTCATTTTACACAGGCTTTCTTTGTCAGCTTTGTTCTCTGATGTCTATAAATCTAGCGGGGCTTTTTGGTGTGTGCTTGTTGTTTGATTTCTTGTTTCTCATGCCCAAACTGTCTGATTGTCTTTGCTTTTACTGACTGTTTTTCCAAATGTCTCCCATAAACCTTCTTTTACTGTTTCAGTTGCAAAGGACAATTGCGTAATTGTACTAACTGAATGAATTTTCTCACAGATTTAGTTGAGTGGAGATAAATAACCTTAAACACTCTGCTAATTGCAATAGTATTGTGCTAGGATTGGGAGCCTTAGGAGAATTTGTATTAAGACTCTCCAGTTGCAGTGAATGGCTACACTATATTGTCAAACATTCTTCCATTAAAAAAACACCCTCTGTAAAAACTGCATTGCCCTTACTTTTAACCCACAAAACAGGATATTTTTGGGGATCGCTAAAGTCATGGGAAAGCCCATATTCTGGCAGAAATCTTACTGAAGGAAAGGCCAAATCCTACAAATGCTGGCTGCACTACTTAGAGTATGTCTTCACTGCAGCTGGAAGATGTGATTGCATTATGGGTAGACTTACCTGAGCTAGCTTTAATCGAGCTAGCTAGGGTACCAACAGCAGTGAAGCCACAGCTATATTGGAATAGTCCCGGGGCATAGATGCGGCTTTCACCAATATAAGGGGTTTTCCTGTTGGTGCAGGAACGCCAGCCCCCTGAACAATGTTAGCTACACTGGTGGAAGCGCTCTTCCGTTGATACAACTGTCTCCACTGAGGGGTTTTGTCAGCACACCTACGTCAGTCAGGAGTTTTTCCCACATCGCTGACTGACAGCGTTATTCCAATATAACTTTGTACTGGTTTGTCTCTGTAACAGGCACTGGTTTGCTGCACTATGGGCCTGACCTAAAGCCCTTTGAAGTCAATGAAAAGATTCCCATTAACTTAGATGGGCTGTGGATCAGGCCCTATCTCTGTAAATGCTTTAGCTCAGCAAAGGTCAAGGAGATGGAATGAGGAACATCCATTGTATAATATGTTTATTTCATTTCATATAGTCAGATTAATCAAACCTAAGGCCACCTATTCAGGTGTGCACATCTTAGTGCCCGGTATCAGCAAAGTAAATACTGTTATTATTTGTATTACAGTAGTGCCTAGTGGTGCCAGCTGAGGTCCAGGTCCCATTGTGCACACACATATAGGAAGAGACAGACGGTAAGAAACAGAGCTGGGAAATAAACCCACATGGCCTGAGTCCAAGTCCGGTGTCTTGACCGCAAGACCATCCTTCCTGTTATACATGATATGAAGTCACAGTTACCAGTACAAATAAGAATAACAGTAGATTGTATGGAAAGGATCAATAAAAAAAGGATTGGCTCTTGGATTTCTATGTCAGCTTCACTTCAGGCTGTTTATACAGCGATAATTACTGGATCTGCTATGGAAAACAAAGAACAAAGCCCTTGAGTATTACCCTGATAAGGGGACTCTTTGAAAGAGATTATGTACACAGTTCCACTAGGGTCCACGTTCATAATCCTCTCGACATTTCAACTTTCAGAGTCATGAGAAAGGCCTTGAGGGAGAGATTTTAGCTGAAGCAGCTTGTTTCTTTACAGTTCATATATGGTCACAGGAAAAACAGCCAGCTTCCATCAACTACAGTAAAAGTAAGCAAACTCCAACTCCAGTTACGGTGATTCCTTAGTCCCATGAATTATTCTAAACAAAGCACCAGAGGTAATGTATTGGCCTTACTGGAAACTTCTCCTACCATGGTCTTTTGCAAGAGTAAAGCTGCTAGTTAGACTTCTCAACCATTTGTAATTCTCCTCTTTCTTGTTTAAATCTAGATTCAGCTGTTTTATTGCCCATTATACATTGTCTATGGCTGGCCCTGCCTCAAAATCTAGGTCAGCGATTGGCAACCTTTGGCATACGGGCCGTCAGGGAAAGCCGTTGGCGGGCCGGGACGGTTTGTTTACCTGCAGCATTCGCAGGTTTGACCGATCGCAGCTCCCACTGGCCGTGGTTCGCCGTTCCATGCCAATGGGGGCTGCAGAAAGCAGTGTGGGCCGGGCCGTCTCTTCCCGCAGCACCCCTCTTCCCGCAGCCCTGATAGGTGATCTCTAATGACAAACAGGGCTCCTTTATGCTAAACCGGAAATATGTAACAGATGCAAAAATGTAGATGCTTGTGCAGAAGAACACTTAAAATTACTACTAAAGTCTGTGTGCTTCAGGTATGTGAATCCTCACTTTCTTCAATTCCTGTCTTTCTTGCCTCTTGGAAGAAAAATGTAGAGAAAGCCAATGCAATTGCTCAAGTATATGTGAAAGTTACACTAAAGAAATATGGAAGATCACCTCACTGGTACATCAGCATCAGCCATATCTAGTTGGCGTTTTAGAGCAGAAAGGCTCATTGAGGGGGATGGACTCCAAGTACAATTAAGGAGAAAAGAAAAATCTCATATTTTAGTTGAAAATCCACTGAGCTTGGAGGAGTCTGGATTTCCCTGATCTATGATGTCCACTGTGGTTCTATGATTCATCGATTGCAAAGCCCAAAGCGATCACTGTTATCAGCTAGTTTTATCTCCTGTATAATGGAGGTCATAGAACTTTCCCCAAATAATTCCTGTTTGCAGTAAAAAATATCTTTTAGAAAAACATGTAATCTTGATTTAAAAATTGCCAGTGATGGAAAATCCACCAAGCCCCTTGGTTAATTGTTCCAGTGCTTAATTACGCTCATCCAGAATTTATGAGTTTTACATAGACAGATTTCCCACATCAATGTAACACTGTTTCTTACCTGACAGGTGCTGACCTGTCTTTTGTTTTGCTTGGCTTAAGGCCGTATATATATTGGAGATAAATTCAGTGGGGACAATTGTATTTAGAAAACAGAGAGTGGCTTGTATAAGAAACTTCTGTTCTGGTTCAAACAAAGGACTTACAGTTTGTGTTTAAAAATAAAGGTAGGGATTAACCCTTCTACTAGGCATCCAACCTGGAAGAATCCCTGCCGCACAGACACTGCATAGGGATACCTATAGTCAGGGGCCTACTGGTGGTGGGGGGAGGAAGAGAGTGGGTCAGGAGGTGGACAGAGAGCCACTAACAGGATTCTGGGTTGTTCCAAGCTGCAGAGCAACTCTCAAGGCATTCCTTGAGAGGCTGCTGTAAATTAATGCTCTAATTTATGCCAAGTGATGGAGTGGACCCCATAGCACAGAATTCTGGAGAAGCATAAAGATGGCTTAAAGAGACCTTTCTGTATTGGACCTCTGAGAGGCACAGCATAGAACTCCAGCCATTGTTTCTAAACTGTAAATATCTACAGTAGTAAGCCTGGGGGATTATATGTAGTTTCTTAGTTCTTTCTGTTTCAACACTTGGCCCCACTGGTCTCCAAGCACCATTAGCCCCTAAATTGCTCAGACCCTTGTGATCCCCATCCCTACACAATGAAAGCATGCTGCAGTTATTGTGAATAATGGGCTGTAGTTCCCCTACTTTAAGAAGGGAATTTTGGGTCAAGTGTCACTCCTTTCCACAGCTATGCTGTGTGGCTCTGAGGTTATGTTAAAAATGCTGAGGGCATAGACTGAAGGAAAGTGGAAATAGTTCTACCAAGGTTCTAGGTTAGGCACAGCTAATGTTACTCAATTTCTAACCAGCTCAGGCTGGACTTTGACAACAACTAATTGAGACTATATCTGAGGTTGCATGCCCTGGCAGAAAAATCACAGTGAGGGTGATTAGCCACTAGAACAAACTCCAAAGGGAAGTGATGGATTCTCCATTTCTTGAAGTTGTCAAATCAAGACTGGGTGCCCTTCTGGAAGACATGCATTAGTCAAACAAGTTATCGGAGTCCATACAGGAGTTAGTGGATGAAGTTCTATATTGCCTGTATCATAGAGGTGGTCAGACTAGATGATCTAATGTGCATGAAACATGGGAGTGGCTGTGAGACTGAGTCCCTCTGTGTTTTTAGAATCATAAATAATCTCATCTTTTTTTAATCCACCAAACAAATCCACTGATAACTTTTACATTTTGTTTTTTTTGTGTTGGTGAATAACGGTGGGGTTATTAGAAGCAATACCAAATGCTTGGCATGATATTCATTTTGATCACACTTTTCTCCCATATCAGGTCAGTAGCAGGTAGTGCTAGCATCAGAGATATGATTTGCTTTTTTCCCCCGAGTAGTATTGTGGCATTGGTCTCCTTTGGAACTCTGAGGAGCTAGGTGGATATTTATGCCCCCAAATGTGAAACCATTCAGTGCTAACCAGAATGGACAGGAGTGTAGGAAGCAAAGGCCAGCCAATAGACATAATTAGTAGTTTGAAACAATAAATTCAGAACTCAGGAAGCATGAAAACAAATTCATTATTGATTCAGTTCCTGGAATGTTTGATTCTATCTGTACCATACAGAGAATGTTATCAGCACCAAGGTTATGTTCCTTTTTTATATATATATATAACACAGACAATTTACACTGTGGGGGAGGACAACAGTAGTAACTTGGTCATTGGACCATATCAGATCTATTTCACCTCTGTTCCCATCCTTTCTGTTCTATGCCTCACCCCATCTCACAGTGTGATGAAATTTAGAGGTTTTTAAATGAGGATTATTAGAGATTTAATTAGAGAGAAAGGACAGTCTTGTGGTGAAGGCTCTGGGTGGGATTCAGGAAGACTGGGGTCATATTCCTGGCTCTGCCACTGATGTGCTACATGAAGGTAAGTTATCTAATTGCTGTGCCTTGGGTCCCCATCTTTAAAATAGGGGTAACTTTTCCTTTGTATGTCTCACCTATTTAGATTGTAAGATCTTCACTGAAAGGGCAGTCTTTTATTAGGGCCCAGAGCCACTAACTGTATTTACAAAAAGAAAATGAGTACTTGTGGCACCTTAGAGACTAACCAATGCATCCGATGAAGTGAGCTGTAGCTCACGAAAGCTTATGCTCAAATAAATTGGTTAGTCTCTAAGGTGCCACAAGTACTCCTTTTCTTTTTCAAATACAGACTAACACGGCTGTTACTCTGATAACTGTATTTAGGCACCTAACTCCCATCACTGGGCCTACGTGATTGTGCCCGTAGGCGCTATTGCAATACCAATAATAAGGCTTTATTTGATGTTGATTAAACTGTTTTAGATTCTCAGATGACAAAGGTTGTGGTCAAAATTTTTACGCTTGTGTGTCTAAAGCTAGGCACCAAAATCCATATTTAACACTGAAAGAACTGGCCTAATTTTAAGAGGTGGTGAGAGCCCACAATTGAGCAGATTGATTCATGATCCTCCTTAAAACTAGGCTGCTCCCTATAGATCTTAGCATAGTTTAAAAGGGGAAGAGGGTATGGGATTAACAACCCCGGAATGTTTCTGTGCAGAGCTTTCCCCTTGAACCTGCCTCACTACCAGTTTTTTTGCAGGTGATCTCTGTCTGAGCCTCCATTTCAGCTGCTGTTGTTGGTCTCCTCCTGTCAAGCCAGTTTTTCCTACTGCTTTGCTCATAGATTCTTAAGGTCAGAAGTGAATATTGTGATCATCCTCCTGCATGACACAAGTGATAGAATTTCACCCAGTGAGTCCTGCTTCAAGGCAATAACTAACACCCAGGAAGATCACTTTTCTGCTAGAGCTACCCACAGGCCTTCACATGTGTCCCCTCCATTTCCTGTTCCAGGCATAATGGCCTCTCTACTGTCTGCTGGGCTTCCACCACTGTGGGAGATCTTGAGCTTCCTTCTTCTACTAGGATCTCTCTCTCTCCGTCATAGGGCCACCCCAGGCTACAAGATCCAGTGGCTTTTGTCCTCAGAGCGAGTAAAGTTGTCAGATCAATTGGGGAAATGGGAAATACATTCCCATCAGCCAGGCCCATTTTTGGTGGGAAGGGGTGGGGTGGGGGTGAGTGTAGGGAGCAGGGCCGGCTCCAGCGTTTTTGCCTCCCCAAGCAGTAAAGAAAAAAAAAGAAAAAGAAAAAAAAGAAGCAGGACCCGCTGCCAGAGAGGGAGAGAAAGACCCGTAGCCGAACTGCCCCCGAAGACGCGAACGCGCCGCCCCAATCACGGACAGAGTGCCACCCCTTTCTGTTGGCCGCCCCAGGCACCTGCTTCCTTCACTGGGGCCTGGAGCCAGCCCTGGCAGGGAGAGGTTGGACTGCGGGGGCAGCTGCAGGCTTTTTTGCCTTCAGCTTGGCTCACTGTGGCCAAGCATAGTCTATTCATTTATGTAAGACCAGAGCTAGCCTTGAGCTGTAGAGTCAAAGAAATAGAGACAGAGTCATTTTCAATAAGGACCTTCATTGCCTACGAGTCAGGAAGAAAAGACCCTTTTGGCTACTCTAATCTTTGTTGGATTTGAATCAGATTCTTAAAAAGAGCCAGCTGTCAAGTACCCGTAGCACATGCATGTGGGAAATCTAGAATATGCCATATTATTAAATCAAAAAAGCATTCTAGCCCTTTAACCCCACAGCACTCTGTGCTTGTGCCATTGCACTCACCTGCACCTGTGTATTAAGTGCACAATAAAGTAGCTTCTCTTGTGTGTCTGGCCAACCTGTTTCAGGAGCATCCAGTAAACGGCCATAGTGCTGGTCTGCTGTGTGTGACATTCTCTTATGCCAGCCCTTAGCAAGCCAGAGAATTTACGAAAGACAGACCGCACTGTGTTTTTTACATTGCTTCCTGTTCCCCTTAGGCTTTGTTTTTGCACACTCGGGGGCTTTTCCTGCTGACTTAAGGCTTTTGTTCCTTTTACCTCTATCTGCTAAGAATATTGCTGATTGTTCAGTTGCGGGTAACTGACAAAGGGGGATGTGGAGTTAGTTTTACAGTAGAGTCTGGGACTGTCTCCATGAGGCTTTCAGCTGTTCCCATAGGAATAGTACAAGGAGAAAAGAAAACTAAGCAGACGTTTCAGGTTCCAATTGTTAATTTTTATTTTTTATTCATGCCTGTCACAGATCAGTTTCCATAGTAACAGGTAGCTGTGACACCAGTATAGACGACCAATAGAGCCCAGCTCCAGTGTTCTCCATTACTTCAGTAGTGTAGGCAAGCTCAGAATTGTGGGGCACCGGGGCAATGTCAGCACTAGGAAATGGTGGGGGGGAAAGCCATTTTCAAACAAGCTGAATGTGAACACAGTGAGCTGGCCGGAGTTCACCAGGCCCCGAAATATACTACAGCGAATTCCAAAAGCAGACTTGTACGTGCTTTCTGTTGCATGTTTTGACCAGCTTCAGCTAGCTACGTTCAAAGTTCACTGGGGTGCAGGGAGAAGGGGAAAGCGGTGTTAAAAAAAAATTGCTTTAAAACATGGTTCCATTTCTTTAGTGCAGACAGGCCAACAGGCACAGAGAAAAATAGTGGTTTGCCCAGGGTCACACAGCAAGTAAGCAGCAAAGCTGGGAGTAAAACCTACATCTCTGGCTCCTAGTCCAGTGCCCTCTTCCCCAGGACATGCTGCCTTCCCTCTTCATCCTCTCCAAAGCTGTGCAGGCCAACACATCCTTCCTCCATCTGTCCTTATTGGAAATTCCTCCTTGAGGTGGGGCACCTCAAAAAGTTTAGTGGAACAGTTTGGCCAGGCATCCAAACCCTCTAGTGCTCACCTGAGCATCCTGAGTCTATAAAACAAGCTGGAAATCTCACAAGAATGAAGGCTCTCATGAGACTTCAGGCACCTCTGGTCTCTGCTGCAAGCCAGAAGTGAGTGTCTTGGAATGATCTCAGGAAAGGTTTGGTTTCACTTCAATTCCAAATGGGTGAAGATTTGAAGGTGAAGGAGCATGTTCACTTACCCGAATTGGTTCACCCTTCCTTAATTCCTTCATTATTCACTGTCCTGCAGTTCAATGGTGTGCCAAGCAAAACACCAGTCACAGCACTCTAGCATGCCAACTAATGAAGTTACAGGAACAAGCCGAGTTCCAGGTTACTGGGAGCGTTTAATTAACGTGCTTAAATGCAATATAAAAAGATAAAGACACAGGCTTATTGGATATGTACATCTACAGACACAACTCTTGCAAACTGTTTCTAGAGTCCTGGGTGTTGTGACTGTCCCTCATGAATAATTTCATTCCCCACTATTGCCCTCTTACTCTCCTCCCCCTTTACCTGTTATTAAGAATCATTTTATTTGCATTTATCTTTCATTTTACTTTTTATTTTGTTAATTATTCTTAAAGGGCCTGATACAAAGCCCACTGAAGTCAGTGGGAGTTTCTCAGGCCCATAGTGCCATTAGATGTACCCAGTGCTTTACAAAACTGAGGGTCAGACAAAGAGTGGAATGCCTGCCTAAGGGGCTTACAGACTAATGGCACAGATGGGTACAGTTGAGTACACAGCAATATCAAAACGAACAAGCACCATGCAGATAAACACAGCATTGTTTGGTCACAGCAGCATGGAACAGATGATTGTTCAGGAGCTTCTTAGTGGAGGTGAGGGTACAGCAGTGTGGCTCAACCTATTTACCATTGTGGCCCACAGTGTGTTATGTGGGCTGCATCCAATACAACCTGTATGGCCCTGAGGATGTCACATGGGCTGCAGCTCTGTGCTGATTGGCCCACGGGTTGAGAACCACTGGGGCAGAGAGATACATTGATTGGAAGAATTTTCCAGGGGTATGGTATGACATGGAAAACAGTACAAAGCAGCAAGTAAGAGAGAAGAGCTATCTGCAATAAGGTTGGTTAAAAAAAAAATCCATGAAAACTGGTAGGGGTTTTGCTTTGTTTTTAAAGCAAATTTGGTTTTTGACTAAATGAAATTTCTCACAAAAAGTGTTGGCTTTCTGCACATTTGGTTTTTGCCTTTTTGGTCAAAAAACAAACACCCAAATTTAGGTGTGGGGGTTGATGAAAAGTTGACATTTTCATTAATATGTTCGGGGGGGGGGGAAGGGAGGGGGAAATACCCATTTTCTGACAAGCTCTATCAGCAGTCAGGTTTGATCAAGAGGGGCAAGGAATGTACAATCATAGAAACAGAGCTGGAAGGGACCTCAAGAGGTCATCTAGTCCAGAGGGCTGGATAAGATTGTAGAGTAGAGAAGGAAAGAAATTATTTTAATTTGCCTACCTTTTATCCTAGGTAGGTTTCATGGTTTAACAAGACAATATGCAACAGAACCAATTGAAATCTTTGGTTATTTGACCTATATTGTTCATGGCTATGAGGTGTGAGTTAGGGAGTACTTGGAAATTGAAGAGACATTTGAATTTATACAGAGAGGAGAGGGAATTCCAGAAGGTGGTCGAAGAAGTGGGAAAAGAAAGTATCTTGCTGGAGCTGTATGAATGGCCTGAGATGTGGAGAGGTAGAAGATGGTGATGCTGGAAAGGAAGAGGTTACAGCAATAAATATGGGAGATAACTAGAGCGTGGACAAGTGTTTGGGCAATGGGAACTGCGAGGAAGGGACATATTCTGGAGACGTTGTAGAGAAAGTAACAACAAGTCTGGCAAGAGCCAGAATCCGAAAAGGAAAGAACTGAGTCAAAGATTGCACCAAGACTGTGAGCTTGGGGGAAGTGGAAGGTTGATGTTGTCAGTAGTGACAGAGCACGAGAGGAGCAGGGCTTGGGAGGAAAATAATAAACTCAGTTTTAGGACACAGCCATCCCTAGGCTGCGCTGTGGGCATGTTGCACTGCCCTTCATAGCCTACCGTGGGAAGAACAATCGAGTGTAAAGGGATCATCTAGTGACAGAGCTAGTGGAACAGCTCATATGCCAACCCCGCTCCCAGGGTGCCAGCGCATGGGATGTGACTGGGGGAAAGGAACATATGTGGTTTATGTCTGTGCCCTGGCAAACCTCGGCTGTCAGAATGCTGCTGTAGGGGGCCACTGGCAGATAGTGTAAATTACAGCAGCCTTTGGGTTGCTCTGATTTACAGTGGGGGATTGGCCTGGTGCGCAGCTCACCCAGGATTAGGGAGCATAAAGACAGTTGAAGGCTTGAAGACACCTTGTCCTCAGTTGTTTTGTGTGCTCACTCAAGACAAAGCTGTGGGCCAGAGAATTACGTCTGAGGTGGCAGCAGGACACCCAGGAGGAGATTTTGGGGAGAGAGAGAGAGGAGTATGTCTTGTCTGCAGAGCGTTGGCCAGTATAGCTACGGCAGCAGGACCCCCTAGCGTGGATGCAGCATAAGAAGTTCTTCTGCAGGCATAGCTAAGCCACCTCCCTGAAATACATAAACGAAGCTGATACTCTTTTCTGTCGGCATGACCCAAGTAAGTCAAACAAGTATTGGCAATTTCCTCCAGGGTTGAGCCTTCACCAAATTGGTTACAAGCCTAAGAATTTGCTCTCATCACTGCCTGATATCTTTCATTCCTGTAGGGAAGCTATCTCCCACATAAAGCCAGAAAACAATCCCTAACCCATAAGTATTCATACAACATGTATAAAGTTGATGGAATAGTCTTTGGTTAGTCCATGTTTCCACTCTGTTGGGAACTATTCTCTGAATGCAAACTATTCTCTGAACATTGGTAAATAATAAATACATTTGCAAAAAAACAGGATCAATTTGATCCTGAAAACAGAAAAAAAGGGCTAAATTCATCACATAATGTATTTTAAATGAATAATTCAACCAGCTCTAGCTATCACTAAGTTCACAACATGTTTAAAGAAACATTTTTATCATGCTAACGAGAGCTGGTTGGGAAATTATTTTTTCCCTGCGAAAATTTTGGATTAAAAAAATAGAAAAAACAAACTTTGTTTGATCAGAAACTGAAAATTTTAGACCAAGAGCCAAAAAAATTCAGTTTGACCCAAACATTGATGAAAACGGGCATTTTCTTAAAAAAACTCCATCAAGAAATATCTTGACAGATTTTTTTGAACAGGTGTAATACCAACATTTTTGCCTGACCAATTCTGAATAAAAAATGCAAGATAATACTAATTAAAAATTAAGGTTTAGTACAAGCCAAACTTAGTTGCATTGCATCAAACTTAGCTGCGTGTATCAGAAAGGGGCCTGGAAATCCAAGCTTGAGAGGAAAAGTAGTCCGCCACTGCAAATGATGTTACTGCAATGAAAGGTTCTGATTCCATGATCTGATTATTTCCTTCTCTGCAGGGTCCTCAATGTTATATTGGTACCTAATATAGCAGGTGAATGGGGGTGCAAAGCACACTCCCAGTACTGCTCCCATGTCCCTAGAATGACCCTAAGGAATTGTTAATATTCCATTAGTAAGTGAGTAATGAGAATATGTGCAATAAATGGCTCCTAAAGATCAATGGAAATCGAGCTGGTATAAAATCTGTGTATTGCTTGTTGCTGCTGGTGTATTTTTATGGGAAAATCTAATATATTGATTGGCGCTTTTTTTAGTAGAATAGCTTGTATGAACTCATTAATGGCTTGGTTTGACCTCACAGTGGCCTGAAAAGTATCTGCACTCCAACATCAAGATTTTCAAAAGTATCTGATGATTTCAGATGCTGTAACTTTTGGGTGCCCAACTGAAGAGATCATAAAAGGGGGCTGTAGTGGCATGGCTGGAGCAGCAACCCCTTGTGGACCTTCCAGAAGAAGTCTTGGTCTCTGGTGTCCACTGAGGTGGGCTTCAGCCCACCAGCTAATTGTCCCTTCAGTCCTATGTCCTTCTTCAGGAGTTGGAGGGGCTTAGCAAAAAGCAAAGCTAACTCACTACTGGTCGGCCCACCAATCCTCCCATGCAGGGTCTCTGCTGTTTCTTTCGAGCTTGGTTTCCAAACAGTCCCTTATTAGTGCATCACTTGGTCCTTGGAGTCTAGCTGCTCTGGCTATCAAGCCCATCTCCTCACATCTCTACAGGCAATGCTCCCTTCAGGCAGAGAGGCAGAGCTCTGTCCTCCGTCCTGGCTGGCCAGCCCTAAACTGAGCCAGGTTCTCTCATTTTATTCCACTTCCAGGCTTGCCATTGGTTGCATGTATAGTGGGGATGAGGCTAACTGGGCCTACAGGCTCTCCTTAACCACTCCTCTCTGCCACATCATAGGGCCAGATATTCAGAAATGCCCTGCACAAGTTAGGCCCCCTGAAGGTGTCAAGCCGGGCACCCAAAATCACCAGCCACTTTTGATAATCTTGAACTAAATAGTTCAGTCGCTTTGACAGCCAATGTATAACTTCTCAGTCTCAGTTTGTGTTTCCCCATCCAGTTCTTCTTGTGCTTATCGATTCGGAACCCCGGGAAGCATTGTTCTTCTGTGAGGAGAAGAAAGGACTATCTTGGGGAGCACATTGTTTTGGGCTGATATCTGTTCCCTCTATGTGCTCTCGTTCCCTCTGTCCTTACAACTGCAGTTTGTTTCCTCTGAAGGCTCAGATGGATTCGTGTGTCTGCATGATTCTGAGCAGATTTTTGTACCGTAGTTGTCCTGCTTTTATTCTGCTTTGCAACTCAAATGTTTAATTGCATGCAATCTTTGTTCTTGCATATTGCTTGTCTGAGACAAGCCCAGCCTTCCCCTGTTTGTCTTAGATGAGCAGTACAGCAGTTAACAGGACTTGTTGAGACTCATGTGGTAACTGAATCACTGGTGCACAGATAATTCCCTACTATCTGTTGTAACTGTAGATGCATTTTACACAGAGAAATGGGGCACAATTTTTTGAAGTTGTAGTCAATTCATCTTAGCTCCCCATTGTAGTATTAGTGGATTTATTTGGTATGGACTGGGTTTACTCTGTTTATTTTAATTGGAAGATTTGCAATTCTTGACAATCTCCATTGATTGGTTACATGTCTGTACTTGATTTTGAAGAATAATACAAATATATGTGGTTTAAAAACTTAGATTTTTGAACCACTTCTGGGCTGGAAAAGTAAAAAAAGTGACTCACCCTTAATATTTTTTTGGGGAGGGGGGTAGCTACTGGAACAAAATCTAATTAGTAAACCTGCAGTCTTGATCAGGTTCGATTGTATGTATATGATGGACTCTAATCTTACATATAAAGTTTTTAACACTCATGACTGTGAAGAAAACCTTCCAAATGTGAACAGATACAGTTATCTTCCTGAATCTGTAGAGAGCCTAAAGCATTGGTGTGAACTTGCATTGTCCGCCATTCATTTTGTCATGGTGTTAACTCTGAGTCTACACATGGCACACTATGTTTCAGTTTTAACTATTTCACTTTGATCATTTTAGCAGCTGGAATGGGGAAGAGGATGGAAGTGAAGCTTATGGGGTGGAAATTGGGAAAGAAGAAAGGAGGAGAGACATAGGCAGGGAAGAGGGAGAGAAACAAAAAAGGGAAGAAACAGCAGTAGTTCTTAAGATGAGCATATTTTCTCACTGAGTAATGCTGAAGTGATAAGAAGTTACTGAACATATAATAGATGAGGGTAATTAAGGGCCTGACAGTTACCTGTGTGGAGCTCATAGCAGGATCAGGGTCCAAATGTTTAGTTACTTCACAGGGTCATAGTCTACTCTTGAGCCCATTCACATTGTCATCATGGGAGTTGTGCTGAAGTGAGATGAGGTAATTTCGAGATTTCTCTGGGCTTTGGGAAAAAAAATTGGTACAAGGAGGAATAGCTTATAGTTGCCCTCTAAAGGAGAAAGCACTAGATTTCTTTGTATAAATTATATACAGTTGGGTAGAAAAAACAGAATATGTGCATATTGGTTGGTATAGAAACCGAAAAGAGTGTCATTGAACTCAAATGGAGATGGATGTAATTGAAAATAAACATTTTCTATAATGTTTTCTTGGATAAATCCCACAGGCCCTGGCATATGAAAGTAGTCTGGATTTCAGTAACAAAGTGCTCCAAATAATGAATCTGAGAAGTCAGGAAGGAGCAGACCAAGGAATGCCTGACAGATGATTCTTTAAATAAAGCATCTCTAGTACTTACTAGATCACACATCTGTTTTTGCTTTCCTCAATGGTTTTGTTCCCAGGCACTTTAGTATTAATAATAGATTTGAAAGTCTGAAATAGAATGTACACCCCTGGCTATATTATCAGCAAACATAGCTTGTTCTAGCAGATCTTGGGGCTGCAAACTAGGAAAGCTTATGGGGCTTCCATGTTCTGAGAGGCGCCTGGAGATCAGAGGTCTGTTGCTACTGCTTTAGCCTGTAACTAGGGACAATAGACACCACTGGATAAGAAGAATTTAGATTGCTGCTAAGAGTTCAGTTACATAAATATTTCTAGCCCTTCATATTACTAAGATAGCCATTGTAATGTAAACCAATACATAAGCTCTTTGGGAAGGGACCGTCCTTTTGTTTTGGATTTGTGAAACACTTAGTATAAGGGGCCCTGGTCCATGAGTGGAGCTCCGAGTTCTATGGTAATACAAATAATAGCATACTCTGAGGCTGACATGCACAATCATGGACCTTATCCATTGAAGTACTTTTATTGACTTCATAGTCCTTTGGATTAGGCTCTGAGTGCATGTAATTGGGAACCACCATTGACTATTTAGCCTAGAGAGACTAGCTCTCAGGTCAGTGCTACCTGGATCCACTGACTCCCCCCGCATAGGAGTCCACCAAGGGGGAAAATATGGAAAGAAAAACTTCATTATCAGACCAAAAACCAAATTCTTAAGAGATAGTTTCTCTCTCTCTTTTCATAACCCACAGACATTGTTCACCAAAGCCATTTCCACACTGTTACACACACAAAAATCCCTGAAGTTCTGTTTTGCAAACCCTGACCCAGTAAGCGTATGATCACATGACTGTTATTGAACTCTGTTCATGCTCACTGTGACCATGTTTTTAAAGAAAAAAAAAATCAAAACTGCAATAAATTTCCTATTAACAAATTCCCTAAAGCTGTACTTTAAACAAAATGTTTGTTTTCATGAGGCTCATCACAATCTCTCCTGCATCAGTCAGAAAAGTAATCCTAAACTAGAGGGAGGATTCCAGTTCCTGCAACAACAAAAAAGATACTCCCACATTCCAGGAACAAGTTTATCAGTTCATCAGCTCATTGCATCCTGTATTCCTTTTCTTTCCTTCACAAACCAGCCAAAGTGACTCCAATGGTTGCCTGACATACTGTTTCTCCAAATGGAGGGTGTTTGTGTGAGGATCTGTTCTGTGAGTGTTTTCATTATGATAAGCAGAGAATTTTAGTCTTTGTGTTCCAAACCATGATTTCCAGCATTGTACCAGACTTAGGAGGAATACTCATTTTACATTATCACTTATTCTGATACCTTAGAAACAGACATTAAAGTGTTGGGAATAATGTATTAGCTATAATGAAACTGGTGTGCTATTAATAATGTTGGGAAACAGTATAGTTTCATCTTATATTTAGATCTTAAGCTCTTTGCAGCAGGGATCATGATTTCATTGTGCCTGGCACAATACTTCCCTGATCGGGACTTCTAGGCAACAACCCATAACAAATTATTAATAATAGCTTGTGCAGGAAATGATCTTAAGATGATATGCCTGACCCATTGTACGCAGTTCAACCAGATCATATAATGCCTTATGCTAAATGAGATTAATTTTCAAAGTACCTCCCTGGGATTGGGTAGTTAAGACATTTCCCCAGTGTTCCCCATCACTTGTAGTATGTTTCTTTGAGCTAGTTACTAAAATAATAAACCCATGTTACAGTTTATACTATTACAAAGAACTATATTGAGTATCTGTATGAATGGAGCAATACAAGATTTGCTGGATCTGTCTTTAGCCACAGTTAATATCCAACAAGATAAAAACCTCACAAGAAACAATTAAAAGATGTACAAATGGTGACCATAGTAGGCCCTTTGAATGTCTTACAACAGTAAAAGCCAATACCAAAATGCACACAAATTTGAATATATACACCCTACTGTGTTGGGTAAGTAAAGGCTCAAACAAACAGATGAGTTTGGCTAAGAATCAAGGGCCAGATTTTTGACATTCCCAGTAGGCACCTACCTGTATCTTTAGGCATCTAAAAACCTTTAAAAATCTGGTCCCTAGTTCTGCTCCTTTTAAGAGGATAGCAAGGTTCCACCTAACAAAGAGAGGGAAGAGCATCTTCGCAAGCAGGCTGGCTAACTTAGTGAGGAGGGCTTTAAACTAGGTTCACTGGGGGAAGGAGACCAAAGCCCTCAGGTAAGTGGGGAAGTGGGATACCGGGAGGAAGCAGGAGCGCGCGAGAGGGCAGGGCTTCTGCCTCATACTGAGAAAGAGGGACGATCAGCGAGTTATCTCAAGTGCCTATACACAAATGCAAGAAGCCTGGGAAACAAGCAGGGAGAACTGGAAGTCCTGGCACAGTCAAGGAATTATGATGTGATTGGAATAACAGAGACTAGGTGGGATAACTCACATGACTGGAGTACTGTCATGGATGGATATAAACTGTTCAGGAAGGACAGGCAGGGCAGAAAAGGTGGGGGAGTTGCACTCTATGTAAGGGAGCAATATGACTGCTCAGAGCTCAAGTATGAAACTGCAGAAAAACCTGAGTGTCTCTGGATTAAGTTTAGAAGTGTGAGCAACAAGGGTGATGTTGTGGTTGGAGTCTGCTATAGGCGGACCAGGGGGATGAAGTGGACAAGGCTTCTTCCGGGAAGTCGCAGAAGCTACTAGATCGCATGCCCTGGTTCTCATGGGCGACTTTAATCATCCTGATATCTGCTGGGAGAGCAATACAGCGGTGCACAGACAATCCAAGAAGTTTTTGAAGAGGGTAGGGGACAATTTCCGGGTGCAAGTACTGGAGGAACCAACTAGGGGCAGAGCTCTTCTTGACCTGCTGCTCACAAACCGGGAAGAATTAGTAGGGGAAGCTAAAATGGATGGGAACCTGGGAGTCAGTGACCATGAGATGGTTGAGTTCAGGATCCTGACACAGGGAAGAAAGGAGAGCAGCAGAATACAGACCCTGGACTTCAGAAAAGCAGACTTTGACTCCCTCAGGGAGCTGATGGGCAGGATCCCCTGGGAGAATAACATGAGGGGGAAAGGAGTCCAGGAGAGCTGGCTGTATTTTAAAGACTCTTTATTGAGGTTACAGGGACAAACCATCCCGATGTGTAGAAAGAATAGTAAATATGGCAGGTGACCAGCTTGCCTTAACAGTGAAATCCTTGCTGATCTTAAACACAAAAAAGAAGCTTACAAGAAGTGGAAGATTGGACAGATGACCAGGGAAGAGTATAAAAATATTGCTCGGGGATGCAGGAGTGAAATCAGGAAGGCCAAATCACACCTGGAGTTGCAGCTAGCAAGAGATGTTAAGAGTAACAAGAAGGGTTTCTTCAGGTATGTTAGCAACAAGAAGAAAGTCAAGGAAAGTGTGGGCCCCTTACTGAATGAGGGAGGCAACCTAGTGACAGAGGATGTGGAAAAAGCTAATGTATTCAATGCTTTTTTTGCCTCTGTCTTCACGAACAAGGTCAGCTCCCAGACTACTGCACTGGGCAGCACAGCATGGGGAGGAGGTGACCAGCCTTCTGTGGAGAAAGAAACGGTTCGGGACTATTTAGAAAAGCTGGACGAGCACAAGTCCATGGGGCCGGATGCGCTGCATCCGAGAGTGCAAAAGGAGTTGGCGGATGTGATTGCAGAGCCATTGGCCATTATCTTTGAAAACTCATGGCGATCCGGGGAAGTCCCGGACGACTGGAAAAAGGCTAATGTAGTGCCCATCTTTAAAAAAGGGAAGAAGGGGGACCCTGGGAACTACAGGCCAGTCAGCCTCACCTCAGTCCCTGGAAAAATCATGGAGCAGGTCCTCAAGGAATCATTTCTGAAGCACTTAGAGGAGAGGAAAGTGATCAGGAACAGTCAGCATGGATTCACCAAGGGCAAATCATGCCTGACTAATCTAATTGCCTTCTATGACGAGATAACTGGCTCTGTGGATGAGGGGAAAGCGGTGGACGTGTTGTTCCTTGACTTTAGCAAAGCTTTTGACACAGTCTCCCACAGTATTCTTGCCAGTAAGTTAGAGAAGTATGGGCTGGATGAATGGACTATAAGGTGGATAGAAAGTTGGCTAGATTGTCGGGCTCAACGGGTAGTGATCAATGGCTCCATGTCTAGTTGGCAGCCGGTATCAAGTGGAGTGCCCCAAGGGTTGGTCCTCGGGCTGGTTTTGTTCCATATCTTCATAAATGATCTGGAGGATGGTGTGGATTGCACCCTCAGCAAGTTTGCAGATGACACTAAACTGGGAGGAGAGGCAGATATGCTGGAGGATAGGGATAGGATACAGAGTGACCTAGACAAATCGGAGGATTGGGCCAAAAGAAATCTGATGAGGTTCAACAAGGACAAGTGCAGAGTCCTGCACTTAGGACAGAAGAACCCCATGCACTGCTACAGACTAGGGACCAAATGGCTCGGCAGCAGTTCTGCAGAAAAGGACCTAGGGGTTACAGTGGACGAGAAGCTGGATATGAGTCAACAGTGTGCCGTTGTTGCCAAGAAGGCCAATGGCATTTTGGGAGGTATACATAGGGGCATTGCCAGCAGATGGAGGGACGTGATCGTTCCCCTCTATTCAACATTGGTGGGGCCTTATCTGGAGTACTGTTTCCAGTTTTGGGCCCCACACTACAAGAAGGATGTGGAAAAATTGGAAAATGTCCAGCGGAGGGTAACAAAAATGATTAGGTGACTGGAATACATGAGTTATGAGGAGAGGCTGAGGGAACTGGGATTGTTTAGTCTGCGGAAGAGAAGTATGAGGGGGGATTTGATAGCTGCTTTCAACTACCTGAAAGGGGGTTCCAAAGAGGATGGCTCTAGACTGTTCTCAGTGGTAGCTGATGACAGAACAAGGAGTAATGGTCTCAAGTTGCAGTGGGGGAGGTTTAGGTTGGATATTAGGAAAAACTTTTTCACTAGGAGAGTGGTGAAACACTGGAATGCGTTACCTAGGGAGGTGGTGGAATCTCCTTCCTTTTGAGGTTTTTAAGGTCAGGCTTGACAAAACCCTGGCTGGGATGATTTAGTTCGGGATTGGTCCTGCTTCGAGCAGGGGGTTGGACTAGATGACCTCCTGAGGTCCCTTCCAACCCTGATATTCTATGATTCTATGATTGATTCTATGACTTAAGTGGGGCTGGATTCAGCCTTAATTGTGCAATGCTGTATATTGCAAAGAAATTTCTTCCTGATCTCTCTTCAGTTAGTGCCCTAAAGAATGAGATTTGATTGCATTTACCTGAATATATAGCAACACTTGTCAAATTAACTAGCCTAATTAAAAATCTAGCTAAAGTATTCAACTACCTGATCACCCTTTGTAGCAGCGAAATCTACGTGTGATTTCATGCTGTGTGGAAAAGCATTTATTTTTGTTTACTTGATATTTACCTGTTACTGATTTCATTGGAGAGACATTTTGTTCTCGTAGTACATTTCAGTTCATTCTCTCTACTTACAGAGCCCATCTCTAATTGATAGATAATGCAAGGTGATTTTGGAGGGGCTTATTCATGGTTCTGTACAAAGGAATGAAACATTCCTCAGTTATACCATGGGCTGGTGGGCAAAATGCTGCCCTCAGTCATAGAATCATAGAATATCAGAGTTGGAAGGGACCTCTGGAGGTCATCTAGTCCAACCCCCTGCTCAAAGCAGGACCAATCCCCAACTAAATCATCCCAGCCAGGGCTTTGTCAAGCCTGACCTTAAAAACTTCTAAGGAAGGGGATTCCACCACCTCCCTAGGTAACGCATTCCAGTGTTTCACCACCCTCCTAGAGAAAAAGTTTTTCCTAATATCCAACCTAAATCTCCCCCACTGCAACTTGAGACCATTTACTCCTTGTCCTGTCATCTGCTTCATTTGTGTCAGTGGGTTTGCATAAATGTAACTGAGAACAGAATTTGGCCCTGAACAGCAAATTTACCTGCTGACCTTCTGCCCTCCGTTATACCTTTGCAAACGTCTTATAGTGTTTGCACTGGTTTGATGTGAAGATGGTTTTATGTCAATGTGGTAGTCTAGATAATAAAAAACACCGAGACTCCCATTCAGCAACGCATGTAAGCACATGAGTATTTAGTCCTTATTAAGCAAAGCACTTAAACAAATTTGTGTTGCCCATAAAACAACTTTCTCCAGTGTGTACTGATGTCAAAAAAGTAGCATCAGTGCTCAGCTGAGGCTACATGTAGTGAGAATCTGTTGATACGGGTTTGTTCCTGGCATTTAGAAAGTGAACATCAAACACTAAAGAGCCAGAGACTAGCTGGGAAGAATAGACACAGTCACATACCCAACAGTAAACAGCATCAAAAGACCCTGGTCTCTTTACTAAATAAGACTGAAGGAAGAGGGGGACTGGTTGTGAATTGAGAAAAGAAGTTGGAGGAGAGAGGGAGGGGAAATGGGATGCTAGTAGGAGTGGCTATGAAACTTCATTCAGAGTGAAGAGAAAAGAAACTAGGACCACGGAGATATGTAGGCGGGGTAGAAGTGGGGATTATAGAGAAAGAATAGGGTGCATGAAAGGCATGTGGGAATTCATGTGGAAGGTGGATGTATGAGTAAAGAAGGGAAGAGGCCAGGATGGTGTTTTCTGGAAGATCACCATCGGTGATCTACACTATGGATGTAGAAGCCCTCTACACCAATATTCCACACAAAGATGGACTACAAGCCATCAGGAACAGTATCCCCGATAATGTCATGGCAAACCTGGTTGGCTGACCTTTGTGACTTTGTCCCCACCACAACTATTTCACATTTGGGGACAATATATACATTCAAATCAGCAGCACTGCTATGGGTACCCGCATGGCCCCACAGTATGCTAACATTTTTATGGCTGACTTAGAACAATGCCTCCTTAGCTCTCGTCCCCTAACGCCCCTACTCTACTTGTGCTACACTGATGACATCTTCATCATCTGGACCCATGGCAAAGAGGCCCTTGAGGAATTCCACCATGATTTCAACAATTTCCATCCCACCATCAACCTCAGCCTAGACCAATCCACACAAGTGGTCCATTTCCTGGACACTACTGTGCTAATAAGCGATGGTCACATAAACACCACCCTATACCGGAAACCTACTGACCGCTATGCTTACCTACATGCCTCCAGCTTCCATCCAGGAGACACCACACAATCCATTGTCTACAGCCAAGCTCTAAGATACAACCGCATTTGCTCCAATCCCTCAGACAGAGACAAACACCTACAAGATCTCTATCAAGCATTCTTAAAACTACAATACCCACCTGCTGAAGTGAAAAAACAGATTGACAGAGCCAGAAGAGTAACCAGAAGTCACCTACTACAGGACAGGCCCAACAAAGAAAATAACAGAACTAGCCATCACCTTCAGCCTGCAACTAAAACCTCTCCAGCGCATCATCAAATATTTACAACCTATCCTGAAAAATGATCCCTCACTCTCACAGATCTTGGGAAACAGACCAGTCCTCACTTACAGACAGCCCCCCAACCTGAAGCAAATACTCTCCAGCAACCACACACCACACAACAAAAACACTTCCCCAGGAACCTACCTTGCAACAAAGCCCGATGCCAACTCTGTCACATATTTATTCAAGTGACACCATCATAGAATCATAGAATATCAGGGTTGGAAGGGACCTCAGGAGGTCATCTAGTCCAATCCCCTGCTCAAAGCAGGACCAATCCCCAACTAAATCATCCCAGCTAGGGCTAGGACCTAATCACATTAGTCACACCATCAGGGGCTCGTTCACCTGCACATCTACCAATGTGATATATGCCATCATGTGCCAGCAATGCCCCTCTGCCATTGCATTGGCCAAACCAGACAGTCTCTATGCAAAAGAATAAATGGACACAAATCTGACATCAGGAATCATAACATTCAAAAACCGGTAGGAGAACACTTCAACTTCTCTGGCCACTCAGTAAAAGATTTAAGGGTGGCAATTTTGCAACAGAAAAGCTTCAAAAACAGACTCCAACGAGAAACTGCTGAGTTTGAATTAATATGCAAACTAGATACCAATAACTTGGGTTTGAATAGAGACTGGGAATGGCTGGGTCATTACACATATTGAATCTGTTTCCCTAAGTTAAGTATCCTCACACCTTCTTGTTAACTGTCTAAATGGATCATCTTGATTATCACTACAAAAGTTTTTTTCTCCTGCTGATAATAGCTCATCTTAACTAATTAGCCTCTTACAGTTTGTATGGCAACTTTAACCTTCTTTATATGTATATATATATATATATCTTCTTACTATATGTTCCATTCTATGCATCCGATGAAGTGGGCTGTAGCCCACGAAAGCTTATGCTCTCATAAATTTGTGAGTCTCTAAGGTACCACAAGTACTCCTGTTCTTATATTTAGATTCTAACCTCTGCAGGGTATGCATCATGGCCTTCCTGATCTGTAGTTTGCCTAGCACATGTTTGGTGCATATTATAAGAAATGATAACTTATTGATGGGCATATATCTATTATGTAATTCAGTTGGTGGCCTGACACATAATGATTGATGGTGTTATTTTAATATTTTGATGGTGTTATTTTAATTGATGGCATTATTTTAATATTTTCCACTATGGTTTACTTGAAAGGATTCACGAGTCCCGTTTTATATATATAAAGATTGGTAAACTATAAGCAGTTTGGAGAGTAGGGCAAAAACTGGCAAGATCTGGATCTACTTTTTTGTTGCCCTGTAGCAACTAGATGTGCCATATTCCAGAAGACTTTGGCACACTAGTAGCAGGTGGGTGAGCCCTTTAGGAAGTGGAATTTGGGAGTCGGAGCACAAAAACAGCAGGGTCCATCAAAATCCATGTCTAGAATAAGTTTTTTGCAGCATTAGGGTTCCAAGATATGCTGGATTCTAGAATTTTGTGGCACATAAGTAGCAACTGGACATTTTCTTTATTTGGGAGCTGGGTTGTGAAAATCAGCAGGCTTTTCTGGAAGGATCTGATTTTTACTCACATGTATTTGTGAATGTATGTGTTTATGCACGTGTCTGTAAGTGTACCCATGTTTTGGTGTGGGAGTACGTGTGTGCATTGAAACCTACTGTGGACATCAGACAGACAGGAGGGGAGGGGAAGAAGTGGAAAACTGCCACCCTATTCCTCTCCCCTTATGAGCTGAGTCTATTGAGCTGCAGGTTGTGAGCCTAGAGAGGAAGGCAGAGGGAGGGGCGACTGAGACAGAGCTGGCTGGTGTCACACCCCCAGCTCCCCTCCCTTCAGCCCATTGGCTCCGGCCTTTATGATGTCATTGCGTTCTAAAAAAGAACCCAGAAAACAATCGGCATTGAGAAAAAACAGATATATTTTCTGATCCTATTTAAAGGGAAAGCGCCAGGCACCGGGACCCAGCCGCAGAGCCAGAGTCAGGGACTGCAGTTCAGCTTGAAGCCTACCGAGAAGACATGGTGTCGCCGGTCACAGTGGTGAGTGCACACGGGGCTTTGCATGGATTGGAGACGAAACCGGAACAGTAACAATGAAAAACCCAACTTTTTTTTTTTTTTTTTTTTTTGAGAAGGGGAACCTGTATACATGGGGCGGAGTGTGGGGGGACGACGACTGGCCCCATGCTGGGTTGCGTTCAGGATCGCTGCCCCACCAGGGACCGGAGTAATGCGTTGCGGCTGCTGCCTTGAGTTGTTAAATCCGATTCTCCATCGGCTTGTTGGCTCTGGGGAGAGGGAGGGAGTTAGTAATAGGGGGCCAGAATCTGATTCCTCAGGCTCAAGGCTACCATCTTCTCCAGCCTGTGCCTTCCTCTGCTGGGATGTGTGTGTGGGGGGAGAATTAATACCAGGGGGGTGGGGGATGGGAATCCTGCGAAAAAGTGCATCGGATGAAAACACTGTGCACGTGAGCGGGAAGCGTGACTTTGTTGATTTCTCTGGTCTCGCCGGTTGGATGCTGTCTGAGTGATGGAGAAGGAGAGCCCTGCTCGGTCAGCCCCCCTCTCCCTCGCCCAGCAGCCTGAGCAGAGCCGCCCCATCATTTCTCTAAGGAGCAGCAGGCACTGTCCTATTGCTATTCGTGGTATGTTTGTGATTTATGTGCTTGGGCGCGGGTCTGTCAATATCCCTGTGCGCACTGCACATCTGGGAACCTCTGTGCTGTGTGCCCGTGTGGGAGGGATGTGCAATGTGTATGGACCAGCTCTCTAGCAGCGTGCCTAGGTGTGCATCGGAGGTGTAATGCAGCCTTGTCCACTCACCAGGATAGAGGGATCCTCTGGGGAGTTAAAAAAAAAAAAAGTTAATGTTCTCCCTTCACATTATAATAATTTATCCCGATGCATTATGTTCTTCCTCTCGCCATTCAGTCTGGATCAGTAGCTGCAATAGTGGTGGTGGAAGAGGGGATAATCCCTAGCCTCTGTGCCTGGGCTGGCTAATTATCATGACAATTTTGCAAGGCAGTCATCATATTTGTGGCTGGCCGTATGTTTATGCTCTTCCAATACTACAAAAATATCTCTGTAGGCCCAGTTAAAGTAGATAAAATATTCAGAAAACAGTTGGTATTAGCCAGAAATGCCCACCAATATTTTAAAATATTCCGTGTATTGTTTTTCATGCAACATTCAGACCAGCAGTGAAAAGCAAGGTACTTGGTGTACCAGATAAATTTCCAGTTATACAAGTATCAGTGTAAATTATCAGTACAACATCCATTGGAGATGGTATCACATCCCCCTTTCATAATGGAATGTTCTATTTTACTGCACTTTGGTTCCTGTAGGATAATTTTAAAAACACTGCATAGGTGAAAGACCTTTTTTTCTCTAAAAAAAGAAATCACTGTTAAATTTCAGTGTTTATTAACATTAAAGTATATTGTTCATAGGAGATCATGACTGCACTGTAAATTCTATACACTGATATATCCTAAACATCATACGTTTGGCCTTTTGGCAGGGGACAGGGAGGGAAGCAAAGAACAGATTCGCAAAAAGAAAAGGAGTACTTGTGGCACCTTAGAGACTAACCAATTTATTTGAGCATAAGCTTTCGTGAGCTACAGCTCACTTCATCGGATGCATCGGAGCTGTAGCTCACGAAAGCTTATGCTCAAATAAATTGGTTGGTCTCTAAGGTGCCACAAGTACTCCTTTTCTTTTTGCGAATACAGACTAACACGGCTGATACTCTGAAAAGAACAGATTGCAACTTCACCTCCTGTCAAAATAGGAAAGAAAATGAACAATTATGTACATGGCAATATATATTATATTATATATTATATATATAAATACAAATATTGCTAGGAATGGACAAAATTCTTACACCCATGAAATTAAGAGCAAAATTTGACCCAGAATGTGTAAAAAAAATTCTGAAAAACATTTCAAGGTCTACAGTTGTAACTGGGTATTGCCCATCTTGTTATTTATTACTAGCAGAAGCCAGCATTCAGATGCCTAGTGTATTTTTCTCTTTCCATTTTCTTTTGGCAGAGTCAGTGTCCTCAAAATATACCTGGACCTGAAACACTGCTTGCAATTTTGCCAGAGACAGGATTGATGTATCTGTTCCTTTTGCCACTGAGTAATTTCAGGGGGTGAAAATTCTCTCTCTCCTGCTGAACATAATTCATAAGGGCTCAGGACGGAAGGAAAAATATGTTGTAGCTGTTATAGGTAACTTTCCTTGCTGCCTTCACTGTATTCAGAAATCTTGTGTATTCCATCAGACAGCGTTGCTGTAATAGATCTGCTCTTTTCTGCCTTTCTGCTGAGATTCTCCCGTTCCTTTCCAGTGATGTGGGAACCTTCTCTAAGTAAAATTGAGTTTCAGTTGTTTTAATGATTAGCTTCTCTCCTGCTCCCCCCCCAGGCGGTCTGCTCCCCATTTTATTCTCTGGACCCCTCAGTTTTATCCATATTCCGAGCTCTGCCTTGGTTTTCCAAGTCTCTTTGAGCTTTCCTGTTACCCAGGATGCTCTTTTTTGGTAAATCCTTTCAGAAAGAGACCATTTTGCTTATAATTTTCCTGTGGACTTTTGCCTTCACTTCTGTGTCCATTTGTGGTTCTCATCTGCAGACTCAGTTGTCCAGATTATCAGATTTCTGGCTTGACAGAACCTCTGCTTCTTCCTCCTCAGAGACCACTGAGGGCTGTATTGCCCCAAGTTCAGCTCTACTATTGCTCTTTCCCAGCAGTAGCTGCTCCAGATGGAGTGAGCCAGCTAAGTGCAGGCAACTCTTCTCTTCTTCCTTCACCAAGCCAGAAGCAGCACCATGGCCTTTTTTTTTTTTTTTTTTTTAAATTATTATTATTGAGGCTTTCATCCTGTAAACTGATCAGAATTTCTGTCTTTGAGACTCGGTCCCCCTCTTCCTCTTGTCACAAGGCATCTTTGGACTTTATGCACACATGCATTGGTGCACCCAGTATCATAAGATATATCCCTACATGTGCGTGCGTGTATATCTTCCACGACCTTGCCTTAATTTAAATAGGCAACCCCACATTTACCCTTACACTAATATACTAACACAAATACATCTACCTAGTGTAATGGATTGGATTTTCCTAACATAATCAGTATTTTCATGTACTTGAGTGGTTCACAGTTCACTTGAAAATGGGTAAAAACCAAAACACTTTTGAAACCCCTGATTTTTTTTTTTTTTTTGTAAGAATGAGTGAAAAAAACAAAGGGCCTTGTCTATGTGGAACAGGAATAATATTACTTGCCTGTCTCACAGGGTAGTCAAGAAGCTTAATTAATATAATCCATACTAATACAATGTGCAAGACCACATGTGGAGGTTTGTGTATGAACTAATAGAGCTGGTTGTTTAGCTGAAGTAACAGTGGCTGTGGCTTTAAGATCCAGAGGTCCAGGTTCAGTCCCTGCAGATGAGCCGACATAGGGTGTTATTACATTAACGTGGAAAAGCACTGTGTGATCCCAGGATGAAAGAACTCTGTGTACATCTTATGTGCCTTCATATGCTCTCCTATTTCCAGGACACAAATAGTTTATCTGACTGAGTTTAACTGACAAATCTATAGCTGCATCAGGAATAACTAAGTGTTAGTCAGCAGGTTAAACAGTCCCTTCACTACAGCACTTAGCCCAGAGATATTAGGCATCAGCAATTGATATTGATTTGTCATCTTCCTGTTTTCAAAGTACTCTGGCCAATGGCTCTCTTTGAAGTGATTCCCTTGTGCTTTACATCAAAGCTAGAAGTTCTTTGATCAAAACACTTCAAAAGCAGTAGGTGCAAAGACTCTTTACCCCTGTCTTTGCCAGGCCTGCACAATAGTTTGCTGTCTCACATTCCAGTGACTGTCCCTTGCAGTCAGTGCAACCGTCGTAAAGAGGTGAATCGGTCTTTAGAGCCTGAATTAAAATAACTTTGAAATATCACGCAAACGTTGTTCATTTCTCTTTTTATCCTCTTAAGGGGCAACCTTTGAAGTTCGCTCTTAGTGCGTATGTTCTAGAACATGTTTAAAACCAGACCGTGTAGGCTAGGTAAAGGTCATTGTGAGGGGGCAGCTGCCCCTCACTGGCAGAAAAGGGGTTAAAAGCAGCCCAAGGGAGGCTGCGCTGGAGGCAGCCAATTAGAAAGGGGCTGAGAGGAGTAGCCAATCATGGCCTGGCAAGCCCATATAAGAAGGGCTGCAGTCAGAACAGACTGGAACTCAAGGGGAGAAGCCCAGTACCTGGGACAATTCAGTGCTGCAAGCAGGGACTGGGGAGCTAGAGAGTGCTCCTGGCTGGCTGCTAGGGCCGGCAGGCTGAGGCCCTGAGGTAAGGGCAGAAGAGGGTGCTGGAACTGCATGGGAAGCGGCCTTGGGACAATGAACTGCAGTTGCCACTGAGGGAAGAGGCTGGGTGGAGATTGCAGGTCCCCTGGAAGGGGAGAACCCAGTGTGGCACAGCTGGAGCGCAGTGTCATGAAGAGGATGCTGTGCTCCTAGGAGTAATGTGTGTCCAGGAGCAGAGATGACGGTGGGTGAGATACCACCAGAGGAGGGTGCAGAGCTAATTCCCAAGACCACCAGTAGGAGGTGCTATAGTGGTGAATCGCACCCGTCACAATAATACACAGGTTTGTCCTAAAGGAATGTGGGTTTACCTCAATTTACATATTAGCAGTAAACACAACCATCAAGCTAAACCAGTGGAGGTTATCCTCAGGCTGAACTTGAGAGACAGAGAATTAATATGGCTCCAACACCCCAGAGAGACACTGGAGACTGAATCCCCAGGAAGCCTTCCTGACTTTCAGGACAAAGACAATTCCTTTGGAGGAAGTACAAGGGACAGAGAGAGACTCCATCTTTATCTTACCCCTGAGGAGACAAAGGAATCAAATGTACACTTTATGTGCTGTGTATTGGTTCCTGGCCAGAGGGTCTAGACAGCCATGCTGGACCAAGAATGATTAGTGAGAAAACTACCTTGAGCACTATCTGTAGCTTGTTAAGTTAGGACTTAGCCATTAGAAAGTGTATTTTTACTTTTGTTTGTAACCCATTCTACCTTCTACTTGGGATCACTTAACCTTGCTGTATTTTTCATTGTAATCCAGCCCAGGGCTGTGTTTGAATGGTAAGGCTTGTTAACTTCAGTTAAAATGATAAGTTGTACTTTTGTCTCTTCAAAGGAGCAATGAATCTTATCACTTCCCTGAGTGTTCCTAGAGGGGGCTGGGGCTTTAGGACAGATGGTTCTGGGGAAATTCAGAAGTGGGGGTGTGTTGGGGTCCATGGCTAGTGGAGACCTGGGTGGGGCTGTTGTGTTGTAGGCAGATGGTTGGGGCCAGAGTGCAGAACCAGGGCCGAACAGCACACAGACACTCAGGAAACTACATGCTTGTCTGTTGTTGATCAGGCTGTGAGCCACAGCAGCAGAGCATTTAAGGCACACAGGGCAGCTGGTGACACAACGTCTCACTGGTCTGTGTTGAGCCCCAAAATATTGCACTGTGTGAAATTACGTCTTAAAAGTGAATTGTGGAGCAGAAAATAGACCAGTGCCCTTCAGCTGTGCTTGCCCAATGACAAAGTCAAGCTTTTTTAACAGTTGGTTTCTGCTTGTTTTCCCCCTTGAAATACAAAGTCTGCATTCCCCTCTTGTTTGCTGGAGGACTTTGGTAAAACCCGAGGAGGACTGGAACAGCGATAACACATGAAGCTGTAACCAGAGCAGCACCTGCTCCATTCTGCAGTAGAAGTGGGAAAAGAAACTGACTTTTAGGCAGTCAGTGTTCTGGTCCTCCACCGATCTTGTAAAAGTTGGCAGAAGAAAATGATGAGTCTTTATATTTCATAAGGGAGCAGCAAAGTCGAAACCAACTGCTTTGCAGTTCACCTTGAACAGTATGCTGGGATAGCTGACTAGCAGGCTAAAAGGTGGATGTGGGATATCCTGGGCATATACCACAAAGGCATTATTACCGGATACAAGACCAGATTAGCACATGGAATTGTTTTTGGTTATCATGGATATCCTCTCTTGCCTGCCTGCAATATTGACCTGGGTGGGAAAAATATTTGAAAACCGCAGTTGATGACATGATTTTTTTCTCTTGTTTTCTAAGATCTTTGTGTGTACATTCCAGATGCAGCAATTGTCTTTGGCTACTCGGGAGTATCATTTTTTCCCAGTTTTTATTTCCGCTCCCCTCCCCTCAAATACTCCTACATGGAACGAAGCAATTTGTTAAAGAGGGAAGAATCCCTCAATGCAAAGAAGGTGGAATATGGAAGTTTAATTTCTACCGCCACCACAATTTATTGCTAAAGAAATAATGTATGGAGGCTTGGCACTGTAAATGGGACCTTTTCTCATACATACTATGCATATCTTATATGTAAGTTATATTCTTAGGTAACATAAAGAAGGGTATATACTGCAAAGTGTATTATAGCATAGAGTCATAGATTCCAAAGCCAGAAAGGACCACTGTGATCATCTAGTCTGACCTCTTGCATAAAACAGGCCATAGGAGCATGTTACAGATACATTACAAGCCATCTCTGATAGAATAAAGTCTGGACCAGATCCTCAGCTGGTGTCAATCAGTGTAGCTCCTTTGACATCAATGAAGCCTCAGTTGGTGTAAAACAGCATAGATCTGGCCCAGAAATGGCTCATCCCTCTGCCAGACCTTCCCAATGTGTTCTTCAGTATTTTGACAGTTCTGTTGTAACTGACCCCACCCCCTCCCCCCGGGGACTCACTTGACAGGCAGGTGGGGATTGGACACATACTGCAGAGATGGACTACTTGGACTGTGAACACTTGCTGTGTGAATTGGGGAGGAGAAGGCAGCATGCCAGTTGCTCCACTGCAGATTATTACACTAGTGGAAGGAGTTAGTAAGTTCTGCTGTTGTTTCTGGAAGGGACTAGTGCAGCAATGATGAGTAACACCAGCTTTAAAGAGTGGGGTTGTAAAACTGGAGGGAAAGCAAGCAACAAAACCCAGACTGAAGCGCTGTTTCTTTGGTGTAGGCTAGGATGGCCTATGGGCGCCTTCTACTAGCAGAAAGAAAAGAAAACGAATGTAATGCATTACATGGAGACTATTTGTTTAGTAAGTATTTGCTAATTAATTCTATTCTCACTCAGTAGCCACTGGCATCAGTCTTAATGAAAAGAATGCTTTTTGAAACTGTATTGAAAGGGGTTTTGTCCTCTCCCACTTAAACAGTTTCTAGTATGGGTCTAGAGGGACCTATTGCTGAAAGCCACTGTCCGCTCATGCCTTCTGGCAGCTTCAGGGCCCCTGCTGTCTCTGGGGCCAGGGTATTATTTAGGCTTGACCTCACCCACCCACCGATCTAGTCTTGCTAGTGTAGATCTAGCCTTCTAGACAAAAAACTTAGACTTGTAGCCTGAGATTTTCAAATTATCTTAAAGAAGTTTGAATTCTAATGGGATTTAGGTGCCTAACTCCCTTAGACCTCTTTGAAAATCCCTGCTGTAATTCTCTTCTAGTGCTGCTCAGCCAGCAGCAGCAGTGGCAGCCTCTGCAGAAGGTTTAGGCAGTTTAACCCTTGCCTGTACTGGTGTTTCCACCGTCACTACCACGGGTGGAGCATCACAGCTCTGACTGTTCCCTGGTCTTGACAAGGCTGTATTGGTTAGAAACAATTTTTAAGCATAGTAACACTCTAACATGATGGGCCAGTTTGTATCCACGTATGCTGTATCACGGTTAAAGAACAGGTTACAACTGTATTTGAAGCCATGTGATAGGCTGTGTAGGAGGTAGTTGGTTTATAGCTCTGCTTTGGGGACCATGTTCAATCCATGCTCTACACCTGTGTTAGCAATAGTGGTGGAAAACATGGTTTGCCAATATTATTCATGCCTTAATAAGAACTGGTGCCTAAAGAACCCAACTCAACCTGCACTCCCAGGGCTTCTGCTCTATTCCATTTAGGTTCTTATGCTGCACCCATCTCTGTGGTGTTGGGATTCTTCCATTGATGTGTTAAGCAGCGTGACTAGCATCTACCATTTGTGCTTTCTCCTCCATTCCTCTTTTACCTCTCCAAATGGCTGTACAGCAACATTGACTGCTTCTGCACAAAGAAAAATCAGTAACCTTAATTCTCAGATGACAGCATCTGTGGAGTTGGGTTGGTGGTGAATTTATAGTCCTAATTTTCCCCTAGGCCAGACAAGGCCATTGTGTATGGTTGGCTATACTGTATGCACCGTTTAGTTTATGATCTCTGCACACATGGAAGTCATGCAGTTCTGCAACACTTGCCCTTTTGGGACCTAATCTTTAAAGGTGAAGAGTACCAGGGGCTCCTAAAGTCAACTCTCATTGAAGTGGGATGCGGGTGTCCTTCAAACAGTGCTCTTTATGTCCTCAGAATCACATCATGAGCACTAAGTCACATGCTGAGTAGCTTTTAAATTCTCATGGGACACTTGAGCCAAAACCTACGTGCTTGCTCATGAGGTGTTCCATGGTCTCTGCGTGACTATGGGAAGCAGGATTCCCTTCCCATGGCCGGTTGGTACACTGTTTGATTTCAGTGTCTGGAGGAATTAAGAACAAGGCAAACACAAGACAATTACTGAATATGCGGGGCTGCATATTTCCTGGAACCCGCATTTAGACAGACGGTGCACTGGGCTTACATGAAGGAGGGCTTTTCAAATATTTCCCTGCCTGGTAAAATTTATATATTTATTTAAATGTTGTTTTTAAGTGGTCCTCCCCAAAACGCCCCCAAATCATTCCATACTGCTCGTTGCAACCCAGACCACTTTGGGGTAAATGTTCATGCAGGTCAGACCATGCTACTTGTAATAGCAGCACTTCTCACTCCACCTATATGGGAAGTGAGGCACTGAGTACATAAGAAAATATCCCCACGCTGGGAGCCACTGCAAACAGGGCTATACCCTCTCCCAGGCGAGTAAGAGCATGAATGAGTTTGCCACTGGGCATACACGTCTCTTTTGGGAAAGCAAGATGAATCTACTATGGTTCTTCTCCCCACAGGGTCCTGACCGTAAGTACCAATGCTTCAGAAGAGCCCACTCCCTCCAGTGATGTCCCTAGCTTAGTGCAATATAATACATGGGGAGGAAAGGCACATTCTTTTGTGACCTTGGCTTGTGATCAGCCTGGGTCCTGATGCATAATATTTGTAGGTTGTTTTAACCAAAATTCCAGGCCCTTCTCTAGCAAACAACCTAGGATTTGTTTGCTTTGATTTAAAGGCAGTCATCTTCCTAGGCTACATCATCTGATCCCCTTCCTCACAAGGGGAAAGCAGTAAAGGAAAGAATCTTGAAAAATCCATTGTAAGTCTTTAAGGGTAATGGGATTACCACAGTGGAAGGCTAGATCTCGTTACAGCTAAAACGTTGTATGGTTACAAAACTATAACAAACATGACAAAGAGGGGAACTACAAAGCCTGTGATGGAGATAATGTGTTGGGCCTATAAGTGTCTAGATAGAAAAAGCTAGAAGCGCTGCATGGACTGGTTATTCAGCTTCCCACATGTCCTGGGTATCATCAGATCCTTCCAAGCCAACATCACTGTTGATCAGAGCCAACTGAATTTCCCTTGTTTGTGCTTGTGTGTACGTGCCTGGTGTTAGTTTTGCTGCTTAGAGAATACACACCGTAGAAAAGTGTTTTTCAACCTGTGGTCCGCAGACCATGTCTAAGAGGTCTGCAAATGGTTGTCTTTATCATAAAACAATGGTATTTAACCTGGGGTCCACAGATGATGTCTATGATTTCCAAAGGGGTCAGCACCTCCGTTCAAAATTTTTTAGGGGTCTGCAAATGAAGAAAGGTTGAAGACTACTGCTGTATAGCCCTACGCCCCTCATGACAAACAACTGGCCTTAGTTATTATGAACAACTGAAATGGGAGGGTTATAATAGACGGTGCATTTATACCTTCATTAAGGCTGTTGCTCCCGCTCCCACTGTGGTTAAGTTTTTAAAAAATCATTGCTGATCACCATTGTCAACAATGCAGTGGGATTAAATTGCTTCATTAGCACATGTTTATCTTTACAGTCACATGCCCATAAATCTAAACATGCTTTATAGACTAGTTTTTTTTGGTTGGTTTGTTTTTTGTTTTTTATGGATCCGGGTCTGAAGTCCTTAGACAAAACTCCCTTCAGATGGTTTTTCATATTCATTTGCAGTTGAAATGTCTATATCCAAAACAATTCCCCAAGGGCTTCTGTTGCCATTATCTTTGCAGATAATTGCACAGGGCTGAGATTACATGTTCTATGGGAAAAATCCACTTTGTTAATGAGAGCATGAAACCATCCCATATCAGGGCTCTAATCCAGCTCACCAGGTGGAATGGTCCCATGCTTTCCTCCTGGCAGTTATATCCGTTTGGCTTGAGGTAACACTTTTGATAACCATCTCTTAAACACACAGAGCCACTGATGTTTCCTGCAAGACTTTTCTATGTTGTCTCTTAACTACAAAGTATTTACAGTCTTAACATTTAGGGACAAGACATGTAATGTAAATGTAAGACAGCAGATAATATCGTTTATGGAAAATCCCATAGAGAATGAGACCTCTTCTATAGAATTTTTAAAGCAGGTTTTTTAACAGGTGCCATTCACAAAACACAGGAGAAGGTGCCATCCTGCCACCCAGTAGTCTTGTGGTTAGGGTACTTATCTTGGATGTAGGAGAGCCAGGTTCAAATCCCCACTCTGTACATGGGGCTTGAACTCCTATCACCCTGCTGCCACCTGAAAGTCTATCTGCTGGTGGACAGGGCAGTCCTCAAGGTCTCCTGTTGAAGTTGTTCTACTTTGTATAACTAGTTAAATGTTCATTGGCACTGGGACTAGAACCCAGGTGACTCACCTAACCATCAGGCTATAGAATCCCTTACTCTTCTTTAGCCCAATGAATATGCTAGTTATACAAAGTTGAATGTCTTCAACAGGATAGATTGAGAGCCTTGCACCCAAACATAGCCCATAGGTGGGTGGCTACGGCACTCACAAGAGAAGAGCTGGTTCAAGTCCCCTCCAGAGTGGGGATTTGAATCTGTACCTCCCATATTCCAAGTAAGTGGTTTAACCACCAGGTTATTTGGTATAAGAGGATCACCTCTAACACCACCTCCATTTTGTGAATGTTTGAAATGTGGTGACTTGTTGAAGCGAACTGTTTCAACATTTCCAAATTCTCTTTCGACCAAAACACTTACCTGAAATAAAAGCATTTTGTAACTTTATCTGACTCAAATCTGCATTTTTTTTCAAATGCTAAAAGTTTTGGCTAAAACATGTCACCCAGCTTTATCGGTTACGTCCTATTAAAAATCACAAGGCAATTTATTACAGTAAAAGGCCGCAGTGCTGGTATCCTGCTGCCTGGTACTCACGTTGGACAGATGGAGCAATGCACTCCCCTCATCCATGGCTTAAACTGCCATTAGCTAAAAAGCATTTCATTAATGACTGACTTCTAGATAACAAGTCTGACTGTTTAACCACTTCGATCATCGCTGCACCTACTACTGTACAAGCATCCTTCATCAGTAAGTATCCAGGTAACCATGACAAAGCTGCTTCTGGGATGGTGGTGAAGAGGAGGGAATTGATCATTAGCTGGAATAGCAGCTTGAAGGTGGCAGGTTGGTGGATTGCTTTTCATGTACAGCACAGCCCCATTTAGCCAGATGTCTTGAAGATTTCAGGCTGAGAGGGCTTTATGTAATAATTGTGGAGAGTTACTGGGTAAGTGATTCACACAGTGGAATACAACCTTGATTCAGATAAATGGCTGTTTCTCTTTGGACAAACTGAATGCAATTCTTCATTTACACTAATTGTAATGCCATGGGGCCAGATCCTCAGCTGGTATAAATTGGCATAGCTCCATTGATGTCAAAGGAGCGAGTGCAGATTTATATCACCTGAGGATCTGCCCCATTGATGACAATAGTTACTAAGGTTTACCCAGTTGTGAGATTAGACTGAGGCACATGGGGTTTAAATAGCCTTGCAGTCTGGGTTTAAAACAATAAGAAATGTCAAAGCTGAGGCAGTTCATTACCAGGCAGACCACATTTCCTTCGGTGGGCTGAGATGTCCTCTTTCATTAACAGTAATTTTGTAAATTACTTCCAAATCTGTAGTCTCAAAGTGTGAAGGGAAACTGGGCCAGCCATACCTTTAAATAAGAATTGGTGAAGCTGTGTATTGAGCCTTTTGTAGTGTTTGAATGTAGGAAGTCGCTCCCCACACCACCCAGAGCCCAACTCTTCATGCAGACAGACTTTAAATTGTGCAAAATCAAAATAACTTGGCATCAGGCAGAGGGATTTCCAAATGTAACAATATATATTCATGCTAATGGCAGGAAGCTCCAGGTGACCTATTGCCAAAGGTTACGGGTAACTTTCCAATCAAGAGATATAGCTGAACATCTTTCAGTGTAGAATAGATTAGAGACGGAGGAGCAGATCCTCAGCTGGTGTGGGTCCAGTGACTTCAGTAGAGCTATGGTGACTTAGTTGTGGGAGTGGCACAATTTTTTGCCAGGATCAGTAATTATTTTGTTCCTTGTGCTTTTGTGATAGAGGTGTGATCTAAGCAGGGAGCTAGGTACTCCTAGATTCTAATTCTATCTGTTACATTGATCCCTTGGGTGGTCTTGGGCAAGTTGCGTAACTTCTGACTTTCTTCCCCTTATCTGTAAAGTGGGCGTAAGGGCAGACTGCGTGGAACACTTAGCTGTTTGTAAAAAGCTAATTATCTGCTAGGACTTTGAACATGCACATACCTGCACCATCATATTATTAGTGCAGACCCCTGTGTGCCCCTCAAAGTAGTTTAATACCCTTGCACATAATCATTAGAATTTGTACCTGCAAAAACCCACTGGGGTCAGTGGATTGTGCATGTTCAAAACACTTGTTGCACTACATTATTGAAAGTGTTCGCACCTGCCAAACTTGGCTACATTGCGATGGGAGGGGGCACATGTGCAGCCTGATACTATGTCCACTGAAGTCAATGGCAAAATTCCCACTGACTTCACTGGTGTGAGATCAGACCCACGCCGAGGCTAGTGTCTGTCCAAGTCACAGGAAACCTGTGGCGAGTCTGGAAATTAAAATCTATATCCCCAATGCCATGCTTTAACCGGAAGACCATCCCCCAAGCACGCAGTCCATTCAAGAACAAAGACAGCTGCCGTTTGTTCTTAACGTTACATCTCACCGGGATATGCATCTGTTGGGGCGCTTCAGTATTTTGCTCTCATATTCTTCATCATCACTGGCTTTCTGTGAGAAGAACATGATATGCAGTTAAAGCATCTATGCCTGTATTAAGTGTACTACTTCTGCTCTAAATTGGGAACAATGCAATCTGTGCTTCACTGCTAGTGTGTTTTTCCTATAACAATGAATCACAGCTTGCTATTGACAGATTCTGCAGATCCAGACAGCACCCCGGTGCTAGCACCTTTACAGTAAATCTCCTTTTACAGCTATCAGCTCTATAATGGTTTCATAACCACTGAAATCCATTATCACCCTTCTTCCCTGAATATCACGTATCTCCTTTAACTTGCAAAGTCCACAGTTGCCAGCCACAGTGTGTGTGAGTTCATTGTGTTAATTTAGCACGAGGAGCGTTTCTCCAGCCGGACTCTGGGGCTGCTGAAGGAAGTTTCACATAGATAAGAGACTCCTGGCTTTTCCAAGGGAAGAGAGTCTGCTTTGGAATCTTAAACAGGGCTGTGATGTTCCATTAGCATACAGCTCAGCCATGTTAGTACTTCTGTAGTCTGTCTTATGGGAAACCACTACATGTGTGTTTGAATCACCATTTACACAGACTCAGATCACTCCCCATAGACTTGATTATCTTACACATTGTGAAGACAGTGGTCACTTTGGATGGGCTATTACCAGCAAGAGAGTGAGTTTGTCTGTGGGGGGGCGGAGGGTGAGAAAACCTGGATTTGTGCTGGAAATGGCCCAACTTGATGATCACTTTAGATAAGCTATTACCAGCAGGAGAGTGGGGTGGGAGGAGGTATTGTTTCATGGTGTCTGTGTATATAATGTCTTCTGCAATTTCCACAGTATGCATCCGATGAAGTGAGCTGTAGCTCACGAAAGCTCATGCTCAAATAAATTGGTTAGTCTCTAAGGTGCCACAAGTCCTCCTTTTCTTTTTGTGAATACAGACTAACACGGCTGTTACTCTGAAACTCCCCATAGACTATACATGGAAGGGACTTCCCAGTCAGGGATGGCTCCATTCCACACAGAAGGGCCTCTCTTCCCTTTCTTTGGGGCCCCCACTCAGGCCTGTCCATGCGGGGGAGCAGTTCTATCCTCCCCTGGTGTAAGTTAGGGCATAGCGGAGCTCCTCTCTGCCCTGCTCCTTCCTAACCACTGGAACACTCATTCCATGCTGGCCATGCCGGAGGGGTAGGGCGGCTGGTACAGGAGAGTTTCCCTGCACAGTGCGGGAATTTGGTGCTTATACAGTGCAAATCAGACGGGAGAATCTGGCCTAAGTGTATGAAGAAGGCAAAAATGTAGCATTGCAGCCTGGAAATGGAAAGTGTAACTGTGGAACGGGCACCACACAGTTAGTAGCAATCCAACTCTCACCAAAGCATCTTGCTGTGTCCCGTTGGTGAGACTGTCGTTTTTTTTCTCCATGGTAATAATTCTTTGCCTTTCTATTGACACCGCCAACAAAGATGTCAGTGAAGTGCCTATTGAAGTGGTTTATTTAATATATGCACCTGCTCTACTAGGAAGATGGAGACCGTCACTCTTTTCACATATAACTTGCTGAAGACTGTTTCATGGCCTAATTGGTCATCAATAACTTCGCAACCTAGAAATTAGTCACCTAATTATTCACCATTTTGACCCAGCAACCTAGAAATAGAGGCCTTATTCTCCCTTATGTTAAGGCCCTTTTTACACCATTTTGGCAATGTAAAGGGGCCCTAAGGAAGGCAGAAATGCCCCCTTGAGAATACCCCTGCAGAGAGCCTCCTCATCTCCTGAAGAGGTAAAGTAAGGACTCTACGATAGCCCTGCTCCCAGACCCTGGCATGAGAGTGGCCAGAGTACAGTGCACTCCAGCCACTATCTCTACTTTCCAGGGCCCTGAGGAAGCAGAATTTAAATTAGAGCAGCCTTGGGGCTGCTCTAGTTACACTCTGGGCCAGAGAGATCCCTGCACAACTCCAGAATATGGTGAGTACAAAATGGCTTAAAGTCATCGTTGCTCTCTTGCTCCATCCACACTCAAAGTACAGGATTACAGTTAGAAAGCAGGCTGTGAAGTTCTGTATGCCATTACCACTTTCTTGAGCCTTCCAGTCTCCTGCAATGCAACATTTAAAATGACATGAAACCTAACACTGCATTTTTTTCCTTGATAATGTAAAATCTGTGTTCTTTTCACAGAAGAATGTGATATAAATAATGATGAGTCTCATGAGAACATGTGCTTGTGACCTGAAAACCATCACCACAATCATCCATGAAGATTTTTCTTTTTTGTAGCAGTAGAAGTTTTTGATCTAGATTAGCTTGCCAGGCTAAGTGTGTAATTTTTTTTCTTTTTCTTTCTGAGAATGAAGTTCTTTTGGGGAAATACACACCATCTTCCCTGTGATTATTGTAAGCCTGCAGTCTGGTAGATGGCTGCTTCTGGCTCTACTGGAGTTTATCGTTTGCATTACATTAGCCCCTGGAGGTCTCAGTCAAGAATTTGGGTCCTTTTGTGCTAAGCACAACGCACAGATCAGACCAATAGTCCCTGCCCAAAGGAGCTCGCAGTCAGAGCATTATGAGAACCAGGTGGACACAAGCAGATAAAGGGTGTGTGTGGAGTACATGATAACAAGACAGTTACGGTTCCTGTAGTAAGCAGCAGTTACAGCATATCCTCTCTTTAACCATTTCCGAGCTTTTTTTAGGTATCACAGCAGAGGTGAGTTTTAAGGAGAGATGATAGAGGCTAATATACTGGCTTTGTAGATCATATTATTGTAAACCAAGAATGCCTCCCAGGCAGAAGGGAAGGCACAGGAGAATGAGAGCAACAATTCCTCTAGTCCAGCATTTCGTACAACCTCATGGTCTGCTAAGGTAGGATGCTGTCTTGCCAACACCACTTTCTGGTGCTCAGTTTCTGATAACTGATAAGAACCATTCTGAAAGTGCTGATTTGTCATGACCTCCCTTCCCCCTCCAGAGGTATCTGAAACAGCAACACATTTGAATTCTGTTGGCTACCGGAAACAGTACATTGTTGACCACATGCAATGAATACTACCTTGAAAACTGATGTCCAAAGATTGCGAGGGTATCAGGAGTTAGTCAGCCCTCCTTTCCCACCCCCATTTCAATCATATTTCTGCTGCTGGCTAAAAAGGGTTTTAAGAGCCCCTGTTTACAGTAGTATGTTAGTCCAATAAGTAGGATAACATGACATTTGGTGCAGAAAATCAGGTTAAGGACCAGGTGAAATGTGTTTCTGATGATCTGGCTTTATGAATCCTAAGCCACAAAATTAAGGCTTTGTAGCTGAGTCATGTTGGCTAGTACTTGAAGGCTTTCCTTTTCTCCCACTAAATAGTGGATAATTACGCTAGTTACTTTTGACATGGGAAAAAAATTTGAACTAGGCTGTTAAATCCTCATGGCATAGTTCCAGAAAAGTGTGCTCACTTCACCTTATCCCATGATACTCACCGTTTCTGTGCTGCCTAATGTGCTAGGTACACTGGTCCCTGTTAACCAGCTGGTTGTTGCCAACAGTCACCATACAGTGTTAATTGAAATACCACTCTTTCTTCCCATATTTAGGACAGGAAATCGTTAACAACTGTGGTACCTGACATGGTAACAAACACTGACACCTGGATAATCCAGTGCCTGGTGTCACTGTGTAATGACAATACAGCTGCAACTTCAAGAAATGGCAGTGAGGTGGTTAACAAAGCAAAAGCTGGTGCCAGCTTGCAGGCTATGTAATTATATAGGGGTGGTCGTGTATTTGTTTAGGGCCAAAATGTGACCTTCTGTACTTTAAAGTGGTTATACTCAATGGGGGAGCAACTTCCTCTAGCTTCTAGACACTTGATTTTGATTCCATGCCTGCAATTTTGCATCTGGAAGTAATTGCAGCTACAGTTTTATGGGCACAAATAACTACAGAAGCATTTTCTAAGTCATATAGAACTGCTTGATTACACCCACAAATAAGATAGATATCTGGTATATAAAACATGTCCTATTTTTCCACTTAGGAAACTGTAGGGACAAAAATCATAGGCTGAGTTGAACCTATTAAAGAAATCAAATATTTTCCCTTTCTCCCATACTCCTTCAATACAGTATAGTGACATCTTTCACTTTCCTGACACATCTAATGAATACCTGTTCCTCCCCTTTTGATTTAATTCTCCTCTTAGAAATTAGTTGTGTTGATATTGATTATTGGGTGTCTCTGTCAGATTTTACCATGATGGCACTAACACTTCAGCACTTTTATTTGCTTTGTGGAGTGGTGGCAGGGCAACTCCTGCATAAAGTCTAAGCAGCGATAGAACCTACCACTCCGTTACCAACTTCTGTTACTACAAATGTCCTATCCCTGATCACTATACAAGGAGACCTGTTAGTTATTTTCAATTTGTAGGCCTCTGGGCAACTCCCAAAGCTTGTCTGACACCCATTGTCTCCTCCACTCCCCCTCTAATCCCATATGCTATATATTCTTTTCCTAATATTCTGAATGGTGTCATTTTAAAAAGAGATGGAGACCTATCCTAGAGGAGTCCTTTCAAAGATTCACTATTGATATGGTAGAATCACTGCATAAGTTTTCCTGGGTGAGGGGAGGCACATTCTATGTAAGAAATAGATATTGTTGTTTGTGGTAGACCATGCCACCTGATACCCTACTCATGGAGATGGTTGAAAAGTAGCCTGCATGATATCTTGGTTGGGGTTCTTGGATAAGGAGAGACAGCAAGCTCTTTTCCTGATAAGTCTGAAGGCACAACGGGAGCAACTGATGTCAGGTAACAGATCTTCACAACCACCTTCCCCTTGGTCTTGCAATAAAGTAACAGGGACTAATTCCCCACTGCCGTCAGCGAGTGTTGCTTCTTTGATTAAGGGAGTTGCATCTCTAGGTTCCAGGGCTGACTCTGGTTTATAATACTTGATTTGTGACATCACAAGCAGTTCCTTGCCAGCAGATCGGCACCCCCGCCTCACCCACCCACAGTATGCTTAGCCTTTTCAATACCACCTGTCAACGTTGCCAGGGCAGTGAGAGGCTGGTATTTGGCAACACAAAATTGAAGTAGCTACTATTGCTGAGTTACACTGGGCTCCAACCGTGTGGTTGAGTGGCGCCCCGTCCTGTGAGCAGACTGCACAGCCACAGGACAGTAGAGTTGACAATAGAGATTGTCTTAGTTTATTTCCTCAGAGCTATGCTGCCAGAGATTCACTTGCCTCATGTTTGGTTGGGACAAGACACATGACTGGGATGGTTTTAGCTCTCTGCTGACCAGTGTTCAGCCACAATGATTAATGCTGATCTTTGCCATACAGAGATGAAACTGAAAGTCAACAGGATGGCAAAATTTTGCCTTGTAAATTAAGAATCCACTTTGATAGAAGGGAGGCCCCCCTTTTTAATGCCAATTTGATTAATTCTCTCCCACCCCATCTTCTCCCCACACCTCCACTTAGGTGCCACGAAAGGAGATTTTCTGAGACCAAGGCTACTCCAGCAATACATTCAAGTTCAGCACCCAAGGATTCCAAGGGCCCGTGCTAAAGGTTTAATTGTATTCTTTTGGCAGATAGCCATAGTCTGCTCTTTAGAAAAAGTCAAGCATTATTAGCTGCCAACCCTCTTGCTTCGGTCAGTTGAGGAGCAAGGCTCTGAAGAGATGTGAAAGGCTTGTTTTGCTCAACTGGGGGTATTGCTACTGAGCCCACTGTAGAAAGAGAACACAAATGCCATTGGGGTCCAGGATGAGGGGTTGATTTGTGACATTCCAGGGTGGAAAATATTAAGCTAATGAAGTCTGCATTAGTGTCCAATTGGCAGGGGACTCCCTCAGATTACTTAAGAATGGCCATATTACATCAGATCAATGGTCCATCTAGCCCAGTATCCTGTCTCTGACTGGGGCCAATGCCTGATGCTTCTGGTAGTTGGGGGCTTAGGGACATCCAGAGCATGTTGTGTTGCTGGACCATTGATGGACCTATCCTCCAGTAATTTATCTAATTCTTTTTTTAAACCCATGTATGCTTTTGGCCTTAACATCCCTTGGAAAAAAATTCCACAGGTTGACTGTGCATTTTGTGAAGAAGTAGTTCCTTTTGTTTGTTTTAAACCTGTCGCCTATTTATTTCATCAGGTGACCCCTGGGTCATAAGTTATGTGAAGGGGTAAATAACGCTTCCTTGTTCACTTTCTCTACACCATTCATGCTTTTATAGATCTCTATCGTATTCTCCCCTAGCTGTCCACTTTCTAAGGTGAACACTCCCAGTCTTTTTGAAAGTTTCCTTGTTTAGAAGCTGTTCCATAACCCCCATTTTTAATTTTTGAGATGGGGCAACCAGAACAGTATGCTGTATTCAAGATGTGGATGTACCATGGATTTATACAGTGGCATTATGATATTTTCTGTTTTATCTATCCCTTTCCTAATGGTTCCTAACATTCTGTTAGCTTTTTTGACTGCTGCTGCATATCGAGAGGATGTTTTCAGAGAACTATCCAGGATGACGCCAAGATTTTGCTTGAGTAGTAACAGCTAATTTAGAGCCCATCATTTTCTATATATAGTTGGAATGTTTTCCACTGTGCATTACTTTGCATTTATCAACACTGAATTTCATCGGCCATTTTGTTGACCAGTTTAGTGAGATCCCTTTGTAATTCTTCACAGTCAGCTTTGGACTTAACTATCTTGAGTAATTTAGTATTTTCTTCAAACTTTGCCCCTTCACTGTTTACCCCTTTTTCCAGATCATTTGTTAATATGTCAAACTGCGCTGGTCCCAGTACAGAAACTTGGGGGACCCTGCTGTTTACCTCTCTCCACTGATCCATGAGAGGACCTTCCCTCTTATCCCATTATGCCTTTCTTTGCTTCAGAGCCTTTGGTAAGGGACCTTGTTAAAAGCTTTCTGAAAGTTCAAATACACTGTATCTACAGGATCACCCTTGTTCACGTTTGTTGACTCCTTCAAAGAATACTAGTAGATTTGTAAAGGGAAATCATGCATTACCAAAGGTATGTTGACTCTTCTCCACCTTATGTTCACTTGTGTCCACAAATTTTATTCTTTACTATAGAGTCAACCAATTTCCTTGGTACTGAAGTTAGGCTTAGCAGCCTATAATTGCCAGGGATTGCCTCTGGAGCCCTTTTTTTTTTTTTTTTTTTTTAAAGGCACTACATGAGCTACCCTCCAGTCATCGGGTACAGAGGATGATTTTAAGTAATAGGTTACATACCACAGTTAATGATTCTTCAGTTTCATATTTGAGTTCCTTCAGAACTCTTGGCTGAATACCATCTGGTCCTGGTGATTTCTTATTATTTAGTTTATCCATTTGTTTCAAAACCTCTCAATCTGGGACAGTTCCTCACATTTGTCACCTAAAAAGAATGGTTCAGGTGTGGGAATCTCCCCCACATCCTCTGTTGTGAAGACTGATGCAAATAATTCGTTTAGCTTCTCCTCAACAGCCTTGTCTTCCTTGAGTGCTCCTTTAGCACCTTGGTTATCCAGTGGTCTCACTGATTGTGGGGGAGGCTTCTTGCTTCTAATGTACTTAGTTTTTTGTTGTTAGTATGTGTCCTTAGCTAGTTGCTCTTCAGATTCTTCCACGGTTTGCCTAATTATACTTTCACACTTGATTTGCTGCAACTTATGCTCCTTTCTATTTTCCTCACTAGGATAGGACTTCCAGTTTTTAAAGGCTGTCTTTTTGTCCCTAACCACCTCTTCTCGGTTTTGTGTGGTTCCCTTTTTTTAATTTAATGCTATGATGGGGGATTTCTTTGGCATTTTCCCCCCTGCAAGGATGTTCAGTTGAATTACATTATGGTTGCTATTACTAAGCGGTTCAGTTGTATTCACCTCCAGGGCTAGATCCTGTAACCCACTTAGGGCTAAATCAAAAATTGCCTCTTCCTTTGTGGTTCCAGGACAAGCTATTCCAAGAAGCAGTCATTTATGTTGTCTAGAAATTTTATCTCTGCATCCCTCCCTGAGGTGACATACCCAGTCAATATGAGGATAGTTGAAATCACTATTATTATTGCATTTTCTGCCTTTGCAGCCTCTCCAGTCTCAGAGTATTTCAGTCACCATCGTGGTTAGGTGATTGGTAGCTTATTCCTACTGCTGTATTTTTATTGTTCAAGCAAGGAATTTCTATCAATAGAGTTTTTTTTGGTTCGTTTGATTCATTTAAGATGTTTTACTTTATTTGATTCAGCTTTCTTTCACAATAATGCCATTCTACCGGTGCGACTTGTTTGGTCATTCATATATATAGTACCCTGGTATTACCAAATCCCATTGATTTTCTTCATTCCACCAAGTATACAGTGTCTATTATATCAATATCCTTGTTTAATTCCAGACACTTTAGTTCATTCATCTTAGTATTTAGACTTCTAGCGTGTATGTATAAGCACTTGTACATTTTGCCAATATTCTGTTGCTTGCATTCATGTGTTATTTTTAAATGGGACTTTTTTTTTTTTACATGTGACTGTTCCTCACTAGCTCCTACCTGTACTTTACCAACTTCTTTCCTGTTCTCTTTACTAAGATATAGAGTTCTTTCTTTAATAAATTCATTCCTAGGAGATGTTTCCACCCAAATCATGTGCTCCTTTGTATCTGTTGGCTTTCCCCTAGACCTTAGTTTAAAAACTCCTCTACAAGCTTTTTAAGTTTACATGCCAGCAAACTGGTTCTGTTTGGTTTGGAGGGGGCCATCTTTCCTGTATAGGTTCCTCCTTTCCCAAAAGTTTCCCAGTTCCTACACCTTCATCTTATCCACTCTCTGAGATCCTGCTGTTCTGCCTGTCTTTTTGACCCTGTGCGTGGAACTGGAAGCATTTCAGACAATGTTACCATGGACTTTAAGCTGTTACCTAGCAGCTGAAATTTGGCCTCGAGGACCTCTCTCCGACCTTTCCCTATGTCACTGGTACCTACGTGTGCCACAATCATTGATTCCTCCCAGCACTGCACACAAGTCTGTCTAGATATCTTAAGAGATCTGCAACCTTTGGACCTGGCGGGCAATTTACTGTGCATTTCTCCCAGTCATCACAAACTCCACTATATATTTCTCATTTAATTATGACAGACTGTATTAGCCACAGCAGGGACAAGTGTTTAATGGTACTGCTTCCTGACACAGCTGTAATTTGTCGGGGAGGCTTCGTGCCCCATAGCAAGGCTGGCATGAATGGTCAACATTAAAATCTAGTCACATGACGTCTGGCCTTCACTTAGGCATGTGCTAAATGGAGCCCTCTGGTGCTCTTCTACAAAGCATCACAGGTTTCTTTCACTTCACTAAAAACAAGACTTGCTATACAGCTGACCCAAGCACCAAGGCCAACTAGAGGTCACAAGCCACTTTGTTATATCTGCCTGAGTTCTCTACAGGTCAGTCACCCAGGGTGCCGGAACCTTTGTAAAAGTGGCGGGTGGGGCAGGGCACACAACTGAGGCTGGGGGCGGGGGCACAATTGAAACGTTCTGCAGGGACATGTGACTGCCCCACACATTGCCTCTGCCTCCACCACCACCCCCAACTCACCTCAGCGGAGAGTCTGCTAAGCAGGCAGCTGTGCTGGGAGTCCAGCAGCAGGGAAGAAGTAGCCGCCTCCTGGCAGGCTGCTCAGTCGGCAGCCAGGCACCCTGTTTCCTCCCTCCCCTCACTGCACAGACACTGCCAGGGGGAACTCTGACTCCTCACTGCTGGGTGTCCTTGCCAGAGGCATCCTGAGAAATATGGCGTGGCACGTGACCCTGCATGCCCCCCACCTCACCACACACATTGCCTCTGCCAAGACCAAAGTGGATTCCTGCATCCTTTTTACCCTAACCACTCCCCTCCTGTGCTCCCTTCTTCCCTAACCCTGCACTCCCTCGTGGCACTAACCCCCTGCACCTCCTCACCCCCCAGGTACTTGATGCAGCCAGTCTCATACCTCCAGCGGCTGCACGTCGCTCATTGGGAACCAGCTGTGCAGCCCGTCCTCTTTCTGCCCTTCCCACAGCCACTGTCCGGCACCTGCAGCACCGTGATCAGCTCCCCTGTGGTGAAGTGCAGCCCCTTCCAGTGCTGCTCCACGCCTGCCCGTGGCTTGCACTTTGGGGGGGCAACACTTCCCCTGCCCTCCCAAATTAAACCCAGTGCCCCCACGGTTCTGGCACTGCTGTCAGTCACCCCCCATAGGAGCAACCAGATGTAATGGATGGGATCATCTCCTCATCAGCAATCCCCTTCCCAGGTTCAACCCCCGTAGCCCTTCCCCCTTCCTGGTTTTATTAGTTACTCTACAAGCTCTCTTTGCAGTAGCAGCGTGGGTGGAATAGTAACGTTAGCCCTTGCCACAGCTGCTTGTCTGCATGTGATACAAGGTTATAGTCATTGCACTGAACTCTTTAAAGGGGCAGGAGTCTCTCTGTCACGTCAGTCCTGCTTCTGGGACCTATTTTAGAGTCACCTCTACTGAATTGTGCACACTTATAAATGTGTTCCTGTGGCAGGCCATGTGATCATGTATCAAGTGTTTTCCCAATAGTATTTCAAAGGCATAAAGGCTCAGACTGACACATTGTGTTAACACAGTATTTCACCTGAGTCTTTGTAAGGTGGGAGAATGAATCGGCTTGTTCAGCAGCAAAAGTAAACAGCCTCAGTCAGCAAGCTCTATTGGTCAAGGTTTTGTTCTTGTGTTAAAGGGCAACTTGGGGCACAAGCTAGTCCTTTGAGCACAGGTGTGGAACTTGCCCTTCTCTCCTGACAAGGAAGGAGCTGTTCTTCCTGAGGCAGGTTCATTCCTGCACTGGAGCAGGGATGGAGGGGAGGTGACTTGAACCTCATCTCTTAACTGGTAGCTGGTTCGAGCCTGAGTGTGGGTTATTAGCATCACTATTGCAATGGCCGCTTTGTGCCGCTGCTAGGGCGCTGAATTGCCAAAGTGCTGGACTGTTTGATCCCTCATCTCCATCCGCTGGCCTTCCTCCAGCCTGGCACCTGCCCATCTTAGAATGCCACCCTGTGCCAGACAGGGAGCGGTTTCTGCAGCAGCGGCACAGAGCTGTTAGCCACGTTAGTGCAGAACAAACACAAAGCAGGCGTGAATTTGCGCTATAGAATTTCCTCTTTTCCCTTTTGAGAGCCTGATTGGACCTTGTGTCTCTAGCCTTGCCTTCTTATTACACCCTTCAAGATCTAAACTAGAATTAACCCCTTACTTGGAAACAAGCAAGGCCTCTGAACCCTGTGTCAGTCTGTCCTACTGCAATTAAATCTAGAAGATGCTGGTATAAAGGCCTTCTGTACCTCCACATTTATTTGCAATGGTATACTGCAATTGGTGCTAAAGGCAAAGTACCAGACGTTTTCTTCCAGAAAACTTTCCCAGAGAGGATAAGAGGGAAGATTTCTCTCACTGAGAAAGGAGAAATAAAAATAGTGGAATTTTAGGTACTCAGATCCAAAACTGAGCAGCTGAATCCTCTAACAGACTGAGCCAAAACCCTGTATCTAATCCCCCAGCTGACCATAAATTCCCTTGCTTTATCTGTTATGATACATACACACATCCAACAGGTTTGTTACACCACAGAGAAATGAGCTGGTGAGTAACTGTGGGAAGGGGAGAGTCAGTGAGAAGCTGGAAGGACTGGCTTCCCAAGCTCATCTTCTGAGGCAGAGGGAGGAACAACAGTAAGCCAGCAGCTGGTAGAGTGCCTAGGTGCATGCCCAAAGGATGGTCCTCCCAGAGCAAGAGTCCCTACTTCTGCACATGTGACACATTCCTGTGGCTGACCCTTCACAAATAGGCCAACAGATGATTAGCAATTGCACATCGGGGTAATCAATCTGCTTCAGGGAAAAGACAATTGACTACTGAGATCAGAAGAGTCCCCTTCCTCCTCCCATGGAATAGATTCTTTCTCTGAAGCATCCAGTATTGACTAATGATGTAGGCAGGTGCTGTACTCCAGTGTTTCTCAACCAGGGGTACAAGTACTCCTGGGGGTACTCAGAGATCTTCCAAGGGGTACATCAACTCATCTAGATATTTGCCAAGTTTTACAACAGGCTACATAAAAAACACTATCAAAGTCAGTACAAACTGCAATTTCATTCAGACAATGATTTGTTTATACTGCTTTATATACTATACATTGAAATGTAAGTACAATATTTATATTCAATTGCTTTATTTTATAATTGTATGGTAAAAATGAAAAAGTAAACACATTTTCAGTAATAGTGTGTTCTGACACTTTTGTATTTTTATGTCTGATTTTTGTAAGCAAGTAGTGAGGTGAAACTTGGGGGTTCGCAAGACAAATCAGACTCCTGAAAGGGGTACAATAGTCTGGAACAGTTGAGAGCCACTGTTGTACTCAGTGGTAGATCTGGTAAGAAAACCTAAGAATACAATCTTCTCCCTTCTATCTGTGAAGAGAGCCTGACAGTTGCACATGAAGTCATGACCCCCTCTTCATGCCATCACAAATCCAAGCCAACTGCCTTGCCCCAGGGCTCCAACTTGAGACAAAATGGTTGACATTCATTCTAACAGTCACGGTAGTTTATGGAGACCAGAGAATGAGAAGCACAAGCCATGACTTGGACTAGCAACAACACCCACCACAAAAAAGCTGCCAACCACTTAAACATTTAGAGACGCAGACAGACACAAACTGGAAATGAAAACAATTATCCCAGGAGGGCAGGGACGTGAGGGAGGCCAAGGGCCAATAAAAACAGTTTAACTTTGCGAAGACAACAGAATGTATAATATTCTACTTGATTAAAACAGGCCACTCTGAAGGGTGAGTGGGGAAAGTGCCCCAGCTTTTGTTGGCTTGTACAGAATGTTGTGCTAAAATGTTACTAACTGGAATATTTGGGATATTAAATTTTTATAAACAGGTTTCCTAGTAAGCAGGTGTACAATTCAGCACATGTAAATGCAATTCCTCTGCAGTTTTTTACGTTTTACATAGTAAGTTTCAGCCCAGAGTAAAGTTGACAATTGAGTTTATAAATCCCAAAAAAACAGCATTTGAAAGAATAGTGAAGACAATAGAAGCTTATTTAAACTCATGACAGACATTTAAACTAATGTGTATATAGTCAGCAGTAGCAGGTTCTTACCTTACCAGCATCAGGACACAGCCATCACAGATGGCTCAGTTTCCCTCACTCTTGGGTAGCTGGATGATTTGATGTGGTGCAGCCCTCTAGCCAACAATGAGGTCTCTCTTTTTGGAAGGAACAGAAATCCAAACATCTGACATATTCTTGGCCAACGCCAGGCCATAGCCTTCACCTGTGTAGACATAGGGTTGATTAATACCAATAGGAACTGGTCCTCCTTAGGCAAAACAGTCTCCCCTGCACTGATCTCTGTTGGTGATAAATGAAGGGAGACTGAACATCATAGTCATGTACCCAAAATGGGATTCTAGCTTTCAGTTTACATCTCATCCCCTGTATACCCCTTTATCACCAGGTACTTGCTTCATCCTTCCCCATGGTCCTTCTATATCTTGCCTGTGTTTAGACTGTCTCAGCTCTGAGAGGGAAGGGAGGAATCACCTCCTCCTTACCTAATTCCTAGCCTTCTGTTCTACAGCAAGGCTGCTTCTTACATGCCCTGCCATTCCTTCCCAGCATGCCTTGCTGTCCCACCCTACAGTCACCTGGTCCCTGACTACGTCTCCCATTAGTCCCTGCAAACTACTGCCCCAGACTGCACTTTTTGGGGCTGAACCAGGACCAGGGAAGTAGTAGGTCAACAAGGGCACTTAAAGGGTCACTCCATGCTTTGTTACATAACTAGGGTTACCACCTGTCCAGATTTTCCCAGAATTTGTCCCATTTTAAGGTAGCTGACCTGGAAATCTGTAAGGGTGCTCAGCTGTCCAGTTTTATGGGCCCAGGATCATCCCAGATGTCCCTTTTTTTGTATCTCAAAAGTGGCACCCTATACAGAACCCATTTAGAATAATGCTGGTCTAGAAGATGTAAAGGATGAACTATTAACAATGTGACATAATACTGCCTCTCTGTGGCTGGAGGGTTATCTTTAAAATTACAAATTCCAGGTATATACCAGAGTAACTGAGATCAGAATCTGGCCAAAAGTGTTTGAAAAATTCCAAAACTAGTATTAAGATGAAGTTTATATAACTATAAAACTTCATTAAATGGTTATTTAGGTTGCAACATCAAGCACTCAAAAATTAGGAAATACTAGTTTTACAGTTGCATTGCAAACTTAATTGTGCCCTTTTGTGCACCTGTCCTGTGCACTGAAGGAGGCAGGGGCCCTGGGGAAAATAATGATTGTGTAATTAAAGAGTATATGGTAATGCATACACACAAGGGGGCCAAATTAAGATTGCACAGGCAACCTTAAATCTTGTAACCTAAGTAATGTTCAGTTAATATAGGGGTTTTAAATGCAATTTGCTAGATTTTTTTTTTAAAAGGAAAAGTTAAAAACAAGTTCTCTTATGTGCATTTGTAACCACTTCTCCATCATGCATCACAAACAGGGCTGGGCTTGAACCCTGACTTTTCAGCACAGATGTCTACTACTTAATCTACAGGAAGACAGGGCTGTTATTCCAGAGGTGGAAAGGACTGCAGGGGCCAGATGCTGGGCCTGGAGGATCGTTGGGTACCCTGGCCTGTGAGTGTGTGTGAATACAGTCTCTCTCTCTCCCGACTTCAAACCAGGAGTTGAAGGAGCTTTTGCTCTGTATGGCATCCGGAGGAAGGGGGATGGGCTGCTGGGGCCGTATGCTGGGTCTGAAGGGGTGGTTGGGGGGAACCCACCTCAGCAATCTCTCCCTCTTCCTCCCTTCCCTCCTGTTACAGATATTTGGTAGCTCCTAGGTGTTCCCAGTACAATGTCTTCTGTTTTGGTGACAGCATGGATCTGGTCTTAGAACATTCATGTCCTGTTAATATTTTGGTGTCAAAGTTTTCCTGAGAAACACAAGTGACAGAAGGAAAATAATGATTTTCCACAGTTTAGATCTTCAAATCTAAATAGAATTTCATGGGACAAAGAAAAGGCACTTCTCCTTTCCTTATCTCAAAGGTTTGTGTCAAGCAATGGAGGAATAAGAGCGTCTCTAAAACATTTCACAAGAATCTTTTATATGGGGAAGTGCTAGGCAACCCAAATATAGGAGTCACTACCAGCTCCCCCTATAACGTAAGAAGCTAATGTGCTGTGAAAGAATGAGTTATCTAGCCTGGTTGCTTATTAGAACATCTAAAATTTGTGTTGGCTATATAAATAATGTACTCAGAGGTGTTACAAAATCTCACTGCTAAGGAGCTGCTGCTACGTGGAGGAACTTTCCATTCAATGCAACAGTAGTTTTGAAAGCCTTATCTATTGTGACAAGCTCTAGTTTCCTAGGGTTGCTCATTTGCTGTGGTCCTACTGCTTCATATTTTACCCATTACAGACATTGCATTTGAAGAGACTTTCCACCTCAGTATTCCAACTCTGCTTTACTCCACTGAACTTGTGGGGGGAGTTTGGGCTTCAGTGACTTGGCATTGCACTAGGAAGATGATGTAACCACACACCAGAAGAGCCTGTCTTCTAGGGTCCTGAACCAAAGCACATTGAATCAACGGAAGGACTGCCATTGACTTCAGTGGGTTTTGCCTCAGGCCTCACAATCCTCTTTCCAGCAACAGAGGGCCTACTGAGTGGTGAAAAGGCCAACCCTCTTTTCCATACTCCTGAAGCAGGGGTTCTGTAACTGGGTTTTCAGCACTATAGCACTGTGACCCATAGAACACCACATTACAGAGCAGTTCTGGCTTTGCTGGACTTCACGGCTGGAACTAAACTGTTCCTCTCCCATATTCACCCCAACATTCTGTTGCATCAGTGACAGTCCATATTCTGACTGGACAAACGATCCCCAAACCATCAGTGCTGGGGAGCTACACACATCTAGCAGTGGCCATGGGGACAGTCAATAGACACACTTGATCTAGGGTCTCCAGAAAATTAGGAGCTGAAAGCCCTCTGCTGTGGGCATGAAGGTCGTGCCCTCTGAGACAATTAGGGTATATGCTCACCGTGCTGAATACAGCCTCCTTATTAACACTGCCTGGAGACACACAATATAATCACCCCTGGCCACTTAAGAATACATGATGTTTGTAAAAACAATGAGTCTGGTGGCACCTTAAAGCCTAACAGATTTATTTGGGCATAAGCTTTTGTGGGTAAAAAAACCCACTTCTTCAGATACACGATGCATGATGTTTGTGTTTGTCTCATTTGTGGGCCAGAATCTAGTCTCAGTGACATCAGTGTAAATCCAGAGTAACTCCATTAGAATAGATGAGAGCAAACATAATTTGGGAGATTTTCCATGAGCCGTCACATATCAGCTGATGGTTGGCTTTCCACTGTGGGGTACTTTACTCTGTTTTGTTTTAACTCCATCAATGACCCCTTGAAAACCATCCACCAACGGCTCTGTTGGAAGTTCTGTTGCTTTGGATTCTACTGCGGGAGCTGGTCCTCCCCCAGGACTCCAGCAGCTGTCAGGCATGATTCCCGTAATAAGCTGACAGCTGTGCAAGGTAACCTCCTTTTCTCCTATCCAGCTGTGTACAGCATCTAAGATCCTTTTAGCTCTTGGGAATAACATGGTTAGAGGGAAAAAAATCTACCTCATTTTAATTCCATATGTATTTTTCCCTATATGGCCTAAAGTGGAGAGAGACACTAGGCTATGGCAGCATAGCATAATGGTTCCCCTTAGATCATCCCACTGTTTAGAGACGGGCCCAAACTGGATCACACCCTCAGACTTGGGATAAGTTTGGATCTGGACTGAGAACTTTGCCCCTTAGGACTCTCTTTATGGTGGGCACAGACTGGAACACCAAATCCAGACACTCACAAACATTGGGATAGTTCAGATCTGGACTCTGCGGCTCTGTCCCATATGCATTGTTTTTACTGTGTATAGCTCACCTGCTGCACTTTGCACCTGGGGTTACATAATGGGACCCTGACCTAGTCACGGGCCCTAGCTGCTATTGCAGTGCTAATAACCATCATCAGCATCTGTTCAAAGAGAATTTGTGTTTGTGAAGATGCACCTTCTCCCCACACAGCTATCTGATACCAGGCTATAACTGATGCTGCATCTTCTAGGCCACAAGATTTGGCAAGGGGATGCTAAAGAGGGTCTGATCCAAAGCCAATTGAAGTGAATGAAAAGATTTACACTGACTTTAGCAAGCTTTGGATCAGGCCCTCAGTGTATTTCAAAGGCAGTAGAGCATTTTACACTTTCTTCCCCCACTTCCACTCAAAACCAAACAAACCCCAAACCCTTATTTTTGGGACAGAGGCTCAGGACAGCTCCTTGGCTGAACAGCTAATGGGAGCGAAGAACATGTTAAAGTTCAAGTGGCTTTTTGCCTGATGGGTAAATGCTGCCAGTCGCAGGGACTCTCTGAACTAGAAAGGAAGCAGCCTTTCAAAGCCAAGGGGTGCATTCTACAAAGGAGTTTATTATAGTGTAGCCTCTAATGATCCTATTGATTTTTTTTTAAATGACTTGTTTCTTTTAGGTGAAGAGTGAAGGCCCCAAGCTGGTGCCATTTTTTAAAGCCACTTGTGTCTATTTCGTCCTCTGGCTGCCAACTTCCAGCCCTTCCTGGTTCAGTGCCCTCATCAAGTGTCTGCCCATCTTCTGCTTATGGGTTTTTCTGCTGGCACATGGAATCAATTTCTTAGTCGCACATCGAAGCGCCAATAGGATCCTAGCAGGGTTAATATTCTCCGCAGTGGGGGATGCCTTCCTCATCTGGCAGGAGCAAGGCTACTTTGTTCATGGTAAGTGATACGCCAGTTCTGAAGGGATGTAATAGCAACCAGTTAAATGTATCACTAAATAAATGCTCTTATGTAGAGGGTTTATATATTTATTCTTTCATTTTTATTTATATGAATAACCCATTGTCATGGCAGTAGGAAGGACTCATCCCTTGCATAAATCCCTTGCACTGAAATTAGAGGGGGTGCACCATGGATGGACATGACCCATGTCCTCCTCTGTACTCACATTCCAAGAGCCTGGGGTTGGCTGGTAGCCCTGTCATGGTGCTGGCCCAGCATCTGTCCTCATTCCCTGGACTGGCAGGACTTGGGAATGTGGCAGAATGACCTCACACCACTCAGCAGTTAGCAGCTGGCTGGGCTCTGTGCAATCATCTTATACAAGGATAGCTGCTATGATGTGCACTCCCAAGGCCCCAGTGTAAAGCAGAGAACAAGTGAAGGGGAAAGTGGCTCCTCAGTGTTCTAACAGGGAAGCATGTGATTAGGGAGCAGGGTGGGGGCAGTGGTTAGTCATATGCACTTGGAACTAGAGCTGGGGTTCGAGTCAAGTGCCAAGGGAAAAGGTCGCTGCTAGAGACCAAGTCAGGAGGAGATGCTGGAGTTGAGTCTGGGGTAGGGTGTAGGAGCAAAGATCTTGAGCAATGCAGGAACAGATGGTGGTCTGGGATAAGGAGAAACAGGCTGCAAGGCAGGAAACAGGAGTCAGGCACATAGGTAGGGTGTGTAGTAGCAGCCAACCAAGGATTCCTCTAGTCACTCAGACAACTTCCTATTCCTCTTTCTGGTTTAAGTAGTGCATCTAAGCCAATTAGTGGGGCTAGACATCTTGACATCCCCCCCCCCCCCCCCCCCCCCCCAATCAGTAGCTTTGTGGGTAGGGCCCTATGCAAGCTAGAGCTTCACTAGCCTCCTTCTCCCATCAGTCATTCAGGTGAGCTTCTGGGTGGTGACTGGGGTTTGAGGCCCATGATCCTTCAGTGCCCCTGGAGCTAGAGGTGGGTGATAGAAACCACTAGGCCTAGCCCTAATTAGAGGTGTGCTGACTTGAGTCTCAACCTATCTTGAAAATGGAGGACTTTCAGCAAGCTTTGACCAGGTCCCTCTCACCAAAGGCTCTTAAGCAAACTAAGCATTCTTGTCATAAAAGGGAAGGTCATCTCATAGTTCAGTAACTGGTTAAAAAGATAGGAAACAAAGGGCAGGAATAAATGGTGAATTTTCACAGTGGAGGGGGTAAATAGCAGGGTCCCCCAAGGATCTATGCCAGACCACTGCTGTTCAACATATTTATAAATTGAGGGGGGGGGGAGGGAGAATAAAAAAAGGTAAACAGTGAGGTGGCAAAGTTTGCAGAGGATACTAAATTACTTAAGATAAGTCCAAAGCAGACTGTGAAGAGTCAAAAGGATCTCACAAAACAGAGTGACTGGGCAACAAAATAGCAGATGAAATTCCATGTTGAAAAATGCAAAGTAATGCATATTGGAAACCATAATCCCAACTATACATACAAAATGAGAGTCTCAATTAGCTGTTTCCACTCAAGAATGAGATCTTGGAGTCATTGTGGATTGTTCTCTGAAAACATCTGCTCAATGTGCAGCGGCAGTCAAAACAAACAATGTTAGGAACCATTAGGAAAGGGAGAGAAAACAGAAAAGGTCATTCTATAAAGTCATTGTACACTCACACCTTGAATACCATCTCTAAAAGGATATATTAGAATTGGGGGAGGGAAAAGTAAAGAGAAGGGCAATGAAAATGATTAGGAATATGAAACAGCTTCCATATGAAGAGAGATTAAAAGAGACTGGGAGTGTTTAACCTAGAAAAGAGACAACTAAGGGGGTGGGAAATGAGAGTCTATAAAATAATGAATGGTGTGGAGGAAGTAAGTGTTATTTACCCCTTCACATAACGTAAGAACCAGGGGTCACCCAATGAAATCAACAGGCAGCAGGTTTAAAACATAAGGAAGTAATTCTTCACACAACGCACAGTCAACCTGTGGAACTCATTGCTGGGAATGTTGTGAAGGCCAAAGATGTAAGTGGGTTAAAAAAGATTCTGGAGGATAGGTCCATCAATGGCTATTAGCCAAGATGGTCAGGGACACAACCCCATACACTGGGTGTCCCTAAACCTCTGACTGCCAGAAGCTGGGAGTGGGGATGATGGGGTGGATCACTCAATTCATTGCCCTCTTCTGTTCACTCCTCTGTAGCATCTGGCACTGGTTACTGCCAGAACACAGGGTACTGGGCTAGATGGACCATTGGTGTGACCCAGTGTGGCTGTTCTTATGAATACCCATCAGCCCATTTTCTTCAGGAGCTGTTGACAATTTTGTCTTGCCTCCTCAAGTGTTTGAACTGAGGTTTTCAAAGCAGTCTGGGCTAGTGGTTGTCAACCTTTTCACAACCCTTTTCTATCAATGGCAAAAAACTATGTTAACACAGAAGTAAGCTTGCCTGGCTGAGTTGAGCAAAGCTCAATCAGAAAACGCAGCGTTAATGGTGCCCATGCTACCTTGACTCTACCCTCTTTTAGGAATGCCCTAATATGCCCTGTTAACACACATACGTTTACGCTGCCAACCCCACAGTTGCTGAAACGTAAGAGCTCTTCACCACCTTTTACAACCCATTCACTTTCACCACAGGAGGACTGTAGAGTACTTGCAAGAGTTGAACTTTAGCACATATAAAATGTTAGGAATGGAAACTAACTGTATTCCTATATTAGCACATGCACACTAAAAAAAAAAAAAAAGTTAAATTGGTAAAATTCTCTACTCCTCATGTTTAGCTCATTAAGTCTCCCCTCCTGTTCCCTGAATTAGTCTTGAGGCCCTCGTTTGCTCTGTTCTTCTCCCCCCACCCCATTTCATCCCTCTCCTTTAGTGCCCTTTCCCATCTATCTAGCCTTGTGCCCAACATGTGGGCTCTGCCTCTCCGCTCTGTCTACCAGTTCCATTCTGTGGACGCACCAGCAATCTGAGCTGTAGATCAGCTGGCATAGCACAACAAGACACTCCCCAGTGCAGAGGGGGCAGTGCCACCTGGTTGAGTTGTTTTAGCACAGTGTGTTGGCTTGTGAGCATGACAGACAGAGTACAAACTTGTCACTGGTGGATTTTAGTTGCTAAGGAGCTCCTGTTCCCCTTGTACCAGGGCATCACGATATAATTTTAAGCCATTGGCCTGCTGTGGTGCTCAGATTTCCATGGTTTTATTTAGGCATGAAAACTTCCAGCCAAGTTAACAAATCTGCATGAACAGAATGGAACAGACTTTCAGTGTATGTAGGTCTGTGGGCTGAGGGTGGGAGAAGGGAGCTGAAATTATTTTGGAGTCCATCATGTGTGACTGGCAAGACCAACTAGTAATCAGCACCTGCTGCAACACATGGTGACATTTCTTGTCAGATGGACTAGTGCAGAGTGATTAACATATGGGCAATTCCTTCCTACACCAACATCTGGGATTTCTCAAGGGTGTTTTACTTCAAAGGGAAGCTTGTTTGGTTTTCTCAGATCAATTCCACTTTTGATTTGTTTGGGTCCTGCAAGTAGCCATAAAAAAAAAAATTGGCAGGTTAAACTGGTGTAATCCTGGCCAGCTGCTTCCTTCCAGTTTATGATTCTGCTATCAGTGGGTGGAGATGATGTTTAGACCTAGGTCCAGCTGAGTCCCAGGCTGGAGTTTGCGTCTGTGGCTAAGGCCAGAGAGTTTGGGTCTGAATTTGGAGGTGTTGAAATCTTTGGTAATTGCTCTCACAATATTTGGATTCCATTGATCTGGGAAAAGGTTCCTTCCAGTTTTGGCACCACCCAGAAAAAACTCTACAGGTGTTTACAGATCTGGGATCTCAAACCTGCCTTCCTCCGCTCTGAAATTCAAAAAAAGAGGTTAAGTCTGAAAGACTTGAGTTTTGTTTCTTCCTGATTTATCTGTAGAGTTAGCAGAGGTGGTTGTCGAAAAGGCAGAGCAGCATTATCCTCAGTGTGACTGTGGGTACATCAGGACATTTTCCTAGGGCAGGAACCAGCCAGACCAGGGTAGCCTCCTCTACAGAGGTCACTGAATTAAGTGTTTCCCCCCCCCCCCCTCTAGGGATGGGATTTTCAGAAGGGCTGAATGTTGGCCTACCTCTGCTCCCACTAAATTCACATGGGAGTTTTACCACTGGGAGCAGAATTAAGACAGCACCTTCCCTGTGACTGTTTAATCTGATGTAGTCATAAATTAATTATGCCCATTAAAGCTCACACTTGCTGTGTCAATGCCTCTTTCCAGGTCTGCTGATGTTTGCCATCACACACATCCTGTACTCCTCAGCATTTGGGATGAAGCCTTTGGACCTGAAAGCTGGCTTTGTGATGACCCTTGTCTCCAGCTTCTGCTATACCTTCCTGTACTACTACCTCTCAGGCCCATTCACCTACCTGGTTGCTGTCTACATCGCTTTGATCGGCTTCATGGGGTGGCGCGCCATTGCTGGGGTGCAGCTGTGCAATGACCTCTGGACTTGGACCAAGCTTTCAGCCTGCATCGGAGCAGTGCTTTTCATGGTGTCAGATCTGACCATTGCAGTTAACAAGTTCTGCTTCCCGGTGCCCTACTCACGTGCCATCATCATGGCCACTTACTATGCAGCCCAGATGCTCATTGCACTCTCAGCTGTGGAGAGCAGGGATGAAGAGGACTTCAAAAAGAGGAATTAGATGGAGCGCCAGCAGGCTCGTGAACTGCATGGATTATAACTGGGGTGCTGTAGTAGCATTAGTTGCTGAAGGAGATCTCCATCTCTCAAGGTGCATTGGTGATAGAGATTTTGCTTCTTTAAAGCATTATCTTTGTTTTTTTTTTTAAATCTGACTCTCCTTGAATGTAATTTACTTCAGTGTGGAGACCACACTGGAAAATTTAGACTGCTTCTACAGTAGCTACTCATTGACCTTTTCCTCTTGGAAGCTTCAGGAGTCCTCTCTAAAACATTGTATTTGTTAATCCTGAAGCTGGTTCTGAATGTTATGGAAGGAGAAGGCTAATTTAAAGAGACCGTGAAAAGAGGCTAGGCAGGTTAAGAGGCTTGCCTTCCAGCCTGGGCACACATGTCCGAATCCCAGCTAAGGTGATAGGGATGTGACAATGAGCTTAGGTGGTGACTAGACTAGACCCCAGTTGTAGCCATTACAAAGCCACTACACAGGGTGCAGCAACCGACAGCCTCTGCTCAAAGAAAGCCCAGGAGTAGCATAGCAAGAGGATAGGTAGTGCAGGTCAGGGCTGAAGTACATTGGTAAGAATTGGGTGGTGGGAAACTTGCACTGTACCGGATTCTAACCGGGGCTCTTTTGTGAATTCCAAATTCATGCAACTTCCTATTTAAATGCCATTCAAAGTTTCTGCCCAACGTGAATGCTGCTGAGCATTTAGTATGCTATACACTTGCAGAAGCAACAACAGAATGCAATAACATTCTGAACTTTGAGAAAATGGGAAACGAAAGGCATTCTTTAAGCAGGCTGGGTTACGATGAAAGGATACGTGCATGAAAGTTAATGAGCAATTTTAGCAGGCAACTTTCAGCATTTGCTTGCCTAGGGTAGTCCTGTGGCCATGTGCTAAGATATATGATGGAACAATGGGTCTGACTTTCAGCATCAGACCTCACCCCCTGTTATCAGTAGCTTTGTTGACTGAATTAATAAGCCTGGTAAACCTCCTGCACCTCCTCCGTAGGTGTTGAGAGCTCTTGAATCAGTGACAATGTTTGTGCCAACCCCAAAAAACTCCAAAACAAAGGCAAAGTATTAAATGCACACTGGGATACAGCATACTTTGATCACTGTGAAATTACTGCAGACCCAAGTTTATAGATGCGTCATTAGTGTTAACGGGCAATGGTTTTAACTGTGAGCTTGGCAGATTTTCAGGGAAACCTATTTATTCAATTAAGGCTAGTAGGCTTCTCTGTATGTGCATGTCTACACACTTGACCCTATACATATGTGCACAGTAGTATGGTATTAGGAACCACCTTACACAACCTGAGTTGGGGTATTCTGTGCTTTGCATCACACTTTTGGAGATACATTCCACTAAGAAATCATAATTTATTTTTTCCTGGGCTCACATTCTATCCATAATGTGGGAATTGGGAGACTGGAATTTGACATTTAAGCATTTATTGCTCAGTATTTACAGCTGCTAATAAGTGAGAATACTTTGCATATTTGCACATATTTAATATACGCCTTACTCGGGGTCTTTTATTTGTCTGTGAGCATTTTCCCTTACCTACAAAGCCAGCTACGTAGAACAAGTGTCTGTTTTTTGCCAGTCAATGGCAAAGAACCAAGTTTGTGCCACTTGACTTGGCAAAGCCCACTTTGAGGCTAAACTACCTGAAAAGAACAATTCTGTGCATTCAAACCAACTCACCCCCATTTCTCCTAACGTCGTGGAGCCTATAAGAAAAATTAGAACTATCAGAGATGGGAAAAACCTATTTCCAACCAACCCAAACTATTTGGCAATCTTATCCTCCCCTCTGCCATAGCAAGGCTATCTCTTCCATTAGACTCTGTTAAAGGATTCTGGTGAGGTATTTTTAATTTCACAATTATAGTTTTACTTTTCAATAATTCCTTCCCTCCTGCTTGCTGTTTAATTTATTGTGGGTTGCTCACAAGTGCTGAGCTGCTGCTGCCCCTGATTTGTCTTTGATGCATGACAAGTGGATGGAGAGGCATTTCCTATGGATATACAGTGATAGTGCATCAAGGGGGCTTTCCTCTCCCTTTCCCAAATCGGATGGTGTCCCTTGAATGTTTGTTTTGTGGCCCTTCCTCCCATGGTACTCACATGAGTAGTCTTATTGATTCTAATGAGACCATGCCGGTGAATAACTGTTCCTACATGTGAGTGAAGAGTTCACAAGTGGGCCTTGTCACAGGGTGCTCTACTCACCACAGGATGGCACCTCCTCCTGGTGGTTCTGAGGATTAGCTCTACCAGACCAACATCCTTTCCCATAGTTGCAATCCACCTCTCTGTCTGTAGCCCCTCTTTCACTCCAGGAGCTGCTGCTTCCTCTTAATGACCTGGCTGGACAGCTGAATCACAAAGTGGTTTCCCCTTCCACCATACTCTTTCAGAGTCTCCTTCCACAGGCAGTCCTCACACCCACTGGACTGACAACATCACTCCAGCAGTCTTCATGTTTGCTGCCCTTAGCACTACCACTCTGCAGTGGTTGGTAGGGGAACCCAAGCCTGCCCTCTATTTGGGGTTCCAGGCCAGGCCCCTGTAGTGAACAGTTAAGGCCTGGCTCTGTCCCAATCTTACCGCTCTCACCGCAGTCTCCTTCCTACTGTGAGTCTTCTCCCTTACCTCAGGAAGTGAGACAATAGACTTCCTCCCTACTACCTTCTTACACTAGCTCTGTCTCCTGGCTTTGTAGAATGCTTGCCTATCCCCTTGCAGGTGAGCTTCCTTCTAATTAGCTTCCTCCAGTCTAAATCTCCCCTATTTGCGTCCTAATTGGTTGATGAGGCTTGACTAGGCCTAATGCAGCCCTTACTGTGGGGAGTACCTCTCATCATAGGCCCTGTGCAGTGAGAGCTTTGTTTTTGCACCTGGCATTTCTGAACCTGAGCCTGCAGGGTTCTTGTAGGTCAGTTGCCATGCCCTGACTGAGGACTTGTCTATCCAGACAGGGCTGCAGCAGCACTGATGCAGTGCGCGGTTGTCGCACTTAGTGAAGACACAACCTATGCTGACAGGAGAGCTTCTCTCATCGGTGTAGTGCTGTCTACAGCTGCAGTTCAGCTGGTTTAACTGCGTTGCTCAAGGGTGTGGATTTTCCACACCACTGCATGACGTAGTTCTGCTGACATAAGTCTGTAGTGCAGAGCAAGCCGCAGTTTCTGCTGCAGCCCTGCTCACTATGCCCCTTGGAATCCAGCAATAGTCCCTTTAGTTCACATGCTCCTCTAGCCTTTGCTCTTTGTGGGGTCTCCCAGCACTGTTCCCCCTTACAAAGGCAGCTCCTGTTTTCCCTGTTATTAAGATATTGAAAGTAAATGGCAAGTTTTTCAGGACCAAATATGACACAAAGAGACACGGTCAGATCTAAATTAGTCCCAAATGTAGAGTTAGTAATGGTATCCACAAGTGGTGTAAATGGGCCATTGATTTCTGTGGAGCTTTGCCAATTTACACCAGCTGCAGATTTGGCCCACAGTTTGCAAAGCCCTTTGGGCTAAACCCTGCTATCTACATAGTAAGACACTATTAGTCACTGAATGGTCTGTGCATTAAGTCCATGAATTGAAAGAAAATGGTCTTTTTCTGTGACTGGTTGCAAGGGTGAACCCACCACTTGTGCCAGGGAAATACCAGATGGGTGACCATCTCCTAAGTGCAGCACCTCCACCGGACACCCTCTTCTCTTGTGTGTCTGTCTCGAAGGGAGATGCTGGGAGAGAGACAGGCACTGCTAGAACAAACCAGGCTGCAGTGTTGGGTTTAATTAGAGAGCTACATGGGTGAGCACCCCAGAGTCTCTCAACCAACCCCCTGATTTTATATTACATACAAACTCTTCCGAGCCAATAACGCTGATGGGGTGCCATTGTTTTAGACTCTTACCTGAGAATGCTGCAGTTTAGGAAAATATAATTCCACTTTGATTTAACCTCCTATAAAATATGTGGGCTTCCATTCTCTGGTTCACCCAAGGAGTGCTTGGCATAGGCTGGAGAGGGGGCAAAGATCTCTTGAAGAGACTTTTGCACCTTGCCAAATCTGTAGCCCTCTGGCCACATGGTCAGGCTCTAGTGTAAAGTGAAGTGGCCTGAGGGCTGCCATGATATAAGGCAGGGGTGGCCAACCTAAGCCTGAGAAGGAGCCAGAATTTACCAATGTACATTGCCAAAGAGCCACAGTAATAGGTCAGCAGCTCCCCACCCCCCCCCTGCTCCCAGCACTCCCGCCCACCGGCAGCCTCACCGCTCAGCACCTCCCCCTCCCTCCCCGCACCTCCCGATGAGCTGTTTTGTGGCATGCAGGAGGCTCTGGAGGGTAGGGGAGAGGAGCTAGGGGACAGCCAGCTTAGGGGAGGGGGCGGGAAGGGGTGGAGTGGGGGCAGGGCCTGTGGCAGGGCCAGGGGTTGAGCAGTGAGCACCCCCTGGCACATTGGAAAGTTGGTGCCTGTAGCTCCAGCCCCGGAGTTGGTGCCTATACAAGGAGCCGCGTATTAACTTCTGAAGAGCCGGATGTGGCTCCGGAGCCACAGGTTGGCCACTCCTGATATAAGGGAACGCTGATCATGTCTCCCTGTGTGAGTGTTAGCAACAGAGGACAGCTTCTGCTCCTCTCCTCGGCTTGGTGATGCTCTCACAAACCTTCCTTCTCCTTGGCTGATGCGAAGAGCGCTCTCTCCTGGCTCTCTCCTGTGTTACAGTTCAGCTCACAGAGTAGCACTTAATCCATGGGACGACTAGCAGAGTACGGCACTATTCTACCTGAGCACGGCTGACAGGACCAGTGGGCAGTATTAGCAGCAGTGTGAGATAGGCCGCTGGCACTGAGAACACCCCACACTTTCTTTACTGAGTAGTTTTCACACCCACCAGTAGCCCTACATAGTGGGATTCAGTATGTTGAACAGACATTTTGGCCTACATCCCCAATAGTACTATTCAGACTCTTAACTTCCATTGAGTTCAATGAGGATCTGGCCCTTCCTTCCAAGGACTCTTAATAGTTTAGAAAATTTAAGTACCATTGCAAAAGGCTGGGTTAACAATAGTGCCCCCCAGAAGCGTCTGCTGCTTTATAAACATACACCAGAAAGGTTAGCTGCATTACTGAGGGGGAACACATTGTAAATAGCACAGGCCCCTGTAATCTCCTCCCTCTAATGCTGTTGCACAATATTTCCCGTATTCATTCACTCAAGGGATTGCTTCTGCTAGAGCGACCAGCTGTAGGAGGCATGCAGCATCTCCATTCATCAGTTTTGCTTGTCTTGTGATCCCCAGCTTGGCCCCTGCATCGCTGCTCTTTGTGGATGTCCCCTGCTGTTACACAGGCCGCTTGTTTGCAACCCTCTTCCTGTCATAGAGCCAGCTAGAGAAAATATGCATGTACAGTGCTCTAACTGTCTGCTGGGGCCAGTGCTAGCAGGATTTGAGTGACTGGCTAATTTAAGACTTATTTAACTCTCTCTTGGACTATGTCACTTTGGCATATCTGTTCTTCACTTATGTTCTCCAAGGATTCCCTCCCCTGTAAGAAAGACTGATATGCTCAGTAAAGGAGCGAATGGATACCTTCATTGAATGTTATAATCTCCCCCGCTCTGAGTTAGTAGGGTATCACTTTCTTCACCTCCAGAGAGTATTATTCTTCAGTTTCCAGAAGCAGTTTTAATTATTTTTCTGTAATTTTTTTTATCTCAGTTTATTTTACGATCTGCCAATCGCAGGCCTTGATCCTGATGATGATTGCAGAGGGTTCAATAGGCGTTCCTAGGTGATCTGTCATTTTGAGAGGAGGGAGCTAGCATAATCTGAGCATGGGCCCTGTAAAATGCACTGCTTCTGTTGTGGGCCTGCACCGGAGAACTCTGAGAGAGTCGAGGGTTGCCCGGGGCATCACAGACTCAGGCTGTTAGAGAGAGTCACCCTGGTCTCTCGCCCGTCTCCCTCTCCACATCCCTTTAATCCACATGACTTGAACAAAACCCTTTTTCCTGAGAGAGCCTTTCTTGCTGGGAAGAGGCCAGCTGCTATGGGCACAGATTTGACACAGCCAGCTCCCATTCTTCTGATTAAGCCTGGCAAACATTGACCAGTTGCTGATGTGGGGGAGGGGTGCAGGTGGGCGTCTGTTTTAGATACTGTTTCCTGGGACAAAAAACCGTTCAACACTGGTGAAAGCAATCTGGGATTTGAAAGGCAGTGGCAAAGTAGGAATGGAGAGCACATAAATATCCATCTTGACTCTTTTCCACTTCCTTCCTTAACTCTCCCATTGTCTCTCTTTGCCTTTTAAATTTGAAGGTATTGTTCTACTTCCCTTCCCCCCACTCCAAACACATACACAGCCTTTCCCTTTAGAAGCAAAATCTTTAAGGAGCATCATCCATTCTTGGGCGTGATAACGTTGCAGGAAGGGAGTAGAAGCAGTGTACGGTACATTGTATTCCTGATCCCAGCAGTATTAACTCCTAAGTACGAGAGGCACCCAGTAGTTACACACTGTATACCCGGGGTAGTCAATAAGCGGACCACTGGTGAAATCCAGACTGCCAGATGCTTTTGAACAGTCCCCAAAATCTTTTTATTTACTTATTTTTTTAAAAAGAAAAGGAGGACTTGTGGCACCTTAGAGACTAACAAATTTATTAGAGCATAAGCTTTTGTGAGCTACAGCTCACTTCATCGGATGCATACAATGGAAAATATAGTGGGGAGATTTTATATACACAGTGCTCAAATAAATTAGTCTCTAAGGTGCCACAAGTCCTCCTTTTCCTTTTGCAAATACAGACTAACATGGCTGCTACTCTGAAACCTCTTATTTCTTTAAATATCTCTGGCATCTGGCCCTTGACCAAGAAATTTGGACCTTGACAAAAATAATTGACTATACTGTACTCAAAATCCCCTCTGAAATTCTTGTGGGTGGTTAATTGAGGTTATATATACACTAGAAACCACATCTTCCACTACTGGACTAACCATTAAGTGCCAGTAACTCCTTAGTCAGGGAGACTAAGAGTGTGCAGAGTCTGCTTGATCTGCCTAGCTTTTACCCTATATGGAACCCAACTCCTTTACTCACAAAAAGCTCCTCTTGAAGCCAAGTGGCCTGATTTTCACCTCACATCATTGTTACACTCCTGTAACTCCACTGGGCTGGGCAGGGCCTTACCAATACCACTGAAGTCCATGGAGCTACGGATGTAAAATTGGCGTGTAGCGGAGACTTCAGCAGAGCCACTCTTGATTTACAGCAGCGTGGGATCAGAATTGGGTTAAACGGGTCCTTAGTATTTAATACATGGTTTAGAAGAAGGACTTGAAGGCTTTCACTCCCTGCCCTTCTTTCCAGCATAGCTCTTTATTAGCCTTGGAGGGGAAAGTGGTCAAAACAGAACAGATATAAAGCTCAGTGGCAGATGTCTCCTTCTCTATTTTGGGTGCATGGGAGTGGCAAATTGCCTAGTTTAGGCAGAGAAAGCTGCTCTTTTATCTGGAGAGACAGCAGAGTTGAGTGGTCTGAGCCCAGGACTGGATATCTACAACTCCTAAGTTCTGAGCCTGGCTTTGACACCGATTCCTTTTGTGGCCCTGGTTAAGTCAGCTGGTCTGAAAGGATGTAATTCTGATTAAAGTCAATAGAGGTATGCCAGTTTACAGCAGTTGAGAATCTAACTCTCTGTGTCTGTTCCCCCCCCCCCCCCCCCATCTGTAAAATGCTTACCTACTTCACAGGGCTGATGTGAGGATTAGTGCATGTTTGTAAAGCACCTTGAAAGGTGTAAAGCACTAGATAAGTGCTAAGTATTATTATACTATGGTATTGAAAATAAAAATGCTTCGAAGAACCTGCAGAAATTCACTTGAAAAAAGGTGACGTGAATAAATGTTTCAGTTAGATTTCTGCATCAGATGGAAAGCAAATGGAAAACAGTCATTTGCATGATCTATTAGGGAGGAAGCCAAGCCAAAACTCTGGACCCAGACACACCCAAACTTCAAGGGAAGGGGTTTTTAACAAGTCTGAACTCAGATCCCGAAGTTGCAAAAAGTTTCTAAAAGTCAGAAGCAAAACCCCAAGATGTGAGCATCGCATCCCAATTTTGCAACGCAGGCTCATCTCTGAACGAGCTAGAATAAGCCTGATCCAGCCAGAACAAAGTATCCTAATTCTAGCTCGATTATTGCTGAAAATGTTGAAGTTGAACATGCTGTGGTTCTGTTCATCTTTTCTCATGCAGAAAGTCAACTAGAGTTTAAGGAACGAATTACAAAAGGGATATTTAATTTCCTTTGATCATAAACTTTATTGGCTTTAAAGCCAGTGGAGAGGGAATGCCCATTTTGGAATTAATTCCTGTCCCACTGTATGTAGGATGTGTACGATTTTCCAGATGAGAATGTGTTTGTATGAACAGCCACTAGACTCAGAACAGACTTATGAACAAATAGTATAGATTGGCATAACTCTGTTGATTTCAAATCAGGCCCCAAACTGTAAATCATTTTTTCCAGTAGCACCCACACTGTGCTAGGTGCTGTACAAATACAAATGAAGGCTGAAGCACTTACATTCTAAAAATGGGTGTATACCTGTGAAATGGACCATAATTCTCAAGCAGTAAAACTTACATTATTATGAACTCAAAGGCAAATACAATGCAAATTTTTATTGTTTCTTTAAATGTTTGATAGACATTCTTTTTCTTAGTTTGTAGGAAGTTCCGTTGACGATGTATTTTTTTCCTTTTAAAGTAAAAATATAAAAATTATGTCTATATACCTATAGATAGACTAAAAAAAAAAAAAAAAAAAGTGGCCAGTTGGCTGAAATGCCAAAATTTAAGTGGCTTGTATTGTATCTGTGGTGACACCAAATTGCTGTAGAAATAAACTCATTAAAAGAAAAGGTGGATGAAATACAGGCTTGATGTACTGTGGCCAGTGATAATTTGCTACTTCAGAACCCTTGTAACTAGCTCTGTGAAAGAGGGGGTCTAGGGCCTGCTTCTGCTCCTACGATACATCAGTGGGAGCAAGATATGGGCCTATGTTATAGTCCTACCGGCACTAAAATAGAGAGAACATCAGGAAATTTAGCACCAGTAAGGAAACAATTATCTTGGCAACCTAATTAAACAACAAAAACAAAAAACAGACCTCCCACACTGGTTTCTTTGTTGAATCAGGACAATTTAGAAATCCAGGGCCCAAACTGCAGTCCTTACTCAGGGCCTATGCAAGAATAGGCCTATTTTGTTTCCCAGAATAGGACTGTTCATGGAGTCCGCTGCTATTCGTTGTGGGGAAGGTTGGCAGAATCTTTCCCTCAGTGAAAAAATCCCATTGGGATAAGTGGTAGTTTTGTCTGGGTAAGGACTTCAGGATTGGGCTACAAGTCCTGACCTGTTAATCTCAATGACTCCTATATGAACTGAACCGCCTGTGTTCTGGTGAATTAAAGGCAAAGCATATTTTTAAAGATTTAATATACAAATCAAGCAGCTCCCCTTTTCCATTCACAGTCTCAGCACTTAGCCATGTTTTAAAGTGATGAGCACTTAACTAATCTATTTTGCCATCAATTTAAAAGTCACCACATGCAGTATGGCCACTTGATATTATCTATGATGCATTTTTATGTTAATTTTACTATTATTCTGTATTTGGAATGTAGTTTTTCCTCTAATTTCTTGTATGTGTACCAATAATTAAAATATTAATTTACTTGATGTTTGTACTGCCTCGCTGAAACTACTTTTTGCTTGTTTTCTCTTTCCATGACAGTTTCATCTTGAAATACAGGTCCCGAGTCAACACGGTTCTACTTCAATTTAACCCAAGTAGAACTCCAGTCAATGGACCAGATCTTCAGCTACTGTACATTGTTGTAGTTCCATGCAGTGGAGCTAGGCCATTCTACTCCAGTTGAGGATTTGGCCCAGTATTTTTTGGCCATATCTGATGCGGTGAACGAGCTAGTTTGGCCTCATTAACCATCCTTTCTATCACCGCTGGGAATGCCACATTTGGAGGAACCATTTTTTTGGGGGTACAGTACAGCCCCAGTATTGCAATGATTTATGTTTGTAAACTTAAAACATGCAAGCCCCATTTAATTCCAGGGGACTACTCAGATGCTTAAAAAGTTAAGCACACACATAACTCTTTGCAAGATCAAGGCCTAATGACTTCCACATTCACCTAGGTGAAAATTCCCCGTCAGTTTGGGAAAAAGCAGAAAAAAAAATTAACACTGAGATTTCTTCTCTTCTTCAAACCTCTTTTAAGCAAAAGAAATCCTGTGAGCACCCTTCCAACATCCTCCCTCCCTCAAATAAAGTGACCCATCGTTTGGGAATGAACCACTGTTACACAGGAACTTTGCTGCATTGTTTCCAAAGTAGCTGTCACATAATTTAGGCTAGGTCTACGGTACTGTGGTAAGTCGACCTACGCTACGTAACTCCAGCTACCTGAATAACTGTAGCTGGAGTCGACGTACCTTAGGTCGAGTTACCGTGGGGGGGGGGGGTGTGGGGGGGTGTCGATGGGAGAAACTCTCCTGTTGACTTACCTTACTCTCTTCATTGGGGGTAGAGTACAGGGGTCGACTGGAGAGTGATCTGGTGTCAATTTGGTGGGTCTTCACTAGACCTGCTAAATCGACTGCCGGTGGATCGATCTCAGAGCGTCAATCCCAGCTGTAGTGTAGACATAGCCTTAGCAACATCAGAAGGTGCCATGCCTTTTCATTTGCAAACTGTTTTAAATATTTCCAGCCCCGCTGGGTTGGTATGTCCCCTTTCAGCTGTGCTCCCTTCCCACTCACCAGCACATTCCAGGTGGCACACGGAATGTAAAATACTCTCAGCCTGCAGAGAAAGTTGGAGCACATGACCGGTCAGCATCGTGTTTATCTCACAAGAGTTTCCTGGAAAGATTAATGCTACACTGGAAGAACAGGCACAAAATCAATTCAAGCAGGTCATAGGTATTATAATTCTTAATCTGGCTTTAGCCATACCAGCAGCAGCAGCGGCGGCAGGTAGCAGCATATTTTGAGATTAAAATGCCAGTGACTGAAGCCATCATGTTTTTTTTTAATTAGTTCTTAGGGCTTGATCACACAAACACTGAAGCCTACCCAGGAGTAGTTTCATTGAAATCTGTGGGGCTCTTCCCATGAATAGAGTTATACATGGGTTATACTATTTGCAGGAGCAGGCCTTTACATAATAATCTTTCTTTGATTCCCATTGGTCAGCTCAACAGTGATGATGGGGCCAAAGGAAGCCTTTCCACCATGTTCTATCTTGTATCAGCTTCCCGGCTGCGTTCATCTTTAAACCTTTTTGTTGTGCCTCAATACATATTGTTTATTTAGTATTACCTAACAAAAAGGCTAGCTAGGAATAAACAAACCACATTATATTATATTACAGAGAGGAAGGATGGGTCTTCTCTGAGTTGTTGACCCTATGGTTGCTCCTCATGAGGAGGCATATGTGCCCGTGCACTCTGGATTGGAGATATTTTGTTGCTGTTAGCAGCATCCATTGGGCCATGCTTGCACCATATGCCTCCTTGTACTCTGGTCTGAGGGCATATAGGAAGGAGAAGACCTACAGGACTCCAGTTCCTTCTCAACTGCCTGCGGCTTGAGACAGAAGTCTCTCAGGTCTGCTACCTTACTGAACATGGTATTCAGGTAACACTTATTCAGAAGTATCCATTCAAGGCTCCATCACCTACCCATTCCACCCTATATCCCTCAAGGTGTTTCCTGAGGACAAGACCCCAGAAACCAGCCAATGGGTGACCCATCAGCCACGGCAAGAATACCTTGGGGGCCCTACTCCTTTTCCTTATGCCCCTCCCCAATGGGATTTTTGGGGACCAAGTCTACAGATTGCCCTCACACAAGAGCACCCACTAAGATTCTCGGCCACCAACACCTCAGGGCCCTCCTCATCCTTCCACCAGAAGAACAGGAGCTGAGAATAGATGAGGCAACACTACCATCCCCTTCATTCCCACATGCGGCAACCATACTCTGCCATTCTACACAGATGATTTCGAAGCCTTATCCTGCGTCCCCACCTTCACTTCCTCGCTAAAGTTTCATCAGCATTCAATATCAGTCAGGACATCCAACTACTGGGCTTTTACCCCAGACCTCACAATTTGAGGGAAGAGAACAGCCTCCATACTCTGGATGTAAGAAGAGCTCTGACTTTCTACCTACACAGGACTAACTAAACCCTTCAGGAATTCCACCAGGCTCTTCAATTTCTCTGCCAAGAGGACAAGGGGTCACTTTATTTCCATCTAGATGCTATCTAAATGGGTTTCAGGTACATTCTTGCATGCTATGAGTCCTTAGGAATGCACCCCCCTCCTAAAGTCACTGCTTATTCAACTAGGGTTCAATCCACTTCCACACCCCTACTTAGAAAGGTACCCATCAAGGTTATTTGTAAGGCAGCCAACTGGTCCTCTGTTCAATGTTCTTGCAGCTTTACGCCTGCATCTATGTCTCCAGAGCAGCCTTTGGTGAAGCTGTTTTACACTCTGTACCAAATCTGCCTCCTCAGCATCCTCCTGCTCATTGAGGTACTGTTCGTGAGGGGGTGGGGGGGGTTGAGAGAGGAGAGGGGTCTCCTGACTTGGAGCTCTCACAGGGATAATAACTCGAAGAAGGAGGAGAGGTTACTTACCTTGTACAGCAACTGGAGTTCTTTAAGATGTTTGGTCCCTATTGGAGCTCCACCATCCACCCTCCTTTCCCCTCTGCTTTGGAGTTCTACCATGCTCTGAGGTTGAGAAGGAACTGGAGTGGTGTGGGCCCACGCCTCCCTATACGCCCCCATACTGGAGCACAAGGAAGTGTATGGTGCAGGTGCAGACCCCTGGACACTGCTAACAAAACAAAGATCTTCGCTCAGGAGTGCATGGGCACATATATATTCTTATGTGGTGCACTCATAGGGACGAAATATCTTGAGGAACACCAGTTACTGTACAAGATAAGTAACCTCTCCTTTTATAGTTAAGACTTTGGACTGGGCCTCAGGAGGTCTGGATGCTATTTCTGACTTGACTGCAGACTGCTTGTGTGATCTTGGGTGAGTCACAGTCTCTCTGGGTCTCAGTTCCCCATCTGTAAAATGGGTACAGTAATTCTTTCTTTCTTTGTGTTGTCTATTTAGATTAGAGTGTAAGCTCTTAGGGATGGGGACGATCTCTTACTGTATGGTTGTACAGTGTCTAGCACAACAAGGCCATGAGCTTAGCTGGGGCCTCTAAGTACTGCAATAAAGTAACAATAACTAATGCATATATAGCCCAGTTCTCCTCCCACTGAAGTCAAAGCAGAACTCTCATTGTCTGTGGCTCCTTTTATTTTTAAGATACATTTTCATCCAGTATTGGAAATATTACCATTCACACACACTAGCATGTGGAAGCTGCCTATGTGGAAGAAAGTACTGAAACATTAAAACTGCCCTTCTACAGTGAAGGCCCCACCTTTTGGCATTTGGATTCATTAATCACTATAGAAGATAGTGCAGTTGCTGTTTTGAGCCATGCATATCTAAGTCAAACTACACAGAAATGTTTGAATTGTTCCGCATGCTGGACTGGATGAATTTGGATCCGGGTCTGCTGATTACATGATGTGCTTTGACTTCTGAAGACTTTCAGTCACTGAGTCCAGGAGGCTTTTATCATCTTTATCTTTAAGAAAAGAGAGAGAGAGAGAGAGAGAGAGGGCGGGGGGGCATCATTATAACCATTGACAACTGACTAACCATGCGTTATTTACTATGGTACTTTTGGAAAGCACAGAGAGATTCCCTGGTTAAAACACACCAGTACATAAATGCAAAATATTATTCTATCATGACTTTCATGGTAAGCAAACATGGCAGTTGAGCGAGTTCCAGTTTCCATTAAAACCTCTTTCCTAGTTGCCCATAACTGTCTCAAATGAACCACTCTGGGGCTGAATTTTTCTGGGCATTGTCTCAGTCCAAAGCTATTTCACCCCTAGAAGTTTGAACAAAATGAGCTCAGTGCCAGGAGTTTGGGGGATGGGCTGTGGGTGGGAGTTTGGGTGCAGCGGGGGGCTCCACGCTAGGACAGGGGTGCAGGAGGAGGTGTAGGCTCCGGCCAGGAGGCACTTACCTCAGCCAGCTCCTGGTCAGCAGTGCAGCAGGGCTAAAGCAGGATCCCTGCCTGCCCTGGCTCCATGCTGCTCTGCTCCCCAAGGTGGCCGGCATGTCCGGCTGCTAGGCAGAGGGGCCAGGCCGCTCTGCGCAGTGCATGCTGCCCGTGCCCGCAGGCACTGCTCCTTCAGCTCCCAATGGCTGTGGTACCCGGCCAATGGGAGCTGCAGAGATGGCACTGGGGGTGGGGGCAGCGCGCAGAGATTCCCTGAACGCCCCTCAACTAGGGGCCGCTGGGGCACATCGGTGAGCCGGCGCTCATGGCTCCAGCCCCGGGGCAGAGCACTGAGGCTAGGGGACTGGTGTCCGGCCCGTGGCACAGAGATTTGCTGCAGGCCAGATGAAAAGAAGCAGCGGGCCGCATCTGGCCTGCGAGCCTGTGGGGCCCCTTAGCCCGAGGCCCTGGGCTGCGGTGCTTAAAGCCCCTGCATTAATCCGGCTCTGGCCAGACCCATCATTGGTCAGCACAGAAATCGTACTCTGAGGGTCTGCTCCATGAATATTTAAGATCAGTATGTTCACATGTGCATTTGAATATTTTCTCTTCTTCTTGGGTGCCACCCTTATCCTAGAGTGATCTGGAATGTTAGGAGCACACAGGTAAAGACAACTGAAACCCGCAAGTGAAACCTACCAGCTCTAGGTCCTAGTCTGGGCTGAACTCATAACTCAAACTAAGGTGCTGAAACTGTGGTGGACTTTCTGGGCTGGAGTAAACTCCAAAAGGTAGGACAAGCTCCCAAGCTAAGTTCAATTGCCAGGCTGGAGCATCTGAGCCACACCAAACTTCCAAGCTGGAGTAAATTTCTCAGCTCTGTGACACTCCCAGGTGGAGGTGAACTCCTGAGCTATATTAACACCTCCCCACCGCCTAAACACACACACACACAACTACACACTGATAGATTGTGGCCAATCAGCCCCCTCCCCCTGCTCCCAAAATGGAATATCACAGCCAGCGCAGACCCTGTGACCGCTCTCATTTCCACTGAAAACTCCACTGACACCTAACCCTAGATAAGGACAATTAGAGGGAGAAACCATCCCTGCAGTTGGACTCTACTTACTAATCTCTCCTTCGGACTGATTAAGGAGTTTTAATAATACTTTAACGCCTGACCTCAGGAAGAAACATTCATGAGAGGATGGAGTGTGAGGTGGGAGGCCTCCAGGATCTCTCCCTTGCTCCCCAATCAGATAGAACGGAGTTATTTAGGAGGGTATGTTCTTGGTCAGACTGACAGCTCTGAAGTCTCCTATATATTTGCAGAAGAGGTACATCATGGGTGGCAGCAGTTTTAGGTTCTCTCACACTTCCCTGCCAATGTGCTTCATCACTGACCTGCAAGGACAGCCCCTCTGTGGGTTGTGGGGGTGGAGTTTGGCCTCCACAGCACATTGACTCCTCTTTTCCGCTGAGTCTCCTCAGGGGGCAGCTAACTAATGTTAACAGTGATTTCTGCACCAAATTATATCAGTCTCCAAAATACTACTAAAACCAGGCATGAGCTGCAATCAGCTTCTATTTTTCATCAAAGTGGAGCAAACGTTCTTTTCATTGTGAGGTCAGCAGTGGTCAGATTTAACTGAGGGAGTGCTCCATGTGTGTATATTGTATATACACACACACACACAAAATATACATTGTGACAAAGTTCCTCCTCTGCCTTGGTGGGTCCTGTGCTTGGCGGATTTTCTTGCCTCAGAGGTTCACAGCAGCCCTCAGTTTGGCCACTTTCGTGGCTCAAACCTGCCATTCACTCAGTTAGCCTCGTCACTGGCCAGCATGGGGAAAAGAAGAAGAACAATACCTGCAGCCTCTGCTGATCCACTTAGTGGATTGGGGAACAGGCCAGAGACCTTCCCTTCTGGTGGAACCCACAGTCCAGTTCAACTCCTCCGGTATCAAGTAGGGAGTTGCGGGGATGGAGGGATGGGCCCACCTTCTACTCCGGGTTCCAGCCCAGGGCCCTGTGGAATGCAGCTGTCTAGAGTGGCTCCCGTAACAGCTGCGTGACAGCTACAACTCCCTGGGCTACTTCCCCATGGCCTCCTCCCAACACCTTCTTTATTCTCACCACAGGGCCTCCCTCCTGATGTCTGATAATGCTTGTACTTCTCAGTCTTCCAGTAGTATGCCTTCTCACTCTCAGCTTCTTGCATCTCTTGCTCCCACCTCCTCGCACGCACCACAAACTGAAGTGAGCTCCTTTTTAAACCCAGGTGCCCTGATTAGCCTGCCTTAATAGATTCTAGCAGCTTCTTGATTGGCTGCAGGTGTTCTAATCAGCCTGTCTGCCTTAATTGTTTCCAGAAAGTTCCTGATTGTTCTGGAACCTTCCCTGTTACCTTACCCAGGGAAAAGGGACCTACTTAACCTGGGGCTAATATATCTGCCTTCTATCACTCTCCTGTAGCCATCTGGCCCGACCCTGTCACTATATATATATATAAATCTAAATGAAAATAAAACTCTAATTTGGAATAGCAAATGGAGAGTAACCATCACTCTTCACCATTATTTCAGGTGAAGAGTGATGGTTACTTCTCCATTAGAAGTAGAGAAGAAAGAACTGAAACTTCAGAGTGATATCATCAGCATGTGTCAGCCAGCTGTGCCGAAGCAATGGTCACCTACAAAAATAACACTGAAAGATCCATCCAAATATAGCCTCTCCTTATTGGTATATCAGTTTCTAAGCCGGGTAAGGTGTCTCTCAGCTTTCATTTAAGAGAGCGATGACATGCCATGAGGCATCAGGGCTTATGCTTGGTGAGAACAGAATTCAAGAGAAATGCACTTAAGCCCCATATTAAAATAAAGGCATTTGTTTCCATACTACCACTGAGACAAAGGATGGAGGAGAATTCTTCATCTTAAATATTTCCCATTTGAGGCAGCTCTTCAATTTTCTTTAATTCTCCCATGGTGATTTATAGACGTGTCAAGCTTAGAATGAAACAGCCTCCTGGGAGAGTTACCACCTGTGCTGAAATTAATGGGACTCAGATGATTTTCATGGGTCTGATGTGTCGACACTGTGAGATCATCCTGCAGAGCAACTAGGGAGTCCCCAGATTCGGGGACCATGACACAATGATGCTGCATCTCCACTTTGTGATGTTGGGGCATAGTGCTACAACATCACTACATGCAGACAGAATTATTTAGTCCCGCAGGATAAATACAATGGGAACCTTCCCAGCCAAACTATCCTGCTGCAACCTAAAGTAAAAGCCCTATTGAGGTGGAGAGCATTCTCACCACCAGGGAAAACAGAGAGAAATAGCCAGGAAGCTTGGGAGAGGACTGTGCAAAAAGAGAGATAGCATTTCCCTTGAATTTTTCTCTACAACAGAAAATGAAGGCAAAACTCTGTGAAAATGGGAAGATGCCATTCTTGGAGCACATAAGCGAATTGCTCCAAGGTGGAGGTTTGCCATGTGTGCAGTGCAAATCTGTTATTCTCCCAGAAATAGCCATATTTTGCCCTTGATCCATTGTGTGAATTTTTGAAGGAATAGGATTCCATTCACCGAGCGAAAATATGGCATTTCATACTGCTCTGCTACAGTACCTGATTTTGCCCTCAGTTGGCTGGATATAATTCCTATTGACTTCAGTGGCAGCTACACCTGTTTTAACTTAAGGTAGAAGTAGGCCTATTTCCAGATATGAAAATATGTTCTTCAGATTGGATCCAGTTCTCCAGTGCCTTGCACTTTGGGAAGCCATTTACACCTATGCAAAGCAAGTGCAAAGTGGGTGTGAAACCTTACCATTCTGATTTGGAAATGTTTTACACGTACTTTGCACCTGAGAAAATGCCCACACAGTGTGCAAAGCATAGCAGAATCAGGCCTCTTATCTATCCCAGTGACCTTCCTGCCACGTAAATGCAAATCTGGAAAATAAAAGATCTTGGGCTGGATTGTGCTCTTGGTTCCAGCAGAGTAAATTCAGAGAAACTCTACTGACTTCATGTGCTAAACTTTGTCATGAGCTGCCAGCCCCTGCATGAGTGCAGAAACGTCATGGCCCCCAGAACATGTGATTAAGGCCTGGTCTACATTGAAAATGTACGTTGACATAGCTATGTTGCTCAGGACTATGAAAAACCCACACTCTGAGTGATGTGGCTATACCAATGGAACCCCCAGGGTAGACACAGTTAGGTCGGAGGAAGAATGCGTCCATCGACCTAGCTACCACTGCTCAGAGTCATGGTGTTCGTGCTCCGATGGAAAAAACCACTTCCGCTGGTGCAGGATGTGCCTACGCTATGAGGTTAGGCCAGGATAGCTAGAGCACCATAGCTATGCTACTATAGTCCCCATAGGGTAAACATGGCTTTAATTTCTTTGTATGGAAACTGGCAAAATCATTTTTGCTCTTTATCAGTTCTTTCATGAACACTGCATAGAAATGTGTAGCTAACTACACCTGCTCTGCTGGTGATCATAATGGGTCCGACTCAGCCCAGGGCCCACACCCGTGGAAACTGGCACAAAGTCCATGCAGTGCCCTGGCGGTGAAATCAACAGAGAGGGAAGGTTGAAGTGAGGAATGATGGGGGACAGCATAGCTCAAAAACCTATGGTGCTAAGTGAGGAGGGAGTGGTCAGTGCCCATTCAGTGTTTTCCTTAATGCTGTTGGTGAAGCTCCTAGTGTAACATATAGCTATCCTGCCCTGGCAGGAAACCCCCACAGAGGGAGATAGCCTCTGCCCCCAACTGGGGTATGTGCAGGGGATCAAGCTGGTGTAATTCATTGGGGCCAGGTGAAATTGGCCCACCCAGTGCAGTAAGCATGCTTATGCTGAGAGATCATGGGAGTATACTGTGGTCAGAGATTTCAAATCAGTAGCTACACGGCTGGTGGAGAATCGTTGCCATGGAAAGATGGAGGCTGAGAACTCAACTCACCATACACAGTCAGCATGCAGCTGCATTTCTCCTGGCCCAGCTCATTCTCAATGGCCACGGTGTAGTCTCCGCTGTCCTTGGAGCTGCAGGTGGGGATCATCAGTGTGCAGACGCCACTTGTTGAGTTGTACCAAAACTTAGAATTGGCCGTGATGTTCACATTGCCTTTGTACAATGTCACCACCGGGCGGGGGTTGCCCAAGAAAGCACAACTCATGGTGCAGTCCTGGCCCCGGCGAACTGCATGGTTCTTCAGAGGCGCAATGAAATGGGGGGCCTGGCGCCAGTCTTTCTCGTGATACTCCTTCAAGTTGGCACTGAAACGCTCTACAAAGGAAATAAAGAAATCACCACTGCCTGCTTCCAAATGTGTAAAACAGCAGTGCACACCTCCAGACAGATAGCTGTACCCCTCTGGGTTCTCCTCCCACACTGGTATGGATCACAAGTAGTGACTCCAATCAACTCAATTACACTGGTGTAAAACTCGGCCCCAAGTTTCTTTTTCCCAGCTAGGGAACACTAGGTGAAGAGCAGAGGGAATGAGTAGCATGTCTCATAGGATTATTCTTAGCACTCCACCAGCCCTCTTCACTTATAAATACAAATCAGGAAGCAGCATGTTTGGTGGGGAGAGCAGGGGTCTGGGAGTCAGGACCTCTGGGTTCTATTTCCAACTTTAAACACGAACTTTCCATGCAACTGTAGGCAAGTAACTTAACCTCTTTGTACCCCATCTGTAAAAAGGTGTCCGATTGTTCTGCTTCATGTAGATGTTGCGATGCATAATTTCTCTAGTTAAATATCATTACCTTGAAAAAAGGTGTGGGATCTTTGGATGACACGGTATGTTAGAAATGCAAATCATGATAATAAATTATTACACATGATTGTCAACTGAAGTATGTAAACTTTTGTGGGGTGGAAGCATTACATCTCTGCATAGTTTGCACGGAGAGATTGGCAGTATGCAGAATGCTGCAGAGAGTCAAGGAGACTGTATTACAAACGGTAGTGTGCATTGCAGGAATGTGCTACGTTTTTCAGCCATCACCAAAAAAGCATTTTTAAAAACCTCTCTTTTTTATATATCTACTTTTCCCACCAGTAGGAGGCTCCAGCTGGGTAAAATTCCTTGATCCTAAAATTTAATATGAAAGGGCACAATTCTGCTCTCAGTTACACCGACTTCATTCTCAGAGCACAGTTTGCTGCTTTTCTCATTACCCTTGGGCTGTGACAATAAAGCAAAGTCTGTCTACTTTTCTCTTCAAAATGTGCAACTTGAAGACTGTCAGTCATTTTCAATGGGAGGTAGGGAGTAGTTCTCTGGTGCAACTGTGTCCTGCTATCCTGCATAAAGAATGGTTATCAAGTGATCCAAGGCACAGAAAACCTAATGATTCTTTTATTTACCCCTGATTAACATGGATTTAACTCCACTGTTAGTCCATATTTACAGCAGTGTAAATGAGATTCAAATCAGGCCTGGAGTAGAACCAAGAAAAGAACACTATCATGGCTATAATTGGAAGTTTTCTTTCTTGGTGACACCCTAAAACAATGGAAATACCTTAAGAGAAGTGACATGATTGTGTCTAGATTATATGGCACGAGAAAGACTGACTTTAAATACACATATGACTATTAACCATCTGTGTGGCATCTACAGTACTAACAAGATTGGAAACATTATAGCAAAAAGTGCACATGCTCCCTGGAAAATTTATCAGCAGCTGTCCAACCTGGTTGTTTTGTGCTAATGTCCTGCTTATTAAACTAGAGATAGGCTTGCATGACAAAGTTTGGATCTGGATTCTAACTATGTCCAAGCGTCTGGATGTGGGGTTTGGTTTGGCCCATTGTGGGGATACTGCCCACTTATGATCCTGATATGAGCTTTCCTTGAGTGAGAGAATGTTCAGCTCTGGGGGTTTGTTTTGGGCCCATCTCTAATGAGGACATCATCTCGTCCACTAAGCCTGAACACACAGGTTAAGAGCGGAGGGAAGCAAACCGGCGGGGGTGGGGGGAGGAGGGAGGGGAAAGAGAGGTAAAACTTAAAAAAAAAAAAAAAATCTGCTATGCCTCTCAGATGTTTTTGCTATTCATTTTGGGAACTGTCCGAATCCATCCAGGGATGAGTTGGAGGGAAACCTAGTAGTAAAAAATGAGAACTCTCTCATGTCGAGACACAACTACCCTCTATTCACACATACACACAGAGAGAATATATTATTATCATTATTATGCATATGACTCTAGGTAACACCAAGAGGCCCCAGTGTGATTGCATGCTCACAGATGAGAACACAAAGGGTGGGAGAAAGGAGATATTTTTGTCTCCATTTTACAGATGGGGAACTGAAGTACAGAACGGTTAAGGGACTTGCCAAGGTCACATAGGAAGTCTGTGACCAGGCTGCGAATTGAAGCCAGACCTCCCAGGTCCCAGTCTAGTTCTTATCTACAAGAGCACCCTTTTTCCTGCCTGTACATGCATCTATTCTAATGTTTACCTTTGTCTTTAGAGATGTGCCAGGGCTCCTTGGAATCCAGAGGGTCACTGTCTCCAATGTCATTGCGGGCAATAACTCGGAAAAAGTATTTCCTGCCTGGGACCAGGGCTGTGACAGTGTACTTGTTACTGTAGACTTTTTCAGCTGCAGTGAACCAGGTGGCAGTTCTAGCATCACGTTTCATGATGACGTAATGGGCATGCCCATCATCCATTATATCTGGGGTGTGATCCCATTTCAGAGTCACGGTGTTCGGCACTTCCTCAACCAGCTGCAGATTCTTTGGTGGCCGTGGGGAATCTAACAAATAGGACACACCTTTAGGTATTTGTTTCTCTTATTTAGGACCACCCCTCTATTTTTTTTCTCTCGAAGCAAACCCTTTTCAACCCAGCTGCTGCCTTGTGAATTGCTTATGCAAATCACTGTGTGTCTAGCAAATTCTGGTACTACACGTGCACTCCTAAATTTCATTCCCTTGGACCTTTCCAGCCCTAAGAACCTGAAATCCGTGGCAGACTAATTGACTCCCTGACTAAACCCAGTTGTAGCCTGGAAGCTAGAGCTTTTGCTATACTGTACCTGCCACATGTACTTGGATGTCATAATGGGCTTCACCATAGTCGTTCCTAAGGAGGATCCTGTACACACCAGAATCAAAACGCTTGGTGCTGTGGATGAGGAACTGGGAGTGGTTCTTGCCTTTGGTGATTATCTCTCTCCCTTTTGTCAGAATTCCGTCTTTTTGCCAGGTCACAGTTGGTGGAGGGGAACCCTGCCCGAGATAAATGTGTAAAAAATAATGGTGGCCTTAACTTTCAGTATACAGTAGATAGCTCTGAACCTAACATAACGTGTCTTGGATATCAACTTGATATCACCCAAAATACTCCAAGGAGAGCGCTCCCAGGGAATTTTGGCAGTAGAAATACCAGGGGAATGTATGCTCTCCTGGTACTAGGCCAGAGGCTCAGCTGATGTAAATGGACATAACTCCACTGAAGCCAATGGAGCTTACTCCAGCTGAGGATCTGACCCTTAGTTTTGTTTCAAGATGATGATGTTGCTAAGATTCTCAAACAGGTTTAAAAAAAAATCAGACTTCCCCCAGCATTACACTTGATCTAGTGGTCTCTACTGACTCAGCTGGAGGGATTCCAACATAACCTTGAGGCTAAAGTTTATCCCTGTTTAATCTTCTCCAAGCACTTTTTAAAAGCAGAGGAAACGGCTGGTGCAATAGCGATAACACCTCAGCTCTAGACAGTGCACCAAGAGGTTCCCCCAGGGGAAATGGCAGCTCCTCTAGGGCAGTGAATTCAAGCTGACAAAGAACAAATGCCCCTGCAGTCCTGCCTTAGGGGCCGGCTCCTGTCAGCCCTTCGCTCCCGCTGATTGTCACCATTGAAGTTACTCTGGCTTTAGGGCCAAACCTGTGAGGTGCTGAGCACGTCCTATGAGGTACAAGCACCCCTGAGCTCCCACTGACTTAACTACCCCCAGTAGAGATCGAGGGTGCTCAAAGCTTTGCAGGTGCTTGGCCTTAGAAGCCATAAACCGTAATGTTTCCGTGACTAAATACATGGCCCACATTAAGTCCCCACTACAAAGCATGCCGTGCCTCTCAGCTCCTAACAGGGAACATTCTTGAGAGCTTTAGTACAATACAATAAAATACCTTGAGACCATCACAGTGATGTAGCCATCAGAACAAATGGGAAAGCTTGACTGTGTATCAGCCACAAGTTGTATCCTGTGCAATTACGGAGTTGAAAAAAAACCCTTTCTGGCCCCACGTGACAATCATGTGCACCCCATTAACAACACTTCTTTATGCTGCTTGTAAAGCTTTGTTCTCTGGCATGGATTTGAGCAGAACAGATTACAGGATTCATAAAGCTCTGGTGAGTGTGGCATCTCAATCAGATAATATTGCACTACTGTGATTAATGAAACAGAAGCCACACACATTTTAATGATAGGTCTCTCCTAGTAATTGTTAGTGCTTGTTCTGGATGGGTTGATATTAACTCCCTACCCAAACCCACACTACGGAAGGCTAGATTGTGCAACCCTTTCTCATGCTGGTAGGTGCTTACTCCTGGGAATAGCCCCATCAACTTCACCAGTGTGAGGAAGGCTTATAAAACCGAGCCCCCAAAACAGTCAGCATTTACACACTGCTTCACAGATCCAAAGTGCTGCACGGCCATCAGGCCAAATCCTACTTGCCTTACTCGGGCAAACTGTCCCACTTAAGTCAGTGTGATTGTTCTTGTGAGGAAGGCCAGCAGAAGTATTTGTCCCTTAAAGGGCCAGATGATCCTTTTATATCTAGCCCGGAGGCATGTATCTGTACCACTTTAGAAGCCCAGGGGAAGGAACTGTGCCTCAGAGAGTCATAATGCCTTCTGTGTTCCCTCATTCTCATGGGAGTGAGTAATCAGCCATTAGTCTTGACCAGCAGCAGATTGCTTCACCTACTCCCACACTGGTTCAGCTGTGCTGGCGAGTACACTGATGGGGTGGAGATAAGGATTTGTCCATTTGCTTCCCTGCCCACCTGCAGTGTGGGGATACACTGGGTACTTATTCCCTGCTACCTTCACTGCACCTACAGTGGAAATGTGAGGCGGCCATGGGGAATTTCAGTGGATGTTCCAATCATATACAGCTTGTGGGACCAGGTCCCACATCTGTGAAAGGAGGAAAATGGGTTATGTGTATGATAAAATGTTGACACCAAAGAAAACTTTCAATGCAGACTTTCCCAGAGGTAGAGCAGGGCAGAAGGAAGCTCACAGTAAAGGCAGCATGAATGCAGAGGGCTGTCCCAGCACGAACCACCACATGACTCTTCAGCTTGGCACTTAGATCAAACTTCGGACAGGCTAAAACACAAAACACAAACCACCACCAAAACACAGAAAGAGAGAGAGAGAATAATTAAAATCTTAGAGGCCTCATATCTGAGCAAAGCCATTTCCCTGCTATCGGCCTGCTGTTTTAAGCACTGTGCAGTGAAAACAGCATGATGGGAGAAAGAAAAGCAGTCCTTGAAATTAGCTTCCACAGAAGGCAGCTAAGAAATTAAGATAATAATTGAATCATAAGATGGGAATGGGATTGAGAGTCTGTTCCTTTTACTGGCGGAAATGAAGCTACTCTTAATTATGTACAGATACCGCAGTGATGGGCTTATTAGTGCTAGAGGGAACCATGCATACATACACACGTATGTACAGGAAAGAAAACAGACAATGTATATTTTCATGTTGAAGTTAATGCCAATCAGTAGCCACTCCTTTACCATGCAATTTTTAAAGAAAGGCTGTGCCTCTACTATCAAAAAGGAACTGAGAAATAGGAGTAAGTAATACACTTTAATCATAGCTGCCCTTCTCTTCAAACCACCAAGGCAGTAATTAAATTGAACAGAAGCCAAAGCTTGCATGAACAAGTGTTAGGGTATGGTTGTGAGGGCACAACAACTGACACAAGTGCTCCCACTGAAGTTAATGGCACCACTTGCGTGAAGAGGTGTTCACCAATGTGAGGATTGCAAAATCGAGCCTTGAGTTATTACAGCACTGTTTGTCCTGTAATGTAAGGGGTTCATCACCATGTGCATTCAACACCACCACCTCCTGCCCTCTCAGGTTCCAGGGGCATGCAACTAGGTGAGGAATATTTATTCCTTGGCACTCAAGGTCTCAATCAGAAGAGTCAATTATATTCTTTTAAACCAAGTTGCAAGGGGGAGGAAGTATTACCATTTCAAAATGATTAGTGTGAGAAACCTGTGGGCCAAAAAAGTTATGTTGCTTGAAATTACCACTTTAACCACCTTAAAAATAACTGCCCACCGCTTACTCCCGCTACGCTGAAAGCAGATCTGTTGTTTCACATCAAACTACGTGTGCGCTTCGTTACAGCACTGCAGGTTCCTATTTCCTACCACAGTTTGTTTTGTTTTGGTCATGCAGTAAATCTGAGGTTAGACTGGTGTTTCTCTTTTAGGAGAAGTAACAATTAGTATTAAGATTATTCGTGCAATTCTGAAGTGAAGACATAAAGGAAAAGCTGCTTTTAATAGATATTCTAATTTAGTGCTGTTCTGCTGGATGTTGTCTTCTGACATTCCCCTGGTCAGTGCCAGATGTCTTTATTCCTGATGGAAATCACTGCAATGTAGCATGACTCATGAGTTCTGTATCTTACCTTGCTAGTCTTTCTACCTCTTCAGGCAGCTCTGTCCCCTGGGAACATCCCAGAGACAAGCTGTTTGAATTTCCTAACTAGCAGAGCAAAAACAAATTCACGACCCATGAGCGCTAAACAATAAAAGTCTGAACTGCCACCTCTTATAACTGGGCTCCGAAGGGATACTTATGATAGATACCTCAGCAGTTATTTTCAAGATGTGATGGGCTCCTCTGGAATCTTCCCCTTGACAATACAATTACCTCCATGTTGTCTGTTACCACAGTGCCACCTGATTGTTCAATTGAACCCAGGCTGTCACTCTTCACTACCCAGTTGGAAAAACAGTAATCTGTGTCTCTGTACCAGTCTCTATCGCAGATGGGCACTACCAATACTATGATAGCTTACCTGCTACTGATCAGTACACTATCTACTCATCTCTCCCATCAGGAGGCATTACTATCTACCCATCTAACAGCATCCCTGGCAGCAGGGAGAATTCCCTGAGAATTGCCTCTGCAATCACAATAGCTGACATGAGAGACTACTGATGACAGAAGAAGCTGCAGCCAATTGGGCGGTAGCTGGAGATTTCAGGAACTGCTGTGAAAGATTCTTATAGTTCAGCCCTAGCAGGAAGTGTGGCAGAATAGCTATTAGTCCAGCTCCAGGACTCTACAAAGAGCTTCTGTGGCCCAATGTCACTTGCCAACATCTTATCTGCAAACGCTAAGTGAAATTACTTGAGAATATGAGCAAAAAATAAGACCCTTGGCACTGAGGGTGTCCCTTTATATTGGAGTAAACCACTGCACAGAACAGAAAGAGTATTTGTTAATAGCCTTTTCTGGGAGAAGTTCATTCATTTAATTTAATTCATCTTCATTATGAGTCTGAAAAGGCTAGAAAAGCTGGATTTTACTCTATATATTTGAGCTGGTTTTCTCTAAGCAAAAGCAGATCCCTCATTGATCCTCCTTGCTGATGGGCAAAGCCCCTAGTGAAAATGTATTTGGCATGAGCTTTTGTGGACATTACAAACCAGTCACGCTGGCAGACTGTCAGGGAGGACAACTGGATTACACGCTAATGTTCACCAGCCTTTAACAAAAGCTTTATTACCTGCAAAGAGCATGAGCTTAATTAATAGTCACTCTGTGAAGCTTTGTAAACCATGGCTATTAAAATATACACACTGACTCATGAATGAATGAGCAACAGAAGTGTCCTGCAGCCAGACAGGATATTCTGGAGATTACCTGGAGGGGGCATAGCTAGAACTCCATTCTCTAGCTCTGCTGGTTCTCCCACACCAGCTTCATTCACCGCTCGGATACGGAAGAAATATTTCTGCCTCTCCTGCAAGCCTCCCACAGTGTAGCTAGTGCCGGAGATTGGGATTTTAGAGCATTTTGTCCATTCCTTGGTGTTCTCTGCGCGCATCTCAAGTATGTATCCTGACGGCAAGTCTCCGTGATCTGGCTGCTCCCACGCCAAGGAAATGCTGGAGTTGGAAGAGTCAACCACATGGATCCCCTTCACCATTCCTGGAGGCTCTGAAACAGCAACAGCACACTGCTGATGAACACAGTGTACCGAAACCAGGGATTCTCACCCTTGTCTCTGCACCAACCCCATAGTTCAGGCCTACATTTTCAGAAGTGATTCGTGATTTCAGCCAAATCCTTTTTTGGGGGGTGCTCAACTTGAGACACTTTAAAGGAACCTGATTTTCAGGAAGTGCTGAGCACTGTCACAAGGTGCTGCTCCTGAGGTGTATGAGCACATTCCTATACCCTGTAAGACTGAGTTTTAGGGGCACATGACAGCATATGATGTGTGACTTCAGTAACAAGCAGTGCCCGAGCCCTGCCGCCCTGACAGGGAGGGCCAAAACCTGAGCCCCATGACCCTGGGTGGGGAGGGGGGGTGTCAAAGCCAAAGCCCAAGGGCTTCCGCCCCAGGAGGGGGGCCTGTAACCTGCGCCCCGCCACCCAGAGCTGAAGACGTTAGGCTTTGGCCCTGGGGCTCAGGCTTTGGTCTCGGGCCCCAGCAAGTCTCACACCAGCCCTGGCGACCCCATAAAAATGGGGTCTCGACCCACTTTGGGGTCCCGACTCACAGTTTGAGAACCCCTATAATAAATGTTCACAGTGGGCTACAAGGATTGGATGGGAATGTTCAAGAAGCATTCTCCAGCTTTCTGTCTGAGATAATGTGAATCTTTAAATATGAAGGGAGCAATATCTTTGGCTGTGACATTTTGTAGTGCAGCCCTCTGATATGAAGGAACCGAAATGTTTTCTGATCTGGGGAACTATTTAACCTAGTGCTCTATGTAGGTGGAAGAATGATCTCCCCTCTAGTTCCACTGACTCTTACTTTTCCAGTGTTTTTCTAAACTACTTACAGCTACTGACATCCCTTCCTGCAACCATTACAGAAGCTCCCCAGTTCCCTACACAGTTTAAACTATTTATATACTGGGTACTGGGCAACCACTTGGTTTAAAAATGGATTTGGTTACGTGGCTATATGGAATGGATGTTACATTACCCAGAGATGGTACATGGGCCTGTTGGCCCATCATAACAGGTTACAGAGCCCATTTCTGATCTCACTGAGGTTCCTGGGAGTTTTGCTGTGACTTCGACGGGTGTAGGATTAGGCCCACATTTTTGCCAATGAAAAAACAGATTTGCAAACTAAGCTTTGGAAAATTTGCTCAACCATCTTTTGCTAATTCTGCAGAAGTTTCTCCTTCTTTTACCAAAGGTTCAAGGTGAGGTGTGGGGGGAGATCACCCCACAGAGCACAGTTGTGTAGTATGCTGAAGTCCATTAAACAGAAATGATTTACACTGGTATGGAACAATTGCATTATGACTTTTGGCAGAGTACAAATACCAGGAAGTGAATGAAAGCCTCCCAGTACAGAAAGCACCTAAGCACGGTAGCAACTTATCATGTTGGTCTGGGCATGCTGTCTGCATATAATATGGGTCTCGTCATGGGAAACAGCTTTAAGAAAACTAGGGAATAAGTAATAAAAGAAACATACTGATGGGGTCCTTTGCAACAACAGAGTTTGAAGCCACGCTGGGATGTCCAGGCCCTGCACGGTTCACAGCTGTAACACGGAACTCATATTCTGTATCCTCCAGCAATCCATCCACTTTGAACTTGGTATCTAAAGATGGAAATGTCACAAGTGTGTAAACAATTCATAATTTTTAGGGAAAGTCCCTTCACACATAAAAGAATTCCCAAGTGAGCATCAGAACAAATACATAAAAATCACCTTTGGCCTGAGACTTAAGCATGAGAAATTTCAGCTCAAATTTTTTTGGGGGGGAATTTTATGAATTATGATGGTCTCCGTGTATCCAGTCATGCACCTCACTTGCAGAATGGAACCACAAGGATTCCAAGGAGAACCCCTGTGGCACACACAAATGTGCCTTAAATGTATAACACAGGAAAAATGTATAATTTGCCAGTATAGTTCCTTCTACTTAATTCAGGGCCAGGGTCTGATGCCTTCACTCAGGTAGTATTTTTTCCATGAGCAGTCCCATTGTACTAATCAATTTGAGTAAGACTATCGAAATCTGGCCACCAAAGACTCATCAGATAGATCCTCCACTCAATTTGGTCAAAACCTCTGGAACCAAATATTTTGTTTTAAAATTAAACACAGCTTCCACCCTTTACAGCAATTAATTTTGGTCCTTCAATCAATCAATCGATTGCCATTGAATTAATAAGGAAATCCAAAATTTTGAATGAGATAGAAGAATCCAAGAAAGAATCATGATAATAAAAGATGACTAAGACCAAAAGTCTTGTTATTCAGATGTGGTTGACATAAGTGTTTCCAATGTGTTATATAAGCTGTGATTTACATATATCATAAATGATCACCATTACATATGGATAACAAGCTCAGTTACTTACTTAAATCAAGTTTGGTCAAAAACAGGAAGGCAGTAGGGTTAGTCAGGGAAAAATTTTCAAATGTGTATGCTTGAAAGTAGGCACCAAAATCCACATGTGGGCACATAAATAAAAATGTCCTGATTTTCAGAGGCGCCGAGTATCCAAAGCTCCAATTTGTTCTAATGTTCAGCACCTCTCAAAATCAGGCCATAGCGGTTTAGGTGCCTAAACGCAGATTTAGGTCCCAAATTTCAGGCAACCATGTTTGAAAATTTGGACTTTAGTATCTGTAGCTGGTCTTCATAAACCATGTGCTATGTCTAGACAACACTGTCCCTTTGCTTGAGTGATCAGAACGTCAGTGTCTCATCTCATGTCCTCTCTAGCTTTCATTTTGCCCTTGCACAGTGCAGGGAAATAGGTATCTGACCTTGGACTAGCTCTTTGGTAACTGGGACCCAAAGGTTGCTGCCTTTCTTCCTTCTTTCCACAATGTATCCTTGTACTGGGGAGCCGCCGTCCTGTGCTGGAGGGTTCCAGGTGATGGTGACAGCTTCCTTAGTAACATCTGTAACTTGAGGTTGAGATGCCAGTCCAGGAGGCTCTAGACAGAGTTAGATTCAGCACAGACGAATCAGAATCACCTACTGCTCCACTGCAAAACCTCTTTTGGTAAGAACAACAGATAGCAAGAGGCCAGGAAGAGTGATCTGGACCTCTAGGTTTATTCATTGCCAAAAACCCCTTTCTAAAGCTTTTGCTTTGTTATCTACTTCGCCAGCTCATTTTTGGTGATTCAGCAGCAGACAGTACTCATTAGTAAAGACCTGAAAATGTCATCGCCTTATGTTTTGTTCCTAAGATAATGCTGTACATCTCCACGGACCTAGTGGTCAAAAAGCACAGGACTGGGACCCAGGAATTCTTGAGTTTTAATCCTAGGTCTGACACTGATTTTTGTGTGGCCTTGAACAAGTTACTTACCTTCTCTGCCTCATTTCGCCGATCTATAAATTGGGGATACTAATACTTACTTACCTACCTTATAAGGGTGCCATAAAGATTAGTTAGATAACATTTTGTAAAGTATTTTGAATGTAAGAGGTGCTAGATAAAAAGATAGTTACCTTCTCCATTACTGATGTTCTTCGAGATATGTTGCGCATGTACATTCCATATTAGGTGTGTGCTCGCCACATGCACCGGTGCCAGAAGCTTTTCCCTCATCAGTATCCGTAGGGGATCGGCTCTGGTGCCCCCCGGAGTGGTGCCCACATGGCGCAGCATAAGGGGCGCTGCCAGCTCCCCCCACCCTCAGCTCCTTCTTGCCAGAAACTCTGACAGCGGGGAAGGAGGGCGGGTCATGGAATGGACATGAGCAACACATCTCAAAGAGCACCAGTTACGGAAAAGGCACCTGTCTTTTCTTCTTCGAGTGCTTGCTCATGTCCATTCCGTATTAGGTGATTCCCAAGCAGTACCCCTGGAGGTGGGTAGGAGTTCACGGACGTGTAGATTGCAACACAGCTCTGCCGAATCCAGCGTCGCCCCTGGCCTGCTGAGTGATGGCATAATGAGCCATGAACATGTGGACAGAGGATCATGTTGCGGCTCTACAGATGTCCTGGATAGGGATATGTGCCAGGATGGCTGCCGAAGATGCCTGTGGTCTCATCGAGTGGGCTCTGACAATCGGCGGCGGCGGAAGCCCTGCTAGGTAGTAACAGGTCCTTATGCACAAGGTGATCCAATTGGAAAACCTCTGTGAGGACACCAGGTGACCCTTCATCCTATCTGCTGTAACGATGAAGAGTTGAGTCGATTTTCGGAAAGGCTTGGTACACCAAGGCTCTCCAGATGTCCAGAGCATGAAGACGCCTCTCCTCACTGGTCTTGTGCGGTTTGGGACAGAACACCGGCAGGGAGATGTCCTGGTTCATATGGGAGGTGGAGACCACCTTTGGTAGGAAGGCCAGGTGGGGACGCAACTGAAACTTATCTTTGTAGAAGACCGTGTATGGAGGTTCTGAGGCCAAAGCTTTAATTTCAGAGACCCGTCTCACTGACACCACCACCACCAGGAACGCAAACTTCCATGACAGGTGGGAAAGGGAGCAGGGCCCCAGTGGTTCAATGGGTGGGCCAGTGAGCCTAGAGAGGATCAAGTTAAGATCCCACTGCGGGACAGTGGCCCATATCTGCGGGAAGAGTCTCTCAAGCCCCCTCAGGAATCTGACTGTCATGTCATGGGAAAACACTGTCTGTCCTTGGATTGGCGGATGAAAAGCAGAGATGGCCACGAGATGCACTCTAATGGAAGAGTGTACCAGGCCCTGGTTCCTCAAATGGAGCAGGTAGTCCAGGACAGCCTGTATGGAGGAACACAAGGGAGAGATGCCCCGTTCGGATGCCCGACAGGAAAACCTCGTCCACTTGTCCAGGTAAGTCAGTCTAGTTGAGGGCTTCCTACTTTCCAGGAGGACCTGCTGGATTCCTTCTGAACAGGTCCGCTCCTCCGGGTTCAGCCACGCAGCATCCACGCCAAGAGGTGGAGGGACATGAGGTTGGGGCACAGGAGCCGACCATGGTCCTGTGACAGGTGGTCCGGTTGGTTGGGCAGGGGCCAGGGAGGGGCTGCTGACAGGCTCATGAGCGTGCCAAACCAGTGCTGGCGAAGCCACACTGCAGTGATTGTGATGACCTGCGCCTCATCCCTCTTGATTTTTGCCAGGGCCCTGCTGATGAGTGGAATTGGAGGGAACGCGTACATCAGGCTCCCTGACCACGACAGGAGGAAGGCATTGGAGAAGAAGCCCTTGCTCAGACCTTGCCGAGAACAAAACCGGTGGCATTTCCTGTTCGGCCTGGTAGCAAACAGCTCCACTTGGGGAGTTCCCCACCTTTGGAAGATCATGCAGACTCCCTCTGGATGGGGCGACCACTCGTGGTGAGAGGAGAAGTCCCTGCTGAGCTGGTCCGCCAGGCCAGGAAGGTAACAGGCTTCCAGGTGGATCTCGTGGCTGATGCAGAAGTCCCATAGACGGAGTGCCTCCTGACAGAGGGTCGATGCGTGCACTGCCCCCCTTGCCTGTTGATGTGGAACATCGAGACTGTGTTGTCCATTAGGACTCGTACCACCTTGCCCGACAGATGGGGCAAGAAGACTCCACACACCAGCCAGATTGCTCGGAGCTCTTTGACGTTTATGTGCAACCGCACTTCGTTCGGGGATCACATCCCCTGAGTCTGGAGGACGCCGATATGCGCCCCCGAGCCGAGGTCCAAGGCATCTGACATCAACTCGGTAGAGTATAGAGGGTTGCTGAATGGAACCCCTTCCAGGACTGTTCTTCGGTCTGTCCACCACCGCAGCGAGGTAAGTATCACCTGGGGAATGGTAACCATCTTCTCCAGGGGGTCTCTGGACTGGGAATAGATGGTCACCAGCCATTGTTGCAGGGGCTGTGTCCGGAGCCTGGCATGGTGGACCACGTAAGTGCACGCTGCCATGTGACCCAGGAAGCGCAGACAAACTCCAGCTGTAATCAGAGGGAACGTGGAGACTTCCATGATGAGGTTCATCAATGCACGGAACCTTTCCAGCAGCAGGAATGCCCTGGCACAGGTTGAGTCAAGGATCGCTTAGATGAATTCTATTCTTTGCACCGGCACTAATGTTGACTTTTTGTCGTTCACCAGTAGGCCCAGAGAGCAGCATGTAGCTTGAAGCACCGCAACATCCCTTTGGACTTGAGACCTGGAGCTGCCCTTGACAAGCCAGTCGTCGAGGTACGGGAAGATCTGGATACCCCAGTGCCTGAGGTAAGCCACTACCACCAACATGCCCTTGGTAAACACTCTCGGTGCTGCTGCGAGGCCGAATGGAAGGACCGCAAACTGGTAGTGGTGGTGGCCGACTGTAAGCCGGAGGAAGTGTCTGTGTCCTTGAAATATCGCTATGTGGAAGCACGCATCCTTCAAGTCGAGGGTGGCATACCAGTCTCCCGGACCCAGGGAGGGGATAATAGAAGCCAGGAAAACCGTGTGAAACTTTAACTTCTTTAGATAGTTGTTGAGGTCTCACAGGTCCAGGATGGGCCGTAGACCGCCCTTGGCCTTTGGGATTAAAAAGTACTGGGAATAGAACCGCTTGTTCCTGTACTCGAGAGGAACTTCTTCCACCGCACCCAGCTGTAGCAACCCCTTTACCCCCTGTGCGAGGAGACTCTCATAAGGGGGTCCCTGAAGAGGGACGGGGAAGGTGGGTGGGAAGGGGGGGTAGAAAGGAACTGGAGGGTATAACCCTGTTCCACTGTGCTGAGGACCCATCGATCCGAACTGATAGCTGACCAGGCAGGGAGGAAGAGGGAAAGGCAGTTGGAGAACACTGGGAAAGATGGATCTGGAGAATAGTCTGGTCGGTCGCCCTTGGGTGCACCCTCAAAACGACCGTTTGGCTTCCACTTATTCCGGGTCGAGCCCGACTGGACAGAGGGTGGAGGTGGGTGGCTCGCACAGCGCTTGTAGCCCTTACTCGTTTATGGGGCTGGTCCTGCTGAGGCTGGCTCCCCTGGCCCTGCGGCTGCTGTGGTTTGAATCGCTTACATGCCATGGCTGGGATGTAGAGATCCAGGGTCTTCAGGGTGGTGCGGGAGTCCTTGAGGCCATGCAACTTGCTGTCTGTCTGCTCTGCAAATAGAGCCCAGCTATTGAAGGGCAGGTCCTGCATTGACTGTTGGGCCTCGGTGGAGAATCCAGAGAGGAGCAGCCAAGAGGCTCGCCTCATGGAGATAGTGGAAGCCATGGTGCGAGCATCAGCATCAGCAGCATTTGACGCTGCCTGGAGGGCCACCTTGGCCACAGTCGTGCCCTCATCGAGGATCCCTCACAACTCCTTCTTGGAAACTTCTGGGAGCGATCCTTCGAACTTGGCCATGGCTTGCCACATGTTGAAGTCATATCGGCCAAGGAGGGCTCGGTGGTTGGCTACTCTCAGCTGAAGGCTGGAAGACGAATAAACCTTATGTCCGAAAAGATCCAGCCTCCTGGAGTCTTTATTCTTGGGGATGGCCCCAGGTTGTCCTTGCCTCTCCTTGTGGTTAATCGCCTCGACCACAAGGGAATTGGAGGTTGGGTGGGAGTATAAGTACTCATGCCCCTTGGTTGGCACAAAGTACTTGCGTTTGGCGTTTTATAGATAGAGGCCAAGGAAGAGGGGGTCTGCCACAGGGCACCAGTGATCTTGGAAATCCCTTCATGAAGGGGAAGAGCCACCCTGGCAGGAAATGAGCAGCATAGGACATCGAACAGAGTCCGAGGTCTCTTCCAATTCCTCTGCCTGAGGCCCCAGGTTGAAAGCGACCCTCTTCAAAAGTTGCTGGGGTGCCTTGGCGTCATCCTGAGGCACTGGGTGAGGGAGCCCCGTGAGAGCCTCATCTGGCGAGGATGAGGATGATGCCGGTGTTGTGGGAACCTCCACGTCCATTGGTGGTCCAGCAGCTTGCTCCCCTGGGTCCTCCTGGACCTGTGGGGACTTACCCCCCGAAGTCTCAAGCACCGGAGGGGGATGGGATACTGAGGCCGCTGGCCTCTCCGAGGCTCCTGACACCCATCGGGCAGCCTGGGAAGGTTGGGTGAACCCCCAAGGGTTCCATGGGTACCATGGCACCAGCCACTGCGCTTGGGGCCATGGGACAGATTTCAGTGCTGATAATGTAGACAGCACCGTCAGTACGGGGGCTTGTCCCACAGTCAGGGAACCTTGCTCCGAGCCAGAGCTACCAGTGGAGCGGTCAGTACCAGGCAACCAGGATTGGTCTGAGTGATGCCTCTTGTCCGACCGGCGCCTGGTCTTGGTTGGGCTCTTGGGGACTGATGGCATGTAGCAGATCTGCGTCTGATACCTGGCGAGCCATGCGTCACGCTACTCCATCAGTACCAGGACATCAAATGGGAACGGGAGCTACTATGGGCCAGTTGCCGGGAGGATTGTCCTGAGTACGGCGACCTTCCCTTTGGAAACAGGCAATGACGGCCTGGCAATCGGTGGTCTCTGTTGTCCAATCGGTCCCTGGATAGGTCCTGGGCCCTTGAGGACAGTCGGAGCTGGTCCCAGAATTCTTGCTGGGTGGCAAGTGCCTCAGAGGGTCTGTGTCAATCTACCGGCAAAGTATGCCTCGAGTCACTCGATTGGTGCCCCCCATATGGGGACCGAAGAGGGCTCCACTGAGCCTGCCTCTGCAGTCCTGAGGCGTGGCAGCTGCGGGCGGGCCAATGCTGGTGGGACATCCTTCTCGATGGGGAACAGTACTACTGAGGTGGGGACACATGCATAGGTCCCAACGTGGGTTTTCCCTGAGACTGGGGTACCACAGGAGCCGATGAGGGCGGCTCCGGGAGCGTCAGGATCTCCTGAGCCTCTTGAAGGGCTTCAGGCATTGACAGCACCTGAAGCTGGCCGGGGCCTGCACTGCTATCCAGAGTCACAGGCAAAGCATGGGGTGGGCTGCACCGCTCGACTTGAGCTGGAGCCCGACTTCCCGAGGGGGATGTTGAGCTGCCCGACACAGGTCTTGGCTCTCCTCCTGACCTTTCCTTTCCCTCGCAGGAGGTAGGAGATCTTCCCCGCACAGTCTTTTTCGGCTTCTTGACTGGAACCATGGAGTGAGACTGGTGCCAGCTCGTGGACTGCACCAGGGGAGCACTGCGCATGGAGGCCATGGTGCTCAGTGCGGAGTCGGACCGCTGCTTTGGTGCCGGAGTGAGTGCCAACTCCATTAGGCATGCTTTTAGACAGATATCGCACTCCTTTTTCATCCTAGGTTTGAAGGACTTACAGATATGGCACTTGTCACTTATGTGCCCTTCGCCTAAGCACCTTAGGCAGCTGGTATGTGAATCGCTGATGGGCATAGGCCGTCTGCAGCGATCACAGGGCTTAAAGCCTGGGGACCGGGGCATGCCCTGACCCCCGGCTGGGTCCCCTCTGGGACTAACGAAGAGTTCAAGAACTACTAAGGGCAACTAAGAAACTACTAACTATATATAACTATTTTACAGGATTTCAGAATTTGCAAGAACAGAGAACGGAACAGCGCTACCCAAAGCAATGGATATTCCAGCACTGTCACTGGCGGCAAGAAGGAACTGAGGGTGGGGGAAACTGGTGGCGCCCCTTATACCACGTCATGCGGGTGCCACTCCAGAGGGCACCAGAGCCGGTCCCCTGTGGATACTGCTGAGGGAAAAACTTCAGGCACCGGAGCACACACACCTAATATGGAATGGACATGAGCAAGCACTCAAAGAATAGCCAGGGTTGGAAGTTCCACCAGAGAACTGGTCAGTTAACGTTTTTTTTAAAATGTGGAAAATAATTTTTAATGACATTTTCCATGGAAAATTTCAAATTTTCAGTGAAAAATAAAAAATGGAAATTTTTCATTCAAAAAGTGAAATATTTGTATTCTGAAGTACTGCCACAGTGCCTATTGGAAGCTGTAGTTCCAGCACCTCAGGCTCTCATTCTCTTATGTTGGCTGAGCTTCCTGATTGGACTATATCTCCCAGGATGCACCAAGACTGTGAATGATAGCAAGTCAGGTGGGTGTGGTGCATTATGGGAAGTGTAGTTAGACTAAGGATCCTGGTCCATAGAAGAGAACGGGAGCATGAAATGCCTACATTACAAATCTCATGAGACACTCTGAAAGCATTTCAGAATTGAAATATTTCAGTTATTGGCTAAAAAATTATTTTGTTTTTGGGCATTCATTTTTTTAATTTACATTTTGCATAGAAAGTAGACACTTTAAAAAAATAGTTTAGTCCCTTCCCTCCTACCCCCCATTTTTGTCAAAAAATTGATTTGATGAAAAAATTTCAAATTTTAAGCAGCCCTACCATACACAACTATGCCCTTGTATAAAAAAAACTAACAACATTGAATAGCAAATGGTGCAAAATCTCCCCCCGCCTTATTTTTGTTTTGGGTCTCTCTCAGCTCTAAGAGGTTGATCTAAGACAACACAAATAAGGCAAGTATTCTGTTAAGTTTGTGTAACCCACATTTGGTGAGTGTGGGTCTTAGTGGCTAGTCCATAGGAGCAATTTTTTAATACCCTACTGCTTGCCGTCAAAGGACATTGTCCCTGGTTCAAACCAACTGTCAGACCAAGTGAGGGATGGTTACAAAGGGCCTGCCCTTCTTGGAGCTTTCAACTCTGAAGTGCAGAAAGTCAAAGAAGAGACAATGTCCTCTTGGGGGTGGGGAGGTGGGGGAGGGAAGGAGCAAAAATAAAGCCACATTAAAAATGGCAGCTCTGGAATGCTCAGGTGCTTACCAATAGGTTCCCCAGCAAAGATTTCTTCTGTCTCCAGTGGATCACTCAGACCTTCTGCATTGACAGCAATGATTCTGAACTGATAGGCTTTACCTTCCTCTACCTTATCAGTGGCAAATGTGGTATGTTTGCTGTCAGTTTCCCCAATTTTAATCCAGGACTTTTTCCCAGCCATCTTCTTTTCAATGATGAAGTGGGTCACTTGCTTTCCTCCATTGTCTCTGGGTGCTTTCCATTTCATTTTAATGCATTTTCCCGTACGCTCTAGCAATTCCACTTTACCCTGTGGTGGTTTTGGTTTGTCTGCAACATTGGGAGATAAACAGTGAGTGGATGGCCATTATTTAGAAGGCTATCTCCGCATCTGATGTAAATCGGTGTTAGAGTTACATGGATTTACACCAGCTGATCTTCTGAGTCACATTCTGTCCCCCATGCAGGGATTTCTGAGGTTTGGACCCACAGTGGCCTCAGACTGCACCTTTACAACTCTACATGTCTACAGAACCAGTGAATTGCTATAAATGATTTGTTCAGGACCTACCAACAACGTTGAGAAACATATTAGCAATAGCTGAACCACAATCATTTTTCAGCTTCAGCATAATGTTTCCGCTGTCTTCTCTCACACAGTTTTTTATTGTGAGCATTGCATAATCACTGGCTTTTTCCATCACAACCTTCTCCTCCTCTGTCACCTCAATACCGTCCTTGAACCAGGTGACTTTTGGCAGTGGCTTTCCCTTGAATGGGACCTTGATGTATGCTGTATGCCCGGCCTTCACAGTCACTGGGTGTGCCGCTAAAACCTCCAGCACAGATGGGTCAATGACAGGAACATCTTGGAAAAAAAATGGAAAAAAGACACATGAATAACTGCAGCCACAAAGGTACTCTGGTGCTTTTAATGCATTAGTGAGTTCCCCTGCCACGGTGGCATTGTTCAGGGCCTTAACTCCTTCACCCTCAAATTTCTTTAATGGTAGAATCCCTGATTTTATGAAGGTCCTGAGGGGCTCCCAGTATATTCACTACCTTTGGATTCAGATATTCCGGTTTTCCCAATTACCGTACAGAGACCTGTCTGGCTTGCCCAAGACTGTCCAGCTCAGCAGAAGAGGAGACAAGGGGCCTCAAGGGAGAATCAGTCTCAAGAAGTTCCTGAGTTCCAGAGGACTGAAGGTTAAATCCTGTGGTGATTCTAAGCTCTGCAAGGCACAAGGCTAAATCCCTGTGATGCTCCTGACCAAGGGCCAAATTCTACTGAGTACTATGAAATTATGTATCCATTAAGTACACACATAATTGCTTCAGCAATTGCAAACAATGAGTAATTATTCATGGAGTGATGTCAGATTGGAAGGAGGTCTCAAATGGGGTTCCATAGGGATCCTACATCTTGGTAGGGGATTAGACTAGATAATCCTGGCAGTCCCTTCTAACCCTATGGTTCTATGATTCTATAAAACCAGTGAGACTACTTGCAGAGTAAGGTACTACGGGAATAGAAAAGTATTGTGCACTATGAATAATGTTGCAGAATACGGCTGCCACTAGAGCTGGCTCGAAAACAGTATTTTCTGCCAATTTTTTTATAAAAAAGATTTCATAATTTTAAACATATTTTGCTGAAATTGTCCTGTTTGTCAATGAAAAACTGATCTCCCCTCCGACAGCGAAACAATTTCTGTTTTCATTTTTTGTGCATACAACCAGAACTTCTAGAAACCATTTTTTTTCCATGAAAAATTTCATTTATAAAAGGCCACTTTTTGTCAAAAAAATCCTTTTTTGAACAAAAGAAGTCATGATCTACAGCCCCAACCAAATTGCTCAGTGTAGGTTTTTAAGTAAACAGAGTTCAGTTACATTTTTTTCAATCTGGAATGTTCATATGTTAGTAACTAGTTTGTGCTACACTCTGCCCGATGTCTCAGTAACAATCACCAGTCTGAGCCCTATTCATTTAAATGACAGAGGCAGGCTGACTGCTATGTTAAAAGTGAAGGGAGTCTGAAGAGCTCATTTAGCGCCATCTGCCTGCCAAGAGTTAGGCAAAAAAAATATTTTCCTGCTAGAAGATTTTTCTTGTTGTTCCTACAGGAGTAATACTCAACAGATGGTTCAGGCCACATTTTTTCAAATTGCGATGCTTAAAGATAGGCTCCTAAATCTAGCCACTTAAAATGATTTTCTGATTTACTCCCATTAAAGCGTGAGCAAATGGACTTTTGTGTGTCAAGAAATGGGGTTTTGCACACACAAGTGGATGAGACTGCAAATGTCACAGGCCCCAGGAAGGAGGCCTGTTAGAAATTTGATCCGACATGTGCAAATGATTGATTCGTGAGTAGTGTTAAGGAAAGGAGGTAGTACCTGCAATGGCTATGGTGGCCTCACTTTCTGCCCCCTTGGCTCTGAACGTGTACTTCCCTTCATGTTCCTCTCCCATTTTGTCAATGATCAATTTGTGGACAGCTCCCTGCTTGACTATCTGGATTCCTGTCATATCCGTGATCTGAAAGGAAGATTAAGGCAGCTTACAAAAGACCTAATCAGAGATTCTTGACTATAAGGGCCTGATTAGAACAAGGAACAAAGAGTCAGGAATCCTGGCTGGTATGCTTGTAAAATGCTTTGTGATTCTTGGCTGAAAAGAGTGTCAGTGTCGGGTGTTATGTATTCACTGTGAGGATCTGAATGATCAGTGCTTCTCACTGGGGGAGCCACTCTGCACATGAAATCTGATTGGGGCAGCACCTTGGTGTCCAGTGGATATATTGCCAAATTTGCTGATGACCTGGGGTGGGGAGGGAGTGGGACCTGCTGACCCCGTGGGGAAGGATGTGATTCCGGGAGAGAGAGGGACAGGCTGAGAAGGTTGGTTAGAAGGTGTGGGAAGGGAGTGATCCAATGACTTTTGGGGTAATTGGCAGAGGAAGATAGATGACAAACAAAGAAAGGGTGGGTGCCAAGCTAAGGGGATTCAAAACATAAAGAAGAGAGAGGTTCCATTTGAGTTGGGAAGACTTAGACGAGTTTGTCCATCCTTATTCTAGGTTCCTTTCCAAGTTATCAACACTGGGCCGATACGCGCAGTCCTTACTCAGGCAAAAATTCCACTAAGTTTTTCCAGCCCTTCATTTTTCTAATTACAACATAAACTCTTTACCTCTTTGCCATCCTTCAGCCAAACTCCCTCTACCTTCTCATCATTGAGGACAACGCAGAGCTCTGCTGGGTTCCCAGTTGGAGCCTGAACATCAGACATGCCGCTCTTGACTGTAGCAAATCTCTCTGAAAAAAATCCCAGGGAGAGTAAGGAATAAGTGAATAAGGACAGTGAGTAAAAACAACTTCGACTCACCAAGCGCTTCTGCACCAAAGCACAGAATTAGCAAGGGATAAACCTCATACCATAAAGGTGTTTGGTTCAGTTGTGATAAACAACTAGACACTTACTAGGATCACACACTGGCTCCTGTCTCTAATTGATAAGTTCAATTTTATGATGGGAAAAGGGAGCAGAGAAACCCACTGGCAGAGACATCTGCCAACAAGGAGGACAGGTGAATGTGTTAATATATCACAGCTGAGAGATGGGGACAACTGGAAGGGGCTGATATGCCAATAGCGATTGTACGGTCAAGCTTCCCAAGAAATGGGGGAAAGAATGTCTCTCTAAGAAATCTCTCCTCAGTGCGCAAAGGCCATTGGGGGTAAATTCATTGCTTCTGACCTGCCCCCTCTGGAAAATAGGAAGGAGGTGGTCTTTTTAAAGGGATGGGTTTTAAATCAAGTTTTAAAAAGGCCAGAGGAGTTGAAAGCTCATCAGGACACCTGTTCATGTGAAATCTCTCCCCCCCCCCCGCCCCCAATTTTCTGTCTGAAGAAGTAGGAGAAGCTAAAATATACCCTTGACCTTCCTCCTAGCCAGGAGGATGGAATACACAGCCAGCCCTGCATATGCTGTTTATGTCATTCTAACAAGTGGCCTGTAGATGGCACTCATAAATCAGTCTTTGTGTTGGCCTCTTCCCTCCCTTCCCCTGAAGACCAAGAGCCAAATTCAATCTGACATGAGCGGGCACATTCTACAAACCCAGGGCCAGGTTAAGGGATAGTCTCTATAGGCACATGATGGCACAGGAATCTGAATTTTCATTTTAAAACCATTCTCTTCATAGCCCTCATGGCTGCACAAAGATATGCTGAAAAGATGACCCGTGTGTAACCCATGCAGTGACCCCTGCCTGAGTCTGCAGGGAGCCTGAAACAATAGCTGTAAAGGAGTGAATCGCCACATTCATTTCAAAGGGCTGTTAACTCTGAAATATCATGCTCTCGGGCACGGCAGGGCGGGGAGGAACCATGCCAAACTACTCTGATAGAAGACTGCATTGCGAAGGGCTTTGTTGCCACCCCAGCCTGGCTCTGCTGAGGTGGTACTGGCAGAGTCTCCTTCCCCCTCACCCCGAGTCCTCTGCTCAGGTGGATGGGGAAGAGTCCTTCCCCTTTCGGAACAGACCCCAGTTTACCTGGAGATGAGGAGCAGTGGTCTGTGGAAAGGGTGGTGTGCCCAGCCCAGCTGTTGTGTGGGTGTCCCTTGCCACTGCCACCCCAAACAGGGGTGCAGCCCCTGGTGCATGGGCAGGGTCATGGTGGGGGTGGGTTCATGCCCCCCTCTCAGAGTATGCCCAAGCCTTGTTTAAACCTGTGCTGCATTTGGTCTCTCCATCCTTCCTGGGATTATGAATACTGAGCTTCGTCCTGAGCCTGTCCTTCCTGAATGACAGGTCTGTGCACTGCCCCTGCCCTGCCACACCGTCTGGCTTTATGTGGGGGAAATAGGTGTTTATCCATTCATTCTCTGTGCCGGTTCTTCTAAGATGGTCTTCTATGAGACAACACTTTTTATGGAAGGAAGCTCGGTATACATCAAAGCCAACCTGCCTCCACCATTAGTCACCTGAATATGGTAAAGGCCACTAGAACTCAGAAAGTGGCTCAGAAAAATCTGACTCTGGTTTAAGCTGAAGTACCAGGTGCATGCAACTGGGTTATATTGAGTTTTTTCCCCTTTTTGGCTTTGCCTCTTTCCATCGAATTTTCTAGACAGCAGTTTATTCTACAGGACTAATAATACCATTACAATATTTGTTCATGTAACAATAATAAAAAGAAAAGGAGTACTTGTGGCACCTTAGAGACTAACCAATTTATTTGAGCGTAAGCTTTCATGAGCTACAGCTCACTTCATCGGATGCATACTGTGGAAAATACAGAAGATGTTTGTTTTTATACACGCAAATCATGAAAAAATGGGTGTTTATCACTACAAAAGGTTTTCTCTCCCCCCACCCCACTCTCCTGCTGGTAATAGCTTATGTAAAGTGATCACTCTCCTTACAATGTGTATGATAATCAAGGTGGGCCATTTCCAGCACAAATCCAGGTTTTCTCCCCCCCTCACACACACACAAACCCACTCTCCTGTTGGTAATAGCTTATCTAAAGTGATCACTCTCCTTACTCTTCTGGCTCTATCAATCTGTTTCTCCACTTCCGCAGGTGGGTCCCAGAAGTCACCTACTACAGGACAGGCCCAACAAAGAAAATAACAGAACGCCACTAGCCGTCACCTTGAGCCCCCAACTAAAACCCCTCCACCACATTATCAAGGATCTACAACCTATCCTGAAGGATAACCCAACACTCTCACAGATCTTGGGAGACAGGCCAGTCCTTCCCTACAGACAGCCCCCCAACCTGAAGCGAATACTCACCAGCAACCACATACCACACAACAGAACCACTAACCCAGGAACCTATCCTTGCAACAAAGCCCGTTGTCAACTGTGCCCACATATCTATTCAGGGGACACTATCACAGGGCCTAATCACATCAGCCACACTATCAGAGGCTCGTTCACCTGCACGTCTACCAATGTGATATATGCCATCATGTGCCAGCAATGCCCCTCTGCCGTGTATGTTGGTCAAACTGGACAGTCTCTACGTAAAAGAATAAATGGACACAAATCAGATGTCAAGAATTATAACATTCATAAACCAGTCGGAGAACACTTCAATCTCTCTGGTCACGCGATTACAGACATGAAAGTTGTGATATTACAACAGAAAAACTTCAAATCCAGACTCCAGCGAGACACTGCTGAATTGAAATTCATTTGCAAATTGGATACAATTAACTTAGACTTGAATAGAGACTGGGAGTGGCTAAGTCATTATGCAAGGTAACCTATTTCCCCTTGTTTTCCTAACCCCCCCCCCCCAAGACGTTCTTGTTAAACCCTGGATTTGTGCTGGAAATGGCCCACCTTGATTATCATACACATTGTAAGAAGAGTGATCACTTTAGATAAGCTATTACCAACAGGATAATGCGTTTGTGTGGGGGGGAGAAAACCTGGATTTGTGCTGGAAATGGCCCACCTTGATTGTCAGACACATTGTAAGGAGAGTGATCACTTTACATAAGCTATTACCAGCAGGAGAGTGGGGTGGGGGGAGAGAAAACCTTTTGTAGTGATAAACACCCATTTTTTCATGATTTGCGTGTATAAAAACAAACATCTTCTGTATTTTCCACAGTATGCATCCGATGAAGTGAGCTGTAGCTCACGAAAGCTTATGCTCAAATAAATTGGTTAGTCTCTAAGGTGCCACAAGTCCTCCTTTTCTTTTTGCGAATACAGACTAACACGGCTGTTACTCTGAAATCTGTAACAATAATGATAATTAATATTTACATCAGTGATCTCCTGAAACTGTGGCCTATGTACTACTGGTACTAGGCGGGAGGCAATCAGATGCTGCGCGGGACACTTTAAAGTATCAGGATAAAACTCCATTACGCTCACACTGATTAAAATCACAAAGAGACACTGAATACTTGTGAGTTTCAGACGCCTGTATGCAAGGTCTTAATCTACTGCTTTACGCTTATATAGCATCTTGGATCAAAGAAAGGCACTTAGCAGATAATGGTTATCTATTATCTCTGCTCTACAAATAGGAAAACAGATGCACAAGGAGGTTAAGTGATTTGCCCCACGTCAAAGAGCAAGTACACTGCCGAGTGAGAAACAGAACCCAAGTCACCTGATGCCAAGTCCCCTGCTGTAACCACTAGACAAGACAGCATCTCTGTAACGTAGAACAGCGCAGCACGATTAAAGTTTGTTTCTCTTCTCAATTCAAACCATGCTCTTGACCCAGTTGCCCTTACCTTCCACCGTTACATTGGCAGTGCTGCAGTACTCCGTTGGGTCATTATCTTGCAAAGCAACCACTGTGTACTCTCCTGAGTCACTCAGCTCAGCATCATCAATGATTAGCTCTGCCCTCTTCCCTTCACGAGTCATGCTGTATTTGTCAGACCTCTCAATCACCCTCCCATCCTTCATCCACTTCAGCGTAACATCTTTAGAGGTCAGCTCACACTCCAGGCAAGCTTTCCCCTTCTCCTTGACTCGGACATTCTTCAGGTTGCTGAGAAATTTAATTGGAATTCCTTGAGAAAGAGGGAGGGTAAAGAGATCAGCAGTAGGAAATTTCATATTTGCGGAATAATCTTAAAAATCAAGGCTAGAGAGGCTCTGTTAGTATCACCTCAGCGGGGTATTAATATGCTGTTGTGGGGGAGAGAGATTCCAAGCTTAGAACTTTACTTCCAAGATGGCTGCCGCTTCTGTAGGTGACATATTTTCCCTGATGAGTATGGTGCAAACTGCACGGCTGTCTGAGTATAAAACCTTGGTGCCTCATGTAATAGTCTTTGGGTGGAGACCTAAACTGAAACGTGAGAGGCTGGCTCCCATTCCTTAACTCTTTGGTTGCACCAAAAAGGACTTGCTTCATTGTTTGCAACTGGTCCTCTTCAAATGCCTCCAAAACAATGATGCTGATTCTATTTGAAGCCCCTTGGTAATGACAGCAAAGCATTTTGGGACACATCTGAGAAGGGTAGGTTGAAAACCTTTGCTGAGGGCCTGGAGTAGCATGGACAGGAATCACAGAAAGATTGGGAGGGTAAAGTACTGGGGCCACATGAGTAGAGCGATGGAGATAGCTCTTTCACCAAAAACAATATTAGAAAAGACTCCAAGGTTTTGGGTGTTGGTTACAGTTACCGCAATACTGGTGATAGCACTGATCTTACATTTGCACAAGATCCCTGAAGAGCTTTGCAGCCTTAAACTAACGCAAAACATACACAGGGGATCATCTCCTCTTCTGTTGAAATGCGGCAGATTCTGAGTTGAATACTTTTTTTTTTCTTTGCTCCATTTTGATTCTTCTCTGTTTTCATGTAATCAATAAGTTCAGTCTTATTGTGCTTTTGATGATAAACTCCTCCCTTTCCCTTCAAATTTCCCTATGCATTTGCCCTCTTTTTTAAATCAAATCAGTTGGACAATGATCAATAGCTAAATCTCCATGAAATAGGGACTGTGCTTTCTGAACCTGAGAGGTTTCTTCTAAAATTCCCTACAGTCTATGGAATCCAGAACAGAAAATTATGGTCTTTGTCCCCTTCAGTGACTGATCCACAAAAGCACTAGATGAGTCTGCTACTACTTTCAGCTAATGGAGTTAGCGGGGCTTTTCATCTCTGTAGGTCCCCCATTCAAATGCTGCCGTGAAAGGTTTGATTACATACATACTGCTCAGGCATGCCATCCCTGCATCACTTACGTTCAATGAAGAGTGGCGCTTTCTGCACCAGATCCCCAGCCTGGGCGCTAAATTCTCCAATGTCGCTGGGCCGAACGTCCTTTATTTTCAACGTGTGGGTTAATCCATCGTCAGATGTGATGATCTCATATTTGTCGTCCCGCTTCAGCTCCTTCCCATTGAATTTCCAGGTGAAATTGGGCACTTTTTTGGACAGGCGGATTTCAAACACTGCTGTCTGCCTTTCTGTCACTTTCAGTGGCTTCAGTTCTGCCAGGAACTTTAGGGGCTCATCTGTTAAGATGTGGACAGACAAACAGTCATGCTAACAGTTTAAATTTGTTCCTAAATGTAGGGGGTTTTCCTACACTGTGTTGGGCCAGATCCTCAGCTGGAGTAAATCAACATAGCTCCATTGAAGTCAATAGAGCTACACTGATTTGCACCACCTGAGAACTGGGCACTACCATTTTGATTTCTTTTGCATGGAGATAACAGGGACATATGCATCCTTAATATAAGCTGGCACACCTGTGATTAACTTCACAGAGACCTGCGTCCACTTATGCTATGGCTGATCGTGGTCCCTGGGACTTAATAAAAATGGAAAGTTTTCCTACAAAGCTGATCACCAGTGCGCACATTGCTTCTTAGTCCAGTTCTTCCGCCTTACTCCTATTCTTTTTCTCCCCTTTATTCTAGTCACCGTAAAGCAGGGATCTCAAACTCAAATCACCACGACGGCCACGTGAGGACTAGTATGTTGGCCCGAGGGCCGCATCACTGACACCTTTTCATACAAAGAAACAAAAGCCCCCGCTCTGCCCACAGCCTCACCCCCACTCCACCCCTTCCATGAGGCTTCACCCCTTCCCCGCCCCCATTCCAACACCTTCCCCAAAGTCCCTGCCCCACCTCCGCCACTTCCCTGCTCCTATTCCAACCCCTTCCACAAATCCCTGCCCTGGCCCTGCCTCTTCTCCGCCTCCTCCCCTGAGCACGCTGCGTCCCCGCTCCTTCCCCCTCCCTCCTGGAAAGTCTAAGCACCGCCAAACAGCTGTTTGGTGGCAGGAAGCACTGGGAGGCAGGTGGAGGAGCGGGGATGCGGTGCATTTGGGGGGGGGGTGGAGGCGGGGGGGGGGCATGGGGTGAGGGGAGCTATGGCGGACCGCAGGAAATAACTCCGTGGGCCGCATGCAGCCTGCGGGCCGCGTGTTTGAGACCCCTGCTGTAAAGCAAATGGCCTCAGGTCAGTGCAGCCAAGATCCAGAAACCTTCCTGGAGTTTGTGTTTCATCTGGAGCCACCTGCTATGCAGAGAGACGGCAGTCAGGTCAGACACCCCTGAGGCTGCCGTTTCAGAAACAGCAGTTCCATGATCACTCTGTGGCCTAAGAGGAGTTTGTCACCCTACTGGATAACCTGTGCCAAATGCATCTACTTGTATTTGACACATAGTGTAATATTTTACTTTCATGAATAAAGAATGAGAACTGACAGCACTAGGAGGACCTTATTCTTCCTGTGGTCCTCTTGAAAACAAGTAGCAAAATAAGATACTTCCCAATGCGAGTACTAGGGGCAGAACATGTCCCCAGGAGATGGGCCAGCTACAACGGAAAGAGTTGGCAGATAAGGGGCATAACAGGAGTACTGGGGGTAAGGAAGGCGGCAGTCTTTATCCTGATGATTTGGGCAGTAATTCAAGGCAGCTTTGTTGCTGTATGCAAAATGGACAGGATCCATGATTTCCTGAGAAACTGCAACCACACGCTCGTCCTGCAACAGCAAGGACTAGCAATGGAGAAAGGTCTCCAATCGTCTCTGGGTGTGTACATTCCCCTCCATTCCTGGTGACTTTGTGTAAGCATGGTTCACTTCCATTAAAAGGACACTGCCAAGATGTTTTTCATCATTTACATCTTTCCCCCTACACTCTGCTGACTCATATCCCAGCCAACCCCATTGACGTCAGTGGGGAATTTGGCCTATTGTGTATAACAACCAAGCTTCATGCTGAAATTTACCATCTCAGACGTACATCCCTTGATCATATGTGCACAGTGGTTTTTGTGAGGTTGATCAGGACATGTACCGTAGTGGGTTTCTGTTTCAGGATAGAAAGACCAGTGAGTCATGGATGTTGCAAATAGATATAAAAAAAGATACATAGGTTCGAGTTTGACTCACCAACCTTGACAGTGTCCTTTTAAGTACATAATCTTCAGTTACATCGTGACATACGCACTATCATGCATTTAAAAATAAAAAATTACCTATCACTTTCAGTTGTGCTGAGAGTTTCTTGTCAGCCACAATTAGACTGTAGGTGCCCCAGTCTTTTTCATTCACATTTAAGATGTACAGCATATACTTTGTACCCATCTGCTTTATTTCATATTTTCCTAGGCAGTACTGAATACGCAAGGGATCATTACCCTGAAAAGGAGAACATTGACATCTTTGACAATGTGGCACCTTTGAAAGGCTCTTCGAAGAAACACAGATGCATGTGGAATATGTACAACACCACGTTTAAGGAGCTTGTCCAGCAGCTTAGCCAGCAATGGGGCTGCACGGTAAACCCTACAATAATTGTCCTCAATCTCCGTTTCCACTGACCAGTTTCAGATAGAAATCAGTGATCAGCAATGATGCTTTGCCCAGGCACGTCAGCCTTTCAGAGGCTGTAATAGGCTACTAGAAGAATACATCATGTAGTGCTGAGATGGGTAATTATTGTGACCAAGAACATAGAGTCTTTAACCCATAGCAACTCCTTACTCAGGGCTATATTCTGGTGTTCTTATTTCCTTTGTACCTTACTTTGTGAACAGTCTCCCTGAAATCAATGCACTGACTTGGCAATTTAAAGTACCATTCAATGTGAGAAAGGATGCCAGAATCTGGTCCTTCATTTTTGCTTAGTCTTTAGTTGGCATTGATTTCGCTGTGGGTTTATGCTGACTGTGTAAAACGTCAGGAGTTGACTTATCATGATTGCAGGCAATATAAATGGAGGGTCAGCAGTTGGAGGGATTAATAAAAATTAAAAAGAAAAGAAACCAAATAGGGGAATCTGTGCTAGAGGGATTCTTTACCAAAGATGTAGCACTCCAGTGTCTTTACCTAAAGCAAAAGGAAGGAGTAGGACTAGTTGTACACCCTGTCAGACAGGACACTGAATAATACACAGCATTCTTACCACCTTTCCCCACCCACAACTGAATGTGCAGCTAGACTAGCTAAGCCCTCAGTTAAGTAACACTGACAGATTTATTTGAGCATAAGCTTTCATAAGCTACAGCTCACTTCACGAAAGCTTATGCTCAAATAAATTGGTTAGTCTCTAAGGTGCCACGAGTACTCCTTTTCTTTTTGCGACTACACACTAACACGGCTGTTGCTCTGAAAACTGACAGATTGAATCTCAGTACCTCCACCTATTTTAGTCAAACCAAAGGAAATATGGGAGGTTACCTTATACCATGTCATCTTAGTATTGGGGTCCTTCAGTTCCAGAATGGTGTCAAATATAGCTGTGGAATCCACTTTAGCTGAGACATCCTCAAGAGGTTTTAGAACTTTGACTGCCTGCAAGATCAGTTTATGAAGAAATATAACAGAAATCTGTATTGCTTCCCACAACTTGAAGTAGACTGGATCTTTGTTCCCATTAATAATAGATTTTTTTACTATTATTTTTATTTCGCATTGGTTCTTGGAATTTGTGATACTCAAGAAGCAACACTGTTTCCATCTTCTGGACATCTGGTATTGTTTTTTGTGCATGCAGAGAGCAAGGATGGCCTTGGGATTAAGGCACTTGAATAGGAACACAGCAGAGCTGGGTTCAATGTCTGGCTCTGCCACAGACTCCCTGTATGACCTTGGGCATGCCACTTAATTTTTTTTCTGTGTGTCAGCTCTCCATCTGCAAATGGGATATTAATATGTCCCTTGTCTCCCTTCTCTAGTTGGACAGTAACCCTTTAGAGCAGGGACTGTCTATGTTTTACAGCATCTAGCACAATAGGGCCTTGATCTTGGATAAAATCTCTAGGTGCTGTCATAATACAGATAATAAACAACAATACAGAAAAGATTCTGGCTGAGCAAGTGGACGCTTTTGTTACAATGAGAATTCTTCTTACAACACTCGTTATTTTCTAAAGGGGCTGAAGGCACATTCTCCTTGCTGAATTTCAATGGGATTTGGACACCTAATAACTTTATGCCCCTTTGAAAATTGAAGCCAGAGGACCAGATGCAAAACTTGGATGTGGATCCAGTTTTGGATTTTGAACTGCCCTTCCCCCTGCTAATTTGTTTGGATGTGGATTTTCTTCCAGGCCCATCTCTAATGAAATCCTTTTCTCCTTGGCTTACAGCTGACTTTCTGTAAAGTGTTCAGCAATGCTGCCTCTGAAGGCCATTACTGTAGTGTGGTTTATGCGTAGGAGTGTTGTTCATTATAGACACAAAAATAGAAATGCATGTTCAAGGTGTTTTGAAAGCTGATGGCATTACTAACCTCAACCTCCACTTTCTTCTTCATCTCCTTTAGCTTCCTGAGGAGCCCACGGAAGTCGGTGAAGCCGTATTCCATGCAGACCCTCTCAAAGTCCTTTTTTGGCACCTTGGAGAGGATCTCAAGCATTTCCTTCTCATCAGTCACCTTCTTTGCTTTCTTCTTTGGAGCAGGAGGGCCCCTGTGCATAGACCCCATATAATGCAGGGTATATTTCAAAGTGACAAACGCGCCTCTCACCTCTACAGCTTTGGATGTGATGGGACTCCTGCCTGTGGAAGCTGTAGGGCCAGACTTCCCATTGGTAGGATTCCAAACAAGAATGGAGCTCCCCGCTTGTGGGGAAAAAGGGGCAGGATATTCATCTCCTCTACTGCTGGAAGGAGGGAGGGGAGAATTCCCCGTCACCGCTGTCAGAGAATCTGCTGGGAGTTAGTTGCCTTCTCCTCCAGTGCTGAGGCCAGAGGGGAAGAGTGGGCTGACCTGTGAGTTACTGAGTCTGAACATGGCCGTCCCAAAGCTGGGAGCCTTGAGCAGTTCCCTGCACTGCTCGTGCTGTTGTTCTGCTCTGTAAAGTGTCTCTGTAGAAATGGCCTAGTGTCTCAGTGCACACCAGAGAAACCCGGCTCAGCTTATTGAAATAAAGAAATAAAAATAAAGAAATAATACATAAGTCCTCCAGAGATAATACTCCTCACCTTTTTTTAAGCATTTTTTTGAAATCCAACTTTTCTTGACCTGAAAAAACAAATCTCAAAGTAACTACCTGTATTCATTCAGCTGAAGCGTAATAATAAATAACAATACAAATAACATCAAGAGGGATTCCGTGGCTTTGATGCACTCTGCAGGCTAAGGGGCAAATCCTGCAGGAAGTCTCAAAAGCAGCTGGACAGGCCGAAGACATAAAAATGCTATGCAGGGAGATTTGAGCACCATCCTAAGCCTGTTCTACAGAGCAGTGATTGACAGCAGCTGTCTACAAGTTTGCAGTATAAGGCACAGAATGGGCTATCGATATGTAATTAGGTGGATCCACTGGTCAAACTGTGTAGTGGAGGGGAAATGCTGTTGCTCCTCTGAGGGAATGACCGTAGAGCCTTTTCTGAGGTAAGATGCCCTCTGGAAGTCACAGCTTTGTGGGAGATGCTTGGCTCCTAGTAGCGCCAGCTGTGCATGCTGCTGTCAGAGCTCTGGGGCTCCTACATCTCCTCGCTGCATATTGACAAGCCAACATAAGAATAAAATGGAGCTAACCAAAAGCGCTGTGTCACTATTACCCTTGGGGAAGGGAGGGACCAAGACAAGGAGAGCGCCGAACTCATTGCCAAACCCAGAACTCCCATATGGCAGTGCAAGATGTTTGCCATGGGAACGCTGGCTTCTCACAGGTAAATGTCCGTAAGCATCACTTTCCCACCCCCCCAAAAATGATGGGGAAATTGTCATTGTTAATAATCAAAATGAACAAAGGGGAATGGTGACAAGTGTGTCTACAAAAAGGCTAACAAGGGTCCCAGTGCGGTGCACAGGAACACATCAGGGGTGAAGTGGAAGAGGAGTTTAAAGATGCACCTGATTGCCCAACTGGACAATAGATATGTTGGGATCTGCCTGCTTTTTAGTGCTTGAGGTGAAATTCCCTTCAGTTCAGAGCACCCTCACAAGTCCTCTGCACCACCCCAAGCCTTCTTAGCCCTCTATGTGGGATGAATATCACTCCTGCTCTGAGAGGAAGGATGGTCCAGTGGTTAGAATACTAGCTGCAAGCTCAGGAGAACCAATTTCAGTTTCTGGCTTCACTACAGACTTCCTGTGTGACCTTGGGCAGGTTACTTAGTCTCTGTGTGCCTCAGTTCTCCATAGATTGTGAGGCACTCAGACAATATGGGGAAGGGGGGGAGATAAGTATCACAGATAGAAATTAGATAGCAAGAAATCTGAGAAATATTAAAATGGTCAAATAACCTAATTTTATTGCTAAATCTCAACTGTTACAGTCATTACATCTTGCACAAATAAAAAGCATTACAGCAGGGTAATTTTTTCCTCACCTGGTAGTGAAAACTCTCTTGGAAGCAAGCATTCACTGAGATTCCTAAAAAGAGCGAATTGGATCCTTCCAAATCTCATTCTTAATTAATTAGTCTAGTTATTAATCAAGCTGGACCCCGGGCACTTACTTTCAGTCACAATCAAGGACACAGTGTAGATGATATCAGCATGGTCATTGGAAACGATGCACTTGTAGTTATCAGCATCATCTGGGGCGAGGGACTCCAGCTGGAAGAAGAAACACATGGACCAAGAGACCAAAAGTGTTAGTGGCTCAAATGTATTAAAATGGACTCAGGAATCCCATTATGTATTTATTTTTAAACCCTATTTTTAACACGAGTTTATGAAATCATCTCTTGAAAATAGAAACACTTGAGGGAGAATCTTGGAGCCCAATCCTGCAACCCCTACTCAAGTGATTAAGGAAATTAAGGTCAAGCACTAGCGACCTGATCCAAAGCCTAGTGAAGTCAGTGGAGCTTAGGTGCCTAATTACCTTTAAGGATCTGGGGCAGGGAGTCTTTAAATTGACTTCAATAACCTTTGGATCAGGCCCTAGATTTAGCGGTTCTTGGCCTGAAATGGGATATTTTATCAGCAAAAACAGTTGAGTTTCTTTCCTGCTCTGTCCTTTAGGCTGGCCCTCTGCACAGAGATGAATGTAACCCAAACCATGCATATCCAGCATGGAGAGCATCCAACAAAGAACAGGACAGCTACCAGGCACGGGGTTTGAGGCCCAAGGAATAGATGGGTTTTCATGAGGGAGCTTTGTGGAAGAGGACCAAGAAGGAGCTTGGCATGCATCAGCTGGCAGGCTGGTAAGCATAAAGGACTGCCTGAAAGATGACATGAATTAGGATAGGCTCAAGGACAGAGCAGATGGGAGAGATGCAGGAAGGTGGACATAAGGGCAGAACTTTTGTTGCAAATGACCCTAAATATAAAACAGGGCTGAAATGGGACGTACGTTGTCCATCAGCATTATTTAGTATCATCATTTCCATTACAGTAGTGCCTGGCAACCCCAATGAAAAATGAGGGCCCAAGAGTGCTAGACCCTGTACAAATAAGTAGCACAGAAAATGGTCTGTGCTTACTATCAAGGCCCTGGCTCAGTACAGGGCTGAATGTCATCATCTACACATCATAAGCAATCCCCCCCAAATCTTACAGCAGGACTATGGCAAATGATGGTGTCTTAGACCATTGCTGAAGAATGCTGTGGTGCTTTTGTATAGAGATAATGATAACACAATCAGTTACAAGCCAAAAATAGTAAAAGACATGCATTACCTTTAGCACAAACTCCTTATTGATACTGTCAAAAAACATTTTTGAACCCTCTTTTATTGGTATCCCACTTTCTCTTTTCCATGTTACACTGGGCTTGGGGTTACCTTTCACTTTAGCTCGAAATACTGCTTTGTCTCCTGAAATTCCAGGAGGAGAAATATTAGAGTGAGGAATTAAAAAGGAACAACATTTATCCATTATGTAGTTTCTCTACACTCGCCTAAATTACTTGGGGTCATCTTAATGGTATAAACCTTTTTTCCTTTTTGGAAAAGGTCAGATTAATGTAACTCTATTGATTCCAGTGGAGTTATACTGCGGGTTATACTGGCTCATTAAAAATGATCTGCACTTTTAGGAAAAGGTAAAAATGGGATTGTCCCCTTTTTGTGAAAGATGGGCAATGAAGACTTGAAAAGTCTTTCTTTCTGTTTTACATTAGACATTCATATCTTGTATACTCTGCTTTTCCTAGAAGACTTATGGATGACTGGAAAACTTATTTATTTACTCATCTATTTGCAAGGGCCATGTTCTGCTGGCCTTACTTAGGCAAAACTTCCCCAGATGGGAGGTTTGCCTGAGGAAGGCAGGCATGATTTGGCTCTCACTAAGGACAGATCTGCACCTTTGAAGTCAACGGGAGTTCTGTCATATACTTCAATGTGCGCAGGGCAAGGCCCTAAAAATAAATAGTTGATATATATCTGACCAAATGGATGAGTACACAGGGCAGGCATTTGCAAATGAAATCAGGCATTTGCATGCAGAGTTACTAGGGCTGTCGATTAATCGCAGTTAACTCACACGATTAACTCAAAAAAATTAATCATGATTAATCACAGTTTTAATCGCACTGTTAAACAATAGAATACCAATTGAAATGTATAAAATATTTTGGATGTTTTTCTACATTTTCATATATATTGTATTCTGTGTTGTAACTGAAATCAAACATACTGATGCAGAAACTATAGAACCTGAATCACCTAAAAAAGAAAAAACCCCTTCTGCTGGTGGCCTCTGACTCAGATAATGAAAATGAGCATGCGTCGGTCTGCACTGCTTTGGATTATTACCGAGCAGAACCTGTCATCAGCACGGACGCATGTCCTCTGGAATGGTGGTTGAAGCATGAAGGGACATATAAATCTTTAGTGCATCTGGCATGTAAATATCTTGCAATGCTGGCTACCATAGTGCCATGCGAAAGCCCGTTCTCACTTTCAGGTGACATTGTAAACAAGAAGCGGGCAGCATTATCTCCTGCAAATGTAAACATACTTGTTCGTCTGGGCTGAACAAGAAGTAGGACTGAGTGGACTTGCAGCCTCTAAAATTTTACATTGTTCTATTTTTGAATGCAGGTTTTTTTGTACATAATTCTACATTTGCAAGTTCAACTTTCATGATAAAGCGATCGCACTACAGTACTTGTATTAGGTGAATTGAAAAATACTTTTTCTTTTGTTTTTTAACTGTGCAAATATTTGTAATGAAAAATAAATATAAAGTGAGCACTGTACACGTCATATTCTGTGTTGTAATTGAAATCAGTATATTTGAAAATGTAGAAAACATCCAAAAATATTTAAATAGATGGTATTCTATTAATGTTTAAGGTGCGATTAATTTTTTTAATCACGCGATGAATCACAATTAATTTTGTAATCGCTTGACAGTCCTAACAGTTATCCACTTTGTGTGTTCAATTACATGTTTTGCACATGCAATGCCCTGTTTACACCCACACGTGCAGGTTTGATGAGCCCATTTCAGGCACCTGTTTTGAAACGTTATATCTTTAGTGTCCTGGTAATGAGGTGACTTTTCAGTGGAATGGGGTGCTGCTTACCCTCAGGGGCTGTCAGTGGATGAGGCTTCTCCACAAATTCAGGGATGCTTTCTCCTAAAGGGATCTCAAAGGAGCGTGTCACCATGCTGAAGGACTCCACCGTGGTAGAAGATTTCCTAGAAACAACTTCCTCTGTTCGAAGAAAAATATATTAGCCAGGAGGAACAGAAATGCGGTTTTTGAGGTGTTTATTTCTTGTGGCGGAGGGACCCCCAACATAAATTAATTATATTGAAAATGGTTTAGATCAGCTGAAACCCGGATAGAAGCATGGTTCAGGGCATAGGGCACTAGCCTTGGGACTTGTGACCCTGGGGACTTGAGACCTTGCTTCACCACAGACTTTCTGTGTGTGACTTTGGACAAGTCACTTAGTCTCTCTGAGATTTAAGTTCCCCATCTGTAAAATGGGGATAATGGCACTTCCCTACCTCATAGGGGTTGTTGTGAAGATAAATACATCATATATTGTGAAGCACTCATATACTATGAATATGAGGGCTATAGAAAACCTGCTTATCAAAAGTCCCATGAAGAGGTTTCAATAACTATAGTTGTCATGCACTTTGCATTGGGTTTTAGCCTCTTAAGGCCTGTTTTTTGCCTGTGGTATCTAGCCTGGTCCATGGACTGATTTGGATCAACCATACTCCTCCATGCAGTCAGAAATGCAAGCATTATGAGGAAAGACCTCTCTGCTAGCCAAATTTATAATCTAAAAGCCATGACAACACCCTCTGGGGTTGTATCAGCTTCCAGAGACTGAAATGATACTCGCCTCCCACAGTCTGAGATATACGTTGCATCTGGGAGCTGGAGACTTTAATGGAGTGATGTTGCTGGACCCTGGTTTCCATTTGCATGACTGTGGTTGCCATGATGAAAATATCTCGACTTCTGCACCTCTCAGTATGCGTGTGAACTTTGGTGGGGAGAAAGGGGAGACAGAATGGGATTCAGAATTAAAAAAAAAACATGCCTAGCTGATCCGCTCAGACATAAGGCCTTTCACTACCACTTCTGCAGTTGTATTTTTTCAGCAAATCAGGATAATGTTCTGTGGTGGACTATCACAGAGGAACAATTTCAGCACTTATCAGCCCAAAGGCTAAAAGAATAAGATTTTGAAATTATTCATTTCAGAAGGCTCCAAGATGCTTCATTTTTGGTCAAAATTAGTGAACATAAGAATGGCTATACTGGGTCAGACCAATGGTCCATATAGCCCAGTGGTTCTCAACCAGGGGTACATCTACCCCTGGGGCTACATCAACTCATCTAGATATTTGCCTAGTTTTACAGCAGGCTATATAAAAGGCACTAGTGAAGTCAGTAGAAACTAAAATTTCATACAGACAATGGCCTGTTTATACTCTATGTACTATACACTGATATGTAAGTACAATATTTATATTCCTGTTGATTTATTTTATAATTATATGGTAAAAATGAGAAAGTCAGCAGTTTTTCAGAAATAGTATGCTGTGACACTTTTGTATTTTTATGTCTGATTTTGTAAGCAAGTAGCTTTTAAGTGAGCTGAAACTTGGGGTACACAAGACAAATCAGACTCCTGAAAGTACTGTGGAAAGATTGAGAGCCACTGATCTAGCCCAATATCCTGTTTCTGACAGTGGCCAGTGCTGGATGCTTCAGAGGGAATGAACCAAACAGGGCAATTTTGAGTGATCCATCCCATCGTTCAGTCCCACATTCTGGTAGTTGGAGGTTTAAGGACACCCAGAGCATGGGGTTGCGTCTCTGTCAATCTTAGCTGATAGCCATTGATGGACCTATCTTCCATGAATTTATCTAATTCTTTTTTTAACCCAGATATACATTTGGCCTTCACAGCATCCTATGGAAACCAGTTCCACAGGTTGACAGTGAGTTGTTCCTTTCGTTTGTTTTAAACCTGCTTCCTATTAATTTCATCAAATGACCCCCTAGTTCTTGTGTTACGCGAATGGGTAAATAACACTTCTTTATTCACTTTCTTCATATCATTCATAATTTTAGCGTCTTCTATCACATCCCTCCTTATTCATCTCTTTTCTAAACTGAACAGTCCCAGTTTTTTAATCTCCCCTCAGACAAAAGCTGTTCTATACCCGTCACCATTTTCATTGCCCTTCTCTGCACCTTTTCCATTTCTAATATATCCTCATTGAGTTGGGGCTATCAGAGCTGCACAGTTTTCAAGATATAGGCATACAATGGATTTATATAGATGCAATATGATATTTTCTGTCTTATCATCTATCCCTTTCCTCATGGTTCCTAACATTCTGTTCGCTTTTTTGATTGCTGCTGCACATTGAGCAGATGTTTTCAGAGAACTATCCAGGAATACTCCAAGATTTCTTTCTTGAGTGGTAACAGCTAATTTAGACCTCATCATTTTGTATATAAAGTTGGGATTATGTTTTCCAGTGTTCATTACTTTGCACTTATCAACACTGAATTTCTCCTGCCATTTTGTTGCCCATCACCCAGTTTAGTGAGATCCCTTTGTAACTCTTCACAGTCAGCTTTGGACTTAACTATCTTGAGTAATTTAGTAGGATCTGCAAATTTTGCTACTTTACTGTTCATCCCTTTTTCCAGATCATTTATGAATATGTTGAACAGTACAGTACAGGTCCACGGGGGACCCTGCTATTTATCTCTCTCCATTGTGAAAACTGACCATTTATTTCTACCCTTTGTTTCCTATCGGTTAACTAGTTACTGATCCATTAGAGGACCTCCCCTCTTATCCCACAACTGCTTAGTTTGAATAGGAGCTTTTGGTGAGGGATCTTGGCAAAGGCTTTCTGAAAGATATTAACTGGATCACCCTTGTCCACATGCTTCTTGATACCCTCAAAGAACATTAATAGATTGCTGAGGCATGTTTTCCCTTGTTAAAAGCCCTGTTGACTCTTCCCCAACATATTGGGCTTATGTGTCTGATAATTTTTTTCTTTATTATAGTTTCAACCAGTTTCCCTGGTACTGAAGTTAGGCTTATTGGTCTTTAATTGCCAGGATCACCTCTGGAGCCTTTTTTAAAAATTGGCACTATATAAGATACCCTCCAGCCATCTGGTACAGAGGCTGATTTAAGCAATGGGCTTCATACCACAGTTAGTAGTTTGGCAATTTCATATCTGAGTTCCTTCACAGCTCTTGGGTGAATACTATCTGGTCCTGGTGACTTATTACTATTTAATTTATCAATTTGTTCCCAAACCTCCTCTATTGACATCTCAGTCTGGGACATTTCCTCAGATTTGTCACCTAAGAAGAAGGGCTCAGGTGTGGGGCCCTTCTTCATATCCTCTGCAGTAAAGACTGACGCACAAAATTAATTTAGCTTCTCCACAACAGCCTTGTCCTTGAGTGCTCTTTTAGCACCTTGATTGTCCAATGGCCCCACTGACTCTTTGGCAGGCCTCCTGCTTCTGATATACTTACTTTTTTGTTGTTGTTAGTTTTTATATCCTTAGCCAGCTGCTCTTCAAATTCTTTCTTGGCCTGACTTCTAAAACTTTTACACATGACTTGCCAGAGCTTGTGCTCCTGTCTGTTTCCCTCACTAGGAGTGCTTTTAGCTATTTATTCTTTAAGGACTGGCTCGTCAATTGGTGTAAACCAGTGTAACTGGTGTTTTCAGCTAGATCGATTTACACCAGCTGAGGAGAACATAAACTATGCTGCACTGCATCAGCTCTGACCATTTATTAAAAGGTTTTAGGGTGTGTCCCTGCAACTTTCACTCATGTAACTAGCACTTACTAACCTGAGTAACCTCACTGAAGTCCACTCACTGAAACAAAGACCGTTCGTGTAATTAGGCACTTATACCCTCATTTTGCACCACAAAAGTCAATGGGAGCTTTGCCACTGATGTGCACAGGAGCAGGATTAGGCCCCTGACGCCTATTCATTTGTATTTTACTCAGGGTTTTTTAATCCACTAATTTTAAAGAGTGAATCAGAGAAGGAGGGACAGAATTTCCCTAAGCAAGACCCAGAGCAGAAAGTTCAGCTCTGGGTGCATCCCACAGCCTGCAGTAGGGGATAGGCAGGACCTATATGCCCTGGGTGGAGCTGCAGGAAGCAGTGTGTCTCAGGCAGGCACAACACCACTGAAAGGAGCTTGTAGGAAGCATACCCACTGCACTACCCTGGAACAGTGTGCAGTATTCGCTTCCTCCTCAGCAGGGCATGGAGAAGAGGCCAAACCCTCTTTCTGCTCCTGCTAGCAAGTCTCATACCAACAGCAGTGTTAGAGTCCAGTAACCCTTGCACTTGTGCAATCACAATGGCTATTGGTCATGCCCACCCAGTGCACTGTAGGAGTGGGAAGGATGATTGACTCTCCCTCTGCTTGCCCAAAGATTGGGTACCATTAACACCTTAATGTTTTGTTTCCCTAGTGCTAAAAGTCCTCTTTGGCAACCGATATACAACAAAGACTAGAACATAGGTCCACAAGTCCCTGACACACTCTTGTGGTGTTAAAGAATCATGTCAGAGAACCATCATCTGGAACCTGATCTCCTCTTTTTCCTGGAACAATGACCTGGTCTGGTGTGGGTTGGGATTATGTGTTACACCTCCAGGGGATGCAGGGCAGAAGGCACAATCCATGGGGAAGGGGAACTTTAAGCCACCTTTATGACTGTGTGTGACCAGACGCCAGACTTATCAGTGATGTTGCCTAGTGATTAGGTCATTGGGCTCTCAATTTCCCTCTTGGTCTCTGATGCTGCCTCTAGGCAACTAGTTGTGACCGGAGGCCAGGCTTCTCGGTGGCATCGCCTAGTGTTTATGTCGTTGGTCACTCAAATTTCCTCCTCTCAGCCTCTGATGCCACCTGTTGGCAACTCCTCTAGTAGTGGGATGGCCTACCTTTTGGTGGGCGGCAACTCAGCCCTCTGTCTGGGTCACCAATTTACCTCAACTCCCCCTCCCCCTTTCGGGGTAGCAGTGTCCAATGAATTGTAGAGGGTCTTGCATCCTTACAACTTGGAAGGACCCTCACTCTATCACTTGGCCCCTGTAGGTGGCTTATCCTTGCCACAAGGATCCAGCATCTCTATCTTCTCTTTACACCCAGGAGGGGTGGAAGTGAGATTTATGCTCCTATCTGGGAGGTTGGAAGGGGAGCCCAGGCCTTCCACTCCACCAGGCTTTGACCCAGGGCGCTCTGAGAAGCAAACTATGACAGGCACTAGGGAGTGCCCCAAGACTGCCTTGCTGGGCCGCTTCCTACCATCCACCCCCCTCTGCAGTCTCAAAGTCCAATTTAAAATAGCGATGGGGGAAAAGGGTAACTGAACCATCAGCCCAGCTGGGCTCTGCTGGTAGTCCCTTGCTCCCCAGTGGAGACTTCTGTGGCAGCTTTGGTCAGGAGCTCTCAGGGTAGATCTATCCTGTTCCCCCGCTTGCCCCCATCTGAGTTGTCTGATTCCTTTTTAGATCCTTCCTCCAGCAGGAGCATGCTCTGAAAGTTGGGGGGAAGGGGCAGAGTCCCTGGACCCAAACTGCTCCGTAACCTCTTCAGTTCTAGTGTGGGATTTATATACCTCACCACAGCATGAGATTCTAGGCTGCCAGCGGGGACAAGATGGCTCCCAGCATAAATGAGAGCCTTTCCAGGGATGCTCTAATTTATGGCGGCCTCCCATCGGCTGCCTCAAAGTCCAGAATCTCCATAGCATCATGGGCTAAGGGTGAATCCCCCTCTTGTCACCAAAATGCCCCCTCCCACCCCGTGCCCATCCCCAGGGTGTGTGAGGGAGGCCAGTTTAGCATCACTATGCCTGTACTGGAGGGAAGTTTCGCTTGGCTCCTTGTGGGTAGAGGACAGCTGGGGAGGCACAGTTCCAGCCCCAATACCTCCCCAGAGTTCCCCGGCCCCTGTGGCTTTCTCTGTTCTACTCAGACGTTATCTTACTGATAGGATTTGGAAAAGTTGTGACTATCTGGAAACAACAAGCTTGTTAAGAGGGAGGTGAAGGAAGATTTCTGCTTTCATAGACCACATTAAATGTCTTCCTTCCCCTCACATCTCTTGTTCTTCTCCCTCCCTTTCCTCCCTGAAATACAATATTTTTTGGCACAGGTGATGGGACTGGGCAAAAGATAGGAAAGGGGAAATTCTTTCTAATACCAAACACAGAAGAAGAAAGTTTCAATCCTAGGCCAGCGACAACTTTTCTATACATAAAAATGTCATTGCTTAAGGTCTGCTACTTTGCACAGAGCTTTATACCATTAGAGATGACTTGCTTCTCTGTGGGACTAGTACCAGCTTCAAAGGCCCAAAATATCGGACTTTAAAGATAAGGCATTTACTGTCATATATTGCTGCCCGTCACCAGGACTCAATTTGTATCTAGGTCTTTGAGCAAGAGAGAATACAAAATGACAGTGTAGGCAAATCCTTTTCCCTCGGGGCAGAGATAAATCATGGGGACCATATATAAATTGGGTGACCCCGCCACACAGAGGTGATTTTCGCTCATTCTTTCTAGTGTGATTACTTCACCACATTTATGATGATTGCATCTTATTAAACATCTGCAAGTAAAGTTGGGTCTTGAGAAATGGATGGCCAACACCATTAAAGTATCTGTGAATCGTAAGATTCAGTGTGAAGAATGGTAATTTTGTGTCAGTCACTGAAGATCAAGTTGTCGAGTCCATCCTCCAGCTAGTGTAGGATTATTCCCTACAGGATATTTTCTATAGCTTTTTAAGCTTAGTTTTAAATGCCTCAAGCAATGGTGCTTCAAGGTGGTATTTCATGAGGTTCCTTGTTTTTTAACTGTCAATCCTCCCACCCCAAAACAGTGAACAAAACAAAAATTAAAATAAAGCTAATCATGTCAGAGAATTCTTTGCCACCCCAGATACCCACAGCAAAGACAGTTAGTGAATATCCAGTGCTTTAACATTACAGGCAATATTTATTCATGTAAAGTTTACCTTCTCTTCAAGCTGCCACGGTCCTGGTTGAGCCCTACTATGAGTTTTCAGACCATCAGTGGATCCTTCTGTATCCTTTGGCTGATGTGAAGCACTGTAGAGAGTTCAGGTCTCAGGAAGACAGCTGGGTCCCTCAGCACAGGACAAATATGGATCTAAGTAGTTCAAACTTTAAATACATACTGGCCTCTTGGGGGCTATGTAGTTACATCCATTACAGTGACTTCAGCAGTTTCACATGCTTGGAGGAATAGGATGATAAAATCTTAAGGGCAAGGATGGCTATATAACAAGAATAACCAGTCTGAAGGTCAAAGAGATGGCTTCTTGGAGCTTTTCTCAAGATATGTCAGGGTGTGATTTCAAGATCTTGACCAAGCTCAGGTACCTTTTTATATTCAACTTAACTGTTTTATTTTGTTTGTTTTCAAATATAAAACATTTGGGGTCAGATATTCAAAAGAATTCAACACCCAAGAGCTTCTCTTAAGGCACCTAAATAAGAGACCCTGATTTTCAAAAAAGCTCAGCACTCATTGAACAACCTAAATGAACTGGCCAGATTTTTTTAAAAAGTGCTCAACGCCTAGCAGCTTCTGTTGTTCACAGACCTGACCACTTGACTTAAGTGTCCAAATGGGAAAGGAGCTCTTCTGAAAACGGAAACTGAGCTTTTTTGAAAATCTACCCTTTTATATTCAGCAATAAACTCTAGATTCTGCCACCCTTCCATGTGGAGTAGTACTTTACTGAAGGAATAATCCCACTGAAATCAGTGGGAATTCTCTCAGAACAGGGTATTTTTCAGCATGAGTAAAGGTAGCAGAATCTAATCATTTAGTTCTTTCGTTTTATTTGACATAATAATAGAAATGCTAAAATAATAAATACGTAACAGCAACAACAACCACCTTACATTTATATAGCACTTTCCATTCCAAAGGATCCAGACTAGACCTCTTGTTTATGCCGTGGCTGAAGTAGCGACCACACCTTATCATCGTTTGATGTCCATTCAAAGTGCTGTTAGACTGGTTACCCTGGATTTATGCTAGGTGTAAATGAGAGCTGAGTCTGGCCCAGGATGACTCTGGGAAATAACCCACTGTTACTTTTTAAAAGTATAGGAGCCTAGCAAAACAAAGACCTGAATGCAAAGAAATCTCCATCACTAGTTGGTTTCCAAAGGTCATCAGAGAGAAATGACTTGCACGTAAAACCTCCAAAGCTTTCAGATGGGAAATTCATGGAATTCAGGCTACTTAGTTAGGTGCCTGAATACATATTTAGTTACCTATCTTTGAAAAATTTGGAACTTTGTATAAAATCTAGAAATAGAACCTCAATCACCTGACTCCCAGTCCTTTGCTCTAATTACTAGAACACATTCCCTCCCCTTCCTCTCCCTCTGATATGGGCAATATAATAGGGTGACCAGATAGCAAGTGTAAAAAATCGGGACGGGGGTGGAGGATAATAGGTGCCTATATAAGAAAAAGCCCCCAAAACCGGGACTGCCCCTATAAAATCGGGACATCTGGTCACCCTACAATGTAAGAACCCCCACTAAGCTATTCTTTCCTTTGCTCAATGGATATCTACCAATATGCCAGAGCTTCTTCATTTCTTACATCCGATTTTTGTATGCACAGTCCAGGGCCACACCATTTAAGCATGCAAAGGAGAAGGATTAGAGCAGGAGGGGCCGTGCCGGACTTTTCCTTTTGATCCCCGGAGAGAAGTGCTGCTGCAAAAAGCCTTTGCCTTATAAGAAGAAAGCAGAAGACTTGCAGCTGCCACTGGGACCAGAGGAACTCAAGTCAGACATAATAATAAAACTTTGACTCAGGGAAGCATTACAACTTCTCAAAGGAGAAATCTCTGTAATAAGACACATGCTGCTGCAGGAATTCTCTGTCTCGTGGACTCAAAGATGTGCTGACGTTAAAGAGGAAGCGGAGGAAGCTGATCACATTGGAAGGGGACTGGCAGGACACACTCTAGAGGGCAGGAACAATGCCCAGAAAACAGTGACAAAAAGAGCATTTTAGAATAATAATGGTGCAGCGTGGTTCCTTGTTTGCATTCTGAGAAGCCTGAGTGAGACGAGGCAAAGAAAAGCAGCACCTGAACACCAGGGTCTGGTGGAGAGAATAAAGGACTGGAAGTCAGGATACTGGCATGCTCTCTATCTTAGAAAGAAAAGGAGAACTTGTGGCACCTTAGAGACTAACAAATTTAGTCTCTAAGGTGCCACAAGTCCTCCTTTTCTTTTTGCGAATACAGACTAACACGGCTGCTACTCAGATATCTATCTTAGGGCTTTGTACAGCAGACCATCAACATAGTAGCTTTCTTTTAGATACTACAAGCCATACTGCAAGCACTGAAACTAACTTGCTGCATAGCTCTGAATAAGTCACTTAACCTCTCTTTGCTTCTCAGCTTCCCCATCAGTAAAGTGGACATAATACGAAGTAGCCTTTTTGGGCCTTAAGGGTATGTCTACCCACCTATTAAACAGCTGTGGCCGGCCCAGGTCATCTGACTGGCTTGCAGGGTTTGGGCTGCAGGGCTGTAAAATTACCATGTAGATGTTTGGGCTTGGGCTGGAGCCTGAGCTCTGGGACCCTGGGATGGGGGAGGGTCCAGAGCCAAGGCTCCAGCCTAAGCCCAAATGTCTACATAACAATGTTTAGCCCAGCAGCCAGAACCTGAATCAGTTGACCTGGGCCAGCTGCAACTGTGCCGCAGGTCTTCTATTTCAGCGAAGATGTACCATACATGGCCTGTGTAGGCCATCTACATGGAAGTGAATTTCACATCCAGCTGCTGAATTCCATTTGGAATGTGGAGTCTATTGTACTAATGTATCTGGAGTCTGTGAGGAAAGTGTACTCCACCTTGTATCACAGTATAATGCATTCAACTGTCTGGGGTAGGGGAAGAATCCCTTCCTGACCTCAGAAGGCAATCAGCATGCACATTGAAGCACGAGGACTGTCAGCCCTTAGAGTGCTTTGCCCTCACAAGTACAGCTGCAAATGTTACTTTCACTCATTTGCATTTCTAATTCTTTTTTGAATGCTGCGAAACTATTTCTCTCTCCGGGAATCCTGAGCTGCCCCTCATTACCATATACTCGCATTTACCCTCACAGATGTCAGAAATTATACACATATATTTAGGCTTGGCAGGGTGGGGAAGAGAGTTTAACCTCACAGAAAATATGCTTTAATTTTTTTCAAGCAAAAATACAAAATATTAGTTTCACTTAAAAACACCAATGAATAGGACCCAGTTATGATTAAGAAGTTGTAAATTTAACCTCTCATTTTCTGTTTAACATCTCCCCCTGATAAAAATGTCACCAGCCATAACATTGAAATCCCAGTTCTCAGGTTTACAACCCAATCCAGATTCAAACATGCACCTCATAAGATTGCCCATGTGCAAGTTACACAGTACCTCTGCTCCCCCTGCTGTCTCTGCCTGAAACTGCAGGGAACCGAAATGGATAAAACTGCTGTTTACAGACCTCTTCAATCTCAAGCATTTTACTCTTACATAGTACTTTTCATCTGTTGATCTCAAAGCACCTAACAAAGGATGGGAAGCATCATCACTCTCATTTTACTGCTGGGGGGAAACTGAAGCAAGAGGTGTGGTTTGCCCAAAGCCATACAGCAAGTCAATGAGTGACGAGCACAACCCAGATCCCTCCTCACCACCAGTCTTCATGCCCCATTCACACCACGTTTCACAAGCTGGAACTGCTCACATGACAAGACAGAAGAAAAACTACCGCTGATTACGCTGAGAAAAATAATTTTTGGTGTGTTTCGAAACCACACGCTGGACACAGGAATTTGTTGTGGTCCTATGGGAAACACTGTGCACTACAGATGCTAACTGAGGTCTCTGATATAAGACTACCTGCTGAAATTTGTGGAGCAGGGAGGTAAAAGTGTGGTAGGCCTGTGTTTTTTCACTAGATAAAGTGTCTCCAATAAGAAAAGTGGTAGTGCCCACTATCAGCTGAGTTCCCCCTGTCCTTAGCAGGGCAGCTAAAGATTTAAACCTATTAAGTAGCAGGAAAGAAGTAATCCTGCCCATTCTAAACACCTTTCCCTATACAGGAGCTCTCCTTCCTCTGCTATATTCAAATGCTTATCTAATAGTCCCTTCAGTTCTTAAACTTTATAACCGGAGAGAGAAATATGTGAATGATGTTAATTATGGCAAGGCCAAGCAATAAATAGGCGGATTAGTGCCAAGTTGGTAAAACAAAATAACATCTCATGAGCCATTTGAACATTTTGGGCATGAGTAACTAGAATGCTCTGCCTGTGGTGATGCAAAGCAGCTGTAAAGCCATTTGAACCAGTCAGTTAAGCCAGGTTTATGGCTGCTTTGTATCAATGAATGGATGCAAAGCAGTGAGAATGCACTGGTGAAACTGGCCGTACATTTTCAAGAGCCCCTCAGAGCATGCTATTAAAGCAAAACAGGAGTGAGCAGCAGGCTAGTCTTCCTTAGGTTGAAGTCCATGGAGCTACACTGATTTACACCAGCTGAGCATCTAAGCCTCTGTGTTGATCTTATGCAGCATTATTTACAGTAGTTCCTACTTTGTTTGCTGTGGAATGATTCTCTACTAGGAATTCTCCTCAGAAAAGAGACAAATGTTTAGATTCAGCTACTGTCCCATACCCACATCGCTATCCCTCAGCAACAAATATTCTTTATTTGACGCATGGCATAAATCGTGCGAAAACATGTCATTTTCTTCACTTACTTGGTTTGACATTGAAGGGCACAAAACATCTTAAAACATTATTTGGAGGGGGAGGGGCAGTTTCCATTTACAATGCCATTCTGACCATCAGTGATGCTTGTTTCTATGAAAGGGTCATTAGACGAGGGTAATGTCACCCTTATAAAAAAGTTGGTAGCAAGGGGAGTAGGATAGCTGGCAAGTTTTACATAAAACTAACAGTCATGTTATGCTCAAAATGCTTAAGTTTATTGCTCTATTTAATGACTACCAACAGTTTTTAAAAAAAGAACGCCAGTTCACTCAGTTAGCGTATCACTGAAGGAAATATTTTAAATACAGCAATAAAATCAAGTGGTTTAAAGATAACACATTTTGCCACATTCATGCAAACCCTGCTGACAGGATTTTTACAGAGGCACGGATACAAGGTAAACACAGGTACTGAACCAACAGAAGACATGTCTTGAACTTTTGGGAAAGCTTTCCCCACAGTGACACAGTAAGTTGTATATACGCACAGCTCTTCAGGCCCGATCCTGTGCAGAACATCAGTGGGAGCAGGCGCAAGCCCTTATTGTTCTGAATGCTGTTTTTGATCCCTTCTTGATCAACCAAGTGCCATAAATTCTCAGAATTTTCAGCACTTCCTAGCAATGTTTTTTGTTTTAAAAAAAAAGTTGCGGATAGCTTTAATTGTTCATTAGGGTCCCAGTTCGGCAAAGCACTTAACTCATAGTCAAGTCCATCCATGCTCAGTAAAGTGCTCAAGCATGTATGTAACGATGTGCATGCTTGGAGTCCTTTGCTGAATTGGGGCCTAGAACACAGCCAAGAGCAGCAGAGTCTCTATTGCCTAAAGGGAACTGTTGCTGCACGGATCAGGGGTTTTAGGAACCAGAGACAGTGACAGTCTGAATTTATTTTCAAAGGCAAATCTCTAAACACTGGCCAACATATTAAGGCTGAGGTTTTTCAAAACTTCCTATGGGATTTGGATGCCCTGTTCCCATTAATTGTAATGAGAACTGGGCACTCAGATCAATTAAGGTATGTTTACACTGCAACCAGGAGGTGATTGCTGCTGCTTCGCTGATATTGTTACTCGAGCTGCCTTTGATCTAGCATGTCCGACGTGCTGCAATCACACACCTAACTGCAGCGTAGACATTCTCTCAGGGCTTGTCTATACTTAAAACACTGCAGCGTCACAGCTGTAACTCTTCAGTGAAGAGGGAGAGCTTCTCCCATTGGCATAGGTACTCCACCTCTGAGAGGCGGTAGCTAGGTTCATGGGAGAATTCTCCCATTGAGCTACGGTTGTCTACAGTCAGGTTTAGGTTGGTTTAACTGCGTCACTCAGGGGTGTGGAATTTTCACACCCCTGAGCAACATAGTTATATCAGCCTAACTTCCTGGTGCAGACCAGGCCTCAGACAGCTTTGAAAATCTCAACCTAACTTCACAGTGCAAATGTGACCTCCTTTACTATGTATTCATTAGAGAAGAGCTCAAGTCACAACATTCAGAATCTGTGTTAAAACACCCCAAAATTCATGGGAAATTGTATCATGGATTTTAGTCTGGCTCATAAAGAGAGTAGCTATTTGCCAAATTCAGATCTGGATCCAAGTTAAGATTTCATAATGCTCACAAAGATTGGGGGAATGCTTGAGTTCAGGGTTTGGTTCAGACTCATCTCTAATGGTCACCATACTTTTCCATTCTTTTCTTGATTCCATGGTATATTGGAGACAAAGAAGTGGCAATCGCCTCATGTCAATGAATTGTTTTTTCTCCCCTCCCTTGGTTCTGCTACATTTTGTGGAATTTTTCTTTTTTCACAAGCAAACATGAGGTGTAAAACATGATTTCAATATGAATCAACTTGAATCATTTAATGCAGAGGCTCAGAAGGTTTATGATATACACAGTATTCGGTAGTTTAAAATGTAAAAACAATCAGAAAAAGGCAAAAAGTTAATTTCAAGCTTAGTCAACATACCATACATATTTCAGCATGACAGTTTCAAAGAGTTCCACACTGTATTTGGATCTATTAGCAATTAAATCATTTTTTAAAAACAGCAAACTCAAGACAGCTAGTGAATTTTTTTTTTGATTTTGTAACAAATGAAGCTACTATTCTTATTTACAGTATAAATAAGCCATTTTTTTGGTGATTATGTTCTGCCACATGTTTAAGACAAGCAGTATCTCAGCTCTTAAAAGTTGATGCAAACAAGAGCAAAAAGAAAGCAATATCAAAGTAAAACAAATATATATATATATACCTATATATATATATATATATCTTCAACAAAGACTGCCAAGTTACCATGTGTCTCTTATCAGATCTAAAATATAGCTGACTCCCATCAAGAGTTCTCTTGGTTTTAACCACTAGGAATATCATGAAAGCTTATTCTTCTGCTGCTCTAGAGAGCTGTTTTTCATACAAGCTCATGACATGGTGGACAAATTGATATTGTTCACAAGTCTGGATCATTCCTCCCCTGAAAAGGAAAGCAGAAAAAAAGGGGAGGGAAACAGTCCTTTTGTTACATGTAAACAGTGCACTTAATGGTGAATGGCACAGCTAAAATGAAATGGACTTACGCTCCAAGAGCCTATTCCAAAGCCCAATGACTGAAGTCAATGGAAAAGCTGCCACTGACTGCACTGCATTTGGATCTGGCCCCAAGTGCCTCTGCTAACCAGTAAATGAGAGGTATTCAGAACAGAAATAAGTTTTACCTTTGCTTTTCTCTCAGTGAGGCCCTAATTCATTGACAATATCATAATTTATTATGTGTTACAGGAGTCATGCTAGGCACTGTATAAATACATAGTTAGACAGTCCCTGCCCCCAAAGAGCTTGCAGTCTAAATAGACAAGACAGGCGCGAGGGGAAACAAGTTAAGGGACTTGTCCAGTGTCACCCAGCAGGTCAATGGCAGAGCTGGGAATAGAAGCCAGGTCGCCTAAATCCCAAACCAGTGCCCTATCAACTGGGCCTCACTGTCTCCCAAGCAGGAAATTAGATTTCCTCTCTCTTTCTCTCTCTGATGTCACAGGATGATGCATTCCAGAATACTTCCAGTGAACCAGGAAGTGCCAGTAGGATTTCAGACTAGGCAAAGACATTTCAACAGAGAACAGCTTATATTCTGAGCTGACTGCCACCCACATCCTGATTAGTAAGGACTTTCAACATAGAAATCTGGGCTTCACTGAGCTTTCAGTCTAACTGAACTGAAAACCTAAAATGAAAACCGAGTTCACTTGAACCCATACTATAACTAGGCAAGAAGAGAAACGTGATTTGCTGTTACACTCATTGTAATCGTAGGGCGAGGTTGTACGTAAGTGGCCTCCTCCCTTACTTCCCTGGGTAGTGGCTGTGCCCAATCCCAGTTCCTCTGCTCAAGCAGCTCAAGGAGTGCAATCACTGCATGAGGCAGATGCTCCAAAGTCGGCAGGAAGATGGTGGTGTCATGTGTCCCCCCACAACCCCTGCACCAGCTGGCAGGGGTGGGGAAAACACGCTGCACCCCTTCAAAGAAACCCCATTACCAGCTGAGCATACCTATTTGTCAATCTGCTCTATTTAGAACAGCATCTTTGTTCATCTGCTTCAGAGTGTTTCTGTGCACCGCATTTCTTCTGCACACAGCACTGAAAATGTATCTCCATCAGGCTGTGACACACAAGGAATGTTAGTCATATCCGGTGATTACTCCCCATGCAATTCCATTAACAGCTAGGTTGGACCCTGACGTTGTGGCAACAGAAGCAGTGGGGTTGCCATCTAGTTTCAGACCACAGGAAATGATTTTCCTTTTATCTCATTTTCTGCTATGCTGCTGCTTCCTCCCTTCCCCCACTCCTCCCCACACATCATGAGTTCACTGTCCAAGCTTTGGCAAAGACTTGAGAATCTACATTTTCACCCTTCTTTGCCACAGAGACCTTTCAAATACACGTTTTTTCACTGACAGAAGGTACCCAACATCCCTGAACACCGGCTGAAGGGAAGCAGGAAGCATTGCTCAGCCTGTTCTTTGTCACGTCGACTATTTTTAGGACCAAATGCTGGACTCCTGTACAAAGTCCAATACACAGGCCCTTGCAAGGGACCTAGGGAGAAGGAATCTTTGTCCCGTTAACCTGACAGCAAGCTGAAAAACACCCCACTGGCTTTAATAGGAACTACTGCTGTGTAGTCACAGATCCACTGATGACATTATCCTAAAGTATTTGTTCTTCCATGGAGCAGTGCTTAGCAGTAGCACACTGAGGTGTATATCGCCCCTACCCACCAGGGGTTCTATGCAGTCTCTCTCCAGACAAACAACCAGTGTAGTGAAACTCCATCTAGGGCCTTCTGCAGCTATTGTGGCAAAAGGATTTCTCCCTCAATGTCAAAAGAGGGCACTTCTTTTGCAGATAGCAAAGGTCAGAAGTTCAGGAGGGTGGCAACTGCACTACTCTTTTATCACATTCACCTTATAAGTCCAGACTCCAGAATGGACCTGAGGAAGGCTTCCCCTTCCGGGTGCTGGTGTCTGTTATTTCATGTTAGTAAAATTAGCTTCCCCAAACCAGATATTGGACATTGGACATGGCACTGACTATCTGAAGATGTTCCCTGCTGTTCACAAGCAAGAGGAGGATTCTTAGTGCCTACGCTCATCATAGCGCTACTGTTCTGCATGTCTTGTAGTGTTTTCCTACTTTCACCTCCCTTGCTCAAAATGTTCATTCCAACCTCTCATCCCCCAACACCACCATGTCCCTGGAGGCTCTTCCACCCCTGCTCAACTGGTTTTCTCTGCCGACTCAACTGGTATAATGGTGATGGGTCAAAGAGGTTGCTATCTGCTATGCGCCTTTGCAATGGCTGCCGCCGTCCATGTGCTTGCTCCTGGGGCCACCACGAGACATGGGGCCAGAGGGGCGGTGGTGGCAGCAGACAGACACATGGAGAGATGGTTTCAAAGGGGCTGCTAGCCCCTTTCCCCCCATTCCTTGGAAGCAGCAGGACCTTGCTGGCCATCAGGCCTCTCTCCTGTGATTCATAATGCTGTTCCCTACCCCCATCCCACGAAGGGACCGTCAGGGACAGAGGAGAGGCAGGCCTCCCAGCCTGATCTTTCCCAATGTATCGGGGGCTCCTGCAGGGCTCCCGGTCTTGCTCCCCTTCTGATGAAGCAGTAGGTATTAGGCACATTTAAATACCTGCTGTGCCCTCCTCTTCTTCTGAACTCCCATCCCCACAGGCCAGCATTAAAAAATGTACCTCCTGTAGCAAGCACAGTGTTTGTCTGGACACCTTCCGCTCTCATTCCTGTGGCTACCTGGCTGTGAAATGCACCCCCCATATTACGCTCAGACAGAAGTCAGTGGAGGGCATTTCAGATCCAGCGACTCTCTCTGTGCTCTGACAAACCAAGGCTCTGTTCAATGTTTTCTTTTTTCTTTTGTGACCGTTCGTTGTCTGGGTTGACCTTCATTGAAACAGCCAAACTCCCAGCACCTCTGCAGGTCTCTGCCTATCAAGACCACAGCAGAGTGAAAAGCATTTCATTTTCTGCCTCCCACTGAGCAGAACGACTCGCCTGAAATAAGGTTCAGCGTGGGGTTGTGTTTTTCATTCATTTTTTTAAAGAACGTTGGTATATTTTTCATGACATTTCTTCCCCTCACTCCATTTATTATTATCGTTAGAGAGAGCATGGGGACACGTTTTGACAGAGCTTCAAACCAACGGGAGAAGAAAAATAATCTCTCTGGTGCAAAACTCAGGCCCGTCCACTTTGTAGTCAAAATCAAAGGCAACTGGCATGATGAGAAGCCCTTAAACAGAAACCTTTTGATTGTGGAGAGCTTTGCATCTCCTTTCGCATGTCTGCAAACATCTCTTGCCTGTGTGTAAAGAAACATTGCCCAGCCTACACTATCGGCAGCTTCCATACTGCAATGCTCTTCCACTGAGGCTTGCGATTCCAGCTAGACTATGTTCATTTTCTTCATCATTGGTGTTCCATCCTCACAGCTGTGTGCCGGTCTGTGATTCTGCGAGCAATGGCCCTCTCAGCCGTATTCTTTTAGCTATAACTGTGGACCAGATCCTCAGTCAGCGTAAATGAGCAGTAGTTCCATTAAAATAAATCAGCTGTAACTCCATTAAAGTCAAGGCAGCTATGTCAGCTGAAGATCTGCCCCCACTGTGACTTGTTGGAGTTGTCGTCTGCTGCTGGGATTTGATAATTTTGGTAACACAGGCTAATACCATAGCACAGATGAGAGGTGCCATTTAAAATTCTCAGTAGTATCTAAGGCCCAAATCCTTCAAAGGTGTTTAGGCACCTATCTCCCATTGATTTCACTGGGAGTTAGGCACCTAAATACCTTTGAGATCTAGGCCCAAGTGACTTAGAAGCCTAAGTCTCACTAAAAGTCAATTGGACTTGACTCATAGCCACTACTTAGGCTCAGGTACTTTTGAAAATTTTACCCACTGACCTAAGGTTTGTCTTTTTTCCCCCCTCATGTTTCTTTTCCCCCTTAAACATGTGGAAATTTTTTTTTTTAAAGGAAGAAAATTCTCTTACCTGTCTAGCCGTAACTGGCAGGTTGTTCTCAGTATGTCAGTTATCCCCTCGTACTTCAACTGTTTACAACAAATGCTGGTGGCAATAAAGCAGCCAGTTCTCCCAATCCCTGCACTGGGGAGGAGAAAAAGTGCGGGCAAATAACCCAGAAAGAAAAATGTTAAAATTTCATTTATAATGTACGGAGGCTGCTGTCAAATGTGTGAAATAAACAGAATCTCCCATCATCCCTAGGGGCGTGTGTATGGAAAAGTCATTACTAATTACTAATAAAAGACATTAGCTTCACTGGGACTTAAGTAATAATAATACAGCTTATAAAGCACTTTTAATCAGTACATGGCAAAGCATTTTACAAAGGAGGTCAGTATCATTATCCCCATTTTAAAGATGGGGAAAATGAGTTACAGAGAGGCGATGTGACTTGCCCAAGGTCACCCAGCAGCAGAACTGGGAAAAGAACCCAGGATGCATCCGATGAAGTGAGCTGTAGCTCACGAAAGCTTATGTTCAAATAAACTGGTTAGTCTCTAAGGTGCCACTAGTACTCCTTTTCTTTTTGCGAATATAGCCTAACATGGCTTCTACTCTGAAACAGGTTTCCAGAGTCACAGTTCAGTGCTCTATCCACTAGGCCCAGCTGCCTTTCTGTGGTAGCATGGGGAAGGTTTGCATGGCTCTAGTTAGCTTCAGTGGTGTATTGTACAAGATAGTAAAGTGGTCTTCCACGTTAGGCCTATCAATCCATCATCACTGTAGCCTCTGAGCACTAAGATGGTGTCTGTTGAAATCTCATGGATAGTAGTTTCACTCCCTTGACATGTTTCAAAGTATTAGATGTTGCTAATATTTCATGATTATGAAAAAAAATAACAGGTACTCTCCCCAAAAGGCTGTATTCAGCAGCAAAGGAATTTTAGTGATGCACATTATAAAGAAAAAGAGACATGACCTCATGTTGGTGCATCATGCTACAAAACAGGGAATCAGAGACTGAATCCCAGGCATGGACCTTCATTTTGCACACGGGAAGGTGGAAGGACTGGAATGCTGTGAGGTGTATGCCAATGGCTGGTCCACCGCTCAGTTTGGTTGGGAAGCAGCACATCTGATTGCGGCTGGGGGTGATGCCACTGCGGCAGGGGTCTGATGTAAAATGGGATGGAGGTGTTCCTATGGGATGCAGGGCCTCAGTGAAACAGGGATTGAAAGATGCCTGCCATGACTCTGAACCTTGATCCTTCCCTCACCACCTAGGAGCTGGTTGGTTCATTGTTGATGCGGCAAGCCAAGTACAGAAACTTGGTGTCAGTTGAGAATATCTCATGGTGGAGTAGGGATGGCCTCCATGTACAAAAGAGATTAGAAAATAAAGTGGGAGTAGGTACTTCGCCCCCTCCCCCTCAGAAGCAATTACTTACTAATGTGTGGAATGGACAGTCAGACACAGCAAACCATGTTGTAACCATGAGCATATTTTTTTCAAGAGAACCTAGCACTTAGATGAGGGGCCCTGCAAGGGGGGGGAACAGCGGGGGGGGGGGGGAACGGACAACCCCAGAGCCCGGGCTCCAGCCTGAGCCCTAACGTCTACACTGCAATTTATAGCCCCACAGCCTGAGGCCTGTGAGCCGCAGTTAGCTGACACAGGCCAGCCATGGGTGTTTTATTGCAGTGTAGACATACCCTAAATAACAGAGACACAAATAACCATTATTCCTTGGTCAGATTAAGTTTGAAAGATCTCCCGGGTGTGCACGTCTCAAGATGAGTTTTCATTCATACATGCTGTGACAAATATTGCTTAAATAATTATGACTAACAGCAACACACGCAGTAAGTCTGATGCCACTTCCAAAGTCATTCAGATCTGGAATCTCACAATTCTCTGGATTTGTGCAGGATACAACAATTCACCACTAAAGAAACCACTGATTTTTCTCTTCTGTTATCAATGTAAAGACATTTTTCTGTATATCTGTTTCAGGCCCTGGTTAATGACTAGAGATGATTTTGTTCTCACATGTGCTATGCTATTGTGGCAAAGAGAAGCTGTGAACTCCTCTTACTACCACCATGAAGAATGAGCAGCAAAGCTGACAACACTTCTGCATGTTAACTAATTAAGTGAGCAGTCTCAGGAATAATTACCCTTCACAATCTCCAGAGAACCTAATCCATTTAAACAGTGTTAAAATCATAGTACAAAGACACTGGCAACAAGCGTTCAGGCAACAATTGGACTTATATATGGCTGTGACTAGCAAAGTTCCAGCATGGTTTCCCTGACCACTAAAGACAGGATTTTGACCACGTTATTTAAATTTTCAGGGAGAAACTCCTGACCAAGCTGGTTGGGAAATGGGGCTAGCAATAACTGTGCTTAAATGGTGTTAAGCTGTAGCAGGAACATGGTTAAAATGACAAAATGCAGGTACTACAAAGGAAGAAGGACGATCTTACTTTTCAGGCATAGACCAAGACTAAGGCAATCTAGGTTCAATTTCTGGTGCTGCCATAAACTTCCTGTATGACCTTCGATAAGTCACTGTTTCTATACCTCAATTCCCAACCTTCTACTTCCATGTTGCATCCCATTTCCCATCCTTTGTCTGTCTTGTCTATTTAGAGGGGAAACTCTTCAGGGCAGGGACTGTCTCCTACTATGTGTATGTATAGCACCTAGTTCACTGAGGCCTGGAGGTTGGTTGGCTCTCTAGGTGCTACACTGATACAAATAACAAATAATATACAGATCTTCTATGATGCTTTTCATCCGTAAATGTCAAAGCATTTTACAAAAGAAGGTAAGTAGCACCCCCATTTTACAGATTGGAAAACTGAGCAAAGAGAGGTAAAGATACTTGCTCAAGTCACATAGCAGGTTAGTGGCAGAGGCAGGAACAGAAACCAGGTCTTCTGAGTCCAGTGCCTTACCCACAGGTCTATGTTAGGAATGACAGCCTACCTTTAACATGTACTTGTTATTAAGAATACTTTCAGGATTAGGCTCACGTTTGATTTTTTAAAAGGTTTACTACTTTGTATTTAAGAGGGCTGACAGTATTAGCATCTTTGCAGTGGTTATGCTCTCCTAGAAGATCAAATCCTGAGCGCTGCTGAATACCTGCACCTTCCACTGAAGCCAATGGGAATTGTGGGATTCAGCACTTTTTAGGGCATAGGCTATGGTTTGGTACACTTCCTAATCTTGAATACATACAGTTTACTACATTCACAGCATATATTTTTTCCAAAAGGGCATCTGAAAAAATCGGACACTGCTCTAGTCACCAGCTGTCATTTAAAATTCTCTAGACGCCTACTACCCTCTCTGTTAATACTTAGGTAAGAAAAATGACCAAATGTCTTGCATTTCCAAAAATCACCAGTATGCTACTGGAGATGGAAAGACAAAGCAGTAGGCGAGAGAGTAAAACAAGCATGCAAAGCAAAATATGAAGCTGTGGACTGGGGTCAGTATTGCCTGTGAAAGCTACCATGAGATTTCAGTGAGACATACACGGATTCACAGATATTAAAGCCAAAGAGGACCATTATGATTATCATGAATCATTCTTGTAGCTCTTTTCAGAACACTTTCCAATTAATTATATACAGAGGTAATAGCTCCCTGATTACTTGTACCTGGGCACCATCAGTAGTTAGCTCAGTGATCAATTCCTCTTTATGCATCAGCATGAGATCTAATATAGAATTGCCCTAAGTCAGTTGCAATACTTTTTGTGTCATAAAATTATAATTATAATTTTTAGAAACTCCAAGCATATTTTACTAGTGGCTGCACGAGACCTCCAGCATATGTCTCCCAGACTGAATTTCCCTGTGATAAAGCAGTTTTTCTTTTTACACATTATAAATAAACGTTTAAGGAGCTGCTCATCCTGTTTCCTTGCAATTGCATGAAGTTTTTCTTTTCTCTGCTAGGTCTTTAAGACACTCTATTTCACAGAGCTCCATGGAGATCTAATACAGCATTAACTTACCTGCAGTGGACAATGACTGGGGCATTCTTTTCTTCTGCACATTGCATGGCCTCTTCCACATCCCGCACCAGTTGCAAGAGGGCTGGTGCTTGATCTGGTGTCTTTTGGTCTGGCCAGGATGTATACCAGTAATGTCGCAGGTTTCTTACTTCACCACCTTTCTGTGACCCAGTTACACAGAAAATTAGTACACTACTGCAAACATTTTCAAAGATTCTTCATCAAAACTGATAAACTATGACAATCTGTTTCTTTGGGCATGTCTACGCCACCAGTGAGTCTCCGAGCTTGTGTCGACAGACTTGGCCTCATGGGGCTTGTGCTACAGGGCTAAAAACAGCTGTGTGGATGTTCAGGCTCAGGCTCAGGCTCTGAAGTCCAGGGAGGATGGTGGGGCTTCAGAGCCTGAGCCACAATGTCTACACTGCTATTTTTAGTGCCACAGCGCAAGCCCAAGTCTATAGATCCTTGCTGCTGTGAGTTTCAAAATGCAGTGTAGCCATATGCTGTGAGAACAGCAGAAGTAAACCAGTGTGAAAGGAAAACGAGCACTCACACACAAAGCCACAAAATGCAGAAATTCTGATTTCAAGGCTCACTACTGCACTTGAGCAAACTGTTAAAAAAATTCACTAAAAACCCTGCTAAACTCTCATGCCCTTTTTCAGAGTTCTCTGTCCCAGCTCCTCCACATTAGTGCCAAGAGTTGTGTGCAAAATGATGTCTCCTTTATACCAGTCTACAGCCATCTTACTCTCCTCCTGACAGATTCATTCAGGAAGGCTACAGTGGTTTATAACACAATTGTTTTAATGAAGTATTTGATAGACTCTCAGATAAATTGATTGATTACCCTTTCTGTTTGTATATTTTATATAAATAATAATATACACACACACAGCAAGACATTCAGAGACATTGAGGAAAGCGAGATTTGTGCCTTTAGTTATGGCCTCAAGTTTTTGGGCATCAACACAATCCACCTTAGGCCTAAGTTTCAGAGGTGCTAAATGGAGCTAGCGAGCCTCAAAGTTTTTGGCTTAGCCTTGCAGAGACTGTCTGGAGCAGCCAGCATTTGGCTGAATAATTCTCTTCAAAAGGCAGGAAAGCGTCCAAGGAAAGTAACCTTTAGCTTCCACTGACTTCCTTTAAACACTTGACTGAATTTTAAGGAAGCAGTGGAGAGCAATTTTGGTTTCAGACTAAGAACTAGGAGCAACATTTTCAAAAATGCCTAAGGCCCAGATTTTTAAAAAGTGTTGCTCTGCTCAGCATTGCAATGCCTAATTAATTTAGTCTTATTTTCAAAAGTGATGTACACACTAAGGAAACTTAGTCTCACTGAAAGTCAATGGGACTGCAGGCTGCATGACCATCCCTCCCTGTCACACTATGAGGGAGGCCATGCCTCCTCGCTGCCATGTACCCGTAAAGGTGAGCTCAAAAGGGAGGAAGTAGCTGCACCTAGTGCTCCGTCTGTCTGAGAAGGATGGCAGTTTGTCGTCAGCCAGGGCAGGGCTGCAAATAGTTAGTAGGCTCTGACCTGCAATCAGGGCAGAGCGGTTAAGCAGTCTGTGAGCCCCAGATAAAGGCGAGTACCAACAATGTCTAGAGGCTCCGGCAGGGGTGAGCACCAGCAGAGTCTAGGGGCTCCAGCAGGGCTGAACAGTAGGGTACCACAGGCCTCCTGGCCAAAGATGGGGGTGCTGCCACCCCAAAGGCAGGGTGGTAGGGGGATGTGGGCCCACCCAATTCCCTCACATCCCAACCCAAGGCCTTAACAGTGGCAGAGCAGTCCGCCACTGGGTCAGCTGGGATCCGCCAGCAACATGCTGACCTTGTATCCAGCCAACACTCAACCAGTCATCTAGTTCCTTTGGGCTACTTCCTACATCCCTGGAATTTGGTACCTCTGTACTGTGGGGGTCATCTGTCATCTTGGAGAACTCTGGCCAGTCTTCAGGCAGCAGGCCCAGCCCCCAGCAGCTCCTTGGCATCTCAGTCGGCTGGCGGCCCGGGGAGATCTGGCCAGTCCTCAGGCGGTAGCCCCAGCAGCTTCTCGGTGTCTCAGTCGGCCAGCAGCCCTGGGAGCTCTGGCCAGTCCTCAGAAGGCAACCCCGGCAGCTCCTCTGCAGGCTCCAGCAGCAGGCGGGATGCATCTGTCTCCCGTGACGGCTCCAGCTCAACTTCTGCTTCCTGTTCCGCCCTTCCGTTTATGGTGGGGCAGACGTGGCTCCCCTGGTTCTGCCCACCAGAGGGCGTGTCGTGGTCCCTCCCTGTCACTCTCTGAGGGAGGCCATGCCTCCTCACTACAGGGACTTGAAACTCTTAAGTCACTTTTGAAAATGAGACAGGCTCTCAAGTCAGTTAGGATTTGCAAAGCCGAGCAGAGAAATACCTGAATACCTTTAAAATCTGGGCCTAAGTCTCACTGACTTTCAGTGGGATTTGGGCACTTTAAGTCCAGATCCTCAAAGGTATTCAGGCTCCTACCTTCCACTGAAAACAATGGGAGTTAGTTGCCTAAATACCTTTGAGGATCTGGGCCCAGAGTCACTTTTGAAAATGAGATGTAGGAGCCTAAGTCATCTGGCATTTTTAAAATTGCACCCTAGGCTCCTTGAGAGCCAAGCCATGGCAGTTAAGAGCACTAGCTTTATAACTACATTTTGAAAACAGATTCCAAATATTATGAAAAACAGTGGTTCCAAAACACAAATGCCAGAAGAAAAGAAACAAGAATACTTATGTGAAGTTACTCTTCCAGGGGATAGGAAAAAAATAATCACTAGTTCAAGATGCATTTAGTTTTCTTTACATTGTTCCCGATTTTAAACTTTCCAATCAGAGAACCCTGAATTCAGTGACACTGTATACATCCATTCCTACTGAAAAGAAAATACTCTTTATCTATGCTTCATTGAGATTCAGGAGGCGTGGGGTTAGGTTGGGAAGAAACAAGGTTTAATTGGTGGTTCAAAGCCCAGAATCATGTTACTGCTAAAGCTGGGATAATCAGTCAGTGGCTAGACCCTTGTTAGGTTCCTTTTAAAACGAAAAAGGCTTCTTTCTCCCTTTTGCTTTATTTGTTTTTGAATTCCCAAAGCCTGCTAAGGTCTGACCTCTGTCCTGAAAGAATTATGATAAACCATCCTCAAACCTTGTTGCTGAGAAATGTGCATCAGTCTCTGCAGTGCAGCTGGTGGATCACATTAAATTTCTAATCACTTTAGATGCTGCAACATCCTACCTCTATCTAAGGGAGAATGTCCATGGCATTGGAGAATGTGACGCAATTAATGGCTTCTGTGGTTTTCATTACCATGCCATTTATTGTAAGTATGGGTCCAGAGTGACAGGCATTATTGCCATTATATGATAAAAGAACAGTCCCAGACAATGACATCTCACTAAACAGCTCCTTTATTTCTCTTCTGGCAGCTTGGAACCATTCACCTACCAGCTTCGTTTTTTTAGTACTCCCCCACTGATGCTGAAAGCTGAAGTGTTGCTTAGTTGAATAACCAAGTGGGGATGTGACCTTAAAATGAATGAAGGGAACAGGTTGTATGGAAAAGGAACTATGTGCTTGGACACATGCAATGCCAATCAAAGCTTCAGTGTCATATGTGTCAGCATAACATTCTCATTTCCTGAAGGGATATAGATTATAAATTTAAACCGTTTTTAGTCCTCTCTCCTTTTATATCTGCTGCCTGCTTTCTCCACCTCTTTTCATCTGCTTTGGGGTGGCTGGTATTATCAGACATCCCTGATCCCAACCAACAATTTGGTTTTAAAATTCTATTTTTTCGCTGGTAGAATCCTACATAACTATATACATAAAAGGGGCCAGATTTACCCCTGCACTAAATGCGTATCTGAGCAGAGTTGGCTGAAATCAGGATTTCCAAACAAAACCACACTTTTTAAAATTTTTCACAAAGCAGAAATTCCCATAAGAATTCACTGCCAGGATTCTCGGGGCTTCTTTGCTCCCTTGTGCAGACCCAGGAGCCAAGCCCCGGCTAGAGCCAGGATTCCCAGGACTCTCAAGCTCTCTGCTCCACGGCAGGAAGTCTGGAAACCTTGATAACCCTAGCATGGCAGAGCTGCCCTGCAGTCGCAGACCCTGGTAAGCCTGGAGTCCCCAGCCCAGGAACAGTGCATGTGAAGGAGCTTTCCCAGAGCTGTGGCCCTATACAGTATGCTTGGCGGGGTTGCCCTGGAGCATTGAACCTTGGAAGTCTGGGGCTCCCGGCCCACCAAGCAGTCTGCCTGGTGCTTCTTACTGAAAACTTTTTGTGCTTTTGTTTTTTTTTGTTGAACTTTTCCATGCAAAACAGACAGACATGTCTTGCAAAAAATTTTATTTGGCTGAAAACTCAATTTTCTGTCAAAAAACAGTTCTGACAGGAAAATTTTGATCAGCCCTGATCGCTTGTATTAAACTGCTGCATTTAACCAGAATTCTTGAATAACCTTGTGGACACTGCACCCTGACCGGGATTGTCAATTTCACTGAGATAGCTGTAGTAGCTGAGTGAAATTAATAAAAGCCTTGTCTGTGAGACAAGGGGACTCAAATGGACTTTGGCTCAATTTTATTCTTTCTGTTGTGTCACACTGTCTGAGACATGGTTGTATTTAAGGATTATGCAAGTCTGTACATGCTTGGAAGTAATCTTTCCTTCCCCTTCCCACTTGTCTCAGAGTGTGATCTTCAACTCATCCTCTGCGCCAAATGCGTGATTGACAGACTCTCCATGCTCTTGATCCAGACACAGGGTTTCATAAGCCGGCTCCCTGCATATTAGCACATGGCTGGTGAGACTCAAAGCTGTTTGTGTGAAAGGAGGCTTGTTCGCAGTTTGGGAAGCAATTCTGCTTTGCTATACTGAGTTCAGGGATGGATCTGATACATGAAAAGATGTGTGAAGATTATACGAAGAGACTTTTCCTATTTATGTATATGCCTTGAGACCATGGAACCTAGTGAGTTGTAAAATAAGATGGTGATATCCTGGATCAGGTAGCAACAGAGTATTTAACAAAATAATTATGTGCTGGAATTCAGTATTCACATGATGGCATGGCTGTTATTCGTCTGGAAATCTAAGTGTTTTATTTCAAACAGTTAACAGAAAGGATACCGTAATTAGAAAAGTTAACTCTGGGGATGTAGTGGTGGAAAAGTGCTCAACAAGCTATCAGCAGTTTTATTCTGTTTACTGTAGCATATTTCCTTTAAGCAGTTTCAGTGCTATTTCACCTAACGGCTTAATAGAATAATAAGGATGATACATATCAAAAAAGGTTTAGCCGCATTGAGCAGTGGTGGAATTACTGTACCGCCAGCAACTGCTAAGGAGACAACACAGAGGCCAAAGGAGTAGAACAGATGGTCTAGGAGGGACAGGACATTAGACTGAGATTCCTGAGTTCCCTTCCCAGCTCTACTGCATATTCTCAGTGGCACAAAAGTCATCTTAGCTTTCAATATAACATTTTGCACCCAACAATTTGACAAACACAATCGTATACAAGAAGTTTAATAATGTTAACGTGAAGACTAGAAGCACAGTTTAAGCTTTTCCAAGATTAACAGCTTCCAGAGATCTCTACACAACCCAGAAAATGTAAAACCTCACATAAGGCCAAATCCTCAGCTAGCATACATCAGTATAGCTCCAGGGAAGCCAATCGAGCAAAGCCAATTTACAGCAGCTGAGGAACCGACCCATATTGCATAAAATTCCTTGTACTCCATACAACATCATCACTAAGTTCATGATGTTAACCTAAAGCCAATGTCTTTAGTATGACTTATAAAGGCCAGTTCAAAGTTAGGTAAGACACTATCCCCAAGCTAGCACATCAGCACAGAAGACACTTGCACAGAATTACTCACTGGTCTCTTCCAGTGAATGAACACATTCCTGTTACAAGTGGTCTGAAAGTCTTTAGACTGTACGCATTCAGTCTACATCTCCGACTGCTTTTATTATGGATTGTTTACATTTTTGGGATCTGATCAAGGGCATCACGAATGCAGTAGCGACAAGTGATATATGCACAGTAGTGCACAGTGGATACAATTTGCACTCAGTTCTCCATGAACAGTCCTGTTTAAGGCTTTGAATTTCTACGCTATTGTAAATACATCTGAGAGATCTTACCTTCAGGGTGATGAGTCTTAATCGGTAATCATCTGCTTGTATGACCTGGTCAACTGTGATTTCTATTCCTTCATAGGTGACCTGTTCCTCTGGCCAGTACTCTGTACATTTCTGCATACAACATAAAATATATTTAAGGAGACACAAACGGTGGTTCCCTTCACTATGCAGAAACTGTGCCAAGTGCATGTTTAGATGGATCAGGACGCAGAATGTTTCTGTAACAGGATGCAACTCAACTTTTTATTTTAAATATAGGGGCCAAAGTTTCAGGTAGTCTTCTTTGCAGTCACCTGGTTAAAATCCAATGTGCAATTACCTACCACACTCACATGCATAAAACTTGATTTGTGAGTGTGCACCATGTGATGTATATGCATGTTTTAAAATTTCGTTTGGGAAGCCGGAAAGAAATGTAGCAGTGTTTATTAATATTCTATTCTATTCATTTTTATTATGATAATGACTGATATTCATAAATAATCTGCTCTTTGATCATTAATATTTCTGTGCTGTGCACAAACTGATATGGAAATGTACCGTACACCTTTTCTGTCTCTAATAAAGAGCCATTGCTCTCTGAATTTGAAATTATAAGCTGCATTTCTTTTCCCTACAAAAGGACATGACTGGAAATGATTTTGGAATATAGAGTGTGTTCAAAACCCCACTATAAAATGGGAAAAGATCCTACATCAAAGCAAAGGAACAAAAAGGAAGAAAGTGTCAGAATACAGATTTTAGTTTCGCTAAATCACTTTGGCCAAATCTATGGGCTCATTCAGTGTAACTCAAACAGTCTGAATAACTGAAGCTATAGCCCACATTTAAGGATATATTATGGCATTTGTGCCACAGTGTTGCCTGAGAGGTAATGGAGAGCAACACTTCCCAGGGAAAGTACTGGGAAAGATTGTCTCTCACCGATACAATTTCTCCTGGGGCTGCTCCATGCACACGGAGTAGGCCCTCTTCACATCAGCAGAGATTGCTCCCCTTGTAAGCCTATTCCAGGGACCAATGTAGAGGGGGGTCAATTCTGAACAAATGGCTCCCCAGGGATAAAGCAGAGAGCAAGTAGCCCGCATGCTCCCCAGAATACAGGGGCTGCTATTGTCGGAGGTCTTTGCGCACCCACATAAGTGAAGGGAGAGAGAATACTTGCAAGCCCTCCCTTCTGCAAAATCCAGCACAATCTGGCCCTTAACCTTAAACTTTGTGAGCAAGTTAAAAAAAAAATCTGCTGGAAGGGAAGGGCCAAGAACTAAAAAGTGTCTTGAAAAGCTGCTGGGCCAAATTCTCTTATGGTGTAAACGGATGCTGCTCCATTAATGGAGCAGTGCCACTTCACACTAGAAACAAACGTGGCCCATTATGTCACTGTGAACGCAAACTGAATTTTTCCCCTCCTCCTAAATTGCAGAATCCATGGTAAAAAGCGTCAAATGCGCCAGCAGCTATCAATAGCACAGACGCTATGTTGCTGAAATGAGTGGAGTAGGATCGCCCACACGTTTCTGTGGGCTGTCTGTCAGTTTGGATTAGATGTGACAGAGGGTTGGGATACTGAGCTGTTCATCCTCACGTTAGCAAAGCCACTGTGTATAGCAGAAACACAAAGACTTCCTTACTAGCATCATAGCAGAACAAAGGTTTTAGTTCTGAATCTACGCACTGTGGAGACCTGATATTTATATATTAACATGTATTAGAAAAAAAGGGAATATAGAAGACATTAGCATGGAAGAGCTTACCCTATATTTATGTCTGAATCTCACAGAACCATTTAATTTTTGATACCACAGGTATCAGGAAAGACTCAGTATCTCTCTATGTTAGATATATGCTGCAGCCAGCGTCACTACTGGGTCGGCAGCATGGCCGTGCAGTGTTTCCTGAGGCTGACATGACAGGTGAGATAGTCTGTTGGTGTTGAATAACAGGAAACACTGACGCTAAAGATTATTTTGCATTCTAGTGGTACAACCCAGATGTAAAAACAACAGTGGGAAAGCTTCAGAGCAGAGAAGACAATGAAGGACATGATCGCTTCTTGGTCTCTTCTTCCTTCTCAAGTGTATGGTCGTAAAATTTTCAAAAGGGCCTAAGTGATCTTGAAGTCTAAGTCCCATTTTCTAAAGTGACCTAGGAATTTAGGGCCAGATTTTTAAAGGTAATTGATTTCAATGGGAGTTAGGCACACAGGTACTCCCACTAGGCACCTTTCTGCATCTTCAGGTACTTAAATACCTTTGAGAATCTGGCCCTAAGTCTCATTGAAAGTCCATGGGAGCTAGGCTCTTCAGACCCAGATTTTTAAAGGTATGTAGACATTGCTCTGCTCAGTGTTGCAATACCTAACTGACTTAGGAGCCTAAGTCTCATTCAAGTGTGACTTTCAACAAGACCAATGGTCCGAAGTGCTTAAATCACTTTTGAAAATGGGACTTAGCTGTCTAAATCACGTAGGCCTTGCAACACTTTAGAAAATTAGCTCCTAAATCATTTGGGCACTTTTGAAAATTTTACCCCACTCTTATTTCTGGCCTCACAGTTTCTACATTGGTGTTGCAAAGTCCCGTGCTTCCAGAGTTTGCATCACCACTGTTTTGGGATCCTGTGGAATAATGTTATGATACTGGCCACAAGATCCCGAAACAGTGGTGATGCAAACTCTGGAAGTCTGGAACTTTCCAGACAGAATTATATGGTATGGATTGGTAGAAATACATTCTATAACCACAGACGTTAACTCTCATAAATACCAATTAAAGCAGGGGATGATTCAAAAAAGTTTGGAACATCTTAATAGTTGCAATATTTTAATAGCATTTCCCCAAAATGATAAACAACCGGGGCAGTCCTCCACATACAAATCATCTTTAACTGCTTCTCAACATAACTAACATTATAACAAGACATAGTATGTTTAATGAAGCAAGGACAGCTTAATGGAAAAAGGATGCAGAAGATAAGCCAAAATAAATACAGGATAAAGAGGTTCAGTCTCTGTTACTCTATTGTTTATAGGTATTCATATACAAAAATTAATAGGGCTTGAACTTGGTGGGGGTGTTGCTTTTGAAACCTTCAGCGATGACTTCAAAAAAGGTAACTGCAAAGCACGATAAACTTTGGTCACTGAACCAACTCATTTATTTCCATGGGTCTGGCACCTGTGCCGTGAAATACCTGCTACAATAGAGGATTGAGACATAGCTCATATGTAATATCATTACCTCATTCATCTCTTCTATATTGGTAATCATGACAATGATGGGAGAACGCTCCTGCCACACCATTCTCCAGAAATCACTGACAGTATTAACTATGGGTCCCTGAGTAGCAATATATACCTTTTCCTCTTCTCCATAGCCCTGCCAACAAAGCAACAATAAATCACTATCACACAGTGTGTGCACACACGCACATGCCTGGACACTTCAATCTTTACCCAGGGAAAGCTCTCATTGTCTACAATGGGATTATTGCCTGAGTAAAGTCTGCAGTGTCAGGTCAACAGTTATCAATCCAAGAGGTATTGTGCTCACGCACTCTCTCCCTCCCGCGCGTACACACACACACACACAGGCAAGGTAGAAGGTGCAACTTCAGGTTACACAAGCAGCAGGCAATACTATGGCAATGGGATTGATTCATGCTACAGCAGCCTGGTGTTAACTCTAGGTCAAATCCTGCAAGCATAATTCCCATTGACTTTGCTGGGAGTTTTGCTTGCATCAGGCCAGTGAGGCAGGGAACTTCATGTCAAAAAATGCAAATATCTTGTTTTTATTGGACCAGAACCTTTACAGTTGCGCTCTGAGGTTCTGCTTCCAATAATAGAAAAACAAGACAGAAAAAGAAACCAAAAAACAAGATGGTCTTTAGAAGCCAATGGACGTGGCGATTATTCTTAAATGACCAGTTGCAAACAGTCTACGCAGGTACATTGGACTGCTGAGCTCTTACCCGGATGTAGTTAGCATTGATATATGAGCTAAGAGGATCGTCCTGATCAGTTGAGGTAAGGCACACTCTGCTGTGAGGATCTACAGTGTGTAAAGAGAGAGTTAATAGTTATCTGTCAAGAGGAGTAAAAGATTTTTAAGATCGTTTTCTAACCTTTAGTAATACAGCTAATTACTCAGGCATATTCATTAGTCGCCACAACAGATACCTGCGATGCCCTAAAGGGGGCACTGGGGAGTCTCTGATTGAAATGTGTGTATATATCACTGCATTTACTTTCAGTGTGCAACTATCAACAGATATTTGCATGCAACAGAATTAAATATCTTACTAAATTAATATTACTGCTCTAAGTAGAGGGGTAGCTCATCATTTATAACTGCAATAGCATTTGAATGATTCTTGGCATTTGACTATGTCATCTATGTCTAAGCTTTGAGATAAATTTTATGTAACGTATGCAAGCTCACTACATTACTATAATTTGCTTTTGCGTTAATTTCATTTTTACGTGCATTAAAGTATAATTTAGCAAATAGTGTTAACAAGCAATGACTTCAGTGAGGCTTTCTGCCTAAGTAAGGACTGAGTAAAAACTGTGTTAGGACCTCAAGATTTGCCCCATTCGGTTTTATAAACTCTATCCCTAACCTTATTTTTTGGCCTTAAATTAAGGCCTTGTCTACACAGAATAATTGCACCATTTTCACTATGCTGGTATAGTTAAAGCTATACAACCCGTGCTAGAGTGGATGCAGTTATATTGGTATATCTTAGGGCCTGTCTACACATAAACCACTACAGCAGCACCTCTGCAAGGGTGCTTCTGTAGCACTTCAGGAGAACCCCTCCTGTAATCCACTCCATAGGTAATCCACCTCCTCAAGAGATTGACAGAAGAATTCTCTCATAAACGTAATGCTCACCATCCCAGGAGTTAAGTCAGTTTAACTGGATTTTTCACATCCCTCAGGCCATGTCTACACTACGAAAGTACTCCGATTTTACAGAAGTCGGTTTTTGGGAACAGATTGTATCAAGTTAAGTGCGTGCTTCTACACTAAGCACATTAATTCGGTGGAGTGCATCCACAGTACCGTGGCAAGCATCGACATTCCGAGCGGTGCATTGTGGGTAGCTATTCCACAGTTCCCGCAGTCCCCGCTGCCCATTGGAATTCTGGGCTGAGCTCCCAATGCCTGATGTGGCCAAAAATTTGTCACAGGTGATTATGGGTAAATGTCATCAGTCAACCCTCCCTCCCTCCCTCCGTGAAAGCAACAGTAGACAATCATTTTGCGCCCTTTCCCCTGGATTGCCCGAGCAGACGCCATAGCACCGCAAGCATGGAGCCCGTTCAGCTCACCACAGCAGTTATGACAATTGTAAACACCTCGCGCATTATCGTGCAGTTTATGCAGAACCAGCATCTGAAAAACCAGGCAAGGAGGTGACGGCAGCGCGGTGATGAGGACATGAACACAGATTTCTCTAAAACTGCGGTCCCCAGCAATTTGGAGATCATGGTGTTACTGGGGCAGACTCATACCGTGGAACGCCGATTCTGGGCCCGTGAAACAAGCACAGACTCGTGGGACCGCACAGTGTTGCAGGTTTGGGATGATTCCTAGTGGCTTCGAAACTTTCGCACGCATAAGGGCACTTTCATGGAACTTTGTGACTTGCTTTCCTCTGCCCTGAAGCGCAAGAATACCAAGATGAGAGCAGCCCTCACAGTTCACAAGCGAGTGGCAATAGCCCTGTGGAAGCTTGCAACGCCAGACAGCTACCGGTCAGTCAGGAATCAATTTGGAGTGGGCAAACCTACTGTGGGGGTTGCTGTGACGCAAGTAGCCAATGCAATCATTGAGCTGCTGCTATCAAAAGAAGTGAGTCTGGGAAATGTGCAGGTCGTACTAGATGGCTTTGCTGCAATGGGATTCCCCAACTGTGGTGGGGTGATAGACGGAACGCATATCCCTATCTTGGGACCGGACTACCAGGGCAGCCAGTACATAAACTGCAAGGGGTACTTTTCAATGGTGCTGCAAGTACTAGTGGATCACAAGGGATGTTTCACCAACATCAACGTGGGATGGCTGGGAAAGGTTCATGACGCTCGCGTCTTCAGGAACTCTGGTCTGTTTAAATGGCTGCAGGAAGGGATTTACTTCCCAGACCAGAAAGTAACTGTTGGGGATGTTGAAATGCCTATAGTTATCCTTGGGGACCCAGCCTACCCCTTAATGCCCTGGCTCAAGAAGCCGTACACAGGCACCCTGGACAGTAGTAAGGAGCTGTTCAACTATAGGCTGAGCAAGTGCAGAATGGTGGTAGATGTGCATTTGGACATTTAAAGGGTCGCTGGTGCAGTTTACTGACTTGCTCAGACCTCAGTGAAACCAATACTCCCATTGCTATTGCTGCTTGCTGTGTGCTCCACAATCTCTGTGAGAGTAAGGGGGAGATGTTTTTGGCGGGGTGGGAGGTTGAGGCAAATTGCCTGGCTGCTGAATATGTGCGGCCAGACACCAGGGCGGTTAGAAGAGCACAGCAGGAAGCGCTGCACTTCAGAGAAGCTTTGAAAACAAGGTTTCATGACTGGCCAGGGTACTGTGTGACACTTCTGTTTGTTTCTCCTTGATGAAAACCCGCCCCCTTGGTTGACTCTAAATTCCCTTGCAAAGGAAATAAAGTCACTATCATTTAAAAAACATGTATTCTTTATTAATTGATTATAAAAATAGGGAGATAACTCACAAGGTAGCCCGGGTGGGGTGTGGGAGGAGGGTAGGAGGGAAGGAAAAGGCCACTTTAAAACTTGCTAAATGACAGCCTTCTGTTGCTTGGGCTGTCCACTGGGGTGGAGTGGTTGGGTGCCCAGAGCCTCCCCCTTCCCGCGTTCTTGGGCGTCTGGGTGAGGAGGCTATGGAACTTGGGGAGGAGGGAGGGCGGTTAAACAGGGGCTGCAGGGGCAGTCTGTGATCCTGCTGCCGTTCATGAAACTCCACCAGATGCCGGAGCATGTCTTTTTGATCCCGCAGTAGCCCCAGTGTTGCCTCATGCCTCCTCTGATCTTCCTGCCGCCACCTCTCCTCACGTTCATCGGCTACTTTCCTGTACTCTGCTATTGTGTCCCTCCACCCATTCTGCTGAGCTCTGTCAGTGCCAGACGACTGCATGAACTCAGAGAACATTTCATCGCGCGTGCGTTTTTTTCGCCGCCTTATCTGAGATAGCCTTTGGGACGGAGGAGGGAGGCTTGAAACATTTGCAGCTGCTGGAGGAAAAAAAGGGAGTGAAGTATTTAAAAAGATACATTTTACAGAACAATGGCTATACTCTTTCACGGTGAACAACACTATTCACATTACATAGCACATGTGATTTTGGTACAAGGTCGCATTTTGCATCTTATATTGAGTGCCTGCGGCTTTGGTGTTAGAGATCACACACGCAGTGCCGGGCAACAGAATTCGGTTTGCAGGCGGCCATGGTAAGCCATAGTCTTTGGCTTCTGCAATCTTCAAAACAGCAGCGCCCTCCTCTTCCATACCAAGCAAAGCATGTTGAGTTGGCCGTTTAGTGCTGCAGTTTTCCTGTTAACGTGCAGCAGCAGAAACCAAACTAACCCCTCACCCCATCCAATTCTCTGGGGTGATTGCTTTACCCCTCACCCCACCACATGGCTGGTATCAGGGAAGATCCCTGCTAGCCAAACGCGAACAGCTCAGCGCCAATGCCCCCCACCCCCGCCCCACCATGTGGCTAACTGCGGGGAGGATTGCTTTTCAGCCACAGGCAAACAGCCCAGTCGGAATGGCCACCTCTGAATGTCCCCTTAATTAAACTCCCCTATTTCAACCAGGTTACCATGAACGATATCACTCTCCTGAGGATAACACAGAGAGATAAAGAACAGATGTTGCTTGAATGCCAGCAAACACTGGGACCATATGCTGCCAGGCTTTGTCATGCAATGATACCAGATTACTTCCTACTAGCATGGCGTGGTAAAGTGTCCTACCATGGAGGATGGAATAAGGCTGCTGTCCCCAGAAACCTTCTGCAAAGGCTTTTACAGTACCTCCAGGAGAGCTTCATGGAGATATCCCTGGAGGATTTCTGCTCCATTCCCAGACACGTTAGCAGACTTTTCCAGTAGCTGTACTGGTCACGAATGCGTCTCAAGTCCTCAGGGCTACTTAATCATTAAAAAACGCTTGCTTTTATAACATGTATTATATTTTAAAAGGTACACTCACCAGAAGTCCCTTCTCCGGCTTCATTGGGTTGGGAGGATATTTCAGTCAGGGTGATAAAAAGATCCCGGCTGTCAGGGAGAACGGTGTGATGTGTGCTCTCCTCAAGCTCGTACTCCTCCTCCTCATCTTCCCCGTCCACAAAATCTTCAGGCATGGCGGAAAGTACCCCATCATCGGAGTAAATGGACAGGGGTGGGGTAGTGGTGGCGGCCCCCCCTAGAATTGCATGCAGCTCAGCGTAGAAGCGGCATGTCTGGGGCTCTGTCCCGGAGCATCCGTTTGATTCTTTGGTTTTCTGGTATGCTTGTGTGAGCTCCTTAAGTTTCACGCGGCACTGTGTTGCATCCCTGCTGTAGCCTCTGTCCCTCACGGCCTTGGAGATTTTTTGACATGTTTTGGCATTTCGTCTTTTGGAATGTAGCTCTGATAGCACGGATTCCTTTCCCCATACAGCGATCAGATCCAGTACCTCCAGTTCGGTCCATGCTGGAGCTCTTTTTCGATTCTAGGACTGCATGGTCACCTGTTCTGATGAGCTCTGCATGGTCACCTGTGCTGATGAGCTCGCCTGGCCAAACAGGAAATGAGATTCAAAAGTTCCCGGGGCTTTTCCTGTACACCTGGCCAATGCATCCGAATTCAGAGTGCCATCCAGAGTAGTCACAATGGTGCACTGTGGGATAGCTCCCGGAGGCCAATACCTTCAAATTGCATCCACACTAATTCGAAACGGCGATGTCGATTTCAGCGCTAATCCCCTCGTTGGGGAGGAGTACAGAAATCGGTTTTAAGAGCCCTTTATGTCGAAAAAAATGGCTTTGTTGTGTGGATAGGTGCAGGGTTAATTCGATTTAACGCTGCTAAAACCAACATAAACTCGTAGTGTAGACCAGGCCTCAGTGACAGAGTAATACCGACTTAATTTCCTAGTGTAGACCAGGTCATAGTCATTGGGGAGTAAGCCATACCACCGTAACCATTTTTATACCACTGTAACTGCATCCACATCAGGAGGAGTTATACTGGTATAACTATTTTGGTAAAAAAACAAAAAAAAACCCCCAACCCCTAACTGAAACAGTTATACCAGTATAAAAACAGTGTGCAGACCACGCCTAAGTTGACAGTGTCCTTTAAAGTACTGTCATACACTCACAGCACAAAGAAGCAAAACAATGTTAGTTATTTTTCTACAGTCTTTTCTAAGAGTGTTTTGAGCCTACACTAGGTTTTGTAGTAGGATCTCCCCAGGCTGAGATTCTTTAAATTAAAGTGACAGATGATAATACCTAGTTCATAGATACAAATTTTCATCAGTAGATCTCAAAGTAGGTTAGTATCATTAATGCCATTTTACAGATGGAGATACTGAGGCCCAGAGAGATGAAGCGACTTGCTCTAGTGGCAGAGCCAGGAATAGAACCCAGTTCACCTGAGGCCCATTGCAGTACTCTATTGCTAGGCCACACTGCCTCCCTAACAATAACACTTATTGAAAAGTCTTACAAAATTTAATAAGGAGTGAAAGCAATATGGCTGTATACAATTAAATACGGTTGCCTAGAAATTTTGCTTAGAACCAAAAAGACTGAAAGAGAATGATATATAATATCTTTCCTTTTTAGATTTTGACCCATCTATGGAGTTCCATAGCAAGGATAAAATTTTCTATCACATTCTGCAAGATAATCCAAAAAACTATAGAAAAATGATCATTTTCTATTCGATTCTGTGGCACTTTTCCATAAGGGAAGAGGTTTCAGATTTTCTGTCAACATGCAAATTTAGCAGTTTGTGAAACAGCCAAATTAATCTGCTTAGCTTGACACATCTCCAAAATCAAACACACCCTCACCCCTTAAAAAGACTCCCCAAAACCATCTTCACCACCACCACCACCAAGAAAATTGGGAATCTGCAAAAGAAATTTGCTATAAAAGAAATATAAATAAACTGGATTAGAGCCTATTATCATGTTTTTCACGGACTACATCTAACTCTAGGGTTGCACGTAAACTAATCATTATGTTAAGTGCCTGCTTACCTTTCAGTGGTAACCGCCTCAAATACTTCTGGAGTACACAGCTGGGTAGGGAATTTTAGGTTTTTTGTTTGTTCTTTAATTTTTAAGGTATACTTTTTGCTTTCGATGTCACTTTTATAATGAAGTGCCTGCTGCTCCCTAATGTAGATTGGAGGTCACATTTACCTGAGACTGCCATTGGCAAATAGATCAGCACTACAGCATAGGTTTTGCTGTGTAACATGATCAGCCATTCCTTCCTAACTGTTAGCTTGCACCAAGCAATTATGGAAGACCCTCGTGGTGACACAGGCAGCATAGGCTGTGTTTGGTTAGTCTGGAAACTAAAGAGCCAGGAGATCCACATAGTCATGAACCCACTGGCCATCTCTTCAGCCCACCCCATCGTGCCCCCAACGCTCTCTCCTCCATGGTACTGTGGAGAGAATTGCCAAAGAGCACAGCTTTATGGCAGGAAGAAAGTACACAATACCCCTATATGGCGTACCAGTTCCCCACCCCTCCACTGGAACTGGGTGTGTTCCATGTAGAGGGACAGAGGGCAGCACTTAAATAATTCCAACAGAAGTGATGATGGTGTGTCCTTTGGTTTCACATGTGGCAGCCTGCCATCCTCATCAACCAAGTGGCATTGGGTTATTATGTTTCAGAGATATGGATGGTTTTGAAATTCTTGATTTTTATTCCAGTCAGCGGAAAAGTCTGATTTCCTCTGGATAAATTCCTTGTTAACATTTATCATCAGTCTAGAGTGGGAGCCAGTCCTCCCATCTAGATGGCTCACAGCAATGGAAATGAGCATTACCAGATTTTGTAAGACTGAGGTGAAGTTAGCATCAAGAGAACTAGTCTGAGGAATGACCAAGTACTTACTGAATGCACAGGGGAAAAGCTAACTGGAACCTCATTAAAAGTGATAGGACAAGATTTTCCAAAGTGGCTAGCAATTTTGTGTGCTTCCATTTTTGAGTGTTTAACTTGAGACACCTTAAAGAACTCCAATCCTCAAAAAAGTGCTGGACAGCCCCCTTTAGAAATCATGCTCCTTTAAGGTATATCAATTTGCGTTCCCAAATGGAGGCACCCAGAATCACTAGTCATTTTTGAAAATCATCGCTGTAATGTCCAAACTAACGTAAAGTTTGAAAGAAATGATAAGGCACCCAACCGTTAGCATGTTTTAGGACGAAGGTTCTGAAATGTTTGGCTGAGTGTTTTTAACACTTCTGGTCCCAGAAGGGGTATCTATATGGGATTTCTGACTCAGACTGGAAGTTTAAGAGTTGGGGGTTTCAGGAGAAAGCCTATTCTTGCCAGATTTCCACTCCAGTTTTGTAGACTAAAGTGATTTGCATAGTTGATCAGATTCTAATTTCTAGATACTTATTTATCTGAGCCTAACTAGCACTCTGAACCATTTGGGCTTCCCTAACAAAGCTGCAACAGAACTTGACGGCGGCATCTATCTGACAATGGCTTAGAGAAAAGAGAAGGATCTGTCAAAACATTAATATTCAGAAACGACATCTTATAATTGTATGACTTTCCAAACTATCTTTAAGTGTGACAGAGGGGAAAACGATAATGGCTGTAAAATCAATCGCAAGCAAAATGTTTCTCAAAATTTCCATTCTTGGCTATAAGTAATAAAAAACCTTACATTTAAAAAAGAAAGAAGTATTATATTTTCTTGAAGAGACTGGGCCAAATCCTGAGGCCCTTATTCATTTTTCACTTGGGGCCTGATCCTGAGAAGTGCTAAGCACATTAGGCTCAATCCAGCACACAGTGATTTAAGTGGGAATCTTGTCATTGACTTTAAAGGGCACAAGACCAGTGCCCTTATGACTTATGGCACCTTATGACTCAAGTAATCCCACTGGCTTCAAAGGAAGCACTTGGATAGTAAAATACTGCTCAGCATGAGAAAGGGTGTCAGAATTTAGCCCTTAAACACGAGTTTACCAGAGGAAATGAAGTAAAACCTGAATAAAGCATCAAGATTTTGGGCAACATTTTCAAAAGCACCTAAGTAATTTAGGAGCTTAATTCCTATTTTCAAAAGTGATTTAGGAGCTTGCATCCCATTGGCTTTCAATAAGACTTAAGTACCTGGATTGGCAGGTAGTGATCGATCTATCGGGGATCGATTTATCGCGTCTAGTGTAGACGCGATAGATCAATCCCTGATCGCTCTGCCGTCGACGCCGGAACTCCACCACAGCGAGAGGCGGAAGCGAAGTCGACGGGGGAGTGGCGGCCATCGATCCCGCGCCACGAGGACGCGAAGTAAGTGATTCTAAGTCGATCTAAGATACGTCGACTTCAGCTACGCTATCGTAGCTGAAGTTGCGCACCTTAGATCGATACCCCCGCCTAGTGTAGACCAGGCCTTATTCTCTAATGAAAATGGGATGTGGATGCTCTTGAAAACATTACCCTTGCTCAATGTTAGCTTTAGCCTAGCCGAAGTATCCTGGAGAGGATTTGTGAAAGGCATTCCACGAAAGCAAGAAAATAAGCAAATACTGGATACTGAGACTTCACTAAATACTGCGTCATCGAATTGCAGAATGACAAAATAGGTCTGGAACTTACTTGGGAGAATTGTTTTGTAGCGATTCTTCCGGACTAATCCTGGAATATCATATTCCTTTGGATCAACAAAGTTCATTGGGATTTCCTGTTGGAAGATGCACAATAGACTATATTAATAGATTCACGAGGGGGAAAAAACCATTACGTCTTGACTGTGGAGGAGTAGCAGAAATTAAGTCAATTGAGACATATGGTATAGTAGTTCTAGCAATTTACCACCAAAGCACGACTGATGGTTTCCTTTTTGTGTCAACGGTTTTCTTTTTCAAAATCATGAATATCAAAAATGTTCTGGGTGACTAATTCTGTGAGTGGTGCATAGTATGGCGCTATTTCCGCTCCTAATATTCTTAGAAGTGTATTGTGACTTGAGGCATAAATGTAAGCCAAGGATGGTGCGTAAGCTGCAGCACCCCAGGAAGCAACGTACTTCAGACACGCCCCTCTGAGTCACAATCCCTCCCCTTCTTCCTCCTTGTTAAAACCGGGTCAGTAATTTGCTGCTGGCCTGCATCTGCAAAGTACAACACCCTCCATCACAGCTCACCTGCACTAATCAGATAGTATGGGAATGGGGAGTGGAAACAAGGAACCACTCAGTTTTTGCCCCTCCCCATCCACCTTCTCTGGGAGGGGGGACAGTAAGTAGATACTGTGTGTGCACCTACCTCTCCTACACAACTAAACCCAAGGTCCAGGTAGCTCACACAGGGCTGTCAGGGGTAGGTTCTTACTCCCTTACACAGGTGTGCAGGCCAAGTCACTAACTGGCCCTTAGAGGGTGAGGTCTTCAGGGCATGGCCCTGATCCTCAGTGGGGTCTTTGGACTCTACCCATGATATAAATATTACATAACAATAGTAATTTCTTAAATGAGCTTTAACAGGGCTACTTTATCAGAAACAGCCACAGGGAGAAATAACAAGAGAATTAGCAATGGGTTATGGAGACTTTCACATCTATATTACAGACTGAAATCTCAGAGCTCAGGCTGGTTTCATTAGGAGCCAATTGATTGCTCTTCAGTGGGCTACAGCATGTGAAATTAGTTGATCAATTCATAGTGGATGCACAGCCATGTAAAGCACTCTCAGGTGAGAGACCAAGGACTGAATGTGACCACAGAGACTAAACTCCCCTCAGACCCTGATTTTTCCCCTTCAGAACAGGATAGAGGCACAAAGGCAGAGCTTGTTCTGGTTCTGTGTTTAATATGTTCTGTGGGTAAACAACAGGTAGAAGACTATTAAAATTAAACACTGAAACTAAACAAACACTAAAATTAAACATTCTACTCCAGGTGCTTTCAGCCTGCCTCTAACTCAAATTCATGGTGGAAAAAGCGTTAGTAATCTTCAACCTTAGCAAGCACCCAACTAAAAAATAAATACATTGCTAGAATGGAGGTCATATTTCGTGATTGATGCTATTTTGCAAATGCAGTTTTGCTGATCTTTGCTTTACCTAATTATTTTGCAATTAGCCATGTGTTTTCTTTGCTTTCCCTGTCCCTTACCATCAGTGATTTTGGGGAGATGATGTCCCAGAATACACCAGAAAGGCCACATTTTTATATGCTTTTATTCAATTTAATTTTGAAAAAAAAAACCTCATAAATCAGTCCCTATTGGGTCCCATAGGGAACTGAATGCAGAGGTCAAGGTGTTTACTCTGACAGATGGACAGATGAGCAAGTTGGAACTGGTAATGCAATTGACCCAGAGTCTCTTCTTGCAGCCAGTTTTATTAGCTAGAATTCTGTATCCAAGAATTAGCTATAAAAAGACTGAAAAAAAATCATACTTTGTCTCCCCAATCCCTATGACAATCAACACTCTCTTAATCTGTCAAATAAAAGGAAAAATTGACAACTTGTAAATCATTGTTGATAACAATTTTCCTCAAACATGGGAAAACGAATTAAACCCCTTTTCTGTTCCAATAGGACACACTTGTCCTCACCCTGATTATCTCCCACCTTTATTACTAGCACTTACTTTTCTCTAGCCTCCTGGATGCCCATAGTACTCACTCAAAATGCAGCTGCTCAAATGACCTTCCTTACCAGTCAGATTGACGGTCACCCAACTGAGCAAATCCTTTCACTAGCTCCCACCACTTGTATGCTGCACCAAATTTAAGTTTCTTGTCCTTGTCTTCTGAAGGCCTCGTAAAATTCCACTCTGGCGACACCACCCATTTGTCTCTTACTACATCCATTCCCCACTCCTATCCACCTCTGCTTTGCTGATGATGCCATTTATGCAATCTCATTCACTTCTTTCTCTCCTTCCAGTCCTCATGATTTTTTCCATGCTATCTCTGGTGTGTCAGACAAGATGGCAGCCATTATCAATGAAGTGTTCTCTTCCCGTTTCATCATGACACCTTCCACCCCATCTCTGCACTGAATATCCCCATCTGAGATATCCACAGGAAGGGCCACAAACAATGATAAAACTGAACAGTAAGAATAACAATTCCAAATCTAATCCCACCCCATGCTATTTATTCCTCTCGTCTCCTCAGTGCTCCTCTGTTTTCTGGGCTAGATTCTGATCTCTTTGGGACAAGAGCTGTACGCATTGTGTGTCTTGTACAGCGCTGAGCACACTTTTGGGGCTTAACAAACAAATTGTTTGTTAAGCCCCAACATTTCATGGAGCTAATTTCCACCTTTTCCAGGTGTACTGTTTAGGGCAAAATCCAAAGGGTCTTCCTCGGGTTTTACTCACTCACTACTCCAGTAAACTCTTGCTGAAGTCAAGGGGAATTTGCTTGCATGAGTAAAAACTAAAGCCAGGTCTATACTACAGAGCTATATTGGCATAACTACGTCACTCCAGGGCATGAAACATGCACACCCTGGAGCAACGTAGTTATACTGACCTCACACCTCATGTAGATAGCTCTCAGGGAGCTGGATTAACGATGCCGATGGAAGAAACTCTCCTGTCGGCACAGTAACATCTTCGCTAACGCGCTGAAGCTGCGCTGCTATATGGAAAGACAAGCCCTAAGCCATTCAGCACTAGGACCAGCAGATATTGCTCTTGACTTTCCCTTCAAAGCGTACACACAATTTGATGCTTTCTCCACCATGAATTCGAACATTTCTAGCCATGTGAGTAAGAGGCAGACTGAGAGCACATGGCATACAAGTTCAGAGTTTATTTATTATTCAGAGCTGGTCATCATTTTTGCATATAAATCTTTTTTTGACAAAACATTTTATGGAAAAAAAATTCTATTTTTGCCCCACTGAAAATAAAGTACATTTTTGACTAGCTTTAATATCACTTTACTAACCTGTAATATAGGGCAGGCCACATGGGCTACAACAATTCACTCTTGACTTGCCCAGCTTGACTACAGTAGCCAGCTCAGGCACTTCCTCAGCAAAGATGCATCTCAACAACTACTTTCCTCTAAAACAGCACTGTCCATTATTAAATGTTTCATTTTTAAACAGTCAGAATTAGTCTACACACAAAAGTTGAACTGCTTTAATTATACCGGAATAGTTAAAGAGATATCACTCTTCTCATGTAGACATAGCTATATCGATATTATGGTGCTTATACCGATTATTCCCATATGGGAAAGGTATAAGGACATTATATCATATTATGTATAAGGCACTTTCATACCTGCATAATTACATCCATATCAAGGGTTGTAATGGTATAAACTATACTGGTAAAAATAATCACACCTCTTACCCACATAGTTTTTGTATGGGTATAACTACGTGAAGACCTGGCCTCAGTACTGACAACCGTGCTCCTCCCCCAGAGTAATGTGATAACTAGTTACATTACTCACAGCCACCAAGGAATCAGTGATGAATCACAAAGTGGATTTGGCTTGATGGTTTTCCTTTGACAGATGCTTTGTCTGCCTCCTGTTTTCTTTAGCCTATCGCTTTTGGGCCCTTTCTGATGGCCAAATCTTAAGGTCTTTAATCAGCTTTTCCTCAGTGCTTCCTCAAAAGGGAGTGTGGGACTGAAGGAAAACTGAGTAAAAAATGAGTAAGGACCACAAGGGTCTGGCTTCTGTTTGGAAACTGTGCCCCAAAATGTCTTCTCTGCCTGTGCTTCTGAAAGGGAAGAAAGCCCAGCAGCTGCAGGTATGGGGAAATAGAAAGGGAGTACTCTGAGGTGTTGTTCCATTCCTTTCTCTGCTCCATAAAAGGTCCTCCATGGATTCTCTGTCAGGTCAGGAAGTAGGTGGGCTCTGGGGACAACAGCTGTGCAAGGCATCATCTTCCTGCCACTCTGCTGGGATTCCATGCTTAAGAGAATGCAGACTGGGTCAGCATTAACTTAGGCGGTTCCTACCTGCGTGCTCTGAAAGACCCTGGCATGAAAAGAGGCAAGAAGTTGGGTGCGGGTGAAGCAAAGGGCCCGATTATCTGTTGCTTAGCATCCTGCACAGTCATGTAAAGTGGGCATAATACACTGCTAAATCAGAATTCTCCACTCACTCACACTCATACTATCCTTTTGCGCTCACTTTGCCCAGGTATAAATGACAAGTTGCATGACAGTGGAGAATCGAGCAGTTAGGACAGAAGCTTGGATAAAGAGCAGAGAAACTGAAAAGCCATTGTGCTACCTGCAGTTAAACGTAGCCAGTCTTTTCACAAGGCTGCTCAAAAACTCCAATTCTACTTGTACGTGATGCTTGTATTTCCACCAAAAGCAGAGTCAGAATGCTTCCCCAAAAATAAAAGTGGATACATGAAGTCAGGGAAAGATACTTCAGATTCATACTGTCAACTGAAAAAGCAGCTAATATCTAATGAACATTTTCTAAGTGGATGACAAGGATAGTTAGTGCAAACTCTCCATGGCATTTGTTAAGTGGGACAAACACCCTATGTTTCACCCATCTGGATAACTTTCAGACAATTCAGAAGAGCAGCTCTGTACAGAGTATCCACCAGGAAAGTGGATATACGAGGCTGAAGTCATGCCCGGGGTAACCCTCTGGGATTCAAGAGTTATACCCAAAGCAAATTTGACTCTTTTTCTTTAGTCTAGTGCAAAACTGTGAAATTTTTGTTAAGAAGTAACATGCTGAGAAAAAGGCTTCTGAAAACAAAGCTAGATCTTCATTACTAAGACTAGGACTGCAAATGAAAAGATAGCTGAAAGCCTTCTAATCCAGTCATTTCCAAGTGTAACAAATTTGGGGATTTAATAAAGCTCTTCACTGAAGGAACTGGAGTGCATATTTATTTATTTTGGTCTTCCAGAAGAACTTATAGAAAATTCCCGTGAGAGTCACAGGAGGTGGCAATGTCCCATTTTTCAAATGCCACAAACTCTTCTCTCTACCTGAGAAGTCAAAATACTCACAAAAAACTCTGTCTGGAGAATGAAAGGATCTAATGCTTTCTTGTGTAGCTCCTCTGCAGTAAGAATATTTGATGCCGTTTGTAGGTACTCTCGGGCTGATTGTTCTCTTGGTGACATCACATAGCCGAAGACTTGCTCGGAACAGCCTGGGGTACACATGTCCAGTGTGAGTGAAACATTTGAACCTCTCCTGCAAAACACAGCCCCAGGTGAAGACATCAGTTATGAAGGCTATGTGAAACACTCTGCATTAATTAAAACATGTTTTCCCATTTGGCCTTTATCTGCTTTCCTTGAGACAATGGTGCTTTTGATGGTGCAGTGAAGATTTTGGAACTCTCAGAGCTTGTTTAGAATAGAAACAACTGACTTGTTGCTGACAACAGGTATCAGCAATAGGCGCAGCTGAATCAGTGCTAAGACAGTTTAGCAGCAGGCATAGACAAATGTGCTGCACTGGTTTGCTGCATTTGTTGCTGACTCCCACTGGTCAGGAAAGCGTAATTTTTCTGTTGCAGACAAGAGCTCAAGCAACTAGTCAGGCTATCGCTGATGTGGAGTGAAGGTATTGGTAGACCCAGGCCAACATTTTCAAAACTCGAATGCCTAAAGTTAGGCACCTCTACCAATACTTAGTCACCTGAATAGAAGTGACTTCATTCTCAAAGATGTGGAGCAGGAAATTCCAGGGAAGCTGCAGTACCTCTGCAAATCACATCACATTTATTTAGGTACCTAAATATGTAGCGAGCTACCTAGCTTTAGGTACACAATTGAAAATTTTGGCCATAGTTTTCTTTAGGCCAGATTCTGACTCGTTACTCATGTTGAATTCCACTTTATCATTAAACCACTTTATTTCAGTGGAACAGTAGGAAGGATAACATGTTATTCAACGTGAGTTCGGGTTGGAAAATCTGATCCATTACAATGGATCATCTTTCTGCTTGAAGAGCTTTTCTCTCCATTAAAATATCAACAACCCCTACAAGGGGAAACAACCTCAAGTCCCAGCAGGTTAACAGTAATGATAAAAATGAGTGCCAGGAGTGTAGAAATGACTAATTTATACAGGTTATTCAAGTAACAGAATGATAGAGCCAAAATGAAATTACTTGTAGATGTAGTGATACCGAGAGATAAGCTTTATCACGTCCCCTGAATTTATGATTGCTGATTGATTTTAGATTAGTATCTGTTCAATTTTAAAAGGCTTCACAAATTTCTGCCAAGTTCACACTTAACTTTCAACAATAAAATCCAAATGCCACCACTGAATCTGTGTTAAAAAATAATACAACAGGCTGATTACTAGAACCTAGTTGTAAGGCTTTGTACAACTATACAGCAGATTTATGTTTGCTTTCTCCTTTGGCGGAGTCTGGGGCTACTATGGAGGCAGATGCCTTAGCCCCAGGATGTATGTATATTTGTGTGCCTCAAGGAAGACAGGGGCAGAAGGAGTTGCATGGATCACTGCCCTTTGGCTAATTAAGGAATGGTGCTGATAGTCTCCAAAAGAAGTCTTGCCCAGTTCTCTGTCAGGACAGCAGCCATGACACAAAGTCAGAGGGGAATGGTCTTGGATGAGACACAAAACTGAGGCCCTAAACACTTACAGTCATGGAGTATTAAATGGCACTTTTCAGAAGAGTCTGGCATGTTTACCCATATCCTCCTCAAATCCAGTTCATAAATTTATGTTTTGCCTAATTAAATTCTCCTCTGCCGTTTCAGTTAGATACAGTATTCTCTCCACTTCCCATCCTACAGTATTGTGCAGCATTGCTGTGAACTGTGAAGTGACTGTCACATTCCACCCCAGAAGTGGCTGTATTGCTGTGACAGCTCAAGTGACTTGGTTCTTTCAGGATGGGAAGATGCTATGCAAATATATTATTAATATTCCTTCAGGGATGGAGGTGACTCGGTAGAGTTCCTTCCCCATCTCAAGAACTAGCATTTAGTGCCATATGCCCTTATACTTGGGTTCTTTTCTCCAGCATAAATGGTTCGGAAAAGAAAGGGGTGGAAATATTTTGAGAGGTTGGGAGAAAGGGTGGATATATAATTCAACAAAATAGCATAAAAACTAAGACTGACAAACACTTCCTTGCTCCGTGCTACAGTATAATCCACATTTGAAATAGAGATTTGCCTTCCCAAGATATGTTTATGTTGGGAATAAAAGGTTATTTTACATCCCAATTGTACATATTTCTCTTAGTGAAAGGATTTCAGTCAGTCACTTCCTTCCTTCCCAACTGACAGTTTTATTATTGCCGCAAAAATCTACATTGACATTAGCTACTTCTAACAAACTGGAATAGTTCGTATCCTCCTTACTGGCTATGTGTCCCCTGACAAAAGAGCAGCAATGAGTCTTCTTATATCGAAATGCTGGAACAATTTGTATAGTGGGGATGCTAAGAGCCACTGAACCAAACTATAAACCCTGTGTATGATGGAAAACACTTCAAGCCAGGGCGTGCGGCAGCACCCTCAGTACCCCTAGTTCCAGCACCTATGTTTTTATGAGTAAGTATGGACAGTAATTGGGGATAGCAGAATGCACAAGTGACCATGTTGTTATTTCACAGCCTAAACATGCTCTTCCTGTAAAAAACGGCAAAGGGATCATTGATTTGGGTAGATAAGGGGTCATGCCCTAGGTCACTGGAATGTCACGTTATAGAGCAAAACAACATAAGGAGTTTGATGGCACACACGGCAAACAATGCAACAAAATCATTAAACTGCGAGAGCAAAAACTACTCTAAACCCAGCTAGACGGAAACCACTTATTTCACCCCAATTTTGTATATCATTTAGCAACTTCCTGGAGCACTGAAAACTCACTAGGTCAGACACACTTTAATTATCTGATTTAAATCGTCTGCATCCTGCTTTCAGCTTCAGATGAATGAATTAACTACTAGCTAGTGTCTCTGACAAAGCCTGAAACATGGGAATAAAGATGGGAGATGCTTACTACAGTAGCATACTTAAATGACCTTATTCTCATTCACACTATCTTGGCCCTCAAACAGGGTTTTGCAGAGCTCCCCTGGATGGGATTTCCATCCTCAGGATCCCTCTGTTTGACCGACACAATGGATAGGAAAAACGAGGAAAGAGAAAGAGTTACGGGCAGTGAAGAAACTGATAAAACTCAGGCTTCCGATGGCTGCAGCCCACACTGAGATGAAGAGAAAGGGGGAAAAGATCTTTATCTCAGCCTTAGCTGCAGTGAACAGAAGTGCTGAATGTATTTCAATGTATGTCAAGGCAGCCCTGTTTCTCTCATAAACATGCACTTAGTCTTTAGATTGTCAGAATGAAACAAATAATCCTGGGGATGAAAGTCTCAGACATAATTCAGGCCAACTGAACGCTCAAAAACCTCTTCCAGACTCCCAACTACACATCCTGAAGTCCAAATACTTGTCGGACACCTGTGCTTTCCAAACAATGCCTCTCACAGCCTGAATTTTTTGTGTGACGGAAGTATAGAGCTATGGGCGAAAGAAAGAAGAATCTATGCCATGAATATCTGATATTCTGACATATAATCCTCCTTCCTTCCACTGTAAAGTTGCCCTTCCCCAGGAGTGAATCCCCTCTAGCAGAAACACAACTTCCCCAGCTGGTGCAAGCAGTAAATTAATCCATAGTGGGTCTATTAGTTTACAATCCAAAGAAGGTTACTGACTTGGGGAATGCCCCATTTATAACACAATTACTACGAGTAGCCAGATGCGTGACAATTTATTTTTGGAAACGACCAGGCCGACAACAATGAAGAAATAAATGAAGAAATAAAGTATGGGAGAGCCGTTCAGTAGAAAAGATGACAGAGAGTCTTATATCAGGATCAAAGAGATTTTATAATATACAGTTACCATTTTCAGAATCTAAACAAAATAAACATACAGATAAAAATAACACGCTGACCAAATACAAATAGGTTTTCTAAAGGCAACAAACACAGATTATGAATGAGATTTGGTAACACTTGTACTGAAAGTTAATAATGATAAAACAAAAGTCACTATATATCTCATAGTTGTGACTGTCCTAGAAACAAAGAGCAAATTAAATAGCCATTCAGTCTAGAACTGATGTTTTAAAACAAAATACATTAATTTCATACAGTGAAACTACCAATTTGGTCCATTCAGAATGTCTAAAATCTATATAACTTGTGCCAAATGCCTTGCTCTCCATCAGAACTATCCTACCTTTCTTGCAATCCCACTGATTTAACTGTCAGAGTCGCTGGATCCGTCTCTGCTTTAATATCCATCACGCAGTCAAACACCGGCGTCTCTGGCACTGGATCCAAATCTAGAAAATCATCCTCATTTTTATCCTCTGTCCACTCTGAGTACGTGAATGAAGGCTGGCGGCTCACAGACTGACGCCTGTCCTCTGGTAGGGGAAAGGGGGGATCCGGATGGGTTTTCACAAGATACCAAATCTGGAGGAAACAAAACAGTTTTAAAACTATCTATGTATTTCCAGATTTTCTGTAAACTCTAAAGATAGATACACCTTTTGAGCAATAATGTCATTCATTATGCCCCAGCAAAACTGAATTGCATTAAAGAGAACAGGAGAGTTCCATACAAGAGGAACTTTCCTGTACAGATCACAAGAATACACCTTTCCCTATTCTAATTCTGCTTCCAGGCACAGAGTGTTCCCTGTAGCCCGTCAGGCTTCGCTCTGGAACACAGTGGAAGCATTCTATGCTTGTGACTATTACATACATGCCAATGTGAAATCACTGTCCCTTTGTTTAATTGATCAACTTTCACTGTGTTAACAAAACTCTGTTAATCTACAGATTATGAACTTCCCTGATTTAGATGCTGTCCATCTGGGATTTGTTTGGGTTTTAAACAAGTAAATACCAGTTTCCCAAACCTCAAATCTCCGATGATCTGGCACCGTATCCCAAATTCATATCCAAACTCACATTTGTTTTTCATGAAACCCCCATTTTACAACAGTTTCTGATGGCCGTTAAGCGCTTCATAATGGCCTGCACCCATTTTCAGTTCAGCGATAGAAACCTCTTCTGCAATCCAATAATCTGATTTAAACAAGACAAGCTGTATAATAAATTCTGTTAAATTATGTGAAATAAATGTCTTAAGTTAAATGTCTGTAATAAAAGGAAGGATCGAGAATGACGCAAATTTAAAAACGATTGTACCATAGGACCATTATGATCACCTAATCTGATCTCCTGCATAGCACAGATCATAGAATTTCACCCATAATTCTTGCATTAAGCCCATTTCTCTGAGCGATACTGACTAATGCACAGGCACCAATTATTGCTAATATGTTTTGTTAATGAAACTTCATTGCTCCTAAATTAAGCCTACTGCTTCGTTCCCCCAGCGTACTGACTTTCAGTGGAAGTTAGGCCCCTCTGAAAACCCCAGCCACACTGGTTTACACAGATGCTGTGGCAGATTATATTGTTTGGGAACATTAGGTTGGATTTATTTCCAATTAGCAACAGGCCCTAGTGGCAAAGTCTGAGATCGGATCTGAACTTTGCCAAAGTCCTGAGATGTTTGGATCTGGGGTCTTGGGCTGAGCCGGTCTCTACTGCACAGGGCTAGGAACAATCTAACTCAAACTCATTTGGGGCTAGGTCCTGCGAAGTGCTGCACTCCTCCTTTCACATGCTGAGCGCCCTCGACTCCTTTTGAGTCCAGTGGGAGTCTGAAAGCGCTCAGCATCTTGCAGGATAAAGCCTTTCTTGGTTTTCTTTATTTTAAAGGGACACTGTCAAATGTGAAAGTCGTGCACTGTCAAAAAATCAAGTTTCTTTCCTTACATTATAAACAACGACCTAGAATATTAACTCAGAAAGGATTTTAAAAGCCAATTTTCTTGTCACTAGACATACTTGTCATTTACTTTTGGCATTTCTCTGAGCTTGAACAATGAAAATTAATGAAACAAGTTTTCACTTTTGCTTATAGACAGCTTCAATGTTAGGTTCACATGCACTAGCACCGCACTGCAATGTTTGGGTTACAAATACTGAAAGGGAATGGGCATCTGTTTACACATATCTGTTTACATTGCAATTATTTAAAAGAAGAAGTATGGAAACATTTCTATTGGCCTTATGTTTTAGAAAAACTTTGGGCCAAATATGAATCAACAGTGCCCTTTGAAGCTTGGCTTGAAGCATGAATGTTAGAGATCTGAACTTGTTATTATTTCCAAAGTTCGCTTTTGGAACTCGCAAATGCCACAGTTCTACGGACCTCTATTGCCCCCATCAGGGTGTAATGTTTGAGCACCCCCGCCCCAATCTTTAAAGCATTTATCCTCACCACACTCCTGTGAGTAGGGCAGGGATATTACCCCTACCTGTGAGATAGGGAACTCAGGCTCAGAGAGACTAAGCGACTTTCCCAAGGTCACACAGGGAAGTCTGAGACAGAGCAGGAAATAGAATCCAGATCTCCCATGTCCTAGGTTAGCACTTTAACCAATAGATCCTCCTTCCTCTCTCAATTGAATGACAGCCCAAATTGTTATGGCCGGGTAGGGGGGTCTGCTGTACACTGAGTATATTGATCAAAAATGCTCCAGCCTTAGGCAGAAAAGGGGTGGGGACAAAGAAAGGGGCAGATTCACTTTGGCACAGAGACTGAGGGGAGATGACTTCAACCTCTCCTAATCAAGGACAGTTGGAGGCTGTTATGCACGCTGTCACAGTCTAGAACATATGCGCCTGTCATGTGAACACTTCCCTTCTTTGGCTGCCCCTCTCTGGGGATCTTGTGGAGTTGGTGCACAGTCTCCCTCCAAGAAAAACCAATGAGGAGTCTTTGTGGCACCTTAGAGACTAACAAATTTATTTGGGCATAAGCTTTCGTGGGCTAGAACCCACTTCATCAGATGCGTGGAGTGGAAAATACAGAGCACGTGAAAGGATGGGAGTTGCCTTACCAAGTGGGAGGTCAGTCTAACAAGACAATTCAATTAACAGTAGGATATCAAGGGAGGAAAAATCACTTTTGTAGTGGTAATGAGAGTGGCCCATTTCAAACAGTTGACAAGAAGGTGTGAGTAACAGTAGGGGGAAATTAGATTTTGTAATGACCCATCCACTCCCAGTCTTTATTCAAGCCTAAGAAGTTTATCTGCCACATGGTTCCTTTGTACTCAGCATAGCAAGGGGTTGTATCAGCTACAAACCTGACCTAAAGAGATCATCATAGGGGAGAGAAGGGCAAAGAAGGTGGAATGGAGAGACCAAGTGAAATCTTCCCCCAAACCTCAGGAATATATTGTATATATGACACCCAACAAGATCAACCAATGGGATTTTGTTTTGATAGTGATAATGTTTGTAACTTGACATCCAGCTGATGACCGGTGATGGAGCTGGAGTTTGTATGTACCCAGAAATGGAGGTTACTTACCTGTAACTGGAGGTTCTTCAAGATACGTGGGATACACATGTGCACCATGCACCGGAGTCTGGAATTTTTTGCAAGGACTGTCCACTGGCCCACGCATGCCAAACAGAGAGCATAAAAGGTGGTTGGGCTGGTTTGGGTTACAAATACCGAAAGGGAATGGGCATCTATGCCTCTCCAGTTTCCCAGTCTTACTGCAGTTCAAACAGTCCGCAGCAGAGGGGATGGAGGACAGGTAGTGGAACACAGAGGGACAACACATTTCAAAGAATCTCCAATTACAGGTAAGTCACCTCCATTCCTTCTTCAAGTGATGGACCCGTCCATATTCCACACATGGGAGATTAAAGAGCGGCAGTCAGGCAGCGGGTGGGTGCAGGGATGCAGAAGTGATAGCTGACTGTAGTACTGCTGTCCCCACAGTTGCCTCCGCAGCTGACAAATGGACCAGACCATAATGTCTCATGAAGGTATGCAAAGAGCTCCAAATAGCTGCCCTACATGTCTCTGAGAAGATACCATCTCTCAGTGATGCAGCAGAAGGCGCTAGCCCTCTAGTGGAATAAGCCCTCTCTCTCTAGGGAGGGGGAATAGGAGCTAGTTGGTTACAAAAGGATAATAAATCTGAGATTCATTTTGAAAGTCTCTGCATCGATATAGCTTGACCCCTTGGGCTCTTGTTATGGAAACGAACAGTTTAGGTGCCTTTCAAACATCCGTTGTTCTTTGCAGTTGCAAAGGCCAAAGCCCTTCAGACCTCTAGAGAATGCAGCTGTCTCTCCACATGCGAGACATGGGGTTTTGGAATAAAATATTTGTAAGTGGATTATCATATGAAACCTGGAAACTACTTTAGGTATGAATGTAGGGTGGGGTCATAATGAGACCTACTCGTACCTGCTCAGGCAGTCCGCTAGGGAGTTTTGCACTCCTGGTAAATACACTGCTGACAGGGTTATGTGATGGCTAATGCACCAGTTCTAGACGGTGACTGCCTCTATGCACAGAGGGAGAAACCTCGCTCCCCCTGCTTATATAAAATATCACTGTCATATTATCCAACATCTGGATTAGATGAGTGGGAGGAAGGCGTCACAGGCTCAACAGACTGCCTGGAGTTTTAGTGCATTGATATGCATTCTGGATTCCCATAGAGTCCAGATGCCTTGTGCCATGTGATTGCCCATGTAAGCACCCCAACCCAAGAGGGGGTCTGCCACACAGCATTAGTGATTTTGGAAACCCCTTCATGAAGGGGTAGGGCCACCCTGGCAGGAGCTGAGGACATCAAACAGAGAGTCCAAGTGCTCTTCCAGAAGCCCCAGGTTGGAAGTGACCCTCTTCAAAAGTTCCTGGTGCACCTTGGGTGTCATCCTGAGGAACTGGGTGAGGGGGCCCCATGATAGCCTTGTGTGGCGACAACAAGGACAATGCCGGTGCCACAAGAACCTCCATGTCCATTGGTGGTCCAGCAGCTTGCTCTCCTGGGTCCCCCTGGACCTGTGGGGTCTTACCACCCAAAGGCTTGAGCACTGGAGGGGGATGGGATACCGCTGGCCTCTCGGAGGCTCCCAACACCGATCAGGCAGCCTGGGAAGGCTGGGCGAACCCCGACGGGTTCCACGGGTACCATGGCACTGGCCACTTCGCCTGGGGCCATGAGACAGGTTTCAACGTTGATGATCTAGGCAGCCCTGCAGGTATCAGGGCTTGTCCTGTGGGCAGGGAACCTCGCTCCAAGATGGAGGTATAAACAGAGTAGTCAGTACGGAGCGACCAGGATTGGGCGGAGCGGTGGCTCTTCTCCAACCGGTACCAGTCACTGCGTCCCGAAGGCAACCTGTCTGGAGTGAGATGGGCGTCTTGTTCGGGATCTCGGGGACCCATGGCTTTTGGTAGATCTGCATCGGACACCCAGCAATCCATGCCTCATGCTACTCAAATGGTACCGGGACGTCCAATGGGATCGGGAGCTAATATGGGCCGGTTGTCAGGAAGACCTTCCTGAGTAGAGCGACCTACTGCTTGGAGACGAACGATGATGGCCCGGCAATCTGCGATCTCTGATCCTTGATCAGTCCCGTGATCGGTACCGGGCCCCTGGAGACAGTCGGGGACAGTCCGGGAGTTCTTGCTGGGTGGTGCGTGTCTCAGAGGGTCTGTGCCAATCTACCAGCGAGGTACATCTCAACTGGTGACCCCACTGAGCCTGCCTCTCTAGTCCTGAGGTGTGGTGGCTGCGGGCAGGCAAATGATGGTGGGACGCCCCTCTCGATGAGGAACGGTGCTGCTGAGGCGGGGACACACGCATAGGTCCCAAAGCGGGTTTTCCCCCAGACCGGGATATTGCTGGAGCTGGTGTGGGTGGCACTGGGAGCATCAGGATCTCCTGAGCTGCTTGAAGGGCTTCGGGCATCAACGGCACCTGAAGCTGGCAGGGGCCCACACCGCTAGCCGGAGTCGCAGGCAAGGCATGGGATGGGCTGCACTGCTCAACGTGAGCTGGGGCTTGACTTCTCGAAGGGGGCGTTGAGCTGCCCAGCATAGGTCATGGCTTGCCCCCTGCCCTCTCCTTTCTCTTATGGGAGGTAGGAGATCCTCACAGTCTTTTTTAGCTTCTTGACCGGAGTCGTGGAGGGCGACCAGTGCCGGTTTGTGGACGGTGCTTGCGGAGCACTGCGTACAGAGGCCGCAGTGCTCGGTGCCCAGTCGGACCGCTGCTCCAGTGCCGGAGTGAGTGCCGACTCCATTAGGAGCGCTTTCAGACAGATATCGCGCTCCTTCTTCATCCTAGGTTTCAAAAACTTGAAGATATGGCACCTGTCACTATGTGCCCTTCGCTTAAGCACCATGGGCAGCTGGTATGTGGATCGCTGATGGACATAGGCCGTTTGCAGCGATCGCAGGGCTTAAAGCCTGGGGACCAGGGCATGCCCCATCCCCTGGCTGAGTCCCGTTCAGGACTAATGAAGTGTTTGAGAACTACTACTAAGGGTAACTAATAAACTACGAGCTATATTACAAGTTTTCAAAATTCATAAGAACAGAGAATGGAACAGCGCTACCCGAAGCGGCGGACGTTCCAGCACCATCACCAGCAGCAAGAAGGAACTGAGGGTGGGGGGAGCCGGCAGTGTCCCTTATACCGCGCCATGGGGGCGCCTCTCCAGATGGCACCAGAGCCGGTTCCCTACGGATACTGCTGAGGGAAAAACTTCTGGCACTGGTGCATGTGGCGAGCACACACATACCTAATATGGAATGGACATGAGCAAGCACTTGAAGAACAGTAGCATTTTTGAGGGGGGCGATTGCTAGGGAGTTGGGGAGCCTCACTCATGCAGATCCTGGCTGACCCCTAGCCTCTTCCAATCAGTCAGGCATATCTGCCCTGTCCCCATGTGTCCCTGCAGCCCCCTTCCGCCAATCCCCATGGGTCCTTGGCGGGGAGTCATCTCCCACACTCAGCAAGGCGGGATAAGGAGGAAGTGGATAAGATGACTGGGACAGAAAGGGCCCAAACAGATAAGGGAACCGCACTGAAGCAGAACAGGCTGTGGTAGGGTCTCAGACCCTGGAGAAGTGGGTGCTTGGGGATCTGCGAGGCAGGTAAAAAGAGCTATAGGGGAGACTGGTAGCTACTGAGCAGGCTCTGCAGAGATCCAAGGAGGCCGCAAATAACGGAGAGGAACTCAGAGTTCCAGAAGGACCAGGCACGGTAGGCTAAAGAAGAGAAGGAAAATATCTGTTTCCTCTTGCGGGGAGTAGAGCAAGAGAGAGACAACCTGCGGGTGCAGCTTAGCAGGTGCAGGGCAGGAGGCATCCCTACCCCCAAGGGTTGCAGGCTTGAGGCTGAGGGTGTGTGATGGGGCATCTGCCCCACACTGGCATGTAGGGGGTTAGTAGATCCCTAGGGAGGCTGTGCGGGAAGCAGCCAATAGGAGAGAGGCTGTTTGGGGCAGTCAATCTGGGCCCTGCAGGCCCATATAAGAAGAAGCACAGGGCAGAGCAGGGTCTATCACCGCCTGGAGCGTAAGGAGGGAGGACTGCTTCCTAGCAGGTGGATGGAAGCTACCACCATGGACAGAGCAGTTGCTGGCAGGGAACGGGGGAGTGAGACGGAGCTCCTGGCTGACTGCTAGGACTGACATGCTGAGGCCATGAGGTAAAGAAGGTGCTGGGGCTGTGGAGAAGTGGCCCAGGAAAATGTACTGAGAAGTTGGAGGGGACGCAACACATGGCTGCCGTCTACAGGGACCCTGGGTTGGGACCCAGAGTAGTGGGCAGTCCTGGTCCCCCCACTCACCATTGGGGAAGTGGCTGGACAGTTGTTCTAAACCCCACAAGAGGAAAGCAGAGATGGTGACACAGCTGGAGGGCTGTGTCATGAAGAGGACGCCCTGGAGTGATACGGGTCAGAGGGCAGACGTGACAGCAAGAGAAGCACCATTGGAAGAGGGTGTACCGACCTGCGGCACTAATCCCCAAGACGGCCAGCAGGGGGCACCAGCGTGGTGACTGAGCCCCGTCACACAGCCTGTTAAACCAGAGGCTCTGGACTGCTTTGGACAACAGTACCTGTGTACCAGCCAGTGCCTGTCACCTCTGATGCCACCGTGCATGCTCTAACCCATTTGTGGAGCTGGGGCCCTCCATATGCTAATGAGCAGCCTAAACTCCACGGTCACAAGCTTAACACTAAGGGCTCTCCGCTGTGCCTTAAACCCATGTTGGAGGTGATGTGGAGCCAGCCCAATTCAGGAAGGCAAAATTCCTCTCTGAGTCCCCCAAACCACTCACCACTACAACTTTTCAGTTGCTCTCTGCTGCATACCTGTCCCGCTGCCCCCTCTGGGATGTCTCTGCCAGGGCACTTGTATGGAGCCGTTCGCATGCTGCAGGCACTACAGGAAACATGAACGTGCCCAGTCACTGCACAGAGGCAGTGTGTGTGTGCATGCATCTGTAATTCACCTCTGCAGAGGGCCCTGCACAAGGCCTAGGAAACTCTTAAGCATGATGGGCTCCTGTGCAGAGCTGACCAACCAGGTAGGGGTGAGTTTGTCAGTGGTTCAATAGGCTGGAAACCCAAAGGAACACAAGAACTTGCTTTAGAAACAAAGGCGCTTTCCTCTAGGCTGAAAAGGCATGTGGGGAATAAGGATCATGAAGAGACTGGAGGAAATTACATTACATTTAAAATTAATAGAATTTTAACTAAATTAATAAATGATAAATTCATCAAGTCAGTTTGGAAAATCGTAACTCTGGTTTTAAGTTCTAGAGGCTTTTGTGCCGGCCTTTTCTGCAGGGGTGAGCATCAGGGCACAATCTAGTCCTCAGGTAGTGAGGGAAGCCTACAGCACCAGTTACAAAAGCCCCAGTCACGACTCATTAGGCTAGAGCTGGTCCATGTCCACAGCTGAGAATCACTGTGTTCAGTAACACTGCATCACAGCCAGGATTCCCAGGAAAGGGCGTCATAACTTACACAATGAATAAAGACACGTTTTCTGGAGTTATAAACTCTAATATTCCATAGGGATGAGCTGGGCTCTGGATTTCAGGCAATCTTTAATGTGCACACAGAGCAGACAGGACCTCAGTTTTGAAGGTGTCATTTGTAAGATACCCCCCACGCGCAGGAGCCTGCACTCAGTTTATGTACCATCTTGCAGAGAAGGAAGAGCTGAATAAACCTTGCTTCAGGAGAACCTAGGTGCCCAATTTGTTGTTGCGCTATAGAGGTGCTACTACAAAGAGGCCACAGGGCAGACATGAGGTGCACTCTTCTGGGAACACCCCCAGTGCAGGGACCCTGTACGCCCGGTGCACAGTCAGCTTTGCCAGATCTTCGTTGCCTCCACAGCAAACAGGGGGTACTCTAGGGCAAGCGTGGGCTGGAGGTGGGAAGGCTGGATTGAGGGCAAGAGGAGGCATGTTGGGGCAGACCTGCACTTGGGCAATATGACACCCTTGCCTATGCCAGTGAAGCAGGGGCATAAATTAGGGCAGCCCCTGAATAGGGGATGCATAAGTTGCCTCCCCTCTGTCTGTACTTTGACACTAGCATCAGTGCAGGGATGGATCAGGCCCCAGAATTTTAAAGATCATCACACTCTCCCTTTCTGTCTTTCTCGGGAGAACAGTATGCAGGATTCTCTCTTTGGTCAAAACTAATCTCATCATAAATGCACTTCTCTGTCTGGAAAACATCGCCTTCTAGCCTTCGTCCTATGCAAATCCCTTCTAGGCAGAGATCATGGTTAAAGAACCAGAAAAAGCAATCGAAAGAGCCTAATTTGAGAGGAGACTGGGGGGAAATAGAGAAAAACCGATTGATAAAACTGTCATTCTCCTACAAGCTGGGGTTCTAGGAACACTGCCAAGCTCCCCTGTTTGCATTATTTTCCCATTTCTTGGTAAGTAAGCTTTTTATTTCCATGATGCTGTTCTGCAAATGCCTGTAACAGCAGATTTGTTCAAACTGTAAAACCCGTATGACCTGGTATGAGAAGGAGCTGCAGTAGGTAGAGTCTGTGTTTGTGGAGTACTCTGAGCAAACAGTGAAATTCAGCCCCGTGCAGTACCCATGCACTGCCCATTATTCACAGCAGACTTGTAGGATTCCCATCTAGTTTATAGTAAACCAGGAGACTCTGTTTTGAAATTGCTTTGTTATACAAAAGTCCCAGACTACTTCAACACATTACAGTGACTGCATTGGGCCAAATTCTGCTCTCCTTCACACAGGTGTAAATCAGGAGTAACTCTAAGTTTAAATGGAGTTATTCCTGATTTACAGCAGTAAAAATGAGATCAGAATTTTTGCGCACAGTGAACTTTTACTTAGAGTTAACTCATGTGATATAAATGACTTGACTATAAAGGTGCCCCATAACGTTCTAACACACCTACAAACGGGTTAGATGCATTTCCCTAGGGAAATCGCACCCTTGTTATTCTGATTTACCTCATAATGCAGCTTGGAGTGTTTCCCTGTAAAACTGCCTTAACTTCACACAGACCATAGAGAAGATGAAAAGTCCAATTCTTGTACTTTAATAAGTGCAATTGCACCACTCGTCAGAAGTTTATTATTTGATCACACAATACACCTGGCTAAAGAACAGCGGCATCAAAAAAGTAGAAAATTACAAAGCCAGGCTAACCTCACTGCCCACACTAGTGATCAGAATAATGGAGGTATTAACACTAATTTACTGTGCTTTCTGCATGCTTTTAAAAAGCACATTCAGCCTGATACATTAAGCAGAACCCTTCAGCAGTATATTGCCCCAGAGTGAACTTAACGATGGTATACACTGCATTACAATGCTTACTCACGCACACCACTTGCATGTTAACTGTTGTTACCTCCTGGGCAGTCAGAAGGTATATTACAGAAAGGGCACTAGATCATAGTCTATCAGCATTTCCATATTTGTAAATGCTATTTTCAAGAATTTCATTCCCTATCTCCAACATAAAAATATACTAGGGCCTTGGCACCCTGCGGTGTGTGACTGGAGTCCCCTGAATCACAAAGACTTCTTCCTAGATTTTTCAGGCAGCGCATGCTTTCATGCCAGCTACACCATCAGTGGAGACAGGCAGGGTGCTCTCCCTGTGTTCCCAGCTGACTGAGAGCTAACAGAACGTTAACGGTAGGGACGTGATTGATCTTACTAAGCAGGTAGGGCCTTGACTTACATAGATTCATAGATATTTAGGTCAGAAGGGACCATTATGATCATCTAGTCTGACCTCCTGCACAACGCAGGCCACAGAATTTCACCCACCACTCCTACAAAAAAACCTCACACCTATATCTGTGCTACTGAAGTCCTCAAATCGTAGTTCAAAGACTTCAAGGAGCAGAGAATCCTCCAGTTTACATTTTTTTAAAAGGGACAAGGAGCTTATTTCAGCTTGAGTTTCATAATTAAAACAAAGGGGGACACTGTGGCCAGGGTTAAGCCAAATGGCTGTGTGGAGCAAATAAATTGCTTGCTCCTCTAGCATGCAGAGAAAGCTTGCACTTAGAGCAGTGTATAATTACACGTACACATCCTGAGCTTACAGGTCAACATAACGAATGCTTTGGCTATGCATTTACAAGAGCAGGAAAGGATCACGGCTGAGGGCCGGCTGTAGAGATGCTTCTAGTTCTGCTCTTGCTGCTCCTACCAGAGGTTATTTTATTTAAATGATCGGTATCGTCAGTCCCAGCCACGTCTTGCTTTGGGACATATATAGGTGCATACAGTCCCAAATCTCTTCAGTGCTATGGGACAGCTCCCGTTGCCACTGGAGTTAATGGGTGCTTTGCAATTGACTGCTAAGGAAGTAAGATTAGATCCTTCTTTTGCTGGACTCCACCCTCCTGTTCAATGTAAGAATACATTCTCCACCTGCGCGTGGAGGAAATAAAGGGATCTGATGAATCACCATTCATCAAGGAAACCGAACAGGGGAAAGTGCACTCCACACTTTTGCTACATAAAGTGTGCAGTAATTATGTGGAAATAGCCCAAAGGTATTATTTTGAAATCAAACAACTCAGAGTAAATGAGACACCCTGTAAGAACACACTGCAAGAGGGTGTGAATCCATTTAGCACTGTTCAATAAGAACATTGGATTTCTAATACGGTCGCTTACCAGAGTTCCTATGAGTAACAATCCTATCGAAACTAAGGACAGCAGGAAATATAACATCGCAATGCTTCCAACTCTGGTCAGGTCCTGTGAAACAACAGAAATGACAACAACTCACAGAGCGATTAAGGGATAGGACATAAGGGAACATGTGAGAAACTCTACTTATTGTTCCTGGTATTCATTTCCCAAGTTTTTTTTATAATGCCATGTTTCTTTAGCATAAACTCTATGATCCAGAAACCTTGGGTTTTTTTACATGTTATGTAAAATGCTATGTCTATTTACAGCCCCATGAGCCAAATCCATGCCTATGCACGATGTGCTATCTGCAGGTCTTAAGTTGGCAGTAAGTAGTGCATAGGCTCATGCTGGCCCTCTGCACAGGGGTGACTTTCACTCAATATGATAGTCAATAATGGGAACAAAATCCCAAACTCCCACTAACTTCTACAGGAGTTTTGCTTGAATAAGGACTGCAGGATTTGGCCCAGTACAGAAGTGCAAAAAGATCAGAGATGAAATCCTGGCCCTGCTGAAGCAAGTGGCAGAACTCCCACTGACTTCAATAAAGCCAGGCTTTTACAGAATTGGCTCATTAAGTACAGCTAAAGAGATCCATGCTGAAGAGTCACTTTCCTGAACGTTAGCAGATTGTTTCCTCTTTACTGTTTTAAAGCTTTCTTTTGCAAGGGAATGGTGTTGTAATAAATAATAACCAATGATATGCATGAACATCTGTGCGCATGCAAACTTGTAGTATTTTTTAAACTATTTATTTAGGAAGTTTTAATAGGTTTACAAATTCTTGCCATGTAAATACCAGAAACAAAACAACCACTGCAATAGTTAGCTTTTGTTAGAGAGACATTATATGGGAATATAGTAATCAGATCTTTCTATGTAACAGGATGTTACCATATTACAGAGTAAGCATCATTACACTACCTATGTCATTTCTAGTGATTTTATTAAACGGAGTGAAATCTCTATGTACACATATTTAACAGACCAGGTATGTCTACCAAATGTTTCTATTCAAAAATTGGAGAGGTGGGCTGGGCTTTTTTGCAGGTGAATGTACTTTCAGACTTGTCGTCTCATTGTGCTGCATTCTGAGAATCACACTCCTCCATACTCAACCTGCTTTATGTTTACTTTTACTTAAAGTCATGTAAGTCAGGACATTTCTGGGCTGAACAATTAATTTGTGATTGACAAATTACACTGCAAATAACATGCAGATAATTTAAGTGCCTCCTGCTGCAGGAGGAGTTTTGATTATGCACAATGAATCCAACTGAGAAAAAGTCATATAAAAAGCACTTGTCTATAACAAACGAAAGGCCAGGTAATATCCAAGTTCACAAACACTGTTCAGGGAACACCGAAAGCAGTCTCCACTGTACTTTAAGCACCTGATATAAGCAGTCAGATCTCCTATATGCATTGCACAGCTACTACTAGAAAAGTTATGCACCATGACTCTGAACACCCACATGGTAAATATTTTTGCCTGATTTTCAAAGGTGCTGATCATTGTAGCCCCATACGGAGGTGACTATATGGCAATTGGCTGTGTGACTGTAGCACAAGTTGACATGCCTGTGCTAGCTTTGGTATAGCTAGCATGGCTAAATATATCAGCAAAGATGCATTGGCATGGACTTCAGCATGGGCTGTACAAGCACGCTAGGGACCCTGGGTACATACTCTCATTGTTAGCCTGTGCTTTAGCTATGCTAGCTAAAGTTAGTGCAAGTATACCAGCCCATGCTGCAATCACATCTCTGACTGCAGTGTAGACACACCCTAAGGCTCTGTCTACATTAGAGACATTTACACCAATGTAATTATACTGGTAACTCACCAGATTAAGTCACACTGGTGTAAATCCCGCATTAGAGTGGTGTCACACACTAGGAGTTTGCACTGGGGAGGTTTCATAGATATAGTTTTGCCAATGCAAATTTTTCTAATGTAAACACAGCCTAAAATGCTCTAAAAAAATAACCAGGAGAATTACTTTTATTTATCATGAGGCTAATGATTTAAAACACATTTCTAATGAAATTACATAGCTTACATTCATCTTCTCCAGTGGGGACGCATGGGTGTAACCGAGGCCAGATTCTGGCCCGCTATGTTTCTAAACGAGGGCTGGAATTGAGTTGGTAAACTGTTCTGGTGAGTCTTGTGAGCCTCCATCAGCTACTGCAGAATCTAAGATATTTTATTTGCCTTCATAAATTGAGTTCTAGCCCTTCCCTTATGGTGAAGTAAACCTTATGGGCTTGATTTTCCCCTGCCTTGCTCCCTATGTAATCTTTTACTTCTCTGTGAAGCAGGTGCAAAGGTCTTCATTCTGATTTAATAGCAGAGCCAAAAAGATCTGGCCTTGGATTTTTAAAGACTAATTCAATAGACGTTTGTTTCCGGAGAAAGTTCTTCTCCATTCCAGAGCAGATACACAGCACAGCAATCACCATGTTTTAATACAGTACATATTTTTATACATTTAATCCAAGAAGATACCAAAATGATTACTCAAGGCTATTGACCTTAGCCCTGCACTTCAATAGAGAGAAACAAGCAAACTTACCTCTCCTGGATCTGAGATGAACTGTTCAAATGGTGTTAGCAAGTAGGACAGCAGGTCAAAGGCATTCTGAGCTGTTGGGATTGTCCCAAAACCGCTGTACCATAACATCATGCAGAAAAGCTGTGCAATCAATCAGATAATACATAATAAGCATTCCTCATTAGACAAACATTCATTTTCATTTCAAGACTGCATAATTAACTAATTTAGTTCTCATTGATTTTATGTTGATCATCATTTTCACTTTAAGAAGTCAGGTATTTTCTATGCTGCTGCTTAACCAGAATAAAAAGACAGCGAGCCTGATGCTCAGCTGGTGTAAACCAGTGTAGCTCCCTTGAGCTCATCAGAGTGACGCTGATTTACACCAGCAAAAATCTGGCTAAGAGAATAAAGAGAGAGAGCATTTTATTCTTGAATTCTTAATGGCAGGCTATTAGAATGCATAAAATGCACAGTAACACAACTCTTATAAATGTATAAAGCTTTTGCTATATCAAGACAGATATACATATAGATATATACACATATATATGTTAATACACACAAAAAATTCATTTCAAGCAGTTAGGATTGCTACTCACAACATGGCTGGCACCAACCAAAACAAGAAAATGAAGAGTTAAGCCACCTACATGTACATACCCTTTACTCCTCCACACAGAAGCACAAACCTTACCATTACCATATCACATACCATGCACCACAATCTTAACTCTATCCCCACCCCACCCCGTTCGCACACTTAACCAGATTATTCTTCCCCAACATTATGGATGTTTGGTATAGCAGTTGGCTGTGTTGGGAGAAGGCAGTCTGGCAAAGGGCTGTTTGCAGAAGGGTGGTTAAAGGGGGCGACGGAAGGCTGGCATATGCAGAGGGGCAGAGTTAAGGTTGCGAGGGTGGCCTGTGATGCATAGTAATTGTAGTAAAGATGAGTGTAGCACTGACTTCAACGCAGCTATGCCAGTTGACACCAGCTGGGAATTACACGACAATACACGACTGAAATCTCTAACAACAAGAACAGTTTTAAAAATCAGGGTTTCATGTTGAGCTAGTTATAAAGTATGCTAGTGCCTTACCAATATCTGCAAGAGGGCGAACAAATATACACCGCCTCCTGTCGTTAATCCGTTCCACCAGGCAGCCCAGCCATGCTGCAGAGTTCTCGGTGAGGCTTTCTGGGATTGTTCCTTCCCTCTTTGCTGTCCTTGCTGTCCATCAGCTTCATCAATTGACTCCATTACTGTTGGCTTGGAGAGACCTTCAAATGCAAATTACATGTGCAGGGAATGAAAAGCAGTGTAACTCTGCAGCCGTCATGGAGGCTTTGAGGAATATTTTTTTTGTAAAGATGTTGGTTACCTCTCAGTTCTGCATCCGTAAGTGCAGCTCGAGATTCAAGCGTCACACTCTATTAGTACAGCAGTATTCACTTACCTTCGTCAGAAAAAGTAAGCGTGGGTGGATAAATTATTTTTCTTTTATTTCTGTAGTAACGGAACCTGGGGCTTTGTTGTTAATAAATTCTCATTTACATTGCTGCATCTTTCTTTTCTTCTTCATTTTTTTTTCTAAGGAGCCCTGGGTTTGGTTCCCAGCTCTGGCCACTCACCTGCTGTATGATGCTGGGTAAATCATTTAATCTCTCTCTGCCTGTTTCCCCTCTTACCCCATTGCCAGTCCTGTCTATTTAGACTGCAAGATGTCAAGACAGACACAGTTTGTTACTATATATTTGTACAGTTCCTAGCACAACACAGACCTTGATCTTGGTAGCAACCTCTAGGTGTAGCAAAAGTAATAAACAGACTGGTCTGATTTTGCTCTGATAGCTGATTACTATTGGTGCAGTGCCATTGGCGTCAATGGAGCTATGCCAATTTACACCAGCTGACTGTCTAACCACAGCGTAGTAGCTTTTTATCCCCACTTTGTATAGGTGTAACTGAGTTCACAGGCTGTGAAGCAGCAAGAAATCAGGCCCACTAACGTCAATGAAATTACTCCTAATTTATACTGGTGTACATTAGTAGAGAATCAAGCCCAAAGATTGCCCTGTGACCAAGACCATAGCCATGGCAACAAATCCTAAGCCAAGCACACCAGCATAGGATAATGGCCACAAAAGGGCAATCATTGTGGTTTGCTAAGCTAAGATTCCTTCAGGATGCATCATCATTCATCATTTATTTTTCTAAAGATCCAAAAACTGCAAACTTTGGGACAGATCCTCAGCTGGTGTCCATTGGCCACAGCTCCACTAAAGTAAATAGAACAGTGGATCTACATCAGTTGAGGATCTGACCTTAAACACAGAAGATAAGACTTTATAGAAGCATGTTATCTCCCTTCTAAAAGAGAATACTGTGTGGAGGACAGAGCCACAAGCTTCTTATTCTCCCTTATCTGGCTGTTCTTCTCCTATTCAAGTGAAGGACAGTGCGGATCTTATGGTGCCTGTTTGAGAGAACAAGAGATGAACCCAGATCAGAGGTTTTTAGGCATGTAACTCCCATTGAAATCAGTAGGAGTTAGGGAGGTGCTGACAATTTCCTATCAGATTCTTAGCACACTTAACGACTCACTGACTTCACTTCGAGCTAAGAGTGCTCAGCACCTGGCAAGGGGTGCTCCACATCTGAAAGTGACAGCCTTGTATTTCTCACATTAATAAAACTCCCATTGATTTCACCTAAAAGTCCTAGATTCAAACCCTGCTGATAACTTATGTAGGGAGACAATATGGTACGAGAGAACGGATATTTTTATTTTCCAGTTTTCTATATAAAAACCTAGGAAATTACATACAAAATGTATGTTAAAATAACATTATGACTTCAAAGTCAAGAAGTCAGATGTTAGGAAATTCCAGAATTAAGGTCAGCCTTTTCTATGCAAAGAAGTTACACCACTCTAATTAAAATCAATTTTGAAAAAGTGTACCAAATGCAGATAAACCTATATAAACCAGTGTAAGCGTCCATGCAAGCTTTTGTGCTGATTTAACTATATCCATTTTAAAACACACCTTTAATTAACCCAGTGCTAATCTGTGTGTTGACCAGGTGACGACAGTCTTTAATTACATGGTCTCATTCCATTTGTTCTAGAGCAGTGGTTTTCAATCAGGGGCCCGGGGCCCCCTGGGGGGACACAAACAGGCTTCAGGGGGGGCTAGCAGTAGATTCACTGGGGTCCAGGGCGGAAAGCCAAAGCCCTACCGCATGGGTCTGAAGCACAGGGCCCTGAACCCCATCACTCGGGGTTGAAGTCGAAGCCTGGATAATGTTGCTTTGTGGGGGCCGCCTGTGGTGTGGGGCCCAGGCAACTGCTCTGTTTGATACCCGTAACTCTGCCCCGGCTTTAATATACCCAAAACCAGTTGTTGTGGCACAGGTGGGGCGTGGAGTTTTTATAGCATGTTGAGGGGGCCTCGGAAAGAAAACGGTTGAGAACCCCTCCTCTAGAGGACCCCGGCCTCATTCAGTGAGCAGAAAGAGCAGTGAATGAGACAGAGCTGCAAAGAGAGAAAGGATGTCGGGGTTAAGGCACTGGACTGAGACTTGGGAAACCTGGGTTTTATTCCTGGCTCTGCCACAGACTACCTATGTGATGTTGGACAAGACTATTACAACGCACGAATACAAAAGGGATGGTTAAGGGTGCACAGTCAACCTAACTGTGGCATTCCCTCACTACTTTGCTGGACTTTGAAACCTGATGGTTCTTTTGACATAGTTTTTTGTGTGCAATGTTAGTAAAAGATATTCCACCAAAACCTATTATTTTTGTTTGGCTGTTTTGGGCGGCAGTCCACAATCCTCCTGGTTTCCTGGTTCACACAGATTGAGGTTCAGACACCATAAGACTTGGCTTGCTGCCAAAGTCCTCTGGCAAAAAAATCATTTTTGAGTCACAGTCTAATCCCATTATAAGCAGTGATGCTCAAACTTTTGTACTGGTGGCCCCTTTCACATAGCAACCCCCTTATAAATTAAAAACACTTTTTTACATATTTAACACCATTATAAATGCAGGAGGCAAAGCGGGGTTTGGGGTGGAGGCATACAAGTCCTATGCTTATAAGGCAACTTGAAATATCAAAATAGACAAAGCATCATCTAGTGCCACAATCTAACCTACTATCCCTGCAGTTTACAAATAAAGGATTGCCAGTCTGGATCAGACCAGTGGTTCACCTAGTCCATTATCCTGCTTCTGAAAGTGGCTTCCAGATGCTTAAAGATGTTTTCAGAGGAAGCAGCAAGAAACTCCATAACGGATCCTCTGCCAATAGGAGACGTTTCTTCTTCACCTCACCAATCAAGTGGTCAGTTTATGCCCTAAAGCCATATACCCAGAGGATTTCGTTATTGCTCCCCCTGTATTTGTAGCGCACTCTCTGAGCGCATAAATAGATAGATCGATAGATAGATAGATAGATAGGAGAAAGAGAAATATATATATATAGTGTTCTGAATCTCTAGAGTACTAAAACCCTGACTGCATGCTAAAGGACAGCTATAGTAATGATGAGTGAGATAACGATGCCTCGGAGCAACTAACATATGTGCCATGATTCAGAGGATAAGTGTTTCAGACTTACAGTGTGGGGCTTATATTAGTGTGTACAAATCAGCAGGGAACTCCCAGGGCCTGACATTCATCTTTTACATTAGTGGTTTCTGTGGAAGAAATACAAACCCTCCCGAGCCACACATGCTTTAGTTTCCATTTCATCAGGAACCTTGTGCCCTCCCCAGTGGATGGATGCTAATGCTCAAGACATTACTACAGCCCCATTTATAGTCAGATTTTACCATTTATTTTGGGAATAAAGATCCCTACCCCTGAAAAAAAAACTAACAACAGTGTTTCTAATGATGGAATAAAATGTACTATACCAATAAAAATGTGAACACTTACACAATCATTACGCATTTACTCATATCCAATATATTGTACATATGGGAATTTTATATCTGGGGAATCCTACAAAGGGATTTTTAATCAGTAAAATCCAAAAACCTAAACCAGTTTCTGAGACTGTGATACTTCTCAGATCAATGGTATATTGTATTTATGCAACATACAAACCCCTAATAAAAACAGCACTTATAAAGCAACATAAAGACAGTGTGTATATCAGGGCTTGTGTCCTGGGACCGAGTGGCAGACTGGGTTTAAATTCCCCTTAAGACCTAAGCACATAGAAGAAAACCTTGCTTCCCCTTCCGTGAGCTGGAAGGCCTGAAAAGCAGCCAAAGAAAGACCAAGAAGACCAGAGAAATCAAGCAGGGGGAACTCCAATTCATGCTTCATACCATGGAGGCTCACTCTGTGACAGTGCTGAAGGAAGGACATTTGGGGGAGAGCAAGAGGTACGGGGGATCCATGAACTAAATGGATCTACTTGCTGAAACCTCAGCACAGGAAATGAGTAATGGGCCATGTCTGCTACTACTGCTCTGAAGTGGCAGTGGCAGCTTGGCTGCATTATGCCTTGACTCCCGTTTGTCAATGGAAAGATTTCATGCCCTTCCCACGCTGTACACAAGCCACTTATCCTGCTTTCGGGGGGGGGGAATGAAAATTTGCCCTATAGGGAGATGGCCAATAATAGGAAGCATTCTGAATATGAACATATTGGCAGTATTTTAATGCCAGGAACATTACTGATGTTTTAGATAAACATCCTAGACCCACACAAGACGCCTACATCTTCTGATGTCAAAATTCAGCCACCTGTTGAAATCACGGTCACTGAGCTCCAGCAATTTACTTGGTAAATCTGTGATAAAACAGAGAATACTCAGTACATTTACACTATTTGTAGTGGTCTATCAGTCACTTATGGACATATGCATCTTAATTCCGTATGCAGGTGATAGCCACTGGCACTATCCCTATTGAAATCTAATGAAACCCCTTTCAAGTCTTCAAGTAACAAGGGGCGATGCCTGGGGATAAGGTTCAGTTCAATAAGCACACAGATGTCTGTCAGGTGTTGGCAACTGCAAGGATTTTTCCATAATGGAAGAGCAGCCTGAGCCAGACAGAGAAAGGTAAACGAGGCAAATAATCAGTGCTAGGAATGGATCTAGGAGCATTAGAAGGACACTAACTAGAGATTGCGTTGTTCTCTCTTACCTCAAATGCAGTGAGGTGAGGAAGAATGGAAATGGGATAACTAACCTGTAAGCCAGTGACCAACCTTGCCACCTTGAATCTCTCCCCAGTCTGTAATGGGTGTGGGAAAATTGTGGTCTTCTTGGGATGGGGCATCAGAAGCTGTCATATTCATGTGTCACAGAGAGCTTTTTGCATAGCAAATGAGTTCATTCCTGTCTCCCGTGGAATTTGACTGGTGAATCACTATCTCACAGCTCAAGATAGCTAAATTAAATGTCCTTATACTGGTCCTATGCCCAGTGGGCCGGCCATTAAGCAAGATATGCCCTGTTGTTGCTGTTTATACATGGGTCTGATTTGTCCAAGAAACTCATTTCTTCTCATGGCTCTTTGTGCTCCTTGCTCATTGTTTCAAGATCTAATAGGTAACACTGAGAAGAGTGGCAGCACTGTCTAACCTCTACTGTGGCCTTGATGCTGATATCTGACCTCTGGCTTCTCCAGCTTTTTCCAAGTCTTTTCTACGCTACAGGCCACAATCCGGCATTGGCTGCTTCCATTCCGCTTCACCAGAGCACACTGCATCTTTCTGATCTGCTGTCTTCAGAGAAGATCTGCGGTCAGATCTGCTGTCTTCAGAGCAGTCTGACATGGGTGTCTCCTTCAAGGAGCTGGATAAAATGTTGGCCAGGAGAAACAGACAAGGGTTCTGAAAAGCATCTGTGTCAGACGACAGAGTGACACAGTAAATAGAGTAAATGAGCCTCCCAAATGTAAAACTTAGGGCGGGAGGGGAGGATTTACTCTGACTTAAATGAACTCGACTCAACATTTTAAATCCTCTCTGGAGCAAGTCCCGATTTTAGCATACACAGCAACCAAAAGCACTTGTTCAGTAAGCCTGTCATGTGAAACTACCAAGAGACCCACTTCAGAAGATCAGACAGCTCGGTTCAAACACTGGAAACAACTTGGATAAATCCATACGTCCCAATTTGTGCATCACTTTATGCTGTAAGTCATCAAAGCAATTCTTAAGCCAGTTTGATATTTAACTGAAAGCCAATGGAATTCCCTCAAGACTCCTTCACGCAATTTATAATGTTAACTACAACACTTTGCTTCAGTTGGAGCCTAAAATAAAGGTGGGGAAGGGGGTTTAAAGAAGAAATAAAATAGGACAATGATAATTATTCTAAACAAGAGGCTGGAACAGGCTTTGATTACTGGCTCAGTTGCAGACAAAAAGAAAGTTCCCCCAAAAGGAATCAATATGTATACCAGAGAGTTGATTTTCAGAGGTGCTCAATCCCCTGTCATATTTGTTTTGACACTAAATTCCGTTTATTTGACACTGTCCTCACATTTTCAGTTTTCAATATTCTGCTCATTTTTACACTGAAAACACCTAATGCCTCATAAAAGTTGGAGGGTGGAAGGAAACTAGAAGTTTTGATAGTTGTGTAGGGTACAATTGAGACTTTCAATACTCAGTGAATCTGCTTGGGATGGCAGCATATGCATATTAGCTAGATGTTCCTGCTAAAATGATCAGTGCTGAAATAACTAACAATGTTGGGATTTAATCTACCACCTTTAGGGTTTCAGGATTAACACCCTAATTGAGAGGAATGGGGAAGTTTATAGCTTTCAGGACCATTGCTTCAGGCTCTCTGCAAACACAGGAAGATATCACATGATCTGCTTAGACTTGGTTCCCTTTTCCATGCTATCTATGTCATCAGAAAGGGTTAGAAAGATTTTATCTTTTTAAATTAAAGTTCAGACTTAGAACACAATTCTGCAGCTGTGGAATTGTGTGACACACTGGAACCCTGAATATAGGATCTTACATAAATTCACCTATAGATAGAAAGTGCCCACTTACTTTTCTTCAGTCTATTGTTGGAGCAATATCTATCTCATCCCCTCCTCCCTTCTGGAAGGGAAAAACAAACAAACAAAAAACAAAAATCCCTTTTTAGCTCCAAAAATGAAAGACTTCAAATGCTTGGCCAGATGCTGGTGTGGTAGATGACAACCCAGAGATACCTGTGCTCATCCTTAAAACTGTCTTCCTTGCTATTAAGCTACCCCAGAAGTGGCAGTTTGGATGAAGCTAAGTGACCCAGACTTAGCTTCATCCAAACTTACCTTAGTAGGTGATTGTCCTCAGCACAGTATGCAGGCTGTGGAAGAGGTTCAGTTGTGGGGATGGCAAGTGATCTCTGGGGAGATGTAGAAATTGTAATGTAGGGAAGTGGGAATTATCAGTGAATAAGGATAGGCACAAAGATGAGGTCTAATCTATCTTTCAAGTTTAGTGGTGCTAGAATTTGAGGCTGCTGTCTGAGATCATCTCTAATGACTAGCAAAGAAAGAAAACGTCAAGAAAAACAAAAGCCAGAATCAAAATGAACTGAGAGTCCTTTCAAGTAGAGGGAAGTTGCAGAACAACCTGAAGCCATTTAACAGCAGATCAAAAACCACATGAAAAATGAAATGATAATAAGGAACTCTTACAGCCTTTCATTCTACAGGAGCCCAAATGAGTTTATTAAGTTAACTATGGGCTTTCAATGGGAAATGTGCAAGTGCAGCCACGAGACAAGTGTGGACATATTGCTCTAGCTGCCTATACTGTAGGAATCAATCAATCCCCCCCCCCCCAGTGAAATGCAACCATCTCTGGGGTGGAATATGGCAGATGAGCCACAGGGCGGAATAAGCTGGCCCAAAAAGGTATGCTTTTTTGAAGATGTGGTTAAGAGATTAAGGAAGAAGTTTAGATTTGAAAATAGTGAGAGCATCTGCTGGTGGCATGTTCCCGCCCTCATTTTCTTCTTGTTTTATTTTGTCTCTTGCCCTCTTTCACACATCTAGTTAAGTTCTCCCTTTCTCCTTCTGCTCTGTTCCATCTTTCCCTCTTCTCCCTAATGGCTGCTTCGTGGAGCAACTAGTCCTGGAACCCACAAAAGGAGAGTCAATTCTTGACTTTGTACTAAGTGGTGCACAGGATCTAGTCCAAGAGGTGAATATAGCTGAACCGCTTGGTAATAGCGACCATAATGTAATTAACTTTAACATCCTTGTAAGGGGAAATATCAAAGAAACCCACTGCAGCAGGGATTGGCAACCTTTGGCACATGGCCCATCAGGGAAATCCGCTGGCAGGCCAGGCCAGTTTGTTTACCTGCAGCGTCCGCAGGTTCGGCTGATCGCAGCTCCCACTGACCGCGGTTCACCGCTCCAGGCCAATGGGGGCTGCGTGAAGCAGTGTGGGGCAAGGGATGTGGGAGCTGCGATCGATTGAACCTGCGGACGCTGTAGATAAACAAACTGTCCCGGCCCGCCAGGGGATTTCCCTTTTGGGCCGGGTGCCAAAGGTTGCCGATCCCTGCACTAAAGTATCATTTAACTTCAAAAAGGGGACCTACCCAAAAATGAGGAGGCTAGTTAAATAGAAATTAAAAGGAACAGTCACAAGAGTGAAATGCCAGCAAACTTCATGGAGACACCATAACTGAGGCTCAAACTAAATGTATACTCCAAATTTAAAAAAACACACACCATAACAAAACAGTAAGAGCACCAAAAAATACCACCATGACTAAACAACAGAGTAAAAGAGGCAGTTAGAGACAAAAAGACTTCTTTTCAAAATTAGAAGTCAAATCCTTACTGAGGAAAATAGAAAGGAGCACAAACTCTGGCAAGCCAAGTGTAAAAGTATTAGACAGGCCACAAAAGAATTTGAAGAGAAACTAGCAAAAGACACAAAAACTAACAGCACATTTTTTGAAGTACATCAGAAGCAGGAAGAATGCCAAACAATCAGTGGGGCCACGAGATGACAGGTGCTAAAGGAGCACTCAAGGAAGACAAGGCCATTGTGGAGAAGCTAAATGAATTCTTTGCCTGGGTTTTCACGACAGAGAAAGTGAGGGGGATTCCTACATCTGAGCCATTCTTGTTAGGTGACAAATCTGTGCAACTGTCCCAGATTGAGATGTCAATAAAGTAGGTTTTGGAACAAACTGATAAATTAAACAGTAATAAGTCACCAGGACCAGATGGTGTTCACCCAAGAGTTCTGAAAGAACTCAAATATGAAATTGCAGAACTACTAACTGTGGCATATAACCTATCACTTAAATCTACCCACTGTACTAGATAGCTGGCAGATACCTAATATAAGACCTATTTTTTAAAAGGCTCCAGAAGCAATTTTGGCAATTACAGGCCAGTAAGCCTAACTTCAGTACCAGGCAAATCGGCTGAAACTATAATAAAGAACAGAATTATCAGACACATAGATGAACACAATATGTTGGGGAAGAGCAAACATGGCTTTTGTAAAGGGAAATCATGCCTCACCAATCTATTAGAATTATTTGAGGGGGTCAAAAACATGTGGACAAGGGTGATCTGGTGAATATAGTGTACCTGGATTTTCAGAAAGCTTTTGACAAGGTCCCTCACCAAAAGGGTTTAAACAAAGGAGGCAGTCATGTGATAAGAGGGAAAGTCCTCTCATGGATCAGTAACTGGTTAAAAGGTAGGAAACAAAGGGTAGGAATAAACATCCGATGAAGTAAGCTGTAGCTCATGAAAGCTTATGCTCAAATAAATTTGTTAGTCTCTGAGGTGCCACAAGTACTCCTTTTCTTTTTGCGAATACAGACTAACACGGCTGCTACTCTGAAACCTCTCAGTTTTCATGGGGAGAGAGGGAAATAGCAGGGTCCCCCAAGGACCTGTACTGGGACCAGTACTGTTCCACATAGTCATAAATTATCTGGAAAAGTGGGGAAACAGTGAGGGAGAGAAATTTGCAGACAATAGTAAATTACTCCAGATAGTTAAGTCCAAAGGTGACTGCAAAGAGTTACAAAGGGATCTCACAAAACTGGGTGACTGGGCTATAAAATAGAAGATGAAATTCAATGTTGATAAATGCAAATTAATGCACATTGGAAAACATAATCCAAACTATACCTACAAAATGATGGGGGTCTAAATTAGCTGTTACCACTCAAGAAAAAGATCTTGGAGTCATTGTGGATAGTTCTCTGAAAACATCTGCTCAATGTGCAGCGGCAGTCAAAAAAGCTAACTGAATGTTATGAACCCATTAGGAAAGAGATAGATGATATGACAAAGTGTCATAATGCCATTCTATAAATCCACTGTATGCCCACACTTTGATTATCGCATGCAGTTCTGGTCACCTCCTCTCAAAAAAGATATTCAGTAGAACCTCAGAGTTATGAACACCTCGGGAATGGAGGTTGCTCGTAACTCTGAAATGTTCGTAACTCTAAACAAAATGCTATGGTTGTATTTTCAAAAGTTTACAACTGAAAATTGACTTAATACAGCTTTGAAACTCTACTATGCAGAAGAAAAATGCTGCTTTCCCTTTATTTTTTTAGTAGTTTACTTTTAACACCATACTGTACTGTATTTGTGCTTTGTGTGTGTGTGTGTGTGTGTCTGCTGCTGCCTGATTGTATACTTCCGGTTCCAAATAAGGAGTGTGGTTGACTGGGCAGTTCATAACTCTAGTGTTTGTAACTCTGAGGTCCTACTGTATTAGAACTGGAAGAAGTGTAGAGAAGGGCAATGCAAATGATTAGGGGGGTGGAACAGCTGACACACGAGGAGAGATAAAAAGACTGGGACTGTTCACCTTAAAAAAGAGATGAGTAAGGGGGGATATGACAGAGGTCTATAAAATAATGACTGGTGTGGAGAAAGTGAATAAGGAAGCGTTATTTACCACTTCACATAATACACGAACCAGGGGTCACCCAATAAAATTAATAGGCAGCAGGTTTAAAACAAACATAAGGAAGTTCTTCTTCATATAACACACAGTCAACCTGTATAAGAAGGAGATTCCACCACCTCCCTAGGTAATGCATTCCAGTGTTTCACCACCCTCCTAGTGAAAAAGTTTTTCCTAATATCCAACCTAAACCTCCCCCACTGCAACTTGAGACCATTACTCCTTGTTCTGTCATCAGCTACCACTGAAAACGGTCTAGATCCATCCTCTTTGGAACCCCCTTTCAGGTAGTTGAAAGGAGCTATCAAATCACCCCTCATTCTTCTCTTCTGTAGACTAAACAATCCCAGTTCCCTCAGCCTCTCCTCATAAGTCATGTGTTCCAGTCCCCTAAACATTTTTGTTGCCCTCCGCTGGACTCTTTCCAATTTTTCCACATCCTTCTTGTAGTGTGGGGCCCAAAACTGGACACAGTACTCCAGATGAGGCTTCACCAATGTTGAATAGAGGGGAACGATCACGTCCCTCGATCTGCTGGCAATGCCCCTACATATACATCCCAAAATGCCATTGGCCTTCTTGGCAACAAGGGCACACTCTTGACTCATATCCAGCTTCTCGTCCACTATAACCCCTAGGTCCTTTTCTGCAGAACTGCTGCCTAGCCATTCGGTCCCTAGTCTGTAGCGGTGCATGGGATTCTTCCGTCCTAAGTGCAGGACTCTGCACTTGTCCTTGTTGAACCTCATCAGATTTCTTTTGGCCCAATCCTCCGATTTGCCTAGGTCACTCTGTATCCTATCACTACCCTCCAGCATATCTACCTCTCCTCCCAGTTTAGTGTCATCTGCAAACTTGCTGAGGGTGCAATCCACACCATCCTCCAGATCATTTATGAAGATATTGAACAAAAGCGGCCCGAGGTACCGACCCTTGGGGCACTCCACTTGATACCGGCTGCCAATTAGACATGGAGCCATTGATCACTACCCGTTGAGCCCGACAATCTAGCCAACTTTCTATCCACCTTATAGTCCATTCATCCAGCCCATACTTCTTTAACTTGCTGGCAAGAATACTGTGGGAGACCATGTCAAAAACTTTGCTAAAGTCAAGGAACAACATGTCCACCGCTTTCCCCTCATCCACAGAGCCAGTTATCTTGTCATAGAAGGCAATTAGATTAGTCAGGCATGACTTGCCCTTGGTGAATCCATGCTGACTGTTCCTGATCACTTTCTTCTCCTCTAAGTGCTTCAGAATTGATTCCTTGAGGACCTACTCCATGATTTTTCCAGGGCCTGAGGTGAGACTGACTGGCCTGTAGTTCCCAGGATCCTCCTTCTTCTCTTTTTTAAAGATGGGCACTACATTAGCCTTTTTCCAATCGTCCGGGACTTCTCCCGATCGCCATGAGTTTTCAAAGATAATGGCCAATGGCTCTGCAATCACATCCGCCAACTCCTTTAATCTGTCACTCTTCTCTCTTTGTGTGTGGGGAGCAGCAAAAGGGAACTGGATTTTAGATCCACGGTAGACAGCACTTCAGAGAGCAAGATTCGAATAGGTGTCACAGTGCTGTCAGTCCATTAGTACTACATCAATGTATTATTACCACTTATTTGTATATTTTAATTGCACCAGAGGCCCTAGGTAGGGTCAGGGCCTCATCATGCAAGGCACTATGTAATTACTAACATATTGAAATCACAGCATCTTCTGTACAGAGCATGAATTTAAGAAAATATACTAATTAGTTTTAGTGTAAAGGCAGTGCCTGGGCTTCTCAACTGGGATCAACCTATAAGCGGAAGTATTATTTTCTGTTTTACAAATGGGAAACTGAAGCATAGAGATCAAGTGTCTTGACCAGGTTCTGGACCCAGATTTCCTGAGACCCATGGCTGTGCCTTAACCACCAGGACATCCTTCCTTTGCTCTGTGAGTTTCTGTACAAACTCCGAGAACAAACCAACCATTTTGTGTTCCTCCTCTCTACTGTAAATAAGCCTGCAGAAAAACAAACAGCCACTTTTTCTGGTGCAGCCCTATCCATAAGGGTCTATCCTAATCTCTGGGGGAACTGAATGGGAATCTTGCACCTCAGTGTTTGAGCCCAGTTAGCTGACTTTCTGCTCAGAAGTTCCCAGCTCAACTGCTGAGTCACACACTCTCTCCACTTCATTTTCACACTGCTCCCACTCAGTCCACCTGCCATTTCATATGGGAAGGGTGGGAGGGGAGAAAAAGAAGCAAAGTCAGAAAAAAGAAAAGGAGGACTTGTGGCACCTTAGAGACTAAAAAATTTATTTGAGCATAAGAAGAGTACCCAGAAGTCACCTACTACAGGACAGGCCCAACAAAGAAAATAACAGAACACCACCAGTTGTCACCTTCAGCTCCCAACTAAAACCTCTCCAACGCATCATCAAGGATCTGCAACCTATCCTGAAGGACGACCCATCACTCTCACAGATCTTGGGAGACAGGCCAGTCCTTGCTTACAGACAGCCCCCAAACCTGAAGCAAATACTCACCAGCAACCACACAACAAAAACACTAACCCAGGAACCTATCCTCGCAACAAAGCCCGTTGTCAACTGTGTCCACATATCTAATCAGGGGACACTATCATAGGGCCTAATCACATCAGCCACACTATCAGAGGCTCGTTCACCTGCACATCTACCAATGTGATATATGCCATCGTGTGCCAGCAATGCCCCTCTGCCATGTACATTGGTCAAACTGGACAGTCTCTACGTAAAAGAATAAATGGACAAATCAGACGTCAAGAATTATAACATTCAAAAACCAGTTGGAGAACACTTCACTCTCTTTAGTCACTCGATTACAGACCTAAAGGTGGCAATTCTTCAGCAACAAAAACTTCAAAAACAGACTCCAACGAGAAACTGCTGAACTGGAATTAATTTGCAAACTGGACACAATTAACTTAGGCTTGAATAAAGACTGGGAGTGGATGTGTCATTACACAAAGTAAAACTATTTCTCCATGTTTATCCCCACCACCACCACCACCACTGTTCCTCGCACGTTCTTGTCAACTGCTGGAAATGGCCAACCTTGATTATCACTACAAAAAGTTCCCCCCTCCCCACTGCTGGTAATAGCTCACCTTACCTGATCACTCTTGTTACAGTGTGTATGGTAACACCCATTGTTTCATGTTCTCTGTGTATATAAAATCTCCCCACTGTATTTTCTACTGCATGCATCCGATGAAGTGAGCTGTAGCTCACGAAAGCTTATGCTCAAATAAATTTGTTAGTCTCTAAGGTGCCACAAGTACTCCTTTTCTTTTTGCAGATACAGACTAACACGGCTGCTACTCTGAAACAAGTCAGAAGAAATATTCTCATTCACCCATGCCCATTCTTACGGTATGCTGGGACATAAGCAAGAACAGGAACCCAAGCTGCCAGAGAGGGGTACTGAAAAAAATAATCAGATGGCATGGCACACTGCCTCCCCCTCTTCTTACAGTCCCAGCTAGCATGTTGCAAGCCTGAGCAGATTCCCAACCAGTCATTTTAATTTCTAGTGCTTGAGAGCCTATTCCAAAGGGAGGGCAGTCTGTCCATTAATTTCAATGAGCTTTGGATCAGCCCTTGAGTTTGTCCCTGTGTTCTCTGCATCACAAAAGCTCTCCATCAGGCTGTAATTTTTCTACACTACAAAACTTTTTGAGCCACTGCCTAGTAATTGACTATTGCTGAATGAAGATAGCATGATGACAGGTTAAAAATACCATCTGGGCAGATCACATCCCGCCTAAGGCCATCTTTATGGAAAGGTACTCCTAAAATAACTAAAATGTCCAAGTGCCCCTGAATCCTTCTTCAAAAAATAAAGATAAGAATTCTATTAACAATTTTGTGGACACTTATGAGCCCGTAAAGAATCCAGCTCATTGACGAGGAAGAGCTAAACAGGAGTTAAAAACTAGTAAATGATTATTTTAATCTGTAAAATGAATTATGTGACTCTGAAGTGACACGGGGACCAAATACGCTGAGCAAGAAGATGCAAATGCACATACTCTTTTTTCAGAGTAGAACCACCCTTTATGGTTTACACTCAACTTTGTACCATTGCTGAGGTAATACAATAAATAGATACTCATCACAGACTCAGACTGTAAGGCCAAAAGGGACCATCACGATTAGCTAGTCTGACCTCCTGTGCATCGCAGCCACAAACCGTCACCCACCCACTCCAGTAATAGGCTCAAAACCTCTAGATGAAGTCCTCAAATCTTGACTTAAAAGCTTCAAGTTCTAGATAATCCACCATTTTCTCTTTTTAAAACCTATGTCCCATGGCGCAGAGGAAGGTGAAAAAACCCAGGGTCTCGGCCAGTCTGACCTGGGGGGAAATTCCTTCCCAACCCCCAATATAGCGATCAGTTAAGACCCTGAGCATATGGGTGAGACCCACAAGCCAGATACCAGGGAAATAATTTTGTGTAGTAACTTTTGAGTAGAGCCCTCCACATCTAGTGGCCCATCTCTGTCCATTGGAGATATTTGCTAATAGCAGTCGTGGATAGGCCTTATGGCATTGTAGGCAATCTCATCATACCATCCCCTCCAGAAATTTATCAAGCTTAGTCTTAAAACAAGTTAGATTTTTCTTCCCCACTACTCCCTTTAGATAGCTGTTCCAGAACTTCACTCATCTGACGGTTAGAAACTTTTATCTAATATCAAGACTACATTTATTGATGGCTGGTTTATAGCCATTTGTTCTTGTGCCAATACTGGTCCTTAACTTAAATAACTCCTCTCCCTCCTTGGCATTTATCCCTCAGATGTATTTATGGAGAGCAATTGTATCTCCCCTCATCTTTCATAAGAACATAAGAATGGTCATAGTGGGTCAGACCAAAGGTCCATCAAGCCCAGTATCCTGTCCTCTGACTGTGGCCAGTGGCAGGTGCCCCATAGGGAATGAACAGACAGGTTATCATCAAGTGATCCATGCCCCGTCACCCAATCCCAGCGTCTGGCAAACAGAGGCAAGGGACACCATTCCTGCCTACCCTGGCTAATAGCCATTGATGGACCTATCTTCCATGAATCTATCTAGCTCCCTTTTGAACCCCGTTATAGTATTGGCCTTCACAACACCCTCTGCCAAGGAGTTCCAGAGGTTAACAGTGCGTTGCATGAAAAAATACTTTCTTGTGTTTGTTTTAAACCTGCTACCTATTAATTTCATTTGGTGGCCCCTTGTTCCTGTATTATGAGAAGGAGTAAATAACACTTCCTTATTTACTTTCTCTATACCACTCATGATTTTATAGACCTCTATCATATCCTCCCTTTGTCGCTTCTTTTCCAAGCTGAAAAGTCCCCGTCTTATTAATCTCTCCTCATACGGAAGCCGTTCTATACCCCTAATAATTTTTGTTGCCCTTTTCTGAATCTTTTCCAATTCCATTCTTTTTTGAGATGGGGCGACCATATCTGCACACAGTATTCAAGATGTGGGCATACCATGAATTTATATAGAGGCAATATGATATTTTCTGTCTTATTATCTATCCCTGTCTCGATGATTCCCAACATTCTGTTCACTTTTTTGACTGCCGCTGCACACTGAGTGGATGACTTCAGAGAACTATCCACAATGACTCCAAGATCTCTTTCTTGAGTGGTAACAGCTAATTTAGACCCCATCATTGTATATGTATAGTTAGGATTATGTTTTCCAATATGCATTACTTTGCATTTATCGACACTACATTTCATCTGCCATTTTGTTGCCCTGTCTTTCGTTTTGTTAGGCTAAATAAGACAAGCTCCTTAAGTCTACTCCTGTAAGACTGGTTCTCCAGTCCTCTGATCATCCTAGTAGCCCTTCTCCGCACCTGTTCTAGTTTGAATTCATCTTTCTTAAATATATGAGACCAGAACTGCACATAGTATTCCAGAGGAGGTCTCGCCAGTGCCTTGTATTGTGGTAATAATACTTCCCAATCTCTACTGGCAATACCTCACTTGATGCATCCTAGGATTGCAGAAGCCTTTTTCACAGCTGCATCACACTGGTGGCTTACAGTCATGCTGTGACTGACCAATACACCCAACTTTTTCTCCTCCTCTGTCTCTTCCTACTGATAAATCCCCAGCTTATACAAAAAATTCTTGTGGTTAGTCCCTAAGTTCATGACCATGCACTTTGCACTATTACTCCAGTTTTCAAAGTTGTCCAAATTTTCCTGTATGATATTCCAGTCCTCCTCCATATTGGGAATACCAGAAGAGCTCTGTATAATCTCAAAAGCTCGTCTCTCTCAGTAACAGAAGTTGGTCCGGTAAAAGATATTAACTTACCCACCCAGTCTAGCATGATCTATCTTTAATAAAACCATGTTATATTTTAACCCAATTATCATTTACCATTTAACTACTCTCTTTTTCAAAATTTCTTCTAAGACTTTGTATGCAATTGAGGTCAAACTAATGGGCCTGTAGTTTCCTGGATCATTTTTTTCCTTTCTTAAATGTAGGTACTATATTTGCAGGTGTCCAGTCATATGGTATAATCACGATTTGATGGATTCATTTAAAATCCTTGCTATTGGTCTTGCAATTTCTGGTGCTAGTTCCTTTAATATTATTAGACGGAGATTAACCAGGCTCCCCGATTTGGTCCCATTAAGCTGTTTGAGTTTGGTTTCCACCTCGGATGTGGTAATTTATGCTTCCATACTCTTATTCTCATTAGCCACCCTGCTACTGTCCTGAAGCTCCTCATTACTCTTATTAAAAACTGAGGCAAAGTATTCACTTAGGTGTTGGGCCATACCTAGATTATCTTTAATCTTCACTCCATCCTCAGTGTTTAGCAGTCCCATTTCTTCTTGCCTGGTTTTCTTTTTCTTTATATGGCTAAAGACCCTTTTACTACTGATTTTACTTTCCTTTGCAAGGTCTGCTTGGCTTTCTGCAGGTCTCACTTTTTCTCTATACTTTCTGACCTCCAAGTGGTAGCTTTCCTTGCTGATCCATTCCTTCTTCCATTGCTTATAGGCTTTCTGCTTTCTCTTCAAGATGCTTGTTCAGTTTGGTCTGCAACCCTTCCCTATGAATTCCTTCCCTTGCTTGGGATGCAGGCCTCAGATAGTTTCTGCAACTTTGACTTAAAATAATTCCAAGCTTCTTCCACATACAGATTTTTGAGTTCTTCAACCCAGTCCATTCCCTAACGAATTTCCTTAATTGTTGAAAGTTTTCCCTTTTGAAATCAAGGACCTTAGTTGCAGACTTGTTTTCGTTTATCCTTCCATTTAATTTAAATAGAATTAACTCATGATCACTTGAACCAATGTTGACCTCTACAACCAGTTCTTCTATGAGGTCCTTGATACTTATCAATATTAAATCTAAAATAGCATCACCTCTTATTGGTTTAGTGACTATTTGGTGAAGAAATCTATCCGCTATCTCCTCCAGGAACATAAGGTCTCTACCATTATTAGTAGCACTTGTCCTCCAATCTGTATCTAGTAAATGAATGTCTCCCATAACCACACAATTCCCAGTAGCATTTATTTCACTAAAAATATTAGAGACATCTCTATCCATATCCAGATTGGATCCTGAGAGTCTGTAGTAGACCCCAAGGACTATCCCAGTGGACCCTATATTACCTTTCTTCCCCAAAGTGATTTTGACCCAAACAAATTCCATTTTATCTATTCCATCACTTCTAATTTCTTTACTGTCTACCTAATCATTAAAATACAATGCTACTCCACCACTTTTACCTTTATTTCTGCCTTTCCTGAACAGCACATACCCTTCAATACCTGTATTCCAGTCATGATTACTGCTCCACTGTAATATCTGATTTCATTTCCTGCACCGGTCGTTCTAGTTTCTTATCACAGGATGTCACTTGATTTCTACAAGATCTTATTTGAAATGAGCCATACTTTTTCTTCCAAGAAATGCAATTGATTATAAAATAGTTAGAAATGGAGTTAACTTTTTAGTATTCAAAATAGACAACTAAAAACCAGAATATAATAATTTCTTCTACATTTTAATAGCATTAATCTATTGTAAATTTGAACGGATGTCAATGCAAATGACAATTATTTTTATTTAGAAGTGAACACAAACCCATCCTGTACTTTTGCAGGGAAGATACACATTCATTAGCTATATAAATTCCAGTTACATGCATTTGGTTGGTGTGATACTGGGTTGGTATATATAAAGTGATTATAAAAGACATTTTCAAATGTGTTTTGTAAACAAATAAAGAACATCATCTTTTGTTCAAAATGATTCAAACTTTTTCTGGAGTTAACCTAGTATTTTCCTCCCTAATAATGGTTATTAATGCATTAAGGCATGTCTTCACTGTTGCCATGATCCAGGAAACACATGTACATCTGTTTAACTTTAAGCTTGTGAGTAGCTCTACGGAAGTCAATGAGATTACACACTTAAATATGTGTGAATTTGTTTGCAAGATCAGGTTCTTCAGTCATTGGTTAGCAGTGAATAGGCTATACATTTTTCAATGCAACCTTCTTTTAAGTTAAGTTAGGGGAAGGCAAAACAGTATCTGGATCAAAGTTGCTGCTTTTGGGGGGAGAGGGGTCATCTTTTGTTAAAAACAGCCTAATTAATTTCTTTTAGAATCTGCAATTTATTCATTTCTGGGCTGAACTGAAGTGAATGCAAATTGTCAGCCTGGAGCAGATTTTTATGGCTGAGTACGGTTCCTCCTCTCAAGAGTCGTAGCAGCAATGATATGTGCTAATAATGAACATTTTTCACATTGCCTATTTGTTGATGAACACTTTGATGAACATAATGTACGCTCTTCTAACACAGCCGACTCCTGCACACATCAAAACTCCTTTGAAAAGAATGAAGCAAACCTTTCATTTCCTTCATAATGCACAGATTCAATGCTTAGTACAAATTCTGAGAAGAGGCAGTTGCTGTACTTCTGCAGTAACTGCTTTTAAGGCCTTAAAAGCCTGCATTTCATTTACAGCTAGGGCCACACTCTGTCTCTGTTATTCAGGGTGAGTGGTACCTTCCCCCAAGAGCCGGATGCTACTCAAAGTGGGTAAGGATTGGGGGGCCTTACTCTGGCCTTTAATAAATACATAAAATCATTTAGGGTAAAAAAATTTAAAACTGACTGAGGAGCCTAAGTCAGGTGCATTTGAAAATCTGATCTTTAACTACGGCTACACTACAACCTAGGGCTTGTCTACACTTACATTTTATAGCGCTCTAACTTGCTGGCTCAGGGGTGTGAAAAATCACCCCCTGAGCGAAGCAAGTCTGAGCGCTTTAAAGCGCTAGCGTGGACAGGTTCCGAGCGCTGGGAGGTGGATTACCAGGGGCGCTGGGAGACCTCTCCCCCAGCGCTCGCGCGCGACCACACTCGCACTTCAAAGCGCTGCCGCGGGAGCACTTTGAAGTTTCTAGAGTAGCCATGCCCCTAGAAGTGTGATTTCCAATGTGCAGATCCTCACACTAGCTCTCATGTGTATAAAAGTGTAGCTGCAGTAGCATGGGCAGTGGCAGTGGAGATATGGCTTAGCCTTACCAAGCACATGCTTACTGGTTTTAGGCAAGTTCGTACTCAGTATAGCTAAGCTGATCAGTGTAGCCGCCCATGGGACTGCGGCTACACTGCTATTTATACTCGTGCTATTTCAATGAGAGTTAGCGTTAGAGCCCAGTATATGTATGCGAGCTGTGAATCACACTTCTAGCTCACAGGGTAGACCTAGCTTTAGTCCACTTTATAGGACTGCCTACAAGATGTCATTAAACACACACACCCTTCCACCAGGGGTTCAGTGCTAATCGCCAATAGAGCCAGATTGTGACCCTTTATTCCATTGCACCAGATGCCCATATCACTGGGCATATCACTGAGCAGCAGCAGAGGAAGGAGATGGGTGATGATAATGATTTAGGGCATAGAAAAGCTTTCATGTGAAAAGAGACTGAAAGGATGGGGAGTGTTTACCTTAGATAGGAGACATGAATGAATCGAATAGGGAAGGCAGATCAGGAACTGCTATTCACCCTGTTTGGTAATACAGGAACCAGGGGACAGTCATTGAAATTGAGCAAATTCAAAACCCAAGATGGAAATATTTTTACAAACAGTGCACTATTAGCCTGTTATGCTCTGAAGCTCCCGAGAACAGCAATCTCCAAACACGAGCAAACAGAAGCAGACACGCAAGTAGGTGGTCAAACAAAACATGTAATAACCATGAACCAGTTAACAGAGCAACAGTCTGAACAAAACATAACAGTCCAAATGGCAGGTATGTAGCAGCAGGCCCTGAGTAACTGCACACACCCCACGCTACATACACATGCACTGGAACACTGAATTCAGGGAACAGGAACCAGGAAACAAACAGGAACAGGAAGGCAATACACATGCACACCAGTCATCATACTTGTAGAACTCATTGTCATAGGACATCACTTAGGCCAAGGAGAGCAGCAGGATTAAAAAAAGGATCAGACATTTATATGGATAACGAAAATCTCCAGTGTATACAATATTAAAAAAACAAACAGGAGTTTTGGGAGGGATAGAAGTCTTCAGGCCGTAAGTCAAACTCTAAGGATTGGAGGTTAGGTGGAAACTTTTCCTGGGGCAGGTTTTACCATAATTGTCTACTACAGTGTTTCTTGCACCTTCCTCTGAAGCAGCTGGTGTTGACCACTATTGGAGACAGGATAATGGACTAGATGAACCAGGTGGTCTGATCCAGTCTGACAATTCTATGTTCCCAACAATATACAAAGGTTTAAAGGTTAGGATGATACAAAGGGGGAATAACTAGGAGTAAAAGGATGCAATATAGAACAGGAACTTTTAGTATAGATACCAGGGAAAAAATATTCCTGACATTGAAATTGATAGAGCTGTGAAATCTTTCAAGGGAAATGATGGAAACTCCAGCCTTGAGCAAAGCACTATTTTTTATTAGTAGTATTAGTACTACAGGGTGCTCAACCACGATTTGGGCCCCACTGTGCTAGGAACTACATATACACCCATAATAAGAGATAATCCCTTTCCCAACCATTGTACAATCAACGTAGACAAGACAGAAAGGGTGGGAGAAAGGAAGTATTATTCCTATTTTACAGATGGGGAATTGAGACACAGAGCATGAATAACTTGCCTGAGGAAATCTGTGGCAAAGCTGAGAATAGAATCTAGAGCTCCTGAGTCCCCCTTCAGAGTCTTAACTCTGCTAGAAGATATACTGAAGGGAACAAACTTGCACTGGCAACCTGGTGGTCTCTATTGTTGGAGGCTATACGCAAAGGTTTCATTCTAAAGCTTTAAGGAAGGTTCTAAAATGACAACAGCAATTACCCACCATCCTTTCAGAGACATTTCACTGTTTATCAGGGGCAAGCAGTTATGGACATTTGAACCTTCATAATGAGCATGAGTCAGACAGGGTTGTGCTGACTAGGATTTCAACATAATAGCCACAATTCAACCCTCAGTTACACCTATGTGATCGCTCTAAAGTTACAGAGGACATCACTTGGCCCAATAATTAAAGGCCAGATTCTGTCACCCATAAGTGTTCAGAGTGATTACTTGTTAGGTCATCACTAAGTCTCTCTTTCTACCTACCTTAGGTACTTATGTGGCCTCCACTACCATGGTATCTTTAATGCATTTATTCTCACAGTAACCTCTGTGTAGGAAAGCACTATTATTATTTCAATTTTTTAAAATGGGGAATTGAGACACTAAGGATAAAAATTTGAAATATGAGTTAGGAGTCTAAATCTCATTGAAAGCAGCTTTGAGGGGGGAAACAGTGGGGGAACAGTGTCTATTCACCACCTTTAGCCCCCAGATTCGGGGACAAGTTTGAGATTGATCCAATCTCTGTGTGGTACGGTCAGCCTTCGCAACACCCCCTTGTGGACCACCATGGCACTATTCACCCTGCCTTAGTTTCCACCCAGGGAAACTCTCCCAGGCAGTAGTCTCTCTCTGCACCACCTGGCAAGGTGCTGGTAAAAAACTTAGACAACAGTTCCAAGTATAATATAAACAAAAGGATCTTTTCAGTTCTCCTTGGGCTCAGTTCTCAGTTTTCCTGCTGTTCTCTTACAGTGCACTGACTCTGGGCTCTCTCCATCTGGGAGTCTCCTTTCTCCTAGGGCCAATCATAAGAGCCATCCTCCTTCCTGTAACTCTGCAATTCCCTACAGTTCCCTACCAGACCACCCTTTCCCGGGACCTGCCAGAGGACCCAAGCACCTTTCAGCTGTTCCCTCTCCCTAGCTGAGCTCTCAAAGCCTTTTGTAGGCATGCCATGACCCTTCCCAGCTTGGTTTAATAACTAAACAAGGCCATCTAATCTCCAGCCATCACAAGTGAGGCTGGGTCTAACTCCCTGTAAATGACCAGCCTGCGACACTGATGTAAATGAGACCAGTCCAAAGTAGGGCTATCAAGTGATTAAAAAAATTAATTGTGATTAATCGTGCAAATGTTTAGCATACCTGGCATGTAAATACCTTGCAATACCAGCTACAAAAGTGCCATGCACATGCTTATTCTCACTTTCAGGTGACATTGGAAATAAGAAGCGGACAGCATTATCTCCCATAAATATAAACAAACTTGTTTGTCTTAGTGGTTGGCTGAACAAGAAGTAAGACTGAGTGGACTTGTAGGCTCTAAAGTTTTACACTGTTTTGTGTTTGAGTGCAGTTATGTAACAAAAAAAAATCTACATTTGTAAATTACACTTTCACAATAAAGAGCTTTCACTACAGTACTTGTAAGAGGTGAACTGAAAAATACTATTTTTTTTGTTTATAATTTTTACAGTGCAAATATTTGTAATTAAAAATAATCATATAAAGTGAGCACTGTACACTTTGTATTCTCTGTTGTAATTGAAGTAAATGTATTTGAAAATGTAGAAAAACATACAAAAATATTCAATAAATTTAAATTGGTATTCTATTGTTTAACAGTGTGATTAATCACAATTAATTTTTTTAATCTAGATTAATTTTTATTAGTTAATGGCGTGAGTTAACTGCGATTAACCAACAGCCCTAGTCCAAAGGCTTCTCTACTTTATGTCTATTCATGGCCCCAAGGAGCTGTTCTGGTAGCCAAAGCACAGAGGCTCTCTGGATAACACCCCACACACTAGGGGCCAATGGAAAGATAGGCCCTTTCCACAAAGGGATTTCCCAGGTAACCAGTTAAAAATGGCTTTCCAGCTGCCACAGAGCAAATGGAGTAGAAGCCTAAATTTGGCCCCAACGGTAAAATCCTGAGACCTTTTACTCAGCCCTTAGGCAAACATCCCTTGAAACCCAATGTGAGTTTTCCTGTTTAAAACTGAGTAAAGCATGTCAACATTTCACCCAATACTAATTAAGAGCAATATCAGTTAACACAGTCTTGCAAAGATTTAATTTTGTTCTGTCATTTTCAAATGGCATTTATCTCATTTACAGCACAGATGCAAATTACACAGCAAGTGTAAAAATATTCTGTTTCTAATTTGTTTAGCTGGGAGACTGCAAGAACCGAAGACAGTAATGCTCCCCAAACTGTTGCTCTCTGCTTTCATACAGGGAAGAGTCCTGACTTGGGGGGGGGGGGGGGGGGAATCTCACTAAAACCTCTAGCCACACACACAAAGCAGATTGACTTCTATTCATTATACTTCCCACTGGTTGAGACACAAGGGTGAAATTAAATTGACTCAGAGCACGGCACAGCATTTTAGCTTACAAGCAAGATCTGCTTGTATCTTCCCTTTTGAGGCACTAAAGAACATTAGTGTCACCATTCTAGACTCAAAGTACAGACAGTGGGACATATTTTTGCCCCCTGACACACCCATGCAACTCCATTCACTGCAGTGTGGTTACACACGCATAAATAAGGGCTGTATATGTTCCCCTGTGCATATGACACAGAGGAGTTTGGAAAATAGGGAGCAATTTTTGTGAAAAACATTCAAAATGTTCATTTTTTATTTTGGTCAAAGCTTTGTCTTGTGTTTGTAGAAATTTTCCTACTGGCTCTATACAGAACAGAGTTGGAACTGATCCTTTTTACTTGTCAGTGAAACATAATTCTGTAAATTACACTACATTGAGAGAATATTAAGGCTCCTAGCCCAGATATGCAGCCCTGGGGGAGCCCCCTGCACTCATAAGACGAGGATCAGGCCCATCATATTCTTCCTTTTGATGAGCCAGTTCAATGAGAAACTAAAGAAATGGAGTAACATTTTACAAAGAGCTGAATGAGATTCTCATCAGCATGGAATAACCCCCACAGGCTTAACAGAATTAGGTTATCCAGAATATTTTTACAGGGCAATAAATCACAGCAGGACAGCGGAATGAACCAAGAGGATTAAAACAAAATACAACTGCACTCAGCAAGGTCTTTTCTGCAAGGATCAGTGTTAAATGACAAGACAGTAAAATAGGCCAACACATCCAGAAAGGAAGCAGAACCCTCTGCTCCCCAATGAAGGTACATCTCATTGCCATAGGGCCTGGGTATGGCACTCCACTTCCAAAACTCATTCTTATCCCTATCTCTGTCAAGCTACTCTTTCCCTGCGCACCCAGGCGGCAGAAGGAGGAAGCAGAGTTAAGAAGTAATCCTTTTTTCACTGGGAACAACTTGGGAAGTGAACTTGACAGAGGCTATTCTTCAAAGCCAGATGCTGCCGTCAGATGTGCTCACATAGCTCCCTCTTGACTTCCACAGGAGTTATGCTTGCAGATCTAAGGACAGAATTTGGCACTCTAAGGCTTTATCTTCATTGCCAAATGAGGCGCAACTAATGCGTGTTAGCCTCCCACTGTAACATCCTAGTAACAACAAGGCACTGTAGTCTTACCACCAGGTCAACCACAGATTGGTGGGGTCGGGGAAGCATAGTGCTGACCTCATCTAGCTACCTCATGGTTAAAAATACGGGTGCCTTGTCTACAACAGGATTCCACAGCAGGATTGCTAACACACGTTAGTTATACTGTTGCAAAAACATACCTTTTTTTGCAGTGAAGCCCAAGATATGTGCGTGGTTTCCAAACCTTGGTGTCTTGCATGATAGCACAATGAGATATTGAATGACCTGTTGGGCCATCCCCTTTCCACTCACATACCAACTTAAGCCAAAAGGGTGAACTTGGAATTCAAAATCATTACAGAGAGAGGCTTTCAGTCAGGTTTAGGTCTCTCTTGATTCAATTCTTCTTGGGTGCAAAAGAAAAATACATTTCATTAAATTACCACGACAGTAGGTGTTTGTTTGTTTGTTTGTTTAAATGAGATTTCTTGAGAATACAGTTTGTAGGTATTGAGGAAAAAAATGTCCAGACATTTCCTAGTTTTATTAATCAATGTTCTGAAACATCACTTGTGAAACTCACTGACTTTTCATACTGAGTCAGAACAACTCTGATTAATTTTCAGAGTAATTCATAACTTAGTATTATTGTTTGTATTTAGAGGGAAAACTGGGGGGTTGGTAAAACCTGGATAATGATTGTGTGTTATTTACCACAATTAGCACTTCAAAAGAGAGTGTAGTGTGCTTTTTTCCCCCATGGGAAAGTGAACCTGTTCTGAGCTAATGCTGGGACTCTGGGCTCAGTATTGCTTTTTCTGCAGCCTACAAGCTTGAAAGTATGCTTGGGCTCTATGGACCCAAAGTGTTTCCATTAGGATCCTCTGTCTGGCAATGTTACACTTAGGGTTTGTCTACACATGAACATTAATCCAGAATAAACAAGGGTATGAATTTAAAACAGATGAAGTATTCTTGATTAACTCCCTCGTGGATGCTCTTATTCCAGTGAATTAAACTAATTCAGAATTAAGAGTGTTCACGCACTGAATTAATCAGGAATAGGTATTCCAGAATAATTCCCAGTATAGACAAGCCCTAAAATGCCTTCCCTCCCACCTATTTTTTTCCCCTAAAGGGATCATTTCAGGTTGTTTAGCAGATTGTACATAAAAAAAACAAAAACATGATTTCTGAAAGACAACACCCTAAACCTCTTATGGTTCTTCCATTGCAAACAATCCAGATTATCTGAAAAACTGCATCTTGCATTACAGGTCCTAATCCACACAGTCTTCCTGGGAGGGGAAGGATGTAGCCGCCAGGGTCATGTGCCCCCAGACCTGGCTCCACCAAAGGTTGAGAATAAGACACAGCTAGGCCTCCCCCCCGCCCTGCCCCCCGGGCTGGTGGCACTAGATACTGCTGAATATGTCCTTCCTGGGCATGCCTAGTCCTTCTAAAGGGCCACTCCCCCTCACAAATTACACTGAGTGCTCCCACCCACATGGCCTTCATAGTAGTGAATACCCATAGCCCATCTAGTAACAAACTAAATTATTTAAATCAGCCCACCAGGTTGCCCATCTGTAACAAATTCATGTTCATCATGCATGCAGCACAGACAGCATGGTCAGCAGCTACACTGCTCACAGACAGCACTCTGCGTGAAATACTGAGCCTTTACACCACTGTAAACAGGAGTAATTCCACAAGTGAGGGGGCTATACTTGTGTGAGAGAAGAGTCAGGCCCTCATCAGGCTTTTTGCTCCAAAACTATAGGCTTCTCCCACTTCAGGCTAAAGAAGAAACTCCACTAGCTGATACAAATGGTAAGAGCAGCAGCAGGAGTAAAAACCCAGTCAGAAAACAGCAGTGATAGACTAGCCATGACATCATATACTGTGGGTCTGATTCTCCTCCCACATTGGTGGTCCACTGTTATGACTCTATTGTTCTCACTGGAGTCACTCTTGATTTATACTAGCATAAGCAGAACAGAATCAAGCCCCACGTGTGCATATATAAAATGTACTTTGATTATTCAAATCCTGTAAGCAAGAGATTTATTCTTAATAGGATCTGTTAATATTTACAGGCTGAAACCCAGGACTTGTTGCTAAGGGCTGTCCTGTTTTTTTCCCCTTGGAAACCATACCAGATTAGAGCATATGATATTTCTAACAGCTGGAGCCTCTTAAGTTAGTTTTGCTTTAAAAATAAAAATATTAAATGTGGTGTCAAATTACAGCTCTTTAAAAAAGAGAATGTAGACCCTTGGTGGGCAGAGGCAGTGAATATTAACTTCTGTCACACCCACACATAATTAGCATTTGCCATCTTTCAATCAGAGCTCTGTTCAAAGCTTCTTTTGTCTTTGCACAAGGACCTTCCTTCCTTTTCTGTTCAACAGCTCACAAAGGGTCCTTCTGATTATTGACCAACAATTAACTACAGTCTAATTTAAAAAAAAAAATACATCTCTCTTTGTTTCCCTGTTTTTTTTCTGTGAAGATTTTGGAATACATGGGAGTAATTTGTGGGTGCTCTGAGCTTTGTTAACAGACAATAAATGGCCTTCAGCTGTGTTCCTTTTCCCACACCAGTCCTAGCTAGCAACCTCTCTCTTTAATTCTGAAAATGGAAACACACAGAAAAGCTCTATAATTCTATAGCTAAAATAAAGAGCTGCAACTTTGACTGTCCACAAATCAGTTTCATGGAGACAAAATAACGTTACTGAGATTTGTCAACAATACAGATGTAGATGTAGATGCATAGGGCCAAGTTCTACTCTTAGACCTGGTCTAAGTTACGCAACTTCAGCTACGTGAATAACATAGCTGAAGGCGAGGTACTTAGATCGATTTACTGTGGTGTCTTTACCCGCAGTGAGTCGACTGCTGCTGCTCCCCCGTCAACTCTGCCTGCGCCTCTTGCTGAGCTGGAATACAGGAGTCGACGGGAGAGCTAGACTAGACGCGATAAATCGATCCCCGTTGGATCGATCGCTGCCCGCTGATCCGGTGGATAGTGAAGACATACCCTTAGAAGAGTATAGCCCAAAATAAAATACTACTTATATCTTTATCCTTTTGGCAGACACACACTTAAGGGTATATTTAATGTAATCACAAGTGTGGAATATTTTAATTTAAAAAAAAAACTTTTATAATACAGTAGCCCATTCACACAAATTAAAGACTGCAATTTAAGTGTATTTTGTATTTGTGTTACTATTGTTATTTTGCTTGATGAAAAGAAAGTGTTTTATAAAAAATAAACTCTCCGTCTAAGCAGTGATACAGGATAAATGGCATCTGTTTCTACCTTCCTAGTATTTTATTTGCCTACTGGTCAATAGGCCTGAAAGTAGCTTTCTGCTGTTGGGAAGTAGTGGGTTTTGCACCTTAATGCACATGGGTGCTGGGGCCGTCTCTCGCCCTGCTGAGAAAATGGACCTTTTGATGACATTTCGTTGGGGTATAAACTGGCTTACTAAATGCCTTCTTACCTCCCTGAAGCCACCTAAGGAAGCACTAGCTGAGTCACCATCAAAAATTACCTTCACTCCAAAGACATTCTTTCATGAGCAAGGCAGGTTATGGGAACCAATCCTTAAAATTAACTGTAAGCCCCAAGGGCACTGTCCAAAGAATGGATGTTTCTCTTCTTCCTGAGAATTGAAAAGTGAAGTATTGTCCTTGAACTGCTCATACTACTGGGGAAGCAGTGCTCAGCTATTACAGTGCTAGACACCAGAATAAGCACCTGGGCAGATAGATTCATAGAGAGATGGCCATAAAAGCCTATCAACTCAGTTTTACCTCCTTAGTGTATGACTGGGACTGCTGGTAAATGCCTTTGTTTTCCTCAGGCCTCCTTGATTAATCAATTTATTTTCAGGAGCACCTGATTTCAACATTTCATCTCATTCCAAACACAGCAGATCACATTCTTATACGTACATGGCTGTCCCAGCTCATTGCTTCCACATCAAAACACTACAACAGTCATTCCCTGTGAAGTTTTTGCATTATTTAAAGTGTATTATATTTTTAAGCATATGCAACTCATCTGCTATCTTGGCATGCTGCTAGTGTGTTGGTGGGCAGTTACTTGCTTTGTCCAGGTGACAGTTTTGTATCAGTGGAAACTAGGACATCTTTCAGTTATACCTCTGACCAGTACAACTATTCCTGTCATTCTGTCCAGAATGTTCCATTTGCACAGACAGACATTTGAGGCAGTTACATCACCCTACTCCTACTCCCAGTGGGAGCTTTACAGTTGACTTCAATAAGACCAGAGTTAGGCCAATACTGACTGGTTTTGAAAATCCCATTCTTCACCGTGGGGCTTAAATAGAAGTTTCAGACAAGCCCCCACCCAAGACTTTCTTCTTTAGTTGAGGCCCAGTCCTGAAAGCTCCAGACCAATTTTTCCTGAGCGCTCTCAACTCCCACTAGCTGAGGAGCTCAGCCCATTGGGTGGGCCTTTTGCAGCAAAAGTAGGATCACTGGTGTTAGTGACATCATAATGGAAATTGTAACAGCACTGCCTACCTGGTCTGGCTTTGTGCTAACCACTACCTCTGTTTCTCCTTCCACACTCTGGATCACCCAACCTCCCAGTCTGGTCACAGCCCCTTCTTCCTCAGAGTCTCTCTTCTCAGCCCCATGCCACTCCCAGACTCTCTGAACCTCTCACTACTCTTTATCTATCAGCAACTCCCACTGCTTCCTATATTGAGTCTTTCTTTCCTCCTGGTCACTCTTCAGGCGCTTCTCTTCAGATTTAATAATTTTATTAAGATGATGTTGAAGTAAAAAGAAAACGGTACAGAGTTTAAGCATAGAAGTTTCTGGTTATCAGGGAATAAGGTACAGATTATCAAGGGGTGCGAAATTCGGTTTAGGAAAGGGTGGCGTAAGGAATACATAATCTGCAATCTCCCCAATTGGGGGTAAAAGTTTAATGGGTCAAAGTAATCTACACTCTGATTTAGCCACATGGGCTGCCTGTTATGTGACTTTGCTCATTTTCTCTACCTGAGGAGGTAAGCTAAGTATCCCAAAGGTGAGGCTGAACCAATTTCCCTTTCAAGGGCCAGTCACCCTGTGACAGAAATGAACAATAAAGATCCACTGTTTATTTCTTTTCAAAGTAAAAGTGCCATTGCCTGTTTCAGACAGACAGAAGCAGGGAAAGTGAGACTGACCAGGGAAATAGCAAGTCCTTTTGCTTAAGGCAAATATAACATTGTCTTAAAGGCACTGCCTTTCACCTCAACAGGCCCCAGCGGGCCCTACAAACTACATACATGCAGCACCACTAAAATGCAGCAGCCTCTGGATTAGAGAGGTGGCAACCAAAGGGCACACAGAACCACCATGGGATAATGGAACTTCATCAAGGACTTTTGAGCAAACCCCTGCTCTTATGGAGGTGCCATAGGATCTTTAAAGTCATGCAGAGAAGACCCAGGCCTAGATCCTCCAGACCACCACGGAAATCACAGCGAAGTTCAGGAGGGAAATACAAAAGTAATCATTGCTACGTCGCATAACAACGGGCATGTCTGGGGGTGTGATTCCCACCTCAGGGAGACATACTTATGCTAGCTCTCATTGAGCCAGTGGGCTCAAAACAGAATATAGCTGCAGCAGCTTGATGAGAGCTAGTGTGAAAATGTCTCCTCAAGCTGGACATCCCACCCCCAAGCTTGAAACATACCCATACCGAGACAATCCCTGCCCTGAAGAGCTTACTATAATAACCCTCAACTCCCAGAGTAACCAATGGGATTTGATGGTATCCAGCACCTTGCAGGAGTTATCCAGCCTCTTGCAAGCTTGACACCTCCATCCTCACCTAGTCAAAATTCCTACTGACATCAGAGGATATTTTGCTTGAGTGAGAATGTCAGGATTTGGCCTCCCTCATTTGACCCATCTAGCCATCCATCCAGCTTCCGTAGGTAGGAAGCTTTTTTGTGCACACGGGACAATGGTATTCAAACCACAGCAGAGACTTAACAAAGCAAAAACACTAGTTTGAAGGTCAGTCATCAACATATTGTATTTATATACCTATTGTCAAAACTGATGGAGCAGAAAAGAGCTTTAATGGAATATTTAGTTAGTTAATTAAATTTGGCATGTTAATGGGTTTTTTTCCATAACACTGTGGCACTGTTTCTATGAAAAGCAGTGAAAAAAGCGTTCTACTTTGAAGTGCTAATAGCTTTTGTCTTTCAAAAAGAAACGTATGTTTAATGAATAAATATGTTATAAAAAGGGGCATGTCTGTTTGTGTGTGTTGGCGGGGGGGGATATTAGGTTTGTTCTCACTTAAAGAGCTCAATAATAGCAATAGCCAACAACGTGTAGCCTCTATTGTAAGGACAAAATAAAAATCATCTTGGTCATTCACTTCCAGGTGCAATTGCTATTTTTTAAAATAATAAATTCTCTCTGCTAAAAATCTGAGTTGAAAATAAAACAAGATATTTGGGAAACTAGATAGTCACTTGTATACTGTGGGGACATATAAGACTCTGAACAGAATAGAATATAGTACCCAGGCACTTGGCTAGCACAGCAAGGGTTGCAGGATGTTTGAATAGAATAGAATAGAGTACAGTATACAGGCACTCAGATAATATGATAAGGTGTATGGTGCACCTGAATAGAATACACTATATAGGAAATAGCACAGTGGTGGGCACTGTATGAGAACCTGAACAGAGTAGGATACTGCTCACCGGTGCTCAAATACAATGGCAAGGAGTGTAATACAAAAACCTGAACAGGATAGAATATAGTATAGAGAGGTTTAGATATTGAATAGTATGCTAGCAGAACTTGACTAGAATAGAATATGCCATGGAACAAAGACAAAGCACAATAGATAAGCTTGTCTATTTCCACATATGCAAATGTGACTGCAAAAGGTTAATGGACTTGTTCATGAAATTAAGCTGCCACTTCCTGACAGTAGGAAATAAAAGTGTGAAACCCTTAATGGTGGCTGCGAGGTTTCTTATGAATTTTGATAATTTTTTCCTAAAATATCACATTTCCTGTACTGCAGCATTTGCCAATGAGCCTCACCTCAGTCCCTGGAAAAATCATGGAGCAGGTCCTCAAGGAATCAATTCTGAAGCACTTAGAGGAGAGGAAAGTGATCAGGAACAGTCCGCATGGATTCACCAAGGGCAAGTCATGCCTGACTAACCTAATTGCCTTCTATGACGAGATAACTGGCTCTGTGGATGAGGGGAAAGCAGTGGATGTGTTATTCCCTTACTTTAGCAAAGCTTTTGATACTGTCTCCCACAGTATTCTTGCCAGCAAGTTAAAGAAGTATGGGCTGGATGAATGGACTATAAGGTGGATAGAAAGCTGGCTAGATCATCGGGCTCAACGTGTAGTGATCAATGGCTCCATGTCTAGTTGGCAGCTAGTATCAAGCGGAGTGCCCCAAGGGTCGGTTCTGGGGCCAGTTTTGTTCAATATTTTGATTAACGATCTGGAGGATGGCATGGACTGCACCCTCAGCAAGTTTGCAGATAACACTAAACTGGGAGGAGTGGTAGATACACTGGGGGGTAGGGATAGGATACAGAGGGACCTAGACAAATTAGAGGATTGTGCCAAAAGAAATCTCATGAGGTTCAACGAGGACAAGTACTGAGTCCTGCACTTAGGACAGAAGAATCCCATGCACTGCTATAGACTAGGGACCGAATGGCTAGGCAGCAGTTCTGCAGAAAAGGACCTAGGGCTTACAGTGGACGAGAAGCTAGATAAGAGTCAACAGTGTGCCCTTGTTGCCAAGAAGGCCAATGGCATTTTGGGATGTATAAGTAGGGGCATTGCCAACAGATCAAAGGACATGATCATTCCCCTCTATTCAACATTGGTGAGGCCTCATCTGGAGTACCGTGTCCAGTTTTGGGCCCCACACTACAAGAAGGATGTGGAAAAATTGGAAAGAGTCCAGCGGAGGGCAACAAAAATGATTAGGGGACTGGAACACATGACTTATGAGGAGAGGCTGAGGGAGCTGGGATTATTTAGTCTGCAGAAGAGAAGAATGAGGGGGGATTTGATAGCTGCTTTCAACTACCTGAAAGGGGGTTCCAAAGAGGATGGATCCAGACTGTTCTCAGTGGTAGCAGATGACAGAACGAGGAGTAATGGTCTCAAGTTGCAGTGGGGGAGGTTTAGGTTGGATGTTAGGAAAAACTTTTTCACTAGGAGGGTGGTGAAGCACTGGAATGGGTTACCTAGGGAGGTGGTGGAATCCCCGTCCTTAGAGGTTTAATTTTAAGGTCAGGCTTGACAAAGCCCTGGCTGGGATGATTTAGTTGGGGATTGGTCCTGCTTTGAGCAGGGGGTTGGACTAGATGACCTCCTGAGGTCCCTTCCAACCCTGATATTCTATGATTCTATGACAAAGACTGAAACAAAGTGGTACACATAATCAGATTCTGTAGTGTTTACCTACTTCCCCACTCTGTCTTTTTGAGGTTCGTCTAGTCCAGTAACAGGGTCACATTCTCTCAGGAGATCCATGGGAATTTTGGGTGGCTTACGTGTCTGGTTGACCGCTCAGTCAGAATCTTATCAGTCCTGGGAAAGGTGCACCAAGGCACATTTCTCCACCTGTTCTTCCTCTCAGTTACATGCCTTGCCTTACTTGGGTAAACACGTGGCTCAAAGGAGGAGACTGTTCTATCTTTGTGCTACAGGAGGAGCTCCCAAAGAGTGCATACTGCAGCTAATAGTCTGTCAGCCAGGGAGTGAATGCGGCATATGTATTCCCCTCCATACCTGTCAGCTCCTCTGGGACAGACGGCGTTACCCTGCCCCTTTTGGGCAGCTTAGCACCACTGTTGGCACTAGGCAGGCTCAGTGCCTGCACTCCCTCTCCAGATTGTGGCTGGCCTCTGCTGTAAGTGTGGAAGGCTCCTTTCGCCCACTTCCCAGCTTGTGCAGAACCAGACACATTCTGGCCTCCCACTGCTGACTCTGATATTTTTGATCAGCTTCTTCCCCATGAATGTACATAGCAGATCCCGATTAGCAATAGGTACCCATCAAGAGTGGGAGGAAGGAGATAAGAATCTGTACAAAGATAGAGCAGTCTCTGGCTTCCTCCTCCTCCTCTTCTACAGCTGTGATACAATGAGGAAAATGTTCCGTCATTAAAACCTCTCATTCTTGGGGAGGCCTTCCCCTCCCACCCTCCTCTCAATGCAATTTTTATTAATGTATCTTCCCATTGAGATTTTATCCTTCCCTACGCTGTAAGGTGCTGAGATCTCAAGAGGGAAAACGTGAAATCATGAGCTGTCGATCTGTGAGAAAAGTGAAGAGAGATTACATTTCTCTGGGCTTAGGTCTTGTCAACATGAGGAAAATGCACCGGTCTAACTAAAGGGGTGATTTGAAACCGATAGTTAAGCCGGTGCAAAAGTCTGAGTAGACACTCTTAGTTGGTTTAAAGCAGGCTCATTGCAGTTTAGCTTAAATTGCTTAAGAATAGATTTAAACTAAACTGAAATAGACCACTCCTAAATGAGAATAAGAGGCTCCAACCAGGCTTTGTACCAGTTTAACTAACTTGGTTTAAAAATGATTTAAGTTAAATTGCTGCAATTGTCCCATGCAGACAAGCCCCTAATCTTAAAAATGACTAATATATTTTTAAGCCTACACAGACCTGATTTTCAGACAGTTTTGATATACAGTTGTGTTCTTAGTTTCGGCGTGTAATTAACCAGTTTCCCAGTCGATCGATAAATATATAACGGTGATGAATATGCACACAAATTAGGTATGCTACCTTTTAGTGCCTGGTCTAATACCCAGTGAAGTCAGTGGGGGTCCGCCTCTTATTTTCGATGAGCTTTGGATCAGGTCTTTAGTGTGTGCAGCTGCATGCCTCTAAGACAGTCCACTCGCTACTTATTCAAAGTCTAAAATGTTCCTCCTACTAAAGTTTGAAGGTCATTTTTATGCTTTCACTAGAAAGAACAGGGCATGTGTTAGGGAAAAGTGACTATGGCAACAAACATAGAAGCAAAAGAAAAAAATGAGACAGAGAAAAAAGACAAGAGAAGATGGAGAGGCTCAAGAAAAAAAAGGAGGAATGAGGAAAAGAGGATAAGCTTAGTGATACAGAGCAGAGGAAGGGAGGGAAGAGAGGGGGAAATAACAGAAACAAAGAAAAGAGACATTATAGAAGACAAGCATAGAGAGGAGGCATAACCAGAGCAGAAACTAAACACAGCAACAGGCAATATCTCATATCACACAAAGCAAACATCAGCCAAAAGCGCAGCAAACAAGAACTTCCCTGCTTCAACCCTGATCTCAGAGCCTCAGTAAGAAGCCCTGCCTCCATCTCCTATGTCTCTGGCAGCCCTTCACCTGAACACTTGTGGAAGGGAAGCTGGGCGTATCTATGAATGGGGCATATTCATGCAGAATATGTACTCTGTGTTGCCTTTGCTAGGCGTGGAGTCTTTATTGACGTCACTGACAAGAAAGCGACAAGGGTCTCATTGCAGGATATCAACTCCTATGTACATGTAAACTACCCAGAATTGGGAATGATATAAGTTCTATCACATTCCCACATAGGTGGAGCATGGTCTTATTAAAGAGGCGACACATCTAGCTGCAAGATATGCCACGACATGGTGTACCCTGATGTCTGGCTTGTGCTGTGTCCTGGATCTCTTTTATCTTTATGACTGACCTTTCCGAAGATAAAGCTTTGCACTGGGAGACCTGTGGAGAGCCAGGAGACTATGTCAAGGGTGCCCTATGAATGGCGACAGAAACTTAGATGAGCTGGCCCCTTAAGATTCTCTGGGGAGCTGTGGTAGCCTGGATGCATAAAAGAAAAGATTATTTTGCTGCATCTTTGCAACCTTGCCCTGAGAGGCTGTCAAATATTGTTGGGTTTTTTGTTTTGTTTTATTTTTGAACATAGATCCTTCAGTCTTCACTGGTACCAATGAGAGTTTTGCCTGAGACAGGACTGCAAGATCAAGCTTTTAAATACACTACCTACTTCTGCTAACATCTAGAAAGTTCCCTGATAAGCAAGCATGTTTGCCTCAATTCCCTTTTCAGGATCAGGTTTGACCTCTTCATGTATCTTTAATTGTACTATTGATATTCTTCAGTTTATGTACAAAGACTGAAAACAAAAAGAATAACTGGTGCAATCAGTGAATTTGAACATATAAACCCAATGTATTGCTCATCAGCCTTCTATGTCAGTTCATTATAGCAGCCACCGTGCCATAATCCCTCTCCCGTAGACACAAGACAGCATTATCAAACAGACAAGAGACCACTTGATCTTTCAATCAGTTTGGATAAGCTTGTAGAATACACAGCAAAAAATGTTAATGATTCCACTGTTGCGATGGGAAATAAGAGACAGAGGCAGGGTAGGAAGCACCTGCAAGAAAGAAAAGGACCATCTTCAATGGGTATTTAGGGAGGATTAGGATACAGAAACTGTTCGTTGCTATTCGCCTTCACGCACAGCAGCAAGTTCTTAGTGCAGCTTGGAATCCAAAGGTGCAAAGGCACCACCAGCAGTAAAATGCCAGCATTGCACAGAACAAGCCAAGTTCACCCCTCTTTCCAAAGGAATTATTATAGTAACTCAAGAGGGTTTGCTGAAATGGTCTGACCGTTGGTTTCCTTCTCAGTGGCATAATGTGAAGAGCTGGAGTCTCTTTATTGTGATCTAAAAGAAAATTATTATTAAAGGGAAAAAAATAAACCTGGATGGTTTATCAGTAAAATGAATCCAATTCAGTGCAGAACACTCTGGCTGGCATTTTCAATGGTGTCGAATTTTTAGGGGAGTTGGCACCTAATTCTATTAGTCTCCTTTAGAAATCAAAACCGGTAGCACTATCCCTGGTATGGATAGTATGATGATGTTTGACATCAAACAAAGACAATATTTAAGTGTAATTCTTATATTGCCACTAATTAAGGATTGGATAAAAAATAAGAACACATTGGGGACCTGTTCCTAAATTGGCATCAATGGAACTATGCCAGTCTACAATAGCCAAGGATCAGGCCTATGGAGAATAAATAGTTTTAAGGCAAGAAAACTAGAAATAAACTGATTAATGCATGGGATAAAGAAAGAGAAGAAAACCGAGTCAATTCCCTTATCATTTACTGTTCTCTGGAAGGGGCTATGCATAGAAAGGAAGGAGTACTTTATAATCTCTCCAACTCTTTTAACCAATATACCACAGGGGAGGTTCTCATTCCCACACAGGAGACCCAGATTCATGCACTAACCACTGTGCCACCACTTCTGCTTCAAAATCTTGACAAATGCAGAACTTTCACTGTTGGTGTGTCACCCTCATGTTACAAATATTAAGCTTGCCAACAGGAGTTACTCCTTTTGAGTCCTGATGCTCTTTTGTGTTCTCATTGGAACCTCCACTAGCATCACCCAGTATGCTATGGATGCTGCTCCTTCATGATTGATTTTTACAAAAAAAAAAAAAAAGAAGACGACGACGACAAAGTGCAAATCTTGCATTAAAACAGGTTGATTTTCTTTTTCATGGTGAAAAAGTAGATTTTTCCATGGTTCTATTTGACTTCCATATGCAAACATATGGTTAGCCAAACTCCACTGTTATGTTACTACGCAAATACATTTCACAAGCATGAACCTGTCCTTTTGAATGGAGCATTCATTATAAATGCTGACTCTTGTTTACAATTGCCATAATGAAATCATGGAATGTCCATGTAATGAAAGCTCATTTTTAAATGAGCAGTCCCTATATTTGTATTCATCAAACTACTAAGTAATAAAAATGATCTTTCTTCCTTCCTCTTTGCTCCCACAAGCAGCAAGCATTCGTTCCAAAGTGTGTTTTGCTATATTTTATTTCTGAAACAGAAATAGTGTAAGCACATAGGACCAGACTGACAAACCCTTACTCGCCGTACGCTGTTACTCATCCAAGAAATTCCAGTGAGGTCAATAGGACTGTCTGTGTGATCACCAATGGGAGTAAGGGGTCACAATCTGGTCCACAGTGAGTAGAAAATGAATTAGGACAAACAGAATCCAATTTTGGGGCACTCCTCTTCTTAGTTCAGGATCAAAATTTAAATTATGTTAAGTAAAAATGGAAGGGGAAACAAAGCCTCATATGAACAGAAGGGTTTTCATGAAATTAAGACTTATTTTCATTTAACTATTCCTTATGCAGTTTTATGAGCCCCAAACCCACAACATTATGTTGGTGCATACAAAGCAGAAAGTGAAACTAAGTGGAACATAAAAGTGAAACTGGTCAGTTTCATTTTATAGTCCAAGCTAAGAAAAATGCAAAAAGTAAACTACATCATAAATGGCTAAAAGGACTGTATATTTGATTTTTTTTACATCTTTTTGTCTTAATAATAGAAGGTATTGTAAGTAATACGGGAAAACACTAATATTTATTTTTAAATATCTGATTTTTGTATAGGCAATGGTCCAAACTCATCCCTGGTGCAATTCAATTGATTTCAGTGTAGTTACACCAGACATGAATTTACACAGTGTTTTTTAAGTATTATTTTGTGTCTGTTATAGGAGTGGAGTTGTGAGCAGAACTGTGTATACCACTCTCTGAAATTAACACAAAATAATTTAAGGATGTTTAGAACATACAACACCAAACTCTACAACCTTACTCAGGCAAAACTAACAAAGATACCAACATTTAGACTGCAAGTTCTTTAAAGCAGTGACTGCCATTTGCTATATATTTGTATGGGGTCTAGCACAATGGGGCCTCCACCTATTTAATGCTTCTAGGTGCTCCACTATATAAATGTTGAACCGTAATAATGTGAGGTTTTTGTGCCTAGACTTCCATTGGCTTCAAAAGGCTTTGGATCAGGTCCTTACTGCACAAAGACTGCAAAGAGCAAGCCTTAGCATGGTGATGTGAATTGACATTATGAGATACTTCCTTCCTGCCCTCAAGTGAACACTGAATACATTGATTTTCAACTGGCCAAACTGTCACCTGATCCCAGTTCTCAGCAGAGAATGTGAGGATCAATCAGACATATCTGCATGAGAAATTATCTTATTCACGCTCAGGACCCTTATGTAAAAAAAGAGAGGTCAGCACCTCTTGCAAAAAATCACTTCTGAAATGAGATAAGCAGAATGTGGGTGGAATAATCCCATTTACCTGACCAGCTTGTTCTTGTAAGGCGAATTATTTTTCCCACCAAACATTTTCCAGTATAGTATTACATTACCCCCTTTTCCACAAGCTTCATTTTCAACATGGAATTATGTTCAGATTGCATATTCACATAGCTTGAAAGTACTTTTGTACCATAAAAACAGCCATGGATTATTGAATACAAGGTAGCTCGGCCTACAGAGTACTATAAAAAGCTGATTTAATGGAAGTATAAAAGCATATTTATGATGCAACAGGAAGGCAAATATATCAGATTTCCAGCAAATTAAATCAACCTTCTACTTAATACTTAAAAAAAAAAAAAGATTTACTATTCTAAGGGCCTGATTCAAAGCCCACAGACTCCCACTGACTTCAGTGGGCTCTCATCCTGCAAGGTGCTAAACACTTCTGATGGGGCACTGAGCACCCTCAGCTCCCATTGACTCCAATGCTACTTGAGAATGCCAAGCACCTAAACCACTGGGTCCTAAGTCATTTAACAACTGTTCAGCACAGTATCATTAACAAGTATGATGAACAGTCTAAAAACCCACTGGATGCCCATGAAGTTCATTTAGGCTGGGATTTTCAAAGGAGGCGCAGAGAATTAGACATCCAGATCCCATCCAATTTCAATGGGATCTGGGTGCCTAAATCCCTTATGGGCCTTTGAAAAGCCCAGCATTAACATGAAAGATGAAATGACACTTACTGAAAGGTGGGACCTGTCATGGATTGATGATCTGTTCATGAATATTGTCCTTTACTGGAAAAAAAGCAACAAGGGCTCTTTCTGTGTTAACTGGGCTTTGGAAGATGTGTACAACCTGCATTCATTTTCTTCCCTTTCCTGTCTACCTGTCCCCTTTGTTCCACAGTAAAATTAGGACAAATTCTCAAAAAGAATATTGTTGGAATTTTTTCCACTCCAGTATTGTAGTGTCATTGTGATGCAATGAACCATTAACTTCTGTACTTACCATCTGACATGCAGTGAGTACCCTTAGTCACATGGTAAACCCTTGCAAAATCTCCTCCAGGACTCGTCTGATTGGCACACGGCCCTTTGAGATGATAGTTTATCTCCTTATGTGGTTTACACTCTAGAATCCTAAAATAAAAAAAATTAAAATCTAAGTCTTTCAGGCATAAGTGGGGATTTATTACATTATAGGCATGAAAAGAAATATTATGGGGTGATACATGGAATTTACACACCTGTAACTGGAGGTTCTTTGAGATGTGTACTCCATATCTGTATTGCACATGTGGATATGCATGCACTTCATGTGCCTGAGACCAGAGTTTTCTAGCAAGTAGAGTCTATAGGTCCACACCTGTACAGTTGTTCCCCTTATGCTTCAAAGCGAAGGTGTAAGGCAAGGGTTCTCAAACTGGGGGTCGGGACCTCTCAGAAGGTCATGAGGGTATTACATGGGGGCTTGCGAGCTGTCAGCCTCCACCCCAAACCCCGCTTTGCCTCCAGCTTTTAAAATGGTGTTAAATATATAAACAAGTGTTTTCAATTTATAAGGAGGGGTCGCACTCAGAGGCTTGCTATGTGAAGGGCGTCACAAGTACAATAGTTTGAGAACCACTGGTGTAAGGTGTGGTATTGACCAAAGGCTCTCCAGTTCCTCCTCTTACCATGAGTCAGAGAGGATCCAAAAGAGATGGGAACGAAGGTAGGTAGTAGAATACAGTTAGGGACCACACATCTCAAAGAATCTCTAGTTATAAGTAAGTAACTTCCATTTCTTCTTCAAATGCTGGTCCCTATGTGTATTCCACATGTGGGTGACTGGTAAGCAGTATTCAAACAGGAGAGGGGTGTGAGGCGCAGTTGATATAGATATCTGCAATGCTGCTGTCCCAACAGCTGCATCTGCAGAAGAGGCCTGGGCTGAGGCATAATGCTTCGTGAAGGTATGGCTGGAGCTCCAATACAGGAACTTCTTGAAGTAAGGCTATTGAGGTTGCCTGCACTCTAGTGGAATGTGCCCTCAACACATCTGGGAAAAGCAGACCCACCAACTGATAACAAAAAGTGATACAGCCGGAGATCCACTGAGAGAGCCTCTGAGTAGATCACACTTGTGCTTCAATTGCTCTGCTATACCAACAAATATCGTATGCGTTTTCCTAATTGGTTTAGTTTTTTGTAGGTAGAACGCTAAAGCTCATCTGACGTCCAGAGGGTGAAGTTTCCTATCCTCATTGGAAGCATGTGGTTAAGGGAAGAATATTATTAAATAAATAGATTGATCTACGTGAAACTCAGAAATTACCTTAGGGGTGAATTTTGAGTGGAGGCAAAGGAAAACCTTCTCCTTATGAAATGTGATGTATAGGGGGTCGGCCATGAGTACTCCCAGTTCACTTACTAATTAGAAGACTAAAAACCACAGTCTTTCCCCTACTACGTTGCTAATTTCTGGTACTGTAAGAAGGGCTAGTGTCATACTCCTTATGCAGTATCAAGCTGATACAGTTGCTCTGCCTTGGAGATCTGTATGTGTTTGTTACACCATTTTACATCTAAAGCTTGTAGAACTGCCCCAGTTAATCTGCAGCCTGCTCCCAAGCCATCTGATGCAGTGAAAATCTTTTCATTGGCTCCAACAGGCTTTGGATCAGGTCCCCAGTCAGAAAGATCTCTATTGAGCAGGACCCAGAGTACAAAGAGCCAGATCCTGAAAGCACTCCACCCATGGAGCACCTGCTGACATGTAAGGGAGTTCCTTCCACTCAAGGCTGGAAGGATCAGGGCCAAATAAGCAAGGAACAGGCCAAAGCCTGCCTAAGTGCAGGGAAGTTGGCTCTGCGATTGTATTGTTAGGCAGATTTAAGTTTTAAAGATATATACACTTTTAAGATAGGCCACAAACATGCGGGCATGCCAGGGTACAAAGGGAAAGAGTCAGGCAGAATAAAGTGGTGAGAAAGGCCCCCACCAAAAAAGGCACTCTGAAATCATCTCAGCGAATGCAGGAAGTCACAGCATTAATGAATCCCCTGGTGCCGCTACCCAGGATAGGGGCAATGACAGGGGCAATCATCTATACAGAAGAAATTTAGGTTGTGTCTACACCACAATTTAAGGTGTAATTGTAGCTCTTGTAGACATACCTGCTCTTGCTTTAATCTAGTGATTAATCTATGCTTGTTTCACAACAAATTTAACATGAAGGAACCACACGGGCACACTGGGTTCAGTGCGAGGAATATGTTTTCTGCACGTGACTTGTACGTTAAATATCATTCAAATGTCATTTTTGAGAGCAGCAAAGTTATATGTAGGACACATTTACAATCTATGTATCATATTTATAGCCCTCAGAGCTGGTCAGAAAATGGCAGGGAGGATATTTCTGAGGAACATTTTGATTTTTCAACCAAAATTCAAGCACTAAAAATTTTCAGGAGAAAGTTGAAATATTATGGCTGAAAACTACTCCATAGTCAGACTACATTTCCCACAATGCACCACGCTCTCCTCTATGGGAACCTGCTCCATAAACGAGAATGGGGACATGAGGCATTACATCAGCATAACTAAATGAAAATATTTTATTTTTCAGCCAAAAATTGTTGGTTTGCAGGTGTTCTGGTTTTCGATGAAACGTCAAAATTTTCCATGCAGACACTTTCCCCTCAAAAAATTCATTTAGATCCAAACCTAATTTTTCTCAGAAAAGTTTTCAACCAGCCCTAATAGAGTCATATGTTGTAAACCATCACAGTCACAATACACAGGTATTTCTATCCGTGCCAATTTCACAGAATCACGGAAATGTAAGGCTGGAAGGGGCCTTGAGATGTCATCTGTTGCAGCCCCCTGTGCTGAGGCAGGGCCAAGTATATCTAGACATGGGGTCTCACACTCAGATGACCACGAGGGCCAGATGAGGACTAATACATTGGCCCGAGGGGCGCACCACTGACCACCCCCTCCTTGCTGCCCCGCCCCCACTCCACCCCTTCCGTGAGGTCCCGCCCCTGCCCCGCCTCTTCCCTGCCCCCATTCCAACCCCTTCCCTGAAATCCCCACCCCCAACTCCACCCCCTCCCTGCCCCCAGGGGGTGCAGGAGGGGTGCAGGGTGCGGCAGGGGGCTCAGGGCAGGGAGTCGGGGTGCAGGAGGGGTGTGGGGTGTGGCAGGCAGCTCAGGGCAGGGGGTTGGGGTGCAGGAGGGGTGTGGGGTGCAGCAGGGGGCTCAGGGCAGGGGGTTTGGCTGCAGGAGGGGTTTGGAGGGCGGGTCCGGCCCGGTGTGCACCGGGGCAGGGCAGGCTCCCTGCCTGCCCGCCCTGCCCCCACGCCACTCCGGGAAGCGGCCGGGAACTGCGGGGGGCCACAGGGATCTGTGTGTTGCCCTGACCGCTCCTCCAGGTACCTCCCCCGAAGCTCCCGTTGGCTGGGAACAGGGAACCGCAGCCAATGGGAGCTTCGGGGGAGGTACCTGGAGGAGCAGCCAGGGCAATACACGGACCCCTGTGCCCCCTCCTCCCCCAGGTCCCGGCTGCTTCCCGGAGTGGCATGGGGGCAGGGCAGGGAGGGAGCCTGCCCTGCCCCTGGTGCGCACCGGGCTGGAGCCGTTCTAGGTAAATGATAGGGGGGCCGCAGGGAGCTGGCGGGCCGCAGAAAATAACCCCGCGGGCCACAGGTTTGCGACTCCTGACCTAGACCATCCCTGACAGCTGTTTGTCTAACCTGTTCTTTGAAGCCTCCAATGACAGGAATTCCACAGCCTCCCCTGGTAACCTATTCCAGAGCTTAACTAACCTTATAGTTCGAATATTTTTCCTAATATCTAACCCAAAGCCCCTGTGCTGCAGATTAAGCTGATTGTTTCTTGTTCTAGCTTCTGCGGTCATGGAGAACAACTGATCCCCATTCTCTTTGTAACAGCCTTTAAAGAGATGAAGTGGGTGAGGTAATACCTTTTATTGAACCAACTTCTGTTGGCTTTCAGGTCCCGGAGAAGAGCTCTGTGTATGCTCAAACGTTTGTCTCTCTCACCAACAGAAGCTGGTCCAATAAAGGACATTTATTTCACCTACCTTGTCTCTCTCTAATAACCTGGGACCAACAGGGCTATAACAACCCTTAAGATATCTGAAGACTTATCAGGTCCCTCCTTGGTCCCAGAGCTCCTTTGCCCAAGAATTGTGTGTGTTCAGGAAGGCACCCCTGAAGGAGATATATCTGTGTGGGTGGCTCTGATCTCTGAGCACAGGGATGACTGCACTCGGGTTGAAGCTTGGCTACACACTTTTCAATGTATAGGAAGCAAGAGCTGCCTCTCACTGGCTCTCCCTAGCACCTAGACACAATGCTGTTTTCCCCTATCCCCAATGTATCTGTCTTGTAAGAGTCATAATTTGGCTTTTAATATATGTGCCTTGTCAGTCCCTGCACCTTATTTTTGCTTGTCTGCTTGGCATCTGTGGCAGATTCTCATATGCCCTCTGGAATTAGGCATTTCCCCCCAGTAATATAGGCACACTTTTTATTTTCACTTGTTTGAAGGGATGAGACCATTCAAAAATCCCCCCACTAAATGCTCCTGACTTTTTGCCCATTTTAAACACATTTTGAGTGTACTGGAAGGAAAGCAAGCAAGCAAGCAAAGCTGTCTGATTCAGCAATGTCTCTGAAGACACAGAGTCTGATTCTCCGCTCTCTTGCACCTTATGTAGTCACTGTCATGGGTGCAACGTGGGCATGAAATACAACCATTCAGATTCAGTAGAGTTTTATACCCACTTTGAAATCACTTTGCGCTGGTATAAATGACTAGCCCAGGTGCAAGGCAGTGGGGAATCAGGCCTTTAACGTCAGGAAAAATATAAGAAGAGCCAGCACTAACATTTTCCTCCGGCTCTGATTTTACAAAGCAACACAATTATAACTGGGCCAGATCTACTGCTGAACTCAGTGGAGCTACACAAATTGACACCATAGTATGAGTTATATATCAGCCTTCACAATACTCACAGCACGTCATAATTAAAGACTAACTACAGGGAGGGAAAAACATGCATATCTCCCATTTTTGACTTAAACGAGAAGAAATTCAGCTGTTCACAATTATTTGATTCTACTGCTTTGGTGCATAATCACTAAAAGACCTGACTCTGACATTTCAAATTGATATTGAAGGCATTCCACATAAGTAATTTCAGGCATATCTGAATGTGTGGGAGTCCTCAGGGCATGTCGACATAGCAAAAGCTGTGCATGGGGTAGCCTACCTGAGCTCCACCTAGCACAGGTAACAGCCGCCGTGATGACAGTGCCACATGGGCTTCAGTGCAGATAGCACAAGCCCAGCATGGACCCTGGGTATGGATTTGGCTCAGTAGCCTGCTCTGAAGCCCACACTGCTTTGTTTTCACTGCTGTTACAGCACTGGACTGGGGCTAGCTCAGGTAGGCTGGCCCATACACAGCTTTTCTCGAATGGACATTCCCATAGTAGCACGAAATCAGAAAGATATGCCAAGCTGCTATTGTTATGTGCCTGTAAGTATGAGAAGACTCTTAAAATCAAAATGGAATTTTAAAGGCAGCCCGTGATTTTAAAAAACAGGGCCACAGTGTCTTAAAACTCTTCTGTATGTACTTAACTATACTCACGTGAGTAGTTCTAACTACACACAGGAGAAAAGTTATTCTTGTGCATAAGTGTTTGCAGGGTCAGGCTCCAAGTTAGACAAGAATTCAGCCTACTTTCTATTGTAGTATTTGAAACCTCTGGAGGATAAGTCACGGCGAACTGACTATTAAGGAATTGCGAGACTCAAGCATAGTGACAGCGAAATACTAAAAAGCATATTTAGAGTACTTCACAGAAGCAGAACTACCTTCACCAAGTGCACTGTACTAGCACAAATTCATATTTTAAGATCTTGGGTTGATTTTTCATTGGGAGCTTCAACTCAGGCCAGGTCTATACTAAAACGGTTAGGTCAACCAGCTATGTCGCCCAGGGACGTGAAAAATCCACAACCCTGAGTGACATAGTTAAACTGACCTGACCCCTGGCATACACAGCGGTAGAAGAATTCTTCCATTGACCTAGATATTGCCTCTTGGGGAGGCTGATTAACTACAGCGACAGGAGAACCCCTCCCATCACTGTAACGAGTATCTACAATGAAGTGCTACAGCGCTGCAGCTGCAGAGGTTTAAGTGTAGACATAGCCCCAGTCTCTGCCCGTGCACACACACAATTGTACATGCAGCCATCTGCACACATGCTCTGGCTCTGCAGGAGTAGCTAAGAGACACTAACACCTGCAGGCACTGCTACACAGAATTTTAATGCAAATCTAGCAAAGAGGAAACATTTCACAAAGTGAGATGGCAGTGGAGGATTAGCAATTGCTACTCTTTTCTTTTCTTTTGCTGGAAAGAACGGAGAAGTCTTCGTTTCTGGAAGACAGTCGTTGCACAGGCAACTTATAGAAACCAATCCTGTGGGGCTTATAATACATATCACCATCACCACTACTATGGCACAAGATGCTGTTGGAGAAATATTCTCCCACTTTTCCTTTGAAGCCCTGAATCAGCAAAGCACTTAAGCATGGTAAGTCCTACTGAAGTAAATGGGTTATAAGTGTGGGGTTAGGTGTGTTGCTGGATAGGAATTGTGCAGAAGGATCTCTCTAAACCACGCATCAGACCCTTTCTCTGCCTCAGTTTCCCCTTAGTGTCAGTCATTCACCAGCTCCCAATGCTGTCAGGTCCTTGCAATTATTTAGCCCTCCAGTTAAGTCCAAAACTCCACCCCTTCCAGGGGTTTAAGTCCAATATAAACTCCAAATCAAATTTTCTACCCCAGGATCTTCTACACGGTACAACCCTCCCTCTGAAGGTCTGTCCTCTTTCACCTTGTCTTCAGCCACACTGGGATCTATTCAGTTCCTTCTCCAGGGGTCACTGCACCAACTCATGGTGTGGCGGTATATGGGGAATCCACATACACACTCTACTGTGGGTTCCCAGCCACGTGTGCTCTGCAGCCTAAATTTCCCACTCTTTCCCTCCCAGGGCCTCTATACACTCCATGCCTGGCTTCCTCACTGGCACTTTCTTGACTGGCCCCAGGGGAGCTGGAACACAGTGGGGTGTTGATGATGGAAACAGTGTATTTGGTGTTTGTTATTACTACTTCAAGGCACGAAGTGTGGCAGCACCCTCAGTTCCAGCACCACTGACTGGCCCAGACATTTTTGATGGAATATTGACTCCTAGGTCTGCTCTTCCTAGAGTCTCTCTCAGATCTGCCCTCCTTTTGACCACAGGCTACTGGTTTTTAGTCACATGCTCCCTATCACTCTATCTATCTAAGAGGCATTATTATCGAGTGGTTAAGGCACAGGACTGGGACTCAGGATACCTGGGTTCCATTCTTGGCTCTGCCACTGACCTGTGGTGCTGCCTTGGGCAAGTCACTTCACCTCTCTGTGTCTCTGTTGCCCCATTTGCCTTGCATGTCTAAACTGTAAGCTCTTTGGGTCAAGGATGGTTTCATACTATGTGCCTAGCACACATTCTAGCACAACGGGGCCCTGATCTTGGTCTGTGGGTGCTACTGTAATTCAAATAACTGTAACCATGTATGGGTATTTATTAAGAGCTATTTCTCTGGCACTAGGCCTAGTAGTGTCTGAATGCATATTTTGTTTCATATACGCATATCTGAGCAAGAATTAGATGGAATTAATTTCCTTAATACAACTTTGTTAGGTTTTTTTATCACACATAATTATCAAGGAAAGAAAATCAAACCCAAATCATATGGCTTACGTGTGAAACTTTCCCGTCTCCAGCAACACCTCTGATAGAAAAAAAAAAAAAGTTCATTCAGTACTTACTAATATACTCAAATGCTAAGCGTGATGCTCAAATCTTTCCTGAGGAACATTTATAGCAACCACTTTAGGTACTGATGTCACTCAGGGTGGGCATCCATATTGGTTATCTGTTTTAAAAACGCTACTGTCCATTAAAAATTATGATCAATATTGTTTTCCAGGCACAGAGATAAACATCCTGCTCAGTGAGCTGAACTCTCATCTAAAAAAAACCCCAAAACAAAACAGTCAGAATAAAAAGCATTTGGTATGTGTCTGGTGCACATATGTGGCAGCATAGCATATTCCCTGCCTACACTGAAAGTGTGGGAGCACTTAGTCATCTAATGTGCATATTTGATTGGCACAATCTCTTTGCTTTCTCACATGGTGAGAAAGATGTTCGCCAATTTATTGTATTTTTACATCTTCATTACGTACGCATCAGTCAGAGATACCGGAACCCCTCAGGTTAAGGTGTCTGTAACTATACATTGTTGGAAGCTGGACTGATCTACAGTGAAGTCCCAGTTCAGGAAAGTACTTAAATGTGTGCTTAAATTCATCCCCTTTCCAGGGTAGCACTTAGACACGTGCTTAACTTTAAGCATATACTGAAATCCCACTGGTTTCAGAGTAGCAGCCGTGTTAGTCTGTATCCGCAAAAGGAAAAAGAGGACTTGTGGCACCTTAGAGACTAACAAATTTAGTGAGCTGTAGCTCACGAAAGCTTATGCTCAAATAAATTTTTTAGTCTCTAAGGTGCCACAAGTACTCCTTTTCTTTTTGAAATCCCACTGACTTCAATTGGATTTAAGCATCTACTTAAGTGTGTCACAAATAGGGATATTTTCCTTAACTGGGGCCTAATTTAAATTCTGATCCAAAGCCCGTTTAAGTAAATGGGAATCCTTCCAGTAACTTTGGTGGGTTTTGGATTAGGCCCTCAGTTTGTTTGCTTTGAATGCCCTGCTCTCAGTTTTGTACAAAGCTTCAGCAGCTGAATGTAGTGCTTGAAGTAAAACTATATATTCACTATAGATTAAGGCCCCAAGAATGCAACAGAATCCATATGGGTTGACAAACCCCTGTGCCTTTGCAGAGTACTGTTGAATTCAGTACATGCCCGACACATAACATGTCCTTTTTAAAGTCAATGGGGTCCACATACATTGGTACAGTGGAAGGGATGGCATAATGAGCTATGCATAAATAAAATTTGATGTGGCATCCCAACTAGGGTTGCCAATTGTGTTTGGAGGTATTCCTGGAGGTTTCGACATAATCTTTAATCAAAGATTAATCTTTAGGCCTGGAGATTCCAGGACAATCCTGGAGGGTTGGCAACCCTAATCTCAACAGGCTCAACACAGCCTTCATTCTTCCCATTTATATAAACTGAGTACCTTAACGTTTTAATGCACGTGTGACTTTTTCAGATGAGACTTTAAAACAGTGAGGTACTCTCTGCTTTGCATGAACATGCGCTCCTGGGCCATATTTCATAAAGTTTAGGGTCTAGGCCAAAAGATTCCTTTTGCTTGTTATCATTTTGATGCCATCTAATTGTTACTGGCTGTGCCCCGAAGGCCTTATACTCAACTCAAAGGCATTTCTGTCTGTCTGTCTGTAATGGAGTAACTTTTTGAATGCTGTGTCTGATCAATTCTATGATTTCAGGGAACGTTCTAGGCAACTAACTTTTGAGGAAAACTGGAAAACTAAGGGGAAATGGGGGACACATAAAGCCCCTGCCAGTTCTTTATCACACTAGGGATGTAAATAGCAGTTAAAAAAAGTAACTGTGTAACCAATTAAAATTTTATCGGTTACACGGTGAAACGTTTAACGGGGGAACTATGGGTGCAGGGGGTGCTGCAGCATCCCCACGTTTTATACAGGTCCCCGCTGCCGGCCCCCCGCGGCCGAGGTCCCAGCCCTGCACCTGGGACTCCGCTACCAACCACGTACTCGGGGTCCCTCCTGGCTGCTGCCCCAGGCAGCCGTGAAGGCCTGTGCTCCAGCCAGCAGCGGAGTTTAATCGTTAACCCTGAACCGAAACCGATAAGACTGATGCTTATCAGTTAACCGGTTAAATTTGTACATCCCTATATCACACAACAGCCTTAAGCACCTCTGCCTTTGTCTACAGAGTAGTGCAGTGGTCCCCAAACTTTGTACCTCGCACCCTCCCTCGCCCCTTTCCGCATCCCCCTGAGCCGGGAGCAGGACCACGGCTCCTGAAGAGCGGATGTAGACAATGTGTGAATCCCCATTACCCCCCCATGTCAGGGGCTCTGTCTGCCCCCATACCCTCCTTCTCCCCCCTCTATTGGCTTTGTATGCCCCTCTTCCCCCATGCCAGGATCCCTCAGAGAACCTCATCCATGGGGCAGGGAGAAGGGGGACCCTGGTGCTTGCAATAAGCTCAGCCTACACAAGCTAGGAAGTGTGCACCGCCTACCTAGGTATTATTTGTATGGTGGGAGGGCCCAGAGGCCCACTGTACAAACACATAGCAAAATGTCAGTGCCTACCCTGAAGAGTTTATAGTCCGAGTGTAAAATGTGAGACAGCATGTGTAGAAAACAGACGGGGGGAGGACAAGGTAATGGTGAGATGACTGGTCAGCAGGCTGTGCTGGCTGCTGTTCTCCACACACAGCTGCTGGCATTTCAGCTGTGCTGTATGTATATAATCTAAACAAGTACGCTGGATTCCACCACAATATGTCCTACACTATAAATGTAAAATACTGAGGGCCAGATTGTTTGCAGCCCTTGCATGGGAATGCAGGATTGGAGGGGCGTCCAAGAAGGCTTCTTGCCAGCGTGCTGTGCAAGGGCTACACACAATAGCAACCCCTATGCTACCTGCATTCTAAGGAGTACAAGGGACTGCTCACCCCTGTTGCTCCTGGGACTCAGAGGAGAAGGCAGAGCCATGAACGGAGCAGACTGCTTTCCCATATTCCCTTCCACCCACACACACACACCTTGCAAGGAGCAGACGGAGGAAGATAGAGTACCCATGGCACAATCTCTCCATTGTAGCTCCACACCTATAAAGGGCTGGGGTTGGCAATTGAGCCCTTACTATCTAGTACAAATGAGGCGGATCTTTGAATCTTCAAGACTCCTATAACATAACATGACAGAGACTGATTTTCTTTTCAATTGCTCACCCGTGGTTGCTTGTTTTGTTCTTTTAAGATTTTCCTTCTCTGGGCACGTGAATGCTGTGTGTGTCTCCCCCAGGGCCACTGATAAAGGGTGTGCAGTGGAATCAGCAGGAGAGGAAACAAGGGGAGCAGTAACAGGGTCTCAGCTACGGAAGCAACAGAGTAAACACAGCGAGGGCACATCTTCAGTAGACTGTTGCACCTCTCTTTAATTGATTGCCTAATAACTCGAGGTAGTTAACACATTTGTAAAGACCAATGTGGGTGCTCTCCCCCGCCCATGTTTGATCAAAGGTACAAAGGTTACCAGGTTACCCAAGGGATGAGTTTAAGGTAAAAAACAAACAGCTTGGATCAAAAGTGTGGAGGGTCCATACCAACCTTTCCAAACATGTTAACTTCCTCAAGTTAATTGGCAGTCAATTTACTGGAGGCACAGAAGTCTGGTGAGATAAGCTCCAAGACAGATTCTAATTGCAGCTACAACTTGTGTAAATCTAGAGGAACTCCAATGGAGAACTTCAATCTCAGGAACAATGGTTACTCCAGAGTTACACCAGTATAACTGAGAGCGGAATCTGGGCCCTTGTTTTCACAGCCACGTGGAAGAGCTGTCTCCACCCAAGCACCTCTGCTCTCACGAGGATGGCGCAAAGTGCATAGTTACATTTTTCCAGGATTCTCATGTAAGAAAAATAAGTGTGTGAGAGGAAATGAAACCTCCTGCCTCTGTTTAAAACACATGCTCCTCCACAATGGACAAAATTCTTGCCACAGTGCCATTTGGTACCAGAGGTCACAATATAATCTGCAAATATTACCTCTAACATCTAAGGGCTCTAGGATGGGCTCATCTAGCTGGGCCTTATGTAAATATAGTGCATAAGGGCTGGGGAGCAAAATTACCACATCCCCCAGCCTGGGACACTTATGAGAAATATTAAGACAGCTAGATCCACATAACTGCAGATCCAGTAGCCTTACCCCTTGCTCATCCTCAATGCTACACTCCACACTAGCCTGTCTAAAGGTGATGCAGAGGTCAAGGCCCCTGTGCCAGCTAATCACTTTTCCCTCACCTCATGTCACTCAGGGCAATTACTGGGCTTAAGTGGCATGGAGGAAATTCATGGAAATTCAACTGAATTTCACTCCTAATATGCAAAACTTCTGCAGTGCAGCTCATGAAGTTCAAGGTTGACACAAGCAGCTAAAAGTTTCTTTCACGGAAACTAGAATATGGGCTACGATCGACAACAACATACAAGGGATAGAAACAGGTCACATGCTCATTAGTCCATGTACAGAAGCTGAAATACTGTAATTCTGTATTCAGCATATACTCAGAGGTATTGCCAAAGCATTCATGGAGATATTTAGCATTAGTGAGGCCTCTCCACCAACTGGCTTATGCTCAAATCTTTGAGCATCCTCTGAGCAGGCAAAGTAAGCTGTGGGAAGGGCTTTCTGGAGCAACCTAACACCACCCCCATAGAAGACTACCTTTTAAGGGAACCTGCCTGTTTCTTACTTGCCTCCCTACGTTCTGCTAACAGGTATTTTCATACTGCTGTTCACAACTGTGACCACCTGCTATCTTATTCTTTGCAGGGACTCACTATTGACAGGAGCCCAGAACCTGTTCACTACTTCTTTAAATCCTACACAATGAGGGGCTTCCTATGCAAAATCAACAAGTTGAAAGCACCTATTCTTTCCCTGGGAGAGGGTGGCAATGATCACCATTACACTCTGGACTAGTTGCCTGATTCTTACGTAAATATCTTTCTGAAGACTCTATTGCCAGCACACATGACTGTGGGTGCATGATCCCTTGATTCTTACTTCCTATTGAAATGAGTGAGCACAATGACCTCCCAACAGAGGGGCAAGAGTGTAGGTAGCCAATGGCCCTTCATGCTTCCAAAGAACATTAGTCGAGTTTAAGAGTTGCTAGTCAAATTTATCCACGTAGCAACCAACCCTATCACAGCGTGCCCATAGCGAAGAGGATACGCCATTCCTAAATGAGTGCCTGGCTGGGGTAACTTGCTAAAATTTAAACAAAAATAGCTTCCATGGCTAATGAGCATCTGTGCCTGTCTTCGGGGCTGGGGGGGCTGTAAAACTGCCTGGGGAGGTATGATGGTTGTGAAGTGATGCATTTTAATGGTCCCACTACTAAGAGGCCAGTCATTAAAATGGCCAGATTTTTCAAAAGAGTTCACTCCCTAAGTAGGCACTTAAATGAAATGATCAGGTATTCAGAAAGTGCTCATCACCCAACAATTCTCACTGAAAACAGTGGTGATTGCAAGGCATTGAAAAATTTAGGCTCTTCATTTAGGTGCCAGAATACAAGCCAAGCTCTTTTGAAATATCTAACCTCAACAATGCAGGAGGAATTTTTTCTACACTCATCAGTATAGTCATAGTTTAAGGCAGTGGTTCCCAACCAGACGTCCGAGGCCCCCTGGGGGGGGCCGTGACCAGGTTTCAGGGGGTCCACCAAGCATGGCTGACATCAGACTTGATGGGGCCAAGGGCAGAAAGCCAAAGCCTCGCCTCATGGGGCTGCAACCGAGGCCCCCGAACCCCACCATCAGGGGCTGAAGCTGAAGCCTGAGCAATTTAGCTTTGTGGTGCCCCCTATGGTGTGGGGCCCCGGGCAATTGCCCTGCTTGCTACCCCCTAACAGCAGCCCTGGCTTTTATATAAAAACAACTGTGGCACGGGGGGCCATGGAGTTTTTATAGGACGTTGGGGGAGCCTCAAAAAGAAAAAGGTTGAGAACCCCTGGTTTAAGGCATTCCAGGGGTTTATAAGCATCTAAGGGCTTGTCTACACATTAAATTTATTCCAGAATAAGGTAGGGTGTGAATTTAAAATGGAATAACTATTCCAGAATAACTCCATGTGAACACTCTTACTCTGGAATAGGAGTGCCTTTTCTGGTTTAGCTTAATCCACTTCCAAAGTGGATTAAGATATTTTGGAAGAAGGGACTCTTACTCTGGATAAGAGTATCCACATGTAGTTTTTCAAGAATAACTCTATGCCTAGGCAAGCCATAAGGGGTACAAAATATTTTCAGTAGGATGATTAAAATCCTATATCATCCTGAAAAAGGAAACAAAATTCTTGGTGATACAGGAGGTCTGGAAAAAATTGGCTCAAATCATGATAAAGCCATCCTTAAAGTACTAATTGTGTATCAGAATAACACAGGGACAGATTTTCCTGCTAAGATTGCTGAGCAGAGTGAATCCTCCCTTAAGTGGATGGCTCCCTTTCTGAGCAGAGATGGGCTGCCACTCTTCCTGCATGACCCCCACCTTTCTGTAGGGTGAGGAAATCCATGCATGGGAACGGTGTGGGCTGCAGACAGCATTCACTCACCAGCCCAGTGGGGAATCTACTTAAAAGTAAATTGAGTTCTCCACATTATGAAAACCCCTGTGGAAGGATTGCAAATGGCAGGCAGGCAGGCAGCTGTGCACTGCTGACAGGGTGCTGAGGGAGGGCTGGGGACTCAAAAGTCAGTGAGAACGCACAGTGACAGTGTACAAATAAACCTCGGCCTTCAGTGATTTCCATCAGATCCACGGGGACCTCACAGTATCAGCACATATTCTGAGGCCACAAGGGAGAAGTCAGATACCACCTCACAAGCTGATTCAGAGGAAACTCCACAAAAAGAATGTTGTGGTCTTTCATTCCCCAACTTCAACCCCCTCCGGAGGGTTTTCTATGGGAGGAGGCAATCTAACCCACCCCCCCCCCCCACACACACACACACTGCATTAATAAGCTATTTATATCTTACTCTAGGTCTGCTAATAGAATAAATGCTAGGTACCAGTTACACAATGCTACTGGGCAAGAATCTGATTTCAGTTACACCAGTGTAAATGGGGAGTAACTCTTCTTAATTCAAAGGAGTTATACCAGATTTATACATGGAGTTGAGATCAGAATTTGGCCTGTTGTTGAGGTCAGGGCAATAATTTCCTACAATACTAAACAGGCACTAAATAGACTTACCAAGGATACAGTCATTATACCACATCTCCAGGATTTCCCCAGCTGAATCATCAGATGCCACAGCCCTCACCTAAGGCATGGAAGAAAAAAAGGGGAGGGAGAGTGCTCTTTAGCGGAGATGAAAGAGAAATGTAAAGTAAAACAGAATCTCAAATTATCTGAATCAAAATTCCTTTGTATAGTAACAAGAGGGAAAAGCTAAAAACAAAACTGGAAACCAATTTGCAAATTGCCAATAAATTTCCACCAGGCTAATTCACCAAGGAGCGTACTGCACCCCAGAGATCCCTTAATTAATAGTGTCACATTTGCAATGGGATAGTTAAGGTTGTACCAGCGTTTCCATTATAAATCCCTAATTATACTTCAGCAAAACAGTTCATTACTTGCTGAAACACAATATACACGATACAGAGTTTTAGCCCAGGAGGCAATGTCTTTATATAACATTTTTCTTAAAAAAAGGTTGAAATTAATCTAGCTTCTGGTTCAGATTTTTGTTTGTTTGAGGATAGCACAAAGCAGAGGATTTTTTAATTGGTTTCTGACACTTTGAAATAATAATAAATAATAATAATAATAATAAAAGACAACATTTGGCCCAATCTTGGAAGATGCTGAGTGTCCTCCTTTCCCACTCTCTTCAAAGGGAAGTGAGGATGCTCAGCACCTCAGGGTGGGATTCAGAAAAGAAATTAGGTGTCTAACTCCCATTGAAATCACAGTCAATGGCAAAACTCTTATTGGCATCAATGGAGAGGATCAGAGCCATATACACGGCATACCATTGAGACATCTTATGAAATATAAAGTCCATGTCATAGCAGGGCTCTTTTGCATTCATGGTATATTTTATACTTGACAGAAGTGGTATTGGGCTGCCTGTAATATTTATATGTGCTATACTCTATTTTGCTGGAATCTTGATAGTGTTTTTGTAAAAAAAGATTTTACAGTTTCAAATGCATAGGCAAGGGCTGAGCATGTAAGGTGCTGAGCACCCCAGCATCGCCAATAAGAATGTAGGGCACCCAGCCCCTTGCAGGAAATGGTAAGCAGTTTACTGAACCGGGCTCCCAGCAAGCAGTTAACTGTCTAAACACTTTAACTCATCAAATATTCATCATTGTGCTCATGGTGGGGGCAGCATGGCCAACATTCAAATTGTTTATCGACAGAACAAGGAAAGAACTCTATGGCCCAATCCTGAAGTCAGTGAGAGTTTTGCCATTTTCTTATTTAAAGAAGGATAGTCCAGTGGCTGGTGTGCTAGCCTAGCACTCAAAAAGAGTCCTGGGTTCAGGTCTGCCCTCTCCTAAAGACTTCCTATGTGATGCTGGACTGTCAAGGTTCCTTCCCCACTCTGAACTCTAGGGTGCAAATGTGGGGACCTGCATGAAAAACCCCTTAAGCTTATTTTTACCAGCTTAGGTTAAAACTTCCCCTAGGTACAAATTATTTTACCTTTTGTCCCTGGACTTTATTGCTGCCACCACCAAGCATCTAACAAATATAACCAGGAAAGAGCCCGCTTGGAAACGTCTTTCCCCCCAAAATCCCCCCAAGCCCTACACCCCCTTTCCTGGAGAAGGCTTGATAAAAATCCTCACCAATTTGCATAGGTGAACACAGACCCAAACCCTTGGATCCTAAAAACAATGAAAAAGCAATCAGGTTCTTAAAAGAAGAATTTTAATTAAAGAAAAAATAAAAGGATCACCTCTGTAAAATCAGGATGGTAAATACCTTACAGGGTAATCAGACTCAGAACATAGAGAATCCCTCTAGGCTAAACCTTAAGTTACAAAAAGACACAAAAACCGGAATATACATTCCATTCAGCACAACTTATTTTATCAGCCATTTAAATCTATCTAACTAGATTGCTTATTAACCCTTTACAGGAGTTCTGACCTGCATTCCTGCTCTGGTCCCAGCAAAGGCAACACACAGACAGAGAAAACCTTTTGTTTCCCCCCCCAGCTTTGAAAGTATCTTGTCTCCTCATTGGTCATTTTGATCAGGTGCCAGAGAGGTTATCTTTAGCTTCTTAATCCTTTACAGGTGAAAGGGTTTTTCCTCTGGCCAGGAGGGATTTAAAGGTGGTTAGCCTTCCCTTTATATTTATGACATAGACTAATTGCTTAGTGTCTTTGTACCTCAGCTCCCAGCTGTAAAATGGGGATAATAGCACTGCCCTACCTCACAGGGGTGTCGTAGATAACTATAATAAAGTGTGTGTGTGATGCTCAGACAATACAGTAATGGGGACCATAGAAAGGTATAAATGAGAGAAGGGCTGAGCCCTACGTATACCTGGGTTTCAAGGGCTGATCCTTAGAACCCCTTAAAGTCAGCACCCATGGCATTTGCAAGGCAGTATTGTTGCCTTCCTAGAGTGAAGGTTATTGACTAGAAATCATATTATAAACCAAACTCTTCTTCCTTTCACTCCTTGATGCATGACAGGCTTTAAATTGTGGTTAGAATGACTCAACTCTTGGTTTGGGAAATTGTCTCTCCATAAATAGGCTTCCTGAAATTGACTAACTTTATAAACAGAATAAATTGATTTTAAGTAGCAATTCCATCCGTAAGCAGGTTAAGATTTAGACATAATCAGATCTGTTAAAGTCACTAGTATTTGCATCTAATGGGCCAGATTCCTCTACCCTTAATCACATTAAGTTCTATTTTAAGTAACAAAAAAGGAACAAAGGATTTTTAACTGGTTTCTGACACTTTAAAGTAACAATAAAAGGCAACATTTAGTCCAATCTTGGAAGGTGTTGAGTGTCCTCCTTTCCCACTCTCTTCACAGGGAAATGAGGGTGCTCAGTACCTTGCAGGATCAGCACCTCAGGGTGGAATTTACAAAGACACTTAGGCACCTAATACCCACTGAAATCAAAGTCAATGGCAAAACTCCTATTGGGAGCAAGGAGTCCCACTGAAATCAATCAGTGCTAAACCCCACGGAAATCAATTTGCAAAACAAGGTGCTACTCTACATGAATAAAGATATCAGAATTGGATCCCTTAATTTGACTAATACAGTATATAAAAATATCAGCATATCACTATTGTACCCATATAGTCTATTCACATTACCATTGGGTTTTTTTTTCAAATATTGATGAATTTTTCCAGGAAAACAGTAGCACCAAAAACAAAGTGAGCTGACTGCAATAAAAAAATATTGGCACTAGTTAGAATCATATCACTACATAACAATGGGATTTGCCAGTTGGCCACATTTCAAGATCCTTTCAGACAGGGAAGTACCTAATACACATGGCAAGGCCTGGCATCAGCAAACTACCATTTGGGGCCTGATCTTCCTCCCACTGGTATCAATGGGAGTTTTGCCACTAAATTCAATGAGAACAGGACCAAGTTTCATTTTGGGTCACCTTTGAAATTACCTTTTATTACATTTAGTTAAGCTACTTAGAAGCTGAGACTTATTCTTGGACAAGTGTCAAAAAACCTTGCTAGAGTGAAGGACCAATGACAGTTTTAACATCCAGTATCTTACATATCACCAAGACTAGCAAGCAATGCTTTTACATCATCTGATGACAGCACTAGATCTTAGCTTTCTAATGGTATAAGGATTAATCTCTAACTCCAGCAGTTTGTGAGATATCAGCTGCTAAAATCATGTAGCAATTGAAGTGAGGAAGAAAGTAAGATGACAATCATATCCAGTAAAATGCCATTTTAAAGGTCAATACTTCATTAATTGTCTTGGCTAGAATCACTTTGAGAGCCCACTACTGATACTTTCAGGTTCAATAAATTTTCCAAACACTGGTTCGGGCTTTGATCTCATGATCAGAACGGGAAAAAGTCATATTCATACCCTCAAGTGGTAGAACAGGAAAGAAAGGCACAGAGGAAAATGTTGTTTGACTATTCTGTTATAACCTTTAATCTCATTTCATCCCATCTCAAAGTCCCTAAAGAACTGGCTACTAAATCCATTTTTTCCCACTGGTTGGTGTTTTCCACATCTCAATGAAGTCTCAGCTCCCCAATTCACTGTCTTAGTCTGTAACAAAGCTCAGTCTCAAAAATGTCAAACATAACAAAGAGGCACTCACAAGAGGGAAATTGGCCACAAACACTGCTACAACACCCACTCTCATACGCTCAGCATTTATCAGCCAAGTCTGAGTAGGAGTGGCAAGCTATCACTACTTCTACTCGTGCTGACATGAGATGCTGTTGGTTACCAACCTGAGAAAAATTATCATAACTACTAAAGCCCACCAGCAGCACCTATCCCTTCCTGCTACTTCTAGCCCACTGAATGAACTTTTGAAGGACAAAGACCAACAGATGTCATAATCCGATTAAGCACTAAAGAAACTGCACACTGCAGCACTTGCACAGCCAATTTCTAGCCCAAATTTTCTACTCACCCGTTCAGAAACCAGGAAGACAGTTCAGTTTAATAATTAGTGTCAGAGGGCATGGACAACACTCACTCTCTTTCTATGAAATAACTGTAGTTAACTATATACCCGTCTACCTCCCCAAAAACCAGGCAGATAGCCGAAAAGTGTAAGCATCAATCTGCTAAATAGCAACAGTTCTACTCTATGTGTATGAAAGTTTATCCATCAGCAGATGATATCACACTGGTGGCTTGACTTATGGTAGGTTGTACAGTGCCCTGCATTATTTGGCTGTGTGTTCCTGTTGCATCTTGCCACACCTCTGATTTACCACCATAATTGTAATCTTTTCTGAGGTTCTGAACTGCATTCCTAATATCCACTCTTCTTCTTGACTTTGCCTACCTACTTGTGTCTGCTGCTACCATCAGCTGCCACTAATTCTATGCTCTGCATAACAAGAGACTTTTCACAGCTGAGCTGATTACTGTGGTTATGGACAATCTGCTGTGTCTGAGTCTCCAGAAGCGATAAATATAGGCACTTTTAAAGCATCTAGGTTCACACTGCCTCTTACTTGATGGGAACATCCATCTTTACCAAAACCATCTCCACTAGCTACGGCTGCTCATGTTGCTAATTTGAAAGGATTTGAGGGACAAAAAGTCTGCAGTTTGTAATTCTATGTTTGGGGGGGTGGAATTCTTAGAGCCTCTATTTTCCTTACTCCAAAGTACTGTTATCAGGATCTTTGCACTTTGTGAGAGTGAAAGAGATACACAGTGGAGAGTGAAGAGGACAACTGGGGCTAGAGGGGGATAAGAGAAGCAGATGGAAGGGATGAGAGACATGGCCAAATGAGTGGAGAGATATAACTGTGGCAACTGAAAAATAAAGACAGATGAGAGTTGTAGCCAGAAAGGCCAGGAGACAGAGTCAGGAGATTTTTAGATATTTAGGTGGGAAAATCCAATTTTTTAAAAAACTGTATTTGCAGGCAAAAGTGAACAGTCTATATGTCCTACTGTATGGTCCATGTAGTAGTTTTGGAGAAGGACCAGATCCTGGCTCCTGGCTTCAGTCAGTGACTGTGATACTCATGACTTACTCACTTGGGCTGTCAAGGCCTTGCCCACAGAACAGGTAGATAGCATGAAAGCTCTTTCATATTACCTCCATGAACATGCCTCGACCCTGACCCGAAGGGACCACTTCCAGAGATGAGGGGTTAGTTTTGTCTCCAAGCTTATCCAGTCCTTAGCCTTCTCTGCTGAGACTGCCAATAGGGAGGCAATCGGTGCCAATTGTAATCAGGGTATTTTGTGATGTCTCCACTGAAGAAGTGGACTGAGAGACTACTCAGAATCCATCAGATGGTAACAAACTTTGGCCACTGACAATCTGAGCTGGATATACACCAGCAATCTGGAGGCGAAACACACTGTAACTCATTACTAGTCCCTTGTTAACCAACCATACTACACAATTGTACAGCACGTTTAGGGCTGGAAAGAGATAAAGGACGAGACTACATTACAGTGCATGTGATTGAGAGGGACAGAATACTAAAGATGAACAAAATATGTTATAGGCAGGCATGTCAGAATTCAATTTTTAGTTTTTTAATGTTGATGGAAAATTTTATTTTTATATTTTACTTTTCTGGATTTGTATCTATTTTATTTTAATTTAAGTTTCTGTAGGGTGTCAAATGACCTGGACAAGCCCATTACTATTGGGGGAGGTCACTCCTCTGCTGAATGGCTCCTGCTGGGGGCTGTGTTCCTCCTCCTCTTGCAGCCCTAGCCAGGGGTCTCTGTTCTGCCCCACCAGGACAGCAGCCTCCCCCAAGACCCCTCCAGCACCTTGTGCCTGCAGGGATCATGTGTCAGTGGCCCCCACAACCATGCCTAAGGGATCCCCGCTGTCAGTGGCCCCGCTGCCTAAGCTAACTAATAGGAAAAGCCCAGGAGAGGAGCATATTTTAAGCCCCACTCCTCTCACTGGAGATAGGAGCCTAAGTCTGGGCTGCAGGGAGGTGCCTATCTCTGCTTGTGAAACCAGAAACGCTCTGCTTGAGTCAGATGGCTTTGGCACTTCAGTCCTTACTTGTGAGAATGAGTGAAGCTCCTGCCTCACACCGCCCGTGGCGCGCCCCCCTCCCCAAAGTGGCCAGAAGAGGAGGAGGTAGTTCTAGGGACGTCACCCACCTTATAACTTTTAGCCAAGTGGCTAGAGCATTCACCTGGGATGAGAGAGACTCCAGTTCAAGTTTCCCCTCTGCCTGAGGGAGAAAAATGATACGAATAGGAGTCACCTACCTCTCAGGAGAGTGTGCTAACCACTGAGCTGTGGGACATTTTAATTGGCGTGGGGGAGGCTCCCTCAGTCTCTCCTGTTGAAGTTGTTCCACTGAGGACAGATAATGAAAAAGCAATTGGAGCAGGGGGACTAGACCCAGGGTATCCAACCTAAGTGCCCAAACCACCAGGCTACAAAGTCATTCTCACGCTTTCTTTAATCTTCAACAGGCAAGATTACCAGAATATGCCATAGCTCAGTGGTTAGACCAGTGGCTCTCAACCTTTTCTGACTACGGTACCCCTTTCAGGAGTCTGATTTGTCTTGTGTTACCCCCAAGTTTCACCTCATTTAAAAACTACTTGCTTACAAAATCAGACATAAAAATACAGAAGTGTCACACACAGCACACTGTGACTGAAAAACTGCTTACTTTGTCATTTCTACCACATAATTTCTACCACATAATAATAAATCAATCAATTGGAATATAAATACTGTACTTACATATCAGTGTATGGTAAATAGAGCAGTATAAACGAGTCATTGTCTGTATGAAATTCTAGTTTGTACTGACTTCGCTAGTGCTTTTTATGTAGCCTGTTGTAAAACGAGGCAAATATCTAGATGAGTTGATGTACCCCCTGAAAGGCTCTGCGTACCCCAGGGGTACATGTATCCTTGCTTGAGAACCACAGGGTTAGAGCACTCCTGTTCAGAATCTTTCTCGCCTGCTGCCTGAGTGGGGAATTGAACCTGGGTGTATCAAATCCCACATGAGTGCTCCAAGCACAGGGCTAAAAGTGATAAGACCACTACTTCCACCTCCTCTTTCTCCAGCAGCCCACTTCCAAATGGGACCCAATACATATGAGCATGCCCACTGGATCAGGCCCCGCTGTATCAGGCAAACACTTGTCTTCCCCTGGTTCATAGATTGCCCTGGGGCTTAGTTGGGAGAGAGAAGCCCCAACACATACCATCAGGCAGCGGTGTGCATGCCAGGAGACAGAAACTTAGGAGCCCAGGGAACATTTATTGCAAAAACTTTTAGGCGCCGAGTGAGTTTAGGCACCGATAGGGTTTGGCAGCAGCTGAAGAGGAGTTCTGTGGATCACAGTGGAGCCTAAAACTGGGACTTAGATGCCTAAGTCTGGGGGCATGTCTATACTCACAGCTCAATTGGCACTGCTGCAATCAATGCAGTGGTGTCGATTTAGCGGGTCTGTCTGATGAAGACCCGCTAGGTTGATGGCAGAGCACTCTCCCATCGACTCAGGTACTCCAGCTCCCCAAGAAGAGTTAGGTAAGTCGTCAGGAGAGCATCTCCGGTAGACACCGCTGTAAGTCAACCTAAGTTACGTCGACTTCAGTTACATAACTTATGTAACTGAAGTAGTGTAACTTAGGGTTACATACAGCTAGTAAGTAGACCAGCCCCGGGGTTAGGTGCTTGGGCACATTTGCAGATCTGAGCTTAATAGAATAGGGGGGGAAGATTTTCAAAGGCACAAGTGGATGGCTGCAGCAGAATAAACTAAAGCAAAAGTAGTTATATGCTTTTTAGTCACAGGATTTGTCACAGCTATTAACGGAGCTCCCACAGCTTCACAACAAGGTAAAATCACATCCACAGTTTCAGAAATTCATGGCTCTCCCAGAGTTTCATCTTGTAAACATTCGTGTTCTCTGATTTCCATGTTTAAGAGGGACTTAAACAAGCCAATTAGCTGAAACCATTCCACCTCTCTTGCTTGCCATTCTCAAACTTAAAGAACAAGACACAATGGTCAGTAAGCATAACAGAATGGTGGCAGTAATTCGTACTGACAGTAGTAAGGCTCAGCTTCTAGATGAGATGGAGAATCCCTGGCCCCAGGCTAGCAGAGTGCATTGTTACAGAAACAGAAAATTATAGAACAGATGTTATTGCAGGGCTGACTGGGAGATGCTATGCTAAAGAAAACGATATTCAACAAGTCAAGGCAAGTAAAGATTTACAAGAGAGAGGGAGCAAATCCTTCTTGTTTTAATAGTAAATCAGCTTTGCAAAACCATCGGCAAAATTTACTAGCCCAGGCACCAAACGACTCCCTTTCAGCAGAATGACAGACGATGTTGGAGGAAATATTAACGATATTTTAGTTACCCATAAAAAAAATCGAGTGAGCAGAATTTTGTGAGGCTGCAGTACATTCAAACGCAGCATTATGTATTCAGGAACTAAGGTACAGCGGTAACCAACATTTCTGGCAAAACATCTTCTCTCCTGCAGGAGCTGATGGAACCAAGATACTTGGGGTGCTATAAGCATCTTGGCTTGTCCAATTACCCTGATCCTGCAATAGAAGCAGGCAAGCATAGACTGCCCACGCAGTCTCATTGTCATTAATGGGGTTCTGCACAGGTGTAGGGGTGTGCCTGCACGCATCTCATTGCAGGAACACAGGCTAAAAAGTCTGTATTTTGGTCAGAGTCTGAATGTCTACACAGCCATTTTTAGCCCTGCAGCCTGAGACCTTCGAGCCCGAGTCATTGGACCAGGGCCAGCCACAGGTCTTTTAATTCAGTGTAGACATACCCTTAATGAACACATTTGTAAGTAATTTTCACGTGAGCATACAGTTCAGTTTTAAAAATAAACCATGCATGGATTTAGTGCTAGTAAAAGGTGTCAGCCTGACAACCTTGTAATGAAGTCCTATCTGTATCTACAGGGTGAGCTTCCCCCCAACACCCTGCCGCCATACCACAACCCTGATCAGGTGGCAGGGGAATCTTCCTCTTGTGGTAACAGGGACAGTTCAGTCTCTATAACCCATGGAGTTCTTGACGTCTATGCTGAGTCTGCCAATTAATGCAAAGCGTGGTCATGGGCTTTTGTGGAGGGAACTGCATCTCATTGAGGAGCCACCAAACATCTATTAGATGGGAACAACAATCTTCATCCCTACTGAGCTGGGCTGGTAGAAAATCAAGAATCTGGATGGGAATCTTGCCACTGACTTCAGTGGAGCTAGGATTTCAGCCCACAACTTAAAATAATCTGCTTCATAGCACAAAGGGCCTCAATCAGTTCTGTAAATGTAGGGACTGTCCTATGAATTTCAAGTAGGGTGGCAACCTCAGGAAAAGGTTTACCTCTGTCCTGTGCTTGTCATATAACATCCTAGTCTATAATCCAAGTCAGGTAAGCCTTCACTGCGGAGTTAACTCGGCTGATCGGCAGCGGGTCTGAGCCCTCAGGTTAGCCTGCCCGAGGGGTGAGTAGCCACACTGCAAAGCCCTACCTGAATTACTGTGTCCTCACCCATGTGTGCTGCGAGGACTTCTGGGGGCACATCCCATGTTTCTTTGTGCTGCAGTAAGACGAGCCCCTCCATGTTTCTTTCCCAGTGGCCTGTGGTAGAACTTGTATGTCTTTCTGAGCACACAGGGGGAACTATGGGAAGGCACTGGAGGACTAGCAGCACCCATGTGGTTTAGCCTGCATCCTCCCTACAAACTCAGGTGAGAGATTTTTGTGTGTGGACAAGAGAGGGATTAGGAGCAATGCCTGAGTTAGCTCTGCAGTGATGACATATACTCAGGCCATGCCACACTACAAACTTTGGCTGACATAAGTTATGCCAGCACGAAGCCACCACAGTTGGTATATTGCTTGTGTGCATGCATACTTGGCTCCTTGTGATGGAGTTGGGCATACTCACCAGGAGAGCTTGGGTCGATGCACAGTGTAGTGCACCATGGGTACATATCCCAGTGTGCAACCATCCATAGCAGTGTCTTTTGGGAAGTTTTGGCAATTCATGATAAAGCAGAAATGAGTCACGTAGGAGTGACTGGAAGCAAGGGCTCAACTTCCTAGCATGCAACTGTCTCCATCCCAGAATGTCATCTATATTCCATAATTTTTGCATCTTTTAGAAAAATTCCACAAACCCATGCTGCCCTCCTTGCTGTCCACTATCTATGACAGAAGAATGGAGCCTGCACAGATCTGCAGTTCTGCTATGAGCACTGCAAGCACAGGACACACAATCCTCCGGTGTTTGCAGAGTCATAAGAAAAACCAAATAAACCGGGAACATGACAATTCCATGGAGGACAGACTGCTGTGGGACACAGCGAGAAACAATTCAAGGTTGTTGGTAGTGTTCACAAAACAGCTGCAGATGGCGGAGCACCTCTTCAGGGCCTGAGAAATGAGCACTGACTGGTGGGATCGCATCATAATGCAGGCTTGGGATGACATGCAGTGGCTGCACAACCTTCAGATGTGCAAGGCCACATTCCTAGATCTGTGTGCCAAGCTTGCCAGCCCTCCAGTGCAGGGACACCACAATGAGAGCTGCACTGATACTGGAGAAGCAAGTGGTGATTGCATGGTAGAAACTTGGAATGCCAGATAGCTACCAGTTAGCGGGAAATCATTTTGGAGTTGGAAAATCCACTGTGGGGGCTGTTGTCATGCAAATGTGCAGGCTATTAATCATCTCCTGCTACACAGGACTGTAACTCTCAGCAACATGCACGACATAGTGGATGGGTCTGCAACAGTGGGGTTCCCAAACTGTGGTGGAGCAACAGATGGCACGCATATCCCTATTTTGGTACCTGACTACCTTGCCAAAAAGTACATCAACAGAAAGGGCTGCTTTTCTATGGTTATGCAAGTATTGGTGGATCACCAGGGACACTTCACTGACATCCGGGTTGGCTGGTCAGGGAAGGTGCATGACGTTCGCATCTTTAAGAACACAGGACAGTTCAGAAAGCTACCCTCAGGGACTTTCTTTCCTGACCAGCAGATCACCCTTGGCAATGTTGAAATGCCAACAGTGATCCTGGGGGACCCAACCTAGCCTTTGTTCCCCTGGCTCACGAAGCTGTACACCAGTCACATCGGCAGCACCAAGGAAAGATTCAACTACCGGGTCAGCAAGTAGTGCTGAATGACAGTTGAATGAGCTTCTGGTAGACTGAAGGGATGCTGGTGTTGTTTACTCACAAGATTTGGATCTCAATTATAAAACATCCTAATGATTATATCTGTTTGCTGTGTTCTGCACAATACCTGTGAAGCAAAGGGGGAAAGATTTCTGCCGGGATGCAGGGTGGAGGTGAAGCAGCTGTCTGCTGAGTTTGAACAGCCAGACACAAGGGCTATTAGGAAAGCTCACTGCAGAGCTACATAGCTCAGGGAGGCTTTGAAAGAGCACTTTAACTGTGAGTCACAGTAATGTGTTGTGGTGTACTGTGCTTTACATGGCCCTGCTGTTTTGGGGGCTGTCACGAATTGTGTGGTGCTTGGTGTAAATCTATGAATATAACACTGACAATGCACCTATTAATTCTGAGGTGCTTTCTGCACATTTATGATTATTACGCTGTTTGTCACTGATCCTATGAGTTGTGTCACACTGTACAGTAACAAGTAAGTGGGTGCTTGCAAAATTGCTAGGCACTTTGCAGCATATGTTGTGAACTAATAAAGATGAATTATTTTCCAAACAATAGAATTTATTCACTAACAAAACCAGTTCAAAAAATCTGTGCTATTTAAAAGCAAATATATTAAAAACTTAATATATTAATGGAACATAACCTAACAAGGGGAAAAAATATTCATGTCCATTTTACCTACACATACAGCAACCATGGTTTTCACAGGTCAGCGTATGAGAAGCTGTTATTGTCCGTAATGTCCCCTGGAGTGGAGTGGTAGGGGTAGTGCAGTGGCCCCTGATGCCATGTGGAATGTTATGGGAGGTGTAGGGAGGTGCTGCAAAGAAGTTCTCCATGGACTGCAAAGGGAGGCAAGCCAATGACTGTAGGTCCATAAGAGCCTGCAGGATCTGTGTTTGCTGCTGGAGAAGCGCCATTATGTCCTGATGCATCTCCCACTCCTTTTCCTGCTGGGACTTTCTCCTCTCTGCTCTTTCCTTTTCCATGCTGTCTGCAGTGTTCACCCTCCAGGCCCTTTGCTCACAGTCCGATGCAGTGCTGGCTTGCAGGATCTCATTGAACATGTCATCCCAAGTCCTCTTCTTTCTCCTCCTTATCTGGCTCAGGCATTCCACAGGTGTTGAGGGAGCCCCTCAGGCCTCAACAGCAGAAGCTGCAGATAAATACAGGTGTCACTGTCAGTATGGTCACAATGGAAAGTGAAAGTTAAGATTCAGAACTCCCTTCCCTTGCTCCACTAAAGTTCTAAACTAGACATGCTTATTGACACTTCTGCTTCGGATTGCTTGTGCATGGCACCACTCACAGCTCCAGCCATGGTGAGTATGGCCCACCGGGGTGAGGGAAATGAGGAAGGAATTGCTCAGTTGCCTGAAACTATGAGTGTAGTGCAATGGTTCTGAATACTGGCAGCATTTTCCACAGGCAGTGGCGATTTTAGCTGATATCTCACTCCTCAGGGTAATAAAGGCAGAGAGAGCACAGCTGCTGATGATGTCCCAAAGCTGCCCAGGCTTGTATGCTGCTAGCCTGTTTACTGCAGTGGTGCCTGCTGAAGTTATCACTGACTTGAGAGGGAAAGCATCCTACCACTGAGGAAGAAATAAGGCAGCCATCCCTACAAACCTTCAGGAGAGGATTGCAGAGTACCTCCATGAAAGTTCCATTAAGATCTCCCAGGAGGATTCAAGGGACATTCCAATGTACATAAACAAAGTGTTCTGCACGCCCCGCTCCCCCTTACCTAAGTCTACAGCGGAATGAAAAGCAGATAACGCTACTTCTCTTAGCTGTACCGCCACCTCCTCTAGTACAAGTAAATTAATGAAAAGTCAAAAGCTGTGACCTGTTAAGTTGGGGGTGCCATCACTCTAATGGGAAATACATTTACACACTTACCCAAGAGTCCTTCCACTGCATCGGGCTTGCCTGCCACGACTGACTGGACTGCGGTGGAGTTCAAACAGGTCCTGGCTCACAGCATAGCTGAACCCACTAGATGCAGGCCCCCATCCTGCTCCTCTTCCTCCTTCACCTTCTCCTTGTTCCCACGGCCATATGTGGGGTGGTAGTGGGGTCTTCGCCAAGTATGGCCTGCCGCTCTTTGTAAAAGCAGCAGGTCTGTGGCTCAGCACTGGCTGCCTGGCCTTCTGATGTGCCAGACACAGTTCCTTTGCTTTCAAGCAGCCCTGCTGCTGGTCCCTGTTGTACCCTTCTTCTGCATCCCCCGTGCAATCTGCTCGTAAATGTCCATGTTTCTACAGCTGCTCCGTATTGTACTTGCACAGACTCGTCTCTCCACAGGCCCGGGAGATCCAATATCTCCTCTGTACCCCAGGTCAGAGAGCATCTGGAGCGCGTAGCCAACATGGTCAGTTAGGCAGTTGCACACAATAAACGAGAGCTGCTACATGTGCTCGCCAAGCTGGACAATCAGGAAAAGGCATTTAAAAATGTTATAGGGATTTAAAGTGGGGGGAGTCTTCCGGTAATTATGAGCCCTGGGCAGTGGAGTTCACAATTGTGACCACAGCAGTCAGTGTTGGACGTTGTGGGACAGCTGCTTGAAGCCTGTTAGGCTCAACATAAGTAACACAGTGTCTACACTCGCACTGCGTCAACCTTACTACACCAACCATGGCTTAGTGCCGCTCGGGGAGGTAGTGTTACTGCGTCGCTGTAATGGGTCACTTACATCAGTGGGAGACAAATTTAAGTGTAGACACATGCACAGTGAGGTCGACACAAGGCAGTTTACGTTGACTGACTTTGTTGTGTAGATCCTGCCCCATTGGTTTAAAATATTTAAACAAGGCATTGGTGTCACGATTGGTGGTGGGAAAGAACTGAAATGCTTATGAAAATTTACTAACAACTCTAGCTGGAGTCAGGAATACTGTGAGATGGATTGATTTTGGCACCCCCTGGCTCTGTTTGGCATTCGCAGACAGAGAAGGCACAGGAAACTGCCTTCCAGGAATCTGCAGGGATACTCTGTCCTGCCACTCTACTGGTGCGCTGCAACCCCAGGCACCAGGTTGCAAACCCCCTCACTCAAATTTGGCCAGCACATGGGGTCACATTGCCACTTCTGTTTGGCGCCCACCATCGGTGAACTGTCAGGCTGGCGGGAGGTTACCAGTGGAGTTCCTCAAGGATCGGTTTTGGGACCAATCTTATTTAATCTTTTTATTACTGACCTCGGCACAAAAAGTGGGAGTGTGCTAATAAAGTGTGCGGATGATACAAAGCTGGGAGGTATTGCTAATTTAGAGAAGGACAGGGATATCCTACAGGAGGATCTGGATGACCTTGTAAACTGGAGTAATAGCAATAGTATGAAATTTAATAGTGAGAAGTGTAAGGTCATGCATTTAGGGATTAATAACAAGAATTTTAGTTATAAGCTGGGGACGCATCAATTAGAAGTAACGGAGGAGGAGAAGGACCTTGGAGTATTGGTTGATCATAGGATGACTATGAGCCGCCAATGTGATGTGGCCGTGAAAAAAGCTAATGCGGTCTTGGGATGCATCAGGAGAGGTATTTCCAGTAGGGATAAGGAGGTTTTAGTACCGTTATACAAGGCACTGGTGAGACCTCACCTGGAATACCGTGTGCAGTTCTGGTCTCCCATGTTTAAGAAGGATGAATTCAAACTGGAACAGGTACAGAGAAGGGCTACTAGGATGATCCGAGGAATGGAAAACTTGTCTTATGAAAGGAGACTCAAGGAGCTTGGCTTGTTTAGCCTAACTAAAAGAAGGTTGAGGGGAGATATGATTGCTCTCTATAAATATATCAGAGGGATAAATACCAGAGAGGGAGAGCAATTATTTAAGCTCAGTACCAATGTGGACACAAGAACAAATGGATATAAACTGGCCACCAGGAAGTTTAGACTTGAAATTAGACGAAGGTTTCTAACCATCAGAGGAGTGAAGTTTTGGAATAGCCTTCCAAGGGAAGCAGTGGGGGCAAAAGATCTATTTGGCTTTAAGATTAAACTCGTAAGTTTCTGGAGGAGATGGTATGATGGGATAACATGGTTTTGGTAGTTAAAAATTCATGGTAAATAGGCCCAATGGCCTGTGATGGGATCTTAGATGGGGTGGGATCTGAGTTACCCAGGAAAGAATTTTCTGTAGTATCTGGCTGGTGAATCTTGCCCATATGCTCAGGGTTTAGCTGATCGCCATATTTGGGGTTGAGAAGGAATTTTCCTCTAGGGCAGATTGGAAGAGGCCCTGGAGGTTTTTCACCTTCCTCTGTAGCATGGGGCATGGGTCACTTGCTGGAGGATTCTCTACTCCTTGAAGTCTTTAAAACACAATTTGAGGACTTCAATAGCTCAGACATAGGTGAGAGGTTTTTCGCACGAGTGGTGGGTGAAATTCTGTGGCCTGCATTGTGAAGGTCAGACTAGATGATCATAATGGTCCCTTCTGACCTAAATATCTATGAATCTATGATAGTGCAGGGAGTGACTTGCCCACTCTAGCTGGGCTCAGATCCCATTATTGCCGCTGCTGGCATCAGTGCGCCAGGCCCAAGGCGACCTGCCAGGCCAAGAGCGCAGCGGTAGGAGCCGGGTTGGGGATACCGCTCTCACCAGCAGTGGGGCCAGAGTTCAGAGAGAAGTGGGACTTGGAGCAGCCCTTGACCACATGCAAGGCAGAGCCCCCATTCCCATAGGGAGAGTAGAGACCGCACAGTCCTGGGCCCTTTCTGACTCCCCATTCCCTTACCGCCCCCCACCCCAACCCCCATTCTCTTAGCATAGTGCCCCCATCGAATCAAGAGGCTACATCTGCCCCTGTCCTGAAGAATCCAGGGATGAGGCAAGGAGTGGGGTGTTCTAGTAAAAGGGGGGGGAGGAAAAAGGAGGCCTGAATAGGCAGAAACCCTGGAGAGGTGCAGGTTGTTCAAGGCCTGAAGATGCAGGAGGGAAAAGAACTGTGGGGAGGGGCAAGAGACTCAGTGGAAAAAAACACTTCATTGAAGCAGTAAAGATTGAGACCTGGAGAAAAACCAGAAGGAAGAAGTTTGCTATGAAAGCAGCACCGTGGGTTTGACGCCTGGTGCTTGCACCTGCAGGGCTTCTAGAGAGGGTGGTAGGAAGGCTCCCTGCATCAAGGAGTAAGACCAAGGTGAACGCTGAGCAAAGGACTGTGTTTTTCTGCTTACTTTGACCTTTTGCTATCCCAGACAGGGTGGACTCTAATGCTGGGCTGAAAGGCCACACTCCCAACCACCAAGAATGGGCCTGCCGTTCCTAGAGAGTGAGACACAAACTCTCTACCAGCAGAGGGTGGTCGGAGATTGGTGAGCAGAAGCTGAGGCATAAGCTCACTTAAAGCCATAGAGGCAAGACAAATACCTATAACTCATAACAGAAGGATTTCCATATGCTTGGGCCCAGTTCAGAGGTAAATAGATTGATGTAAGCAATTGTACAATAAGCAACTACAGCCCTGATCCTACACAAATCTGCTTAATTCTAGCAATGTGAATGGCCCATTGACTTGAATGGGACTATTTTGTTTGCTTATAGTTAAGCACGTGCATAAGTCTTTTCAGGATGGGCTCTAAGTTAGTGCCTGGAACATGCTTAGAGGCAAAAGAGGGATTGTAGCCACAGAAACTCCCAGAAAGAAGGTGCAAGAAGGTATACAACTGGAGTTAATCAAATACTTCAAATGAAAAATGTCAATCAAAATTAGGTCTTTTTAAAACAGATTTTTTTTAAATTAAACCTTGAAACTTCTTTAAAAATTGTCAAACTTTAAAAAACATGATTTTTGTAACCAAAAAAAATGCTGGTTGTCCTGCTAAAAAAAGAACTGTTGAAAAGAATTCTGCAGCAAATAGAAATATTGGACAGCTATTAAAGAACAGAACAAAAATGCTTTTTGCCTTTGCCAAAAGAGCTGCAAATCACTTTCTAATCTTTAAACAGCTCTATTTAAAAATTCCCTATTATTCCAGGTTTCAGAGTAGCAGCCGTGTTAGTCTGTATCCGCAAAAAGAAAAGGAGCACTTGTGGCACCTTAGAGACTCACAAATTTATTTGAGCATAAGCTTTCGTGAGCTACAGCTCACTTCATCAGATGCATGCAGTGGAAAATACAGTGGGGAGATTTTATATACACAGAGAACATGAAATAATAAACACCACCCTATACCGGAAACCTACTGACCGCTATGCTTACCTACATGCCTCCAGCTTTTATCCAGATCACACCACACGATCCACTGTCTACAGCCAAGCTCTATAATACAACCGCATTTGCTCCAACCCCTCAGACAGAGACAAACACCTACAAGATCTCTATCAAGCATTCTTACAACTATAATACCCACCTGCTGAAGTGAAGAAACAGACTGACAGAGCCAGAAGAGTACCCAGAAGTTACCTACTACAGGACAGGCCCAACAAAGAAAATAACAGAACGCCACTAGCCATCACCTTCAGCCCCCAACTAAAACCTCTCCAGCGTATCATCAACGATCTACAACCTATCCTGAAGGACGACCCATTACTCTCACAGATCTTGGGAGACAGGCCAGTCCTTGCTTACAGACAGCCCCCCAACATGAAGCAAATACTCACTAGCAACCACACACCACAAAACAAAAACACTAACCCAGGAACCTATTCTTGCAACAAAGCCTGTTGCCAACTGTGTCCACATATCTATTCAGGGGACACCATCATAGGGCCTAATCACATCAGCCACACTATCAGAGGCTCCTTCACCTGCACACCTACCAATGTGATATATGCCATCATGTGCCAGCAATGCCCCTCTGCCATGTACATTGGCCAAACTGGACAGACTCTACGTAAAAGAATAAAAGGACACAAATCAGACGTCAAGAATTATAACATTCAAAAACCAGTCGGAGAACAGTTCAATCTCTTTGGTCACTCGATTACAGACCTAAAAGTGGCAATTCTTCAACAAAAATCTTCAAAAACAGACTCCAACGAGAGACTGCTGAATTGGAATTAATTTGCAAACTGGACACAATTAGGCTTGAATAAAGACTGGGAGTGGATGTGTCATTAAACAAAGTAAAACTACTTCCCCATGTTTATTCCCCACCCCCCCGCCTCACCCCGCACTGTTCCTCACACGTTCTTGTCAACTGCTGGAAATGGCCCACCTTGATTATCACTACAAAAGATCCCCCGCCACCCCGCTCTCCTGCTGGTAATAGCTCATCTTACCTGATCACTCTCGTTACAGTGTGTATGGTAACACCCATTATTTCATGTTCTCTGTGTATATAAAATCTCCCCACTGTATTTTCCACTGCATGCATCCGATGAAGTGAGCTGTAGCTCACGAAAGCTTATGCTCAAACAAATCTGTTCGTCTCTAAGGTGCCACAAGTCCTCCTTTTCTATTATTCCACGTCTCCTTTCAGCCTCCCATGGTTGCTTCTCCTGCAACACCCCTCGCATGCCCCTCACTTCTAATCATTCAACATTTATTTAAAAACAAATTTACATTCATGCACCCTGCAGAACATCTCACAGCTCACACATCCATTTGCAGGATGGATCTAACCCTTAGTGACATGTAACTTACACTACCATTCACATCACCTCTGATTTTGATCCCTTGAAGTTGAATAGAGAGTTGGCATCCCAGACAAAGGAAATGCAAAATATCAAGCCAGATTCTGATCTGTTACCTTGCGCTAAGTCTGCTGATTTCAGCTTTACACACTAGGGACGTGCAAATGTTATGGGCCAGATTCTCCACTGCATTGACAACACACTGTGTATTCATATCTGTGCAAACTGCAACCATTCTGACTGGAGAGTATTTTACAGTTGTGCAAAAGGGTTAAATAAATATACATCATACAAAGCAGTGGAGATTTGGTCCCCGAATTTCTTGTATTTTGTTTAACAAAGTACAATGTAAATGCCTCTTACAAGATATTCGTGTCTTGGTGGTCCTTGTTCTCATACTAGTATTTGGTATTACTACTGGACTCTGCTACAGTTCTTCTCTGGATTTAGACATGACTTCCCCATCTGAGGAGGAGATTCTATTTATGGGCTTGTCTAAACAAGGAAATTTACTGCTATAACAATATATACGACAGTAACTCAGTGTCACCACAGGGAGTTGTACTGTTATAATTATGCTGGTATAGTTTTGCTGGTAAATATTCCTGTGTAGACAAGCCCTAAGTTTCCCAGCCAAATATACCTGTCTTCCTGCCTCTCTTGGGGTAATAGGCATGTATGACTAGAATGGGAGGATTTGGTCTTTGCCGACTTACAAATAGAAACATGCTTTGTAAAGGTGTTTTCTGCATTCACGCCTCATGGTTGATGCTAGTGTATAAACCCTAAGATGAAGGTGAAAGGAAATGGAAGCTTGAGATGTAATTCTTGCACTTTTAAAAATGGTTGAATCTAAACCCACTAACTATGTTGAATGTTCAGTGGAAAGTATTAACTTTGATTTTTTTCCTCTAACACTTAACAATCTGCCATGTGTGGTGTTATTTTTGTACTCTATATTTAACATGAGCTACAACCTGCAGTATGCTGTTTTCCTTTTCAGTTGTCATAGGCCCCCAATCTTGCAAACTGCTCCCCAGTGGCCGGCCTTTGTGCTTGCAAAGAGCCCCACTGATGTTAACATCTGACTGTGCAGAGATCACCCACATGGAGCAGCCTGCAGGATCAGGGTGACAGCTGACACAGTTTCTTCATGATGTGGGCAGTTTAGTAACTATGGGAAATTGCAATTCCACCCCCGCTCCCCAACACACATCTGTTGCACCTGAAGCTTCACTTTTATTAGAGGGGGATTTCTTTGCCCCGATGAAACAAACCCCTGTTATATTGTTAACCTTAAAAATTCATGTATCTTAGCTTGCTTTTTTACTATTTTTCCTAAGATGTAATACATGTTTAAAATAGTGGTCCGGATTCTGATCTTAGGCAAGAACAGTTTTTAAGGCAGTCAGTCTAACTGCATCAGTATAAATAAGATCAGAATCTGGGCCAGCAAAGTTGACTTAGTTACTCTGTATTAACACTAGTGTAACTGACTGGAATTTAGCCCAATGGCATTGCACAGGTAAGAAGAGCTGCATCTGGCCCAATATCAATTTTTTTCTCAAATCTAATAACTTTACTTGTGGAAATTTGAGCACATCTTGTTATTCTGAGACTTACTATTTCAGACAATGCTACAGTAGCATCTTATGCTTGCAGCACCAGGCTCTGGGACTTCAGGGAAACTATCTTCTATCCATTCCTTAAAAGGAATAGTCTTACCTTGCACCAAACTGCTGACTTGTTGTAATCCGAGTTGTGAATGCTATTTAGTGCTTTCAGTGAAAGTTGATCTATTAGAAGTCTATGAGCCAAACTGAGAGTGCTAGTGTAAATCTAATGACATATAAATGACACACTTGAGCGGTAGAACTAGGCAATGGGATTCAGACTGGTCTGTACCTGTGTCATGTTCCAGAGTATGAACAGGGACTACAGTTTGCATCATCTTGTTTAAATAGCATACCAGCTGTATATACCAGTGATACCAGCAAAATTCCAGTGCAAGGCCATGTGCAGCAGTTAGGCCTAAAGAGGTTGTCTGTAAATGGTAATGTGTTCTGAAGATGCATTATATGCACTTCACATCACCCACTAGTAGTTTTAATTGTAGCTTTCAAAATAAATCACAGATCCTGTGGCACATCAGAGTACAGCATTTGCATGAGTATTAGACCATAAAAAGGATGTGCCCTTCCACAATTTTCTATGGGTGCCAGCCCCATGTGCTGTGCCAGCCCCATGGCACATTCTCACTTGCCTTTGGAAAAGTGCCTTCAGGGTTTTGTTACAATGCAATGACTAACTTGGCTATTCTGAAAGTGCTGGTTGTCTTCTGCTGTGCAACAGATCAGAATCAATCCATATTGCAAGAGTGCTGCTTATGCCCTTAGGGTGAGCCTGTTTCAGAACCAGGAGTTCCTGGTCATGTATATATCTGTGTCTGTGAAAACTTTTTGATGGGGATAAATAAGGGTATACCCATACTATCTAAATGCTGTAGTGATGGATACACTAGAAATGCCTGAGATCAGGCTAGCAATGATCATTCTATCAGAAGTAAATTAACCTAAGATGAATACAAAAACAAATGTGTTAATGCCAGAATTCACTCCATTTAGAATATTAACCGTAATGTGCAAATTATTTCTAAATCAGGTCTTATAAGAGTTACTCAAAATCACAGGGACAGGATTTGGCTGCATCCTGCATATCATTATGGGAACATGAGTCTGAACTGGGACAAATGTCCTGCAAAAAACAAGTACTGTACTATTCTAACCCAATGAGTACTCTGCAGTGGGCGAGACTGTATGGTACTTTCTCAGTGACTTACAATACTGTTGCCTTTTCTGGACATTATTATTTATTTATAATGCAGTGGCACCTATAGGCCTCAGCTCAGGATCTGGGCCCCAATGTGGCAAGCCTTTTACATACATACAATAAAGACAGTCTCTGCCCCAAAGATCCTGCAGTTTGCATGGCAAAGAACAGATTACCAACCTTCTGAAAGACAGCAGATTACACATGCACAAATTGTCAAGGAAAACTGACTCTTTTTCGCTTTGATATCCTTATTTGATTTTGAATCAACACATTTAAAACAAACAAAACTGTTGCTTAATGCAAATTGGGGCTTGAAGAGGGCAACTAGTCTGGTACTTTCCTCATGTACTGTTCCACTGAAATAGGCCTAGAGGAAGAGTCAATTACCAGTTTGTTTGACTTCCACTTGGGGATGCTGGAACAATGTGTATAGTGGGGGTGCTGAGAGCCATTGAAATAAACTGTAAATCCTGTATATGATGGAAACAAGCCAGGGAATGCGGCAGCACCCCCAGCACCTATGCTTCCACCTGCATGTACCTTGCTGTAAGGGATTTCAAATATCTTGTAAAATGGAAATACTTCAAACCTAAAACCAAACTGTGGCAATGAAATGACTTATACTGAGTGTACCACAGGTTAAGTAAGGGACAAATTTGACTCCTACATCACAGCCACAAACAAAAAGCAGTGGCAGAGTGTGAGCGAAGCTAAGCAGAATAAGAAGAAGATGTAAAGAGCCTACATAGGATGAGAGGCTAAATAAAACAGGAAACCACTACACTGACTTTAAGTGGGAGTTATGCTGTGAGGAATGCAAGGTCAGGCCTGGCAAGAGGAGTTCTTGCACCCTCTTCTATATACTACATTAATCTAACTAATTCATTTCAACTGTACCCCCTTAATCCAAGCCTCGATTATCTCCAGTGAACCAGTATCTCCAAACACTGCCCTCAGATGCACACACCTGGATCCATTAAGCCAAGTGGCTGCACAGGAGTATAAACCAGGGTAAAATTTAGCCTGCTGACATTAAGAGTTGCACTGAGGGTTTTGATTAGCTTTTGTTGTTTGTTTGGTTTTATTTTATTGTTTTTCTAAAGCCTACTATTGGTTAACATTTCAAATTGTCCAAAGTAGGTGGAAGGAAGGTCATTTTAAACTATATACAATCTTACGTCAAATGTGTTGTTGAAAGAGTGGGGTGAAAAGAATGGGGTGAGCTGCGGTTTGTTTGGACTAAAGGAATCAAAGAATGGACATCTTTCAGGCTTATATTGAAGATATAAAATTGATACAGCAACAGACCAGAATTTTCACGGTGGGAAGTGTCCATGCACAGATCATTAGAAATATTTTACTGAGTAATCCTGATGGGACAAGGCTGCCCATTAATGACACTGCTTTCACTGAGATCATTTGGCAATGGACTCAGGGTGGCAGGGCCCTTATGGGTAGCGTCATGCTTAGCACTTCAACCAGCATCATTATCTCCATGGGCCTTAACACAATCAGATGCTGGGACCTCTGGATTTACAATCATGCCAGTAATCTTCTTCCTGATCCTGAAAAGCTTCTGAGCAGAGCAGCTAAAGAGAGGGAACTAAGTGACATCACCAATTCCATGGTTTGTCTTAAACAACCCCTAAGATGTGCACCTAAAGCCATTATCCAATCCTAATGTGTCAATTTCCACCTTTACCTTTCTTTATCATCTATGTAATAAAAGTCCAGTGTGGCAAACCAGGACAAATATAGCCTTGTAACAGCTTGCTGTGACCAGTTTGGCAAGTCAAAAGCAATGCTGAGCAACTTGGCCTCAATACTTGCCTCTAACAGACTGGCTAGAGGAAAATCAGACCAACTTACCCAAACACTTTCCACAGCCAGGGGAATAAAGCCAAAGTCCAGGGGTGGCTAATTGGATCACGTGCTGTGCCTGTGGTCTTCCAATAACTCAACTAAAGCCTCAGACAGAAGTTGTATCTTCCTGTCTCTTGCTATCCTTTTCTCTCTTCTCCGTGTGCATTTGTCTTAAGAAGAGAGAGATTCAGACTAAAAGGAGATAAGCTACCAGCCAAAAGCAACTCTAACTTTCCTCCTCCAACCTAAAGATTTTATGCTATTTGTGAAAACTTTAAAGTAGTGGTTTCTCCCTGTAAAAGACAGTACAAATGGGGGGAGTAATGGGCAGGAATAAGCATTTGTTATAATGAAGACAAACTGATTTCTCCCCCTTTTCTTTAAGTTTCTAACTAGTATAACTTATCACATGTCCCTAGTATAGACAAGGCTTGACTTTCTCCATGATTGAATGATTAGGAAAGCTCTCTCTAAGTCTTGACACACAATGAAATTTCGGACAATTTGTCAGTGTGATTCACCTCCAGGTCTAGAATACACAGTAAATTCGCCTTTCTCTTTTCCATACCCATTTTTGCATAAATGTCTAAATTCCATTTCGTAATGGAAGCAAGCCATTCCAGGCACTGCATTTCAAGGCAAGTATAGCACTTCCCAGGTGATTAAAGCTCCTTGGCCTTCAGCCTTGTGTCTTACAAATACCAATGGAGGTATGCTGCAATCATCCAAAAATGCAGTGCCTGTTGTGTCTTATTGCTTAAAATGCTTGTCACATGTTAGCTGGGAGCACTGGACGTTTTATTGTCTACAGTAAGAGGAATACTGCTCATCTTAATCCTAAAAGAAGTTGCACAGCTAAAGCCCCACATCCATATCAGTTTTATTCTCATATACATTAAGCCCCCTTTGGTCTGAAAGGGGCCTTAGTGTAAATGAGAATCTGCCCTTTAGGCCAGTTAGACCAATTCTTGAATTTTATGAACTAGTGTAACACAAATCTTGCAATGATTTAACTAAACTAAACTGGCTTTCCAAAACCAATGTAGTTAGTCTGGTGCAAGTCTGTTTGTGGACACTTATGCATCCGATGAAGTGAGCTGTAGCTGACAAAAGCTTATGCTCAAATAAATTTGTTAGTCTCTAAGGTGCCACAAGCACTCCTTTTCTTTTTGCGAATACAGACTAACATGGCTGCTACTCTAAAACCTTACTTTGGAACAGAAGTTTCTATCTTAGCCAAGGAGAGGATATTTTTTTCCAGTGACTCCTACAGGCTTTGGATCAGGCTCTGAAAGTAGCAAGTAACTCTGCATTCAAAGGGCCCTGTGTTGCTACTTTTTGAGTCTACTATTCCATTCAATATGATTTTAGACTTACTGAGTTGTTTTCTTAATTCCACTGAGTAAAACAAAACTAAATCTATAGCAGAATTCTTAAACAGCTGAAGAACTAACATTGTAAGGAAAGACTGCACAAACTAGCAATCTACACAGTGGATATTTCAGTAACTTTGCCAGAGATAAACAAACAAAAAACCCAAAATATGAAGGCTTGCAAACCCCGTAAGGTGTGTTGCCCTGAAGTCTGCTTATAGTAGAAATTTTTGAACGGTTGTAGCTACAACCCTGTGATGCCACCCAGCCCCTGTGCAGATACTCTGAACCTGTGCCACTTATCTCCATTTCAAGTTGCCCCAGCCTTTAAGTATGTCTTGGAGTCACTATGACACCTCTCCAGCATCCTGAGAATCCCCTTACTCAAAGAGAAGCCTGTGTGAGTAGTTTAACTCAGCTTTATGGCTGCTTTGCACCTCCCCAGCAATGCAGAAGGGAGTAGTGGAGGATAAGGGCCTGAATTTCAGAGCAGATTTTGCTCATTGTACATGCTATTTAATAAACAAAGACTGAAGGGAATACATTTATTTTGATCCCTTGAGATGTTATAAATCAAAATCACGAGTAGGAGGTTTCTTACTCATGATTGTAAGCCTCCAGTATGTGTAGCTCTTCACAGTGCAGGATCTGTCTGGAAAGTGCACTCTATTATGATATGGAATTCTATTCTCGATTGATAAGATTTTTAATTAACTCTAGTTCAGGAGCAACTGATTTCACAAATAACAGTTTGGGGGAGAGAAACATCAAATTAAAAATAAATGTCTCTTACATTTCAAGACTAAGATATTTTAAAAGATTTCCAACTGAGATAAGGCATATGCAGTAAACAAGCATTTTCAAATAAAACTGAATGACTTAAATGAGTTCAAGAGATTAATACAAGTTAATTATTAAGGATCCCTCTTGGTTTTGCAGAGGAATATGCTGCAGATCCCTAGGGATGGGACGACTAACATGCACATGGTATACTGCAATTCATTGTCATTTACACATCCTCAAACTGCTCCACACCATGGAGAACAAAGAGTTGTCATATCAGGTGTTGAAAGGAACTGGGCCAAGCCCCAGAGCAACTACTCCCTATGCCCTACTGGCCAAACAGCTGCACTGCAGCACAAGTTATCCTGACAACATACTGCAGCTCCCAGGCTGGAAAAACAGCTCCTATGCACTACAAAGCTGTGACACAGGAATTTGGAGGCATACAGTCAAGTGGCACATACACATAACCACCATTCTCGTCTTTCTTGTCATGCATAGCTCTAGGACTTAGGTGTAAAAGCAGCGCATTGCTGCTGAAGTGGATATGAGAGAGGAGCTTACGGACTGTTGGACAGCTGCATGTAATCAATGAGCCGGTGTATTTTCTGCCAATTGTAACATCGGAGTATTTCTAATAGAAATAAGAGCTAAGGTATTTCTAATAGATCTATTGAGGCCACCAGTTGTATTTACTTGTATCAGTGGCTGTAATGGTGCTTTGCCAACGTGCACATTGTCTGTAGGCAATTTCTACCTGGTGTGCAAGGTGCAGCTACTTGGATCTGTGTATTGAACTTCAAAATATCACCTGCACTGCCCCTTCCTGCTCATGCTAGAATGGGCGTGACAAGAAGTCAACAGGGAGGAAGGTTGCTCTTGTGGATGAGGCACTGGACTCTGATTCAGGAGTAGAATTCCTGACTCCACCCAGACTTTTTTATGTGACCTCACGCAAATCACCCCTCTATTCACCTCAGACCTCATCTGTAAAAATAGGGATAAACATACTTCCTGTGTCTGTCCTGTCTGTGTAGGTTGTAAATTCTTTAAGGCCAGCCTCTTTCTTAACATGTGCCCGTACAGTGCCTTGCACAATGGGATACAGCTCTCTCTAAGGGCCTACAGATGCTACTTAAAACACATGTAAATAGTCACAGCAACACTCCTGCAGGAGTAGATGATAAATGGAGGATAGCGTGCAGGGTGGTACAAACCCTCCGCAGGCGTCTTCCATGGCTAGCCCTTAGCCCTCCTCCTGTCAAGCAACCAACTGAGCTCTGGCACTCTGCAAAGTTCAGAAACATGAAGACTGGCTTGCTTTTATTTCTTTGTATTTTTTTTAAATTCTATCCAACAAAGTAGTCCTTCTCTTATGGAAATATAAGGGATTGGGCTCAAATAAAGTAGAATGAAGTACACCAGTGACATTTTAGTAAACGATATGGCTTTATTTTAATTAGTTGGAGAATATATATATCTCATTTTAGTCTAACAGTGTATCCATGAATGTGTGTGGCTGCTGTTTAAAGGCTAATAAACTTTCTTGCTTCACCCATATGACATCTAGCTTGCAGATCGCATTGTAACAAAGGAATATACACTCTTTAAAAGTTCAGACACTAAATTACTGGCAGTAATGCTATATGCAGCCTGGACAGTGGCTATCAACAAAAGATCACTACTGCAAAAGGTTACTCCTATTTCATTTCAGCAAAACAAAGTTACACACTTGGAGTCCTAATGCTTGACTTTGCTCGTGTATTTACACTTACTGAAATGAGTGGGACTCATCAGGTGCATATGTGTTTGTAGCATCAGGGTTGTGGGTTCCAATTTGGCCAAGTAAGTCAATGGCAAAATGCCCACTGATTGCAACTGGAGCACAATCAGACCCCTGAGGCATAAATGGAAGTGACTCTAACTATAAACCTTTTAATCCCAGTGTTCTGATACAAATATCTTTTAAAGTGCTGCACTCTATGCTCGTCTCTGCGTTCATAATGGGACATCAAAAAACAAGTGTAGGAAAAGTTTATTTTTTTATTCAAATATTATAATGAAGGACAAAATTTTGCCTTAAGTGATGTATGAACAATTCCTGCTTTAGTCTATGAGGCCTCTGTGAGTATTAGAGATCTGAATGTGACCGTGAATGCATGATTCATGCAAGAAATATTTTCTCAAACTGTTTGATCTGAATACACACCAACAAATGCTGTCCCACTACACATGGCTATCAAGAAACAAAGAGAGGGTATTGCTCACACATTTCTTTGAAATCTATCATTTATTAATCTAACACATGGAAAGGGCCTAGATCCTCAGCTGCTATCAAGCGGAATCCCTCTGCTGAAATCAACGTAAGGAATGTAATGTAGTAACAATCGTGTAATGCAAGAGACCTAAAATATTGAATTGTTCTTCTTTCCCAAATACGATGTAAGAATTACCCTTCACAGAAAGAGACATATATATGCTAAGATAACCATATTGAAAAATCAGAAAGTTTTAATAACTGTTTAACTGTATACAAGCTAACAAACTAACTACACACAGTCACTGTTTTGTTCCATTCTCTGCTTTGTGCCACCAAAAACCCGTCCAAACAAACCACCTCACAGACCTGCAGTTGCACAAAAGTCCCCAGCTTCCCAGGACTTCATTACCTACATTAACTATACAGGTCTCAGCACTGCCATCTAGTAGAAAGCAATAGTCTACCATGGCGTTGGCTGTCACATCAGCTCGAAAGGCAGCATTATTCCAGGAGAGCATGGCAAAGCTGTTGCTATTGTTAATATTTTACTGCAGTGAGTAGTTATCAGGTTAACCATCCAGTATGTGATTCGAAACCAATTTCCCCCAAACCCTGGGTCCTGCCAGCTGCATTATGTTCATACAGAAAGATCCGTTAAACAACTAGATTAGCCTGGGTTTGTTTTGTATTTTTAACGCATTACTTCTGATTTTTCTATTGAAAACACTCCCCCCAGACACACACACACACACACCCCCTCTGCACATCGCAACAACAGCCCAGCTCCTGCTCGCAGCTGGAAAAGACTGGCGGGGGGGGGGGGGGGGGAGACCGGAGTCCCCTAAGTATTCGTGCCTAGGGAATGTAAACAGAGATGGAGAAAATGGGTCTTATCGATCACTCGGAATCTATACGGCCGCCTTCAATGCTGCTTGCAGATTTACAGCCAGATGCGTGGAAATCGGAGCAATGTCCCTGCATCCCTGGCTTTCTCTCTTCCCCCCGTCACGCAGCACCAGCGGGGTTCATTTATTTAGCGGTTCACCCTCCAAGATGAACCAAACGCAGCCCCCACCCCAGGTCCCTAGCCCTGCCTGGAGCTGGGGCTGCTGGTGCATCGCTCCCCGTGGAGCGGCGGGAGCAGCCGGCAGGGCGAGATGGGAGCTGGGACGCGGCGGGGGGAAAGGCATGCAGGGGAGCTGAGCGGCTGCACGCGCGCACACACACACACACACACACACTCTCACAGACACACACACCCCGGACGAACGCGCACGAACTGAACCAACCAGTGCAGCCCGATCCTGCCCCTCGCTCGCCTCTCACCATCGAGCGCAAGCTGGTCCCGTCGCTCCTGGGAGCCGCCACCGCCGCGCTGCACAACCAGCCTCCCCCAGCCGCCTCCCCCCAGCCTTTCTCCAGGGCTCCCCGCAGCGCTGCCGCTGCTATGCATGCTGCCCCCCCCCCCCCGCCGCCGCCCCCCAACCTGGCTCCGTCCCTCCCGCCCCGCTCAGGTACGGAGGGCGCACAAAGAAAGAGCCCCCGCCTCACTCACGCGGCAGGAGAGCGCAGCCCAGCCGGGCGAGGAAGGCGACGCGAGGGCATGTGTGTGTGTCCTGCACACCGCACAGCCCCCTCCCCGCGTCCGCCCCGGCTCCATGCAGGCGGCGAAGCCCCCCACCCTGCCGCGCGCGGCCAGTCCCCCTAGCACGGCGGAGCTCCACCCCCCATTGCAGCCCCCGAGCCTGCACAGCCCCCAGACGCTGACTCGTCCCCACCCCTCTGGAAACTGTAAAAAAAAAAAAAAACCCATCCCCACAATGCAAAACTTCCCTAGCCCCTTAGACGCTTCAGGGCACCCACCCACCCCCTCCACATTTTAAAGCCCCACCCCACTACATAGTACAAAGCATCACCGCCGCTACCACCCCGCCACAGGACAAGGGCTCCATAACCCCACTGCAGGCTGCAAAGAACCCCCATCCCCCTACACAATCCAAAGCCCCTTCAACGCTATTACACCTTGGGAAGCCTCCCTACACACTGCAACCTCAACCCTCCTGCCTCTGCAGCGCTCCACCCTACTACCCAGTGCGCCCCAAGCCCCTCGACAGCCTGCAGAGCCCCCAGCACACCGTGCAAACCTCCCCAACCCACCCTGCATGCTGCAGAGCTGCCTTCCCCTGTGAAAGACAAAGGCAGCCCAGCCAGGGGTCCTGGGGGTTAGCTAGGCAAGAGCACCCGCTAAAGGGAAGTTTCCCCCCTTCCTTGTTTGAGGTGGTTTCGCAGCAGGTGATGAATGTGGGGTGGTGCCCCCCTCCCCCCCGAGCAGGTTTGTGGTGCAGGAATCACTCCCCCTGTCTATGCAGATGCCCCTGGGAAGAGCTGCAAGGCTGGCGGCAGCAGCAACAACAGCCGCCCACCACCCCCATTAAAGCTGTTCTCCCCCCATCTCTCTCGTTCTCTTTCTTTTCAGTTCACCGCCTTGATTGACAGGGAGCCTTTCAAAGGCCGCCCACACACGTTTTCCCTGAATCGGAGAGAGAGATGGCGAAGGAGAAAGCATGAATGAAATATTCAGCCTGCAGGAGCGCCCAGGAGCAGGGGGCGGCCAGGGAGAAAAAGACTCCAGCCTCCTAGGGAGCCAGAGCATCTGGAGCTCCCCCCTTTCCAGCAGCAACAGCCTCTACTGCAGTTGTGTGTGTCCTGGTTCAGCACATCCACAGGCCGGCATATACACTGTAGACAAAATGTGCACATAAGACACAACGCAGACATGTTACACAGACAGACAGACGTATGTAGATAATATAAAGATACCTGATGTAAATTACGCACACTCAGGCAAAGGGAGACATGCATACATTACTGGCAGAGAGAGAGAGAGAGAGAAAGATACAAACACAGAGGGAGACAGACAGACATATTCACAGATATTAGACACAAGTTACACATACACTATGCACAAAAAGATTACAGGTACACGCACTCTCACAAACAGAGACAAACATTACACATTAAGGCCCCTCTTCTGCAAACTAATGAATTGGTGGAGTGCTATGTTGAGAGCCTTACTGAAGTCTATGGGGTTCTGCATAGTGCAGCTGCCCACCAGTGCAGTATCTATTGCAGCATCCAAGTCAAAGATAGACACACAGGACCAGATCCTCGTCTGATGTAAATCTGCTTAGCTTCAATGGAGCTACATCATTTAATACCAGTTGAGGATCTGGACCATAATATCTGATCCAGAAGTTTTATCTAGACGTTATAGCAGGGAACTGAGGCCATGAGGATGGGGTTCTTTCTCCATCTTTGACATCTACAGGGGGTCCCTAGTATACGTCAGGGTTGCGTTCTTGAAAGGGCCATGGATACCGAAACGATGAATACCGGAGAATTTTTCCCCGTAAGAAATAATGGAATAAGGGGGGGAGATGAGTTCACAGTGTTGCCACACTTGTCTAAGACAATGCTCTTTTCACCTAAACAGTGCGCCTTTTTACAGTGACAGATTATACAGCACAAATTTTACACATAAAACATTGAATAAAATAAGGTAGAACCCTACAAACACCGTTCAAACACATAGAACATTTTAATAAATAATATAAAACTGTGTCAATTAGGCTTACAGTACCTTACGTTGGGGTGGCGGCTGGCTTTTCCATGGCTGGCTTTTCCATGGCTGGCTTTTCAGTTGCAGAAGTCCTAAAAAAATATTATATCGACGTCTGCTCTCCTGCATGAATCTTTGACCGATAGATCTCTCTGTAGCAAGCCACTGCATCATTGAGAGCCCTGAAGACTTTGGCAGACGGTTCATGAAAAGGATCAGCGGTCCATATGGTTTCGATCATTTCATACAGCAATCCAAAGAAACGGGAGAGATTCTTTGTCGTTGGACTCCTGGCTTCCTGCTCTACGTTGTCATCGTCATCCTTGCTTTCTTCGGATATCCGTCGTTGGTGCAGCTCAATCAGTTCCTCATTTGTCAGTTGCTCAGTGTGAGACTCCAACAACAACTCTATATCCTTCTTCTCCACCTCCTTGAAGCCAACATCCTTCTCCAACTTGATGATTTCTTGCCGGAGAGCAGGAACGGCATCAAATCCCACAAAGCTGTGCACAGCATCTGGCCATGCATGGTGCCGAATGCCGTTCATACATTGCGAAGTGACCTCTTCTCACAATGCGTCAATGTTTTATATGCCATTCAAAATGTTGTAGGACTTCCAAAACTCCTTTACATTGGGCTTTCCTTCACCTGCTTAATCAGCATGGAGAACGTCCTCCGTAGGTAATAAGCCGCGAATGTGGCCAAAACACCCTGGTCCATAGGCTGCAGCAACGATGTGGTGTTGGGTGGCAAAAATAGGATCTTGACATTCAGGCAGAGGGCTTCATAGTCCAGTTTGTGGGCACTTGCGTTATCCAGCAGACGGGGAATCTTAAAGGCCAAATTTTCCTTCTGACAGTAAGCCATAAACTGAGGAACAGCATGGTCTACAAACCACTCATGGAAAATATTGCATGTCATCCAGGCAATGTTCAACTTCCAAATTATGGGGAGACAAGACTTGACATAGTCCCTCATTGCTCTTGGGTTTTCACTGTGATAGACACGCAAGGGCTTCAACTTGTAATCACCTTCCGCATTTCCCCCAAGCAGAAGGGTTAAGCTGTCTTTGGAGGCCTTGAATCCAGGAGCAGTCTTCTTGTCATGAGAACTATAAATCCTCATTGGCATCTTTTTCCAGTAAAGGCCCATCTCATCTACGTTAAAAACTTGTTTTGGAGAGTAGCCACCTTCTGAAACAATTTTCTTTAGCTGCACACGAAACACTTCAGCCGCTTCTTCATCCACACCAGCCACTTCTCCTGTGAGTTTTACATTATGTAGTTTGGCATGCTTCTGGAATCTGCGGAACCACCCATGACTAGCACTGAAGATCTCCTTTTCTGCTGTTGAGCTCTCTCCCTCTCTTTCCTTTAAATCATTATACTGGCTTCTGGCCTTCTCCTGAATCAAGCTTAAACTCACAGGCGTTTTCTTTTGATGGAGGTCATCAATCCAATCAGCCGGCAAACATTCCATTTTCTCCATTGTACTGCTTCTCTGTTTTGTTATCTTCATCTATGAAAATTTCATAGCACTTCTAGCGCTTTCACGAATTCAATCAGCACTCTTAAAAATTGTGCATACCGTCATAGCAGGCAAGCTGAAAATATGAGCAATGTCGGCTGCACACTCAGCTCTTTCAATACGCTTTATAACATCTAATTTCACTTCTAATGTTACACTTTTATGTTGCCTCTTAAACACAGGCCCACTCTTAACACTTTGAACTCATTTCCACTCATGATGGGTAGTAGTGTTCTGTACAGTACTGTACTCACGGCCCGCCCCCCCTCGACCCCCTCCCTGTCTCTTTCCACCCAGTTCCGCCCCCTCCTCCAAGCATACCCTGTCCCCGCTCCTCCCCCTTCCTCCTAGCGCCTCCTGCATGCCGCTGAACAGCTGATTGTGGCAGGTAGGAGGTGCTGGGAGGGAGGGGGAGAAGTTGATGGCTGCTGGCGGATGGGAGCCGCTGGAGGGTGAAGGGGGGCACTGGCTGCCCCTGGACGCTGAGCACCTACAGAAAAGCGATGCAAAAGGTGAAGCAAGTAAGTTGCAAATGATGGATACGTGGGTCAGGACAGATGTGAATTGGAACACGTTCCCCTATTGATAAGTGATGGATATGCGAAACGATGGATAAGGGGGAGAGGTATACTGGTGACCCCTTGTACTTGTTTTGTGACCCTAGGCAGCCACTTAACTACCATATTTCTCCATTCAGCCATTTGTGAAAAGAATATAACAATGCTTGCAGATCAGAACTTCCCCAAAACTTTGGCCTGCATAGTGTAGGATTCTGACTCAGGCACATCACTTATTTACCTAAATTTAGGGATGTTAGAGGGGTGTTGGGGCTATGGCTTCAATGGGTGTGGTCCACTGAAGTCAAGAGAGCTACACTAATTTAAACCAACAAAGGATTTGGCCCATGAGGTATAGGTAATATTTATAAAGCACTCTTGGGTTAAAATTTAGCATTTTTATTTATTAATAATACTTATTTGGAATCCTTGAATGGAAACACTAGTAATATTATTAACCTATATCTCTCCTACAGTTTAAATTGAAGATAGCATTTTTTTCTTCTAAACTCTCATATAATGTTGTTGAGTGATCTTCCACATTGCACCCAGAGGTAGCCACATTCAGTGGTGTGTAAACTGATTCCTACCTGTAGTCATATAGAGCCAGATTCTCAGCTGGTGTAAACCAGTTTAGCTCAACTGAAGTCAATATACACCAAATAATTTACATCAGCCGAGGGTCTGATCCATAGTTTATAAAGCAATTAGGGATTCACATAATGACATATGCTAAAGTAATATATTATTATTATTAGTTTTTAAAGTTTTGCAGTAGTTATTATCAAAGTACATCATAAAATGTTGACAAGCCCTTTACTATAAGATGACAAATGCATCACTATAACATAGATGGGTCAGTATAATACTTTAGATATTTGTCCGGGGGTTATAAGGTTCTTATGTTCATGCTAACATTTCAGTATGACTCACCTACAGTACATATCACTGCCACAGCTGTTGTAGACCTTGTTCTGAGTCAGAGAGTGACTTTGTGATACAGGATTCTGGCAGTCAGTAAAATCCTAATGATTTTCCCAATGAAGAATGAATTGCTAGTTGGTATCTGCAGCATGAGTCAGGATTTGATGTAGGGGGTGAAACTGGACTCATAAATGATAAAAAAAGGCATGGGCTTTTACTAGTGGACTACTCCAATAATGTCTCAACTTGAATAACCTTCTTGAGCTGGACATCTGATACTGGTGTCTAATGCACTACTTGTATCCTGTTTAGAATCTTCACTTAGCAAATGATTCCTATTAATGATTCCCGCAGGAGCTCCCAAATTGTTCAGTATCTAATATGGCACGAAAATAACTTGGACTGACTCTAAAATGTGAGTCTATTTGAGGTTCAGCCAATGTTAAAGGAAATTGTGGGCCTGATATGCTAGATCCCAGGTGGATCTTCTTTGTTGGGAATCTCTGTGGGGCATTAGTAGCATACATCAGGGGTTCTCAAACTTCATTGCACCGTGACCTCCTACTGACAACAAAAATTACTACACATTCCCGGGCCGGGGGCAGCGAAGCCTGAGCCTCGCTGCCCCTGGCTAAAGGCCTATGTTTTTTTTCCTGTCTCATGAGCCAGATTCTCCTATTGATCTAGGGGTGCAAAGGAGCTCTAAAGCCAGCCAGAGAGGCCAGGTGGCCCATAGCTGAGGTAGATTGTGCCTATGTCCCTGCACTCCGAGCGTAACGTAGAGGGGGAAAGACATGGCTGGGGAACTTCTGTACTCCAGCAGTCCTTGCCTGATGTACAGCTTCATGGGGATGATAGCTAGCTGGCATACTTGCATTCCCTGAAGATTTTCTAAGCTACACCAGGGCCAACATACTATTGGCCTCAAGGTCAACACCTCCCACATCTGCTGTGCCTAGAAGATATTGAGAATCTGCGCCTGTACCTCTAGCCCCCCTGTAATCTTTTGTAACTAGTAGGTACAGGCGCCTCATGCATCTGAGATTTCTTTGCTACAAAGAGTTTCCCAAGTTTTCCATAAGAGAACTGTAGGCTGTGACTTATTTGGTTAGGCTTATGAGATGTCACCTGTCAGGTTTGTTGTGAATATTTTTTTTTTTTTGTTGCCAATCTTCTGTATACAAAATGGCTCTGGCTTTTATAGGTAAGTTTCCCCAGTACCTTCGCTGTAAGTTACTGGACACTATTTTTTTCATAATTATATGAAAACACACTGTAACTTGCAGTAACTTTTTCTTTAAATCCACTCATCTTTGTCGTTCCAGTATGTATCATTAGCATTTCAGGAAAATTGTACACCAGGGTTTCCCCATGGAAATGTTGTAATGTCATTAATGGAATATGGAATATCAATGCAAGTTACAATGTTTTTATGTATATAATGCTGAATCAGGTGGAAATTTGACTAAAAGCTTCTGCTCTGTAGCTAGTTTTCAAATGGAAATATGCCTAAGGTGGTCATACTTTGAGGACTGTATCGCTAAAATAGCCTTATAATAAAGCACTGGTCCTGGGTTTCATGTGTACAACCCAGAGCCCTGTTTCAAGACCTTGGCTGCCCAGCTGAATCAGGTGATCAGTAGTGATGGCTCAGAGGCATCATTGCCTATGAGAGGAAGTCTGTGGAGGCAGGGGCTGATGCTGCACCATTTAAGTCAATAGGAGCAGGAGTAGACCCTTGGAGACGGGGGATGTGGGGTCAAGAGAAGGATGCAGGGGGAGCTTTCTGCCCCAGGCAGGTAGAAGATCTGGTAGGAAATACCTGCAGGGATAGAAGGGAGAGACTTTAGGTAGAGGCCAGGCAGCAGATCCTGGCTTTCAGAAATGAATTAATGGAGTGTGTGGAAGACTTGTGTTGTGTTGTTAAATAAAGTGCTGAAGAAAGGGTAATAATTTTGCTGCTGTATGAAACTTTGTCGGACATACTGGCTCTTGAGTTGGCCTCTGGCTTCTAGTACTCTTCACATCTTCCCCCATGACCTCACTCTTCATTATTACACATTGGGCCAAAACCTCAGCAGGTGTAAATCAGGGTAGTTTCAAAGAAGTGAATAGTTATGACAAACTACACCAGTTGAGGATCTGGCCCATCTTTCTTTTCTGCACTGACATCCTTATATTAGCACCTATGCCAAGATAAGGAAAGAAAGGGAGACCACAGTAGGTTGTATGAGGCAAAAACAAACTACATTTGTAAGAGAAAATACATGTCTTCATATGATGCATATAAATGCCAAGAAAGCTACAGAGACAAGGTGTGAAGATAGCCCCCAGCTATAAAAGTGCATGGGTGAGACTTAAAACACACTGCACTTATGGATGTGCTTGTTAATTTTGAAAATGTCTTATTTTTCTACTGGATCTGAAAAAAATCATTCCCTTTTCAATTAATATACACCCATTCAATTATCTAAATGCTTGATTATTAAAACCTAGTATATCATATTTGCTTCAGGTTAAATATAAAATTAAAGGATTGTGTTGGGAGGAGGGAACTTGAACTTTGTAGGACTTTAAGGGGGGAAAAGTACTTAAACTAACGGTTGGGAATTTACAGTTTGCTTATTGCAAATGAATAATGAAATGAAATGAAATGAATAATATCTGACTGTTGTAATAAAGGAAAATCCTTTGCTATTGAAATAGCTGGTAACTGCTTTTGGATATTACATAAACTAAAGGGCACAATTTTGGTGACGGCAGCGTTTGCCATGCAATATTGATGTACTCAGGGGAGTGTGTCACTCTGGCATTCACAGCAACCAGACCACATGGAACTTCTTCCTCTTTCCTCCCACCAGTTTTTTATTTTGAATACAGAGTGCTGTAAAAGAAACATGAAGATTAATCATGTGCAGCTTTAGCCCCAGTACTCCCCGGTCTCAGTGCCCACTGCTACACATAGTCCCTGATCCCGCAATGACCTCTGTGCAGGTGGGTCTCTGCACTCCCATGCAGCCCCCTTCCCATCAGTGGAGCTATGTGAAGGGTCAGAGCTAAGCCTATGCAATGCTCATTGCAGGATGGGGCCGTTGGTTCGGAGGAATCATGCTCATTGGCAAGGAAGCTGTATTAGTCAAACTGCTTTTAAATATAATTTAAACAGAGTTTGCCTGGGAAGTGCACACCAAACCATCATTTTACAAACATGCTGCCAAGTGGCTCCCATCTGCATTACATCTACAGGTGTCTCAGGGGACTCTCTTACAACATGGGGTTTTCCCCTCACCTGGGTATTTCACAGTAACATTTGTAATGTAGATGGTACCTTAACACTAGTCCTAAACTAATTGTGCTAAAGTGGAAAGACGCAACAGAGGGAAGTTTACCTTTATAAGCTATAAAGATGTTCCTGACATTACTGATGAAGTGAAGTAGGGCTGCTTTCCGCAGGCTTGTCGAGGGGTTTGGCCATCTCAATTAAATATAAAACACAACACATAGCTGGGGGAAGGAAGTCTGATGACACTATTCCAGCTTTGTTATCATGGTAACCATGATGTCATGAGGATACCATGGTTTCCATGATATTCCTTATATTTCAAACATTTAAAAAAAAAAACAGGAGGAAAAAAAACTTTTTAAAAAGTTGATGTGGTGACATCTTTACCCAGCATAAGAAAGCTGTAAATGGAAAAACCAACCAGCGTTTGTTTCTGTTTCATAGTTCACCTTCAGAGAGGACATTTTGAAAGAAAGAGCATTTCAGCTAGTAATTACTGTTTACAGTACTGTCCCTGTCAACATATAGTGTATATCCTTGGGCTTTCCCCTCTCTCAGCTTCTGTCACTTCCAGCAGCTTTTTGGGATGAGCACAGTCTTCAAAAGGCTGAAGATCTTGTGGTTGTTTCTGAAACTTTAAAAGTAGTAATTTTCATGTGGGATAAAAACCTCAATCTGTGCAGAAGTGGAAAATAAAGCCATTTAACATTTAAAAGTTACCACAGGGTCTCTCACCTTCAGAGGAGGAAGGCATGCAAGATGACTCTTGATTTCAGCCCTTAAGATGCTTCCCAGATGCAAAAATCCTAGTATGCTGCATTAGGCTGCTCAGGGGAAATCAAAACGGTGCTTTTGTTATTTCATTGGTGAGTCAGTGGACTTTCTAGCCCTGGTATCTGACACTTGCAGGGACACAACCCTGGATAACAAGAAAGAGTGGGAGAATGCTTGGGTCCCTATTGACAGGCATCTCAGGGGAAAGGATATGTATGTTGAGGGAGGACACATGTGATGTAAAGATCATTTATATTTTTAAGCTGATAATAGGTACAGGAGTTAGCAGTAGTCTGTGTAGACTAGGTTGGAGAACTAACAAATAAATAAAAAAATCAGCACCTGCATTTTCAGAAGTACTAGTGATCTCAGGCGCCTCAATGTTTAGGTGCCCAACTTGAGACTTCTCAAAGGAAGTCTGATTTTCTGGGGGCAGATGCTCAGCATGTTTTGAACATCAGACACATTTAACGTGTCTCAAGCCAGGTATTCAGAACTCAAAACAACTAAAATCACTAGATGCTTTTGAAAAATTTGGCTAATGAGCCCAAGGTCATTCAAGTTATATGCACTGTTAACCTATATAACTGTTTGACCTTATCACTTCTATTGTGCTTTTTTACCTGCTGTTTGTTAATGTCACTTGGCATATTTTGCTTTGAATTACATTGTAAACTCCCGGGGTGAGGACTATATCGTCCTATGTGTTTTGTATGGTACCTAGCACAACAGGGCGTCAATCCTAACTGAGCAGTATGAGCTTGTTATTACAGAAGGTGTGCAAATATATCATTTCGAACCATAAACCACACTGGAAACGTCAGCTCTTTCTCCTTTTGTAGATACGATATGACCAAAAAAAAAAAAAAAGGCTTAGAAAACTCATCAAACCAGCCAAAAATGCAGGTGAAAATGGAAGTTTTACCACTGACTTCATCCCTGGTGGTTAGAGTGGAGCCCCTTAATCCATTTTAGGCATCTAAATGAAGATTGCCAGAGTTAGGATGTGCTGAGCACCCTTGCGTTCCATTGGCATCTGTGAGATCACCTCTACTAGGGTGCCTGGGGATTTAGGTGCTGCTTTCTAGGCCCAACTTTGGAAGTGTCAGCCTTGCATATTTTTTCATATTTAGTGCCCTGTAACCAGGCAACTGCCTTCTGAGCATCTCCACGTTGCCAGAAGTGGTCCCACAGCAACTTGCCTGTTCTCTTCTTCACTTCTTCAGGGCCCTTTATAACCCAGGTGTGGTCTCTCTTGTGGCTAGCCTCCCCCCAACACAAAGCTGGGGCCAGTTTAATCATAGAAACAGTTCAAAAATTATTCTCAAAGTCCCACAAATAAAGTCCATCACCATGAACAAAGATTCCTACTCAGCTCTGTCTCTTCTACCTGGTACAGAGCTCTTGTGTCCCAGTTTGCTCTTCACAGAGCCACTAGACCCAGCCCTTTCTATTTGGAGCTTTGGCTTCCTTCACCTCTCAGCATCCTTCCCTGTTCTTTGCCTATGCTTGCTTTTTGCTACAGCAGCCTCATCATACAGGCTATGACCGCCATTTTCTTCATTCATTTTTAGCCAAGTGTTTTGTTTGTTATAAATATCCTTTCACTCGGTCTACTTTCCTTAAAGAAACACAATCAGATTTTTGTTTTTTTGTTTGTTTTTTTCTCAGTATTCCATTTCTTTGACATTCTCACTAGTCCCTTTAGGGAAAAATCTTTGATTCCAAGCCGACTCAATTTTTCATAGTGAAACTTTCATTCCATAGAATATTACCCATAATGCCATAGAACAGAATCAACAGTTTCTTTGGTTTTGCACACATTACACAGCCTGTCTTCGTGTCTTTTTAGTAAGTTTAACTTAGTTAAGGCACAATGACCTGCTAACACTCTAAAAATGCCTACTTCCCTTTTGCGGTCATGACTGTGGAGTAGAATATTATTTTTGATTTTTGAGCATACATCTTAAAACTTTTGTCATTCGTGACCACACTTTTAAATTCTTGTCTACTTAAGAGTATCCCAATATCCACCTACTCGTTTTTTAGAGCTTGTTTTGCTGCTGTGTCAGCCCTCTCATTTCCAGATATTCTGATATGTGCTGGAATCCATGCTGTTGTTACACAGATACCGTCTTGCATTATTTCCGTAATTCGGAACATTATTTTACTTATTATGTAATTTCTGCTTTCCCAAGTCATAATACCTGACAAGGAATCAGATACAATTACAGATGCAGCTGGTCTCACATCTCTTAGCCAGGTTAGTGCCAACCTTATCCCTATTAGTTCAGCCATCAGAAGAGTCACATAATTCGATAGCCTTTTAGATTTCTGGATTCCAAGACTAGGAACACAGAAAGCTGTTCCCACTCTCTCTGTGCTGTCATCTTTTGATCTGTCTCTATAGACTTGGCAAAGCTGGCCCCATTTCTCATAAATTCAGAATTTTCATTGGGCTTAATATTTTTTTCCCTTCTCTTGTTTTTTTCATATAATTCCAAATCCACAAGTGGGGAAATAACTGTCCATCTGTAATTTTATTTCCCGTGACTTAAATTGAGAGAACTAATGATTTTTTCTTTTTTTACACATCTCCTTTACCCATTTTTTGACCCTGATAGTATGAGGCAATCCATATATTTTTTTGTCCACTAAGCTTCCAGCAAGTCTCATAAATCTGTTGTATACTTCTGTTTTCATGATTCCCTTTTACCTTTGCCCAAAAGATTAGATTGAATAGTTTCATAGGTGCTCCTCCAATGGCTAGTTGCAGTACCCACATTGGTGTTATCTTTGTACCACATGCCAATTGCAGAGCTTGGGCCTGAAGCAGTTCCAAGTTTCTAAAGTTGTTTTTGAACCAAAGGCTTGGTATCCAAAGTCTAAAACTGGTCTTATCAATGATCTATATGGAGTGTTCCATTTGTAAATGCGTACGTTTTTGATAAAGGTGTTTCCATTTTGACTTGTATAGTTGTGTCGCTTAAAAAGTCCTTTATCACCCAAAACATTCTCCCTTTTATTTCAATTTTGGCTAGTTTATATAGGAGGCCTTCCCTCCATGGCATGTCATATGCTTGTTCAATGTCCAGGAGGACAGTTATCATAAAATTCTTACTCCTTATGCTTTTTGTGCCTCCATTTCTAGCCTCACTAGGTGGTCAGTTGTCCATCTTCCTTTTCTGAAACCACTTTGTACCTCAGTTATTCTATCATTTCCCCCCAAGCATTCCAGTAGTCTTACACTTATGACTTTTTCTCATGATTTTCCCTACACATAGTGTGAGGGCAATAGGCCTTATAAGCATTAGGTCTTGTACGTAGCTTGCCTGGTTTCCTAATTGGGAACACCAGTGGTTGTTTCCATTCTATGGGCAGAAGTCCTTTTTCTTATATATATATATATATCGTTATATAGCCTCAATATAATCTTTGGACTTCCTTCTGAAAAGTGTAATGAAATGCTTCAACTTATATTATCTTTACCTGGAGCTGTATTTTTCCTTCTTCTAAAGTCTGCAATAAGCTCCTGCACACTAAAATTTTTGTTTAACATATCATCAGTATATTCTGTCCAGCCATTTAATACTTCACAGTTTTCCCCAATAAACCTCCATTTTCCCCTCACAAAACTCATTGCTTTGATTAATGTCACTACTGATCTTTTGGAATTCTTTTGCTAAAATGTCTGCCTACCCTAAGTTGAGACCTCAGTTTCATTGTTTATGATAAGACCAGGCATACATTTACTTTTACTTCGAATTCCATTAATTCTTTGAATTTGCTGCTATATTTCTGAAAGCTCTGAATCTTTGTTAAATTTCCCACAGACATTTCTCCAACTTCCTTTTATTATCATTTTTTTTTAATAATCCTTTGTGCCATACCTTACTTACATCTTTTATAACTCATTAAGTCTTTATTATTCATTATGTATTTTGCTTGCCTGTATGCCTTATTTCTTTTCTTGATTGCTAATTTTCAATCCTCATTCCACGAGAGATCAGGATTTGTAAATTGGGGGCAGTTTGATGTTTTGCAGATGGCCAGATCAGCTGTTGCTGTAATTCCTTTTATTATATTATTACTGAATTCTCCTAAATTGCCACTTGTGTAGTTACTACACAAATACACATCACATTTACTCTTGAAAAGGCCAAAAATTCCAGCTAGGAATTAGTTTTGTGTTTTTCACATTTCCTCTGCCTTGTTACTCAGTAAGCATAGGGAGGTGATCACTTCCCATTCCATCTTCTTTATGAATTTCCCAGATGCATTTACTCGTCATTATTTGTTGCAATTCCCAAATCCAAACAGAAAAGGATCCATCCACTCCATTAAATCGAGCAGATGCTCCTGTATTCAGGTTATGCATATCAATACATTATTCTAAACATTTACCATTTAGGTTAGTTTTCTTACTTCCCCGCTCATTGTGACTGTTAAAGTCTCAACAAATTATGAATGGTTTTTTGACATTAACTAGTTTTTCTAATTCTAAAATAACTATTTTTACCTGGATTATAAACATTATTCATTTCTATGTGTGTATGTTCTGCATGGGAATCTCAATAGTTTTATAGACAAAACTTAATATCTGCATATTCATTTTGACATAACTAATTCCCTCTTTTATAAATATGCAGACACCCTCCCCCCCGCGGTAGCCTCTCAATTCCTCTGGCGTATATTGTATTTGGTAGATTGAACACAACTTTCCTTATAACCTATGTTTCTAACACACATATTACATCAGGCTTTTTTCCCATTTCAAAGAAGGCTTTCTTAAATTCCTGTCCACACATTATTAAAATATGCACATTCCAGCTAATGATCATTAAGACCATGTTATTTAAGCTGTATTGTGTCCTTCGTTTAAAATTGCGTGACTGTGGACTATTGCGGAGTTGTCTATCTTTAAATATTTTTTTGCTGCTTTTGCTCAGAGCCGGCTCTAGGCTTTTTGCTGCCCCAAGCCAAAAATTTGCCATCCCAAGCTCAGGTGGGGCTGGGGCTTGCAGGCGGTGCTGGAAGCGGAGGGAGTGATGTCACCTTTTCCCAGCGCCTGCAGGGGCTTTACCCCCTCCCCCATGCAGAGAAGCCCCAATATGAGGGGTGGCACAAGGCAGCGCAGCAGCCACTGAGCAGATGAGGCGGTGCAGCCCGGCTCCCCGGCAGGACTCGCCCTCTCCTCCCCAGGTAGCAGCTGGGCCCTGGCAGCTCAGCATCCCAGGGCTGGGGCTTCCCCTTCCCGCTGCAGCCGGGGGCGCAGAGCCCTCACCCCATCTATGTGGCGCAGCTCCGAGAGCATAACTGCCCTGAAAAAAAAGGATGGCTGGAATGCTGCCCCTGGAAATGTGCCGCCCCGAGCACGTGCTTGCTTTGCTGGTGCCTAGAGCCAGTCCTGCATTTGCTATGATTTTGATCCTTTCACGTTTTTCTCCCCGTCTTCAAGGGGCAGATAAATACGTCTATAAGGAACACTATAAACTTCTTTTTTACCCACAAGGAAAACATCATATCCCATTCCTCTCATATTCTCCTCCCTGAGCAGCGGTGTGTTCTCCAGCCCCTGTACTTTTCTCTTACTTGAGTATTTTATCTTTTTTCTATTTTCTACAGTGTGTAAGGGGACTGTTGCCCCCTTACTAACATTCAGTGAGGGTGTTTTAGTTGCTAGCTCCCAGTACTAAAAAGGGGGAAGGGTTGATGGGGAATCAAGACCCTGAGACTGACAGCCCCCCGGAACAATGGGGCGAGGCCAATGCTCAGGTCAGCCTGAATGACAGGGAGGGCAGGCTAACCAGGGAGTCAGGGAGGTCCCGTCCTCTGTGTGAGCTGGAATTGTCTAGGTCAGACAGAGTGGGGCCGAGCTGAGGAGAAAGCAGGGGTGCAAGCTGAGCTGGGGAGCAGAGCTGGGCCAGATCCAGAGGGACCAGAAAAAAAGCCTAGAAAGAGCAGACCCTGTCCTGGGAGCAGAGCTGCAGCCCCAAAGCCAGAGGCACCGCCCAGAGAGAGCAGACTTGAGCTGGGAGGAGAGCTGCAGCAACCAGAGCCAGAGGGGCCAGAAAAGCAGCCCAGGAAGCAGGTCAGTGCTGGGAGCAGAGTCCCAGAAGCAGCCTGCAGAGCAGACTTGTCCTGGGAGCAGAGCTGCAGCAACCAGAGGCAGAGGGGCCAAAGAAGCAGCCCAGGGAACTGGAGGCAGAGCAGCAGCAGCAGTGCTGAGACCGAGTGGTGCAGCTGGGGCTGGAGCAGCCCGGAGCTGGGTGCAATGAGCAGCTGGGGAGAGCGAGGGGGACCCTGGGTATCGGGCCCAGCACAGGGAGACGCCTCAGCCAAGAGGCTCTGCAGGCCAGACTTGGATCATAAGCCCGACAGGGCGGGGGCGACACTGGGAAGAAGGGCCCTACCACTTAGAGCCTGAGAGCGTGTGGTCGCCACCAGAGCAAGTGTCCAACCCACAGCATCCCTGATGCACAGCCAGAGCCGGAGAAGAAGGCCTGGGACTTACAAGGAACAGACTGTGAACTGCCCTGACGTTCCAGAGACACTGTTTGTGAAGTTCCCTGCCACAGAGTGGGGTGATGTGTTTCCTTTAACCTTTCCCATTTTTCCTTATTCTTTTTAAAATTAATTGTTGATTAAATAACTTGCATTTGCTTTAACTTGTATGTAATGGTCAGTGGGTCAGAGAAGTGCCCAGTGCAGAGAGAGTACCCCGGAGTGGGGACACCCTAGTCCCTGTCCTAGGTGACCACAACAGGGTTGGGGGTCGAGCCCCCCAGGAATCCTGGGCCCAGCCTTGTTGGGGTTACGAGGACTCTGCCAGACAGGAGAGTGGAAGGGGAGTCCTCAAGGGCAGGGAGGCCACTGGGTAAAGGAAGTGGGAACGAGGACTCAGATCCTTTTGCTAGCCCACTTCATCGGGGTAGTGCAGAAGCCAGGAAAGTTCCCCACAATAGCAGGACTATTCCCCCGCTTACAAGTGGGTACCTTTTGGTAGCCTCCGCAGTTAATATTTTTTTTAATAATTTTAATTTTTTCTCTTTCTCTAGCTCATTCTGCTACTGCACATCCTTTATATGCTGCCCTCTGATTTCTCCTGCAATTGCTGTATTTAGGTTCTGTTCCTTCTACACAGTTCTCATATGAGTGATTTCCTCCATGTTTACTACACCTCTTTGTTCTCTTACAAAATGGCTGCCATATGTTCATACCTTTGACAGTTATAGTACCTCACAAGGGGGCAATATATAGTTTAACCCACACAGATTGATACCCCATGTGGATCCTATCTGGAAGTGTCCCACATCTAAGTTTTATATGTACAGCCATAGATGTCTGGTTTTCTCCCTCTCTCCTACAACGTACATGTTTAACAAACAATATTTTCTCCTACATTTTTTTTAATATCATCCTTAGACAATCCTAGCAGCACTCTATACATAACCTTTCTTGCTGAATTGAGGCACTTCACAAGTAACTGCAAAATTCCCTAAGGTTACAGTTTTAAGAAGATATTTCAGCTTGCTCCTTGTATGTACATTCTGTCAGTAGATCTCCACCCTGCATTTTCTTAGCTCATTGTATGCCACCAACGCTTCGCTTTATCCATTCTGCCATTTTCAGGGGGTTAATATCTCCTATTTTCCCACCTTCTGTCACTGATTTGACACATATAAAATGTTGACTTTTATCCTGTTTTTGTTTTCAATTCTATGCATTTCTTCTTCAAATCCTGATATAGCTAGTCTTTCCCCCTCCCCCCCACTTGATCTGAGACCAATACGCATCCCCTGCTGCTTCTCCTTCATAGCCCATGGCAACTTTCTCTTCCCCCTTCTCTGTCTCCTTTGTTAATTTCAATGTTCAGCTGGCGGTTGGGGCCAGCTGCAGCCCTCCACCCATCCTGCTCCTTCAGCCCACCTCACCATCTTCAGCCACACACCACCATTCAGTCCGAATCAAATTCAGGCCAAGCCAGGCCACACTTTCCCCTGTTCTGCTGGAGAAGGCAGCATTTTTACTGCCCTTCTTCAGAGAGCTCCTCCCAATTGTCTGGGAGAGAAGGGACTCCTGCCCCACCCTACAGTACGGGGCTCCTGATTCTGGGCCCTTAAAGTGACAATGTCCTGGGTTTTTCCCATCCAACTACTAATTCCCCGGGACTGCTTCCTCTCTTCTGGCTTTGGCCATTTACTGTCCCTTTGTTCATTCCAGTGTTCCTGGAATAGGGTCTTCTGGCCCCTTCTAGGCTTAAAGGGCCTCTGTATCCTGTTATATGCCCCAGATTTTAAAAATAAATAGCCAAATTAGATAGGGGAATTGGCAAAAAATAATTCCTCTTCCTGCTTTCTCCACACAAACGAATTTGTTGTCTGATGGCAGTCACGAACATTTTAGAGAGAAAGTCGAGGGGTCGAAATCACAGTTATAATGGAAAGGCTGTCACTATGGAAAAGACCTCTGCATTATAAACAATGTTGATGCCAGCAAATAGCTAGAGGTGTTTCTAACAAATGCTTCCTTTGTAGAGAAGCAATCAGATGGCCTTCTGTAATGCTCACTGCACCCTAGCTGATTTTTCACATCTGCTGTATTCTTGCAAATATTAGTAAACAACAATTTTGAAATATGCATTGCTGTGAGGCAGATTCCATAGACACTTCAGACAGCTGAGTCTTAAACATCTGGGCATAGCTGGAGATTCTTTCCTGGTTATAACCACCCAGTATCAAAATGCATTAGTCTTCTCTTCCTAGTTCAGGAGGGAAAAAAGAATGACTATCAAAAACCACCCCTGGAACCAGAATGCAAGTGCCTCTCTGAGCAAGAGGCATCATGTTCATTTGGTCTATAAATCCAGTACAGCAATATCTTTATAAAAATCAGATCATTCCTATAAAAGCCAGAATTGTACAAAAGCATGGACTGAAGGGTGCAATAGTCGCTCATTTGGGAAAGGGCCTCTCCAGTGATGGTACTCAAGCAGTCCACATGGCTTGGACAGATAAATAGAGTTCAGTATTGTGGATCACGCACTGTCCTCAGCTTCCACTGTCAACTGTAATGGTACAGTACCAAGTATATGGACAGCAATGGTTCCTATGGGATCAGTTTCTGGCAAGTAATAACTTATTTTCTGTGGAATAGAATTCTCTCAGTTTGGACAGCGTCTTGGTGTCTCCTAAATGCTTTCAACAGATAGAAAAAAGATCAAATCTTGCTCTGGCGTCAGTGGGGTTGCAGGGAGAGAAAGCCAGTGCATAATTTAGTCTATTGTATACATATGAGTTAGTGTGGAAGGGTGACACAAATATATTTGGAGTCCTTTATTTGCAATAAAGCATTTAATTGATCAAGAAACTGAAGACCTAGACGTTGTACATAGTAAGACGAGATTGGCATGGGTTCTACAGCCTGTTTCTGCCTGGCACCTGACACTGTCTTCGATCTTTCCCTTTGAATTCTGTTAGTTAATATTATGTCACAGTCTCATTGTCACTCAGCGTTATTGAACTGCCAATAGCAGGAGTGCCCTTTCTTTGTGACCGTTGGGTCAAAGCCCAGGTTTCCAAGACATGCTCACTGACTTCTGGTTTGCAGATGCTTAGGAATTCATGTTCTGCTTATTTACAAAACAATAATAAACAACGGAAGAGTAATAGGGGATACAAAAGATAACTATTGCTTACCTTTGCCATAGCCCAGTCAGATGTTTCCGTATGCAGTTGTATCATTTCTCCACTACGTGGCCTAAAATGCAGTGGTACAACTCTCAGACTGTATGGTAACTGACCACTTTCTCACTGTGCTATTCAAAGAATACATGATACTTCACTCATTCTGCAAGGCGCATTTCTTCATTTCCTCAGTCCTCGTTATATATACAAGTCTCTTTACTTTTCAGTTATTATTAAAGATTATACAAAACCTTCCTGGCACAAATAGCCATAATATACTATGACTTATTTTGGTTTAAGCTTAAAAATATGTAGAATGTTAGTACAGAAGTCAAGGTCAGGAGCATAGCTCAGACCAACCCATGTGAGCAGTTCCTTTCTTTAGCAGAGCAGATTGTCCTTGAATTTAATATTTCTGCGTGAACAAAATGTTACATTCAGTAAAGTTTATACACAGTATACTGCAAGACAGAGAACAGATTTTGAGGGTATCATGGACAGAATCATAGAATGTTTATATGACTTACTGCTTGGATATTATAGAGTAGTAGACAAATACAGATGTCTCAGTAGAGGGCATTGAAAAGCATAAGGCCCACAGTGCAATTAAAAGTACAGTATTCAAAGACAGTCTGGAAAGTCACCTGAACTGAAATGAGAAGGCAAGCTTTTTCCTGAAGAAAAAACAGATTACTTAAGTGTGGCCAATAAAATACTCATGAAGGACACAGCAGATGTTTTATGGGATAACGTTCTCTGGTAGAACTATCCTGTTTTTTACTGTAAACCACTGTACTAATACCCTGGTTTGAAATTCTTCTTTTGTTGTTTTCAAAACTACCATTGTGCACTGCACAATATGTAGCTTAAATCCTGCAACTCTTATTTTGTGTTATAAAACACTGAGCCAAATTCAGGGACTTTGAGTGGGTTGGGCAAGTTAATCAGAACAGAATTTAACCTGACATTTGTGCTTTACCCTCATTTCATAAAGAAAGGCTTTACATGACTACAGCCCACTAATAAGACTTACTAATCAAAATAAAATGAGGAATTGAATGTCATGGACTGAGGGCACAAGAATTCAAAGGCAGGATTAAAATTTAGACATGTATGAATAAGAAGAATATCATCTGCAGTTATTCTGGGTACAAGTTATGAGGCTATTAAGCTTCATGCTGATCAGATACAGCCTGATCACCAGATGGGGTCAGGCAGAAAGTTTTGTACAACTGAGTGCATTATGGGACTGGAGGGTAGTGGCACAAGGAGTTGTTTTTATTTCATTTCTTGCTTTCCTTTGAAGTGTCCTGGATACTGGATTTGGGACTAGGTGGACCATTGGTCTGTTCCAGAATGGTAATAGCTGGGTCCCTGTAGTGAGGCAGAGGGGCCTCCCTCCCGACTGGAGAGCGAGGGAGCACTACACTCCTCTTGGTGAGCAGAGCCAAACCCACCCTGCCCCCCTCGCCGGAAGTACCAGGGCGGGGCTGGAAGTATAAAGGGTGGGCTCTGCAGCTCAAGTGGCCCAGAGCCAGCAGAGGAGATGGATGCCTCTGCCTTGCTGTGGCACCCAGGAGCGGAACCTGCGCTCTGCCATGCCCTGCCCCCAGAGGAGACGAATGCAGATGAGGAGTTGCTGGGACTAACTTCAGCTGTTTACCCTGAGGACCTGTGGAGGCCAGAGGTACCAAACCCCAGGGAGGTAGGAAGTAGCCCAGGAGCAGCCAGCAAATGGCCGGATACAGCTTGACTGTGTCTCAGTTGGTGTCTTGCAGCGGGATCCCTGCTGACCCAGTGGCAGACATAAAATCATGGAGACAGAACAAAAGCGGAAAACAAGCATGAGGGTTGTTAATGGTGGTGTCACAGATTCACAGGGTCTGGTCTATGCCCCAGCCTGTAACCAGTCCCTTGAAAGTGACCCCTTTTGTGTGCCAAACCCTAAAAGTTCACACAGGGCAGGCCCTTGGCCTCCAAAGGTTTGTCTACACAGCAAAGAATAAACTGCAGCTGGCCTGTGCCAGCCGACTCTGGCTCACAGGGCTCGGGCTGTGGGGCTGTTTCATTGCTATGTAGACTTCCGGGCTTGGGCTGGAGCCTGGGTGCTGGGGCCCTCCCACCTCACAGGGTCCTAGAGCCTGGATGCCAGCCTGAGCCTGGAAGTTTACAAAGCAATAAAGCAGCCCCGCAAGCCCGAGCCAGCTGGCACGGGCCAGCTGCAGGTTTTTATTTGCTGTGTAGACAAACCCCAAGACTAGGCCTTCGGGCACCAACAAACCATGTTTCTTTCCATGGCTCCCTGCTGTGAATCCAGCCATGCCGGAGCCCTGCAGGAGGCTTGTACTGTCCCCCTTTAGGGCACAATGCTCTCAGTGAATATTTGCAGTGACACAGGCAGCCTTTAACAATTTGTTAGTCACCGAGCATACAGAATCTGGACATCCTTGAGTTAGCAAAGAGAGACAAAAGTTAAGCCATAGTGTATTCTGGCCAAGCTAGAGCATGAGCTAGCAAAGCTGTAATGGATTCCATCTCAGACTCTCTCTCTCTCTCCCTTTTTTTTATCTACTCAGGAGAAAGCAGAGCCAGCTTCCTCCAGAAGCCCACACTTTATCCTCTGCTGTCGTTCCTTTATTCTCTGTTCAGCTTCCTTGTTCAGAGGTGGGGGGAAATCCATCATTCCTCTTCATCATTGTTTGGTAGGTGTGAACGTTCTGGTCACTGGGGCTTTCCATTGTCTCTTTCTGATTCTGCACTGGTATGACCCTTTAAACCGCCGCCCGAGCCCCACTGTTGGAGCCCCGGGGTAGTGGCAGCAGGGCTCGGGCGGCGGTTTAAAGGGCCAGGGCTCCCCACAGTGGCAGGAGCCCCTGGCCCTTTAAATCACCACCGGAGCCCTGCCGCCGCTACTCCAGGGCTCCGGCAGCGGGGCTCGGGAGGCGATTTAAAGGGCCCGGGGCTCCGGCCGCTGCAGAGAGCCGCTGGCCCTTTAAATCGCCAGTCTGGGGAAGTCGGTCCTGCCTGGCACTCCGTACCGGCTTACTTTCACCTCTGCCCCCACCTCATGTTTTGTGCTGTCCCCAAGATCAGACTTAACTCTTCTCCCCTTTCCCCTGCGGAGTGGCAGTGCAAACTGAAGCACGCACAGGAATCATAAAAGTATTATAATAAATTCCAGCTTCGTCAGGTGGCAATTAAACCATATTCCAAAGAAGGACTGTATTCCAGGGAAGTGGAACTTGTTTAATTGAGAGTGGAAGCAATTTTTATGCAGACTGATGAAAACTTTTTTTTTTTTCCCCCTTTTTGTTAATGCCTATTTGACTGCTTGATAAACTGTTGGGGGAAAAAACGGTTTCAGTTCACCTCTTATGTGCTAAGAAAGCTGTCACTCCAGTTGTGTGGATTCACCAAGGAGAATGGCTGCAAAAACTGGAAAGGCCAGAGTTTATATTCTTGATATTTCTAGAGATAAAACAAATGAAAATTTTAAACCCTTTACCATTATCCAGGCTTTTTCATATATCATAAACCTACTTTGTTCCCCTTTGTAAGTCACCTTTAAGCAATGTTGCTGCATCTTTACTCCTTCACAATGGCTCTATCTCAATCACAGAAGCGTCTAACATACAGTACTCAAAAATGCAAATGCATTCTAATCTGCTGTGCACACAACAAACTGACAAAGGAAGGTGGCAGATATTTCAAAAGCTGCAGAGGTGGGGAGAACCCAGCTGGACCATCGGCATGTGTACTTATTCTTTTTAACTTTCTCAAATGGAAGCACATTCAGAAGCATACATAAAACAGCCTCATCTGGCCATGTTCCCATTTAATTTTCATCATGTGGATCATTGGATGTCACTGCAGAAAACTACAGTATCCTGCAACTGGATATTTTCTATTTGGTGCCTTGGTTAGACTTTTCCTTCCGCTGCTAATAGGAAAGGAAATCTCTTTTTAGTGAAGGCACTTGACTGGGATGCTGGAGGCTTGGTTTGAGCTCCCTGTAGTGCCAGAGCATTGCTGTGGTACCGTAAAAAAGTCACTTAATATCTCTGTCTCATTTCTGCAGATATAGAAAGGTGATGATGCTTTGCCTAACAGGGGTGTTGTGTGGATATATACATTAATAGGTGTGAGATGCTTAGATACTGCAGTGAATAGTGCCACATGGGAACCTAGACGGATAAAGCAGTTTTCCCATTACTCAGAGCTCTCCGTGTGCCAAAGTCCAAAGCAGTGTTGCCAGCTCTCATGATTTACCACAGGGATTCTGGGGATATAAGCAGGGGCAGCTCCTTTTGAAGTTGATTGGAGCTGTGTCCACTTATATCTGGAATGAATTTGGCTCTAAGGGTCTGTCTACACAGACAAAAAAGTCCATGAGCAGCGAGGCTCAGATACGTCTTCATTGGAATAAAAGACCTGGGGCATGGCCGTGGTTGGCTTGGGTCAGCTGACAGGGGCTCAGGCTGCGAGGCTAAAAATTGCTGTGTAGATGTTTGGGCTCAGGCTGGAGCCGAGTTCTGAGATCCTCCCCCAACACGGGATCCCATAGCTGGGGCGTCAGCCCAGTCCCCAACATCTACACAGCAATTTTACAGCCTGCACCCCGAGCCCAAGTCAGCTGAACCAGGCCAGCAGCGGGTGTGTAATTGCTGCGTGGGCGTAGCCTCAGAGCCCAGGTCAACTGACGTGGGCTTTCAGGGCTCAGGCTGCGGAGCTGAAAATAGCAGCGTCCACATTCGGGCTCGGGCTGAAGCCCAGGCTCTGAGACCCTCCCCCTTGCTGGGTTTCAGAGCCCAGGATCCAGCATAAGCCTGAACATCAACAGTGCTATTTTTAGCCCATTGTGCAAGTCAGTTGACCCAGGCTCTGAGACTCACTGCTGCAGGACATCTTTTGCTGTGTAGATTCTTAGGGTATTTCTACACAGCAATTAACACCTGCGTCTGGCCCAGGTCAGCTGGCTCAGGCTGTGGGTCCGTAGAATTGCTGTGTAGATGTTGGGGCTCAGGATGGAGCCCAAACTCTGGGACCCTGCAAAGCGGGAGGGTCCCAAAGCCCAGGCTCCAGCCTGAGCCTGAAAATCTACAGAGCAATTTTTAGCCCCACAGCCTGGGCCTGGCGAACCTGAGTCAGTTGACTTGGGCCAGCCGCAGCCATGCTTTGGGTCTTTGTTTCCAGAGTAAACCTACCTAAGGGCTTGATTATCTCCTGTCATGTACCTCATGTAGTCAGCTGTAGCTGGGTGTGTTCAAATGATTATTGGGGAGATTTAGCTTTTGGGAAGCAGAAGGGTTAAGTGTTTTGGTTTGTTTTCTAAACCATCATTCGAAAGACCCCTTCCCTAGTTCTCATTTCTACACAGCCTCAGAAGAAGAGCCCACTCAATGTGACAATGAAGCAGGAGTCAATTTGTATTTTAAAGTAGCTCTGCTAAGGTTGACAAGTTTGCAATGTGTTTTGCTCCCCTAGTTGTAATTTCAATGCTATAGATCTTTGCTCTCTTATAAGGTGCAGAAACCTATATTTATTGACACAAATATCTCTGAAAGCAAGACGGCAACAAAAGGGCAACTTTTAATTTCTGTGTAATGTTGCTCAGCAACCAAGCAATCTAATCTCTCTTATTGATTCAGAGCAGTCACACGTCACCAATGTATTACATGCACACACAGAAATAACACAAGAGATGCACTTGATTGCATTATTACTTACTTCCTACTTCTAACTTAAGGATGTGTTAGTAGGAGTGTTATACAAACTGTTGACACAGTATTAACAAGAAGAAATACAGTACAATGCATTGTAGGAGTATGGAGCAATACAATTCTCCTCTGTGGGCTGGAAAAAGTATTTTTTTAAATATTCTGATTTCACAGACTATACACTGTTAGCTCAGTTGTCTCCAGTTACAAGTGTTCCAACACCCACCTAGCCCTATTATATGGTTCCTATCATGGGTTGCATCATCATCTAATTGTTACAGCGTTGGACAGGGAGTTGGAACTCGTGGCTTCTAGTCCTCGCTCTGACAATTACTTGCTGACTGTCCTTGGGCAGGTCATAGATTAACTTCTGTGTGCCTCAATTTCCCCATCTGTAAATTGAGATAACACTACTTAACTCTGGTTTGCTTATTTATACTTAGGACTCAGTCCCACTCTCTAATATTTAGTAACAGAGCTGGTCAAAAATCGGAATTTGCATCCCATGTGAAATTCCAATACTTAAACATTTGTTTTAATCTAAAATCAGGATGAAAAGTCAAAATATTGAATTTTTTTGTACAATGGAAAGTTCCAATAAATGTTGGTTTGGAAATGTCAAACCAAAACATTTCTACATTCCTTAACCAAAATGTTTTGCTTTGGTTTATTGAACCAAATCGAAAGATTTTGGTTTGTCTCAGGTTGATATTAATTTATGTCACCCTGAGCTGCTTCAGTGCCTCATGGGAGTTGTAGTGCAGGTGCTGGACTACATTTCCCATGATGCACTATGGTCATGACTCCCATGATGCACCATGGTGGTTCAACTAGCAACAAGACTATTGTGAGTCCTGGGAGATGTAGTCCAGCCAGAGAGCCCACTCCACAGAAGAGAATGGGTGCATGAGGCACGCAAGCTGTAGCTTCCATGAGGCACTGCTGCAGCTCAAGAGAACAAATTAATGTTGAAGTGACTTGAAGCAACAAAACACTTAGATTTGGTTCAACAAACTGAACTGTTTTGATTTGGGTTGACCCAAAACAAAATATTCTGGTTTGGTTTTCCTAATAGACAACTGAAACATTTTGGTAAAATCAAAATTTGTTGAGGGAACTTTCAATTTTGTGGAAACTGCATTTTCCATTGAAAACACATTTTGATGGAAAATTCCCGGCAGCTCTAATCAAGTAGCTTCATCATGTAGTGATAAAAATGATTAACTACTGTGGGGTAGGCCTATCCAACAGCAGATTTTCAAAATACCTCATGAGCGCATGTTACTATATCAAAGGGTAGGAGCAATGCTCAGATCATGTAGCATCAGAGGATTTGAGCAATTCCTTGGACTCTTATATGGCATAGTTGCTAGTGAAATCAATGAGGGACCCCACAGAATGAGTGACACAATAAAGTTAAAAAAATACAAAATGTAAAAGAATATTATTAAAATAAATGCAGAGCTATAGGGAGGAAATGGTCATTTCTCAGGAATGGAAGGATGGTTAAAGTACAGGTCCAAAAGTTTTGGGTTCTGTCATTCGCTCTCCGGAAGACTCAGCACCCAAGTCACATGGATTCCAGCAACTTATATTGTCAGCAGGCATAGAATTCTGGACCTTCAGCTCCAAACCATGAGCCTTTCCTTTTGGAATAAAAGGAGTAATTCTGTTAGCTGGTAGCAGTTGTAGACTATTATCCTTTATATGGACTATCCATGAGTGAGGGACACACTGCATGTAGTCAACATGTAGCCTATGGAGTACACCAGCTCTCCCTCTTCTGGGTTGAGTTACTTTTGAGAACAGCTGCCCCACAGATACAGGGGTGAGAGAATTGTACAAACCTCTGCCTACGGAGGTGAATGGTCTTTCCTGGATAACCTTGGCCAAGTCATGTGCAGGGAGATTTCCAAGGACCTCCTGTGACTACACAGAGCATTTGGAAGCTAGTTTTGGCAGAAAACCAGGAGAAATTTCAAGGCAGAATGTGGGTATCTTTTTACCTGCAGCACACTGTTTAGCTTCTAGATGTCCCAGTGTGCTAGATAAGGTCCAAACTGGTTGTGTTCTTTGGTAAGGGAAGGGAGGCAAAGCTGGGATCTGAGCAATTTCAAGAAAGCCTGTAATTCTGTATATTGTGACACGGGGTGACCATGCTGTCTGGGTCCTCAGTCCTCAGCAAGGTACCAAGCCAATGGAGTTTTCCAAACCTCGCTGCTGTTCTTCCTATATCGAAGGCTACATCTTCACTAGAAACGCTGTAGCGTGTAGACACACACTTCTCCTGTCATTGTAATTAATCCACCATCCTGAGAGGCGGTAGCTAGGGCAACAGAAGAATTCTTCCATTGACCTAGCACTGTCTACACCGCGGTTAGGTTGACTTAACTATGTCATTTAGGGTTGTGGATTTTTCACACCCCTGAGCGACATAGCTGGGCTGATTTAACTTTTTAGTGTGGACCAGGTCTTAATGTCACACCCTCCACTCAAGGTCACTCAAGGCACTTCAGGAATCCTGTCATGAGGCAGCCATGGCCTTCTGGGTGCAGGGGAAGAAGGGGGACGAGATTACAATAACCTCTCCTGAATTGCACCTGAATTGTTAGAAAAGCCTTGAACGGAGATGGGATGGAGGAGAGGGACTTGGTCACTGTTTTTACAGTGACAGTGAAACAAATGTTCGCATTTCATGTTTGAATGTTGCAGAAGTGGAATGGAAAGCAGGCAAGGGCTGTGTCTGCACACTAAACCAATAACATTCAGTAGTGCAGGCAGGTGCCAAGAGCCATATGGGTGCTCATCTAAGGATAGAAGTAGGAATTTAGTGTCCCGGGGTTTTTTTAAGCTGATGTATGGCTATTCAAGTTGCTTGAGCATTTGGTAGTCAGATTTTCTGAAAGCTCCCCATGCAGATTTCCTAAGTGCTTGCGGCTCAGCTGAAATAACCACCAGAATAGATATATATTAGCATACGTAAAGGAAAGGAGCATCTGAATTGGTAGGAAGCTGCTGGCAGGGTGGTCACCATGACGTCTCTTTGCCTTTGGATCCTGCTCTACCTTGCTCCAAAGTAGCACAGATTTGCTGACATTCCATCACGCTCAGCTATTCCGGTGGCTTTGGAGAAGGTCGACATTTCTTAATGGTTAATTTTTTTCTGGAGGGCTGGTTATTTTCCTCCCTTTTTCCCCCTTCTGCTGTAAAGTCTAATTGGTTGCTGCTGCATGCAGTGGAGGTTGCTGCTGGTCAAAGGTGCCTAGGGCTTTGAATGAGTGTCTTTTCTATCTGTTTATATAAATATAAATAAATCAAATACACCATAAAAAAAGACAGCTGTGCCAGTTCTCCCCTCATCTCCTACATATCTGTCTTCAAGGCACTAGATCAAAAGAACACTATAAATATTCGACAGCAGGGATTGTGAATCCAAGGGCTAGCACTGAACAGTCACAAATGGACTTTTAAATCTGCATAAGTAACCATTCCAAAATACACATTTAGAAAACAATAAACCCATTTTCCCAGTCTTCCTCTTGCCAGCTGGGGGAGGAAGTGCCTCCAGTTGTTTTACAACAGCCCCTTCGGCCTGGGTCATGGAATGGCCTCTCTGGAGGGGGCATAGTCTAGTCATGATAGTTAAGGTACGTTTACACTGGAATGAAAGACCTGCGGCTGGCCCAGGTCAGCTGCCTCAGGCTTGTGGGACTAAAAATCGCGGTGTGGATGTTGGGGGTTGGGCTGGAGCCCGGGTTCCTCTCCCCTTGTGGGGTCCTAAAGTCCAGGCTGCAGCCCAAGCCCCAGCATCTACAGAGCAATTTTACAGCCCCACGAGCCCGAATCAGCTGACCTGGCCAGCCATGGGTGTTTAATTGCAGTGTAGACATGCCCTTAGAGGCCCACTGTATTAAATGGTCTGTCAGAAACTCAAAATTGCTTTCACTGGGTTGGAGAAGGATTGTCTTGTGATTAAGGCAGTGGAGGGGCTTGAGAGATCTGAGTTAAATTTCATGCTCTGACATACACATCTTGTGTGACTAGAGCAAATTACTTAACCTCTCTGTGCTTCAGTTCCCTGTCTGTAAAATGGAGATGTAATAGCCCCTTTCACCCTTCCTTTGCCTTGTCTATTTAGACGGTAAGCTCTTATTATATGTGTGTAGGGCATCGGTTCAGGCCTCTAGAAAATAAATACAAATAATAATAATGATAGGAAATTCTGATTCCTAACATCTAGGGAGCTAACTTTGGGCCTCCTGGCTCTTTGTTTGTATTGATTCTAATTATTACATAGAATGTAAGATTTCTCTTTGTAAGGACAAAGACAAGCTTTTATTGAAGGATACAAATACTTGCCTGAGAGATTGGCGCCAGTAAATTGGTTTGAATGCAGGCAAATACATCTGCTTCAGATAAAACCACAGAGGTAAGATATACAGTCTCGTGTTGTATTACCCTCCGTGTACAGCTGTATTTTGTCCTGCTTGAGTTTGTTGGAAGATTTTGGATGGAGAGTGATGACGAACTGCCAGGTTCCAGTGATTGTGTTCTGGGTGTTGCTTTTTTCCAGCTTATTCCAGTCTGATTCTGCATGTCAAGAGCCGATGATAGCAAAGAAAAGGTAGACCATATATTATGCTGCCCTTTTTATGTCTCTTGTTTTCGGTTGGTAAATGTAATGCCTGATATAACAATATGAGTTTCCTGAAACTTGCTTAAAAGAAAGTTGGGATTTTATGGAAGAGAAGATGTCTGCTCCTTCCAACCAATGCTTTCTATACATAGTGTTCTTAGATTTCCAGAAAGCCTTTGACAAGGTCCCTCACCAAAGGCTCTTATGTAAATTAAGTTGTCATGGGATAAGAGGGAAGATCCTTTCATGGATTGAGAACTGGTTAAAAGACAGGGAACAAAGGGTAGGAATAAATGGTAAATTTTCAGAATGGAGAGGGGTAACTAGTGGTGTTCCCCAAGGGTCAGTCCTAGGACCAATCCTAGTCAATTTACTCATAAATAATCTGGAGAAAGGAGTAAACAGTGAGGTAGCAAAGTTTGCAGATGATACTAAACTGCTCAAGATAGTTAAGACCAAAGCAGACTGTGAAGAACTTCAAAAAGATCTCACAAAACTAAGTGATTGGGCAACAAAATGGCAAATGAAATTTAATGTGGATAAATGTAAAGTAATGCACATTGGAAAAAATAATCCCAAGTATAGATACAATATGATGGGGGCTGATTTAGCTACAACTAATCAGGAGAAAGATCTTGGAGTCATCGTGGATAGTTCTCTGAAGACGTCCACGCAGTGTGCAGCGGCAGTCAAAAAAGCAAATGGGATGTTAGGAATCATTAAAAAGGGATAGAGAATAAGACGGAGAATATCTTATTGCCCTTATATAAATCCATGGTACCTCCACATCTTGAATACAGCGTACAGATGTGGTCCCCTCATCTCAAAAAAGATATACTGGCATTAGAAAAGGTTCAGAAAAGGGCAACTAAAATGATTAGGGGTTTGGAACGGGTCCCAAATGAAGAGAGATTAAAGAAGCTAGGACTTTTCAGATTGGAAAAGAGGAGACTAAGGGGGGATATGATAGAGGTATATAAAATCATGAGTGATGTGGAGAAAGTGAAAAAGGAAGTTATTTACTTGTTCCCATAATATAAGAACTAGGCGCCACCAAATGAAATTAATGGGTAGCAGTTTTAAAACAAATAAAAGAAAGTTCTTCTTCACTCAGCACACAGTCAACCTGTGGAACTCCTTGCCTGAGGAGGTTGTGAAGGCTAGGATTATAACAGGGTTTAAAAGAGAACTGGATAAATTCAGCTCCCTCTGGGGCACCTGGCACTAGCCACTGTTGGTAGACAGGATACTGGGCTGGATGGATCTTTGGTTTGACCCAGTGTGGCCATTCTTATGCTCTTATTCATTTAGACTGAATGGTCCTGATTTGCTGTTGCCCTGCACCATTTGTACTCTTATGCACGAGTGCCGAATGTTTTTGAAAAGCTATCATTCTGGTTCAGTAGCATTTTGCACTCTGCATTGGTGTAAATGACTGTATGAGGTTGTACAGGGCTGCAGAGAGGAAGGACCAATACCATGAGTTATGGTACTCATGTATTTATTAAGTTGTACTGTTTGTCCTTAGATTGAAAATTCAATCTGCATACAGTAGGGCAAGGGGAATTGCAGTACTACTGCAATTCTGCAGATGTCACCATCCTTTCACCCAAGGAGGCATCATTCTCTGTGATATCTATCTGGCTGCTGTTTTATTTTGTCTCCCAAGAGTTATCACTGTTGGCTGACGGAATGATATAGTGTCCAAGTTAAGAGCTGCAAACAATTGGTTTTGCTTGGACAGGGGATACTAAATGGAAAATATAAATAGTAATACCATACTTATTCAACTGCATCTTAAGCAAACATACTTACTTACTAATCTTTCAGCTATAGTCAGAACACAGTGTGAATGTCCATTTGTTTGAAAATTGCCAACTAAATCAATATGACATTTCCTGAGCTTTATTCCCTAATGATTTCTGGATTTTATTTTCAACACTTCTCCTTCTCCAGGAATTTACATGTTAAAATCCAAAGTGCACACAACGTCCGTAAGCCTGCATCAGGGAGGCAGCATTCTCACCTCTGTTGTGGAACTGAATCTGCAAAATGGCAGAGAAGGCTTTGAAAAGAAAAAGCTTGTGAAAGATGCAAACACGCCATCAAAACGTTGGATGATTCGGGTGTTGGACCAATGTAGTGAGCTGGGGTGTTTCTCCTGGCCTATTTAGTGAGATGAGATTTTTTGAAAGTGTAACCAGACTCATGCATTAATTATTATACTTACTAGTATTACAGTAGCACTTCAAGGCCTATCTGAGACTGGGACCCTTTTGCTCCAAGCACTGGATACCCTCATAGTGAGAAACAGTTCTTGGCTCAAAACATTTAAAGTCATAGGTCCTAGTTCAGGAAGCCACTTACACACAGGCATAATTCCATCCCTGCTCAGGATTTCAGTGGGATTTAAGCACATATTTAAAGTTAAGCATGTGCTAAGTATTGACCTGAATAGTGATGCTTTCCGAAATCAGGGCCTGAATACACAAGACAAACAAAGGGAGGGGGAAAGCTGAGGCACAGAGAAGTGATGTGACTTGCCCACGGTCATCCAGCAGGTCAGTGGCAGAGCTGGGAATAGAACCCAGGTGTCCTGACTCCCAGTCCAAAACATTTCCATTTTTGACTAAGGCCCATGTTCTTATCTGATACACATGGGCATAAATGCAAAGTAATTCAGCTGAAATCAATGGTGTTACTCTGAATCTAAATTTATGTAACAGAGAGTAGAAGCTGGCCCTAAGATGATAACATGGAGGCGGTGAAAAGTGGACAGATACTATAATACCACTTTTGGTAGTTTCCAGTACTAGTGTCTGTTCCTTCAGAATTTGAATCCTGTGGGTTGAACTAATTTCAGGTAGATTTCCTGCCTCTTGAGCCATAACAAAAACCAGACAGCTGTATTTGTTACTGTTTTGTAATATATTTTTCCAGGAAAACACAGCTTAGAGGTTCAGTTCAACTGAAATACCTCCGCATTGTTTGTTCTTTTTAAAGTGCCTCAGTAGACAGTTGACCAGATCACAGGTCCTGCGCCAGAGAATTTAGAAGTCTACTTTCAGTACAGGACAATATCATATCAAATAAGGTGTTTTGGAAATTGGAGCTTAAGAGTCATGTTCCATGAAAAGAAATGCAAAAAAATAGATTGATAAGATGCGGAGGTGGTTGCGTTCGAGTTATTCATTAAATGCAATGCAAAACACATTCTGTTTGAGAAGAAGAAAGGGAGGTCACCTGACAGACGCCATTTGGGCAATCAAAGCACATAAAATGGAGGTGAGAGTAGGAGGATACAAAGACACTAATCCTTAAGTGCTATGTCCAAACTGGGACCAAACAGAGTAGTTCTCAGCAAGACCTACTTTTTCACCAAATTTCCTTGCTGAGGTATAATTAAGTGGAGTCACTTGTAGGGGCGAGAGAACATAGAGACAGTCAAGTTTGGATTGGGGCTAGATTGAGGATCACAACGTTGGACACAAATCAGAACTTGTGGGACTCACTGGTGGGATTTCCAAAGGAGCTGGATGCCTGATTCACCCAGGCTCCTTTGAAAATCCCAGCCTGAACCTACAAGTTTACTCTTCCTTGAGCACTCTGGGGATTGGGTCCCAGGAAAAAAAGCTCTTAATCTGTTCCTTCTCAGTCTCCTTTTGCTTGGAATGCACACTTTTTGTCTGGCAATATTAAGGAACTAGCTAGTTTTGTCTTCCTTCCTGAATTCTGAGGATGGGTGCTGGGCGGGGCCTGGTAATTCCACTGGCTTTACACAAGGGATGAAAGTGGCCCAGTGGTTCAGACTGGGAGCTCTTTAGTGGTCAGTCAGAAGGAATTAGTTTGCCTTGTCCTTCTACACATGGTCCTGATACAGGATCTTGGGATTCTCTTGACTAGCTGCCTCTCCTTTGCTAGCTGGGCCATTGAGCCTAGTTTACATATAAGCCATTGAATTATTTTAAGTGCAGTGTCATTTGGAGGTGGGCACTTATAAATACATTAAATTCATAAACAGTCATAAGCCACCCCATGTGTTCAAATTGCAGGGGGAAAAACCCTCTTATTTCAAGAGAAAGAGGGAATCCCTCTTCTGTTCCATGGATTTTATGTAATATATTAATGAACAGACACAAAACCTATTTAATGTTTTCTGTAATTAATATGGTATGTGATTGAAAAAGGCAGCATTGTTTCAATTAGTTACAACAATTGTCAATTATAACTCAATTTTAATTGAAGTACAGAGAGAGCCAAATGAATGTCAAATATATTCATCAAGATCAACTTCATTGAATAGAATAGTGAATGAATAATGATGAAACACCAAAAATAAAATGTCATGGTTTGGAAGTAACACATCTTAGCCCTTTTATGCAGGTTATCAGGATTACTTGATGTAGTACTGAACTTTATGATTAGTGGTGTGTTCATTACTGCTGGAATATAACTAGAGATTGGTCAAAATCTAAACCATTTATCCAAACTTCCCTACCTTGATGCATTTGGGTCTGGGTCTGAACCATTTCAGTTCTGGTTTTGCAAAACAAAATGCAGAGGACCAAGATTTAGCAAAATCAAATGCAAGTCTTTTTTGCCCTCCTGTATTAAAGACAGAGATACGCTAAATCAAAACCATGTGCTTGAAACCTCTATCCTCCCTAAAATTGGATAAAATGAGATCCAAGACCTGATTTGGTTTTACAAAACCCAACAGATAAAGTTTTCCAAACCAACATCAAGAAATCATCCAATTTTGCATATCATTTATTACAGTAGAATAAGTACAGCTTCATAGAATAATCTCATACCAAAGGCCATAATTCATTAGTGGTAAATATGTGGATTTTCTTCACAGAACAACAAAGAGAACTGTGTGGACCCTTCAAAGTTTGTTTGGGAAGATGTTTGTGTCTCTCTGTGTGTGAAATTGTGTCACACATGAGCTCAAAGACTCTGAAGTCTGAAAGAGCTCATGTACAAATGAATCTGGAAAAAAGGGTAAACAGTGAGGTAGCAAAATTTGCAGACGATACAAAACTATGTAAGGCAGTTAAGTCCAAAGCAGACTATGAAGAGTTACAAAGAGATCTCACTAAACTGGTGATTGGGCAACAAAATAGCAGATGAAATTCAATACTGATAAATGCAAAGTAATGCACATTGGAAAACATAATCCGAACTATGCATACAAAATGATGGGATCTCAATTAGCTGTTACCACTCAAGAAAGAGATGTTGGAGTCATTGTGGATTGTTCTCTGAAAACATCTGCTCAATGTGCAGCAGCAGACAAAAAAGCAAACAGAATGTTAGGAACCATGAGGAAAGGGATAGATGATAAGACAGAAAATATCATATTGCATCTATATAAATCCATGGAATGCCCATACCTAGAATACTACATGCAGTTCTGGTTGCCCCATCTCAAAAAAGATATATTAGAATTGGAAAAGTAAAGAGAAAGGCAACAAAAATGATTCAGGGTATGGAATAACTTCCATACGAGGAGAAATTCAAAAGACTGGAACTTTTCAGCTTGGAAAAGAGATGACTAAGGGGGGATATGACAGAGCTCTATAAAATCATGAATGGCATGGAGAAAAAGAGTTATTTATCCCTTCACATAACAAAAGTACCACGGAGTCACCCAATGAAATCAATAGGCAGCAGGTTTAAACAAACAAAAGTACTCTTTCGCACAACCCACAGTCAACCTGTGGACTTCATTGCCAGGGGATGTTGTGAAGACCAAAACTAAAACGGGGTTCAAAAAAGAAAAGATATGTTCATGGAGGATAGGTCCATCAATGGCTATTAGCCAAGATGGTCAGGGGTGCAAGCCCATGCTCTGGGTGTCCTTAGCTTCTGACTGCCGGAAGGTGGAAGTGGATGAAAGGGGATGGATCACTCAGCGATTGTCTGTTCTGTTCATTCCCTCTGAAGCACCTGGCTTTAGCCACTGTCGTAAGCCAGGATGAATATTGGTGTCACCCAGTATGGCCATTCTTATGTTCTTATGTTACTCTGCCCTCACTTTTCCCTCTTGCACCTACCAGTCAAATCTTATTGCAGACACAGAGGCAAGGTTGTGGCTCAGTGATTCACACTGATCTGAATGGACTGATACAAGTTTCCTGGAACCTGAAGTGGGAACAGGCAGCACTGACACAACAATGAAACTAGAATCTCAAGGATGTTTATTCCTTGTTTCTAGGGGGGCGTATGTGAACATTGAAGTGATTTGAGTTTTACTGGCAAAAAATGTTTGTGGAGAGTGAATTCCAGTCATTTGTTGCAAGTTTTTGCGTCAAAAGAACTTGTGCACTCATCCAATCATAGAAGAGAAACAGTATTGTAGGGTATTTCCTGTCATTTACCTGTTTTTTCATTGATTCATAGAGTTTAAAGCCAGAAAGGACCATTAGATCACAAAGTCTGACCTTCTATATAACACAGGCCATAGAACTTCATCCAGTTACCAATGTAATGAGCCCAATAATTTGTGTTTTAATTAAAACACATCCTCCAGAAAGGCATACAATCTTGATTTTAAGACATCAAGAAATAGAGAATCCACCCATTCCCTTGGTAATTTGTTCCAATGGTTAATCACTCTCCCTGTTAAAAATTTGTAATTTATTTCTAATTTGAATCTGTTTGGCTTTAAATTCCAGCCATTGAGATGTACATGATCAATAAAACTCCATTGACTTTAGTGGAGTTACTCCTGACGAGAGGAGAGACAGGCTACAGGCTATTGTTTCTGACCCCTAGTTGGGTGAGCACACCAAGTGCATTTAGCATTAATGCTTGTGCATGCTATTCTAGCCAGTAGGCTGGAATGTCTGCCCTCTGTTGTGGGTATTGGTCAAGGGGTCCTTATCTACATATGTCTTCCAGGTGTACCCTTCCCCACAACACAGGATCTCCAGAAGGTGCACGGAGCCTTTCATTTGTATGGAGGGGCCAGGGGTGAAGTAGTGTTCATTCTGACAATTTACAAGCTACTCCTATTGTCTTAAACAAACAAACAAAATCTGTTTTGCAGATTAATGCTGAATGCGGTGTCAATTACCCCTCACTGAAATAAGCCACCTGAACAACATCTTGACTTTAAAACAAAAGGCAATCCCATAAATAGGACTCATAGCAAGCACAGAATGTCATATAGTTGCTAGAATTAGTAAATGTGTAATTTTATATAAATAAAATATATGCAAGAGTCTGGAGTATAATCACTTTAACAAGGCAAGATAATGCATTTTTTTTTTTTGGTCCAGTACTACTATTACACATTATTAGTATTAATTATACCGCCACCTGGTGGCTGGTAGCAACACAGAGTGTTGTGCAGAAAATCCAGTATTTCTATTACAACTGCTGTAGTAAATTTTAGAGATGGATCTGATATAAAACTCACTGTTTGAAGGATTTTGTGTGTGTGTGTGTGGTGGGGCGGGGGGACAGTGTTGAAATCTGAATCTGAATTTTACAGCTTGGGCCCTTCTGTAGTTTGAAGTGTGCAAGCTGTTTCAATCCTTTCATTAATCACCACTCCCATTTTTAAATCCAATGCTTAACTCAAAGAAATCATGGTTATTATTTTTCAAACACAGATTCTGTTGTACTGAAGTTAAATGTTTACTACATTGGAGCTGGATTCCGCAACCCTCACTTTACTTTAACTGCAGTCTCTCTGATTTCAGTGAGACTAGTTATGGAGTGAAGTACTTATTCCACACGTGTAAGGGTGGTTACACTGGATCTTAGAAATTATGGATAATAAGGTATTTTCATTGTTTAGACATATGGGATAGATCACATCCAAGGATTAGATTTATTATCTTATTGGGCTTCATCGTTATATAACAATTCCCTCAGCACAGACTTTCTCCCTTGCAATGTCCTGACACAGTTCATATGTACATCAGCAACACCATATGAGTGAGGCCTGCAGCTATACCAACTTGGCTGTCATCTTGCCAGCTTTCAGACTGGGCAGTCCCATTACTGTACTTAGAAGGGAACCAAAATTGGCTGTTGGCTTCACGGGTGGCAGCCTTCCCTGTGCATCTGTACTCAAGGGAGCACAGGGACGGCTTCCTCCACACATTACCCCAAACGGGGCATATAGGAGGCACACTAGCACTGCCCCGCTGTGTACTGGATTGTACAGACACTTTACTGCCCCTATGTAGCAGGGATCTTGGCCAGGTACAATCACTCCCAAATCTCCTTCTTCCCTGCAACTCCCCACCAACCCCTACGTAGGGCATTAAACTAAAATGGCACAGCCTGGCTCTAAAGGCCTGATTTTCAAAGGTGCTGAGTGTCTTAAGTTCCAGTTGACTTTACCTGTGGGTGCTCAGCACTTCTGAAAATCAGCTCTGCTGGAATAAGGGTTTGTCTAGGCAGCATTTTGGACGGGAGTCAACAGATTCAGGCTAAGGGGGCTCGTGTTAGTGCTTGATAAATAGCTGATCAGGCAGTGCTTTGAAGTGGCAGCTTGGGCAGGAGATCCGGCTCTACCCGCCCGAATCTTTAACTTCAAAGTGCTGTCTAAACAGCTATTTTTAGAGCACTAGTATGAGCCCTGCTAGCCCAAGTCTGTCAGCCTGGGCTGGGAGGCTTGTTCTAAAATGCTGTATAGACACACCCTCAGGTAGCAGTGGGCCAAATTCTTACCTGGTGGTAATCAGCCACATCAGTGGAACTATGCTTGTTGACGCCAGCTGAGGATCTGGCCTGAAGTATCTTTCGGTCAAAAAATGGAAAATATGGAAAACTTTCACAGATATTCCATTTTCTGTTCTGAGAACTTTCCTGTTACCTTGCCAAGGGAATTGTCATAACTAACATTGATCGACATGTTTAAAATAGATCTCAGCTGCTTGAAATAAAAGAGGACTGTTTTTCACTATTAAGATCTTCCTTACTGTAGAGTTTCAGAGCAGCACCCGTATTAGTCTGTATTCGCAAAAAGAAAAGAAGGACTTGTGGCACCTTAGAGACTAACCAATTTATTTGAGCATAAGCTTTCGTGAGCTACAGCTCACGTCATCGGATGCATTCAGTGGAAAATACAGTGGGGAGATTTATGTACATAGAGAACATGAAACAATGGGTGTTACCATACACACTGTAAGGAGAGTGATACTTAAGGTGAGCTATTACCAGCGGGGGGGAGGGACCTTTTGTAGTGATAATCAAGGTGGGCCATTTCCAGCAGTTGACAAGAACGTCTGAGGAACAGTGGGGGGTGGGGGTGGGGAATAAACATGGGGAAATAGTTTTACTTTGTGTAATGACCCATCCACTCCCAGTCTCTATTCAAGCCTAAGTTAATTGTATCCAGTGTGCAAATTAATTCCAATTCAGCAGTCTCTCGTTGGAGTCTGTTTTTGAAGTTTTTTTGTTGAAGAATTGCAACTTTTAGTTCTACTTGTGGCACCTTTGAGACTAACCAATTTATTTGAGCATAAGCTTTCATTAACTACAGCTCACTTCATCGGATGCATTTGCATCCGATGAAGTGAGCTGTAGCTCACGAAAGCTTATGCTCAAATAAATTGGTTAGTCTCTAAGGTGCCACAAGTACTCCTTTTCTTTTTGTGAATACAGACTAACACGGCTGTTACTCTGAAACTTTTAGGTCTGTAATCGAGTGACCAAAGAGATTGAAGTGTTCTCCAACTGGTTTTTGAATGTTATAATTCTTGACTTCTGATTTGTGTCCATTTATTCTTTTACGTAGAGACTGTCCAGTTTGACCAATGTACATGGCAGAGAGGCATTGCTGGCACATGATGACATATATCACATTGGTAGATGTGCAGGTGAACGAGCCTCTGATAGTGTGGCTGATGTGATTAGACCCTATGATGATGTCCCCTGAATAGATATGTGGACACAGTTGGCAAAGGACTTTGTTCCAAGGATAGGTTCCTGGGTTAGTGGCAAAAGGTTCCCCTCCCCCCTGCCCCGCTCTCCTACTGGTAATAGCTCACCTTAAGTGATCACTCTCCTTACAGTGTGTATGCTAACACCCATTGTTTCATGTTCTCTATGTATATAAATCTCCCCACTGTATTTTCCACTGAATGCATCTGATGAAGTGAGCTGTAGCTCACAAAAGCTTATGCTCAAATAAATTTGTTAGTCTCTAAGGTGCCACAAGTACTCCTTTCCTTATTGTTGAGTGACAGTTCCCTTCAGCATCTCTGTCCTCTTCTACAGGTGCGGATGATCACAGAACCTATTGCTGACCCACTCTGGGGCCGAAATACCAAGAAATGGTCATTTTAGTTTTCTGATTCAGATGGCAATGCATTCTACAATTAGTATGACAGCAAACAAAGACATTAATCTGGAGTTGTATAGTTCTTGCACTTCCTGATGTGACTCAGGAAATGGTAGCTCTAAGGAAAAAGTGTTTAACCTTTTTGTCAGAGGTTAAACATATAAAAGGGGAATTTCAAGCTTTTATATTCCCGTTGTCACATTAAATGGAGCAACTGAGTGCAAGTGTTTTATGGACTTCATTGTAGAAGATAATTATATATCTATGACGTTCTTCCCACCTAACTGTTTTTTCTTTCCCTGTAACTGATTCAAAGCTGCAATTTATGGGCCTTGTTAATTTATGTGTTTCTTCGAATCTGGCTATTCACGAAGAAGTATTATTATGAAGTAAGATTTTCAGCAGCATTTTGATTAAGAGAGTTGCTCAGAAGTTTTCAAAATTTGAAATTTGTGTTAAATTTTATGAAAAAAATCTCACCCAAAAACGAGGTGGAAAAAACCTTGTGAAAATTCCCCACTTTTAAGTCCTCTCTATTTATGATAGTTGAGGATTTTTGTCTAAGAATTAATAGGGATGAGAGTCATATTGGTTTGTTATGTTTAACTCCTTTTTTGTGATCAGACACAACTATTTATTTATCTATCTACCTGTATTGTGGAAGCACCTAGGAGCCCAAGTTATGGACTAGGGGCCCATTGTGCTAGGCGCTGTACAAACACAGAATAAAAACATGGCTCCTTTTGCCAAAGAACTTCCAGTCTAAGTAAAATAACAAGCTCCCTTTAGTTCAATCCTATTTTATTTCACATCTTTATCTCTGCCCATTTTTAATGACACCATATAAGTCAGACAGGATTTCCCTGTGTAATGCCAGACTTTTCTGATTGCCCACTAAGTAGAGCCAGTAGAAACCTTTTGAATTTAGAAATGTCATCAAAATTTGAAAAGTAAAAACATTCTAAAAAGCTTGTGAAAAGGTTTGGTTTAATGTCATTTCTCCACCACCTACCTGTACCACTTGGTCAGCAATTTCGAAATTTGAAGGAAAAACAAGGGGGGGGGGGGAAATGAAAACTTTTCATGTGAAATTTTCAATCCCCAGCAAGCACACATGTGCACACACTAGCTGTACTGATAAGCTTGTTCCTAGATTTCTCCATTTCCCTCAGTGAGAGAATTCTGCCTGCTCTGGTATTTACTGAGCTGGAGCCTCTTACTTCATCCCATCCCCCCACGCCGAATCTTGAGTCAATCCCGAGAGAAGTGACAGTGGGGAGGGGTTTGCGATCCTCCCTTTTTCTTACCCCTTCACTCTCACTGGATCTCAGCAGCAACTGCTCCAGCGTTTCCACGGAGATGGCAGATGGGAGTCACTGTGAGGGACCTGTAGCAGCCATACATCACTCAGCTGTCATCCATCATGGTATCTATTCCATTTGTATGTCTAGCACCTTTACCTCCCTCCATCCTTTCTCCACACTTCTTAAGGATTTTACTGGCAGAGACCTTTTCCCAAGGGGCAGGATCCAACTCCATCTGAAGTCAATAGAAAGACTCCCACTGGCTTCAGGGGGAATTGGATCAGGCCGCAAAAATCTCTTTTTCAAGTTTTTGGACAGTAGAACATTCCTGACCCTTAATGAAAACAGTGTTGTGCAGAATGGAAACATTATTCAAGAAAAGTATCTACTTCCAGTATTTTACCTGTTATTACTCATATTAATGGCTTAACAATGTTACGCACCTATTATTACCTACTGTTTCTCCACTGTACTGAGATCTAGCTGACTCTTCCAGGTAGCTAATTCTTAAAGGTCCTGTTTGTTTCCAATCCTGCTGTGTGGTCTTGACCTTGCCTGGATTTCGTAAACCTTAGCAATGTCCTACCCCTATTAAGCTCCACAACTCCACAGGTGAGTTTCTGGGTTATTTCACAACTATTCAACCACTAAAGTTAGTTCATCTACATTTATTTTTAAGAGGCATCTTGTTCAAATTTATGGCTGTATCTGAAAAAATTAATTTAATCCAATTGACAACAGTGCACTTTGGTTTATCCTCTTCAGTGGCCTAGAAATGATATATGATATACTGTATATGGATCAGAGTGTCACTCATTGTGTTATAACATCTTACATACATCCCTGATTTAGTGCCATCTTTCTGGTGCTATTGACCCTGAATTTTACAGCATCCTAGTAACCTCTGAGGTTTCTTATAAACTCTTGGCATATAGATATCAAAGGGGTAATTTATTAGGATCTGAAAGGTTAAAGTTAGGATCTGAAATCCATATTTAACAGGTAAATATGTGGTCTGATTTTCAAAAGTGTTGCATATCTAGCAGCTCCTATTGAATTCGGTATTATTTGTAGGTGCTTGACACTTCTGAAAATCCAGCCAGTTTTATTTAGGTATCTAATTATGGCTTTAGGAGACTTTAGACATCAGCGTTTGAAAATTTTGAGCGAGGAGTCTCTTCCAAAAATAGGAAAGGAGACATCTTTTCATCTGTAACCAAGATAATTTATCTTTGTCAGATGGAAGAGAATCCTAGTGATTCAAGGCATGTTTGCAGGGATGAGGAAGTTACATAAGTGGAAAACAGAACCTTCATAATAACAGTGCATAATAGTTTACAGCTTCCCGCTGAGGATCTCAAAGCATTTTGCAAATCTAGGTATCTAGATACTTCCATAGTCGCTGCCACTGACGTCACTGAGCACTCCACAGATGTGAGGATAAGTTCATGAACATCACCCCTTTTGAGGTAAGAAGGGTGACACAGAGGTGGAGGGAACTAATGCTCAGAGAGCCTAAGCAACTTGTCTAAGGTCATACAGGAAGTCTGTGACCAGTCAGGAACTGAACTCAGTCTTGGGAGGTTCAGTCCAGTACCTTAATTATAAGACCACTTTCCTGCAACGAGTTAAAGCTCACAACAGCCCCTGTCTGGTAAGTATTGTTATCCACTCCATTTTAAAGATAAGGAAACTGAAATACAGAGAAGTTACATGAGTGGCCCAGGGTCACTCAGCAAGTCTGTGAGATAGCCAGGAATAGCGTATATGTTAACCACTAAGTACAGGTTTGCTCCTGAATCTCAGCTGCCTAGGGCCTCTATTCTGTCATATAATTAGATTGTTGTTGCCTGGCTTGGGTCGGTCTGATGCTCTCTAGGATCGTACGCTCCAGACACCAGTCCTGCAGGGTTGGAAAGACATAGTCTGGGGAGTGGGATAAAAGAAACAACAACTAGAAAATAAGAACAATTTTTGAGAGAATGTCCATGACATTCTGTTAATTTATTGTTGGCACATCCATAACCTCATCCAGCATCTCTGCGGATGAATTGAAGGAAATTTGCACTGAAGAAAATGCATCATGTGAAGTTAAACCCATAATAGCGGACCAGCCAAAAACAACACCACGGAACAGGAATTCCTCTAATTTAACAGTACCATAATCTGGAGTTCAGTGCAGGGCGACCAGTAACATTAATAACCGCGCAATTAATACCTATTTTAATAGCCAAAATTATGGCAGCAGACTTTTTTTAGAAAAACCCACCCCAAAACAAGCCAAAATCTCTCTTAGCCTTTTCTCATTTTCTTGATTCAAAGGATTTATCTGTTAAACATTTAAAAAAAAAATCAGTGTGGTGGTATGATCTGTCTGTCAGACTGTAGGCCCATGAATAATTCACATATTACAAAACAATTCAAAGCTGTCACCATGTCATCGCTAGATTACAGGAACTGTGCAGTAGTTTTTGATTTTCTGTTGCTCTTTTACATGCTTCATCCGATGAAGTGAGCTGTAGCTCACGAAAGCTTACGCTCAAATAAATTGGTTAGTCTCTAAGGTGCCACAAGTCCTCCTTTTCTTTTTGCGAATACAGACTAACACGGCTGCTACTCTGATACATGCTTCAGTAGCTGTAATTTTGTCTTCTCATGTTAGGCAAACTGGGACTGGCTGGGCTTTCATTAATTGCATCACTTTAAGTGAAAGGACAAGAGTCACCATTGGGAATCATGCTGTAAAAAACTGGTGTGTCACTCCCTGCATTTTTTCTTCTAAATCATAATTATAAAAGCTTGAGGGCCAGATTCTCACCCTTTGCAAAGCCTGGTCTTTGTGTGGGGGACGAACTACTGTTCAGGGCTTGGTAGTGATGGAATCCGACCCTCCAACTTGGATCCAATGCACAGAGCAGCAATATACACTACAACTTTTGGTTTACAGTAGTGGCCTTGACCTACTACGTGCTCTTATGGGGAAGGTGGGGGGCCCTGAGGCGGTAGATCTGAGTAGTTTGCAGAATTGTGGGACAAGCACTTGCCCTTCCTCCTGCTTGCAGCTGCCTAATATGGATGGAGAGATAATGCAGAATAGTGTCACATTGCATGTGTATCTGGAGTCCCTCTACATAGCTTCTCTGTGGCCTGCACCCAGGGCAGCTCTGTCAATTTAAAAGTCTTGGATGCAGGCACAAAGGGGGCACAATTTTCCCCTAAACTGGATATTTTTGTGCACTTAACTTTCTTAACTTCCTGGGGTCTGCTAAACTTGTTCCCTTCTCTTAGCTTTAAGATGCCGCATCATCCTTTAACCTACCCTCTCAGACAGCCCTTCAAGTTCGCCTTCCCTCTCTCTTGGGATCCTTACTAGTACCATATTTGCTATTCCAGGTGGAATGGGAAGATCCTTGCCTGGAGGCCAAGCCTCATCTAACGCTGCCCTGCCTGAAGAATACCAGCATGTTAACGCCAGCTATAGAGGGGTGAAAAAAATATTGAATTGAACAAATGAAGCAAATAGTAATAATACTCTGCTGTCCAAGTTCAACTGGGGGCAGGGGAGAGAGACAGAGATGACAGTTTTACTATGTTCCAACTGCATGCACAGAAATAACCTGCTATTGTGACATTGTGTTAGGATGTGATGAGTCTAAGATGCACTGCAGTGTGACACAGCAACATTAACAACACAATGTCTAATGTTTGATGGGCTGCTGCTACTATGTAGTAAAAGAAAAGGAGGACTTGTGGCACCTTAGAGACTAACAAATTTATTTGAGCATAAGCTTTCGTGAGGTACAGCTCACTTCATCGGATGCATTACTATGTAGTAGTAATTAATAATAATGGTAGTTCAGCCACCCTTTGGACTAGCATTTTAACCTGGCTCTGTGTTTAGCCGCTGTTGTGGAATGAACAGGAATTTAAAGTTGCTCTGCCTGACTAATGCCTGACCTAAGAGTCTGTCACAGAATGGTAGAGAATCTACCAGTGATTCAGAACGGAGGCAGTGATGTCTCATCATTCAAATGGAAGAAGACATGCTGGGAATGATATAAAAGTTGGCAGGCTCACATACTGTGCTTGAGGTATCCACAGGTAGTCTAGGGAAGCCAGATATCCCACTTCTAGCAATCTCTAGTTACATTTATGTTTGCAAACTGTGGGTCTAGGGTCTAAACTTCAGTAGGAACAAATTATTACTGATCTTCCCAGTTAGTGGAAAGCGAAGCATTTTAGCAAATAAGTATGCATGTTGTGTGATATATACTGTCACTACAACACATAGTGGATCCAAAGTTTTTCACAGAAATCCTCCTAAAAAGTCATTAGGCAAACACAACCCAGCATGGTGGAATGCGTTTTTGTAAGGGTCAAGATATTAAGGAGACAGGGTTCTGAGGTTAAAGCCAGAGCATAGGGCATATTTGGTCCAGGTTACATGATATGGTATCTGGGAAAAGGGATGTATCAATCTCAGAATTAGCCTTTGTCAGTCAGTTAATGGGAAGTGATATTTATAGAAGCATGTGCTGGGACCCAGCCTGATGCAGGAAAGCATTTATGCAGGTGAGTCATAGCACTGGTTTCAATGAGATTACTCACAGGCTTAAAGTTAAGCATGCGCTTGAGTGCTGTGCTGGATGAAGACCCAGGCTCTTGCACTCCTCACAAGAGTGTTGCCAGTTCTCATGATTGCATTGTGAGTCTTGCGATATTTGGTGCAAATATCCTTAAAAGCCCCAGCTCCTGGAGAAAGGCTTTCATGGGAACCTCAGCATTCATTTTGAAATGAAGAGTAAGCTTCCAGCCCTTGTGATTGTGGAGAAAAACTGGAAAATGTGAACCCAAAGCCTCAAAAAATAGAAGGGGGGAAAAAAAAGAAAACAAAGAAGAGGATCCCAAATGTATTTTTTAACAATCTCATGGTTTTTTTATGCCAATCTTGTGATTTTTTGGAGGCCTGGTGCACAAATTTTGAAAGTGTTTGGTTGGCCATACTTCTATGATGACAAGAAAAGGAGAAAACAGGAGATTAAATCTAGAAAAATATATGCTTGGAGGTAATGGGGAATGGGCTGGGAGGTCTCTCTCTCTCTCTCTCTCATGCCCGTGACCCCTCTCCCCCATTAACAATTTTTAATATCAAATTTGTCCTCAGTTAAACAATTTTTTAAAATATATTCTTGTACCTTGCAAATTTTCTTTTCTTTCCAGCCTCCTTAAGGGGCTCTTACTTGTCTCTCTCTTACATCCTCCAATATTAAATACTGAAATACCTTCATAACACTCGGTTAATCACAGCATTAGCCTATTCACCAGGCGAGGGCACCTTGCTACTGCTGCTGCGCTATGCTGGTTGCTGAGGGAGCCCCTGTTCTTTGGTGCCTGAATTACAGTAAATGCAATGGAGAAGGATCAAATATCAAAACAGAAGAGAAACAAGGAAGTTGTTTGTTAAGGGTCTTGTCCGGCAAATACTTATTATTGGGCCTTATTGCAGTGAGTAGCCCCACTGAAGTCAACAGTAAGCACCATACCCAGCCCACTCAGGATTAGGCCCTCGGTGAAGGGGGAAAACGTGAAATAGATCAGGAACAGAGTTGATTGGAAACTTCTGGAAAATAATAATTAGGAGATGGTAACGTCAGAAATTAATGACGTATTCCCCTGCTATGGGAATATGAAAAAAACACAGACTATAACATGCAGGGCCAGGTGGATGATTCAGACAAGTAAAGCAGTTATGGTTCATATGGGCTCAGTCCTGCAAGGAAGCTGAGTGCTGTGATCTTCAGGAGCAAAGCCTGTAAGCATATGCTTAGCTTTAAGCACGGGAGCAATCCCACTGAAGTTAATACATGAAGAAGTTAATCAGAAGCTTAAATGCTTTTCTGGATTGAGACCAGAAGGCTCAGCACCTTGAAGGATTGAGCCCTGAAGGAGGACTGTGTTTGCCAAAAATACTTCTACTTCTTTGAGCCCTGGTCTACACTAGGAGTTGAGGTTGAATTTAGCAGCGTTAAATCGATTTAACCCTGCACCCGTCCACACGACGAAGCCCTTTTTTTTTACTTAAAGGGCTCTTAACATCGATTTCCTTACTCCACCCCCGACAAGGGGATTAGCGCTGAAATCGGCCTTCCCAGGTCGAATTTGGGGTACTGTGGTACAATTAGATGGTATTGGCCTCCAGGAGCTATCCAGAGTGCTCCATTGTGACCACTCTGGACAGTGCTCTCAACTCAGATGCACTGGCCAGGTAGACAGGAAAAGGCCCGCAAACTTTTGAATTTCCATTTCCTGTTTGGCCAGCGTGGTAAGCTGCAGGTGAGTGCAGAGCTCATCAGCAGAGGTGACCATGATGGAGTCCCAGAATCGCAAAAGAGCTCCAGCATGGACTGAATGGGAGGTACGGGATCTGATCGCTGTATGGGGAGAGGAATCCATGATATCAGAACTACTTTCCAGTTTTCAAAATGCCAAAACATTTGTCAAAATCTCCCAGGGCATGAAGGACAGAGGCCATAACAGGGACCCGAAGCACTGCTGCATGAAACTTAAGGAGCTGAGGCAAGCCTACCAGAAAACCAGAGAGGCAAATGGCCACTCCAGGTCAGAGCCCAATACATGCCGCTTCTATGATGAGCTGCATGCCATTTTAGCGGGTTCAGCCACCACTACCCCAGCCGTGTTGTTTGACTCCTTCAGTGGAGATGGAGGCAACACGGAAGCAGGTTTTGGGGATGAGGAAGATAGCTCACAGCAAGCAAGCGGAGAAACCAGTTTTCCCGACAGCCAGGAACTGTTTCTCACCCTGGACCTGGAGCCAGTACCTCCCGAACCCACCCAAGGCTGCCTCCCAGACCCGCCAGGTGGAGAAAGGACCTCTGGTGAGAGTACCTTTTAAAATAGTGTACATGGTTTAAAAGCAAACATGTTTAATGATTAATTTGCCCTGGCATTCGTGGCCCTCCTGGATGTACTCCCAAAGCCTTTGCAAAAGGTTTCTGGGGAGGGCAGCCTTATTCCATCCACCATGGTAGGACACTTTACCACTCCAGACCAGTAGCACGTAGTCGGGAATCATTGTAGAACAAAGCATTGCAGTGTATGTTTTCTGGCATTCAAATAACATCCATTCTTTATCTCTCTGTGTTATCCTCAGAAGAGTGAGATATCATGCATGGTCACCTGGTTGAAATAGGGTGCTTTTCTTCAGGGGACACTCAGAGGAGCCCGTTCCTGCTGGGCTGTTTGCCTGTGGCTGAACAGAAATGTTCCCCGCTGTTAGCCATGGGGAGGGGGAAAGTTGAGGGGGTAGCCACGCGGTGGGGGGAGGCAAAATGCGACCTTGGAATGAAAGCACATGTGCTATGTATGTAATGTTAACTGCAAGATTTACCGTGAAAGAGTGTACCCATTGTTCTATAAAATGTGTCTTTTTAAATACCACTGTCCCTTTTTTTTTCTCCACCAGCTGCATGTGTTTCAAGGATCACAGGATCTTCTCCTTCCCAGAGGCTAGTGAAGATTAGAAGGCAAAAAAAACTCACTCGTGATGAAATGTTCTCTGAGCTCATGCTGTCCTCCCACACTGACAGAGCAGAGACGAATGCATGGAGGCAGACAATGTCAGAGTGCAGGAAAGCACAAAATGACTGGGAGGAGAGGTGGCGGGCTGAAGAAAGTAAGTGGCGGGCTGAGGAGAGTAAGTGGCGGGCTGAAGAGAGGGCTGAAGCTGAAAGGTGGCAGCAGCGTGATGAGAGGAGGCAGGATTCAATGCTGAGGCTGCTGGAGGATCAAACTAATATGCTCCAGCATATGGTTGAGCTGCAGGAAAGGCAGCTGGAGCACAGACCGCCGCTACAGCCACTGTGTAACCAACTGCCCTCCTCCCCAAGTTCCATAGCCTCCTCACCCAGACGCCCAAGAATGTGGTGGGGGGGCCTCCGGCCACCCAGCCACTCCATCCCAGAGGATTGCCCAAGCAACAGAAGGCTGGCATTGAATAAGTTTGAAACTTATTGAAAGTGCTGTGGGGCCTTGTCCTTCCCTCCTCCACCACCCCTCCCAGGCTACCTTGGCAGTTATCCCCCTCTTTGTGTGATGAATGAATAAAGAATGCATGAATGTGAAGCAACAATGACTTTATTGCCTCTGCAAGTGGTGATCGAAGGGAGGAGGGGAGGGTGGTTAGCTTACAGGGAAGTAGAGTGAACCAAGGGGCGGGGGGTTTCATCAAGGAGAAACAAACAGAACTTTTACACCGGAGCCTGGCCAGTCATGAAACTGATTTTCAAAGCTTCTCTGATGCGCACCGCACCCTCCTGTGCTCTTCTAACTGCCCTGGTGTCTGGCTGCACGTAACCAGTGGCCAGGCGATTTGCCTCAACCTCCCACCCCAGCATAAACGTCTCCCCCTTACTCTCTCAGAGATTGTGGAGCGCACAGCAAGCATAATAACAGTGGGAATATTGGTTTCGCTGAGGTCTAACCGAGTCACTAAACTGCGCCAGCGTGCTTTTAAACATCCAAATGCACATTCTACCACCATTCTGCACTTACTCAGCCTGTAGTTGAACAGCTCCTGACTACTGTCCAGGCTGCCTGTGTATGGCTTCATGAGCCATGGCATTAAGGGGTAGGCTGGGTCCCCAAGGACAACTATAGGCATTTCAGCATCTCCAACGGTTATTTTCTGGTCTGGGAATAAAGTCCCTTCCTGCAGCTTTTGAAACAGACCAGAATTCCTGAAGATGCGAGCGTCATGTACCTTTCCCAGCCATCCCACGTTGATGTTGGTGAAATGTCCCTGGTGATCCACCAGTGCTTGCAGCGCTATTGAAAAGTACCCCTTGCAGTTTATGTACTCGCCGGCTTGGTGCTCTTCTCCCAAGATAGGGATATGCGTTCCGTCTATCACCCCACCACAGTTAGGGAATCCTATTGCAGCAAAGCCATCCACTATGACCTGCACATTTCCCAGAGCCACTACCCTTGATATCAGCAGATCTTTGATTGCATTGGCTACTTGCATCACAGCAGCCCCCACAGTAGATTTGCCCACTCCAAATTGATTCCCGACTGACTGGTAGCTGTCTGGCGTTGCAAGCTTCCATAGGTCTATTGCCACTTGCTTCTCAGCTGTGAGGGCTGCTCTCATCTTGGTATTCATGCACTTCAGGGCAGGGGAAGGCAAGTCACAAAGTTCCATGAAGGTGCCCTTATGCATGCGAAAGTTTTGCAGCCACTGGGAATTGTCCCAGACCTGCAATACTATGCAATCCCACCTGTCTGTGCTTGTTTCCTGGGCCCAGAATCAGCGTTCCACCACATGAACCTGCCCCATTAGCACCATGATGCCCACATTGCCAGGGCCCGTGCTTTGAGAGAGGTCTGTGTCCATGTCCTCATCACTCTCGTCACCGTGCTGACGTCGCCTACTTGCCCGGTTTTGCTTTGCCAGGTTCTGATGCTGCATATACTGCTGGATAATGCGCATAGTGTTTAATGTGCTTCTAATTGCCAAAGTGATCTGAGCGGGCTCCATGCTTGCTGTGGTATGGTGTCTGCACAGAAAAAAGGCGCGGAACGATTGTCTGCCATTGCTCTGACGGAGGGAGGGGTGACTGACGACATGGCTTACAGGGTTGGCTTAAAGGGAATTAAAATCAACAAAGGGGGTGGCCTTCCATCAAGGAGAAACAAAAACAACTGTCACACAGAATGGCCCCCTCAAGGATTGAACTCAAAACCCTGGGTTTAGCAGGCCAATGCTCAACCCTCTAAGCTATTCCTCCCTCTGGTATTTCAGGCAGGACTGAATCTCTATTAAAGTTTTCAAGGTGCCCCTGACAGACCTCACCAAAATGATTGTCGGCTGTTGATTTCACGGCGGGAGGGAGGGAGAGAAGGGGGAGCAAATGAATACAAAACAAATCTGGTCTATTTCTTGTTTTGATCCACTCCATCTATCTTTTACATCTTTGGCTGGCAGCAGACAGTGCAGTAGGACTGCTAGCCATCCTCAACTCCTGCCTGCTTGCTATAAGATGGTACAACAGGACTGCCGGCGGGACTAAAGAGAATGACCTGGTCGAGTCACTCCTAATTTAGTCCCTGCGCCCATGTCTGCCCAGGTGCTCCTGACTGACCTTACCGAGGCGGCCAGGAGCACCTCGGACATGATGACAATGGTTTTCAGGCCTATTGCACCGTCTGCTGCCACAAGGCAATGGGTTGCCCCTACTGTGTAGGAATGTAGTACCACGTCTGCCAGCATCCAGGAGACATATGGTGACACTGAGCTGAGTGGGCTCCATGCTTGCCATGGTATGGCGTCTGCACAGGTAACTCAGGAAAAAAGGCACGAAACGATTGTCTGCCGTTGCTCTCATGGAGGGAGGGTGGGCGGGTGGGCCTGATGACATGTACCCAGAACCACCCGCGACAATGTTTTTTGCCCCATCAGGCATTTGGATCTCAACCCAGAATTCCAATGGGCGGCGGAGACTGCGGGAACTGTGGGATAGCTACCCACAGTGCAACACTCCGGAAGTCGACGCTAGCCTCGATACTGTGGAAGCACTCTGCTGAGTTAATGCACTTAGAGCATTTTGTGTAGGGACACACACAATCGACTATATAAAAACGATTTCTAAAAAACCGACTTCTATAAATTCGACCTAATTTCGTAGTGTAGACATACCCTCGGAGGTGCAACTGTAACCCACACACCTCCAGGGTGTGGTATTCTGTCCCATCTTAGGGGCACTGGGACCACTTAAAGAGAGAGAGAGAGAAAGCAGTTAATGAGTCTGCTCTACCGCTTTAGCTAACAGCCAGTTAGCTTTTATCCCATGCGGTAGAGGCTCGTGCACTAAGTCCCAGAGGTCCCAGGTTCGATCCCGCCCTCCGACAACCGGGGTCTGTTGGCGTTACACAACCACCACAGAAGTATTTTGTGAAGTTGGAGAGCAAGATGCATAAGGTCTGTAGCCAGGATGAGGGGGACGTTGAAAGGATAGTGATCCAGCCAATATGCCATTTCATATAGTTATTATCCTTCCTGGGAATGCACAGGAACAAATACATTTTGGGACAAGGACTGTGGAACCAAGGATGGCATATTTCAGGACCTTCTTCTATGTGAGCCAAAGCTTTCTGCCTCTTGTGGATAAATCTGGCCCCAAAGATTCCAATGTCTATTATAAGATTTTAACTGTATCTAGCTAAAAAGTAAACATGTAGGGTGGAATTCAGAAAGGTATTTAGGTGCCTAACTCTGAGTTGGGCACCTAAATACCTTTGTGAATGCCACCCATTACTGATAGCTATCAGAGGTCAGTCCTTCACTAGAGCAATGATTTTCCTTCAACAAAAAAGTGACTGCTTACAGAACAGAGTACATGAGGCCTTGTACAGAAAGCAGCTCTCTTTGAAGAAAAGTGGTCAATCATGCTGTTATTTTGCAAAATCTCTATAGTCTGTAGCATAGTATGTGCCACAGAACATTGAAGGCTGCCTCAGTTAGCACTCCACCTGAATTGAACTGGTATATTCTCATTCTATTTGCAACATCTGTACAATCCTGATGTGCATCAATGCAGATCATTAAAGGGGTGTGTGTACTTTGCTAATGATGAATCTGTGACGTTGCACCCCATAATGCTTTATAGAAATATGCTTATGAGTGTAAATATGACATAACTGGAATATGTTTTATGCTAGATATGCCATGTAACATATCTTTGCAAAGGTTATGTTCTACTGAATGTACTCATCCTATTTGTATGCATGTATTATTTTTATATCTGAAGTTATGAGCATTGGCTCTATACTTGTATTTAAAGTGTTTGCTGTGGAAAGCACCTAAGGCAGATTTGATCAACATAGTGTGAAAGGGTTATTCAAGTAAATGGAAGTACTTGGCTAACATCTGAACTTTCCTGGGAACGTTCAGGCTAACATGTGAGCAATGGCTCGGCCTGTAGAGAACTGAATCATGCATGGACATGTGACTTGCCTATGTGACTCCAAAACTCCACCTTGTAGCTGTAATTCTACGCAGAAGGAGAGAGCCAGGGTTTCCACCCACGAGAGAGACTATATAAGCCCCTGGAAATCCCTCCATTTTGTCTTCAGTTGGCTCTATGCTTGTATTTAAAGTGTTTGCTGTAGGAAGCACATAAGGCAGATTTGGTCAACATAGTGTGAAAGGGTTATTCAAGTAATGGGGAGTACTTAGCTAACAGTGGACCTTGGGAGATGACAATCCACATTGTGGAACTGGATAGGGGACCAGGAGTTCTGGCCTCATTCCCTAGCTCTGTCATATACATCCTGTGTGATCTTAGGTCTGTCTATCTTTTTTGTTTTAGACTGTAAGCTCTTTGGTGCAGGGCCGGTCTCTTACTATGTGTATGTACAGCACCTACATCTTCATGCATTACTGTAAAATAATATTAAAATGAAAGTAATAGGTTGTGAGGTGGGATAGGCATGCCCCATTCTAGTTGTTCGTGCAACACAGTTAATAGAGAGAATGATGTCTGCTGTGAAAAACAGGCATTTTAAATGTTCCCTAATATTTACTTTTTCTTTATCATAATAAATCTCTCCGAAATATAAAAAAGACTTCCTGGTTTAGAAGTTGAACTTTGAATCCTGGGGCTGGCTTTTCTGCTGCTGTAAATCAGCATAGTTTCACTGAAGTCAAATGTCAGTGTAGAGGCTAATTAAATACACAGTACACTTGTCTTTTTATTTTAGTATTAGAGGAAAAAGGAATTTTTTGGACAGCCAATTCCCCAGTATCTCAGTCGCAGTGACGCTTAATGGTGTTTCTTTGTAATTAGGAGTTTCCACATTTGGAAATCCTTTTGCATTGTCACATTCAAAGATGCCATAATGAAATGCTGTTATACATATTCTTCAGCTTCATTGTGTAAAACATACTGACCCTTGGCTTTTACCTTAAAAAATTCAAGTTTCAATACAGCAAACCTATGATGACGAGCGTGAGTTGATCTGGAGAAGAAAGGAAACAGATGTATCCTCTTATTCTTAACATAAATTGTTGGCGTTTATTTTTTTTTTTTTTTTTTTGTGAACTGCAGTCATATCTCTCTCTTGATCGAGTGCATAGGAAAAGAGTAATTAGCAAAGTATTAGTGTTATTATTATTTCCTGATATTAACTCTCCTGCTACTTGTCCATCCTTTTCTCAGGCAGAGGAATGCAACTTGTGGATTGAGAATTCAAAATGGGTTTTGTGTTGTTTGTTTTACAGAGTCAGTCCTTTTCTAGGCATAAAAGTTGTACCACTTTAACTATATCGGTATAGTTAAGGTGGAACAACTCACCCTAGAGTGGACACAGTAACAGCAATATAAAGCTGGCATACCTTTTATAAGTACAGCTTATTCATGTATGTGAAGAGGAATAAATTATGCCAATATAGGGCATATACCATTTTATACCAGTATCACTGCAACCATACTGATATAACTATTTGATTTAAAAAAATACCTTTTACCAAAATAGTCATATTGGTCCAGAATCTGTGCCTGGACCAAGCAGGGAACTGAGAAACAAGAAGAGAGATGCTGGCTTGCCCAAGATCACAGAGAGAATCAATAGCACATCGAGAATTTGAAGCTACAGGCTCTGTATGCCAAACCAGGACCTTAACCAGAAGACCAGACTTCCTTTGCAGTGATTTCTGGGAGGACCAGTACTCCAATGTGCTCCATCCCTCTTTGCTTGCACAGTTGCAGTAGTACTGTCTTCACATGCAGTGTCTGCAGTGTGCTGAACATTCCTGGCTAGGCTTAACAAGCACACCGCACCTTCAGACATCTGGTGAGAATAATCCAGATGGACACCCTGGGAGTAGCTATGAGGCTAGTCGTTATTTTTTTTAACTATTACATAATAGATGGGTTTTGTCTGCATCAGTGATCCCTTGTGAAATGAGATTTTCAGCTTCCTCCACAATCTTGATACTATTCAGTACGAGTCAAATTCAAATTTTGTGTTATTTCTCTTATATAACACATCCTGCTGTGTACCCTTTATCAGTATATTACAAAACTAGGCAGCTTAAGGTTTTTATGAGAGACTGTTGCTCCTATATATTTCTTTCTTTTATAAATGCTAAGTTCCAAGATATATTGTGAAGAAAATCCTGTTGCAGTTAGAGAGTTTTATTCAAGCATTTATCTAGTCAAAGTGAAAAAAATAATTCAAGACCCTGCTCAGTCCCTTTTCAGTGTCCTGCACCAAATCTCCCTTCACCTTCTACCATCGCACTATAAGCTTCAGTTTTAATTGTGGTTAGCAGTTTATTATCTTCTCACACTGTATTATATACCATGCCAAATATTGCTGTATAAAGTTAGTGGGCCAAATTCTGTTCTGAGTTGCACTGATGTAACCCAGCTAAAATCAGCGTAGTTGTTCCACTGTAACTAGAAGCAGAATTTCCACCATCAGGACACTGCTATCCATGAAATATCCTGGGGTTATTCCTCTCAAGCAGACCCTGGATTGACAGGGAGAACAAAGGCAGAAGCTCCCTTACCTGAAAAGCAAATGCCTTTTCTGCAGCCACACACATGTTGTCAGGTTCATGTATTTATTGCAACTCATAATTTCTTACTCCAATCTGTTTTTCGCCCAAAGAAACCCTTATAGCAGAAAATCGGGAGGCAGCATGGTATAAGTTGGAGTATTTATATAGATTTGCCCCCAAAGTAGGTTTTTTTCCCCCTGTGACAGGCTGCTGTTAGCAGCTACAAATCAAGCCCTTTGAAAGCCAGCACCTTGGTCAGTTAGGGTACATCTACATGGGCGTAAAAGACCCGTGGCTTGGTTGCGGCTGCCTGGGTCAGCTGACTTGGGCTCATGGGGCTAAAAATTGTTGTGTAGATGTTCAGGCTTGGGCTGGAACCCAGCCCTCTGGGGCCCTCCCCCCCCCCCCCGACTAGGATCCCAGAACTTGGGCTCTACTCTGAGCCCAAACATCTACACAGCAATTGTACAGCCCTGCAGCCTGAGTCAGCTGACCCAAGCCAGTGGTGGGTGTTTAATTGGTGTGTAGACGTACACCCAAGGCCCTGGGTGTAGTTAGAGTAGGAGGGACTTAGGTAGTTTGGGTTTGGAAGGGTAGAAGGGATCACTTACACCTGTAGGGAGCCTGATGAACTCAAAAGGCAATTAACTCACCAGTTAGATAGCTCTGAGAAGAAAGTAAGCTGTATAAAAAGCTGAGCCAGGGAGCACAAAGGGATGGGGTTCTATATAACTGTTACGTTGTGATATACCTTGAGTATGAACAATAATAAAGATGCTTAGTGAAGGTACTCTATATATGCTGGTTAATTCATCCAGAGGGCTTACCAACCTGGGCTTCCAGTTCCAGGAGCTGAAGGAGGAACTCATTCACAACCCCTGACAGAAAATTTCAACTTTTCATTGAAATAACAAAAACCCCAAACATTTTTGGCCAAAAGCTGCCGAAAGCTGAAAAAAAAAAAAGGTTTTCAAATGAAAACTCAAAAATTTTCAAGGGGAAAGAACAATTTTCTGTGAATATTTTTGTTTAGTAACCCCCCCCCCCCACACACACATACTTTTTCTGTTGAAAAAAGTGTCACTGGAAAACTTTCAACCAACCCTTTCTGATGACTGCCTGCGTAGATAAACAAAACCGAATGCTCCGCATACCTACTGCAAAGAACCACACAGGCATCAGTGATTCAGAGATCTATGCCCACTGGTACAGAGGGGGCAGTTGCCATTCTTTGGAGACGTTCTGCTTGTTCTGCTGCAACATCTCGAACAGAGGCAGATCTCGAATTCAAGGTTGCGCTGCATTAATTTTGCCATATGTTATTGACGTTCATAGCTTGCACAGTAGTAATACTGAGTGTGATAAATGGATAATGCAGCTCAGAAAGGCATCAAATTGCATCATCTTTGGTGCTTGAAAATAAAAGTTCCCAAAGTAGGTGGGAAAGGATTATTAAAATCCCCCACCACGCTGAAATGATAAATCCTTGGAATACTGTCAACATAATTAGTAAGAGGTGGTTCAACAAATACTTGTTCCAAGCAAAATATATTTTAGACTTATCACTAGCCTGATTGTTTTAGATGGTATTCTTGATTTCTGTTGTTTGCAAGTCATCAGATGAACTTTTCCAGTGTTAATAAAAATAAGTTTTGAGCTGTGTGGTTACTATGGAACACGCTACTGGATTTTCTGCCAAGCTCTAGCTGCTGTTTATCCACAGTTAATTCCTTTTGATATCAGCTTGTGCTCTTCTTCCAACAGAATATTCTGTTACCATGATCAATGGGGAGGCTAGGTAGAAGTTGGGACACTGGGAAATAGACAGAATTAAGGGGTGTGGGACAAACTTTCCTCCTGGAGAGGTTGCAGTGCTGTAACTGAGCAGAGAATCTAACCTGTAAAATATTTTTGAGTTGATTTAAATTGAAAAAAGGCAAGCTTCTGCTGCTGTTACTTGCCTGCAGGTCAATGATACAAGTTCTAGCTGATGCAAGACAGTCTATGTCCATTGAGAAGAGCTGGGATAGAACAGAGTTGTGACTAAAGCTGGTCAAAAAACAGTTTAGGGGGAAAATTTCAAAATTTTGAAACCATTTCCATTTCATAGGCTCTAAATGGCCCCCTTTCTCTTCCTTCCATTTCTAATGCTTCCATGATAATGTCATTGATTCTTTTAATCAAATGTTTTATCAAAATCATGTTTGAACTCATTATTGGACATTTTCATTTAGCAAAAAAGCAGGTTAAAAAAGTTTGCTAATGATTTCAAACACCATTTCAACTAAAATTTTATTTACAAAATTAACAAAAACGCCATGGAAACTTGCCTGAAAAACACAATATTATGTTAAAGTTGAATTTTTGTGTGTGTGTATGTGAAAAGCTTCATTTTTAAAACAAGGCCATTGCACAACAGAATGTATTTATTCATTGCAAAAAAGTTTGTCTAGCTTTAGTTGACCCATGTTGCTGAGATCTTCTTGAATCCAGGCATAAAAGCTCAGAACTGAGATATATAACTATCAGTTTTTTCAGTCACGTACTCACTGAAATGAGGCATCAGTGGAAATTGAGGATGCTTAACACCTAGTAGGGTCTATCCCTAAAGGCCTAATTCAGGAAAGCCCTTACATACCTGCTCAGCTTTAATCACAAGCTTATGCACTTTGCTGAATAGGGGTGCAAGTTAAGAGTGGCTATTCCATCCCGCAGTTAGGCGTAGAATGAAGTTGCTCAGGTCACTCCTATCTCAGGCTATCATTACAACATGTGCATCTTCTTTGCCCCTTATGTGTGAACAGCCAAGTACCCTTTTGACAGAATGCCTAGTGATGGCTCTTTTTTGTCCCCTCATCTATAGATGTGTAGTAGTAGCTGGCAATGTGTGTGTGTCAAAGAGAAGTGCGTAAACAATATAGTTCTCCCCCAACAGCTTAGCAGTAGGTCTGTTGGCAAAACCGGTTCTTACCAAATAAAGCACCAAAAAGAGAATATGATAGACAAGCACTTTTCAGCGTGGATAGGTAGCTGAGCAGAAACATTCCCAAAATCCACAGTGTGGAGAATGGAAGTCCCTTTAAACTACAACTGAAATTTTAAGCTGTATGTGATTCCTTCCAAATGAAGAACAAAGCCCTGAAGTTAAACAGTGTGTGAGATGATATGCTCTGAAGAACAGATTAATAGAAAACGAGAACTAAGCAGAGTAATGTTAACTTAGAACTGTGGTTGTCCAGTTATTTCATGCTGTGGGTCACTTCTTAAATAGCCATCCTGTTCTGGGTACTTCCCAGTCCCAGTCTCATACTTCCCCTGAGAAAGCTCTCATAGTGCTTGTTTTCATGAAAAGATAACATAGGAGCAGTATTAATGAGATGGACAACATGGTCCAGTGGATAGGGCATTGCTCTAGGAGAAATGGGTTTTATCCCAACTGTGCCACTGAACTGCAGTGTGACTTTGGGCAAGTCACTTCACCTCTGTTTCCTTTCCTGTGATTTGTCTTTTCAGACAGTAAGCTCTTTGGGGCAGGGAATGTTTCTTGCTCTGTGTTTATTACTTAGAACAATGGGGTCCAGATCTCAGAGGAGGCCTGGGGGTGTATTGTAACATGAATAATAATTACACAAAAATGATGTTAAGAGACTGTTATTTAGGTTGTGAAGTCAAGCACTTGAAAGTTAGGAAAGGCCAGATTTATGGTGCTCAAGCTTAATTTGGCCTCTCATATGTATGCATTAGTACAGTCTTTAACTAGGGTACTGCACACTTTGTAGCTTGTCTGAGCAAAGCTCACCAGGGGCTTCTTGTGAATACCTCCATTTGTGACAAAGTCAGACCGGACAGCCACCAGACTTGGGGAAGGCAGGTATATTAGCCCTAGAATGCTAAAGGTTCTTTTCCCTATGAGCTGAAAAGGGGTTACCTTGGGTCAGTTAGGGACACCTGAATCCAATTAAGGGCTGCCTGAGACCTTTAACCCCTCCCCCACATTCTGAGGCAAGAGAAGGAGAAGAGGTGAGAGACAAGCTACATCAGGGAAAAAAAGAGTCTTCTGTGGGGGATTGGCTGTGCTCCTTTCTGTGGAGGACACAACTGAGCGAACAGTGCTGGGGAAGGACTGGCACCCAGAGGCCTGCATAATAGGACAACCCCCAAAGAGGGGGCAGGGAAAGGTATTCCCTTGTTGTGTTACAAGTTTTTCTCTTTTTTGGTTTGGCTGAGGAGTACTGCTTGGGCTTCCCCTGAGGCCCACTTTGTAGATATTGGAAAATAAAACCTGAGTGAGGAATAAAAACTCTCTGGCGTGGGACTTACTTATTCCAAGCCCCTTGCCCCCACATTGCTAGAGGGGGACATGCTGAGCCTGGCAAGGTGAAGGAAGTGCCTTGCCACACTTTTCTGCTCCCTCCCGCCAGCTTCCTGTGTGTCACCTTCCAATCACCTGCTAGGTCAGAGTCATCCTGCAACTCCCCAGGCAGGGGTTCTGCGTGCTCCCCATTTCCTAGATTGTTGGTTTTTTTTAACCGGTAAACAAATTGTATTATGTGCAACTGTAATCACTGTTGGCTGCTGGTGGTGTTCTTTCAGCTGGGACTATTCCTCATGCTGGTCAAGTTTAGACAGAATGTTTATAGGGACTATGTCTCTTGCTCCTGCTATGAAAGGAAAGCATGTATAATGCATCACAACGTATCAAAACTGCAGCCTTTGAGCTGGCAGGAAATTTAATTTAGTACATGGGATTCAATGCTCATAAGATTAAATGCCTTATTCAGATCAGGATGAATGCCTCGTGATTGCCTTATCAACTGAAACATGCCTGGGGGTGCCAGCCTCCAAGCAATAAAGGCTGTGATATACTACTGTACGCCACAAAGGTCTTACTATTCCTTCCTCCTCTTGCTGTGCTAGAAATAGTACAGCTAGAGTAGGAAAGTAACCAAGCCCAGAGCTTACAGTGTCATTTGTGCCCATTTAGCTCAAGCACACAAAAAATCTCTTCCTCAAGAATCTGTAGAGAATCTAACAGTAGTGATGCAGGAAAGAGAGTGAGAGGCAAATGACACTGGTCCAAGTACAGAGCCTGTGGTGGAATTTTCCCATCAATGCACTGAATGTTAAGCCTATCCATTTACTTGGCTTTACAATTATTTTGACTTTAACCCAGTGAATCTAGCTTTAAAAGTCTGACAGACTTTTGAGAAGTGAGGGGTCCCCCCCCTCCCCGATCTAATTAATATTTGGTTTTCCATGTGTGGTCTTGGAGATACTCTTCCACAACAGAGAGAAAACCAGAGTTCTAACTATGACATTCTGATGTGCAATCCAGACCAATGAGGTGCCTTTCAACCTACCTTTCAATGTGGGGTGCCTCATAATGCTTTGCTGCTGTAGCTCCCAACCTGGGCCCCTCATAAACAGCACACGGGTCACAACCTGAGCATCTGTGTATAACTGTAACCTGTCAGCATTGTCCAGTCACACTCTGGCTTCCACCAGCCTGGGTTACTACTTGCAAGGTGACCCCAACACACTTCCAGTCCTGAATTTCCCACCAAAATGTGTTCTGAGCTGTCCAGCTCTCTCCTGGACGGTTCAGATATTTTAGTTCCATTGCTCCTCAGTACCCAACAGTTAGCTACTTTAAATGGAATTACCCACATAGTTCAGTTGAAACACAACAGTGGATTAGTTTTGATTAAAGAATAAAACAAGTTTCTTTAACTACAAAGAGAGGTTTAAGTGAGTACAAGTATAAGGCATTGAAGTCAGAAATGGTTACAAGAGAAATAAAGATAAAACAATTTCTAGTACTTAAACTAGACTTGGTTCAGTGTGAAACCCCTTACCGCATGTTCCCAGTAATACTGCCGACTAAATTCTCAGGCCTGGATTTGCTCCCAAAGTTTGTTTCTTTTGTTGTCTTAGGTGAAAGAGAGAGAGATGGATAGGGAGAGATACCTTGGAGTGTTTTTTGCCCCTCACTTTATAGTCCAGTTTCATTTTTGAAATGCATTTTCCTGAGGGTTACCCCTAGATAAAGTTAATTCCTGCTGTGAAGTTGGAGTCATGGAGTCTTGTGGTCTAAGAGATTTCATGCTGCTGTTTGCTAAGATGCAGATCTGTTTGTTCCTGCTCCCGTTCCTTGCTGAAGAATGGCCACTTGATAGGTGATTGCCCATCAACTCTGATGATGCACGGCTAGAGGCATCAGCTTGTCCTTTGTCTTTGAGCAACTGATTTACCCAGACTTGTCCAGTAAATGCATTTCAGACCTAATTTCAGCTCATGTTTATAACTTTATATATAATGTTGCTACACCCATTTCACTATGACATTATTGATCAGTGACCTGCTTGTTTTCAAATGATACTTCACAAGGCATATTTTGTACAAAGAGTATTACAATAGTGTGTAGAGTGGGAATACAGGGTGTATTTGGTCACACTAACCACTTATGGTCATTAAAGATTCATAGATTTTTTTTTAAGGACAGAAGGGACCGTTTTCACCATGTAGTCTGACTTCCTGCATAACACAGGATCTTATAGCATATCTTATGAGCAGTTAATATTATTTGTCTAAATGGGTAATTTCGAACTTGGGTAATTATTACATTCTCCCTACCTAAATCACACCTGCAGTGGATATGGTGTTCTTCCACATGTCCTGATCTATGGCTCTGCATTGGTAAACAGCTGCTATGTTGGACCCTAAAGGAGGCCGCATTTCAGTAACAGGTGATATAATCTCTATAAAACTCTTATGGACTTTAGAGTAGACTTCTGAGACTTAAAGCACAGGAATGGAACAACACAACATTGGAGCCACTTGTTCTAGCTTACATAGTGCTCAAAACCTTATGGCAATCGGTGGCTCTGATATGCAAGGACTTCCAATGGTGGTGCTGAACAAGTTTTAGCGATGGTGGGGGATTTTTGAAAAAACTTTTCTCTTGTTGATAGGGCCACTGACAGAACAATCTGGCCTATTGTCTGTTTTAATTATCTGGTATTCAGATTTTTAAAAAAAAAACTTTTTATTCAGGCAAAATTACAATTAAATGTTAACATACTACATCATTTATTACTTACTCAGAATCAAGTTAATATTCCCAGAACCTGGCTCAAGATTCCTGCTTGCTGGCTGGGGAGCCTTCCTCATCTGAGTAGGCTAAAAAGGGTGACACAATTTCCAAATATTTATCCTATTTTTGGTGCTTCTCTTGCATATGTACTTGGTTTGAAAACTTTTCCATTACAAAGACAGTCCATACTTTACTATACCACAATTCCTTTGGAGGAGGTCACATTTTTCCAATAATGTGTAATACAAAGTCTTGCTGCTAACAATAAAAAAGAAATTTTCCAGTATTTGTCATTCTGTTTAAAATGTAGATCCTTTATAGGAGTATTAAGCAAGCAGGTCAGGGAATCTCTAGGAAGTCAGCATTTTGTCATAAACTGAATCTTTTAAATAATTTCTTCCCAAAACCATCTAATTTCTGGACACAACCACTACATGTGCAAGTATGTTTCCCCTTTCCCTGCAACCCCTCCACCCAAGTGACTCTGTGGTAGCAAAAATATGATGAATCTTAACTGGAGACAAATTCCTGATTATTAATTAAAGTAGCTAATGGTGAGGGCCTTGGCAACAGGAATTTTTAAAAGTTGTCCAAAGCTGCTAAGGTGGTCTGGATGAATGGGTGATATTTTAATTTTTGGTGACTTAAATTTCTTTTTAATCCAGCAATTATGCTGAATAGCTATATTTGGGCTCCAGTCTTGTTTAACTTTTACCCAATGTTTGGATGGTTTATTGTTAACCCAACTGATCATATCTTTTAATTGTGATACATAATAATAATAATACTAATAAGCCAAATTAGGGAAAGCTAGTCCACCCCACTTTGTAGATCTATAGAGAATTTTAGACCTCACCCTTTGTCTTTTATGTTTCCATACACATTTTAATAACACACCCTGCCATGTTTTCAGTGTCATGTCAGGGGTACCAGTAGGGATGCACTGAAAAAAAAAAAACTTCGGGAGTACATTTATCTTGACCAAAGCTACCCTACTTACCCAAGAAATTTCATATTTGTTTCATTTTTCCAAGTCCTTTATTGTCTTATTTCACAGTGGAGAGTAATTTGCCTTAAAAAGATTTTTGTTTCTTCACTATGTTTATTCCTAAATATTTTAAAGATGTCTTTACCCATTTAAATGTATGTAACTAACTACAGTTTGGTGTGACCCATTCAGGAATATTAATTCCTAAAATTTCAGATTTATCTTAGTTTATTTTGAAGTCTGATAACTGTCCAAATTCCAAAGTCAATTGTTCTATAATTTTAATGAGACTTCTGGGTTCTGCAAATTTAATAAGACCTCGTCAGCATACAAAGCTATTTTGTGTTCTCATCCAGAAGACATTTTGATGCCCTTTAACAAGGGGCTGTTTTTCACATTTACTGTAAATGGCTGCATTGCCAAAGCAAACAACAGGGGAGATAAGAGGCAACCCTGTCTCGTACTCTGTAGACAAATTAAAAGGAGGGGATTGAAGACCATTAACCAAAGCAGATGCTTGAGGATGAGTATATGGGGCCAATACATCTGCTGAATTCCAAAACCAAATCTTACCAAAATCTGTCAGAGGTACTCCAACTCCAGCTGGCCGAAGGCTTTCTCAGCATCCAAAGAAAGCAGTGCACAGGAAGAATTACTATAGATCAAATTCAGAGTTTTTCTGATATTACCAGATACATGCTTTCCAGCAAGGAACCCAGACTGGTCAAGGTGAACATATTTGGGAAGGTGTTACTCAATCTGTTTGCTAACACCTTGGCTTACATTTTAGCATCCATGTTAATTAAAGAAATAGGTCTGTTTGCACAATTGGTAAGATCTTTTCCTTCTTTAGGATTGACCACAATTTTTGCTCCTTTCCTTGACTCTGGACTCTCATTCCCCTGCACTATATCATTAAACAATCCAGTTAGTGTTTGGATGTTCTGAAGTCTCTTCCTATTAGCTGTGAGGTTGTGTATGTTCATTAAGTGAAGATAATGTTTGTTAATAATATTGATAAAATTCTCTGTTTTCATATGAGCTATAATATTCTTTAGAGTTATGCATAAAGGGAGCCAGGCATCATTTTTTTGTTCTGAAGTTACAGAAAACTGAGGGCCCTCTATTATAATTTAGAAGATCAATAAATAGTCCCCTTTGTTTAGCGACCCTGATTTTAAAAGAAAAAACCTCTTGTTTATGTGCTGCCTTGACCTACTAGCCTCTGCTGTTAATAAAAGTTCTTTCAGAGCACTCTGAGCAGTCAGAGTCTTGAACAACTTTCAGTAACCAGCAAGAGCACTAGGCAGGAAAAAGAGAGGGCAGAAAAAACCTTTTCTATTTTGCATGGGCAATGTGTACTTTCTGGTATGAATTTCAGAGTGGGTAGGCAAGGCGCTTCAGCTGGGCATGCAAATATACTCCGAATGGAAAGAAAAAAAAAATCAGGAAACTTTGTTAACCTATGAGGCTATATGAGCAATTTGGCAGTGACCTGTTTTTGTGACCATGATCTGTACATGCTTCTGAACCGTTATTACAAAACAGGAGGAAGGGGGAAGTTTAATCTTTTTTTTTTTTTTACATATCTTTTAACAGCTGTGGGTAGGGGAGCATGAAGTCTACATGGTTCTGTTTTTGAATGAAAAAAAAAAAAACTTCAGAAATTTTCACTGGGCAAAGTTTTTAGAAAAACCAAGAACACAGATTTGTGTGTGTTGTTTCAGACAAGACAAAACTGGCCATTTCGTGAAAAGCCAAATTGTTGGGGGTTGCAAAATGGTTCAGAACTAAAGTGTAGATAATTTATCAACACTTTTGAAAAATAATGCCCTCATTTTCAGACACCATTGCTTGTTGTGACTAGAGAGAAATAAATGAGCATTACAAACATTTCAATATTGGAATAAGGACAGTCTGTTTAAACATTTTAGAGCGAGTGCCTATATTAGGAATAACATTTTCAAGGCAGACTGCCTGAAGTTAGGCTCTTTAATCCATACTTAGGCCTCTAAACAGAAATGACCTGATTTTTCAGAAGTGCTGAGCACCCACATATTCCATTGAATTCAACGAGAGTAGCAGGTGCTCAGCATCTTTGAAAATCAAGCCACTTATATTTGGATTTAGAGATGGGATCTTCTTTCAAAAGTGCCTAAAAGTCAATGGGACTTGGGCTCCCAAGTTACTTAGGCCATTTTAAAAATGCCACCAGAAGTGGGGCGAATTGGCCGCCCACAGACCTGGAGGGGGAGGAGCCACTCCTCCCCCCCCACCATGGACTACACACCTCAGGAAACTCCCATAGGTGTCCAGCTTTGGAAAATTTTGTCCTAGGTACTCTTTTGTCAAAAAGAAGAAAAACAAAACACAACTCACCATTGCTACCTCTCCACTGGAGATGAACTTCAATGGTGTGAAATTTGTAGCAAAACCCGAGTGTCGGCAAGGCCAGAGGGGCTGTTTCCTGCTTTCTTGAATACCTCAAGGCCCCAGTCCAACAAAGCACTTAAATCTGCTTAACTTTAAGTGCATGAGTAGTTCTACTGACTTCTACCTGACTACTCATGTGCTTAAAATTAACTATGTGCTTAAGGTATTCATTGGATCAGGGCTCAAGTGAGGATTTCAGACCTTTGCTAAGACTTTTCCACACTACTAGTTACTGAAATGTGAGATTCCTTCATCTGGCGATCAAGCAAGAAGGAAACTTATCCACTGCAAGATCTATGGGCCACCTTGATGGGAATCCACTTTGCAGTGTCATCTTCCTTCTATCTTGTGATTCCGTGCTCCGCCGCCTTCCCCCCGGCTCCACTCCCAGTCTCCCAAGCCAAATAAGTACTCTGCAGAAAATGTCAAACCTCATTATTAATTGTTATTATTATTGTTAATTTACAGGTTTCTTTGCTGATCCAGTAATCCCACAGTGATACAGCAAATGTAGGTGATGGGGAAGGAAAGCTTATTCCCGCATTACTGTGAGGCCACATACAAGTCATGGTTCCTAAAAGACTAATTGCAGACACTGGATTTCTTGCTAAATTCTTGCTGATTTCAGCTGACTGAATATGAGGCCAGTTCTCACCGCCTTGTGTGACCTTCGGCAAAGAGGAAACAAGGACCCCCCTCCCCCCTCCCAACAGAGCCTAGAGAAGGTAAAGCACAACCACCAGTTCAATACCCTGATTACTCTGTTCCTTTCTATTTACAGTGTAAATTGCAAGTGACATGCATTTTAGTTGCAAGTACATATTAGTATTTGTGTTATAAATAAGCCTGGATTTTCTCACAGCTTTCATTGGAGCCATGCCATGACTTGAGACATTTTGGGGACTTTTCCCTGTGAAAGAGTTGAGGGACTATGTAGGAGGATGAGGATAGGAGTGATCATAACAACTTAATAGAGTTCAGGGAGAGCTGGGTCGGAAGGGAGATTGACAGAGCAACAGCTCAATGTCAACACTTCGGTGAGTCATCTAAGGATTGACAATGAGATCAATGGTGGCTCTGACCAATGCTGACAGGGGACTACACCAGTGCACTCTTGGGGATGTTGTTTCCTCTCACTTGTGAGATTAAAAGACTTTTTTTATAATCTTAGAGAGCCAGTTTCTGTTTACAGAGCTTAACTCCATTACAGCAGCTCCAATGTACCATAGTAGAGGGACTTGTGTTTTTTGCACTAAAAGGGAAAAATAAAACCTGTTAAGATCCTGGTCTGGGACTGAGGAAATCTGAGTTAAATTTCTGGCTCTGCCACAGACTTCTCAAGTGACCTTGGAGAAATCACTTAATCACTCCCTGCCTCAGTTTCCCATCAATAAAATGGGGATAACAATGCTTCCTTTCTCTGTTTTGTCTACTTCAAATGTGAGCTCCTCAGGGCAAGCTCTGTCTCTTCCTCTCTTTGTGTTCAACGCCTCGCAACAATGGATGACCCTTCTAGATGTTACTGTAGTACAAATAAAATAATGACGATGATGACGATGCTATATTTGGGGAATCAGACATGGCTTGTGTGACTGCTTTTTATTACACTGTTTCCTTAACTTTTCCATGATTCACCTCAGGACTTTTTCTGAAAGTTTCTATGACAGAAACCACAGCCCTAATTGTCACATATTTCCCACAGTTCAGTCTGCTTCCTGGTCTCAGAAATAATGAACCTTGAGCCCTGCAAGTACAAGTATAGCCCCATGGCTATGGGGAAAGTGGATGATGTATATAAGGTCACGCTAGTAGTGCCTAGAAGCCCCAGGACCATTGTACTGCTCTTTTTCTTTTTTTTCTGCCGAGCAACTGGTATATATGACAGTCATGTAATTAACAAACCCCTTGAATTGGACATTGTTTTCTCCTTGCCTGTGTGCAAGTCCCACTGATATAAATCCCTGGTGTTGGATTTGCGCTGGGATCTCTGCTGAATTTTCTGCATTCGTTCCACATGAACACCCCATTGACGTCAGTGTGAGCTTTGCTTGGGCATCAATTGTGGAATATGTAGCAGAGATCTGAACTGCAGATAAGAGGCTCCCCATCGCCAGTACAGATCCGAGAGCTGAAATTTATCCCTAAGAGTATTCATCAAGAGTAGACTATGTGCCTTTTGACAGGTTTTATTTGAAAGTTTTAAGATTTTTATTTGAGTCCTGGCATCTACACGATATGGTACCGGTGGCAAGTAACCATGTGAGAGGGAGGTGTATTATTATTATTACTCATTATTTATATTGTAGTAGTGCCCAGAGACCCCAGACACATTGTGCTAGGCACTGTACAAACATATACAAAAAGTCAGTCCTTGCCTTGAAGAGCTTAGGGCTTGTCTCCATTGCAGTGTTAGCTCGTGTTATCTATTTTGGAGGCAGCCTACCTGAAGTGAGAGCGACCATATTGCGAAACAACCTTTGAGCTGCATAGGCTAGAGTAAGAAGCAATGGGCTTAAATTGCAGCAAGGGCTGTTTTGGTTGGCCATTAGGAAAAACTTCCTAACTGTCAGGGTAGTTAAAACACTGGAATAAATTGAATAGGGAGGTGATAGAATCTCCATCGTTGGAGATTTTTAAGAGCAGGTTGGACAAACGTGTCAGGGATGGTCTAGATAATACTTAATCCTGCCATGAGTGCAGGGAACTGGACTAGATGACCTCTCGAGGTCCCTTCCAGCCCTAAGATTCTACAGTGTGTTTGCATTAGCAGCACAGAGTGGTTGAGTCCCCACTGCATTAGGAATTTGAGGGTCAGCAGCACTTGAGTTTCAACTCACCCCTCGCACCCCAACACATACTATTTCTGACTGGCAAGCTAGTTTGAGGTTAAAGCACCACTTAATTCAAGCTAGAAATGTTTGTGTGTGGATGTGAGTTGTTGGGGCAAAACTTGTTATACCTCCAGCTTGCATTGCAGTGAAGACAAGCCTACGTCCTAACAGACAGTGACCATCATCTGTGGCCTGGTTTATACTTAAAACTTAGGTTGACATAGCTATAGCATGCAGGGGTGAGAAAAATCCTCAGCCCTGAGCGATGTAGCTATGCTGAATTAACCCCTGGCATAGATGCAGCTAGGTTGCCAGAAAAATGTTTCCATCAACCTAGCTATCATCTCTGGGTGAGGCAAAGATCCCACAATGAATGAAAAGCCCTGTGACGTTATCTGATTAAAATATGACCATGTAGATCATTGTTGCTACCACTGTTATATAATTGCAACAAATCTTGTACAAAGTATGCCAAGTAAGGTGTCTATGGAAAGCTGATGTTTTGCTGAATATGATTATGCTATTTGTATGCATGTATCATTTTTGTATTGGAAGTTAGGAATATTAACTATGTACCTGTATTGCAAATGTTTACTTCTGTGGTAATACCCACAAGGTGTTTAGCCTGCACATCTTGAAGGGACTATTCAAGTGAAATGGCCCATCAAGGAACACTTAATTCACAACAGACCATGGGAGACGCCCATCCACACCTGACAGATTTTCATGTGCACATTCTAACTAGAATCTGGGTAAAGGCCTCTGCTATGACTAAGTAAAGTCGGCATGGACATGTGACTTGCCCATGTGACTCCAAACTCCATCTTCTTACCTGTGATTTCCCACAAACTAGAACAATGGATTTCCCTTCACTTGGCAGAAGGTATAAAAGGCCCTGGAAACATCTCCGTTTGGCCTCTTTCCTGCTCAAACCTCTGGACTTAGAACTTATACTAACCATAGGAATGAGGACCTTCCAATGATTTGGAAGCAACCAGAGACTTAACACACCAGCAGTTTATACTATCATGGCTATAAGCCTGAACCAAGAACTTTGCATTTATTGTATGTATTTGATTCCTTTAACCAATTTTAACTCTTTTCTTTCTTTCTTTGTATAAATAAATCTTTAGATATTAGATACTTAACGATTGGCAACAGCGTGATTATTGGGTAAGATCTGAATTATATATTGACCTGGGTATGTGGCTGGTCCTTTGGGATCAGAAGAACCCTTTGGTTGATGAAATTAGTTTTAAGTAACCACTCATCAATAAGTCTAGTGTTTTGGGTGGTGGTACAAGGACTGGAATACCTAAGGAGGCTGCATTTCTGACTTCTTGTTAGCCAGAAGTGGTGAGACAGAAGTTTACTTTTATTGCTGGTTTTGTATATCTCATGGAAGAATAAACACCAGTTTTGAGGGGTGTCTGCCCTTTTTCCCCGCAGCTTGTCCTGAATTTGGTATTCTTAGTTGTGACCCATGGAGGCCCGGTGACAAACCCCTTCTGTTATAGTGCGGTAGCTGTGCTGCTGTAGTCTCTGTAGTGTAGAAATGGCCTAAGTCAGACGGTGACATTAATACGCGGTTTTATTGAGAACAAATTGTTGCATGAGGAGAAAAGAAAAAATAACAGACAAATGGGTCCACAAGCCAAGTTTACATTCTTAATCAGTTTCAGGGGGTTTCAGGTTTCCCTGTCACCTTTCTTACACATCTCTCCCTGTCTAGATACTTATATGGCCCCCAAACCACTGTTTCTGAGGGCCTCCCAAGTGTTTAAAAAATAGAAAACAACAACATTTCAAGGGCTCCCAAGTACAGTGGACCTCTAATCCACTCTCAGATGCACCTTTCAAACAGACCTAGCTATTGGTGCAGATCAGTGTCAGTAGCGCAGCATTGTTCTAGGGTCCTTCAGAAAAAAACAGCTTGATAGTGTTATTCAAGAGAGAACTAAAAATCAAAGCACCTTTAGCCCTTTAGGGCTTGATTTTCAGAAATGCTGAGAACCCATAGTGCTTGGTAGCTGTGAAAACCAGGCCTGTGGTGTTTAGCAGGCTTCTAAGGATCACGGACTAATTCTTTTGAAAAGTGAGCAGCTGCTTTTACAAAAGAGAAAATAAAACGGAATAGCCTCTGGACGGGCCAGCTCCAGTCGAAAAGAACTACTATGTTCCATTATTCGGGCTTTAGGTTTACTGTTAGCTTTTCCTTTTGGAAAAAAAATAAATCTGGCAAACTGCCTGTGAGCTATTTCTGGCAAACTGCTCCCCATATAATTAAAAGCACCTGTGCTGACTTTCCCTTGTCCAAAAAACACTGTCTAGCCAGGGCAGCCCTTTGGGTCCACGGGTTCAAACTCTGCAAGGCTTTGGCAATGGCAACAGCTCTGCTCAGAAATTAAAGGGGGTTCTTTTCCCTTTCTACATGCCTCAAATTTTGGGCAAGCCATTTTTAACTAAATCTGCCTTGCCTAAGGTATTCCTAATTCAGCAAAGAGTATAAAATATAAGTGAATGCAGACCCCTGGCCATTTCAATATCAAAGGCTTCTCAAAAAGCCAGCATTGCCAACCCCAAGCTTTCAGAAATCATGTGATTGGCTTAAAAATTAAGTGATTTTTTTTACAAGTAATACATGTATTGACATTCTGGTTTCTGATCCTTTAGAGTCCTGTTTTTCAAGCTTTTCTCTGCAGTCACATGGGCTGGAATCTCATGGTGTTTAAAACAAAAGATGAGGTTCTCACCTAATCACAACTCCAGGACTTGGTGCTTTAAGAGAAACACCAAATATTTTGAGAGTGATGACAAAATGGCGACAGCAGCACTAGGCTTCGTAGCCCTCAGTGCCCTCCTGTGCAGGGGGGAAGTAGAATTGGAGGCTCTACTTAGCAGCCATACGCCTGGTTTGCCCTGGCCCAGTTACCAAACTCCTCCCTGAATACACATGCAGGGAGTCTCTATGAAACTAGATCCTGTAGAAGGGCAGACTATGCCCCTAAACATTCAATAGCTTCCTAGCTGGGGAGTAAATTTTCCTCTCCTCTTTTTGTATTTTTCCTGTGGCTTGCAGTATTATTCCCTTGGTATATGATGACCATATTGTTTGTCTCAATCCACAGCTTTGAGACTTTTGAGTAACTTACCCCAGCATCCTCCTCAAGAATGTTATAAATAAATCGCAGAGAAGATATGTGTTGATCCTAGAAGGAAGGGAAGAATTATTGACTGAGGTTAAAGGGTTTAAGATAAGGAGGTAAATAATCTCTTGAAACAAGAAAAGGAAAATTCAAATTAGGCATTAGGAAGATACTCTTAACTGTGAGGTTAATCAGGCAATGGACTCTTTGAAAAGGAAGGCTTACAATATTTGGGCCAGATCCTCTGCTGGTATAAACTAGCATCACTCCACAGAAGTTAATGGAGCTATGTGGATTTACACCATCTTGAGAATTTGTCCCTTTCATAGTAACAAAAGACCTGTGACTCCACTGTCTTGTACCTCCTGTAGTCACTTACAACTATGCAGAGTGAGTGTAAAATGCTACCATTCTGATCTGTTACTGATTTACACCTAGCAAAATTGGTGTAAGTGTCTATACAAGGTGCAGTGCTGTGGAGAATAAGGTCTATCACATTATTTTATTTGTATTACAGTCGGAATCCATGGATCAGGGCCACATTTGTGCTAGGCACTGTACAAGTGCATGATGGAGATAGTCCATGCCTTGAAGAGCCTACAATCAAAGTGATATTACTCCAAGAGATATTTGTCCCATGTTGGTTCTTGCCATGTTACCTTTGTGGCTGTATCAGCTCTGAGATTTTTTTCTTAAAATTTCCCACCCCATCTGGTAGGAATAGTGGGTGTGCTACTATAGACAAGACATTAACACTTTTACCACCATGTCATTTCTGCTCAGAGCAAGTCTACACAACATGGGCCAAATCCACTCGAATCAACGAGGCTACGCCAGTTTATATCACTTGAACACCTGGCCCCATGCTTCTAAAAATGCCAGTAATCATAAGGGTCTTATCTCCATTAGCTCTTACCATTGGTACCATCACTGGAGCTGCACTGGTGGTAATGTAGTGATGTAAAATTTGAAGAAAAAGTTCATTGTAGGTAAGATTTCTCTCGACAATACGTTATCCTGGTACTGCCAATAAATGAGTGTCTGAATGAGCTTTCAGGAAACTGTCCTTTTCTCCCCAGGTAGTCATGTCTGTAGTCATGTCTTAGAGAAAATATTCCTCCTGCTTCAGACAAGAATCGGATAAAGCTAGATTGTCTGCATTTGTTGAATGAAATTAACCTCCATCTTTTGTTGGCATTTACATTTGGTGGTGCACAAACCTTTAAAAATGTTTTATATAAACAAATGTAAATGGGCAAGGAGAGATAGGGTTGGCCTCCCATCTTGTTCTCAGCTGTTGCTGTTCCTTCAGCTTCCCTCAAAAGGCCACTAACTTCCAATGCCAGGGCTTGATCTAGCTTCCATTAAAGTAAATGAGAATCTTTCCCTTAACTTCAATGGGAGCTGGAGTTGGATGAGGCTCCAAGTCTTTTAGAGTTGATCCTCAGGCCTCTCACTGTCCTTCCCTCTCTTCAAGTGTTCTTCCTTTGTGACCATGTTAACTGACAAATTAGGTGAATTTCTGTTTGCTGCTCAGGAGCAATTTAGATATGTAAGGACATCTCTCGGCCTCTTCTGAGTAGCTTGACCTGTTTGATTCACCACCAAGAAACATAGCTGAGCATAATGATTGCATAGCATATTGGGGTAAAGAATTCATGCTCCTGCGTTCCTCTGTTGCCAGAAAAAGCCACACAGAACTTCTTTTCTGGCACTAGCAGAGGCTTCATTTTGTACTAAAAGCCCTGTGTGTTAATGACCGTTGCACCTGTAGTAGTGAAAACACATGAATTCTGCGATCGAGGAGGTCCGAGATGTCCTTTACGTATCCAAATTACTCATGAGCACCAAACAGAAATACACCTAATTTGTCAGTTAGCATGACTGTGACATATCTGATAAAATATGACCATGTAGGTCATTGTTGCTACCGCTGTTATATAATTTTAACAAATCTTGTACAAAATATGCCAAGGAAGGTGTCTATGGAAAGGTGCTGATTTGCTGATTATGATTATGCTATTTGTATGTGTGTATTATTTTTGTATTTGAAGTTTATAAGCATTGGCTCTATACCTGTGTTTCAAATACTTTTGCTCCTGTGGTAATGCCCACAAGGTATTTAGGCTGCACATCTTGAAGGGACTATTCAAATAAAGTGGCTTATCAAGGAACACTTAACTCCCGATAGACCATGGGAGACACCTATCTACACTTAATGAATGGACTTTCCTATGAATGTTCCATCTGGAGTATAGGTAATGGCTTCTGCTGTGTCTAAGCGAAATCGTGCATGGACATGTGACTTGCCCATGTGATCCCAAACACCTTCTTGCTACCTGTAATTTTCCATAAGGAGAACAATGATTTTCTCTTCAATTGGCAGAAGCTGTAAAAGGCACTGGAAACATCTCTATTTTGCTTTTTTCCTGCTCAAACCTCTGGACTATGAACTTATACTATTGGGAGCATTCTAACCAAGGGACTGAGGACCTTCCAATGATTTGGAAGCAACCAGAGACTTAACAAGCCAGCAGTTTATACTATCATGGCTATAAGCCTGAACCAAGAACTCTGCATTTATTGTATGTATCTGATTCCTTTAACCAATTTTAACTCTCACCTTTCTTTCTTTCTTTCTTTCTTTCTTTCTTTCTTTCTTTCTTTCTTTCTTTCTTTCTTTCTTTCTTTCTTTCCCTTTAGATTTTAGAAACTAAGGTATTGGCAACAGCATGATTTTTGGGTAAGATCTGAGTTATATATTGACTAGGGTATGTGGCTGGTCCTTTGGGATTAGAAGAACCTTTTATTTGATTAAATTGGTTTTAAATAACCACTCATCTTTAATTCTAGTGTTTTTGGTGGTGATACAAGGACTGGAATGCCTAAGGAAACTGCTTTTCTGACTTCTTGTTAGTCAGTGTGGTGAAACAGGAATTTACTTTTGTTGCTGGTTTTGTATATCTTATGGGAGAATAACCACCAGTTTTGGGGTTGTCTGCCCTATTTCTCAGCAGTTTGTCCTGAATTTGGTATTCTAAATTGTGACTGACGGAGGCACGGTGGCAATGACCACACAGGGAAGAACGCTTGTAGAGAGGGAAGGACAGTAAAAGGGTCTAGGATGTAGGCTCTAGGATCACACTGATGTTTTTAGCATGCTAATGTGAGCAGAGCTAGCCCATGTCTGTCTGCCCATGCTGGGAAGCACCCTCCCAGGCGCTGTGACGATATAACCTTATAGAAAGGTTTCTGTACTCTGGGGGAAAACGATGCTACCCAGAATAGAATCTTTTTTCTCATGTCAATTAAGATTGATACTAAAACCAATAATAAAAAATAAATTAGCAAAGGCCCATTTAATTAAGTCACAAAACTATAGGTTAATTATGATAATAAACTCAAAATCTAGTACAGAAAAAATATCCATTGCAAAAGGAGGAAGCGCATAATCTGTATTTTATTCCCTGCATTAATTAGAAGTGTGCTGGAAACAGGCAAGAAATTAATTCTGCCAATGCCCTGTTATGAATTCCTGTGGTCATCATTGTAACAACAGCAATCACTGACACCATTTCCTGTTTTTTGATCTGGAGAGATCAGGGGACAGATAACAGGATCTAGAGTCTTTCAGTGGTAGGTCACTGATTTGACTGAGGCCCAGGGCAGTGGCGGTCAAAACTCCGTACTGTCTGATGGCTGCTAGATGCCTGTCTGAAAGGAGTTGGTCGGACTGGTATCCTCATTGCACTTGGTGGCCGTCACAGCAAAGAAGCCAATGATTGAACTAGGTGTGGAGAGTGAACTACCATATCTGCCTAGAGTTGGTTTTTCTAATTCATGGTTGAAACCCATTGTAGGGGCACAGCAGAGAAGCTTCCACTACCTCCATCTGTACTCTGCCTGTTTTGTGGAAGTGCTCAGCACATCAGGAAACCCAGGTTATTTATTTACAGACATTTCTATGGTGCTTGCAACTAAAGTACCCAAGCACATAGTTAGGTTAGATTGCTGGTTCCAGTCTCTTTTAGGCTGGAAATGCTGCAGAAGGAAAATTTAAAAAAAAGAAAAGAAAAAAGGACTGTCAACATGAAATATATGGCAGAATGCAGGTAAAACAGAGCAGGGGACATACAATTCTCCACCCAAGGAGTTCAGTCATAAATTTAATTAACGCATTATTTTTTTAACGAGCGCCATCAGCATGGAAGCATGTCCTCTGGAATGGTGGCCGAAGCGTAAAGGGGCATACGAATGTTTAGCATGTCTAGCATGTAAATACATTGCAATGCCGGCTACAAAAGTGCCATGCACATGCCTGTTCTCACTTTACGGTGACATTGTAAATAAGAGGGCAGCATTATCTCCTGTAAATATAAACAAACTTGTTTGTCTGAGTGATTGGTTGAACAAGAAGTAGGACTGAGTAGACTTGTAGGCTCTGAAGTTTTACAGTGTTTTGTTTTTGAGTGCAGTTATGTAACAAAAACCATCTACATTTGTAAGTTGCACTTGCACGATAAAGAGATTGTACTACAGTATTTGTATGAGGTGAATTGAAAAATACCATTTCTTTTATCATTTTTACAGTGCAAATATTTGTAATAAAAAATAATATACACTTTGATTTCAATTACAACACAGAATACAATATATATATGAAAATGTTGAAGACCATCCAAAATATGTAATAAATTTCAATTGGTATTCTATTGTTTAACAATGTGATTAAAACTGCAATTAATCACGATTAATTTTTTGAGTTAATTGTGTGAGTTAACTGCGATTAATCAGCAGCCCTAAAAAATAGCCAAACTAATGTATTTAAATTTTTTAAATGTTTGTTGAATTGAGTGCTTCTGTGCCAAGCTTCAGTCCAACTTTAATCTCTGTCCCTGTTGAGCTGCTCTTTCCCTGCTCTACAATCATCCATAGGTGCAACCACTGTGGCAATATAAGAATGAAATAGTCCTCATTCCTGTGACTTTTTACTGTGCTTTTGATGTCCCTGCTGAGGTGGTTTCATTCTCCCACCCAATTCCCCTCAAATCTCCCCACTCCCCTGCAACTTTTTGGCTATGACTTCACTGCCAACTACTGGAACAATTTTTCAAAAAGGATATTTATTGAAATATGTAAAAATGCAAGCTGGGGTTTTCAAAGGGGCCTAAGGAAGTTAGGCATTCAGTTCCCATTGAAAGTTATGGCTGCTGAAAATCGCATCCTAAGAAATTAGCCGGCTAAACCTCCATGTGCCCGGTAGGCTATCTAGCATTGTGGTGCCACAGTCAATAACATTCTATTGCTAAAACGTCATTTCAAGTCAAGCAGGATGTGTAATAGTGAACAAAGGGGATTAGGGCCCATCACTGGGGATTAGTATCACAGATGCAGTGATACAAATTCAAAAATCCAGAGTTCAGCCACGCTAGATGTAATGTGAACTGTTACTTCTTTGATGTCAGATTTTGTTTTCCTCTGTGATCTGTGTCCCTGACCTTTTTGTCATGTTGCTTTGCAGGAGTAATTTCCAAGATATCTGAAACCATTCCAATTCAGAAAAGACTGGTTTAGCGTAGCAAGTGACATCCAATATCCAGCAGGTAGCGTCACTGGAATATTTTACTGATCTTAATCCCTCTCAGTCTACATATATTAACATTCCAATGACTGAGTCTAGCTTTTTGGTTACACTCTCAGCTTCCTCAATCTTTTTACATCCTTACTATGCAAAAACCAAGTGATGCTGGGTTACAGCAGGTACAAGGTAATATTGATTAGATGCGGAATAGGCCAGTTGTGTTCGTTCATTTATTATTTTATTATTACTAAATTAATTGGTCCTTTCTCCTTGCAATACTGCCAAACTCGAAACAGCTGAGAGTTTCTGGATCTTGGAATAATCCTTAGTTCAATAACCTGTGCGAAATTAGTTTAGTTTCAGGGGGTCCACATCACAGCTGGCACCCTTTGTTGGCAGTCTCTAAAGATAGACCAAGGACTGAATGAGCATGCAGAGTGATCTACTCTCAGCTCCAGAAGTGGTCCCTCTGTAATCCACTTGATCCATATTTGCAGGGCCATGTGAAGAAGCTCAAACTGCCTTTCCCCATGCTTGTACTTGTTGTTTGGATAAATAAAGGACTTTAATTTTCAAGAAAGCACCTCAAATCTCTAACATGAGAAGAAGAAAATGGGAAGAGCATGACTGGTTATTTTTGTCCCAGATTAGAACATGTTATGCTTCTAAACTTGGAACATATAATGAAGTAATGAACAAAAATATGTATAATTCCAGAAGCTGAACTGCTATCTGTGATGGCAGAAGTAGGTTAAACTTAACCCGGGCAAATCCCAGCCACATTGAAGTCAGTAGGAGTTTTGCCATTGACTTGAGTGGAGCCAGAATTTAACTCATAGGGTTCTTGGTTCTTCAGTTCTTAGAGAAGACCAGGATGTGTTGTGAGGAGGATTTAATAAAGTGAGAGACTTCGGGGTAGGAGGTTATTCTCTAGCTCTCTGCTGAAGCACATGACTATAGTTGAACTCTACATGCATAGAACGTGTTACAGGATTTTGGCCCATTTCCCCCATCTTGTAAAGTAAGCACTACTTGCATGATTATATCTTTTCAGGACTGGGTCCTATATTGTGTCCAGAAATCAATTTATCCAATACTGGGGGCAAAACAACCACTGGTTAAAGGGGCAACATCAAGTTTAAATCTAGCCAATTTAAAAGAAAAAAAGATCAATTCAATGTAGTTCAGGAACTGCACATGCCTCCAAGTTTGCCAGTTTGTTTTTTCATTCATTCATTGTTCTTTCTTTCTTTCTTTCTTTCTTTCTTTCTTTCTTTCTTTCTTTCTTTCTCCAGTTACTATCTATAAAGTACACAAAGCAAACTGAAAAAAATAGAGATTTTTCCCTCCTTAATTCCCTTCACTCATAGTAATTTGGAGTGTTACTTGTAAACACAGTAGGCAAAAATATTTTAAGTTGGCTATTTCTCTTTTACAACATACAACTTTACACAACCCTTTTGGTAAGGAAGAAAAAAAGGAATTAAAAAACTCCTCGAAACCACCAGGGGAATTTGGATAGAAAGAATATAACCATCTAAACTGAAATGTAGCCAGGAATCTGGGATTAACATTGGTATTGTTGCAAAAAGTGAGATGGCGTCTTTTAAGTGGCTCTGTCTGCTCAGGACATTGGTTTTATGATACATCAGAAAAATGACACCTCCTGCATCACAGTATGCTCTTAACTACTGTACATGAATTTTGGGAGAAAGGAAGGAGATGCATTGGCTCAAAAATTAGAATGCTATTTACCAATTACCAACCCCTTCTTCCTGCAGCTCCCTGCTTTGGGGATCTTGCATCCCAGTATTGACTAGGCTAAATCACATTTAGCTTCTGAGGTCTTTCAATAGCACTGTTTGTGGTGGTACAGCAGAAGGATGTGGCACTAAATCTGTTCTCTGTTCCTAGTGCTCAGTGCAGGAACAGGATGTGGGACAAAAGTGGCTTTGGGTGTATTCTAGCTCCTCCCTCCTCCTCCATTTCCTTGTCCCAACAAGCCACCTGAGTTAGCAGCTAATTCCATGCTGGAGGATGGTGTAAAGCAGGGGTGGCCAACCTGAGCCTGAGAAGGAGCCAGAATTTACCAATGTACATTGCCAAAGAGCCACAGTAATACGTCAGCAGCCCCCCATCAGCTCCCCAACCCCACTCCCAGCGCCTCCCACCCACCGGCAGCCCCACCGATCAGCGCCTTCCTCCTCCCTCCCCGCACCTCCCGATCAGCTGTTTCATGGAGTGCAGGAGGCTCTGGGGGTGGTGGGGGAGGAGTGAGGGCATGGCAGGCTCCTGGGAGGAGGTGGGAAGGGGTGGAGTGGGGGCAGGGCCTGTGGCAGAGCCAGGGGTTGAGCAGTGAGCACCCCCCAGCACACTGGAAAGTTGGCACCTGTAGCTCCAGCCCCGGAGTCGGTGCCTGTACAACGAGCCGCGTATTAACTTCTGAAGAGCTGCATGTGGCTCCGGAGCCACAGGTTGGCCACCCCTGGTGTAAAGTCATGCTGCCCCAGGGAGATCCCAGCACACAGAGGGAAGGCATCCATGTCTACATCTTTTCAAGAGGCTCAGTGTACTCCTTGCTGTGCACTATTTCTGCTCCACAGGCCCTTATCCCCCAGAGACTGCACAGAGGAAGCAAGGAGCACAGAGACCGCACTTGTGACAGACTCTTGTATCAGGTGTGCAATATTAGCGGGTGGATAATACTTTTGTTCTCCCTGCTCTGACCCTGGCATCCTGTCAGTCTGACGCCTAGTATTTACTCTACGCATGATATTATCTTAATTTATGTACAGTGTTTATCTTGCCCATGATGAGCTCAGTCACATAGACTCTGGACTGCAAGGTGTTACCCTCCATTAAAACAGGAAATATCTAAACAGAATATGTTTGTCCTCCTTTTTCTCTTCTTTAGGGATAAAAGATTGATGCTACTTTTGTATAAAAATTACATTTTCCTGCCCTTACCAAAGTCTGCAATATATAAAAAATAATTATATTTTAGACTATATATATATATATATATATAGTCTAAAATACAATTATTTTTTAAAAAATCATTAGAAGAAAAGAGCATTAATTAATTCCTGGAGCAGTTTGTATGTTGATTTTCTTAGCTAGTTCCTGTCCCAGCCTGGGACTTGCGTGTCCTCTTGAGGCACCAGTGCTAAGCACCTCTCAGGATCAGGCCCCTGCTTTAGTCAGGTACAGTTGTGTAAGCTAAATTCAAAACTATAGCTATAGATAATGGGACAGAATACTTATATAGCATTTTCTGATTCAGAGCCCTGGACAGTTATTGACAGGAAGAAGGATGGTTCTGTGGTTAAGTTCTTGGGCTAGGACTCATGAGATCTAGGTTCTGTTCCTGACCTACCCTGTCATTTTACACAAGTCATTTAGGACTTGATCTTACCCAGAGCTGAGCACTCCTGTGTGTTTGGCTCTACTTCAATGGAAAGCAAGAGCACAGAGAGAACACCTTGGAGAGATAAACTCTAAATCACCCTATGTCTCAACTCCCCATCTGTAAAACTATGATAATAACACTGGCTGTCTTGTTGATTTAAATTGTAAGCTCTGTGAGATAGAAATTGGTCCTCAATGTGTATTTACACAGCCCCTAGCACAATGAGGCTCTGATCTTCGTTACCAATACTGCAATTAATAGAGCACAATACTGTGCTCAGGTATGTTGCTTTGTAAGCAGTTAAAGAATAGTTGTGCTCAGACTTTTTCCTTTTTGTTTTGACAGAGGTTCCTTTCTCCTGACAGGGAAAAGAACACGGCAAGTCCCATCTGCAAGATGAGCCTTATCAGCAAGATTCATTCTCCTTGTCATTCTGGGCAACTCTATTCTCTTTTATACATTTTTTAAAAATCTCGCCTCCTCTCTCTCACCCCATACTTAAGTAGTAGAAGCATAAACAGTTCTCCATAGCAGAGGCTCCTGAGTGCCCATGAATAAAGCAGCCTGCACATTCCTCCCAGGCTGATGTAGAGGAGCCTGAGGCCATCCTTGAACTCAGACCTCTGTTCAACAACGTGATTATAAGGATTTAGAAATATTTTTCTCCTAAACCTTGTCAAGGGGTTCTATGACTCCACTGTAGAAATTAACTTCTGGGTGAAAGTAGAATACAAAGTTCAGTCCAGGAGCAATCCTTACTCTCCTTCTTAATCCTTTTACACATATAGAATTTTTAAAAAGCCCTTGGTATAAACAAAAATGAAATTTGCAAGCCATGAAGCAATAACAGTTTAGGTACAGGGCATTTCCAGATGGTTAATGACCAGCTGTTAAGAACCAATGGCCCTAAGGTACAGCCATGAGCCACTAATTCCCAGGAAATGACTTGTGCGGTGGTAGTTATTGCTGCTGTAGGATGGGTAGGTGGAAGAAACATTTTGGACCTCCCCCCCCAATTTTGTTAATTTTTCTTTTCCATTTTCAGCATGTGATGTCTCTGATGGCAGTGTGAATCACAGCTCTTAGCAAACCAGACATTTCTAGAGATTCCTATGCCCAGGACGCTGGCAAAGCGCATTGTGAAAAGCATAGGCTGTCATAGGTGCTGGAACTAGCGGTGCAGGTGGTGCTGCAGCAGTCCCTGGCTTGAAGTGGTTTCCATTATATATGAGTTACAGTTTAGTTCAATAGGTCTCAGCACCCCCACTGTACACATTGTTCCAGAACCCCTGTAGGCTCTGAGTCAGCAAAGCACTTAAGCTTGTGCTTAATTCCATTCCTATTCACTTAAGCACATGCTTTTGTGAATCAGATCGTTCGCTGAATCAGGGCCATAGGGAGAAAGGACAGTTTTCTGGCGAAGGCAGGGGACTAGGTTATCTGAGTCCTGTTGCTGACTTACTATGTGAAACGTACAGGTAACTTAGCCTCTCCCTTACTCTTTCCCAGTGTGTAAAATGGGAATACTTGTCTCTAATACTTGTCTACCACACAAGTCTTGTGAGACTTAATTTAGTGATAGGTTTTTTTTATTTGTATTTAGTGATTGCTGTGGCACTCATCTCTGTTGTATTATATCTGAGTGCTTTCTACAGTGCTTTGGCATCCTTGAATGGAGGGTGCTAAATAAGTGCAAAGTATTATTATTTACTCCATTTTATAACTAGCTTAGAATATGGTTTCATTATGGTAGCTATTTAAAGAAATTAATTTAAAACCATGAGTATTTTTCATGAGGATTTTTTAGTGTTAACAGAGTTCAGGAAATACCTATTCACACAACAGAGTGTGATGTTCTTTAATGCCCGTATTGACAAAATCCCACTTTTAACATTTATTTGGAGCTGGACTGTTAAAGACATTTGAACTGTTTCTGGAGCAGGCCAGAAGGGAGATTGTGACTAGTGGACTCATAGTCACACTCCCTGTCTCTCTGCTGCTCCAGGGCGAGACCAGACCTATATCTGGTGTAGCGTACGCTCTCTGATGTGCTGGCTTAGCTACATTGCAGGGTGTGCTGAGAGGGAGGAGTCAAGGCTTCTCTCCCTCCTGCCCATATGTGTGTGTGTGAGGGGGCAGAAGGGTAGATAGGCTGCTCTGTGGAGCCTCTTACCTCCTCACTCTGGGAGCAGCAATGCAATAGCGCAAGGGGGCATCTTACATCTCCTTGCCCGTATGCAGGTTGGCCCACAATCTGCCCTTGGTTTTGTTTGGTTTTATTTTTCCTACCGAAGGCACTGTCCTGATTCTAGTTTTGCTTACGTCAGTGGAAATCAGGTCTGACACCTGTGTAAAACTGATGCGAGGTTCAAATCAAGCCCTCTAAGTACAACATCCAGAATAGAATTCACCAGCTTGTAATGGGCCCATGCGTGTCTCAAAGCTAGCACTCCTGCTCTCATTAAAGATTTTTACAGTATTATTAGTAAAACACTCAAAGACAATACACACGTACACAAAAGACATGCAAATAGCATTAAGGATCTGCCTTAAACTGACTAATTCAGGAAATTCAGATTTAAGACTGAAACTCTGTCCAAGCTTAAATGTTTATGGTATGCATCATTATGGTATGTAAAAATCACTCGTGGTCTCCTGGGGAAAGCCAGAGAATGTTTCATGGGGAAGCAGATCTGAAAAATTAAATCAGTTCTTCCTTCCTGTTCATTCTTTTTTCTTTCTGTTATTACTTTCTCTTTTGTTTTAATTGTATTTATACAGCAGCCATTTTTGAAAACCTCCATATGTCTATCCCAGCTCTTTTGGCCATTTCTATTTACCTGTATCTTTCTGCAGGACTGGAGTCTAAGGTTTATGGAGTTGTTTAGAAGTCTATCTTTGTTCAGTGAAACAGCTAAGCTTTTGACAAAGTCCCATAGAAGGCAAAGGGACTTAAACATGCGCTTAAAACTAAGCACATGAGTAAGTGCTTGGCTGAATAGGGATGGCGTTAAACAGATAAGTATAGGTCAGTACCTGCTTTAGCGCTTTGCTGAACTGAGGTTTTAATCAGCACCTTCCGTATATGGATCTGGAATGAAGACATGGCTCCTGGGAATGTTGATTCAAGAGCTGAGTGGACATTTGAAACCTACAGTTTACCTTTGTATGTTATTGCTGCACAAGGAACTGGAAACTCTTTGCATCTTGCAGAGTTTCTGACTGATTATTCCCTCAGGAGTTGGAGGGGGAAGTGGGATTTACCCCCATTGGCTGGTCTACGGAACCTGCCAATCTTGGAAGATTCACCAGGGGTTCAAGCCATCAGTACAGATTTTTTTCTCTAGTCACAAGATTTCAGCCCTGGCTGGAGTCTGTCTGCCAATAACACCAGATACTCCAGCCCTCTGAGAATTTCAACAGCCTGGGGAAAATCCCCCTCTGATTGGCTGCCTTCCCTACTTTCTCGCCTCCTGGAGAAAAGCATCCAATCCAGGCTGCTGCAAGAAGCAGGCTTTGCTCTCTCCCTCTACCTTCAGGAGCTGAAAGCATTTTCATAGGAGGGGAGGGAGCAGAAAGACTCTAACAGCTCAGCAGGATCCTGGTTCCTTCTCCTCCTCCTTCCTCTTCTGTGAGCAATGTGATGCCTCCTCATCTCCCCTCTCCTTTCTCTCCTGGCAACACTAGACCTGGGAAGGAGCAGAGGGGACCTTGCTGCAGTCCCTCCAGGCATGGGAGAAAGGAGTATAAAACCCCAGGAGCAGCAGAAATAAGGGCGGGAGGAAGAAGTGAGGTGGGGGATGGAGGGCAGATATGGAGGCAGAATTGATGAGGATTGGGGGACAGGACAAGATTAATTTGGAGTTTGGGGGACAGAATTAATTGCTGGGCAGGGGGATGGATAGAAATGGGTTTGAGATCTCTTGCAGTTAGAGGCCAAAATCACCTTACTCAATAAACTGGGGAGAGCTGATATCATTAATTTTCTCTCACATGGAGGGTGGGCAGGGGGAGTTCAAAAATCCAAAGAGATCAAAAAACACAATGTAATGTCTTTTCAAAAAAATCTCAGGATTTTTGGGGGTCATGATTTTTGAACTGTTGGGGCTGGCAATGACTGCCAGATGCTTTTGAAAGGACCACAAAATATTTTTAATTACTTATTATCATTATTGTTATTATTTTTGTATTATTTTCTCTGGAGTCTGGACGTTGACTATAACTTGACTAAAAAATTTGGATCTTGATAAAAAATAATTACTCCTGCTATACAGAATCTTTGTCAGGAATAGCCTTTGGTAGACGTATTGGGGTAGGTTCTATTCCCTAGGCAGTATGAGTTTTTCTGATGGGCAGTGCCAGCTACCTCCCATTGCCCTTGTTGAATGATAATCATGAATGACATCTCATGTGCTACATTGTCCCCTTTATGCTTGCTATAGGTCTCTTGCATCAGTAGCACATGCTATTTTTGGTCATATGGACTATTTTAAACTAATTGGATTTGAAGAAAAAATTCAGAGGTTAATATCGTCTCTGCAAATCTCCTCTAACCCATTTTCTGCATGTAATAACCAAATTGTTTACAGTTGTGATGAATTAGCAGGCCGAGTCCAGGTCAGACAGCTAAAAGTAAATGATCAATGCAGTTTAGGTTGTCTCCACTATGCATGTGGTGTGTGGGTGTGTATGTGCAATATATATTTCTCTGTTTAGAAATAGGTGGTGGTGATAACCATGTAATAAATTTTATTAATTGGGCAACTCTGACAATCTCACTTGCACTTTGTCCACTCATGCATCTGTATCAGCACAACTTTCACCATTCCAAACCTCTCAACAGCTTCAGACCACAACTATTTATTATAAATTATCAACCTCTACAAAAATGTTTCCTATTTCCCAAATATGGAATTTCCCTCCTAAAATTGCACTGGTTTGTGGTCTAGGCTGGACAATATTCAGGCCTCGACCGGTGACAGATATAAGATTAGATATTTCATTATTCCACAGGACTGGAAATGTTGGGTGAAATCCAGACCTCATTGAAGTCAATGGGAGTTTTGCCATTTACTTCAAAGTTGTGGATTTCATTCATGGACTTTATACTATAGGAAAGAGGAGATTTCCAACTTTTAAATGGGACATACAGCACTTGCTTCTAGTCCTGGAAGTTCCCAAGATATCTGACCTTTAAAGCACTACATTATGTTTACAAAACTCTATTGAAAATGACGTTAGAGGTTATTAATATAATAAAATAATATACACCAGACCCTCGGTAGAATGCGCGTCTATATAGCGCGAATTCGCATATAACGCGGTCGCGACCATGGATCCCAAATTTAATTACTTTAATTGCAATTCATTTTAACGCGGTCCCCATATTAACATAGTACTGCGCATGGATCCCAAATCCCGTGTTCTAGTGAGGGTCTGGTGTATATTAATTATAATTAAAATATATTCGTTATATTTCCTGTCTCTCTCCAGAGCTTGTACAGTTGGACTTATGGGAGCAGATCCTCAAGATTTGGATGAACTGAGCACAGGACCTGAAGGGAAGGGGAAGGTGTCACCCACCGTTCCATTCTTCTGATTTTGGGGCTAACCAGATGCCCAAGCCATGTAAACATCCAGAAGAGAGGGCAAGGTGGTGTATGCAGAATAAAGGACGGTGCACTGTGGTATGAAGGTTTTGGGATAACTTGCACAGCTCATTTGTAGAGCTGGGCAAAATTTTTCAACCATTTTTTGTTATTGAAAAATGCAGTTTCATCACAATCAATATATTTCACAAAAAGAGTTTGATTTCAATGTTTGTTTGTTTTTACTTTTTCAAGGAAAAAATCCAAATTAAATTAAAATGTTTGTTTTTTGTGGAAAAAAATCAAAATTTTCTACAAAACATTTTGTATGTAATAGTTTTTTTTCCCAAAAAATGTTTTGTGGATTTACTTTTGGATTTTCCAACCAGCTCTACCCACTTGTTTTCATGAGCACTTGTGAGTCATCCCAAACAGATGCTAATAAAACTTTGATATCATACCACCCCATCATGCATTCTCTTTCTCCTTTTCACTAGATGTGTGTGTATAATATTTCAGTGAGTCATTTTCAAATCTCAGATGTATCTGTAAAGAATAAACCTAATCTTAATTAGACAATAAATCAGTTACTAGCATACTTTACAACTAAGGCCCCAATTTAGGGGCTTACCTTTAAGTATATAAGTATTCCCACTGAAATCAATGGGATTGCTTATGTGCTTAGAGTTAAATATGTTCACCAGCCTTCACAGAATCAGTTGTCTGTGTGCTAATTTGGAGACTCTAGAGATGAATTCCCAGGATCCAAAAGTTCTGCCTATTTGGGTGCCTGTGACATGAACAGCCTGGGGATGCGAGGACTGACAGTCTATACATGGCTGGGACTACCAGAACAGGTGAACTGGGTCTAGACAGACAAGGTTTGGGGGCAGGGAGTTTGGCACCCAGTGGTAGGAGGATATGTAGCCACTCAGTTGCTCTCTGAAGAAAGGAGAGAAGTTTCGCTAATCTAGGCCTAGTTCCACAAAGGGACTTAGGTGTAGGATGACCACATTTTCCCAAAGGGTAAATGGGATACCGCATGGGGCTGGCCCAAGGCCCCCCTCTTCTCCCTGTGTGTGGGACTGGCCCGAGTTCTCTGTGCCACCTGCCCGCACAGGGCTGGCCTGAGGGCCTCCCCCGTGGCCCAGATACCCTGCTGCCCACCCAAGTGGGACTGGCCCGGCCCAAGCCGCTCTCTTAAGCCCTCCCTCTTGCACAGGGCTGGCATTGCCACCTGCCCCCTCTCCCTCCTGTACATTCCTCTGCACCCTGTTAGGGGTCACACCCCACTTTTTTGCCAAAACTGTGTATTTGTCCAATTTGCTCTTGCCAACTGATGATCACTTGTTTATATATTTAACACCATTATAAATGCTGGAGGCAAAGCATGGTTTGGGGTGGAGACTTATAGCTTGTGACCCCCTGGGGTGTCCTAACCCCCAGTTTGAGAACCCCTGATCTCGTCCATCCCGTCACTCACGCTGGTGCTGCTGAGGCTGTACTTCTATTTTTTAGTGTGCTAGTTCAATCAGAGTGAGCACAGGTATATCTACTTGAGCTGGAAATTATACCTTCCAGTTCCAGTGTAGATGTACCCTAGGAAAGAGATCCTCAGAAGACAGCAAGCAGAGTCAGGAAGAAAATGCAGAGGAAAGGGGAAGGGCTTATGGCCTAGATGTCCTTAGGTGCCTAACCTTATTGATCTGGGCCTTACATGCCAGATTGATAGGCCAAAAATAGGCATACCCTTCCCCCCCTCTTCCACCCCGCCCCGCTCAGGTTTCTCAGCCATGAACCAGCTCCTGGAGTTATGCACCTAAGTCAGATCAGTTACTTAGGGCTTGTCTACGCTGGCACTTTACAGCACTGCAACTTTCTCACTCAGGGGCGTGAAAAAAAACACCCCGGAGCACTGCAAATTTCAGTGCTGTAACGTGCCAGTCTAGACAGTTCACCAGCACTGGGAGCTGCGCCCCTTGTGAGGGTGGTTTTTTTAGAGTGCTGGGAGAGCTCTCTCCCAGTGCTGTGCCGTGACTACACAAGGCACACTAAAGTACTGCCATGGCAGCGCTTTAACATGGCCAGTGAAGACACGCCCTAAGGTAATTCCTCATGAAAAACTAGAGAGAGAAAGAGAGAGATCCCATCCCATTATAGTCAATATAGCAGTTGGAGCACTCACCTGCATTCAAGTCCCTGCTGTGTGTGATTTGAAACAGCGCCTTAAACCCATGATATCTCCCCCATCCCAGGCCCAGTAAACACCCAATAAAATTAATATTAAAGTCATCACAGGGACTCCCATTAATTTCAATAGTAGTTGGATTAATTATTCAGGGCTTGATCCTGGAAACTCTCATGTGAGAAATCCCATTGCTTTCAGCAGGACTATTCTCATATGACAGAGTTTTCGAGACTGGATTTTTAAATTGAGGTTATATGCTGCTAAACAATTTTACAAAATGGGTGCATTTCTGGAGCAAGTGAAATGATCGCTTTATACAGGTCCCAGTTCTGCAATCACATTTGCATGGGTGGACCCCCCCCCAGTCCCCAATTGACTTGAGTGGGGCTCCATGTGGGCAATGGGAACCCCCCAGAGGAAGCTCCTTGAAGGATCAGGGCTACAGTTTTTGTGCATCTGGGCTTAGCCTGCAGAACTTTTCTCACACAAGTCGCCTCACTGAAGCCAAGGAGGTATACAGGGTGGAACACTCGGTTGGTGAATGATTTTGAGATCCTTTGTTCTCAAAATTGCTATACAAATGTAGGGTAGTATTATGCTGTTTATTTAATTTTGATTTATAAACTATTGCTTATTTGGATATTGCTGTGGTGTCCATATAAATTAAAACCAAACAAATATAAAATACCTTAAGATACCCCTAAGTGACTCATTAAAATTACTGCCCCTTTATCTACCCTACAATGATTGCTAACTCTAGCCTGGCTGTTATTAATGAAAAGCCTGATTAAATGCTTGTTTATATTCATAATATACTTGTATTCATAATAATTTTGTCTCTGCTATGTAGGCAATAGTTTGTGTTTCAAAACACTCCAAATATCTGAACTTATACTAAAAAGCATTTTTTCTAAAGTACCTTAAGAAATGTAAAGTACTTTTCTAAAGTAGTTATCTAGGTATTTCAAAAATGAGGGAAACTCCCTCATTTTGACTAACAAGATAAAGACAGATCTATTTAGGCCCTAATCATGCAAACACTTCAACATATACAGAACTTTGTGTGCATAGTCCCATTGACTTTTATGGAATTGGGAAACTATGTAAAGTTATGCACATGCTTCAGTGTTTGAAAGACTTTACATTTTGTAAAAACAAGGTCTTGAAAAAAAGTTTATCAATGTTTTTATCATTAAAAAAGTCAATTAAAATAGATTTTAAGTGGATTCAGTCATTCACCTGCAGTGTTCCTAATTTAAGCATTACAACTTTGAAGCAGAGTTTAGAGCTTGAAAGTGGAATTAAGACCAAACTGACTATAAATCAAAATGGAACTAACTTGTCTGTTTTCATTGTCCAAGGTGAATGAAATGTAAAACGTACATTAACCCTGAGAAATAAATTAGATTATAAAAATGTTCATTTGAAATTGCGCAGACATTTACAAAAGCGGTAAAAAAATACGAGCGTCAGCTGAAAGGAATTATTTCCGATAACTTCCTCGGGGTGAAGTGTGTTTCACTGAGTCATTTCAGAACACCAGTTTTTGTTTTGTCACCCATTCCTGTTTCCTCAGTTGAACAATGCTGCATGATCATAAAATATAAATCTAAACGTTAAGGGGGGGGGAGGAAAAGAAAACCTCGTTAATTAGCATAGTCCAGAACTGAGTAGCCCTGTTAAATCTCACCCTGCATGCGGGCTCACATCAATGCTTCTGGGAACTCATGAGTATCACAAAGAATATTTACATGCCATTCGTCCCGCTGTGTGCTCGTTTTAATCTGTTCTTTGAGTTCTGTGCATAATCTTCCGCTCTAGAAATATTGTAACAAGCCCCATGCGCTCTGAGAAGCGGAGATCTCCCTGTTTGCAGTACCAGAGAAAGCCCCATTAAGAATGTCCTTTTTCAGAGACTGAAAGGGGGAGGGGGGAGAGGAGAACATCCCTCTCCGGCTCCATTTCCCAGTCGATTGCAGAAAGAATGTGGGAGGGCTAGAAAAGTTTTGAGTGAGCCACTTCCTCGTCCAGCCCAGCTGGGAGACAGAAAGAGGGAATGTCAGATGGGGGGGGGGGGGGAAGTGCAGTAACAACTTCCCAGCAGCAAAATGGCCTTTTAAACCCTTGACAACAGGAGGCGAATTCCTCCCCCTGGCAGCAGCGGAAGCGATGAGTGTTCAGAGGGGAGGTGACTGACTCTCCCCCTCCCCAGAGCCTGAGGCGAGCTTCACCGGGAGTCCTGCCTGCGCATCTCGCTCCACCCTGCCCGGGACTTGCCCCCGCTCCGAACTCCCGCATTTTCAGCGCGGGGCGCGCGGCAGGCGGAGCGAGAAAGCAGCCGCCTGCGGAGCGCAGAGAGAGAGAGAGAGAGAGAGAGAGAGAGAGACGGGCGGGGGGCTGGAGGGACCCCGCCGGGCGCTGCTGAGTGCTGGGGCGCGCAGCCCTGCCATGTCCCCGGGGAAGCCGGAGTCGGGCTAAGTGGCTGCACCCGCAGCGGGGAGAGCTCTTCAGGACCATGAAGCAGCCAGGGCAGCTCTTCCTCCGCCTGCTGCTCCTGCTCTGCCTCGCCAAGGTAAGGCGCCCTGGGAGAGCCGGGGACGGGCTGGAGGGCGCCCCTGCCAGATCCCCCGCCGCATGCAACCGGCTCCTCTCCCCCCCCCGGGCGCTGTAGCCTGTCCCCGGCGTCCCGCCATGCAGCCTGCCCCAGGGCGCTCCTCCCCGCGCCTGTAACCTGTCCTCTTCTCGCCTTTCCCCTCCCTGTACTGCCCCCTCCCCAGCCACCTGTCAGTGGGGCTGGCCCTGGGAAGCGGGCTCCGGGGCTCGCTCAGGAGCGCGCGCGCGCTCGGTGGGTCCCCTGGCTGTGCCGCGCTCGGGGTCCCGGGGAAAGCCGTTCCGCCGGCGCCGGGGCGGGCGACCGGCCATGTGGCCGCAGCTGGCAGAGGCTGGAGGGGCGACGCGGGGTTCTCGGGGCTCGCACTCCGGCGGGGGCCTGGGTCAGGACAGTAGGGGCTGGGGGCTGTCGCGTTGCCGGCCGGGCCGGGCGGGGTGGGTGAAGCTGCAGAGCCGGGCAGGTGCGCTGCTAGGTCATGGGGGCGGCGGCAGGGAGGCTGGGTGTGTCTGGAGGCCAAGTGTGCTGGACTTGTTTCCTGGACACTGACAGCGAAGGAACTAAAGTTCCTCTTAAGGGCAAGGCCCTGAAAAATGACCAGTGATCTGGATTTATTTTTATGTTTCTGTTGAGGTGCTCCACTTCTGAAATACCTTAAAGGAGCCTGGCCTGCAGAGGCCAGGTACTCAGCACTTACTGAAAATCAGGCCTCCGTAGGGGGTTTCAGGTTGGGCACCTGAACACCAAAGGACCCCAAATCACTAGTTACCAATTTTGACAATCTTGGCCTGAAGATGAACTTTAGCTCATTCAGTGGGAACAACTACAGCCCAGTAAATTTCTGAAGTACACAGACCAAGTCCAGTTATTAGCTAACTGTCAGCGGCGAATCTGAAACTTTTCAAGTCTTGAACCAGACCAGGAAGACGTTTGATTCTCTGCTTGCTTAGACGAGTTTCACACTTGGGAGTAAATCCACTTAAATCAACAATTTAAAGCAGGGCAAGAGCAAGAATCCAGCCTGCAGTTCAGTTTCCAGCTATGGGAGACCTGATATTATAAAAAAAAAGACATGGTGTAGCTATTTATTTCTTGCAAACTTGCATTTCTTTTAAGAATACTCTTCCTATGGTTTACCATTGTGTTGTGACCAGTTTGGTAAAGGCTTATCACAGTCAATCAACATTAAACTGTTCATATCTCAGACATTAGAGCGATACAGATCACCAGCCCTGTTATCTCCTTTCAGAAGTTGGGAATTTTTAGGGAAATGGCCCACTTCTGTGGGGATTAAGCAACTCTGGAGTGTTGGATCCCAGAAAAATGAAAAGGCCTCTACCCATACTGTTTGTATATCCCTCTGAAATCCTTCCAATCATTATCCAATATTTGTTGCAAAAATAATGTAGAGATCTAAGACTAATTTAGAGATGGGATCCAAGTATATCCCTTCCTAGATCTGAATACTCCTGAATATGGTAAAAGCTTGTATTTGTTGAGACTTGGGCAAGGGCTGTCTTTGGCCACCACCTTGCAATCTGACATTGCTGTGCTGCTCCGGGATCTGCCTGCACCGTTCCCCATTGATTTCAGTGGGGCTCTACACTAGCATAGGGATCTGCTTGTGCTGATCATCTTTCAGGGTCTGGGCCTTAACTTATGACCAGTGTTTTAACTTATGACCAGAAAAAAAGGAGTACTTGTGGCACCTTAGAGACTAACAAATTTATTTGAGCATAAGCTTTCGTGAGCTACAGCTCACTTCATTGAATGCTGTAGCTCACGAAAGCTTATGCTCAAATAAATTTGTTAGTCTCTAAGATGCCACAAGTACTCCTTTTCTTTTTGCGGATACAGACTAACACGGCTGCTACTCTGAAACTTATGACCAGTGTTTTAATAAAAATCTCTCCTTAAATCATGACACCTTCCTAATTATGCTCTGATATACCTTCTCCGTTTCTTTCTGTCTTTCTCTATTTCTTTCTTTAAAGACCCATTGCATGCAGAGTAATAAATTTGTATAACTTCATTTCATTTGTGACTTATTTTTGACACTTCTGTGAATGTCAAGAACTATGCTAGAATGTTTTAAGTTAGTCACCTTAATTCCTTAATTGTTGTTCTTGATCTTTTTGTAGTGTTTAAAAGCCAGTTCTTTTCAGGAAGTGGAGACAAAGCCAGTGATGTTCATGCTTGAATAAAAACTATAGCGGAGACCTGTCTTTGCTGAGGGCCTGATTCTGAAAACTCTTGCTCGCATGAGTCGTCCTAACTCACTTGATTTCAACAGGGCTACTCGCATGAGTAAAGATAATTTTTGTGATCTGGCTGTTACGTTTGTACGACCCGATTGACTGCAATGGGGAAACCATTTTTAAACTTACTAAGTTATAGCAAAGACCATATTTGTGAGAATTAACAACTTTAAAATTACACTAAATATTTGACATTAGGGATTTGACAACATAGACCCAGTTTTCCAAAGTGGGGGCTATGACAGCATATTCCAACCCTGCATTTGGATGGCTGCATTGTCACTTAGGTGCATAAATGCCCTTTAAAATACACCTAGCAACCTGATCCTATAGCTGTACCATACACAGAAATCGCACTGAAGTTATATCAGTAGGTTAGCTATAGGATTGTGATGTAATTGTTGATTTGAGTTTCCAAGTAAAGGATTGGGATGTCTTACTAGGGGCACAGTATTTGAAATTTGGGCTTGCTGTGTCTAAACATAATTGGGTACATTTAATACCCGGTGTAAATCGTTGAAGTCAATACTGTTATAGCAGGGATGAATTTGGACCATTTTTGCATTGCATTGCATTGCATGACTATAATAGCCATTGTTAACCATTATGGTTGAGTCTTGTTTAATATCTTTGGCCTAATAAACTGCATTATGTATTAACTGTTTGCTAAATTTCAGTTTTGAAACTGGAGTTGTTATAAGTCAACTTAATTTATACTTCAAATTAAAAACAGTTTAAAAATAAGAGTTTAATAAAAATATATAGCAAATTGCTCTATAGCAAAGATTTAAAGGGAAGCTGATTTAGGGCTCAGTTAAACTTAAAAAAAATAAGAAAAATACAAGGCTTTCTCTGCTACATTAAATATTCTGTTTCTGGGGTGAATTGTTCATCTTGAAGTTTGATCAGCTCTTAAACCAACTCTTATTAAGTAGGTTTCAGAGTAGCAGCCGTGTTAGTCTGTATTCGCAAAAAGAAAAGGAGGACTTGTGGCACCTTAGAGACTAACAAATGTATTTGAGCATAAGTTTTCGTGAGCTACAGCTCACTTCATCGATGAAGCTCACGAAAGCTTATGCTCAAATGAATTTGTAAGTCTCTAAGGTGCCACAAGTACTCCTTTTCTTCTTATTAGGTAGATAGGCATAGGCAATGCTTAACTGTGGAGACTAAAAATTGATGCCTTATGGGATGTATTTTGGAGTGATCTGTTGCTGTTAAATATTTTGTTTGTTTGTTTTTTAAATCTGTGAAGTTACACTTGGGTATCCCTACCCCCCAAAGCAGGTGATTGTTTATGTCATCGAATAGAGCAGAACTGCAGATGCTGGGATAAGTTCTTTCATTCTTGTTCTTAACCCCAATAAATGTTAAATGGTAGTCCTTCTGAATGTTCTAAACAATGAGCAGAGAACATTGATTCCTTCTATAATACTTTGCAAATTCTTTATTTTAAATATGACAGAAAATCAGAGAATGGTTTCCTCTTCACCGCATATAATGATGCGTATGCTGCATGTTCTGAAGGCCTCTTACAGTCGCGCGCACACACACACAAATCCTCTTCTGCATCTTTGAGATCAGAATGCAGGCCCACAGTTCGGATATACAGTCTGTGCAAACAGCATTGCTATTAATAGTACTTCCTTAACTCTGCTAGGTACAGGCACCCATGATCTAGAATTTTCATGCCATGTAAATTTTTTGGTTGGAATTACTAAGTAAGAGAAAGTGAGAGAGAGAATGCTAATGAATAAAATCTTGTTTGGTTGTTTATCATATAAGGCTGGATTTTACTAACCCATATAATTTTAATTTGTACACTTCCTTCTTCCTTCTAGAATTGCAGTGTACTAAGGGGGAGCGTTTCCACATCTGCTATGGGATGAAGGTTAGAAATTGTGGGTTTGAGTTCTAGTGACCTTAAAACCCGCCACTGGTTTAATTAAATGCTTTACCTGTGGGAGGAGAAGGCTGTTAAAATAAATTAATCTGTGATTCCAAAATTGTGGTGTAGGAACAACCGGTGGTCTGCAGAGACCTACTTGGTCAGATGCTGCTGGTTCTTTCCCTTGGTGTTCAGGTCCTTAATTGCAACCAAGGCCATGTCTACATTAGAACTTATGTCGACAAAACTTTTGTTACTCAGGGTGTGAAACGACATAAATTTTGCTGGCATAAGTGGTAGTGTGCACAGCACTAGGTCGGCGGGAGACGCTTTCCTGCCAGCATAGCTACCGCCGTTTGCTGAGCTGGTTTTATGATGTTGACAGGAGAGCTCTCTCCTGTTGGCATAACGCGGCTACACGAGCACTCTTACAGCTGTGCCACTATAAGCTTGTAAGTGTAGACATGGCCTAAGAGCTTGAACACCTCTAAAGGTAACTGGAAATGAGGAGGAGCCAGCCTAGCTGCCTCTACAAAGGAGGGACCACTGTTCTGAGGAGAGTAAACAAGAGCCCCGCTCAAGGAGTGGGGTTACCAGTAGGACTGAAACAGTCCTCCTTCAGCAGGAGAGGATTGTGCAGGAGAGAAGGGCTTAGGGAATCAGGGAAGAAGATAACCTAGCATGCCCAGATCAGAAGGGGCCAAAATGTGTAGGGGGAAATGGAGGATCTGACATCTAGGAAATGTGTGCAGAAGGAGAGGAACAGAACAGATATCCACCCATCAGTTCTGCTAATCTAGAAGCCTATACCAAGGCTCTTCACTAAGCATAGATGGATCCAGTTTTTTGCATATCCGTTCAGGCACACTTGGACTGCCATGCCTATGTACTAGAGAGTGCATGGTCAGGGCTTTAGACATTCCTCCAAGACTCTGGTATTCACAATAAGGTGAGGAAGAGGAGTGTGGTCCATATCTCAAATCACATTAACAAGGCCCACCTTGGGAGAAAAAAAAGTGGCCACTAGATGGGATACCTTGCATCTTCCCTAAACAACATAAAGCAAACACTTGCTACCCACTGATGTACCTTGTACATACATGTTCTGTGTTGGCCTTTTCTATTTTACTTCTGTCTCTTTTTTTCTTTGAAACCTCCTCCCCTCCCCCCACCACATGCATGCTATTTTTTTTGTCGTGCAAAGCTATTTCAAAACTGAAATAATTAAGAAAAAAATTCTAGCATGACTTAAATTAGTTCCCAACACTTGCATAGATATGCACATGGGCTGTGTGGTATGAAAGAGTATGTATGCATGGCACTATTTTAGGCCTTAGGAAAGCTGCATTCTTTTTTAAACATGCTTTTTGTTTGGCCACTCGAAAGAGCTAATTTTGTTGTTGTTGTTGGTTGGTTTTGTAGTACGTGGGAGCACGTCATTTGCAAAAACAGAAAATTGTTCTCCATATTCTTTGCATAATATTGGCCTGGGATTTGGTCATGTGAAGAGTAATGAGAAAAAGGAAACAGTTTTGCCTGATCAGGCTATTGAAGCTGCAAAGGTTCTGATTCTGAGCCTCCAGCTAACTAGGAAGGAAACACTTGAAGGCAGGATCTTGAGTTGCATTATGAATTAAATTCCATTTGCTGCAGCATTGCAAGTAGATGCAGTATGTCCATGTTGCCTTGTCAAAGGCTTTCTCTGTATTCAGAGAAGGTCAAGACATTTTCACATTATGAGTGTATATATTTCAAATCTCTTAGGTTATCTCAGCCTTCTCTCCCTAAACATGGCCCAGAGTGAAGGAGGCAGGTGACTAGCCATTTTCTGGGTCAGGATTTTATAATCTGTGTCGAAAAGGCAGATGAGTCTGTATGAGACTTACTCTGGGATTGATTCCTTGCTCCTTTTGGCGATATTACGATAGTTGTTGTCTGTCAGTTTGAAGAGTTATATTGAAGGTGGCCTTAGTGTGAGTGTTCCTTGTAGGGGGTTATTTATCCAAAGCAAGTTTTGAAGACATTCAGCCCCATATTTACTCATTAGGGCCTGTGGCTATGTGTATTCTTGAGGACCTTAGTGGAGTCTTTTAGTTCCTCTTCTTCCCCTGGCTCTGTGAGATTTGTTGCTCATGTGCAGTAAAATGAGTCGATTTGGAGGTTGTGAGAAAACTCTGGGGATTTCTCCTACTTATGTAAAGGTTTTCTGTTCCGTGAGATAATTTTTTCTTAAAATACGACAAACTCATTGCTCTCCCTGGCATCAGGGAGCTTCTGCTGCTCTTCCTTGCACCGGCTTCTCTACGTAATTTTGAAATAGGAAGAACTGGTGTTTTGGGGGTTCCATATCTGCTGGTGGGTGGCCTAATCTCCCAGTGAAAATAGAGGAAGCCCCTCAGCGTTTGCAACATTTAAAATTAGATTGGTGGTAACGCTAGTCCATATAGAAAGGGGATCAATCCTGCACTGGCAAGGGGCTTGGGTTAGTTGACATGATCCATCTTTGAGACCAGTCTGTAGCTTCTATGGATACTTAGGCTACGTTTATGCTACGGACTTTACAGTGGTATGGCTATCTCACTGCTCCCGTGTAGACACTCTATGCCAATGGGAGAGAGCTCTCCCGTCAGCATAATTAAACCACCCCCGACGAGCGATGGCAGCTATGTTGGCAGGAGAGTGTCTGCCACAGACATAGCGCTGTCCGCACCGGCACTTTGGTTGGTGAAACCTATGTCGGTCAGTGGTGTGGTTTTTTTCCACAGCTCTGACTGACAAAAGTTTTGCCGACAAAAGTGCTAGTGTTGACAAAGCCTTAGATGATTCCACAGCTCTGTGTGTGTGTGTGTGTGTGAGAGAGAGAGAGAGAGAGAGAGAGAGAGAGAGAATGAAGGTCATGATGTTAGTAGTTTCATTACAGCAGGAAGAGTAGCTTGCATGAACCATTGAGAAAAATGGACTCAAAACCCCACCAATGATTCTGTTACCATATCAGGCATACCCTGCCTTAAACACTCAAAACTGGTTCTGAAACCTGGTGTTTTCAGAATAATTGTGTCTTTGGCTGACAGTAAATTTCCATATGCATAATTATACCTTATTAATGTAAAAGCTGAACAGGAGTTGAACACTTGAGTGTGGAGGGGTGGGAGGCTTCTGTGATTACACTTGATTGCATTCCTTGGTGCTGCAGGAGTCTTTTAGACCTACAAAATGTTTCAGAATGGAACGAGAGGTAAAATAACTGAACTTCTCTAAATGTCTAAGGACTCTTTTGTTTAGTTGTGTTTTTCCCGTGACAACAGACACAGGAATTCTAATATCTTACTAACACTGGTGAGCATGTACAAGTCTCAAAATTGCCTTTTAAATCTCATTGTAGTTCAAGGAATTATTGAAAACACAAGGTTTTCCTCTGTGTAAAACACTCTTTCTTGGTCACACAGTGTTTTGCTGGTCCCCTCGCAGGATTAGCGACTTTTTGTAATCCTTGACACAGTTTGCATGGCTCTTTCATAAAAAGCAGTCAGTGCCAATTAAAACTTGGTTTGTTTCTGTGCATAGTTCTGCTCTCTCTATGGCTAACATATGAGTGTTTGCAATTTTGTCATTCATGGATTCTTTTTTTTAAAAGAAAAATATTCTTTCCAAGACAAACAAGATAAGCATATCGGTGTGCGAATTTATTGGCTTTCATGTTACTGTTGAAGGGTAAACTTCTAATGCATTGCACTGCATGTTAGCCGTGAGTTTCCGACTTTAAGAGAAGTTGCACAGATATGACCGTACAGTGCACTGAAATCTCATCCCTGAGTCTTTATAAAGTGATATTTCCCTCAAAGCTTTAAAATTGCATAAAGAGAAACAGTGACTGGGAAAGATCAGTCTCTGTAACTTCTTGATGGGGGAGGGGTGAGGAGTGCAAATAAACTGTACAATGCAGTTTTGTGCACCTGTGCTTGAGAGAGGAAGCCAGAGGCACCTATCTGAGGTCTAAATCTGGCCTTTTTTAGATTGGTGGGATTCTGATTGTAATGCTTTGGTATAGAAATCTGAATATAACTCCTCCCCCTCCTCCCCCCCCCCCCCCCGAAACCGTGCTATGTCTAAGAAGGGTGAAGAAAACGTACTAGCATCTTTTGACATGACGTAAAGGGAAACTTAAAGTCAGCAGCATGAAAATCTGAATTCTTCTAAATGACACTTTTCTTAAAAATTGTTAAGATTCCTGACAATGTAATTAGAGCTGATTGAAAAGTTCTGAATTTTCAAAATTTCAGTGAAAATGTTCTGTAGGAAGTTTTCATGCAAATTTTTTTCAGCTTGTTTAAACCAGCTTAGAGCAGTCAGTGTTTTTTGAAAATTTTAAATTTTGCCCCAAAACTTAGGTTTTGAAGACTTTTCACAAAACAATGTGTTTTTTCAACTAGCTGTATTATTAATATTAACATGAATGGCCTAACAATGAAAATGGCTTGGATATTTTATAATTAACCAATTACAGATTAAATGTCTAAGTACAAACTGGGTTAATAATTGAAACAGGCATATATATGTTTAATGGTGTTTCCAGAGCTGTTAGATAGCTTTTTATGATGAGTCGTGGTTAAGTGCAGTAAAAATTTTAAATGCCCCCTTGTTGAGAGATGGGGGCTGTTAAATCTGGGATTGGATCTGTACGTCTTGTACTCTTCATAACAATGCAGTACTTGTAGTGATGCATGTTAGGTAACCATTAAAGCCTCACCAATGCTTGTCAGTTTGTTTGTTTGTTTATTTATTTATTTTTGAAGAAAGCCTACAGGCAAAGGAGTTATCAAGTATTTCCACTTGGAAATCTCCCGCAGATACCTCAGAACAAAGGAGCTGAGAGGCAAAGGCAACAACAACGAAAACATGTTGACCATTTTTATATTGACCCTTCTGAATATAATGTGTCTTTTTTTTCACTCACGCAATCACAGATTTGCATATTAGAAAACCTGAAGCAATTTCATATTTAAGGTGAAACATCTGAACTCACTTGGTCCTCCAATTTCACGGCACAATGTGTCACTATCTTAATGTCACCCATCTCTTTCTTCCAATTCTAATTGTGTCTAGGTATTGGCTGGTGGTGGTTAACCCAAACTATAAACTGCTTTTTGAAATATAATTCTATTGGTTTGATGCAAAATTCTGTAACTATGAGTTTTTTTTTTTTTCCCTGGGTCTTTCTTTGATCCCCTCCTGGGAGCTCAGAGAAGGCTCACCTCCACAGAAGACTGCTCTTGTAGTCAAAGAGCAAAGATACAGTTCTCTCTGCTGTCCATCAAGACAATTCCATAACTTCAGAGTAAAGCAAGGGTGGCATTCCCACTGGAAGGGGCCAGCTCCCACAGCACTTTCAGCCTTGTCAGCTGAAGAAGAACAAGGAGCTGTGTTATAAACTCAGATTTGGATCTCCTGCACAGTAACTTTTTGCACTATTACGAGGGTGTGGGACAAGCGCCTACTGCCAGTGCCATGAATGGGGAATTTTGCTATTGACTTCAGTGACGACAAGATCAGGCCCCAATTAAAAGAACAAGTGCTAGATTTTAAAAAATTCAATAAATGGGACTTTAAAAATGTTGATCTTAATTAAAAAAAGCAATTCATGCATTAAACTTCATTTTGCAGTCATTTAGTCGACTTAAAAAAAAGCTAGCAATTCACACTATAAGCAAACTGTGAAACAAAATACACACACACACACACATCTATATTATAGTTGGCAAAGTACTGACACCAATTTGAGACTTTGTATGCTAAGCGTTAGCCAGCAGCAAATATTTGCAGGTTAATATAACTTCTGGAACTACCCTAAATGGTGCTAATTTCCCAGCACTACAACATAGAGCCCACAGTATGTGGTTTAACTGGTATTTAGCTATTGTCTTTGAATCAATCTACGTATTTTGTATGCATCTCTTGAACTATTTCCTGGTTTCAGAGTAGACGTACATGGTGCACCAGAAGTTAACAGAAGACGAGCTCTGATAAGTATTTATTGTTTTGGAGTACAATAGTATTGTAAAGAGTATTCGGTCCACTTCTCCGCCCCCCAAATGATTATGGCCTGGTAAGAGTAATTCCCTTTACAATTATAAAATTTAACAAACCTCCTCTACACAGTAAAAATGAAACTGTTTTGCTTTAGATTTGCAAAAGGCTGATCTGTCTATAAACTCCATTTCCTTCTCTAAAGCTCCTACAATGTATCCTTTTTGGCTCAGCAGAAGTGACTGTAAATCACCCAATATCACAAACAATTCTGGGCAATTGCCAAAGCAAACCCTACTCCATACAAGTGAACAGATTCTGTGGGCTTGCCGTACTAATGTGAGGTTGAAGGTCACTTGTGCTAAGAGGGGCTCAGTCTTCCTCTTAAAAGTATACAAACACCAAAAACTCTAACCTCTATGTGTATGTAGATGGAGCAGTCAGCACTGCATATGAGCAATCAAAATCATACTTTTGGGCAAATCTAAATCAGTTCAAGTACACACACCCACTTGCACAAACCTCATTCTTTTCAGTCTGTTTGGGTCAATCTGTACATCATGTGAGTTACAGTAAGAAGCACCAATCAAAGTGTGCCAAAGATTTATTGTTGCAGCACACCCCTGATACATCCTTGGCTACCTTCATTGCCGCTTTCAGAGCTGGTCCCAGCAGCATGCTTCTTACTGCTCCATCGTGAATAAAAACGGACAGATTCCAATATGAAACAAAAAGAGATAAAAGGGGGTGGGGGGGGGCGGAGACGAGATGTCTTGTGTGCCAAATATCATTTCCAACTGTTGCTGTGGGTTCTGTATGTTTCCTTTGCCCCCAGGACTTCGCATCATCAGCTGAGATGATCTCTGAAGTAACCTGTTAATCTGAGACTTTCAACGTCAGGTTGACTATTTGGCCCCAGTAATACAGAATCCTGTGGAAGAGGTAGGAGGCATTGTGCTCCCTAACTTAGCTTCCCTGATAGCAAAGACTTCTTTTTTGACACCAGGAAAGACCTTTTAAGGCTGTCTCCTCTCCTCAAATTGGAAGTTTTGCTGCTCTGCCTTTCAGCGCAGCTAAAAGAACCATCTGAATCCCAGTTTGGCACATGAGGTTCCTAGTAACAACTCTGAAGAGGTTTAGGAGTAGCAGTGGGCAAGAGCTCTGTCTCTCTCTTCCACTGTAGAAACCCTGCTGGGAAAAACAAAGTTATTATCCTGAAGCTAAAGAAGTGGTAGAGGGACCAGACACTCCTAGGCAGTTTCTTAGTTATGCAAAACCATTGCCACGCTTCTCTAATTAGACTGCTAAGAAGAGAATCTGTTGATGTGATGTCTCTTCTTTTGTCAGTTTACTATACTTCTTAATAACTCCTGGGGAGGCCCTGATCCCAACTTCACACTGTTAGCTCATGTGGCTAACACGTACAAACTCCCATGCACGGGGGTAAGCTACATAAGCTCCCAAGTCAACTCTCTGGTCCTTGTCTCCTGAAGTCAACTCAGGTTTCAAATTGTACACATAGCCAGGCAAAAGGAGCATGGCTTTGTGGTGGTGGTGTTACCTTCATACTTCCTCCTCTGGTGTGCTGCACCAGCTTGTCACGTTTAGTGACCCTTACACTGTAAGCATTTGGGGCAACTATTACAAATTGGCATTGTACCTAGCACAATACGACCCCGATCTGCTTGGAGCCCCTGGGCACTGCTGTAATTCTTTTTCAGTTTCCTGCTGATTTTTAGGAAGTTAACATAAAAGTTGATGATGCGTTATATCCACAAATATTTCCTTCTGAGCATCAGCAGGGTCATAAATGACAGCTGGAGACAAAACCTTCTCTGCAACTACTTCCTCCTTTTTTATGAATAAAGTATTCCTTCTTTCTGGTCATGAATAGGTTGTAAATCAGACAAAAGCTGAGTTGTCTTTTCGTTTCTGAGTGAATTGATTAATTCTTGTCCCATTTATGTATAGCAAAGGTCTTCCTTACAACAGGCACAGATGAAAGATTGTTTCTCATACTGTAAGGGGAAATTCACCTCTGGGCAGAAGATAAGCCTGAAGTTGGGATCCACTTAAGTTTTTTTTTTTTTAAATGGCTTAAGTGTGACTTAAGTGGTGCACAGGCCTTGGGCTGCACAGCAGTAAATTTCTCCCTACCACCTGGCCCCTGATCCTGCAATGCATTAAGTCCCAGTTACTTCAAGTGGACTTGGTAGTGGTGCTGCCTGCATACAAACCATTACAGGATCAGGGCCTAAGAGAGCACACTATAGCCTTGAACCTGCAAAGGGCCCTTATGCCTGCACAGATCCCTTTGAAAGATCAAGGTCAAAAATACTTCCTATTATATTGACGTAGGATGTTGGGAAAATCAGCATGCTAATAAAAATGACTGCATTTAAATTGATATTATCAAGCTGTTTAGGCCCCACATTGTACATATCCCTAAAGGTTATTATTCATTAAAACAAACCTGTTTGTAATCTTATGTTAACAAATGCTTAGTGTCTGTGTGTGGTTTTAACACTAACCTCTTCATAAGTCCCACACACAGATAACACTGCTTGTGGGCAATCTGTGGTTCATATGCACTTGCACAGTTGAGTGTGAAGGATGTAAAATAAAAATAGCAAATCTGGGGGGTGTTACCCTTCACACTTTAGAAATGAAAAGATCAATATGAGAAATGTGTAGGGATGTAATTCAGAAGGACTTGGAGAATAAACAGTTTTAAAGGTTTGTTAAATCTGGGGCTTAAACTCTTTCCTGCCTGCATTCTTAAGAAACTGAAATGCAAGTAGAGTCTTCCAAACCCAAGAGCCCTCAAAAGGAAATGGGGTGGAGCTAGGGAGAATACGCAAAGAGCCAGATATGTGCAACCTTTATAAATTTGCAACATACGGGAGCTGCTGAAGCAGAGCTCATGTGCACATTGTTTCATTACTCTAAGGTAAAATTAAACTGTATTCACCTGTGAAATAAAAATTTAATCAATCCCCTTGCTTCTTGATGAGATCTTGTAAGAACATGGGGCCACTCACTGAAATTAATGGAAGGCAAGTGTAAAGCTATTTCTGTAAGGTCCTGATCCAAAGCCATTTAAGTCAATGGGAGTCTTTCCATTGACCTCAGTTGGTACTGGACCAGGCCCTAATTGAAGATAGTGATGTTAACATGTAAACCCTCTCCTCTAGGTTATGGAATGTTCCAACTCTCTTTCCCCCCCGGTCCCCCCACTTCTTTTTATGACTGGCAACAGTGATATGGACCAATGCCCCTAATTTGAGAACTATTTAAAGCCAGTAAAAGGAAATACTAATTCATCCAGTTTGCAGTCATTCGGTGGAGTTTGCTCTTGCATGAGATCATCAATTTGGATACTGTAGCTGGCTTTAAAAAAGGTTGGCTAATGTAGATTTATGACCAATGACCTTTGTAGTTTATATATGTGAAGATAAGTGTAATAAATGTCACACTTTAGAGGGCATCAGCTGATCATCACAGTCCAGGAAGAAATATGACTCCACTCTCCATGTTCCGCACTACACACTAGAAAGGGTGCATTTTCCTCTTGCTCTAAAACGGGAGCTGGCCACTGCAGAAGAGGGCCAATGGTAATTGATTATACTATGTTTCGCTAATATGAAACAATACTACTTATTTTAGCATCTGGAACCCCAAGTGAGGTGCCTACAATTCTATATTACTATTATACACACAAAAGGATGGTAAAAGAACATTACTAAGGTTGCAAAGTCAAGAACTTCAAAGGTTAGGAAATGCCAGAATTAATATTCCATGTGTAACATTTCATTTTGCCCCCTTGGACTAATGCATTATGATATAGTCTGTAATTATATGATCACATACTATTTTGTTCCATAAGACTCCTGCCTCTTTCAGTGCACAGAATGGATCGTGCTCACTTAATGAACAGCTATTAAATATTTTGTTTTAGCCTCACTGTTCAATGTGTGGCTCCAGGCCTTATTTATATTGCAAACTATTCTGCTCTGAAGGCAAAATTATTAATTTCCTCATTGGTTTTTCTATGACACTTACCGCTGTAGTATCTGAGTCCTTCACAAATATTATCTTCACAAAATTCTTGTGAAGTAAGTGATGGTATTTTCTCCATGTCACAGATTAGGAAGTGAGGCACAGAGATATTAAGGCCAAAAGTATCCACTAATTTTGGGTGCTCAATATGAGAAACCTATGACATGATTTTTTGCAGAATAATTTGAACATGTGAAGCACGATATAATGCTAAGCACAGTTCCTATTTACTTCAGTTGCAGCTGAGAATGCTCAGCACTCATGCAAATCAGACCCCAGGGTATTAAGTTGGAAAATGAGGAACACACAGTTAGTGACCACCAATGAAAAATTTGATTTCCCCTTGGGGGAATTCTGTGCCACTGTGCAAGCACGGAATTAATGTCCCGCACAGTCTCCCTCCCCCAGCAGAATCTTTGATTCTGACATGGAGGTGAATGGAAGCCGTGAGATGGATCACACTGCAATTAAACCCTTTGCCCACCAGGGGCTGATGAGACGCAACCAGCCATGGAGACGTGCAGATATGCCTGGCTGAATGGGGTGTGCGGGACAGGGGCAAATGTGTCTGAATGGGAGGGCCGAGGGGTCAGCCAGGGTCTGCATGGGGTAGGTTCCCCAAATCCATAACAATTCCCCCGCAAAAAAACAAACCCTATTCCATACTTCTCCCATCCACACCCAACAAACCTCCAGGTTCACTCCCAAGCTCCTTCCGAGCAATTATTTCCCTCTCCCTTAGCTTCTCCATTACCCCGGACTCTGCCAAGCCTTTGCACTGCTTCTGAGGGGTGTGGGAAATACATTTCTGTACTGTAGTTTAAATGAATTATTACTGGAAGTTCTGTATTAATAAGCTTAGTAAGGAATCTATTTGTCAAAAAAAATTTCCTGAATCTTTTTTGTTGTCTGTATTGTTACAGACATACTTGCTGACAGGTATTTTGAAATAAATTACCAAAATAATTGAAACTGGTGTGATTATATTGTGTATGTATCAGAGGGGTAGCCGTCTTAATCTGTATCCACAAAAACAATGAGGAGTCCAGTAGTACTTTAAAGACTAACAGGTTTATTTGAGTAAAAAACCCATTTCTTCAGATGCATGGAGGTTTCAGGGTTTTTTACCCACAGAAACTTATGCCCAAATAAATCTGTTCGTCTTTAAGATGCCACCGGACTCCTCCTTGTTTTTGATTATATTGTGTTATTTTGACAAAATTATGCATATTATTGTGTGCAGAATTTTTAGTTTTTTTGGCATCCTATAGGAACTCTGTGGCAGGGGCAGGGATGGAATCCAGTTATAGAGAGAAGTATTCAGCTGCCTTAACCTGAAATTTCTCTTCCTGAAATTTCCTGCATCATTTGCTACATACCTTCTAGCTTCTGAACAAATGAAGCAGGGGTCCTAGAGACAACCGCCTCCTTCTCTCCACAACTCGAATACACTCCCACATTTGGATGGATTTTAACTGGCCAAAAGCACATCACTGACACAAAAGTCATCCCCCTGGTAAATTTCAAGTTCTTGCTCCAAAGCATGGAGGCATTTGACCTATTCAAAGAAAAGATTGCCAGAATTTTTAATATGGACAAAACATTTTCCCTTAGCTGTGTTCTCAGAAACAGCTGAACCGTTTTGGCTGATATTTAAAAATAATAATAATATTCAGTCAGAGCAGACACACAGCATGAAAAATTTCAGCCCAGACAGCTAGTTTGACAAAGTTCTAAGCAATTGACAGGATCTTATAATAGGAAGTATCAGGCAACTTTAATAATAAGTGGTGCTTAATAAAGTTGGGTGATATTAATGGGTTAGAAACTTCAGTGACTTCCCTCACCAGGTCACCCCATGCAACCTCTCCTCCTGCTTCTGTATCTGTCCCTGCCACTGTTCTTCCTCCACAACAAGCTTCTCTGTGAAGATACCATATTTGGGTGTTCTCAATTTAGACCGGTGAACCCGCAGCAGTGCTCTGTGGAAATCTCTAGTGCTCTGAAGAGAGGAAACCTCACAGCACACAACTGTAATGGAGCAGTGACAAGACCCAGTACAGAGTTGCTGGCACACTTCTAGAAATGAAAACCTTTTCTCCCTCATTCATTATGTGCTTAGGGTTGGAGAGAAGGATCTGAAAGTATCCCCAGAAGGGATCTAGATGGGGAAAAGGAGCCTTAGTAGGAAGTCAAGAAAAAAGGAAGAGGCCTTTTTGTGAGTGGGAATCACAGAATCCTTTGGCTTGGATGGTTCCTAGTCTAGCACATCCCCTTGCACCATTGCAGGATTGACTCCATTATTCATAACCCATAATGACCATTGGATATCAAATCTAGCTTTTAATAGCAGTTGAAGTAGATTCCACATATTCACTTAGCAGCTTGTTCCATTGCTTAGCTATTCTTCCCCATCCCATTTAACCTAAATATTTCCTGTTGCAGTTTTAAAACATACCTATTCAATACAAATCCTTTTTTAATATATGGGTTCACAGTTATCCTTCCATCAATCTACCTTTCTCCAGACTGAAGATGTGCAGTGTTTTTAAACCTCTTCCAGGGCTTTATATTTTATGTTTCTGTCCTGTGAATTTTTCTCCAATTTATCTGTATTTTCAATTAAAAAAAAAAAGTGTCTGAAAGTACTGAACATAGTACTCTAATTGATGCCTAACCAGTGTGAAGTGGTGTGGAATAATTACTTTACTTGTTTTACATGGTGCTCTTATTGATAGAACCCAATATAGCAAATGCCTGTTTTGCAACAGCGTCTCATTGTTGACTCCTTCAATTCATCATCCTTTTTAACTCCTAGATACTTCCAGTGTCTGGTTTAGTATTCTTCCATTGTGTGTTTCTATACTTGGCTATTCTTTTAATATTTGTGCTTATTGAGGTGCACAATTATTTATTTTTTTTAAATCAGCAAATTTCTTTAATAATCTCAGTGTTGTATTTTTCTTTTAGCTCTGAATTTAACTAAACACACTCTATTTCCCCCTTCCAAGTTAGTGTTCAGAGATGGTGAGTGAGGTGGAACAAATACCTGAGTAGTTTAATGAAAATATTTGACTTAGAACTCGGTCTTGTAGGACATCACTCAGTATTTCTTCCACCTTGCTGCTGAATTCTTTGTAATTAATGCGTTCATTTTTAAATATATTTGTCATATAAATGTTTTTTTTTTCTAATCTGCATTTCTCTGTTTTCCTGATGAGAATGTAAAGTGAAACCATAGCTAGTGCTTTTATAAAATTGAGAGATACTATGTCACAGGAACATAGGAATTTCCCTACCAGATAAAACCTAGGTCCATCTAATCCAGTATACTGACTCTGACAGTTGCTAGCATCAAATGTGACCTGTTGTATTTTAATTCTTGCATTAAATTTGTTATCCTGTTTTATAAAAAAAAGTAATAATTTGGAATGTTTTTATTTCTATTGGATGTTGTCTAATGTTTGTTTTCCTCTTACGTGTTCACAAATGGACTGCTTTTATTCAGTCAAATTAGCGTGTTCTCATTAAACTTACTGGTCTCTGATGATTGAGTTTCCTTCTCTTCCCTTTTTAAAACCAGGCAGGTTGTTTTCTCTTTGTGTGTGCGTGTGTGTGTGTGTGTGTGTGCGTGTGTGTAAATGAAATCTCATAAGGGAGGACTTCAGATTATCCTTCCTTTATAGCCAGCCTTTTACTTGTTATCTGACTCAGTGATGTCACTGTCCAGTTTTATGACTTCATAGCTGATTCCATGGTGATGAACAGTGTTGTTAGCAAAATGAGAGTGTGATAAATAAATCATGCAAGAGGAGGGAACTGTTTGTTAAATATTACTTCTATAGCACCTTCTGTCAGAGTATCTTAAAGTCCTTTATAAAGAGTAATTTATTAAGCCTCACAACCTATGCCTCTAATTTAGGTGGTATCACCTCTATTTTATAGATATGGAAGATGAGGCACAAGGAGGTTAGGTGACACTGTGAATTAATGGCAAAATAGAATCCAGATCTTCTGAATCCCAGTCTTGTGTGCTAATGTTTAGAGGACATTCCTCTTCCATGTAGTTCAAGGAGAAAACTTATGTTGAATATATATGAGTAAGCATGGTCAACTGTCTTGATGCCAAGAGATTAAAGAATAATTTTAGCACCACTAGCCAAGGCACATGGTGATATATGCTTGCCTGAATGTAGAGCAGGAGAATAGAAATGAGATTTGTGTCCAAAATAATTTGTTTTAGTACTTGGCTTGTATTTGTTTAGCATCAAGTATTGTTTGAAAGAGGAATATTTTTGTTAAAGGAAAAGGAACTGTGCATTGAGATAAGCAGCAAGAGAATAAAATATGACATGTATTTGGCTTAAAATATGCCTGTCAAAACTTAATGTATTTCTGGGGGTAGTATTTTCTTCTTTTATTAATATTATCAACAGGTTTTTTGTTTGCTTTTGTTAGGTCTACAGGAAAACAAAAAATAGTATTAAATTAGTTGTTCCTGAAATACTAATTGAAAAGCATTGTTATATAAACCCTTTGTGTTTTAAGAGAAGCATACCATAGTCACGGAGACTAAGCTCAGAAGTTGTTTTAAGAAGCTACCAGACTGAAATGACCAGTGTTTGTGTTATGTTGCATGTAAGGGGTTTCTTCAGCTAGGTAGAGAAACAACATGTTGTTGCTTTCAGTCTTGAGCTCCTCTTGGCGCAATGGTTGGTGGTAAGCAGTCCTCCTTAACTGAGTTGCTCTGTTAATTCAGAGCACTCCCTCTTTTAAAACCAGCCCTCTTTAAATCTCATCTCAGGGTCAGGTTAAGGCATGGGCACAATAGGCCCCTAGCTCCTGGCATCATATGACAACATCAGAATCTGTTTTAATTAAAAAAATTCTAACCCTCATGGTTATTCCAAAGGTTATCTTGAAAACTCAGCCTGAATGGAATTGATTCAGTTGTGCCTGCCTGAGTCTGCACACAGCCTCCAGCAGAGGGAAAAGCAGGATTCATAGATTCCGAGGTCAGAAGGGAGCCACTGTGATCATCTAGTCTGTATAACACAGGCCATAGAGCTTCCCCAAATAATTCCTAGAGCATTTCTTTTAGAAAAACATCCAGTCTGGATTTAAAAATTGCCAGTCATGGAGAACCCACCATGGTAAATTGTTCCACTGGTTCATTAAAAACTCACTGTTCAAAATGTATGCCTTAGTTCTAGAAACCATGAGAGCCAAGGAGGAAGCCACCAGCCCCACCCTGACCACAAGAGCAGACCAGGTCTGTTGTCTCCATCCCCTGTTTTGCAGCTACTTAGGGTGCAGAGAGAAGAGGGCACTGCATCGGTTCATTCTCTGTTTGGGATGTGTCTGCACAGGGGCCACCTGTGGGGTGTGCCCAATGTCCCAGACTACCTTAATCTAGCTCCGTCTCAATTTTTTTTCCCCTTTACGTTACTGGCGCAAAGTGGCGTGGTACATGTGGGGTTGGTTTGCTTGCTTTTAATGACCGTGGGGATGAAACTGTAGGAAAAACCTTATTGTGCTACACCAGGGGTTGGGGCAGAGCTGTGCTCAGTGCATTTCAGGAGAGTGTGTGTAAAGGTGGGCCGGAGCCTGGCTCTCCATTCTCCTCCCCTCCATCAGCATGGGGAGACCTACTTTCCTGCCTCTCTCACAGCAGCAACAGGAGATAGCTTGCGGTAGGGATGACCTTCCCACCTCTGTAATGAAAGGAGACAGATTCCCCAAGTAGCCGCCTGGCCCATGACCAGGGAGGACCTGGCCAGCCAGCCACCACAGCTAGAAACTGCAGGATGACTGGCTTGTCACCACTGCAGTCTGTGCAGGCCGCAGGAGGACAACACTTGCCACCACTGTTGCTACTACGAGGAGGAGCTATTAAGTTCAAGAGCCTCCATGCAGTGCTGTGGAGGGAGGAATTGTGGGGCATCGAGTGGCACTGTTGGAAGGATGATTTTAAAACGTTGACCATGCATTAGCTCAGTGTAGTGTAAAATCTAAGCTCTGCAACCAAGCTTGCTGCCTCTGTTCCCAGTGGGATGGTGGTAGAGGGGTAGGCATCTTAAACTAATCTCAAACAGCTCCCCATCTGGCCAGTCCAGGAACAGCATTGAACCAATCTGCAGTAACAGTGTTTGGCCCTCTTTGTCCAGAAGAACTGGTCAGAACAACCAGGACAAATGATAGGCAAACCAAGGCAGAGGATCTCCCTCAAAAATTAAATGTAGTAATATTCGTGGAGGTTGTGTATACTGAGGGCGTGTGGGCGTTTGATGGTTTTTGTGAAAGCACATATTTAACAAAGGGATTCATGAGATTCTGTGAACTGAAGACAATTTCTGAGAGAAGCTTTGAAGATTTTGTCTGAAGATAAAAAGATTAAATGGGGGTGGTTTTGTACTAAATGATGCATGCAAACAGAGCATATCATGGGGGAAGGAGTGTTTTTGTCCAAAGAACCCCCCGCCAGTGCTTCTGCACATCAGCCACTGCGTTGATAAAGTGTGTTCACACGTCCATTTGAAATAACTGTCAACTGGAAGAAAAGTTTTAAAGCAGAGCTGACCATCCAAATACAGCAGCTACTTTTGTTTATACATTGCTCAGTTGTGTATGGTATTTTGTGTTTTGGAGGGAAGATGTGGGGTTTACAATCGATATACCAAGTTATGTAGGCTCTTCCAGTCCTTCTAAAAGTAAGAGAAGTTTCTTCTTTCTCTCCAGGGGTGAAATCTATTTTATAGAGTTGCATTTAAATTTAAACTGCATGGGGATGCTGTTCTTTTTTCCCTTTGGTTTTATCTAGCTAGGCCTAAGTGAAATCCACTGTTATTTGCAAAACAAACACACCCTCTGTCTCAGCATGTATAGTTTTGAGTTGACTACAAAGTATGGTAATTAGAGCAATACTTTTCAAAGCCAATATGACGGCAGGCTGTTACTATTTGTAAAAACCACAGTGCACACGTTGGAGTGTCTAGTTGGTGCAGAGTGCAAAAAAAAAGGGGGGGGAGGAAATTAGAAGGTAATGTTGCATAGTTAATATTTGTTCTATAAAACTTTCTCTTCTTCGGTGTGGTTTCTTGTTTTCTGTTAGAAAATAGAGTATTATGGTGTTTGAATTCTTTCCTTTTATTCTAACTGGTATCTGGTGTTCATGTCTCTTAGTAGGAGTATATCACTTCTTCTGGAAATGCTATCATGATTGGGCCTGCTAGGTTTGAGCCTGGTGGTGCATATGTATTAGAATGGTGCTATAGAACATTGAAAATTAAAAAGTGACAGTGGGATTTAGACAGTGATGTGAACTGAATAAGATTAGAAGGGCAGGAGCTCACATTGAGCACAGTTGTAGACATCTGCCAGTCAAGTTTCACTTTGTTTTGGTACTAATAACTTTATTTTAGAATCACGTAGAAATGTTCAGATTATTTTTTTGGACTCTGTTTTTTTTTGCAAATTGCTCTGAAACTGTAGGTTTTAAAGTATGAACAGTAATTTTTTTTTGCTGGAGGGAAAATTTTACCAAATAGTGTACTTAGAATTTTTTTTTTTTTAATAGCAGTGATCTTGCAACGCTGATAGTTATCACCTATGATACTGATTTTGAAGTTCATCAGGGACCCATGCCTTTGTCATGTACATAACTCTGTCAGTCATTGGGCAGTGGAACTCACGCAATGGGAGCTATTCCCTAAATAATAATCTTTTCTACTATGTGGGTTGTCAGAGCCTTTGTTTAAATTAAGGTGTTAATTACAACTTCTGTGACACTTGAGATCTCCCTGGAGTTGATAAGAAGGAAGTTAATTGCCTGTGCTTGCTTTCAGTATTTCTGGCTTAAGGTTGTTCAAAGATTCATTTCAGAGCGTCTCAACTGCCTTCAGATGTATTTGCGCTGTCTGACTTTAAAGGAATATTGTATTGGTACTTGTTTGTCAAATCCACAGTTTGACAGGGATGAGAGTTTTGGTGTATGGGATGGTGGGGGTGGGAATTATTTTAGGATGGCAAAGAACAGCTGCATTAATCTTTTTTTCAAAGGTGAACATTTAAGTGAGAAGCTTAGAAATTATTTCTAACATTGCTTTCAATTAGACAATGGAATAATTTGTCAAAGGAGGTGACTGAGGTACCAACAGTAGAGGCTTTCAGCATCAGAGAGCTAACTAATAGATTACAGAACAATCCAGTGCTTATACAAAGAAATACTTTCCATCCATATCTCTTTGATGAATCACCCATGCTGCAATTAATATTTAGGCACAGTCTGGTTCCCAGAATAGAATTTTGGCTTAAAAGGTATTGGACGTATTTGGATTAAAGGAAACCGTTTGGTGAACTTTTATTGGCAATATTTTAGTTCACTTCATACTATTGGGGCAGTAGGTTGTACATGTCACCATTGCAAGAAAGTGGTTTTTACAACCCCAGGGGATTTTTTGTTTTGCAACATAACCATTGCGCACAGGAGGGACTTTCTTCAATTCTTTTACACATCCTAGGCAATTGCCAAAAATGCTTTCATAGCCACGATCTGTTGAATTGTAAATGCCAAGAAATGACAATCCATTGAAGCTGGAGGAATGCACTGCTTATGATTGTATTGATCTAGCATGGATACTGTGCAAAGTCCTTCTAGGTATCTAATCCTATATACATTAATAATATATACTCTTTTCATCATGGACTATGCATGTTTTTCACTCCGGTAGTTCACTAGTTGTTAAAACAATTACTATGTATTGTGTACGTACCATTTATTGCTGTTAATTTTGAACTTCACTGATGCAGTCCTGCCCCGCTTCTCCTGTTTACCCGCGAAACAGGTGATTTGTAGCAAGTCAATGCTGGTTACCTGTTCAAATAGGTAATTATATTTTGTATGTGCTGATAAATTTCCAGAAAACAGGAAGGAATTTATAGTTTCATTCTTCTTAGTTAACAAAATACAACCAGTAAATCAGTCAATAAGTGCTAGTGAAAGTCCCAGTATCACCTCTACTGTCAGAAATGCATGAGGTCTCAAAGTCTCTTATGGGCTGATGAAGAACAGATGCCAGAGAACAGTGTGGGGTGGATGGGAATGTTTGTCTTAGCTAGAAATAGTATCAGTCATATAAAAGCTTCATATTCTAAAAATATGCAAAATCATAAAAGCTGTGCACTGGTAGGTAAACTGGATCTTAACTGAAGGGATTTTTTTTTGTTAGCAGTGTTGAGCAGGAATGAGCAATGAATACAGTGACCTGGACAGTTCATAAAATGGGAGAATCTGCCATTTAAGTCAGTCCTAATAATAACTAAAAAGGTCTCTCTCTCTCTCTCTCTTTTTTTTTTTAATTTCATCATCCTAGTGTACACTGGTAAGTTTCTGTCTTGGTACACAAACTTAGTATTGTACTTGGTGCTATTTATAAACTGGGTGGGAGGGAAGAGGCTCTGGAGTAACTGATTCACAGACACAAAATATAGTGATAAACAGTGTTAGCAATGTGGTTTAGTGATAATAGTGATAAAATCAGGGTCTAGGACAAAGAATGAGACGCTGTTCTTAACTAGGATTGTTACAAGGCTGCTTTCTATTTGACCCACCTGCTTCCTCAACTTGCAAAAGCTGGGGTCCAGTGTCATGTTTAGAGGGGCATTAATTCACATTCATAAGTGCCGACTCCGTGGGTTCTCCTTGGCTGGAGCATACATGGGGGGAAGAGTGGTGGGTGCTGAGCACCGATCAGCAACCCCCCTATGAGCTCACCTCTTCCCCCACAGTGCCTCCTGCTGGCGGGTCCTGCCAATCAGCGCTTCCCCCTCTCTCCCTGTGCCTCCCGCCCACTGCAGTCAGCTGGCTCGTGACACGCAGGAGGCTGGGGGAGGGGGGGAAGGGCAGAGGAGTGAGGGCGTGGCATGCTCAGGGGAGAGGGCAGAATGGGGCGAGAGTGGAGCAGGGGCAGGAAGAGGCGGGGTGGGGGCTTGGGAGAAGGGGTGGGGTGGGGTGAGAAGAGGCGGAGCAGGGGCAGGGCCTTGGGGAAAGGGGAGGAGTGGAGATGGGGCCTGAGGCAGAACCGGGGGTCGAGCCTGTGGTCACATTCCCAGGTTGGAGCCAATGCTAAAGAACGGGAGGAAATGGTAACTTAAAAGCACAAAAGTGGTAGTGCTCTGTGCTGACCATTCACCTGCTGATTAATTGCCAAAAGGGCTTGTAGGGATATTGCTGCTGAGAGGGGTAGGGAGCAGAAGAATCAGGAGCTGATTTATTGGGTCATTAGACCCATGTGTCTTGCTCAGTGTTGGCATACACTGGGGGTGGTGTGTGTGTGTGTGTGTCTACGGGAGAGGAGGAATGTGAATGTGAACCTGTCCCTCAGCCTCATTTATAAATTAACATCTCTGTGATAAAAGCTCATGTGAACTGAAGAGCATGATCTAAAAATTATTTTTTTTCTTCATTGGAACTACCTGTGTGGATCAGATCTTTTGATCCATCTACTCTATGCTAAGTCTTCAGTAATGGCAAAAAGAAAAGGAGTAATAGTGGTACCTTAGAGACTAACCAATTTGTTTGAGCATAAGCTTTCGTGAGCTACAGCTCGCTTCATCGGATGCATCTGTAGCCCACGAAAGCTTATGCTCAAATAAATTGGTTAGTCTCTAAGGTGCCACTAGTACTCCTTTTCTTTTTGCGAATACAGACTAACACGGCTGCTACTCTGAAACCAGTAATGGCAAACACATTCTTTACTCTCTGGTTTTCCTAATGCTGTTTCGGGCAGATTGCATCCATGTATGCACTGCCGTACCATGCTGTATTTGCTGCCAAAGGCAGTGCTGTGTCATGCCATGACTAGAAGAATGCCGTACGTTAGAGCGGAGACTGCACAGCTGTATAGTAGAAGATACACTTAGCAGGCACTCAGACATCATGGTAATGAGTTGGTAAACCTAGATGATCGGACAGGAGATGTAATGGGGACGGAAGCCCAAGGCTGAGAGACAATCTCTTCACCCTTACTCATGTCAGAAATAGTACCGTATTTTGCACAGCTCTATTGACTTCAGTCGAGCTGCACCAATTTCCACCACAGAGAATTTTTCTGCAAGTATCAGAGTAACAGCCGTGTTAGTCTGTATTTGCAAAAAGAAAAGGAGTACTTGTGGCACCTTAGAGACTAACCAATTTATTTGAGCATAAGCTTTCGTGAGCTACAGCTCACTTCATCGGATGCATACTGTGGAAACTGCAGAAGACATTATATACACAGAGACCATGAAACAATACCTCCTCCCACCCCACTCTCCTGCTGGTAGTGGGGTGGGAGGAGGTATTGTTTCATGGTCTCTGTGTGTATAATGTCTTCTGCAGTTTCCACTGTATGCATCCGATGAAGTGAGTTGTAGCTCACGAAAGCTTATGCTCAAATAAATTGGTTAGTCTCTAATGTGCCACAAGTACTCCTTTTCTTTCTGCAAGTAATCGCACTGAGCTAGTCAACGTGAATAAAGACAGCAGAACTAGGCCCTAAACTATTTTGGGGGAAAAAAAAGTGTTTTATTGAAAAGTACTGTAAAGAGTAGTCAGTTATGTTTTGAGTCCACCCCTCTACATATAACCAAAGATAGTTCATCTACCTCCAAGAATAGTGTATCTGCCACTTAACACTAAACAAAAACAGTAACAAAATCTAGAACTATGTACAGAAAGGAAAGTGGAAAAGAGGAAGGACACTCTCATGATTGCTTGTATTATGGTAGTGCCTAGAAGCCTCAGCTGATATTAGGGCCTGACTGTGCTAGGCTCTGTATGTATACATAGTGAAGGACAGTCCTTGCCCGAAAGAGTGTTACAATCTACTAGATGAGAGAACGGATGGATGGGGAAAGAAACAGGCAGAGAGAGGTGAAGTGACTTGCCCAAGGTCAGACATTAGGTCAGGTGCAAATTTCATACCAGGTCTCCTGACTCCCAGTGCAGTGTTATATCAGCTGGACCCTGACGTTAGATGAAGACAAATAGCAATTCAATATGCAGGAGAGGAGAATGTGGAAGGTTTTAATAAAAGGTGTCCATGCGTGAATTTAGGGTGAAACTTGCATAGGGCAGTGGTAGGATTTCCAAGCCTCATTCAATGACACAAGCCTATGAAAACAAAATTAATAATACATTTAGAAGGTTCAGTTCTCAACTAAGCTAAAGATGATCTATCATTATGTATTTAAAAAACAAAAAACCACTCTGGTTAACAAGAGTGCATGTCCTTAGCTGGCAGGAGAATCCTATCTTTTACTTTCTTCTGTTAGTAAGTCTGTAAGATTGGAGGGGACCATTGCTGCTTTCCCTGTTAAAGGACATCTTTTTCTGTATAATGTCTGTGGGAAAGGAGAGCTGTCTGAATCGAGTCTTTGAGATGGTGTATTACAGAGAGTCACAGAAAATGTTCTATGTAAATGACTATCTGTCCTGATTAGATGCCTCAATAGAATCCATTGTCTTGATATTGCTATTATTGGAGATGGCTGGACACTGAAGTTTTTCAGGCTGATGGTAAGATCATTTAGTGTTAGAGCCTCATTGCTAGGGTAGTAGCACAGCTTTGAATTAAGGCATAGAATTGAGTTAAAGGGAGTAAAAGGTCTATTGCTCTGTACATTTTTGCCTGTCTTTCAGAGACTGTGCATCATTTTAGCATTCACAACAGAGGACGTTTGTGTCTTAGCCGTAGTTCTGTTCATCTTTTATTGCTGGTTTTTAAAAATTCTCTCTTGTGGGGCAAAAACATGACAGCACCCACAACAGTTTTGTTTGAATGCTTTTTAAAAATAATTTCAGAGTGTCAAACCCTCAATTTGCATCTTACTGTAATTGCACCCAATCTGAGGGCTTGTCTACACTGGCACTTTATGCTGCAACTTTCTCACTTGGAGGGGGACAGGGGGGACGACACACCCCTGAGTGCTGCAAGTTTCAGCGCTGTAAAGCACCTGTGTAGACAGTGCACCAGCGCTGGTACCTACACCCCTCATGGAGGTGGGGTTTTTTTAGAGCGCAGGGAGAGCTCTCTCCCAGCGCTCTGCCGTGACTACACAAGGCATGTTAAAGTGCTGCCATGGCAGTGCTTTAATGTTGCCGGTGTAGACTAGCCATGAGACAGTAGCAGGCTTTCTAGTTCACCTTCCCTTCTCTGTGGAATATCTCACCCTCCAATCTTCGGGTCCCTAAGGACATAAATTATACATATTTAGCAACATTACAACACTCTCTGGTTTTCTTTGTAACTGTTCTTTTAGATTTGTTACCTTGCCTTTTGGACTGTAGGCTTTCTCTGTAAAAGTCTGAATGATCTGAAGGAGTTTCCTTAAAACAGTAGGATAAAGTCTGTACTTTTTTTGCCGAGATGATAAAGTGATGTCCCTTCTGCATCTCTGTGAAGGGTAGTCAACTGGAGCACTGTTTGTCTGTGCTGCTGTAGGCCCTCCAAGGGGAGTCCTTCCTGAGTCCAAATTTTTCCTGGGGCTCCAGATGCTCTGTACCCTGTAATGCATCATATGATACCTAGGGCAAAATCTAGCTGCAAAGGTAAAATTTTATACTATGAAATTCACCCCTATGCAGAGGGCCAGGGCAAAAAACCATGCACTGCTTAGATCCCTTTGTTTGAGGGCTTAAATTGGACTTAAGTGGTCCACAGGCCTAGTTTGCCTCTCTGCACAGAGGTGAATTTCACCCAGACATTTGTATTTCTGGGAGGGCAGTTGCCTGAAAATATAGTTAATTGGTTTTGTTGTTTGTTCATTTTTAAAAAGTCCAGTTTACTTAAAAAAATAATCTGGCAGATAAATCAACTCTGAAGGCTTAGAATGATTAGTCGATAATGCTTGATTTTCACATAGGCCTCACTTTTAGAAGAATGAGAATTTTCCGAGAAGCTGTATTGTGGGGGATGTGTGTGGGCATGTTTTTGTAACACATGCTACTATCATTCCCTAACAGAATCTTCAGCCAGGGAATAATAGCACAAAGGACACTTCATTCCAAATTGATGTCATTTCTTAAAAAAAATACCAAAACAAAAAAGCCCCAACAATGATGTATCCGGTCAAATTGGTTCCATTCTGACTTCAGGAAAGAAACTCTTAATGGGAAACATTGATCTGTAGCTTGTTTACAGTTTGGTTAATGTGTATTAAAGTTAATAACTAACTAGAATTAACCACTATGCTCATTAGAACACACTGACCTTAGCTGAAGTTCTCTTCACTGAATTTTAAATAGCAAAAGGAAAAAAAAAAAACAAAAATCACCCACGGCCAACGGAATGAAAGAAAACCCCACCAAACCTCCCACCTCCAACCACCTCAAAATCTTTCTTACTTTTCCCCAAGTGCTTTGAAAACTATAATTATTATCTTGCAGTACAGTGCGTACCACATGTAACATGGGCTGCAAAGAAGCCCCAACATAAGGAACATATAGAAATAGATTACTAGGACTCAGCAGGTGCTGTTCTGCCTGTGTATTACTCATTCTAACGTCCAGGACAAGATTGTGCAAACCTTAATGACTGTGTAATACTCACGTGGTAGTCCAATGGACTTCAGTGGAAATGCTTGTATACGTCAGCGTTACTCAGCATCGGTAACGGTGTTGCCAGGATTGCTCTTAAGCCCAGCAGTAGCACTTTCACCAGTAGCTGCTCAACGCTTATGTCTGCAGCTGCGATTGCTGCTGAGCCTGCCTTCTTCCCAGCCTTGCTGTAGTCCTGTTCCTGCCTTGCTTCTGCCCTGCTTGGTTTCTCACTCCTGGTGCCCAACCCTGGCTCTGACTCCTGGATCTTGCCTCCGGCTCTGACCACTGGGCCTGAATGCCCACATCTCGGTCTGTGACAAGCTGTGCTTATGATATCAGCATTGCTTATGTATGTTTAGTCCCCCCCCGTCCCCTTTTTGGCTACATGAACACACATTCAAAAATCCTTTTTCACTTCTGGTAACCTAGGATTTTGAGGTTTTTTTTTTTCTTTCTTTTTTTTTTTTTTTTAAGAAAGGAAGCGTAGCTGCAAAACATAACATTAACTCCATGTTGTCTTTTTATAGATGCAGTTTTAGGCTCTTTTTAGAAATGTCCTAGCTTCTCTGGGTTCAAAGACAGGTTCTTAATGCCACTTGATTTTGTAGCATTTTTGTGGTTTATATAGATATAACTTCAGTAGAAGAGTATGCTGCAAGGTAGGAAAGGCATAGACCAATTTATGTATCTTAGAGCTGTGTTCACCTAGGGTGACCAGATAGCAAGTGTGAAAAATCAGGACAGGGGGTAGGGAGTAATAGGCGTCTATATAAGAAAAAGCCCCAAATATCAGGACTGTCCCTATAAAATCGGGACACCTGGTCACCCTATGTTCACCACACACTCTGCCCTTGCAAAACTGCTTGAATAGGGCCCAGAGGTAGAAATCAGTCTGTTTCTACACACAAACTGGTGGAAAAACTGAGTAAGCCACTTGTCACTGAACTGTAACACTATGAATGCAAAGGGGTATGTTAATGCCACATTAAAGTGACGTGGTCTTTAAAAAGTCATTTCTTTCCTACTATTGTTAAAAGTAACTCCTAAAATGACTATAATTGAAAGTTATAAGAGAACAACAATTTTTATTTATCTGTGCATTTGACAACACTTTGTGTGTAGTCAGTTCCACAGTTCCCCCTGTATATTCAGTCAGTTGGTCCCCTTGTATATGTTTCTCACTGGAACAAGGAAGTGAAAAACCTCCAGACAAATAGTAGGATAAGATCATGAAGCCAAAAATACTGGCAGAGATTCATGGGTAGGAGCAGAATCTGAAAATACTTTTAACAATTTTTTTTTTAAAATGGACTGGATTTCAAGTTGACAGTGCAACTGTTAAGCTAAAATTCGAATTGCACCTGGTTTGCTCTGTCATGTGCTTATATATAGTAAAAGATCCAGTTGTGATTCTGTACACAAGGGGGCACAGCTAAGGTTGCTACTGCAGCTACTTTAATGCTGAATCTCGTGGCTGTTGTGTAATTACAAGCTCCTCCTTAAATTAATTTTTTTCTTTTGCAAGTTCATTGGGTTATTTAAAAAATTGGGGGGAAAAAGTATTTCATTAATGCTTTAATGCTTTTGCTTTAATTTAACAGGCACGTGACATTTTTGAATGTCTGAACCTCAGTTCAGCTTCTTTTCAAAACATGGTCTGTCTGTAGACCACCTTGATACTCTTCAGGTGTGAAATTTTCCTTTTTTCCAAGCTACCCATTGACCTCCTCTGACCCATGTATGAAATGTTAAGAACTGTACTTCAATTTAAGGAAAGTAAGAGTTTAATAGGAAGTGCTTTCTCAGCCTGAACCACGAATCACTTTGATGCTATAATCATAATTCAAATCCACAGAACGTAGAAGCCAAAAAAACCCTTTAAATAAGAAGGTAAATTACTATTAAAAATACACCATGTCATGAAGCTTTGTATAGAATTTAAAAGCAAAATGATTTACAGCATAAAAAGGAATGTACAGCATAAAGCTTAGCATTCTAATGAATTTAGAAAATATTTTATGATAATACAGCGATCTATGGTTCAAGGTCCTTTTTTTAGTAGAACAGTTTTGGTAAAAGTTATCTGACTTGATTATGTATTAAAATACAGCATTGTGTCTAAATATTATTTCAGCAATAAAACCATGCCATGAAACTCAGAGATCTTGGGGGGAAAGGTTGGAGGAAGTTCCCTTGAGGTCCCCCACATTTCTTGTCTTTTATTTTCTTCTCCCCATTCCCTTCTGAGACCTACAAGATTCATAGTGTTCACACCTTTCTCAATATGCTCTGTGATGCCAGCATAATCAGATGGGAGGAAACGAGACACTTCCCCTTAGTGTGGATTTGCTCATTTTCATCACATTGGATTGCACCCGCCATAGTTTTACAAAATACAGAGTTTTATTTTTATGTATAAATCTGAAGTAATGCAGCTTGGCCAATCCAGGAGCCAGAGAAGATCACCCCATTCCCATTGGCAAACCCAGGGGAAAGAGGCTCAGGAGAAGGAATCTCTCTGTAAGGATCTTGTTGTTGCATTCTTCCTGAATTGTTCCAATAGAAAGAATGTTGTTTTTGCATTGTGAGTGAAATTCTGGCTCTATTAAGTCTACATGTCAATCTGAGTTTTGACTTCAGCGGGGCCAATATTTCACCATATGGTTCTAAAACTAGGTTGTATGTGTTTTTGTCTAGAACTCTAGATTGATAGCAGTTATCCTGCTTCTTCCTAAACTACTGCATCAGGCCTTTAACTTTTTATTAGACGCTGAGGTTTTGTACCCAATCATGATCATTTCTGCCTCGGACGAATTTTTTGTTTCAAACAAAAGAATGTAGCTCTAGTTCTCCAGGGGAAAAAATCCACTGGAACCTCTTCTAGTTGTTGATAATAGGAAGTGTAATTGCGATACTAAGACTAATTTACATTTCCGACAACTGCCCCATCGTTTTGCTCTACTTCTGCACTGTAGGAAGTGGTGAGGATGTTTGCTGCTGTTAAAGGGATGCTTTGATCTGCTTCTCAACACTTTTAACATCTCTCTTGCTTTTTTTCCCTATGACCCCATTCTACAATTCAGAGGTTCTCAAACCTACTACTCGAAGTCCTCTGAAGTACCACAACCACTTCCATTCCAATAAATAAATAACTCCTTGGAATCTATTTTAGAAGTTGGAAGGACAACAGTGACTGTTGCCCACTGAGCACTTTCACTGTTACGTAAACATTGTTGGTCATATTGATGCTGTTGATTTGTTTGACAAAAAAATTATTGCAGCCCGTGAAACTTACATTTTTTTCCTAAAGTACTTTTCTTCTTTCTGCCATAAGAAAAATGAAAACATTATGCATCATAACGCATTATATGTTAAGGTCTTTGGGACAGGTGACATCTTTGTTTTGTGTGTGTACAGCGCCTAGCATAGTGGTGTCCTGATCCATGACTGGGGCTCCTGGATGCTACTGCAGTACAAATAAATAATACTAATGTGCATGAGATGGCTGAGGTAAAGTTACTAAAAAAGTCATGCTACATTTCCACCTGCAGTCTTCAAGCTCTGCAACAGTGGACTAGTATTTTCCCTTCCCCATTAATGTTCTTGTGCAGAGGGAAGTTGGCACTTTATTTACAAACAAATAATTCACGGCTGTTGATCTAGGCAGTGTTTAGAGCAATTATTTGAAGAACATAATGTATCTTTTCTGTTGTTAATACAAAGTGGCTGTACCAGCGACAAACACAGACCAACTAATCAAATATTTTGCATCACGTGGTTTCCAAATGGTCCTTTCATTTTACTGTTGTTGCTGGCTTGAAGGTTGTTTATACTTACTCTGAAGACTAATCCTTCTCAGAAGCACCACGTCCAGATCATAATATTTGTGGAAATAACCTAGACAAGAGGTGCGTGCAGTTGGAGCTGTGAATGCTTGCCACCTCTTAATGAGGCTCACGCAATGTGTCTACCCCATCAAAGTAGCATTACTAGTGCTGACAAAGATAGTGTGTTCTAGTTAGAGTGAAGGGAGGTTCTTGGACTCCTATCTAAACTGAGTGACTCATTCACTGTTTGACTTTAGACAAGTCACTTGACGTCCTCTTGCCTTCAGCTGTGTCATGTAGGGAGGAGAGAGAAAAGTCGGGCAGGAAGTTAATAACTGGTGGGTTACAGAAATGGTACTTCTGGGATTCTAGATCAGCAAGCCACATGCCCTCACCCTGCATGCAGCTGGTAAAGGTGTTAGCAAACCGTCTACCTTTCAAGTTGGAAGCTTCACCTCCCTCACTCCCTATTTGAAACCACTCAAATCTTTGCTAAGGTACTTGGGTTATATCTAGCCATTGGCAATAAGTAAACAAAGTATATTCTCTGTGTCTTATCCCTTGGGTGAATATGAGTAAACTCTGGACTCTGCACCTTTATTTCATCAAGAAAGCATTTGTCTAACTAGCACAATAGTACTAGGGACCTCTCTGCAGCTGAAACCAGACACCAATTTTTGTGTTCTTAAACATTTTAATAAAGCATATTGTGGTATCTTAGAAACTGGTTAAAAATTACAAGTGATCACTTTAAGTGTGAGGGATTTCCTCATCCTGCTTGCAGGCTGGAGGTCTCTGAGGGAAGCCATGTGATGTGCGTCATCTGAATCAGTCAGCAGACAGGCAAGTTTGGAAAGAGCTAGCTTAAAAAAGCAAGGTGCAGTGAGTTGGGCCGACGACGTGGGTATTCACCCATGAAAGCTCATGCTCCAATATGTCTGTTAGTCTATAAGGTGCCACAGGACTCTTTGCCGCTTTTACAGATCCAGACTAACACGGCTAGCCCTCTGAAGCTTGAGTTGGGCCTGTCTGCCTTAGGGAACAGCCTGTTTTCTCTCTCTCAGTTTATGGGTCCTTGTGTACTATCATTCTGAATTCTGAGAACTAAAGTAGTGTTATGTTGCAAACATTCCGGCAAGAATATTTATTTTTTTATCTAACTTGTCAATGTGTATATTGTGAACTTAACACAAACTGAAGTCAAGCATGGCTTTCTACTCACTTGACAAAAGCCTGCATAATCAATGAGCTTCCACTGCTGCTTTCACAGGCCTGGCCTTCCAAATATTTGATGTCTGGAACAGATACTGTGCTTTTGGCAGAGCAAATCTAATTGATGCAGAGATAAAAAGGCTAGACATGGCTCCTGGAGCTCTAGCGAAGTGTCCCGACTGTGTTTACTATCAGTAGAGCTGGACTAATGATAATAATGGTAGGAATTTCTCCCCCTAAATTTCACTACTGTAGACAAGGCTAAAGATTTGCATTGTGACAGGTGACCCTGAACTAACAAAGAGGCAGAGCTTGAAGAGACACGGCATTTGTTATAGAAGAGACAAAAGGATTTTACATCTATGATGTAAACTGATTTTTGTTACAGAGTGTGAAATATTATTATCAGTGCACCATTGCCAATCATTGGCATTCGAAAAATAATAAGTTGGGCCCCCCCAAAATCAGAAAGTGGTATGAGATTTAAAAAAAAAAAAAAAGGAGTGCTTTTTATTTGCCTTTTGTTTCTCGGCCTTTAGCGTACACTGGCTTCACATTTTCAAGCTTCTCACTGCAGCCACAAAGGCTAGAAAATGTTTTAAAAAATGAGAATCTTAGCTTTCATGCAAACCTTTGATTCCAGCATCTGGGGCTTTAAGAAAATCGCAACTATCACAAGACTTGTGGTAAAATCACAAGAATTGGTAATGCTGCATATGTTGAAATATTGCAGCAATAATGAAAGTTTTCTGCCCTTCTAAACCGATGATCAGAAAATGGTTTACATTGAGTGTTCTGACACTGATCGTGGAAAGCAGGTGTTAAGGGTTCATGGCTCCTTGAAGCTGCCACAATGAGATTAAAGGCAAAAGTGAATTTCTTAGTTGTTCAGAACCTTAATTGATTGGTCTCGTTACAGTTGGTATGGCAACAACCATTTTTTCATGTTCTCTGTGTATATATATCTTCCTACTGTATTTTCCACTGCATGCATCCGATGAAGTGGGTTTTAGTTCACGAAAGCTTATGCCCAAATAAATTTGTTAGTCTCTAAGGGTATGCAGGAGGATTGGCAGCGATTGATCCAGCGGGGATCGATATATCGCGTCTAGTCTAGACAGGATAAATCTGAGTGCTCTCCCGTCGACTCCTGCTGTACTCCAGCTCGGCGAGAGGCGCAGGCAGAGTCAATGGGGGAGTGGCAGCCGTCGACTCACCATAGTGAGGACACTGCGGTGAGTCGATCTAAGTACATCGACTTCAACTACGTTATTCACGTAGCTGAAGTTGCGTAACTTAAATCAGTTTCTCCCCCCCCCCCCCTCCCCCTCCCAGTGTAGACCAGGCCTAAGGCGCTACAAGGACTCTTCATTGTTTTTGCTGATACAGATTAAGATGGCTATCCCTCTGACTCCTTTTGTGAAAATTTTGTAATATAATTTGGACATTATGGGCCTGATTTACATCTCACACCAGTTTTATACGGTGTAGCTTCATTAACTTCAATGGAGTCACTCCTGATTTTTACATCAGTAGTCAGTCAGGAGTACAGACCCTGCAGCTCCAAGCTGGGGCAGAACATCTGCTTTACAGTACTAAGAAATTGCCTTGTTTTATTTTACTGATACAATATTATACTTTCACTGAAATCAGTACCCTAGGGTTTCTGGGTTTGGCAAAATACTTTGAATTACTTATGTGCCCACCACTGCGTTCTCTCTGGGTACGGGAGCAAATATTACAGTCAGTGCCTGATTTTCAAAGACTTTCAAGAATAAGACACTTACTAATAAAAATGAGGGTGATTAACCACTTGAATAATTTACCGAAGTTTGTGGTAGATTCTCCATCACTTGAAACTTTTAAATCAATATTGCATCTCCCTAAATTAGATGCCCGAGCTCAACCAAAAGTTACGGGCTTGATACAGGAGTCACTGGGTGAAATTCTGAGATTTGTGTTAGGCAGGAGGTCAGACGTGGTCCTCATAATAGATTTTAAATCCTTTGACTTGCATTAGCTTACCCATCATATTTGCTGTTGAGCAGTTCTAGAACGCTTATACTGCAGCGTTGTGCAAAATATACATTTTTCTTTTTTAAATCACTCCTGATATTTGGCTGCCTAACAAAAAGTCAGAGGGACTAAGATTCTTTAGTATCATTCAATATGCTTTCCATTCTTTTTGATTTGTGAAATCATGAGCTGGTAATTTTAGAGTTTGTGTAAGGGTCAGAACATGGGGATCTACAGTCAGAGTTCTGGGTTTTTCCTCCCTTTTCCAGTTTACATTAGGGAAATAAACCAGTAAGAAATAAGAATTATTTTACCAAAAGGCTCTTTTCCCCCCAAACAAAATACTGGCTTTTTAATGCATAATATTTTGAATGTACAAAAGTTTGTTACATTTTTAACTGAATATGCTGTTTTCATGTTGTTTTTTCTTGGCATCAGGGAAATTATTTTTAATTGGTAGATTTAGTGCTCTGAACTGACAAAGTAACAAAACTATGAATCTGACTGAAGCTGTCATCTCCATTGATGACAATTTTTTAAACACCTTCCTCCAGTTGTTCCTCATGGCAAACGTTCTATCTAGTTTGATCCAAGTTACTTCAACTCATGGGAGTCTAGCTGAACATACGAACTAGAGTTGAGTGTAAATGGTGACTTTTTAAAAATGCAAAATCAGAAGGAAAATTTTACACTTAATTTCAGGTATTCTGTGTACTCTTGAAATTTCACTTTTTTTCTCCAGTATTTTAGCATATTGGTCATTGTTTGTCCTGCAATATGTAGAAATATTTTTAAAAAACCCTTTGTTTGAAATGTCATGCTTGTAATATTTTGAACAGCAATGGTAAAGCAAATAGCATTTGATGTGTTTTTTCTTGGGTGTCGGGGGAGAGGGCAAATAGGGATAGGGAGAGAAATCGTGCTGATCCTGGCCTCGTCTTGCTGTCTAAATTTCCATTCCTCAAGCTGATCCAAGCTGCACTCACAAAGATAGTTGAATTCTGATTACAGATCCACATACCTGTGGTGAGAGGGAACTGCCTTACCCAAACAGCTTGCCAAGTCTGCAAGGGAAAAGAGAATAAAACTTTTTTCAACGCTTGTTGCTAACATGGCAAAGGGCGGCATATGTGTAGGATGCAATTTAGATTTGGCAGGTAGAACGCAGGCCCAGATCAAATAGTGGCAATAGCAGGATTGGCAGAACAGGTGGCATTTAGATGAGACAGCACAACCACAGGTGCACACCAAGAACAGCAGAATCAGGACAAGGAAGACGAGCTCGGGTAGTTGCTCACCAGAATCCCACAGTGCACCGCAAAGCAAGACGTGGCTGGGACTGACGATACCGATCATTTAAATAAAATAACCTCTGGTAGGAGCAGCAAGAGCAGAACTAGAAGCATCTCTACAGCCGGCCCTCAGCCGTGATCCTTTCCTGCTCTTGTAAATGCATAGCCAAAGCATTCGTTATGTTGACCTGTAAGCTCAGGATGTGTACGTGTAATTATACACTGCTCTAAGTGCAAGCTTTCTCTGCATGCTAGAGGAGCAAGCAATTTATTTGCTCCACACAGCCATTTGGCTTAACCCTGGCCACAGTGTCCCCCTTTGTTTTAATTATGAAACTCAAGCTGAAATAAGCTCCTTGTCCCTTTTAAAAAAATGTAAACTGGAGGATTCTCTGCTCCTTGAAGTCTTTGAACTACGATTTGAGGACTTCAGTAGCACAGATATAGGTGTGAGGTTTTTTTGTAGGAGTGGTGGGTGAAATTCTGTGGCCTGCGTTGTGCAGGAGGTCAGACTAGATGATCATAATGGTCCCTTCTGACCTAAATATCTATGAATCTATGAATCTAATCTTTGTGCTGTTTCCTAAGACTATAAGTGAAAATAAAATTTTAAAAGTGTAAAACTCCATCAGAAACACATAAAGGCATGCAGACAACTAGCTTTAATATAGCAACACATACACCTCAATCAACCAGCGGGGAAAACACAAAATGCTTCAGGTAAGCATGCAGAAGTTTGAATACTTATCTGAAACTGTGGAGCCCGTCCTATAGGCTCTGCGGCCCTCTGGAATTGCAGAATTCCCCTTCTTGAAACAGAGCTTGTCCCTAACAACTCCCAGAGTCCTAGCTGGTATTTTCATTTTGGAGGGAAGGTCTGGGTGGCTTGCTACTCCCTTCTGGGTTCTTCAGTGAATGGCAAGGCTACTGTGTCTTTCAAGGAGTCTCTGGCTTAGTCCTGTCCCCTCCCACCCCGAGTCCAATATAGTCTTAGGAGTACTAGTGAGCTACTATGCCTACGTTACAGCAGAGCGCAGACCAGAGCTGTTGGCGGACAAGCTTTAAAATTCTCATAAATCTTGTGAACTTTAGGGAAAGTTGCCGGGGAAAATAAGTCATACACTCCCCTACCCCCACTCCCCCCATGAGACAATATGCAATGCAGACATCTCTTCTGGGAAAGTGAATCAAAACAGCTTCCACTGACTCTGGTGTATGCATGGAATAGGCTTAGCTGATCAGAGAATTGGAAGAAATGCAACGTAGGTAATCCCAGCTCTGGTTTCAAAATACGCTGTAGAAAGGTGTCTTGCAGTTTTTTGGATGTTCATTTAACTTGCAATAATTTGTGCTTGGCTTTGAAAGTTTTTCGCTGACATGAAAATTTTGTGAAACGAACAAACAATGCTGCATGTTTGCAAATGGTCAGCAAACTCAAAAACAGGCAGACTTCAAGTGATTTTCTTTCACAACTGATAGTTTGCATTGACATTAGATATCCTCAGTCAGGGAACAAAAATTATGGAAAACATAAAGAAATCCATATGTCATCACTAGCTTCCATGTTTGCTCTCTTTCCTTTGCCATCTCTATTTGGGACTTGTCATGTTTTAAAAATTCATTAGTGCTCATCTCACATTACAGGGAATGGAAAAAAGAAGTTACTAAATGGTTAGGTCAGAATAATATATACTGACTTATTTTCGGAGTCACTTTTTATTTCTAAAGGTAACGAGTTTCCTTTTTCAAAAGCCATAGATATAAATCTTTTACTTAAATAAACTTTTAAGAAATACAATAAGCCCTTTAAAAACAAAGCGTGGAAGGAAGGGAAGGCAATTTGTTGGCTCACTGTGTTGATGACATGTTAAGTACACAATCACAGAACAAGTAAGTTGAAAGGACCTGGTTAGAGGGTCTAATTCAAACTTTATTCAAACATAACTTATTGTGTCCCTAGAAAGAGGAACACTGCTGGCTGAAGATCAAGGTAGGATCTAGCTATTCTAAATATCCTAAAAAATTTAATTCAATAGTTAATTAGCAGAAAATAACTAATTTTAATTTAATATTATTACCCTGCTTTATCCAGTAATCAGGCTTTCTTTTGCCAAAGTTGTCAGCTATTCACATTTAAAATTTTTATTAAAGCTAATGTTAAAAATATATATATAATATACATAGGTTAAGAAAAGAGTGTCTGTACTGCTGGGTATAGTGCTTAGATTATCCACAGATACAAAGTTTGTTTTAAAAGTCATATATAAGTATAGTACATAATCAGCAATATTCTAAATTTAGGTGAATAAATTTAACAATACAGTTTAGATATTAGCCTCCAAGTATTCGGGTACATCACTCATGAAAAGTTGTACAGAGAGTACTCGTTGATTTTAATGTGATGTGAACTGAATTTACCTTCATTGTGCTCAAGTTTTCCTTGGTGTGGTTATAGTCAGTGAACCAGCTATATAAAAACGGCACCTTCTTACTCAACAGATGTGCCTCCTGCACATATTGAGTAATTCCTTTCCTCCCTGTAGTCACAGTATTACATTCTGATTAATTACTTTCATTCATGGCTGGAAGTTGAAGCTAGACAAATTCAGACTGTATATTTAGAACAGTGAGGGTAATTAACCATGGGAATAATTTACCAAGGGTCATGGTAAATTCTCCATCACTTGCAATTTTTAAATCCAGATTGGATGTTTTTCTAAAAGATACGTTCTAGGAATTTTTGGGGGGAAGTTCTATGGCCTGTGTTATACAGGAGGTCAGACTCCACAATTGCAATGGCCCCTTCTGGCCTTGGAATCTATGAATCTGTGATGATGAGCCAATGAAGCTGTAAGCGAATGAATTGGGAGGTTTTCCAATTCGTGCGTCAATAGAATTGTTAACTGATCTCAAATTACAAAATCCCTATTACTTGTGAAAATTGACAAACCAGAAGGGTTGAATTTTGTAGCACAGACAGTTAGATTAAAATAAGCTTTTTTTGTAAACTGAGTCAATTTGATATGGAAATCACCAACTCACACTATATGTGGAAACGATTGTAAAAATAACAATATAAGTTTCAGAACTTGCACTTTAAAACATAACGGGCTATGGTTTACGATTGGAGAACAACACAATTTAGCCATACAATTCTCATTTATCATTGACGCCAGTTTTTCTTTCAGCATAGAAGTTTTCTGCTTTGCTTTAATTCCGACTATGGAATCCTATGAAAGAGTATATCCCTTTCAAATTGATATAATGTGAATGCAGCTTTTCTATTAATATGTTTTAAAGGAAACTTTTCTTATCTATTTTTTGTCTCAGTTGAACAGGAGTTTATTTAGAATGTAGCAGAAAACCGCAGGGTTAGTGGAGCAAAAAAAGGAGGAAGTGGTATAAAGATGTTACTTTTTCCTTAAAAAGGCTTCAAAAGGGCCTGGAAATTATGTTTACAAAGAACAACAAGAGAAACTGAATAGTGAAAGAATATCTTGATGCATTCTCCTACATATTAATGAATAGCTGGACAGGGATTGAGCCAAAAGCACTCTGCAAGAACTCAGGTCATCATGAGGCACTTTGGTGAGGACCTGCATTGACGGTGTATAGCTGTGGGGAGGGGAAGAAGGAAGTAATTCTGAAACAAACATAGAAGAGCAGTGTGTGTTCATTTGGGTAGTGTCATAGCCACAGAGATCAGGCAGGTTGTTCAAGGTTCAAAGTCTTCCATGTGTAGTGAGTTAATTAGTTATCATGTTATATCACATTCTTTTGATTATTTTTAGAATAAAAACATTTATCATCTTCCTTGAAAACTTTTACTTAAAGTTATATTCCTAGTGCTATCAGCCAAAAAGTGTTGGATCCCTGCAGTGCAGATTCTGGGATCCTGTGGGATTTTTCTGGGTTTCTTATCCAATGCCATAGAAACGATACTAATTTGCATCAGTTTGCCACAAACATTTCAATTGACAGCAGTGTATGCATACTGCAGGCAGTATGCTACTGTCTCATTTATACTTTCTCCTTTCTCTCAGTGGCTCCTGGCTGAGGCTGATATGTTTGGTGGTTTGTTTTTGTTTTGTTTTTTTGTTTTTAAGAAAAAGCTTTTGAGGATTAGAGTTCCTTTTGAGCCTGGCTCATAGGATGTTGTTTCTTGCAGGTGTCCAGGTACCAGGCTTGTTTTAGACACTCTGGGTATGTCTACACTGTGATGTAAACCCAGGGTTAGTGGGACTCGAGTCAGCTGGCTCGAGTTAGGGAACCATGGGCTTGAGCATCTACATTGTATTTTAACCCTATGTTAAGATTTTTTTTTCTAGCTTGTGATTGAACCTAGGGCTCTGGCAACCACACCATAGTGTGCAGACATGAGTCAAAATAACCCTATCCCAGAGTCCCTAGCCTGCCCCCCACCCCAAACGTGGCTGTTCTAGCCCTAGGACCATAGTGCACCATGGGAAAACTTTACTGCCCACCTTGCATGTTACCAGGAAGCAGCTTGCTTTATGAAAGGCTTGATTGGTTCGTTCTCCATTGCAAACCCAGGCAGCTCTCTGATAGTGTGCTTGTAGATCGATGATCAGAAGAGAATGGGTTAATGCTGACCTGAGCTGTTGCCAGTTGCAAAACGGGGGAGGTGTCTGTTTTCAATAGAGTAGATTGCAGATTTTTGGGATAGAGAGGATTAAGGAAATTGTCCCATGGCATTGTGGGATACTTCCAGCTGATTCCTGGGACCCAAGTCAAGCGGAGCTGCGTCTACGCTGCAGAGCAATAGAGCTTGAAGTCTGGCTTCTAGCTTAACTCAAGCTTGGGCCTTCCAGCCCTGCAGGGTCTGAACCCTTGGTTAGTGCAATTGCAGTGTAGATGCAAGGGGTGTTAGGGTTGAGCCCGGGCTCAAGCATTGACTTTCGTTGCAGTGTGGACATACCCACTGAGGCAGACTGTAGGGGGCAGCAGACATCCTAAAGCTAACCTCACATTTTTGGCTTCTAGACTCAAGACATCAGAACTCTTAGTGGTGCCACAAGGGAGTGGTCGTGAGCTATACTTGCAAGAGGAGGGTGAGAGAGAGAGAGGTCCTTTACAGGCAGACTCTAGAAAAGACACTGCTTTCCCCCACAATTGTTTGGACTCAGTATTGTAGGAGAGAGATTATTTCCCTAAGAAAGTACTGGTATTTAACATGACTTTTCCCCTCAGTAGCAGAAACCCAGAAGGGAGGATTGGGGGAAACACAGAGGTAAGCAGAGAAAAATCTCAGATTTTTCAGCACAGGAGGAAGGGGTTTGAGGATGCACCTGGACCTGCCACAAGGGAGTGGCTGGGGTTTCTGTTTTGTAAGAAACAATAGCCATAGTAGTGCGAGGGACAAAGCTGTGGATGGGTCTGCACGACTCCATTATTTTTGTTTCAGTTTCAACCACTGAACATCTCCCTGAAGTGGTGGTAGACGTGATGCAGAATGAACTGTCTCTGGAAATACAAAGGGAACAGGTGACTCTTCCTTTAATGTGCTTATTCTATTCACAGCCAAGATTTTACTTAAACTCAATTGCGAGTAAAAATCAAAGGGTTTCTTCTCCCCCCACCCCCAACTTGCCTCTCTCCAGTTCAGGAAAGGTTCCTGGCCCACTTCAAAGCGTCTGCTTCAAAGGCTTCAGACAGACCACGAGCAAAGAGAGCTTAAGTTGAAGTTGCCAGCTTCAAGATGCTTACTGAAATCTTAGCTTCCCAAGGATTCCAGTACTATTTTCCTATTACTTGTCTGAAGCAAAACAAAATGAGTTGGGGGGGGGGGGGGAAGTGAACACTTCAAAATAAAGCATATATGGCTATATTCATGGATATCTTAAACCAGTGTAAATAGAGTGGGAAATTGCTCACTGAGGATAGGAGAGGTGAGTTGCGGTTGAGCAAAGAAGCCATAACTTCACTTACAGAGACAGGCAGTGTCGGGGGCCAGCCCAGCCCTGAAAGTAGGCAGTACTGCCCTAAAAGAGTGAATGAAACATCTGCCCATGGAGCAGCTTCTTTAGGAATTGCCAGACTGGTTCAGACCCAAAGCGCATCTAGTCCAATATTCTTTCTCCAACAGTGGCCAGCACCAGATGCTTTAGAAGAAGGTGTAGAAACCTCACGCTAGGCAGGTGTGGGGAGCAGATTATCCCACATTAGCTCTCATCCTGATCTCTAATAGAGATTTTTAAACCTTGAAGCATGAGATTTAATAACCTTAGAGATTATTATTTCTTTTTTATAACCACTACTCTAACTCTGGATGTTCTTGGCATCCATATAAATGTCCACAACCTTTTTGAATCTTGCTAAGTTCTTGGTCTTAGAGTCTACCTGTGGCAATGCGTCTGTGGATGAAAAAGCATTTCCCTTTTATCGGTTTTGAATTTGCTACCTTTACGTTTCATTGAATGTCTCCTTGGTGTTGTGTTGTGAGATGGCAAGAATGGGAACTGCTGCTGGCAGAGCACCTGTGGAATCCCATTGGGAGTTAAAGTTGCCTTAACCCCTATGGAGCAAACCCATTTGCTCTAGTCTACAGGAGCAAATCCCCCCCATAATAGGATGTGATGAGTTTCCCTGGGGCAGAAGGATGCACTTTCTGTCTCCTTGAACCAAATTTCCTGGATTTTACCCATACAGTTTGAAACATATATACATAAATAAATTAAATAAATAAAAATTAAAATTAAAAAGGAGGGGGGGAGAGGGGGGAATTTTCAAAAGTTCCCGGCATCAGCCTAAATCAGCAATAAAAATTCCATTAACTTCAGTGAGAGCAGAGTTAGATTAGTGCTTAGCACTCTTGAAAATCCCACCTATTGTAGGTTTAAAAAAACCCAAACTGTAATAAAATAGCACCCTTCAGGGCATGCAGTTTTTGTTTGTTTTTTATTCCTCAAAAGGAAAGCGGTCCAGAGATATGTCATGAGCAAACTCTATATTATGTGTTCTTTCCTTATTTCAGTGTTTTGTTTTCAACTGCTGTCCCCACTAAGACAGTGGCTCTAGCAAGATGTGTGCTTAACATGACTCATCTGCCTATTTATTTACTTATTTATTTAGCATTCGCCCCTTGTCCTTTGGGACCGTGCCCATGTGAAAATATTTTTAAAGATTTTTTTTTTTAATTATAACCAAATACTGTAGATGCATGACAAATCAGACATCAAGGTGCCTGCAAAAAACACAAGTTTAATACCCCATGGAGGGGATTCAGTTAATAGAATAAAGTTTAAAAAAAAAAGCCAAATATTGTGTTTTTTCCCTTTATAACAATTATTAACTTTCTTATGTAGCAATATGATAAAAGAGAGACTTTGTTCTCTCTGTGGCAGTAGCATGTAGATAAATGGGAACTAGAAATCCTGTGACATGCTGAGTGTCTGCTCCTCCTCCAGTTGGACCTATGAAGATATGGTGTCCTCTGCCATAGAGTGGCATAGGCCATCTGCCATGGTCTGGCTCTGGGAAATGGCATTAAAGGGGAGCCTTTGGTACACACACATGCAGAAGCCTGGCAGTGAGGCCATATATCTGAGATCCACTGGGTCTTGTCTTGTCTTCAAAAGGGTTGATGCTGAGTTGGGATTGAAAGAGCAGTGCCAGAGAGTGGAGAGTCACCTTTCTGCTTCCACAGTCATCTCTCATGTAGGCAAAGCTGGCAAAGCCATTCACTACAGAGTGGGGAATAGGCATGAGGATATATCTGAGAGGAACTCCTCCAAATGTTCCAGATGTTAACACATTGGGTGAGAAAAGCAGAAGTTAGCTGGTCTCTGTATATAAAAATGGAAAATTCAACTCAACCTTAATAGAGCTGTGACTGACACTTCCTTTAAACTGGGAGGAGTTTTAACTTTTTGGCGTAATCTTAAAGAAGCAGGAGATCACTCAATTGTGGAAAATAGTGTGACCTTATTCCCCAGTAAATATACAGTTTTTAATGTCCAAAACCATGAAGTGAAACCATCAAATCCCCTGAATTATTAATTGTAACCTCCCTGATATTAAAACTGGAGTTAAGCATGAAACTTTATGAAAGGCAAAGAGAAAAAACTTGTTAGACTCCAAAGTGTCTGGCCCCTGATATAAAGCAAACTTCTCCAACGTGCTCTTCCCATGTACTCTGGTCAGCAGCTGTTAAATGTAGATCTGTGATTCAGATTAAGCTATAATTTATCAACCGCCCTTGAATACCGTAGCTGTGGCTGGTACAAATAGCAGGCTATTATTTCTTTTCTTTTCCGCTAACTTGTAGGCATTCTAACTTTTATTAGTCCTTCTTACACAAAGATGGGAAATAAATGGTTAAACATAGCGATGCATTAATTTCAATGAACCATGCAGTAAACACTATCCCCAACTGATGCACAGTCTTCTTTGACTTGTTTGGGAGTGGAGTCCCACCCTACATAGAGGGAAGTAACGAGTAGCATTCCTATCATTAGGCCGTGAATGATTTTGATTAAGTGGAATGTACCAAATGGCCTGTGACAGAGGAACTTCACATTTATTCCTAAAGTTTGTCCACTGCCATTCAGTGGAACCATGGTGGAAGCTAAACAGAAAGCAAGGAGAACAACTTATACCTATTGTTTTTTGTTACTCTGTCCCCATGCCAATACCCCTCCTACACATAACCCAGCCTGTTTTTTGTTTGACATTTACTATGTTTGTACAACGGTTAAATGGTTCCTGGCCAGGTTGGCCTGTAGTTGCTACTGTAACAGTGACAGACCTTGGTCATCAGCAGGCTGGATCGAACTGGAGACCTCTGGAGCTGAGTGCATGAGCCTCTACAGCAGGGGTGGGCAAACTTTTTGGGCCGAGGGCCACATCAGGGTGCGAAAATGTATGGAGGGCTGGGCAGGGAAGGCTTTGCCTCCCCAAACAGCCTGGCCCCTGTCCCCTATCCGCCCCCTCCCACTTTCTGCCCCCTGACTGCCCCCCTCAGAACCCCTGACCCATCCAACCCCACCTGCTCCTTGTCCCCTGACCCCCCCCCCCCCTTCCGGGACCCCACGCCCCAAACTGCCCCCCCGGGACCTCACCCCCATCCAACTCCCCCGTTCTCTGTCCCCTGACTATCCCCCCAACCCCTATCCACGCCCCCACCCCCCACAGGCCCCCTGGGACCCCACCCCCTATCCAACCCCCCCTGTTCCCCGTCCCCTGACCACCCCCCCAGAACCTCCGCCCCATCCAACTGCCCCCTGCTCCCTGTCCCCTAACTGATCCTCTGGGACCCACTCCCCTTATCCAACACCCCCCTCTCCCGCCAGAGCAGCAGGAGCTCTCTGCCTGGTGGTAGCATGGCTGCAGGGGAGGGGGGACAGCAGGGGAGGGGCCGGGGGCTAGCCTCCCTGGCCAGGAGCTCAAGGGCCAGGCAGGATGGTCCCGGGGGACAGATGTGGCCTGAGGGCCCGGCCGCAGTTTGCCCACCTCTGCTCTACAGCATGAGCTAAAAGCTAACTGGCTGTTAGCTAAGGCTGTAGAACAGACTCATTTAACTGTCTGTCTCTCTCTAAGGGCTTGTCTACATCACGCAGCTTTTAGAGACAAGGCTGTGTCGACACATCCTTGTCGCTAAAAGTCGGAGTGTGTAAACATTCTTTTTCGGTGCTTTGTTGGCAGTTTTGCAGACAAAATACTTCCAGCCCCACGAGCGGCGTTAGCTTTGTTGGCAGGAAAGCGCTCCTGCCGACAAAGCTGCGTTCACACTGCCACTTGCATCGGCAAAACTTCTGTCTTTCGCGGGGGAGGCTTTTTAAGTACCCATGAAAAACAAAAGTTTTGTTGACAGCTTCGCAGCGTAGACAAGCCCTAAGTGGTCTCGGTGCCACAAGATGGGACAGAACACCGCACCCAGGAGGTGTGTGGGTTACACTACCACGATATAAATGTTAATGATACAGTGGTCCACATTCAGACCTGGTATAAGCAGATGCAATTCCATGTGAGCTACTCACTTCCATTCTCAGTGCACATACCCACTGTGACCGGGTTCTTTTTAAACGTATTAGCTAAAAACTATCAAAAATCCACTCTTTTCATTATAGGATAAAATGGAGTTACATCAGCTTGGACCAGGTGTGAATTTGATCCACTATACATAGTGAGAAACTTTGGTCTTTTCAACCTTGCTCATTGTACGAATGCCATGAGATTTAGGCCTGGTATAAACAGATGCAACCATATGGGATCATAAAGATTTGTAGGAGTTTTTAACCTATAGCTTTTTAAAAAAAAGAGAACTTTACACAAGAAGCAGGGGCACTGAAAAATGAAGTGATGAGCTCACACCTTAAACACAAAGAAGACATCGAAGAGGCAATATAAACACCCTATAATAATAAAGGAAACTTTAGTTATTTTAAACTCTGCCATATTGAAGGGTATTCTGGTTGTGGGAAAGGCTAGCCACTGTTACAAAAGGAGGAAATTGTAATGTTTTATTAAGGTCCTTTCTGTGGAAGATCATCTGTTAGAAAACAATATTTTGCTCTACTTCAAGCCATGTAGCTCGGCTATGTACCTGTATTAAATGCATCTGGCCTTATGCCTTGCATTTACACCAACACTTGCTGGTGTCTGGTGTAACTACACGCCTTGTCACAGGTACTGCTGGTGTAATGTTAAAAATAGTAAAGAAAGAAAATTCACAAATAGTATGGTGTACATTGATCTCAAGTAGATGTTTAATAGGCCTTAAGACTGCTGGTGGTCACATTAAGGAATTACATTCTATGGCATTTGTATGGCTAGAAGATCTGCACTGAATGCAAAACTTCTTTTTACTAAAGGGGAAAAATGGTGGCATTTTGCACACCGTAAATGTTAAAATATTGAATGATCAGTGTAACAGAAATCTCAAAATTGGCAATGTCTTTGTGTGTAGGGAAAATTTGTCTGTTAAATCAGGATAAAATATGAAAAGGCTAAAGTATTTTCTCCTCAGATTATTTATCAATTTACTGTCTTCAAAGTGAATAGCACATGAATTTGAATTTATGGTGTAAAGAATATGCTGCAGAGCAGATGGTCTCAGAAACCTGGAAAATAAATGCTTTGATCTGTTTGTCATGTTTCCCAGTGTGGCACTGATATTTAAAGACAGCACTATTGATCACTTTCTGAAACCAAAAAAATTAAATATGCTGTAAATTAAATAAAATATGAAAGCCTGATAAATCACATGGTCTGATCAGCTAATTTCACAAACTTCACAAATTTTCACAAAATGCCCTGCACGTTGCAATGTTATATGCTCACAAGGGTGTATAATAGATCAAAAAATGGTAAAGGATTTATTGAAAACTTTCCCACCAATATTTTGCTTAAAATGGAAATAGAGATCTTAGTGCAGGGGATTTCAAATTCTCAGAGATTAATGATTGGCCAAGCCATCAGCTCTTCCCAACCAGTCATCAACTTTCTGTGGGTTTTTTTTTTTTTTTGGCCATTAATTGTTCAAAGATAATTTTATTTTGTTTTTTCTATCTTCCTCTCTCCAGAGAAGTCACACTTTTTCAATAAAAACAGATAATTTTTCACTTCACTTCTGTTTGTAATGTAATACACAGTAATTTCCTGTGTGCAATGTGTATTATGACAGCTCAATGTAAAATGTGTAGTATTATTGTGTTTGATTAGATAAATTGGGCAAATTCTGATTTGACTTTGTCACAAATATTTATGTAACTATGTACAACAAACTGATTTTTGGCATCCCTAACAACAGGCTTCTGGACTTGGTCAGAACTCACCAGTTCTCTATTCGCCTAGCCATACTTCGTGAAGGCAGCTGCTGAAACAAAAAGAGATAAGAATTGGCTTGTTAATTTTCAGTCTTCTTTCTGGAGTGGCACAACTTTTCAGTGCTCACCTTTGACACAACCTGAGTCTTTACGCATCCAGAGTAACACCGCAGGATGCAAACTCCCAGGTTTGTCTTTAACTTTTTAAAACAAGGACAAAACCCCTTAGCTTCTGCGATTGTAGGTCAAACTCTCTCCTGTTTGTTTTGGCTAATGAGGACCAAACAGTTCTGCTTGGAAAGAGGATGCTTTAGTAACCCTTTCATTGGTAGACATACCAAATACTATGTAGTCAAATGCTATGTAATCAAAAAGGATTGTGAACACAGCATTTACTTTACAAGGCCAGATATTCATTTGCTGGAAGAAACATGAAAGTAAAAGTCAATTGTACAGTAAACATATTTCCGAAGAGCTAAAAGGTTCCAGGTCATGGAAAGTGAATGCTTTATTAAAACGCACAAGCTCATTATTTTGTAGAGTTTCCTAGACCTCTGCCTAGATCATGGCGTCTGGAGGCTGAGCAGAGTGCGTGACTGCATGGCGCTCCACTCACAGTTAACTCCAATTGAGTCAGGTGGCTTTCATCAGGCTTTCTGGGTTAAGGCCTTGTCCACACTAGAGTAATTAGACTGGTTTGGTACCCCCCTACACCCAAGCACTCGCAGCGCACCTTGTGTACTCTCTCTCATGCTTCTCTCCAGCTGTTGAGGAGACAGTAACCAGAGGAACTTTGGGCAGAGAGGGCGGGGGAGAGACTGTATTCCTCACAGCAGGGCCAGGTGAGGAGAGACAGGACAGACAGAGTGAGTCACATGGGGCTGCTGGGGCATCACAGACTAGGCTAGTGGGGGGACAGACTGAGGTGTGGGTTCAGGAGCTAGTGGGGTGACAGCATTGAGCAGAGGCTGAATGGGAGGGGGGCTGCAGTGCCATATGGGGATGGGGGAAGAGGGCTGTAGGGACATGTGGTGACAGGGTAGGGGGTGCAGGGACAAGTGGGGCGGGGGGGCGGTGCAGGGACACATGGGGACGGGGCAGATGTGCCTGACTGAATGGGAGAGCCAGGGTCAGCCAGGGTCTGCATGGGGCTCCCCAAATCCCTAACAATCCCTCTCCCGCAAAAAGCCCAAGTTCCATACTTCTCCCACCCACACCCAACAACCTTCCAGGTTCACAACCAGGCTGCTTCCCTCTCCCTCAGCTCCTGAGTTACCTCTGACTCCCCCAAGTCTTTGCACTGCTTCTGAGTGGTGCAGGAAATAAGTTTCTGTATTGTAGTTCAACTGAACTACTCAAAGTTCTGTATTAATATGCCTAGTAAGGAATCTATTTGTCAAAAATGTCCTGAACCTTTTTTTGTGCGTGTCTGTATTGTTACAGACATACTTGCTGACAGGTGTTTTTAAATAAATTACTACAATAATTAAAACTGGTGTGGTTATATCGTGTTATTTTGACAAATAAAATATGCAGAATTTTAAAATACTGTGTGCAGAATTTTTAATTTTTTGGTGCAGAATTCCCCCCAGAGTAATCAGTGATGGCTGTTATAGCTGATAGCTTACAGCTTCCTCATGCCATAAGTTTCTTTTTGTACCTGAACCCCTGTGAGGAAGACTAGGATAAAATTTGATAACAGCAAAGGTAAGTTTTATTCCCATCACTCTTTCACAGAGCTGACTTTCTTCCTTTCCTCACCTCGCTCCTCCCCTGGAGAATCCTGGGGATTGTAGTTCCTGGACTCAAAACTATGGGAACCACCTAGGAACAAACTTGCAAATGCAAACTCGCGGTAGCTATCTGCACCTAACTAGATATAATACTTCTTTAGTTCACTGGCTGAGATTCACCTTTCTGCTACCTTCCCAGGCCTCGCGAGTATGTGTCCCCTTCCTTGTACATGCACACACTCATTTGCTCCCTGAAATAGTCCACTTGTGGCTCACCAGCTGAGTCTGAAATCTTTCTCCCATCACCACTATAGTGTTCCCTCCCCACTCCCCCAGCAATGTTCCCCCACCTGTGATGCTCCTCCCCTCTAGTAATGCCCCTGATCTGGTAGCTGTGTTCTTTCTTCAGCAGGAGATGATGGCCACCCCACGTGAATCAGTGTGAGACTGACCTAAAATAGACATAAGGTCACAAACTCCCCACTGTTGCTAGCACTGGGTCACCTATGCTGGTGGTAGTGATATTGACAGCAATAATGTAGACTTGGCCTACTAAGTACTTTGTCATCCAATTGCTGCCCAGATCAGGTCTTATCAACATGATGCTTAAAACTATAGCAACATCTGATGACTCCATCTGTGGCGTTGTCATCACGGATACATTTTTGTTTTTTCCTTACAGGTAAGGAACACGTGTAAGCTATCCTGAGGTTAAAAACTCAGTGAAAACAAGGCATTTTAGTTCTACTGCAAGATAAACAAGGCAAGGTCAGCACTATAACTTTGCCTGGATTTGACCTTGCCTGGCTTACCTTGCAGTAGAACTAAAATGCCAGGTCTTCACCGTGTTTTTATCTCAGGATAGCTCATGTACCGTAGTTACCTTGAGGCTAAAAACTAGACCTTTTTTAGCAGTGAAGACAAGGCTTAAGTTGCAGCTTCTACTATTTCTGTCACTGGTGGAGCTGAACATATGTGTTAACAGAGCAGTAAAAGCTAATATGGTTCAGAGTAATAAACAGTACAGTGATTTTTCTGTGTATTTTATAATGCAATAGGCTGTAAAAGTTATGTGGATTGTTCCTGTTGGTAATTATACTTGTAGAAGTCAGGCATTCTCTTCAAACCTGTTTTGCAGTTAGTCACGTTTTGCCTAAAGGTTTCTTGGAATTATTAGGTAAATCTTTGAATGAATGACTAGCTGTGTTTGCTAAAGATAGAGTAGATACAAGGAAATGAGCTTTTAGACACTCGTTTATTTAACCCTTTTGCATAGGAGGAGGGGGAGAAGAGAGAGCACCAAACAAATGTGTAATTATCTTTTCTGGAAATGTAATGAAACTACCGTTACTGTTTCAGAGTAGCTGCCGTGTTAGTCTGTATTCGCAAAAAGAAAAGGAGGACTTGTGGCACCTTAGAGACTAACAAATTTATTTGAGTATAAGCTTTTGTGAGCGATGAAGTGAGCTGTAGCTCATGAAAGCTTCTGCTCAAATAAATTTGTTAGTCTCTAAGGTGCCACAAGTACTCCTTTTCTTTTTACCGTTACTGTATAAGTCTGCATAATCATGTATATGTTACATGGTACATTGTTAGTGGTCATTTTAGCAGCTGAAGTGCAGTTATTACTACTTACCATTAATTCTCTTTCCCTCCCCCCCGCCACCACACACTTTATACAAGTAAGCAGTATGCAGAGGATGGTGAAGGACAATTATTTGCTTAACTTCTTTAGTGTGGCTGAATCAACAGTATACATCATCAGACTTTTCCGTGTGTCGTACTTCTTCCTTGAAAATGAGCCTATCTTTAAAGGTTTATTATTGACTTCATGCGCATAGGGAGTCTGGCATGCAATGCATTATGGTCTGTAATGTGTGTACATATAACAAATTGTGATTATAGAGGTTTTATCAGCATGAATCTGGTATGTCTTCATTATTGTGAGTAGTGAGGCAACGGTGTGCTTCATTCATTATGCACATCATATAGAATTGAGGCAGTTTCTTCTCCATCCTGTCTTATTCCATGCAAACTCTCAAATCATATTCCAAATGCACCTACACATTTAAGTAAGGAGTTCTACTCAACTTGCATATGCAGTGTGCCAGTAGAAAGGTTGGGAGAAAAGTATTAAAAACATTGTAGATCTAGGGGAAAGCCTGTGCTGTCATATAGGTGTAATTTATAAAGTGTGAAAAAGACCAGAATGGCTGAGAACTTAAAAATTGGATGGTAACAGGTCATGAATCCCAGGGATGATTGAATGTAGTGATATCCTAAACCAGAAGAGCTTTCAGCCATGCTGTTAGCTGTTTCCATCACCTCACACTGACTCAACAGCTATTCTAGGCTTCAGAATGACAATCCTGGAATCCAATTATATAGATAACAATAAACCAACATTCCTGTGAGAAGAAGTATTTTTAAAAAATCTAAAAAAAATTGCTAGACCAATCAAAAGCCTACCGGCAACTTGGATATTATTTTTGTTCAAAAATTCAAGTTTCTACTGCCTCTTTTTGAGATGTTAAAACTGTTTTTGTTTGGGTTTTTAAGTATTATTTCTTAAATTGCGGTAGTCCTGTGTGGTGTTTTTTGTTGTTGCTGTTGTTTTTACTTTCCTTCTTTCTTCAAAAATGGCAGAACTGTTTCCCCTCAAATGGTCAACAACAAAACAATTGTTCTTGGGCTGGGACCAAATGTGAAAAAGTAAAAGTATGAGAAAATTTTATGCAACTGGAAAATATCCTTAGATTGGAAATACTTGTTCACTATTAATTACAGGCATGGTTTCATCTGTATATGCTAAATATAAATGTGTTTCTATAAACTGAGTGGCTCTTGTTCGCCTAGGATCTAATCAGTGTTTTGGTGATAAAGAGGGGAGTTATTTACATTATTTAACCCAACAATAGACAGCAGCTGGAGAGGAAGCTGAGATATTTTTCACAATTGCAGTGCTTCCAAGGTGAGGCAACTTTGAGGAGCGTGTAGCAGAAGACAATAAATTGTATGTTCCAAAGAGTATAGCCATGAGGATTGGGCCAGATGATGAGGGTGACCTTCCAGGTTTAACTACAAAACCCTCTGGGGGGTCTTAAATTTAATTAGAGAATGAATGAAACAAGAAACTACCTAGCAGAAGAGTGTTGTTGAGGACTTACTAAAAGTAGAGCTCATCACAGGAAGCTAAAGCTTATGGCTGAAGACTGACCGATGCTAGAATGATTGCTGTCTTGTATGTGAGAACTAACAAGCCACACATTTAAAATTTGTATATATATATATTTAATTTACCTTTTCTATCTTCTTCTTTTATAACAAACCAAACATGTTCTAGGTACTAACGTATAGAACAAGTACAAAAGTATTCTACATCAAAAATTAGAAAAGGCCAAGTCATTGACGCTGTGCTTGGATTCCCACATATTATTTGCTATATTCCCAGCATGCAGATTTTATGGTACCTATCCGAACAAAACAAAAGATTCATAAAATCAGAGTCCAGAGGGAAGAGGGTGGGCTGGGGGAAGAGATAAAGTGGAAAGGGGATGGGAAGGGAGGCATGTGGATTTATCTCTTGGCTTTTGTCCAGGCCTCCTAGCAGCAATCTTTAGTTGCCCAATTCTAGGATACTGTCCCAAGTAAGTGGACTCAGTGTATTCCAGGGTTTGCTTTCTACTGTATGTGATCGGTTCCCTGGCAGCCAGGTCCATTCAGTCCTTTATAGCAGCCTTTGTGCCTGTGGGTGGTGATGGTGGGGAGATAAACATTATTTTGTAGGGTCTGGGTAGACTATAAGAAGGCTTTCCTTTGGATTCCAAAATATCCTGGAGAGGCATTTTTTAATAAGTTTTTGAATAAATAGGTTTGGGATATTGCAGCCTCTTTCCTCAGATGCAGAGGCATGTGAGCAGAAAAACAGAAACATTGCTGGTTGGTTTTCCCACTCTCTAAAAATTCTTCTACAATGTCAAGGACTGACACATCTTACTTCTTTTGTGCTCTGTTCTTCCTTTTCAATATCCCGCTCTTCACTGAGAACAACTGAGGCAGGAAAGTCTTGTTGCTGCGGGTGTACCTACAGCAAGGTACTGCCAAAGTGAGCTATTGCTTGCTCTGGATTGCAGCCATTGCTATTCTCTTCTTTTTGTTTTCCCTGAGGGGAAGTAATCTTGAGTAAGGTAGATGAATGTAATAAAATTACTCTTAATGACACTCAGCCGTTTCTAATAGTTCTCTTAATCCCAGATATATTTCAGTTAGGTTTTCCAGTCTGGCAAAATATAAAAACCCACAGTGAAACTTGCTATTTTATGCTAAACAACAGTAGCCTTATACGCAGGTCTGCTAATTTTTTAATATGTTTTAACACATAAAGTAAGACATTGCCTTACTCCCTAAAGGCTTGATGTAAAACCTGTTGAAGTTAATGGAAGTCTTTCCATGTATTTGAGAGGGTTTTGGATCAAGCCACATTATTCAGTAGCATTAAGTTAGTTTACCAAAGCAATCTGTTGAAAAATAAGGTGTCCTCTCTAACTTTTAAAATACAGGTATGTGATCACCTTCATAAATCCAACACCCATAGAAAAACAGTAGAATTTACATGTCTTAAAATCTGCTGCATATGTTGAATATCCATTATTTTTCTAGGTGAAAGAAGACTTTTATATTTAAACAATGCTACTCCATGAGTTAGATATAAATATAATATGCCACAGTGGATGTTTGATGTTGATTACTAATCAATGAATTTGGATAGAAATGGGAAGAATCACTTAAGCCAGACTGATCCTACTGCAAATCTTTGAAAAGTTTAATAATCTTCTGTTTTACAACTTTTGCTTTAACTGGATTTCTGGAGTTGGACCATAATGTGGAAGGAGACTTCATGCTTACACACTGTGGTGATATGAGCAATAGAAAGATCTAAAATTATATAGAAATACCAAAGAGGCTAGTTAGATGGTGTTTCCGATCTATTCAAATGACTGTGGAAATGCCATAAGGGCTGATTTTGTTTTTTAAATAAATGTTTTCTTTATTATTTTTAATATAAAGCACAAAACCAAGCAATAATATGGGATGCAGCATGCAAACTATTTAAATTAATATGATTATTACCAACCTCAGGACCAAGCACACATGTACATCTAGACATAAGGGCTGCAATAACATCCAAACTTCTGGAGGTTTACCTGAGCTAAACCAAACCTACAAACCTGCTGAGGCTCCCTTACTATCGATTGGAAAGAAGGAAACCCCAGCAGAAATAAAACATGAACCCTAATTTCTCCACTAAAAGTTCACAGCCAGTTAGGCCTGGAATTCTTCATTGTTCTGCAGCTGCGCCACCCATAGATCTACCACAAAATCAGACCCTATATTTAGCCTCTTGCAGCAAACAAGTGGCTATTAAATGGACCACTTATAGCCATGTATACTGGCTCTGAAATGAAAGAAAACTCAAGTTATCAGTGAATTAGCTTTTCTTCAAGTCTCAATTTATTCATAGAGGCCAGTAGGGTGGTCGGGTGATGGCAGGGCCAATTCTCATTCCTGTTGCTATTCAGTTTCTTCTTGGGGGTAGGGGTGAAGGGTGGAGAGGGTGGCGACATTCTGCCAGAGCACAAGAAGATGAACTTATTGAAGCAGTACAATGGGATCTGTTGTTTTCTGTTCCAAGTAATACTACATGTTTTGGACTTTAGCAGTCTGTTTGCCTTTTGTAAAGTTTAAATCCATTAAACAAGAAACGTGTACAGTTGATTAAAGGCAAGACTAAGTGATTTGAGGGTTTTAATTTCTTCCTCATTGGTCTGTGACAATAAGGAAGTGTTCTCTGAGGGTTTCTATCTTGGAGATAGGCCTGAGAGACAAAGGTCAAATTGGGATCGGAATTTCTCCAAGTTTGAAGATGTTTGGATCTCCAATTTTTGCCATTGCTAAACACTTCAGATTTGTTTTGAAAAAGTTGATCAAATGTTAGTTTTATTTCAGAGAAAATTTGCATATAGGTTTAATGCAAAACAGTGCAATGTAGGATTTAGGATGCAGCAAATAAGTTGCTGCTAAGAAATTCTGAGGCCAAGCCAATAACGTAACAAACAAACAAACCAAAAAACAAACAAACAAAAAAGTTGGCACAATCAGACAACCACATTGGTATATGGAAACGCCGGTCACTGTGAACAGAAATATAAAATAATTGGTCGGGACTCAAAAAGCTAGGAGAGGAAGTGTTAAATGTAGGTGTGATGCAGTGTAACTACTCGTAAAAGGATTGGGTGCAACTGCCAAAGAATCCTCTGCTCAGTGCACAGCTCATGTCAAAGACTCAACTAGTGGTATGTGCTGTTATATAAGGTACTTGTTTGTTAACCCTCATCTGGAATGCTGTGGGAACAATAATATTGCATGAGACAGGATGCAATGTGGGGCAGCAAAGATGATAGTATGTCTAAAGAATCTAAGTTATGAAGAAAGTTTTAAAGGGACAAGTTGAGGTGATCCAACTGACATTAATGCTTCTGAAAGTGATTGCTAATGTTCACTGGGAGAAATTCAAATTGATAAACCTTTTCATTTGAGTGCACACAGTAATTTGTGCATAGTTACTACTTTTGTTTCAGGTATTTGTGATACTTAAGGACCTAGTGAAGTCATAATAGTCCAACAGGTTCATTTGTTTCTTTTGACAAAAGAAAAGCAGAGATGGGGGGGGGGGAAATAGTAAAGTCTTAATGTATATTACAAGTTTGATAGATATTAATCATTTTGTAAGCACCTAGAGGATAATAGCATTTTAGGGCATAGCCAGAATAGATTTGTCAAAAACGAATCATGCCAAACCAACCTAATTTCCTTCTTTGACAGGTTTACTGGCCTAGTGGATAGGAGGAAGTAGTAGATTAATATATCCTGATTTTAGTAAGGTTTTTGATACAATCCCACATGACATTCTCATAAGCAAACTAGGGAAATGTGGTCTAGATTAAATTACTATAACTGGTGAAAGATCGTACTCCAAAGAGTAGTTATCAGTGGTTCATTGTCAAACTGGAAGGGTATTTAGTGGGGTCCTGCAGGGGTCAGTCCTGATTCTGATGCTATTCAATATTTTCATTAATGACTTGGATAATGGAGTGGAGAGTATGCTTATAAAATTTGTGGATGACACCAAGCTGGAAGGGATTGCAAGCACGTTGGCGGACAGGGTTAGAATTCAAATAGACCCTGATAAATTGGAAGATTGGTCTGAAATCAACAAGATGAAATTCAATAAAGATAATTACAAAGTACTTCACTTAGGAAGGAAAAATCAAATGTACAACTACAAAATTGGGAATATCTAGCTAGATGGTAGTACTGCTGAAAAAGATCGGGGGCGGGGTAATAGTGGATCACAAATTGAATATGAATCAACAATATGATGCAGTTGCAGAAAAGGCTAATATTCTGGTGTGTATTAACAGGAGAATTGTATGTAAGACATGGTAGGTAATTGTCTGCTCTACTTGGCACTAGTGAGGCCTCAGCAGGAGTATGGTGTCCAATTCTGGGTGCCACACTTTTTAGGAAAAATATAGAGAAATTGGAGAGAGTCCAGAAGAGGGCAACAAAAATGACTGGCCAGGTTTTCTAAACCTTTTATGAGGAAAGCTTTAAAAAGGGGCCTTCTGTTTAGTCTTGAGAAAAGAAGATTGTAGGGGGACCTGATAACAGTCCTCAAATATGTTAAGGGCTGCTGTAAAGAAGATTGTGATCAATTGTTCCCTATGTCTGCTGAAAGTAGGACAAGAAGTAATGAGGCTTAGTCTTCAGCAAGGGAGTTTTAGGTTAGCTATTAGGAAAACTTTTTCTAACTATAAGGGTAGTTAATCTCTGGAATAGGCTTCAAGGATGGTTGTGGAATCCCCCTCATAGGTTTTTAAGAATGGGTTGAACACCTGTCAGGGGATGGTCTAGGTTTACTTGGTCCTGTCCCCAGCATAGGGGGCTGGACTCTCGAGGTCCCTTCCAGCCTTACATTTTTATGTTTCTGTGATGTATGGCTAAATCAAGGTATGCATCTGCTTTCATCCAATGCATTCTAGCAGATTAATTCTAAGACATGTGCTTTCATAATGCATTAACTTGTATGGCAGCCTGGCATTATAACTTTTAGTCATATAAATGTAGGTTTGGTGGTTTTATTGTGGCCTCTAGTGGCCTCTGGTCTGCATCACAGAAACATAAGTACATAGCAAGAAAGTCTCCACACTGAAGGGACCGCCTGTATTTTTTTGTCTGCTGGAAGGTTGTCTAGATGCTAAATGCAGGGCATAGGTCAAACTTTCTTCTTATCCAGGACAAGAGAATCAAGACTGGAACTGAGTAGGTTTTGTACAAAATGTCCCATGTAATAAACAGATAATATTTTGCATTTGAACACTAGCATTTAAACAGGGAAAAAAATAAATGGAAAATATTAGGAGGAAAACTTGTTAAATATTTACAGGATAATATGACCCTGAGTTTATCAAGAACTGATCTTTCCAGGAAAACACGATTGCTTTTTTAAATTTGTTGTTGTTGGTAGACTTGCAAAATTAATGCATTGAGGGAATACAGGACATAGGGCTTATTTGGATTTTAGCGAACAGTCCATTGTGAAACAAGCCTATGATGGGAAATTTCCAAGAAGGCTCTCCATTTCTGTATTATGTTTTTAAAAACTGATCTGGACAATCAGGCTGCTACAGACGCCTTTGTGTATTTCCTTTGTTAGCTGTATGGCAAATTCTGGCTTCTTTCTGTTGATATTTACACCATTACAAACGTGCCATCACTATGGGATCCTATTTATTTTTTCATTGTACACTCTCCCTTACAGGTAATGGAGGGTGTGCCTGCCTGGGCTAACTCTGGGTGTCTATGCAGGAATGTGCATTGTTTGTTTATTTTGGCGGTTGGCTCTGCAAACTTTAGTTTTACATGTAAGGATGTTGTAATTCATGTACCTGACAAAATCATAAATAAAAGACAAGATTACCAGGTACCGCTTTAAAGCCTCGTATTGCTCAATTTAGTCCCACTGACGATGTGTCTGCTTGGTGAAAATAAGGCAAGTTTGGCCCTTAGTAAGTAGCTCTTTCAAATATTACTTGTCACCATCAGACAAGCAAACTATTCTCTTTTGCAAACTGTTGCAAGACACAAACTCAATTGCACTGTCATGGAAAAGAGATCTTATGTAAAAGTATATGGAGTATTAGGATGACTTTGATATGTGAAGACATATATAGTCTTTCTGCAAGGTGAATTTAGCACTGTTGCTTTTTAAACTGTCTACAGAGTGGTGTTTTTTATTTATCTATGTATTTATTTATTGGAGGTGCTGGAGGGTCAATGACAGGCGTGTTGCTTTAGAAAACTCCAGGACACTAGGAGGTAACATCATTGGACAACTTAAGTAATGTTGGGATTGGGGAAAGGCTTTTAAACAATAACTCATAATTTGGTAGCTCCTAAAAGTGGCTTTCCCCAGGTGTGTAGGAGATAGGAAATGGGGAAACTCTGTAAAGGGTATATTTCTGTTTGGGGTTTCAGTTGCAACTTAATGCATTGGCCTGCTAAACCCAGGGTTGTGAGTTCAATCTCTGAGGGGGCCATTTAGGGATCTGGAGCAAAAATTGGGGATTGGTCCTGCTTTGAGTAGGTGGTTGGACTAGATGACCTCCTGAGGTCCCTTCCAACCCTGATATTCTATGATTCTATGACGTGTCACAACTCCAGAGGCAGTGAGTCAGCATGGCAAGAATAGATCCTGCTCCTGCTACTCCAGTAGGACAAGGAGCATTCAACATTATTCAGGCACCAGCTGGTGCTGTTGTGGACAGCATTAGAGTTTCTCTTAATTCTTGGGGAAAATGCTGGTTGTTAGCTGTGAAGCATTTCTTTTTAGTGCTTTAGCATATTGTCAGCCAAGTCTCTTCTACCTAAATCTCTCTGGAAGAATCATGTTAATATGTTCCGGCTGTTTATGCATTTTTCAGACACAACCAAATAAAGCATTACCTGGTGCCAAATCACTTTGTGGGGGAGTGGCCTTCTGCCTCCAAAGAGCCTTTCTGGGACTGAGGAGAAGGAGAGCGTGGGTGAGGGGAACAGATGTAATGCGTGATTTCCCCCCTCCCCCCCATGGGAGCTCTTCACATAATTTTAGCTCCATTTTTTTAATGTTAGATCTGTTCTACAGAAATAGATATTCTGAAAGCTAACTGCTAGATCAGTCACCTGGTCCTCCAAAGGTTCAGTGGTAGGTACATTGGAGATTCCAAAGGCCTTTCTGGGTTTGTATTTTTTAAATTAAAAAAGCAAATTTTTGAGCTCCTGCTTATCCTTTTAATATTTACTTTGATCAGTAGCAAGCTTCCAATTGTAGTTCTCAAAGGCCAGCTATGTGTGTGGGTGTTTGTGTGTGTGTAGGGGGGAGGGGGGGCGTCTACTAGACTGTCTCAAGTGTTATTCTTTTGGCTGAAGTAAAATTCCAGATCAGCCCCCTTCTGGGATGTATATTGAAATCTAGACCACACTGCAAAGTTTAATCATTCCGCTGTATTTAGTGTAATGGGAGATGAATATGGATGCTAGTATAAGTCTGAAGAAATTTTTCCTATGCCCCCACTGAAGCTTTAGTGAGGGTTATTTCCTGATTTACTCTCCAGTAGTTCAAGGTTTACTACACAGCATTTCAAATATGAAGCTATACAGTAACTGAAGGTACTTCTGCTATTTCAAGTCCATGGCAATGTGATAAATAACTCTGTCGTCAAAGTACTATAATCTCCCCCTCCACCCCCCCAATAAAGATTGTTCAAAGAGGCCAGGTTTTGATTTTCAGATTCTTTCTTCTTCTGAAACCAAAACTACGTTAGGTTATATGGAGTACAGCTTTCATTCCATCAAATCCACCAAAGTTTTGGGTGGAGTGGAGGCTGGGTGAATAAAAGGTTCATCTTTGGACCGATTTATAGTGTTAAGGTTATCAAATTAAGCCCTTTTATCCAGAAAGATAATTCAGCCATTGTTTTGCATACTGCACCCATTTTACAAAACTTGATAATGTTGATAACGAGGCGGGTCACCCTAAGTTCACTCTTCTTGAAGTCACTGGATTCCTGGAGAGACTGAGAGTGGAAAAACACTGCCCTAAAAGGGGGATGCAGGGAAAAGGTAGGGAGGACAAGGAAGGGAGGAGACAGAGCCTCTCCTCAGTACATTTGGTTGCAATTTTCTTTCGGGCCTATCTACAAGGCTAAGAGACAGGCATGTCTTACATATCTTTTTCAGCTGGGGCAAAAACATGGTTGCAACACAAATTAGAAATCCATCATTTTTGTCACAAAAACCCATGGAAATACCAAAAATTGGTGATGTTTGATCTGTGGTTGGGGCTGGGGGCAGGGCATGGCTTAGGGGATAAGAGAACTTTTACAGATGTCAGAGGTCAAATCTAAATACACACGAAGTGAAAATAAATGCTTAATATCTAAAAATGCCCTGCGCAAGCAAAGGCCACCAGTGTTAGTGTATGAATATAGATTGCCTTTACTTTTTTCATAGCTTCTTTCTGTGGAGTTGCAACACTAATAGTGTGTGAGGCTTGAATGGTTTCAGTCGATTGTCCATCTGATAATGAACACCAACTGATTGGATTTTTTTTCTCCTATTTTGTTTTTTTTTTTTGTTGTCTTTAGTGAAACTACTTTATTCAGGGTTAAAAGAGGGGAAAAAACTAAAGCTTTCACAGAAAGTGACTTAGAATCATAGAATATCAGGGTTGGAAGGGACCTCAGGAGGTCATCTAGTCCAACCCCCTGCTCAAAGCAGGACCAATCCTGAATTTTTGCCTCATATCCCAAATGCCCCCCCCCCAAGGATTGAACTCACAACCCTGGGTTTAGTAGGCCAATGCTCAAACCACTGAGCTATCCCCCCCACCAACTTAGCATGCTATTTCTAAAATTAGAGCCGGTTTACCTAGAGATAAACCCATCAACACTCACTAAATGAGGAAGTCACTGTGGTCTGTTAAAGGGCTGACCCTGCATGCCTGCAAAGATATCAGAGGGGAAGTTTTGATGTTGGCATTTGCTTTAAATGTATTTTGAGTTCCCCACTGAAATGAGTTAAAGTTTGTTGTTTTGTGGAGTTAGTGTATGTAGCATAAATACATTTGATTAAGTGTATCACTGGTTAGCTGAAATAGGTTCTGCAGAATAACTCATAAAAGGCCTAGTGGAGGTCAGAAAACTAGAATTAATTATTATCTTCAGTAGAACTGTATTATATAACTAAACATTTTTTGTGGCATTTGGATAACTTGTTATATTAACTCCCCTCCCCCACAAACACAAGGCCCTGATTTTCAGAAGGGCAGAACATCCACAACTACCACTGAAGTCAGTGGGAGCCATGGATTCTTAGTTCTTCTGAAAACCAGCAAATGGCTTTCAAATTCAAATCAGTATTCACTGACTCCTCTCTCCTTACTCTGGGTTTAATCCTTCATCCACTGAATTAATCTCAGATGTTGCCCTTGACTAGAATGGGTGCATGTTCTCTCAGCTCTGCCTATCACAAACATAGTGGGGGTGAAATAACATTTTGGTTTCTTTGATGAAGTTTGGTTATTCTTTCATATTTCTGAGTCTGAATTTCCCCGCTCTAAGAGTTGCATGCTGTGCATTGTTACCAGTCCCAGGAAAACAACAAGCCACTTGCCTGTACGGGTTGTGCATATGTTGACCTGTAGCTGCAAACATTCTAGACAATACACCTTTCTTTAATAATAAACTTAAATAAAAACCCACTCTTGCAATATCATAATTATTTGATTGTGACTTTTTTCAAAATCTTTAGTTTAACGCTCTTACAGGAAAACTTTTTCTACACTTGAAATATTATTCTTTGGTGGTTGGGTGTGAAGAGAGTGCTCTTTCCATCAATTAAGTTTCTAGCTAGTTCACAGTTTGAGGGAATTGGGGTGTGGGGAGTAGCCTTATTATTATTTAGTATAGCCCCTAGGAGCTCTAGTCATGGACTAGGACCCTATTGTGTGTATAGGCATTGTATAAGGACACAACAAATAAACTGTCCCTACCCCCAGGAGCATACAATCCAAGCATAAGACAAGAGACATCAGATGGATACAGACAGACAGATAGGGGAGTACAAGGAAAGAATGAGACAATACAGATCAACGTGATAGGCACACCATGGTCTTGGCACACCACTGGCCTAACTGTGGTCAAGTTATTTGTAGCCATGACGGAAAAAGAGTTTGAAGGAGGATAATGGGGTAGAAGACTTGCAGATATTTACAGGGAGTGCCTCCCAAGCTTGAAGGACAGCATGGGAGAAAGTATGAACATATGCATGTGTGAAAAGTCTTCATCTTCGATGGGGGTCTGGTGGATTTCCTGGTTTTACCTCTGAGCTGCTTAGCCTATGTCTACACTAGCACTTTTGTTAGTTGGGGTGTGATAAAACCACCCCTTGACTAACATAAGTTTCACCGACAGAAGTGCTGGTGTGGACAGCGCTGTGTTGGTAGGAGACATTCTCCCGCTGGCATAGCTACCGCCGCTCGTTGGGGGGTGGTTTAATTATGCTAATGGAGGAGCTCTCCCCCGCCGGCATAGAGCGTCTGCACAGGGGACCTTACAGCGGTGCAGGTGCAGTGGTACAGCTGTGCCGCTGCAAGGTCTGTAGAGTAGACATAGCCTCACATACCGATTGCTGAGCCCGCAAAGCAGGCAACACAAGAATAAAGCTGCTTCTCAGAAGTCAGGTCAGGATTTTTTATTTTTATTTTTTTAGTACCCTTAATGTGCAGTCAAATGGCTTCCTGCTCCTGTATTTACATGAACAAAACCACTTTGTTTTGGTTTTGTTTTGGAAACTTGAGTGGGTAAAGCAGGTGTTGTCCTGCTGGCAGGGTTTTTTCCCCCTCTCCGGGAACCTGGAGTTAAAAAAAATGCCTCCCACTGAGTCATTGTACATGTTGCCTAATCATTTTACACAGGGGCTTAATATCACCACGTGGCAAGTGGCCACAACTCTTGATCAGCTTTTTATACCTATTTTTCCCCTTCTCAGAGAGCTTTCTTCCATCAGCATCATTCCTCCCATTTCTTCATATCTCCATCTCTTGTCTCTTTCCCTCTGCAGTCTTTTCTTTCATCATTTCAGGACGACCCCAAAGAAGATTGCGAGGCTCCGTTCCCAGTACAGCCACGCTACAGTGGGTACCTGACAGTGTGAGCCAAATTCAGCTAGAGCAACTCTGCCTTGAACAGTGTGTGCTTGACAGTGACAACCCCACTTCAGAGTTCAGCCACTTTGATCAAGCTCGGAGGCTTGCTACCTGCCACATGAAAAGATGTGGCCATTGAAACTACAATGAAAAGCTTGGTTATCCATCCCCATGTTTTTGTTCAGCTAATATGATCAGTGTCTCTCATTTTACTGCATTTTCCACCTTTGGTTTCTAAAGGCTTATTTCCTAGGGTTTTTTGTTTTTCCCCACAATCCAAATATTTTGTTAAAAAGAAGCTCCATATATGAATATATAAATTAAATACAATTGAAAAGGAAAGGGGAAATGCAGAGGCTTCTAATGTATCAGATGTGACTATGAGGAGAATCAGGTGTTCAGCATGAATATCCTCTGAGATAATGATCAAATGTTTTGTATAAATACAGTCTCATTCAGTAACCATATGGAGCTAGGGAATAGTTTAGTTTACGACTTGTAGTTACGACATTTAGGGCGTGTCTACACATACAGTGCTGCAGCGGCACAGCTGCACCAATGCAGCATGTCTGGTGAAGATGCTATATGCCGAAGGCAGAGAGCTCTCCCTTAGACAAAATAAAACCACCTCCACAAACAGCAGAAGTTCTGTCAGCGGGAGTACCTCTCCCACCACAATAGTGCTGTGCACATGAGCCCTTATGTCAGTGTAACTTATGTCGCTCAGGTGGGTGGTTTATTCACACCACTGAGCAACAGTATGTTATGCCGGCTTCAGCTGTAGTGTAGACATGGCCTCAGTTAGGCAAGACTGACTCTTACATATGTTCTTTGTCATTTTTTGGGTGTTCTCTGGTGTGAAGGTGGTTGTGTTTTGGGAAGTTAAGTTTGTGAGATCTGTGGCTTTGTCTACACTACAAGCATCAGTGTACACACTTACTACAGTGATGAAAGGTTTGTTTTTTTTCCATTACTGTAGTAAATCCACCTGGTGGCTAAGTTGATAGAAGTATTCTTCCATAGACCTAGCCATTTCTACATTGGGGCATGGATCGGCTTAACTATGTCTCTAACGTGTGAATTTGTCACACCCCGAGCGATGTAGCTAGGTTAACCTATGTTTTAGGTGTAGATCAGGCTAGTGTCTGTGTTTCTGGAAAGTTAGAGGGGCATTGTGAGATGAGGAGAAGCATGTGATACTGAAGGGAACCACAAAACAATAAACTTTTTAGAGTAAAAAGGAGGAGCAGTTTGTTCTTCACAAAACAAAAATTTGGGGTAGTTGCCCGTTTTGTTGTTTAAGCAGTGTTTTCAAGTCACGTTTTGGATTAATGTTTAAATATATGTTTTAACTGGGTGATAAATGTTAGGGGTAGAAGGAAGAGAGAGAGACAAGTATTGCAGGATCATGGGCATCACTGGGCTTTTTTTTAATGGGAAAGGAAGTAACTAAAGGGCAGATCATGAATGGTGCTAAACTTTCAGGGAACAATCTGAAAGAGTCCAGCTGGCTACTCTGCCATGTCCCCTCCAGCTTCACATAGCCTGAGTTCTGCTGGTGGCAGAGGAGAATGAGTCAACAGTGTGCCCTTGTTGCCAAGAGGGCCAATGGCATTTTGGGATGTATATGTAGGGGCATTACCAGCAGATCGAGGGACGTGATCGTTCCCCTCTATTCGACATTGATGAGGCCTCATTGGAGTACTGTGTCCAGTTTTGGGCCCCACACCAAAGAAGGATGTGGAAAAATTGGAAAGAGTCCAGCGGAGGGCAACAAAAATGATTAGGGGACTGGAATACATGACTTATGAGGAGAGGCTGAGGGAACTGGGGTTGTTTAGTCTGCGGAAGAGAAGAATGAGGGGGGATTTGATAGCTGTTTTCAACTACCTGACAGGGGGTTCCAGAGAGGATGGATCTAGACTGTTCTCAGTGGTAGCTGATGACAGAACAAGGAATAATGGTCTCAAGTTGCAGTGGGGGAGGTTTAGGTTGGATATTAGGGAAAACTTTTTCACTAGGAGGGTGGTGAAACACTGGAATGCATTACCTAGGGAGGTGGTGGAATCTCCTTCCTTAGATATTTTTAAGGTCAGGCTTGACAAAGTCCTGGCTGGGATGATTTAGTTGGGGATTGGTCCTGTTTGAGCAGGGGGTTGGACTAGATGACCTCCTGAGGTCCCTTCCAACCCTGATATTCTATGATTCTATGAGAAAGGGAGTTTCTTGTGTGAGTGGCACTCCCCTTCTTGGGGATCTGTGAACATGGGAGGGAGCTTGAAGGCCCCGTGACAGGCTCCGTATGTTTGTGATTCATATTTGACATAGATCAGAACTTTGGGTGAAATGTGTAATCATTAAAATAGGGTGTTTTTGACAGTATGACCAAAGGTGGCTTATCACCAGAGTCAGGAAATGCAGGTATTCCAGTGAATGGGAGGAAAGAGTGTGTGAATGCTAATCTCATATGGAACTAAAAGATAATTTCCATATACTAAACAAGCAGTCTCAGCCAGGGAGGAAAACCACTGCATAGAGGTGGGAAATGTGTGTGCCAAATGGTTAAGGGACCAGACAACTTTTTTGTGCACTGAATATTCAATCAGAATTATGTAAGAACACACCATCTTTCCAACTACATTAAAATAGTGTGTGGAACATGTAATGGTGAACATGTAGCAGAACGGGACCGAGGGGAATCCACATTCTGTGCTAGTTTTATTGTGGCAGGTATTGGTGTCCAGAATGGCCAACTTCCTTTCTGATATGATGATGAGCGAAGTCACATCTTTACCTTTATTCTCTGAGCTAAAACTGGTAGGCCAGCAGAGCTGATGGGAAAAAGCAAGAGGCCAGGTGGTCTCTGCAACCCAGACTCGCCCTCTGAGAGGCTGTGGTTTTAGAGAGAAAGAGATTGCAAGTGTACAAGTACATGAAGAAGTGAGACAAAACCTGAACCATAGAACATGAATGTGCTATTTGCCTGAATCACTAATCTCTCTAAATGTGCGTAGTACCTCATCTACATGAGGTTTTACATTAGTGCAAGGCTAGGTATGATTTCATTCAGGTCCCTAGCGTCTCCTTACCACAATATGGGGTGCATCACATCAGAGTGGATGACCAGTTTGGCCTTTATAAATCTGGCAGTAATGCTAGAGGGGAAGGTGCTTGCCAGCTGCTCAGTCCATTCAGACAGAGGCTGTCCTAGCCAATGCCAGGGACAGAGGTCTTTGGGAAGAAGCCTTCCTGTGCCTGGAGAATTTCCTCAAACTCTAGAGCTAAGTCGGTTTCCACCCACTAGAATGAATTACAAAGCTCCGTTTGATTTTGAGATTTTTATGGAAATGAAGTAGGGGCAAGAGGTGAATAAATGACACTATTTAGATTTTCCAGTGTTTCTTTCGTCCTTTTCTTAAAGGCTTATTACACTTGATATCTATGTGTACTTGTATGGACTGTTCATGCGCATATAGGCAAGTTACACGACGTAAATAATTTTGTCTGTTTAATCTTTACATGTAATTGTTAAAATATATTACCACTATGCAGCGAAGGAAACAGTCAGTTTGCATCGGTAGGTTATGAGGATCTGAAAGTTCAGTTTGTTTTCTATGTGTATGTGCCTGCCAAACTCCATCTAGTGTTGGTCTTTAGTCTCTTTTATGTGCATTTTCCAATCTATATTGTCTGCTGCCACCTAGTGGTAGAAGAAAATAATTATGGGTGAGTTCCATTAAATCATTTGTTTTCAAACTGGGGCATTTCCCCTTGTCTGGGAAGGGAGGCGCCAAGGTTATCCGGTGGATGCAAGGACCTGACTGTCCTCTCACTAGCTAAACCTGCGGCTCCAGCTGCTGCTGCCAGGCTACAAGAGCTAGGAGGAGTTTGGGGCATAACATCTCCCTGTGCAGCAGCTTCAGGGGGTGGGGAGCATGTCAGCTCACTCTCCTCTCCAGAGGCTTGTGTACATGTGTCCCCTTGTGAGAGTTCCTCCCTTCCTGCACAGGCTCTTGTGCATGCATGCTGGGGATTTTGTCAGGGCCAAAGGAGCCTGTGGCCTGTGAGTGATTCTGGGGAGTCCCAGGGGTGGGAACACAAGAAAAGGGGTGCAGCCCAACTGTCTATCACCCACCCAGTGCATATCATGGAAAGGGGATGCTCAAAAGCTGGGGGACCCTGGCCAAGATGGATTCCTGGACCCCAGGTATCCAAAGAAACAGAGTTTCTTAGAAAGTTGTGGGGTATACATGGGACATGAATCTCCAAAGCGGAGTGCAGCAAAAAAAGCTTGGGAAACTCTGCATTAAAAGTTTGCAGGTTCTAAAACAGCTTAATCAGAAATTGCAAGGCACCTCCTTGGATTTCCTTTTGCTAACACATACACGCATGTTGGCATTGCTATCTGAAAGGCTGCAGATTGGGTTCTTGGAGAATCATAAAAAGAAAAGGAGTACTTGTGGCACCTTAGAGACTAACCAATTTATTTGAGCATAAGCTTTCGTGAGCTACAGCTCACTTCATCGGATACATACTGTGGAAAATACAGAAGATGTTTTTATACACACAGACCATGAAAAAAAGGGGGTTTATCCCTGCAAAAGGTTTTCTCTCTCCCCACCCCACTCTCCTGCTGGTAATAGCTTATCTAAAGTGATCACTCTCCTTACAATGTGTATGATAATCAAGGTGGGCCATTTCCAGCACAAATCCAGGTTTTCTTCCCCCCCCCCCCCGCCCCCAAACCCACTATCCTGTTGGTAATAGCTTATCTAAAGTGATCACTCGCCTTACAATGTGTATGATAATCAAGGTGGGCCATTTCCAGCACAAATCCAGGGTTTAACAAGAACGTCTGAGGAACAGTGCGGGGGGGAGGGGAGGAATAAACAAGGGGAAATAGGTTACTTTTTATAATGAATCAACCATTCCCAGTCTCTATTCAAGCTAAGTTAATTGTATCCAATTTGCAAATTAATTCCAATTCAGCAGTCTCTCGTTGGAGTCTGTTTTCAAAGTTTTTTTGTTGAAGGATAGTCACTTTGAGATCAGAAATCGAGTGACCAGAGAGATTGAAGTGTTCTCTGACTGGTTTATGAATGTTATAATTCTTGACATCTGATTTGTGTTCATTTATTCTTTTACGTAGGGACTGTCCAGTTTGCCCAATGTACATGGCAGAGGGGCATTGCTGGCACATGATGGCATATATCACATTGATAGATGTGCAGGTGAACGAGCCTCTGATAGTGTGGCTGATGTTATTAGGCCCTGTGATGGTGTCCCCTGAATAGATATGTGGGCACAGTTGGCAACGGGCAACACCAACATTCCACACAAAGATGGACTACAAGCCGTCAAGAACACTATCCCCAATAATGTCACGGTTAACCTGGTGGCTGAACTTTGTGACTTTGTCCTTACCCATAACTATTTTACATTTGGGGACAATGTATACCTTCAAATCAGCGGCACTGCTATGGGTACCCGCATAGCCCCACAGTATGCCAACATTTTTATGGCTGACTTAGAACAACGCTTCCTCAGCTCTCGTCCCCTAACGCCCCTACTCTATTTGCGCTATATTGATGACATCTTCATCATCTGGACCCATGGAAAAGAAGCCCTTGAGGAATTCCACCATGATTTCAACAATTTCCATCCCACCATCAACCTCAGCCTGGTCCAGTCCACACAAGAGATCCACTTCCTGGACACTACAGTGCTAATAAACGATGGTCACATAAACACCACCCTATACCGGAAACCTACTGACCGCTATTCCTACCTACATGCCTCCAGCTTTCACCCTGACCACACAACACGATCCATTGTCAACAGCCAAGCTCTGCGATACAACCGCATTTGCTCCAACCCCTCAGACAGAGACAAACACCTACAAGATCTCTATCAAGCCTTCTTACAACTACAATACCCACCTGCGAAAGTGAAGAAACAGATTGATAGAGCTAGAAGAGTTCCCAGAAGTCACCTACTACAGGACAGGCCTAACAAAGAAAATAACAGAACGCCACTAGCCGTCACCTTCAGCCCCCAACTAAAACCCCTCCAACGCATTATCAAGGATCTACAAACTATCCTGAAGGGCGACCCAACACTCTCACAAATCTTGGGAGACAGGCCAGTCCTTGCCTACAGACAGCCCCCCAGCCTGAAGCGAATACTCACCAGCAACCACATACCACACAACAGAACCACTAACCCAGGAACCTATCCTTGCAACAAAACCCGTTGCCAACTGTGCCCACATATCTATTCAGGGGACACCATCACAGGGCCTAATAACATCAGCCACACCATCAGAGGCTCGTTCACCTGCACATCTATCAATGTGATATGTGCCAGCAATGCCCCTCTGCCATGTACATTGGGCAAACTGGACAGTCCCTACGTAAAAGAATAAATGAACACAAATCAGATGTCAAGAATTATAACATTCATAAACCAGTCAGAGAACACTTCAATCTCTCTGGTCACTCGATTTCTGATCTCAAAGGTGACTATCCTTCAACAAAAAAACTTTGAAAACAGACTCCAACGAGAGACTGCTGAATTGGAATTAATTTGCAAATTGGATATAATTAACTTAGCTTGAATAGAGACTGGGAATGGTTGATTCATTATAAAAAGTAACCTATTTCCCCTTGTTTATTCCTCCCCTCCCCCCCGCACTGTTCCTCAGACGTTCTTGTTAAACCCTGGATTTGTGCTGGAAATGGCCCACCTTGATTATCATACACATTGTAAGGCGAGTGATCACTTTAGATAAGCTATTACCAGCAGGAGAGTGGGGTGGGGAGAGAGAAAACCTTTTGTAATGATAAACACCCATTTTTTCATGGTCTGTGTGTATAAAAACATCTTCTGTATTTTCCACAGTATGCATCCGATGAAGTGAGCTTTAGCTCACGAAATCTTATGCTCTAATAAATTGGTTAGTCTCTAAGGTGCCACAAGTACTACTTTTCTTTTTGCGAATACAGACTAACACGGCTGTTACTCTGAAACCTTGGAGAATCATAGAATCATAGAATATCAGGGTTGGAAGGGACCTCAGGAGGTCATCTAGTCCAACCCCCTGCTCAAAGGAGGACCGATCCCCAATTAAATCATCCCAGCCAGGGCTTTGTCAAGCCTGACCTTAAAAACTTCTAAGGAAGGAGATTCCACTACCTCCCTAGGTAACACATTCCAGTGTTTCACCACCCTCCTAGTGAAAAAGTTTTTCCTAATATCCAACCTAAATCTGCCCCACTGTAACTTGAGACCATTACTCCTTGTTCCGTCATCAGCTACCACTGAGAACAGTCTAGAGCCATCCTCTTTGGAATCCCCTTTCAGGTAGTTGAAAGCAGCTATTAAATCCCCCCTCATTCTTTTCTTCTGTAGACTAAAGATCCCCAGTTCCCTCACGCCCAGACAATTATTGTATGTCAACATATACAATAAAAATAACATTCTTAAAACTGTTTCCAGTTTATCAATGAAATATCTTTCAAATTTCACTGAGTTCAGAGAGCTTTGGATCAGAAACACATGGAGACATAATAGTAATGCATATTGTATAGTATACGGAGGATGGGAGAATGTTTTAAATCATAGATGGAAAAGATTTCTTAGCTCTAGGCTCGTCCCTTCCAAGGGAAGATGATTCCCTAAGATGCATTTTCTAGTATTTTGTCTGAGATCCTATAGGTTTCTTTTATAACTTTTTAGGTATAGTATAAAAAAATATTAGTTGTGTATACCTATTTCTATAATTAAATATTGAAATATTGTGATTGCTGTATAACTCCCCCCCCCGTGCAATATAGCCGAGCAATTTTTTTGTTTGTTTTTTTCTATTAAATAAATATTTTCTAGCTACTATTTTGTATGTCCATAAATTTTGGGTGTTCATTTTGCGTATCAAAAGTTTTGATATCTACTAGCAAACATAGATTTGATCTGATTATATATTCTCTCTGCAGCTGTTAATTTGAAGATGTTTAATTTCTGTTTCTTACTTCCAGTACTTAGTTATCTAACTCCTATTATTTATTTTATTTTCAGATCAAACCTGCAGCTGCCTGTAAGTGCCAATCTATTACTTTATTATGATTTTGTTTAGTAGCCTAATTTCACAATGTGGCCACAAGAACAAATGGATATAAACTGGCCATCAATGAGGTCAGGCTTGAAATTAGACGAAGGTTTCTAACCATCAGAGGAGTGAAGTTCTGGAACTGGCTTCCAAGGGGAGCAGTGGGGGCAAAACACCTAACTGGCTTCAAGACTGAGCTTGATAGGTTTATGGAGAGGATGGGATGATGGGACTGCCTACAAGGGCATGTAACCGATCTGCAACTGCTAGCAGCAAATATCTCCAATGGCCAGTGATTGGACACGGCAGTACAATTAACGCAAAGTAAAAAAGTCTGATGTAAAAGCAGGGAACAGTAAAGCGGTATTTAAAGTGGTGGTGTTATAGTCTGAAGAAAACCTGAACAATAACAAAAGTGAATACACATACATAAAGTGAAATACCAGAATTATGTGAAGGTGTTTAACTCCTTTTCTTTTTGCGAATACAGACTAACACGGCTGCTACTCTGAAACCATTTTTCTGTAATTTTTCCTTTTCCTGTAGGCCTTAATGTTTGCAGCTCAATAAATGCAAATGCAACAAAGACAGAAATCAACATAGACACATTACCAGAAAACTTTACAATAAGCAATGTAACTTTTGCAAATGGAACACTGTTTCAGAATTCACCACTGAACAATTCAATAGAAGGTCTTTCCCCTGGTATACAATATATTATCAACTTTGAAAATGGTACAGAATCATGCTGCAAAAATATTACAACAAGTAAGTGACATGAGGTTGTTGTGGGAGGGAGTATCTTTTCATTTTATAACTTTCTTACCATTTTAAGTCCTCTCTACACCACGAGAAAGCAAAAGGCATACCAGAGCGTGGCTCCACCTTGATTTCTGGCAGAGTAGTGAACCATGTTATGTCAAAGACCTATGTCTGCTTAGTAGGCTCTGAACACAGTTTGTGAACATGTGGCCTTACAATAGTTCATGAATGCAGGTGCTGTCACCTAGTTGTAGACTCTTTACCTATGAAGGGTTACTTTCCTTTGCTTTCCTTTTCATGGCTTCAACTGGCAGCATGGACAAATGTATAGAGTTGGGCTAGCGAAGTGCGTGTTTGGACTGTGACTCATATTTGAAATACTTGAGTGACAAATCATTCTTGCAACTACTTATATACTATAATATATATGGTACTGTACCACATATCCAGATGATGTTGGCTGCTGGCCCTGTATTCAAGGGCCTTCTCCTTACATTGTTATACAGTCAGCAGGGCCCCTTTTCCCACAGTTGCAATAAGTATCTTTTAGAAAGACCATCAGGTTGGTGGTAACAGCCTTCAACAGCCTGAATGGTGTAGGCAGGAGAAATGAGGCAGCCTGACATCTGAGTGTTGTGGAGGTCAATGCTGCTGCTCCTCAGTCCTGGCTGACCAAACCCTCAGATGGAAAAGGGACTGAGGGGGTTAAGGGGTGAAGGGGATCAGTAAGCAACAACTAGGAAATGCCCAGTTGTGGATGAGGAAAGTTACTGCTAAGGCCTCCAGAGTCCTGACTGCCTCCTGGCATAAGTAGACTAAATAAAATAAGTCTTTATATGCACGTAAATGAAAACCTAGCCCAGCATATTCTACCTGAGTACATCAGTAAGTCCTTAAGGAGTTCTAAGGGTGCTGCCCTCTATCAGTAAATGTTAGCCTCTGGCCACATTACTGTGTCTTGCTGCCTCCTTTCTGTTTCCCCCGTTGTTACTCAAGACTTCCCATCACCATCCTCCTATTCAAAACTGCCCTTTCCTTCTTAATGCTCCTTATAAGCTGTTCCCTGCTAAATTTACACCAGGCCTGGATTAGCTGATTGACGCTAAAAGGAGGGGTTGTGGGAAGCACTGTGAAAATTCTGTTGGAGGCTATGAATTAATACAGTCTTGTGGTTAGCATCAGACGTGTTTAAAGCAAAGAAATTCCCTTTGATAAATTTCATTCTAATAAATCTGGCTGATCTATCAGCACAACACTGAGTGACTCTAATGGCATAATTTGGAATTATGATCTTTTATGTATATTCTTGTAATTGTTAGTATTGCAACCACTTGCCTGTCTGTATTACTGCCCATAGTGTTATATAATCTAGCTCCAGAATCTAACATTTATAAGGCACTTTTCCAGATTATTCCATATTCTGTACTGGAAAAATTACTTCTGAGATTTAGAAAAATAACTGAAGGGCAGTATAGATGCACTTTGTATATAAGAAGGCTATATCTCTTGTAAGGCCATGGAAGAAAGAGAGAAACAGTTAGGGTAACTTACCCTCGCAATCCAATATTAGTAAAATGGAGTGGTCAAAAGTGTACACAGGTTTTGGGTGTCCCATAATTAAACTAGTAATTCCTTAATGGTTTCATATGAAAGATACAGAGCTACATTCACTGGTACACTCCAGCTGCTTTGTACTTCTTTGCTGATGCATAACCAGAGTGGTGCACTCAGCCAAAACATACCGATTAATCTAACCCATAACGGCTAGAAGAATGCCAGTTATAGTAAAAGAAGGAACTTTTTACATTAATAAGGCCATGAGGTGGAGTATGGGAAGTGCTCAGAGTTCAAGCATATGATAATCCATGTTATGACAAATCCTAGAATGGCATTAAGAACTTCCAGAGCAAAGTCACTAGAAAGACAGTACATGAAAGTGTACTCTGATACGTTCACAAGCAGAACAGCTTGTCTTGCCATGTCCATAATGACAAGAATGACATTTCATGCTCTACCCTACCCTATAAAATTAATATTAGTATTCACTAGTCCTGGGGCTAAATAAGACATGATTGTAAATGACAATTTTTTGGATCACTGTTATAGAATACTGCAGTAGGTCTTAAAAAAACTCCAACCCTATAGTGTAAAAACACATTTATTTTCTGTGAATTAATATTGGAGCACTAATTGTTTTGTTTTCCTTGCAGCAAATGTTCTTGCTGTACTAATAATACATATACTTTTTACCAGACAGAACCCAGTGCAGTTTTTGATATCAAAGTTATAAATATCACCACGGGAGAAGAAACCTTGACTTGGTAAAACAGTAATGATGAGCCTTCTCAGTAAACTTAAAGGCTAGTCTATGCAGTTAATGAAAGTTTTTCTCCAAAAAACATCACTTCCCAAATCACGACTGCTACCATTATGGGATTCGATCCTGGTGCCTTTTATGCAGTTAGGGTCTTTGCACAAGCTGCAGGGACTGAAGGAGACCCCACTGCCACAGAGACCTGTATGAGTAAGCAGGGCCAGCATTTCTGCCACAGGGGGCCCTGGAAAGCTAAGTTACATGATTGGGCTTCGGCTTCAGCCCTGCGCACTGGGGCTCAGGCTTTGGCTCTTTAGTTTCTGCTCTGGGCCCCAGCGAGTCTTAACACCATCCCTGCGAGTAAGTCATCGAAACCTCTTTCAAGGAAACATTCTGAAATGATAATCTGTGGTTTCAACCTCTGTCACCTCATCACTTTGTCTGATTTATGAAATTTCTGTACATCTTTGACAGAAAACCCTACATTTTAGTTGATCTACATGTAACTGTTCAGTCTAAGGCCTTGTCTACACTACGGGGAAAAATCAATCTCAGCTATGCAATTTGAGTTACGTGAATAGCATAACTCAAATCGACGTAGCTTAGATCTGCTTACAGCGGGGTCCACACTACGTGATGTCGACGGGAGACGCTCTCCCGTCAACTTCTCTTACTCCAGTAAAATACAGGAGTCGATGGACCCGCTAGACCCGCTAAATTGACTGCCGATGCATTGATCGTCGTGTATCAATCCCCTGGTAAGTGTAGACAAGCCCTGAGATAAGTGATTTCTGCCAACGCAATACTGCTGCAGTTAGTAGTGCTGGGCTGCTTAGTAGCTTTAAGAACATAATGTCGGGCCCACAGAATTAACAATAAAACCTAGTGCTACAATAAATACAAGAGTGTGTGTTACAATGGGGAATCATCCCACAGTCTTCATAGCCTTGTGTGTGTCTGTGCAAGTGCGAGAGAGAGAGAGAGCACTCTTCACCCATAAAGATTATGGCCCTCTTGATCAAGGAATTTTCCTTGCATTGAGGGGCTGTTTGCACTTGAATAAATGCCCAGAAGAAGTGCTATATTTCACTGAAGTTGTCCAGCTTTGTCACTGTTCTTAAATGAACTCATTTATGTTTGGTAAGTCCCAGAGGCATTTTAACCAGATGGTCTATATGGGATATCACTGAGCATTTCTGAGCTGCTAAAGTCTGGATTGTTGGTTTTTTGTAGTTGCTGTGGTGGTTCTGAGGAAACATTCCTTTTTATTTGGAGTCAGGGGAACTAACGAGGATGTTTTTGCCTGCACTTGCACAGCTTGCTGTTGAGCATAAGCTGTGATTCAAGAGCCTTGTTTGTCCTTGCAAAAGTTTTATCCCACACCAAACAAGGCCACAGCATATGGATAAGGGACCCTTTCCCTTTTTTGCATTGCCAGCATGTGTATTTGTAAATTTTGGAGGAAGTCCAATTCATACAACTTCAACAGACTAGACCCCTTACTGAGAAGTAAGAAGAAGGGCTTGTCTATACAATGCTTTAGTCTGCACCAGAGAGGTCCACACTAGCATGTCACTCTCTAACTGGCCTGTGTGGACCCTGCTGACATGCACTCAAAGTTCCCTACTGTGAGCTGATGTAGTGCTGTGCGAAACTGGACTATGTTAACGTGCACTAGGGAACTTTTAGTGCGTGCCGCAGGGTCCACAGTTACTGTGCGGCATGCTAATGTGGACTGAAATTTACATCCTTCTGGTGTGGACTAAACCACCATGTAGACGAGCCCTGAGACACACTAGATGCAACTCACCACTGGCATGAACAGGAAATTAGATATTTTCTTAATTTTTTGTAAGGTAAATTCTGTTTTCTTTTGGTTAATTTATCAGTAATTTTAAAGCACTATGTAAATTAAACAAAAAACCCAAAACCACCAAATTTATCTTACAAGCTACTTCCATGATATAATCCTGTACTTTCTCTTTACATTTTTAATACATGTTGCTTCCAATATAAGAGAGGTAAACAGTCATTGATAGTATGGAGTCTTGGGGAATTTTCATAATATATATTGCTTCATATAAATATTTTAGAAGTCCCTGGTGATTTTGGAGACTAAGTACTTTAAAATATGTATTAAAATCATGTTATCATTGTAGTACATCCATTCAAAGAATGTGAATATTTGAATATTTAATACTTACTTTCTCTTAGTTGTTTTGTTGAACACCTAACTCCATTGACTTCAGTGGAGCCAGGATTTCACTCAAAAAAAGGACATTCAAAGTAACTTACATTCAAGTAATAAAATCCAGTAGACAACAGTTAATCTGAAATATGAGCTTCATTGATAATTGTACCCCAGGTGAGCAAAACTTTGGTTTTGTCTAGGACAACTAAGGATAAAAAGTTAAGTAGGAAATGTTTACTGGTATTGTCAGTAATTTCATTTCTCGTTTAAACAAGCAAACAAACCTGACTTCTGGCATGCTGTGCCCTGTTTAATCAAGTTCTGGTGTGACCTTCTTGGCCTTTTGAAAATCCTAGCAGTTAAAAACATATAAGGGATATAGGGAAATGCTTCAGTTATAAATGTATGACTTCTGTAGAGCCCTACACACCTAAATTTGTATGAATTGCAATACAGAAGAAAATGCAGAGTATTTAAAAAAAAAAAAAAAGGCAGTTAAGCAAATCTATTCATTCCTCAGCATATTAAGATAGGAATTAAGTAAAATTCAGGGATATGCTGTTAGATTTCCTGAGCTGTGCTGTGCTGATGCTTGGTAAAATTAGAGATGACGTGTGCAGGAAAGGTAGCCCTCAACCACCTTTCTGTTTTCCTGAACATGAGGCTGCTGAGAGCTGAAATGGCACCCACTGTAACTTACATCAGACCCACCTTCCCTCTCCTGGCATTTCCCTTACATGGTAGCAGTAATAGGAGATGGGAAGGCTGGAGCAGCCCAAAGGGCTGAGGATTTGGTCCTTTAATTTTAGTCTGGTCCAGTGATATTGTGCTTTAATTTTAACTGGAAGTGTGCTTCTGAAAGTTGCAGAATTGACATCCCTGTGAAGTCCTCTGTCTAATCTATAGGCAGTGGAAGTGCAAAATTCTCCCTTGTCAGCAAGCTTCAACCTTGACCTTTGCATTCTATCTTCTAAGAGGAAAGGAGCCAGTTCATTTTCCATGACTGTTCACTTGTTGGTCTCTCTGAACTACCACCAACAAAGATGCCAGTTGTGATAGTGGCTTATATGGTATAGAATTGAGCTGTATGAAAATGGACTATGGCTAGCAACTCTTTTTTCGTGCAGGTCACCAAACAGCCAGCAGGCTACAGTGATTTACAATCATCAGCGTGAGCTGAAATCAAACTGGTGATGTAAAGGTGACAGGCACTGCCTTACATTACCATTTCCATACAGTCCCCTGCCAGAATTCAATCTCAGTATACAAACTCTTAACATTTTCTGCGATTACATTTTTTTCTTTATGCAATTCTTTCTTCCATGCTAAAGATAAACTACCTCTTTCTGTTTCTTAAACAGAGCCCAGTCCAGTTTTTAACATCCAGGTTACAAATATTAGTGCACATGAATTAACTTTAACATACAGTTACAGGATATATATATTAAAAATAAAACCTAACCTATTGAGAGCCAGAGGTTGAAAACCATGTGATGTAATTATTGACTTAGAACTTGGGACCTTTTACAGCTTCACAATACTTCCACTAGCAGTGGATAATAAGACTGAAGGAGACCCAAAAGCCACAAACATCTATATAAGAAAGTGACTGAGTTATTTTTCAGGCAGCAGGCCTGGGGCTGGTGGGACTAGAGAGTAAGGAATATCTTCTTTAAGGGTGACATTCACTGCACCCACACATGGCCCATGTAAGACTTCATGGTAAATTGGGATGTCAGACTTTTGATAGATCTACTGGACCAGATGACTGAGTGTGGCAATTCCTATCGATTGGAGGGTATTGGAAAGGTAAACTCCACCGCTAATACTTCAGAGTTAAGAGTGCAAGGCTGTAGGGCAGTCAGCCCACAACTGCTATTCCAGAAATAATTACACCTCAACAAATAATTGTCTCTTGTCTTCAACAGTGCCCACTCCAGTGTTTAACATCGAGGTTTCCAGTGTCAGTACAGACGAAGTGTCTTTAACCTGGGAAAACAAAGATGCTGCTGCTTCTGAGTACAGTTACAGGATACTCATTGAAAATAAAACTTCACCTACTAGGAACATGACAGTCAATGTCAGCGAAGCTGTAATTCGAGACTTAAATCCTGGTACATTTTACAACTTCACAATATTTCCACTCGCAGCAGATAACAAGACTGAAGGAGACCCAAATTCAACGTCCATTTACACAAGTAAGTCATTGAGCCACATTTGACTGTTTCATGTGAATACTCTGATAACCGAGTGTGACAATTCCTGTGGAATGCATGGGGGTTGGAAAGCAAACTCTACCACTAATACCTCAGAGTTAAGAGTGCAAGGCTGTAGTGCAGTCAGCCCACAACTGCTATTCCAGAAATAATTACACCTCAACAAATAATTGTCTCTTGTCTTCAACAGTGCCCACTCCAGTGTTTAACATCGAGGTTTCCAGTGTCAGTACAGACGAAGTGTCTTTAACCTGGGAAAACAAAGATGCTGCTGCTTCTGAGTACAGTTACAGGATACTCATTGAAAATAAAACTTCACCTACTAGGAACATGACAGTCAATGTCAGCGAAGCTGTAATTCGAGACTTAAATCCTGGTACATTTTACAACTTCACAATATTTCCACTCGCAGCAGATAACAAGACTGAAGGAGACCCAAATTCAACGTCCATTTACACAAGTAAGTCATTGAGCCACATTTGACTGTTTCATGTGAATACTCTGATAACCGAGTGTGACAATTCCTGTGGAATGCATGGGGGTTGGAAAGCAAACTCTACCACTAATACCTTAGAGTTAAGAGTGCAAGGCTGTAGTGCAGTCAGCCCACAACTGCTATTCCAGAAATAATTACACCTCAACAAATAATTGTCTCTTGTCTTCAACAGTGCCCACTCCAGTGTTTAACATCGAGGTTTCCAGTGTCAGTACAGACGAAGTGTCTTTAACCTGGGAAAACAAAGATGCTGCTGCTTCTGAGTACAGTTACAGGATACTCATTGAAAATAAAACTTCACCTACTAGGAACATGACAGTCAATGTCAGCGAAGCTGTAATTCGAGATTTAAATCCTGGTACATTTTACAACTTCACAATATTTCCACTCGCAGCAGATAACAAGACTGAAGGAGACCCAAATTCAACGTCCATTTACACAAGTAAGTCATTGAGCCACATTTGACTGTTTCATGTGAATACTCTGATAACCGAGTGTGACAATTCCTGTGGAATGCATGGGGGTTGGAAAGCAAACTCTACCACTAATACCTTAGAGTTAAGAGTGCAAGGCTGTAGTGCAGTCAGCCCACAACTGCTATTCCAGAAATAATTACACCTCAACAAATAATTGTCTCTTGTCTTCAACAGTGCCCACTCCAGTGTTTAACATCGAGGTTTCCAATGTCAGTACAGACGAAGTGTCTTTAACCTGGGAAAACAAAGATGCTGCTGCTTCTGAGTACAGTTACAGGATACTTATTGAAAATAAAACTTCACCTACTAGGAACATGACAGTCAATGTCAGCGAAGCTGTAATTCGAGACTTAAATCCTGGTACATTTTACAACTTCACAATATTTCCACTCGCAGCAGATAACAAGACTGAAGGAGACCCAAATTCAACGTCCATTTACACAAGTAAGTCATTGAGCCACATTTGACTGTTTCTGAATTTGCACTCTGCCGATCAGTATTCTCACCTCATCTTTATTAAGAAACACTTCCCTGTACCGTTTGAGTTTTAGGTACAGCATAACTATCCAATCTGAAGCATTATTTTCTTTTGTAGCTTCTCAGCATTCTAAATTTTCAAAAGTGACTAGTGATTCGTATGGCCTCAATTTTTGCATTTTCAACATCTTGGTCATGCCTGATTTTCTGAAAACTGGTGCTTTTCTGAAAATTAGGCCATTTTAAGGTGTCTCCAGTGGGGCACTCAAAAGTTGAGGTGTCCCACATCACTAGTCACTTTTGAAAATGTGGGCTGGTATATTTAGGTGTGTTACCATATTTAGGATAACATGGGGCAAGTCTGCAGAGAGATGAGAATTCAGGAGTAAATAATTTATTCTTTAAAACCCAGAGAGAGCTGAAATACTTCAGTATATTTGTAGGGAAGGAATAGAATGCATGCTTGCACACACACGCGCGTGCACACACACACAATACACTCTAGTACATTGTCCGAGCACGCGCACACACTGAAATCTGCCACAGCTGGGGTTCAGAAGTCCTCTGAAGAGGTACCTGCTGGGCTTTTATAAGGCTTTCAAAAAACAAAAGGAAGGGGTTTGCAGGATGGCAGATTAGTATTTATTATTTGTATTATTACGGTGTCTAGGAGCCCTACACATAGACCAGGACCCCATTGTGCTAGGAGTTAGAGGGTCAAATTGAGTCTGAAATTAGGTGTTTTGTTTATTATATTAATGACCATTGCCTTTTGTGTATTGTTTTGCTTGTACTATACAATTATCATGTTACAGTACAAGCAAAACAATACACAAAAGATAGATAACTACTTGCAGACACACCTCCGTATCTTGGATTTTGTTGTAGTCAATGAAAAAACGCAGTCATTGTAATCAGTTGTGGGTTTCCAGAACTGGACTCGGCCATGTTTGTGACTAAAGTGAGATGCTGATATCTGAACAAAACATTGTCCCTTTGAGTTAGGGTCTTGGGAGTAAAAGTCCTTGACAGTGCACAGTCACATATCCTGTAACTTTGAAGGAGAGAAAGGGGAATCTCCTTATGCTCAAAACTGGTTTAAACAAGAGAGAGCCACCAGTGGCAAACACAACTAGAATGTCTGCCCTCAGGGAAACAACTTAATGGGAAAAGGTCAGAATGATCAGAAGGGGTGGCCTCATGAATAAATTCTAAGGGTATGTCCAAACTGCAGTCTGAGGTGTGATTGTACTCAGGCAGACATACCTATTCTAGCATGGCTAAAGATAGCAGTGTAGATGTGGGGGCAGGTGCTTCAGTGTGTGTGTGTGTGTGTGTTATAAAAGCATGGGGGACCCCAGCTATGTACTGTGTATGTCTAGCCAGTGCTGAAGCTTGTGCCCCTGCATCTACACTGCTATTTTTACTCACTGAGCGAGTGAGAGTATGTTTATCCATGCTGCAATCACACCTCTGATTGCAGTGTAGACATATACCCTAAAATGAAGTAGACTAGATGTGGAGATAGTGATGAAACTAAAAAAGGACATGTCCTAGAATAACACTGATTTAAAAAAAAATCCACCCAACCAAGTTTCTTCAATAGCAATATCATATAAAGATTTTTTTTTTTTAAGCTACTTCGCGTATAGTAGCTCTGGTCTTGCAGTGGTTATAGTGATGAGAGGAGACATTTGTGTGTCACTGAAAATCCTGATTAAAATATGATAGTGTGGAGTACAGAAGATATTTGTTATGGTCAAGTTGTACAATTCTTATTACAGCAATAGAAATTCCCATGGTCTTGGATTCTTCCAGGATGGAGATATCTGTAAGACCGTACTTCATGTCATTCATAGTCATGAATTTTGTATCTTGCAGCTTGCTTATAACTGCAGCATGAGTTTCTTGTAGAGCAACAACGTCAATGTTATTCACCTTAAGAACTCTTGAAAGATAGTCATGTTTAGCATGACAGACCTTCCACATGAAGTTGAGCTGGTCCCACAGTTCTCTGGCCCAATAACTGTCCCACTGTGAATAGATACTTATAGTCATTGGGTCAGAGAGACAGCACGCATGTATGTATGAGACAGCACGCATTTCTGTAGTCCAGTGATTAGGGTACCCACCTGGGAGGTGGGAGATCCAGGGTCCAGTACTCCTGCTCCAGTCACTCTTTAATTATTCATCCACAGTGGAACAGCTTCAACAGGAGAAACTAAGAGAGCCCCACATCAGAATATCCCACAGCTTAGTGACTAGAGCACTGCTCCTGAGAGGTGTGGGATACCCCTACTCAACTCTTCTCTCCCCCTCTCCCTGAGAGGGGGGAATTGAACCTGGGTCTCCCACATCCCTGGTGAGTCCTCTAATTACTATGCTAAAAGTTGTAAGGTAGGCTCTGTTGCTGCCTCCTTGGGGGTTTGAATAGGACCTAATGCAGTAGGCAATCTCAGAACATCAGGCCCTGCATGTGACTTCGGCGGCCAAATGTCTATCTTCCCCTAGTTTGTGAATCACTGGGACTTAGGCAGGACTAAGTATCTGGACACATAAAGGGAGGCAGCAGTGTGCATGCTCAGAGGCAGAAACTTAGGTGCCTAGGGAACTATTACCTTGAAAGTCTGGGCACTTACAGGGATTGGGCAGGAGTTCTGTGCATCACAAGGGAGCCAAAACTGGGACTTAGATATGTAAAATAGGGACTTAGGCACCTAACTCCTTTTGTGCATTGAGCACTAAGATTTAGGCCTGATCCAAGGCCTGTTGAAATTCTTGAGTCTGTCCTCTGACTTCATTGGACTTTGGATCAGGCTATATGAAAATAGCTGGTAGTACACACAGACTGAAGGCTCAAAGTCAGTTTTATAGAATCATAGAATTGTAGGGCTAGAAGGGATCTGATGAGGCCATCTAGTCCAGCCCCCGGTGCTGAGGCTGAACCAAGTATATCTAGATCATCTCTCACAGGTGTTTGTCCAACCTGTTGTGTTGGCTTATAATGCTTAATTTACATTTGATAGAGAGGTACACATCTTACTTCCTGGCTGGAAGAACTCTGGTTTTTTCTCTTTGGTTGGTGACAGACTTCAAAACATATTTTCAGTATATACACAACTCCTTAAATATCATTTGCACATACATCTCATAACCATATAAATGATCAGCATGATCCTGGGTTTTATTTAAGACCTCATGTGATACTCTGTATGCATAAATACTCTCCACTCCAGTAATCTAAGTCATTAATGAAAATTTTGAATAATACCAAACCCAGGACACTCCTATGGGATCCCACTAGATATGTCCTCCCAGCTTCACAGCAAACCATTAATAACTGCTGTTTGACTGTTCTTTCAACCAGTTCTGCACCCACCTTAGAGTAAATTCATCTAGACAACGCATTTCCTAGTTTGCTAATGAGACTGTCATGTGGGACTGTGTCAAAAGCCTTACACAAAGCAACATGTATTATGTCTACTGTTTCCCATCATCCCTTAGACTGGTAACCCAGTGAAAGAAGGAAATTAGGTTGGTTTAGCATGATCTGTTCTTGACAAATCCATGTTGGTTATTACCTTTTACCCTAATATCCTCTGCGTGCGTACAAATTGATTGTTTAGTAATTTATATCTTTCCAGGTATTAAAGTCAGACCAACTGGTCTATAATTCCCCAGGTCTTCTTTGTTCCCCTTTTTAAAGATAGGCACTATGTCTGCCGTTCTCTAGTCCTCTGTGACCTCATCCATCTTTCATGAGCTCTTGAAGATAATCACTAATGGTTCCAAGATTGCTTCAGCTAGTTCCTTAAATACCCTACTCTGAATTCTATCAGGCACAGCCAACTTGAATACATCTAAAGAATTTAAATATTCTTTAACTTGTTCTTTCCCTAGTCTGGCTTGTGTTCCTTCCCTTAGTGTTAATATTAATTGTTTTAAGCATCTTGTCACAATTTATCTTTTTAGTGAAGACTGAAGCAAAGTTAGATATTAACTTCTCAGCCTTCTTTATGTGGTCTGTTATCTCTCCTACCCTGCTAAATAGTGGACCTACATTTTCCTTTGTCTTTCTCTTGCTATAATTTATTTCTAGAACCTCTTCTTATCGCCTTTTATGTCTCTTTCTAGGTGTAACTCACTGAATCCCTTAGTCTTTCAGATTTGTCTCCTACATGCTCGGGTTATTCTTTTGTACTCATCCTCAGCAATGGTCATGTTTTCGCTTTTGTAGGATTCCTTTTTGATGTTTCAGCCCATTAAAGGGCTCGTGATGGAGCCATATCAGTCTCTTACTTTTCTTCCTATCTCTCCTGCACATCAGGATTGTTTGCTGTTGCATCTTTAATCTTGTCTCTTTGAGAATCTGAACTCCCTTTTTCCCTTAGATTTTCTTTCCGTGGGACCTTACCTACCAGTTCTCTGAGTTAGTAAAAATTTGTTTTTTAAAGTCCACTGTCCTTTTTCTGCTGCTCTTGCCTTCTTTTCCTTAGAATCATGAAATCTATCATTTGAAGAACACTTTCACTCTTCTACCTCAGTACATTCCAAGAATGAATAGGAGATTTTGTATTTTGCCTTGTTACTTTTCCAACAGATGTCTGAGTAGTTAAAGTCTTCCATTACTTGTGTTTTGGTTATTTCTGTTGTTTGTTCTATACATGCCTCATCTACCTCCTCATGCTGATTTAGTGGTCTATAGTAGACCCCCAGCATGACATTGCCGCTTGTTTATTCCCCTCTTTTATCTTCACCCAGAGACTTTATACTGGTCTACCTGTCACCTCCTTGTGGATCTCAATACAAGTGTAAATATTCTTGATGTATAATGCAATACCCCCTCCTTTTTTTGTTACACTGTATGTACAAGCTAGTTGTGACAAAGCTCTGTGCTTGTCTCCATGGATGCCGCGCTTCCTGGCGGATTTCGCTAGTCTCAGAGGCTCACTGTGAACCTCCACGTAGCCCTTCTCTCTCTAGAGGCAAGGGTCACAGCCTAATGAGCCATTTTCATTATAAGCAGTCTCTGTTGTCTCCCTGTATCAATGATTAATTGGGGAGGGGAAAGAGAGGGGAGCCCGGGCCCGGGCCCGGGCCCGGGCCCAGGCCCGCCCTTTACTCCATGCTCCAGCCCAGGGACCCTAATAGTAGCAGCTATGGTAGCTGACTTTTTGGAAATAGTACGCGTACAATTCCCTGGGCCACTTCCCCACAGCAGCCCTCACTTTCTCAATATCTACTTCACCATTACCTCAGGGCCTCCTTCCTTGCGCCTGAAATGGTTTGTACTGCTCAGTTCCTCCAACAGCATGGCTTCCTCCTGATTTATGCACGCCCAACTGACTAACTGGGAGGCTTTTAACTAGTTTCAGCCAGCCCCTCATTGGCTTCAGGTATCCCAATCAACCTAGCTATCTTGCCTGCCTTCTGAAAAGATCTTAATTGGCCCCAGGTGTCTTAATTGACCTGGAGCAACTGCCATTTACTTATCCTGGTAACAGGGATTTGTTTAGCTAATATATCTGTCTCCCACTACTTTTCTATAGCCATCTGGCCTTGCCCCATCACATATCTTCCCCCCGCTCAACACCATAGAGTTGGGCAACTTGGGACTCCAGGCAGTGTGCTCGTGACAGACCATCCGCATTGCCATGGTGGCATCCAGCCCTGTGCCGTGTGTGGAACTGGAACGGTTGGAGCGATAACAACCACCTAGTGACCCTTGCATTCTTTTCCTTATTCCGCTGCATCCACTGGAGGGGTGCATGGTCCATCACAAGAGTAAATCGCTGGCCTAACACAATGTCTCCAGGCCCATTTGACAGTAAGGCATTCTCTCTCGACTACTGCATATTTCTGTTCTCTTGGGAGAAGCTTTCTGCTTAGGTAGAGGATTTGGTGTTCCTCTTCTCCCACCATTTGCGACAGAACCGCCCCCAACCCCACCTCGGAAGCATCTGTTTGTAAAAGAAATTCCTTGTTAAAGTCTGGGGCTATGAGTACGGGGTCATTACAGAGGGACGTCTGCAGTTCTGTGAACGCCCCCTCTGCTGCGTCGGTCCTCTTCACCATGTCTGGACCTCGGGCCCTCACCAGGTCGGTTAGGGGACTTGCCCTAGTGACGAAATGGAGAATAAAATGTTGGTAGTAGCCTACCATGCGTAGGAACGCGCAGACCTGCTTCTTTCAGGTCGGCCAGGGCCAGTTTTGAATCGCCTCTAGCTTATTCGTTTGGGGCTTCACTATGCCCATTCCTACAATATATCCCAGGTACCTAGCCTCTGCTAGCCCTGTGGCGCATTTAGCGGGATTAGCAGTGAGGCCAGCCCACCTTAAGGTGCGCAGTACTGCCTCAACTTTCTCCAAGTGGGTTCCCCAATCTGGCGTATGGATGATGACATCATCTAGGTATGCGGCTGCATAACTAGTATGGGGGCGCAGCAGCTTATCCATGAGGCATTGGAATGTGGCTGGGGCCCCATGTAGCCCAAAAGGGAGGACTGGAATAGCCCGTCCAGGGTAGAGAACTCTGTCTTTTCTTTAGCTTCAGCTTCTTTGGTCAGGGGAATCTACCAGTACCCTTCTGTCAGATCCAGTGTAGTCAATAATCGGGCACTACCCAGTCAGTCAACCAGTTCATCGATGCGTGGTATGGGGTATGCATCGAATTGGGATACTTCATTCAGTCGGCAAAAGTCATTACAGAATCTCGTGGTACCGTAAGGTTTAGGTACTAGAATGATTGGACTGGACCACTGACTGTAAGATTCTTCAGTAACACCTAATTCTAACATTTTCTTTACTTCAGCCTTGATTTCTTCTCTTTTGGCTGCTGGGATTTGGTAGGGTCTCAATGTTACTTTGGCTCCGAGGATCGTGCGGATATGGTGATAGGTTTCAGTTGTCCGCCCCGGTTTTGTAGAGAACACATCTCGGTTACAATTAATCATGTTGGCTGCCTTGATCTTTTGGATCGGCATCAAGTTGGGTGATATCCTCACTTGCTCATGTAAATTATCCTCCTGGGGAAGGGTCTCCCGGGTGATTAAGCATGCCTCTCTATCGTGCCAAGGTTTTAGAAGATTGGTGTGGTAAATTTGCTCTGGTTTCTGGGGGCCTGGCTGCTGCACCTTATAGTTCACATCTCCCACGGCTTCGATCACTTTGTAGGGTCCCTGCCACTGGGCCAACAGTTTACTTTCTGCTGTGGGCACCAGTACCATCACCTGATCCCCTGGTTGGAACCGTCGAAGCCTTTCTTGGTGGTTATAATGGGTTCATTGGGTCTCCTGTGCTCTCTCCAAGTGTTCACGTACAATGGGCGTAACTCGGGCTATCCAATCTCTCATCTGCAGTACATGCTCAATGTTCCTTCCAGGATTTGGCTCCTCTTCCCAGGCTTCTCTGGCTATATCCAATATGCCCCGGGGGTGGCGCCTGTATAGTAGTTTGAATGGAGAGAAACCCATGGAGGCTTGCGGAACCTCCCAGATGGCGAACATGAGGTAAGGCAATAGGGTATCCCAATCTTTCCCATCCCGGCTCACCACTTTCCTGATCATGGCCTTGAGGGTCCTATTGAACCTTTCCACAAGGCCATCTGTTTGCAGGTGGTATACAGTGGTCCGTAGGGCTTGTACATAGAGCAACGAACAGAGATCTTTCATCAACTTGGACACGAAAGGTGTCCCTTGATCAGTCAATATCTCCTTGGGTAGCCCAACCCGGGCAAAGATCTGTACTAGCTCCTTAGCTATTGTCTTGGAAGCCGTGTTGCGTAGGGGAATGGCTTACGGGTAATGGGTTGCATAGTCCAGTACAACAAGCACATGTTGGTGGCCCCGAGCTGTCTTTTCTCGGGGCCCTACTAGATCCATGGCTATGCGTTCAAAAGGAACCTCTGTTACTGGAAGAGGTATCAAAGGAGCTTGCAAGTGCGGGCGAGGGCTGTGTAACTGACACTCCGGACAAAAGGTGCAGTATTGCCGGACATCTTCGTGTACTCCTGGCCAGAAGAACCTCTTCAGGATCCGTGCCTGGGTTTTCTCTACTCCTAAGTGTCCTCCAAACAGGTGACTGTGGGCAAGACTCCGTATGGCTTTTTGATGTTTTTTTGGCCCCAGAAGTTGTTGTATCTCTTGCTCCTGCATTTGTACCACGCGGTACAGGAGATCTTTCTTCACTATAAAGTAAGGTCCGGTACCCTGGACCTTCCCATCCACAGGTATCGCATTGATCTCGGCCACCTCTTTCGTGGCATTATCATATCTGGGGTCCTCCGCCTGGTCTCACCCAAAAGTCTCTCTCCCAGGACTAATCTGCCTGAGCTCCCAGGAGCCGGCTTCTGCTTCTTCCAACTGCTCGCTACCGTCACGGCTGGGCATGGCCTCCGGCTCACTTTCTGTGGTGGAAGTTTCTCTCTTGGCTGAATGTATCCATCTGCCTACTAGGACGGTCTTCTGGCCCTGGGTCAGGATCCAGGTTCCCAAGGCCTTCGCAGCCTTCCTCTCTTTTTTTGTCTTCCGGGGGGCTGAGAACAGATCTTGAGAAATCTCAGCAAACATCGGGGGTTGACATTCCCCCAGTGACGAGTCGCTGTCCTCAGGGTCCCCACCTCCCTTCAGCCTCTCCGCGGGGAGTAAAATATCAAACCCTGGATAGTCCCTCCCAATGACTACAGGATATGGGAGTTTAGGAACTATGCCCACGGTCACCTCAATGGGGTTCCCCTGAACCTCTATCTCCACCGGGATGGTGGGGTAATGGCTCACGGCCCCATGCATGCATGTCACTGCTACGCATTTGGCTTGTAGCACCTGACTACTTTTTACCAGCTTACCCGATATGAGAGTGATAGCACTCCCAGAGTCCACAAGCGCTGTAGTCTCTGCTCCATTTATCCTCACTGGCCTGGTGTAATTATGCGGGGCTAATGCGACCCCCGCGAGGTGGATAAGGGAGCACGGGACCTCCCAATCCCCCAGGTTACATTGCTTAGGCTCCTCGGTGCTGGGACATTGTGCTGCTATGTGTCCCCACTCCCCTCATGCATAACATCTATAATTGCTTCTAATCACTCCCCTATCCTGGGGGTTAGGGGGTTTAGTCCCAGGGTTCCCCCCACTCAGGCCAATCCCTTCCTTCTGGGATCCCCGCTGGTTTTTGGCGCCCCCTTCTTCCACCTAGGACTCCCCGGGGGTTGGCTGCCCAGCCTTCCAGGTTTGGGTTTTTTTCATAGATTCATAGATATTAAGGTCAGAAGGGACCATTATGATCATCTAGTCTGACCTCCTGCACAACGCAGACCACAGAATCTCACCTACCCACTCCTGTGAAAAACCTCTCACCTATGTCTGAGCTATTGAAGTCCTCAAGTCGTGGTTTAAAGACTTCAAGGAGCAGAGAATCGTCCAGCAAGTGACCCATGCTACAGAGGAAGGCGAAAAACGTCCAGGACCTCTTCCAATCTGCCCTGGAGGAAAATTCCTTCCCGACCCCAAATATGGCGATCAGCTGAACCCTGAGCATATGGGCAAGATTCACCAGCCAGATACCCAGGAAAGAATTCTCTGTAGATTCAGGTGCTTGCTTCAAAAGGGGCCTTCCTTGGGTAGTCGGGTCAATTCCCTGTCTGTCAACCGTTTTTCTACCAGCGTGATCATCTCATCGTACATGGACGGATCGTTCTGGCTTACCCATTTGCGGAGATCTGGTGGCAGTCCCTGCATGTAATGGTCCATGACCAGGGTCTCCAAAATCTCCAGGCTGCACACCTCAGGTTATAATCACTTCCGTGCGAGGTGTATGAGGTCGAATAGCTGGGACCTTGGGGTTTCGTTCTCCTGGTATTTCCACTCGTGGAACCTCTGGGCCCATACCGCTGCTGTCACCCCTGATCGTGCTAGGATCTCTGCCTTCATCTGGGTATAGTCAATGGCATCCATGGCAGGCAAGTCAAAGTAGGCCTTCTGGGCCTCTCCGCACAAAAAAGGGGCAAGAATGCTGGCCCACTCAGCACATCTCCCGACATCATCTTTGGCAGACAACCAGTGGCCCTCAGGGTTCGCGTCCCATCGGACCCCCGGGCCTGGGTGGTGAGAATCTTCAGCTGGTCCACTACCCACAATCTTGGGTCACCTGGTCCATTAATAATTGATTGATTTCCTGCTGTAGCCGCACACACTCCTGTTGTGCCATTGCCTGAACCCAGGTGGCCTCCTGCTGGGCTGCCATGGCTTGTACCAGAGCTCTTAACACCTCCTCCATTGTGGTACAAAACAAACACAAAATGAAACAAAAAAATCCCCAAAAACCCGGTGCAGTTTTTTTTAACCTCTTTCTTCCACCACGCTGTGAACGATGATCCAACGCTTGACAGCAGTTGTGACAAACCTCTGTCCTTGTTTCCATGGGTCCCGCACTTCCTGGTGGATTTCGCTAGCTTCAGAGGCTCACTGTGACCCTCCACGTAGCCCTTCTCTCTCTAGAGGCAAGGGTCACAGCCTTCTGAGCCATTTTCATCATAAGCCAGCAAGGGAGGTGAGGAGAAGCAATCCTCCCTTGCACAGTCTCTGTTGTCTCCCAGTCTCAGTGATTAATTGGGGGAGGGGGGGAGCCCGGGCCCATCCTCTACTCCGGGTTCCAGCCCAGGGACCCTAATAGTAGCAGCTATGGTAGCTGACTTTTTGGAAGTAGGATGCGTACAATTTCCTGGGCCACTTCCTCACAACAACCCCCACTTCCTCAATATCTACTTCACCGTTACCTCAGGGCCTCCTTCCTTGCACCTGAAATGGTTTGTACTGCTCAGTTCCTCCAGCAGCACGGCTTCCTCCTACAGCTCTTGACATGCACGCCCAACTGACTAACTGGGAGGCTTTTAACTAGTTTCAGCCAGCCCCTCATTGGCTTCAGGTGTCCCAATCAACCTAGCTATCTTCCCTGCCTTCTGAAAAGATCTTAATTGGCCCCAGGTGTCTTAATTGACCTGGAGCAGCTGCCATTTACTTATCCTGGTAACAGGGACTTGTTTGGCCTGGGGCTAATATATCTGTCTCCCACTACTTTTCTATAGCCATCTGGCCTTGCCCCATCACATGTCCCCCCTCCCCTGCCAGTCCCCCCTGACCAGTCCAAACCTTGCTTGACAGGTAACAAACAGTAAACCTCTACTCCTGAGTTCCCCAGAGACATCTCTGCAGTGCCAGCCCTCTCCTGGAACAGTCACAAAAGTCATTAACTTGGTTGCTCCTTTAAAGAGTCTATACTGCAGCCTGTTAGCTTAACTGAGATTAACCCACCCATCTCTTCAATCAGTGCACAGAATTGGTGTATAGTAAAAGTAAAACAAATTTATTTATCAAAAGGATTAAGTGATACCAAGTATGAGGAATAAAGATAGAAAGGGTTACAAGCAAACAAAAGTAAAAATATGCTCCTAAGAGTAAAACCTGATTTAGCAAATCAGACTCTTGTTCAAAGAAGTGTTTTTCACCCAGTCACTCTTCTAGCATGGCTGACCAGACTCTTTGGCCAAGACCCTTCACAGACCTCAGAGTGCTTGGTTCAGGTGAAGGATGCCAAAATGGTTTTTTCTCTCTCCTTGTATCTTCCCAAATTTCACTGACCCTGCTTTGAGAGGCAGGAAGGCTTCCTGGGGGTACAATCTTCATCCTCTGTGGAGATAAAGTGGTAATCTTTCCCCACATGCCCTCCTGATGGCTTTGTTTACCTTGCATGTGAATGTACATTCATTGTCTCTGCCTGACGGCCAGGCTGGTCAGATAAGCCAAGAAACATTCCTTTGTCTTGGGCCGATTGTGTTTAGGCATTGCTTACCAAGCACATTTTTAGAGTATAATTCTGGCACATATTTATAACTTTTTGTACACACCACACACTGATTTTTGAGACCAGAGTATTATCATTTTGTATGTAATAACTTACACAACATCTTTTAGATTCATGTTATGACAACAGTGTATTAGCTGTAGTGAGTATGTCAGGCCTGACATACGTTGCTGGTACAGAGGAGTGAACCACAAATGGGGCTCCGTGTCGCACTCACTAAGCACCTGTTTGCATCTGTATCTTTGTGAATAGTAATAATTCTCTAGGTTTGTTTCTGCTCTTGCTTATAGTGTTATAATTCCACTGATTTCAATAGTTGTTCCTGATTTATGCCATTTTGTAAACAAGATCGTAATCAATGTGTATATTTATACTTCAGCTTTATAGTATGGATTAGGCAACATGCAGGGAGGATTTACAAATTAGAACACTAATTGTTTTGCTGTTGTATCTTTCTTTCAGGAAATCTTTCTGCACAGCTATTAACTAATGTCCATTATATCTTTCTTTTTCAATAGGACCCAGTCCAGTATTTGACCTCCAAGTTATAAATGTCAGCACAACAGAAGTAAACTTAAGATGGCAAAACAATGACACTGCTGCTTCTCAGTACACGTACATAGTAGTCTCAGAAGGAAATGGATCTGTAACTAATAAAAGCAATACATATCAACTCACAAATTCTACATTTGTGGCTAGAATTACCAGTTTAAACCCTGGCACCTCCTATACATTCACGGTGTTTCCACAAGCAGGTGATAAAATAACAGAAGGAAACCGAAAAAACATAACTAACTGTACAGGCAAGTTACAAAAATATGTGCCTCTTTCATTTAAATGCTTTGTTGTTTGTGTATTGGATAGAAAACAGTTGATTTGCTTATTTAGCACCCAAAAGTGTGCTAGGTGCCTTACCAATATGTAGGCAGACCGGTTCCTACTTCTGAGGTTTACATTCAAAAGTCCTGATCTTGGAGCATTACTAGTCCTTACACAAGTAGTACATGGCTTTTCATCAGGACTGGTGGTATAAGTAAGGTGTTGCAGGACTGGATCATTGATAGAAAACATACAGATGAAGGGACTGAGAGGATGCAACATGAGATTTCTGATGTTTATTTTATTTTGTATTTTATACTTTGCCTGTCTGAAGTCAGTATTGTTACACTGGTTTTATAACAATGTATGTGAGATCAGAATTGGAACCAAAATATTTTGAAGACATTTGGGAGTAAAATTTAACTCTGTGCACATCCATCGTCTCCAATGAAGTAGCAGAAGGTATGCATCAGAGTGGAATTTAGCCCACGATCTTTGTGCGCCGCCATGTAAGGATAACAGCAGTCTTCTTCTGTAGAACAGTCATTCATGAAGTATTTAATGTCACTTACCTTTTGGATGACAGATTTTTTTCAAGCTAGTTGCTTCTTCCTTTGCACTTTTTCCTGCGTTTTTAAACACAGTCTAAATTCATAAACCTCGGAATGTTAAAAGAAAAAAGTGGTCAGAGAATAAAGGCAAAATGTATACTATAAATCAGAGAAGAAAGGAATATAGCGCCATGGGAAGAAAGACTGGCATGTGGTATAGAGATGAGAGGGAATAGAAAAATAGCAGAGAACATAAAAGGAAATAGGTGCTAGATAATATTTATTACTTATGTATAGTATTACAATAAATGTACGTGGTGCTTCACAGGCAGATGAAAACCAGGGCTCCTGCCCTGTGGAGCTTAAGTGGATTAAACAGATAACGTAAGGTGACCAGACAGCAAGTGTGAAAAATCGGGACAGAGGTGGGGCGGGGGTAATAGGAGCCTATATAAGAGAGAGACCCCAAAATCGGGACTGTCCCTATAAAATTGGGGCATCTGGTCACCCTAAGATAACCATCCAGTTTGTTCCACTAAGCTCTTTTCTTCTTTTGCAGATGCTGCACCAGTGTCTTCATTTAACTGTACACCAGTGACTAAAGAGCCTAAGTTAACAGTAAAGTGGGAGCTCCCTGCTGGTGTCAGTACTGGCTTCAGCATTAATACATTCAATGATGCCTGGAGCAATGAAACACTGGTTTCGTCTGGTAACCTAGATACAACTATAACAAATTTAAATTATTCCACCTCCTACAATGTTAGTATTATAACCCGTTCATGTGGGAAAGAGAGCCTTCCAGTGGAAAGAACATGTGTTACAAGTATCACGGGTAAGTGTAAAAAGTTTGGTGTGGGGTACAGGGCCAAAAAAAAAAAAGAACTCTAAGTTACAAAATGCAAAATGTGTAGCATTATACAGTACATGTGAATATTCAAGCTATGAGAGAGAGACTTTATCTTCATTCAAAGTTGTGTGTGAGAATATATATATATATATATATATATATATATATATATATATATATATATATATATATATATATATATATATATATATATTAACTCTGTAGAACTAGTATGATCAAAGATACGGACTTTCATTTCCTCACAGCATTTTTATATGGATGGGACACTATTTCTTTGTTGGCTTGCTTGGTTTTAAAGATGCTTCTTTAAGTGACATTAAAATGTGCTGGGTAATGTGCGTTTATATGATGTCGCCCAATGTGCAAATTGCAATAATGGGAGAAAATGGTGGGCTTTCTTTGTAACTTTTCCTAGGTAGTTGGAGAAGATAGATATTTCAACATAAGGTATCTTTCTGCTTGATTCACCTTTTCCTTCCCACATGTTGAGATGCTAATTTAATATTAATATTTCTCTGTTACAGACCCACCTGCTCCAGGAGGAGAGCCTAATATTACGTCAGTCACTCACAAGTCCTTTAAAATTCAGGTCAATGGGTTTGAGTCAAAAAATGGACCGCTAACGGCCTATGCAATAGTAATCACAACAGCTAAAGGTAAGATGTTAGGATGTTAGCTCCCAGACGTATTATTATTATATCAGACATCATGTGTATATCCATCGGGACAAACTTTTTAGATCCTAAACTAAGTGGAAGGGGAAGAATTACTCCTGATATTTGCAGTTGCTGTTCAGAAACATAGAGTGACATTCTGGCTCAACTAAAGTCAATGGCAAAACTCTCATTGACTTCATAGGCCAGGATTTCACTCATAGACTTGACTAGCCTGAATTAGTATAGTTCATAGGCCTTTCACAATGTTGCCACTATGCTATCTGATCAGCTTCCTTATTGGTTTGCCAATAACATGAACTGCAAAATTGTATAATGTCTTTTCTTTGTAGAATGATTCTAGGGGCTGGTAATTAACAACTTCTGAAGTTTGGGGTGTTTTTCAAGGCTGTAAAGATTATTACAAGAAACATGTCAGAAAGTTGGGGGAAGTGAAGCACTGTTTTCCAATTGTACTAATAATAGCCTATTGTCATTGAGGGGTGGGAGGAATTTTATGGATGAAAGACAAGATGAACATTGTCAGCATCACATGATATGGGAAACTGAGGAAGCCATAAGGCTTGCTATGGAGAATTGCTATAAAACACATTATCAAAATTACATTGTTAATGTCAGTGTTTTATCAACATACTTGTATTTTTTTCAGATGCCTCTAACCACTAATATTTAAAGCTGAATCACATGCAAAGCACGGTTCTGTATTGTGTTTGTTCACTTGGGCAAGAAAATAGATTTTTCTAGTCATGACTGATGGAAATTGAAAAGGGAGATACCAATTTGTCAGCGTCAGATGCTTTACTGTGAGGGGAAAAGATTTTAGGAAATGGCTCATCAGCCTTGATAAAGTGTAACTTTAATGCTCCAACTGTATAATGTTCAACTGCCTCTAATCTTAGTACACTAAGTTTAGGGTGGGTTTGTGTTGTTTGGGACTGTAATATAATTCATTTGTAACTGTTTTTCATCATTCTCTTCAGTGCAGAAACAGCATCAGCTGCTCTAATGTAAAGCAAGCAGGGTTTCAGAGAAACTATTCTGCCTTGAGCCCTGATCCTGCACCATTAAAGGCAATGATTTCAGTGAGCCCTAATTTCCTCCTGTAGCATGAAATAACTGGTTTTTTAGCTGTTACAGTTTGCTCACAAAACAACCTTCCCTAGCCTTTCTGCAACCTCTTGTTAGATATTAATTTAATGCTATTTCCTTTAAAAAGGGGGGTTTATTTTTTAAAAGCAATAAGTGGGGATGCCCGAGGGCAGCCTTGAGTGCAGGACTAGAAGATCTCGCGAGATCCCTTCCAGTCCGACACTTTTATGGTTCACTTCTGTGATATGCACAAATTCCACTAACAATGGCCAGCTACTTCCTCCTCACATAACACTTTGAACATTTAACTCTGTGTATTTGCTATTAACTCATCTCTGACAGCAAGTGATTTGAAGTGCATTGTTACCTCATAATTTTTTCATGGTTTAGCAACATAATCTGCTTCAAAATCCAGGAATTCTTTCCTTGACAGCAACATAGGGCAGGGATGGGGAGAAACAGCCTAATGTATTTAGACAACCTCGCTTCATGTTTTGTGATATAAGGTGTTTTTATACCGTTACCCGCTCCACCTTCACCCCGGAATTTACAACATTAGATTAAAAATTATGTTTAAAACGTTATTTTAAGCAATTTGACTTAAAGTGATTGCATGGCTTGATAGCATTACTGATGTCCCAAATTACGAGTCCAGTCAACACAGGAAATATTTCTTCTGAGTCTTCTGGACTAGGAGCTATTGACTCCCAAACGACTCCTATTTGGTCTGTGTCGACCAGTTCTTTTAATCTCTCCCAACAGGAAGAGGAGGCCAAAGCAGCCCTTACTTCTCAGGTTCTTGAGGTTTATGTGCTAAATCCTGGCACACTAAGAGCCTGTCTTCATTACCAAATTGGGTCCAATTTGTTAACTCAACTCCTCAAGGTCATGTTCTGACTCAGTATTAAGCACAGCTTTGCAGCTAGTGGAGACAGGGATGATGTAGTAGCACGGCCTACCAGGTCTGGCTTTGGTCTAGCTGCTGCTTTAGTTTCTCCTTCTCTCAGTCTAGATCACCCACCCTCGGAGTCTGGTTTGGTTCCTGCAGTAGTTGGGGGTCCACGTCACTGCAAAAGGCTAAGTCGTTAAAGAAAAAGTCCGCCCCTTCCAGGGTCTCCAGCACCAAAACAAACACAAGAGTCTTCCACCTCAGTCTCAAGCTGGACACAGCCCCTCCTTCCTGAAGATCTGTCTGTCTTCTTTCTTCAAAATCCAGACACACGCTAGCCTGCCATCTTTTCACTCTCACCCTTCATGCTTTCCTGGGCTTCTCTGAGTCTCTCCCTGCTCTCTACCAAGCACTGACTCCCAGGGCTTTCTACCTGGAATCTCCCTTCACACCTTTTGGTCCTCTACAAGTTTCTGTTTTAGCTCCACCTCAGAAGGCCTAATTTAGCCACACGACCTGCCTGTTATGTGACTTTGCTCATTTTCTTCACCTGGAGAGGCGGGTAAATGTGTCACATGTGGGAGTGGATCCATATCCTCTGAAAGGGCCATCCTTAAAGTCACCCAGTGACAGGCAAGTTGTGTTAAACATCTTGTCAGCTGGCTGTGATAAACCTGTACGTGTCAACTGATCATGGTTAAACACGACTTGTCCTATCTACACTGACTGCAAAGCTGTGTTAGTTAATGCGGCTCCTCAAAGTCAGGTTCTAACGTGATCTGATTTGTCTAGTGGAGACTGTCCGAGAAGGACTTTCAGCAGTGTGCAGTGTAGTTTCAGTACAGAAGACTTTCAGCGCAGGTAGTTTTCTGCAGAGAAGTTGTTTGTATATCCAGTCTTCAGCATACTTAAAAAAATTAAACCAAAAGGTTATTAAAACAGTGACATTCTCTTGGGGCAAAATAAATAAATTGTTCTACAGTGAAGGGTATCTGAGATTGTCCATATTGCCCTCAGCCTTTAATTTCAGGTAATATTCCACATTCATAACCGTTAGTTTTTTTTTTACTATTATTGCCCTTGAACCAGTCACTGTATTCTAAAATACAATTTTAAAAAAACATTAGTTTATGTCTGTTGTATATTTGTTTTTTCAGAAGGCACTGAACCTCCAAATAGCAGCTTGAGTTATACATACAATGACTTCCAGGAAAAGAAAACAAACACTTACGTAACGTTTGTCATAAACGATACACAAAAGAGAGCCTTTTCCTCCCGTTCAGATAGTTCGCAATACGAAGTGGAAGTAGGAAATACAACCACATCGTGTGGCTATTACAATGCGCCGCTGGAACCACTTGGTTCATACCGGTATTTATCTTGTTGGTTGTTGTAATTTCCTTGTATACAATTGAAATCTAAGTAATAATTGGATCACCAGATCATAAATACTGCTTGTCAGGCTTAGATTGTTAATGTCATCTAATGTGACTATTTCATTTTCCCTTCCTCTCATCAGGGCGAGTGTTGCAGGTTTCACTAAAATTGAATTTAACAGTAGTGATGGTGGACGTATTGTTGAAGAGAGAAGCTATGTATCATTTACGCCTTATTCTAAGGCAATTACGTTACCCCAGGATCCAGGTAAAGCTAACATAAAATGTTCCATTGCATGTTTTGCATATATTGGGCCCAACTGTGTTCTCATTTCAATTCTTGGCAAAACACACATTGACTTCAATGAAAGGAGGCTTGGGTCTGTTTATCTGTAATTTTGTAATGTAGTTGGTCTGTAGATTTACAACTGAGCAGTTCTACGAAAACTCTCTTGTATGCATATATTACATAATCCCTTACAGTAACATTAAAAATGACACAATAAGCCCAAAACATGGTATACTAAAATGAGAGTGGAAAGCTGCTGAGACAAGAAGACTTTGAGAGATAAGTAAAGTAGAGATTGCAATTACTGTGTTTTTGCACTCTCTGTAAATTAGAGATTGACATGTAGAAAAGAAACGGTGGATTCATGCTCCTATAATCCCAGTATTTCTTGTTTAGCTCCATTCTTACTGCTGTTCCTTAGCAACACTTGATATTGGCATCACTTAAAGGTGTTTCACAGCTACAGAGAGGAAGGATGGGCCGGTGGGTAGGGTGCTAGCTGGGGACTTCAGAGACCCAAGTTCAATTCCTTGCTCTGTCACAGACTTCCTGTGTCTCTGGGCCAGATTTTCAGATGTGTTTAAGTGCCTAAAGATCCAGATAGGTACATAGGGGGTGTGAGGGATGCCATCTGGAACTGGGATACCACTGAGCCAGCCTGACCCACCAGCCTGGGCTCCCTTTACACTGTATTGCTGTGACAAGCTCTCGAGCACATGCTGTGATCAGCTCTGTATGGGAAGGCTTCAGCTAAGGAACTTCCAAGCTGCTCAGGCACACACCCCCTCTGGAGTGTAAACCCAAAATTATACCATCTTGCACTGCACAGGGAACTGTACAGCATACGCTCATGAAATTCATTGCCTCCTTCAATGCGGAGAGGAATATACACAACAGCTTTCTGCCCCAAGTTATGATTTCCACATACACTGGTTTTAGACAAAGCAAAAACTAGTGTATTAACCTCAAAAGATAGATTTTAAGTGATTTTAAGGGATAGCAATCAGATCAAAGCAGATTACCTAGTAAATAAACAAAACATGGAAACTAAGCTTAATATACTACATATATTGGATATGACTAGCAAATTCTCATCCTAAATGATGATACCAGCAGGCTGCAAGTTCTTAAGGGGCAAGCTGTTCAGGCTTACAGCTTAGAAACCCTAGGTGTTCCATTCACAGGCTAAAAATCCCTTTAGCTGGGATCCAGCACTTCCCCCCCCCCCCTCCCCCCAGTTCAGTCTTTGTTCCTCAGGTTTTTCCGGCAGTCTCTTTGGGAGGGGAGTCAGTGAAGAACCACAGTGATGTCACTCCCCTGCCTTAAATAGCCTTTGCGTATGGGCGGGAACTCTTTGTTTCAAAGCTTGGTTCCACTCCAGTCAGTGGGAAAACACTGGTATCCAAGATGGAGTCCAATACCAGGTTACATGTCCCTGTAGTGTTACAGCAGCCATGAGTCGGATGCTGTCTGTAGCATCCTGAGGAAGTCCCCTCCCCACAGGTGGGCAATAATCTTCTTCTAAGGTCTCTTGTTTTCTCCTAATGGCTCATTAACCTGAATGGGCCCTTTCCAGCCAGCCATGGAGACTGAGAGCCTTTTGTCTAGTGGGTGTTCCCCGTGTGTAAACACAATTTGTAATACAGCTACGTAGTCAATATTCCTAACTTCAGATACGAAAATGATACATGCATACAAATAGGATAATCATATTCAGTAAATTATAACCTTTTCAATGATCTCACACATGACCTATCCTGCATAAAATACATGATGATTATGTTATATCATATACTAATATCTCTATGAAGAGTATGGGGTGCAGTGTCACAGTGGTATTTTTCAAAATTGCATCAGTGGGATAGATGCCTATCTGTCTTTAGGCGCCTAAATACCTTTGAAAATATAGCCTCTGTGCGAGTCACTAGGGCGTCGCTCCCAGCGCTGGTGCTCTGTCTACACTGGCACTTTACAGCGTTGAAACTTGTTGCACTCGGGGAGGGTTCACCCCCCGAGCGAGAAAGCTGCAGCGCTGTAAATTGCCAGTGTAGACAAGCCCTTGGTTTCCAATGTCCCTTAGAAAACTACTATAATCTTAGTTGAGAGATGATGCAGAAATTCCAAGTTTTTATTCAATCAGACATTATAGGTCAGCTCATTTCATACGGGTGTCCTTTGCATGTGAAATTTACTGCAGATAGCAGAAGTCTAAATTGTTAATGGTTCATACTTTTCACTTTGATACTTTCTTATATGACACTTGAATATACTTCCATCTAAGCTGAGACCTGTCCTTCCTCTTACTGGGCACAGTTTGTGAAATGAATTGCAGGTTCAGATTTAAATAGATGCATCTCAAACTATCTGATTTGCTCCCTGAGTTGGATAGCTCAAAATGCAACTTCTCAGGCTGTCCCTTGCAATCAAAATCCAGGTACAAAAATGGAGCCACCCTTCTGAAAATTGTGTGTGATTTAATAAAACTTGAGGAAAATGGATGAAACTATGGCAGTTTACACCAGCTGACAATCTGCCCCTTGATTGTTTTACACCATCTATTCAATCTGAATACAGTATCTTCTGTGACAAAGTTCGTGCTCTACCTTGGTGGGTCTTGCGCTTATTGGCGGATTTGCTCGCCTTGGAGCTTCACGGCAGCCCTCAGCTTGGCCGTTTTTCTGAACCCACAGTCCAGGTCGACTCCTCCTGTGTCTGACCAGGAGTTGGGAGGATTTGGGGGGCACCCGGGCCTGCCCTCTACTCCAGGTTCCAGCCCAGGGCCCTGTGGAATGCAGCTGTCTAGAGTGCCTCCTGGAACAGCTATGCGACAGCTACAACTCCCTGGACCACTTCCCCATGGCCTCCTCCGAACACCTTCTTTATCCTCACCATAGGACCTTCCTCCTGGCGTCTGATAATGCTTGTACACCTCAGTCCTCCAACAGTCCGTGTTCTCACTCTCAGCTCCTAGTGCCTCTTGCTCCCAGCTCCTCACATGCCCACCACAAACTGAAGTGAGCTCCTTTTTAAAACCCAGGTGCCCTGATTAGCCTGCCTTAATTGATTCTAGCAGCTTCTTGATTGACTGCAGGTGTTCTAATCAGCCTTTCTTAATTGTCTCCAGAAGGTTCCTGATTGTTCTGGAACCTTCCCTGTTATCTTACTCAGGGAATAGGGACCTACTTAGCCTGGGGCTAATATATCTGCCTTCTATTACTCTCCTATAGCCATCTAGCCCGACCCTGTCACATAGCCCCCCACTCTGCTCAGCACTATGGGGTTGGGCAACTTGGACGTCAGGCAGCATATTCGTGACAAGCCATTTGCATTGCCATGGTGGCTTCCAGCCTGGTGTTGTATGGTGAATTGGAAAGGTTGTAGGGACAGGAACCATCTGGTCACCCTTGCATTCTTCTCTTTATTTCGCTGCATCCACTGGAGGGGTGCATGGTCGGTCACAAGGGTAAACCGTTGTCCCAGAAGGTAATAACATAGTGTTTCCATGGCCCATTTCACAGTTAGGCACTCTCTTTCAACCCCGGCATACTTCTGCTCTCTCGGGAGGAGTTTCCTGCTGAGGTAGAGGATTTGGGTGTTCTTCATCTCCGACCATCTGCGATAGGACAGCTTCCAATCCTACTTCAGATGCATCTGTTTGTAAAATGAATTCTTTGTTGAAGTCTGGGGCTATAAGCACGGGGTTACTGCAGAGGGCTGTCTGTAGATCCATGAATGCTTTCTCTGCGGCATCTGTCCACTTCACCATGTCTGGACCCCGGGCTTTTATCAGGTCTGTCAGAGGACTCGCTCTGGTAGCAAAATGGGGAATAAATTGTCGGTAGTACCCCACCACACCCAGGAATGCCCAGACTTGCTTTTTCCGATTCGGCCGGTGCCAATTTTGGATAGTCTCTAGTTTGTTTAGTTGGGGCTTGACCATGCCCCTTCCTACAATGTAGCCAAGGTATTTAGCCTCAGCTAGCCCTATAGCACACTTGGCTGGGTTGGCTGTGAGGCCAGCCTGTCTTAGCGTGTTCAGAACCGCTTCCACCTTTCCTAAGTGGGTTTCCCAGTCGGGGGTGTGAATAATCACATCATCCACGTATGCCGCTGCATAACTGGTATGGGGCCGTAGGAGCTTGTCCATAAGACACTGGAAGGTGGCAGGTGCCCCATGCAGTCCAAAAGGAAGAACAGTATATTGAAACAGACCCTCTGGTGTAGAGAATGCCGTCTTTTCTTTTGCATCTTTGGCAAGGGGAATCTGCCAGTATCCCTTTGTTAAATCAAGGGTGGTCAAAAATCGGGCATTGCCCGGGTGGTCAACTAACTCATCAATATGGGGTATGGGGTATGCATCAAATTTGGATATCTCATTCAGCCGGCGAAAGTCATTACAAAACCTAGTCGTGCCATCAGGTTTGGGTAGTCTAACATCACGATCCTCTTCCCCCTCAATGCTCCGACTCTTTGTGGCTTCTGGTGGGCCTTCAGCCCCTCTCTTTTTCCATATGGGTTCTCCTGGTGGCCCAGTCACCCGAGCTCTAGGGCTTGGTGCTGCTTGTTTAACCCGGGATGCTTCTTCCTTAACTGGTCGGGTCAGCTCCCTCGCCGTCCTTCGCCTTTCTACCAGTGCAACAACCTCGTCGTAGGTGGAGGATTCATTCTGGCTTACGCAGGCGTGAAGGTCTGGTGGTAGTCCTCTCATGTACCGGTTGATGACCAGAACCTCTAGTATCTCCTCCGGACTCCGGGACTCAGTCCGTAACCACTTTCATGCAAGATGGATGAGGTCATATAATTGGGACCGCGGGGTTTTGTTTTCCTGGTATCTCCACTCATTATATCGCTGGGCCTGCACTGCGGTCATTACCCCAGATCTGGCCAGGATCTCTGCTTTCAGCTGGGGGTAGTCTGTCGCAGCCTCTTCAGGCAAATCATAGTAGGCCTTCTGGGTCTCCCCACACAGGAATGGAGCGAGGATGCCAGACCACTGTTCTTGGGGCCAAGCCTCCCGCAGGGCTGTCCTCTCAAAGGCCAAGAGGTATGCCTCTACATCATCCTCCCGCGTCATTTTCTGCAGCCAATTGCTGGCCCGCATGATATGCATCCCATCATGGCTGCGGTTCACCTCTGTAAGGGCCTTTACCTGGTTTACCAGTTCCTGCAACATAGCCCGGTCTTGAGCAGCCTGATCCATCAGCAGGCGATTAGTCTCTTGCTGCAGCCGCACTGCCTCCTGTTGGGCAGCTGCCTGGACATGAGTAGCCTCCTGCTGGGCAGCCGTGGCTTGTATCAGTGCCCGCACTACCTCCTCCATTGTGGTGCAAAACAATAAAAATAGACCTTCCCTTTTTTTTCCCTTCCAAACACCCTCCTTCTTCCGCCACGCTGTGGACACCAGATCCCACTTCCGACACCAGTTGTGACAAAGTTCCTGCTCTACCTTGGTGGATCTTGTGCTTATTGGCGGATTTGCTCGCCTTGGAGCTTCACGGCAGCCCTCAGCTTGGCCGTTTTTCTGAATCCACAGCTCAGGTCGACTCCTCCTGTGTCTGACCAGGAGTTGGGAGGTTTGGGGGGAACCCGGGCCCGCCCTCTATTCTGGGTTCCAGCCCAGGGCCCTGTGGAATGCAGCTGTCTAGAGTGCCTCCTGGAACAGCTGTGTGACAGCTACAACTCCCTGGGCCACTTCCCCATGGCCTCCTACCAACACCTTCTTTATCCTCACCATAGGACCTTCCTCCTGGCGTCTGATAATGCTTGTACACCTCAGTCCTCCAACAGTCCGCGTTCTCACTCTCAGCTCCTAGTGCCTCTTGCTCCCAGCTCCTCACATGCCCACCACAAACTGAAGTGAGCTCCTTTTTAAAACCCAGGTGCCCTGATTAGCCTGCCTTAATTGATTCTAACAGCTTCTTGATTGGCTGCAGATGTTCTAATCAGCCTGTCTTAATTGTCTCCAGAAGGTTCCTGATTGTTCTGGAACCTTCCCTGTTACCTTACTCAGGGAAAAGGGACCTATTTAGCCTGGGGCTAACATATCTGCCTTCAAATACTCTCCTATAGCCATCTGGCCCCACCCTGTCACACTTCCTAATAGTTAATTATTGTTAACTGAAGTGGGAGGTAAAAATCAATGATTATCATTGCTTATGAGTCTGTAAACAGCATTGGATAACTCATTTTATTTTTGTAAAATCTTTAACCATATCCTTTTCTTGTTTCTTGATATTAGAAATTCACATTAGCGTCCGTTGTAGCCTGTTGATATGTTGGATCATTGTTGATTTGATAGATAATTCATGAAAAGTTTCTGTTTTTATCCTCCCATAAGGTGTCATCGCTGGAGCTGTTGTTGGATGTATTTTGGGTGCTGTGGTTATAGCTGCTGTAGTGGGATTCATTTTCTGGAGACGGAGAAGGTAACTCATATTAACTGTTACATTCACTTCTGAAAAGAGCACCACATTATTTCACCATTACAATAAAAATAATAATAAATACCTAGCCCTTCTATAATGCTCTTCATAATGAGGCAGAAGCCAGTGCTATTCCTGTTTCATATACTTTAAAAGCAATGTTTTAAAATAAGCTCTACAGATACAAAATATTTATTTATATCACAATAATTCAAAGTAGATCATTCAAACTCACTTAGATGATTTTGTTGTGGAAACAAAGTCTTCATCATGACAGTGTATCACTGAGCCAAATTCTGCTCTGTTCCACTGGTGTAAATTCAGATTTACATTGATATTTGTGTAATTCAGATCAGAATTAGACTATAGTGCTCCGTAGCACATTTGTAATTAGTACTTCAATGTGTTAATGCTAAGCTATTTTTTCAAAGCAGAATAGATCACAGCACATTAAGGTACTGTTAGTGTGTGTCAGCAGGGTGCACAGGGACAGTTAGAGTATGGCAAGCTAGTGCTGGGTAGGTTTACATCCCAGCTTACTGCAAACTAGATGATTGTGTAGACAAGCCGTGAAGATATCTTATATAGGCTTTTTTTTTTCTCGATTGGCCACACTGGAACCCAACTTGTGGTCCGAGATTTCCTTTCTGGAGGTAATGGCAAGGCTAAGCGGAAAAGATCTAAGGACAAATTTTCAAAAGTTGTCCTAGTAAATCTGTGAGAAAATACATAGACGCTGTGCTCCTCTAGAAAGCCGAGATGTGCTGAGAGTGTCCCTAATTCCTGTGTCTTTTCCAGACAATCTGAAGTCCATCAAGGCTCTTTTTCTTCTCATGTTACCAGTCAAATAATGCAGAGCATACATTCTAAAAGGCTACTAAAAGAAAGGGAAGCCTTTTTGGATTTTCCTTTGCCTTCTTGTTTTGGTTCCTGTTCCTTCCCACGAGCTTCCATTTTTGACCAACACTTGCTTCCTAAGTAGAAGATCCAGGAGAGCAGCTTGCTTTAAAGCTGTGAAGATCCATTTTATTCATACAGCAAGGGTGTAAACACATTGGATAAATGTCTGACTTCTTAAATCATTATGCAGCATTTAGAGTCCTATTTCTAAGGCCTTTTCTACATTGGGATTTTAGCCACTAGTGCATATTCTTAGTGTAGACTCAGCTTGCATTAGTGCAACATGATTTTTACTAATGCGGTTGACCCTGGTTCCAAACTGGGAAAAGTTGAACCAGTGTAAACCAGGGATCTGCACTGGTACAGCAACACCAGTGGCTAAGATTGCCATGTAGACAAGGCTTGGATCTGTTTCCTGTTGCTCAACTCCATTAGAACAAACTAACACTTGTCTATTGTTCATTCATGATCATATTTCTTATTAATGATTTTACTGGTTACTGTAAGTGTAAGGCATAAGGGAGCCGCAGTTAGGGCTTCTTGCACAAGATCAGATGGTATATGAAAAACTATCATGAAACAGGCACAGAAAGAGCTTCTGCCAGGAATCTCATTTGTGTTTTGCAAAAATTCTTCTAATCTCTTCCCACCTCACCCTTTCCCAACAGGAAAGATGGAAAAAATAGTGAGCTGCCCTTTTCCCCAATTAGGTGAGTTAAATATTCTTTCAGCCACTATTTTCTGAGTTTACATAATATTGGCAAGACTTGTTCAGAACTTTGATAATCGTGTACTATACAATTTTCTGCGGCAGAGTTCCTGGTATTAAAGCTTTGAACACTTTATTTCCTTATGGAATTCAGAGAACCAAACATAACCTACTGCAGTCTAAAGATAATTACGTAGAGACTTTCAATGTTGCCAAATGGAATTGAACACCCAGTTCCCGTTAAAATTAATGGGAATTAGATGACCATGTCCTTTAGGTGGCTTTGCCTTGTATTCTTATGCATTGACAAAATAATCCAGATTACAAAGTGCAATGTGTAGAGGACCTGTCTGCACACTGTGTCTAAGCAAGATTGTCCACTATAGCCTTGATTCTCCCCTGTGACAGGGTTACTTTGTGCTGAGCCACCAGTGCAAAATAGCCTTAAAGCCAGGACAGCTGGATATGGGAGGGTCACCCCAGTATAGGGGGAACCTCAGGTAGTGCAAAGCTGGCATAAAATGGCTCGGACACCATGTAAGAGCAGGGCATCCCAGTGATTCCTAGCAGCCTTTGAGGCCATTGGCAGTCAGTCAAAGTTATACCAAGAGATTGACCCAATACATGACCAATCCAGGATCAGGGACTTTCAAAGGTGACTTAATGCCACCTTTTTACATCCTCTTTCCTAAATTGCATTGAAACTCCATGGCCATAGTAGAGCATTGGCGCTATATGTCTAGTTGTCCTGCAGTGTAAAATAAAGCTTGTGAGAGTAATATAGTAAAAGTATAACTGTGCTGTGTCTAATCATGTTTTTTTCTTTTTTTCCTCCTCAAGACCCAAGAAGTAAGTAAATCACATTTTGTAAACATGAATGACTGCTATTAACTGAATTTACGGTTTATTTAGCTAATAGCAAATACTAATAAATGAATGGCTTTGTTTGTTTTAGATCAAATACAATTAAAGTTGAAAGCTTTGAGTCCTACTTTAAGAAACAGCAAGCTGACTCGAACTGTGGATTTGCTGAAGAGTACGAAGTATGTATTATCCGTTGTTATGGAATTCAGTTAAGTATTTTTACAGTGGGGGAAAAAATAGCTTCTCTTTGGGAAGTAGCCAGGCATTGTTTAGAGGAAAAAGAAAGAGGTGACCAGTGTTAGAGACTGGGCATATACAAAGAATATGATTTTTTTACAGTAAAATTATTCATAATTCATGGCACAGGCATGGTAAAAAATAGATAATTCCATGCTCTGGGCACTGCAGCCTTGTGGATTCTGCTGCCCTGCATTCACAGTTTTAGTTCGCTTTGATCTAGTCCTCTTGGTTAATCAACGCTCATATTATGGGGGACCCTATCCCCGTTCTACTCTGACTCCCCCCAACCCCACAGACTCTTCTCCCCAGTGCAGAGCTCTTAGAAGGGGCATGGTTAGGTCTTTGCCCCTTTCATCCCCCAGGTTCCCTGTTCTCCCATTCTCTGCCTTCTTTACCCCTTGTAGGTTCCCCAGTCCTGAATCCCCCTGCCCCCTTTCTCCCCAGCTCACCTGCTCCCTGACTCCCTTTCCTGTCTCTCTCCTCAGCTCATTGCTGGAGGAGAGGTGGGCAGGATGGAATGCAGAAGGCTTGAACTGATTGCTGTCAAACAGCTGGCCAGGGCACCAGGCAGTGCCATTCTTCCTGCTGAGATGAGGGGGCTTCTCCAGAGCGAGGCATCGGAGCATGGGGTCTGCCAGTGAAGTGTTGAGGTTGGGCATCAGGTCCCAGCAACAGACTAGGGAGAGAGACAAGAAAGGGGGTCAGGGATTGAAGCAGGACGGGATAGAGATGGGGTTGGGGATCGGGCAAGCTGGGGGCAGAGAGGATCAGGAGGTTGAGGCCTGGGGTACCTACAAGGGGGAAGGGTCAAAAGGCAGGTTGTAAGGGATAGTGGTGGGTAGGGAAGGAGGCAGCTGATCAAAGTGAAGTAACAAACTGTTAATGCACAGCTGCAAGGTCTATATAAATGGCAAAATTCATGGTTCTGAGATGGTGGTGACCACTGTGACAGAACCATATCCCTGACAATGAATTCCCATCTGCAACAACCCATTACCTTATCTGCCTTCTATTTGAAATGTAAGAGAGACATTTCAGATTTTGTGGCACTAAACCTGTCTGGGGGCATGTATGTAGCAATACCTGAGTTAGCATGTGGCCTTGGGAAAGCCGCTTACCCACTCTGTATCTGTCTCCCCATTTGCAAAAAGGGTGGGTGGGCATAATACTGATATTGCTACCTTAGTGGGGTTTATGGTACCTTAAATGGCTTTAGAGCTGTAAGTTGCTGTATAGATGCTAAATATTGTTTCCCTCACATCCAATAAATATTTTTCTATAAAGTGTATGTAAACTTGAAGGTAACTAGAGAGAACCCCAAACCAGGAAACAAGCCATTTGTCCATGCAGTCACTTATAGAAAGGTATTGAATAGCTCAATTGTCTGCTATTCTACAGAATACTTTTCCCTCCTCCCTGAAGCCATTCACTGACTTCCTGTCTCTTTCCATATCAAGTTCAGACTCCTTATTTTAACTTATAGGGCACTAGATAGCTCTGCCCTGCCTTCCTTTCAAGTTATGTATCCTCCCACAACTCCTCTATTGCCATATACTCCACCCTGCCCCTCTTTCCTCAATGCCCTCTTCATCATCGTCCTTCTTTCCTCCTCCTTGTCTCGACTCCAAACCAGCCCCACACCACTCCCTGTTCCTAAATCAGGTCCTCTTCCTGTGCACAGGTCCTCACCCTGCACAATTCGCATATGGCCTGACAGCTGTAGTTCATATTCATGACCCCAATTCAGCAAAGAAATGCAAGAAAGCCAATGGGACTTTAAATACATGCTGAATGGTGAGCATATACTTAAGTGCTCTACTGACTCAGGGCCTGAGCGAACATGCAGTCACTGTTAGTCATGCATATTTTAGAGCAAGTGCAAAAATCAATTTGCGGGACGCACATGTTTATTAATCATCCTCTCCTCTCTATGAAGTTTGCTGCTCTCTCTTTTGCACTCCCTTTTAAAAAAGAAGAGTTAATTTTATTACCATTTCTCCAAGGCCTAATTCTTCCACTGCTGTAGGGACATCATGTGTGTTAGCACTGTTGGCATATCCCAATGATTGGCTCTGCCCTGTCTTTAAACCAGTGTCATCACTAAAAAAAATTCTTTATTTTGCTGTAGGAACTGAGGTCGGTGGGCATTCATCAGCCTAAATTTGCAGCTGAACTTACTGAGAACAGAAGAAAAAATAGGTACAATAATGTCTTGCCGTGTAAGTCACTTCTTTTGTTTTTGCATGTTGTGTTTCTGGTTGAAAGCTTTAGGTTGGGTTAGTTTTGTAACTGAAGGTTTTCAACAATAGAGTGCTCACGTGCTTCCAGGATGGACACTGATGTGAGTTTCAAAATAAATAAACCTGTGATACCCATTGTTCAGCTTTCCATAAGCCACAACATTAACAAAACGTAAACAGCTTTCCACCAACACACATCTCGTGTGTCCATTTTGGTGGTTCATCCATGATGAAGCTCTACCCAACAAGCTTACAATCCGAAGGGTAAGACTCGAGACAACAGATGACTATAGACAGTCAGCGGCGTGTAAGGAAACAATGAGACAACGGTGGTCAGCATGGCAGGCAGTGGTCTCTGCACACCAGCAGCCTAGCTGCTGTCAAGTTGTTTGTTGGCATCAAAGCAAAGGGGGATTTGAAGGAGGGTAATGAGGTTGCTTTGCGGATATTTACGGGGAGCTCCTCCCAAGAATGAGGGGCAGCACGGGAGAAAGCAAGGGGCAGGGCCATTCCTAAGGGGGTGTACGGCCCGGGACAACTCCCTCTGCCCCGCTTCTTAGTCTTCCCCCTGCTCCGCCCCTGGCCTGCCCCCATTCCACCTCTTCTCCCAGCAATGGACGCAGCTTGGAGGATTAGCAGGGGGCCTGCACTGGCAGCAGGGGTCGGGCCGACCCCACTCTCACCGGCAGCGGCGGGAAGTAGAGAAACCCGGCCCCAGCCCACTCCACTCCTCCGCCAGCTCCCAGCCACGTCACTCCACTTCCCGTTGCCGGTGAGTGCGGGAGATGGTCCTTTCCCCAACCCCCCACCCCCACTCAAGCAACACGGCTGGGGCTGGGGCGGGGGAAGTGGAGTGGGCTGGGGTCGGGTTGCTCCACTTCCCGCTACCCAGTTCGTGTGGGGGGTGGTCCTTTCCCTAACCCCGCCACCTGAGCGACACGGTGGGGGGGGGGCGGGGGGCGGCGCGGAATGGGCTGGGGCCGGGTCGTTCCGCTTCTTGCTGCCGGCGCCAGGCCCCCTGCTAATCTCCCAGGCCGCTCTGGGCCTGTGGGGCCCTCCAAAGCGGCCCCCCACAGCTTCTGCCTCCCCGGCCCTGCAGGCCTTGAGCGCAGCCCAGACCCTCTGCGGGGGGTCTGGGGAGCTGGTGCTTGGGCTGCGTAGGGCACCATAATTGGTAGGGACAGACCTGGGAGAAAGCATTTATATACTTGTGGGTGTAAATTAAAGGACACTAAATTTCATGTTCTGTATCGTTGATGTCATTTGAGCACTGTGTCCTATAAACCCTAGATTTATTCTATTTATTTCATACTTGTTGAAATCTTACAATGCTATCTATGTATTTTATTCTAAATTGGTATATATGTATACTACTGTCTCCTAATGAAATAGCTTATACTTTATCACCCCCTACATGCCCATTCTTCTGTGCTTTAAATTGTACGGCATTCGAAAACTGCCTCTCTTATGCACATGCACACATACTGTATAGTCCATATTAAAAATAATGAGTTTGCTCAATATTCTGAAAATCAATTTTATTTTGGTGAACACTTATCTTTTATAGACATCATTCACTAAATCTATTCTAGATTATAAAACTTTCCTATTTCTGATTCCTATAGTAACATATATTCTAATTTTAAAAATGCATATTGATTTTGAAGCCTTTAGTCAGGGCTCCTGTTTTAAACATACATAGTATTTTGCAAAACGTTTAAAATCCTAACAATCACTTTTTTGTTTGCAGATGACATTTCCCGTGTTAAACTTTCGATCCAAACGCATCCAACGGATGATTATATTAATGCAAACTATATGCCCGTAAGTCTACTAAAATCATTAAAATTAAAAATTGGGTCTGTTTTGTGACAGACTTATTAAGTTATATGAAGCTTTAAAAATTTTGTTCTTATCTGATCATTAAAAATAGTTATTGATTTTATTTTTATTTTAGGGATACAGCTCCAAGAAAGAATTTATTGGTGCACAAGGCCCCTTACCCAACACTGTGCAAGACTTCTGGCGCATGATTTGGGAAAAAAATATCTATGCTATTGTTATGTTGACAAAATGTGTTGAACAAGGCAGGGTACGTTTTTGTTAAAACTACATTTTCCTTTGAGATGCAATCGGCTAATTCTAAGTAGTAAAAAAATAACACCATTATGTTTATATAGCACCTGTTTATCCTGGGACTCCAAAGTCTTTAAAAATTATAGAACATGCATGAAATTTATTTCATCCACTTTCATGCTCTCATTACTGTTTGGGGTCTAGCAGGAATTTTTTGGGGGGAGAGAAGGGGAGTTCAGCATTGCACAATTGGTTTAGGTACACTGTGAACTCTTTAGCCTTCTTCTGAAGCATCTGGTAATGGCCCCTGCTGGAAACAGGATACTTGACTAGATGAACCAACAAATCTAATCAATACTGCAAAAAAAAAAGAAATGCAGAAGCATCAAAAATGCTAGAAAATACACCCCCAGTCCTCCAATTGGATTCATTCATGTGGTTTTGAACACAGGATTGTGGTTCAATTGTGTCTTAGACAGCAGAGTGTAAAGCAATTTTATCCCCTTCTTGAGAATGTTCTGGGTGCTCGGCTAACCACTTCGGACAGAAAATGCCAGAGCTGAAGCTACACAAGCAACCTTAACTTCGCTTCATTTGTATTTTTTGTGTCAACTGTTTTGTCCCTCTTTCACTGTACATGTTTAAATGTATTAACTTTCCATTTGGGCCTGATATGCTTCCACTGAAGTCAGTGGCAAAACTCTCAGTGACTGCAGTGAGAGCAGGAGCCAAGTCTTTTGTAAAAATGAAAGGAAAAAAGTTAATCTGACTACCTAGCTAATCTCAAAAACAATGAGGAGTCCTTGTGGCACCTTAAAGACTAAGGGTATGTCTACACTACGGAATAAGGTCGAATTTATAGAAGTCGTTTTTTTAGAAATCGGTTTTATATATTCGAGTGTGTGTGTCCCCACAGAAAATGCTCTAAGTGCATTAAGTGCATTAACTCGGCGGAGCGCTTCCACAGTACCAAGGCTAGAGTCGACTTCCGGAGTGTTGCACTGTGGGTAGCTATCCCACAGTTCCCGCAGTCTCCGCTGCCCATTGGAATTCTGGGTTGAGATCCCAATGCCTGATGGGGCTAAAACATTGTCGCGGGTGGTTCTGAGTACTTATCGTCAGGCCCCCCTTCCCTCCCTCCCTCCGTGAAAGCAAGGGCAGACAATCGTTTCGCGCCTTTTTTCCTGAGTTACCTGTGCAGACGCCATACCACGGCAAGCATGGAGCCCGCTCAGGTAACCGTCACCGTATGTCTCCTGGGTGCTGGCAGATGCGGTACGGCATTGCTACACAGTAGCAGCAACCCATTGCCTTCTGGCAGCAGACGGTGCAATACGACTGGTAGCCGTCATCGTCGTGTCCGAGGTGCTCCTGGCCACGTCGGCTGGGAGCACCTGGGCAGACATGGGCGCAGGGACTAAATTTGGAGTGACTTGACCAGGTCATTCTCTTTAGTCCTGCAGTCAGTCCTATTGAATCGTCTTATGGTGAGCAGGCAGGCGATACGGATTGCTAGCAGTCGTACTGTACCATCTTCTGCCGGGCAGGCAAGAGATGAGGATGGCTAGCAGTCGTATTGTACCATCTTCTGCCAGGCAGGCAAGAGATGAGGATGGCTAGCAGTCGTACTGTACCATCTTCTGCCGAGCAGCCATGAGATGTGGATGGCATGCAGTCCTTCTGCACCGTCTGCTGCCAGCCAAAGATGTAAAAGATAGATGGAGTGGATCAAAACAAGAAATAGACCAGCTTTGTTTTGTACGCATTTGCTTCCCCACCTCCCCTGTTTAGGGGACTCATTCCTCTAGGTCACACTGTAGTCACTCACAGAGAAGGTGCAGCGAGGTAAATCTAGCCATGTATCAATCAGAGGCCAGGCTAACCTCCTTGTTCCAATAAGAACAATAACTTAGGTGCACCATTTCTTATTGGAACCCTCCGTGAAGTCCTGCCTGAAATACTCCTTGATGTAAAGCCACCCCCTTTGTTGATTTTAGCTCCCTGAAGCCAACCCTGTAAGCCGTGTCGTCAGTCGCCCCTCCCTCCGTCAGAGCAACGGCAGACAATCGTTCCGCGCCTTTTTTCTGTGCGGACGCCATACCAAGGCAAGCATGGAGGCCGCTCAGCTCGCTTTGGCAATTAGGAGCACATTAAACACCACACGCATTATCCAGCAGTATATGCAGCACCAGAACCTGGCAGAGCGATACCGGGCGAGGAGGCGACGTCAGCGCGGTCACATGAGTGATCAGGACATGGACACAGATTTCTCTGAAAGCATGGGCCCTGCCAATGCATGCATCATGGTGCTAATGGGGCAGGTTCATGCTGTGGAACGCCAATTCTGGGCTCGGGAAACAAGCACAGACTGGTGGGACCGCATAGTGTTGCAGGTCTGGGATGATTCCCAGTGGCTGCGAAACTTTCGCATGCGTAAGGGCACTTTCATGGCACTTTGTGACTTGCTTTCCCCTGCCCTGAAGCGCATGAATACCAAGATGAGAGCAGCCCTCACAGTTGAGAAGCGAGTGGCGATAGCCCTGTGGAAGCTTGCAACGCCCGACAGCTACTGGTCAGTTGGGAATCAATTTGGAGTGGGCAAATCTACTGTTGGGGCTGCTGTGATGCAAGTAGCGCACGCAATCAAAGATCTGCTGATATCAAGGGTAGTGACCCTGGGAAATGTGCAGGTCATAGTGGATGGCTTTGCTGCAATGGGATTCCCTAACTGTGGTGGAGCCATAGACAGAACCCATATCCCTATCTTGGCACTGGAGCACCAAGCCGCCGAGTACATAAACCGCAAAGGGTACTTTTCAATAGTGCTGCAAGCTCTGGTGGATCACAAGGGACGTTTCACCAACATCAACGTGGGATGGCCGGGAAAGGTACATGACGCTCGCATCTTCAGGAACTCTGGTCTGTTTCAAAAGCTGCAGGAAGGGACTTTATTCCCAGACCAGAAAATAACTGTTGGGGATGTTGAAATGCCTATAGTTATCCTTGAGGACCCAGCCTACCCCTTAATGCCATGGCTCATGAAGCCGTACACAGGCAGCCTGGACAGTAGTGAGGAGCTGTTCAAGTACAGGCTGAGCAAGTGCAGAATGGTGGTAGAATGTGCATTTGGACGTTTAAAGGCGCGCTGGCGCAGTTTCCTGACTCGCTTAGACCTCAGCGAAACCAATATTCCCACTGTTATTACTGCTTGCTGTGTGCTCCACAATAGCTGTGAGAGTAAGGGGGAGACGTTTAGGGCGGGGTGGGAGGTTGAGGCAAATCGCCTGGCTGCTGGTTACGCGCAGCGAGACACCAGGGCGGTTAGAAGAGCACAGGAGGGCGCGGTACGCATCAGAGAAGCTTTGAAAACCAGTTTCATGACTGGCCAGGCTACGGTGTGAAAGTTCTCTTTATTTCTCCTTGATGAAACCCCCCGCCCCTTGGTTCACTCTAATTCCCAGGAAGCTAACCACCCTCCCCTCCTCCCTTCGATCACCGCTTGCAGAGGCAATAAAGTCATTGTTGCTTCACATTCATGCATTCTTTATTCATTCATCACACAAATAGGGGGATGACTACCAAGGTAGCCCAGGAGGGGTGGTGGAGGAGGGAAGGAAAATGCCACACAGCACTTTAAAAGTTTACAACTTTAAAATTTATTGAATGCCAGCCTTCTTTTTTTTGGGCAATCCTCTGTGGCGGAGTGGCTGGTTGGCCGGTGGCCCCCCCACCGCGTTCTTGGGCGTCTGGGTGTGGAGGCTATGGAACTTGGGCAGGAGGGCGGTTGGTTACACAGGGGCTGTAGTGGCAGTCTGTGCTCCAGCTTCCTTTGCTGCAGCTCAACCATACACTGGAGCATACTGGTTTGATCCTCCAGCAGCCTCAGCATTGAATCCTGCCTCCTCTCATCACGCTGCTGCCACATTTGAGCTTCAGCCCTGTCTTCAGCCCGCCACTTACTCTCTTCAGCCCGCCACTTACTCTCTGCAGCCCGCCACCTCTCCTCCCGGTCATTTTGTGCTTTCGTGCACTCTGACATTATTTGCCTCCACGCATTCGTCTGTGCTCTGTCAGTGTGGGAGGACAGCATGAGTTCGGAGAACATTTCATCTCGAGTGCGTTTTTTTTTCTTTCTAATCTTCACTAGCCTCTGGGAAGGAGAAGATCCTGTGATCATTGAAACACATGCAGCTGGTGGAGAAAAAAAAAGGGACAGTGGTATTTAAAAAGACACATTTTATAAAACAGTGGCTACAGTCTTTCAGGGTAAACCTTGCTGTTAACATTACATACATAGCACATGTGCTTTCGTTACAAGGTCGCATTTTGCCTCCCCCCACCGCATGGCTACCCCCTCAACCCTCCCCCCTCCCCGTGGCTAACAGCGAGGAACATTTCTGTTTAGCCACAGGCAAACAGCCCAGCAGGAACGGGCTCCTCTGAGTGTCCCCTGAAGAAAAGCACTCTATTTCAACCAGGTGACCATGAATTATATTTCACTCTCCTGAGGATAACACAGAGAGATAAAGAACGGATGTTGTTTGAACGCCAGCAAACATACACTGCAATGCTTTGTTGTACAAAGATTCTCGAGTACATGTTACTGGCCTGGAGTGGTAAAGTGTCCTACCATGAAGGACGCAATAAGGCTGCCCTCCCCAGAAACCTTTTGCAAAGGCTTTGGGAGTACATCCAGGAGAGCCGCGAATGCCAGGGCAAATTAATCCTTTCACATGCTTGCTTTTAAACCATGTATAGTATTTTAAAAGGTACACTCACCGGAGGTCCCTTCTCCGCCTGCCGGGTCCAGGAGGCAGCCTTGGGTGGGTTCGGGGGGTACTGGCTCCAGGTCCAGGGTGAGAAACAGTTCCTGGCTGTCGGGAAAACCGGTTTCTCCGCTTGCTTGCTGTGAGCTATCTACAACCTCATCATCATCATCATCTTCTTCGTCCCCAAAACCTGCTTCCGTTTTGCCTCCATCTCCATTGAAGGAGTCAAACAATACGGCTGGGGTAGTGGTGGCTGAACCTCCTAAAATGGCATGCAGCTCATCATAGAAGCGGCATGTTTGGGGCTCTGACCCAGAGAGGCGAACGGCCGCTCCGGTTTTCTGGTAGGCTTGCCTCAGCTCCTTAAGTTTCACGCGGCACTGCTTCGGGTCCCTGTTATGGCCTCTGTCCTTCATGCCCTGGGAGATTTTGACAAAGGTTTTGGCATTTTGAAAACTGGAACGGAGTTCTGATAGCACGGATTCCTCTCCCCATACAGCGATCAGATCCCGTACCTCCCGTTCGGTCCATGCTGGAGCTCTTTTGCGATTCTGGGACTCCATCATGGTCACCTCTGCTGATGAGCTCTGCATGGTCACCTGCAATTTGCCACGCTGGCCAAACAGGAAATGAGATTCAAAAGTTCGCAGTTCTTTTCCTGTCTACCTGGCCAGTGCATCTGAGTTGAGAGTGCTGTCCAGAGCGGTCACAATGGAGCACTCTCGGATAGCTCCCGGAGGCCAATACCGTCGAATTGTGTCCACAGTACCCCAAATTCGACCCGGCAAGGCCGATTTAAGCGCTAATCCACTTGTCAGGGGTGGAGTAAGGCAATCAATTTTAAGAGCCCTTTAAGTCGAAATAAAGGGCTTCATCGTGTGGATGGGTGCAGGTTTACATCGATTTAACGCTGCTAAATTCGACCTAAAGTCCTAGTGTAGACCAGGGCTAACAAATTTATTTGGGTATAAGCTTTCCTGGGCTAGAACCCACTTCGTCAGATGCATGAAGAGGAAAATATAGGAGCAGGTATAAATACATGAAAGGATGGGGGTTGCCTTACCAGGTGTGAGGTCAGTCTAACGAGATAAATCAATTAACAGCAGGATACCAAGGGAGGAAAAATAACTTTTGAAGTGGTAATGAGAGAGGCCCATTACAGACAGTTGACAAGAAGGTGTGAGTAACAGTAGGGAGAAATTAATATTGGGGAAATTAAGTTTAGGTTTTGTAATGACCCAACTACTCCCAGTCTTTATTCAGGCCTAATATGATGGTATCCCGTTTGCAAATTAATTCTAGTTCTGGACCTTCATGTTGGAGTCTGTTTGTTTTTGAAGTTTTTTTTGTTGAAGAATTGCCACTTTTAGGTCTGTTATTGAGTGACCAGAGAGACTGAAGTGTTCTCCTACTGGTTTTTGAATGTTATGATTCCTGATGTCAGATTTGTGTCCATTTATTCTTTTGTGTAGAGACTGTCCAGTTTGGCCAACGTATATGGCAGAGGGGCATTGCTGGCACATGATGGCATATATCAGAGTGGTAGATGTGCAGGTGAACGAGCCCCTGATGGTGTGGCTGATGTGGTTAGGTCCTATGACGGTGTCCCTTGAAAAGCTATGTGGACAGAGTTGGCACCGGGGTTTGTTGCAGGGTTTGATTCCTGGGTTGGTGTTTTTGTTGTGTGGTGTGTAGTTGCTGGTGAGTATTTGCTTCAGGTTGGGGGGCTGTCTGTAAGCGAGGACCTAACCACATCAGCCACACCATCAGGAGTTCTGAGCATCCGTGACTCCTGTTGACTTCAGTGGGAGCTGTGAGTGCTCTGAACCCTTGGAATCAGGCCATCGATATCTAACAGATGACACATGTGGCCAAATTATAACTGCTTTGGCACAGGGTGCGCTCGGAGGGGAAGATGGAGCAAGCTTTCTCCTTCTCTCGCCAATCCTGCTAATTCCCAGTATGTTTGTACAGGAGGCAGCCATAGATCAGCTGCAGGCATTGAAGATCACAAGGGGGGTAACGAGTGCTGCTGGCAGCCCCAGAGAAGGGTGTCTGGGCAGGGCAATAAAGTTACATTAGTGATCAATGTAACCCATTGTGTCCATACCACAGAAAAATTGTATACCTCATGACACTAAAGCATAAGTAAGCAATGAAAATCAGGAATGGAATTGTGTTTTGTATTGCTTTAAGCCTATTGTCATCTAGAATCTTTTATAAGTGAGTAAATTATATTACCTTGTTTGCTGCTTAATTTCCCAAAAGCTAATCATGATTATTATGGTTTACAACTATCTATTGAATGTCCTCAAGTCTAGGATGGACTGTAATTTAGGACTAAAAGGGGAAAATACGCAATTTATCCTTGCATTGCTTTTCCTCTGCCTTGCTTTTTCTTTGCACTCCATAAAAATCTCCTCTGTTACTGTTGTACAGTATAGCTAACATTATCGCTTTCTTTTTAGACAAAATGTGAGGAATATTGGCCAGTCAAAGGATCCAACTATTACGATGACATTAGTGTAACATTGGTCTCAGAGTATGTCCTTCCAGAATGGACAATAAGAGACTTCACAGTGGAAGACGTGAGTAATTCATTGGGTGTATAAGACTCTAATGTGTTTGTAGAAATATATCTACTGCATCTCTGGAAAGAGAAACTTCACCATCCAAGTCAAATCAGAATGGGGAAAGCAATCACTCCTGCAGACTTCACAACAAAAGTAAAACTTAGCTAAAGGAAAAATATTGTACAGCTTGTTTTAATCTGGGACATGATCGCTCTAGTCTCCTTCCTGCCTAAGATCTGATTAAGGTGTTTCATGCTGTGTATCAGCAATCGGCCTCATGTGGGAGTCAGGGACTGAATGAGCATCTGCTGATTGGACCTATAATTTGACCTTTCGGTGCTCTATTATAGAACCCTCTGATGGGCCTGCTAATGAATTACCAGTCTGGGACCTCATTGGCGATTAAGGGATCTCTGCATGAAAATTTGTCTACAGGATCCAGTCACATTATGGGCTCACCAGCAGCAGTGGTGCAGAGCCCATGCTGTGATCCTGCAACCCATACTGACATGAGGAGGCCGTACTCACACACTAAAGAGACCACCGTATAAAGGCAAAGGCAAAAGAGAAGAATTTCAATCGTTTATCTGGGCGAAGGGTGTCCTCAGCCATAAAGAGACAATTGAATAATGCATCCTGAAAGTAGTGCACAGTTCACAGGAGGCACCTGTAATAATGCTGAACTAGCCACAATATCTTCCTACCATAATTGTTTTGTGATGTTCTTTTGAGGCCTAATTTCTCATCTTTCAATGTATGTTCTTTTAGAAGAATGCAACTGAAATCCACTCAGTACGCCAGTTCCATTTCACTTCCTGGCCTGACCATGGTGTTCCAGAGACAACAGACCTTCTTATTAACTTTAGACATCTGGTACAGGAAAACATGAGCCACAATCCCCCAGATTCTCCTACTCTGGTGCACTGCAGGTACAGTAATTCCACACTGGCTTCCTTTTAAGAGCACGTTTAATATTAAAGTGTTCCTTTTCAAGCAGTAGAAAAAGCTCAACACCTTTACTATTTATGTATGTGTATTGTCCATCCTGCCAAGTTATATGAAAGGGCCCTTTGCTGTACACCAGAGAAATGCAATAAAACAGTGTGGATGTCAAAATGCATTACCCTACAGTAAACAGTTCATTAAGGGGTTTTGTTGCTGTAGTCCTTTTGGGGGTCTCTCATTGACTGGAAAATTCAGCACCAAAAATTGCCTTATAAAGCACTTTATGTATAATTTTTATGGTTTTTGCGAGCCCAGAAGGAATCATGCAGCCCTACTGACAATGGTAATAAGAACTCCTACAGACTATAAGGGCCTTGATCCCAATGCCCACTGAAGTCAGTGGAAATCTTCCTAATAACTTCAATGGCTTTGCATCAGGCCCTGGGTTGTCTATAATTAAGAGAAAATAATAGGTGAAAGGCCGTCATGCTTCTGTCTAACGCATAGTCATTTTACTGCAGTGCTGGTGTTGGCAGGACAGGTACTTTCATTGCAATTGACCGTCTGATCCAGCAAATAGAAATGGAGAACACCAGTGATGTGTATGGAGTAGTATATGATCTTCGAATGCATCGACCTTTAATGGTGCAAACAGAGGTAAGGCTAATCTCTTCCATTTAACGTGCCTGAAGATCATTGCATAATAGCTCAAGAAAGGCAGCGTAAATAGACAGCTCAGAAGTATGTTCCACTCCAGAGGCTTTCTCCTGTTCTTACCCAACATTTCAAAATTCTGTTTTTGTCAGCTCAACAAAGGAGTGCCCAGCGGGGACCCATGGAAACCCTAAAGGGGTACAGAGTCCCCTGCGATCATCAGCTTTCCACACATCCTGCCCTATCTCTTCCCAGTGAAAGCAGTTGCAGCCATGGACCATAGTAAAACCCATAGAGCTGCCACAAAGGGGATGGGGAATTGGGAGAAAAGTGATTCCGTATAGTGAGCTGGGGGAGCCTGAGGGAGCCGGAGGCTGAGGGGGAAATTATTCCAGCTGGCAGCACCATTTTGGAGCACTGCTGTTGGGCCTGTGTTACTCCTTTAAATTCTCCACAGTTGACTGTCAAGCAGAGAGATCTACCTCCATCTCTGCGGGGACAGGGAACTCTGCACATACTCCCCCTTCTCTTGCACAGGTCTGAAGTGAAAGATGGTGAAATCACAGACTCTGCTCCTTGGGCAAGGGGGAGGTATTTGGGCTGCCATGTAGTCACTGCCACAGCACTTGGGATCGAGAGCCTCTCTCAGAATTACAAGTGTGCCGCAGCATCTATTTATCAGTTTGTTTATTTTGTGGGTTTGGCAGCACTGTCTGTATAGTCAGTTTCACTGCTTCTCCAGGCTGAATATTCCATGTGGTTTGTGTAGATCTTTCATATAGCAACAAAAGGGAGTAAAACGTTTAAAATAACCAGGAAAATAGGAATGTAAGAAACCACAAAAATTGGCAGGGCGACTCTGGGACAGCTATGGTACCTGAAACTGTACTGGCAGGCACTTAAGGAGTTAATCTGGAGGGCCTCACTCCACCTGGAAATGGTGCTGACTACCTGTGTCCCTTTGAGTTACCTCCAATAAAACACTTCCCTCTGCTGGTACATGTGTCTCTCTCAGCTCCTCGCTCCCATCTGCATCCACATCATGACAGGAATTTTTTTTAGTTTGAATAGATTAAGCTTGATGGGGTCACTTTTTAAAGGAGCAAACAGTTAAAAGACCACTGTCAACTTGATTTTTTTTAAAACCAACTAAAGAGTTCTCTGTCAGATTACTTAAAATTATATAGCATGTCTTCAGTTTAACAAGGGGGGAGGTTGTTAGTCTGTGATTTATATTCAGAAGGGTCTTGGGTCTACCACTTCTGTCCTCTTCCCTTTTTTTCTCTCTACACACTCCTGCCTCTTTATGTTCAATTTCTGCTTTGCTGCTGCTGTAACAAGCAGAAAAGACACCCCCCGCCCCCGGGGGCATTGACCATCAATAGAATGATTAATTGAATGACACACAAAGTATTGTCAAATGCCCCAAATAACCATAGCAATTCTTAGGTAGTACTTGCAAAAATAGTAGCTATGACCTTTTCAGGTGGAAATATGACTTCTGAAATAATTTTCTGTATGCATTTGCTTCTGCCATTAGCATTAGTTTGTTTAACTCCCACCATGGGCTTTGTGAGAGGCCATAAGAACCTTGGCATAGCCTAAATCCATGCAGGAAAAAATGCCTCCCACCCCCGGCTTTGCTTCGCAAAGGATATGTGTATCGGCTGTCCCTTGTTCTAATCTCCTTCAAAGGATATGAACCCCTCTTTCCTGGATTGTGAGGCCTTCATTAAGGCCCTGATGGTACTACTGATTCCAAATGTGTGGACTATGTTGAAGTCACTAAGACTCCCTACAGATGCCATGGACTTTTCCATACAGAGTCAGTTGCAGAATTGGGGCCTACATTTGGGGGAAGTAAAATCCTTTCAGAGTATATTTCTGCTTCTAGCCATATCAAAAATGTTACCTTCATCACAACGAGCTGTGGATTTTTGGGGCAACTGTTTTCTGTTACTTATACATGATCTGCAGGAATATTCGGTGCCACAGTGCATCTTGCCCGTGTCTGAAAAGCACATTGTATAGCCATGAACATAATTACCCTCACAATGATGTATTTGCTACAATCTATAATGCCCTTCATTATTTTTTCTTTTTTTCATTAGGACCAGTATGTCTTCCTAAACCAGTGTGTTTTGGACATTATTAAATCCCAAAGAAACAAAAAATCAGACCTTATCTACCAAAACACAACAGCAATGGCAATCTATGAAAATTTTGGACCAACACCGGGTTTTGAGAAGGCAAATGGCTACCACGCATAATCAGAGAGGGAAGAAATGTCACTTGGAGGCCATTACTGTCCTGCACAAAGGAAAACAAAATGCACTGTTGTTGTACATTTGTGTGTACAGCGTCTTTTATTATTTTTTCAGTCTTGTATATCTAATTTGAAGATGGCCGTGTAAAAATGTCATTTGGAGTTGTGGGTTAGTATAAAAAGAAGCTGTAAGTTAACAGAGGAAATTGCTTTATCTTGGGAATTTCACAATACTCGTAGGCGAAACAACGTTTGCAGTACAAACAGTGAAGTAAATATTAAAAATAACAAATTACAAAGGCTCTTTTTTAATTACAATTTTGTATGATTTCATATCCAGATACCTGGCTTGTGGGCTGTGGAATATATTTTATAAAAGTCAGGAACATATTTTATCTACTGTACCTGGTTACTTAGTTGATGGATATACGCTTCATTGTGATTTGTCCTTAGTGCTCCTTTTGATTTATAAGGAGTACAAACGCCTTCTACGAATGGATGTTGATATTTGGAAATTGTGCCTTTTCTGGTTATTACTCTGTAGGCAAAAATAATCAGAGCCCTATATTTTTGTACTGAGACTTGTAATTAGAATATAGATTTTAACTGTAGTAATATTGCTGGCGAGACGCTCCTAGATTTGGTAGTGATCTTCCCCTTTTTGTATTCCATCACAACCTTGAGAGGCCTTATATCACAGTGCCTCAGTCTAGAGCAAAAGGAGGGTAAGAGTTGTGTGTCATTCTGAGCTTTAGTGTGTGTGTGTGTGTGTGTGTGTGTGAGTGTGAGAGAGAGAGAGAGTTGGGAGAGGGTAAACAATTCCTCCCATTTCTGGCTGATATTTCTGTTTTATAGAGTTTATAAGGGTTTATTTAAAGGTGCAATATGTGATTTATTGAATAATGATTGCTCTACTTAAAGAGAGCTTTACTCAGGTTGTCTCTTTTTTAATTTTTTTTCCCCTAAATGTATAAATCTGTGAAAATTTCAGACTGAGAATTCACATGTCAAAGTGCTCCCAAACAGGTTCACTGGCTTTATTCTATTTAGCAAAAGTAAATGCACAAATATCTACTGTATATATCAATTACTAGAATCTGTTGTTTTAGCCTGTCAAAACTGAGGTGTGTGTTTTATCTTGGTGCATCTCAAAAATATAATTTAACTGTTTTATAATTGTTTCCAACATGCTGCTGCTGCTATTTTAACTGATCCTTTTAAAAAAAAAAAAAAAAACTAGATCTTCATATTACATGTCAAGGACTAATTTGGATTTATTTTACTGGTACATTAATGTTAAACTTATGAAGGCATTACCAATGAAGGACTTATTTGTTATTTTTAAGGGGTACTGGGTGTTTTTTTCTTCTTTGGATTAGTGCACTGGTTGCATTGTAAAGTATGAAGTTCAGGAACATCCATAAAATAGCTTTTAAAGTCTTATGAAGGTTTAATAGCCAGAGTACCTGGGGTTCTGCAGCATTTGAAGGCCAGTTTGTATGACAAAGGTGGCAAAAACTGCTGCAAATTTTGGAAATTATTGTGGCACTACAATGGGTAGCTGGCTGCCCTGTAGAATCCACTGTTGAATGAAAAATCCCAGGCATCCAGGCATCTGTGAATTTAAGTACTGACAACAGTCATTCTTATTCGGTAATGGAAGTGTGTCATTTAAGCAAAACTGGAGGGAGACCCACACCACAGTTTGACCATGATTCATAATAGCCATTTGTTGTGTTTATTTTATTTTTTCTTCTTCTTATCTGAAATACTTAAAATCAATCAAACCATCCCACCAGACTCCTTCTCAAATGGAAATTGCAATAGGGATTTTTTTTTTTTTTTACCCTGCATCCTTTCTAAGTGTCATTAGATCTCAACCAAATGCAAATGCAGCAACTTCTTCACTTAGCTTGGCAGCACAGACCAAACCAAAAAAAATCCTGAAGACTTCACTAGAGAGAAGGGCCTGCCCCTCTACATTGGTGGGAATTTTTTTTGTTCGTTTTTCATTTAAATACTACTACTCTCTGTAGTAGTGCAGTCTTAGGGTACCATGGAAGTGCATGGCGGGTCAGCAGTTGTTATTCCTGGGACAGCCCAAAAGGTCCTTGAGTCCAAGAATACTGCACTTGGTTTAGAAAGTGCCTATCTTATGTATCAGAGAAGAGCAGTGAATGCATTGTCTCTCATCATGTTTGTGCTGTGGATTCTGCACTTGAGTTATATAGTGGCTGCGTCTGTATTATATAGCAGCAGAACCTCAGAAAACTAGCTATAACTGTGACTATCTATTTTTGGTCTAAACACCCTATGATAGACTGTTGCAGTAACAGGTGATTAAAAGTGGAATCCTCAGTACAGTTTCCATCATGGAAACAATAGAATAAATATTTGTCAAGAGATTCCTAAGAAGTAAATAAAAACTCTGTCCAATCAAAGCCTTTTATGGATTCCAGGTTCCCAAGACATATATCTGCTAAATCAGGAGAGAGTCTGATTTCCCTGCTTATGAATTAAATGTGAGAAGAACACAATAGATGAGATTACAGGGCCAATCCTGCCTGACTAAAACAGTCACTATTCCCAATCAAGTCTGTTTCCCATAGAGGCCAAAAAGAATTTTCCATGAGCAAGGCGTGCAGGCTCAGGCCCTATAGTTTTTAGTGGACAGAAAAAGTTGGTTAATGCTTAAAGTGATGTATCTATGAAGTTGGGTGTTGTTCCACTGTGACTAATAGGACAGGCCACATAGGAACTCCCACTGGAAGGAATGGGTCTTACAGGTAATGTTTTATCTTAGAGATTCCCTCTAATCAAGATGACTTGAATAGGATTCTAGCGTATGTTTCTCTTCTACAAACTGATTTTCTGTGTCTTTAGTTTCTTTTGATTCAGGACTAAAGGTTGCTATTTATACTGTCTTATTGCTCTTTATTCTGTTCATTCAATGCTTCTTGTTGGTGGTGCTTGCCTAAAGTAATCTGCTTTCCCAGCCTCAAAACTCTACTGTGTTACAACACTGGGTTTTCTGACTGGGGTAGTTTTGGGTTTTTTTTCAATTTGGGACCCTTTAAAAAGGGAAATGTTCATGTGTGTCAAATAAGGGTTGCTTTTAGTTGAATATTTTGATGTATAAATTTCAGTGTTTTTCATACAGCTGTACAGAAACTTGTAGCACATTGTCTTAATTTTTTAATAGTTTGTTCTTAAAGATATAAAAATAATTAAAAAGCATTAACTTAGAGTGCCTCTTTCCATTTTGTTTCTTTCTTTTTTCCCTGTTTAACTTAAAATGAATTTTCCATGTCACCAGTCTGGTTCTGGACAAACTTAAAGTCAATACACTAACTTAAGCCTCAGTCCTGCAATGTGACGCATGGGGTCAGACCCACTTTAAAGTCAGTGGGGCTCTGTGAAGGGATAGGGGTCTGTGCATTACTTTGCAGGACCAGGGCCTAATGCTAACACCTCAGGGGTAGCTACTGTGTTCTCTAAATCAGGCCCTAGGTGCTAGTTAAAGGAGTAAGGCCCCAAAAACCACTGAACTGAATGGAAAAATTCCCATTCAAATTAACGGGCTTTGGTTCAGGGCCTAAGTATCTCTGGGATTCAAACACCCACTCCTATAATAATCAAAGGGGATAGGGTGGGGATAGTCCTCCTCATCCACTGACATGAGTATCCTGCTTTCAACAGAAATGCCTGGGAAGGGCTATAGAAATAACTGTATAAAATGATTCCTCAGGCCTTGATTGTTGGGGGTGATTGATTCTGGAGCTAAATAATTATAGATAAAATACCAACACCTGATCTGTTTCTTCTGAAATTCCCAGTTTCCTTCTCCTTCAGTTATGTTATCTTGAACAAGCAGGATCACGTACCCCCATGCTGGTGTGACATCGGCACTCAGTAAGTGCAAAGTTCATCATGAGACTTATCAGTACAAAATCTTGTGATGGCCCATAATAACCCCATGAAAGTGACAGGTGGTGTGACAGGATGAATGATGTGAGATCACACACGGTAAGTTTCCTATGCGCTCTTGTGGTAATTGCACAATCTCTGTGTATGAGAATAATATCAGAGGAGAAAGTGACAAGTCCTCCGTTGCAGAATGCACAGCGTGTGATTGGGATTGCAGGAGGCAATGTGCTATTGAGAAACTTTTAAGAAAGAGGTTTGTTTTTTTTCTTAAATCACAAATGCATGTTTTAAAAATATAAAACTAATAAATCAACCCATTCTAGATGTCTGCAGATAACTTGGTGCATTTACAAAGCCAACCAGGAGTCACGCATTGCCCGTAGCTGTAAAAATAACATCTCTTTTAGCCATTTTTAGCCACGGTCTGTTTCCAAATTGTGGTAGGTGACAAGAAAGGCTAAAGTCAATCTGCAGCTCAGTCACAGATGTTTCTAATCAATTTGTTGTTATTTCCTCTAGAAACATAATGGAAGCAGATAGGGCCTATTTTGTGAAGAGGGACAATGTGAAAATGAATCTGAATGGGTGATCAGGAGGGCCTTTCCTCCATACAATGTCATAGGCAGCAGATCAGTCTAAGACAGCTCCCCCAGTCTTGACTTCTGCTGGGATTCTGCTTGTGTGTTGTTAAGGCTAATATTTGGAGCTCATGGGTTAAAGGAAGGCTTTGCCTTTAGCAATGATGGGGGAGCTAAGGGAGAGTCCCCAGCCCTCTCCTTCTCCTGGGCTTGGGGAAGCTCACCTCCCTCTGACTCTACACTGTTAAGTAAGGTGAGGACAAATCCAGGCTGACTCATCCGACGTCGAAGCAATAGAAGTAGCATTTTCTTCCATATGCATTAGTGGGAGAAGATCCAGACATAGATCCTCTGGGGTGTGCGTGTGCGTGATTGGACTAACGTTATTAAATTGTGCCCTTGAAGCTAAACCAACACCATCACATTGCTGGCAGAGGTGCAAAGGTTCTGAGTTGGCTTTGACCAGTATGCTAAGTAACTTAATGGGCCAGTTCTTTCGTAGACTATGTGGCTGGGTTGTCTGTGTGTTGGTTTTTTTTTTTTCATTTTTAATAATCTGCCTGTCTTTCAGTGCCCTGAGGTTATTCCTGTTCACAGCAATAATGCTATGCCAGGCTGAGTTGGCACAATGGAAGAAGAATATTAGCAGGGCAGGTATAATGTACAGTTCCAGGAGACTAGCCAATATACACAATCATTCTGTTGCTGATGACTGTTATCTAGCATTGGCTTAATTATTAAAAATATCTTCATAGAGATGCCAAATTTACCTTTTTTAGGTATATACAATTTAACTTCATTTTAAAACTATTCTGTTTATTGTGTTATGTAGCTCAGAGAATGTGCAGAATTCAGTAAAATTGTACATAACTGTTCTTTTTTAAGAAAAGGACATTCTCTGAAACCCAGAAATCTCCCCTAACTTTCACACTAACTCTTAGGAGAGGGGCCTTGACTTGGACCCTAGAGTTCAGTGGCCTCTGATTCTCTTGGACCCAACGGGTAAAGCAGTTCTGAAGTTGAAGGTCATCTGACAGTAATGCTTGGTCACTTCCTCACAGCTGTTCAGATCTAGGCACTGTTAACTCATAGATCTGCTGAGACTGAGTCATCTGGAGACAGGTGCATGCTCTCTCTACAACGAGTTTTTAGTAGAGTTCTCTCCCCTCTCCCCCCGCCCCCCATGAAAATGTTAACTCTTCAGCAAAAAATCAACCCCCAAAATATTTCAATTTGGAAATGCTGCCATAGTACCTCATGGGAGTTGCAGTTCAGATACCGCATGCTCTCATCCTCCTGTATAGTCCTGTCTCCCTGCTCAGACATCTCCCATGATGTACCGTGGTCTCACTCTCACCAGAGGACGGATGGAGGTAATTGTATCATGGGAGATGGTCCAACCGGGGAGCCCAGCCCACAGAGGAGAAAGGGGACATAAGGAAACTGGATTACAACTGCCATGAGGCACCACAGCGATATTTTTAATCAGAAAACTGACCACCCCCAGTTTTTAGCACTGCCAATCTTACACGTAGCATGAGTACATTGGATTTTAGAGCACAGTTACCGATCCTTAGTTTTGTTTAGTTTCCATTTAACAGACATCCATCTCCTAATCGCTGACAGGAAAGCAGGAACGTTAGTTCCTCTAGTTGGAAAAAAAACACCCCTGCTTTTACTTAAAGCAAGAACACTTTTGCTTCTTGTGCTCATTTCACCTCTAAGTCTCCAAGTGGGCATAGATGAAATGCCTCTCTGCTCGAAGGCATCCCCGACTTGGTCGTTCCAAAGTTTCACAGATCTTGTCCCCTTGTTTATATTCCCAGCATAAGGATAATAATGGCATGTGTTCTCAATAAAGTTGCTTTGCGTATGAAATACCTGTGCACTGTGTATCTATGGAACGTAAATGAAGCTTTAAACTATCTGTGACTCATTTTTGGAATGGATTTTATCATGTCACAGCAGGTCTATGGCTTGAAATTTCCAGGGTCAGGAGTGCACAGTGAAAATAAAGGTTTGCATTACACAATGGTAAAGGTGGGTCTAAAATGAGCAGCGATGAAGACCTGTGCCCACCTGAAGAATATTTACTTTCTCTCCTGGAGGAAAAATATCCTGCTAAACTCTGTTTTAGCCTCCAGGTGGCATATGCTTTCTTTTATTATTCTTTCACCATTATTCTTTCCAGAAGTAGATCTTTCAGGACATTTTTCCTGTTACTCTACCTACATTCTTCTTGGTTTGTAATTTTATCCCATTACTTCTGTTAACCTGCCTTTGTGCCACACCCTAAATAACTCCCCTCTCTCCAGGGGGTTTAACCCTTCCCATTCAGAAGGATAGGTATGCCTCCTCTCCTGCCCAAAGTAGTTGATTCAACAAAGCATATAAGCACCTATTTGACTCATTGACTTCAATGGGATTTAAGTGTGTGCTTACAGCTAAGAATGTGCTTAAGTGATTTACTTGATCCAAGTTTTAAGTCACACGTGTATGCATTTCAGCTCTCCAGCTTCCCATCACGTTTGTTGCTCTTTTCTGAGCTCCCTCCAATTTGTCAATATCCTTCTGTATGGTCCGAGCTGTAAACAAAGAGACGGGCCTAAGCCACAAGGTTTGATGGGCTGGTTAGCTCCACCATTTCAGTCAAGGCCATTACACAGATACAGTACAAGCCAAGCTCAAAGTGGGAATCCAGATCTCAACTTCCGCAGTTTTGGAAGGTGTTGGGCATGAATCGAACCTGCGCTTTCAATTAGAAATTGAATCTGTAGAATTAAAGATCAATCTTCAGCTGGCTTGTAACTTGCTACACTCACTAAGAAATTGTAGGTTCGCTTTTACTCCATAATCGCAAATCCATCACAGGGGCGCCAATGTCTGACGTGCCTTTATTTCCCCCGAAGTTATTTCAAAATACAATCTTGCTGAATTTTTGAAGTGGTATATGGTGTTAATCCCGTGTAGCATCACAGATTTAACAGGATCACTGCCTAAGGGTGGTAGGATTGCAGGCTGTCAAATGTGGCCTTACTTCCAAGATATGAGAGTCCAAGGCACAGTAGCCATATAGGATGTTCTTTACAGCTTCCAATAGTTTGGCAAACCTCCAACTCCAGATAAAATCATTCAAATAGCAGTGTTCACCTAGAAACAGAAATTCTCTTGCTCACCATTGTGAAAGTTCCTGCAGAGCAAAAGCCAGGAATAGAGATATGGTATATAATAAGTTAGGACAAAATTTTCAAACTTAGATAGCTAAAGTTAGACAATCTAAATCAGTTTTTAAGCATCTGAAATATATGTCTTAGTTTCTGAGCACCACAGCTCCAGTTAAATTCCTAGGTATGGAACTGACTCTGAAAAAGATTTGGAGTCATGGTGTCAAGGTTCCTCCCCCACTCTGACTGCTAGGGTACAGATGTGGGGACCTGCATGAAAACCTCCTAAGCTTAGCTTTACCAGCTTAGGTCAAAACTTCCCCAAGGTACAAAGTATTCTACCCTTTGTCCTTGGATTGGCCGCTACCACCACCAAACAAATACTGGTTACTGGGGAAGAGCTGTTTGGAAACGTCTTTCCCCCCAAATACTTCCCAAAACCTTGCACCCCACTTCCTGGACAAGGTTTGGTAAAAAGCCTCACCAATTTGCCTCGGTGACTACAGGCCCAGACCCTTGGATCTTAAGAACAATGAACAATCCTCCCAACACTTGCACCCCCCCTTTCCTGGGAAATGTTGGATAAAAAACCTCACCAATTTGCATAGGTGACCACAGACCCAAACCCTTGGATCTGAGAACAATAAAAAAGCATTCAGTTTTCTTACAAGAAGATTTTTAATAGAAATAGGAGTAAATAGAAGTAAAGAAATCCCCTTTGTAAAATCAGGATGGTAGATACCTTACAGGGTAATTAGATTCAAAACGTAGAGAATCCCTCTAGGCAAAACCTTAAGTTACAAAAAAGATACACAGACAGAAATAGTTATTCTATTCAGCACAATTCTTTTGTCAGCCATTTAAAGAAATCATAATCTAACAGATACCTAGCTAGATTACTTACTAAAGTTCTAAGACTCCATTCCTGGTCTATCCCTGACAAAAGCAGCATATAGACAGACAGAGACCCTTTGTTTCTCTCCCTCCTCCCAGCTTTTGAAAGTATCTTGTCTCCTCATTGGTCATTTTGGTCAGGTGCCAGCGAGGTTACCTTTAGCTTCTTAACCCTTTACAGGTGAGAGGAGTTTTCCTCTGGCCAGGAGGGATGTTAAAGGGGTTTACCCTTCCCTTTATATTTATGACACATGGTCATGGAGGTTAATTCGCTGAACATGAACTCCGAATGTAATCCTGTGGCAAAAAAGAGCTAATGCCATCCTGGGATGCACAAACGGGAATCTCAAGCAGGAGTAGATGGGTTATTTTACCTCTGTATTTGGCCCTAGTGTGACCACGGCAGGAATACCATGTCCAGTTCCAGTGTCCACAAATCAAGAAGGATACTGATAAATTGGAGAGGGTTCAGAGAAGAGTCATGAGAATGATTAAAGGATTAGAAAACATGCCTTTATAGTTATAGATTCAAAGAGCTTAATCTGTTTCGCTTAATAAAGAGCAGGTTGAGGGGTGACTTGATTGCAGTCTCTAATATCAACACGGGGAACAAATATTTCAGTCAGTCAGAGAAAGGTGTAAAATGACCCAATGACTGGAAGCTGAAAATGAAGCTTATTTCAGACTGGAAATAAGGTGTAAATTTTTAAGTGAGGGTAATTAACCATTGAAACAATATACCAAGGGTTGTGGTGGATTCTCTATCAATGACGATTTTTAAATCAGTCTTGGATGTTTTCTAAAAGCTTTGCTCTAGGAATTAGCTGGGGGAGTTCTGTGGCCTGTGCTATACAGGAGTCAGACTGAGATGATCACAAATGGTCTCTTTAGGTCTTGGAATCTATGAATTAGGTGCCCTTGTTTGAAAAAGCCACCCTGAATGTATTTCTCATCCTTATCAATATGCTACACAGCTGTTATGTTTTTATACGTAATATCCACCTGGCTCAATTATATTTTTGAGTAAAATTTGAGTAACCCTCCAGAGAGGTTTTAATCATTTTCTTAAAACGTATGGAGCTATTTACTAGTTAGTCTGGCTGACTTTGCCTGCTCAGTGCTAGCCCAGGCTGAAAGTGCAAGCTGCCGTGGCTTCACTGCTGTGGTCCCCAAGCTTGCTAGATTAAAGCTAGCATAGGCATGTCTACTCGAGCTGCAGCCACGCCCTCTGAATGCAGTATAGACCTACCTTTAAAGCACCTAGAGGAGCCATTGTGCTAGGTACTGTACTAACACACAGCAAGAGACCGTCCCTGCCCGGAAGAGCTTACACTCAGAATAGACAAGGCAGACAAAGCAATACAACATACAAGCGGGAGATGGGGACCCGAGGCACAGAGGATAGGTCTACACTGTAATGCAAGCCCAGGGTTAGTGGGATTGTAGTCAGCTGACCCGTGTTCGAGAACCCAGGGCCTTCTAACCCCTACATTAACATTTTTCTAATACAGGCTTGAAGCTGGGGCTCTGGTGTCCATGCTGCAGCATGCAGTAGACCTGAGGCAAACCAATCATATCCCAGACTTCCTAGTACCCTCCTGAAACGTGGCCAGTCTAGCACTTTGACCATGGTGCACTGTGGGAAAACTTGACAGCCCTCCCTGACCAGGACAGAAAGTTTGAACAGCCTGCCGAGCAACGTGGAGGAGACCCCCTTTCAAGGAGTTCTCTTGCTTGTGCTTTCACTCCTGTGGCAGGAAAGGGACAGAGCTTCCGTGAGGTGCTGGGGACATTTTGGCGGTGTTTTCAAAGGCACCTGACAGAGCGTTGGATGGAACAGAAGGAGGAGAAGGAGTATCCTGGCATGGCAGACTTGCACTGGCAGATGCTGCTCAATAAACTTGGTATAGCGGCTGAGATCCCCTTCGTAGACTGGTGTTCCTGACAAGCACAGACTGGCGGGATCACATAATCATGCAGCCCTGGGATGACCTGCAGGGGGTTCAGAACTTTCACATGATGAAAGCTATGTTTCTGGAGCTTTGTGAGCAGCTTGCCCCGACCCTCCAGCATAAAGACACACTCATGAGGACACCCCAGCCAATCCAGAAGCAGGTTGTGATAGCCATCTGGAAGCTGGCTACCCCAGACTGCTACAGGTCCGTTGCCAACCAGTTTGGTTTTGGACAGTTGACTGTGGGCAAAGTGGTTGCCTCAGAAACCCCTGCCATCAGGCATGTGGTTTACCCCAAGATGGCAGGCATAAAAGATATTCCTGAAGTAATTGCTAGCTCTGTGAGAATGGGGTTTCCTCACTGCGCTGGGGCCACTGATGGGACATGTGCCTATAGTTCGCCATCCTCAAGGAACTCATGCGTACATAAACCACAAAGGGTTTAACTACTCCATTGTTATGCAGACCTTCATGGACCACAGAGATCCATTTACTAATGTCAGCACGGGCCGCACTGGGAAAGTTCATGATTCTGGGGGCTTTTGCCAATCAGGAGTCTACATTCATGGACAAGCTGGGACACTATTTCCACCAAATGATATTGTCATAAATGGCATTACTGTCCCCCACCATTATTCTGGGGTCCCCCAAACATCCCCCTTTGTCTCAGCTTATGAAACCGTACAAGGATTTCAGATGCCCTGGCAAAAAATAGTTTAATTACACTCCCAACAGGTGAAGAATGGCTGTTGAATGTGCTTTTGACAGATTGAAATCCCGTTGGAGATGTCCACGGCCCCATTTGGATGCCGGCGTCATCAATGCTGTATGGGTTGCTGTGGCTTGTTGTGCTCAAGCCAGAGATGAGCCATTTCCCCCTGATAGCGGCTGCTGCATAGGGATGCTTAGCCGGAAAGTGTACCTAACACAGCTAGAGCGGGATGCACCTGGGCAACAGAAGTCAGGGATGCTTTGTGCTCCCACATTATGGACGTACATGGCCCAGCTGAAGATGGGGAAGAGTACCTTCATGAATTTGCTTGTGGGAAGGATGGGGCTAATTGATCTGGGGGGAGGTCAGTGCTTGGGGAGGGGTGCGGGGCTTGATTGCCATGCAGTGTAGGTTTGAATGACATGACGGTTTATGAAATGGTTGGGCTGGGGAGAGATGATTCACAGTATAAATTCACATGAGGCAGTGAGTGAAGTGTATATTGCTGTACCTACCCGGACAGAGGAATAGTGTTTGGTTACTAATTCCTAATTGTTCCTGATCATGTGTTTTAGCTTTATTATTTCAGATCATGATTGTCTGATGAGATTCAGTGAGAGCAAGAAACTTTCTCAATGACATAAAAGGCTTTATTTATAAATGTATTAAAACAGGGCAGCGTTCACCCATTGCCGGGCAGGCGAGACGCCATTACAACACCCAAGCAGCAGTTACAAAAGAACAGTTCCAGAACAAAAAAACAGAAGTGCATGAACAAGTGAAAACATGACATAAACCCCCTATCGCTGATGTCCCCAGCTTCCCCCTTTCTCCTTTCCCGCTTTTCGTCATTTTCTGTGCACTTGGCACTGGGGGAGATGGGTGGAGGAATCCACAGGAGAGGGGGTCAAGATGAAGGGCTGCATGGGCTTTAACTTCCCTGCCCAGACGCTCATGGAGCCAGATTGTATGGGTCATTGACCCAGGCCTGGAGTTTTCCAAGCTGTTTCCGGACTGAGGGTACATCACAGGGGAATCAGGCCGTGGTGAGGGCGAAGCAGCAGGAGCTGGTAATCTTGCAGCCAGGATTGATATCAGCTGCTTGGACAGTTCACTCTGCTGAGCTCTGGCCTCCTCCTTTAGCCACCACAGGAACTGCGGAGCAAGTGCCTGCTTCTGTGCTGAAACCCAGTCCTCGGGCTTTGTGGTGAGCCTCGGCCTTTCCTTCTGCCTCTTGGCATGCCTTTTCTCCAGCCTTCATTCCATTTGTTTCTGGTACTGGACCTAACTGATGGCCCTCTCAAGAATTTCAACTATCAGTTCGTCACAGGAACGCTTCCTCCTGAAAGAGTCCGTGACAGTGCGCTGGGCCAGGTTTGTGCTGCACTACGGGCAAGCTGTGGGGGGACAGCGGCCAGTCGAGGTCGAGGGGCCTGCAATAGAAGAAGACACAGGCGGTTATTGTCTCAAATAGCTCAGTGGAGACGCACAAAATTCATTCTTGTGGAATTTCAAGGAAAAAAATTGTTACATTTCAAAACGGAACTGCAAAGTACTGTGAAAGGGATGCTTCGGTTCACAGAACCCCCCTGGACACAGCCTGGTTAATCGCAATTAAGGTCGTACAAAGACAATGGTCAGTTAAAAGAATCTAAGCTGGTTTTGTTTGACAAAAATTGCAGAACTGCTTGGGTTGGGGGTGGGGGGATGGGCTGGTCAGTAGCTTTGCTACAAAAGTTAACTGAAATGGACTAGTTTTGAAAATGGATCCCGTTCCCCCCCAAAATACACACACAGTTCGCTGTTTCCAGACGGCTACGTAGACCTTTGAGTGATTACTGAGCAGCAAACATAAAGGCATGGCAATGTAATGTTGTTGTTTTTAAGAAACAGGAATGGCCCTCGCAAAAATCTGTGCCTTTCCGGTAAAAATACTCTTTAAAGATATTCTTTACTTTGCCTTAATCAGTTGCCATTTTGAACTCCATGTGGTAAGGGGGAGGAAGGACACCAGGACACTGGGGTACAATCTGCCACTAGTGGATACATGCTGCTAGCCTGGGCTTCTCCTAACTTTTGCATTGGTTCTTAGAGTGGAAATCCCTCTCATTGCTGTAGCAATAAACACAAAACTGGAGCCAGAAACATACTGGGCTCAAGGATGGCTTCTGTCCCTTCCATGTCGGCTGCAGGCTCAGTAACAGGCTGTTCCTCAGGAGAGAACAAACAGCTCCTCTGAGTGTGGACCCAGAATTTGCTCCTGATCCTGTTCCAAAGTGTGTTCTGGGTCCGGTTTCAGCCACAGAATGACTTCATGGTCCTCACTCGGTGCCTGCTACTGGCTCCCATCAATCCCCATGCTGGATTCTGGGATCAGCAGGGCACCATCCTGGTTGACCAGGTTATCATGCACCACAGTAGGCTCTGTGCTGGGCACAGTGCCTAGCATCCAGGCAAACTCCTCATAAATAGGTTACAATGTCGGCGAGTTGCCCAAGGTGCAGTTTTGGTCCCTGGTATTCAATCCTGAGCCACTGAATCTGCTTCCTGAGCTGGTCACTGGTCCAGTAAATTTGCAGAGCTGCCATCTTCTTTGCTATCTTCTGTTATGCATGGTCATGCCTGGTACTTTTACTAAAGTTCACAGGTTTGCTAGCCTCGCACCAGAGATTCTCCAACTCAGGCTGTGCTCCCGTGCCATGAAGCAGTGTGCTTCGCAAAAGGCTTGTTCTGGTCAGTCTCCATTGCAAACACAGGAGGCTTTCTGATGGGGTGTTTGCAGCTTAGTGGTCAGAAGACAATGGAAAGGTTAACGCTGACTCACTGAGTTGCTGCTGTATGCCAAAAGGGATGATTTCTGTTTTTCTACTGAGTTGGTTGGAGATTCTTGGGATAGAGAGGACAAAAGAAGTTGGTCCATGGGATTGTGGATTACTTTTGGCAGACTCCCAGGACCCAAGTCAATCAGGGCTGTGTTGCCACTACAAAGCAATAAGGCATGAACCCTTGGTCATGGCTTGACATGGGCTCACACCCTCTACCCCTACAGGTTCCTAGGACTCTAGGTCTGAGCCTGAGTCTCAGAGATTTGTGTGTAGATGGAAGGGAGGTTTGGACTCAAGCCTGAGTCTGAGCTCACACTGCAGCATAGACATACCCAGAGAGATTAAGTGATTTACCCAAGGTCACACAAGAAGTCTATGGCATAGATGGGAATTTGAACTTAGATTTCCCCAAGTCCCACCCCAGTGCCAAACCATCCTTCCTCCCCAAATCAAACCTCCACCTTTTACACAAGATAAGGATTGTCAAATATCTGTGTTCTTCCTAAGGAAATTGGCATCTCTTTTTGTTCAGAACAGTATCCTGATGACCTCCCCCAACTTCCCCCAGTGAGAAAAAGCCCTTCTTATTGCATAATCCCCTCCCCTGGAAATGACAGATTGGATTAAAATCACCTTCCTGCCCCTTGCTGGTAGCCCCCAGCCCAGGAGAGTTGCTGGACAATAGCCCAAGAAAGAAGAAAATTGCAAAACTACTGAATGAAAAAAAAAATTGTGATCAAGTCATTTTTTTGGACCCCTTTGCAAATAAAATTTAAAAAATACTCAACTAGCTCTCTATTTTAGAACCACTTTAAATTGTTTGGTAAATGGCAGCTGAACAATATCTGTATCGCTGGATAATTTACCTTTCTGTTTTGCAGTTGCTTTAAGATCTTCTGGGAGTTACGTGACTGATTTCTTCTAAACACTTGTTTTGTCAGCAGTTTTAAGAAGCTATACATACAGTGTGGTATTCAGTGATCGAAGAGAGGGTAGCCTGATAGGTCACAACATCACGGCTCATGGCAGACACACTCCATTCCTGCCTCAGGTTTTGCATTTTTAATGCATGAATGGAGTACAGATTTTTTTTTATATATTGGCTACTCCAAGGCTCTGCTATATAGTTTTATTAATGACTATTTTCTTGTGCATCTACACACTGTTTTGTGGGGATTGCAGGAAGAAATCATTCCACGGGGTCTCTACGCTGCTCTCTTAGTCTCATTTTACATATAACAAAATTGACTTTGGATTCCGTCATTATTAAGGCATAAACTGACTTCCAACTATTTAGATCATTTAATAGGCGCTATTTATATTTTCCCTTTGTTTGCTGCATCAGCACTATGGTAGCTAAATCGGAATTGCTGTGTTCAACCTTCTGTAATCTCCACCCACATCCCCAAAGTTCTTTTGCACATCAGGGCCGCAGTATAGATTTTTCAGTCTTAGAGAAGTGGGGAGAGGAAGTGTAGGAAATGCTCTACTTTGGTCTTATTGCAGGCTTGGCTCCAGACATACCACACTAAAGATGGAGGAAGACATTTACCCTGTTTTTTTTTTTTAATTTTACAGCCTCTATTTTTACTTAATGTTTCATCAATTGCATTCAACCAGTTAAAAACGGTGGGCCAAATTCAAGATCAATGTAGCACAGCGTGCAAAATAGGTGGCATTATTGTTATTTATATTACAGTAGCAGCTAGAGGCCTGAACTGAGACTGGGGTCCCACTGTGCTAGGAGCTGTACATACACCTAAGAAAAGACTGTCCTTGTCCCCTAAGAGCTTACAGTCTAAACACACCAAGCATACAAAGGGAAGAGAAAGAAAGAAAGAAAGCTGTATTACACCCATGTTGCAGGTGGAGAACTGAGACACAGAGACATTAAGAGGCTCCATATAGTGTTAACTGTCTAAGCTACTAAACTTAAGGTATTGTAAATTCCTGACTTTTCCTTGTTACGAGTAATTGATTAAATATAAAATACAGATGGTAAATACATTGCATCTACAGTACTGTAAGGTAAAGTGCCCACAGCTCTAATCTATGCACCATTCTGTCTTGGGAATCTGTGAGGTGTTTTACGGGCAAGGAACGTAATTCAGTGTCTTTGAAGAAAGTTATGGTGAATAGTGTGCTACCGTGCTGTCAGCTTATCTTTATGTATGATAAAATAAGGTACATTTTATTGATCCACTAATACATAATTTGTGGGCATTGTGAGACATGCCAAGGGAAAGGCCAACATTTCTCTTGTAGCCTGTTCATGGTGCCGCAGCTGCTTTTTCAGCTTTACTGTACTAGGTCACCGTGATCTTTGCTCTGTTGTTGGTTTGAACATGGCTCGGGAAGGAGTAATTCCAAAAACCTGATGACATTCATCTGATGGCTGTTCAGTGCCCCGTGTGAATATGTTGGTGGAAACAATTCAGGTCCTGGTGGACAAATGGGCTTCTCACAAAAACTACAAGTAGAGAGAAAGGATGGTCTCATAGTTAAGTAGCTCTGGGTTGAATTTCTGGCTCTGTTACTTCCTGTGTGCCTTGGGACAAATGGCTTAAGCTCTGCCCCTCGGTTCCCTATTTGTAAGATTTGAAGGATAATTCTTTCCTCCCCCCACCCTTAGTTTGTTTTGTCTCTTTAGAATTTAAGCTCTTACTTTGTGTCTGTATAGTACCTAGCACTACAGGGCTTCCATGCGCTAGCATAGTACACATAATAAATAGTAGAAAACACATTTGCTATTAATTGGCATCCTGCATTGGCAAATCGATAAAGAGGCCAGGATACAAATAGGCAATGGAGACTGAACTATCCCCTCATCACTAGAGGTGGTCCCTTGCAACAGAGGTGAGGTAGATTAGGGGAATGGCATAGGGAAGATTGCCCCATTGAACCAATTTTATGGATGAAGGGAATATTTCAGTCTCCAGAGCCGCCAATCTGGCACTGAAATGTTTCCTTTTAAATAAAGGGTAAATTGACACATTTCAATGCTCCCAGTGTATCTTCTTAAGTAAAACTGAACATCGAGGTCAGGCTTGGAAAAGATGGGGGACTGGTGAGAAAAACCTGGTGGCACTTGTTACTGAAGTCTGAACTTCGGCTGGACCTGACTGACTTATTTCTTGCCAACAAATCTTGTTCTGGTATCAGCCCTTTGTTCTCTGTGTGTGTTTGCAAACCAATCCTGATTTCTGGGCACACATTTGTTATTCATACGTGTTCACTACTTAATTTCTGTGAACAAATTCTCAGTCTGAGGGCTGCACGTGAACTGTTCACTTTGCTTGTTCACAGTTCATTATTTGCAGGGTATGATAGGCGAAAAGTCACATGCTATTGTTCCCACGTCCTGACTTTGCCAATCTCACTGTGATGGAAGGCTTTTGCTGGTGGCAGCACTCATTATCAGGCAGTTGGCCCCTGTTCACCATGCCTCTACTTTTTCCCTGGTGCCACCTTCACATCTGGTGGCCGTCTGTCTCTTATTAGAGGTCAGGTTACCACTCAGTCTTCGTGATCCCTGAGGTGATGGGGCTCCTAGGAATATATGAGGTTTGGCTATTGACCCCCCTGAGTATCCAATCCCTGCAGGGGTTCCAAAGGGCATTTATCCTTTCCTTCCTTCCCCTGCAGGGTGGGGGAGAATCTAGAAAGTGAGGGGTTTTGTGCCCTTCTTAATGAGTGGAGGGGAGTTGGTTGAGGAGCCTGAGCTCTGGCTCAGGGACCTGTAAGGGTTACCAAATGTCCAGCACCCAGGAGTGCCTTAAGGCTGCCACCCTGGGCCACTTCCTACCACCCACTCTCCTGTCAAAGTCTTGCAGTCTGTCACAAAGTAGTAAGAGAACAGGTACTAGTTGAACCTTTGGCCCCCCTGGGCTCTTCCTCTCCTGCAGTGTCCTTCCTCAGGAGCCCTCAGGGTAGGTCCCTCTCCCTGCCGTGTCAGGCCCCTTCTGAGCTGTCTCACTCCCTCTGAAACTCTACCTCCCGCTGGAGAGTGCTCTGCAAGTGTGGGTGGGCAGGGTCGTCTGAGCTTGGAGTGGCTCCTTTTAACATGCTCCATATGGTGACCTCAACTTCTACCCACACAGTTTCCTTGTCTTTATGGGACTGAAGGTATGAATTATGCTAACACTAATAATAGCTGTCGCATAGGTATATTTTAAGCACTGAAATAGATCAATGTGCATTTTATATAAGAGTAATCCCTTTATGTAATATTTATTTTAAGGTAGAATTTTAATCTGAGCAGTTGTGGAAAGTATCTGCTTTTTTCTGAATAGCACTGCTTTGAGCCATCCATCAAACACACATTTAGGTGCTTAGCCTTCCATTACATGGAGAAAAATTTGGAAAAGATTTTTTTTGCTTCTAGCGAAGTTATCCCAACATGATCTGACTGTGCACGGCTGGACAGGCTGCAATTCTACAGGTCTCTCTGAGAAAGGCAGATTTATTTAAAAAAGTGAACCATAAGAGACTGGCTAAAAAATTACTGGCTCCAAACAATATTAAGAGAAGCACGTCTTTGAATATTTTTTCTATGCAACATGGCCAATTGGTTCCCAGTGAAACATAACTATAATAGGCCATCTATTAGATAAAGAGATCAATATGCTGTAACTTTTTTATTGGACACCCTCAGAGTCCATGTGATTGTGCAATACCTGGCTGTCTGCCAAAACTGTGTTAGTGTTACTGGTCGATTAGGACAAAACATGCCATTGTAATGTTTTACTGGATTGCTAATTTAACACTGCTGACACTTCGTTTTGGGGGATTAGGACTTTGGTATTCAGTACCTTTTGGAAGAGGAAGGATGGTCTGATTGTTAAGGCATTGAATTATCTAGATTGAGTTCCCCCTCTCTACCTCAGACCTCCTGTGTGATCTTGGGCGAGTCATACAATCTCTCTTTGCCTCAGTTCCCCTTCTGGAATATCTGTCTGTAACACTGCCTTTGTCCCATCCTTTGTTTGGCTTCTTTATTTAGATTGTAAGTGCCAAAGACCAGGGACTGACCCTTAGGATGTGAATGTACAATGCCTAACTTAATGGTGCCTTGATCTCAGCTGGGGCCTTAGATGCTACTGTGATGGTGGTGTTGATAATTGAATCTTGAGGACATTTTGTTACCAATGATATTGCCTTCCAACTGAGTATCTCAAACATTTGAGAAACATAAACTCATTTTGGTTTTACTGAATGATACAGAATCGAAACAAGTTTTGGATTTATGTTCGACATCTTACAATGTTCTGAGTGACGCATTTTAAAACATCGAGTGATGTGATTAAGCGCTATGAGCATCTTGCAATGTACAGCTGCTGGTGGTGAAAATATTCAACCTTTTCTGGTGGAGTATGAAGAATCTGCAGACCAAATTCTGTGGTGCCTCAACATGCTGAAATAAATGGAATTGCACAGGATAAAAATCAGTGCAGACTTTGTCCCTCTGTGTTTTCTTGCTGAAGGGAAAAATGGGTTGTATTTGTAATGCAGATCATCTCTGTAGAATTACAGAAATGTCAAGCTTTTTCCTCCAGAGATAGCCGCTTGTCATTGGTTTCATTCTGCACTGTATAAAATATTGCAGTTATTTGAGGGGGCGACCTTGCACCATCTGCAGTATTGTACAGCACCTAGTTCAGTGGGGCCCTGACTCCGACCCATAGCTGGCGCTACAAATAATGTAATTCCTGGGGTATGTCTTCACTGCATAATTAACTCAGGCTCTTCCCTAGGTGTTGCTCCTGATACCCTGCCAGTCTACTTGCACGCACAAACTTTTCACCTGAGTATAGCGGTGCTTTACACCCAGGCAAGTAGGTCTGGTTGGACTGTAGGCTAAATCCTGGGTGCTGCTTTTGCTCAGGCTGGTAACCCACCCAGTTTGCAATGAGGACACAGGCTAGAACACTTGAGTTCTGATCGTCCTCCAATGGTTTCCCACAATTCTCCTCATGTTCCCAGAAGGACAAACAACTTCTCCCGCAGGTCTCCCATGGTCCTTTGTACTGCAGCTTAGCTTACTGTAGTACAAAGGACCATAGGCTATGCCCTCAGAAGTTTTAGCAACACACACAGATCAGTGCAGCACCAGTGAGGACACAGTAACTAAAGTTTGTAGGTTTTCACACCTAGCACAATGGGGTCCTAATCTCATTTGGGGACTGTAAACCTTACTGAATTACAAATAATAATTTGTAAATAATCTGACTCCACCAGATAGAATAGCTCCTGAGGTTCCAGATGCAGTTTATCTAGGGTGACCAGATGTCTCCATTTTATAGGGACAATCCCGTTATTGGGGCTTTGTCTTATATAGTCTCCTATTAACCCCCACCCTCTGTCCTAATTTTTCACACTTGCTGTCTGGTCACCCTAAGTTTATGCCTTCCACACACATCTTCAAACACACAGGGCTGAATGATGAGTCTGAAAGGCATCAGTAAATGCTAAGGGGCTAGAAACCCATTAGCTTCTAAAATGGGACTTGATTTGACTTTTTCCCCATGCTGAGCTGCAGAAGTAGAATTGGAGTGTATGTGTGGGAGGAGGAGATGATATGTGTGACCATGAGTCAGTCCCGAGTGAAAAGAGGAGCAGTGAGATTAACCTATCATTAGATCAGAATAGTTGGTGAACCGCAGAACCACGGGGCTTTCTGCATCAGCAATTCCTTTTCCCTGAACCCATCAACAAGATTTACTCCACACTTTATTATATTTTCTAGGGAATCTTTAAAAATATATATTTTCCCTGCCTTAAGCAGAGCATTTTGCTTTTAGCATTAATACTACTTTCTATTCAGTTCCTTATATTTCAGCTTCATGCCCTTGAATCTAATGGAGAAGTAGTTTAACCGAGATTTCCTTATTTCAAGAGTAGAGTTTCTGCTTCAGTGTCATCCATTTTGGCTTCTCGATCCTAACAATATTTATTCACTTTCTCCTCTTTACATGGTGTTTGTATTTTTCTTTTGCATCATGTGCTAAATCTTCCCAAGTCGTAATGAGGGACTTGCTCTTTATTAACCATTCTGACACCTCGTTTTCTATAGCTCTTCAGTTCTTAGAAGCAACTTTCAGAGAACCTATTTTTCCATACACTTTCTATTTCTGCCTCAAGAGCAAGGCACCTATTTCTATAGTAATAGAGCCTGGAGACCCCAGCCAGGAACCAAGGACCCAGTATACTACACTGTACACACAGAACTAGAGCTGGTCAGAACACAGAACTTCCATTCTGCCAGTAGCTCTGACCTTTCAATCTATTTATTTTATTTAATTTTTGGTTCTGAACTGGAAATTTCAAAATTTCCCACGGAACAAAAATTGGGAAAAAAATTTATTTAGGACTATTGAAATGTTTTGTTTCAATAATGTCAAACTTCATTATATATATATATATATATATATATATATATATATAAAAATATATAAAAATATATAAAAATATATAATATAAAGTCTAAATGAAATTAAAACTACAAAGTCAACATGAATGTTTTTATCCCATTGAAATGAAACATCTTTACGTTGAAATGAGAGAATCAAAATTATTCATTTTGACTCTTTTCCGTCAATTTTTTTTGTGAAATTTAGATTTTAGCAAAACTGCATTGTCTGATGGAAAACTGTTCCATCAGAAATGTTTCAAGCAGCTCTACATACAACAAAAAGACAAAAGACTGCCCCAAAGAGCTTACAATCTAAATATATAAAAAGATACAACAACCAGACTCAGGGAACACAAGGTAGCAGGGAAATAATTATCATCAGCATAAGGAGCAGTGGTTGTAGCTCATCGACTACATAGCCATTGTCAAGGCTGGCTTTCCATATGTCCTGGGAGCAGTGGGCAAGCACCACTTGTGGATTTAAGGATCGAAGGATGGATTTAAGCATCGAAAAAACAGGTGATCTTGTGAAATCATAAAGCATTTCCCACTTTGAATGTGCATATGGTGTGTCATGCTGTGTCTACAATGATGTAGTTGCCACCTCTGGAAACTGCATGGGTGAAATCCTGCACTGTGTCTTGAGCCAGACCCCATGTGCCGACAGCAAGGCAGACTCTCTCCTAACTGCATTAGCCTCAAAGGTGGGTGTATAGTCTCCCAGAGAGATAGCATGTTCATCTCCCACTTAGCCAGCATATGTGCTCCAACCACAGCATGCACTAGCTGGGGGTACACGCTGTTCTTTTAAACAGCAGCAGCAAACAGACCCTGAAGCAGGATATTCTTCAGCCTGCAGGACAGTTTTTGCACCAAACTGGGGATGGCACTGCTCCTCCCCCTCTCACCTTGCATGACTACACTGGGAAAAGGTGGGATTATAGATAGTCATGCACAAGGCCCAGAAGTACAATGCCTATGATAAATCCGGTTAGACACCCAACACAAGCACTGTCCTAAGTGGAGGCCAGCGGTGACGTGTATGTTGCATACTCTCTCTTTCACCCTAGGTATCTGGAAGCTTTTCAGAACATGTGTTAGAATCACAGATTCATCTGGTGGTTTATTTCTCTGCTCACATTAGATGTGTTCAATGGCATATAGTGCAGTCAGGAAACTATTTATTGGTTTAGGACACCCAAAGGCATTCTAGGCACTTCATGGAAGCCATAGAAAGATCTGCTTCCTGCTCCAAAGAATTTACAATCTAAAGCCCCAGTCCAGTGATTGGATTCACATGGGCAGACTGTGATTACAATAAGATTACTCACACACTTGAAGTCAAGCATGTATTGAAGTATTTGCAGGTTCAGGGCTCTGGTTTCCTCCGTTTGTGGGTTTTACACAAATAGGGGAGAGAAAAACATTTTCAACACAGGATTGTACAAACACAGACATTGGAAGTGGGATTCAGGGGCAAATGTAATATCACCGACTATTATCAACTCATCTATGGAAATGCACTATATTTCAGACTGATGGTGGCCCTTTAACTCCATCAGCAAATCATTTGTATAGAGTCATAGGTGTTAATAGCTGAGTTTTACATTTCCTTGATGGAAAGACAAGAACTTTTACCTGTAACAAAGTGAATTTTCCCTGATCACAAAAGCATCTGCCTGTACTATGATTGAATAGTCTGTTCTCTTGGCTGTCAAGAGTGAATTGTGTTGTCTTGATCATAAGTGCAGTTTACTTGGGGTAGAGGTAATTTAATTATTAGTGACAAACCTGACAAAAGTACTTTGATGTGACAGTTTCAGGATGCCTAAGTATTAGCATGGAGTGGGGGGGAGGGAGGAATTGATTGATTTATTCAATCAGTAATATATTCAAAAATGATTCTGAAACACAAATGAGGCCAGAGAAATGCAAAGCTGATAGCAGTCTGGAGTGAGCACAGGCAGACTGGGAGAGGGTTGTTAATTCTGTATAAACTAGACTCTGTGTGGTGAGAAGCCTGGGTAAGTAAGTCTTTTGAAACTGTGTTTAGATCTTGTTCCAACTCTTCCTATGCTAAAACAATCTAAGAGCTTGATCCAATGCCCATAAAAGTCAATAAGAGGACTTTTTCTTTGACTTCACTGGGTTTGGATTTGGCCCTAAATCCTTGGAGATTTATGTAAGTGTGCTAATTTGTTTAAGGAGTTTACTTTCTTGGTACATCTAGCATAAATCTTAATATTTTGTAAGGTGAAGGTGATCAGCATTGGCTGTAGCTGAGGCACTTGGTGGCGTTGTCTGCGTCTATCAACCACGGTGCGCTACTACAAGGGAATAGTTCTGTGCCAAGCTGGATGACTCATGAGTGCCTGCAAAGCAAGGGGTTAAAATGTTGCCCTAGGTATCCAGGAGCCCTTCAGTCACTGACAGCAATCAGGCTTGGGAACGCAGGAGTTCCATCAGGGAATGTTGACAGGTTGGGAACAGATGCCAACTCCCCCTCAATATAAAACCAGCAGTTTGGAATGCATGAGAGTTGGGTGTGGGCTGAAACTCACCTCCATATTTAGAACAAAGGGCTAGACTCTCTCACTACTCTGGAAGCTGGGATACAAGAACCATGTTTAGTGCAGCTGTGGAATAAAGCATGCTGCCGCCATAAAGCCCCTGTTGTTCTGATTCCTTCCCTTGATGACTGGCCAGTACACCAACTGTTGACACCTTGTCACTTCTGAGAAGGACAAGAGATGTCTCCGACGCTCACACAGAGTCTCCCAAAGCCCTAACAGGACAAAGTGACTGGACTCAGAGTCCAGTCAGTGTCTAGTGAGGTCTGATGACACAGCAGAGAGGAAGGTAGAGAGGACAATGAGGAGATGAAGGTGTCTCTGACCAATAAGAGCCGGAATACTTTACATAGTGCCTTTTATGCATATTCTAAAGTGTTTTATTAAAAAACCTGTTGTGATTAGTATACGTTTGGATGTATCTATAGTAATCTGCAGACTCCATTTTGTTTTGTGAAGGCCAGTTTGATTAGAAAAGTGTTCTGTGCTGTCACCTGGGCTCTGTAACCTCCATAATGAGCTGCAATGCACAGGAGGTGTCAGGAGAAATTCATGCACCTACCAAAGGGCTAACAATGGAGGATTGTTAAACCTTAACGACCTTCCATTCAAATGGCTGCACTCTTGGATAAAGAACTGGCTACTATCCAGGGAAAACCATTCTCCCGGTTGGGTTGGTAACCAAATAATGGATCACCTGACAGTGGAATTTGATCACCGGATGCGGGTTTGAGGTTGACGATGGAGGTCACCTGACAGAGGGCACGGGAAGCTATAGAAGGACAAGGTCTGCTCTGAGTAGCTTTCTCTCACTGACCAGAACCAGAAGGTAAGATGGAGTAGGGGAGGGGCTTGAGGAAAGTCCTGGACTCCCTGAACAGACACTGACCAAATCCCAAAGGGCTCTTGGAATGCTGAGGAAGCTGAGGCAGGGATTTGCATTCATGTTTTATTGTTGTTCCATACAGCTGCATACCTCATGTGCTGTCTATGAGTAAAATGTGATTGGTTCAGAATTCCTTTTGCAAAGTCTGTGTGTTCTTACTTTTATACTATTATAGGTCCACTATCCCATGTCCCTGAAGGATTAAACTATACACCAGAGCATCCACTAGGGTGGAGCTCTGGAGAGCATGTGCTTGGACAACTGGTGTGTCTTGAGGGGTCAGCACTGGCCCCGGGGAAGAGGGAAGCTGGACCAGGGGCTTCCATTCCCTGGAAGTGGTACCAGACAGGTCTCTGTGCCCAAGAGGCCAGAGACCATGGCTGAAGCCTGCTGAGACGCAGAGGAGCTCAGAAATGCCATGACTAGTGCTTGGATCCAAGCACAGCAGCCTGGTGAGTGTCCAGCAGGGGAAGCTCAAACAGGTCTCTGACAACTATAAAAAAACAAGCAAGCAAGCAAATCAACAGATAGGAGGGTAATAATAAATAAATCTACAATAAAAAGTGTGCTTTAACCCCTTCATAGCCATATGAGTCTTCAGTGTGCAATCATCAACATGCAGTGTAGTGATAATCAAGGTCTTGCATTGGACTGGAACCCAGGAGACCTAGGTTCCATTTTCATCTCTGCCACTGGCCCACCTTGTGACCTTGCATAAGTCACTTCATTTCTCTCTGCCTCCGTTTCTATCTGTAAAATGGGGACAATAAGACTTACCTCCTTGGACAAGTGCTTTGAGATGCATGGATGAAAACTGCTATATAAAGAGCCAGGTATTGCATACGTGTGTCACAGATCCTAATGAGTGATCCCTAGAACTGCTGTGAGGGGAATCCAAGCCTCTCTGTTCTGGATCCCCTGGGGTGTGTTGAGCTTCTAGAGCCTCATAAGCTGCATCATTGGTTCCTCCCTTGGCATCTCTGGCACATTTCTGGGACAATGATGCTCAGTCTGATCCCCTGTCTCAGAAATGGAGTGCCTTAGCCCACCTGACCTAGACCCCCTGGACTAGTGCTGGTCCCCCACAATAACTCACTTACTTAAACACACACATCTCCAAGAAATTCAACCCAAGGGTGTGAAGCTTCTGGTTTACAGTTTCTCCCTCTCAGGGGTACACAATATCTGTGAAGCATACACACACACACGCTTTGCACAGTCTAACACCTTTACACTCTTTTTACACTTAATCATTTAAAGCACAGGTCAAACAAAAGAATAACCATGTGAAACTGCAATGTCCCTCACTCTTTAGCTCACCCCTCCCTCGGGAGTCCTTGAGGAATCATCTGAGTCCTGGCAGGTAGGGTGTCCACTGCCCCATGAGGCATTAGATGCTGGGTTGCTTATCCTTTATGGACTAGAGAAAAAGGATCCCTGAGCAGAACAGCTCAAGCCCTTTCAGAACACCTCCAGCCCCCTGTGTCAGGTGCCACCCTTGCCAGCTTCTCCACATGAGCACAGACTCTTGCCAGATGACTTCATTGGCAAGGTGACCTTCCCCCCACTGTACCAGTTCTTCTGGGCAGGGATCAGCCTTTAGTCTAGATTCAACAGATTTCCAACAACTGGGTACTTAATTACCCTCTATTGTTCTTTTGCCACCAGCCTTTGGAGTTTTTCAACCTAACATGGAGGCAAATAGAGCATAAGAGAAAGCAAAAGGCTGCTCATTCACAATGGAGTTTGCAGCCTGACACAGACACACATGATACTTGAACTCATGCAGGATTCAGAAATTATACAGACATATTCCTAGTTTGTCACATTCTGTAACTATATTTTAAGTCTCTTAGTTCTTTAGAAATTTTACATGTTGTAATAGATAACTAATTACTCCATTTGCCTACCATTCAAGCCAGGCCTGATCTAGAGGCAGTGGAAAAACTCCTTCTGACTTCCACTGGTTTTGGATCAGAACTATTTAGTACATTCAACACCGTAATATCTCTTAACAAAACTACCACAGTCCACATGTAAAAGGCCATCAGGTGGGGGCCTTCCCTTCTTTCCCTGAATCAGCTACAGGATTTTTCTTCTCATCCTCATTCTGCTGCCTTTCTCTCCTGCAGCTACTGTTATGGAAAAGCTGAGTAGGAGGACACAGTGGTAGAAAATTCCTAGCTGCTGAGTTTGCTCCAGCTGTGGTGATCAAGGGGTTACAAATAGGCTGAATATTGTTATGGGCACACAGAGCACTAATGGTCGTAAGGAGAATTTATTTCATAAGACGGAAGCCACAACACCCAGCTGGAATTGCCTTTGGCAGCAGATGCAAGATGTGTGGTTGAAGAACAAAGAGCTCAATTTTGCATGTAGGAAATTAAGAGATCAGCTGAGTAATGTGATGCAAGCTTGGGGGCTTTCTCGGGGGAACTTAATGTTCTCTTTTTTAACTTTTACAGTTGATGAATCTGGTGGCAATGCTGATAATGGAATGCTGTGCTAATTGAAGTTTGGATACAGTTCAAGTAAGGAAGCTGGGCCAACAAATGAGCTGTGTTGACAATATTCTAATAACCCACTCATGAATCAGCACCGTAGTGTTATTAAAAGATATCAAAAGTTATTGTTCAGAAATAGCCCCAGGTGACATCAAACTGTTTGGCAACAGGAGCTTTGATAATAAGTGGGTCAAAGGAAAATTCCAAATGTAAACAAAAATATTTAGGTTAGTACTCTTCTAAAAAAAAAAAAAAAACTTGCAGAAGCTAACAGTTTATTGCTCTTACTAGTTTATTCCTAATGTGACACGTGTGTATGCAGGCAGAAATGCAGAGGTAAGCACCAAGAGAGTTCTGCACTTAGGGCGGAAGAATCCCATGCACCGCTACAGGATGGGGACAGACTGCCTAAGCAGCAGTTCTGCAGAAAAGGACCTAGGGGTTACAGTGGACGAGAAGCTGGATAGGAGTCAGCAGTGGGCCCTCATTGCCAAGAAGGCCAATGGCGTATTGGGCTGTATTAGTAGCAGCATTGCCAGCAGATCGAGGGAAGTGATTATTTCCCTCTATTCGGCACTGGTGAGGCCTCATCTGGAGTACTGCGTCCAGTTTTACTCCCCTCACTGCAGAAGGGATATGCACAAATTGGAGAGAGTCCAGAGGAGGGCAACGAAAATGATTAGGGGGTTGGGGCACATGACTTACGAGGAGAGGCTGAGGGAACTGGTCTTGTTTAGTCTGCAGAAGAGAGGAGAGAGAGGGGATTTGATAGCAGCCTTCAACTACCTGAAGGGAGGTTCCAAAGAGGATGGAGCTCGGCTGTTCTCAGTGATGGCAGATGACAGAACAAGAAGCAATGGTCTCAAGTTGTGGTGGGAGAGGCATAGTTTGGCTATTAGGAAACACTGTTTCTCTAGGAGGATGGTGAAGTACTGGAATGGGTTACCTAGGGAGGTGGTGGAATCTCCATCCTTAGAGGTTTTTAAGGCCCAGCTTGACAAAGCCTTGGCTGGGATGCTTTAGTTGATGTTGGTCCTGCTTTGAGCAGGGGGTTGGACTAGATGACCTCCTGAGGTCTCTTCCAACCCTAATATTCTATGATTCACAGAATGATTTTTAGGGGCCCGATCCAGCAAAGCATGTGCATAATTAAAGTACACGTAATCTCACTGCGATCACTGGCTTTAAATTATGCATATGCTTATGTGCTTTGCTGGTTCAGGGCCTATAACCAGAAATGGAAGCAAGTTAACCAAAGCAAAAACTGGAGTAACATGAGATTCCCAGCCTGGCATCCTCCCCAGTTCTATGACCAGGAGTGGAATAGTGCCTATTCATAGGCGTCCTCCCTTTATTATCTCCCAAGCAGCTGACTTATTCAAGGGAGGAGGGGAAGCTGAGGTTGAGAATGTCCAGGGGAAAACCTCCCCAACTGGCTTTCTTATCAACTTCTCTTTCTCCTGGGAAAGCATAGGCAATCATAGCTGCTGCAAGAGTACTCTCCTACTCCCCCGAGGAGCACAGAGAGGTTCTTGAATATGGGATGGGGGAGAGGGAGCAGCCATTATTTTCAAACGAGGAAAAAAGCCCAGCAGCTGAAATGTGGGTCAGGTCATCTCATGCTGGTATACCACACCTAGAGAGGGAGAGAAGAGAACCCCCTTGGAACTGCCTCCCCTAGTGCTGGGAGGGGGTGAAGAACCACTATGGTTGCAGGAGGAGCAGAGGTATACTAGGGCTAGGATTGGGCATGGGGGCCGGAGGAGTAGGCAGAATTATTGTGTGACTGGGTGGGTAGAGTTGATATGGGACTGGGGCAGATGTGAGAACTAGGAAACACCAAATTAACTGATTGGGGTTGGGGGGTGCAAAGTTAATGTAAGGTATGGAGCACAAAAGTAATTGATGCAGGAGTAAGTAAGTAAAATCAATTTATTCATGTCTGAATACTGGAAATCTTTAGTGTCAAGCACTCAACAGCTGATCTCTCAGTGATCCGAGAAGGTGATGCATCTCCTTGCTGGTTGTCCCCTACTATGGTGGCCTGCCAACTAGGAGCTGTAGTTCACGAAAGCTCATGCTCAAATAAACTGGTTAGTCTCTAAGGTGCCACAAGTACTCCTTTTCTTTTTACGAATACAGACTAACACGGCTGTTACTCTGAAACCTATTCCTTCCATGATAACTTTCTCAAGTTATCAAGATTGGATAATCAATCAAGGTTCTTTCCATTTCTACACCTGCAAAAGTACATAATTTTCCACCTGTTGATTTCCACCAGCAGGATCTGCTCTCCAGTAATATTTCTAACATAAGCCTTTGTTGTCTTTTCCATATCGGAGATGTGCAAGAGTCTTGCCAGTACCATGTCTCAAAGTCTTCAGTTTTCTTCTTAGTGGTAGCATTCATTTCCCATGATTCACATAGATAGGTCGCTATGGAAGAAATTAAGCTTTTCACCAGTCGAATCTTTGTGCACTTTCAGACAATGTACATCTTGAAATGTACAATGTAGGAGTGCAGTGGCAAAAATCATATTTCTCACTATAAAATGGCAACACTAATTGTCTCTCACACATTGGAAAAGTTCCAAAGTTAGAAGAGAGAACTCAAAAATTATTTAATCCATTTTTAAAATAAATCTCATGATGTTTGTGCTAGTCTCATTTTGGGGGTTCTGACTCCTGATTTTTGAATTTCTGGGATTGGCAGTACTGTGGTGGTGCCCCTCTACTGTACTCAGTGTGTGCATAGGACTTTGTATGTCTGTACAAACACACAAAGTCCTGAGGTGAGTCTGTGGTGCAGCAACATGCCGGATGTTCACACAAGCAAACAGATGCGGAGCTTGCACATATCTGCTCTAATGTGCAGCCACCAACTGTGATACACAACTTGCCATTGTGTTAAATATTAGCAGCAACTACACAAAGCCAAGATTTCCCTGACTTACTCTTTGGAACAGTCAATAAGATATCCAGCTCCCAACAAGTAACAACTACTGCTGAATCTAAGGTTGACAGACCAGCTGGATATTAACCAGGGAGGTAGGGGAAGAATGTAGTGCTGTATACAATAAATCTTTCTGTATAGAAAGCCTCAAAACACAGGGGCAATATTGCTGTTTAAACCAATATCCCTGCCTGTGGTAAGGGAGCACTTCTGTATACAGGTACCACAGAGACTGCCAAGAGAACGCTTGTGTTGGGATTGAGAGGTTGGAAAATTTAAAGATAAATTGACAGAGATGCCAATGTCACGAATGAATGCTTCAAGAGCAATCCTGCCATCCCCAATAACCCACTGAAACATGTACCAAGTCTTGGAAGAATAAATAAATAATGGAGTTTCATTTATAGACCTAATGGCAAAAAAAAGATCAAGGGAATAGTCAGCAATTTGAAAACAATAAAAAACTATTGGCAGCTGCAAACCTCAGGAGGGGAGAAGCAGGAACACAACTGATGGAAGCAGTGGTGGGTCATAATTCATCAGACATCATTTCCTATAGCACCAGGTTAAAAGAAATATGAAGCCACAGTAACAAGCAGTAACAGCTCCCCAACCTCACAAAGAGCTTGCAAAATGGGCAAGTTAACATGGAAAAAAAAGAAACTGGGCTTCCACGCCACAGCAGCTTTTCAAGGGGTCTGATGATGATGAAAATAGTCATAGGACCAGAAGGGATGTCCTGGGTTATCAAGTCCAGTTCCTTGTTATCACAGGCAACCCCATCATATAATTCCATTCATAAATTTATCAAGTTCCATTTTAAAACTAGTTAGGTGATTTGCCTCTCTAATTCTTATTGGGAGGCTGTTCCAGAACCTCATACTTCTGATCGTTAGAAACTTTCTTTTAATTTCCAGCTGAAATTTATTCATGGCAGTTTTTACCCATTTGTTCTTGTGCCAACATTGTCCTTTAGCCTAAAAGCAAAGCTTTTGACACGGTCTCCCACAGTATTCTTGCCAGCAAGTTAAAGAAGTATGGGCTGGATGAATGGACTATAAGGTGGATAGAAAGCTGGCTAGATTGTCGGCTCAACGGGTAGAGATCAATGGCTCCATATCTAGTTGGCAGCCGGTATCAAGTGGAGTGCCCCAGGGGTCCGTCCTGGGGCCGGTTTTGTTCAATATCTTCATAAATGATCTGGAGGATGGTGTGGATTGCACCCTCAGCAAGTTTGCAGATGACACTAAATTGGGAGGAGTGGTAGATACGCTGGAGGGTAGGGATAGGATACAGAGGGACCTAGACAAATTGCAGGACTGGGCCAAAAGAAAAATCTGATGAGGTTCAACAAGGACAAGTGCAGAGTCCTGCACTTAGGACGGAAGAATCCAATGCACCGCTACAGACTAGGGACCGAATGGCTCGGCAGCAGTTCTGCAGAAAAGGACCTAGGGGTTACAATGGACGAGAAGTTGGATATGAGTCAAGAGTGTGCCCTTGTTGCCAAGAAGGCCAATGGCATTTTGGGATGTATATGTAGGGGCATTGCCAGCAGATCGAGGGACGTGATCATTCCCCTCTATTCGACATTGGTGAGGCCTCATCTGGAGTACTGTGTTCAGTTTTGGGCCCCACACTACAAGAAGGATGTGGAAAAATTGGGAAGAGTCCAGTGGAGGGCAACAAAAATGATTAAGGGACTAGAACACATGACTTATGAGGAGAGGCTGAGGGAACTGGGGATGTTTAGTCTGTGGAAGAGAAGAATGAGGGGGGATTTGATAGCTGCTTTCAACTACCTGAAAGGGGGTTCCAAAGAGGATGGCTCTAGACTGTTCTCAGTGGTAGCAGATGACGGAACAAGGAGTAATGGTCTCAAGTTGCAGTGGGGGAGATTTAGGTTGGATATTAGGAAAAACTTTTTCACTACGAGGGTGGTGAAACACTGGAATGCGTTACCTAGGGAGGTGGTGGAATCTCCTTCCCTAGAAGTTTTTACGGTCAGGCTTGAGAAAGCCCTGGCTGGGATGATTTAGTCGGGGATCGGTCCTGCTTTGAGCAGGGGGTTGGACTAGATGACCTCCTGAGGTTCCTTCCAACCCTGATATTCTATGATTCTATGATCTATGATTCTAAATAGCTCTTGTTCCTCCCTGATGTATTTACAGAGAGGGATCATATCCCCTTTCAGTCTTCATATTGCTAGGGCAAGCAAGCCAAGCTCTTTTAGTCTCCTCTTGTAAGATAGGCTCACCATTCCCCGATCATCCTAGTAGCCCGTCTCTGCTTCTGTTCCAGTTTGAATTCATCTTTCTAGAACTTGGGTGACCAGAATGATACAGAATATTTCAAATGAGGTCTTCCCTTGTACAATGGCATTAATACTTCCTTATTTCTACTGGAAATTCCTCACCAGATATATACTAGGATCACATTTACCTTTTTCATGGCCACATTATATTGGTGGCATATAGTTATCCTGCAATCAACTTGTACACCCAAGTGTTTCTCCTGTATAATTCATCCTGTATAAAATTCCAATTCTCCTCCGTTTTGACAATGCCTCCCAGCTTTGTGTCATCAGCAAATTTCATTAGCACACTCCTACTTTTTGTGCCAAGATCACTCATGAAAATATTAAATACGATTGGTCTCAAGACTGATCCTTGAGAAACTTCACTAATAACCTCCCTCCAGCCCAATAATTCTCTTTTTAGCCCAACCCATTATCATCTCCCCTGTAGCCAGTTCCTTACAATTCTTGTACTAATCCCCCTTTTCTCCAGTTTAACTAATAACGTCCCATGTGGTACTGTATCATATGCTTTACTGATGTCCAGATAGATGAGAGCTACCATGTTGCCCTTGTTTAAAAAAAAAATCAATTATCTAATCAGAGAAAGATATCAAGTTTTTCTGGAATGAGCTACCTTTAGTAAATCCATGTTTCATTTCATCTACTTCTCCGTTTACCTCTGTGTGTTTAATAATTCTTCCCTTCAAAATTTGTTCTAAAGCCCGTAGTCTGTTGAGGTCAGGCTAAGCGGTCTGCAGTTGCCTGGATCATGAGTTGTGCTTTGCTGGGCACAATGCCAGCCTCACCTGCCTGGCTCTGGTGATAAGGGGGGATGGGGTGTAAGGATCATTAGACGAGATATATATATATATATATTTTTTAAAAGTTGATCACATAGCAGCACTCTGATGCTGATCTCAATTACATTGTAAATCAGGTGCAACTTTATTGAGGTCGGTGGAACTGACACCAATTAAAGTGAGAGGAATAACTGGCCCTGGGACTTTATTTCTATTAAAAATAGGAAGCTCATATTTCAATAGCAATAACATGGCTTTATAACCGAACGTGGTGTTTTTGCTTTCCGATACATTTTGCCTTCAGCTCTTCATATTTTTCATCCTTCATGCCCACAGTCTGGTTTGCTCTGAGCTCCATTTTTGCTCTCTGTAAAGGAGAGCTTGGCAGTTGCTGGGTAGAGGCCCGCGTTCAGTTATAGATGTGAAGCAGGGCAGGGCTGAGATCTGGAGTGTGGGTGACGGTGAAAGACTCAGAGATGATTAAATATGTCAACCGATCCTCAAGCAAGTGGAAAGAGAAGGGAGTGGGTGGGGGGAGGAATTCATGAATAATAAAACTCTGAGGAGGAGCAATATAAATAATATATGATGCATGTAATCCAAAAAGCAGCAAAGTCAGCATGGATAAAGTTTATTTTAACAAGTGTGAAGTGGGATGTGACATACTATTTATCCCAGAACACGTGTGTGCTGATATTTTTCGTTCATTTATATGGCCTTCTTCCTGAGAGTATCTAATTATTTTGGGTAGAAAGACTATGTATGACTGAGCTGGGAATTGAACCCAGTTCCTATGTCCCATGCCTATGCTTTTTCCAGCAGATCATCCCCCTCCCCCACAAGTCTTCTAATAACTGCTTTCTGCACTCAGAAACCTAGGCTGTCATTTTGCTTGCAAGCCCTTTCAGTTAAAATGGGTGTTATAATGATTTATAATTAAATGAAAAACCAAGAGTTTTTAACAAGGGACCATGGTGACACGTACTAGGCTGTTCTGACCTCATACGTAAAATGTACTCTCCTTCCAAACACCTGAAGATGCAATGTAAATTATTTATATATTTTAAGCTGTTGCCTCCCTGATGGATGGTTCTGCAGCTGACAAGCAGAGGGCATGGTCCTTATGCTGCAGCATCTAAGTGCTTTTTTATTTAAATAAAGTCGGTCTTTTTCACATTGTTAGTAGATCTGTTCACACCACTTCTTATATTAATAACGTTAGTGCCCCTGTGCTAAAATTTCGACACCCTTCCCCCCCAAATTGCTTCAGGTTCAGTTCCAGTGCATCAATTTACTAGAAACTCAGGTATCAAGAGAAGGTTATTATGCTGTCACAGAATGGTTCCTAAATTAGCCAGCATCTGCTGGAGTGCCAGGCTCAATGCACATTAAATAATATGTAATACATCCAATTTCTACTTCAGAAATTCCTGCTATGCCAAGAGCAACATTTACTACATTATCAAAGATGTTACCTCTTTCTTCCCCTATCCTGTGCCTCACCAGGGGAGGCTAGGTTCTTAGTGTATGGAATCTGATCGTCAATTGCTAGAGAGGATAAATCCATCTGACCTAATTCTGTTTCATGCAGATGGCTCCAGCGTTTTAGACACTGAGGGCTCCAGACTTGCTTTGTGACCTTGGATAAGGCCTTAAGCCCACATCCTCAATGGTATTTAGGCATCTAACTCCTATTGATTTAAATGAAAATTAGGACCCTAAATACTTCTGAGGATTTGGCCCTTAGGGTATGTCTACACTACGAAATTAGGTCGAATTTATAGAAGTCGTTTTTTTAGAAATCGGTTTTATATATTCGAGAGTGTGTGTCCCCACAGAAAATGCTCTAAGTGCATTAAGTGCATTAACTCGGCGGAGCGCTTCCACAGTACCGAGGCAAGTGTCGACTTCCGGAGTGTTGCACTGTGGGTAGCTATCCCACAGTTCCCGCAGTCTCCGCTGCCCATTGGAATTCTGGGTTGAGATCCCAATGCCTGATGGGGCTAAAACATTGTCGCGGGTGGTTCTGGGTACATATCCTCAGGCCCCCGTTCCCTCCCTCCCTCCGTGAAAGCAAGGGCAGACAATCGTTTCGTGCCTTTTTTCCTGAGTTACCTGTGCAGACGCCATACCACGGCAAGCATGGAGCCCGCTCAGGTAACCGTCACCGTATGTCTCCTGGGTGCTGGCAGACGCGGTACTGCATTGCTACAAAGTAGCAGCAACCCATTGCCTTGTGGCAGCAGACGGTGCAATAGGACTGGTGGCCGTCATCATCATGTCCAAGGTGCTCCTGGCCACGTCGGCCAGGAGTGCCTGGGCAGACATGGGTGCAGGGACTAAATTTGGAGTGACTTGATCAAGTCATTCTCTTTAGTCCTGCAGTCAGTCCTACTGAACCATCTTATGGTGAGCAGGCAGGCGATATGGATTGCTAGCAGTCGTATTGCACCATCTTCTGCCAGGCAGGCAAGAGATGAGGATGGCTAGCAGTCGTATTGTACCATCTTCTGCCGAGCAGCCCTGAGATATGGATGGCATGCAGGCCTTCTGCACCGTCTGCTGCCAGCCAAAGATGTAAAAGATAGATGGAGTGTATCAAAACAAGAAATAGACCAGATTTGTTTTGTACTCATTTGCTTCCCCCCCACCCCATCTAGGGGACTCATTCCTCTAGGTTACACTGCAGTCACTCACAGAGAAGGTGCAGCGAGGTAAATCTAGCCATGTATCAATCAGAGGCCAGACTAATCTCCTTGTTCCCCTTTGTTGATTTTAGCTCCCTGAAGCCAACCCTGTAAGCCATGTCGTCAGTCGCCCCTCCCTGCGTCAGAGCAACAGCAAACAATCGTGCATCTGAGTTGAGAGTGCTGTCCAGAGCAGTCACAATGGAGCACTCTGATGGGGCTAAAACATTGTCGCGGGTGGTTCTGGGTACATATCCTCAGGCCCCCATTTCCTCCCTCCCTCCCTCCGTGAAAGCAAAGGCAGACAATCGTTTCACGCCTTTTTTCCTGAGTTACCTGTGCAGATGCCATACCACAGCAAGCATGGAGCCCGTTCAGGTAACTGTCACCGTATGTCTCCTGGGTGCTGGCAGACGCGGTACTGCATTGTTACACAGTAGCAGCAACCCCTTGCCTTGTGGCAGCAGACGGTACAATATGACTGGTAGCCGTCCTCGTCATGTCCGAGGTCCTATTGAACCATCTTATGGTGAGCAGGCAGGCAATACGGATTGCTAGCAGTCCTATTGCATCATCTTCTGCCGGGCAGCCATGAGATGTGGATGGCATGCAGTCCTTCTGCACCGTCTGCTGCCAGCCAAAGATGTAAAAGATAGATGGAGTGGATCAAAACAAGAAATAGACCAGCTTTGTTTTGTACTCATTTGCTTCACCCCCCCACATCTAGGGGACTCATTCCTCTAGGTCACACTGCAGTCACTCACAGAGAAGGTGCAGCGAGGTAAATCTAGCCACGTATCAATCAGAGGCCAGATTAACCTCCTTGTTCCAATAAGAACAATAACTTAGGTGCACCATTTCTTATTGGAACCCTCTGTGAAGTCCTGCCTGAAATACTCCTTGATGTAAAGCCACCCCCTTTGTTGATTTTAGCTCCCTGAAGCCAACCCTGTAAGTCGTGTCGTCAGTCGCCCCTCCCTCCGTCAGAGCAACGGCAGACAATCGTTCCGCGCCTTTTTTCTGAGCGGACGCCATACCAAGGCACGCATGGAGGCCGCTCAGCTCACTTTGGCAATTAGGAGCACATTAAACACCACATGCATTATCCAGCAGTATATGCAGCACCAGAACCTGGTAGAGCGATACCGGGCGAGTAGGCGACGTCAGCGCGGTCGCGTGAGTGATCAGGACATGGACACAGATTTCTCTGAAAGCATGGGCCCCGCCAATGCATGCATCATGGTGCTAATGGAGCAAGTTCATGCTGTGGAACGCCGATTCTGGGCTCAGGAAACAAGCACAGACTGGTAGGACCGCATAGTATTGCAGGTCTGGGACGATTCCCAGTGGCTGCGAAACTTTCGCATGTGTAAGGGCACTTTCATGGCACTTTGTGACTTGCTTTCCCCTGCCCTGAAGCGCATGAATACCAAGATGAGAGCAGCCCTCACAGTTGAGAAGCGAGTGGCGATAGCCCTGTGGAAGCTTGCAACGCCAGACAGCTACCAGTCAGTTGGGAATCAATTTGGAGTGGGCAAATCTACTGTGGGGGCTGCTGTGATGCAAGTAGCCCACGCAATCAAAGATCTGCTGATATCAAGGGTAGTGACCCTGGGAAATGTGCAGGTCATAGTGGATGGCTTTGCTGCAATGGGATTCCCTAACTGTGGTGGGGCAATAGACGGAACCCATATCCCTATCTTGGCACCGGAGCACCAAGCCGGCGAGTACATAAACCGCAAGGGGTATTTTTCAATAGTGCTGCAAGCTCTGGTGGATCACAAGGGACATTTCACCAACATCAATGTGGGATGGCCGGGAAAGATACATGACGCTCGCATCTTCAGGAACTCTGGTCTGTTTCAAAAGCTGCAGGAAGGGACTTTATTCCCAGACCAGAAAATAACTGTTGGGGATGTTGAAATGCCTATAGTTATCCTTGGGGACCCAGCCTACCCCTTAATGCCATGGCTCGTGAAGCCATACACAGGCAGCCTGGACAGTAGTCAGGAGCTGTTCAACTACAGGCTGAGCAAGTGCAGAATGGTGGTAGAATGTGCATTTGGATGTTTAAAGGCGCGCTGGCGCAGTTTACTGACTCACTTAGACCTCAGCGAAACCAATATTCCCACTGTTACTACTGCTTGCTGTGTGCTCCACAATATCTGTGAGAGTAAGGGGGAGACGTTTATGGCGGGGTGGGAGGTTGAGGCAAATCGCCTGGCTGCTGGTTACGCGCAGCCAGACACCAGGGCGGTTAGAAGAGCACAGGAGGGCGCGGTACGCATCAGAGAAGCTTTGAAAACCAGTTTCATGACTGGCCAGGCTACGGTGTGAAAGTTCTCTTTATTTCTCCTTGATGAAACCCCCCGCCCCTTGGTTCACTCTAATTCCCAGGAAGCTAACCAACCTCCCCTCCTCCCTTCGATCACCGCTTGCAGAGGCAATAAAGTCATTGTTGCTTCACATTCATGCATTCTTTATTCATTCATCACACAAATAGGGGGATGACTACCAAGGTAGCCCAGGAGGGGTGGTGGAGAAGGGAAGGAAAATGCCACACAGCACTTTAAAAGTTTACAACTTTAAAATTTATTGAATGCCAGCCTTCTTTTTTTGGGGCAGTCCTCTGTGGTGGAGTGGCTGGTTGGCCGGTGGCCCCCCCACCGCGTTCTTGGGCGTCTGGGTGTGGAGGCTATGGAACTTGGGGAGGAGGGCGGTTGGTTACACAGGGGCTGTAGTGGTAGTCTGTGCTCCAGCTGCCTTTGCTGCAGCTCAACCATACACTGGAGCATACTGGTTTGATCCTCCAGCAGCCTCAGCATTGAATCCTGCCTCCTCTCATCACGCTGCCGCCACATTTGAGCTTCAGCCCTGTCTTCAGCCCGCCACTTACTCTCTTCAGCCCGCCACTTACTCTCTTCAGCCCGCCACCTCTCCTCCCGGTCATTTTGTGCTTTCCTGCACTCTGACATTATTTGCCTCCACGCATTCGTCTGTGCTCTGTCAATGTGGGAGGACAGCATGAGCTCAGAGAACATTTCATCACGAGTGCGTTTTTTTTCTTTCTAATCTTCACTAGCCTCTGGGAAGGAGAAGATCCTGTGATCATTGAAACACATGCAGCTGGTGGAGGAAAAAAAAAAGGGACAGCGGTATTTAAAAAGACACATTTTATAAAACAGTGGCTACAGTCTTTCAGGGTAAACCTTGCTGTTAACATTACATACATAGCACATGTGCTTTCGTTACAAGGTCGCATTTTGCTTCCCCCCACCGCGTGGCTACCCCCTCAACCTTCCCCCTCCCCATGGCTAACAGCGGGGAACATTTCTGTTCAGCCACAGGCAAACAGCCCAGCAGGAACGGGCTCCTCTGAGTGTCCCCTGAAGAAAAGCACCCTATTTCAACCAGGTGACCATGCATGATATCTCACTCTTCTGAGGATAACACAGAGAGATAAAGAACAGATGTTGTTTGAACGCCAGCAAACATACACTGCAATGCTTTGTTGTACAAAGATTCTCGAGTATGTGTTACTGGCCTGGAGTGGTAAAGTGTCCTACCATGAAGGACGCAATAAGGCTGCCCTCCCCAGAAACCTTTTGCAAAGGCTTTGGGAGTACATCCAGGAGAGCCGCGAATGCCAGGGCAAATTAATTCTTTCACATGCTTGCTTTTAAACCATGTATAGTATTTTAAAAGGTACACTCACCAGAGGTCCCTTCTCCGCCTGCCGGGTCCAGGAGGCAGCCTTGGGTGGGTTCGGGGGGTACTGGCTCCAGGTCCAGGGTGAGAAACAGTTCCTGGCTGTCGGGAAAACCGGTTTCTCCGCTTGCTTGCTGTGAGCTATCTACAACCTCCTCCTCCTCATCTTCTTCGTCCCCAAAACCTGCTTCCGTGTTGCCTCCATCTCCATTGAAGTAGTCAAACAACACGGCTGGGGTAGTGGTGGCTGAACCCCCTAAAATGGCATGCAGCTCATCATAGAAGTGGCATGTTTGGGGCTCTGACCCGGAGCGGCCATTCGCCCCTCTGGTTTTCTGGTAGGCTTGCCTCAGCTCCTTAAGTTTCACGCAGTACTGTTTCGGGTCCCTGTTATGGCCTCTGTCCTTCATGCCCTGGGAGATTTTGACAAAGGTTTTGGCATTTTGAAAACTGGAACGGAGTTCTGATACCACGGATTCCTCTCCCCATACAGCGATCAGATCCCATACCTCCCGTTCAGTCCATGCTGGAGCTCTTTTGCGATTCTGGGACTCCATCATGGTCACCTCTGCTGATGAGCTCTGCATGGTCACCTGCAGCTTGCCACGCTGGCCAAACAGGAAATGAGATTCAAAAGTTCGCAGTTCTTTTCCTGTCTACCTGGCCAGTGCATCTGAGTTGAGAGCGCTGTCCAGAGCGGCCACAATGGAGCACTCTGGGATAGCTCCCGGAGGCAAATACCATCGAATTGTGTCCACAGTACCCCAAATTCGACCCGGCAAGGCCGATTTAAGCGCTAATCCACTTGTCAGGGGTGGAGTAAGGCAATCGATTTTAAGAGCCCTTTAAGTCGAAATAAAGGGCTTCATCGTGTGGACGGGTGCAGGTTTACATCGATTTAATGCTGCTAAATTCGACCTAAAGTCCTAGTGTAGACCATTAGTCTCTTTGGCTTGATCCACAAAGGTAGTCAGGCACCTAAACCCCAGACTTAGGATCTAAGTCCCAGTTTAAGGCTCCACTGCGATCCACAAAACTCCCACCAAACCCTGTAGGTGCCTAAACTCACTCGTCACCTAAGTTTTCAGGGTAAAAGTTCCCTGGGCACCTATGCGTCTGCCTCTGGGTCTGCATCTTGCTGCAGGCATCCAGGTCTCTATGGCTCCAAAGCTCCAGAGCAATCCAGGAACTGGGGGAAGATAGGTGTTTGCTCACCTACCTTGTGTGCAGGGTCTAATCTAGTAGATGTACTTAGGGGCCACTGACTGGATCAGGTTCCATTCAAAATCTGGCTAGAGAAGCAGGAGATGGTGTTGCCCACCTTATAATTTTCAGCCCAGGGGTTAGAGAACTCACCAGGGATGTAGAAAATCCTGATTAAATTCCCCCTTCTGCCTGAGGGGGAGAAATGGGTAGGAGATCCCTAGTCAAAGCCTAGGTGCTAGAACTAGGATGCCGGGGGGGGAGGGGTGCTGCAGCACCCCCTGATTTGAAGTGGTTTCCATTATATACAGGGTTCAATGGCTCTCAGCACCCCCACTATAAAGATTGCTCCAGCACCCCTGCTCCTACCTCTCAAGAGAGCACTCTACCCTCTGAGCTAAGGGACAGTCTGATCTGGGGCTCACAATCTCTCCTGTTGAAGCTTTCTACTGTGGCTTAATAACAAAAGAGTGGTTGGAGCTTTGGGACTGGACGCTGAGTCTCCCACCTCCCAGGTGTGTGCTATACCCACTGAGTTACAGAATCATTCTCACTGTGTGTGTGTCTCTCTCTGTCCCAATGGCTATTTAAGTATTTATCCACAGTGGAACAGTCATTGAGCCAGAGGGAGAAACGGGGCCGGGGGGGCGGGGTGGAGCTAAATACCTTAGATGCTTGATAGAAAAATCAATAGGTCATCTGTTACCACAGCAAGTGAAGCAGAAAGTGTTTGTAAAGATTTTTGTTGTTGTTGTTTTCTTGAAAGTTACAATGAAGCACTAATTTGCATGGCCACCAGTGTTATGATTTCCAGCACCCCAAAGTGAAAAGCACCTAGCACAATAGTGATGATAAAATGCCCTGTTAGCTTTTTAATTTAGTCTGATTTTTCTTTCTTCTGTTGCCTTGATTTGCACAGGCGTTGCCTGTTTAAAAATAAATGGGACACACAAACATAACTGAGAAAAAGGAAATTGCTAAACTGTCTGTTACTAATTAATTAGAACCAAAGACACCTTGACTAAATGTAGAAAGATCAGACTACACTGTTAGCCAGTGCCTTTAAAATCTACAGCTATAGTTTGTGGGTGGTGAATGGGGGAATTAACCAAACATTGTCTATTAGAAGCTCTCAGGGCATTTTTGGCCACTGTTCTGTGAGTCAGAGAAAATCCACACACATTTCCTGTTCCTAGTAAAATGTGCAGCTCTATTTTGGGAAAAAGCTGAACAAATAATGTCTGTCACTACTGTGAGATGCCAGCTCAATCTAACTGAATTCCTCTTCGTGTCTTAGGGCCCAATCCAGTGAGGTACTGTGTAACCACAGTTCCCATTGAAGACAGTGTTTCTCGGTGTCTGGCCCATTATGAAGCACATTTACTATCTGTCTTTAGCTTGGGAAAGTCTGTTTTTTAAACAGTTTGACTGCTCTGAAATATCTTGGCCCAAAGAGAAGTGAAGTTTGTAATGATCCTTCCAACGTCCTGTAATGAGTTCTCCTGGAAGGGACGAGTGAGGGGTCCTGAGAAGGAGTCATGGACATACCTTCTCACTGGAGAGCACTTCACTACCCCCTGGGGTCTTTGAGAGGGCCAGAAGATTTAAAAGGAGACAAGAATTTGGAGAAGCATCTCCAAAAATGAGACAGTAGTGAGAGGTAGCATGGCCAAGTGGCTAGGGCTCTGGACTGGAGGTCAAAAGACCTGAATTCTAATCCTGGCTTGGCTACTGACAAGCTGTGTGACCACTCTTAGAGCCATCCACTACAGGCCATGATCTGCTCTCTTAAAGGCACACTCCACAACATCCCTGCAGGGTTTAGCTGAAGCATGGTGCTGATGCACTAAGAACGCAGAAGCAAAGACAACTGTAAATGAAACCTGCTAAGCTAAACTTCATTGTCCAGGCTGAGGGAAATGCAAAAAAGAGTAAACAGTCAATACACCTGCTCACAAAGAAATGCAAAAAAGGAAACAGCCACTATAGACGGTAAAGCTGGCATGAAGTGGTGTGGCTCCATTGACTGAGTGGAGCTAAGCAGCCTTGCATCAGCTGAGGATCTGCCTCTAAATTTTAAAAATTCTGTTATTTTTAACATTCTGAGGGGTCAGTAGTAACCATGGTTAAAACAAATATGCACCTAAACATCAGAACACTGGACAGCAGCCTCTTCGCTAGTCTCCCGTCGAAACAAAGGTGGTATCCAAAGGTCGCTACCTGGAGAAAGCGTGATGAGAAGGGAGAAGAGGGAGAGAGTAGAACCAGGTACTGACTGTGTCAAAGGGGGAGGAGCAGGAGGGAAGGAGCAACTGAAGGAAGAGGTACAGACCACACTGCAAGGGAGGAGATGAAGCAGCTAGAGCCCTGCTGTCTGTGCCTCTGCTGCCTTCTCTATGAAACTGTTGGATCCATGAGTGTTCACAGGAGCCCAGTGTGACATTGCACCCTATAATGCTTTATAGAAATATGTTTATGAGTGTAAATATGACATAACTGGAATATGTTTTATGCTAGATTATGCCGTGTAACATATCTTTGCAAAGGTTATGATCTACTGAATGTCTTCATCCTATTCGTATGCATGTATCATTTTTATATCTGAAGTTATGAGCGTTAGCTCTATGCTTATATTTAAAGTGTTTGCTGTAGGAAGCACATAAGGCAGATTTGGTCAACATAGTGTGAAGGGGTTATTCAAGTAATGGGGAGTACTTAGCTAACAGTGGACCTTCGGAGACTTCAATCCACATCTGAGCTTTCCTGGGAACGTGAGTGATTGCTGGACCCAGACTAGGAAGGAGTCTAGCCTGTCCTTATTGGAACATCTCTGAGGGTGAGATTTACCTGCATTTAGTTTCCTACTGTATTCGGCTTAGACTTGCGTGTTTTTGTTTTATTTTGCTTGGTAATTTACTTTGTTCTGTCTCTTATTACTTGGAACCACTTAAATCCTACTTTTTATATTTAATAAAATCGCTTTTTACTTATTAATTAACCCAGAGCAAGTATTAATACCTGGGGGAACAAACACCTGTGTATATCTCTCTATCAGTGTTACAGAGGGCAAACAATTTATGAGTTTACCCTGTATACACTTTATACAGAGTAAAATGGATTTATTTGTGGTTTGGATCCCATTGGGAACTGGGTATCTGGGTGTTGGAGACAGGAGCACTTCTTAAGCTGTTTTCAGTTAAACCTGCAGCTTTTGGGGGACGTGGTTCAGACCCTGGGTCTGCGTTTGTAGCAGGCTAGTGTGTCTGGCACAACCAGCAGGGTACTGAGGTTCCCAACCTGTCACACCCAGAAAGAGACATCTTCAGCACAGGGGGTGACACTCTGCCCCGTGCAGAGACCTATGCGCCAAACAAGTAATCCATGGTCAATCTTTTTCTACTCTTTTTGAAAGCTATATGGGCTCATTAAGATACTTGCCCTTCTATACTTCCCAGGCTTCATTTAAAGCAGCTGCCTCTAGCAAGCATCTGTCCTGCTCCTAATTGCAGTGGAAACATCATTGTGTAGTACTGTTTGTCTAATGCATTGTGAATGAGGCCTGTTTAACCAGCACACACACACACACAACTTGGGGTACCTCCCATTTTATAATCTCCCTCAGGCTGGCAATGCTACTTGCAAAGTCTTGGTACCGAACATTGTGTACAGTAGCATTAAAAAATCAACTCCCATGTTCTCCAAATGATAATGTAAAGCCAGATCCTCAGCTGGAGCAAATCAGCATTGACTTCAATGGGACTATGATAATTTACATAAACTGAGTATCTGACCCCTAATGCTTAGCCCGTTAATTAGTACCCTTTGGGTTCAGATTACAAATCCTAGGCACCTGGATTCAGCTTGTACACTCCTAAAAATAAGATGGCTATTACTTCATTTCACCATGGGCTGTATCTTTTTATCACCTTTTCCCTCTGGTTCCCTAAGCACTGTATTGCAACCAGAGCCCCAAGACAGCTGAACTCTGGTTCTTGTTCCCCAGCAGGGGCCCAGTACAAGCCCTTAAAGAGAATAAAGGTTTCACTTGAAGAAGAAAATAATGCAAAGAATCAAAACAGAAGATTAAAGGTACTGCCATATGAAAGGACACAGAAACTATTGCTAACGGAAGTCCTGTTGACCCTGTTCTGCTGTAATCCTTTTTCCCTCACAAAATGCTCCCTAGTAAAAATCTCTCTCTATTTCAAGATGCAAAGTCCAAGCTTTCTCAGCTTTTCACACTAGGAAAAAGATGTGTTCTTACCATGTGCTAGCTAACAGGTGGTAATAGCCTAGTGAAGATAAGGCAGGGGTAGCTTACACACATGGTAGCTGGTTAAGGTAAATGTTAAGGGGAAGCCTAGAGTTATGTTTTCACTTCGAGAGAGGTTCTGATTTTACAGTGAGATAGCTATCACGCATGAGCTATTTTGCTCTAAAGTCCTAATGCAGATAAGGCACGGTCAGTTTTTATTTTTAGGTAGCTAGTTGAGGTCAACATGACACACACGCCCCCCTTTGCCCACCTGAGGTTTACTTTGACTAATTATGCTGAGGTAGAAACTACAGAGCCTTATCTCCACTGGGATTTTACTGCAAGATAGCTAATGTAGGTTTGCTATCTCACTGTCAAAATGCACCTTTTTTTGGCAATGAAGCCATAGCCTAGTGTTTCTCTTGACCTGTTAATATATATATGAAAACTACAGGCTGTCTTGTCTTCACTATGTTCACTACAAGATGTTGCCTTGTATTAGCTAACATGAGGTCAGAACATATCGGTGACGCAGCAGGGAGGGGGAGTGTTGACCTGGGAATGTGGCAGGGGAGTTTCACTGGGGATGGGAGACCTGAGAGCCTGTAACCTGAGCCAGGAAGGGGAGGGGGAGGTAACACCTCTGCCCGGGAAACTGGACAAAGGCTGCAGGAGAGAGCCTGCTGGGTGGTGGTGGTGGGGGGGTTGGTTTCAGTTTGGTGCTGGGTGGTGGAATGCTGGGAACCCCAGGGCTGGGGTCTAAGCTCCCTGCCCCCCAGAAGGACTTGACTGAGGGGTCCTGGTTGTACCCACAAGCTCTGTTTTAGACTGTGTTCCTTTTGTTCAATAAACCTTCTGTTTTACTGGCTGGCTGAGAGTCACAGTGAAATCCAGGAAGGGGGGTGCAGGCCCCGGACTCCCCCACACTCCATGACAATACCCTTTTCCCCTAGTGTAGATAAGGCCTAGGGCTTCACAAGATATTTAAGCCAAGCCCGAATGCCAACTTCACAAAATTTTCTATCACTTTGTGACGTGGTGATAGTACCATAGAACTTAAGTCCAGAGAATGCAGGGAATTCAGGACCTTTTTCCAGAAGACTCTAAAGACCAGATTGTGGCAGTTAGCCATTCTCCTGCATTGGGGGCACTGCAGAGTCACACCCATTGTGCTTTTAGAGACCGCCTTTTCAGTCTTTATTTAATGAGTACTCCCTCAGCCCTCCTCTTCAGAGTTTTCTGTTGCTCATTAATCTCATCAGGTGGGGATCTACAGAGGCAGTTCCCAAAGGCCAAAATTTTCTGGGAATTCATTGCTTATGCAGATCCGCTCCTTCTCTTTCCCCACTTCCTTGGTACTATGATCCTGAGAGCTGTTGGGTCTGAGGCTCCTTTTCTGTCCTTGCACTGAGTGCTCACATCCACAAGAGGTACGTGGCATGCCGAAACTGTGTGTGCCAGGGGCACGTTCACCCAGCAGTGTGGATCTGCAGGAGCAATATGCTCAGAGAACTCCAGTTATTGTTAAACACTTTCTTTTCTTTGAACCGTTGGTAAGAGCACGAGGCAAGGTAAACCACCAGAGAATAAGAGACTGGCGGCTTGATGAAGTTAGAAAGAAACTGATGTTTCAATGGTACACAGATAATGCCCACCCCAAACAGCCTCCTACCCTCCCCCCAAAATAATCCAGGGTTGTGTTCATTGTAATTTCCTTCTTAGGCCCACCCCCCTCGGTGTTATGACTGACATGCCTCTTCTATGTCAAACAGTGACACTGGCATGGACTGGTGAATCCAGAGCCTGCTGTATTGCCTTTTCATGCTGAGTTCATGAAGCACCTGCTTGACGGATTGAGTCTTTTATCCCTGTTACTGTTGACAATTGCTCTCCATCCATTTTAACTAGAGGAGTCAAGTGCAAGTTGTTTTCCAGGCAGGACATCTGTGCACAGCAGTAGTGTTGAGAGGGGCTGGGTATTTGGAGAGTATCACCTTTGCATCAAGCACAGTGTTTTCCTGCACTCCAATGCTGATTTTCTTCTTTACTGGCTGATGGCTGAGCCCACAGACAAAGCAGATAGAGGAATAGTCTCCTGTGGAATGGCAGCTTTAGACAATTTTATTGGCTGATGAATCAGATCTTGTCTGGCCACTTTTCACTAGCACTGGATTGCCTGCGATTAAAATGAAAGGAAGGTTGCTCTGCCTAGGGCTCTGAAGGACTTGTTTTGAGACCAACAAACACTCATGCCTTGCTGTACAGTGAGTATATTAGGAGAATATATATAACATTGTATAGTATTGTTGCTGAAATATTTAATGAAACATACAGGTGCTGCAGTCTGTCTCATTCACTGCTTAATTGTGTGAAAATGTACAGTACTTAATAAATTACTTGCCATCACTAATGTTCCATTACTGTTGCAACTACCTAAGTTGAAATACTGCATTTGTCTCCTCTGATTAACCCCTTTGCTGCAAGATGTTGGTTTGCCATTAAAAAAATACAGCTGAAAGATAATTATTTTAAAATGTTTTCTTAAGCTTTAGCCTTTTGCTCTTAAAAACCAAAAACGCAGAGTTGCTTGTTTATAATATATTCTGCAGTCTCCTAAAAACTGCTGATTAATTTTGCTTTTTTTAAAAAAATGGATAACTTCTTTGAAGTTTGATTCTGTGGGTGGTTTTGCAAGTTTGGTTTCCAGCTGAGCAAAAACAGGACAGAAGTAAGTAAGAAAATGCTTTTAATTTATGGTCCCCTCCCCAAATGTGTTCTGTTTAAAGTGGCAGGATGCTGCATTGCACCTAAATTAGTTGCAAACCATTCTCCTTATGGAAGTGACTTCAAAAACTATTGCTTCCTAAGGAATTGATGGGTGCTCCAACGCACTAGAGCAGATTGAAGGAATGCAGCTTTTTAGACTGCAGTAGTTTTATAATATTTAAAGCTACAGTGAAACCTGAGAACACAGCAGATCTGCTGCTTCAACATTGCTACTATTTATATTAACTTTAACTCTAACAGCCTGCAATGCTCCTAAAAGCCAGTGGTGTGGGAAACTGTGACTTCTTAATAGCTCTTGGAGTTAACCTTTTATCACCTCGTATTGGAAAAAAGGAGATGCTCTGAAAGTGGTTTTATCACTCTTTGGGGGAGCATAATTTATTTTTTGTGCAAACATTTCTGTGAACAAATTGCCGCTGAATACAGTGCAGAGACGACCTAGAATTCCCATTGCTAAAATAAAGTATAGCTTTGCACAGTCTCTAAACATCCTGAGCCAGCTCTTCAAGTACTCTTGAGCTGTGCTTGGTGCACCTGTGTGGGAGGTCCTGAGGGCAGCAGGGGGCAGGTGTAACTCCCAATGCAAATGAGAGCAGCCCTGAGGCCCCTGCACCAGGGACCCAGGAACCGGTGGCATGGGGCCGGTTACAGTGGCTATGAACCTTCTGAGGAATCCACAGCTGGCTGTTTACATCACCTTTTCATCCCTTTTGTGCCATCAGAGCTGTTTAAAGGGGACAGAGCAGGGGATGGGATCTGGCTCTTGTATTTTTAGGACATGGGGAACAGAGGAAAATGCAGTCTTATACAAAGCTGCTAACTGTAGAATTAAAAACAATGCTACCCCTTAAAAAGGGAAAGATTGGGGGTCCCACCTACACTGTAATTCTTAGTTCTTACCATGTGTGGGGCACGTTGTTGCAACATGGTTTGATCATGCAGTATAGGCAAACCATGGTTTAACAGCGCTGTCCAAACAAGCAACATCCTTGCTAAAGTCCAGTGCTGTAGCCCAATGCTGGGACATGATTAAAACATAATTTAGTCCTGTCTGTAGCACAAAACCAAATAATTTTTCAACCATGCTGGAAAATTACTATGTTGTTCCCAATCCCTTGCCAGCAGTAGGAAGTGCAGTATAGAAGTGGTGCTGGGATATCTCTGGTGTCAAAATGCTGTAGGTTGTCAGGAAACTGCAGCCCATTTCTCTATAGGTTCAGAAATGACGGAGACAGCTGCATTTTGTCCAGGCAAGGTGAGATTGCCAAAGCAGCCGGACACCCTTTTATTGCTGAGTATCTCCTTTCTCTGACCTTAGAAATGGTCAAAATATGGGCTCCATTTGCTACACATTTCCACACATACACTTACTAATCAGCTGGGCTTTTCAAAGGAGCCAAAGGCAATTATGCACCCAAATCCCATTGAATTTCAAGCTCCCTTAGGCACCTTCGAAGCCATGGCCTTCCTATGGGCAGGACTGGGCCTGTAACATAGTAATTTCTAATTTTGTAAACATGCGTTTTCCCATTTGTTCTTATCGCTCTATAATATTTGTCTGGACTTCCTCCCCCACCCCACACTTATGTTTAACTCTAAATGAACATGGAAAAACATTGTGTTTATCACTTCCCTCACTATGGGCGTGATCCAAAGCCCACTGAAGTCAATGAAATGTTTCCCACGGACTTCAGTGGCCTTTGGATCAGGATTTCTCTGAACGTTGTTATGAGTGTAAGGTCTTTGGCATGGTGGGGACAAAGGCTTCTTTTGTGTTTGTACTATATATTGTAGAGGCTCCTGGAAAGAAGTAATAATACCTTGCCAGTGAAGGCAAAAGCTATTTTTTCTCTTTGTTAAGGTGCTCCAAATGAAATGAGTGGGAGCTTTTCAAAGGATGTCAGTGAGCACAGGACCAGGCCCTTAGTATTTTTAGTAGTATTTATATAGTAGTATTTTTGTTTATGGTAGCACTCACAATGCACTAGGTGTTTTCCAGCCATGCGAGAAGGTCATTGTTCTGAGAAGCTCACAGCTTGTGTTATTGCCTCATATTTTCGGGGTTGCTGAAAGTTTCTAAGTCATGCGCTATTTGAACCAGTGATGCCATGATTACAAATATTGGAAAAAATGAAATCTGAGGGCAAGAGGGAGGGGAATAAAATGTCTGATCCATTAGAGAATATCCTTTAAGTAAAAGATGATTCCTGCATCGCTTGCTCTCTCTTGTCTGTAAAAGCAAAAATACGTCTTTCCTTGATGTTTTGTTTTATGTGTGCAGGATTTATAAATAGACCTGGTTTAAAACCAGTCATCTTTGAAGAACAAAACCCTCTGTAAAAATGTTTGGTTTCTTTTTTTTAACAAAAATCTAAAAATGAAAATTGAAAAAATATACGTTTCTCCCCTGTTTCTCTTACTTTTTTTTACTTTTTTTCTCCCTTTTTGCTTCTCCCTGCCACCCTTTGGTGGTAAAATAAGGGCCAGGGGAAAAAAGGAAACAAGAGAGAGAAAATGGCGTGTGGGGAGAAATAGAATTGATTTTCAGATTTTAATTGAAAAAGAAATTGAAAGGAAATTAAAATTTTCGTTTTTGGGGGAAAAGGCCATTTTTCATTTGAACATGTTTTTGAACAAACAATTTTGACCAACTCTGGTTTTATATGCGAAGCTTCTGAAAGCAACCAGACATTTCTGTTAGGTGGGATGTCAGATGATAATGATGACACCCAGTGATGAGCTGCCAAAATCTTAACAACCGGTTCCCTATAAAGTTCTGATTTAAGGGATGTGCCAAGAGGTGGAGGGGGCGAGGGTTTAGTGGCAGGGAAGAGATTGCACAGAGGCAAAAGGGGCTCGTTGCAGGGGATGCAGTGGCAGGGAGGGAGTGGCACAAGGGAGAAGTGAGCAGGAGGGGGCTCCATCTCACCACTGATGACACCTCTCCTATTATGTCCACACTAGACTATTTTCTTTTCCAATTCCCCATTGTTGTTACTGCTGGTGCAGCTCCACTAGAGGTAGCAATACTGGGAGCACTAAAGTAGATCAGCTACTGATTTTGTAACCACTATGTTTTTCTATTCTGTTCAGAAGAGGTCTAGATCAGGGATGGGCAACCTTTGGCACATGGTGCTTGCTAATTGGAGTGGCTTTTCCCCCTCTCCTCACATGGGTTGGGTCCTGGGTTCTTTTTGTGATGCCTGGTGCCTCCACCCAAGGTGACTCATCACTGCGCCTGGGACACAAGGGGTGCTGTCCCTTGGGAGAATGATTAATATTACTGTTGCCAGCAAGGAGTCTAAAACCCAGTACACATGAAATGATAAAGTACATCAGCACAAACCCCAAAAAGGAAATGACACACCCCAAAATAATAGTATAACAAACGGGATTTTATTGAGAGCAGGAAAATAGGATAAGGGAAAGGAAAGAGTAAAGATTAATTAATAAGTACTAAAACATCAAAAAATCAACACACTTCCCACCTCTTAACACTCACAACTCTTCCCAACCCTCAGTCCTTCCCAGGTGCACGGTACGCTGAGGATGAGTCCCGAAACAAATGCTGCAGCATGGTGAACATTGGTCAGTTTAAACAAAAGAGCAGAATAAAAGGGGTCCTTTTAGAGTGTTTTTGACAGTGAGTGGGGCAGGGTCCCATCATTTTGTGCTTTGGGCACTTTAAAAAAGCTCTTTTATCTAATATAGTTTTGTAATATGTGAGTTCAAAATGCAGTCTTGCAAAGTATTTTGGTATTTAACAGAATAAAACTTTAAAATGGTCAAAGGAGATATTGACATTTAAAGAGTAACTCAGCAGTAATCTTGTTTCATAAGGATTTTAATTCTATTAATATGTGTGCAACAGAGGATCTGTTAAACTGTGTGTTGTGAATCTGTGACTAGCGTATTATTGAGCTATAATGTGCAACATGTACTACCAATACTCATTCAGAAGCCTGAGGTGTTGCGAGTACAGTTCGGGAATAATACACAACACATGGAGCCAGACTGTGAAACATGGAGTGTGTTCCCTGTGTGTGATCCAAAAGGCCAGATTAATAACTGGGATAATAACTGGAATATCACTTTTCAGTTCATACTGCCACCCTAACAAATGGTGCATTTATTTTCCACTATTAATAAATAGCCCTAGTGGTATATTCTGTTGCTTTTCACAAACATATTGTATGCAGCTATCAGAGCTGGCCACTAATTTTCAATTAGTTTTGAAATTCCGTCGGGGTTTGTGTGTATGTCTTAAATTGAAATTGGACCTGTCAGGAATGCCATTGATATGGAAAAAAGTATCCCCCGGTGCCCTTTTTAGACTGAAGCCTCATTAGTCACATTTAAGGCCGATCAAAAATCCACTAAATCCAATTGGAGACCTTCCAATGACTTAAATGGGCTTATGAAGTAGGCCTTTAGATAGGCATTAAGATTTGATCCAAGAAGACATATTTGTGGCCCTCTGTGTGGATGTCACATCAGTAGAGTGCCTCAGCTGGGGCCTAAAAGGGGAACAAGCTTCCCAGTGGTGTGGAGAAAACCTTGCTTGTTTTGACAAAGAATGAGCAAAGTTGTACAATATGCTTTAAAAAAGAGAGAGCCAAGAATGATTCTTTCAACCCACGCACCTGCAATGCTAGCTTGGATTGCTCTCGCCACATCTCCACTCCCTCAGTTTGACTGCCAGCTAGATAAATAGTGTGTTCGCTTGGCCCTTTGCAAAGCAAACTCCATGAACTCCAGCCACTTTTCTCTTCTTCTAAGGACAAAAAGAAGAGATTCTTTTAAATGTGATCGACCAGACAACAGAATTATTCACCCTCTAATAAATGCATAATAAATTTCCACACAGGGGCGAAGAGGCTGAAAATCAAGCAAAGGCCAAGAACTTCCATGTTTTTGTATCCAGGCAGGTGTGGAAGGACTGTATAACTGCCACACCCTATAATCCATAATAAAGAGAACTCTGTTTATGTGCAGACATGCTATCAAATGCCAAGTCGGAGAAGTACTAGGGCAGCAAGAACAGGATGGAGCTTTATAGTGATTTTATCTGATATCAGGGACGGAGATAATGTTGACTTGTTTTGTTTTATATAGGAACTATTTCTTCCATCTCTTTCAGAAACTGAAGTAAACAACAAGAAACCCAGTCAGTGATGCTTAAGATCGGGGAATATTAACTTGGAAAGCCAAGCCTGCTAAAATTTTTCATTTTTACCTACAGCCTTTCATTGTCTGTAGTTTACACATTTTCAGTTACAGCTCCACTTCCCTCCGCTTCCTTCCTTTCTACACCTGGTGTTGGAGTGGATGGATGGATGATAATTTAATTAAATATGTTCCATATAGTTCATATCCTTTGTGATAATATTGTGGCCCCTTTGGTCCAAGCAGTTAGTTCAGGGGTTCTCAAACTGGGGGCTGGGACCCTTCAGGGGGTTGTGAGGTTATTATACGGGGGGACGCGAGCAGTGATGAGCTGCCAAAAGCTCAAGAACCGGTTCCTTCACTCGCTCCGGGTCTTCGGCGGCATATCCCTCAGTCCCTTCGGGTCTTCGGCGGCACTGAAGGACCCGCCACCGAAATGCCGCCGAAGACCTGGAGCGAGTGAAGGACCTGCTGCCGAAGGCTCGGAGTGCCACTGGGTCAGTAAAAATTCACATGGGAGCCTTCCCAACCGAGAGCTCTGGTGGGATGGACAGGACGGTCCCGCGGGCCACATCCTGTCCGTCCCGCCTGAGCTTCTCCACCCCTTTAACAACCGGTTCTAAACCGGCTTCAAAATTTAACAAATGATTCGCACGAACCAGTGCGAACTGGCTCCAGCTCACCACTGGACGCAAGCTGTCAGCCTCTACCCCAAACTCCACTTTGCCTCCAGCATTTATAATGGTGTTCAAGGCCAATCAGAGGGGGACCAGAAGAGCCATTGGTCTGGGCCTCAAGCTCAAAGGGGGCCTCAAATTTAGACACTTGTTAATTTTTTGGCATTTGATAATTTCGCAACTTGTTTTTATGTGCATCCCTATTGGACCAAAGTGTGACACACACTCTCAGCTTAAAGCTGCAAATTTAGGCAAATAATAGATGTGATTTGGTAAAAGACATAATTTTTTTGTTAACTGATACAGATTTTGTCATCTTAAAAATGTTCATAAATATTAATAAAAATATATCGGTTCTGATGGCACAAGATTAGACCGCAATGAACGTGTCCTCTCAGATCAGCTGATTATATAAACAAACCACTACGGTGGCTGGTGCTGGGTAAAATGCGTGTTGAAAGGGGCCTCAAAAGCTGGAAGTGGCCCGGGCCTCTCTGGATCTCTGAGAGGGCCTGATGGTGTTAAATACATAAAAACGTGTTTTTAATTTATAAGGGGGGCTGCACTCAGAGGTTTGCAATGTGAAAGGGGTCACCAGTAAAAAAAAGTTTGAGAACCACTGAGTTAGTCAGTATTTGGGGTCTTGCTGGATTGTCTCTGTTAGGAGGAGAAATCGATGGTACAAGTCAGGTATTTCTTTGGTCCAATCCCGTTTATTTATAAAGGCTGTAAACAAAGTCCTATTTCCCTGAACACAGTAGAAATAAACAGCAGTCCTGTGCCCCAAGGAGGTTGGTTCTTCTGCTCCCCCTCAGGACCACACTTAAAACTGCTTCTCTAGCTGTCTGCTGCCTCCCTCACCAGTTCTCTGCCTCTCTCTCATACACACAGCTTGCCAAGCAATCCCCCATCTTTTGGGAGGAAATGTGTTCTTGCACATTTCTTCTGCTAATATACAGATATGTGTCTTACAACGTGTTGCACTGTCTGCATACAGTGAACCTTGCTTACAGTGCACTTAGTTGTAATAAAACTTTACTTACGACTGAGGCAGAGTGAAACTCTTAAACTAACTCCAATGGATGTCCATTCTCCTAGTGAAATTGCAGTTTACTCTGTTCCACTGTGTTAATCCCTTTGGAAGTTTGAAAAATTATCACCTCCCACATCAGTATTAAATGCTGCACTCCTAATCACCTCCCCCTCCTCCTCTTCTGCTCTGGTTGTAGAGAGGTGGTGGTGTGGGAAAAGCGATGTTGCCACTACTTCATGGGAAGAAAAAAATAAACCCTGGCTCTTGGTTTTGCTAGAGTTATTTTCTTATGGCAGTGAAATTCTGGGTACCCAGAGACCTCATTCACAAATATCCACTGAAGCTTCAGGAGATTAATAGAGGTCCTGGCATCACTCCTGAAGGGAAATGCAAAGGATCTTTTGCCTCTCCAGTCAGAGTGAACCTCATACAATGAAGTTTCCATGTTGTTCCCGGGGGCGCGGGGTGGGGTGGGGTCAGGGGGAGCCCATCACTATAAAAGTTTGTCTCCATAGGAAAGTTTTACTAGTTACACCAGTTAAAATGCTCTACTTTTACTGGTATAACTCCCCATGTGGACATTTTTATTCTGGTACGAGAACCTTTTTTTCAATTTAACTTAAACCCCTTTCCAAAGTGTCGTTAACTAGCTACCATTATAGTTATGCCAGTAAATCTTCCTGTATAGACAAACCCTTAGTCAATAAAGTTCAAAAAGTTCCCCGTATTGGGTATGTCTACACAGAAGTTGGGAGCAAGCCTCCTAGCCCAGGTAGACAGACTCATGCTAGCAGGTGCATGCTAAAAATAGAAGCGTGGACTTTGTGGCTTGGGCTTTGAAGCCTAGGGGTTTTGGTGCTTTTGCCATTATTATACCTAGACTTATATTTTCACTATGTGAATTTTCATGTGTAAAGATGAGAATTTTCACAAGTGGCATTAGTAAATAGTGAATAGACGGTGGGGTTTTCCAACAAAAAGACAACTTTCTAACTTTGTCTAAACCGCAACATGTTGCTAATAGGACACAGGCTGAAAGTTTGCCAGTGGAGACTGAAATTTTGAAGTGAATTGGGATGGTGAAGAAAGGACAAAAAGGGGTATGAGGTTTGTTTAGATTTGGTCTCTGACAAAAATGATGAAATAGGAATCTAGACTAAAAAAAAGAAATGTGTACACTTGATTTCCTCCTCCTTCCCTCCCAGGCTTTGCCAGTGATGGGAGCTTTCTCACACAGCTCAATCCTGTGAAATTAGATTTTCAGATTGAACTGTTTCAGTGTTTGGACTGTAACTGCTCATTCTTCATGACCTTATGCAATGTTGTGTCCACCTGAAAAATGCCAGCAAAGGTTAATTTAATTTTTTTTAAATGGAGGATTTAGTTAATGTCTCGCCCTCTTTACAAGATGAATTGCCCTTTCTGGCTGAGGGACGAAGACATGAAAGACTGTGGTTGAGGAAAAGATTTAATGCATTAACTTTTAGTCAAACGTCAGCTCCAATATGGAGAATCCAACTTTCCCCCCCTGTACAAACATAATATCGCATGGCTTGGATGGATGCGTTCGTGGCTCATTTGTTCTGTTTCAATGTCTTCCCATCAGCTAGCCAATTTCTCTCATTGTCATTTCTCTCCTCCCCACCCCCCATTCTCTCCAAAAATATTTTTCTTGAACATTCTGCTCCAAAAAATGGTGATTCAATCTATGTTTATGTTCTCAAAGTGATCTAATTGAGGCCGGTGATGAGAGAAACAATGGCCAGGCATCTTACCAAGTTCTGATTCTGCTTTTCTCCTGGCTCCAGTGACAAGCATAGGCATGGTATGACCACCCAATATGTATGATCTTGTGTGTAAGGCACAGGACGGGAAGTTAAGAGGCCTGGCTTCCATCGACTCCCTGTGTGATTCTGGGCAAGTCATTCATCTCTGTGTGCCTCAAATTCCTCATCCTTGTATACACTGTGGACTTTACCTGATTATAGCCCCTGGTGTAGATGCAGAAATGCAAACCCCTGGTGAGGACAAAGCGAAGCTGCTACTTGTGTCAGTGTTGCTTTTACTTGCATGATACTGGGGTTAAGCTGCATTTGGGCAAATCGTGGCTTCTAGTGGTTTATCGTGTCCACACTAGCAGTTTGTATTGGTGCAGCTATAGCTTTAGCTGGCTTCCGTAGAACTTTGCTGACTTACACCAACTGGTCTAGAATGGTCTGATCTCTTGAATTTTTTTTAAATTATGATGTTTATCTCTCAAGAACAGTAAATAATACAGAGATATCATGGAAATGCCTTTCTAACTTTTTGAATAGGATAGGATCATGCTGTGGTCATTTGCATGTATTTATTACATGCAGCCAAGTTATTTTTTGCCATGGTTTTGCTCCATAATTCTGTAAAGTATGTAGCAATCACCATCTGCTCAAGAAACTCCCTAAAGAAGCACAGGAACAAATCTACACTGACACACCCCTAGAGCCCCGACCAGGGGTAATTCTACCTGCTACCCAAAATCCATAAACCTGGGAATCCTGGATGCCCCATCATCTCAGGCATTGGCACCCTGACAGCAGGATTATCTGGCTATGTAGGCTCTCTCCTCAGGCCCTAGGCTACCAGCACTCCCAGCTATCTTTGAGACATCACTGACTTCCTGCGGAAACCACAGTCCTTTGGTGATCTTTCAGAAAACACCATCCTAGCCACTATGGATGTAGAAGCCCTCTACACCAACATTCCACACAAAGATGGACTACAAACCAACAGGAATAGCATCCCCGATACCATCACGGCAAACGTGGTGGCTGAACTTTGTGACTTTGTCCTCACCCACAACTATTTCAGATTTGGGAACAATGTATACCTTCAAGTCAGCAGCACTGCTATGGGTACCCACATGGCCCCACAGTATGCAAACATTTTTATGGCTGACTTCGAACAACGCTTCCTCAGCTCTCGTCCCCTTACACCACTACTCTACTTGCGCTATAATGGGACCCATGAGAAAGAGGCCCTTGAGGAATTCCACCAAGATTTCAACAATTTTCACCCTACCATCAACGTCAGCCTGGACCAGTTCACACAAGAGGTCCACTTCCTAGACACTACAGTGCGAATAAGCGATGGTCACATAAACATCAGCCTTTACCGGACACCTAGTGATCGCTATACTTACCTACATGCCTCCAGCTTTCATCCAGACCACATCACACGATCCATTGTTTATGGCCGAGCTCTAAGATACATTTGCTCCGATCCCTCAGACAGACAAACACCTACAGAATCTCTATCAAGCATTCTTAAAACTGCAATACCCACCTGGTGAAGTGAAGAAACAGAATGACAGAGCCGGAAGGGTACCGAGAAGTCACCTACTATAAGACAGGCCCAACAAAGAAAGTAACAGAATGCCACTAGCCGTCACCTACAGTCCCCAACTAAAACCTCTCCAGTGCATCATCAAGGATCTACAATCTATCCTGAAGGACGATCCCTCACTCACACAGACCTTGGGAGACAGGCCAGTCCTCGCTTACAGACAGCCCCCCAACCTGAAGCAAATACTCACCAGCAACTACACACCACACAACAAAAACACCAACCCAGGAACCAAACCCTGCTACAAACCCCAGTGCCAACTCTGTCCACATATCTAGGGACACCATCATAGGACCTAACCACATCAGCCACACCATCAAGGGCTCGTTCATCTGCACATCTACCAATGTGATATATGCCATCGTGTGCCAGCAATGCCCCTCTGCCGTGTACATTGGCCAAACCAGACAGTCTCTACGCAAAAGAATAAATGGACACAAATCTGACATCAGGAATCATAACATTCAATAACCAGTAGGAGAACACTTCAATCTCTCTGGTCACTCAATAACAGACCTAAAAGTGGCAATTCTTCAACAAAAAAACTTCAAAAACAGACTCCAACGTGAAGCTGCAGAACTGGAATTAATTTGCAAACTGGATACCATCAGATTAGGCCTGAATAGAGACTGGGAGTGGTTGAGTCATTGCAAAACCTAAACTTAATTTCCCCAATACTAATTTCTCCCTACTGTTACTCATACCTTCTTGTCAACTGTCTGTAATGGGCCACTTACTCTTACCTTCAAAAATTATTTTTCCTCCCTTGGTATCCTGCTGTTAATTGATTTATCTCAAAAAGAATGAGGAGTACTTGTGGCACGTTAGACACTAACAAATTTATTTGAGCATAAGCTTTCGTGGGCTAAAGCCCACTTCATCAGATGCATGCAGTGGAAAATACAGTAGGAAGATATATATACAGAGAACAGGAAAAATGGGTGTTGCTATACCAACTCTAATGACACTCATCGAATAAAGTGAGCTATTATCAGCAGGAGAAAAGAACTTTTGTAGTGATAATCAGGATGGCCCATTTCAAACAGTTGACAAGAAGGTGTGAGTAACAGTAGGGGAAAAATTAGCATGGGGAAATAGTTTTTAATTTGTGTAATGACTCATCCACTCCCAGTCTTTATTCAAGCCTAATTTAATGGTATCCAGTTTGCAAATTAATTCCAGTTCTGCAATTTCTCGTTAGAGTCTGTTTTTGAAGTTTTTTTGTTGAAGAATTGCAACTTTTAGGTCTGTAATCAAGCGGGTCCAGGGAGTTGAAGTGTTCTCCAACTGGTTTTTGAATGTTATAATTCTTGACGTCTGATTTGTGTCCATTTATTCTTTTGCGTACAGACTGTCCAGTTTGGCCAATGTACCAATGTACATTGTAGTCGTTAGACTGACTTCACACTTGGTATAGCAACCCCCATCCTTTCATGCATTTATACCTGCTCCTGTATTTTGACTCCATGCATTTGATGAAGTGGGTTCTAACCCATGAAAGCTTATGCCCAAATAAATGTTTTAATCTCTAAGGTACCACAACGACTCCTCGCTATTTATAAAGAATGTGTATTTTACCACAGTACGGCAAGCCAACTCTTAAGTTTGACCCAATATGCATAGTGTTTTTCCAACAGAAATCTCACAAAATAAAAAAAGCCAAAACTTTCTGAAAAAGAAACCTAAACTTTATGGGCCAGCATTCTACCTGGTTTAAACTGGTGTAGATGCATTAAAGTCAATGCAGCTACACCAGTTTACACCTGCTGAGCATCTGGCCCTAAATATAGAGATTAATGACACTTATTGATCACCGTCAAATGCAAGTCCCCATAAATACTTTATTTGACCACAAATAGACCACATCTATTATGCAGAGAGTTTCTCATTTCCCCTTCAGCATAAATCTGGCAATTTGGAGCCCAAATCAATTGACCAAGCCAAAACTCTAGTGTACTAAAGTAGACCTTTATAACAGAAACTGGATGCAACATTAACTATGGAGAAGTTGCTGCCTCTCCACATGATTTGTTTTAAAATAACAGTCATTTTTCTGACTGTTAATAGCAAACGTCCAAGAGCCGCTCTTTTTATTTTCCATCTGAGGGATGGGGGAGCCCTAGCTCATTACAGAATGGATTAGGCCACAGGGAAATAAGGCAGTGCTTAATTTGTAATGAAAGAGGTGCCAGGCCCTCAAGCAATTTCTTTAAATTCATAACTGATGCAGCAAGCCCAGAGGTGCCAGGGCTATGAACTGCCAAGCCTAGAGGTGCTGGGGCTCAGCCCAGGCACAAATTAAGCACTGAAATAAAAAGTAAAATATAATTTTAAAAAAGGCTGACTGGCTGAGGGCAAACTGCTGTAAACATACAGCAGTTTGGAAACGAGTCAATTAACTATCCAGGCCTTTGTTGGGAAGCACATGCAGGCCTGCCTAATTGGACCATCTGTTGCTGCATTATAAAGTGGCTCTGGACATCAAAACTCTTAAACAGCTTCTGATTTTGTTTTAATGCTCAACTCATCTGTCAGGAGGGAATTCTACTCTCCTCCTCCAGTACTGCAGGTTCATGAAAAGGGCTTTACCTTCCTCTCAGGGATCCAGTATTGGTCTGGTCACTGTTGGAGAGATGACATTATATTTGATGGACCATTTTCTGACCCAGTGTGGCAAATCCAGAAATGAAATAATAATACTTAACTCTTTACATCTTCAAAGCAAATCTAGAACATTGGAGTTGATCCTGCTCTGGGCTATGCCCGATTCCACCAGCAAAAGATTCCTAGTGGCAGCCAGCCTTCTTTGAGAGAGATCTGTGATGGTGCACCCTCTGCTCTGCTGGGGTCTGACAGCCCCCAACATGGATGCCACTGGATGAAGTGAGAAGGGGAAAGAAGCCACAGCACCCACAGGATGCCTGGAATCAGAGTTTCCTCAGGTAACCAACACCAGCGTGGCTTGAGAGATCGCTGATTGTAGTTTAAAACTTCCCATCACATTAGGGGAGTTTGGTATTGCAAACACGGCTAGCACGGGGGGAGCGGCCCCAACTGGAGCAAGGTATGTGTGTGTACAGTTTGCACCAGTGGAGATGAATCAACTCCATTAACTAATTCTTTTACACCAAAGGTGGTTAGTCTCATCCCCATTTTACAGAGAAGCTAGTTAGCAAAGAGGTTGATGTCACATAGACAAGGCCATAGCCGGAGTCATTATCAGAGCTAGGATTAGAAGAGAGCAGGACAGCTAAACCACACCTCTGGCTTCAACTAGCTCTTTGTCTTTTTCTTAGGGCTGAACCTGGGTTGCAAAATTCAGATTTAGATTCATCCAGATATTGAATCAGCCCGGGAGTTCAGGCGCATTTGCATTTGGGTTTCTGATCTAGCACTTTGTGCAGAGATGACCAAATTGTTAGTTTAAGATCAGGATTTGCACTGAGAATGCAAAACAAACTTCTCCAACTCCAACTTTTTGAGGAGTTCATATAAGGGTCTCTGAGTCAAAACCCATGCATACGCCATAGCTGGGGACACCAAAATAAAACTAATATAACCTAACAAAAATACACTCAATAAACTGCCCATAAAGGCCAACCAATATATTTCCCCTACACATCCACAAAACTATCAGTCATACACACCCAAGTTCTCTCTCTCTCTCTCTCTTTTTTTTTGTAAGCAGCCCTGTTAAATACGACAGTGCATGCCATTCTGAAACCGTGTGTCTGAGCACAGTGAATTAATCAATGGTGCTCATAAATCAATGCAGTTAATGTTGGGAAGCATATCCGAATTTCAACCTAGTCAGAGGTGCAGATCGTATCCCTTTCACTGTTGGAACACAATGAGACATCTGATCTCTGGACTTTCTCATTTTCTAAATGGAATGGAGGGGGATGAACGAATGCTGCTTAGGTTTTTTTATTGTATAATATAAATTTTCCCCCCCGAAGCACATTTATTTCTGTGGCTGAATCCAAGGAAATCTGAATCCTAGCTGTGAGTCACAAATACAGGGTGATCAGTTAAATGCTCGTAACTAAGAAATGTGCTCTTAATTTATTTTGGCATAAAATGGATAAATGTTTCCACATCTTTTAAAATCACTTTAAAGATCTGTGTACAGAAGGAGGGGCTCAAGTCATACTGTTCAGAAACATTACAGAATCCTGACTTCCCCAAAATGTCAGTCCCCATTTGGCCTCATCTCTAGTATTAACAGACATAAGCACAACCAACGAGGAGTTTTAAAAATGCATGTATTATGTATATTAGAGTTATAATACTGATCATACATCCATTGAGCTCAATGGAAAGTCTTCAGTGGGCACTGCATTGGGCCCATAATCTCTTTCCTTCCTCTCTCACCACTGCCTCGCCATTATTTGTCTCCCTCCTTTTTGTTGTGACCTGAGGGAAAGAGAGCTAATTTTGAAAACACTAGGCCAAATTTTGCCCTGGGTTGAATAGATGCAACACCCACTGCTCTCAAAAGGAGTAGCATGTAGAACATTCGAGGGCAGAATTTTCATTAGTGGCTGCTGGCCCAGAAAGTATGTTAGCTTGCCTGGCTCACTGCTTTACCAAATACCTCAGTTTTTGTGTGGCAGGGAATCAGCCCACTACTGCCCTGATTCATCAGGAGGGCTGAACCTTCACCTACTTAGTATCCCTTTGTTAGTATGGAGGTAAAATTTTCAGAGTTTCAGGCTGGGAAGAGTGGCATGAATCCAGAGCTGCAGAAGATTCTAGAAACTTTCAAGGAGAGTTCAGCATGGAATGGTTGGTGATGTATATGTTTCTGTAACAGGGTGGATTGCCCCTTAAGGGCTGGAGGTTGCTTCCCCTGCCCCCCCGATTACTGAATGAGTCAAAGGTGGGAGAAATGAGGTGATCTGCCTGAAAAGAGCAGCAGGAAGTTTCAATAGGGAAGCTCAGGAAACTGTAAGGCGTGAGAGAGGCTCCTTTAGGAAAGACCCTGATTCCAGGGGGATTTGGAAGCTAGAGCCAGAAGACTGAGCTCCGGATAGGTAAAGCCTGGTGGGAGTGGGAGTTGAATCAGAGGAGACAAGGCAGACCCCTCAGGATTGGAAGAAAGGGCTGGACTGGGACCAGTTTAAAAGTGTTGTGAAAATTTTGTGTTTTGGGGCTACTAGGGGAAGGATATTATTGAGTTCTGTTCATGACAGACGTTGTTGCTAGCCTGAGTGGAACTGGTGAAGGGCAAATCACAGGGACCATGGAGAAGACAGCCCAAGCCCCTGAGGGAGGGCTGCGGGGTTCCCTTAGCGAAGAGTGGAAGGTTTGGGGGTCTAGAGGGCCACTGGAGACTGTGCAAGATTAAATAAACTAGACCCTCCCCCATCCAAAAGGGGTAATTTTGTTTGAAATATTGTGGGCTGTGTTGTTTTTAGTGGGCCCTGAAGAGAGGGAAACAGACAGGGCTGCAGAGTGACCCCAGGCTATGACAGGGAAGTCAGGAGGCTGCTGATCCTGTTACAGTGTCACCTAGGGAGTTTCCTGTGTATGTAGGACCTGGGCTGTGATTGAGATAAGCACTTAAATGCATACTTAATTCCACAGCACTTGAAGTCAAGAAGACTTAAACAGGTGCTTAAACAGAGCTGCTTTCCCAAATTGTAGCCCCCTCGTGCTACAATATCTTGCCGGAGAACTTCATATCTTGAGAAAAAATATCTTGCCTGAGAACTTCAAAAACTGAATTATTATTTTTTAGGTTTCAGAGTAGCAGCCGTGTTAGTCTGTATTCACAAAAAGAACAGGAGGACTTGTGGCACCTTAGAGACTAACCCATTTATTTGAGCATAAGCTTTCGTGAGCTACAGCTCACTTCATTGGATGCATTCAGTGGAAAATACAGTGGGGAGATTTATATACATAGAGAACATGAAACAATGGGTGTTACCATACACACTGTAACGAGAGTGATCAGGTAAGGTGAGCTATTACCAGCAGGAGAGCGGGGGTGGGGGGAGGGGGGAGCCTTTTGTAGTGATAATCAAGGTGGGCCATTTCCAGCAGTTGACAAGAACGTCTGAGGAACAGTGGGGGGAATAAACATGGGGAAATAGTTTTACTTTGTGTAATGACCCATCCACTCCCAGTCTCTATTCAAGCCTAAGTTAATTGTATCCAGTTTGCAAATTAATTCCAATTCAGCAGTCTCTCGTTGGAGTCTGTTTTTGAAGTTTTTTTGTTGAAGAATTGCCACTTTTAGGTCTGTAATCGGGTGACCAAAGAGATTGAAGTGTTCTCCAACTGGTTTTTGAATGTTATAATTCTTGACATCTGATTTGTGTCCATTTATTCTTTTACGTAGAGACTGTCCAGTTTGACCAATGTATATGGCAGAGGGGCATTGCTGGCACATGATGGCATATATATATATATATATATATCACATTGGTAGATGTGCAGGTGAATGACCCTCTGATAGTGTGTGCTGGTAATAGCTCACCTTAAGTGATCACTCTTGTTACAGTGTGTATGGTAACACCCATTGTTTCATGTTCTCTGTGTATATAAATCTCCCCACTGTATTTTCCACTGAATGCATCCGATGAAGTGAGCTGTAGCTCACGAAAGCTTATGCTCAGATAAATTTGTTAGTCTCTAAGGTGCCACAAGTACTCCTTTTTTTTATTATTATTTTTTACTTTCAACTCTTTTGCAGTGGTTGAAAATTCAAAGTTTAGGTGCAGCATTTCTTGTGGATATGTTGCTTTATTACCAAAATAAATCTGTGCACTACCAGAAACCACGGAGAGAAATAGGTTACTGATTTCTGGGGGAGGGAGTTATGCAAACTTTTACATTCATTTGAAGTATATCTTTGAAGCTGCTTTTGCTTGAGCTTTGCAGGTGATGCCATGCCTTGCTAGGCTGGTCCTCTGCCCGGGAATGTTAAACATCAGTTTTCACTTTAGCTTTTTGCCCGAGTTTGCTTGTGGCTGTACGTTGATAGCCCCTGGTTTCAATAAGATACGCAAAAGCAGTTCTAGCATAACTTTCCCTGCCACAACTGTGATAAACTCAACAGGCCAGATCCTCAGCTGGTGTAAATCCGTGTAGCTGGCCCAACTTCGCTAGTATTTTTAGTTTAATTTTAAACTTTTCTCTGTTTATATCCTCTGCTTTATGGAGCAACAAATCACTAGCCCTGTTGGTCAAACTTGCAAGTCTCCTCTCTCTACAGCCTCATGCTAGAAACTCTGTTATTATGCTAAATTCAGCAATGTTTCAGTCCTCAAAAGCAGTGTGTAACAAAGCTCCATTTTGAAACAAAAGATATGAATTAAGGCCCAATCCTGATTCCAACTAATGTGGCAGTGTGGGGTCTCTAAGTCTTTGCAGGCTGTACTGGCTGATCCTGATGTAAGCGGGGGAATAGTCCTGCTATTGTGGGGAACTTTCCTGGCTTCTGTACTACCCCGGTGAAGTGGGCTAGCGAAAGGATCTGAGTCCTCGCTCCCACTTCCTTTACCCAGTGGCCTCCCTGCCCTTGAGGACTCCCCTTCCACTCTCCTGTCTGGCAGAGTCCTCGTAACCCCAACAAGGCTGGGCCCAGGATTCCTGGGGGGCTCGACCCCCAACCCTGCTGTGGTCACCTAGGACAAGGGCTAGGGTGTCCCCACTCCGGGGTACTCTCTCTGCACTGGGCACTTCTCTGACCCACTGACCATTACATACAATTTAAAGCAAATGCAAGTTATTTAATCAACAATTAATTTTAAAAAGAATAAGGGAAAATGGGAAAGGTTAAAGGAAACACATCAACCCGCTCTGTGGCAGGGAACAGCACAAACAGTGTCTCTGGAATGTCAGGGCAGTTCACAGTCTGTTCCTTGTAAGTCCCAGGCCTCCTTCTCAGGCCCTGGCTGTGCTGCAGGGATGCTGTGGGTTGGACACTCGCTCTGGTGGTGGTGACAGGACCCTTCTTCCCAGCGTTGCCCCCACCCTGTCAGGGTTACCAATCCCCCTTCGAGTCTGGCCTGCAGAACCTCCTGGCTGAGGTGTCTCCCTGTGTTGGGCCCACTGCCCAAGGTCCCCCCTCGCTCTCCCCAGCTGCTCACGACACCCGGCTCTGGAATGCTCCAGCCCCAGCCCCAACTCCAGCTCCACTCTGTCTTAGCTCCAGCTCCTCTCTGCCTCAACACGGTTGCTGCTCTGCCTCCAGCTCCCTGGGCTGCTTCTCTGGTCCCTCTGGCTCTGGTTGCTACAGCTCCTCTTCTCCCAGGACAGGTCTGCTCTGCAGGCTGCTTCTGTGACTCTGCTCCCAGCACTGACCTGCTTCATGGGCTGCTTTTCTGGCCCCTCTGGCTCTGGTTGCTGCAGCTCTGCTCCCAGGGCAAATCTGCTCTCTCTGGGCTGCGCCTCTGCCTTTGGGGCTGCAGCTCTGCTCCCAGGACAGGGTCTGCTCTCTCTGGGTCTGGCCCAGCTCTGCTCCCCAGCTCAGCTTGCACCCCTGCTTTTTCCTTAGCTCGGCCCCACTCTGTCTGACCCAGGCAATTCCAGCTCACGTGGAGTACGGGACCTCCCTGGCCTCCTGACTCCCTGACCATTTGAATTAGCCTGCCCGCCCTGTCATTCAGGCTGACCTGAGCATTGGCCTCTCCCCATTGTTCCTGGGGACTGTCAGTCTCAGGGTCCTGATTCCCCATCGACCCTTCCCCCTTTTTAGTACTGGGAGCTAGCAACTAAAACACCCCCACTGAATGTTAGTAAGGGGCAACAGTCCCCTTACACTGAGGATGGTTGGGCCCAGTGTGCAGTGGATCTGAGGAGGAGACCAGGGCCTGGAACTGCTCGTGGAGAGAAGGACCTCCTGTCACGGGGTTTTTTCTTTCCACCTCAAGTGATCCTACTCATCTCTGGTAACAGTCTCTCAGTTTTGCTGGGGGCATGGCATTACTAAAGCCTTCGGGTCTGCAGTAATCTTCATGCAATTCCCAGGTGGGGCCTTGGGGCAGAAGGGGAAACGGAAAAAATCTATTACACATTTTAGGAGGTCCCTGGGAAAGTCTTACGCCTCTTCATATTACCATGGAAGGGGCCTGATTTTTGGATTGAAGGGCCCCTGTCTCAGTTCTGTGGGCCTCCACAGAGGGAGGTAAAGAGACGAGGACTGAATCTCTTTTAATCATGACTTGTGAATGAGCTCTCCCCAGCTCCTTCCTGATGGCTTTGGGAATGGAGAGGAAATCTTTGGCTTAGTCAGACCCACTGCTAAGCTGAGAGACAAAGTTGGGCCATGTGGCCTGTTCAGTCTCTCTTCAGCTGGCTATCAGCATGTTCAGTGCTGTCCCAAACAGCATCTCTTGGTGCCCTGGCAATATATATGACAGTCAGGCTGGGTTCTGTGTGACTCCATCCTTGAGGTGCCTCTGCCACATATGGCTCTCGGGTCAAATGCTTTCTTGTGCAGATGTGAAATCCAGATGGCCCATGAACTTTTCATAGCTCTTCATTGTGGAAGCTATTAGAGACTGGATTTGACCGTTGGTCACTATGAATAAGCCGGATCCTCTTATGGTGTGATCTGGTGCAGGTTCAGTGAAATCAATGTAGATATGCTGATTTACACCTCGTGAAGATCTGGGTCAATGAGCTTTTACACTTGATGGCCAGCTATCAGTAGTAGAATCATAGAATGTTAGGGTTGGAAGAGCCCTTGGGAGGTCATCTAGTCCAACCCCCTGCTCAAAGCAGGACCAAAACCAACTAAAGCATCCCAGCCAAGGCTTTGTCAAGCCGGCCCTTAAAAACCTCTGAGGATGGAGATTCCACCACCTCTCTAGGTAACCCATTCCAGTGCTTCACCACCCTCCTAGTGAAATAGTGTTTCCTAATATCCAACATAGACCTCCCCCACTGCAACTTGAGACCATTGCTTCTTGTTCTGTCGTCTGCCACCACTGAGAATAGCCTAGCTCCATCCTCTTTGGAACCCCCCTTCAGGTAGTTGAAGGCTGCTATCAAGTCCTCCCTCACTCTTCTCTTCTGCAGGCCAAATAACCCCAGTTCCCTCAGCCTCTCCTCATAAATCATGTGCCCCAGCCCCCTGATCATTTTTGTTGCTCTCCTCTGGACTCTCCAGTTTGTCCACATCCCTTCTGTAGTGGGGGGACCAAAACTGGATGCAATACTCCAGGTGTGGCCTAACTAGTGCTGAATAGAGGGGAATAATCACTTCCCTCAGTCTGCTGGCAATGCTCCTACTAATACAGCCCAATATGCCATTGGCCTTCTTGGCAACAAGGGCACACTGCTGACTCATATCCAGCTTCTCGTCCACTGTAATCCCCAGGTCCTTTTCTGCAGAACTGCTGCTTAGCCAGTCGGTCCCCAGCCTGTAGCAGTGCATGGGATTCTTCCTTCCATGCATTGAACATTTAATGTGGAACATTGAAGAGTGGGATTTTCAAAAGTACTTGGCGTTGGCCTAACTCTGCTCCCATTGAAGGCAATGAAAATACTCATGAGAAGTTAGGTTAACACTTAGTGTCTGAAAATCCTACCAGTGGAATTTTAAAGCTATAGAAGTTATTAGTGAGTTTTCTCAGAGACTTATTGTTTACTCTTTAACATATACACTTATTTTTAAAAGGCTTTTAAAAAAGTGCTAAGCATAATCAGTCTTTTGTTAACAAAAATACACAGCTGCAGTTCATATTAGCACTGAATTTAATTAGAACATGGATTATTTTTCCTCACTGCCTTTTGCACCTGCACTCAAGAAGACTCTGAGATCTGGCAAGACTGTGATGATTAAGTTTTAGCAGACTAGAATCTCAAAGACTTGCACTGCACAGTAGCTGTGTGAGTTCTACTGATGCTAATGGGAGCCATGGAGGTGAATCTCTGTGTGTCTCTTTGAACAATGTAGGATAGTCTTATGTGCCATATTGTATTTCCTTTATTTCTTGGATGGTTTTCATTTCTGAACAATGTTAACTTGTGTGTATTTCAACCTTTTACTGTGAGAAAACAGCAAAAATAAGCATTTTCCCTTATTTATTCCACAATTCCTATTCCTATCCTGATCAGCATTGAAATCTTAATATGTTTCTTTTTTAACAGACCTCATTAACTATAATTTGCCTACAGACCTACATCAGTGTCCCATAATCACTTTATTGGATCTTTCTTGCCTTTTTAGCTCATTCCCTGAAGAAAGATGTTCCTCTGGTCCAAGCAAAGGTCCTGGATTTAGGACATTTGTGCCCTTTTTTCCTGGTTCTGCCCCATATGACCTTGGCCAAGTCAAATAAACTTTCTGTGCCATAGTTTTCCTATCTTTAAATGAAGGTGATAATATTTCCACATCTCATAAATTTGTTGCAAAGCTTGATTGATGTTTCCAAAGTGTTTTGAGATCTCAGGTGGCATTAGAAACTAATTGACCCTTCTGTTTTCCAGTTGCTACATGTATCCAAGTTTATTCCTTAATTAAAAGTGTCTATCAGAATTTCAATAGGCTCCTTTACAATCTGTCCTAAAAGCATTCAGAAGTTTTTTAAAAATTATATGGTTTGTATTGACAGCCAATCTCTCTACCATATTACAGCTAAAATACATCACATTTCCCCAATACTTCTTTACATCACCCATGAAATAGTCAAAATGCTGACAAATTCTAAATGTTCTTCTACTTAAATATCCACTTGTCTACTATATAAGCCCACTCAGTAACTCCAAGCACTTAGGGAGGATACCTTGCCTTTGGTCATTGCTTCTTGTTGTTAATCTTATATATTACTGCCATTCATCCAAAAACGTCAAAGTACTTTATGAAGAAAGGCCAAATTCTGTTCTCACTTACACCAGTTGACTTCAGTGGGATTGCACAGGTATAACTTAAAGTGGAATTTGTTCTTAATTGTCACAACATCCCATTGCTACACATGAGTATTATACCAGTTTTACATGTTTAGAAATTGTGGCACAGAGAGGTGAGATCAAGGGCCAAACTTTCAAAAATGGACTTTTAATTTTGGATGCCTTTATTTCTGGCTGATTTTTATAGGCACAGATGCATCTACCCACATTTAATGGTGGCAGTGGGGGATCAGCATCTCTAAAATCAGTCCCTGGCTATCTAAAGCTGGACACTCCAAAATTAGAGTCCATTTTTGAATATGTCACTTGACCACAGTTAGGCAGCAAGTGAGTAGCAGGACAGAGAATAGAACCCTGGGAAAACTAACTCCTGGGAACAGAACCTAAAAGTGTCCTGCTATATTCTAATTGCTACACACATTCTGACACTCTTTGGACTATAAATGTTTTCTAATGGCTTTCACTGTCATTCTCTTTGGATGGCAACAGGATTGTAGCAAAAACATCAGTGGAGTCTGTTTCTAACAATGAGAACCAGATGCTTTTAGATTCCAGAAATAGTGTGGTCTCATTCTGCTCTCACTACTAGTAAATCAATAAAATTCATATTGGCAAATAAAAAAAATCTCTTAAAATATATTTACAGGCAGGCTCCCACCATGCATTATCTATATTATAGCTCTCTTAAATAAATGCCTAAAGGAGGATGAAACCTATTGGCTGATATAAAATGCATACTAGCTAATGAAATGGAATCAATATCAGCAATGTTAAGTGACTGTTATGGTTTCCATCAATTTGTGTTGCAATCATTTACCCTGCCACTTCTTAAAAGAATCTGTGATAGAAAAAGCATATCTATTGAAAGCCCAAGGATTTGTTTTTGAAAAGTTTCTATTGTTTAACAGTTCCATGTGACAGCATCTAATTATACCTTTAGTAGCACTGGGATGTAGTTTTATCTTTTTATATTTCATAGATTTAGTTACATTAGCCCTCATTTATTCTAGCCAGTCTATCTGACACTAGAATAATACAGTGCTTCCTCTCTCAAAGGCAGTTCTTAAGAGCTAAGGTTTTTGTGTATTTGAGAGAGCTGTGTATTATGGGTGAAATTTAACGCTGTGCAGAAGGCCAGCACAAAACTTAAGCATCCCTTAAAATCTCTGTTTAAGCCTTCAAAAGAGGGTGTAAGTGGAACTTAAATGGTACATAGGTCTTGACCTGGCTCCCTGCAGAGGGTGAATTTCATACTATAGTGAGTTTATAGTAGATTTTCCTGCAAGAAAAACAAGCAGCAGTATGTATGCAAGATAATAAAGCAGTGTAAGAGATTACTTTATCTTATGTTGTCCAGGTCCCTCCTTTTGACAAATCAGTAGGAATTATGGATGCTCAGAAATTTTGAAAATCAGGCCCAAGGTGTTTATAGTTGAAGCACTCAAAATCATTGACTGCCTTCACAAAAGTTGGCTTTAGTTTTGAGTGGAGACAATGACAAAGCCTCACTGCAGTTCTGGAGCCTTAAAGAAACTGCTACCATAAATAATTAACACAAATATTTTGCTGAATAGAATTCAGTACCCTAAACACCAGGCCATCTCTTCCATTATCTCAAGAATAAGAATGGTTACTACTAGTCAGAATACTTTCATTATGTGACGTTTTGGCAAAATGTGCTTGTCTTGTCAAAGGCAAATTGGTTTCCATGAAACTTTAGTTGGGAAGGTTTTGGGGGGAGGGGACAGAGAGAGAGTCACACACACACATGATCAGTTGTTGAGCACCTAGGGTGTGAGACTGGGATGTGGGAAAACCAGGTTCAAGTTCTTGCTCTGCCTGATTTGAATTGGTTTAGAATGGAAAATCTGCTCTGAATCAGTCAGAGCAGGGACTTAAGCTTGGGTCTGCGACCTCTCAGCTTAGTTGAAGTAAAGTGGTCAGGACAGGATTAACTGGGTCATCCAAAGTATTATGGGATGGAGCCATCCTCTACTGTTCTTTACTCCCTGTTTTTTAAATGGGAGTTTTTCCCCTCCCACTCTGTAGTGATGCAGTTAAATAAAGCAGCAAGTTCCCAGCCCATAGTCCTGTGAGTAAAGTGGTGTTTTAGTTGAACTGAGCAGTGCCTTTACAAAACTAGTACCATAGAGTGTCACTCTCACACACCCTCTCTGCCTATGACACAATTCTCTTTTCATTGAAATGTTTGAAACATTTGGGGGTTTTTCTTCCATTGCGGAATGAAAACACATTTTGAGACCTCAAAAGTTGCCACAAAATGGAATTATTGTCCTCTCGTCTAAAATGAAGGTTAAGCCTGGAAACTGAAGATTTGCAAATGCTCAGCCACTATATTCAGAAATAGATGTATGTCACCATTGGCTCAGTATCAGAGGTGCCAAATACATTCAGCATGATGGCCCCTAAGGCTTTTGGCACGAATGTGTCCTCCACGCTCATCTGTACATTAGCCTCAGCACACAGTTGTTTCCACAGTAGACAGCCAAAAACGAAAGCTTTCTACTTCAGCACGACATGTTCTGCCAAGGAGTAAATGTGAATGCTCTATGCATGGCTTACTGGCAATGCATTTAGCTGTAAAATGAGTGAAACTAAATTCAAAGTAGTTGTGAATTCTGGAGAGCCGTGTCTTCCAGTTTTCAGAGTAGACACTGAGTCCACAGTGAACTCAGGTATCTGCTATTTAAGTGTAATTTTAGAGACAGTAAAGGATAGTAGAGAATATCTAAGTACTGTTCAGAGCAGTGTGCTAGCAAAGAGCCATAAGATGGCATGGAAGGGCTGTGGAGGAGCATTAATGGAGGCAAGCATTACAGAAGACCAGTGTATTGAGAGTCTTATTAAAGACTAGCAATAGCGTAGTGTGGGCTTCAGGGATTAAACTATGTATCCTATGATTGCTCAGAGTTGAGAAAGGAAGTGCAGGAGTAAGCAGGAAGCTGAGATTTAGCTGGGGATAGGGCTGCTGAGGTGATGGGCAATATTTTATTATTATTATAGTGGTGAAAGTGTATTGGTTCATTTATGCACAGGTAAGAAAACAAAGTCTATGCCCCACAGAGCTTAAAATCTAGCAAGTTAACTCCAGTGGTGTGATCGTTAATGAATAAACAAGTGCTCCAGCAGTACACACAGATTCACACTTTTGTGTAGAGATTTTTTTTTTATCAGTATGTAATTACCAACCCATACAGTTTTGGGTGCTAAATGAATTGGGTTACCTGATTAATGACTGTGTTTTTTGGCACTGTCCCTAGTTGACGTGGCAAGACAGATGTTTCAAACCTCACTGTTGGATCCTACAACTTATACTAGGGGGACTTTCTGGAACTGCTTAGAAATACCACCCAAATTCAATATTTAAATAGGAATTTTTGAACAGACATTAACTATACTAATGTATAACCTCTCTAACCCTCTACATCATCATGTACAAAGTATGTACATCCAGAATGGGTACTAAAGTACTAAGGCCTCAGTACTCAAGTATGGAAATATGTTGGAAACCTAATCTTGTTTGCTGTGGGAAGTAACTGGTCTGGCCTGGTCCCCTAGTATTTTAGAAAGAGATGACTTCTTTGTGTCCTATTTTCTGCTAACTAGTTTGGCTCAGGCTGCAGGAAGAGATTATAGTGCAGGGGTGGGAAGGTTTGTTTTACAAACAAGAAAAGCTGGCTTGATCCAAGTAGGGGGGTTTCACCATGCAGAATAAAGTGCTGGTAATGTACTAGCTTCAGATGTCCACTACCCTAGCTGCATTAATTTCCTGTTTACACACCAACTTGAACGGGTGGGTGACAGACTGTGGTGAGACCATGTACCTGTTGCCAGAGCTGAACTACAGTAATCAAAAGGTTCATTCACAATGTGTTTCAGTCTGAAATGAGGAATCCGCCGAGTAGCATTAGAGACAAAAATGTCTTGGGTTTTTTGCATCATGTTCCGGGGAACCGCCGTTTCAAAGAAACAAAAATACAGAACAAAACCCTTCTTTCAGGTACCAGCTCCAGAACTCACCCAGGAGCTAGTGGCATCAATAAGAGTCAAGAAAAATTCCTTTGGCTTGCCTTTAGAAATAAGCAAGTGAGACAGTGACTTACACAGGGCCAGATCCTCAGATGGTATAAAGCTGACTTCAGTTGAGCCATCCCTATTTACACCAGCTAAGAATGTCACCCCAAGGGTGCTGCATTTTTTCCTTTACCCCAAAAAGGCTAGCAGATGCATGCCGTCACTTGAGGCAGGATTTGCACTAATGTTTTTAGGCGTCACCTGAAACACGCAGAGTTGATACTGGGAGGCCTGTAATGTTGTTCCTGTCTGTTTGTCTGTCATGTCCGATGCACTTCTGTGAGGCCTTCCTCCTTTCTTTTGCTATTGCTTCTCTCTCGTGCTCCTACATGTCCTTCTCTGGGGCTGTCACCACTCTTGGCTGTAAATGTTTCATTTCTGACTGAGGAGTCCCTAAAAGAGCTTATTTTCCCCTGTCCTCTCATGTGACTACACCACTAGCCCCCGAAGGGCAGTTTTATCTTATACTCCAGTCATAAGAGTGTCAAGACCTCCTCCTTTTCCATGGGCAAACAAACGTAGTGGGCTTGTTGACAGAGAGAACTGTGGGGATCTAAAAGGGACCAGAAAAGGGAAATCTGCCTCTGCATTTGGTTTTTATTGTTTCTACAGCTGTGCATTTCACCCACTCAAACAACAGGATGCTGTGCAGAAAAGCATCTCCGGTGAACTCTGAGGTGGTCCACAGCAAAAGCAAAGATGCACATTAGCCAGAAAGATCTGAATAAGCTCCTGACTGTTGTGGTTTGAGGCACTCGTAGCAGAATGAGCAGGTGAGCAAGACTGCAAGGAGGAAAAGAACTGGACAAAAGAGAGAAGAGGGGGAAAAAATCCATCCTGTTCCTATTATGCCCCTGCTTTGCTTTGTTGAGAAGAGAAAAGGACATTTGTCTAGACTGTAATCATGAGGCTTCTACTCCATCCACTAAGTTCGCTGCCAGTGCCCTGGCCTGAAGAGCTCTCTGCACAGGGTTGGCCTTAGGTTTCAAAGACCATGATTGAATCAGACATGCAGGAGCCCAGATCTAGGGGGTGGGACTGTTTGGTAGCAGAAGTTTAATGTTGCCTCTTTGACCCAAGTGGCTAGCCAATATGTGGGGCCTTGTTGGGCTGTTTCTGTTAGGATGAGAACTCGATGACACAAGCAAAGTATATCCTTGGTGTAATCTTAATTACTCAAAAATGTACACAAACTCCCGCTTTCTTGAACACAGTAGAAACAAACAACACTAGGCAGTTTTCTTGCTCAGAAATCTTCGGAACCTGCTGCTTCTGTGAGCTCCATGCCCAAGAAGATCTCCTCTGTCTCTTAGCTTCGTCTCAGGATCATGCTTCCAATCCTCCAGGCTTTTTCTGCTTCCAGCACTCACAGACTACAAACTGATATCCCAGCTGCCACATTTGCAACTAGAGAAACATCTCCTTCCACACAGTCTAGCTGTGACCTGCCATGCGACCTAGTCCTTGGGTGGTAGCCTCCATTGTCTGCAACTGTCTTATTACTTAAAGATGCTTGATTGTTCCTGCAGAGCCTGAAGGAAAGTGCCTGGTACACCCACTGGCTTTGATGAGGTCTGTGATTGCATTTGGATCCAAGACTCACAGCTGGCAACCACTAGCACCTTTCATTGCGGGTGGATGCAGGAGGGTTTTGGGAAGTGAGGAAGGGGCAGGGTGTTTTTCAGTATTGGGGTAGCTAAGAGGAGTTCCAAAAGTAGGAGGCACTTTCATTTCACAGCTTATTTTACAAGGTTTGTGTTCATGGGAAGAAAAAGAGGCAGGTTGTCGCAGAGGCTGGTAAACTGAGGTCCCTGCGGAGAACAAAAGCTCTGTGCAGTCACATGTGAAGTGCTGGCCCTGGCCCTCGTAGCTTGGAAGCCAGAAATGGCTTTCACTTCACTGAGTCTGTATAGTTTCAGAGACTCTTCTCCTGCTTACACTTAGCTTTCTGCATTCAGGAATCTATAAAGTCTTTAAGCAATAACTACCATCCCCCTTACGCAGAAGACAAACTGATCCTTCCAGCTCGGTGTGCCAGGCAACAGCCCTCTTGACTTGAAACAAAGGTCAGCATGTCCCTGACAATGCAGCCTTCTTGTGCCCCCACCCATCTCTCGTCAGAGCCGTTCGTGGTAGCCTCCACGTGCTTTGCATGAAATGAAGCATCCTCCCCTGGGAGTAGCTGATCTCACTGGGAATCTGTTTGATTCTGACACTTGGCTGCACTTTAGCAACACTAGATCTAATTTTAGAAGGTAAGTGTCAGGTTTGTGAAAAGGACAAAGGAAGATCACAGCAGATATCAAGACGCTTTTTGAGGTATCTGTCTCAAGCCAGTTTGAACAGTTCAAAAGCACAGCTCTTATTGTTCATCTCTAAATCATGCTGTATGGCAGCACAACTCAAGTTAAAACATCTAGAACTAACTTGTATAATAAATATCAACTACTGTCTGAAAAGGTCATTGTTGTTATGTTTGCGACAGTAGCGCTGTACAAATAGGTATCAAAAGATACGATCTGTCCCAAAGAGCTGACAATCAAAACAAACAAGGCAGGCGTAGGTGGGAGAATTGTTTATTACCATTTTACAGAGGGGAACTGAGGCACAGAACGTAACTGACTTTCCCCAAGTCACACAGGAAGTCTATGGTAGAGTGAGAAACTGAAACCAGATTTTCTGAATACCAATGCAGTGCTGTAGCCAGACCACCATCCTTCCTCCCCGGAGTTTAGGGCAGAGTTAATTACATATGACATCAACTAATTACATGTAGACTAACTTACTGTAAGATTTTTTCCCGCTGTTTTAACTATAACATTTGGCTATACACGCTTTATACGTACTTCTCAGACTGTCATATGCATCTGCAATTACTTGACTTATACAGATGCATTCTTCTCACAGCCACACAGGGATGTGTGTATTATCACACATGCATCATTCTCTCACTTGTACAGTCTCTTATCTTCCACAGTCATTGTCCTTGCAATCACATTCTTTCACCTCACTCATATGTGCTCACATTCACAGTGCCCACATACACACTAAAATAAACAGCGGTGAGCAAACCCTGTGGGGGGTTTCTGTGTGAAAAAGGTCTTGGATGTTATCTATATTTATTTGTACTGCGGTACAAATAGGAGCCCTAGTGATGGACCAGGACCCGGTTCCAATGTTCAGCAAAATTCCAGTGCCATAAGTATTCCATTGGAAAATCACTTTAAAACCTTAATTCAGTTTTTTTTTAAGTTCTTGCTTTATAATTTATACATCAAATAGTGTTTGTACATGTCTGTGCCCTTGATATGAATTGCAGTGCTATTTGTTAGAAAATATAAGCAGTGACAAATCAATGTATTTGAATGATCCAGGATGGTAATTTGTTTTTTTTTAAACCACTGCAGTTTTCTTGGATGTCATGCCAATGTCTTGTCAGTGCCAGAAAATGCCACTTTCTTCTTCATTGAAAAGAGCAGTGCTAAGGCCTAATCCAGGAAGGTGCTGAACACCAGTGCTATGAGCTCTTTAATTTCATTGGGACTTAAGCCCATGTTGATTTATGGTCTTTATGATTTGTGCATGCACCTTCATCTGTTTGGATGTCTTGGAACAGATGCTTCCTGAAGGAGACTGTGCATCTCAGGTGAGCTGATTAACTCCTATCAATTATCAGGAGCTGTGTGTGGCTGTTTCAATCAACTTAACCACCTTTCATTGCATATTTTTAAGCTTTTCTGTCTGGATTTATGGCTATATTTTGGGCTCAAATTGCAGCAGAACTCCCCTTGGTGTCAGTAAGAGTTATACAAAGGAATCCAGAGCAATGTGTGGCCATGAATACATTCTCTTTGTATTTGTTTCATGGAGGTGGGGTGTAATATAATTTGGAAAGGGTAACACTGTTTATCCGAACAGCTCAGGGGAGCTATAATGTTTTCAAAGCAGTAATCAGTTTTTCAACGTACAGGGTCTGATTTTGTTCCTCCACTGATTTTACGCTATCATAACTACATTAGCTTCAATAGCGTTACTCTTGATTCAGACCCAAATTTAAGGGGGCACCGAGGCATGTGCTTAACTTTCAAGTCCTGTTGACTTCAATGAGATTTAAACCTGTGCTTAAAGCTAAGCATTTGCTTTCAGTGCTTTCCCGAATCAAGACTTTTGACTGGTATATATGAGAGGAGAATCAGGCCCACAATGTGGTAGGAATAAGACTGAATTATTTTACACACACTCACTCACTCTCATACCACTACCTTTTTAGAGATTTCCAAAGGTTGAAGGGTTGAATAAATAGAGTGTATCTAATGAATATCCCTTTCATCTCTCCAGACCTACAGTATCTGCTGGTATTCATTTCTGGATGTTAAATCTCCATTTAGCTTTATTTCTTGTGGATGTACAGAAGAGATTGATGTTTAAAGAAAAACCTAGGCTTTAAATGTTTTGAGGGTTTTTCAACCATCATCTTTAGTGGTGATGGGCCATTTACTCCTTTTGCAATGTTTCTGTAGGATTTCTGCATGTCTGAACCAGATGACGTCTCTTCACAGGGGCTGAGTACAGCCAGCTTGACTGTTTTAGTGACTTGTACTAACAAGAGGATTAAATCTTTGGGGTTTCACAACACCCACCCAGATTAGAATGTTTTTATTAGTCTTCCACTACTTCAGTGTTTTCCATGGCACAGAGCCTAATCCTGTTTGCTGATTCTGGGCAAACTCCCACTGACTTCAATTAGAGTCTTGGCTATTGAAGGGTGTGTGTATGGGATCTGGCCCTATGACCTGATTACTACCGGTAGTGTGACAGTTCACAATGTAGCCCTCTACAGCCCCACAGATCAGCGACTTGGAATCCCAGGCACCCTGTGTTAGACCATTCACCCTCGAGAAGGACTCAGTTTATTGTGGCAGCCATGTTTGTCATGCCGTGCATTATATAGACCAGTGTTACTCAAGCTATTTGATGTGGGGGACTGGCAATTTTTTTTCCAACGTGTGCACAGACCAACAGCCGATGGCTCACGGATTGGCACCGGTCCGCGGACCACCACTTTGAGTAGCACTGATATAGTCAGCTGGGTAGGTAATGATTTTCCCATCCCACAAAAGTTTTAGCGATTTCAAAAGTTTTTCCCGTTCCACAGTGGGATGAAACTGAGACCTTTTGAAGTTTTCATGAAAAACAAGTGAGACCCTAGCATAGCCAATAGCCTTGTGATCAGGGTACTTGCCTGGGTTCGGAGACCCATGTTCAAGTCCCTGCTCCAAGTTTTCCTTCTTACTATTAGGTTTGGTGTTTCATGTGAGGTTTGGGCTATATTCTGGCTGCAGCTTACAGTGAGTGATATTTCTTGCCAGCTGTGGTAATAACTAGGCCTGTGATCCTGATTCTCCACTGCCTTGTGTTTGGTATAGTCATTACCACTTGTACAAAGTGGGCTTAACGTGTGACCAGATCAGGATTCTTCACTGAAACTGGTGGTAACAGCACTTGTCCCATCAGCACACATCTACTCTGGGTCCATTAATGCTGCAGGCAGCTCTTTCTGGAACCCCTGCTTGTATTTCCCAGTTTCTGTAGACAAATTGTGACTTACTTCCTGTGCACATGTGCTGGAGAGTGGAAAGAGGCTCCCTGTACCTTATACTCCCTCTAGCTCATCCAAATAAAAGCAGGTGTAATTTGGCCCCTAAAGTGTTGAAAGCTCAAGGTCCAGGGTGCACTTTTAGCCTGTGAAGACAGCAGTCAGGGAGCGATCTCTCCATCAGACCATTCCCAGGAGAACTGAGCAAAGGGGATTAAAAAGAATGTATGCAGATGCCCCTGAGAACATTCCTCACCAGATCATAACAACTGTAAAACAGGTCAAATCTGGGGTTTTTTAGATTCTATTCTGTGTACAGCACCCAGCACAATGGGGTCTCAATGATGACTGGGGCCTTTGGGTGCTTCTGTAATATAAAAGGTTAATAATAATCATATGGCCATCTCCCTTTAAACTTCCATGGCTACAGCATAGCAGGAAATTAAAAAAAAAAAAAAAAAAGATAAATGCTTGCAGTTTGCACCCCAGGCTTTTTGCCTAAATGCTCTTAGCTCTAAGTACCATAGCATTGTCAGTAATCCTGGCAAAAGGGGCTGTTTGCTGGGGGGGCAATGCAATTTTAAATACCCTTTTCAACCTTACAGGGCGGGAGACAAACAATGCTTGGATATTAAAGTATTTAGGCTCCGATATACTCAGAGACCCCAATCGTTAAATTCTTACCCAAGAAAAATGCCCCATAACTTTAACTGTAGATTTCAGGACTGGGCCCAGAATGCATATTGAGGATTCAGGTTTATTGGACGATAGATAATCCTCTAGTTAGAAGGACCAGGAGTGAAATTTTAAGAGGAAATCTTTCATCTCGTTGTACAATTCAAAACCCAGGGCTGGATCCTCCACAGATGTAAACAGACTCCATCTACTCACCAAGAGTTCTCCCATTCAGAAGCCCCATGCATACGTAAATCACTTTTGTGACATTCCCTCTTTGCACTTTGAGGCCTGACACAGAGACCTGCATCTGACTGATACAGGAGCACTGTGGAGATCCATGTTTCTCAGCTGTTGAAATACATAAAATCAAATGTACACAGAAAGGGATTTCTTTTCTTTTCAAGTTCTCAGCAGTTAACTTGACACTTCATAGGTTTAGTGCATGTACTTAATAGGGGTACCTCATGTGGACAAAGAGTACAGCCAGTTGGCTGCTACTGGGAAGAAATGGATGGGAGCCAGTAGCAAAAGTATTTGTCCAGATAGCTTCATCTCTAGTTTAAAAAAAACAACTGATCATGATTCATACGTTTCTTGTGTTTACATTAGAGTCCTTTTATCAAAGAAACAGGTCCCATAAATGCACCAATCTAGATAAGATGTCGTGAATGACAGCTTTCTGCTTTGGTTGTAAATGGCCATAAATCACATTGTGTAATAATAGTAACAGACACCCTCTGTATCTCTCACTTCTGTATAGCACACTCAATTTATCACCAATACATCTCCAAGCTCCAGACACTTAATGCTAGTTAGATCTTTTCTATGAGGAAAGCCCTGCTGTTTTCATCTTCTAATTGTCATGCCATTTCCAAAGCCCTTGGATCTTGTCTACAGTAGGAAAATTTTCACTGGTGTAAGTTACACCAGTGCAAGTTTCTAATGTAAATGTAGTGTCTCTGAGGGATTTGCATTGGGGTGACGTAATTCAGTAACTCACTGGAGTAAGGCAGAGCAATGGAGTCCTGACCACATTGGTGCTGTCTCTCTATGTTAGTGGTCTGGTCTGGTGTAACTATATCACTGTTATATCAACGCAAATTTCTCTTGGTTAGTCAGGGCCTAGGTTTCTTCTGCCTTGCTCCTTGTATATTCATTTATACCAGTGCAAAATGAGGGTGAAGTGCATGTAAAACTCTAAAATGCCAGAATAGTTGCATTTTTACATCAACTTTGCATTCATCTTGCACTAGTATAAATGGCTACTCAAGGCAAAGGGCAGCGGCAAATTAGGCTCCTGGTTTGAAATTTACAAAGTTTTTAGTGTAATGAATTCCACACCAGGCAAACTGAAAATTCCCAACAGTGTCAAACTCGTAGTTGATAGACCACAACCTTTGGGATATTTAAAATGTAGTGGACAAGTAGCAAAGTTAGATATTTCTAATATTTTCAGGCCAGATCCTCAGTTATTGTATAGTGGCATAGAATCATTGGAATTTATGGCTGAGGTGTGAGACAGGCAGCACCAAGACTGGTCCTCAGGCAAGCATTGGGCCACAGTTCTTAGGAGTGGAAAGTATTATTTTTTGTTATTACATGTCACCATCATCTCTGTTATTTTCATTAGTGTGGCCCGACCAACTCCTAGATATTTCTACATTTTTTTCCAATTGTCAATTTTAATCAATTTGTAAATGACCAGAATGTGATAAAAATGTCAATGTTTATTGATTCTTTACGAAATAAACACTTTCTGCAGCTGCATCCTGCAACTGTTATTAATTTTGTTGGGATTTTACATAGGCTTAGCACCTCTTGGGAACCTCAGCCACCCCCAAATATCCAACTTTACCATTTTTTTGAAATAGCAGCTGGGGAAGAAGTGAGTTTGTTTTGGTTCATTTTCTCCCAGCAGGTGTCACTATAGGGCAAAGAGATAGGTGAAAATTAATAACAATGAAATATTTGTTTCAGAAACTGAAATCTAATGATAATCGCTGCAAAAATATGAGGAAAGTGAATAAGCATGAGTGTAGCAGGGGATTCTAGCAGCTACCTGCTGATTGAAGATCTGGAGATTTTCCTTCAGGAAATGAGTTGCTTGGTCCTTCAAACTAGCTTTGTTCCTCAGTTAAGTCATTTTATGGGCTGCATAAGAAATCTAAATGAGATTTGGAGGTTGCAGAAAGGGGATTCTTTCTTTAGAAATTTCTTATCTCTAATGCAGCTTCTTAGATATTATTTCCCTTCCAGCTCTGTCTATCTAGTGGGGACCAGGATGTGATCTAATGGGGGAGGTAGATTATCCCACAACTGCCTTCTCCGGGGTTCTTACACCTTCCCCTGAAGAATCTGGTTTTAGCCATTGTCTGAGATAGAATACTGGTCGCAATGGACCTCAGTATGGCAATGATCCAGTATGGCAATTCCTCTGTTTAAAAGAGAGCAGTATTAGACCCTGGACTTCAGTGGAACGATACTGATTTCTACTAGCTGTGCATCTGGGTCTTTATCTTCAGGCCTTTTTATTTGCATACAGCACATCTCTTAGTGCCAAACTGGTTTATAATGATAATGAATCAAGGATAATTCAGTATAGAAGCCTATAACCTGGCCTTTCTGCAGACATACTTGTGGCACTGGGCAACAATGTAATGAAAACATTATTAAAAACCAGAAATAATCCAAATTTGAAAACATTTCAATGACATTTTTTGTTGACATTTTAAAATGTTGACCAAAACAGTTAAAGAGGAGGAAGGTTTCAATAAAATTTTAGGGAATTATTGTTCCTGTTTTTCAGACAGCTCTACCCTGGAACACCCATCAATTTTTAAAAAAGAGAGGGGCATCTGAGACAAAGGAATGAGGGGGAAGGTAATAGATAAGGCCCTGTTCCTGCCATGAGACCTGCCTATGTGACAGCGGGGCTCTGCAAGGGTGCAGAGGACTGCCTGAGTGGCTGTCACTGCAGGATCAGGCCTAAGAGGCCAGCAGTGGTCATAAGAGTTTTTATGTATGTAGGCCAGGCATTGATCTTTAAATATTGATTAATAGTGTGAAGGGACAGGCTGAAACAGGTGCCAAAGAGGAGCAAGAGACAGGTAGTAGCAGATCCATTTGTCCTGGCCCATCCTTCCCTCCATGACAGCATGGTGGGAAATCCTATAGGGTTATTATGTACCACATTACACTGCCTGCGTGGACTCCCCATATTTTATTCTCTGCCAGACAGAAGAGTGCCAATTTCATTTCCTCTGAAGACCTCCACGTCCATGGGGAAGGAGATGCAAAATCTGCTCCTAATCATCTAAAAGATGCTCAGAGGTGTCTCAATGATGAAATCCACTGAATGTTGACAGAATATTTTTCCTATCCGTATCCCTGCGGGTTGCAGCATATTGTAACTAAGTACATCTATGTGGTAAAAATATAAATGTATCTTCTGGCTAATTTGATAAAGTGTTCAAAAAAGCTGCATATTATTTTATTGTTGTCACTTTGATTTTTTTAAAAAACCCAGAACATTCAATTTTTACCACACTGTAAAGTCTATAAAGTGACTTTCTGTTAAAAGATCTGTTGCAATATACAGCTAATCAAAAGACAGGAAGTTGTAGGTTTTGAGTACTAGAATGTTGCCATTTCATCTTACTCTGCATTGTTATCCACTGAAATAAAACCTGTAAGAGCATGTGCACCCATATCTCCCATTTTATGTATCCATTTTTTATTTCAGCCACTAATCTGCTGTAGATTTCAGCCTTTAGCTTGGGGTTATTGGAATGGCATTGTAACTGGATAACATCTGTTTCAGTTTTCATCCATCCAGAATGCAAGCATTAATCAGTACAAATGGAGTATGAAATGGAAAGAAGAGTTAAATGCACAATTTATTCTGAATAGTCTCAGAAAAATGTCTTTCGGGATCTGTCCAAATGGAAAGCTCCACTATGATATAGTGGAGTTTACAACTGTGGCTAGAGTTGAAAGCCTATCACATTTTCATTAGAAATGTCTCCTTCCTGTAGTTTATATTATAACTGCCCTATAAATAAATTTCTACACTTAAAAAAAACACCTAAAAAACAAGTTGTGTCTTTTGTTTTATTTAGGTTACTGAAGTGCAAAGAAAAAAAATAGTTCCTTGTTCCAGTCTCTTTGTGCCCTTAGCACATTCTGTGCTCCTGGTATTGTCCAATAGCTTTGCTTGTTCCATTAAAATAAAAATGTGCAGGCTATTGGCGTGTGGCAAAGGATTTGCAAGGCCCTATGTGAAGTAAGATATGTGAGGCCCCTTCTAACTCCCTCCTGACTGGTGACTACCCCCTCCCACTTTCGCACACTATGACCTCACCTCCTGGCTGCCAAATGAATGCAAAGGCTTCTGAGGCATTCACAAGCTAGCTGGCATTCAAAACAGCTGAAGCCACGGATGCTGCACCAGACCACAGATGGATGGGGAAGAAGAATGGCTGAGGAGGGTGGCAGGACTTAGGGGATCTGAGAAGTGGGTGGTCCATCAGCAGCTCTGTTACTGGGACAGTCAGCTGTTTGGCACTGGAGCCCTGAAAGCTTGAAGTCCTATGCTGCAAATGGGTAGCATGTACCAGGCTCTTTTGGGGGTCTGACGTAAATTTATCAAAGACTAGAGAAAATACTGGAACAACCCTGCATTAATAGAGTGAGGGAGAAGAGTACAAATGTATAGATTTTTTTTTTCAATCTCCAATATCCGATTCTAGAATTCCGTGACATTTGGAGTTTGATTAGAAACATTTTTCTTTAATCCAGCTACTTTTACATTCTAAGGAGCAACAATAGTACTCACTAATCATTTAAGGAGCAATAGGAGTGAAATATTGATAGACTTTTCAGCCTTCACTCCAGATTTATTTATTTTTGTACATTTTAGTCTCCTATTTAAAAAACAAACTACACTTAGTTCTAGTTTGCCCTTCCAAAGCAGTGTTTTGCTTTTACAGCTAGGTAAATTCATAGTCATTGAGCTGAAATTTGTGTTAAAGACAGAAAGGAAAGCAAAAAAGCTGCTGAACATAGGTCTAGAGTTTGATCCTGCCAATCCTTTACTCATAAGAATAGTCCTTAATCAGGTTAAAAAAAAAATCTCTACTGAGGTCCATGAGAGTATTTATATGATTAAGGGTTTCCAGGCTCAGGAGCCTAATTTTGCGTGCCTCACAACAGTTTGCACATGAATATTTAGTCAAGATTGTGTTTCTCAGTTTTTGCATGTTCATTCTCCAGTTACACCCCAGTAGAAGGTAAACGCTACTGGAAAGGAGGCAAAGAGAAGAATCAAAATCTTTTCCTTGCAGTTTTAGGGCCACGGTATCACCTAGCTATCCATCTCCTTTTGTTCAGTGAAGCTCACATGTTTCTTTTACAACTGTGCTGGGGTCCACAGAACTTTAGATATTCAGATATGCTGAGCTAAAGGCTTAAATAGAGCCAGTGGATGGACAGCTGTTTCCATTCTGTCCTGCCATGTGATTTATAACTGAGACAGTAAAAACTTTCAAACTCATAAATTTCTTTTACTGAAATTGCCTTTCATCTAGGAAGGCTACCATGGATGCCAAAATGCTTGATGTGACTATCTCGTGTATCTCTTTGTGTTCCCTATCATCAAAATGAGGCAATTTTCTGATGGCATTGTATCTATCTAATTAGTTGAGGTAGAGCAGACAGTTTGGCTGTTGAGCTGCAAGTTGAGGGGACGTGATTTGCAAATTTCTTAATGTTGCTTATGTTGTGTATGCGTGTGCGTGTGAATCTCACTGGTCAGGCAAATTCCTTTATAAATATGTGGCTTGGGTGAAATGTCCACGACAGCTGGCTTCGGAAGGCCCCCAACACAACAGAATGCTGCATGGGGGTAAGTGATGGCATGCACATGGGGAGTTTGTATCCCTGAGTCCTCCCCTGAAGGGATCCTTTGTCAGAAACTCCCTCATAGAGTTTGCTGGGCCCTTTAACCCTTTCCTTCAGGTTTTACCCAAGGGAGAATACAATATAGACCTAAATTTCCTGGAGATGTGGGATGGACTTCTTTTTTTTCCCGGTGCCCTAAGTGTGCCCCCTATGTTGGTGAATCCATTCTGTGGCATGGCACGTCTGTTTTGTGAGATTATGGTTATTCTCAGCTCACCCGGGTATACTTATTTCAAAGCTGCATGAAAACATAGTGGAGATTCCTAATCAGGCTCTTCAAATCAGGTGATCCAAATGGGAGTAATTAGTCTCTCAAACCTCAGAGAAGGTTGCTCACAGAAGTCCTCAAATAAAGTAGAATATAAGTCCCGCAGAGCAGTCAATACTACCTGCTATGTTCATTTGAAAGGTGTTCTAATCAAGATAAGGTTATATGGTTTCCTCAGTGTGTAATTTTGGTATGGCCCAATAAGTTCAGCAGACAGTCCAGTTCATCTTCCCTTTTTTGGTGTTGCTCCTCTGCGCCCCCTCCCCCACATGTTGCCTTTATTCGAAACCTCTCTCAGTGCTTTAAACAGATTCCAACTACTGAAGAAAGCTATTGCTGTGTTTAATAAACCATTTTTGCCAGGCCACAGTGCCAGTCTAGCATGTGAGTATTACCTAGAGCAATGTTTCCTCAATTTTTGAAAGCTGAGCTCTACCTTCAAGAAAATAAAATCACTTGCACCACCTTGCAACTTTGCCATATGTTGTTAAGACCTAAGTATCTTAATTTATGCATGTTCTGCAACCCTGGCTAGTCCTTCATGCCTCACATTCTAGAAAATGCTGCTGCAGCCATTCATAATATGATACTTCCCCAGTTTTCTTACATGTTTTGATTAGTAATGAAATAGTTAACAATACTGACTTTTAAAATATCACTGTTGGCCTCTGAGTTAGCATCTTTTCAAAAGAACGGGGAGTTTATACCTCACAGGTGTTGTTTCAGACTCTCTGCAAACTCAGGGCTTGTCTACATGGGGAAACTATGTAAGTATATTTTAAACCACTATAGTTATACTAGTATAACTCCCCTTGCAGGCGCTCTTAGCCTGAAATAAGAGGACCTTTTTCCACTTTAGCTTTCAGAGTAGCAGCCCTGTTAGTCTGTATCCACAAAAAGAACAGGAGTACTTGTGGCACCTTAGAGACTAATACATTTATTAGAGCATAAGCTTTCATAGGTTACAGCCCACTTCATTGGATGCATAGAATGGAACATATAGTAAGAAGATATATATATACATATAGAGAAGGTGGAAGTTGCCATACAAACTGTAAGAGGCTAATTAGTTAAGATGCGCTATTATCAGCAGGAAAAAAAAACTTTTGTAGTGATAATCAAGATGGCCCATTTAGACAGTTGACAAGGCGTGAGGATACTTAACATGGGGAAATAGATTCAATATGTGTAATGACCCAGCCACTCCCAGTCTCTATTCAAACCCAAGTTAATGGTATCTAGTTTGCATATTAATTCAAGCTCAGCAGTTTCTTGTTGGAGTCTGTTTTTGAAGCTTTTCTGTTGCAAAATTGCCACCCTTAGATCTTTTACTGAGTGGCCAGAGAGGTTGAAGTGTTCGCCTACTGGTTTTTGAACGTTATGATTCCTGATGTCAGAATTGTGTCCATTTATTCTTTTGCGTAGAGACTGTCCGGTTTGGCCAATGTACATGGCACAGGGGCATTGCTGGCACATTAGCTTGTCACTTTCAAAGCAGTTAAGCTAAACTGGAAAAAAAGTTATTCTTATTCCAGAATAAGATCGCCCATGTGGAATTGTAACAGTATAAATTTAACAGTATAATTAGACCAGTGTCACTGGAAAAATCTCCTGTATAGACAAGCCCTCAGGTAGCCATCTGCATCAGTTATACTCTACATTTTGAAAGTTTTCTTTACACCTTTGCAACCATAACAGGTCAAGACTTGCTTTTTAAAAAAAGAATGAGATCTGAAATGCTGAAGAACAATTGAGAGGGGGTTCACCCCATACTTTGAGTAAACTGACCTAGAATTTCCACCACTCCCGCTTCTTTCTTCTTCTAGAAGGTTCCTATCACACTTACTCCTCCCATCTTTTTGTTAAAAAAAGGAAAATTGTACTGCTTCTGTTTCCAGACCTAATGGTTTCTGCTGCTGAATTGTATCATGAATAAGGTTGTCTCTCACACACTGTGTCCCAGGGACTGGCTCTGCCAGTATACATAATATATTATTGCAAGGCCCTAGCAGTTTCTTTTTCTAGAAACAGACTTCTCTAGCTGTTTTTCCTGTCTCTAAAAGCAACTCTTCCACATAGCAACTTCCTTGGCTTTCAGAGGCTGCTGTACTAGGGCATTTGTTATATGTGCTCGTTAGTACTTGGAAAAAATGACAACCCTGCAAAAGAGATTTGAAAAACAGAAAAAAATTAGAATATCTACAATAAGTCATGAAAAGGAGGTCTTTTAGTGAAACTCCATATTATTAATTATATCAGAATAGCAGTACCTAGAGGCCCCAACCAAAATTGGGGTGCTGTTGTTCTAGGTATTGCAAGTAAGAAACCATCATTGATCTAAAGAGCTCTCGATCTAAATAGAGATGAGAGTATTATTATCTTCATTTTATATATGAGGAACTTTGAAGCACGCAGACATTAAGTGACTTGCCCAGGTTCACACAGGAAGACTGTGGCAGAGCTGGCAATTAAACCTACATGTCCTGAGTCCTATCTCCAGTCTGCATCTTTTGGCACCCTAAATCTTCATTCTGGCAGGAATGGTCCCTATGAAGTACTCCAGGGATCACTGGAGTACAAGACCTCTGTCAAACTCCTTACACAGAAAGTCTGCAGAAGAACCCGGAACTGAATCCAGATTTGCTGAATCCCTGTACATTGCTTTACTTATAAGGCCATTCTTCCTCCTGCTGTGCTGTAAGTTTTTGAACACACTCACAGAATACACTTTTTGAAACAATGTTCATGTTAATAGCATGAACGTCATTTGATGGGATTCATGCAAAGAAGAAGAGGAGCCCAGGATGCATTCTGTATTGAATGGAAAATAAGACATGACAAGTAAGACTTTGTTCTGGAAGAGTGAGAGAGAGAGAGAGAGAGAGTGGGTGTGTGTGTGTGTAGACAGACACATATGTACATTATATGTATAAAGTTTTGCAAAATTGTCATGAAAATTTACCAGCCTAATCACAAAATCTACTTGCCCAGAATTAGCAAGATCATGATTATAATAAGATAAAATTGCCAAATCCTCAGCTGATTGTAAATTTACATAGCTCCATTAAGGGTCTGCTCTATGGTATTTTAGGGTCGGTCTAGGCAAAAAAAAAGGTGTGTTTCTAACCCACATTAGCTAACTTTGGTTAAAATAGCATTAGAGACATGGCAACTCAGCTTGTAACTCAGCTTAGCAGCTCAAGTTAAAGTCTATCAGGAGCCTGGGGTTGAACTCAAGTTAATATTCCAAGTTACAAGCTGAGATGCCATGTCTTCACTGCTATTTTAAGCTGAGTAGCTGCTGTGAGTTCCAAACACACCTTTTGCTTGCAGAGTGGACATAAATGTAATTGCCCATTGCAAATAATATTTCATCCCCTCAGTGAGTAGAATTTTTCAAGACCAATATAGATTTATAGGATTTTACAGAACCCACATTGCAAAGGTATTGCTGAAACCCTGAACTCAGTGACATTCCCAAGGAACTTTTTGGCTGATTCAGAAACCACTGCATTTCACCTGGTTTTGCAGAAAAACTGTATGAAGTTCTGAGTTTTGCTACAAGACCCTAAGCTGGCTCAGGTTTGCTCAGACCCTTGGCAAAGCTTAAAGAACTTTTTCATGAAGATGGGATGAACTTTGAGTTTGGGACCAAACCCCAGACCAGGTAAACTTCATTTAGTTTCTAATTTTGTAATGAAACTTTTGTACACTCTTGCTGAAGGTCACTTAAGGTTTTGTCACGCACTGTCTCTAAGGTTATGATTGCATATTTAAGTGTAATTATTTGCCTCCTGAAATAGCTTAATGAAAAGATTTTATTCTGATCTGTTCCTTGCAGCATTTAACAAGCAGGGGATCCAGTGGAGAGTAGTGGGAGGTGAGAAAGAACAGCGGTTGTGACAAACTTAATATAATCGAGTCCTGCCGCAACTCTCGTTCTGGGCAGCTTAGAGATCAATAAAGGGCCTGAGATCTAGTCTCCTCCAAAGCTCATCTAATCAACAGCTCCTCTCTAGCTATCCTGCAGTTACATTAAAGTAAATACAAATAATAGTACTTTGAACTTGTATGCTTCATGAACTTGAGCAATTAGCACAACTCCAGGTTCTGTGCAGTCATGGAGATGGCTCTGTCATACAAAAGCTCAAAGCTAGTAGAGAGTGTGTCTTGTCTTTTTATTGGTTGTCAGGGTCATGGGAGCTCAGTGGTGCAATCTGCCATGTACTCCCTGCCGCATTGCAAACTCTCCTCATTTTATTGCATGTCTTGGAATATTTGGCGTTGGATTCAAGAGTCTGCTTGAAATTCTCTGCACTTCTTTAAAAAGTATGTTTCTAGCCCTCAGGGTTGTGGGAAAAAACTAGCAAAGGTGAAGTGAATACATCCTAACATATGAGAAACCAGCAGTCAAATGAAAAGCAACCAAAGGGTTATTTTTGTAATTCATTATTGTGAACACTTGGGGTTGCAGTGCTGCCCCTTTATGGTGCTGAGAGCAAGGAATGGAGGCACTCAGGATCATGCAGGATTTAGCCCATTGGTCCTGGCATTTTAATATTTTTTAAAAATGTTGTCACAGTTACAGGGTAAGCTGCACCTTTGACTCCTCGCTGGTTGCGCTTAGTAGGTAAATGCAATGACGCAGAACAACTTCGTCAAAACAAAATATTATTTAAATCCACAGAAGCAGAGTATTCAGAGAAAAGGGTTAAAATAACAAAAGGCCTCATAGGACTCAGAGAGTTTAAGGCCACAGGGACCACCAGATCTAGTCTGACCTTCTGCATATCACAGGCCTATATGCATCTGTCTTACTTAAAGGTTAGTATTTATGTCAAAGCTTAGGTAGGCCCCATTTATTCCAAGTACCCCTACTATTAGGGACTGGGGTTCAGTCTGTTTCCCTGAAGACTGTGACTGAGCTCAGGTTTTTATCTGCTCTGCAGTTTTTTGTTTTAGTTTTCCTGCTTGAACGCCCCCTCGCCTGTCCCATGCCAGCAGTTTTGGCCCAGTGTGATCAATGCTAAACTTCAAAGGCATTGATAACTGAATTGTCCGTGAAGTACCGGTGACAGGGTTATCTGATGCAGTGAGCTCCTGCAGGAGTTGATTCTTTGGAACCCATATAGCAAAGCTTTGACCATGGGATGGTGTTCCATGAAGGAGGAGTGCTGGGCAGAGACGGGCTCCACCTAACGAAGAGAGGGAAGAGCATCTTTGCGAGCAGGCTGGATAACCTAGTGAGGAGGGCTTTAAACTAGGTTCACCGGGGGAAGGAGACCAAAGCCCTGAGGTAAGTGGGAAAGCGGGATACCGGGAGGAAGCACAGGCAGGAACGTCTGTGAGGGGAGGGCTCCTACCTCATACTGAGAATGGGGGGCGATCAGCAGGTTATCTCAAGTGCCTATATACAAATGCACAAAGCCTTGGAAACAAGCAGGAGGGCTTTAAACTAGGTTCACCGGGGGAAGGAGACCAAAGCCCTGAGGTAAGTGGGGAAGCGGGATATTGGGAGGAAGCACGAGCAGGAGCGTATGAGAGGGCAGGTCTCCTGCCTCATACTGAGAAAGAGGGATGATCAGCGAGTTATCTCAAGTGCCTATACACAAATGCAAGAAGCCTGGGAAACAAGCAGGGAGAACTGGAGGTCCTGGTGATGTCAAGGAATTATAACGTGATTGGAATAACAGAGACTTGGTGGGATAACTCACATGACTGGAGTACTGTCATGGATGGTTATAAACTGTTCAGGAAGGACAGGCAGGGCAGAAAAGGTGGGGGAGTTGCACTGTATGTAAGGGAGCAGTATGACTGCTCAGAGCTCTGGTATGAAACTGCAGAAAAACGTGAGTGTCTCTGGACTAAGTTTGGAAGCGTGAGCAACAAGGGTGATGTAGTGGTGGGAGTCTGCTATAGACCACCGGACCAGGGGGATGAGGTGGATGAGGCTTTCTTCCGGCAACTCGCAGAAGCTACTAGATCACACGCCCTGGTTCTCATGGGTGACTTTAATCTTCCTGATATCTGCTGGGAGAGCACTACAGCGGTGCATAGACAATCCAGGAAGTTTTTGGAAAGGGTAGGGGACAATTTCCTGGTGCAAGTGCTAGAGGAGCCAACTAGGGGGGGAGCTTTTCTTGACCTGCTGCTCACAAACCGGGAAGAATAAGTGGGGGAAGCAAAAGTGGATGGGAATCTGGGAGGCAGTGACCATGAGTTGGTTGAGTTCAGGATCCTGACATGGGGAAGAAAGGTAAGCAGCAGAATACGGACCCTGGACTTCAGGAAAGCAGACTTCGACTCCCTCAGGGAACTGATGGGTAGGATCCCCTGGGGGAATAACATGAAGGGGAAAGCAGTCCAGGAGAGCTGGCTGTATTTCAAGGAATCCCTATTGAGGTTACAGGGACAAACCATCCCGATGTATAGAAAGAATAGTAAATATGGCAGGCGACCAGCTTGGCTTAACGGTGAAATCCTTGCAGATCTTAAACATAAAAAAGAAGCTTACAAGAAGTGGAAGATTGGACAAATGACCAGGGAAGAGTATAAAAATATTGCTCGGGCATGTAGGAATGAAATCAGGAGGGCCAAATCACACCTGGAGCTGCAGCTAGCAAGAGATGTTAAGAGTAACAAGAAGGGTTTCTTCAGGTATGTTGGCAACAAGAAGAAAGCCAAGGAAAGTGTGGGCCCCTTACTGAATGAGGGAGGCAACCTAGTGACAGAGGATGTGGAAAAAGCTAATGTACTCAATGCTTTTTTTGCCTCTGTCTTCACGAACAAGGTCAGCTCCCAGACTGTTGCGCTGGGCATCACAGCATGGAGAGTAGGTGGCCAGCCCTCTGTGGAGAAAGAGGTGGTTAGGGACTATTTAGAAAAGCTGGACGTGCACAAGTCCATGGGGCCGGACGCGTTGCATCTGAGAGTGCTAAAGGAATTGGCGGATGTGATTGCAGAGCCATTGGCCATTATCTTTGAAAACTCATGGCAATCGGGGGAAGTCCCGGACGACTGGGAAAAGGGTAATGTAGTGCCAATCTTTAAAAAAGGGAAGAAGGAGCATCCTGGGAACTACAGGCCAGTCAGCCTCACCTCAGTCCCCGGAAAAATCATGGAGCAGGTCCTCAAGGAATCAATCCTGAAGCACTTACACGAGAGGAAAGTGATCAGGAACAGTCAGCATGGATTCACCAAGGGAAGGTCATGCCTGACTAATCTAATCGCCTTCTATGATGAGATTACTGGTTCTGTGGATGAAGGGAAAGCAGTGGATGTATTGTTTCTTGACTTTAGCAAAGCTTTTGACACGGTCTCCCACAGTATTCTTGTCAGCAAGTTAAAGAAGTATGGGCTGGATGAATGCACTATAAGGTGAGTAGAAAGTTGGCTAGATTGTCGGGCTCAACGGGTAGTGATCAATGGCTCCATGTCTAGTTGGCAGCCGGTATCAAGTGGAGTGCCCCAAGGGTCGGTCCTGGGGCTGGTTTTGTTCAATATCTTCATAAATGATCTGGAGGATGGTGTGGATTGCACTCTCAGCAAATTTGCGGATGATACTAAACTAGGAGGAGTGGTAGATACGCTGGAGGGCAGGGATAGGATACAGAGGGACCTAGACAAATTGGAGGATTGGGCCAAAATAAATCTGATGAGGTTCAACAAGGATAAGTGCAGGGTCCTGCACTTAGGACAGAAGAACCCAATGCACTGCTACAGACTAGGGACCGAATGGCTAGGCAGCAGTTCTGCGGAAAAGGACCTAGGGGTGACAGTGGACGAGAAGCTGGATATGAGTCAACAGTGTGCCCTTGTTGCCAAGAAGGCCAATGGCATTTTGGGATGTATAAGTAGGGGCATAGCCAGCAGATCGAGGGACGTGATCGTTCCCCTCTATTCGACATTGGTGAAGCCTCATCTGGAGTACTGTGTCCAGTTTTGGGCCCCGCACTACAAGAAGGATGTGGATAAATTGGAGAGAGTCCAGCGAAGGGCAACAAAAATGATTAGGGGTCTGGAACGCATGACTTATGAGGAGAAGCTGAGGGAACTGGGATTGTTTAGTCTGCAGAAGAGAAGAATGAGGGGGGATTTGATAGCTGTTTTCAACTACCTGAGAGGTGGTTCCAAAGAGGATGGTTCTAGACTATTCTCAGTGGTAGAAGAGGACAGGACAAGGAGTAATGGTCTCAAGTTGCAGTGGGGGAGGTTTAGGTTGGATATTAAGAAAAACTTTTTCACTAGGAGGGTGGTGAAACACTGGAATGCGTTACCTAGGGAGGTGGTAGAATCTCCTTCCTTAGAAGTTTTTAAGGTCAGGCTTGACAAAACCCTGGCTGGGATGATTTAATTGGGGATTGGTCCTGCTTTGAGCAGGGGGTTGGATAGATGACCTCCTGAGGTCCCTTCCAACCCTGATATTCTATGATTCTATGAAAGCAGCATGATAACAATCAAATAAATAGAAGTACACATAATATTCATAAAAATAACCAATATCTCATATGTTCTTCTTAAATATGTATGGTATTTGCCTGTAGATGTGATGGTAGAGGTAAACAGACTTCACTGAGAGCTACCACTGGGCTTCACAGAGGACTAATGGGGAGGAGAAGCTCAACCCCACCATCGTGGTGGTTGCTGTAAATGTCCCTATGTGATGGGGTCTCTGGTGTGCCACAGCACCCTTACCTCCTCAGAAATTCAGTAGCGCATCAGGTGTTCCACGACTTGAAGGCAATTTAGATGCTAGGCCTTATAGGTTCTTGCGCCCAGTGGCTTGGGTCACTCCGATGCTTCACTGAAATGAAAGGCTAATTTACGGAGGCTGTCAAGAAAGATCACAAATACAATAGGCCCAGTGGCTTAATAGCTTAGAATTGTGGTTTACAATTAGGCTTAATCTGATACAAATCTGATACGCTCCCCTCTGGTAGTGTCCAAAAGAAGGCTGAAACTTCTCAGGCCTAGCAGGTTCCCTTTTTGTCCATTTTTCCAGAAAAGCAACGAGCAAGCCCCCATCCCTGCAGGCCCCACTGGCTTGGGTTCAGTGCCATAGTTCATCTAACTGGGGGCCCAGCACTCAGACAGATCCACTAAAATCTTCCTTAAACTAATACTCGTGTCTGGGCCATGCTGGCTGCCACGATTACTAAAGGTAAATACCCCTTTCAGACCCTTATAGAGCTGCTGACTCTGTGCTCCTGACAGCCTTATTCAGGCCTTTTGCTATTCAGCTTTCTAGCTGTGTGAACCCTGCACCAATCTCTGTTGCTTCCCAGAGGTTCTGGGAAAGGCTTGTTATATTCTGCTGTTGTGGCAGCTTCTGTTTAGCTTGCTGGGCCGCTTACCAGACTCCTAAGGCTCCAGCTGCTGGATCCCCAGAGAACCAGCTCCCTTCCTGGGAGAGATGCTTTCTAAAGGGTTTTTTTGGGTGGGGGGCACTTACTGTATGGGCTAGGACAGGGGACTAGGTCTGCTCTCCTGTTGACAGTTGAAGCTCCAGTGATGGAGGAAGAAAAATATTGAGTCTATTGCTCAAGACCAGACCAGGGAACTCCAGGGAGAGAAACTATCTTCAGACCTCAAAAAGCATAGTTTTTAAGGTACAGTGGGATTTTATCTGTTAAAGTAACTGAATGGAAATATACAGATAAATTTTTGCCTGCATGACTGTAAGTGCTTGGCTCACAGCCTCACTTAATCTAGTATGTGGAAATCATGCTGGGAGACCCAAACGGTTTGCTGCTCTCAAAATGTCTCATTTACATTTTCTCACAGGTGAAAATCAGCCTACTGTATATATCTTTGTTTAGAAGGTGTCCCCTCTTAGGAACCCATCTGATTTCAACAGCTGCTCCTCTATCATGGAAGGCATGGGGGAAAGTCATTACATTTAATGAAAGTCAGCTTCTAAATGCTGACTTTAAAAAAGGGTATCAATGTAATCCACTGGAGAATCAGGCCATTGGCTCCCATAGTAAGCTTTCTGGTAGCCAAGGTGTGCATGTTCCCTATATATTTATTTTATTTATCTGGGTTTATTAAACATCCATCCAATGCTCTGGGCACTGCACAAAGACATTAATAAACAAAAGCATTCAGCAGGTAAAAAGACTGCAAGCAAAGACAAGACTATTCCCCACAGTTTATTATAGATACATAAAACAGATGTTCTGCTTGATAACCCGAATCCGAGCACCATTTTCCCTCCTACCATACCTCAGTCAGCCTCCTGATCATTCCCCATTCATCCCTTTCTCTCCCTAGTTTTATCAACATTCAATCTGCAAAAATTAGAATGGATCCAGATCTGAGTTTCCCAGAGAGTCATGCAACACAGCAACTTGCATTATTGGAGAAAAACAACAAATGGCAGTGGGGCAGTACAAGGCATCAGGCTTGAAGACAGCTGAGACATTATTAATCTTGTTTACCAGCAATGGAGAAAATACTTACAGGATTCTACAGTGACCATCAAATTCTACCCTATTTCAGAGTCAAGTATTAGGTAAATCTAGCCATCCCCAGAGAACTGTGGTTTGGGATCTTTCTACTTGAGAGACTGCCAATCTCCCTGTGCTTTACTGCACAGTTATGATCAGTGGAGATGCTCAAGATGGATTTCCATTGGTTCAAAAGAGAGGGACCCTTGGCTCTGAGGTTATCTCCCTCCACGGGTGAAAAACAGCCCGGTTCTATTGACCTTCATGGCACATGGCAAGGTGTATCCATTTGGGCTGATGGTGGGTTTTCATGGGGTGAGATCTGTGCTGTGGAAGGGAATTTTGTGTTCTGTTGGGGGCTGGGCACTGCTATTTAATTTTTTATTTTTGTGCTTGTAATTTGCAGCAGGGACCTTAGACAGGTGCCCCTATATAAATCCTAAGAATAATACAGGCCTCCCTGAAATGCAGATAGACCAGTAAGCCAGCTGCCCTTCAGCAGTTTTCTAGGCTGTCGAGAATATTATTGAAACTTTTATCTTTCTGAGCTCTTCTGTATCCCTGTGGCAATAGCAGGTGTTCTGTTCATGTGGGGCACCAACAATAATATAGCAGCCTCAAGATTAATTATAACAGTGAAGCAGATTCTTATCCTAATCTCTGCTGGAGGCAGAAGATCAATTTAAAGTCTGAGAGCAAGAGGTATGTGAGAGGTTACAGTAATTTAGTGTGCCTCAGTAAAGATTCAGGAAAGATAAAGGGGTCAAAAATAAGAGCAAACACTTCTAATAATAATTGGAAACAGCAGCAGACACAGAAATATGGTTTAGTGCTATTGTAAAGCTAGAGATGGATCAGATTTGTCAATCTCTGACCTGACTGACCCATCAATCACATTAGCTCAGGTGACAATAACCAGATTCAATAGTTTGAAAATCAAAATGCTAGTCTAAAAAGACAGTCACGTGATTAATAAATCAGAGTCAAACTATACATATCTGGTTTGTTAATCAAGTAATTTATAAAGAGAGTCCCAAGTCATAAGTTTATGAACAACTGACTGTAAGTGCCTCTTATAACAGTAAAAAGAAAAGGAGTACTTGTGGCACCTTAGAGACTAACCAATTTATTTGAGCATAAGCTTTCGTGAGCATTATACTTTTATGCATCTGATGAAGTGAGCTGTAGCTCACGAAAGCTTATGCTCAAATAAATTGGTTAGTCTCCAAGGTGTTACAAGTACTCCTTTTCTTTTTGCGAATATAGACTAACACGGCTGCTACTCTGAAACCTATCTTATAACAGTACTTGCTTCAGACAGACTAATCTTGTTAGCATCTGCTCTAAAACTTTTCTGGAGCAGGAGGGGAAATAGACTGGAAAAAAAAAAGAGTCTTGTAAATCTGACCTCACATGAAGATTTACCTTTTGTAACTAGGATCATTCAGGAGCATGTTAGTTATCCCTGTTGATTTTGATGTTGAAATCTAATCTAGCCATGCAGGGAGATCACATTCATATACACTTTAGTCCATCGTTGTTCTATTAATGCTGGTTTGAGTTCTAGTTAACGCGAAATACACAAAGAACAAGAACTCTGGAATGTTTTGGAATATTAAACTCTTGCATTTTTATGTCATCTCTCCAATAAGGCTCTTGAAGTCTGGCCCAGATTGGGTTTCACTATTTATCTGATTCCAGGATCACCCTTGCTTTCTAGCTATCCACTACCCCATATATTTCTCTGAAAAAATGTCATTCAGCAATTATCGTAATATTTTCCCTCTTGCTGTGTGGGCAGGTGCACAATCTACTCCAATGCCATGAATTAGTTAACAGGGTGGCCTGCTAGGGAGAATGAATGGCCAGCAAACCCTTTGATCCACCTGTTAACATCAGAGCCCTGCTGGCACCATTCTGCGATACTTGTCATCTCTGATTGTTATAAGAAATGAAAACAGACCAATTGTATTTCGTTTACTATCACCGGTCATCAGAAGAGAAACAAGAAAAAAAGGACTGATCCTGCTACTGTTAAAATTAATGGCAATGCTCCCTTTGATTTTGGTGGGAGCAGGGTTGAGCTCTATGTTTGTGCAAACCATGCTGGAAGAACCAATCTAACCCTCAAACCAGAAGTCACTAGCTTAAGCCCTAGCACACATGGGATTTGAAGATTGCGCTGGCTAGGGCACAGAGCAGGGAGAGAACACAAAAAACAAGAAGCACCTGCTGCCCATTAAATCTCATTGAAGATACATAACAAGATACCTGTTTGGAATTCAGGAGAAGGAAGAAGGGTTTGGGGAGAGGAAGTTGAAATGGAGTCCTGTTGAGATTCATGGAGCAGAGGTTAGGATTTAGTAGGGCTTGTAGGAAGGGGACATGATAAAATAATGAGAGGACATGATCAAAGTATATAAAATAATGAATGGTACAGAGAAATTAGATCATGAATCAAAAAGAAAAGGAGGACTTGTGGCACCTTAGCGACTAACCAATTTATTTGAGCATAAGCTTTCGTGAGCTACAGCTCACTTCATCGGATGCATCCGATGAAGTGAGCTGTAGCTCACGAAAGCTTATGCTCAAATAAATTGGTTAGTCTCTAAGGTGCCACAAGTCCTCCTTTTCTTTTTGAGAATACGGACTAACACGGCTGCTACTCTGAAAATAGATCATGAAAGTTGGTTCTGCCAGTTTCGTAACACAAGAACGAGGGGCCAGTCAATGAAATTAGAGGGTGACAAATTCAAAATTGATAAAAGGAAATACTGGTTCATATGCCCTGTAATTTGACTGTGGAACTCATTGCCCTAAGAAGTCACTGAGGCCAAGAACTTAGCAAGATTTAAAAAAGGGATTGGACATTTATATGGATAGGAAGAGTGTCCAGAGTTAGAACTGTTTATGCTAACATAAGAGGTATTAAGTCATTAGAGATCAGCTGAGACCTAATGTGATTGCCCCACAGCTGCTTACTGCAGGGCTCTTATACCTTTCTCTGAAGCATCTGGTGCTGACCACTGTCTGAGACAGGCTACTGGACTCGATAGACCTTGGATCTGATCCAGTCTGGCAATTCCTACATAAAACAGAACTCAGACTTTTCTGTAGGGGCGTATCAGAACCATCTCACACTTCTGAACCTTTTTGTGGTTAGGCCATCATAATAAATTCATAAGCAAGTAATGCTATCCTAGATGGTGAAGGCCACTCTGGACCATTGCTGTGATTCAACCAGAAGAACCCTTAGATTACTTGCACACTCCATCTTGTCCAGGACTGCTCTATTGAAGACCTGGAGCTCTGGGTAATGGCTACATTGCCAAGGCCTGTCAGTTATAGCACAATATTTTCTAAGTTGAACCCAAGCCAACACAAACATGTGTCACTCAGGTACCATTACAGGTACACTACCTAGACTCGTGGGACCCTGGAAAAATAGATGAGATGTAGCAGTGAAGTTTAAACCAGACCATAAAATTATGTCATCCCCTAACTCAAAGGGCGAGTGTAAAAAGAAAACAAAACCAGGAACTGCCCTGTGGTACTATTTATGTGAGCACACAAGTTGGAAGAAGAGTTATTAATAATGAAACACTCAAGAAAAATGGCCTGTGGTTGCCTGAGAAAGCCCAGTCATAATTTGTCATCTCAAAGGGAAACACACACCCAGAGAGAGACGCACACAATGTAGATAGTATAGCAATCTTTATTATCAAAACACAAGTTGCTATGGGATTCTGTTGCTTTTCATGATTGCATGTTGCCATGTATGCTGTCTCCACGATGCTGCATTTATGCTGTGCAGTATGACAAGAGAATCTCTGCAAAGCTGAATTCCCTATATTTGTCAGTTACTGTGTGGCTTGCTAAATAAAGCTCCAGTTTTCATCAGCATTCGGTTGGTGAAAATTTTCCTCTACCTCTTGCCGCAAGAGGCCTCTCTCTGTCTCGAGAGGCTTCCAGGGGGTTGTTTGTGGGATTTTTTCTAACTTCCCCAGAGAACAGCTCTAGCAACCTTGCAATTAAAGCCCTAGTTAACAATATCATTGTTTTCCAAAATGAGCAAATGTGTTAGTTCTAGCATTCACTTTTACTAGTGAGCTCTGAAGAGGCACAATAATATTTGCTAACGAGGACTTCTCTGTCCAGCTATGGCATTAAACATTTTAGCCAATGAATTCTGCATTAGGAAACATTTAAAGGTAAAATTGTAATCTTTCTGTTTCATTAATTTTATATGTCTGTGTTATGGATAGTGAAATGATTAAATGACTCTTGGTTTTGGTCCATGATCAGCTATAAACTAAAGGACAAATTACTTTCATTGCTGGCAAGTAATGTGGTGTCAGATCAATATGGTTATGACTGCAGAGGCCTTGTGTAAATTATAGTGGTATAAATATGGCAACAGAGCTGTTGTTCTCAGATTCCATTTTAATAGGGAACAATATTTACATTTGGTTACTTTTACAGAATCTAATCTGCTTTGTAATTATACATACGAGCTTGTAGCATGCTTACAAATGAGGATTGTGTCCACAATCATTTTTTAATTGTTCCATGTTGGGTACATTGTGAGATCAGAAAAGCATAAAATACAAGTCTTGTGTAACAATCTGAAATGGATGGATGTTTGCATTTCACCCAAACAAGATCCAGGGTGCCTGTGTGGGAGAACAGTCTGAGGGAAGGAGCTGAGGGGGTAGTTAGGGACAAAAGGTACAGGGATCAGCAAGTAAGCCTGTGGGGAGAGTGTTTTAATCATGTATAAGATTAAATTGTAAGCAAGTGAACTGATTGAATTGTGTGCTCTGTCGGTTTAAGCATGGGGCAGTACACATCTGTGCCTCGGTTTCCCCAACTTTAAAACGGGAATAATACCACATCTCACAGGGCTGCTGTGAGAATAAATTTGATAATGTTTTCAGAGTGCCAAACACTGCATTCTCTTCTTTAGTTGTCGCACTTTAGCCGGTAAGGGTGAAACTGAAGTCAAAACTCCCATTGACTTCAGTGGGATCAGGATTTCACCCCAAGTCTGTCTTTTGTAGAACATGATGAGGTGTGTAGGAGGAGAGAGAAGACATTCCAAGCAATGGAGGAAAGGGACCTCCTGCCTTGAACAAGTTAGGAGTGAGTGGGCTGGGGCTAGGGAAGAGAAGAAGCCTGACTGTACCATACAGAGTCCTCTTGGTATTTCCACACAAAATTTCCCTTGCAGAACTTCACTGAAATTACTAGGTACAAATACAAGTGTAAATATAACCATGTATAATAATAATTACCTATCTCGAAGAGGTTGGGCGGCTTATTTAATTAGTGTATAGAAAACAATTTGAGTTCCTTGAATGAAAGGGATAGTATAAGCACAAGAGATTGTTATTATTCCTTCCAAGATTTCATTTTGGATTTGGTCTCTGTATTTCCTCTACAACACACAAAACTGCTATCTGTGCCTAAGGGCTTGATCCTGCAGCCTTTGAAGTCAATGGGAATGTTGCCATTGACTCCAGTAGGTAAAACAACAGGCCTTAAATTAGTATGCCATGCCATGCATGCTTATGTTTGTTTGTTTGCAGTAGCGTCCACAAATGTACAAACAGGAAGGCACTAGCCCCGCCCTGAATAGTTTACAATGCACATAAAGACAGATCTGGCTTGTACTAAAAATACCAAGAAGGAGTTAAAATAGAATCTGAATTGTCTTTCACTCCTGGAAAGGGGTGGACCTCTTCACTCCCTTGATATCAGGGTGCCTGATTTTGCGGACGCTTACTGTTGAACGCAGTGGTTACTGCTGTGAAAAAGTCCCACTGAATTCAAAGCAGTGAACATTATACGTTGCAGGATTGAGCCCATAATTACCTTCAGGTAGCCTATATAGAGGTAAAAATGGGGACTGTACTCTGCTGTCCCTTTCTCAGGAGTAGAGCTTGATGGCATTTTTTCTGTGAATAGGAAATTTGCTGAAAAATACATTTTTCAGAGCATCAAAACTATTTGAGAATTTGGGTTGAATTCAGTGAAGCGTTTTGGTTGAAAAAAAAATTGAAACAAAATTTCAAAAGTTAAAACATTTCAACTTTTCTTATTAAAATGGTATTTTGTTTAGAAATGTAGCTACATTTTAAAAAGAAGATGAAAAACATCCCAAAATGACTGGAAATGAAATTTAAAAACCGAAAAAAAAATTCAGGTTTTTCTTTCTTTTCATTTTGGTGAGAAAAACTGAAATTCTGCTCGGCAGCTCTCCAACACCACTTTCTACAAGCCATTACCCTCTGATCCCACTGAGAGTTACCAAAAGAAACTACAGCATTTGCTCAAGAAACTCCCTGAAAAAGCACAAGATCAAATCCGCACAGACACATCCCTGGAACCCCGACCTGGGATATTCTATCTACTACCCAAGATTCATAAACCTGGAAATCCTGGGCGCCCCATCATCTCAGGCATTGGCACCCCGACAGCAGGATTGTCTGGCTATGTAGACTCCCTCCTCAGACCCAATGCTACCAGCACTCCCAGCTATCTTAGAGACACCACTGACTTCCTGAGGAAACTACAATCCATCGGTGATCTTCCTGATAACACCATCCTGGCCACTATGGATGTAGAAGCCCTCTACACCAACATTCCACACAAAGATGGACTACAAGCCGTCAAGAACACTATCCCCGATAATGTCACGGCTAACCTGGTGGCTGAACTTTGTGACTTTGTCCTTACCCATAACTATTTTACATTTGGGGACAATGTATACCTTCAGATCAGCAGCACTGCTATGGGTACCCGCATGGCCCCACAGTATGCCAACATTTTTATGGCTGACTTAGAACAACGCTTCCTCAGCTCTCGTCCCCTAACGCCCCTACTCTACTTGCGCTATATTGATGACATCTTCATCATCTGGACCCATGGAAAAGAAGCCCTTGAGGAATTCCACCATGATTTCAACAATTTCCATCCCACCATCAACCTCAGCCTGGTCCAGTCCACACAAGAGATCCACTTCCTGGACACTACAGTGCTAATAAACGATGGGCACATAAACACCACACTATATCGGAAACCTACTGACCGCTATTCCTACCTACATGCCTCCAGCTTTCACCCTGACCACACCACACGATCCATCGTCTACAGCCAAGCTCTGCGATACAACCGCATTTGCTCCAACCCCTCAGACAGAGACAAACACCTACAAGATCTCTATCAAGCATTCTTACAATTACAATACCCACCTGCGGAAGTGAAGAAACAGATTGATAGAGCCAGAAGAGTTCCCAGAAGTCACCTACTACAGGACAGGCCTAACAAAGAAAATAACAGAACGCCACTAGCCGTCACCTTCAGCCCCCAACTAAAACCCCTCCAACGCATTATTAAGGATCTACAACCTATCCTGAAGGATGACCCAACACTCTCACAAATCTTGGGAGACAGGCCAGTCCTTGCCTACAGACAGCCCCCCAACCTGAAGCAAATACTCACCAACAACCACATACCACACAACAGAACCACTAACCCAGGAACCTATCCTTGCAACAAAGCCCGTTGCCAACTCTGCCCACATATCTATTCAGGGGACTCCATCACAGGGCCTAATAACATCAGCCACACTATCAGAGGCTCATTCACCTGCACATCCACCAATGTGATATATGCCATCATGTGCCAGCAATGCCCCTCTGTCATGTACATTGGTCAAACTGGACAGTCTCTACGTAAAAGAATAAATGGACACAAATCAGATGTCAAGAATTATAACATTCATAAACCAGTCGGAGAACACTTCAATCTCTCTGGTCACACGATTACAGACACGAAAGTTGCCATATTACAACAAAAAAACTTCAAATCCAGACTCCAGTGAGAAACTGTTGAATTGGAATTCATTTGCAAATTGGATACAATTAACTTAGGCTTGAATAGAGACTGGGAGTGGCTAAGTCATTATGCAAGGTAACCTATTTCCCCTTGTTTTTTCCTACCCCCACCCCACCCCCAGACGTTCTTGTTAAACCCTGGATTTGTGCTGGAAATGGCCCACCTTGATTATCATACACATTGTAAGGAGAGTGGTCACTTTAGATAAGCTATTACCAGCAGGAGAGTGGGTTTGTGGGGGGGGGGGGAGGGGGGGGTGAGAAAACCTGGATTTGTGCTGGAAGTGGCCCAACTTGATTATCATACATTGTAAGGAGAGTGATCACTTTAGATAAGCTATTACCAGCAGGAAAGTGGGGTGGGAGGAGGTATTTTTTCATGCTTTGTGTGTATACAAAAAGATCTTCTACATTTTCCACAGTATGCATCTGATGAAGTGAGCTGTAACTCACAAAAGCTTATGCTCAGATAAATTGGTTAGTCTCTAAGGTGCCACAAGTACTCCTTTTCTTTTTTTGAAATTCTTCAGTTCAGGTTGGAACCAAACCAATTGTGCGGGGGGGGGGGGGGGGGGGGGGGGGTTCAGTTCGGCTCCCAAACTAAAAATCAGTTATTCCCTCAGCTCTCATCAGGAGAAGGCTCTGGTGATCTCAGGTGTCTTTTACTAACACGAGGGTCATAGACCTGGTCACATGAGGTAGTTTTGATTCCCTGTAGTACATCTAGGATGTGTTTTTTATATGAATGGGCCAAAGACTGGAAAGCGAGAGGATAGTTCTGGCTTTGGTTTATGCCTCCTGATGTCTGGGGAGATCATCTTAGATTCAGGTATCTTCTCCATGAAATCGGTTGGCAGCTCTTCAGACTGTGAAGCTTCCCAGGTAGTGAGGTGGCCATTAGGGTTGCTTAAACGATTTTCCACTTATGAAGTTCTGCTGGTCATGATTTAGTCGCTGTGATGACTGAGGAGAAAAATGATATTTTTGCAGGCAGGTCTTGAGTTGAAGTCTGTTTCTTCTTGTGATTTCCATCATTGATGTTCAAATTTCCTTTGCTCCTTCTTCATCATCAAAAACCCATGGTGATTTACAGGGCTGATGGGAAGGGGAGTGCTGTTTAGATGTCTGTGTAACTATAGCTGTGCTCAGTGTATGATTCTAGGGTTTCACCAGATCTTCCACTTGGCCAGTTGGACAGTCATAGATTTCTTTGAGAAGATGGGATCTATGAGCAGTGGACCAGGATGGTACTCTGTCATCCTGCTCTGAGGCTCGAGTTCTTATGTGTACCTATGTCCTTGACATAGGAGTGTTTTTTGTGTCCTCTGTATTCAGTGGAAATCTGACTAGGGGTAGGGTATGCCCAGCTCTATGCATAAATTTGGGTAATGCTTGTAGGAGACCTAGAGTGGATTCCAGTATGGATTTTTGGCCCATAGCATCAGAGGTGTCATAGCATGGATGCTGAGGTCTTTCAAGACAATGAGCTTTGGGGACTTCCCTGCCATATAAGTCAGTATCTCTATCAGTTCTTTAAGGAATCATTTGTGTCTGGAAGCCTGTAGATTAGTAATATGTCTGTTGACTCACAAGCTAAGTAACGGTGTTTAAAAGATTTTGTAGTTCCTGGGGACGCCCTGCTGCATTTTTGCCCCAATTCAGCAAAACACACAAACGTGCTTAACCTAAAAATGTAAGCAACCTCATTGACTTCAGGTTTCAGAGTAGCAGCCATGTTAGTCTGTATCCACAAAAAGAAAAGGAGGACTTGTGGCATCTTAGAGACTAAAAATTTATTTGAGCATAAGCTTCCGTGAGCTGTAGCTTATGCTCAAATAAATTCGTTAGTCTCTAAGGTGCCACAAGTCCTCCTTTTCTTTTTTTCATTGACTTCAGTGAGGCTACTCATATGCTTAAACTTAACCATGTGCTTAAGTGTTATGCTGAATCAGAGCCATACGCTGGATCATAGACTCATAGAATATCAGGGTTGGAAGGGACCTCAGGAGGTCATCTAGTCTAACCCCCTGCTCAAAGCAGGACCGATCCCCCACTGAATCATCGCAGCCAGGGCTTTGTCAAGCCCTGGGTGGAATAAGAATGGCCATTGTGTCACTACTCCTGCGTGTTCTCAGAGCGTGATTCACTGCATAGCCCGAGGAGACCATGTGGGATAGCGTTGGGCAGGCAGTGTCATTTGGCCAGGTTTGGGTGATGCTGCTACCAGGCAATGCACACAGCTCAAAGCGGTGTCTTCTCCACTACGCCTGCTACAGGAGAGTTACATGACCTCCACCTCCAGGGTTATTCTCCAGGCTGAACCCCTCTAGTCCGGCACCCTCGGGACCTGACCGGTGCCTAAGCAGAGAATTGCCGAACCACGGGAGGCCAATACTGTAGCCAGCGGGTCTCTTTTTATTTGTATCTCGCCGAGGCGAAGAAACGGAACAACGCTTGCAACGCAGCCTCGCCAAGGCTTGCCGGCTGTCTTCATAACACCGTGTTAGTGGCGTTACACAATTGTATTGTGTTGGCACAAGGAAATAAGTAGATCAAAGCATAAAAACCAGAAAATGAAATCATGCCGGACCATGGATGTTGCCGGACCAGAGAGTGCCGGATTAGAGAGGGTTTTAAACTGTGTATTTCGCAGAGTAAAGCGGCGTGTAAATCAAAGGTAAGTTATTGTTCCTGATAAGACCTTCGCCATTGGCTTCCTTTTACTTTGGCCTCTGCCTCCCCCCTCCCCAGTTGCTTCAGGTTTGAATTAAATGCCTCTTTTGGAGATTGATTGTCCAACAGGGGGTAGCATGTCCCTTGGCTGCGTACGCCTGCTCCCATATTCTGTTCCGCGGGCTTTGAACGTCTAAGAGAAAGAAAGGCTCAAACTCTGGGGGAAGAGAGGGCAGAGGAGGGTTTATTAGGGTGCTAAAAACTCCACGTTCGGTGAGCAATACCCGGCACTCCTGGGTAAATACCTCTTTGCTACACATTGATCTGCTCCTGATGTCTTTTTTATTATTATTATTATTTTATTTTATTTTTTCACGTAAAGTAATCCCCCTTCCCTACCCCCCCGATTCAATTATAAAAGTGGGCAAACACCATGTTAAAATCCAATCCAGGATTCGATGATCCTGCCCAGGTTTTAGAAGCTCCCCCCCTTTGTAATGTGGTTGGATAAGTCTTCTGGTATTTCCTGCTGCAGCCTCCCTCAAACAGCTGTACAGCGTTCTAATGTAAATGCCTCTCTCCTCCGCGCTGTCTGTCGCCGCCGCCGCCGCTGCCGCCCCTCCGACTAGCACCGGGAAGGGGCAGCAGCTCCAGAGGCCGGCTAACGCGCGAACAGCCAGTGTGTTTTGACTGAAGGGGTTTAGGGCAAGGGGAGCAACAACTGCTCGGGAAAGGCAGGGGGCTGCTTGCCACTGACAGAGCACAGCCGTGCCTGGGAGAGACTTGGTGACGGTGACAGGTCGGAGGAGGGGGCAGGGGAAACGTGTCTGGCCCCACAGAAGGATCTTTACATCCAAGACCGGGGGAGGGAGGCTGGCAGCCACCGCCGAGCTGGGCATCATGTCAGACACCCGGTGGAGAGGTGTTCAGAGGAACTTTTTACTATGGTGAGGAGGAGGCAGTAAGGACATGGGAAATTTGCTCCACTGATCTCCAGCAGGATTTGGGGCAGGGGCTCTGTCGGCCTGAGCTGTCAGGGATTACGCGTTGAGAAGGTAAGGCATCCTTTCTGCTGGCCATAAATGTGTGTGTGTGTGTATTTGAGATAGCTGAGATTTCTTATGCCTTGTGAACGGGCAGATCTTCCCTCTCCCCACGAACAATACCCGTGCTGTTGAAGATAAGATTTTACAGTCTTGCCTCTCTTTTATTAATGCAGTAGTAATAACTGAATCCTGCCAATGCTAGCAGTTAAATCCTTGTGAACTCAACCTCACATCATTCAGAGTCTGCGCTTCTCGAAATGCACCCACACAATGGAGCATTCAGCAATCACTGGGATCTATTTCTTTGAAAATATGGGAATCCTTCCCAGGCAGAATATTAACATTTGCAAAGAAGCTTCAGGAATATTAATTTGTATAATACTTTACTTTTGAAATGCCTACCCATCCTTTGCATGGGGCACAGGTACAAATATTTAAGCTGCACTTCACAAAAATTCAATAGACCATAATAATAGCGCCCGTGTAGACAACATATAACATGCATCATGTATCCATTCCCCAGTGAATCAGACAAGAAATGCACCAATACTTGCTTTATGATGCCATTATCTTCACACATTAAATGAATGTTGCACTTGTTTTTCTGTGGCATTTTTGTCATTCATAGCAACATAGCATCACTGCTGTCTTTAAAAAAAAATAAAATGTCCACAGTTCCACACTTGCAATTAGAAGCCATACTTCTAAGAAAACACTTGGTGAAACTGAGGTTTCATTTCCTGTGGAGACTGACTTGTCATTCCTTACTCATGCAAAAATCCCCATTGAAATCACTAGGAATTTTGCCTGAGTTAAGATGTACAGAAAACAAAAGAAAACAAAATCTCATTGAAAGCTGGGACACTGTGTTAAGAAGAACATAATTACAGAACAACTCAGTCTTTTCTTTTTGTTTTAAATGAGATCTCATCTGACTGCACAATTACGTGGATTTGCTTTTGTTTTCATTCATATGCCAGAGAATATAATTGTTCTTAGAATCAGTACCCCATAGTGGTTCTATTTGTACAAACACGAAACCATGGAATTTTCCTGTTTATCCAGATCACAGTTTTGTTACATCCTAGGAAAGGCTGTGTTTGTGCTGAAGGGGAAATGTATACTAATTCTAGCTGTCACTTCTGTATATAAAAGAGAATAGTTTCCTTTCTGAATGAGTTTAACCTAAAGGTCCACTGTTACAATAGATCTTTATTTAAACTCCGGCTATTTATACCTTGTTCTCTGACAGCACAGCTTAGCTACCTACAAAATTATATCTATATATCTGTAAACAAGAGCTAAGGAGGCAATGTGAAATACATTAGAAGAGCTTGGAATGCTCAACTAGCAAAATAATCAAAAATCTTTAAGATCTGAAATGCATAGTGGCTAAATTTACTCATGCTTGTGAAATGGCTCACCAAGGCCAGCACATACAGAGCATATTACTGTTTTTAAAGTGCATTTGTTGCACTTTGGGATTTAGCAGTGGGAGCAGTGAAAAGTCAGAATACTGTAGTTCAACTCTTTCTCCAACAACTAATCAATCAGACACTCAGAGCACCTTTATACTAGAGCTAGAGGTGGATTTGAACAGACTGTCAGTTTTGGCAAAAGGAATTGAGACCTATTGTAAGTGACATAGTTTCCTTTCAAAATACATTATGTCTGGCTGGTGGGACCCATTTTCAATGCACTTCCTGTAATATGAAGGGTAGGTAGGTTATGTCTTTGATCCAAATACTTAAGCCTGTGATTAAGTTTAAACCCAGCATTAGTCCCAGTGAAGTAAATGGTCTTAAAGTTAAACATGTGTTTAATAGTTTGGAGGATCAGGACCTATATTTGTCAATTGCTTTGAAGACTAAAAGTGCTGTACAGAATAATCTGAAACTAGTAATAGAGATCAGTGTGGGACTAGCAAATCGCTAACCTTTACCATCAACACATTCATGTCACCCAACCCAAATTCAACACTCTGGCCCATTCATTTCACCCCAGAGGACAGGGCAGAAAGGAACAAAGCTGCAGAGGTTCACATAGTCACTATTTTCCCCTCTGTGGGATGCCCTTCCTCCCCGCATCTTTCTCCCTGACACACAAATTCGCAGAAGGCAAGGCCAGGCAATGGAGGAGGGAAGTGCCCGGTGGGGGGGAGCTGTCCTTTGAACCTTATTTCCCTCTCTCTCCACAGGTAGGCTTTTTCTCACCAAAAACCTGCAGACAGTTAATGCTGCCCAAAGCATTTCCCTATAGGCTTGGTGAAACTCTGACAGTGGTTCACAGATTGCACTGGGAGTGGGCAAACAATGGCAGCCACTCAGCCATTGTTGGTGAGAGGGACCCTGGAATGAAGGTGAAGGTGAAAGATAATATCTGAACTGGGTCATAAATCTGTGGGGTTTGCAATGTATTCCTGTCCCTTTGTTGGCTGGAAGCTACATCCCTGTGGTTCCTCTGCCCCACATGGACTGCAAGGATACGTTCTGTCTGATTCAGCAAAATAGGATTTAAACAGGCACCTTAATCTGGGTTTCATTTGGAAACTGGAGACCTCAGTCTTGTGTAAATGTACTGAGGTTATGGAATGATTTATTCAATGTGGGTTGCACAAACATAGCTGAGGGAAGGATTTGCTTCTGTATTCTTTTTATGGCCCCTACGTTTAATTTCCATATGTTTTATTGCAACATTGAATCATGAGCTGAGTGGGAGAGAGGAACAGAATTTCAGTTTCTATTACTAGGCTGTGTGTTTAACAAGGCGCGTTACTGGACAGAGCATAAGAGAGGATGAGTCTCTCTGAAGAGCCCCGGAAAAGCTTTTATGGTTTGGAATCTGCAATACCTTCAGGTTAATGCCACATTCTGCCCCTGAATATACCCAGGGGGATCTTTTTGAAATCAGTAGTACCTGCATTCCAGGATAGAATTTAGTCCTGCTTATTTTATATTATGCTACAGTATTTACTCAGTCTGATTTAGCGTTCAACTGACTCATTGTCTAGGGGATCCATTCATTGCCCATTCAAGTCAATGAAAAGGCTCCCATCAGCTTCCGTGGCTATTGGACCAGGCCCTCACTCTTCTAGGGCAACTAGGAGGCAGCACAAATTAAGCCGCTACCAAGTATCCTGGGCATGGTGCTTACCTGCTTCTGATTTACCAAGCCAGTAGAAAGCTATTCCAGCCACCGTATCTGCAATTTATAGTCACTTTGTTAAAGGGCAAGAAGCCTAATTTGGGGTTTTCTTCATTAGTGTTACCTCTCTGCCTTGTGTGCATTATCACAGGATTTGCTCAGTGAAAACTGCTGTTTTTCATGGCTCCGCTTTCTGTGGCAAGATGTCTCTTGCAGCACATTTCAGGTGTGCACACATTCCTGCAGTGGTTACTAAGGAGATTGTAAAGGAAAACAAGATACATCTTAAGAAAGGGCAGCTGGCAATCAGAATGTGTCCTTTTGGAAAGGAATTACAGTGGCCTGTTTTACCCTCATGTCTCGAACTGCGGCTGTTCTTACGCATGGCTGGTGCTCTCCAGACTGCCTGTGCTGGGATTTGCATTGTGCTTTCCAGAATGCATGACTCCCGACACTGAGCACACTGCTACAAGAAGCGACTAGGGGTGAAGCTGGTAGTAATTTTTATGGAGCAATGTGGTTGCTGTGTACCTAACTGGCCTCTCGACACTCCTCTAGATTTTTGTGTGAAAGTCAGAGGACAAACCTGGCTCAGAATGGTATGGCTAAATTTCACCCTCTTCTCAGCACACTCTGGGCAGCTGTTGACCTTAAGTTCCTTAGCACTTAAGGAACAGTGCTCAGCACCTCCAAACTTTTCCACGTTCTGTCTCTTGCTCTGTAGGATGAGCTCCTAAATTGTAGACCCCAGAGAACAAACAAAGTTCCACTAAGCAGAAATGCCTGCTGCCTTGATTTTGTCATCTTGGTGTCCACTTTATAAACATTCCTAATTCTCGCTTCTGAATCTCTGTTAATCAGTTACTCTCTTGAAGTACACTTTTCCTGACTGCAAAGTTTATTACCCACATTCTGCTGCCATGATGATAATTTGACACATTTTAGCATACTGTAAATTTCCAGCCAGCATTCTGACAAGGCTGTTTCAAACATTTCCGTCAGCTGCCACTTTGCAGATGGCAGGAGCCAAAAAAGATCTATGGATGCAACATTTTTTTCCTTCCTGCCCAGCTTCCAAGTGAGAGAACATGCAAACAAAAAATCCTGAAATAACATATCCAGACTTAGAATGCTTCATTAAAGATGGATCCAGGGATCGAGACTTTATATCAGTTATTCCCACATACTGTCTAAAGGCCTTTTATAGTACGTGTATTTGGATCCAGATACTGTGTGTGCAGGTATCTGTGTAACATAAGGAAACTGGGTGATTAAGAAGGAATAGTCTGCAGAATTTGTAGCATCTGACTGATATGTTTGTTAATGTTGCCTCTACATGACTTCAGGCCTTCATAAGGATGAAAGAGGATTTTTCCAAGCCAGAATTGCCAGGCTACTTGTTTAATTAGCAAGGTGGATAAAGATAAACTAAAAGGTACCCATTGTTCTGGAGACCGAGCCTTCCCTTTGGAGTGCTCTGAAATCTCAGATTATTTGTGTTATGTTTGTATAGCTATAGTGGAGGTTGTGTCAATATTTCCATTGTACTCCCTTTGGTTTGTGGGCTTTGTAATGTGGAGACAAAACTTTGCTCTGGACTGAAAACTAACACGTACAAAGTCTTAGCTTGGGATTCTTTTTTTTTTTTTTTCAGTTATAAAATATAATGTTCATGGTACAGCACCTTTGATGGGAGCAAGTTGTTCTTATGCAGTTTTTCGCTCTCTAAGATATGAGAATCTCTTGTAATTCTTTGCTATGAGCCAAGATCAATAACGTTTTCTTGGTGCTTAAAGCAGCCTTCTCAATGTTTATGAAATATATTCAAAACAAAACTCTGCCCTTTTGTAAATCAACTCTAGTGTAGTGACAGTTTTGCAGCAATTCAGTTTCCATTTGAACGATATAGTATCTGTGTTACTGAGTAAAAGTAACACACTGCAATCAGCCCTGGAATGGGAGTGTTAAGATTGGAAATACTATGTAGCCTTAATTAGCATCGACTATCACTGGTACACTTATGGAGCTCAGTATTGATTAATTAAACAGGAAAAATCAAATACATTTACTATAAAAATCCCCCCAAAGAAATCATAGTAATTCAATTATTTGTGTGCTGTTAGTGCCTAGAAGTCCAAACTGAGATTCGGACCCCGTTGTACAAGGAGATGTATGTACGCACAGTGAGGCTATGTCTCCACTACCACTTATGTCAGTGTAGCTTATGTTGCTCAGGGGTGTGAACAAGCCACCCCCACCCCCAGAGCAACATAAGTTACACCAACCTAAGCACTGGTGTGGACAGCGCTATGTTGGCAGGAGAGCTTCTCCCATCAGCATACCTGCTGCCACTTGTTGGGGATAGATTAAGTCAATGGGAGAGCTCTCTTCTGTCAGCTTAAAACGGTTACACTAGTGAACTTTCAGCGGCACAGAGCTGTAAGCTCTCTAGTGTGGCTATAGCCTAAGAGACAATCTCTGTCCTGAAGAGCATACAGTCAAACAGACTAAGGGTAGCAAAAAGGAAGGATTATTATCTTTATTTTACAAGATGGGGAACAGAGCCACAGAAGAATTTAAATGACTTGCCCTAGGTCACACAGGAAGCATGGTGCAAAACCGGGAGCTGAATTCAGATCTCTGGAGTCCCAATCAATTGCCTTAACCATAAAACCATCCTTCTTCAATTAACTCTTCCCTTAATTAGTACCCTCCTCCCCAAATAAAGATACAACAGGTGGTAACTGTCTGCACAACTTCTGCATCAGAAGAGTCCTTGATGCAGAATGTGGCTAAAAGCAGCCATTTTTTTTTGTATAGCTATAGTGGAGGTTGTGTGGTTTTGAGGAATGCATGTAAATAAAATCCTGAGATAACAATCTGAATGCTGTTAGCTGATTATTTTTTCAAATTGAAAGTCAAGATTAATCTAAAAATATTTTTACACCCACGCTAACGCAGTACCAGTAGAAGCTCCGGTAGCTGCTGGGGTTTTTTTCAGTGCTACAAAGAGGTCGTGATTTTTGTTAGTTGTAGGTGAGTGCCAGTGAGAGCACACCAAAAAATAAAAATAAAAATAAAAAAATCAGAAGCCAGTGTGGCAGCTGTTCAGCTCATTTGCTCTTTTCTTTGATTGTAATGACACAGTCCTCTAGTCTGTTGGTAAACAATTTACACGTCTCCTTCACTAGGGTTAGGGAACTCTGCTGTACAGCATGGTGTGGCTAGCTATTAGTCATTATGGGAAATCTTGGCAAAATAGAAGGAACAATTTCTCCCTGTCTTGAAAATTGTCTGGCACATACCCTGAATAATTTTTTTAAGGCAGCGGGATGTGACTCTAAGGAGCCAAGGCTTTTTAACATCTTTGCAAATGTGTTGCTATTCACTGAGGAAAGGCTGCTGAATGATCCACAAAATCCCTGGAAGTCTGATGTGAAATTACCACTGGAATTACTACTGGACTAGTGGGTTCATTTTGATAAGCTCCTGGCACAAGCACAAGTAGAACAGATTTACATTTTATAAGATGAATCTCTCAGCTTTCTCTTGCCACGTTGCTTTAAAAGGAAACCCCACACTGTATTGTAAGTCTGTAACTGATATTAAGAACCTTTCCCCCTCTTCGTCACTGTAGGAAAAAAAGTTTGTGACCTTTTTATTTTATATGTGGATTTCTTCTGATTCTGTGGCCTTTTTCTTTTATATGTGAGTCAAAGTCAATTCAGCTTTGAACAACATTAGCTTTAAAAAAAATTCTCATAAAGGGGAAAATCCTTACTTAGGTTAAGAAGGCGTTCTCCAAACAGTGAATTCATCTCATTCGGGTTGGAGCATTAGCAGGCCAGGCCAATAATTTGAGCTGCATTCCAAACAGATTTCTACTATTGTCAGTCCAGAGAGGGACATAGGTGTTTGGGGTCGGAAAAGTAAAATATTTGTGTTTGCGATTCTGTTTATAATGGACCAGTTTTCCTGCCTGATGTAAATCCAGTTAACTTGGCCCAGTGTATCTGTTTTACACTATTTATAATGCGCCTCATGATGGAGAAGAGACAGAATAAATAAATAAATTTATTAGTCTCTAAGGTGCCACAATTACTCCTTTTTTTTTTTTTTGAGAATAATGACTGCCGATCAGATGAGGGGAGAGATTGTGCAACTGTTCCAATTTTGCCCTTTCTATGACCAGGTACATCTTCATGAGGGAGTATAAAGTAGGTAGGGACTAGATGAGAAAAGCAAGTGAGCAACGCTGTAAATACAACAAACGGACGGTGTGACTCAAGCAGTTTTACCAAAATAATCCCCGCAGTGCTTGAAATTTCCCTTCCCAGAAAAGCACAATATGTTGTTCTCTGCTATAAAGCTGTCCTCAAGTGATTGCATTGTGTTAACGTGCATCTCGTTGTTATCTACAAGACACATAGTTAATAAAGAGCTGCTGCTAATTATTGGTAATGTTCTCTCAAGTGTTGAACAATGGTAGCAATAAGGACATTTCCTCTTATGACCGGTATCAACGTACTGTGTCAAAAATGATATTTCCAATAGCACTTCAAATATTACAAGCCAATGTTTTATTTCTTTATGAAAACACCAAATCACCATGTTTCAGAGTGTCACTTGGATAGCTGCTTCCAGGCAAATTATCACTTTTTCCCATAGTGCTGTCAAGTTACTTGCTTTAAAGATGGGCTGGGCTTCTGGGAAAGTTCTCATTTTGGGATTTTCACAGCCTTCTGTGGTGCAAAACCAACTAGCGCGGAGTCCAGTCTTACAAATCCTACTCACATGGAATGTCTCATTGACTTTAATGGGCTTTCTTCCCTAAGGAGGGACTACAAATGTGAGTAAAGGTTTGCAGGACCTTTGAGCCCTTATAGTTTAATATCATGCAGTTAACTGGCATACAAACATATTATATATATATACATCCCCCTCTTGGCTTCTCTGTTTCACTGATGATACTGTGGGTCAAATCCTGGCCATTGACTTTAGTGGAGCCAGGATATCACCCTGTATCTTTTGAAGGAAAACCACATTAACACCACATCATTAGTCTGAAATTGCTCATACTGCAAAGATACACATTTTTATTTGTAGCCAAATTTGAATCCTTTCTTCAGTTAAGTGCTTTGGAGGATAGGATTAAAATTCAAAATGATCTGGACAAACTGGAGAAATTGTCTGAAGTAAATAGGATGAAATTCAATAAGGACAAATGCAAAGTACTCCATTTAGGAAGAAACAATCAGTTGCACACATACAAAATGGGAAATGACTGCCTAGAAAGGAGTACTGCCGAAAGGGATCTGGGGGTCATGGTGGATCACAAGCTAAATATGAGTCAACAGTGTAACACTGTTGCAAAAAAAGCAAACATCATTCTGGGATGTATTAGCAGGAGTATTGTAAGCAAGACATGAGAAGTAATTCTTCCTCTCTACTCCATGCTGATTAGACCTCAACTGGCGTATTGTGTCCAGTTCTGAGTGCCACATTTCAGGAAAGATGTGGACAAATTGGAGAAAGTCTAGAGATGAGCAACAAAAATGATTAAAGGTCTAGAAAACATAAACTGTGAGGGAAGATTGAAAAAATTGGGTTTGTTTAATCTGGAGAAGAGAAGACTGAGAGTGGACATGATAACAGTTTTCAGGTACATAAAAGGTTGTTACAAGGAGGAGGGAGAAGAATTGTTCTTCTTTACCTCTGAGGATAGGACAAGAAGCAATGGGCTTAAATTGCAGCAAGGGCGGTTTAGGTTGGACATTAGGAAAAACTTCCTAACTGTCAGGGTGGTGAAGCACTGGAATAAATTGCCTAGGGAGGTTGTGGAATCCCCATCACTGGAGCTGTTTAAGAGCAGGTTGGACAAACACCTGTCAGGGATGGTCTAGATATTACTTAGTCCTGCCTTGAGTGCAGGGGACTGGACTAGACGACCTCTCGGGGTCCCTTCCAGTTCTATGATTCTGTGAAAAGGGGGAAACTTAACTGAGGTCAATGTGCGCAAATGCAAGTGAGATGAAAATTGCCTTCTAACAGCTGTCTCGGTGTCGGAACTGAAGCCTTCTTAGCTATATGTGCGGAACATTGTGCTGCTATTCTCTAGTTATCCCTTGGACATGTAACATTAAATTCAGAAATAGAATTTAAACCTCCTCCATGCTAACGTCTGAGCTGTCTACTCACTGAGCGGAAACAAGAAAAGAAAGGTCACTCTATTAAATACGTAGGCCCATTTTCAAGTGACAGGGTTTAAGAGAGGTAAAGTAGTAGCTCTGGAAAGGAAAGAGTTTCCTTTTCTAAGCACTTTTAATTTGCCATAATTATATTAAGTACTAAATTGAGAGGGCCTTTTCCGTGATGAGGGTAATGAATAGTTGTGCTGTATTACTGTAGCCAAGGCTGGAAAAGGAAGCTTTTCTCCAACTGTGAAAGCATATATGGACCAGTGTGGGACTTCATAGTGTAGTTTCCCCATTAATAAACTGCAACACTGATTCCCAAAAGATATCTCATCACTTTTAAAACTTTGTGCTCTGCCCTAGGGAAGTGGCAGTTTTTAAAGGGAAATCACCAGGCACTCAAAGTGAAAATGGCTTTGGAAATAGGTCTAAAGGGCTAGATTATACCTTCAGGCGCAGCCCAGAAGCAGGGGTGCTGCATGTGCAGTGCTGTCCTCGGAATAGCTTCAGGAGGCACTTTGCCTCAGAGAGGCATCTCTGAGGCTCAGTTCCCTCCCTTCTTCCCCTTTGCTCCAGGGGAAGCTGTACTTTGCTGTTGAAAGTTACAACACCTTGACCCCCTATTCCAGCACAGCTGGTGGTATAGCCTTGGCTCCATTCATTTCTCTTCTCCCACACACCCGGTCCCCAACCATCTGCTTTGTCAGGGAAAATCGGTAGGCACTGCACGCCTGTGTACCTGAACGCAAGGTCCAGGTAACTTACGAAGAGATGTAGGGGGAGTAAGAACCCCACCCATCCTTTATTGCCTTGAGTGGATGCATAATCCAAATAGCAATTTAGACCACAACTGTATTTTTTAAAAATCACAGGTTATTGCATCCCAAATACACTTTCTTATTTCATGTTTAGAATAAATGGCAGGAACTCAGTTCTAAGTTTTTGATGTAGGAACTGCTGCAAGTGCAGCCCAGTTCTTCATGTTGTTAAAAATGATTACTTGGGGGAGAAATTTCATTCAGCCCTTTTTGAGCTTAAGTAGTCATTGGGAGCATATGGATTGCTCCTCTGTCTATCAACCTTTGATACTTCTAGTGTGCAGAGCACCACAATGTCTAGTCTCTGCTTTATTACAATGTTCTCCACGTCCATTCACTACTTGGCTTCTCTGCTGGGACTGCCATTGAATTGATCCATGGTGATTTTCATGATATGGACACTAGTTTTCTAGGAATTATACTCAGGACACTCCCTTATTTCACACAGACTACCACCAGACTGGATTCGAATCGGTCACCTAGAGGTTAAAGGCTCAGTAGTGCATTACTAATCTGCTGAGCATTCCAGTTCCCAGCCTAACAAAGTTTAAGCAATATAAGTCTTCTCACCTAATTACTATGAAGTCCACATTGGCCCTGGATGAACTTCAAAAGGCTCAGAGGTTCAGTTCAGATCAGCATCAGAAGTTCGTATCTTTGTCCCAAATTCTCTGGCCTGCAATATTTGTATGGAAAGCTTGTAGTCATATGCTTGTCTCTGATACTTCTGGGATCTGCTTCTAGATGGGTTGGAAATATCCCAAGAATAGTCTTCCTCACCATATTTTGGTAGATGTGGTCCTAGATAGAGTGAAGAGGGTAAGCCAGCAGCCTTAGGTTCAGAAGATCTGTTTTCAGTTCCTGGCTGTGCCACAGGCTTCCTCTGTGACCTTGGACAAATCATTTCCTCTTTCTATGCCTCAGTTCCCCATTTAAAGAAAATATAAACCAGCTTTATCTCACTTGGGTATTGTGAGATTAAATCCACAAATACCCTGAGAGATGCTCAGATATTGTGGTATTGGAAAGGCCGGGGTCATATATATAAACCTAAATTGGATTAGAGGTATTTGCAATTTAAAAGTAAGGAGGAAAAACAAGTTGTTCAAATGTTTTGTTGGGTTGTTGACTTTCAGTGGTTTGTTGTGTGGACTGAGTGAAAGCTCAGGACTCCTCTTTTACAGCTGATTCATCCATCCTTAGTCTGTTCAATATATTCACATCACAATACACTTGTTTGCTCTCTCTCTATAAAGCCAGTGATAAAATCGTCAGATGATATTCTTGTCTTTCTGTTAACCTTGTGAGTAAAAACTAAATGGAGAATTAAATAAATACATTTCAAACTAGCTTTTATAACATTTCTTTAATGAGTTGAGGTGTAATTATAAATATATCTGGTGCCCTCAGGAGACCGAGAATTGTATTCTAGAGTGGTTCATGGACAATTCTAGTGCTGTCTGTAGACATATGGGTGACTGATTCTATGCTCGGTACACTGCAGATGAGACACTCAATACTGTAAATAACAATACCATTTATTACGAAGCACTGGAATGCATCATAGAAAATGAAACAATAAAAAAGTTTAAAAGCCATTTTGCTGTGACATTTTTAAATGGAACAATTCAACAGAGGTAGTGGCGAATACATGCAGTGTTACAGGGCTAGGGATGTTCAGCCATTTCAACAGTACTACCTCCTCATCACCGAGTGCTTTATCAGTTGTTTTGCAATGAGTTATATGCACCGCTTTCATTGTGCCTGAGAATGGAGTTGTTAGAGCTCAGGAGTGTACTCTAGTTATGTGCATTCCTTGTAAATGAATGAGAACCAATAGAAAGGCTAGAACTCCCATATTTGAACTGGTGTTTCTCAAAAGACGTGTAATATCATAGCTTTTAAAACCGGAAGAGGCTATTACGATCATCTTGTTTGACTGCCTCATAACACAGGCCATAGAATTTCACCCAGCATGTCCTGCGTAAAACTCAACAACTTGTGGTTGAACTAAACCATCTATTTTAGGAACACATCCTACCTTAATGTAAAGACTTCAAGTGATAGTGGATCTGCCACATCCCATGATAATCTGTTCCAGTGGTTAATTATCCTCACTATTAAAAATTTGCACGTTATTTCCAGTTTGGCCTTTTCTAGCTTTAATTTTCAGCCACGGGATATTTCACTACTAGTTTAAAGAGCCCACTACTATCTGACAACTTTTCCCTGTGTATGTGCTTATAGACCATGATCATGTTGCCTGTTAACATTCTGTTCAATAAGCTAAATAGGTTGAACTCTTTAAGTCTTTCCCTGTACAGTGTTTCACAGATCTTGAATTATTCTTGTAGCTTTTCTCTGAGCCCTCTCCAATTTTTCAGTATTGTCTTTAAAGGGTGAACATCACACAATATTTTGGCCATGGTCTTGTCAATGCCACACATCGAGGTAATATCATCTCCTTATTCCTGCTCCGTATTCTCCCATGTATGCATCCAAGGATTGTGTTATCTCTTTTTATCCATGGTATCATATGAGGAGCTCCAGTTCAGTTGTTTATCTACCAAGAGCTGTAAGTCACAGCCTTTGCAGAAGACTGAGGTACCTTCCTGGAAAGGGTGTGGACAGTTGGTTTGTTCTGAGGCAATAAAAGTTTTTTATTTTCTATGCTCTCTTTCTTTTACTGTTCTTACATCACTTTAATTATCTGCTGGCAGTCTGCAGGCAATAAAAAGATCAAGAAAAAAGTTTTCTCCTTCAAATTGTGGCATTCGAATATTCCTTTTTTAAAGCAAACATGCCTTGCTTGCAAGGAAGGTGCAGCCATCCGCAGCTTTGGTAAAAGACTGGTAATTAGTTCAAATGAATGCAAATAAGGCTTGCAGCAGTTTTCATAAGTAGCTTCTTACTTATGTGCTGCAATGGTGCTGGCTTATTGCATTTATCCCCAGTAGAAAGTGGGCAGCGGAAAGCAAGTGAGGAGTGACCACAATAACAAAAAAGAAGTGAGCAAATGTTTGTGCTTGGAAAACAAGGCATTAAGGCATTTTAAAAATCCCTAGAATTAACTGTATTCTCTGTAGTTTTCAGGTTGCCATGAATTCATAATTTTCCATGCTGTCTTTCCAGGAAGCTCCCTCATTCCCAAAGTACAGTATTTCAATAGAATTAAAAGCTGCATCCCTAGTTTTCTCCCCAAATATCCCTATTTATAGCTCTGAAATGTTGGCAGATCTTGAAGCCTAAGTCTAAAACTACCGTAATGTTTTCCTGGCAAATCCAAATGGCCTTTAACGATACTGAAATTATGGCATTGGAGACAGGGTTATAGCTCAATTATAGCACCAGCTATGCTGACAGAGTTGAAAATAGCTGGAGATGGAACTGATGGAGATAATCATGTGCCATGTCCATCCAGAAGGGCAGGACAAACAGCTGGGACTGTGAGTTGGGGGCAGTGAAATGTGCCTTACATGGTAAAGGTGGGAGTGGTTTAGGTTTGGATTGTGGCCGTTTTACACATACTATTGAAGTGAACATAGTGAGAGTTCTGTTTGTCTATACGAAAAAAAAAGCAACTATACTTCTCAGTTGGAATGCCTTTTATTTTAGAGTAAGGGGAAAGAACGAAAGTAAAGTCTTTGTGAACGAGCAGCCAGCTCAATAACATGCTGCCTCACAAAATGGCAGCTGCCTCAGCCAAGAGAAGATTCCTAGGCCTTTGGAGGTGCAATACACAGAAAACAAAATGACAACAGTTACAAAGCTACATTCACCACAAAGATGCAGGGGGAAAACAGGAGACATACATATTGTACATGGTTCCAAACAATCCTCTAAATGCAGCTGAGCAGAAGCTCTTTCCAAAGGGGGAAACAACATACCTAATTCCGTGATAAATGCGTCATGTTTCCTAGAGATTGCTTAGCCTTGAGAGATGTCATTAAGTGTAAATTCAATGGGGAGAATCTCCACATTTAGCAGTCAAGGGTTTCGTGTCGCTATTAATTGGTGTCGGAGGGAAGCCAGGTCTACTCAAAGTGCATTGCTTTCAAAATGTGCCAGTTTGCTATTTCAATGACTTTATCCAAAGCACTCCTGGGTAGCTCAGTGGGGTTTGTTTTTTTTTCAGTGGTGGCATCATATGTGCTGGGGCTCTGCACCTGTCAGTTCTGGCAGTGGCTGCTGGATTATAAAACACTGAAATATACTGTAGTTAGAATGATGTACCATCTGTGTCAGGCTTGAAAAAGCAGTCCCAGTGTCTTGGCATCCCAGGGGGACTAGTATTCACATTCAGGGCTGCTTTACCAGTCCTTCATATCTAAATGGTTTAAAAGTCCATCCTGCTGCTTCAAAGTAAGCGTGTGTGTGTGTGTGCGCACTTACAGAAACTTAATGGAAAATGTATAAAGGTTTGAAGTTAAAATGTTTGTTTGTTTGTTTGTTTATTTGTTAAGCATCCTGTTCTAAAGACAGCTTGTTTTAGAGTGATGGCTCTCAGACTTTCCAAACTATTGTACCCTTTTCAGCAGTCTGATTTGTCTTGTGTACTCCCAAGTTTCACCTCACTTAAAAGCTACTTACTTACAAAATCAGACACCATAATATAAAAGTGTCACAGCACACTAATTCTGAAAAATTGCTGACTTTCTTATTTTTACCATATAATTATAAAATAAATCAACTGGAATATAAATATTGTACTTACATTTCAGTGTATAGAACAGTATAAACAAGTCATTGTCTGTATAAAATTTTAGTTTGTACTGACTTCGCTAGTGCTTTTTATGTAGCCTGTTGTAAAACTAGGCAAATATCCAGTTGAGTTGATGTACCCCTGGTTGAGAACCAGTGTGTTAGGGGACCCAGATCATCTCCTCCTGTATAAGGGGGCCTGTAAGAGGATTCCCTTGATCGTCCCATATTCTGTTTCCACTTCCCCATAATATGCTGCTCCCCACAAAATATAGTTGATCCCTCACCAGAGAGCTTCAGTAGGCCAGGGCTACCTCATCTTCTCCCGAATCACAGGTACCCCCAGAAATGCAAATATAGTATAATGAGTGGGACTGGTGAAAGAGGGTCTGGTTTCAGGAGGACCTAGTTGGTAAGTGACACCTCAGGAATGCAAGTTGGTGGCCAGGATGCTATGGAATAAATGCAGGCCTCTCTGCATGCAACACTGGCATCTAGGCACGCTCAATACAGATCTCTTTCCTACAGTGCTGCCTGCCGGCTGCTTCACTTATTGCTAATGAAACTTCAGGCTGTATTTTCTTTTCGTGGGAACTTCTGTGGCTTGTCCCCTTCCTTAACACAAACTTTGGACCCACAGAACTGCTTCTGTCAGGTCTGGGAAAATGGGGTACAGTGCTGCAGGGACCATTATTACCAGCCTCCAATTTTCCCAATCCTCCATGAGTTTTTCATTGGTTCGTAATGTGTCTTTGCTGAATTGTAAACATTAAAGCCTTTATCAGGCACTCCTACATTCCTAAACGGAGTCCGAGAAAATAATTTCTCCTGCCTTCTCTTATAAAAGTGCTCTCTTATCTGATACAATATTTAGATAACCATGCAAACATCAGAAACTGTTCTAACTACCACAGCAAAGGAGTTTAGACTAGTGTCCTGGCATTTAAAGTTTTAAAATTATTATTTTCCATTAAGACTTTTTTAGCTAATGGTGATTTTTTTTTTTCTACATGTTTATGTCTCTGAGTTTGTGAGAAACTGCCATGGTCAGTGCCAGTTCTGGAAAACCTGCCAGTTAACGCTGAATAACTTGTCAGTCGCAATTTCACTGGAAAAAGCGAGGTTAATGAAACTCGAGGAATGTCTCAGTACCTCTGCTCTGGTGTAATAAATCGGGATAAAAAGCACAGGTACTGTTAATTCAGAGTTATGTTAACTTTCAGCAAACCACAGCCTCTCACTCTTTTCCCACAATTCTCTCCCTTTGTGTTGTCTCAAACCTTCCCAGTAGATAAGTGTTGTTATTGCCCACAGTTCAGAGCTGGTCTTCTCAGGAGACTCTGCAAAGGAAGTGGCAAAACATCTCTGGTCCCCACTTGTATGAAATACATGCTTTACTTCTGTTTAATATATCTAGGTAAGTAGGTCTGATCCAATTCCAATTGAAACTAGTGGAAAGACTCACATGGACTTGAATGGGAGATGTATCAGGTACTTATACTGTACTTGTTACAAGAATATATGAGCACCTTATCTTTGTACACATTTGAACCCACAACTTGTTTCAATCCTCTTCAACCCTTCACTATTCAACCCAGAGCACCTTACAGCTGCAGACTTGAGAGTTCATCTCAGTCAGTCCTAATGAGGTTTGGGAGATGCAATGTCTTTAGACCTCAAGGGGAAAAACTTTCTGAGTGTAGCCTCTCCTGTCTGGAGGTGATGTAATTGCCAGATTCCCAAATCCCTCCATAACTGCATGGTTGGACGTGCAGAACCTCCATAAGGGCCTTGACTCACCTCTAACTTGTCCACTTTTCCTGTCATCCGTGATGTAACAAGTCTTACACAACACCCCTATGACACGCACAGTGGCCTCTGTTCTTCAGAGTAGCTTTGGGTGAATTGGCTACTCAGGTTTCTATGCAAAGAGCAGCCTTGCATGTCCTAGTATGGGTTCAGGCTCCAGATGGGGAGCACGAGTCAGAAACATCAGATAACTTAGCCCAGTTCCAACCAGACTGAATTCATTGACTCATTCATTGACTCATTGAATTCATTCATTCATGCTGAGTATATTCAACTACAGTGGCTCCTATTTCACAATGGAAGGAGAGGAATAGGGATAGTGGGGATTATTAATTCCCACTTGCAGGGGAGTCTGGATTTTTTTCTTTCCCATTTCTAGACAGCTTCCTCAAAGCACGTGGGACGAGACTGAGATATACATTGAGGAAATGACAAAATTAGTTTGATTGGTTTTCGTTTTTTGCTATGGTAGACATTCATAAACTTAAGGGTCCGAATGTTGCCCTCAGTTATACCTGTTACAGGAATGCTCTCTCTGCATATATGTAAATAGTTAATCAGTTAGGTGCCAGAGGGTTTTGTAGGACCAATACATCTTGTTATTTGTACTGTGAATGGGTTTCTCTGGCTGCACTGTACATTACCCTTAACAACACCCATACAATCCTATTGACATCAGCGGGGAGAAATGGATATAAATGAGGGCAGAATTTGGCCCAAGATTTCCCCCTCACTAAGTGTCAATACTGTTAACTTTCCATCTGAAGTAAATCAGGAGAATTAGGGCTTGTTTAAATGGGGGAATTTACCAGAAGAACTGTATTGGTAGCATTAGGCTGCTATAAATGCCCATATGGACACTCTTATTCTGGAACAAGAGTGCCTTTTTCCAGTTTTGCTTACGTTGCTTTGGAAGCAGCATAAACTAAACTAGGAAAAGGCACTTCTATTCCAGAATTAGTGCCCACGGGGCTATAGTTATATACAGTATAATTATACTGGTATACTTCTGCCAGTAAATTTCTCTCTGTAGACAAACCCTTCTGTATATAGGAGCATGGAGAACGCTGAAATGTCGGTGGTTGGGCTGCAAACAATAGTCTGATCTGTCTTTTGTCTAAAAAACACGTAGGTCTCCTACTTTGTACATCTTACACATTCTTCTTCCCTTCCTGTTGTGCAGTCTGTACTGTTTTCCACCCCAGAGGTAGCTGATTTCAGTCGTGGGTGTGTCTGTAATTTGTTAGGTGCTTTTGAATTCTTCAGGATGTAAGAGGCTGTCTTGCTTATCTGTCTAAAATTATCATGTGAATGATTGAGAGAGCTGAAATATCTCTGATTCAAATTATGCAAGAAAGCTGATCTCCAGTAGGCAGCTTTAATCTGCAGAGCTGACCTGCATTCAGTGAGCAGAGCACAGAATACTGATCTTGGCACAGTACCACAGAGAAGTTAGTTCTACATGGATTAATTGTCATTGAACAATTCTTCCAGTATAATCATCCCCCACCTGTTTCTTCTTCTTTGTCCAAAAAGCACATAGTGTAAAGTGGTGATTTCAGTTATTTCCACTGCAGTCAGCAGAAGTGTTACCCTAAGTGACTGCAGGTTAACATTGCTGATTCTCAATGTTTGCAAGAGATATAATGATCTTTGGGGGATCTTAGTTTTAACTGACCTAGATGTCCTCCAGCAGCAGGGGAAGAGCAGCCAATCTCCGCAGTTACTGAGGCTAATTCAGGGAAAGGCCCCTTCTCCATTTGTGCTTGACTTTCTGCCTTCCAATCACGTCCCAAGGTGCCAGTGAAGTGTAGAATCTTGTTGGGTATTGTATTTTCTTGAGGTGTCCATATACATCCTTTTACCTTTAATGGGATATAGGTGGGGTATAGACTCTGTGCTACTGTGCATTCTAACCATCATAGGGATTCATTATTATTATTTATTCATAGTGCTTAGAGGCCTCAAACACAGCCCACATTTTGCTAGGCGCTGTACACACACATAATGAAAAGACAGTTGCTGCTCCAGAGTGCTGACTGAGGGCACAGAAACCATTTCTGTCGCATCCCTGCATGGGTTCTCTGCCCACAGTCCCCCCATGCAGCCCTTATATGGGGCAAAAGTGGTGCCGCAACCTTTCAGAAATTAAACGAAGCCAGCTTGTAACCCACAATCAATGGACGTCTAATGGGAGAGGCCCCTCTAAAACCATTAAAGACAATCTGCTATAACAGGAAGCAGAGTTTATATTATTCATTTAATTTGGAACTGCCTTGTTAAGAAGAGATCTAGTTAGGATTTAGAATTAAAAACAATAGAACACAGACACTTATGCTGAAAAAACCGCCTTCAAGAATATGAGTTACACCAGGAATGTGTAGAGTCAAGGTTGAGACAGTGTCATGGACCTAGAACTGACGGGATATAAGGGACCGCAAGGGTCATCTAGTCTAACCCCCTGCCATTAAAACATGCATTATGCACAGGAGTTGTTGGTTTGTATAGGGTTTTTTAATTAAATCTCTGCAATTCACACTTAGCTAACTTGCACAAAAAACCACAGCATCTCTTCCCACTTCTTAGCCAAATTTTAATAGCAGAGGGTAATAGTCAAGGCTTCAAGGCTGTTAAAAAATACACTACAGAGAATTTAGCAGTATTTTGTGAAGTATTTACTGTTGCCAACTCTTGAAATTTTATTGCAAGTCTCATGATATTTCGTGTCTTTCTTTAAGACATATTTCCTGGAGCCATGGGATTACATGAGGGTCTCAGCTTTCATTGGAAAAAAAAATAAAAGGAAAAAGAAAAAATAAATTTCTGATCCTCCCGGATGAAAAAGTGATTTTACTGTAACCTAATGACTTGAAATTCGGCAGGCCATGAAAAGGAACCCCACATTTATTATTTTTTTTAATCTCATTTTTAACCCAATCTCTTGATTTTTTTGAGGCCTTGGAGTTGGCGATATTCTCCTAAACAACTAATGCTAAACTTAACAAATAAATGAGCAAAGTACATTTCACAACGCACTGTCACAGCTGTTTTAATTGTTTGTTTACAGACTCATTGATTTGCAACATCTAGTCATAAATGATCTCTGTCTCCCAGTCATTAATGTGAATTAGTAAGGGTCTCTTATGTTGCCTTTGAGTTGGAGTAGGGTGGGGAGAAAAGGAGGAAGCTTCTGAACCCCATACAATTTTTTGTGTCTTTTTCTATGCTGAGATTTTCAAAGGAGCCTAGGGGAGTTAGGCACTATCAATGAATGTCAATGGGATTTGAGTGCCTGATTTAGGCTCTCATAAAAAATCCCAGTCCTGATCAATTAATAGAAAGTATCTGACGAGATTTAAATCCTTTTTTGGAGGAGAGGGGAGAAAATACAGATTCTTAAGCACGTTCTTAATTGTAAGCTCATGAGTAACCCCATCCCTGTTTGTTAAAGCATTGATTGCAATGGGACATAAGCACACGTTCCAAGTGAAGCACGTGTTTAAATGCTTTGCTGAATCAGGGCTATAGTGATCAGGCTGACAGCTTGCAGACCAACTTTGGTAATAGTAAAGGAGCAGTCAGTCTATAGCTAAACTGGTGGCTAATTGTGGTCATTTTGACTCCTCAGACTACTTATGCAGCTGTGCCTGATTGTACTCATACGGCATCACCAATCCCATCCAACCCCATTTGTCTGTTTGTCTGTTTGCCTTTTTTATCATCCTCCACTGTGAGCTTTCTGAGGATCAGTTTATACAGAGTCTAACACAATGAGACCTTGATCAGTGATAGGGACTTCAAGGCACAACTGCAATATTTAGTAGTAATAATAATAATTGCATGAATGATCAATCATTCCTATCCAGGCAGACCAAGGGGATGGACCGGGATGCGGGGATGGGCTCAAAAAGGAATGAGTTGCTCTGTATTTGGTGATAGCTGGAATGAGTGATAAGCATTTTTGTTGTCTGTATGATTGTATGAGCACTTTCCTTGATTCATATGCTGTTGTATTTTCTGTGAGTTTTGGGCTGTACTGTTTTATTCAGGGAATGGGGAACTTCTGCTGTTGTATTTCACGAGCCTTTCACTCTCTGCTTAGGGGAAAGCATGTTTATCTGTCAAATACCTTGGTACTATCATGTGCTGTGATTATTTGTGTTGACACAGCAGACCTGTGGTGGGTAGGGAGGTTCTCTACTACTTTTGTTGGTGGCAGATGGAAAAAGGAAGGTGTGTACATTATTCTAGCCTAGAGGCAGCAGTCATTTACACTGCTATGAGTTGGGCTGGTTTGAGATGTCCAATTTTATAGCTTTTTTGTAGATGTATCATTGTTCCCAATGTTCCCTGGGCTGAGGAAGGAGACGGTCAAGTTCACATCCAAGCGGATGTGCTGGAGGAACTTAGTGCTGGCTGCAACCATGAAACTTTAAAAAAAATCTTTTAGTCTCCCCGCTTGTCTCCTCTGACAGGCTCCTGTGGCGTAGTAGAGGGTGTCCTTAATTCTCAGCCAGATTGTCAGCTGCATTGAGTTTCCACATGGGTTAGCAGATAGGAGAGAAGCCAGTTAGAGACTCCCTGATTCTCCGCCTGGTCCTGGTTCAGGTTAGAATAGCCTGAGAGTTGCTTTAATCTGTGCCAGCTGGCAGTGGTTCCCAAGGGACTGTCCAGTAGGTGAGGAAAGTGCTCTGACTGCATCTGTTTCTCACAAGTGACATGACTGTCCTCACCACAATATATCCCTGCACCAGCAGCTGTAAAGGAAGGTGACATAGGCTATTCTGGCTCTGTACCTGCTGCGGGAGACTGGAGATAGCAACAGATTCCATCCCTTCAGCTGTACAAAGGGGACAGCCCAGGGTAGAGTCTATGGGCCTCTCCTTCTCCATCTTTGGCAGTACAGAGGTGGGACTGAACTCTGTGTATTTCATAACACAGCAGCGAGTTCACATGGAATGCATGCAGGCGCGCACACAGCAGAGGAGATAGCACTCCCTGGGGATAGACAGTTCATGCTGGAGGAAAATAAGTACTACAGAAAAGCATTACCCGTAACCCCAAAGGAGTATTTGGGGCCAGAGCCTCAACTGACATGTCTGGGTAAGTCCATCACTTCAGTGGAGCTGTGTTGATCTAAACCGCCTCAGGCTGTTGCTGAGTGTGCCACCACACCTTTCGTGTATGGAGAACGGTCGCGTTCAGAAAGACAACTTGCTTTATTTTATCCACTTTTTCCCATTTAACCAATAGAATTGACTCAGTGCTTGTAATGGTGGAGGCTGAGCTGCATTCATAATACGATTCTTTTCCAAGTACATTGTAATTTGGGGGATCTGGCTCATCCATATGAATTACTCTATTGTGCAGAACAAGGTCATTCCTCTCTATATCTCTGCCTTCTTTCTGTCTAACCAGACACCATGTCCCCCTGGCATTTTGTTCAGTGCCTGTGAAATCATTTTCAGTTCACTTCATATTTAGGTTATATGTTTCCCCTGTAATTGGTGCGAAGGGCATAGAGAAAAATCAATGGTCTGTTTTGTGCTCTAAAATATGCTGTAAATTGTGTTATCATTCTTGATTGCATATTGTGGAAGATAATATCATACCCAGCTTTTCGATAGCATATGTGATAGCTAGAGGCCCCTAACCCTCCCGGGCCCTATACTTCCACTAAGTGTTCTGGTTGTACTCAGTCAGGCACATTTTCATATATATATTAGCACTGAGATATTCAACATCGAATATAAATACTACATTCATCTATGTGATATAGTACCATACATATTGTATTCTGTAGTACAATTGGAAGTATAAATGCATGTGTATGCATATAGAGACTCAATACTTATATGAAAAAGAATGTTCCATCTCGAACGTTCAACTGACTCCTGCACCCGCATGGAGCACTGTTGACTTCATGGGGTTCCACACTGGGCCAGAGGTCGGCTCCTGTATATTAACTCACAGGAATGGAGCCTAAGGGCTGGTCTACACTGGAAACTTACGTTGGTATAGCTACGTTTCTCAGGAGTGTGAAAAATCCACACCCCTGAGAGACGTAGCTACATCAACTTAACTCCAGGTGTACACAGTGCCAGGTGGGATGGAAGAATTGACCTACCTGCCACCTCTTAGGGACGTGGATTAACTACTGCAATGGGAGAACCCGTCCTGTCGCTGCTGTGAGCGTCTATGCTGAAGCACTACAGTGGCTTCTGAAGATACCTCGTTTAAATTATATAACCAGTTCCATATTTTGCCTTAAAAAAACCCGACTTGTCTGATAATAATACTTAGCTTTTACTGAATATAGCACTTTAGATCTTCAAAGCATTTTACACTCAGTAATTAATCCCATAACACCCCAGTGATGCAGGGAAGTATTGCCTCTAACTTGCAGAAGAGGAAATAAGAGAGACATTAAAATGACTTATTCAAGGCTACACAGAGAGGACAGAATTGTGGCTTTCCCTGAATTGGGTGCTGGGGCCCTTTCCCCCAGTGAGCTCACACCAGAGGCATAATTCTCCTGCCTGTGCCATGCTGGAGTACACAGGAGGGAGCTGGGGAGGGCAGAGGCCAGCTGCCAATGGAGTCAAGCTGCCAGGGTCCAGGTTGCAGGGGGCATCAGAGCTGGTATAAATGCAAAGGACATCTAGAGCAGGCTGGAAAACAAGGAGTCTGATTTTGAAAAATTTCCAGGTTTCAACATTTGTTTTCGTTCTCCATTGGAACAAAAAGTAGACTCACCAGAGATGTGGGAGACCCAGGTTCAAGTCTGCCTGATTAAGAGCAGGGACTTAAACCTGTCTCTCCCACATCCCAGGTAAGTACCCTATAACCAATAGGCTATAGAGTCTCTCTCTCTCTCTTTCCTCGTCTCTCCTCCCCACTCCTTGCCAAAAAACAAAAGCCCACCATCAACAATAATTCTGGACCTGAGAAACCTTACCAATTAAGATTGTGTCAAACTGACATATTTCTGTGAACAGTTTCAGTTTCAACCGATCAGCATTTCCCAACCAAAAAAACCAACATCTTGTTGAAAAAAATTTCCTACCAGCTCTAAGGGCATCCACACAAGACGGCTTTAGGCTCCAGTAGACTTTGAGGCCTGTGTTGTTGGGACTACACACCCAATCTGTTATTTGGGAAGGACAAACCCCTAATCTACGGAGAGAATGACTTACGGGGCAAAAGTTTCCCTCTCATACCTCCTTCTGGAAGTTTTCCCAGGGGAGGGGTGATCTAGCCCATGGCATTTTATACATATTTAGGCTATGTCTACACTTACAACTGCCAACATTGAAAGGCTATGCATAGGGACACACCCTATAACTACATTACTCGAGGAGAGATCTTTGGAGAGAGTGTGTATTACAAGGAAAAGCATTTTGAAAAATAAAAATAAATAGGGCCTACCCTTCCTGACTAGGGACTCATTTGGCTAGTAGGTATGAAACAGAGGGGGGATTGAACTGTACCATATGGGTCAGATATGGGCCCAGTCTGTACATATGGAGTAGATATGTGCAAAATCCAGATTGGGTCCCAGATCCCAACTTTCTCAAAGAGTGGAGGTGTTTTGATATTAGGTCTGTTAGCTCAGCCCACTATGGAGACAAGTTCTAGTTTGGATCTTGAGATATGGTTTGGCCCATCTCTGAGATTGTGGTGCATCAGCACATCTAAAGAGGACCCTTGTAGGCATTTTCTGCTGGTCTCTAGATCAGAAATCCTCAAATTCTGGTCCAGGGACCACTGGGGCAGAGCATTTTCTGGTGGTTCCTAGAGAGCTAGCTAGTTGCATTGTGTTTGCTCTCTGCCTTATTTCCAGCTGCTAACCTCAATAAAAAAGAACTAAAGTACATTAAATGTTTTCCTATTATTACTCTTCTATGTAATCAGCTGTCATAGGGATGTTCTGCAATCATGAATGGAAGGGATGGTGACCTGTGCAATCATGACAAAAGGGGAGATTCTCTCATGGACCATCTCTCTATGGAAGCTACTAAGCTGGAGATCCTCTGCCCCAGAGAGTACACAGTCCAAGCAGACTGTATGGCATAGCCTGGGTGAAGTGACCGATGCAACACAAAGGAGGACAATGCAAACTGGATAAAGCATATCTCCAAACAAATTGGTCTTTATGCTTTAGACAGACAAAAGCTTTGAGGAAATGTCAAATTCTTTATAAATACCATGCAGTGCATAGCTGGTTTTTCCCTGCATTTTGCTGGCCTGGCGGGTGTGATCTATTCAACAAGAGAATAGACTTAAAAAGAAAAAAAAAAAAAGAATACTATCACTGTTGGCCTCCTGTTCTTAAAAGTAGCCATCTGCACATCCCCAAGCCCTCAAGGAATGGGTTGTCATTATCTTCCACACATCGCAAGTGCATCTAGAATGTGTCCACTCAGCACCCTGGGAAATCCTGGAATATTCCATAACTGCCAAGCACCCAAGTGCAATCCCAGAGCTGGCAAATTTGTATGAATAATTCTACTGCTCTATAATGTGGGCTGGAAATAGCAAGGCTAGCTCCTTACAAAGGCCACAAATCCATCATTTTGAAATGTCAGGCCTTTGTTGCCTAAAATAGGCTTTTTGTCTTCTTTTTCATGCATGCTACACAAAAAGTTTATTTTTCTTTAGAGCACACAGTGTAATTGCCACCAGAAAGAAGAGGATGGGTGGTTAAGAAGTTAGAAGGAGCCAGCTCACAGTGGTTGGGCTCAATAAGGACTAAATGCTCCTTCCCGCCCACATGTGGACAAAAGAAGCCTTAAATTCAATCAGATTGTTGTGGTGGGGTGGGCCACTGGGGTATGCCCGTGTCAGCTGACTCCGGCTAGCGGGGCTCAGGTTGCAGGGCTATAAAATTGCTGGGTAGATGTTCGGGCTGTGGCTGGAGCCTGCGCTCTGAGACTCTGCGGGGGGTGGGGGGGAAAGGTTCCAGAGTGTAGGCTCTAGCCAAAGCCCGAATATCCACACTGCAGTTTTGCAGTCTGATCCTCGTGAGCCTGAGTCAGCTGACACGGGCCAGAAGCGAGTGCTTAATTGCAGTGTAGACATACCCTGAGAGAATGCTCAGGAAGCTCCATTCACCTGGCCTGGGGTGGAATTCTACTCCATGGTGTCGCTATGCACTGCAGAATTGTGGGGTTATGGATATGGCAAAGATTTAGCGGGGAGGGGGGAGCAGCTGCTATGCAAACCTAAGAGCCCTTTATTGGGGTTGTACAGGGGAGCCGCTACTATAGCCCAGGGACAGCAGTAGTGTCTTTCTAAATGACTGGATTCGTAGAGTGGATTCTTGCTTCTTGCAGTGGCTCCTCTGTGTAGCCCACATTTATCCGGATTGTGCATGAGAATGTGGTGTGGTCTACATCAGCATGAGCTGAGCTTCTCTAAGTACCCTCAGTTCAAGACACCTTTCAGGGACTTGACTGTGAGCGGTTTCTGATCTGGATCGTGTTGGCTGGCGGGGAGGGAGTGGTGTCAATGTGCATTATAGGAAAGATTGTCCCAGAGAAGGAAGGAATCCTAGGTTAGGGTCCAGATTCAGTGAAGCGCTTACACATGTGCTTGATGTCCATGGAAATTAAGTAGGTGCCTAAAATTAAACACGTGCTTAAGAGCTTTGCTGAATCGGGGCCTTAATGTCCTGGCACTGTTAAATCTGGAGAGGACTCTTCATCACTGGTAATGGAGTCTGCAGGTGCTCCAAGGCCATTGCAACAGGTGGTGTTGTCCACAGTAAGAGAGGCCCCTGAGTAGAGAGGCACTAGTGGGGAAATACTGACTATAAAGACAGAGAAAGGTTTCAGTGGCAAGGTGTAAATGCCTCGTCTGTGTCCTGTCAATTAATTTCTTAATCTGGAATCATTCGCAGAGTTTGTTTATAGAGCATATAAATAAAGTGGGATTACTTGCGTGAATAAACTGCTCACCAATGTCAGTAAAGGGGTCAGAATCTGGCCCCAACTGACAGCTGCCCTGGTTTAGTTTAGTTGTATGTCTCTGTCACGTTTCTTCTGGAGAATGTACTGTGTGAACTGGAAGGTTTTTAACCTGTCAAGACTTCAGCTCAGTGTTTGTGCTTCTTCTGTGACTGCCACATCAGCATACAGAGCATCACACTTTATGCTGCTTTGAGTGTCGTTAATGCCACCGAGTATTGCAGAAGAAACATACGACACCAAACGCTGATCTTGGCAGCTAAGTATGCCGGGAAGAGCAGATTTTCATCTCTAATTTAAGCGTGTACATATATCTTTTTGTAGATTTGTGATCTTCTGGATTTTGTTAATTGATTTAATTTAAGAACAGTGGGTGGGGGAAGGCGGGATGGTTTTCTGTTCTCCTTTCCCTTGCTCTTTCAGGCAAGCTCCATGAATGTTCGCCCATGTGCCACTCCCTTGGAAAGATGGCCAACCCCTATTTCCATCGAACAGGTATGTTTCTTAATCTTTGGGAGAGGGCCGAATATCGGCTCTGTGCTATTCTTTAAACAACTGAGCAGAGTAAAGTAGCTGTGTCGTTTTAAATGACAGGGTATCCGACATCCAGAGGAGGGTGAGAGAGGCCACGTTGACTGAGTTTGAAGTGTCATTTTCAGAAACATTGTTCAAGTCCCCATTTCAAATATCTGCATATATTTCCAAGAACTGGAATTTGAACAAAGGGTTCTATTTCCAGAGTGCTGTGTGTGTGTGCGTTGGGGCGGGGGAACAAATATTTCTGGGAAGTGGCTAAATAAAACAGCATCTTGTCACAGAGAAATTTTCTGAGTTTGGCCTGCAAAAAGAGGATCTTTTTCTATCGAGTACAATGAATAGAGCTTGTTGGAGACTGACCTTTTCTCCATGTGCGAACAGTATGAAAACTACATTTAGATGGACCTTCATTAGCTCAATGTGTGTTAATTAGTGAGGTACTATGTTGATCTTGATATGAATTCATTGGCAAGATAGATATTACTTATTATGCATATTGCAGTAATGCTCAGCAACTGCCTATGAAATCAGTGTCCTGTTCTGGGGGTAGACACAGTGCTTAGTTTACAATCTAAACTGTAATCCTCCAATCCAATCTGCATGAGCAGACGCGTAGGCAGAGTCCTGTTGAATTCTACTGTAAGGCCCATTCACATAGACCAGTTTGCATGATTAGACCCTAAGAGATTAAAAGACCTATGCTCCAGTGAGGAAAAATACAACACATATTGCAAATACGTTTCTGAGGAAAAGAGCCAGCATACTTGAGGTAGTTAATACACTGCACTGTAACTTCTAAATCCTTGATTTTTACATTTTTTCTTCACCCTGGCTTTGAGATGGGAATTCACTCCTTCACCATTTGCTCATACCTTTTTAGAGCTGTGCATAGTTTTAGCCATCTGACACATCCTGCTTGATTCAACTCAGAGCTACACTTCTACAACCTTGCACAGACTCTCTGAAAGTGTATATGTTTGCAGGCCTTTCTGTCGTGCTCATCGTCATAGTATTTGAGTGCCTGCTCTTATGGAAGATGATCCTTGCATATGATGCGGTTAGAGAACAATTTTGGGGAAAGTGCTCCTTTCTGTGGTAGGGTTCAGGAACAGACAAACTGGGGAATGTGAGTGCTGCACCCTGGCAGATTCTCTAGGGGAAAATGCCACCAACAGCTGGGGCTTGGTCCAAAACCAGTTGAAGTCATTGGAAAGACTGCTGCATCAGTCAGCCCCAGTGCATTGCAGTTAACAGCAGTAGCAGAATTTTATGTATATGTGCTGGGTGACTGGTACCTGATAGGGGGCTGTATGTGTCACGGATAGGATCCATAGAAGCAAATTCTCATACAGAGCAGGGAAAGCTCAGTGCTAGCGTAATCTGAAAATGTTCTGTTTTACCAACAGCTTGAGTGTCCTCATTTTTCTAAGGTCAGGCCGACTCATTTTACATTTCACTAGAACACGCAGTAACTTTGACTGATAACCTCAGAACATCCCATTGCTGATGTAATGTGAGCTGATTTACAATTAATCAAATGACAAGGTTTTCACTGAACTCCTAATGGATAATGATGGAGCATCTCTTCTCATGTCTAGATAGGAAGCAATAAGCTGAACACACCGAGGGAAAAACACTCTGATCTTATTTTTTTTTATTCTGCATTGATTTTGTTTTAAATAGCTTCCTTTTTTACCTCAGCAATTAGCAAGTAGAAAGTCAGTCCTGCTGGGGTGAAGCAGGTTGGGGTAGTCTGAGTTGCTGCTTGCCAACTCAGCCTTGCACAACACCCAGGAAAATGTATGACTTTGCTCCATCTGGCTTACTGCCCCATCCTCAGTGGGGCTCAGATTGAGTTAAGGAACTAAGCCATTTGCTATGCCGTTTGACCCTCACTGTTCAGCCAAACACTGTTAAAAACTGATTGAAAACATGACTCTGCATTCGGTTTAAAGGCAAGGCCAGTGGAAATAGGAGCTAAGAATATGATACTTTTGCAACTGCGAGGCCAGAATTTTCAGAAAGGTTCGGCCCCCATGCTCAGGAGCCAGATTTTCAGATGAGCTCAGCTCCTTTGAAAATCTGGCCATTAGCATTGCAAGGGGAACTGCAGGGCACTCAGCACTTCTGAAAATCTGGCTCTCATTAAGGTGCCTAAGTGGGATCTGAGTTCTGGTGAGAATCTGGTCCCATTTGTTAAGCGCTTGAAAATCAGGCCCCCAGAGTGTACTTTTACCATTTTATTTATGCTCAGACCTCAACGTAAGTGTGTTTTCTTTTGCTCTGTGAATGCAGTCCTATTGTGATTATGGTTGTGAACCCTCCAGGATTGCCCTAGAGTCTCCAGGAAGTACAGATTAATCTTTAATTAGAGATTATGTCATGTGATGAAATCTCCAGGAATACCTCCAACCAAAATTGGCATCCCTAGTTGTGGTCCGTATTACTGAAATCTTGTCAAAAGTAAATTTACTTTTGCTTGATCTGCATTATCAAACAAAACACTCTGATATTTCTCAACCCCTTCCTTGGGGCTTCTCAGCACCTGTTGTATCCAGACTGGAAGCTCCTTGGGGCAGGGACTGACCTCATTTTGTGTCCTGTATAGCATCCAGCAAAGATGCGAAGAACTACAAAAGAATCTCACAAAACTGGGTGACCGGGCAACAAAATGGCAGATGAAATGTAATGTTGATAAATGCAAGTAATGCACATTGGAAAACATAATCCTAACTACCACGACCACTGCTCCCAAGAGAAGGAGGCGGGTGGTGGTGGTCGGGGGGACTAAGTCATCTATCTGCCGCCCCGACCGGGAAAACCGAGAAGTCTGCTGCTTGCCAGGAGCTAAGATTCACGATGTGATGGAGAGACTGCCGAGACTCATCAAGCCCTTGGATCACTACCCCTTCCTGCTTCTCCACGTGGGCACCAATGATACTACCAAGAATGACCTTGAGTGGATCACTGCAGACTACCTGGCTCTGGGAAGAAGGATAAAGGAGTTTGAGGTGCAAGTGGTCTCCTCGTCCATCCTCCCCATGGAAGGAAAAGGCCTGGGTAGAGACCGTCGAATCGTGGAACTCAATGAATGGCTACGCAGGTGGTGTTGGAGAGAAGGCTTTGGATTCTTTGACCATGGGATGGTGTTCCAAGAAGGAGGAGTGCTAGGCAGAGATGGGCTCCACCTAACGAAGAGAGGGAAGAGCATCTTCGCAAGCAGGCTGGCTAACCTAGTGAGGAGGGCTTTAAACTAGGTTCACCGGGGGAAGGAGACCAAAGCCCTGAGGTAAGTGGGGAAGCGGGATATCGGGAGGAAGCACGAGCAGGAACGTGCGAGAGGGCAGGGCTCCTGACTCATACTGAGAAAGAGGGACGATCAGCGAGTTATCTCAGGTGCCTATACACAAATGCAAGAAGCCTGGGAAACAAGCAGGGAGAACTGGAAGTCCTAGTACAGTCAAGGAATTATGATGTGATTGGAATAACAGAGACTTGGTAGGATAACTCACATGACTGGAGTACTGTCATGGATGGATATAAACTGTTCAGGAAGGACAGGCAGGGCAGAAAAGGTGGGGGAGTTGCACTCTATGTAAGGGAGCAGTGTGACTGCTCAGAGCTCAAGTATGAAACTGCAGAAAAACCTGAGAGTCTCTGGATTAAGTTTAGAAGTGTGAGCAACAAGGGCGATGTCGTGGTTGGAGTCTGCTATAGACCACCGGACCAAGGGGATGAGGTGGATGAGGCTTTCTTCTGGCAACTCACGGAAGTTACTAGATCGCAGGCCCTGGTTCTCATGGGAGACTTCAATCACCCTGATATCTGCTGGGAGAGCAATACAGCGGTGCACAGACAATCCAAGAAGTTTTTGGAAAGTGTAGGGGACAATTACCTGGTGCAAGTGCTGGAGGAACCAACTAGGGGCAGAGCTCTTCTTGACCTGCTGCTCACAAACCGGGAAGAATTAGTAGGGGAAGCAAAAGTGGATGGGAACCTGGGAGGCAGTGACCATGAGATGGTCGAGTTCAGGATCCTGACACAGGGAAGAAAGGAGAGCAGCAGAATACGGACCCTGGACTTCAGAAAAGCAGACTTTGACTCCCTCAGGGAACTGATGGGCAGGATCCCCTGGGAGAATAACATGAGGGGGAAAGGAGTCCAGGAGAGCTGGCTGTATTTTAAAGAATCTTTATTGAGGTTACAGGGACAAACCATCCCGATGTGTAGAAAGAATAGTAAATATGGCAGGCGACCAGCTTGGCTTAAGAGTGAAATCTTTGCTGATCTTAAACACAAAAAAGAAGCTTACAAGAAGTGGAAGACTGGACAAATGACCAGGGAAGAGTATAAAAATATTGCTCGGGCATGCAGGAGTGAAATCAGGAAGGCCAAATCACACCTGGAGCTGCAGCTAGCAAGAGATGTTAAGAATAACCAAAAGGGTTTCTTCAGGTATGTTAGCAACAAGAAGAAAGTCAAGGAAAGTGTGGGCCCCTTACTGAATGAGGGAGGCAACCTAGTGACAGAGGATGTGGAAAAAGCTAATGTACTCAATGCTTTTTTTGCCTCTGTCTTCACGAACAAGGTCAGCTCCCAGACTACTGCACTGGGCAGCACAGCATGGGGAGGAGGTGACCAGCCCTCTGTGGAGAAAGAAGTGGTTCGGGACTATTTAGAAAAGCTGGACGAGCACAAGTCCATGGGGCTGGATGCGCTGCATCTGAGAGTGCTAAAGGAGTTGGCGGATGTGATTGCAGAGCCATTGGCCATTATCTTTGAAAACTCATGGCAATCGGGGGAAGTCCCGGACGACTGGAAAAAGGGTAATGTAGTGCCCATCTTTAAAAAAGGGAAGAAGGAGGATCCTGGGAACTACAGGCCAGTCAGCCTCACCTCAGTCCCTGGAAAAATCATGGAGCAGGTCCTCAAGGAATCAATTCTGAAGCACTTAGAGGAGAGGAAAGTGATCAGGAACAGTCAGCATGGATTCACCAAGGGCAAGTCATGCCTGACTAATCTAATTGCCTTCTATGACGAGATAACTGGCTCTGTGGATGAGGGGAAAGCGGTGGGCATGTTGTTCCTTGACTTTAGCAAAGCTTTTGACACGGTCTCCCACAGTATTCTTGCCAGCAAGTTAAAGAAGTATGGGCTGGATGAATGGACTACAAGGTGGATAGAAAGTTGGCTAGATTGTCGGGCTCAACGGGTAGTGATCAATGGCTCCATGTCTAGTTGGCAGCCGGTATCAAGTGGAGTGCCCCAAGGGTTGGTCCTCGTGCCAGTTTTGTTCAATATCTTCATAAATTATCTGGAGGATGGTGTGGATTGCACCCTCAGCAAGTTTGCAGATGACACTAAACTGGGAGGAGTGGTAGATACTCTGGAGGGTAGGGATAGGATACAGAGGGACCTAGACAAATTAGAGGATTGGGCCAAAAGAAATCTGATGAGGTTCAACAAGGACAAGTGCAGAGTCCTGCACTTAGGACGGAAGAATCCCATGCACTGCTACAGACTAGGGACCGAATGGCTAGGCAGCAGTTCTGCAGAAAAGGACCGAGGGGTTACAGTGGATGAGAAGCTGGATATAAGTCAACAGTGTGCCCTTGTTGCCAAGAAGGTCAGTGGCATTTTGGCATGTATAAGTAGGGGCATTGCCAGCAGATCGAGGGACGTGATCGTTCCCCTCTATTCGACATTGGTGAGGCCTCATCTGGAGTAGTGTGTCCAGTTTTGGGCCCCACACTACAAGGAGGATGTGGAAAAATTGGAAAGAATCCAGCGGAGGGCAACAAAAATGATTAGGGGACTGGAACACATGACTTATGAGGAGAGGCTGAGGGAACTGGGATTGTTTAGTCTGCGGAAGAGAAGAATGAAGGGGGATTTGATAGCTGCTTTCAACTACCTGAAAGG